>NC_136433.1:300198190-302898190 GCF_052849685.1 Lactuca virosa | reverse complement strand
CTTATATATATATATATATATATATATATATATATATATATATATATATATATATATATATATATAGAGAGAGAGAGAGAGAGAGGAGGGTTCAATTGAGAAAAAAAAAGGTTGAGAATGGGGGAACCATTCTCAGCCAATCATTTATTGAGCTTAAAAAACGCACAGTGGCAAACTTATAAATAATCCAAATACATTAATGAGCGGTGGCAAATTTGTCTTGGACTCCATCAATATCTTCGTCTCTAATCTACACATCACCACAACATCTCTCATCCTACCACATAAGCAACCGTGAATCTGGGTCACGAAATCCACTTGATGGCGACGATCTGGCACCGCCGTCAGATGAGACGATTTAGCACCACCATTGCAGATCCAACTCTAATTAGGGTTATCGTCACCATCTCAGACAACGGCGACCTCGAACTTCATCTTTGTCCTTCTCCGACGACCGCTAAGAGAAAATAAGCAGCGTTACAGGGATCGATTTCCATAGCAACCACTAGTTTAATGGGAACAGAATGTGAAGTTGGACTAGGAGCAGATGACGGCGCCGGCGATGAAAAACCACCACATTGTAGCTTCCTACAATCAACAGGACCAACATTTCTAGAGGAACACTCCCCCACCAGCCAAAGTATCATGTTTTTAACATTTTTAAAAAAGTTAACTTGTATGCACTCCAACTGTTTGATGAAATGCATAAACTAAATTACCACGTTATATTCACATATGGATATGTTTTTTCACCTGAATCAGTATATGATTATTAAAACAAAAAAAATATATATATGCAAATCTGTATGTTATTCATATGTGAATAACATATAAAAATTATATATATTTGTGAAAACACCTTGTAATATTCATATGTGAATATAATGTGTAATATTCATAAGTGAATATATCATCTAATATTCACAAGTGAATATAATATGTAATACCCACATATGATATACCATGTAATACTATATAATATTTACATATGAAAATATCATCTAATATTCACAAGTGAATATACCATCTAATATTCACAAGTGAATGCATCGTCTAATATTTAAATATGATTATACTATGTTTATTATATGCTATATTCATATATGAATGATACTTAAATTGTAGGGAGAATTTCATATATGCCCTTCTTAAACATCAAAATATCATATTTACCCAACTTAATTTCTAAATATCAAATTTACCCTTCATAAAATTTCTAAATATCATATTTACCCTTCATAAATTTTCAAAATATCATATATGTCCTTTTTAAACATCAAAATATCATATATGCCCTTCTTAAATATCAAAATATCGTATATGCACTTTTTAAACATCAAAATATCAATGGTAATATCTAAAATATCTTCCATCTACAACATGATAATAATCAACAATAGCAAAAACTAAACAATCAAAATATACATTCTATAGAGAATGTTGCAGATGAATCTTTTTGTTTGTCAAGAGGGCGACATTCCAACAATTTAGAACTTCACATTCGATTATCACAGACGTAAGGATAATATGGTTAAAATTTTTAATTATTATAATAATGCGACGGTATAAAAAATGATTATAGAATATTAAAAACATTATATAAAAGGATTTGGCCAAATATGATATTTTGAAAGTTTATGAAGGGTAAATATGATATTGAGAAATTAAGTTGGGTAAATATGATATTTTAAAGTTTAAGAGGGGCATATATGAAATTCTCCCAATTGTTGTAAAAAAAAAATTTAATCATACTTTTTATTCATAAGTGAATAACGAATATACTGTAGTAAAAAACCTGATGCATTTTTATTCACTTATGAATAATGATAGCTGAAAATATAAAAAAATATATTTTTTATTTTATCATAAAACTATATCAATATGGATGTCTATTTGTATAGAATAAAAAATCATGAATTTTGGTATATTTAAAATCATTTTCAATAAAAATAGCTTCTTAAAAATTAAAAAAAACGAAAAAACTATGTTTTGTATATATTAAGGTAATGATTAGCATAGTTTAAGGAAACATGTTTTGTTGTAAAACATATGTCTATTCATTTCCCAATTTCGCTAGTATGACGGAGGTTTTTGCGGCAAAAATAAATGAGTGGCTGAGAATGATTCCCTCATTCTCAACCTTTTTTATTTTCTCAATTGAACTTACCCCTCTCTCTCTCTCTCTCTCTCTCTCTCTCTATATATATATATATATATATATATATATATATATATATATATATATATATATATATATATATATATATATATATATATATATATATATAAGTTCATTTGAGGCGGACCTAGTTTTTTGAGACTGAGACAAATAGTTTCTAGTGAAATATTTTAATATTTTAGTGTTCGTAAAAATATAATATGTATAATATTCTAAAATTATATATGTTTTAGAATATTTCAATGTAAACTATGTTAACAATATTGTTTTATAATATTAGAATATTACACATACTATATTTCCATAAACATTTGAATATTATAATATTTCAATAAAAAAATAGTCTCATAATCTCATAAAAATGGGACGTCTCACGTGAACCTAACCCAATGTCTTTATTTGATATTTTATCATTTTTATGTATTTTTAGATCAAATGAAATGATATTTCGGAAATATAACTTAAGTTTTTAAAAAATGATATATTATGAGCGCTATATAATAATTAAGATAGTTAATGATACATTCGCTCGAATTGTTTTTAAAAAGGTTACTTATTGTAGAAGATTTTTTACTAAATGTATTTGTTAAAAAGATTAGTGAAAAACTTATTAGAAAAAATAATAAATCATTGCAAAGTTAATCGTGCAGTATTCAATATTTAGTCTTGTTAATTTGAACCACCGATATAAAAGAAATTTCAATTGAGAAGAAAATAAAATGATAGAATCAATCTCAGTCACTTTATTTATATCTTGCCGTAAAATCATCCGTCGTACCGACACGACACGACGAGGGAGAGATAATCTCCCTATCTAATAAATGAATAGGGTTAACCTCCTTCTGCCATGTGTGAAGCAATTACGAATCGTACTCAATATTACGCCACAAGTCATTGTTTTGGTTCTCCAATTTGAATTTCATTTTCCCACGCCCACTATGATACGTAATGACTGCATCAATTTGAGTTTCATTTTACAACTCATATTTTACAAGTCAAAATTATTGTTTCAGTTTAATAGATTATGCCCTAATTTTAAAATCCCTGAAATTCCTTATTCCCGCTTATTTACCATTTGTATACGTATCAAATCTCTGAAATTCTTGAAAATTAGCAAAATTTCAAAAAAATTAAAGGTATACCAAAATTAAAGATATACCAAAATTAACAAACATCATTGACCAAATAAACATAACATATCATTCTAAAATCTAAAATAGGGTAATGAGAATGTAATATTAATATAATTTGAATACCTTCGATATCCATCTCACCAATGTTATATAAAGTACAACACCCAAAACGATTTCACTACCTTTGCTTTTTCTCTCTACAAAATTTTCTTGTCCTCGAATTTTATACTACAAGGTACTATAAATCCATTCTTTTCCTGTTTCATAAGAGTTGAAAATCATCAATAAAGATTGTTTTCATAGCAGACATTGCAACAATTTTTACCCCACTTAAAAAGTAATTATTTTTCGGCAATTGTTCATAAAATGATATGTTCAATTTGATTTTTGGCATGTACTTATTATCTCGATTGTTTATGTTACATGATAAGAAAAAAGTGAAATGACAATTTTCAAACAAATAAGTTCGACACTTTATCTGTTTACATTTGTGTATGAATTCCATATCAATATCACTTCTATCTTACTAACATAAATATCAGATCTAGATGAAATACATTGTTTTACCACCAACAATCTACATTGGTATTTTCTAATTTTTGCATATACAACTAATATGAATTAAGCCAATATTTCATCCTCAATAATAATGTATTGTCTATACATTTATGCTTATCTCTTCATGCACGAACTTTCATCCTAATTTACACTTTCACCCTTATTAACCATGTAAATATTTCACCCTAATTTACAGATTCATGGCTGCTGCTGATTTTACTCTCATACGCGATCTTGATGTCTTGAATGACATATTCACTATGAAGCTTCGTGTTATCAGATTATGGACACCGGAAAGTTACTATAAAAAAGACAAAATTTTCTCTATTTCAACTTATTATAGTGGACGAAGAGGTATACTACATATATGGTTTTTAATTATTTACCTATTTATATTCATCTTTTCAATAACCAAACTTGAATATTGATGTTAATATTTATCATAATTTAGGGTAACAAGATCCAAGGTTATGTCCCCAATACTTACATTTATAAGTTTAAAAAAGTTCTAAAAGAAGGGGAAGCTTTTTTCATCAAATCTCCAAATTTAGCAAAGACGAAGGAAGGAAAATTTCAGCTAACCGATCAAATGCAAAAGCTCACTTTCAATCGCGAGACTACTGTCACTCCGTGTCTCGATTTATCTAGATTGGTTAATGGGTTTGCTTTTATTGACTATCACCCCATTATCGCAGGCATGGTTCCAGAAAATATTTCATTGGGTTAGTATTTTCTATTTACCAAACAATTTATATATTTAAATAACTTATTATTTTCTACCCTTCAAATAAAATTGATTTCATCTGTTTTTGGTATGTATGTTTATATATAGATGTTATCGGTTTGGTGGTCACAATTGGTGAAATTGATGCTTGAAATGAAGATAGAAAGAGGGATAAGATGTGACTACAAATCCAAGATGCCAAGTTTGTTTTTTATAACCTATAAATATTGTGTAGATTTTCTTTTGAACGGCTATAACTATTGTGTTTATTAACTATTTTGATTGCAATATCAAATAGTTTTTTTTATTTGTAGTTCCCATCTTTTTTCTTGGTGGTTCTTAATTCAATGTTAACCTATGGGGATATTATAGTTCCACATCCTCGGATTACATCCAAAAGAATCCAAACATTCTACGCACTTCATAATCCTTCAATTTGCAAAGATTAATGTTTGGCAAGGTATAATGTTTTTTTCATTATGTTTTATATTGCAATGATTATTTACTTATTCATTTTATATATTTTTTCATAGATCGTTGATATCTTAATACATACTATGATGTATCATAGTTCATTATCAATCGTGACATTGATGAGATAAAAGTTTTCAAAAAAAGGTATATTACATTATATACTTTTTTTTGTTAATAATAAATGGCAAGGTATCTTATAAACGTGTAACTATGCTGTTAATTAACAGTTTGAATCAAGATGGTCCCCATGAAAACTCATCCCGTACTTTCTCCTATATGAAATCTAACTGAAGTTCTGAAGAGGATGATTTCGTGCTTAATCATGAGGTGAAACAATTGTTGATATTTTGAACCGATTGAGGTAAACAAAATTATAATATTTCTATCAATCTTGCTAACTTATGTTTTTTAATAAATAATTTATATAATTAATGCATTTGGTTATTTAATATTCAATACATATTACAATATTATTCTCTTCTTTTAATCAGATAAAAAAGTATGTTATTGTTGCGACCATAAAATGAATTCTTCAAAACTAACATTGGTATTACCCATCATGTACAAATTGCAATAGCAAGGCAGTTTCAAACATTCCTTCCGATGAAGCCAATGTCACTGGATCACTTAAACACGCAACATATGAATGTCGAAATCCAAAATGCAAAAAAACTGAAACATCGACAGTTCTGAGGTTAATGCTTTTTGGAATACTCAATTTTGATATAATAGTAATTTACAAATTTTGTTAAATAATTTGGAGGATTTTACATTTGTCAAAGGTTCATGATTCCGGTAAAAGTTCAAGATCATATTGGAGGTATGAATTTAACAATGTTTGAAAAAGATGCGAAGAAGCTTCTAAAATTTTTTGCAAAAGATTTACTTGCAAAAACAGTTAAGGTAAATGTTTTTCTTATTATTATTTTTAAAAAAATATTTTTATTGCTTTTATATATAATTTCATCTATTGATGTTTTTACTTGCATCTTCGTTTTGTACTGCCCTATACCCGTGTAATATTAATGGTTTGAAAGATATGAAATTGGCTTTCATAGTTTCTGTTTTAAAATACAATGTGCAAAGGAACAACAATCAATATACTATTTTCCGGATTAGTGATGACGAGAATTTGATTGAGGAGTTGGAAAAAACGTTTGTCGTTGCAGTGGTTATTATATTTGAATTTCTTTTCAAAATATAATATACTTGATAAATGGATTATTAATTTTTCATTTATGTTTTATAGAGGGAGGTAATTCACAACCGTTTGAACATGGTACCACTAATTGTGAATCTCAAGATAACATATTTATAAAGGTGTTGTACCAGTTATCTAAACATCTCATGTTATTATTATCTTAAACCTTTATAACCTATAATAATACTATTTTCTTTGTTAATTTAGGATGCCATATCTCAGACCGGTGATAATGTAACACCAATGAATGTTTCAAATCGACAACCACGAGTCCAAAAAAGAATTTGGACACAGCGAGAGGTTTGAAGCGAGTCTTGAGGATGATTTTGTTTTGGATGTCAATGACAAGATATCGTCATCAAAGACTACAAAAGTTGTAGGAGCGGAAGATGGACAACATAAACTTGTCAAGGTTAAGTTGGAAAAGTGATTGGTTACCTACCTTTTAAGAATAATAATCAGTTTTTTAATTTTTTACTAAGGGTATTAAGACATTTTCGTTTTTTTTTTTTTTGCTTAGACATTTGATGGATTTGTTCATTTTTTGGTTTAAATTGTTTGTTTCTTAATAATAATTAGGATGGCTTTAGATTATGTGTTTGGATTTAGGTATATAAATGGCTGGGTACTTTTCATTTATAAGAACCTACTTCAGTCTAATATCATCCTACTTTCACTAACCTCGGAATTATAACATCATTCCATTTAGTAAAACATAGTTTCCAAATTCAAATGCAATTCTCAAGATTCCTAATTTTCATAAAGTACAATCATATTTCTATCATGTTCAATAAACTATATTGCTATTTTCTACAACTTTAACAATAAACTAAAAAGGTTATTTATTTAATTTCTAAACTATGGAATGCAATTTCATAAGTAAATAAATTTATACCTTTTTTGGATTTTCATTGTTAGGTATTATTTTTAAAAACCGTGGAAAAATTTCACGTCCCATTTTGATACATACTCACTTAAACCTATAAAAAACAAAAACATTGACGAAAGTCAAAATTCCTTATACAGTATAACATTTATTTGTGTATTCGGATAAAAATTTTTAACATACACACTAAAAATATAGTCTTAATCATAAATAATAAAAATTTATTTAATAACATTGTACTTCAAACTCTTTTTTAGAAAGATTATTTTACTTCAAATTTTGTTAACTATTATACTTCAAATTCTGTTAAGTAGCTTGCCATAAATGGGTAATTGTATTAAAGTGTAATGTCCTGTTAAGAAATGGATTTAAATTACAATGTTATAGTATAAAGTGGTAATAACAAATATTTAAATTGTTGGTTTATACACTTATGTCCAAATGTACTCTAGCACCTACAATAGTTTTGGACATTTTTTATGTGGCTCTATCATATTGTGTTCTTAGTTTTCGAAGGTAAAAATCCAATTTATAGTAACTAATTTCGAATGCATGACCAGATATTGAAGCTGTTAAGTGTAACCTGGTCATATGTAATCATTTATTGTCTTAATTGTTTACTTACCCATGCCGTCTAATTATTTTCAGTGCTTTATTTTTAATATTCAAACATCATAATAAAGCCACTCAAATGAATCCAATTACCTTTTTACCCTTGGGCAATATGATCAACAACTTCAGGAAATTATTTTTTTGAAATAAATTTCTTATTACAATTTTGATTTTATTGATTTTATTAGATTATTAGAATTGTCGTTTCAATTAAATATGTTTCATTCAATCCCTATATTTCAGGCTTCAATTTTACATATCCTATTTGTTGAATTAGTTGTCTAAGCCAATAACTAAATTGGTATATACTTGAATTATTAGCAAAGTCCTTTTGGGTTGCCCTCAAACCTAGTAATTGAATATGATAACTTTTAGAAAGAGAGCCTGATTTATTAATTTATTATAGGATTAATAAATAGCAATAAATAATTTATTAATATATTATGAGAATAATATATTAATTAGAAATAGTATTATTTAATTAAGAATTAATCAGAAATTAATTGAGATTAATTGGATTAATTAAAAGTGCAAGGACCTAAGTTGTAATTGTTCAATACTTGAATAAAAGGGTTCCAGAACCTTCCCCAAGGGTGGTAGATGGTTTTGGAGGGTAATTCTAGGGTTTCTAGAATATCACTTGAAGATAATTAGGAGACTGGATAATTACCTAATTTGAAATAATAGTATTATATTAAAAAAAAGGGTTTCCAGGATTTCCTAGTGTAGTTATAAATAGGGCCTTAAACCCTCTAATTTTCGGCCACTCCTTTTTCTAAGAGCATAGCCGAAAATTTTCCTCGCTTCTCCTCTCTCTTCAAATTTCCTTAGTTGTTAGGTTTTGGGTGTGAACCATCAGAGGCACGAGATCTCTGGTTCTTGCTTCCTAGAGAAATTGAAGAAGGAATTCATTGATTATCTACAAGAATAATAAAAAATGTATGTAGTCCCTAACTTGTTTATGATTTTCGGATATAGGTAGGGTTTATAGGGTTCTTGTTGTTTAGTAAAATGTTACTTCAATAGTGTTATGACTAGATCTAATAGGTTGCATGTACCCTTAAGAGTATAAGGATTTTTTTTCGCTTTATTACATGTAAAACCCCTTCAGTGGTACCAGAGAATTTGGTTGTCTAACAATTGATAATGCATTGATTAAACTTGAATAAAAACCAACTTGGAGAATTAGAAGAATCGACATTTTGTCGCGGCACCACGTCATGGTCCTCTTGTGCCACGACGTGGGGATCTTCTAATCCATGTTTTTCCTTATTCTGCCACGACGTGGAAATCCAATGCCACGCCGTGGTAAACCCTCTGATCAGTGAATTATTTTTCTTAATTGAAATTGATTAGGATAATTACATTAGATAATATTTTTTAATTGTATAAAACTGAATGTTTATCTTGGTAATCAGATATCCTAGAGCTTGAATTTGTGAATTATCCTTATTATTTACATACATTTAATTATTTGATTAATTAAAAGATTAATATTAAAATCAAATTTTGTTTAAATATTAATTAATTAATTGTTTAATTTGGATAAATAATAATTAAACCTAGTATTTTAGATAAGTTTTAAAACACATCTTATATTTATACTATTAAAAGTTTAATATATTATATGTATAAGACAAAGTAAGTCAAATCAATAGTAGGCCTGATTCACGAAGCCATACTGTAAGGGGAGTTTAAGGAAGCAACCTATAAAATGACCGCCATTGGGTGTCCACTCTCACCAACCGATCTCTTGTAGGGTGGAGGGTCATTAGCCGAACGAGTTTGATATGACATATTCTCATTAATAAGTATAATGATATAAAGTAACTAAACTATTTTTGAAAAAAAAATCCCACTCTTAGTTCCTTTTGAAAAAAATGTGAAAAGTATGCTAATCCATGAAATTGCACATTATGCTTTATATGTGGTTAGTGGAGCGTGTGTGGTTAACCGACACACTAATAGTGACTTTAAAGAGTTGTAATAGGTATCTCGACAATTATCATTGTTAATGGAGAGCGTGTGGTTAAACGACACATTAATTAGAGATGATAAATGACATCGAGAGTGCCAAGTATATTTGCATGGTTATTCACATCTTGTTTGTGATCCTCGGCATCCCAGTCACAAATAGAACAGCATAATCTGAGATTAAACATGTCATTGATAAGATTCAATGAATCTCAAAAGATCTAGGAATTTTATAGTTTGAAATTGGTAAATTGCTTTTATCTACCTTCATAAATGCGCGATAAGATTACGACATCCCTCTTCTTAGTTGTGAATTGTGATTTTGGATCCTATCCTTAAATATATATTATGGGTTAAAATATTAAGGATTATTGTCATCTAACTAAAACTTCTTTTTCACTACAGATGTCTACTTCTGGTGATACTTCTGCTTCTCAAAACTCTACCCACAACTTCTCACTACTCTCAATCATGTCCAAGGTGACATTGTATGGCACCAACTACAATGATGAAGAATCAAACCCATACCTCTACTAATGCTCTCGTCCTTTCCATTGGGCAAAACAAAGGAAAGAAAAGGAAAGGTGCTCCTAAGCAAAACTGGAAGGGAAAGGCCCATGTTGGGTCATCTAGCAATGACCCAAAAGCAAAGCCCAGTTCTGACATTCCTTCTGTTAGTGATCCCAAACAGGCCATTTGCTTATATTGCAATGATAAGGGCCATTGGAAACGAAGCTGCCCCAAGTACTTGTAGGACATCAAGGATGGCAAGGTGAAGCCATCATCGACAGGTATTTACAATATTCAAACTAATAACTCACAATCTACTTGTTCTTGGGTCCTTGATACAAGATGTGGTTTTCACTTTTGTTCTGATTTGCAAGGGCTAAAAGAAAGTGAAGAGGTGGATCATGCAAGGATGAATCTGATCATGGGTAATAGGCGATCTTATCATGTTACCAAGATTGGAATTTATAGTCTTGTGCTTGGCGGTGATGTTAGATTAGATTTAGTTGATTATTGTTATTCGTCAGAAATGACGCGAAACATTATTTCTTTTCATGCACTATTTAGACAAGGTTTTCGATATTTGTTTAATGATATGAATGTATCGATTTTGGTTTATATGAATGGCATTTTTATGTTTGAAGCTTTACATTGTAATGGTGTGTATGAAATTGTGATTTGTGTTGATAGCTTTGGTAATAGTGTATTCCATATTGATTCATCTAATGGTTTAGACAAGGCATGCTTGTGACATTGTCGTCTTGGGCACATTAACAAGAAACACATCGCCCTACTCCAAAAGGATGGAGTGTTGGAATCATTTGACTTAAGTACAGATGATGAATGCGAATCTTATCTTTTGGTAAAAATGACAAAATCACCTTTCACTTGATCTTGTGAAAGAGGTGAAGGTTTGTTGGATCTCATACACACAGATGTGTGTGGGCCCTTTAGATCAAGTACAAGGGATGCTAATCGATTTTATGTAATATTTACAGATGATTATAGCAGATATGACTATATCTACTTAATCAAACATAAATCAGAAACCTTTGAAAAGTTCAAAGAGTTTAAACATGAAGTCGAGAATCAATTGGGAAGGAAGATAAATCTCCGATCTAATAGATGTGGAGGGTATCTTAGTATCGAGTTCCACGACTATCTCAAGAAATGAGGAATAGTTTCACAAATGACACCTCCTAGGACACCACAACTTAATGGTGTGGATGAGAGACGTAATTGGACCTTGTTAGACATGGTTCATTACACGATGATTCGAGCTTCTCTTCCCATTTCTTTATGGGGGTATGCCTTAGAGACAGCCGCCCATATCCTTAATTTTGTCCCTACCAAGAAGGTTGTCAAAACACCTCACGATATGTGGACAGGCAAGGTTCCCTCGTTTGCACATATCAAGGTTTGGGGTTATGAAGCTTTCGTTAGACGAGAGACTCGAGACAAGATAGAACCTAGAAGTGAGAGGTGTATTTTCATTGGTTACCCAAAGAAGTCTTTTGGATATTTGTTCTACAGACCTAGAGAGACCGTGGTCTTTATAACATGAAGAGGAGTCTTTCGCAAGAGAGATAGAGAGAGAGAGAGAGAGAGAGAGAGAGAGAGAGCTCATATGCAAAGAGGAGAGTGGGACTACAATTGATCTTGAAGAGATTCAAGAATCAACCAATGAAGGAACTTTGGAAGACACTAGCACTCAACCAGTGGAAGAAATTCCTGTTGAGCCCATTGACAATTCGTTACCTATTCGACGTTCTAGTAGAGTTAGCATGCCACCTGAATTCCATGGTTTCCATATAACTACAGATGGTGACATGTTTGTTACTGATCGTACACTGGTAAATTTGGATGAGCCATCTAACTACAAGGAAGCGATGGCAGGCCCTGAGGCTGCTAAGTGGAAAGAGGCAATGGACAACGAGATCTAGTCCATGTATGACAACAAAGTTTGGAATTTGGTTGATAATGTACCAGGACGAAAGACAGTTGGTTGCAAATGGTTCTTCAAGAAGATGACCGACATGGATGGGAAGGTACACACCTTCAAGGCACGACTGGTTGCGAAGGGCTTTACTTAAACCCCAGGGCTTGACTATGATGAGACCTTCTCACCAGTGGCCAAGATAATGTCAATTAGGATAATGCTCGCCATAGCTGCTTTTCATGATTATGAAATATGGAAAATGGATGTCCAAACCGCTTTCCTTAATGGAAAGTTGGTTGAAGATGTTTACATGAGTTAGCCAGAGGGGTTTATAGATTCAAAGTATCCTAATAGAGTGTGTAAACTTGAGAAATCCATTTACGGATTGAAACAAGCATCTCGCAGGTGGAATCTTTGCTTCCATGAAAAAAGTCAAAGAATTTGGTTTCTGTAGGAGTGAAGATGAGTCATGTGTGTATGCCAAGGCTAGTGGGAGTATAGTAACCTTTCTGGTATTGTATGTTGATGACATACTCCTTATGGGAAACAACATTCCAACCTTGCAAGAAGTGAAATCTTGGTTCGGGAAGTGTTTCGCTATGAAGGATCTAAGGGAAGCTGCTTATATTCTTGGGATAAGAGTTTTGAGGGATAGAAAAAAAAGACTTATTGGTGTTAGCCAAAGTACATACTTGGATAAGGTACTAAAACATTTGAGTATGGAAAATTCCAAGAAAGGAGAGCTACCTATTTGTAACGCCTGGTTTCTGGTACGTATTTATTTATAATATATTCATTTTAGTAGAGCTACTCGACGAGTTGGGAGCCCCAGACTCGTCGAGTAGAAAAGAGATTTGGACGCGGGGTTTTAAGCTATCTACTCGACGAGTCGAGAGCTCTCGACTCGGCGAGTAGGTCTGCCATAGTGAAACCCTAATTTCGGGGTTTTGCACCCTATTTAAGCATCTTAATCCCCACCTTTTGGCCTTATTTCCAGCCTTTAAGTCCCTAACCCTAATCCCCGAAACCCTAGAGCATGGTGTGAGTGTGTGAGCCATTTTTTAGTGATCTTCTGTGATTTGAAGCTTGTTGAGGAAGAAGGAGCTAGAGGACTCCAAAAGAAGGTTGTAGATCCAGAAGCAACATCTCATTCCCTTCACTTTCTGGTAATCAAGTCTCTAACTTGTCTATTAGTAAATTAGATCTCCTTATTCCACTTTTTGAGGGTTTTGGTTCAAGGAGCTTGACCCTTGGGATATGGACGTCCCAAGCAAGGATCCTTTCAGATCTAGGATTATTAAGGGTTGTTAAGGCATAAGGGTGCAAACATTATGCCATTGGAACCCCATGCAAGCTCTAAGGTGTCATTTTGGCCTCTTTAGCCCCAAAAGGCCATGCATGGAAGGAAAGCTAGGAACTTTATGTGTCTAACTGATGTCCAAGGCCTAGATCTATGTTTGTATGCTTTGGTTTGGAGTATTATGGCTTTTGGACCAAGATCTATGTTCTAGAGAGCTAGGGTTTGAGCTAAACCCATTAAGAAGGACTAATAGCGGGTAAAGTTGGAAACTTTACCCTTAAAAGTGTATTTCCAGTATATATATGAAGTATGGAGTTTGGATATGAAGGATAGGAGCTTAATCCATTAAGATGGCTCAATCAGACAGAGGAAATCGGCGAGTCCATGGAGGGACTCGACAAGTTGAGTTGGTTTGTCCCGATTCTCTACAAGGTGGAACTCGACGAGTCTGTGAAGGGACTTGACGGGTTACTTTGTGTTTTCACAACTAAGGGTAACAAAGGAACTCGGCAAGTCAAGGGATTGACTCGATAAGTTGAGTCAACTCAAATTGTTGACTTTGACTTGGACTGAGCGTTGACTTTGACTGGGAAGTTGACTTGACCAAGGTTGACCCGTGAAGGGGTCTTGACATAAGAAATTGTTATTTTACCCTTAGAAGGATTATCAGTTTTGACTAAGTGATAATTGTGATAATGATAGTCAGGGAGTCGTTAGAGCAGCCATTAGAGATTCCTCACACGAGATTTCAGCAGCCAGTTTAAGAGGCGAGTTTTCCTCTAGTAGGAACGAGTCTAAGTTACCAAGGTCGGCCCGTTTAGATAGTAGTAGTTTCAGACTACGGTCCGATGCCGGGTGGGGCCCGATGTAGGTTTATATGTTTTTCGGGATTTCGATCCGATGTCGGGGCAGTCCCGAGGAATGCTTGTATGCTTGATGTCTTTGTGATTCTTGCATGTGTTTGTACTTGTATGTTTCCGGACTTCGGTCCGATGCCGGGGCGGTTCCCGAGGAATGTTAGTATGCTTCCGGATTATGGTCTGATGCCGGACGGGCCCGAGGAATGTTCACATGTTAGTGTTATATGCTTAGGTTTATGTGTATTATTTGATTATGCTCACATGTATTCCGAGATGTGATCGATGTCGGGCGGGGCCCGATGCCGAATAGGGTTCGATGTTGGGGGGGGGGGGAGGGGGGGCGATGCCTGGAAAACCGATGCCGGACGATGAACCGATGCAGCGGGCACGGGGCCCAAGATATGTTTATGTGATATGTGTATGGTATGTGGTAGTTGGGGAGACTCACTAAGCTTCGTGTTTACAGTTTTCAGTTTTGGTTTCAGGTACTTCTGCTAGTAAGGGGAAGAGCTCGGGATGACTGTATGGCACACACCACAGTTTTTAGCCTGGGAGGATTTACTCTGATGTTTGACATATGATTTTGATACATTGACATATATTATGTTATTTTTGAGAAAAATGGTTTATGACTTTTATATGATGGATGATATTTATAGTTTTTACTAATGAAATTAAACGAAATTTTTGGACTATATTTTTAGGATGTTCCAAGTTGGTATGAGAGCGATGGTTTGAGGGATTTGGGCACACTCTCGGGTGTGTCTGAACTCAAACTGAGGACTTGGTATGAAAATTTTCAAAAGAAAATCATTTTTATAAAAAAGAACTTTGAGAAAAAGAAAGGAATTTTGGAAAAGAGAAAAGAACTTTGAAAATGAGAAAAGGGGGTGGTGCATGCGATCAGTCGAGCCCAAGTAAGTACTCCTAAATTACCCATACAAGTTTATGTTATGATATGATTATGAGAACAACATGCTAGATTATGGCTAAGGATCTAGGAAGGATGGCTTGTATGCCTGTTATATGAGAACTGCATGCTATTTTAGGGCTAAGGATCTAGGAAGGATGCCTTATATGCCTGTTGTATGAGCTTATTGAATTGTATGCTAGAACTGATTAGTCAGTAATATGATGGCCTGAGTAGGATATGCTTGATTGTGTTTACTCAATGCTCGAGTGCTGCTTGCTTTGTGCTTTTAGGAGTTCTAGTTATCTTTAACTGACTAGTAAACGAATATGTTAAGTTACATATTATGAGGACTAAATAATTTTAGAAGGTTAGGTTTAGCTCTATGTCGCATCTCTCCTTCGAGTCTAACCGGTGTAGGGTAGGACCTCTCATTCGAAGAATTTTCTAGTCTTAGTGATATGTAATAATATTTGCGAGCTAGTTAGGGGGAGATAGCAGGGAATTCTTATGCAGCTGATGACGGAGAGTGGGTTAGTGATTACCCTAGGGAAAGCCTAGGATGAGATTATCATGAGATCATCAGTAGTAGTAGAAGGGACTTGGTGGATTCAAGGAAGTTCTTGAGGAAAGTACAGATAGATATGGAAGGTAGTATAGGCCCGTACTACTGAAAGTAGAGGATCCGTACTCGAATCAAGGAAGGCTGAGATGAACCCAGGAAACTTGTAGAATGTGAGATCCCTCGAGTTATGATGAGTATACTGATGTTTGTTATGGTGTATTTTCAGTATGGTGACATTAGGCACTAGGCCAGTTGGCACTTCAGGCACTAGTGAGGGACCAGGCTCGGGCTCTGGAGCCAGGAAGCTAGTTGATCAGATGAGGGAGTTCATCTCATCTGAGGTCACGCGCATCATTGTAGACCAGACTCCTGTGATCTTTGTTATGGTCAAGGAGGGTATCTTGGAGCTTTTGGATGAGAGACTGGGTGCTTTCCGCACCGAGGTGGCGGCCATGATGGGGCCACGCACACAAAAATTCAGGGAGTTCAGGGCTTGTGGAGCTCCCGACTATCATGGGGCTCGGGACCCCATTGCTAGCAGCAAATGGTTGGCTGATGTCGCCAACGTGTTCTGTACGAGCAGATGTCCCGAGGGGGACAAGGTCCGACTTGCATCCTGTCTTCTGAAGGACAGGGCACGTGACTGGTGGGAGGAGGTCGGACGAGCCATTGGGGATGATACGGTTCTAGATGCTATGACATGGAGTGATTTTTTGGCCAGGTTCAGGGCCGAGTTTGCACCTGTGATTGAGGTGCAACAGCTTGCGAGGGAGTTCCAGGATTTTGAGCATACGACTCAGACATTGTCGGAGATCACCGCCAAGTTTAGGGAGATGGCCCTTCTCATTCCGCAGTACGCGACATACGAGGAGATGAAAAAGGCCCGATATCATGAGATTTTGCGTAGTGATATCCGCCAGTTTGTGAGCCGATGCAGCTGCAAGACGTTGGAGGATATGATTGCTAGGGCTCGGGAGAGGGAGCTGGATTTAGAGATGGAGAGGAAGAGGAAACCAAATGGGGTTCAGAAAGGCAGTTCGGGCAAGAATCCCAAGGTATCAGATCACATATTGAGGAGCCAGTAGGGCCGCAGCCGGTGTGGCAAGTGCGGAAAGATGCACGAGGGGGCGTGCATGGCAGGGGAGTTCGGGCTGCTTCAAGTGCGGCCGAACTAGTCACATGAGCAGGGATTGTACAGCTACCACCACCACCACAACAGTTTCAGATCTGATTTTCTTTCAGTGCAATCATAGGGGCCACAAGAAGGCCCAGTGTCCGAGTTTAGCAGCAGCAGGACAGATGGTGGCACCCGCTCCTGCCACGTTGAGGATTACAGATGGCCGCCAGGGCCGGACAGAGGCGCCTACGACAAGGATCAGGGCTTTCCAGCTTACTATAGAGGAGGCACGTGCGGCTCCCGATGTTGTGACGTGTATGTATTCTCTCCTTATCTCATTATTTTGTATTGATTATTGCTTATATTTATTTGTTTCGTTATAGTATCGTTCTTAGTGAACGGTATATCAGCCCTGGTATTGTTCGATTCGGCGGCAACCCGATCTTTTGTGTCGCTTGCGCTTAGCAGGCGATTTGTAGGAGCTCCGGGGGAGCTAGCCTGTCCACTTGATGTGGATATAGCAGATGATAGGACCATTCGGGTTGCGAGGGTGCATCGGGGATGCATACTACAGTTGTTCGACGAGCAGTTTTCAGTAGATTTGGTCCCCATTCCCCTGCAAGGCAATAAGGCTATAGTGGGTATGGACTGGTTGAGCCCCAATGTGGCAGTGATCGACTGCGAGCAGCAACTAGTGAGAGTTCGGACTCCTAGTGGGGGAGGGCTAGTGATCCAGGGCGAGAGGCCACAACATGGACCGATTTTATGTTCAACAGCGAGGGCAAGGTGTTACCTTCGGTAGGGATACAAAGGTTATGTCGCTTATTTTATGGATACCAGGGATAAGGGTAAGGCGACAGTGGATGATGTACCAATCGTGCAAGAGTACCCGGATGTATTCCCGGAGGATTTGCCCTGGATACCTCCAGAGAGGCAGGTTAAGTTCAGGATTGACCTAGTCCTTGGTGCGGCTCCGATAGCCAAGGCACCATATCGGTTGGCTCCTCCCGAGATGCAGGAGCTGTCTACGTAGCTGCAAGAGCTGCTAGACAAGGGATTTATCAGGCCGAGCAGTTCGCCATGGGGGAGCCCCGATCCTGTTTGTAAAGAAGAAGGACGCGTCATATTGGATGTGCATAGACTACCGGGAGTTGAATAAGGTAACGGTGAAGAACCGTTATCCCCTCCCGATGATTGATAATTTGTTTGACTAGCTACAGGGTGCATATTGGTTCTCCAAGATTGATCTGCCATCGGGTTATCACCAGATGCGAGTCAGAGATGAGGATGTGCAGAAGACAGCTTTCAGGACTCGCTATGGTCACTATAAGTTTTTGGTGATGCCGTTTGGACGTTCATGGACCTCATGAACCACGTGTGTAGACCGATGCTGGAACGGTCTGTGATAGTTTTCATTGATGACATCTTGGTTTATTCCAAGACTCAGGAGCAGCATGAGGAGCACCTGAGGGAGGTGCTGGATTCTCTGAGGAGGGAGAGACTTTTTGAAAAGTTCTTCAAGTGTGAGTTCTGGTTGCACGAAGTGCAGTTTATGGGGCACCTTGTCAACCAGAAGGGTATTCTGGTCGATCCAGCTAAGATAGAGGCTGTGATGCAGTGGGAGGTTCTGAGGTCTCCAACTGAGATTTGAAGTTTGTTGGTTTAGCGGGTTATTACCGGAGATTCATCCAGGATTTATCCAAGACCGCTGTTCCTTTGACCTGGTTGACCAAGAAGCCGATGACATTCTACTGGGGCCTGAGTAGCAGGCAACTTTCAAGACTCTCAGACAGCGGTTGTGCGAGACACCAGTTTTGACTCTGCCCGAGGGAGTTGATGATTTCGTAGTTTACTGTGACGCTTCGATCACGGGCATGGGTGCAATATTGATGCAGCGAGGTTACGTGATAGCTTACGCTTCGAGGCATTTGAAGTCTCATGAGGCTAACTATCCGACGCATGATTTAGAGTTGGGGGCGGTGGTTTTCGCCCTCAAGATTTGGAGGCGTTACCTTTATGGGGTTCGTTGTACCATTTACATGGACCACAAGAGTTTGAGGTACCTCATGGATCAGCCAAATCTGAACATGAGGCAGCTTTGGTGGTTAGATGTGGTAAAGGATTACGATTGTGAGATTCTCTACCACCCGGGCAAGGCCAACGTAGTGGCCGATGCCCTGAGCCGCAAGGCTGTGGTGGCCCCGATTCGAGACATATGTTTGAGGATGACAGTGATTACTCCATTGTTGGAGCAGATTAGAGAGGCGCAGGCTGAGGGCCTGAACGACGAGCGCCAGAAGTGTGAGCGGATCGTAGGCCGGGTGGCCTCATTTGATTACGACAGCCGAACGTTGTTGACCCTGCATGGGAAGGTTTGGGTTCCGTACTGGGGCGGAGTACGACAGGTTCTGATGGATGAGGCCCACAAGTCGAGGTTCTGCATCCATCCCGGGGTGATAAAAATGTATCGGGATCTTCGCCCGGACTACTGGTGGCTCTGCATGAAGCGGGAGGTAGCATGGTATGTAGAGTGATGCTTAACCTACAGGAAGGTCAAGGCCGAGCACCAGAGACCACATGGCAAGATGCAGCCGCTAGACATTCCCGTGTGGAAATGGGAAGATATCACCATGGTTTTCATCACCTAGCTTCCCAGGACCGCACCTGGAGTAGATTCGATATGGGTCATAGTGGATTAGTTGACCAAGAGTGCTCATTGTATCCCGATCTAGGAGTGTATATCGGCTGAGAAGCTGGCCGAGATATACGTGTGTGAGATAGTGGTACGACATGGAGTGTCGGTCTTGGTGGTGTCAGACCTAGATGTCCGTTTCACTTTCAGTTTTTGGAAGCGGTTTCACGAGGAGATGGGTACTCGTCTCCACTTCAGCACCGCTTTTCACCCTCAAACGGATGGATAGAGTGAGAGGACGATTCATACTCTCGAGGACATGTTGCGCGCATGTGTTTTGGACTTTGGTGGCAGTTGGGATACGTATCTTCCGTTAGCAGAATTTTTGTATAACAACAGTTATCACGCCATCATAGACCGACCTCCCTTTGAGATGCTCTACGGGAGGAAATGTAGGACCCCAATCTATTGGGGCGAGGTTGGTCAGAGAGTCATGGGGAGTACTGAAGTTGTACTCAAGACTACTGAGAGGATCCAGCAGGTCCGGAGCAGGCTCCATACTGCTCAGAGTTGGCAGAAGAGCTATGCCGACAAGCGGCGTTCAGACTTGGAGTTTCAGGTGGGCGACATGGTCCTCCTAAAGGTGTTGGCTTGGAAAGGTGTCATTCGGTTCAAGAAGCGGGACAAGCTGGGCCACAGATACATCGGTTGTGACATCCCCATTTTCACGGCCAGAAAAGACCGATTTTTTGTTTATGCTTTATAAAAAAATCAGAGTACTTCTTTTAATAAAAATGTTGCGGAATTTGTTCCCAGAAAAACATGATAAATACGTTATCAAAGCA
This sequence comes from Lactuca virosa, assembly GCF_052849685.1. Classification (NCBI taxonomy): domain Eukaryota; kingdom Viridiplantae; phylum Streptophyta; class Magnoliopsida; order Asterales; family Asteraceae; genus Lactuca; species Lactuca virosa. The sequence continues at coordinate 302,877,774 of NC_136433.1, read as the reverse complement.
TTTCCGAAGAAATGTATTTTTATTCATTTAAAACATTTGGGATGTCATCGTCAATACAGAAACATAAGCATAAACAGAACTTACATTCATTTACACTAGTGATTTACATCTCTTTTAAATCTCTCAGTGCAAAGTAGCTTCGTATCGACACCTGTGATACAAATAAGCTGGAGTGGGTCAGGTTGGGAAACCTGGTGAGTACATAGGGTTTTCAACCCACAATAATATAATTATTATATTTAAACATCAAACAATCAACCCGATTACCCATCCCCGTTATCTTCTTTAATATTCCTTAAAGAATTATCTTAAGGGTCATAGGGTTTTCAACCCACAATAATATAATTATTATATTTAAACATCAAACAATCAACCCGATTACCCATCCCCATTATCTTATTTAATATTCCTTAAAGAATTATCTTAAGGGTCATCTCCTATATCATATTTACCTCTCATCTTTCTACCTCACATTTCCTTATATGCTCGTTCCTAAGGCATGAATACGTAGTTACAACGTCGCCTGAACTCGTAATTCATAGTAAGGGTTAAAGTATCATCGCATGAATATACAGTCACCACATCACCTGGACTCGTAATTCATCACCTACAGGTTATAAGTCTGCTAGTGTTTCCACGGGTTGTCTAGAATATTCCGTGGTCGCCATCCATACTCTAGTAGATGACTACATCTCCAAATTGTCGGACAAGGTTATAGTATCTTTCATCCTACATCACCGATTCATCATCACCTATCCATCACCTAATTATCATCACCTTCCTATCATCACCTATCTCTCATCATTTTATTTCATCACACACCAACTATTTCGTCTACCCATGTTTTATCCCAACGTATTTGTAGATATAAAATAAATATATATTTAAATCATTTAAAACATGTATAAAATCATTCATCCATCATAGACAACAAGTATTTAGATAATATGCACACATAGCACGTAATTTATATAAAATACTTCATATCTATGTGTAAGATGAAAGGGACCATGCACTCACCTGTTAAAGTGATGATTCCAAACTCAGACAGCCCTTCGTTACTCTTAAAACAATTTCCTTCGACAAAACCTAGTATCAATACCACTAGGGTTTAGTCTAACGTTAACCGCGACTAATTAATAGTCTAGCTATTATTATTATTATTATTATTATTATTATTATTATTATTATTATTATTATTATATAAGCGTTAAACAACACTCTTATATCACTCATAATAATATCCCAAATAATTGTTTTAAGATCCTAATAATGTTACTATAATTAATTAGAAGTTATATTAAATATAGCGTAGGCGTAGCTCACTTACAGCGAGTTTTTATTAAAAACGGGCTTCGCTGGAGCAGCGTTTCCGAGTCGAAAACTTTTCTTCTCGGAGCCGTCGGGCGCTCCGGGGATTTCTTCTCGTGCTAGGGAGGTTCCCTAGACTTGGGAGGGGTTTAGGGAGGTTAGAGAGAAGTTAGAGAGAGAAAGAAAGGTTTGAAGGTGTGAGGAAATTATGAAGAGTTCATCTCTTATTTATAGGAATTGTATAGTAAAGTAGTCTCCAAGCTTCATCCGTAACTTTCGCATACGAGCTCCATTTTTGTCTGTCTTTTTACCGTTGAGTTCCTATTAATGAGATCTCCAACTCTCATTTAGACCTCGTTGGCTAATTCTCATTCTATCTCGGATTTACAAAACTGTATTGAATTCGCCGCGCTCGAAAAGTAGAGACTAAGCTTCGTCCATAACTTTCGCATACGAGCTCCGTTTTTGTCTGTCTTTTTACCGTTGAGTTCCTATTAATGAGATCTTCAACTCTCATTTAGACCTCGTTGGCTAATTCTCATTCTATCTCGGATTTACAAAACTGTATCGAATTCGCCGCGCTTGAAAAGTAGAGACTAAGCTTCGTCCATAACTTTCGCATACGAGCTTCGTTTTTGTCTGTCTTTTTACCGTTGAGTTCCTATTAATGAGATCTTCAACTCTCATTTAGACATCGTAAGCAAAAAACAGCTCGAACTAAAATTCGAGTTTCGGGCTGTACACTACTAAGCCGAAACTTCGAAAAATCATAACTTCCTCATACGAAGTCAGATTTGGGCGTTCTTTTTATGGACGCTCTCAGTTTAACGTTTTCTACGACTTTTGTTTAGATCACTAAGGCTAAAAGTCGCTCCATCGTAAATTCACTATTTACGCTTCCCGGTGTCGTGCCGGTTTTGCCGTAAAACTTCGACGTGCCATAACTTCTTCGTTATAACTCGGATTTCGGAGTTCTTTATATGTACGGAAACCTTGAGAAATATTCTACAACTTGGTTAAGATTATTTATTATAAATAATCTTTTGCCGAATATTCGTTTTCGACACTTATTGCCTCTAAATTGATTAGCCCGGATCTACGGGCGTTACAATTATCTCCCCCTTAGGATGATTACGTCCCAGAATCATCAACGAAACAGGGTTGTATAATGACTCCATACGTTATCTCTTCATCCTAGGTATTAATCGCAACTTCTATGTTCCTTCAAATGTGTATCTAATTTTTGGTCTTCTTGACTGCAAGCGGTGCTCGAACTTGCACCTGCTCGTTAGACTCCAAACTATGACATTCGAGTCACAATCTCGATCCTTGATGGAGACTCCTTCTTCTTCTTAGAAAGCTTGAGATAAGCTCCTCTGTTACTACAACGTACCGATGTGTCATATTCTAATGACCTCTCATCGTATGCTTAAACTCAAATCTCTTAGAGTTAAATTCCAGAACAGACTATACCTTCCTTCATGTTCTAATGTGACATAATCACATCTTAAAACTTAGTATCTCTAGCTACAAGCCTTTTTAGCGACAATCGCGATACTTCTATTGATCGTTTTGATTTCAATCTTTTGGTTTAAGTCGGACGCTACATCAAACTTGGTTCTCTGAACCACGTAACCTACTTATCGTAGTCGAACTCAATTTGATATGACCAATAGGGTCGGAATAACAATCATCTTCGATGGTAACGACATACTCGAATAAAACGAAATCAATTACTAGCTTCTTGGTAACCTTGTGACTTTCCCTGATCCAAGCGTGAGTCCTGTGCTTCTGGTAGTATAGGCCTCTACTACCATTCACACCTACTCATACTCGTCCCAAGTATTGTCTCACAGTTTTTCCAAGTCACCATACAAGAAAACCACACAATAACTGAACACATCAGATAACAAAACGAAGGTTTTATATTATTTCTTGAAACGATTACATAGGTGTTCAAGTTCACCCTAGACTATGCCTCTACTAGGCTACATCATACGAAACTATGGCTACTGCATAATCCGATCTTCGGGTAAGAAGTCCTCATTCTTGATTCCTCGCGTTGTTGTGTGCTTCATCGAGGATCATGTGGAATGCCCTTGGTTTCGGCGGTGCATTTGGTCTTGCAGCTTTGTTTTTCTTTGGACAGTTCTTTGAAATATGCCCATCATTTCCACATTCGTAGCACTTCTTGTTGTCGAATGTACAATCTCTGGAATAGTGACCGGTCCTACCACACTTATAGCACGTCACTTCTCCATCGCATCTTCCGAAGTGCTTCTTCTTGCACTTCTCACACCACTTGGCTCCATTCCTTCGGTCGTCCAGGTTAGACTTCGAGAACTTTCCCTTATTATCAGGTCTTGAGGATCCTTCCAGCTTCCTCTTCTTGCCAACTTCAACTTTCTCCAGACCCTTTTCTCTTATTTGGGTCTCAACATTCTTGGCTGCCCAGATGGCGGCTTTCAAAGTGGTTGCTTGTTTGACCATTGGACCAAAGTCCGCTGGTAATCCATTGGCAAACCTGTTGACCTTGGAAAGTTCTGTTGGAACTAAATAAGGAACAAGCTTCATCTTCTCCGTAAAACTTGCAGCGTACTCGGTGATGCTCATTTTTCCTTTCTTTAGGTTCTAAAACTCGTTGTTGATCTCTAGTAGATCCTGCTCAGAGCAGTACTGCATTTTCAGTTGCACCAGGAAATCTTCCCAAGACATCTTACTTGCTTCTCCCTTAGGCATCGTATCTGCCAATATCTTCCACCAGCTCAAGACTCCGCTCTTCAGTTGCCTGACCGCAAAGACGGTTTTCTGCTTGTTGCTACAGTCGCAACTCTCAAACACCATCTCCATCTCGGAGATCCAGTCCATAATCTCAACCGGCTTCGGGCTTCCGGAAAGACTTGGTGGTTTTGCACTCAAGAAGCTCTTATACCTTCGCCCATCCTTGTCGTTTCCCCTCTCCGGGTCATCCCTTTGTTCATCTTGAGTCCCTACTTGACTCACTTGGCGGTTATAGTTCCCTTCCTCCGATTGCTCGAGAATCGGCTTGGTTTGCTCGATGGGCATGGTAGGTTCGTCCCTATTTTCATGCAACATCTGTCTCATTTCCTCCCTTTGTTCAGCTAACATAGCCCGAATCATGGCTTGTACTCCAGCCATGGTGACTGGCTCAGGCGCAGCTCCCATTACAACAGGTATTTGCTCAATCACCGAGGGCTGTTGATTCCCATTTCCGTTTGCGTTCACGACTCCGCTTCGGGTTCTAGCCATTCGATCTATAGACGTTTGGTGTATAATGACGATAATTAAGATAGGAAAGATTTTATTTACGATCGACGTGTAAATCTTCCTATTATTCCGAAAAGTTACATGGCAGTTCTAATACCGTATCTAAACGTTTAGAAATCTGAACACATAAAATTTCCAGATCCGGTCGGCAACAGACCATAGATCCGTTCAGACATTTAGCATCATAAATCATTTATCACATAAAAGCATGTTAGGCATTTTCACTAAATAAGCTAGTGCTTGTGTCTATTCAGGTGTATTACCTAAGACACACTCCTCACAATCATTGCTTAGCATTCTAAGTTTAAGTCTAGAAATAAATCCATATTCCTAGTTCGCTTAAACTAATGCTCTGATACCAACTGTGACATCCCCATTTTCACGGCCAGAAAAGACCGATTTTTTGTTTATGCTTTATAAAAAAATCAGAGTACTTCTTTTAATAAAAATGTTGAGGAATTTGTTCCCAGAAAAACATGATAAATACGTTATCAAAGCATTTCCGAAGAAATGTATTTTTATTCATTTAAAACATTTGGGATGTCATCGTCAATACAGAAACATAAGCATAAACAGAACTTACATTCATTTACACTAGTGATCTACATCTCTTTTAAATCTCTCAGTGCAAAGTAGCCTCGTATCGACACCTGTGATACAAATAAGCTGAAGTGGGTCAGGTTGGGAAACCTGGTGAGTACATAGGGTTTTCAACCTACAATAATATAATTATTATATTTAAACATCAAACAATCAACCCGATTACCCATCCCCGTTATCTTCTTTAATATTCCTTAAAGAATTATTTTAAGGGTCATCTCCTATATCATATTTACCTCTCATCTTTCTACCTCACATTTTCTTATATGCTCGTTCCTAAGGCATGAATACGTAGTTACAACGTCGCCTGAACTCGTAATTCATAGTAAGGGTTAGAGTATCATCGCATGAATATACAATCACCACATCACCTGGACTCGTAATTCATCACCTACAGGTTATAAGTCTGCTGGTGTTTCCACGGGTTGTCTAGAATATTCCGTGGTCGCCATCCATACTCTAGTAGATGACTACATCTCCAAATTGTCGGACAAGGTTATAGTATCTTTCATCCTACACCACCGATTCATCATCACCTATCCATCACCTAATTATCATCACCTTCCTATCATCACCTATCTCTCATCATTTTATTTCATCACACACCAACTATTTCGTCTACCCATGTTTTATCCCAACGTATTTGTAGATATAAAATAAATATATATTTAAATAATTTAAAACATGTATAAAATCATTCATCCATCATAGACAGCAAGTATTCAGATAATATGCACACATAGCACGTAATTTATATAAAATACTTCATATCTATGTGTAAGATGAAAGGGACCATGCACTCACCTGTTAAAGTGATGATTCCAAACTCAGACAGCGCTTCGTTACTCTTAAAACAATTTCCTTCGACAAAACCTAGTATCAATACCACTAGGGTTTAGTCTAACGTTAACCGCGACTAATTAATAGTCTAGCTATTATTATTATTATTATTATTATAAAAGCGTTAAACAACACTCTTATATAACTCATAATAATATCCCAAATAATTGTTTTAAGGTCCTAATAATGTTACTATAATTAATTAGAAGTTATATTAAAAATAGCGTAGGCGTAGCTCACTTACAACGAGTTTTTATTAAAAACCGGGCTTCGCTGGAGCAGCGTTTCCGAGCCGAAAGCTTTTCTTCTCGGAGCCGTCGGACGCTCCGGGGATTTCTTCTCGTGCTAGGGAGGTTCCCTAGACCTGGGAGGGGTTTAGGGAGGTTAGAGAGAAGTTAGATAGAGAAAGAAAGGTTTGAAGGTGTGAGGAAATTATGAAGAGTTCATATCTTATTTATAGGAATTGTATAGTAAAGTAGTCTCCAAGCTTCGTCCGTAACTTTCGCATACGAGCTCCGTTTTTGTCTGTCTTTTTACCGTTGAGTTCCTATTAATGAGATCTTCAACTCTCATTTAGACCTCGTTGGCTAATTCTCATTCTATCTCGGATTTACCAAACTGTATCGAATTCGCCGCGCTCGAAAAGTAGAGACTAAGCTTCGTCCATAACTTTCGCATACAAGCTCCGTTTTTGTCTGTCTTTTTACCGTTGAGTTCCGATTAATAAGATCTTCAACTCTCATTTAGACCTCGTTGGCTAATTCTCATTCTATCTCGGATTTACAAAACTGTATCGAATTCGCCGCGCTTGAAAAGTAGAGACTAAGCTTCGTCCATAACTTTCGCATACGAGCTTCGTTTTTGTCTGTCTTTTTACCGTTGAGTTCCTATTAATGAGATCTTCAACTCTCATTTAGACCTCGTAAGCCAAAAACCGCTCAAACTAAAATTCGAGTTTCGGGCTGTACACTACTAAGCCGAAACTTCGAAAAATCATAACTTCCTCATATGAAGTCAGATTTGGGCGTTCTTTTTATGGACGCTCTCGGTTTAACGTTTTCTACGACTTTTGTTTAGATCACTAAGGCTAAAAGTCGCTCCATCGTAAATTCACTATTTACGCTTCCCGGTGCCGTGTCGGTTTTGCCGTAAAACTTCGACGGGCCATAACTTCCTCGTTATGACTCGGATTTCGGAGTTCTTTATATGTACGGAAACCTTGAGAAATATTCTACAACTTGGTTAAGATTATTTATTATAAATAATCTTTTGCCGAAAATTCGTTTTCGACACTTACTGCCTCTAAATTGACTAGCCCGGATCTACGGGCGTTACATCGGTCCATTCAGGGTGTTGGCTCGAGTGGACCGGGTTTCTTACCGTTTGGATCTTCCAGCAGAGCTCAGCCAGATCCACAACACTTTCCATGTTTCCCAGTTACGGAAGTGCTTAGTGGATGAATCGGCAGTTGTGCCCCTAGAGGACATTCATGTTGATGACAGCCTGAATTACATTGACAGGCCGGTGGCGATTTTCGCAACACGAAAACCTTGAGGAACAAGGTTGTTCAGCCGGTGAAGGTGCAATGGCAGCATCGCAAGGGTTCCGAGTGGATTTGGGAGCCCGAGAAGAGGAGATGAGGGAGCACTACCAGGAGTTATTTCCAGATGCAGCAGACTTCGAGGACGAAGTCTAAGACAAGTGGGGGAGAATTGTAATGCCTGGTTTCTGGTACGCATTTATTTATAATATATTCATTTTAGTAGAGCTACTCGACGAGTTGGGAGCCCCAGACTCGTCGAGTAGAAACGAGATTTGGATGCGGGGTTTTAAGCTATCTACTCGACGAGTCGAGAGCCCTCGACTCGGCAAGTACGTCTGCCTGAGTGAAACCCTAATTTCGGGGTTTTGCACCCTATTTAAGCATCTTAATCCCCACCTTTTGGCCTCATTTCCAGCCTCCAAGTCCCAAACCCTAATCCACAAAACCCTAGAGCATTGTGTGAGTGTGTGAGCCATTTTTGAGTGATCTTGTGTGATTTGAAGCTTGTTGAGGAAGAAGGAGCTAGAGGACTCCTAAAAAAGGTTGTAGATCCAGAAGCAACATCTCATTCCATTCACTTTCTGGTAATCAGGTCTCTAACTTGTCTATTAGTTCATTAGATCTCCTTATTCCACTTTTTGAGGGTTTTGGTTCAACAAGCTTGACCCTTGGGATATTGACGTCCCAAGCAAGGATCCTTTCAGATCTGGGATCATTAAGGGTTGTTAAGGCATAAAGGTGCAAACTTTATGCCATTGGAACCCCCATGCAAGCTCTAAGGTGTCATTTTGGCCTCTTAGCCCCAAAAGGTCATGCATGGAAGGAAAGCTAGGAACTTTACGTGTCCAACTGACGTCCAAGGCCTAGATCTATGTTAGTATGCTTTGGTTTGGAGTATTATGGCTTTTGGACCAAGATCTATGTTCTAGAGAGCTACGGTTTGAGCTAAACCCAATAAGAAGGACTAATAGCGGGTAAAGTTGGAAACTTTACCCTTAAAAGTGTATTTCTAGTATATAGATGAAGTATGGAGTTTGGATCTGAAGGATAGGAGCTTAATACATTGAGATGGCTCAATCAGACAGCGGAACTCAGCGAGTCCATGGAGGGACTCGACGAGTTGAGTTGGTTTGTACCGATTCTGTACAAGGTGGAACTCGACGATTCTGTGAAGGGACTCGACGAGTTAGTTTGTCTTTTCACAACTAAGGGTAACAAAGGAACTCGGCGAGTCAAGGTATTAACTCGACGAGTTGAGTCAACTCAAACTGTTGACTTTGACTTGGACTGAGCATTGACTTTGACTGGGACATTTACTTGACCAAGGTTGACACGTGAAGGGGTCGTAACATAAGAAATGGTCATTTTACCCTTAGAAGGATTATCAGTTTTGACTAAGTGATTATTATGATAATGATAGTCGGGGAGTCGTCGGAGCAGCCATTAGAGATTCCTCACACGAGATTTCAGCAGCCAGTTTGAGAGGTGAGTTTTCCTCCAGTAGGAACGGGTCTAAGGCACCAAGGCCGGCCTGGTTAGATAGTACTAGTTTTGGTCTACAGTCCGATGCTGGGCGGGGCCCGATGTAGGTTTATATGTTTTTTCGGATTTCGATCCGATGCCGAGGCGGTCCCGAGGAATGCTTGTATGCTTGATGTCTTTGTGATTCTTCCATGTGTTTGTACTTGTATGTTTCCGGAATTCGGTCTGATGCCGAGGCGGTTCCCAAGGAATGTTAGTATGCTTCTGGATTATGGTCCAATGTCGGGCGGGCCCGAGGAATGTTCAGATGTTAGTGTTATATGCTTAGGTTTATTATTTGATTATGCTCACATGTATTCCGAGATGTGCTCGATGTCGGGCGGGGCCCGATGTCACACCCCAAAACCGGAACGGCGGAAACGTTCTGGGGTGGAGGACATCATGTACAATATCATAACAATGCATAATAGTAAAGACAAGCAACAACATCCATTGCATTAATATAATAATTGTAATACAAGCGTGTTCTGTATAGTTTGAAAGACACCCAAAAGTATAATCAAAATAAAAGATGAGTCTTGTATGTGCTCCATCTTCTCAAAAGCTTCATCGGTACCTGTCTACTGATGACCTGAGAATACAAGTTATTTTGAAAGAGTTTATCAACATAAAGCTGGTGAGTTCATAAGTATTTAGTGTCATTGCTTGTATGAAAATGTTTGTAACAACTTAATGTAGTAACTGATTTCAAATGTTTGTAGATAGTATACTCCCAAGAAAATCCTATATTTTCCAGTAAAAATATAGTCTTCTACGAAGACCCGGTTGTTTGTATGTTTGTTCTTTCGTAATAGAAAGAGTTTTCCCCAGTGAAACTATTAGTATGAAAATATAGTTTTAGACTTCACTCATGAAATGTGATTTCAAAATAAGTGTATTAAGGGAAAATAATGTTTTTCCTCAGCAGTGACACTGCTGGTCATAAAGTGATAAAATACAGACTCCAGGTAGTACTAAATGTACAGTACACCTCGGGGAGTCTAAGGTAATGAAAATGTAGACTCCAGGTAGTATTAAATGAACAATACACCTCGGAGAGTCTATTTTGCCTTTAATTCTTAATTGGTTAATTAAAGGTTTGAATGTGAACTCGTATGTAACCATGCTGATCGACGGCTGAATAACTGATGACCCTCCAGGTCGTATGTAGTGAGGTAACATTCTGTCACCCCTTGGCCTTATCGGCTGGGACTGTAGCTAGCAGTCGGGATGTGGGAGTGTCTGTCCCGTATAGATCTATACACAAAGGCATTGAACTGAAGTGAAAGCTTTTATATCCAACACATATATATGATATATAACTAAGAGTTCAACGACATTCGGACAAATAACAGGATACCCTAAGTCCACAACCAAACAAGGAACAGGAAATAAGGTGAGCTATCAGTCCTAAGTCCTTCAAGTCTTACTTATATAATTATATTAGTGTAGATATAAATTTGAAAACAATGCAAGTTTAAAAGAGTTTGGAAACAATTTTAGTATCTAAAAGTTTAATACGCTTGAAAACCATAAATTTAATAGTAAATTAAAAGTAGAAGTAAATCTTCCTGTTTGTTCTAGTCATTAATCACATGTGATTAAAACAATAACTAGAATATTTCAACTTGTATTCCCCCCCCCCCCATAAAAGCATTTAAAATCATTTCAAAGGTTAATTAAGGGGTATGAACTCACCTGTAGTGAGTGGTTTGGATGGAAGTGCCGGACAGGATGCTAAGTGTCAAGTGAAGACTTGAACACACACACGGATCCTATTTAACATGTAATGACACATATATGTATCTAATTAGTCATTTAACAACTAATTAATCAAGTAAGGACGCCCTAAAACATGGATAACACTTTGATTCAAGTGCTAGGAGTATTAAAGGAATGCATCTAAAGAGAGTATGGCCTCACATTGGAGTTTACTGCCCATATGGTAACACCACATGAGTTTACGGTTTATGGTCATTTCCCCAATGAGTTTACGGCCGTAAACTCATGGTAATTAGTACCATTGTGTGTTTTAGGGTCTTACAAGTCAAGGTTAAGCATCCTATGATCAAGTCCAAGCCTTAGGAAGTAATAGTGGCACAATTTTCACCTACTCTTAGAGTTTACGGCCCATGGTCATAACCCCATGAGTTTACGGCCGTAAACTCATGTGTGCTTGCTTCTTTTGCTTGTTTAAGGTGCTATACTCCTCAAAGAAGTGATCTAGACTTGGTTCCAAGGCTCTAGAAGGGACTAGGGCTCATATGGCCACCTTATTAGGGTTTACGGTTCATGGACCAACTCGCATGGAGTTTACGGTTTTGGGTTTACGGTCCAAGTGGGTTTACGCCCTTAAACCCATGGTAACTCATACCATTTCGTGGTTTAAGGTCTTTAGCTCATGCATGCAAGGTTCTAGTCCAATACCGAAGCCCTAGAAGGTAATGGTGGCACGTATGCACCACCTTATGGTGTTTACGGTCCAAGGAGATTGCCTTGGCCGTAAACCCATGTGTTCTTGGGTATTATTGATGCTTTTCAATGGTTTAACAAGTATTCTAAGTAAATAACTAGTTAGGAGGAGTGTACTTACTTATAGGAAGCTTGTAAGAGTGTTTAAGGTCCAAGAACACTAGTATGTGTTCTTAGTGTTCTTCGTGTTTTGAAGAACACTTGAAGATCTATGAAAAAGACAAGATTTCATGGATGAAATCATGTATAACTACTAGATGAAGTGTTATAACAACAAATCAAGAGAAGAAACACTTACATTTTTGGAAGATTCGAAGAAATATGTTATGATACTTGAGAGAGAAATGTGGGTGTTCTTGAGCTTGGAAGTGAGAAGTGAGGAAATGAGGAGTAAACTCATGCCTTAAGCATGAGTTCACCGCCAAGAGGAGTTTACGGCCCAAACTCCCAAAGTTTGGCCGTAAACACCTTGTTATGGTGTGAAATGTTTATTTGATACGTATTACTCCGAGAAGATACTTCCTTTTATTTGTTCGTTTGACGAATTTATATTAAAAACACCCAAACGGACTTTAAACTGGCTAAAAATTAGCAGAAATGCACTTGACTATTATTTGTATTGCTTGACTGCAGGGTTTGTACAAATAGAAATTTCAGGTTGTCACATCATCCCCCCGTTAGAGGGAATTTCGTCCCGAAATTAGAGTTCAAGCAACTAAGTTATTACAAATAACTAAGTAAAAAGATGAGGATATTTAAGTTTCATTTGATCCTCGCGCTCCCGTGTGAATTCCGGTCCTCGCTTGGCATTCCAGCGAACCTTCACGATTGGGATGCGGCTTTGTTTCGTTCGCTTGACCTCTCGGTCCATAATCTCTACAGGTTCATCCACGAAGTTGAGGCTCTCGTTGATCTCAATCTCGTCGAGTGGGATTACAAGAGTCTCGTCGGATAGGCACTTTTTCAAGTTCGAGACGTGGAAGGTAGGATGTACGTTACTAAGCTCGTGGGGTAGGTTGAGTTTGTATGCTATAGGGCCGATTCTAGCGAGAATTTCGAAAGGCCCTATGTATCTTGGATTTAGCTTTCCACGCTTTCCGAAGCGTATCAAGCCCTTCCAGGGTGAGACTTTCAAGAGGACTCGGTCTCCCACCTGGAATTCCAAAGGTTTCCTCCGTTTGTCTGCGTAGCTTTTATGTCGGTCTCTAGAGGCTTTTAATCGTTCACTAATCTGAACGATCTTCTATGTCGTTTCCCGAATGATCTCCGGACATGTGAGAGTGCTGTCAGGAACTCGTCCTTTGGCTAACTGAGTGTCACCCACTTCAGCCCAGCACAGAGGGGATCTGCACTTCCGGCCATAGAAGGCTTGAAATGGAGCAGCCTTGATGCTTGTGTGATAACTGTTATTGTTGGAGAATTCAACAAGGGGTAAGTGAGTATCCCATGCCTTCCCAAAGTTAATCACGCAGGCTCGCAAAATATCTTCCAATGTTTGAATAGTCCTCTCACTTTGTCTGTCGGTCTATGGATGGTAGGCTGTACTCATGTCCAGCCTAGTTCCTAGGGAACTTTGTAGTGACTGCCAGAACCTCGAAGTGAATCTACTATCTCTATTGGAGATAATAGATATAGGAACACCATGCAGTCGTACGATCTCCCTAATGTATGTTCTTGTGAGCATCTACATTTTGTCAGTTTCCTTGATGGGTAGGAAGTGCGCGGACTTGGTCAATCTGTCGACGATGACCCAAATGGTATCAAGCCCACCCGTTGTCTTAGGTAGCTTGGTTATGAAGTCCATAGTGATCCGCTCCCACTTCCATTCAGGTATCTCTGGTTGTTGAAGTAGACCCGATGGTTTCTGGTATTCGACCTTAACCTTTGCGCAAGTAAGGCATTTACTCACGAAGGTAGCAATCTCTGCTTTCATGTTAGGCCACCAGTATAGCTTTTTAAGATCTAGCTACATCTTATCTGAACCCGGGTGGACGGAGTATCGAGTGTTGTGCGCTTCCTTCATGACCAAGTCTCTAAAGCCACCGTGTCTTGGTGTCCAGATCCGGTCCATGAGATACAAGGCTCCGTCACCCTTGACTTTCAAGTTCTTATCCATTCCACGTAGGGATTCTTCCGCCACATTTTCAGGTTTTAAGGCTTCGAACTGAGCCTCCTTAATCTGTGCGGAAATATGCGAATGGATAGTCATGGTCAATGACTTGACTCTTCGGCCAGAATATTCTTTCCGACTTAGGGCGTCTGCTACCACGTTGGCTTTACCCGGGTGATAACGAATTTCGCATTCGTAGTCATTGAGTAGCTCTACCCACCCTCGTTGTCTCATATTGAGCTCCTTCTGGGTGAATATGTGTTGTAGGCTTTTGTGGTCTGTAAAAATAGTGCTCTTCGTACCATACAAGTAGTGTCTCCAGATCTTCAGGGCGAACACAACTGCTCCTAATTCGATATCGTGTGTGGTGTAGTTGACCTCGTGTGTCTTCAGCTGTCTTGAGGCGTAGGCGATGACCTTACCTCGTTGCATCAGAACACAGCCGAGTCCCTGGTTGGATGCATCACAGTATACCACGAAGTCTTCTATCCCTTCAGGGAGGGATAGTATCGGTGCGATGCATAAGGCTCGCTTCAGCGTTTGGAACGCCTTCTCTTGTTTCTCTTCCCAGTCAAAGGCCACGCCTTTCTAGGTCAATGTAGTGAGGGGTTTCGCAATTCGAGAGAAGTTCTTTATGAATCTGCGGTAGTAGCCAGCGAGGCCTAGAAATTGACGAATTTCTGTAGGCGTCTTCAGTGCTGACCAGTTCTCGATGGTTTTAATTTTGGAAGGGTCCACGTGGATTCCTTCTTCGCTAACCACGTGTCGTAAGAATTCGACTCTTCGGATCCAAAATTCGCATTTAGAGAACTTCCCATAAAGCTTCTCTGATCGTAAGGTTCCTAGGACTTGTCGTAAATGATCGCTATGTTCCTCCTTGCTTCGAGAGTAGATAAGTATGTCATCGATGAAAATGATAACGAACTGATCTAAGTAAGGACGGCATACCCTATTCATTAAGTCCATGAATACTGCGGGCGCATTGGTCAATCCGAATGGCATCATTACGAACTCGTAGTGTCCGTAACGAGTTTGGAAGGCTGTCTTCGGAACATCCTCCTCAAGCACTCGTAACTGGTGATACCCGGATCTTAGATCAATCTTAGAAAAGTAGCTCGCCCCATGCAGCTGGTCAAATAAATCGTCTATGCGAGGAAGAGGGTAACGATTCTTGACTGTAAGCTTGTTGAGCTCCCTATAATCGATGCACATACGGAAAGATCCGTCTTTCTTCTTCACGAATAAGACTGGTGCTCCCCAGGGTGAGAAGCTTGGTCTTATAAAGCCCTTGCTGAGCAGTTCGTTAAGTTGACCAGACAGTTCTTGCATCTCAGCAGGTGTTAGACGATAGGGCGATTTGGCTACGGGAGTCGCTCCTAGAATTAAGTCGATTCGGAACTCGACTTGACGTTGCGGGGGTAACCTGGGAGTTCTTCCGGAAAGACGTCAGGAAAATCGCGTACTACGGGGAGGTCTTTTAGGTCTTTTGTTTTCCGGTTCGTATCGACAACGTGCGCCAGGAATGCATGATATTCCTTACGCAAGTACTTTTGGGCTTGAATATTCGAGATGATACGAAGGCTCGTACTAGGTTTGTCTCCGTAGATTAACAAGGTTTCGCTATTTGGTAGGTTTAGACGGACTGCTTTCTCGAAACATAGGATATCGACGCGATAAAGACTCAACCAGTCCATACCTATAATGACATCGAAACTCTTGATTGCTACTGGTATGAGGTCGATTGGAAATGAATGATGGTCTAGTGTGAGGGTACAACCTATGTAAATCTCGTTAGAATTCTCTGTCTTTCTGTTAGCCATTTCTACGATGAAGGTTTCTTTTAGTGCTTGCGGTGCTTGATTAAGTAAGTGTTTAAATTTGTGGTTTACGAAGCTCCTCTCTGCCCCACTATCAAATAGGATACAAGCATAAGAGTTATCGAGAAGGAACGTACCCGTGACTACTGTGGGGTCTGCCACAGCTTCATTGTGGCCAATAGCAAGTAGTCTTCCTGCTCCTCCCGCATTCCCAGCTTTTGGACAGTTTCTTTTGAAGTGCCCTGTCTCGCCGCACCCGTAGCAGGCATGGCTTACTCTTGCACCGGGAACCTGGGTGATGGGTTTGGGTGGTGTTCTGCAAAACCGAGCGGTATGGCCCTTCCGGTCGCAATTAATGCAGTGCATTTCCCGGCAGGGGCCATTATGATAGAAATTGCACTTGGTGCACTTGGGTAGGCTCCCCGCATATGGTTTGGCTGGTACAGGGGCAACAGGGGTGGTGGCAGCATGAACAACCACAGTTTGTTGGTTCTTGGAAGAGGGATGAGCTGATTTGCCCTTCTTTCGGTCCCAACGCTTTCTCTTGTTGTCAGCTATTTTGGTTGATGCGGGGGAAGTAATTGTAGTTGTTGTTGGAGTAGAAGGAACCTCGTGATCGATGAGCCTTTGGGCCAATTCCTTGGCACTTTCAAAGGTCGCAGGGTGTGATGCTAGAACGTTCCCTCGATATGGGGGTACCAGACCCCAGATGTATCTTTCGATTTTCTTACTTTCGGTGGGAACCATGTTGGGACATAGAGTCACCAGGTCGCAGAACCTGGCTGTATAAGCCACTATGTCGGAACCCTTCATTTTGAGGTGCCACAGTTCCTCCTCGAGCTTCTGAATTTCGCCCCTCAGACAGTACTCCCTTGTCATTAGGTCCTTTAGTGTATCCCAGCCCATGACGTTAGCTGCTACCAGTGGGAGAGATTTGACATGGCCATTCCACCACGTCAGGGCCCTTTCAGTGAAGGTGCATGCAGCGAACTTTATCTTGCTTCCTTCAGGGCATGAGCACATCTCGAAGATTGCTTCTGTTCTCTCGATCCATTGGGACAGTGCAATGATCCCTCCGGTTCCGTTGAAGTATGTTGGTTTGCAGCTGATGAAATCCTTATAGGTACACTCCCGTGTACGTGGGTGGATTTCACCATGGCTAGAGTTGGTGCCAGTCCCCGTTCCACTAACACCACTAGAGTTTACTTGAGCCATGGCGGCGGTCACAGCTGCAGTTACAGCTGCCTGAAACATCACCGCATCGAAATGCAGAGGGGGTGGTGGTGGTGGAGTTTGATTCACAAGCGTGCTTCTGGTCGGACGCTTTCGAGGCGACATCTTTCACTGAAAGTTGATAGGGATGATAACCATAATAAGAATCAGTTGTAAGTATGATGAGAGTGTTTCATAGACTAAATCACCATAGTCTAACTATCAGATAGAGGTATAACAATAGAGCAGGGAAACACAAGGTAAATACTTTCCTATAGATTAGATAACTGCCAATAATACTGGTATTGATGATGTAAAGTGAGTTCGGGGAAAAATGACCTAACAGTAGGTCTTACATCAAACCATAAGGGAAAATGTTGGTAGCTTAGAAGTCTAGTTAGGGTAATTTAAAAGTTCGGAATATTTTACGGACAAGTGCTCCTTAGAGCACAGAAAAGAAAGGCTATTCCTTAACCAAAAGAGAAAGATGAGTCGATATCTTCTACCGGCGACGGGTATCCCTCGGGCGAACCCTCAGATCTGCCAGTCGACGTACAACCTCCTGAAGATGTCGTTCATGCGCTCTTTGACGCACTCGGAGTTCCATGACTTCAGCTCGGGATGTAGCTAGTTGTTGCTGCAGAGCCTCATTCGTTCTCCTGGTCCTTTCCATAACCTCTTCGAGTTGGCGAACGCGGACTGTGTTAAGGCCAGAGTTGGCGTCAACTTCCACTACTCGGTCAATGGCTGCATGACCTTGCTCGACGTTCCGAGCAATCCTACGGACCATGATGGGTAGGACACGGTCAGCTGAGCCTCCCTCGTTTATGTTGTAAAAGCTTCAGTCTCCGTTGAAGGGTAAAGGCTGACCCTACTCATCACTCCAACGGTTCAAGGTTGTTACCCACAAGGGAGTGGGACCTTGAAATGTCGGACGGGGGTTGGGGTTTGGGACTTGACCTTCTTGGGGTAGGTTGCTGACCTCTGGTTCGGAGTCGGAGCCATCTGAAAAGCCTTCTGCGAGGTGATCATACAAAGGGATTGGGTGATCATCTTCTGGCTCATCATCAAGCCATCCACCAATGCCCTGGTTGGGATAATACGGATCGCCGGGGAGATGGAAGCTAGCCATGTTATCTATGCGGGAATGGGGAAAATAATAGTTAATAGACGTACTAATGAAGATCCTTTTTAGTTGGCACATAGGTAATTATAGTAACACAAAATACTCCTATAGTATTTTAGGTTTAAGTTATGTTCTAAAGTTCTTGTTGTAGTAGTGTTGGTAAGTTTTTAGACTTGTTGCAACACCACGATCATTCTTAGTCACATGCTAGTCACTCCTCGAAAAATATAGTTGATCAGGCTATATCCCCCTAGGTTTGACTATATGTCTCTAAGCCTAATTGTGTTGTTCAACAATCCTAATACTTTTGTTCTGTTCTAGTATGATACTGACCCTGGTATGAATAGATGTATATATACTTAGTTAAATACTTTATTATTTAAAAGTATAACTTCTTGGTCAGAGTGTTTTAATCCTGATGCGTTTATAGTTCGTAGATCTTTTATGGGATGATATACTTGATTCACTATAAACAGTGCTCTGATACCAATCTGTCACACCCGAAAATCGGAACGGCGGAAACGTTCTGGGGTGGAGGACGTCATGTACAGTATCATAACGATGCATAATAGTAAAGACAAGCAACAACATCCATTGCATTAATATAATAATTGTAATACAAGCGTGTTCTGTATAGTTTGAAAGACACCCAAAAGTATAATCAAAATAAAAGATGAGTCTTGTATGTGTTCCATCTTCTCAAAAGCTTCATCGGTACCTGTCTACTGATGACCTGAGAATACAAGTTATTTTGAAAGAGTTTATCAGCATAAAGCTGGTGAGTTCATAAGTATTTAGTGTCATTGCTTGTATGAAAATGTTTGTAACAACTTAATGTAGTAACTGATTTCAAATGTTTGTAAATAGTATACTCCCTAGAAAATTCTATATTTTCCAGTAAAAATGTAGTCTTCTACGAAGACCCGGTTGTTTGTATGTTTGTTCTTTCGTAATAGAAAGAGTTTTCCCCAGTGAAACTATCAGTATGAAAATATAGTTTTAGACTTCACTCAAGAAAAGTGATTTCAAAATAAGTGTATTAAGGGAAAATAATGTTTTTTCTCAGCAGTGACACTGCTGGTCATAAAGTGATAAAATACAGACTCTAGGTAGTCCTAAATGTACAGTACACCTTGGGGAGTCTAAGGTAATGAAAATGTAGACTCCAGGTAGTATTAAATGAACAATACGCCTCGGAAAGTCTATTTTGCCTTTAATTCTTAATTGGTTAATTAAAGGTTTGAATGTGAACTCGTATGTAACAATGTTGATCGACGGCTGAATAACTGATGACCCTCCACGTCGTATGTAGTGAGGTAACATTCTGTCACCCCTTGGCCTTATCGGCTGGGACTGTAGCTAGCAGTCGGGATGTGGGAGTGTCTGTCCCGTATAGATCTATACACATAATGTCTGCTCTCCCTCCAGGAGACTCTGGTTACAAAGTGATACCACGATGAAGTGTCGTATTGAGAAGTAGTATGTCACATTCGGTTTATAGTATTCAAAAGGTTGTATAGTATGTTATAGTGTAGTGATGTTTTCTCTTTACTAGTATATAGTATGTTCCTGTATAGTGTATAGTATGTTCTCTTGTATAGTGTATAGTATGTTTTGTTTCTCACTGTAGTATTCATGTAGCGACTCGTAAATGTACCGACTCTTGTATATACCTTTGTAATAGTACTAGCGAGTAGTAATCCCTTAACTATACCTATTATAGTTAAATAGTAATGTGGTTTGTATGCATTCGTTACACAAAGGCATTGAACTAAAGTGAAAGCTTTTATATCCAACACATATATATATATATGATATATAACTAAGAGTTCAACAACATTCGGACAAATAACAGGATACCCTAAGTCCACAACCAAACAAGGAACAGGAAATAAGGTGAGCTATCAGTCCTAAGTCCTTCAAGTCTTACTTATATAAATATATTAGTGTAGATATGAGTTTGAAAACAATGCAAGTTTAAAAGAGTTTGGAAACAGTTTTAGTATCTAAAAGTTTAATAAAAGGTTTTAAAACGCTTGAAAACCATAAATTTAATAGTAACTTGAAAGTAGTAGTAAATCTTTCTGTTTGTTCTAGTCATTAATCACATGTGATTAAAGCAATAACTAGAATATTTCAACTTGTATTCCCCCCCATAAAAGCATTTAAAATCATTTCAAAGGTTGAGTAAGGGGTATGAACTCACCTGTAGTGAGTGGTTTGGATGGAAGTGCCGGACAGGATGCTAAGTGTCAAGTGAAGACTTGAACACACACACGGATCCTATTTAACATGTAATTACACATATATGTATCTAATTAGTCATTTAACAACTAATTAATCAAGTAAGGACACCCTAAAACATGTATAACACTTTGATTCAAGTGCTAGGAGTATTAAAGGGTTGCATCTAAAGAGAGTATGGCCTCACATTGGAGTTTACTGCCCATATGGTAACACCACATGAGTTTACGGTTTATGGTCATTTCCCCCTTGAGTTTACGGCCGTAAACTCATGGTAATTAGTACCATTGTGTGTTTAGGGTCTTATAAGTCAAGGTTAAGCATCCTATGATCAAGTCCAAGCCTTAGGAAGTAATAGTGGCACAATTTGCACCTACTCTTAGAGTTTACGGCCCATGGTCATAACCCCATGAGTTTACGGCCGTAAACTCATGTGTGCTTGCTTCTTTTGCTTGTTTAAGGTGCTATACTCCTCAAAGAAGTGATATAGACTTGGTTCCAAGGCTCTAGAAGGGACTAGGGCTCATATGGCCCCCTTATTAGGGTTTACGGTTCATGGACCAACTCCCATGGAGTTTACGGTTCATGGACCAACTCCCATGGAGTTTACGGTTTTGGGTTTACGGTCCAAGTGGGTTTACGGCCGTAAACCCATGGTAACTCCTACCATTTCGTGGTTTAAGTTCTTTAGCTCATGCATGCAAGGTTCTAGTCCAATACCGAAGCCCTAGAAGGTAATGTTGGCACATATGCACCACCTTATGGTGTTTACGGTCCAAGGAGATTGCGTTGGTCGTAAACTGATGTGTTCTTGGGTATTCTTGATGTTTTTCAATGGTTTAACAAGTATTCTAAGTAAATAACTAGTTAGGAGGAGTGTACTTACTTATAGGAAGCTTGTAAGAGTGTTTAATGTCCAAGAACACTAGTGTGTGTTCTTGGTGTTCTTGGTGTTTTGAAGAACACTTGAAGATCTATGAAAAAGACAAGATTTCATGGATGAAATCATGTATAACTACTAGATGAAGTGTTATAACAACAAATCAAGAGAAGAAACACTTACATTTTTGGAAGATTGGAAGAAATATGTTATGATACTTGAGAGAGAAATGTGGGTGTTCTTGAGCTTGGAAGTGAGAAGTGAGGAAATGAGGAGTAAACTCATGCCTTAAGCATGAGTTCACGGCCAAGAGGAGTTTACGGCCCAAACTCCCAAAGTTTGGCCGTAAACACCTTGTTATGATGTGAAATGTTTATTTGATACACATTACTCCTAGAAGATACTTCCTTTTATTTGTTCGTTTGACGAATTTATATTAAAAACACCCAAACGGACTTTAAACTGGCTAAAAATTAGAAGAAATGCACTTGACTATTATTTGTATTGCTTAACTGCAGGGTTTGTAGAAATAGAAATTTCGGGTTGTCACACCCGATGCCGAATAGGGTTCGATGCCGGGCGGGGCCCGATGTCGGGCGATGACCCGATGTAGCAGGGGCGGGGCCAAAGATATGTTTATGTGATATGTGTATGGTATGTGATAGTTGGGGAGACTCACTAAGCTTCATGCTTACAGTTTTCAGTTTTGATTTCTGGTACTTCCGCTAATAAGGGGAAGAGCTCGGGATGACTGCGTGGCACACACCACAGTTTTTATCTTGGGAGGATTTACTCTGATGTTTGACATATGATTTTGATACATTGACAAATATTATGTTATTTTTGAGAAAAATGGTTTATGACTTTTATATGATGGATGATATATATAGTTTTTACTAATGAAATTAAACGAAATTTTTGGACTATATTCTTGGGATGTTCCACTATTCAATGCAATGCCAAGTTGAGTAAGACTCAAAGGCCTAGTACAGATGCAGAGATAGCAGAAATGTGTTGAGTCCCATATGTTTCGGTTGCAGGATCGATCATGTACGCTATGACATGTACTCCCCCTGATGTGTATTTTGCTCTAAGCATGGTTAGTCGATTTTAGAGAAATCTTTGCAGAGCTCATTGGAGAGTAGTTAAAAACATTCTAAAGTATCTGCAAAGGATAAAGGACTTGGTTCTAGTCCTTGGTGGAAGTGATACGTTAAGAGTAAGTGGGTATAGGGACGCCAACTTTCAAACAGATAGAGACAACCTTCGTTCTCAATCTGGTTTGGTATTTCTATTAAATGGAGGAGTAGTTACATGGAAAATTCCAAGCAAGACACGATGGTTGATTCTACTTGTGAATCAAAGTACACATCAGCGAGTGAAGCATCAAAGGAACCGACTTGGCTGAAGAACTTCATCGGCGATCTCGGAGTGGTTCAGACCATTCAGGAGCCAATGGAACTTTTCTGCGATAACGATGACGCGATTGCTTTGAACAATTAACCGAGAGATCATGGTAAATCCAACCATATAGATAAAAAGTACCATTATATCAGACATAGAGTTGAAGAAAGTCATCTCAAAGTAAAGAGAGTGTCATCAGAAGACAATCCTGCAGATCCTTTCACGAAGGCTCTGAGTAGTGTTAAGCATAATCTACATTGTAGGAGCATTGGTTTGAGAGATGATATTAAATTTAGTAGTTAGATGACTAGTTTGAAACTTATAACATAATAAATGTGATAGATTTTGGTGAGTGAATAATAGAGATTATTTATGAGTTTGTTTACTGCCTTTGTCAATTATTTATTCTTGCGTTTCGATTTGCATGTTTTACTTCCTGAATAATTTTTTATTATTCGAAAATCCACAGTCGCTCATACTTTAGGAAGTAAGTAGTGAATGAAGACTGTCATGAATTAGATTGTAGATTGTCTAAGGAGATTAGACATAGCAATTGTGTTGCTGCAACGTTCACGTGTACTTAAAAAATGGATATTTGAGTATTGGATAAACTCACACTCAGAGAATTACTTCATGAATTATATCACGAGTAATTATGAGACGATAATACCTTATATTCTTAAAACTAAGATATATGAGTTGTAATTTACAAGTCGGTTGGATATTGGTATTGCGAAAACGCATCAGTAACATGATGTTATAAAACGTAGTGTCATGTATGATTTGGTGAGTAAATGATATAAGCATATGAGTCAAAGTTTATTCCTTTCTTTTTCCCTAACGGGAAAAGCAATATTATTGGGCCCCTCGGTGATTTGGTGTTGACTTGTAGTGTTAGGCCCAGCCAGGACTAAATTGATGTGTTCAATTAGAAGTCTTATGACGTCATCACAAATCAGGAAATTAGGAAACAAAATTTTGGACAATGAGATTGATTCCAATCCATGTCTCGTGTCTATATGATATCTTGTACAACGTAGGAATTTTTTGATCACTTATCTTAGGACTAATTTCTGATCAGATCAGAGGCTGGGATTGCTTTCCGAAGCAGCATTTGTTGTTAGTTTAGAAGTTATACTCGCAATTGTAGTTATAGACTTATCCAAGTGAGAGACTGTTGGATTAGGTGTAAAAGCTAAGAACTAAATTGGTATATACTTGAATTATTAGCAAAATCCTTTTAGGTTGCCCTCAAACCTAGTAATTGAATATGATGACTTTTGAAGAGAGAAAGAGAGAGATATTAATATTATATTCAAATTTGGGGTTTCAGGGTTTCCTATGCAACTATAAATAAGGCCTTAAACACTCTAATTTTCGGCCATTCCTTTTGCTAAGAGCATATCCAAAAATTTGTCTCCCTTGTCCTCTCTCTTCAAGTTTCCTCAGTTGCTAGGGTTTGGGTGTGAACCATCAGAGGCACGAGATTTCTGGTGCTTGCTTCCTAGAGCAATTGAAGAAGGAATTTATTGATTTTCTACAAGAATAATAAAAAAAGGTATGTAGTCCCTAACTTGTTTATGATTTTTGAAAATAGCTAGGGTTTATAGGGTTCTTGTTGTTCAATAGAATGTTACTTCAATAGTGTTATAACTAGATCTAATAGGTTGCATGTACCCTTAAGAGTATAAGGATTTTTCCGCTTTATTACATGTAAAACCCATCACTATTGACTAAATTACAAACAATATTCAAATCTGAATATATAACCATAACTTTTGTTATATTTCCTATATATATAACTTTACCATATATACACAAATAATTTACTTTGATCTTTAAAATCATTCACGTCTGCCTTTCCTAGCCGATCTTTGCCTTCACTGATATGAAAAAATCAATCATTTAAGGAGCATCTTTTTATTTCATTGCTATTTTGCATATCGTGTTCAAGAGTATAACAAACCTATAATTGAAAATGTAAGTCTATGTTTTTTTTTCTTTCATAATAATGAACAATTCAGATTTACTCATATTTTGTTGTTGCTTATAACTATGGAAATGAATACCCATAGAATGAGTATTATCAGATAAATTTAAACCTATACATTCAATAGAAGGGCAGAAGATGTCGCTTTGAACGGCGCCCTACCTCGAAATGATACACTAACGGACTGATAATAACAACTGCTTATTCGACAAATAAACCCTAACTTCTTCATCCGTGTTGATGAGTTTTCGAAGTTAAGTCATACACACTTCTATCTCCAAATTGCAATTGATTTCCAGCTTTGTCCACAAATCTACCTCGGCTGAAGAATTTGAATTACGATCTATTGTATCGTTAAATATCGTCTTTGATTAAGATGAACCGAATGATGAATAACAACATCTATGTCTCTTTAATAGAACCGATGGATTTTTCTTAATTTTCTTCATGATCTATTGGGGATGAAGTCGACGACTTAATCTGAAAATGAGATGCATAGATCGATTGTACGGGTTTCATCGAGATGATTAAGTTATGGTATAAGAGATTTTGGGTATGAGTGAAATATTGCCAGTCAAAATTAAATTTCTTAATAATTTAATTTATTAATAAATAACTATTTGTTTTGTATTTTAATACTTCCTTTGCATCATGTGTTTGTATGAGTTGATTTATTTATTTGTGGTAAATGTGAATTTTTTTATAATGTTTTCCTTTTATAAAAAGTTAAACATGCAGGATAACCTAAAAGGTTATAAAAAACATCAATATATTATACATAAAAATTACAATTAATTTTATCTAAAAATCGTAAAACATATAATTATTTTGATTAATATTTTCATTTTTATTTAAACCTAAATTAAATACAAAGAATTAATATTTAAACCAAAAATGTATAAAAAGTTATTTTGATTAATATTTTCAATTATTATTTAAAATTATACATAAGTTTTTATTTAACATACGATTTGTAAATTAAATGCTAATTTTATTTATTTCATTTTACAAATCTCCCTATTTAAATAAAAGAATAGTTTTATTCTATTTTTGCCATGTGTCACCCTATTAGGTCTCTTAATTAATGTCATGCCATTTCTCAACCTATTCATTCTCCATTACAAATTTTAAATTTTAAATTTGTCACTCTAATTACATTAAATTAATAACATTAAAATAAAAATTAAAATAAAATTAATATAATTTATAAAGGCATGTATTTATTAAATCAACGATTATAATTTTATATAACTAAAAAATATATCTTAATTAATAATTTATCTAAAATAATTGATTAATAATTTTGAGTTTTTACAATGAAAATTTAATTAATTTTATAAATGTGGTTCTCACGGGTTATAAACTAGTATTCATATCTGAGTATAAATTTACATATATTCATATATGAATTCACTACACACCCTCTCCTTTGCCACCTCCTCACTATCACTTCCACATCCTTTACGAACACTACCACCTCCGCCACCACCAACGATACCGCCACCTCCGCCACCACCTCTGCTACCGCTGCCACCACCATCTCCGACACTGTCGCCACCACTACTACTGCCACCGTTACCCCTGCCACTACCTCCACCACCACTGCCATCGCTGGCACCACCTCTGACATCTCTTCCGCCACCTCTGCCACCACCTCCGCTACCACATCCGCCACCGCTGCCATCACCACCACTGCCACCGCAACCACCGTCACCATTGCCACCACCACCGCTACCATCTCCGTCACCAACATCCATGTTCATATATGAATAATCACTTGTGAACAGACACATATTTATTCATATAGGAATATACGTATTCATATATGAATACAATTATTCATATATATTCATATATGAATATACATATTCATATATGGATAAATATATACTTATTCATATATGAATACGTACTCATATATGAATGAGTATATACTTATTCATATATGAATACATATTCATATGTAAATAAAATTTGTTCCGATCTCCTGGTACGCTGGAGCTTTTAAGCGACATATTCGAAATGAGTGGTCCAGATTCATTCTCTCTTTCTCAACTTTTTTTTTCTCTCAATTGGACATTCATCTACTTATATAATAATATATAATCATATTTATTAGAAACTAAATATGTTTAGTAAAAAAAATATCCATTATATTATTAAATATTTTAACTTGAAGACCAACTCTAATCATAAATAAATGAAAAGACAAAAATTGTGATTTTTAACACTAAAAAATAATTCTCATTCCAAACTATTTTTTTGTTATTTTTTTCCATTCGGACTATCCATGTTCCATTTTTTTCGTTTTGACTATTTATATGTTATTTTTTTCTTTTAACTATCATTGTGTTATTTTTTCAAACATTTTTTTGTTCGAACTATCTGATGTTATTATTTTGTTGCGATTTCGTAGCTGTTAAATAATTCTCACACAAAAACATACCCATAATTGTTCGTAAAAAAAACTTAAAACAAAAAAAAATAACACAAAGATAGTATGAATGAAAAATAACACATGTATAGTCCAAACAAAAAAATAATATATGGATAAACCGACCGAAAAAAACAACATAGGAATAGTCCAAATGAAAAAAAAAACCTAATAATCATACGAACAAATAAATAACACATAGATAGTGCAAACGAAAAACTAACATAGGATAGTCAGAACGAAAAAAATAACACATGGATAAGATGAACGAAAAAATAAAATAAAGATAATCGGAACATTGAACAATACATAAAATATACCATCGTTCATAAAACTGAAGATATAACTATATATAAAAAAAATCTTTGCTAAACCACAAATAATTAAACAAAATGAAATAATTAATTAAAAGTATAATAATAATAATAGTAATAATAATAATAATATAACAAAAGACAAAAAGAGATAAAATACAAGAAAAATAAAAAAAATATTAAAAAAAATTATATATATATATATATATATATATATATATATATATATATATATATATATATATATATATATGGAAAAGTTCAATAGAGAACCATAATTATTGGTTTTTCAAGGAACGAAATCTTTTTTTTCAATTTCTAGAGCTTATTCTTTATCGAAAAAAAATCTAAAAATATCTAAATTCATATATTAACATTGTGAATGTGAAAAATATTTTTCGGATTTACGGTGTGAATCCGGATTCACATTGTGAATTTTCAAAGATTCATATTGTGAATTCGACGTAAAAAAAAATCCGAATTTGATATCATTGGAAAAATGATAAAAAGTTATGAATTTCTGTATTTTTAGTTTTTTTTTGATAAAAAATAAGTTCTAAAAGTTGAAAAAAAATTGGTTCCTTGGTTAATAAAGGTTCTCTATTGAACCTCACCTCTCTCTTTCTCTCTCTCTCTATATATATATATATATATATATATATATATATATATATATATATATATATATATATATATATTAAAAAAAATGTATTACTATATGTATCTCACTCACATAAATTGTCAAATCATGTACATACACAAACACTATTAAGTCAGGACGCTAAGCAATTCGCTAAGCAATTTGAAGGTAAATTTCCCTTAAAAAATTAATGATATAGTAATAAATGAAAACAACACCATATCACATCACACTTAATAAAAAAAACTTCATTAATAAAGATGTTAAGTTTGATATTAAGTCTACATATTGAATTATATATATATATATATTTTATATATTATCAAGAGAAACAGGTTGTTTTAGAATCACCCACCTACATGTCTTTTGTTTCTTTAATGGCAAAATACCATTTATTTATATTGATAGTGATATATCATATTAATTAATTTATTTATTTACGTTTCTAGATTGAAAAGCTCTATCATTTTCTCTTTTTAATTACTATTTCTTTTACTTCTAATTATATTAAATATTTAATAGGTTATTCTAATTGTATTAAATATTTAATAG
This sequence comes from Lactuca virosa, assembly GCF_052849685.1. Taxonomy (NCBI): domain Eukaryota; kingdom Viridiplantae; phylum Streptophyta; class Magnoliopsida; order Asterales; family Asteraceae; genus Lactuca; species Lactuca virosa. Next base: position 302,849,476 of record NC_136433.1, on the reverse strand, counting down.
GTTATACTATTTTCACCAAGATCCTAAATAACGTTAGGCGTGACTTGACGGCAATGTCAAACTTTAAACTTTTACGAGTCGTGGCTATCCAAGTCGTTTGTAGACGTGACTTAAGACGGTAATTTTGTATATGATTAATAATTTTATATTTATTTTCAACTATTATTCATTTGTATATGCATATATGACATAAAACGACATTTTATTAAATTTGGAGTCAAGTACAAGCCTTGGAGCCAAAACATGCCACGACGAGCTTTTTAGAACCTTGATGTTAACACTTTGATTGGACGAGACTCTCTGAAACACCAACTTGCTTTTGTTTTGACTCTTTTATGATATAACTTGTTTTTTTTTCTTAGGATGCTACTTTATTTTGGTATTTAAAAAAGATTGATTTTTGTTTTGGGAAAATGACTCAAAAAGGGTAATTAAGTTTTTAATTTGTACAAAAAATACCATTGAAGTTTATTATGTTCAAAAAATATCAATGAGGTAAAGAATCCGTTCAAAAAATATCATCTAACTTACAATTGTTCTTATGTTTTCCATGCAGTAACCGGGTATTCTGGTTAGAAGATGAAACTCACCTGCCAATTTTCCTGCAGCCAAAAAAATAGAAGCAAAACCCTCTACTCTTATTCTCTTATTCTTTATTTTTCTTTGGTCGGAAGGTAGCTTAAGGTTGCAATGGTTGGTGTTATAAGATAGGGTGGTTAATAGTTTTTCGGCAAAAGGTGTACGGTGGTGTTGGGTTAGTAGTTGAAGGTGATAATATCACTAGAAAGAGGTGATTATCGGAGTTCGGGGAAATAGTTGTAATATGTGCAGGCGTTTGGGAGGTGTGATTTTTAGGTGGTGTTTGGAAGCAATGGGTTGGTGGTGTTCGGAAAAGAGGTGGTTGAAGGTGGAGATGGTTTTGATTAGTGGTTTTCATAGGCGAAAGAAATGATGATGGAGAATGTGGTGCAACAGCAGGTAACTATGGTAGGTTCCGATTCGAAGGCAACAGCGACGATGGCTTGATGGTGATAATAGGCTAGGATGGTACTATGTGGAAGTGTAAGTTGATGAGGAAGGAGGTAGTAACTGTGGGAGGTGGTTGTGGTTACTGTTTTTACAAGATTGATGCATGCGGGTTGTTTTTTCGGTAAAACAGGTAGTGTGGATGGTGCTCGATCTGGTAGGTGATTTCGATAGCAATTGGATTCGGTGATGGGGGAAGCTCTTTTGAAGATGGGACAAGTAAGAACAGGGGAGAAGAGTGGTTCGAGGTGTACCTGCTGGTGCTCGGTGATGGTCGTTCTCGGTAAACAAATAAGGTTTAAATGGTGGTCGACTGATTGCTCCGGTGGTATCAGTGATAATGGCGATTGTGTTGTAACACCCACCTCTCAGGTATTCCATTCATGATTAAATTAATGCATTTTATGGATTTTTGGCGTAGACACGACGTGACACTTGTGGGGCCACGTCTGGGCATCCATTAGAGAGGAAACGTGCATCTGCACGATGCCATGGCGTGACATTATGTTTGCCACGACGTGGCAACAATTTTGTGCCAAACCCTAATTTTCGGGATTAGTGCCCTATTTAATGGCACTAACTTCTAGGTTTGCCTCATTTGGCAGCCTCTATTCTCTTAGAACGAACCCTCACCTAAAACCTAGCCTTTTGAGTGTGTGAAGTCACTTTGTAAAGGTTGAAAGAAGAAGGAGCTTATCTTGGTGGTTGTACACTTGGTTTTAGCTTGGATCTTGCATCTTCACTTCATTTCTGATCTTTTGGTATTATAAAGTTTTCACCTTTCTCACCATATCATGCTAGATCTAGGTTTCTACCCACTTTTCTCCATGTTGGGTTGAGTTCAATGCATGGATTCCATAAAGTTGATAACTTTATGGATTATTGAGATCCCTTGGTGGACATATGTTCCAGATGTAAAGTTTGTTGGTGTAATGAGCTCCATGCATGAGATCTTAGTGTTATTTCTCCATTTTTGACCTAGTTTGAGTGCTAGACTTGCATTGGACATGCATGTGTAAAAAGCATCGATTTTTATGTTATGTTACACCTTAGGAAGATTTTTGGAAAGTGGGAACGGAGTGACTTAATGGATTAAGAGCTTAATCCATTAGGCTCTGAGAGCCCAGTTCCCACGGCGTGGCAGCTTGCTTGCCACGGCGTGATGACTGGGGTTTGCTCGACTATTTTTTCGAGAAGAGTGCATGACGTGGCCAAGAATGGCCACGACTTGGCGACCATGAATAGTTGACTTTCACTTTGACCGTTGACTTTTGACTTCATTGACTTTTGACTTCACTGACTTTTGGTTAATTGGCTAGTTTTAGAAGGTGGACTAAGGGATTACTTGGTATAGTTTATTAGGAGGTGTATAGCACCCGTTCGTTGGTTGTGAGAGCTGTTAGTTGTTGACTACGTCTGCGAGGTGAGTCTTCTAACTATATTGTGTAGGATGCTAGCTGTCTTTATGAATCTTGCATGCATGGTGGGCGGGGGCCGTTTGTATGTTGGGTGGGCACCGATTGTATGCTGGGTGGGGCCCATTATGTGAGCGTGGCCCGTTTGTATGTTAGACGGGGACCGTTATGTAGGTGAGGCTCGATATATGTATGGTATGTGGTATTTTGGGGAACTCGCTAAGCTTTGTTCTTACAGTTTTGTGGTTTAAACATTTTTGGTACTTCTGGTTCCAAAGGAAAGAAAATAAATTTTCTAAAAAGAATTTTACAAGGAAAGGGTGCAATGTGTGCAATCATCCGAACTCAAGTAAGTGATTCCCAAAATACCCAAACATGAGTAGTATGTGTTAGTATGCTGCTATGTGAATTGCATGCTAGAATAGGGCTAAGGATATTGTTACCAATCGCGTGAAGGTTCTCAACTCAAATGTTTCCTCGGTGCGTACAAGGGTTATCATCAGGTACAGATGAAACGAGAGGATGAGGCGAAAACCACCTTCCACACCGAGAAGGGTACTTTCTGCTACCAAAAAATGCCTTTCGGACTAAAAAATACGGGCGCTACATACCAAAGGCTAATGGAAAAGATATTTGCCGACCAAATTGGTAGGAATATCGAAGTCTATGTCGACGACATGGTAATTAAGAGCCGTGATGAAGAAACATCGCTCCATGATGTGGAGGAAACCTTCAAAACGCTAGCTAAAGCGAAGATGAAGCTCAACCCAACTAAGTGTACTTTTGGAGTAGAGGAGGGGCAATCCTTGGGTATCAAATATCCAAGGCGGGAATTCTGCCCAATCCCACCAAAATACAGGAGTTCCTTGAGTCGAAAACTCCCCACAACCTCAAGGGGGTACAAGAGATCAACGGTAGGTTGATGGCACTGGGAAGATTCATTGCCAAATCTGCAAAAAAGGCACTTTCTCTATTCCAAACACTCAAAAGACGCCTAGACAAAAAGCAGTTCAAATGGACAAAAATAGCAGATGCGACATTACAACAACTGAAAGATGCCTTACACGAACTACCGGCCCTCGCCTACCCGCTACCAGGGAAGACACTGCAATTGTATTTAGAAACTTCCGAAGAAGCTATCTCCTCTATGTTGGCGGTGGAGAGGGAAGGCAAGCAGGTACCCATCCATTTTGTTAGTAGAGCCCTACAAGGGCCAGAGGTCAATTACCCGACCTTAGAGAAGCTGGTCTTAGCCCTGGTGTATGCTGCTAGACGGCTACAGAGACATTTTCAAGCCCACAAGGTGGATGTTCTCACCAGTTACCCGATAAAGCAAGTTCTGCTAAGTCCGGAAAAGTCTGGACGCCTGGCCAAGTGGGCCATCGAATTAGGTGAACATGATATCCATTATCATCCCCGGACTAGCATCAAGGCCCAGGCCCTTGCAGACTTCCTGGTCGAAATCCCAGATACCATTAAGGGAGTGCCAACGATAATCTCTGTAGACCCATTAGTGCTTGAAGCCGGCAAGGAACTTTGGAAGTTGTACACCGATGGCGCGGCAAGCAAGGATGGCTCAGGCGTAAGCCTGATCCTTCAAAGCCCCAAAGGCGAAGAGATCACTTACGCACTATGATTCGACTTCCAAGTATCCAACAACGAGGCAGAGTACGAGGCACCCATTAGTGCTCTCAGTGATTCGCTACTTATCACAAACCAGATAAATGGAACGTATAAGGCTAAAGGCTCAAGGATGCAGAAATTCCTGGACGCAGTCCGAAGTCTAACTAGCACGGTTAATTTTTTTTTTCCATAAAACAAATCTCTCGGGGAAAGAATGCAAGCGAAAATGTTCTTAGCAAGCTTGCCTCAACTTCTTATGATCACTTAACAAAGAAAGTGCTAGTCGAAGTGCTCCCAGAGACAAGTATCGATAACCAAAGGGTTAATACAGTATCGACTACACCAGAATGGACCAAACTGTATGTCGATTACTTGGGCCATGGCATACAACCGGATGACCCTCAGAAGGCAAGAAAAGTCAATATCAGGGCATCACATTTTGCAATCAGAGACGACCAGCTGTATCAGAGAGGGTATTTAAGCCCATGGCTAAAATGCATCTCTAAGACAGAGGGGCAGTCTTTCCTGGAGGGAAGCCATTCCGGGAATGCAGCGGCACATGAAGGCGCTCGAACGCTCACGGGCAAAATACTCCGCCTAGGAGTATATTGGACAGACGTGTACAACGACGCTGCAGCCCTAACCAAGAAGTGCAAAGAATTCCAGGCCTTCGCTCCTTTCCAAAACCAATCGACCATGCCATTGACAAGCATTACCAGCCCCTGGCCTTTCCATCAGTGGGTAATCGACATAGTGGGACCTTTCCGGCCAGCGCCAGGGGGTGTGAAATTTTTGCTAGTGGCCGTGGATTATTTCACTAAATGGATAGAAGCAGAACAGCTGGCCACCGTCACTAGAAAGCAAATGATAAAGTTCATGATCAAGAATAACTTGGCCCGTTTTGGCATTCCCGGATTCCTCATAAGCGATAACGGCACACAATTTGAAGGAAGTCCCTTCGAGGAGTGGTGCAAAGACAAGAAAATTCACCGTTGGTTCACGTCAGTGGAGCAGCCTCAGGCCAACGGATAAACTGAGATATAAAAAAACCATAGTTAATGGTTTGAAGAAAAGGCTACTAAGATCAAAGTCCGTCTGAGTGGACGAGCTCCCGACAGTGTTGTGGTCATATCGTACCACAACAAGGTCAAGCACGGGAGAAACACCATTTAGTCTAACCTATGGGACGAAAGCAGTCCTCTTATTGGAAATAGTGGCCGGCTCCCTATGAACAGAGAGTTTCGAGGTAGCCGCTAACGAAGAAGGACGGCATGTCACACCCCCAAACCGGAACGACGGAAATGTTCGGGGGCGGATGACGTCATGTACAGTATTATAACAATGAATAATAGTAAAACAAGCAACAACATCCATCGTATTGAAAATATATTTATTACATTTGTGTTCTTAGTATTGATTGTATGACACCAAAATGTATAGAAAAATAAAAGACGAGTCTTGAATATGCTCCGTCTTCTCAAAAACCTGTGCGAGTGTACCTGTCTACTAGTTCCCTGAGAATACAAGTTATTTTGAAAAGGGAGTATCAACATTTAAGTTGGTGAGTTCATAAGCATTTTGTATTAGAAATCTGTCTTTGTTTCATGAAAATGTTAGTGTGTTTCTCTAGAAAATCCAATATTTTCTATAATAAATGAAATGTAGTCTTAGTCCTTAAGACCAAAATGTTTGTATGTTATTGTACTCTGAAGTAGTATAAGTGTATGTTTTCCATAAATGTATGTTTTCTTTGCTAGAAAATAATGTACTGCACTTGTATGAACTCTGTTGTGTATTAGTGCTGGAAAATAATGGTAGGTAATTCTATTATTTAAAATAAAACCACTGAAGTAATGTTTGTTTTGTAAACCAAAATGTTTAGTTAATGCTTAATGTGAATGAGATTATAACCATACTGAACTGACTAGTGGCCTACACGACGTTCTTCATGCGTCAGAATGTTATGACATTTGTCACCCCTAGACCTGCCGGTCCAACTGTAGCTAACAGTCGAAGTGCGGATCGTCAGTCCCGTATAGATCTATACATAAGTTCACGCTCTTCCTCCAGGAGACTCTAGTTATAAAATTGGACTTTAGCATGTACCTTAGTAGATACCATGAAGTGGTGGCTCACATTCTAGTATTAACTCGTTTACGTATAGTGTATATATGTTTTCTTGTTCTTGTAACTGAATAGTATATTTGTAATGAAAAGTAATTGTACTTATGTATTTGGTCATGTAATGTATCCTTGAACTAGAAAATAGTGTGAATTGATACCTAAACTATACCTATTATAGTTTATAAGTTGTTATGTTTGTACTGAAAACAATTAAGGAAAATACCCCTTTTGCTCGGCATGTTACAAAAGGGTTAGAAATTGTTATTGAAATAAGTTTTATACTTATATATATATATATATATATATATATATATATATATATATATATATATATATGTTGCTATGTTGCATGTATAATTGTAATTTAAAAGACCGTCGGACCGACATTCCTATCCTAAGCCCACAACCAAACAAGGAACATGATTTAAGGCAGAAACACTAGTATTAAGCCTATTAAATCATAATTATACATAAATATATATATATGAATATAGTTTGATAAAAATGATAATTTAAGTAGTTGAAAAGTAGTTTAAATGATTTAACAAGTTTATAAAACATTAAATATCTTGAAATGATTTGTAACCATATTTAAGTATTAACACAATTACTTTGTGTTTGGCTTGTATTCTCCCCATAAAAGCATTTGAAAATGATAAAACATAGGGGTATGAACTCACCTTATATGAGTGTTCGAATGTTGATACAGTGTAGTAGAGTTAATTCCACAAGTTAGAACCCGTAACAAAACTGAATCCTAATAGCATTTCATGCAATATATATGTATATAATTAGCGAATATAGTGGTAAACATGTTATGGAATAGTCTAATATGTAAGAATCACTTAGAAATAGGAGTATTAGAAGTGAACTGTAAGGGAGATAGGTTCTTTCGGCCACCTATGTGTTTTCGGTCACTTGATGATTCAAGTGGTGTTCTTGGTGAAACCAAGGATATCAAGGCTTTTTTGGTTGTAGCTAAGGAGATTGGATGGTAATTTCCAAAAGGTATGAAGAACACTTGAAGAATTTAGCAAGATCCTATGAAGATGTAGGTGATTTTCGCATGATACTTGAGAGAAAAGTAAGGTTCTCGGCTTGTATTCTTGAGAGAAAAAGATTAGTTTTCATTTAGAAGGTGTGATAATGAGGGTATGTTCTCGGTTTTGTTCATATATTAGATTAATAGTTGATGTGATATGTTCATTGGAATGTGTGAAATCACGTTGGAATGGGTGCCAAAGGATAAAAATTGGTCTGTTTTCGGTGAGGAACTCGCATCGAGAAAAGGATTTTCGTCCGAGAACCGTTTCCTGCCTCGCATGTTTGCGGTCCGAGGAGTTTACGGCCGAAAATGGTTTGCAGTCCAAGACAAGTGGCCTTTGCGAAGGTTTTCGGCCTGAAGGCTTACACTTAGGCGAGGTTTTTCGGTCCTTACATTTTTATCATTATATTGCAACACTTATAAATTAAGAGGGTTTAGCTATATCATAACTTTGGATAAGCTTTTAATAATTAAATAAATCATCGAGTTTGACTTTTATTTGACAAGTTTTGACTTTTTGTTGACTTTGGTTGACCTTTACAGACTCGAAAATAGCGGGTTGTCACATCATCCCCCCGTTAAAGGGAATTTCGTCCCGAAATTATGTCTAAAGTAATACTCATGGACTAGGGAAAAAGGTGTGGGTACTTTTGTTTCATTTGATCTTCCCGCTCCCAAGTGAATTCAGGTCCCCGCTTGGCATTCCATCTAACCTTCACTATGGGTATACGACTTTATTTGGTTTGTTTGACTTCCCTATCCATTATTTCTACCGGTTCTTCCACGGACTTGAGGCTCTCATTTATGTCGATTTCATCGAGTGGGATCACAAGAGTCTCGTCAGATAGACACTTCTTTAGATTAGACACGTGGAAGGTAGGGTGTACGTTGCTAAGTTCTTGGGGTAGTTTGCGTTTGTAAGCTACTGGGCCGATTTTAGCGATAATCTCGAAAGGCCCAATGTAGCTTGGATTTAGCTTGCCACGCTTTCCGAAGCATATCATGCGCTTCCAGGGTGAGACTTTCAATAGAACGCGGTTACCAACATGGAATTCCAAGGGTTTTTGTCTTTTGTCTGCGTAGCTTTTCTGTCTGTCTGAGGCTTTCAATCGTTCACGAATTTGAACAATTTTCTTAGTCGTTTCCCTGATGATCTCCAGACTAGTGAGAGTGCTGTCAGGGACTTGCCCTTTAGCTAGTTGTGTAGCACCCACTTCAGCCCAGCACATAGGTGATCTTCACTTCCGACCATAAAGGGCTTCGAATGGAGCAACTTTGATACTGGTATAGTAGCTATTGTTGTATGAAAACTCCACCAATGGCAAATGGATATCCCACGCTTTACCAAAGTCGATCACAAAAGCTCTCAGCATGTCTTCTAATGTTTGAATCATTCTCTCACTCTGCCGATCAGTTTGTGGGTGGTAGGCTACACTCATGTCCAACCTAGTTCCCAGGGATTTCTGTAGTGACTTCTAGAATCTTGAGGTGAATCTACTATCACTATCGGAGATAATAGATATGGGTATACCATGCAGTCGTACAATCTCTCTAATGTATGTTTTGGTCAGTTTCTCCATTTTGTCTTTTTCCTTAATTGGTTAACCTGTCAACGATCACCCAAATGGTATCAAGACCACACGTTGTCTTGGGTAACTTGGTTATGAAATCCAATGTAATCCGCTCCCACTTCCACTCAGGTATTTCTGGTTGCTGTAGTAAACCTGAGGGCTTTTGGTATTCTACCTTAACCTTGGCACAAGTCAGACACTTGCCCATGAAGGTAGAAATCTTTGCTTTCATGTTTGGCCACCAATATAACTTCTTGAGGTCCAGATAAATATTGTCTAAACCTGGATGAACGGAGTATCGAGTATTGTGGGCTTCGTTCATGACAACGTCTCTGAACCCATCGAACTTCGGTGTCCAGATCCGATTCACGAGATAACGGACTCCGTCACCCTTGACTTCTAAGTTCTTATCCATCCCTCTTAAGGCTTCACCTGCAACATTCTCTGATTTCAAGGCTTCCTGCTGAGCCTCGTTGATTTGTGTTGACAGATGTGAATAGATTGTCACAATCAATGCTTTGACTCTATGGCCTGAGTACTCTTTTCGACTAAGGGCGTCAGCTACTACATTGGCTTTACCGAGATGATAACGAATTTCGCATTCGTAGTCATTTAGTAGTTCGACCCACCGTCACTGTCTCATGTTGAGCTCCTTATGGTCGAATATATGTTCAAGGATTTTGTGGTCTGTAAAGATAGTGCTCTTCGTACCATACATGTAGTGTCTCCAGATCTTCAGAGCAAATACTACTGCTCCTAGCTCAAGATCATGAGTGGTGTAGTTGAATTCGTGTGTCTTAAGTTGTCTTGAGGCATAGGCGATGACCTTTCCCCGTTGCATAAGAACACAGCCAAGTCCTTGGTTGGATGCATCGCAGTATACTATGAAGTCTTCTATTCCTTCTGGAAGGGACAATATCGGTGCGCTGCATAGGGTTTGCTTTAATGTTTGGAACGCATCTTCTTGTTTCTCTTTTTAGTTGTAAGTCTCACCCTTTTGAGTCAGGGGGGTAAGTGGTTTAGCGATCCTTGAGAAGTTCTGTATGAATCTGCGATAGTAGCCAGCAAGGCCTAAGAATTGACGAATCTTCGTAGGCGTTCTAGGTGCTGACCAGTTCTCAATCGCCTTGATTTTGGAAGGGTCCACATGAGTTCCCTCTTCGCTGACCACGTGGCCCAGGAATTCGACTCTCTGAATCCAAAATTCACACTTTGAGAACTTCGCATAAAGTTTTTCTACTCGTAATGTTTCCAAGATCTATCGTAAGTGCTGACTATGTTCCTCCTTACTGCATGAGTAGATAAGTATGTCATCAATGAATACTATCACGAACTTGTCTAAGTAAGTATGGCACACCCTGTTCATTAAATCCATAAACACTGCGGGTGCATTGGTTAATCCGAAAGGCATCACTACAAACTCGTAGTGACCATAACGAGTTCAAAGGCAGTTTTGGGAACATCTTCCTCTAGAACTCGTAATTGGTGATACCCGGATCTTAAGTCAGTCTTTGAAAATTAGCTTGCTCCTTGAAGTTGGTCAGACAAGTCGTCTATCCATGGTAGAGGGTATCGGTTCTTAATGGTTAATTTGTTTAGCTCGCGGTAGTCGATGCACATACAGAACGATCCATCCTTTTTCTTCACGAACAATACCGGTGCCCCCAGGGTGAGAAGCTTGGTCCGATGAATCCCTTGCTGAGTAGTTCGTTTAGTTGACTGGATAGTTCCTGCATCTCTACTGGTGCTAGACGGTAAGGCGATTTGGCTACTGGGGTAGCCCCAGTGATTAAGTTGATTCTGAACTCGACTTGGCGTTCAGCTGGTACTCCAGGGAGATCTTCGGGAAAGATGTCGGGAAAATCAAGGACTTTAGGAATGCTCTTTATGTCTTTCACTTCCCGACTCCTATCTACCACATGAGCTAAGAACGCATGGTATTCCTTTCGTAAGCACTTCTGGGCTTGGATGCACGAGATGATTCGATGGTTCGTGCCTGATTTGTCGCCATAGACGACTAGGGTTTCACTATTCGGTAGACTAAGACGAACGGCTTTCTCATAACATAGGATGTCAGCACGATGGGGACTCAACCAATCCATGCCAATGATAATGTCGAAACTTTTTATTGAGACCGGCATAAGGTCAATTTGGAAAGAATAGTTATTTAGAGTGAGGGTGCATCCTATATAAATATCGTTAGTGCTCTCAGCCTTTCCGTTAGCCATTTCTACAATAAACGATTCCTTTAGTGTTTGTGTTTGATGTTTGAGTAAGTGTCTATATTTGTGCCTCACGAAACTCCTCTCCGCTCCACTATCAAAGAGTATGCATGCATAAGAGTTATCGAGGAGAAATGTACCCGTGACCACCGTGGGATCTGTCACAGCTTCTTCGTGACCTATTTCCAGAACTCTCCCCACTCCACTAACATTTCCTGCCTTTGGGCAGTTCCTCTTGAAGTGCCCAGCTTCACTGAACCCATAGCAGGTCTGGCTCACTCCAACACCAGGGACCTGAGTGATTGGTTTTGCCGGTGCCTTGCAGAAACGGGCAGCGTGCCCTTTCATGTTGTAGTTAATACATTGCATCTCCTGGCAGGGTCCGTGATGATGGAAATTGCACTTGCTGCACTTCGGTAGGTTTCCAGCATATTGATTTGCTAAGGCAGAGGTAGCAGGGGTTGTTGCAGCATGAACAACCACTATCTGCTGTTTCTTGGCGGAGATCTGTGCTTGTTGGTTCTTCTTTCTGTCCAAAAACTTTATTTTGTTGTCATTCGCCTTGGCTTGTTCGGGGACAGGGGTCACTACGCGTTGGCGGACTCCAAGGTCAATGAGCCTCTGAGCCAAGCGTTTGGTGCTATCGAATGTAGTGGGGTTTGAAGACAATGCATTCTCCTGAAATGGAGGTAACAGTCCCCAGATATACCTCTCAATCTTCTTACTTTCTGTGGGAACCATCCCAGGACATAGAGCTACTAGATCACTAAACCTAGTAGTGTAGGCTACTATGTCGGAGCCTGTCATGGTAAGGCTCCAAAGTTCCTCCTCCAGTTTCTGTACCTCGCCCCTCGGGCAGTACTCCCCCGTCATCAGTGTTTTTAAATTCTCCCAGCCCAATGAGTTAGCCACTATGATCGTAAGTGACTTGACATGGCCATTCCATCATGTGAGGGCCCTATCAGAGAAAGTGCAGGTAGCAAATTTCACTTTGCTCCCTTCAGGGCAGGAGCATATCTCGAAAATTGACTCCATTTTCTCGAACCATTGCGATAGAGTAATGATTCCTCCACTCCCATTGAAGTTCTTGGGTTTACAGTTGGTGAAATCCTTGTAGGAACACTCCCTAGGGTGTCCGTGGCTATCTCCATGATGCGAGTTGGTACCAGTTCCACCTCCACTGGTGCTACTATTATTGATTTGGCTCAGGGCCGCTGTCACATCCGTGGTTACTGTAGCTTGGAAAACTACATGATCGTATTGCGATGGAGGCGGCGGTGGGGTTGAAGTTATTGGAGGGTTGTTGTTGATACGTCTATTTGATCTACGTGGCAACATCTTTTAGCTATAAAGTTTATAAAGATGAAAATGGTGGTAAGACTTCTTTAGCGATTCTGAATCGGATGCCCTTGAACTAATTTACACTAGTTCATTATGTGTGACAACCCGAAATTTCTGTCCTGTACAATCATTCAATTCAATAGAAGTCAAAACAGTTTCTGCTAACTTTCAAGCTTTTTGGAATAAGTTTGAGTGTTTTGAAGTTAGTACTTCAGGAGATAACAGGAGAGAGGATGCCCTAGGGTTTATTGTGCAGTAATAATGTCCCAAAAATCCAAGAGTTTGGAGTTTACGGCCTAAACAAAGGTGTTTACGGCCGTAAACCCTAAAACGGGGTATAAATATGACACTTAGTCATTATTTACCACTTTTCACATTTTCAAGATCCAAAACCCATTTCTCTCTCAAGTATCATCCGAATTTTCTTCAAGATCTTCAACTTTGTAAGTGTTTCTATCCCTAAAAAGTTGATATCTTACTTAATCTAGTGATCTTACATGATTCCATCCGTGAAATCATTCCAAAAGTGTAAATCTTCAAGTTTCACCAAGAACACCAAGAACACACACTAGTGTTCTTGGACTTTTAGCACCTTTTCAAGCTTCTACCTAGTAAGTACTTCTATCCTAGTGTATTATAAGACTCTTTACACTCCTAAAACATCTAGAAATCACAAGGAAACACTAGATCAAAGTTGTTTACGGTCCAAGATGTTCTTGGACCGTAAACCCTAATAAAGGGGCCAAAGTGTGCCCTAGTCCTTACCAAGCCTTGGAAACTAGCCTAAACCTAAAGACAAATGGTCCAAGGACCGTAAACTCCACAAAGGAGTGAAATGGTGCCCTAATCTCTTCCTAAGGCTTAAACATGAAGTAGGAATGCTTCTTATGACCTTTAGAGCTTCAAATCGCAAAATGGTATGAGTACCATGAGTTTACGGCCGTAAACTCATGGGTTTACGACCGTAAACTCAAGGGGTGATGGTCACAAAACCGTAAACTCCAAAGGAGTTTACCCTTGAACCCTAAACTCAAATACAAGGTCCTACAACCCTTAGATGCAATCCTTAGGACTTATAGCACTTAAATCAAGTGTTTTACATGTCTTAGGATGTCTTAAACTTGGTTAATTAGTTGTTTTATGACTAATTGGATACATATATGTGTTATTATATGTTAACTAGGATCCTTGTGTGTGTTCAAGTCTTCACTTGACACTTAGCATCCTATATCAATCCGTTCATCCAAACCACTCACTACAGGTGAGTTCATACCCCTTTAATTAACCTTTTAAATGTTTTTAAATGCTTTTATGGGGGGGGGGGGATACAAGTGGAACAATTATAGTTATTATATCAATCACATGTGATTAATAACTACCACGCAAGTAGATTTCTTACTTTTCAAACTGTTTTACTTCAAACTGTTTTACTTCAAACTGTTTTACAAACTGTTTTACAAGTCAATTACTTTTACTTAAACTCTTTTACACTTATTTTCTGTTAAATGTATATCTTTATATATATAGTTATATAAGTAGGATTGAAAGGACTTAGAACTGATAACTCACCTTACCTCCTGTTCCTCATTTTGTTGTGGACTTAAGGTATCAGTTATTTGTCCGAAGGTCGTTTGAATCCTAGTTATATATTATGTATATGTATATAGATATAAAAGTTCCTTCTTTCTATTCAAAAGCTTTGGGTAGCAAAGGCATACATACATGTTTATACATTCAAATCATACTACTAGTAAGCTACTATAGGTGTAGTTTAGGGAGTTACTAATACTATTACTAGAACAATGAATCATACAATGAGTCAGTTCATACATGAGTCAATACATGCTAGATAGAGAGAGAACACACAATACAGCTAGTACACACAATACATTACAATACATGCTAGATAGAGAGAGAACACAATACAGCTAGTACACACAGTACATTACAATACATGCTATACAGAGGGAGAACATACAATACAGCTAGCACATACATTACATATACATTTCTTCAGTTATGTGAGCCACATAACGGGGCATGGCATCATCTTCCATGACCGTTTTGTATCCAGAATCTCCTTAATTGGGGAGCGTATGAGTTTGTGTATAGATCTATATGTTGGGTTTTGAGCATTCTAACACTCCTATGGTGTACATGCAACCCTATAAACCTTGGATCTATGTTTTTTTTCCATTATACATGCAAATGTTAAATATTCCAAGGTTTCATCCTAACTAGCATATTATGAAGCACCTATACTACAAAGTTCTAGTTAGATGACATACCTTTTGATGTAGCTTGATGTCTTCAAGCTTTAAGAGCTTAGCCCCAATAGTGTGGAAGCCTCAAGTGGAATCACAAATCACCAAAACACCTTGGAAAACCTTTAGAGAATATGGATACTTGGCTCACACTATGAAATCGCTTATTGCCCTCTTTAGTGTATCCACACTAGCCACTAGCATAATTTCATGAACCATAAGACCCTTTATATAGTGTGGAGGATTAGGGTTAAACCCTAATACCCATGACCTTTCATTTCCTAGGATCCATGGGTTAAAGCTCCATGGACTATCCATGAAGACTTAGCCCAACCTAAATGAACTTGGCCCACTACATATATATATATATATATATATATATATATATATATATATATATCTAAGAGTCCATATTTAATTAGTTCCTTTTGATCACTTAATTAATTATAAATTAATTCTTGATCAATACTAATTAAATAATATGATTATATATTAAAATATTAGAACTTATAATATATTAATATAAATCATAAATATACTATTCTCAAAAGACTATCCATATAAATTGTGTCGGTGAAGTGCAACCCAAATGGACCATGCCGGGTCGGGTCAAGTACATACCAAATATAGTTATGGACTTAGACATTAATCCAACAGTCTCCCACTTGGATAAGTCTAAAACTATTATTGAATATGACTTCAAAAACCAACTGGCAATCGTAACTCTTAAAGCCGCTGTCGAACTCTGACCTTGTCAATGAACTCTGACCTTTGTCAATGACTTTTCCATTAGATAAGGGATCATATATTCCTCCATTCTAGATTTCATATGGACTGAGACATGGATTATAATCATTCTCTCTGTCCATTTGTTGTTTCCCGATTTTCGATTTATGATGACTGACTGATTGAACAAATCAAATCAGTCCTGGCTTGGCCAAGCACTTACATGTGTCATTGCTAAATCATCGAGGGGCCCACAGATATCGCTTTTATCCCGAAGGTAAAAGGAATGGATAAACTTCGACTCATATGGCTTGTTCTACTACTTGTTGAATCATACACAAAGGCACGTTTTATAACATCGTGTTACCAATGCGTTTTCGTGCAATCAATGTATAACCAACTCATAGTAACAACTCATATCTCTAGGTTTGAAGAATATAAGATATTATCGTCTCATGATCACTCGTGATAAAATCCATGAAGTGATTCAAATGAGCGCGGGTTGAATCCAATACTCAGAACTTATGAGAACTCATGAGTGTTGTAGCACCACTTTGTCCACCAACTTGGACCTCTACAAACCAACCCATGACAGTCTTGATTCATATCTACTTCCAACATATGACCGACTGTGGATGGTTTGAATAACTTAATCATTCAGGAAGAGTGACTTAGTTATTCTGGAAGTCAAAACATGCAAAGTGAAACACAAGAATAAATGAATCAAATATGGTATCAAACCCTATGAATATAAATAAACACTTTTATTTATCACCATACTGATTACTCATTATTCATTATTTTGGTTTTATCAACTTTATAATTGAATTAAAAACACTAGTTGTCCCATGCTCCAAGCATGTACACTATGTTTTTCTTAAACAATAGCTTTGCCATACACCAAGTATGCACTCTATGTTTGTCTATGATCCTTACTTTGTGAAATAAACCAATTGAACATAATTTCAATGATTCTAATTTCACACTCCCAAATCCTTATCGAAAAATGTGAGAATTTCAAATTCCTATCATTTTTCGAAATCTGTTTAGATTTTAAACTTATATGCACTGACCCTCCTGTAATGAATATGTACAAAGTCACAAAGACTTGTCAACAGTCATTATAAGGTATTCCAATGGAGATCAACTCCATGGAAACTAAGTCTCATATTCAAAGTACATAGCTTTGGACATGCTTCTTGCATTAAGTTTTCTAATCTTACACATATAACTTCCACCTATGGAGACAACTCCATATTCTCATTTTGACTATCACTTCTGAATAAGAGATGCCTCTTTTCAGAATATGTCAATATGGTCCTTCCAAAATTAGCACTATACTTCCAACTGTCCCTGAGCAACCAATCTTTGGTAAACCTCAGATTGTCCTCGACAATTGCTTAATCATTTTAGTCATATCCAATTCTAGACCTTTTCCCTTCTTAATGCCTCTGGGCATTTGGAAAAATTTAGAAATGACAAATATTATAACACATGCAATCGAGCCTGTACCCAAAGCAAATGGTACACGATTCATGATGTCTCACATGAAGACATGATTCTAGACCAGTCTTTTGCTACAATATTTTTATTTGCCATGTTTTCAAAATTTGACTATGAAGAGGGATGTCGTAATCATAATCGAATTTTGAGAACACAATATATAGAATTTCCTTAAGTTGAACCAATCCAACATGAAATTCATATATATATTCTTGACTAAGGATGATTAAGGTCTCAATCTAAGCCTTTAGAACTGAAATGAAGTATATCCTCTCCCTTAATTTTAGCAAAACAACTTTTTCAATCCCTGCAGCCTCACGAATTGAAACTTTTGTTTTCTATAATTAACATTTCTAACTTGCAACACTAACAATAATTATCATGCTCCCACTAACATGATGATTATTAGCATAACACTTATGCTCCCACTAGCTTTGACATGTACTCAGAAATCAGCTGGACTTCTAGAAATCAATACTTTATTGACTTTCTTACCAAAGTTCAGATTTCTGATACGAGATGCTTTGATAAAACTTTATCAAAATCATACACCTTTCCTTAGATAGCATGCATGTGTGTCTAAACAATTTCAGAACTATGAAAAGGGATGCCGTAATCATAGTCTCAATTGTTTAGACCTTTTGCCATCTGCTTCAAATCTACTTGGTGGAAGTGTTTACTCACCATCATTTTCATGAATCGGAGAGAAACCTTATGACCCTTAGATTTTATGGTGTATGTGTTCTTATCCATGTGAATCGTCAAAACCATAGTCACAAGACAAGGATAATGACAAATCCAAACTCATATGGACTGAACTTATGCAATCTTAACTTCTTGCCACCTGGCAGTACAAGGCCTGCCATTGCTTCCAAGTTGTTATGCAACTAATTGAGAACTTTCAGAACTCCTATGCAAAGCCAACTTTAACTGGAATGGGCACAAAATATGTCAACACGATAGGTTATAAACCTCGAGTCGTGTGCTAGTGAAGAACCTCAGGTTTTATTCTTGATTAGTTCTTGAAATTCTTTTTAGGATCTTTAAGACTCCCACTATCCTCTTGACATATAAGACTATCTTGCCAAATATTCAAGAGATAGTGCAGATTCTTTATCAAGACAAACACTTCACACAATTGGCCTTAGTTGGTCTTTGTTTTATCCAAAACATCACAACTTACCAATTTCAAATGTACAAGAGTAGGACACTTTTACTCTTACATTTGATAAGTGTTTTAAACCTTTCTTTAAGATATGTCACTCAAGTTACAATCTTGGAGTATGACTCTAAGAATTGTTTTGGAACGAAGTATGACTCATCTTCCTGATCTAACCATTTGAACAATTCATGAGTCCTCTTCTTAGTCATAATAATGCACTAAGATGACCTTTAGAGGACTAATTGTGATATGATTTCTAAATCATTAAGATGATCACAAACATGATACTAAAGTACTCTCCCATCTTTTCAGATTTGAGAAACTTTTATCTTTCTGCCTAATTTGATTCTTCCCATTCGTTCTGCCATACATTGAGACTTTTCCAATGTTTCAGAATTATACTTAAACTTGTAAGTATAACCATATTTACTAAACTTTAGTAAATCAAATAGTCTTAACGAGCTTTGTGGTGGACATGACCAGTGCACAAGAATGTGTACTCGATCCCTTTAGTCCTTCACTTGACTCACACATCCATGTGAACAAGTAATTAGTCTTTATTTTCCAATGCTTGAAAGTTCTCATTCATCATACAATTCAACTTGCATGATTCCAAGTTTCAGTCCAATTGAAACTTGGGTGATGAGGAACTTTCCTGATTTGGTAATTTTGACACTACCACAAATGAAAGGATCAAATCCATTTTCCAATATTGCTGTCAGTTGAATCATATAAGCAACAACTTTCCACAAATACCATTGTAAGGATACTTCAAATAAATAAAATTAAACAATATTCTTTTATTTTAAAACTTTGCAGAAAAACTTATCCTTACAATCCACATGGAAAATTATTGTTATCTATTCCTTAGCAATATATCATAACTTCTTAAGCAACTGCTCAAAATTCTGATGCGATCGAAATCCACCTTCGCGATCAGAATCAGCATATACTTCCTTTAAGATGTCTCTCTATTCTTTGATTCTTAAAACATCAACATGTGACCCAGTCACATCATGTAATGAGGATCTCAGAATAGAACTTAACAGAGTTATATAATGGGCTCTACCTGATGTAGAGTCAAACTTATTGACTTTAACATCCTTAGGTAAATTTGGCAGCTTTGCAATCAACGCCCCTTCCTTTGGCAAAATAAACATATGGACCCTTTGGTAATGGGACTATCTCAGACTTAGCCTTTCTCTTCACCATTTGGTCAACTGGGTTAACTATGGTCAATCCCTTTCCATTGGGAAGATAATGCTTTTTCTGGATTTCCAGTGTCACCATTGTCACTGTCCATAAAGTTTTTGGGAAGTTGATCTTCTAATCAAATTTGCTTTACTATCGTTCCAAATCATTGCTGATTCAGCAGCACCAAGCAAATAGATATGATCATTAAGGTTCATGTCATAGTCTGTTTCATAGTAGTCCCAAAGGAACTCACTATGTGACTTAGAAAGTGATTGAACATCCAACTTTCTCAAGACTTTGAAACCCAACTCTCCCGGCTTGTCAATATGTGACTTCATCTCTAAGATGTGATCACACATAGACCTTGCTTGCCATTAGGGCTTGAGTGACCTTGAACT
Organism: Lactuca virosa; assembly: GCF_052849685.1. Lineage (NCBI taxonomy): Eukaryota > Viridiplantae > Streptophyta > Magnoliopsida > Asterales > Asteraceae > Lactuca > Lactuca virosa. The sequence continues at coordinate 302,829,862 of NC_136433.1, read as the reverse complement.
TGTGGGTTAGGGAGAATAATTGGAGGAGTATGGATTCCATGAGCCAAACTCGGGAAGTCATATTCATTAGGAAAGCTTGGTTTGGGAAGATCATTGTTGTCTAAACCAGACATCAACAATGGGAGAAATTCACGTAAAGTTGATTTAAGTCCTTAATATAACACCCAATATGATATATTAAGGCTAGGACCCAACAAAATATTTTATAACTTGGAAGAGGGATGCCGTAATCCAAACTATAAAATATTTGAAGGTAGGTGAATGACGATTCACCAATTTCCACCAAGATAAACGAAATGTATTATTAGGTTTTAATTGGTTTTGAAACTCCTAGATTCTTTTGAGATTCATTGAACTTTTCAATGGCATGTTTCAATCTCGAGTGTGACCTTCAGGTTTTGTGACTGGGATGCCGAGGATCACAAAACAAGGTGTGAAGTAACCATGCAAATATACTTGGTACCCTTAATATTTACCCCTCAATCGATGTGCCGGTTAACCACACACGCTCCAACGATACTATGATAAACATTAAGTTACCCTTTGCCTACCTTGTTAAGTCCAAGTTAGTGTGCCGGTTAACCACACACGCTCCACTAACAGCTTAAACAAAGTGCAAAGTGTAATTTCATGGATTAGCACCTTATTCACATTTTCCTAAGTAACTAAGATTGGGAATTTATAAAAGGTTTAGTTACTTAGTATTTATCATTAATACTTTTAATGAAGGGAGAATTATAGTCCTTGTCCTACCTGTTCGGCTAACGACCCTCCACCAGTCAAGGAAGCGGTGGGTGAGAGTGGACACCCATTAAACTGCCATTTTATTGGCAGTAACCTTATACCCCCCTTATAAACCGGCTTCGTGAATGAGGCCTACTAATGGTAAGACGACTTGCTCTTATACATATAATATATTAAACTTTTAATATTATAATAGTATAAGGGTGTATTTTAGACATTTAAAATACTTGGTGGTTTAATCTATTAATTAAACTATACTCTTTTAATTAAACACTTTAATTATCTATTAATAAAGTCCATAAGAGTTAATTGAATTATTCAATCAAAACATCATAATTCTAATTATTAAATTCAAAATTAAAACCATTTAATTAATTGTTTAAATTATGAACCCAAGAGTTTTAGAATTCAATTCTTTTTTTTTTATCATAAAAAAACTTTTTCCAAATTCCAAAACTTGAGGGCAAGTTTTGTAACTCTTGAAAACTTTTGGATTCCATAACTTATGGAGTTAAATACTTGTTTTATGATGAAACTTTTCATGTTCCATAACTTAAGAATAAGTTATGGAATTCTTTAAAACATTAAGACTAAGTTTTGTAACTCCATAAAAAACTTTGAATCAATTTTTTTAAAAACCTTTTCATATCCATAACTTATGGAGGTTTCAAAAAACTCTTTAGATCAAACTTTTAAAACTAATAAAATAATCATATCATTTTATCTTTTACTAAATTTAACCTAATTCAACTCATATAGCAAATGATTCAAATATTACAAATAATTAGTTTTTCACAAAAACAAGTAATTATCTTAAAATTTGACAAACGTCATGTTTTTTTCCTTTTTTTTTCCAACTTTGAAAATAAAACATTTGCATCAATATAACAGAAAACAACCCATGGCGTTGATACCACTGTTGGGTTTTGAGCATTCTAACACTCCTATGGTGTACATGCAACCCTATAAACCTTGGATCTATGTTTTTTTTCCATTATACATGCAAATATTAAATATTCCAAGGTTTCATCCTAACTAGCATATTATGAAGCACCTATACTACAAAGTTCTAGTTAGATGACATACCTTTTGATGTAGCTTGATGTCTTCAAGCTTTAAGAGCTTAGCCCCAATAGTGTGGAAGCCTCAAGTGGAATCACAAATCACCAAAACACCTTGGAAAACCTTTAGAGAATATGGATACTTGGCTCACACTATGAAATCGGTTATTGCCCTCTTTAGTGTATCCACACTAGCCACTAGCATAATTTCGTGAACCATAAGACCCTTTATATAGTGTGGAGGATTAGGGTTAAACCCTAATACCCATGACCTTTCATTTCCTAGGATCCATGGGTTAAAGCTCCATGGACTATCCATGAAGACTTAGCCCAACCTAAATGAACTTGGCCCACTACACATATATATATCTAAGAGTCCATATTTAATTAGTTCCTTTTGATCACTTAATTAATTATAAATTAATTCTTGATCAATACTAATTAAATAATATGATTATATATTAATATATTAGAACTTATAATATATTAATATAAATCATAAATATACTATTCTCAAAAGACTATCCATATAAATTGTGTCGGTGAAGTGCAACCCAAATGGACCATGCCGGGTGGGGTCAGGTACATACCAAATATAGGTATGGACTTAGACATTAATCCAACACTATACTGGATTGACTATCCTACACCTTGCTGCTCGCTAAAGTGGGACTTGCAAGTCTACGGGTGCCAAACGTCATTTCTTACGACGTCTTACATCGTCGTTTTTCTATAGAGTCGGTAGCAGGATACAGGCCGATCACATGGTACTTTAAATTACAATTGGTTTAAGGTAGTTAGTACAACAGTAGTTACTTAATACAACACTACAGTACTATTTCATTTTCCCATTACATTTACTTTGTGATCTTCACATAATAAACAATAATGTAAAAACTATATTTTTGGTTAATGATAGTCAGATTTGGGAAAATACATACTCTTACAAGAGACACACACATAGATACTAGATGCCTTGGTAGAAGGCTACTTTTAGTAGGAAACATAGGGTTTTCTAGGAGATTCAAACCTTTTACAAACATTCACGAGCTTTTACATACTTACACTTCACATACTTACAAATACTTTCTTACAAATACAGACACTAAAATACTTATGATCTCACCAGTTATAAAGCTGATACTCTCTTTCAAAATAACTTGTATCTTCAGGTCACCAGTAGACAGGTACCGATGCAGGGTTTAGAGAAGATTGAGCTCGTTCAAGACTCATCTTTCATTTTGATTTGTATTTTTGGTGTCTATTAAATTGTCAGAACACACTTGTATTAAAATTATATTATTAATGCAATGGATGATGTTGTTGCTTGTTTACTACTATTCATTGTTGTGATACTGTACATGACGTCCTCCGCCCCTGAACGTTTCCGTCGTTCTTGGTTTTGGGGTGTGACATCATGTGATCTTTAAGGAGTTTATAATAGAAGTCTACCACAAGTAATAATCTGCAAAGTAATAATATGATATTGGATAGTAATTTTTCAAGGATAATAAGATGCATGTCGATTCCATTGGCATATTAGATGCTTAGAGTTCGGAAAAATTTGACCATGAAGTTGGTCTACAACATACCAATTTAACTAGAAAACTTCGACAGCATACCGACCTATCGAAAATGAAATCTCGAGGTCGAACCATAAACATGAAAAATAACACTAGTGTATATATGTAGACTTAATCTATATCCAAAAGAGAGAGTAGAGTAAGTCCTACTCGCGAAGAGTGTGGTTCTGCCTCGTACTAGTTTCAGCCCTGGATTCAGCCAACTGGCGTTCTGTTTCAAACACATGCCTTTCTAATGTTATTTGACGTTCTCGAAGTTTCCTAACCTCAGCTCTGTTCGCTGTTAGTTCCCTCTGTAGGATCTCGGTGTGATTCCTGGTTATCTCCTGGTCTTTGTTCAGGTGGCGGAGGAGAACTGTGTTGACTACAGTAGTTGCACCAAACTCCATGACTCGGTTGATGGCTGCTCTTGCTTGCTCATCGTTACGATTAAATCGACGTACTACCACTAGTAGGGCTCTGTCTGCTGAGCCTCCCTCATCAAGGTTGTAGAAGCTTTGATCCCCATTATAGGGAAAGTGTTGACCTTGTTCATGACTCCACCTCTCTAAGTTTACTGCCCATTGAGATGTCGGGCCTTGGAAGTTCTGTCGGGGATTAGGATTTTGGTTAAATTGAGGTGGATCATAGACTTTTGGTTCCGATTCGGAGTCTTCCTGAATTTCTTCTTCTTCCTCTTCCTCGAAGTCTTCTTCGATTGGAGCCACAGGGTCGTCTTCCGGTTCCTCTTCGAACCATCATCCGTTTCCCTGATTGGGAAAGTACGGGTCTCCCGGTAGATGAAATCCAACCATGATATCTATGCAAGAATAGGGGTGTAAGAGCTATTAATAAATCCATGAGATTTATAACACATTCCTAATAAAATAAATTTTTATGGGGGTTATCCTTACCGAGTCCTTCTATAATTACGTAGTGCATACCAATTATATATAACTAAGATCGAATAGACCTTCGAATCAGTGATCCTACTTTAAGACCACAACCAAACAAGGAACAGGAAGTAGAGCGAAAATCAAAAATTCTAAGTCTATAACATCTCAATTATATATAACCATAACGTATACACTCAATAATTATAGACCTACCAGTAAGGGTCTTTTAGTTTTCACATATTTTATTTATAGTGTCTAAAATACCCTTATAGTATTTTAATTGTATGTTTGATTCTAGAGCTCCTTTGTATATAGAGTTGGTAAGTTTTAGACTTGTTGCAAAACCACGACCATTCCTAGGCATATGCTAATGTGAATGAGATTGTATGTTTGATTCTAAGCCAAAATGTTTAGTTAATGCTTAATGTGAATGAGATTATAACCATACTGAATTCACTAGTTGCCTACACGACGTTCTTCAGGTGTCAGAATGTTATGGCATTTGTCACCCCTAGACCCGCCGGTCCAACTGTAGCTAACAGTCGAGGTGCGAGATTGTTAGTCCCGTATAGATCTATACACAAATTTACGCTCTCCCTCCAGGAGACTCTGGTTATAAAATAGGACTTTAGCATGTACCATAATAGATACCATGAAGTGGTGGCTCACATTCTAGTATTAACTCGTTTACCTATAGTGTATATATGTTTTCTTGTTTTTGTAACTGAATAGTATATTTGTAATGAAAAGTAATTGTACTTATGTATTTGGTCATGTAATGTATCCTTGAACTAGAAAATAGTGTGAATTGATACCTAAACTATACCTATTATAGTTTATAAGTTGTTATGTTTGTACTGAAAACGATTAAGGAAAATATCCCTTTTGTTTGGCATGTTACAAAAGGGTTAGCAATTCTTATTGAAATAAGTTATATATATATATATATATATATATATATATATATATATATATATATATATATATATATATATATATATATATATATATATGTTGCATGTATAATTGTAATTTAAAAGACCGTCAGACCAGCATTCCTATCCTAAGCCCACAACCAAATAAGGAACATGATTTAAGGCAGAAACACTGGTACTAAGCCCGTTTAATCATAATTATACATAAATATATATATGAATAGAGTTTGATAAAAATGATAATTTAAGTAGTTGAAAAGCAGTTTAAAATGATTTAACAAGTTTATAAAACATTAAATATCTTGAAATGATTTGTAACCGTACTTAAGTATTAACACAATTACTTTGTGTTTGGCTTGTATTCTCCCCATAAAAGCATTTGAAAATGTTAAAACATATGGGTATGAACTCACCTTACGTGAGTGTTCGAATGTTGATACGGTGTAGTAGAGTTAATTCCACAAGTTAGAACCTGTAACAAAACTCAATCCTAATAGCATTTCATGCAATATATATGTATATAATTAGCGAATATAGTGGTAAACATGTTATGGAATAGCCTAAGATGTAAGAATCACTTAGAAATAGGAGTATTAGAAGTGAACCGTAAGGGAGATAGGTGTTTTCGGCCACCTATGTGTTTTCTGTCACTTGATGATTCAAGTGGTGTTCTTGGTGTTCTTGGTCAAACCAAGGATATCAAGGCTTTTTCAGTTTTAGCTAAGGAGATTGGATGGTAATTTCCAAAATGTATGAAGAACACTTGAAGAATTTAGCAAGTTCCTATGAAGATGTAGGTGATTTTCGCATGATACTTGAGATAAAAGTAAGGTTCTCGGCTTGTATTCTTGAGAGAAAAAGATGTGTTTTCGGTTAGAAGGTGTGATAATGAGGGTATGTTCTCGGTTTTGTTCATATATTAGATTAATAGTTGATGTGATATGCTCATTGGAATGTGTGAAATCACGTTGGAATGGGTACCAAAGGATAGAACTTGGCCTGTTTTCGGTCAAGAACTCGCATCGAGAAAAGGATTTTTGACCGAGAACCGTTTGCTGCCTCGCATGTTTGCGGTCCGAGGAGCTTACGACCGAAAATGGTTTGCGGTCCGAGACAAGTGGCCTTTGCGAAGGTTTTCAGTCCGAAGGCTTACACTTAGGCGAAGGTTTTCGGTCCTCGCATTTGGATCATTATATTGCAACACTTATAAATTAAGAAGGTTTAGCTATATCATAACTTTGGATAAGCTTCTAATAATTAAATAAATCATCGAGTTTGACTTTTATTTGACGAGTTTTCACTTTTTGTTGACTTTGGTTGAGCTTTACAGACTTGAAAATACCGGGTTGTAACACGGCGCCAGGACCCGGACATGCTCGATGAAAAACATGAGGCGGCACAGATGCGACAAGCACTGTACAAATCACAAACTGAGAACTATTACAATCACCAAGTCCAGGTCAAGAACTTCAAAGTTGGAGAATGGGTGCTAAGAAAGAATGAGTCTAGCCATGCCGAACCATTGGGGAAGCTCAGTGTCACGTGGGAAGGACTATACAAAATCATGGAAGCCCATAAGAATGGTGCTTATGTCCTAGAAGCTTAGGATGGGCGTGCCATTCCAAGAACGTGGAATGCGTAGAGCCTGCGTTATTTTTACTCTTAAAACGAGTGTTAAAGGTATATTCAATGCTAGCAAAGGCATTTCATATTAGTTTTGACATGTAAATCTAACCAGGAAAAATTACATTACCATTTTTAGTTTCATAACGCTCCAGTATTAAAACTAGAAAAAAAAGAAAGCAATTCAGATGCTTCTTATTTTCAAGCTTGAAAAATAAAACAAAGAGGCTGTATACATTTACCGTGTGACAACAAGGACTGATCATCCAACGTCACACGAGCGAAATCGTTACAAGGAGGCAGCCAGGGGGTTTCATCAAAAAGGTTCATAACCTTTCCCCCAAAACATGTTCATCAATTACATTATAGAAAACATACGAAAGAACATGTGACATAAGTAGAAGAGTCATAACCTTCCACTAAGGAGAAAAAAAACCGGGTGAGCCTCAAGATGACGATTTTGGCTACACCGGGTCTTTAAGAAGCAAATTAGAACAAATTTCTCAAAGACCAGCTTTAGTAAAACATAAAGAGTTCGCAAACAGAAGAACTCAGACTAGGGGTACAAGCAAACCCTACGTAAATACCATGTGATGGCCAACATAAACCATACATGAAGCAACCAAACAAAAGAATATGTGCGGTAACAACAAACATTCATACCCACAAATATAAAGTGAACATTGTCAAAGTCGTCGGACTCCCGGACTTTCAGATTGACACTGAGGGCAGCAAAGACAAAAAAACAAAGCAAGAAATAGAATACATTTTTCACAAGAGTTACATCAAAACAAATAAAATAAGCGGCGCTGCTTGTGGGCAGGGGTGTTACCATCACCGGCTGAAGAACTTGGGCCAGGGCCAGACCCATCGCTCTGAGCGTCTTGACAAAGATGGCGGAGCCCGGCCATGTCCAGACTACCCAGGTGGAAATAGCTAGCGAAATCTGTTTCAATAAAAGTTGCCATGACATATTCCATCTCTTGGGTCTTAGTGGCCACTTCCACCTCAACCTCCGGATTAAAATCCCCGCCAGTCACCAGCTCTTTCGCAGCTCTCTTTCCCTGCTCCACCCCTTCTTCCACACAAGCCGCCCACACCTGAACCAAGCCTTGAAGAAATTGAGAGCTCTCAATGACCCTATCCACCACCCGGCTGAGCCCATCGCTAAGGATCCACAAAACATCCTTCTCTAGCGCCCTTTTTTGTAGGTTCTCATTTTCTCGATTAGATCGGTGCGGAAGATATTACCAAAAAGATAATCGTGTATGAACATGATGAACAAGATATGTGAGTAAAATTATAGTAGATAAATAGAGAGATATAAAATATTACAAGAACACTCATGGGTTGGGAGAGATAAATCTCCCATGGTGGGAGAGATCCCACCACACTCTCTCTAATCTACAAAGTCTACATAGTGCACTCTTACTATAAAATGACCATCACCTCCACTTTATATACTAGTGGAGGGAATATGCTTTTCATACAAGGGAATATTCTAACCTAATAAACACTTAACATTGTAGAGCATTTTCATTCTCCAACAATCTCCCCCTAAATGCTCGGAAATGGTGAGGGTAAAGCAGTGATAAAAGGCAGAACATTCGACAGGCAGGTCCGGTGGGTCTGGTGCTGAAGTGTCTTAGAAGTGTTGAAGTCGTCGTGATCTCGGAATTTGGCAATGGACTAGCATCAAAGAGCAAACATAGAAACCCCAATCTATGAATAAAAGTATGAAATCCCAATCTTCGAATGTGATCAGTCCCCAAAAACCAATCATGTTCACAGTCTCCCCCTCGATTGTTGAACCGAAGAGCACAATGTCGAATCACACAACGTCTTTAATATTCCGAACTCGAATGATAATGCACCAAATAATCTCTGAAGAATAACCTGCTGAAAATGTGAAGCGTCCTAAAATAATGTCCGAATGATAAATAATGTGAATCCGAAGACATGGTCTAGCAATGCCAAAAATTTGATCGGAAGATCAAAAATAAGTGCCCCGCCGCATCGCTAAAATAATCATCGTCTTCAAAATATCACAAATCCAAACTCAAGCAATCATAATATCTGAACCGGATGCAAACACAAATGAGACATCCCAAAGTGTAGAGTCTGAAGATAAATAATCATAATCCGAAGAACATCATGTAATGCCAAAAATTCGATTTGTGAAGACGAAAAACCAGTGCCACGTCACACTACTAAATGAATCTTCTTCTTCAAATGTCTCTAACGTCAAAACTCCAATAATAAACCAGAATGGATGCTCATGATTCTCCCCCAATTTTTGATCGACCATGCAATAAAGATAAAAAATAATCATGAAACCGGGCAAGAGAATATGTCGGATATGATGGAGCATCGCACGCTCCCCCTTGATGTGAGCATCTACCCATAAAACGAGGATATTATTTTTTGGTCATGGGTAGATATGGTGATGTATTGCCGAACTGAACAAAACACTATAGAATATATCATAAAATCCACTGCTGAAGAATCATAAATGCTGAACCGAAGTAATGCCGATAACCGAAATGCAAACCCGAACTCCCAAATAATGGTACGAAACCATATATAAATATTCCGAAGGGAGTAAAAATGCGAGTAACTCGGTAGAAGTGAGACACAAAAATAATAATCTCTAAGCCAACTGTGTCTTCACTCATAATCAGCAAGAAAAATGAAGCCTTGAACCATGGGGTTAATATTGGTGTTAAAAATAATAATTGGTTTTAATAAAAAAAATTGGTTTAAAAAAAATAATGGGTTTTAAAAAAAATAATGGGTGTTAAATAAAATTAACTGGTTTTAAAAAAATGAAATAAAAAAATGAAACAAGTGCATGAGTTTCGGAAGTTAAAAAGGTGCGAAGTGGGTTTTTAGGGTGGATCCACAATGAAAGTGGATTCATATAGGAAAATCGGTTAGGAGTAGAAAATGTTAGGAGTGAAAATTTCGAAGTGAAAATGAAAAATAGGGCCACGAATGAAAAAAGAGATAAAGGTTCGAAATGGGTGGGTTCCGAAGTGAAAAAAGAAAAGGGTCCGGAATTTTTTTAGTCTCGAATTGCTGTTGGTTTCGGAATTAAAAGGGCGAGGGGGACAAAAGGAAAGAATGCATGTGGTGGGGTCATATGGAGAGTCCGGAACAATGGTTCAGTTCCAGAAAACACGTTGCTTGTGTATGCATGCATGAGAGTCTCGGAATAGGTGGAATCAAATGACACATGCGACAAAAGGTTGAAAACCTTTAATGTGGGACCCGGAAAGGCTGAAATGGTGTCAGGAAGCATGCGTGTGGCAGGAGTTATGCGTCGGGTGGTAGCGAACCTCAACTCGAGACAAGTTAGACGTGGCATGCACCTGTTAGACAAAAGAATGAATCTTGTGCATTCTCATAAAAACGATACACCTAGACGTCACAAACGGCCAACAGAGGAGTCGAGGCAGAACCAAAAGAGGGTTCACGAGGAGTATTCTAAGAAAGGAACGGACAAAGTGAAAGGCACTAGAGACATCATTAACAAACCTTATGCTATCAGAAACAAACTAGAGAGCACCTTATATGTCATACTAATAGCTAAGAAACTAATATAACCGAGTGAGTCAGTGATTACAGTACTCACACTATGTGTTAGGTTTATCACGTCTTTCATCACAACTAATAACTGCAAATCAAGTCACGAAATTTCAGTGAGGGTAGTCACTATTGAAAATTCATAAGTTTATTTTCACATAAACTTCTATTATGAACTGATTACAAAACACTTTCGGAGCATGATACACTCAAACTACAATAACCTAGTTCGTATTGCATTCGATTTATAACCACTACCGATATCTTACCAACCTTTCATCTTTAAACTTTATGACAGAAAGTTGCCGCCTCATAGATATATCAGGCGAAATAACAACACGACAACAAATCCACCGCCACCACCTCCACAATATGACCCTGCTATTTTCTAGGTTGCGGTGACTACTGTCGTAGCAGCCACCATGACTCATATCCACACAAGTGGTACCGATGCGACGGGAAGTGGTGCCAACCCATCTAACCATGGAAATAGCCACGAACACCCTAGGGAGTGTATATATAAAGACTTCATGAATTGCAAACCCAAATCCTTTAGTGGAAGCGGGGCAATCATTGCTCTAATGCAATTGTTCGAGAAAACGGAATCGATTTTTGAAATTTGCACGTGCCCAGAAGGGAGCAAAGTCAAGTTTGCTGCCTGCACTTTCTCAGACAGGGCCCTGACGTGGTGGAATAGCCATGTCAAGTCACTGACCCTACCAGTGGCAAACTCAATGGGCTGGGAAAGCCTAAAAACAATGATGCTAGAGGAGTACTGCCCGAGGGGTGAAGTACAAAAACTAGAGCAAGAGCTGTGGGAGCTTATCATGACAGGTTCAGACATAGTAGCCTACACTAATAGATTCGCTGATCTATCGATACTATGCCCCGGGATGGTTACCCCGGAGAGCAAGAAGATAGAGAGATACATCTGGAGACTATCTCCTCAGATCCAAGGAAACATGATAGCTGCAAAACCTCTCACGTTCGACAGTGCCAAGCGACTGGCACAAACACTCATGAACCATGGGGTCCGCCAAGGAATAATGATCCCCGTTCCTGAACCACCAAAAGGGGGCGACCATAAGCGAAGATCTGGGAGTAGGAAAAAGGGACAGCCAACTGAAGAGCCCTCGAAGAAACAACATATTGTTGCTGTTCATGCTGTCACAACACCTGCCACACCAACGCCAGTGCGACAATATGCGTGGATTCGCCTAAAATGCAACAAGTGTAACTTCCATCACTATGGAGCCTGCTGAGAGTTACACTGCAGAAATTACAACAGGAAGGGGCACACTGCCCGTATTTGTAGAGCACCGGGACAACCCCTCAACCAAGTCCCCGGTATTGGAGTAAACCCGGCATGTTACGAGTGTGGTGAAACTGGACACTTCAAGAGGGATTGTCCAATAACAAAGAATGCTGGCGGAGATGGAAGAGTGTTGATGATCACCGCAGGAGAGACTGTCCTGGAACCCCTATGAACAACGGTACGTTTTTCTCAATAAAAACATTTAAAACTTAAAACGTTTTATAAATAATTATAAATTACACTCTCGTCCGAACAAAACACATCATTCATATAAAAACTAAAGATCCTTGCAGGTGAGCTATGATGGCTTAGTGTATACATTAGGGTCATTTATAATTAAGATTTGTAGGCATAGGGTGAATGATTCCGCTTTATTTCCTATTCCTTGTCTGGTTGTGGATTTAGGGCAGAGTCACTCAGTCGACTGTCTTTCCAATCTTAATTATACTTCACTTATATACACCAAGTGATTATAGAAGGACCTGGTAGGGATTATTTTTATGAAAGTTCATAATTTTCAATTATCAGAACACTCGTACTGCTAGTACTCGCTAAATGCGATACAAAATGTTCGCAGTAGTAATAACAAGGATAAAACTGAAAGCACTGAAAACATATACATAGAATAGTTCATTGTTATAATAATCACTCTTTCCAATATAACACCCCAAATTCCAGAAGTGCTATTGAAGGACTTAAAGTGTAAACTAAGGAAAGGGACTCGACGAGTAGGCATGCTTACTCGCCGAGTCGGAGCGAGAATCTGTCGCGGGTTAAGTGGCCTATATAAAGCACATTATAACCCTAATTCCGGGGGTTGTGCCCTATATAAAGCACATTATAACCCACCCTCAGCCTCTTTACTACCCTTTTGAGATCCAAAAATCCTAATTTTCATGCGAGACTCCATTGTTGAAGAGATTGGAGCTTGGAAGAGGAAATTGGTGGAAGGAGCTTGAGAAATTAGAGGCTAGCATCAAGGGGCTTGTGTAGATCTGGAATCCACATCGGTTTGGGGACATCTCAGAGGTAAGGAACCATTATCTTAAGCTATTTTCCTTTTTGGGTTCATCCTTGGTGGTTGGTTTGGAGTTTCTTAGCTTGTTTGAGATCTATTTCGGGTTTGGAGCTTAGATCTGAGGTTGCTACTCCAGATCTAAGCTTGTGATGGTCCTTAATGTCATAAAGCTCCTGTCTAAGAGTTATTGGTGAAGCCCCTTTGTCATAAACCCTAGCCCTAGAGTGTTTTGGGCTTATATCTCCTTGGTTTCACGTAAAGGTTGCAACTTTATGTGAGGGTTAGGCTGTAGAAGAGTGGATCTATGGATTGGAGCCCCTGCATGGCTCGAAAAGCCTCTGTATGGATTGAGAACTGAAAAGACTCGGCGAGTCACATGGATGTACTCGACAAGTTGTATGAACATGTGCATGGACTCGGCGAGTTGGAAGAACAACTCGGCGAGTCTGTTGAAGATTGCCTTGGACTCGGCGAGTCTGTTCTTGGACTCGGCGAGTCTGGTCGCAGAACCCAACCGCTTTTGGTTAAAGCTTTGGATTAGTGAGTCGGTTGGCGACTCAGTGAGTTGGTTAGGATAGAATTCCGAGATCGTTGAACTCGACGAGTCTTGGGGAGACTCGACGAGTTGAGTCGTGTTATGGGAGTTTCTGAGTATAAGAACTCGACGAGCCGACGGGTTGACTTGGCGAGTAGAGTCAACCAGGAAGGTTGACTTTAACTGAAGACTTTGACTTTGACCAAGAGTTGACCAGTTTGACTTCCAAGGGCATTTTGGTAATTTTGGTATTTATGGAATTGGTTCCTTGGTAGTGTGTTGTGGTGAAGTTCGTGTCGGTGGTCGGAGCAGCTTGGTCGTATCTCTTCAGTCGGCAATTGCAGGTGAGTTATCCTCATTATATCGACAGGGTCTACGGCACTAAGGCCGGCCCTTCATCGGATGGAAATCCGGGTATTGTTGGTTATGTTATTGCTTTGCTAGATCTGTATCCTGGTATTTAGGATGGTGTTATGTTAGTGACCTGGTTCAGGTCGGTACCTGGTATATAGGGTAATGCTATGCTAGTGACCGGTTAGGTCAGAATCCTGGTTAGGATGTTGATATGCTATGTGATCTGCTAGACTGTTTGTCTGGTTAAGGATTTGTTATGCGATTAATTGTTTATGTGCACATGGTTGTTTGACGGGGATTGGGTTGAGGCGGGTCCTGCTTTGTGCTGTAGACCAACATACCCAGGGCGGACCGGATATTCCGAAGGCCCAGCGAGCGGTCCGGATAGGCTGAAGACCCCAAGAGGGCGGACCAGACGTGCCGAGGCTCGGAGAGTGGACCAGGCCAACTGAAGGCCCGGTGTGGGCGGACCCGTCATACTGTAGACTCAGAGAGTGGACCAGGTGGATTGAAGGCCCGGTGCAGGCGGACCAATCACACTGTAGACTCGATGTACATGGCTAGACTCGGAGGGTAGACCAGGTGGACTGAAGGCCCGGTGCGGGCGGACCAGTCACACAGTAGACCCGATGTGCATGGCTGTTCTATTTGTGATATGTTATGAGTATGTTTATGTGTGGTTGGTATTTTGGGGGTAACTCACTAAGCTTTCGGGCTTACAGTTTCAGTGTATTGTTTCAGGTACTTCAGGAGATCATGGCAAGGCGAAGGCATGATCGTACAGCTCCTCATATTATGTTTATGTTTCTGGGAATACTCTGATAAATAATATTTTGAAAACAAAGTTGTAATGTTTTCATGAACTTGACATGTTTTAAAAGTTTAAATTGGTTTGAAATTTTTGGGTTTTACATCCAAATCGATTTAACACCTAATAAGTCCCGACGTCATCATTCAACATGAATTTTCTTGGTCCTCACCATACCAATTTCTTGTGCTACGTGAAGACCCTTCGCCTTAAATGGTCGTTTAACGAAATCCTTTCAACTTATAACGAAAAACCCAACACAAACTTCTGTATCATCTCTCGCTTCAAAACTCAGAAGTACCCATGCGAGGGGTACCACACATTTCTAGCTTACCCCATAGACAAGAAACTTAAAGTGAAAAACATTGATGATGTTCTAAAAGTCCCTAACCTTCCCGAGGTATCCTCAGTAGATCTCCTGAGAAAACCACTCGTACAGCAAGTCAAGTTCAAGAATAAAGACTAAGGACCCATGCAGTTAACTTATCACTGCTAAGTGTATACGCTGTTGGGTTTTGAGCATTCTAACACTTCCTAAGTGTACATGCAACCCTATTAAACCTTGGATCTATGTTTGTCTAAGATACATGCAAAATATTATTTTCCAAGGTTTATAACCTATCTAGCATGGCATGGGGTGCTTTTAACCATAAAAGAACTAGATGAATTACATACCTTTTGTTGATTGTTGATTCCTTGGAGTTTGAGAACCAAGCACCAATAATGTGAATGCCTTAAATGGAAATCACAAATCACCACAAACTTGGAAAATGTATGAGATAGTATACTAACTCTTGATTTTGGCCACCACACTTACACACACATTAGTGTCTTTTTCATGCAACATAAGCTTGTTTATATAGTGTACATGGTTAGAGTGAAACCCTAATAACCCATGTCTTTTCCTCTTCCAAGGATCCATGGGTAAAAGCTCCATGGATCATCCATGGACTTCCATATAAGCTTAGCCCATTCCCAAATGAGTGTTAGCCCACACCATATAAATATAATAGCCCATGATTTAATTAGTCTTCCTTTTAATAACTAAATTAATTCATAATTAATTCAAGATTAAAACTAATTAGGTAACATGACTTTATATTAATATATTATAACTTATAATATATTAATAAATCGTAAGTATACAACTCTCATAAAATTATCCATAACTAGTTTGGGTGAAGTGCAACCCAAATGGACCATGCCGGGTCGGGTCAAGTATATACCAAATAAGTTATGGACTTAGACATCTTATCCAACAGACTCCCACTTGGATAAGTCTAATAACTGTATTTGCCTATATTACTTCAGGAACCAACCGGCAATCGTAGCTCTCGAAAACTCTTGTGAACTATGAAGCGCCATTTTAGATAAGTGATCATATAATCCTCTGCTCTCATGATATCAGCCGGACAAATATATGGAACAATGTCTTACTTATTGTCTAGCAGTTGTTTCTCGATTTCCGATTTGTTTGACAAAGAACTTAACTGAACACATCAATTTAGTTCTGACCGGGCCCGGTACATGGGTCAACACAAAATCATCAAGGGGCCCAGATATCGCTTCTATTTCTAGAAGGAACAGATAAACTTCGACTCATATGCTTGTTCTACTACTTATTGAATTGCACACAAAGGCACGTTTTATAACATCAAGTTACTGATGCGTTTACGTGCAATCAATGCACAACCAACTCATAGGTAACAACTCATATCTCTAGGTTTGAAGACTTATATGATATTACCGTCTCACGATCACCCGAGATGAATTCCATGAAGTGATACAAGTGAGCGTGGGTTTATTCCAATACTCATAACTTATGAGTACTCATGAATGTTGTAGCAACCATTGCTATGGCTAAACACCTTTAGTCATCTACAATCCCAATTCATGACAGTCTTGATTCATACCTACTTCCGACATATGACCGGCTGTGGAGAGTTTGAATAAATTAATTATTCTGGAAGTCAAATCATGCAAAACTGAAACAATAGTAAATAATTGACAATGATAGCAACACCTTACTCATAAATAAATCACAAATTTTATTCATCATCAAACGTCGATTACATTTTACAAGTTTCAGAAAAGGCTATTTAATCTGTAAAACTAATATCGTCCCTCAGCCCGATGCGCCTCGCATGCTGCAAATGCTTCACCCTCGTCAGTCCCTTCGTAAGGGGATCCGCAGGGTTCTCATCTGACGATACCCTCTTCGCCACGAGGAGTCCCTCTTCTATCTTGTGTCTTATGAAGTGATATTTTCTGTCAATGTGTCGGGATCTGCCATGATCTCTTGGTTCCTTGGCTAAGGCAACCGCACTATTGGTGTCACAGAAAATCTCCATAGGCTCCTTAATAGCTGGTACAACTCCAAGGTCTCCGATGAAGTTCCTCAGCCATATCGCCTCCTTTGCCGCTTCACTCGCTGCTATATACTCTGACTCACAAGTCGAATCAGCTACAGTCTCCTGTTTGGAACTCTTCCAAGTGATTGCCCCTCCATTTAAGGTAAAGACCCAGCCCGACTGAGAGCGGAAGTTATCCCTATCAGTCTGAAAGCTAGCATCACTATACTCTACTACTCTCAAGTCATCACTCCCACCAAGGGTAAGGATCCAATCCTTAGTCCTCCGCAGGTACTTGAGAATATTCTTTACCGCAGTCCAATGAGCCTTGCCAGGGTTCCCCTGATATTTGCTGACCATGCTCAAAGCGAAGGCCACATCAGGACGGGTACAAGTCATAGCATACATGATCGAACCAACAGCGGAAGCATAAGGTAATCGACTCATCTCAGCTATCTCATCTTCTGTACTTGGGCTCTGAGCCTTGCTCAGTTTGGTAATTCTCCTTTCTTGGAATTCTGCATGTTGAACCTTTTCAACACCTTATCCAAGTAGATACTCTGACTAACTCCAATTAGTCTTTTACTCCTTTCTCTTAATATCCTTATCCCTAGGATATAGGTAGCTTCTCCAAGGTCCTTCATAGCAAAGCACTTCCCAAGCCAGGACTTAACCTCCCGCAAGGTTGGGATGTCATTTCCTATGAGTAGTATGTCATCCACATACAGTACCAAAAAGCTAACGATACTCCCACTAGCTCTGACATACACGCAGGACTCATCTTCACTTCTTGAGAAACCAAACTCTTTGACCTTCTCATCGAAACAAAGATTCGAACTTCGAGATGCTTGTTTCAATCCATAAATCGATTTCTCAAGCTTGCACACTCTATTGGGGTACTCTGCACTGACAAAACCTTCTGGCTGATTCATGTAAACATCCTCAGCCAACTTTCCATTAAGGAAAGCGATTTTGACATCCATTTGCCATATTTCATAATCATGAAATGCAGCAATGGCTAGCATAACCCTAATAGACTTAATCTTTGCTACTGGTGAAAAGGTTTCATCATAATCAATACCCTGAGTCTGAGTAAACCCCTTCGCAACCAGTCGAGCTTGATAAGTGTGCACCTTCCCATCCATGTCGGTCTTCTTCTTTAAGATCCATTTGCACCCGACTGTCTTACGGCCTGGTACATTGTCAACCAAGTTCCAAACTTGATTGTCATACATGGACTGTATCTCGCTGTCCATAGCCTCCTTCCATTTAGCAGACTCTGGGCCTGCCATGGCTTCCTTAACACTGTTAGGTTCATCCAGATTTACCAGTGTACTGTCACTGATAAATGTATCACCTTCCATAGTAATATGAAATCCATAATAAAACTCAGGTGTGTTCCTAACCCTTGTGGAATGCCTCGGAAGTATAGACTCGTCAGCTGGATCAACAGGAATTTCCTCTTCAAGTTGATTGCTAGTGTCTGAGGTTCCTTCACCAATTGAGTCTTGAATTTCTTCAAGGTCAATTTGCCTCCCACTGTCTCCTTGGTTTATAAATTCTCTCTCTAGAAAGACCCCTCTCCTAGCCACAAAGACCACATTCTCACTGGGTCTGTAGAAGAGGTAACCAAAGGATTTTTGTGGGTAGCCGATGAAAATACACCTTTCACTTCGAGGTTCGAGCTTGTCATGAGTTTCGCGCCTCACGAAAGCCTCGCAACCCCAAATCTTGATATGGTCCAAATTGGGAACTTTCCCAGTCCACATTTCATGAGGTGTTTTGGCAACCTTCTTTGTAGGGACTAGATTAAGGATGTGGGCGGCAGTCTCTAAGGCATACCCCCAAAAAGAGATTGGTAGCGAAGCTCGACTCATCATAGAGCGAACCATGTCCAACAAAGTTCGATTACGCCTCTCAGCTATACCATTCAGCTGTGGTGTCCTGGGAGGTGTCAATTGTGAGACAATCCCACACTCCTTAAGATAGTCGAGGAACTCAGTACTAAGATACTCACCACCTCGATCGGATCGAAGCATCTTAATGTTCCTGCCCAATTGATTTTCTACTTCCTGTTTAAACTCTTTAAACCTTTCAAAAGTTTCTGACTTATGTTTGATTAAGTAGACATAACCATATCAACTAAAATCATCAATAAAAGTCACATAATAGCGATTAGCATCCCTTGTGGCGGTTTTGAATGGTCCACATACATCAGTATGTATAAGGTCCAACAAACCCTCACCCCTTGCACAAGTACCAGTGAAGGGTGATTTTGTCATTTTTCCAAGTAGACAAGACTCACAACTATCATCCGACTTGAGGTCGAACGACTCCAAGACTCCATCCTTTTGGAGCTCGCCTATGCGTTTCTTGCTTACATGTCCAAGACGACAATGCCACAAAGATGCTTTATCCAAGCTAGTAGAAGAATCAATACACAATACATTATTTCCTAAATTATCTACAACCGATACAGCTTCATACACACCATCACAAGGTAATGCTTTAAAATAAAGAACATTATTAAAGAAAGCATTAATACTACCAACTTCATTATCAAAAGAAAAGGTAAAACCTTGTTTGTACAAAGAATGAAAGGAAATAATATTCCTCGCCATTTCAGACGAGTACACACATTTATTCAAATCTAACTTTAACCTATTATCTAGCAACAAAGTATAAACTCCAATCTTGGTAACAGGTGCAACCTTCTTGTTCCCCATGATTAAGTTTATCTTTCCGTGCTCCACATCCTCACTTCTTCTTAGGCCCAACAAGTCACAACAGATGTGAATACCACAACCTGTATCAAGAACCCAAGAATTAGAATATGGTGAGTTATTAGACAATATAGTGTAAATACCTGCATGGGATGGTTTCACTTTCCCATCCTTGACATCCTGCAAGTACTTTGGGCAGTTTCGCTTCCAGTGCCCCTTATTTTGACAGTAGAAGCATTCAGCATCCTTAGGGATGGCAGAAGGAGTGATAGAACCACCTTTGGTTCCAGATGAGGAGCCTTCAAGGGACTTTCCCTTGGTACCCTTCGAAGGGTGCTTCCTCTTCTTCCCTTTGCCTTGCCCGATAGCCAAAACAGGGGTAGTAGTAGGAGTAGGAGTAGCAACCGACTTACTCTTAAGACCACTTTTGGTAGTCTTCAGAAGTCCTTGAAGCTTACTGAGTGTGACTTCCTCCTTGTTCATGTGGTATGTCATACGAAATTGATCATAACACGATGGCAAGGAGTGCAAAATGATATCAATTGCCAACTCCTCAGGGAAGTTCACATTCAGTTTCATTAGACGGTCCACATACCTTTGCATTTTCTGCATGTGGCTCGTGATTGGTTCGCTATCCTTCATACGGGTAGTGATCATGGAGGAGATTATTTCATACCGCTCTTGACGAGCACTCTGATGGTACCTTTCCATCAGATCCTGATGCATCTCAAAAGGGTAATAGTCCTCATAGGACTTTTGGAGTTCAGCTGTCATGGTAGCCATCATGATGCATGCCACCTTGGAACCATCAAAGATGACCCTCCCACAAAGGTTCATGAGGGAAAAGGAGCCAGTAGGGTTAGAGCCCGAAGCTTTGTTGTTGGAAGACATCTGAAAAGAAGAAAACAAGTTTACATTAGATATATCGAATCCTTAATAATACACCCAAATGTAATATTAAGGCTAGGATCCAACACAATATATTATAACTTAGAAGAGGGATGCCGTAATGTAAGCTATAATATATTTGAAGGTAGGTGAATGACGATTCACCAATTTCCACCATGAAAACGAAATGAATTATTAGGTTTCATTGGTTTTTGAAATTCCTAGATTCTTTTGAGATTCATTGAACTTTTCAATGGCATGTTTCAGTCTCGATTGTGCCCTTCAAGTTTTGTGACTGGGATGCCGAGGATCACAAAACAAGGTGTGAATAACCATGCAAATTCACTTGGTACCCTTAATATTATCACCTAATCAATGTGCCGGTTAACCACACACGCTCCACCGATCTATGATAAACATTAAGTCACCCTTCGTGATCCTTACTAGTCCAAGTTAGTGTGCCGGTTAACCACACACGCTCCACCAACGACTTCGTAAGGTACAAAGTGTGAATTTCATGGGTTAGCACCATATTCACATTTTCCTAAATTAACTAAGATTGGGAATTTATAAAAGGTTTAGTTACTTTATAATATTCATCATACTTTTAATGAGAATTTATAAGTCCTTGTCCTACCCGTTCGGCTAACGACCCTCCACCAGTCAAGCAAGCGGTGGGTGAGGGTGGACACCCATTAAGTTGCCATTTTATAGGCAACAACCTTATACCCACCTTATAGACTGGCTTCGTGAATGAGGCGTACTAGCGGTAAGACGACTTTGATCTTATACATATATATAATAATTAACCATTAATGTTATAAATAGTATAAGGGTTGAATTTTAACTTTTAAAACTCTAAGGGTTTGGAATTAAAGTATATTAAAGTGTGTGTAACTTTACAAATTCCAAAACTTGAGGACACGTTTTGAAACTATTCAAAACTTTTCATTTCATAACTTATGAATTAAAGGTTCATAAAAATGAAGACTCTTCATTTCCATGTAACTTATGTGTCTTAAGTGTGTGTTTAAAAGAAGTGACCTTTGGATATCCATAACTTGAGGACAAATTATGGAATCCATTAAAACACATAAATGATCAAGAATTAATCCTAAACAATTCAGCAAATAATTCCTATCATCTTCTAAATTCATAAGAACATGAACATGATCATCAAAGTTTCAAGAATTATATGAACACATACAAAGCATGAAATTTTGATATAAGCTATTGTAAATGGATTAGAACAACCATTACACCAACTAAAACAAGTTTTAAAACACCAAAACAGTTTAGGGTAATGTTTCTAGTCCATTTCCAGCAGCAAAAGTCGAAAATCTGCATTCTGAGGCTCCTACTCGCCGAGTGCACGAACCTACTCGCCGAGTAGGATGAGTTTACTCATGAACTCGGCGAGTCCCGCCATGGACTCGGCGAGTTCATCAGGCAGACAGCAAAAATTCGACTTTTTTCACTATTTTGCATCAAGTATCAAACAAACAAGCCTAGGCTCTGACACCACTGTTGGGTTTTGAGCATTCTAACACTTCCTAAGTGTACATGCAACCCTATTAAACCTTGGATCTATGTTTGTCTAAGATACATGCAAAATATTATTTTCCAAGGTTTATAACCTATCTAGCATGGCATGGGGTACTTTTAACCATAAAAGAACTAGATGAATTACATACCTTTTGTTGATTGTTGATTCCTTGGAGTTTGAGAGCCAAGCACCAATAATGTGAATGCCTCAAATGGAAATCACAAATCACCACAAACTTGGAAAATGTATGAGAGAGTATACTAACTCTTGATTTTGGCCACCACACTTACACACACATTAGGGTCTTTTTCATGCAACATAAGCTTGTTTATATAGTGTACATGGTTAGGGTGAAACCCTAATAACCCATGTCTTTTCCTCTTCCAAGGATCCATGGGTAAAAGCTCCATGGATCATCCATGGACTTCCATATAAGCTTAGCCCATTCCCAAATGAGTGTTAGCCCACACCATATAAATATAATAGCCCATGATTTAATTAGTCTTCCTTTTAATCACTAAATTAATTCATAATTAATTCAAGATTAAAACTAATTAGGTAACATGACT
Organism: Lactuca virosa; assembly: GCF_052849685.1. Lineage (NCBI taxonomy): Eukaryota > Viridiplantae > Streptophyta > Magnoliopsida > Asterales > Asteraceae > Lactuca > Lactuca virosa. The sequence goes on along the minus strand of NC_136433.1, from coordinate 302,807,349 downwards.
TTATATTAATATATTATAACTTATAATATATTAATAAATCGTAAGTATACAACTCTCAAAAAATTATCCATAACTAGTTTGGGTGAAGTGCAACCCAAATGGACCATGCCGGGTCGGGTCAAGTATATACCAAATAAGTTATGGACTTAGACATCTTATCCAACATACGCAAGGGTGGTATATAATTAAGATTCAATAGACTTAGGATGTGTGATTCCGCCCTATCTCCTGTTCCTTGTCTGGTTATGGACTTGGGGCAGAGCCACCCATCCGACCGTCTTTTCAATCTTAATTATATACGACTTGTATACACAAGGTGATGATAGATGAACCAGGTATGATTCCTACCATGAACTTCAGGACAAAACTGCCCTAGACTACAAGTGGGCATAATATTATTCAAATAAACGTAGGCAAGTAAACCAAACCCACATCTTTTCTCTAGTTCATGAGTAACCTTAGGATTCGAATTTCGGGACAAAATTCCCTCTAACGGGGGGATGATGTCACAACTCAAAATTTATGACCCAGCAAAAAGCCTAAACCCTAACCTAGTACAAGTGAAACCACATTACAATCCTTGATGCATTGTATCCTCTATCAGCTTATGGGCATGTTTATAATCTAGTAACTAAGTATAGTTTCAAACCTAACCTTATTTAAGCTAGTATAAATTAACATAAGTTAAATGCCTAAGGTTTAAACCATAAATAAACACTCCATATATGTGTTCACGGACTAGGATTTAAACATCAAGGAGTTTACAGCCAAACAAACAAGTTCAAAAGTGGTTCACGGTTGGAATTAAAAGATCAAATGGTGTTCACGGCCTTGGAATTAATTAGCATATAGTTCACGGCCAAACAATCTAAGCCTAGTGTGTTCACGGTTTGGAAATTTATGAGCAATAGAGTTCACGGCCAAGATATGACCGTGAACACAACCCAAATACCAATTGGAGTGTAAACCCAATGGTATAGAACCGTAAACCCTTCATAGATGGGAGTAAACTCATTTATTTGGGCGTAAACACTTGCAAGTGGACAGTAAACCTCTTAAATATTTTCATATCTTATCTGTAGTTCGCTGCCCAATGTGATTAGATCCGTAAACCTAACATTAGCCGCCTCATGAGTTCCTTCATACTTAAGTTACTTCATATATAAGCCTCATATAAGATCATTCTTTCATTCTACACATCCAGTAAACGAAAAAACTCACCTTTCTCTCTCAAACGTCAACCATATTCCTTTCATCCTTAAAACATCTCCTGGAGTTTTACTTCAAGTCATTTCCATTTGGAAATCATTGTAAGTCTTTATAGTCTAATGATATACAAACATGTTTATGATCCGCTCATATTATTCACACACTATTGTGTGTTTAAAATCATTAGGTTCACGACATCTCTCCCGTATTTTAGTCTGAAGATCACCGCTTTCATCTCGATATCTAGTCAAAATCGCACATAAGGTGAGTTCATACCCCCATATTTTTCCAAGCTTTTTCAATGTTTAAGGGGGGGGGGGGGGATACAAGTAAAACACAAGAAATCTTGTGTTTAAAAATATAATTTACTTATTATGTTTTCTTACCGTTAATATGTATTTAAACGTGAAATTTGTTAAAACATGGAAATAAACTTATAATCTATAATAGGTATAGTTTATGGATCATATGAACTATTTTTACAAACTTATAAACTATAATAAGTATAGTTTAGGGAACAAAGGAATTATTTTACAAAGTTACATGTTATTTACTAAAATGTTTTTCACTTTATGTAAACTAGTTAATACATGATTGTGAACCGCTTGACATACCAAATATGGTACCCATTAAAATCCTAATTATAACCAGAGTCTCCTGGAGGGAGAATGTGAGTTTGTGTATAGATCTATACGAGAGTGACAATCCCGCGCCCTGACTGTTAGCTACAATTGGAACGGAAGTTCATGGGTGACAAATGTCATTACCTTTATGACGCCTAAAGAACGTCGTGTAGGCCATTAGTCATATTAGTATGGTTATAATGAACATTCACAATAAGTATTAACTAATTATTTACGTAAAGATATACTTTTACACAGTATTAAGGGTAAATAACTCTATGATTAATTAGCACATACATCAAGGTTATATAAAATTAATGTCCGGTAGACAGTGGACTGTGTGATTTCCGCCTCATTTCCTGTTCCTTGTTTGGTTGTGGGCTTAGGGCAGATTCACCCAATCGACTGTCTATTCGATCTCGATTTTATATAACTCGTATGTACTAAGTAATTATAGGAGGGTATTAACTTCATATCTAGTTACAGTGCAAACATGTCTTCAGTTAGTTTTACTTATGAATAAAACTACATATCATTAAATTAAGTATGGCAATAATACTTGTACTTTTTGGTCTTGGAAAGTTTAAGACTACAATTCGGTTTATGGAAAATATATGATTTTCCAAGATAAACAGCATTATTTTACAAAATAACACTTTACAGTAGAACGGGTGGAACTAGGAACATATTTACAAAAGGTTCAACACTTATTTAGAAACTAGTATAACATAAAGGACCTATAATAGTTAATTCTATGATTTCCTTAGCTTATACATCAGGGCTATATATAATTAAGATCTGATTGGCAGTGGAATTTGTGATTTCCGCCTTACTTCCTGTTCCTTGTTTGGCTGTGGGCTTTGGGCAGATTCACACATTCAACTGTCCGTTCGATATTAGATTATATATAGTTAGTATAAACTAAGTGATCGTAGAACGAAATATTGTGTTCACCATTTTACTAAGAAAATATAGGATTTTCTAAAGAAAACATATTTATCATATGTAAAAGGATCATTATTGGTAATTCTATAATTCCTTAGTTTATACATCAGAGTTATATATAAATAATATCCGATAGGCGGTGGAATGTGTGGTTTCCGACTTACTTCCTGTTCCTTGTTTGGTTGTGGGCTTAGGGCAGATCTACACATTCAACTGTCCATTCGATATTAGTTTATATATTGTTGGGTCAAAGATATGGTTTATACTTTACGGCCGTGAATTGGTTCACGGCCCATGTTCCATATAAATAGATGTAAGGGTGAGGAGTGCATGTGTGAGTCTGTAAGGCTAGAAAGGAGCTTAAGTGTGTGTAATTCAAGGTGTGATAGAGAAAGAAAGTAGAGAGAAAAATAGAGTGTGTGTGAATCAAGTGTTGGATTATCATTCATATCATATAAACATCATAGATTCATCTTATTCTTCTTCTTCTCCTTCTTCTCTATTTTGATCCAATTGATTGGGATTCCGCACCATCAATTGGATCTGATTGATACATCAAGCAAATTTGGGACTTACAGTAGGTATCAGAGCTTGGATTGTATGAATCATTTTGGCCAGATCTGGAGCGTTTTTGATCTTATTTTTGAATGATTTTTGCGTTTTTGGATAGTCCTTGAAAAAATAGTCGGGGTTTGTTCTTTGCGTTTTTCATAAAAACGAGTTTCTGATCGAGTTTTGGAGCAAAAAGAGGTGAAAAATGCTTTTTTTTTTCGCGATCCGAAGAAGCTTTCACGGCCGGGAAGAAGGGTTCACGGTCCTCAGAGCTTTTACGGACCTCGGAGCTTTCACGGTCCTCGGTGGGTTCACGGTCCGTGGTTCGTATACGAGCGAGAAGCATTCACGGCTCAGCATTCTCGCATGTTCACGGTCTTCGCACGTTCACGGTCCTCGCCTCGTTCACGGCTCAGCTTCGTTTGCGGTCTTCGTTCTCGGCCAGCATCCTCGCACGCGCGCACACATTGTCCTCGCATCAGTGTTTATTCAAAAAAATGTTTGAGGGTGCCACGAATCGAACCCGGGTCCCTTGCCTCTTCAACCCTCCGCCTTACCAGTTGGACTAGCAAGCATCTTGTTTCAAGCCTTCGCATATTAACTCAAATATTAATCTTTCGCACCCAATTTCGCAATATTGACATATTTTGCCCAAAAAAAATCAATTTTTTAAAACTTAAAATTTCACTTTCAACCAAAGTTTTTTACTTTTATTTTTGACTTTTGACTTTAAAAAAATTGACTTTGACTTTTCAAGTTTGACTTTTTAAGCTTGTCTTTTAAGGTTGACGTTTGAGGTTTTAAGTCAAAGGGCAATTTTTTTTGAACAATGAGTTCCTCAAACATTCCGATCAATGAAGTTTCATGCTCTCAATCTTGTAAAACTACTACTAAATTTCTCCGAGATCAAATCGATTTATTAAAAATACAAAATGAGGACCTTAAATATGAAGGATATACCCTTAGAAAAGGCAAAAGACCTCTAAAAGAAAAATTAGAGATCAAGACTCAGGACTTTAGGAAACTTCAAGAGGAATACAACAATAAATGTGAAAATTATAATTATGTCAAGAAACAACTAGCTAAGTTGACTGCTGAACTTGACATATTGAAAAATAAGTTTGAAAATGCAAATTTTAATTTCAAAAAATTTGATGTGTCAAGTGAGGTAGTTGCGTCCATGATAGAACATAGTTTGAAATTTAAAGATAACCAGCAAAAGGGTCTAGGGTATGATAAAGATCCTCCTTCTTTTAATCACACTTATCCGTTTAACCCTTTGACCAAAGAAGAAATGGACAGAGAAGCACATCTTGAGTATGGCAAACCTGCCGTGGTTGTGCCAGAAAGTGTTGAGCTGAACGATTCTGATGCTTCTACTTCTTGTGCAGGTAAAGTAGTAGAGGATGAGGACAAGCAGAACAGAACTAATTCTAGTTCTGCAAATTCTGATGATGGTCAAACCAATGGCTGCTTGAACTCAGAATCTGTTACTTCTAACTCAGTTGCTACTAATCAACCTGCTGTTGGTAAATACTAGCCACCAAAATAAGCAAATCAGAGTGCCTGCTGCAAGTCTGCTTGTGGGAACAATAAGAGACAAGGCAAGGGCGTGCTACCAGGGACAGACAGAAACAACTTCCAAGTGAAGAAACAAACTTGCTTCCACTATGGAACGCTTGGACACATTGCCAGAAATTGTCCAAATCGCGCATATGTTCCTTACTATGCACAAGGATGGCAAAATGCGCCAAGAGGGAGATTCTCCAAAGGAAATAATTCGATATCACAATCTCGAAATGGCGAATGGAGCCCAGAAGGCCAAGAATCAAAATCCCAAGGTCAAGAAAGGAATGCCAACCAAGAAGTCCAATCCAAGAGATGCTCCAGTGAAATCAAGATCAGTCAGATCAAAGTCATCTCGAAGATCGGCTTCAAGTTCAAAATCAAGTGTCGTGGCACCTATCGGATCGAACAAGAAATGGGTTAAACCCAACTACAAATGGGTACCAGAGGTTCAATCTCCCAAATCTGCTAATGCTTCTAAAGCTTCTTCATCTTCTGTTTGTGATAAGAAGGATATGTCATTGGAGAGAGTTCCTTGCACAGATGAAAAAGGTCAACCCAGTTTCAAAATGGACTGGGTTCCAAAGACCAACTAATCCCGCTCTGTGTCGGAGCAGCTATGGAGGCATATCATTAGACTTCTGTTTGTTGATAGTGGTTGTTCCACGCACATGATAGGAGGCATCTCTCAAGTATACAACACTCATAACTTCGTTTGAGAGTATGTGTCCTTTGCGGGAAAGGAAGAAAGGAGAGGATCACACATGGGGTTTTGTGCTTAACGATGTGAAGAATTTTCGGATCTGTTATGACATTATGCATGCTGTTCTCAGACCTTCTGGATGCAAATTCAATCGGTGACTTACGGTTTGTGTTTTCTTCTCGATACTCCTGAGTTTATCTTAAACTGATTCATTTTGAAGACAATTTTTTTTATTTTCTTATAGTTTTTTGTTAGTAGGTATTATTGGGAAGTGGTATCAAGAAAGTGATAACGGCCAGTCTAAACATGTGTAAGGAACTGAATCTGAATTGTCTAGACTCTGTGTTCAATATGCTGGTAGGCACGAAGGATTTAATAGTGTGGATTTAGATAGGATTGTTTGGACTGACCATATGACGCTCGGGTAGATTGAGCAGTGAGATAAACATGAGAACCTACGAGATACATTAAATTAATATGCATCTAGAACAGTGGTTCGACTTTTCCTTGATGTACGAACTTATGTCCTTAATTCTGGTTTTGATAGGGCGACTGGGGGGTTATGATAAAGTAGGTCTGTAGGAAATTATTTTCTTGTTTTCTATCTTTCAGTCATATGTTTCTTCCTCTGCTTGATTGGAAGAGATCCGACCTGGAATGCAACATATGCAACTCTATTTCTATGCATCTTCTTTATCTGTGCAATTCTTCCTATGTGTGAGCCATATGCTGTCTCCTCTGCGTGATTGAAATGATCCGACCTGGAACACATCATATGCAACATTCTACCTCTCAATCCCTATATCCTACTTAGCCATATGTTTTCCCCTCTGCGTGATTGAAAGAGATCCGACCTGGGACACAACATATGCATCTATCTCTAAATCTGTCTTCCTCCTTAATAATTGTCTATTCACCTAAAGTAAGGAGTTCTTTGGAAGTTCTTGATAACCAGGGTATATCGGGAAGTGGGGAACATGTTCTAGTGCAACAAATATAAACCATTTAAGAGGTTGTCTGTAGATCTCGCTGCTTAATTTAAGTGGACAACAATACCCGTGGTCGTTGTCAGCTAAATGGTTTATTTAGAAAAGTTTGTTAATATTCTTCGTGTTTAAGTGGACCACAATATCGGCAATTGACTAGATCTATTCATGAAGGTGAAGGTACCGATAAACAAAGTTAAGACTGTCTCAAAACTTTGATCCCAAAATGCTTTAAATCTAGTTATTATTATTTTTTTTGTTAAATTTGTTCATAGTTTTCCTCTATGCACAAATTTAAGGTGGAGAATTAAAAAAATTCTAAAAATCAGAAAATTTAAAAATCAAACAAAAATCAGAAAATTAAAAAAAAAATCCAAAAATAGTGTTGTTTCTGTTTTAATGTTCAAAAAAATCAAAAATTAAAAAAAATTTGTGTGCTAAGTTTTCTTTTAGTTTTGTTTTGTCTTGAAAAGTGAATTCAGATGTAGATGAGACTCATAGAGACTGTATTGAGATTTTCTGAGCCAAGGCTTCATCCGTGATTATCGAAGAATTCTCATTCGAAGAAACAAGAAATGAGGACTATTCTTTCAACATTCAATCTTTCAACCCCAGAAGCAAGGTGAAGCTGCACTTCAAGATTATGTGACAGATTGCATTGAATCCTCCTCAATAAATTTGTTGCTATCTATGTACCTGCTGAAGTGATCCAAAAGTTCGTTCTCTGTTCTCTCTGAAGATTCTCAAGCTGAAAGTGTTGATTTTCAAGAATCTCTACATGAAGCCTCCAAACCTAACGTTCGTTCAAAGCTAAATTCTGAAGAAATGCCCATCCGTTCAAGATGAAGTCATTCATCTAGAAGATTTAGTTGTTCATCTTGAAGTTGTGAAGAAATTGAAGATAAACGCTGAAGCCAAGCTCCCAATGAAGATTGACAAAGAAAAGCCAGCTACATTTTTAGGGGCAATTTGTTGGTTCAATTAGAAAAGAAAGCTATAAACCAAGGGGGAGATTGTTGGGTCAAAAATATGGTTTATACTTTACTTTTCTAGGCAATTGTATTTTCGGTCATATAATATGTGTGTTCACGGCCCAAGTGGGTGTTTACGGCCGTGAACTGGTTCACGGCCCATGTTCCACATAAATAGATGTAAGGGTGAGGAGTGCATGTGTGAGTTTGTAAGGCTAGAAAGGAGCTTAAGTGTGTGTAATTCAAGGTGTGATAGAGAGAGAAAGTAGAGAGAAGAATAGAGTGTGTGTGAATCTAGTGTTGGATTATCATTCATATCATATAAACATCATAGATTCATCTTATTCTTCTTCTCCTTCTTCTCTATTTTGATCCAATTGATTGGGATTCCGCACCATCAATTCGATCTGATTGATATGTCAAGCAAATTTGGTACTTACATATATAACTAGTATAAATTAAGTAATCATAGAAGGAACTTGTATGGACACATTCTTACAAAGAAAATATAGGATTTTCTGGAGGAACAAGCGAACTTTTCCAAAGAACAAAGAATACTTATGAAGTCACCAACTTTAATGTTGACACTTTTTCAAACCACTTGTATTCTCAGGGACGTTAGTAGACAGGTACCCTCTTAGGTGTTGCGAAGACGGAGCTTTACGTCTTAACTTTTGCTATACTTTTAATGTAAATCATGCAATGTTTTGAAAACAATGTAAACTTTATATTATTAATACGATGGTTATTGTTGCCTTGATTACTATTATTCAACTGTTGTGATACTGTAGATGGCGTCCTCCACCCCCGAACGTTTCCGCCGTTCTGGTTTTGGGGGTGTGACAAATACTATTAATAGGAAACAAAGTTTTAATTTGCAAAGTTGCAGAGTTTGAAAAGTTTTTATGTTATAGAAAGAGGTTATTTGTGATTTATTAATATATTATAAGTATAATATATTAATTATGGCCTTAGACACCTAATCCAACAGTCTCCCACTTGGATAAGTCTAATAACTATTATTGCATGTACGACTTGAGGATCTAATTAGCAATCGTAGCTCTCAAAAACCGTTGTTGAACTCTGATCTTATTAGTAATGCGTCCTTTAAATAAGGGATCAAATATTCCTCCGTGATACAAGATATCCTATAGACATGAGACATGGATTATAAGCATTCTCTCTGTCCAAGTTCTGTTTCCCGATTTCTGATTTATGATGACTGACTAATTGAACAAATCAAATCAGTCCAGGCTTGGCCAAGCACCTAGGTTGTCATCACTAAATCATCGAGGGGCCCACATATATCGCTTCTATCCCATTAAGGGTAAAAGGAATGGATAAACTTCAACTCATATGCTTATACTATTTACTCATCAAATCACACATAACAATACGTTTTATAACACCAAGTTACTGGTGCGTTTATGCATTATCAATGTGCAACCGACTCGTAAACGACAACTCATATCTCTCTGTTTCAAGAATATAAGATATTATCGTCTCACAATCACTCGTGAAAAAATCCATGATGTGATTCACGTGATCGTGGGTTTAATCCAATACTCAAATTCCTATTTCAGGAGTACTCATGAACACTGCAGGAAACATTTGCTATGTCTAAGCTTCTAGACAATCCACAGACGGATTCATGACAGTCTTTCCTCATTACTTACTTCCAAAGTATAACTAGGTTATTCAAACATCCACAGTCGATCATACTTTGGAAGTAAGTAATGAGGAAAGATTGTCATGAATCCGTCTGTGGATTGTCTAGAAGCTTAGAGATAGCAAATGTTTCCTGCAGTGTTTATGAGTACTCCTGAAATAGGAATTTGAGTATTGGATTAAACCCACGATCACGTGAATCACATCATGGATTTTTTCACGAGTGATTGTGAGACGATAATATCTTATATTCTTGAAACAGAGAGATATGAGTTGTCGTTTACGAGTCGGTTGCACATTGATAATGCGTAAACGCACCAGTAACTTGGTGTTATAAAACGTATTGTTATGTGTGATTTGATGAGTAAATAGTATAAGCATATGAGTTGAAGTTTATCCGTTCCTTTTACCCTTAATGGGATAGAAGCGATATATGTGGGCCCCTCGATGATTTAGTGATGACAACCTAGGTGCTTGGCCAAGCCTGGACTGATTTGATTTGTTCAATTAGTCAGTCATCATAAATTAGAAATCGGGAAACAGAACTTGGACAGAGAGAATGCTTATAATCCATGTCTCATGTGTATAGGATATCTTGTATCACGGAGGAATATTTTATCCCTTATTTAAAGGACGCATTACTAATAAGATCAGAGTTCAACAACGGTTTTTGAGAGCTACGATTGCTAATTAGATCCTGAAGTCGTACATGCAATAATAGTTATTAGACTTATCCAAGTGGGAGACTGTTGGATTAGGTGTCTAAGGCCATAACTATAATTGGTATGGTCCTTTTGGGTTGCCTTCACCGGTGTAATTTGATAGGATGAATATTTGAGAAAGAGGTTATTTGTGATTTATTAATATATTATAAGTATAATATATTAATTGAGAAATCATATTATTTAATTGGTATTGATCAATAATTAATTTGGAATTAATTTAGTGATCAAAAGAGACTAATTAAAATAACGGGGACTGATTATGTAAATCAGTGATACATATAGTTTGGCCTATGATCCATGATTGATTAGTAATGGACTAAGCTTATGTGAGAGTCCATGAAGTGTTAGTTCAGAAGTGTTATTGGATTAAAAGCCTAAGTGAATGAATTAGGGTTTACAAGTGACCCTTGGAATTCTACACTATAAATGTAACCCCTAAGCTCCCCAAAACCAACCAACTCTTCCTAGAAGCAAACCCTAGCCGATTTTGGTTCCTCCAAGATCTCTCTCATTTTACTCCATTGTAATTGGTGTTTTTGACTTATTTGAGGCATCACATTTGAGGTGCTAAGCTCTTGTAACGCCTAATTCATTCACTTAGGCTAGTTAGGCTTCATGCTTTAGAGGTAATCATCTTACTTGTTTTTATGTTTCTATTATCAATGTTGTATGCTAGTTAGGCTTCATGCTTTAGAAAAATGAAAATTGCATGTAGAACTTGAGAAAAATTAGATCCAAAACATTAGGGTTGTATGTGGAGCACAGGGAAGTTATAGTGCTCAAAACTCATCATGCCGACCCATGGTTCATATGTTAGGATGCTAGATGTCTGTGTGACTCTTGCATGTGTTATGTGATGGTATGCTGACCGGGAAAGGCTCGATGCCAGGCATAACCTGATGAGTATACTGTGTGCTAGTTCTCAGTATTTGTTCTATGCTTACCGCGCAAGGCTCGATGTCGGGCGAGGCCCCATGACTGTATCGTATGTTATTGTTTTATGACCATTGTATGTGTTAGTATGATTATGTGGTAAATATCTATGTGTATATTGGGCGGGGCTTGATATCAGGGTGGGCCTAAGAATAACAGATCTGTATACTGAGCGGGGATCGATGCCGGGCGGGGTCCGAGGCCGAGTGGGACTCGATACTGGGCGGGGCCCGATGGAGGGTGGGGGCCTAATATGTGATTTATGTATGTATGGTATGTGGTATCTTGGGGAATTCACTAAGCTTTGTGCTAACAGTTTTCAATTTATGTGCCAGGTACTTCAGTTTTCAAATAGAAGAGCTTGGGATGATTGCATCGCACACACCACCTCGTTCTGCATTTTCTTAACTTACTCTGATATGATGTGATGATTGACACATTTGTTTTATCTGGATTTTTATGATGATGATTCTGTAATACTGGTTTTATTAATTTAAAAATGAAACTTTTGGGTCTTATTCATGGGATGTTACAAGTTGGTATTAGAGCCTTGGTTTGAGGGATTCAAAAATACTCTCTAGTGTGTCTGAACTCAAACTGAGGATTTGGTAATGTTTTTTAAAAAGAAATGTATTTTTAAGAAAAGAGTTTTATAAGACAAGAAACGGTGTGGTGCATGCAATTAGCCGAGCTCAAGTAAGTTTGTAGCAAAATACCCATACATGATATTTGACATGATCTGAGTTATGAATCTACAAATCGCATGCTAGTTAGGGCTAACGATCTACTCAGTGTTTGCATGTTAGAATGGTAGGAGAGATGCCTTGTATGCCTATTGTGTAAGCTTGTAGACTTGCATGATAGTTCTGATTAGTCAGTGATAGATTGGCCTGATATGTGTTGCCTTGTAGCCTAGGAAGCATGGGATGCTAGTTTGGGTATAATTTGTATGTATAAGGCAGGCGGCAGTAAGAGAGAAGGTTCCTAGCATGAGTTATGGTATATGAGTTTGAATGTTTGTTGGTTATTCAATGGATTGGAGTGCTACTGCACGAATGCTACTTGCTTTGTGCTTTGTGGGACTCTTAAGTGATGTGAGTTAGCTGTTAAGTGAATATGTTAAGTCACATGTAATAAAGGTTGACTAATCTCAGAGTGATGGATTTGACCCTATTGTGCAGCTCTTGTCTGAGTCTAACCTTTGTAGGGATAAGTCTTTTACTCGAAGGATTATATGAGCTTTGTTGCATGTGATTGTGTTCACGAAGTAGCTAACTGGAATTATGAGGAGTTCTTCAGTAACTGATGACATCACGGTTAGTGAGTGCTTTGAGTATTAGTTTGAGAGGGCGACTCGATGGATTCGGGATTATTCTTGAGGAAGGTATTGATAGGTGTGGAAGGTAGTATTGGGCCCGTACTACAGAAAGCACATGATCAATATTCGAATCAGGGAGAGTCTTGGAGAATCTAGAAAGCCTGTGAGATGAGGATTATTGGATATGTTCTGATCTTTTGCATGTTATTTTCGGTATGGTGTTGAGCACTCAGGAATGGGGTTCAAGTTCTAGTTCCGGCTCAGGTACAGGTACTGAGCCGATCGATGCGTGGATGCGGGAGTTCATCTTGTCGGAGATTACCCACAATATTTTGGAGCAGGCCCATATGATATTTGGTTCAGTCAAGGAACGGATTTTGGAGCTCTTGGGTGTCGGGGCCTTTCAGGGCGAGATTGTAGCGGGGCAGTTGGGGGCTCATCTGGAGCCCAAAGCTTGTGGATCCCTAGAATCCTTCGGGAAGGAGGATCCTACTGTTAGTTCTTTCAATTTCGGATCGGAGGTGGGTTATGCACGATGTCCTCAGGAGGGCCGACTCCATGATTAGATTTCCATGGAGGTTTCGAGAGCCTTACACGAGGAGTTACCCGACATATTTAGGCGCGTCATTGATAGATTGGTCGCCTGGTTCGAGGTTCGAACCTCGACTATTCAGACGGTTAATAGGATGGTCAAGGTAACCCATGAGGAGGAGGTCAGGATTCTAGTAGGTGCTTTTGCCGGTATGTTATATTTTGTTTTTTTATTGGTTATTATCAGGATTGCCTTAGAATCTTGCTTTGATTAGGGTAAGAATTATCCCTGGTTTGGTTCTTTGCTATTCTCTGAATTGTGTCGTCAAGGGTTGTCATATGCCATTTTTCATGCCAAGAATCGCTAGTAGGTCGTCTTTTGATGAGCGGGATTCAGTTGATTGGGGGAGTTGTTCCGGTTCTTTGTTGGGTTTAGTTCAGGGGTTTTGATGGAGAGATCTTTAGTCGAGTCATCAGGATTAGTTCTTCAGTGAAGTCAGAGTTTAATTGTGGTAGCATTTGTTCTAGTATGATCGACAGTTGTCCATGAACGAACCTTTGGGCTCAATCACTACCGTTGCTAGGGAAGAAACGGTAGCAAATAGATGTGGATAGAAGTCACATGAGTTTGTTTGGTCATTGGAATTGCCAGGGGATCTTTATAATCATAAGGGTGGCAGATGTTTAGAATTCAGAGACTCTTTTAAGGATGGGAGTTAGGGTGAAGATTCCCCAGTTCCGAGCAAGAGGTATGGTCTTTTGTTAACGGCATAAAGGACTTCAGGGTTTGGTGTTGTACCATGGGAATCGTTTGGGCCTATCGCGGTTGCCGGGATCTCAGGGAATATCTATTAGGATTTAAGGAGTTGGGCAATCATCGAGATTGGCTAGCAATGGAACACTAGTATTGGTAAGAGTAGGTCATAGTCAGTTCATGTTATATGAAGATACAATGAGTTGGGAATCCATCAAATTTTGTGAGATGGGAGAGTTCAACTAATCCAAGTGGGGGAGAATCGATTAGAAACTTCGGGAGTTGGATCGTGTATGGAACCAGGGTAAGTTTCACGTCCCAGCTAGGAAGAGAGACGAACCAAGTGGCCATATGGATTGAAGTTGTGTAGGTTGGGAGTTCAGGAAACTTCCAACATCTGGTCGGCATATTCTTTGTTATGCATAGTAGTCTTGTGGATGAATCTAAGTTGAGGGTTGTGGTAAAGCCTCGCTACATGTTTCTGTATGTTGAAGGCTTTGGGGTTCGAAGCATGACCCGAACACCTGATTAGATGCAGTTGGATGCGAGTTTCGACTCAGGATGAGTGGGGTTGTGATGGTTTGGGTATGGTGAGACCATGGGTGGCTAGAAGTGTTGTAAGACTGTGATGGGATCATATCATTCACTATTGGAGGTGGACAATCGTTTGAGGTGGTAATTAGTATAAAAGGAGGGAATCAGTTCGTGCCTTGGGCACGACAGACAAGATTGTTGGAGATCATTTCTCTGTTTCAGGTTGAGGACCATTGGGGTCCGAGGTGGATTCGGGCCTGGGTAGATTTAGATGGGTGGGTACAGTCGGTAAGGCCCGCTCCGTGGTATAGTTTGGGTGGGACCCGTGGGCGAGGCCCATGTGTCACAACCGTCAAATTCAAGTCAAAGTCAAAGTCAAAGTCAACAAGTTAAACCGGTCAAACTTAACTAGTACTTGTATGTTAGAAGTTATTCCTAGTAAAAATGTGCATTTGTATGTCAAAAATTCAAGTGTCTTGAAGAATCTAAGTGTTAACAATGTAAAAACCATAAAAAGGGAGTTAAATGCATCAAAACACGACTAAGGACCCTTTCGGGGACTTAAAACGGTCAGTAACGAAGCATAACGGGGTTCTCAAACCTTGCATTATGAGATTATACGATAATAATGGCTAAGGTTAAATCTCTCCCAAATCTCTCCAAGTATGTGAAATCTCTCCCAAAACTCTCCAAGTATGTGAAATCTCTCCAAGTATGTGAGATCTCTCCCAAATCTCTCCAAGTATGTGAAATCTCTCCCAAAACTCTCCAAGTATGTGAAATCTCTCCAAGTATGTGAAATCTCTCCAAGTATGTGAGATCTCTCCCAAATCTCTCCAAGTATGTGAAATCTCTCCCAAAACTCTCCAAGTATGTGAAATCTCTCCAAGTATGTGAGATCTCTCCCAAATCTCTCCAACTATGTGAAATCTCTCCCAAATCTCTCCAAGTATGTGAGATCTCTCCCAAATCTCTCCAAGTATGTGAAATTTCTCCCAAATCTCTCCAAGTACGTGAAATCTCTCCCAGTATGTGAAATCTCTCCCAAATCTCTCCCAAAATCTCCCTCAAACTTTTTATGGTCAACCGGGTCATCCCGACCCTTAACTTGGTCAAAAATCACGCAAAACGGAAAGATTTCTCGAAAAACAGCCATATAGAGCCGAAACTCCTCTTAGGAACCGAAAGTCCTCTTAGGAGCCGAAAGTGTCAGAACTGAACTTGTCAGAGGCCACCTCGGACCGAAGCCAGCAGCGAGGACCGAACCTCGGCCCCCCATGCGAGACCTCGGACCTTCGGCCTCCCCCTTCGGACCTTCGGATCTTCCCTCCTACTCTCGGTTCCCTCTCGGTTCCTAGCTCCTTAGAGCCGAACCTCGCAGGTTCGGTTCCTAAAGCTGATTTTTGACTACTTTCACCTCCTAAACCCGTTTTTGATGGGATTTTTTCACCAAATTCATATTTTTATCATTTTTAACCTCCAAAACTCATATTTTATTTATTTCTCAAAGATTTATATATTAAAAATAATTATTTTATATTAAGAGGATATTTACCCCACAAGTGTGTCAAGTGTGCCCACTTGCCTTCCATGTGTCACCCTCCCACTTGCCACCTTATCCACATCACACAAACCAATGCACACATCACTTCAAACTCACAAGTTGCTCCAGCAACCTTCCATATAAGGAAATCCCTAGAGGATTTCTTGAGTTACTTGCTCATTTCAAACATACACACACTTCTCATATCACCTCAAGAAAGTTTCTTTCTCTCTACTTTCCACCTCCCTTGTGCAAGTGTTCTTGAGTTGCTACTGCACTTTTTGGTAAGTATTCCATTTAAACTCAAGTGTCATTCCATAATTTCACAACACTCTTGGATCATTGACTCATATCTTAACACCAAAAATCGTTCTTAGGATCATCCAAACTCTCACGTGTTCATCAAGTGTTCTTGACTTGATACTCCTCGTCTTCGACCTTCCACTCTTCCAAGAATCACTAAAGGTGAGTTCATACCCCTACATTTTCTAGTTTTCTTCAGTTTTCAGGGGGGTAATACAAGTTAAAACACCAAAACATATTCAAAACTTAACTTGACAGCTTACAACAGAAAAGTTGTGACCTGTTCACGAACTGTTTTACCCAACTTAAACTTAATATTTTTCAAAACGGTATAATATGAAAGTAGATCAGGTTTGTACCTTTAAAATGACTACTTGCACATCTCCATACGATTTTTCTACAATTTATGGTGATTTTTACAAAACTGCCTATCACTGCAGCAACGAAATCAGACTAGGTTGTGAAAATGAACATTTTCACACGAGTTTGCGACCACCAAAAATTATGGAAAAATTTATGAACACAGTAGACACGTTTTCCAAATACTCAGAGTTTGCGGATTCAGTTTTCGACTTACGATGATTTTTCTATAAATACTCAAAAACAGTGACAGTTAAGGGTAAAACTGTCAAATATATATTTAAGAGTTATTCACACTTTGTAACATGTTGAGCAAGGTGTGTAAGATTTACACTTAGTATTTCCAATGCCCTTTATTTGAAATACATATACATGCGTAACCAGGTTTTAATACCATCATACAACACTTTTGATAAACTATAATAGGTATAGTTTTGAACACTTCATCTAACAAAGAAAACAATAACATTATCGATTTACAAAATGAACTTTCACTACACACTACGTGAACTCGTTAATGAATATTTGTGAGACATTCTCCTTCGGGGTACTCCAAGTACCACAGAAAAGTCCTTTAGTTATAATCAGAATCTCTTGGAATGAGAACGTGATAGTTGTGTATAGATCTATACTGGGTCCGACAAACCCGCACCTGAGCTGCTTGCAACAGCTAGACCGGCAGGTCTGTGGTGACAAGTGTCATAACTTTCCGACGCCTGAAGAACGTTGCATTCAAGGCCATCTAGTCTTTAGTATGATTATAACATCTCGCATGGAATATTAACACAGCATAAAATTCACGGAAATTCTAAGGCTTTATACAAAGGAGTTTTATTTAAATATAAAACACACACATAAGTATGACGATTTACTTACACATACTAGGCCTTGTTTCAATTCAGTTTACAACAAATCTTTTAGAAAATATTGGATTTTCTGGAAACAAACTTATAACAAACGTTAAGGAAACAACATTTATTTTTATAAAATACTTGTGAACTCACCAGCTTTATGCTGACACTCTCTTTTCAAAACAACTTGTATTCTCAGGTAATCAGTAATACAGGTAACCGCAAGATTTCTGAAGTCAAGACGCTAAGGCGTAGATTATTTTGCTACATTTTATCATCATATGTAATTTAATTGAAAACATGTATTTTTGGAACATGTATTTTGGGAACAATGTAATCTTTTAAATTATATCTATGATGGTTGTGTGTTACTTTCTTCACTATGGTTATGATACTGAGCATGACGTCATCCGCCCCCGAACGTTTCTGCCGTTCTGGTTTGGGGGTGTGACAGATTGGTATCAGTGCTTTGTTTATAGTGAACTAAGTATATCGAACCACGTAAGATATACAAACTATAAATACAACGGGACCAAATTTCTCTGACGTAACTTTTCAAAAATGCTTTAAAATAAAATTTTATATTTTTATAAAAGTATTCGCACAATCGCACATACTAATTCAGTATCATAATGGCAATAACATAAAAGTATCAAGACCAGTTGAACACCATGATTCAGCTTCGGGGTATGTAGTCAGATCTTGAATGAATATAGCCTGATCAACTATATTCAGCCAAGGTAGGACCAATGTATGCCGAAGAAGGATCATAGTGAGCAACAAGTCTGCAGCTTACCAAAAATTTCAAGAATCAAAATTAAAAATACTATAGGAGTATTTTAACACAAAAAGCCGTAGTCACAACTTCGACAACTAACTTCTTGTTCCCAAAGTTTTTCTCGCGACATTCCTTTTTATCCCCATTCTCGTACAGGTACGATGGCAGGATTCCACTTACCAGGTGATCCCTACTTTCCCAACCAAGGGAATGCCGGTTGGATTGTGGAAGACCCAGAGGAAGATCCCGAAGAAGAACCCATGGAAGATGAGGAGCCCATGGAAGAAGAAGAATCAGTAGACGGTGAAGAAGAAGAAGAAGAAGAAGACTCAGATGGAACCAACTCCGAACCCGAAGTTTACAATCCACACCCTGCCCCCATTCCTCCACAACACTACCAGGGCTCGACGTCCCAATGGGCCGAAACTATACATCGATGGAGCCGAGAGCAAGGTCAACGACCTACCTATGGCATGCAACGAGGTTTCTACGATCTCAGCAGAGGAGGGTCAGCCGGCCGAGCCCTCCCTTTCATAGTTCACCGTGTCACACGCCACGAAGAGCAAACAAGAGTTAACACCCGACATCTCATGGAGGTTGGTGCCACCAGCCAAGTCAATTCCGTTCGCATTCGCCGGCTGGATGATGAACACGATCGGAATCGAGACCGCACCGAGCTTCTTCGACGGGAGATGACTGCGACCCGAGCTGAAGTGCAAGAACTCCGAGAACACCGAGCCACTTTTGAAGGACGCCTGGCTGAAGCAGAGCGCCAAGTGGCGGAATCCCGAGCTGAAATGAGGAACTTCATGTCTACACTTCGTGTTCCTCAGAACTTTAAACACCGCAAGTAGTATTGCACTGCCCGCTCCAGTTTAATCTAGTTTGCGGATAAATATTACTATTATTTTCTAGTATTCTAGGTCCGATCTCGCGATTTAAGTGTTTACACTTCCGGGATCTGTTAGGCGGTCAAATTTTCCGTACATTGATGTAGCATGGACCCCTAGTAGGGTTAATCTTTTTCAAAGTACTGTATACCAAGTTATATCAATGATATTGACACGCCATTTGTTTTATTGAGAACACTACATCAGACTCATAACATAAACTATTTTCAGATAAAAATTTACTGGTGCTCAACCTATGATCACCTAAGGTATAAACCAAAGTTATATATAATTGAGACCATGTCGACCTAGAAATGGTGGTTCCGCCTTGGATCCTGTTCCTTTTTTGGTTGTGGGCCCAGGGCAGAACCATTAGATTCAAAAGTTTATTTAATCTTAATTACATGTAAATATTATACATCAAGTGATTATTGGTTGGACCCGGTATGGATACTATTGCAGACATTTCATGAGAATCAATACTATCGAAATTCATAAAGTCTATATTTCATTGTTTATCGACTTCTAGTATGAATGAATTCTTACAACTTTTTTACAAGTCGGTATCATGATGTATATAAAGAACTAAAAATGTTTAGTTTAACACTCGACTTGTATCAAAGACTTATTGTCTTTTCATTCTTGTAAAATGGCAGAAAATGCCACCTCATAGAAATCCTAGACGCGGCAAAGTAGCTGGGACTGCACCACCCCCACCACCACCTCCTCAGTTCGCCCCAACCATGTTCTAGGTTGCGATAGCGGCCGCAGTGGCAGCCGTGATAGCCCAAATCAACCCCAGTAATTCGGGAGGTGCAGGCAGTGGTGCCTCGAATTCTAATAACGGGGACGGCCAGGGACGCTCGAGAGAGTGTACCTACAAAGACTTTACTAACGCCAAGCCCAAAACCTTCAACGGAAGCGGATGTGTCATAGCGTTGCTACAATGGTTCGAGAAAACCGAGACCATCTTCGAAATATACGCATGCCCTGAAGCAAGCAAGGTCAAATTTGCTTCATGCACATTCTCCGAAAGAGCCCTCACCTGGTGGAAGGGCCACGTCAAGGCACTGACGCTTCTGGTGGCTAATGCGATAACATGGGAAGATCTGAAAACCATGTTAATGAAGGAGTACTGCCCCAGGGGTGAGATACAGAAGCTGGAGGAAGAATTTTGGGGCTTAAAATGAAAGGCTCTGACATCCTGTCGTACACCTCGAGGTTCAGCGATCTAGCCATGCTGTGTCCCGGGATGGTTCCTACTGAAAGCAAGAAGGTGGAAAGATATGTGTGGGGATTATCTCAACAACTTCAAGGACACGTATTGGCCTCAAAGCCAACTACCTTCGACAGTGCCAAGGAACTGGCACAAAAACTCATCGACCATAACGCCAGCCATGGCACTGTAACGACCACCTCTGAGCAAGCAAAAGGGGGAAACAACAAAAGAAAATTCTGGAACAAGAAAAAGGACCAGTCTACTCAAGACCCTGCCAAGAAACAACAATTGGTTGCAGTGCACGCCGCCACAACCACTGCCAACCCCACTCCGATAAGGCAATACGCCGGGAACCTACCTAAGTGCAACAAATGCAGCTACCACCATAATGGTGCATGTCGTGAAATGCATTGCACCAACTGTAACAAAAAGAGGCACACCGCCCGATTCTGTAGAACTCCAGCCCAACCGAACGCACAAGCTGCCAACGCCGGAGCAAGCCGAACCTGCTATGGATATGGAGAAGCAGGACACCTCAAACGTAACTGCCCGAAGGCAAGGAACCCCAACCCCGGCGAAGTGGGCAGAGTTCTGGCGATAGGTCATGAGGAAGCCGTCGCAGACCCAACTGTGGTTACCGGTACGTTTCCCCTCAACAATACCTACGCATGCATTCTTTTCGATAGTGGCGCGGAGAAAAGCTTCGTGAGCCACCAATTTAAACGCTTGCTTAATCAAACACCACAAACACTAAAAGACACATTCACTGTAGAAATGGCTAACGGAAACACAGAGAACACTAACAATATTTACACCGGGTGTACCCTCACCTTAAATAACCACTCTTTCCAAATCGACCTTATGCCGGTCACCATAAAAAGTTTTGACGTTATCATTGGCATGGATTGGTTATGCCCTCACCATGCGGAAATCCTATGTCACGAAAAGGCCGTTTGCCTTAATCTGCCGAGTGGCGAAGCCCTCGTCGTTTATGGCGACAAGCCTAGCACAAACTTTCAGATCATCTCTTGTATCATGGCTCAAAAGTATATCCGCAAGGAGTACCACGCCTTCCTAACCCACGTCGTAGATAAGGGTCAAGGAATGAAAGACATCAAGGACATTCCGGAGGTATACAATTTCCCCGATGTATTCCCGGAAGACCTTCCAGGAGTGCCCCCTGCTCGACAAGTCGAATTCCGAATCGACTTAATTCCCGGAGCTACCCCCGTAGCCAAATCGCCATAC
This sequence comes from Lactuca virosa, assembly GCF_052849685.1. Classification (NCBI taxonomy): domain Eukaryota; kingdom Viridiplantae; phylum Streptophyta; class Magnoliopsida; order Asterales; family Asteraceae; genus Lactuca; species Lactuca virosa. The sequence goes on along the minus strand of NC_136433.1, from coordinate 302,786,139 downwards.
CGTCTAGCTCCAGCCGAGATGCAGGAACTGTCCAGTCAACTGAATGAACTACTGAGCAAAGGCTTCATTAGACCAAGCTTCTCGCCTTGGGGAGCACCAGTTTTGTTCGTTAAGAAGAAGGACGGATCGTTCCGTATGTGCATTGACTGCCGCGAATTAAACAAACTCACCATCAAAAACCGATACCCTTTGCCTCGAATCGATGACCTCTTCGACCAACTACAAGGAGCGAGTTTCTTCTCGAAGATTGACCTTAGATCTGGATACCATCAACTACAAGTTCAAGAGGAGGATATTCCCAAGACAGCGTTCAGAACGCGCTATGGTCACTACGAATTTGTAGTGATGCCTTTTGGTTTAACAAATACACCCGCAGCGTTTATGGACCTGATGAATCGGGTGTGTCGACCTTACTTAGACAAGTTCGTAATTGTTTTCATCGATGATATACTAGTCTACTCCCGAAGTAAGGGAGAACACAGCCAGCATTTACGTCGAGTCCTGGAGACGCTGAGGGCAGAGAAATTGTACGCCATGTTTTCAAAGTGTGAGTTCTGGTTTCGAGAGGTGAATTTCCTCGGGCACGTAGTCAGCAAGGAAGGAATCCACGTGGACCCATCAAAGATCAAGGCGATTGAAAGTTGGGCAGCACCAAGAACACCCACGGAGATCCGACAATTTTTAGGACTCGCCGGCTACTACCGAAGGTTCATCCAAAACTTCTCCAAAATCGCAAAACCACTCACCACCCTAACTCAAGAAGGGGTGACATTCGTCTGGGGAGATAAGCAAGTGACTGCATTCCAAACACTAAAACGAACTCTATGCAGTGCTCCGATCTTGTCCCTACCAGATGGAACCGAAGACTTTGTGGTTTACTGCGATGCATCAAACCAAGGTCTGGGGTGTGTGTTAATGAAACGAGGAAAATTCATTGCCTACGCCTCAAGACAACTGAAGACGCATGAGGTAAACTATACGACGCACGACCTTGAATTAGGAGCCGTAGTTTTCGCCCTAAAAATCTGGAGGCATTACCTTTACGGCACCAAGTGCACCATCTTCATCGATCACAAAAGCCTCCAGCATATCCTCAATCAGAAGGAACTCAACATGAGACAAAGGCGATGGGTGGAATTACTAAACGATTATGAATGCGAGATTCGTTATCACCCCGGAAAGGCCAACGTGGTTGCAGACGCTTTAAGCAGAAAGGAGTACTCGGGCCGCCGAGTAAAGGCATTAACCATGACCATCCACTCACACCTGTCCGCACAAATCAAGGAAGCTCAGGAAGAAGCCTTGAAGCCAGAGAACGTGACAGGTGAAGCATTGAGAGGAATGGACAAAAATCTTGAAGTCAGGGATGACGGAGTTCGTTGTCTCATGAACCGAATCTGGACACCAAAATTTGGTGGATTCAGGGACGTTGTCATGGACGAAGCTCATAAAACTCGCTACTCCGTGCATCCGGCTCAGACAAGATGTACTTAGACCTCAAGAAGATGTATTGGTGGCCGAACATGAAAGCTGAAATGGCTACCTTTGTGGGCAAGTGCCTGACTTGCGCCAAAGATAAGGTAGAATATCAAAAGCCCTCGGGACTACTTCAACAACCAGAGGTACCCGAGTGGAAGTGGGAGTGGATTACGATGGATATCGTTACCAAGTTACCTAAGACCGCGGGGGGACTTGACACCATTTAGGTAATCGTCGACAGATTGACCAAATCCGCACACTTCCTACCAATAAAGGAAACAGCCAAAATGGAAAAGCTGACAAGGATCTACATTAGAGAAATAGTGCGCCTTCACGGAGTACCGATATCCATTATCTCCGACAGAGATAGTAGGTTCACGTCACGATTCTGGCACTCACTACAAAAAGCTATGGGAACTAGGCTGGACATGAGTACAGCCTACCACCCACAGACTGACGGTCAGAGTGAAAGAACCATTCAGACGTTAGAGGACATGCTAAGGGCTTGTGTGATAGAATTTGGTAAATCTTGGGATACTTATTTACCTCTTATTGAGTTTTCCTACCATAATAGTTATCACACTAGCATCAAAGTTGCTCCGTTCGAAGCCCTCTACGGCCGTAAGTGCAGATCACCCCTGTGTTGGGCCGAGGTGGGCGATACGCAACTAGCAAAAGGGAAGTCCCTAACAGCGCACTCACTGGACCGGAGATCATAAGGGAAACAACCGAGAAGATCGTTCAAATTCGAGAGCGAATGAAGGCTTCCCAAGACCGACAAAAAAGCTACGCGGATAAGAGACAAAAACCTTTGGAGTTCCAAGTGGGAGATCGAGTACTTCTGAAGGTATCACCTTGGAAGGGATTAATACGTTTTGGGAAACGTGGTAAATTAAATCCAAGGTATATCGGGCCATTCGAAATCCTCGCCGGGATTGGCCCGGTGGCATACAAGCTACGATTACCACAGGAACTCAACCACGTCCATCCTACCTTTCATGTGTCAAACCTGAAGAAATGTTTGTCTGATGAGACCCTCGTCATTCCGTTGGAAGAAATTGAGATCAACGAGAACCTCCACTTCGTAGAGGAACCAGTTGAAATCATGGACCGAGAGGTCAAATCGACGAAACAAAGCCGCATTCCCATCGTAAAGGTTCGGTGGAACGCCAAGCGAGGACCCGAGTTTACTTGGGAAAGTGAGGACCAAATGAAGCAAAAATACCCACATCTATTCCCCGACCCTTGAAGTCCCACTCAAAATGCAAATTTCGGGACGAAATTCCTTCTAACAGGGGGATAATGTGACAACCGTCAAATTCAAGTCAAAGTCAAAGTCAAAGTCAACAAGTCAAACCGGTCAAACTTAACTAGTACTTGTATGTTAGAAGTTATTCCTTGTAAAAATGTGCATTTGTATGTCAAAAATTCAAGTGTCTTGAAGAATCTAAGTGTTAACAATGTAAAAACCATAAAAAGGGAGTTAAACGCATCAAAACACGACTAAGGACCCTATTGGGGACTTAAAACGGTCATTAACGAAGCATAACGGGGTTCACTAACCTTGCATTACGAGATTATACGATAATAATGGCTAAGGTTAAATCTCTCCCAAATCTCTCCAAGCATGTGAAATCTCTCCCAAAACTCTCCAAGTATGTGAAATCTCTCCAAGTATGTGAGATCTCTCCCAAATCTCTCCAAGTATGTGAAATCTCTCCCAAAACTCTCCAAGTATGTGAAATCTCTCCAAGTATGTGAGATCTCTCCCAAATCTCTCAAAGTATGTGAAATCTCTCCCAAAACTCTCCAAGTATGTGAAATCTCTCCAAGTATGTGAGATCTCTCCCAAATCTCTCCAAGTATGTGAAATCTCTCCCAAATCTCTCCAAGTATGTGAGATCTCTCCCAAATCTGTCCAAGTATGTGAAATTTCTCCCAAATCTCTCCAAGTATGTGAAATCTCTCTCAGTATGTGAAATCTCTCCCAAATCTCTCCCAAAATCTCTCTCAAACTTTTTATGGTCAACCGGGTCATCCCGAACCTTAACTTGGTCAAAAATCACGCAAAACGGAAAGATTTCTCGAAAAACAGCCATATAGAGCCGAAACTCTTCTTAGGAACCGAAAGTCCTCTTAGGAGCCGGAAGTGTCAGAACTGAACTTGTCAGAGGCCACCTCGGACCGAAGGCAGCAGCGAGGACCGAACCTCGGCCCCCCATGCGAGACCTCGGACCTTCGGCCTCCCCCTTCGGACCTTCGGATCTTCCCTCCTACTCTCGGTTCCCTCTCGGTTCCTAGCTCCTTAGAGCCGAACCTCGCAGGTTCGGTTCCTAAAGCTGATTTTTGACTACTTTCGCCTCCTAAACCCGTTTTTGATGGGATTTTTTCACCAAATTCATATTTTTACCATTTTTAACCCCCAAAACTCGTATTTTATTTATTTCTCAAGGATTTATTTATTAAAAATTATTATTTTATATTAAGAGGATATTTACCCCACAAGTGTGTCAAGTGTGCCCACTTGCCTTCCATGTGTCACCCTCCCACTTGCCACCTTATCCACATCACACAAACCAATGCACACATCACTTCAAACTCACAAGTTGCTCCAGCAACCTTCCATATAAGGAAATCCCTAGAGGATTTCTTGAGTTACTTGCTCATTTCAAACATACACACACTTCTCATATCACCTCAAGAAAGTTTCTTTCTCTCTACTTTCCACCTCCCTTGTGCAAGTGTTCTTGAGTTGCTACTGCACTTTTTGGTAAGTATTCCATTTAAACTCAAGTGTCATTCCATAATTTCACAACACTCTTGGATCATTGACTCATATCTTAACACCAAAAATCGTTCTTAGGATCATCCAAACTCTCACGTGTTCATCAAGTGTTCTTGACTTGATACTCCTCGTCTTCGACCTTCCACTCTTCCAAGAATCACTAAAGGTGAGTTCATACCCCTACATTTTCTAGTTTTCTTCAGTTTTCAGGGGGGGAATACAAGTTAAAACACCAAAACATATTCAAAACTTAACTTGACAGCTTACAACAGAAAAGTTGTGACCTGTTCACGAACTGTTTTACCCAACTTAAACTTAATATTTTTCAAAACGGTATAATATGAAAGTAGATCAGGTTTGTACCTTTAAAATGACTACTTGCACATCTCCATACGATTTTTCTACAATTTATGGTGATTTTTACAAAACTGCCTATCACTGCAGCAACGAAATCAGACTAGGTTGTGAAAATGAACATTTTCACACGAGTTTGCGACCACCAAAAATTATGGAAAAATTTATGAACACAGTAGACACGTTTTCCAAATACTCAGAGTTTGCGGATTCAGTTTTCGACTTACGATGATTTTTCTATAAATACTCAAAAACAGTGACAGTTAAGGGTAAAACTGTCAAATATATATTTAAGAGTTATTCACACTTTGTAACATGTTGAGCAAGGTGTTTAAGATTTACACTTAGTATTTCCAATGCCTTTTATTTGAAATACATATACATGCGTAACCAGGTTTTAATACCATCATACAACACTTTTGATAAACTATAATAGGTATAGTTTTGAACACTTCATCTAACAAAGAAAACAATAACATTATCGATTTACAAAATGAACTTTCACTACACACTACGTGAACTCGTTAATGAATATTTGTGAGACATTCTCCTTCGGGGTACTCCAAGTACCACAGAAAAGTCCTTTAGTTATAATCAGAATCTCTTGGAATGAGAACGTGATAGTTGTGTATAGATTTATACTGGGTCCGACAAACCCGCACCTGAGCTGCTTGCAACAGCTAGACCGGCAGGTCTGTGGTGACAAGTGTCATAACTTTCCGACGCCTGAAGAACGTTGCATTCAAGGCCATCTAGTCTTTAGTATGATTATAACATCTCGCATGGAATATTAACACAGCATAAAATTCACGGAAATTCTAAGGCTTTATACAAAGGAGTTTTATTTAAATATAAAACACACACATAAGTATGACGATTTACTTACACATACTAGGCCTTGTTTCAATTCAGTTTACAACAAATCTTTTAGAAAATATTGGATTTTCTGGAAACAAACTTATAACAAACGTTAAGGAAACAACATTTATTTTTATAAAATACTTGTGAACTCACCAGCTTTATGCTGACACTCTCTTTTCAAAACAACTTGTATTCTCAGGTAATCAGTAATACAGGTAACCGCAAGATTTCTGAAGTCAAGACGCTAAGGCGTAGATTATTTTGCTACATTTTATCATCATATGTAATTTAATTGAAAACATGTATTTTTGGAACATGTATTTTGGGAACAATGTAATCTTTTAAATTATATCTATGATGGTTGTGTGTTACTTTCTTCACTATGGTTATGATACTGAGCATGACGTCATCCGCCCCCGAACGTTTCCGCCGTTCTGGTTTGGGGGTGTGACGCCGTGTGTATATGGAAATACAGGTGGGACCTGGTAGAGACCGTTGGGTCAAGGTACTGGATCTTGGGTTACAGGATTGAGTGTGTGGTCAATGAGTGGTGCAGAGGGATGTTTAGGCTGGGTAGCCTTGTCATTAGAACTCTTGGGAACGTGGTGGCTGGACCAGGTGCGAGACTGGTAGTCTCGGATTATGAGTTACGTACCAAGTTGGTTATTGGTGGGAACTCGCATTGGGAATCACGGGTGCTCTGTGTGAGGTCTTCATTTCAGTAGGATTTGAATTAAGGAATATGTATTCCAAGGGTATTAGTTGAAGGGTTTAGGGTTAAAGGATGATTTCAGTTTTGATGGCAGATCAGATTCTTGTGATTGTGTTTTGGTTTGGTTATATCTGTGTGGAGGGTCAGGCAAGTATGGGGTTTCGAAATTTCAGCAGCGGTATGTTGGTTCATATTTAAAGGAAGCAGTGTCTTGTTCAACATTAGAAGGTTTATCTCCCAGTCTGTCTCGCGTTGTTCATTATATTCATGGAAATTGTTATCATCAGGAGGAGCCTTCCCTCTAAGGAATATTTGTCCCTTTTTGGTCAAATGGAAGATTGTCGGCAGCAACGTATGGTATATAATTATGTCTTCTAGTGGTAACCTTAGTTTATCAGAAGTTGAGTAGTCAGTTTGGGGGATAAGTGGAATGGAATTACCAATGGTTCAGTATGGGTGGTCTGTCAGGGAGTCCGATCAAATTGAGAATTCGGATTTCAGGTTGAGTAGATGTGATTATTCTGTGTGGGATTCTTTTAGGATGAGAAGGGATTCGTTCATCTTCGGGTTGGGATAACTCTACTTGGGTTGGTTTTGTCGTCTTAGGGAAGGTTATGGTATGATCGGGGTTGTGTCCATGTGGCTCAAGATGTGTGGCGTGCCTGGGATAGTAAGGAATGATTTCTAGGACGAAATCTAATTTAAGTGGGGGAGAGTTGTAACGACATGTTCTAAATTGTTTCCTGTTTCAGGGTAGTGATCAAAGATCGGGTATTAACAGGCTTAGGGCCTTTGAGGAATTGAGATCTGGACTCATTTGGAGGTGAGTGATGTAATTTTGATGATCCGGGTGTTCGATTTGTGTTATGGAACCAAAGGGTATTTTGGTAAAGTGTCAGCTCGAGTTTTTATGGAAATTGGACTTTTTGTTCAGGAAATTGTAAGGCAAGTATGAGTTGATAAAATCATAGAGCTCCTCGTTACCTTTTCATGGATATAAGGATCGTCGAAATCGGATTTATAAAGAGGAAGTTATGGCCTTCAGAGTATATTAGGGTTTAAGGGTAACTCTAGTACGCAGGGCGTACCTTGGGAGTACGCATAGCATACTGGTGCGAGGGTTGGTGAGCGAGGCATACACTGGTGTACGCTTAGCGTACTAGGAGGGGGTGATCGTGGATGCGAGACCTTGTACGCTGGGTGTACTAGGGTTACGCGGGGCGTACGATGAGTTAATGGAAACCCTATTTTAGGGTGTTGCACCCTATATAAAGACCTTAAGTCCCTATTAATGGCCTCTTTACCATCCTCCAAACCACCTAAACCCTAAATCTCGAACCTTAGCCTCCATGGTTGTGTTTTTGAACCCGTGAGAGGAAGTTGGTGCTCATTTTGCTCATTTTGAAGGAATTGAAGAAAAGTGAAGTTGCATTGCTTGGTGTGAAGTTCTTAGATCTAGAATCACCCCTCATTTTGCAAGCCTCTTGAGGTATCAAGTTCATACCTTGGCTTTTGAATGCTTAGATCTCTTTATGTATTGGTTTTTATGCTTTTGGTCCCTTTTGGGTTGGTTTGATGAGTTAAGATGTTTGTGGGGCTTGTCCTTTTAGATCTGAGCATGTTTTGAGGTTCTTAAGCATAAAGATACAAGTTTATGGGGTTTATGGTCGCATTCATGCACTAAGTCATCTATTTAGTCCTTTTGAGCTTTAAGAGCTTCATTAATTCATGCATTCACGTAAAGTTAGCAACTTTACATGAAAAATCAGTCCAAGGAAGTCAGATATAGGTTTTGGAGTAAAGTCTTAATGTAATAAGAGTTGAATATGGAACATGGCTGAATACGAGGGTACGCTGGGTGTACAAGAAGGTTTGCTTAGCGTACAAGCCCTAAGGAAAGTATGTTGCGTGTACGTGCTGAGTACGCCCCGCGTACTCAACAGAGTGGGCCTCAAATCTTTTAGTCTTCGAGTTGGGGCATGATTTGGGCTTAGGTGTTTAGGGATTTGTTGGGGCATCTGAATTCTGGTGTTTTGGGCTGGGAATATTATTGGGCCTTGAGTTAAGGCCATGGAAGGGATTTGGGCCGAATTTGGAAAATGGGCCATGTTTGGGTCGTAGATGATTTTTTTGTCTTTGGGCCTTTTGGATTGTAGGTTTGGACCTTAGTCTTGGACCAAACTAGGTAAGCGGTAAAATGGCCTTTTTACCCTAGCTTTGGACTAATGGTTATGGATTGGAATTCAATTATTAATTGGATGTAATTTGATATTGATAGCTCACGGATTTGTGGGACCAACAGCCAAGGATTTATCAGTGTGATTCAGCAGTTCGAGCTGAGTCTCCTCACTGAGTTTAGAGGGCTGAAGGCACCAATGCCGACCCAAGGTTCATATGTTTGGATGCTAGATGTTTGCATGACTTATGCATGTGTTATGTGATGGTATGCTTACTGTGCAAGGCTCGATGCCAGGCGGGGCCTGATCAGTATATTGTGTGCTAGTTATTAGTATGTGTTCTATGCTTACCGGGCAAGGCCCGATGCCAGGCGAGGCCCGATTAGTATATTGTGTGCTAGTTATCAGTATGTGTTCTATACTTACCAGGCAAGGCCCGATGCCAGGTGAGGCCCAATGACTGTATTGTATGCTATTGTTTTATAACCATTATATGTGTTAGTATGATTATGTGGTATATATCTATGTGCATAGTGGACGGGGACCGATGTCAGGCGGGGCCTAAGAATAACAGATTTGTATACCGAGCGGGGCTCGATGCCGGGTGGGGCCCGATGCAGGGCGGGGGCCCTTTATGTGATTTATGTATGTATGGAATATGGTAGCTTTGGGAACTCACTAGGCTTTGTGCTTACGGTTTTCATTTTATGTTTTAGGTACTTCCGTTTTCAAATAAAAGAGCTCGGGATGATTGCAGAGCTTGCACCACCGCGTTCCGGATTTTCTTAACTTACTCTGATATGATGTGATGATTGACACATTTGTTTTATCTGGATTTTTATGATGATGATTCTGGAATACTGGTTTTATTAATTTAAAAATGAAACTTTTGGGTCTTATTCATGGGATGTTACACTCATGCTGATTTATTTCTGGTAGAAGATGTGTTGAAGGCTATTGTGATCTATGAAGATAGAACACTTTGTACCGTAGAGGTAGTGTATCCAAATCTTCAAGGAAAAAACTATAGCTCCCAGTTCCAGATCATGGGTAGTGTAGTTGTGCTTATGCGCCTTGAGTTATCGAGAGACATAAGCAATATCCTTGTCCCTTTGCATCAATAAACAACCTGATCATTGATGTGACACGTCACAGTATACAATGAAGTCATTTGTTCCTTCTGGAAGGGATAGGATTGGTGCGCTATATAATATTTTTTTCAGCTTTTGGAACACAACCTCTTTTTTGTCTTCCCAATTGAACTTTATGTCTCTTTGTGTTAATATTTTGAGGGGTTTGGCTATCTTAGACAAGTTCTCAATGAATTTCCGATAATAGCCTGCAAGGCCTAAGAATTAGCGCACTTATATTAGTGTCTTTGGTGCTCCTAATTCTTGATTGCTTTTATCTTTTCTTTGTCGATGTGAATCCCTTTGTTGCTGACCAAATGCCCTAGAAAGTTACTTCTCTATTCTAGAACTCACATTTAGAGAATTTGGCAGACAACTCTTCTTACCTTAGCAATTCCAGGATTAGTTGTAGGTGTTGACCGTGTTCTTCTTTGGATCGTGAGTATATCAATATGTCATCGGTGAATACGATCACAAATGTGTCTAAGTAGGGTTTGCTAACACATTTCATCAGATCCATGAAGACTGTATGGGCATTGGTTAGTCCGAATGGCATAACCAGGAACTCGTAATGACAGTAGCGAGTTCTGAATTCCGTATTCAGAATGTATTCCTCTTGGTCTCGAAGTTGATGACACCCTGATATCAGGTTGATCTTCAAGTAGTAGCTGGATCTTTGTAGGTGGTCGAATAAATCATCGATTTTTTGGAGTGGGTATCGGTTCTTGATGGTCAGCTTGTTTAGCTCCTAATAATCGATGCACATCCGGAAGGATCCATCATTCTTCTTGACGAACAACACAAGTACTCACAAGGTGAGAAGCTTGGTATAATAAAACCCTCATCAAAAGGTTCTTGTAGTTGGCTAGATAGTTCCTGCATTTCGAACAGTGCCAACCTGTAAGGGGATTTGGCTACTGTTGCTCTTGGGATCAAGTCGATTCGAAACTCGACTTGTCTGACTGAAGGTAATTCAGGTTGGTCTTCTGGAAATATTTCCATAGATTTGCACACTTGTGGTATGTCTTTGATCATCTGTTCCTTGCCCTTTTTATCTACAAGAAGAATCAAGACAGCACAGTGCTTCTTGTGTAGATATTTCTAAGCCTTTGTGCAAGAGATGATTTTGAGGTTTTTCCATGATTTGTCTCTATAATGATTAGGGCTTTTTGGTTGGGTAAGGGTAGTCGTATAGACTTTTCATAGCACATGGTTTCAGCTTGATGAAGGGATAGCCAATCCATGCCGATTATAATGTTGAAGCTTCTGATAGTAATTGGCATAAGATTTACATGGAAGGCGTGATTTATTAAAGTTAGTACACAATTTTCTAATACTTCTTGGGTGCTTCCAGACTGATCGTTAGCCAATTCTACCACATAATTTTAGATTAATGACTTAGTAGCTGCCTAAACTTAGGGGTAATAAATCTTCTATCAGCACCTTAATCAAATAGTATAGTTGCATACAAGTTGTAAACAAGGAACCTACCAATAACCACTGACGGATCCTGGATCGTGTCCCTTGCCCCAATCATGAATGACCTACCCTTGGCGTTCCTTCCTTATTGATTTAGCTTTGGGAAATCTCTCCTGAGGTGCCTAGCTTCACCACATTCAAAACAAGCTTGAATTCCAGTCGTAACTGTTCCTGGGTTCACCAAGGGTGCTGTTGTAGGTGTCGGGCTACTGCAGAACTTTGCAGTGTGGCCTTTCTTTTAAAGGTCATGCAGACACCTAGATGATGTTAGTTTCACCTATTTCAATTTGGGTGCTTCCCAACATATGATTTCGGTTGAGTGGGCGTTGTTGTTGTAGTTGATGTTTTTGTTGTAGTTGCATACGTCCGTACAGTCTCTTATTTCTTCCCATGAGATTTCCTCAATTTTCCCCGAAGCTCACCACCATAATTTCATTTATTGTTTCCAGACTTAGGGCCAGCCTTCAGAACTATGATTCCTTGACGGATCCCTTGGTTGGTTAATTGGAAGGCTATGCATTTGGCACTGTCGTAGGTTGTAGGCCTTGAAGCATCGACCATTCCTTTTATTTGTGAGACCAAACCCCATATGTACCATTCGGCCTTCATGTATTATGGGGTCACCATTCCTAGACATAGGGTGGCAAGGTCATTGAACTGAGTGGTGTATGTTAATATTTCAAAATGCTTCATGGTGAGGTTCCAAAGTTCCTACTCCAGCTTTTGTATTTCATCCCTAGGGTAGTACTCCTCAATCAGCATCAACTTCATCTCCTCCATGTTAGGGCTGTGTCTCCAAATGTGCAAGCGACGAACAAGACCTTGCAATCCTACATACATAAACTTATTTGGAAGACGGATTCCATTTTGTCGATCCATCTAGATAGACCGACCACCTTGTTTATGTAGAAGGATTTGGGTTTGCAATTCATAAACTCCTTGTAGGTACAGGTTTTGGAGTTTCCTCAATTGTCTCCTTGAGAACTGCTTCTACCTCCTCCTCTATTGCCACCTTGTATGGATCCAATGTTTCTATTAGATTCATAGTTTGAGAGTGCATCTGCAACGTGTTGTATAACCAACAATTCAATTGTTGTTGAATCCATTGGTGGTGGATCTAGTATAGGTGTCGATGTCATTCCAGGGTTACGTCGGATAACTCGTCTTGGAGGCATGTTTCGGTCCTATTATAGTTAGTGTAAGGAGAGTGTAATTGGTTTGTACAATCATGTTAGTCAAAACTATGTATATGTGTTTGATTGTATATGTCGAAATGTTAACTTAAATATCCCCTAAATCCCTAAGGATTCCCACTTTGTAATGTTTGAATATTCAAATGCACAATATTCAAATAACACGTTCTTTTAGTAGTATTAAACAAATGATTCATTTATATATTTCTTTTTACAATTACATCATTTCAAAAAGTTTACATCCATGTCCAAAACAACAAAAGATCTAGAGGGGTTAGGGCTATAGACGTTAAATATGTTGTTACCCCAAAGACTAAGCTCAAAAAAGATAGCAAGGATCTATACACTTGCATATATTGACTTTTCCCTATAACCCTAAGCCAATCCTTAGGGCGCATTCCGCCCTGGTTGGTATACCATAAACAAAAAATAGAACCTAGTATAGTAACCAGGTTCGTGAGTTGTTGTTGTGTGGAGTGAGCCCTGTGCTCAGCTGCATCCTCCGTAGCCACTGTAATGGTTTCTCGATGGCTCGCTACCTAGGCTAAGATCTCTAGTATTGTAATCTTAGCCTCAAGCGTCATAGTATGCATCTATACGACATCCAGACGGTGGAATGTTGTCTAGATCTCTTCCTCGTCAAGGTTATGATCCTCTTCCAAACTATACACCATGTTAGTTAGGTAAATGGTGTTTCCCTCGATGATGTGCAGTTTGTCACTAACAAACCAAATATTATGTCCCAGACATGTAGTGCGGTTTACCAGAACTGGCATCGAGTTGTCGGTAGGTTTCTCGGTAGTAGGGATAGGCGGTGGAGCATGTAAAATCTCACAGACCTTGAACCGGGATGGTATGTCATCATATTCACGCCATTCTGGATTTGTGTCATCCAAGATGGAGTGAGTTGTGGCTTGTATGGAGCCACAAGAGATGCTGGTGGGGGAGTCCTTTGCTTTAGGCTGCGAAGAGCAACAGTCTTCTGTGGAGTGTGCATCATGAGTGGTCCTCTTAGGACAAGGCATAAAAGTCCTTCTGATGGTGGAGGCAGTGGAGTCTCATCCTCGGTAATGGGATCTGACTCCTCCTCTTCTAGCTCCTCCTCAGAATAATTATCGACCTCCTCTTCAGATTAATCAATCCCCTGTTCAGTATGGTCGGTCTCAACCTCTGTATGCTCGATCTCCTCCTCTACAGGATAACCCTCCACTGATGAATCTGATGGATCCTCAGATGGTTTCTATGATGACTCGGAGGTTTCCTTAGATGGCTCTAAGGACTCTTCATCCCATGATGGATCCTTATAGGAGTTCAGAGGGGAGAGTGTTATTAGAACCTCGAGTGAGTGGGGATCTTCCTTCTCCGGTGAGTGAGGCATTATTAGATGCATTTTATATGCATCTTTTATCATGGTTTTATCAGTGTTTTCTTATAATTTGCTAACATTCTCCCTTGTATTGTTATAAAATGCGATGCTGTCATTATATTCTTAGGATGCCCCGTACTGCTCACTTTTTTATGATTTTCATGGTAACATAGAGCGAAATGAGAATACCACACTTTGAGGATGCGTTCGATGAGGCATTAGAGCTTAACTGGAGCTGAAAATTGATGATTGATGATAAGGACTGATCGGAAACCTCTTTAATCAGAGAATAACGTTTAGTCTGCGTGAAATTAAGAAAATACGATTCTGTTTTCTCCAAAAGCATGATTGTGTAAGTTCTTTGATGTTTTATTTAGACATTTTATGCAATCTGAAGATTTGAGGAAAACACGATTGTGGAATTCCCAAAAGCACGATCGTGTGAATGCAAAAAAGCCCATAAATAGAAACGTACTTCATTAAACTGGCTTTGGACGTGCGTTGAAGAAAAACACGATCGTGTTTCCCAAAAACACGATTGTAGAATTGCCCGATTTCTGATTGCACATATAAATAGCACTTGATTACCTTTCTATCGCCCTAACTTGGTTCCATACGACTTTTTGGCGAGTTTTTGAGGGTTTCTAGTGAACAACGAAGATTTGAAGAACGCAATTCATTATATTACTTCTGTTTAGTAACATTTATATTTTGTTACTTCTATCATTTGTAATCCTTTTTAGCCATGTCTGGCTAAAACGCCTAGATTTCAGTTTCGCATCGACTCGACTTTTTGTGCAAGTAATCATTAGGCTTGATTTTTGGTTGTGATTTATATCTAGTTTGATCAGTTTCGTGTTTAGATGAATGTATGATTTTAATTCAGTTTTTTTGGCCAATTGAATTGATATTAATTCATTCTAGTTAACTGGTTGTTAGAATCCGTAATTGTTTTAACTAACTGGTGTTAAGTAACCAAGATTAGATTGGTTATGTGCTAGGATTTAACTCTAATATAAACTGGTTGAACAAGTTTTTATGCTTCCGTGCCTATGAGAAGTATTGGACTTTGTTGGGAATTTTTAAAATGAGTAATTTTACTTTTCTAAATTAAGAAAATACGATTATGTTTTCTCCAAAAGCATGATTGTGTAAGTTCTTTGATGTTTTATTTAGACATTTTATGCAATCTGAAGATTTAAGGAAAACACGATTGTGGAATTCCCAAAAGCACGATCGTGTGAATGCGAAAAAACCCATAAATAGAAACGTACTTCATTAAACTGGCTTTGGACGTTCGTTGAAGAAAAACACGATCGTGTTTCCCAAAAACACGATTGTAGAATTGCCCGATTTCTGATTGCACATATAAATAGCACTTGATTACCTTTCTGTCGCCCTAACTTGGTTCCATACGACTTTTTGGCGAGTTTTTGAGGGTTTCTAGTGAACAATGAAGATCTGAAGAACGCAATTCATTCTATTACTTCTGTTTAGTGACATTTATATTTTGTTACTTCTATCATTTGTAATCCTTTTTTGCCATGTCTGGCTAAAACCCCTAGATTTCAGTTTCGCATCGACTCGACTTTTTGTGCAAGTAATCATTAGGCTTGATTTTTGGTTGTGATTTATATCTGGTTTGATCAGTTTCGTGTTTAGATGAATGTATGATTTTAATTCAGTTTTTTTGCCCAATTGAATTGATATTAATTCATTCTAGTTAACTGGTTGTTAGAATCCGTAATTGTTAACTAACTGGTGTTAAGTAACCAAGATTAGATTGGTTATGTGCTAGGATTTAACTCTAATATAAACTGGTTGAACAAGTTTTTATGCTTCCGTGCCTATGAGAAGTATTGGACTTTGTTGGGAATTTTTAAACTGAGTAATTTTACTTTTCTAAATTAATTCAGATCCTGTTTGATTAACTTAGTAAAAAGTAAGGTTTAATTCAAAGAACGTATTTTGGTTAAAAAAATGGTTAAAGAAGATTTTTAGAGCTTGTTAATGACTTTTAGTACCAATTTAGATAGTGCATAATTCAAACAATCAAGTTGAAGGTCATTTGAATGATTACGAGACTCATCACGGAAATGAAATTGCTTTTAATTATCTGAATTTTCATAAGTTACTAGTTGCATTTTTATATGTTTTTATTTAATATTAGTTTTAATCGTCACCCCCACCCCCCAATTTAATTTACTATCAGAGTAGTGCATTCCCCTTAGGGAAACCAAGTAGTATTTTTATACTTATTTATTATTTGTTTATGCGCTTATTACATGCTTTAACAAATTGGCGCTGTTATCGGGGACACGACAATACTAATTAATTTATGCCAAGATCTTTACGTATATTTGATTAGTCTTTGACCCAGAAATTTAGAAGACTGCGAGATAGCTAAAGAAGCACACAAAGCTTTAGAAGGAACAAGCGGGTCTCTCAATTCCATCATCTTCTTTACCATTAGAAATCACCACAACATAAGGCAGTCCCTTCTGGAACAAACCCAAAACTACATATTCATCGTTCCTTAAAGCATGACCATCTTCCCCTAACCATAATGCCAAGAAACCATATCCTCCACCATCCGAAAAATCTAATGACATTGAACCTCCTGACTCATAACTAGAAATGATATTAGGAGAGACAAGTATAATTTATTAGATTATTATATGATTAATAAACTAATTGGAAATTATGGAAAAATGATTTGTTAATATCTTATGTGATTAATATATTAATTGGAAATAGACAGTTTATTTGCTGATTTATTATGTGATTAAAAAATTAATATGAGATCAATTGTTAAATAATTGATTTTTAAATTTATATAATTAATAAATTAATGTGAAATCAATTGGAATTGAGTAATTATTAATCAGAATTAATCTGGAATTAATTCGAGATTAATTGGAATTAGTTAAAGGTGCAAGGGGGGAATTGTAATTGTTCAATAGTTGAACAAAAGAGGCAATTGTAGAAGCATCCATCTCATGGACGATTTTGTGGAGTTCCTTAGGGTCTCTAGAAGCATCCTGGTTGCATAAAAGGAAAGGATTTGAAATAGGGTTAAATCTATTATTTAATTAATTCAGATCTTGTTTTGTCTGCAAGTTACCTAAACTATAAATAGGACCGCTTGGCTTGCAATTTTGGTTGACCACATTACCTAGAGTGTAATATCCATAAAAATCAAGCCAATTTAAAACTTTTTCAACCATTCAAAAACCATTAATCATTACAAAGTGTCTTCAAAATAGTTTAAACATCAGAGTATCCCAGAAATCAAAATCATATAATATGAGGAGGTGCACGATCACGCCTTCGCCTACCCGCGATCATCTGAAGTACCTGAAACAAAATCAACAACTGTAAGCCCGAAGCTTAGTGAGTTCCCCCAAAATACCAACACCATACAAACCATAACAATATCATTCAAACAACATGCATATATAGAGTCTACAGTACGACTGGTACGCCTACACCGTGCCATCAGTCTACCTGGTACACTCTCAGAGTCTACAGTATGACTGGAATGCCCTCACCGGTCCATCAGTCTATATGGCCTACTCTCAGAACCTTCAGCATGTCTGGTCCACCCTTCCGGGCCTTCAGCCTGTCTAGACCGTTCTCCGGGCCTTCGGCCTGACTAGTACGCCCTACCGGGTCTGCAGTCTATCCGGGCCGCCCTTCCGGGCCTTCATCCTGTATGGACCGTTCTCCGGGCCTTCGTCCTGACTAGTACGCCATACCGGGTCTGCATTCTATCTGGGCCGCCCTACGTATGTTGGCCTAGAGCACAAAGCAGGACCGCCTCAACCCAACCCCCAATCACACAATCAACACATAAATATCATACGCTAGCTAGCATGTACAGCTAGTCATACATATCCAACAGATCACTAATCATAGCATCATCCTATATACCAGGATACCGATCTAACAGATCACTAGCATTGCAACATCCTATAACCAGGATACAGATCTAATAGATCACTAACATAGTATAATCCTATAACCATGATACAAACCATAAGGAGTCGGCCTTGGTGTCGTAGACCCTGTTGATATAGTGAGAAGAACACACCTTACAAGTACTGCAGAACTGGACTGAAAGTCTCCGATCGCTGTCTCACCAAAAATCCTGAACTATCCAAAATAATGAATACTAAGTCAACAATTGG
Source organism: Lactuca virosa (assembly GCF_052849685.1). Classification (NCBI taxonomy): domain Eukaryota; kingdom Viridiplantae; phylum Streptophyta; class Magnoliopsida; order Asterales; family Asteraceae; genus Lactuca; species Lactuca virosa. The sequence continues at coordinate 302,768,413 of NC_136433.1, read as the reverse complement.
TATATCAATCTTGACCAAGGGTCCCATAAGGGTAATTGTCAATTATTGCCTTTTCTCTAATTTGGGACAAGGCCCAATACCAAATCCATGATCTAAAAGTCCACAGATACAAGGCCCATCATTGGCCTAATTTTTTCCAATTGGGCCTAACTCCCTAATTGGGCCTCATTTTAAGATCCATTACCAAAACTGGACCAAAAAACATTTATTCAGAAAGTCCAGCAAGGCCCATGACAAACTGGCCCAAAAGTAGCCCAACCTTGAAGCCCAAATCGCTAAAAGCCCAACAGAGGGCGTACGTGGGGCGTACTCCTCTGGTACGCTGGGCGTACTCCGCCTTGCTTTTACCACCATCGGGGTGGTTGATCCAGTATGCTGGGCGTACAGAATTTACACGGGGCATACGCAAACTTTACCAAAACTCTAATAAGTGCTTAATGGCTTAAGCACTTAAGCCCAAATTCCAGATCCATCGACCAAATGTGTCTTAGAACCATAAAGTCTAAAACTTTAAGACTTTGGACGTCCATAAAGTTCTTAATACCTAGTCTTAACCCATTAAGACCTTTCTACTACATGCGTGGGCAACTTTTAGCCATTCAGACGTTGTTTTTATCACTTAGGACCCCTTCTAGCGTCTGAAAGGACATCTTATTGCGTTCAAAACATAGCATGCACCAACGTGGGACTTTTGGGACAAGAAATGGTTTCATAAAGTTACTATGACTAGATCTACATCATACAAGAATAAAGGTTGGAGCTTCTGGAGCACAAAGTAACCTCAGATCTACAAGCTTGACTTCCTTCTCCAACTTCTTGATACAATACCTTCTTCTCGAACTACTCAAAACACACAGTTTTAGCTAACACACTCAAGAGAGAGGTTAGGGTTTGGGGAAAATGGCTCAAAGCTATGGAGGTTGAGGGGATGGAGGGTTTTGAGCTCATCAGGACATTTATATAGCACCGAAACCCTAAATATTAAGGTTTCCATCTGTCGTGAGTATGCCCAGCGTACACAAGTGTACAGCCAGCGTACTAGGGCGCGCCTAGTACGCTCAGCGTACCTTATGTACGCTTAGCATACTCTCTTGATCCCAAAGTTGCAACTTTGGCCCTTAGGCTTCTAATGGATTCACTCTTCCAACCCCATGGACTACAAATGAGAAAATAATAATAAAAGAGAGGATTTAGAAATACCTGTAAATCTCGGGCTGCGACAACTCTCCCCCACTTGACCTAGACTTCGTCTGAGTATGCTGCGGTGAACAACTCCGGATAGTGCTCCCGCATCTCGGCCTCCGGCTCCCAAGTCCACTCAGATTGTTTCCTATGCTGCCACTATACCTTTACCAAAGGTATTTCCTTGTTCCTCAAAACCTTCACGTTACTCTCCAATATAGCTATGGGTCTCTCGACATAGTTCAGGCACTCGTCCACATGAATGTCATCCAACGACATGACCGCATCCTTATCTAATATGCACTTTCGCAACTGTGAAACGTGGATAATGCTGTGAATCTGAATGAGCTCCTCCGAAAGATCCAGTCTATATGCCACCTTGCCAACCCTAACAATAATCCTGAATGACCCGATGTATTAGGGACCCAACTTCCCCATCTTCCTGAAGCGAATCACACCCTTCCAGGGTGAGACTTTCAGTAGTACCATGTCACCAACATGAAACTCCAATTCAGATCGGCGCCGGTCGGCGTAACTCTTCTACCGACTCTGAGCAGTCTGTAGTTGCTGCATAATCTGTTGTATCATCTCGGTAGTCTGCAAGACTACCTCGGTCCGACCCATCACCCTGTGACCATACAACAGCTCATAAGGTGGAGCACTAATGTTGGAGTGATAGTTGTTGTTGTAGTAGAACTCTGTAAGGGCTAGGTAGGAGTCCCAACTCCCACTAAAGTCAATAACATATGCCTTCAACATATCCTCGAGGGTATGAATGGTCCGCTTGCTCTGGCCGTCTGTCTGCGGATGGTATGCGGTACTGAAATGCAGCCGCATGCCCAGTTCCTCGTGGAACTTCTGTCAGAAACGGGAGGTGAAACGCACATCACGGGATGATACAATAGAGTCCGGCACCCCATGGCGAGCAACGATCTCGCGGATATATACATCGGCCAACTTCTCGGCCGAGGAATTCCCACGAATGGCCAGGAAATAGGCGTTCTTGGTCCGTCAATCCAAGATGACCCATATAACATCATATCCCTTCACCGTCCTTGGCAACTTGGTGATAAAGTCCATCGTGATCTGCTCCCATTTCCACATGGGAACCTCGAGAGGCTGCAACTTGCCATGCAGCCTCTGGTGCTCGGCCTTCACCATCCTGCAGGTCAAGCACCTCTCGATGTACCAAGCGATCTATCGCATCATGCACGGCCACCAGTAAGTCAAAATCAGATCCTGGTACATTTTGGTGGCCTCCAGGTGAATAGAGAAGCGAGACTTGTGAGCCTCCTCCAGTACAATCTGTCTGAACCCACCAGACATTAGAACCCAGACCCGACCACAACGGGTCAACAATCCCCAACTATCCTGCACGAATCTGGTGTCTCGCCCATAATCTTGTCAAGCTTCTAGTTCTCCTGTCGTACACCCTCAACCTGAGCTTCCCTAATCAAGCTCACAAATGGAGTATCCATTGATATCCTCATACATGTCGTTGGAATAGAAGATCCAGCCGACTTGCGGATCAGAGCGTCCGCCACAACGTTCGCTTTACCCGGATGGTAACGGATCTCGCAGTCATAATTCTTGACTACGTTCAGCCACCTGCGCTGCCTCATCTTTAGGTTCGCCTGATCCATGATATGTCTCAAACTCTTATGGTCCGTGTATATGGTACATCGGACCCCGTAGAGATAATGTCTCCAAATCATGAGAGCGAATGCCACCGCTCCCAACTCCAAATCGTGCATGGGGTATCTCGTCTCATGCGGCTTCAACTGTAGCGACGCGTAGGCTATCACTCGTCCTTTTTGCATGAGGACCGCTCCCAGTCCTGTGATGGATGCATCACAGAACACTAAAAAATCCTCAACTCCCTCCGGGAGAGTCAAGACTGGAGCCTCGCAAAGTCACTGTCTGAGGGTCTCAAATGCCCTCTGCTGCTCAGGGCCCCACCAGAAATCCACCCCCTTCCTCGTCAGACGAGTGAGGGGTACTGCACTCTTGGAGAAATCCTGTATGAATCTTCGGTAGTACCCTGCCAATCCCAAGAAGCTCCTGATATCCGAGGGAGATTTTGGAACCTCCCACTGCATAACCGACTTGATCTTGGCCGGATCAACCAAAATCCCCTCCTGGTTAACGAGATGTCCAAGGAATTAAACCTCTCGTAACCAAAACTCGCACTTCGAGAACTTGGCGTAAAGCCGTTCTCGCCTCAAGACTCCATATAGTTCCCGAAGATGCTCCTCATGCTACTCTCTGGTCTTGGAATACACCAAGATGTCATCTATAAACACAATGACTGAGCGGTCGAGCATCGGTCTGCATACATGATTCATGAGGTCCATATATATAGATGGCGCATTGGTGAGCCCAAGCGGCATCACCACAAACTTGTAATGTCCATAACGAGTCCGGAACGCGGTCTTCTCCACGTCCTCCTCCCTCACTCTGACCTGATGGTACCCGGATCTCAAATATTTCTTGGAGAGCCAAGATGCTCCCTGTAGCTGATCAAAGAGATCATCGATCTATGGTAGTGGATAACGGTTCTTCACTGTCAACTTGTTCAACTCCTGTTTGTCAATGCATATCCGGTGTGAACCATCATTCTTCTTCACGAAGAGAATCGGCGCTCCCCACGGAAAACTGCTCGGACGAATGAACTGTTTGTCTAGCAGCTCCGGTAGCTGAGATGACTGCTCCTGCATCTCAGGTGGTGCAAAATGGTACGGCGCCTTGAAGATAGGGGCCGCACCTGGCACAAAGTCGATCCTGAACTCAACATGCCTCGTCGGAGGCACTCCAGGTAACTCTTCCAGAAACACGTCAGCGAACTCCCTGACGACTGGAATCTCTGAAACCGAGACCTGATCCCTAACCCGCGTATCTACCACATACGCTAAATAACCTGCACACTCATGCTGAATATACTTCCAAGCCCTGGATGCTTAACAAAATCCTGAACCCAACCTGGTGCCCTCGCCGTAGATAACCAGTTCTCCCCCACTTGGGGTTCGAACTACCACACGCAGACCCTCACAGTCGATCATGGCACTGAATCGACTCAGCCAGTCCATACCCACTATTATACAAACATCCCCATGGGAATCGAAATGAAATTAATCGGGAAGGACACCCCGAAGATCTCCAGAACGCTACCCCGTTAAAATGAAGAAGCAGAAGTCCCATGTTCGTTGGACACTCTAGCTCTCCTAAAGGCAAACACTCTAGCTCTCCTAAAGGCAAACCTTACTCCGTACTAAAAGATTGTGAGAAAAAAGACCGACTCGCCCGTGAGTCAAACAATACGAAAGCAGGTAAGGAGTTCACTAAGAACGTACCTAACATAGGTACAACACATATAAGCAAAAAATAAATATAATCAACAAGATGAGAGATAGAAAACATACCAGCAACCACATCTGGTGCTGCTCAAGCTTCCTTGGTTGTAAGCTGGAAGGTGCGTCCTTGAGCCCTCTGGGGCCTTGCTCTACCCTGACTCCCGTCAGTAATCCTCAGTGTAGCCGGTGCGGGAGTCTTCACATGACCAACCTGATTGCAGTGGTAGAAAATCCTCATATCCTGAACCGGGGCTAACTGGTGGCAATCCCTCGCAAAGTGCCCCTCCTCGCCACACTTGCGGCACCCACTACCCGATCGACAAACCCCCGAATGACCCTTCCCGCACTTCCCACAAGTGCGGCCACGCTGGCCTCCAGAACTAGAATCAGCGGTCTTAGACCGCTTTGGTGCCAGCTGTGACTGCACCGGGGCCTGCCGCTGCTCTCTAAACTGTAGCTTAATCTCAATCTCACGCCGCCTACCGGCATCCTGTAACTCCAAAAGTGTAGCACAACGCTGGGTAGCAACAAACTGTCAGATGTCAGCCTTGAGCATGCTCAGATAACGTGTCATATGAGCCTGCTCGGAAGCAAACTCCGGGCAAAACATCACCCTCTCAGTGAACATACGGGTGATCTCCGTCACCGACTTCGCATCTTGTCTCAACTCCAAAAACTCATGAGCCAACCGCTCTCGCTCGACCCGAAAAATGTAGCAGGAGCGGAACATCTCCATGAACTGATCCCATGTCACTGCAGCTCTCTACTCATCAGTATACGACCCTGCCATCAACCTCTAGCAGTCCTTTGCCCCGGACCTCAGCAGGTTCATGGCACATCTGACATTTTGGTCAGTAGGACATGAGCATGTGAAGAAACATCCCTCCACGTTAGATAGCCACCTCATGGCTATGATCGGGTCCTGAATCGCATCAAAAGTCAGGGGCTATGTGTTATCAAAAGTCAGGGGACATCAAAAGCCCGACTGGCCCTACTGCCTGCAGCTGCAACGGATGCGGAAGCTGCAACGGCAGCTGTCTCGGAAATGGCTACATAGCGCTCATCAAATTACTCCACCATGGCGGTCTTGATAGACCCAAAATATCCAGCAACTGAGCCCGGAACAACGTAGCAACCTCATCATGCAGGATCTCCCGAATCCTAGCGTCCAACTCATCTGGCCTCACCTGGCTGATAGTCTCGGGCACTCCTGGTGCACCCTGACTGCCCTGTCCTGATCCCGATCTGGATTCGATCATGAATCTCCTCGTAACCACCTTACTAAAAATATACCAGGAAGATATCAGATACTCCATATAACAATCCGGGAACCAACTCCTAATAAAGCCCTAGGGGTTGTGACCTCCTTGCTACGAGTATGGGTCCTGTGCTTTTAGTAGTACGGGCCCATACTACCTTCCACACCTACACATATTTGTCGCAAGTATCATCACAATGCCCTAACAATACACTTAATCATAGGCAAGTGCTCAATCCTTACTTCCTAGAGGAATGATAAATATCTCATAACTGGCCGACTGACCCCGCATAACTTATCCATGAAACTTCCACCAACCCTGCAACACTCGTGTATGCTAGCCATACATAACGTTGGACCCTATAGACATTCGAATACCTGATCCTACCCTAAACCCTTCATCAAACAAGAACAGGAAATAAGGCCACACCAAACATTCTCAGGCTATAAGATCTTTGTTATATATGACCGTGATGCATACACTAAGTAACTACAGTAATGATGTCAATTTCATATAAGGAAAAACCCTAGGCATCATATAATCAGGCAATTCTATCATGCAATTCCTGAAGATCCCTAGCCTAGTACTAGCATGCTGTTCTAACATATCACAAAATTAAATAATCCGTAAGGTATTTTGGGGTCTACTTACTGGCTCCGACTGATCGTACACTTGCATCCTCCTTTAGTATTTTGAAAACCATTTGAAAATCAGTTTGAAAGTCTTGTCCTTATTTTGATACTGGATTCATACGAGCGTTCCTCCACTTCACTCAAACCAAGGCTCTGATACCAACTTGTAACATCCATAAAAATCAAGTCAATTTAAAACTTTTTCAACAATTCAAAACCATTAATCATTACAAAGTGTTTTCAAAATAGTTTAATCATCAGAGTATCCCAAAAATCAAAATCATATAAAATGAGGAGGTGCACGATCACGCCTTCGCCTTCCCGCGATCATCTGAAGTACCTGAAACAAAATCAACAATTGTAAGCTTGAATCTTAGTGAGTTCCCCCAGAATACCAACGCCATACAAACCATAACAATATCATACAAACAACATGCATATATAGAGTCTACAGTACGACTGGTCTTCCCATACCGGGCCATCAGTCTACCTGGTCCACTCTCAGAGTCTATAGTATGACTGGACCGCCCTCACCGGGCTATCAGTCTATCTGGACCACTCTCAGAACCTTCAGCATGTCTGGTCCGCCCTTCCGGGCCTTCAGCCTGTCTGGACCGTTCTCCGGGCCTTCGGCCTGACTAGTACTCCTTACCAGGTCTGCAATCTATCTGGGTCGCCCTGGGTATGTTGGCCTAGAGCACAAAGCAGGACTGCCTCAACCCGACCCCCAATCACACAATCAACACATCAATATCATACACTAGCTAGCATGTACAAATAGTCATACAGATCCAACATATCACTAATCTTAGCATCATCCTATATACCAGGATACCAATCTAACAGATCAGTAACATAGCATCATCCTATAACCAGTATACAGATCTGACAGATCACTAAAATAACATAATCCTATAAAAAGGATACAAACCATAAAGGGTCGGCCTTGGTGTCGTATACCCTGTTGATATAGTGAGAAGAACTCACCTCACAAGTAGTGCATAACTGGACTAAAAGTCTCCGACTGTTGTCTCACCAAAAATCCCGAACTATCAAAAATAACGAATACTAGGTCAACAATTGGTATATCAATCTTGACCAAGGGTCCCACAAGGGTAATTGTCCATTATTTCCTTTTCTCTAATTTGGGCGAAGGCCCAATACCAAATCCATGATCTAAAAGTCCACATATACAAGGCCCATCATTGGCCCAATTTTTCCCAATTGTGCCTAACTCCCTAATTGGGCCTCATTTTAAGATTCATTACCAAAACAGGCCCAAAACACATTTATTCAAAAAGTCCAGCTAGGCCCATGACAAACTAGCCCAAAAGTTGCCCACCCTGAAGCTCAAATCACTAAAAGCCCAACAAAGGGCATACGCGGAGCGTACTCCTCTGGTACGCTGGGCGTACTCCGCCTTACGTTGACCACCATCGGGGTGGTTGTCCCAGTATGCTGGGCGTACAAAATTTACATGGGGCGTACGCAAACTTTACCAAAACTCTAATAAGTGCTTAATGGCTTAAGCACTCAAGCCCAAATTCCAGATCCATCGACCAAATGTGTCTTAGAACCATAAAGTCTCAAACTTTAAGACTTTGATGATGATCGGAAACTTCATGATAATAAGAAAAGGGCTGATCTTAAATCGAACAAACAGGTTTTCTCTAAACCAGCCACAGGTACTTTGCCGAAATTGACTGTGGCTGAGCCAAGGTCAATTTCGTCAAAGGGTGCGTCTGGATCTTCGACTAATTGTAGCCGAAAATCTAAACGCTCTAACAAAAGGAAAAATGTTTCTAATACACCTGTGAATACTTTAAAACCTAACTACCAATGGGTGCCCAAATCTAAAATTGTCCAATTATCTTCATCCTCTGAAAGTGTTTCTGATATTAATGCAAATTTGAAAAATCAAAAAGATAAATCTGTCAAAGTCAAGAGTACACCCAGGGCTGTAATAACATGGGTTCCCAAATCTAAATAATCCCGCTCATTGTGCAGGAACAGCTTCAGAGGAATGTCGCCAGACCATGGTATGTCGACATCGGTTGTTCCAGGCACATGACAGGAGACATCTCCCAACTACACAATATTCAGAATTTTAATGGGGGATACGTTTCCTTTGCAGGAGGAGATGGCAGAAAAATCACTCAAAAAGGAACAGTTTCCAATGGAGTGCTGACCTTCGAGAATGTTAACTACGCGCCCAAGTTAAAGCACAGTTTGTTGAGCGTCTCTCAGATTTGTGACAAGGGCTATTCAACACATTTCACAGATAAAGAATGTCTAATTTTGAAGCCAGGCATTGTCATTCCAGAAGAATGGATTCTTGTGAAATCAAAACGGGATGGCAATGCATATATCATTGACATGAACAACAATCTTCCTGAACAAATCACTTGCCTTTTCTCAAAGGTTTTCGAGCACAATGCTATGCTGTGGCATCGAAGACTCGGACATGCTAATGCAAAGAACTTGAATTGACTTGGTAAGAATGAAATAGTGCGCAGGCTTCCTGTCAAGGATTTCATAACGTTTGAAAAGTGTGTGGCATGCACCCAAGGAAAACATCACAGAAAACCACATCTACCTAAATAGGTCAATTCAATAAACTAGGTGCTATAATTGTTACATATGGACTTATTTGGTCCGGTCAACGTCCTCAGCATCAACAGAAATTGATATTGTCTGGTTATGATCGATGATTTCTCGCAGTTCACATGGGTTTTCTTCTTGTCCAACAAGGCTGGGGTTGCTGACTTGATTAAGAAGTTTATTGTGATGATAGAGAACCAGACCAACGACCGGGTGAAGGCGCTCAGAACTGACAACGAGACAGAATTCAAGAATGTTGTTCTCGATCATTTTTGTGCGGAAAAGGGGATAGTGCATCAATACAATGCCGCTCGCACTCCTCAACAAAATGGTGTTGCTGAGCGGCGGAACCGAACATTACAAGACACCGCAAGGACGATGTTATGTGACTCCAAACTTCCAGTTTTCTTTTGAGCCGAGGCGATCAACACGACATGTTATGTTCAAAATCCTGTTCTGATCAACAAAGCTCAGATGAAGACTCCATACGAAATTATCTACGATCACAAACCATCTGTTAGTCACTTCCGTATTTTTGGTTGTCCATGCACCCTCCTTCATCTGGAATCCAATCCCAAATTCAATGCCAAAGCCGATGATTGTTACTTTGTGGGGTATATTGCTCGTACCGCGTACAGGGTCTACAATAAGAAGACAAAGCAAATCGTAGAATCCTTCGACGTGCGCTGGTTGGAGGAGAACGAAACGGATGCCAGAGTCGGTCCAGATTGGTTGTTTGATTATACATCTTTTATCAAGTCATTCAATGTGTTTTCAAACGATTTGTCTGGTTCCATATCTGGTTCGAAGGCTGTGATTGAAGATGAAGATGAAGAAGTTGTTTACAGACCGCCGGTGGTATCCTCTACGACTCCTACAGTGGATGCATCTGTTCCAAGCGATTCGTCAGAGTCTCCGTCTCAACCAAACAATCCAGATGCTGATGCTACTCCTCTTACTCCTGATAAAAGAGAGTTCATGTCCAAAGATGCTTCCGCTGTTACTCAAACATTCATGGAACTTCTCTTTCTCGAAGCAATTGCTAATGAGTTTGTGGCAGGCCCCTCTCACGATTCCACACCGTCTGAGATGGATCATTCAGCAGATGATGGATTTGTCAATATTCACAACCTTCACGTAATGCTCAATGACATCAGCCAGGAGCTACCTTCCAGAATTCAACGCGATCACCCGATCGAAAACGTCATTGGTCAGATGGGCGACGGTGTTCAAACGCGGAGTCAGAGTGGAGATGTAAATACATGTCTCTATTCTTGCTTCATATCTCAAATAGAGCCAAAGAATGTTGAAATGGCTTTGAATGAGCCCAGCTGGGTGGATGCTATGCATGAGGAGTTGAATCAGTTTGAAAAGCTTGGGGTTTGGAAACTGGTTGAATTACCTAAGGGAAAGATGTCACTCGACAAGCGTTGGGTTTATAGAGACAAGCAAGATGATTCAGGGGTTAGTGTGCGGAATAAGGCCCGATTGGTTGTACGTGGATTTCTCCAAATTGAGGGTCTTGACTACACCGAAGTTTATGCTCTAGTGGCTCGCTTGGAGGCTATTCGCATTTTCCTCGCGTACTCTTCTTACATGAACTTCACGGTTTACTAGATGGATGTCAAGACTGCCTTCCTATACGACCCTGTGAAGGAAGAAATATATGTTGATCAACCTCCTGGGTTTGTCAATTCGAAGTTTCCGAATCACGTGTACAAGTTGGACAAGGCTTTATACGGGTTACATCAAGCTCCAAGGGCGTGGTATGCAACTTGTACGAAGCACTTGCTCGAGCATGGCTATTCACAAGGAACAATTGATCAAACCTTGTTCATTACACATGTTGGTGCCGATTAGATTCTTGTTCAAATCTACGTCGATGACATCATTTTCGGGTCAACATGTCCACAGCTATGCAAGGAGTTCGAATGCGTGATGAAGAAGAGGTTGGAGATGAGTTCTCTGGGGGAGATGACCATGTTTTTGGGACTTCAGGTCAAACAAGAATCAACCGGAATCCTGCTACATCAAGCCAAGTATTTTGAAGATATGCTAGAGAAGTTCGGGTTTCGAGACGCCAAACCTGCACTGACGCCAATGGCCGAGAGACCCCTGTTGACTGCAGATATTGAAGACGAATCTGTAGATCAAACTGACTACAGATCGATGATCGGATCGTTGATGTATCTAACCGCAAGCAGGCCAGACATCATGTTCACGGTTTGTCAATGCGGACGATATCAGGCTAATCCTAAACTTTCACATCTTATTGTTGTCAAAAGAATTTTTCGGTATCTCAAAGGCAGCCTAAAATTAGGTTTTTGGTATCCGAAAAATTCTGAATTTGATTTATATGCTTTTGCTGGCAGTAATTATGGAGGCTGTGAGCTTGACAGGAATACAATGTATGGCGGATGTCAATTTCTTGGAGATCGGATGGTGTCATGGCAGTGCAAGAAATAGCATATAGTCTCAACCTCGACAACAGAGGCGGTATACGTAGCTGCTTCTGCCTGTTGTTCTCAAGTTATCTGGATACAACATCGATTACTGGACTACGGTTTGAATTTTCTAGAAACCCTTATTTTTTGTGATAATGAAGCTGCAATTCAAATTGCTAAAAATCCAGTCCAACACTCGAAAACCAAGCACATCGATATCAAAGTGCATTTTATCAAAGATTCTTATGAGCGTTTGCTCATTCGGTTGGAACATGTTCCCACTACTAATAATATGGCAGACTTGTTCACAAAACCATTTAAAAAAGCTCGATTCGATGTGCTTGTGGTATTTTTAAAAATGATTCACTTTGAGGACTAATTTTTGTTTTAGGTTAGTTTAAATTTGCGCATTTAATTTTCATTCTCACCCATGCAAAAATTTAATGGGAGAAATTAAAAAAAAACCAAACAACAATTAGAAAAGTAAAAAAAAATCGAAAAACAGTTGCTTTTCTGTAAGTGTTGTGACGGGAAGTGATATATTCATGTGATAACACGCAATTTGAATCTGTGTAATGTACAAAAGTTGAATTGTCTAGGCTCTGTGTTCGACGCACTGGTAGACACGAAGGATTTTAATGGACTTGACTAGGTGTAAATGAACTTAAGGAATCTAGAGATTTGACAAATCTTAACTTAGATAGTTCCATTTAGCGTGACAATATGACGCTTGGGTAGATTGAGCAGGGAGATATACATGAGAATCCACCGGTCACACTAAAGTAATCTGTATCTAGAACCGTGGTTTAACTCTTCCTCGATGTACGGATTATGTCCTTAATTCTAGTATTGACGGGGCGACTGGGGAATTCCGATAAAGTAGGTCTGTAGAAAATTATTTTCTTGATTTCTTTCTATTAGTCATATGTTGCCTCCTCTGCGTGATTGAAATACATCCGACCTGGATTGTAACATATGCAATTCTATTTCTCTGCATCTTCTATCTATGAAATTCTTCCTATCTGTTAGCCATATGTTGTCTCCTTTGCCTGATTGAAATACATCTGACCTGGTACCCAACATATGCACCATTCTACTTCTCAATCCCTCCAAATCTGGTTAGTCATATGTTTCATCCTCTGCGAGATTGGAAGAGATCCGACCTGGGTGTACAACATATAAATTCTAAATCTGACTTCTCCCATAATAATTGTCTGCTCACCTAAAGTAAGGAGTACTTTGGAAGTCCCTGATTATTGGGGTATGTCAGGAAGCAGGAAACATGTTCTAATACATTTAAAATTGAACAATCACGAGGTTGTCTGTAGATCTCGCTGCTCAATTTAGGTGGAGAACAATATCCTTGGTCGTCGTCAGATGAATGGTCCTTAGGAATTTTATCTAGAAACGTAAGGTTATAATGCCTTGTCATTTATAGTATGTCAAAAATTTGCCGCGATCTTTTGTGTTTAAGTGGACCACAATACTGGCAATCGACTAGATCTAGACATGAAGGTAGAGGTACCGATAAACGGATTTGGACTGTCTAAAAAAACTTTGATCCCAATCTCATAAAAATACCATTAGCGTTAGTTGAGGTGAAATTAGTGTTAATTCATTTTAATTTCAAATTTTATTTTTATGTTTATTTTTATTTTTTTCTTGATAAAAATCAAAAATTAAAAAAATTAGAAATTTGTTTAGTTTAATTTTTAGAATTTGTTTAATTTTATTTTTATTTTATTATTATTTTTTTAGTCCTCAAAATGCATTATTTTTTAATTGTTTTTGGGTATTGGGCTTAATTTTTGAAGCTTTTTGGGTTGTAGTCCATGGGTTTTGGACCGGGTCTTGGGTCCGGGTATAAAAGGTGTTGAGTCCGGCTGTACACTCCTTTACTCTCATTTTTCTTTCTACGGCCGTAAACTCCCTTAAATCCTCTCAAAGGCTGTTCATCGATCCATCTATATTTGTGTTTATAACTTGAAACTGATTGTTTACGTTTGTAGGTATGCCCATTGAAGGGCTTACGGTCGTACACCCGTTTACGGCCGTACACCCGTTTATGGCCGTAAACTCCCTATCTGACCGTAAACTCAATTTTTTCGACATTAAAATCTGTTTTTAACACTTAATCACCATTAAAGCCTAATTAAATTGTTACATGAGTAAAACCTTAGTCTTAAATGATTAAATAAGTTGTTTTCTCACTTGGCTTGGTTAAGTGCTGTCACACCCCCAAACCAAGGATGGCGGAAACGTCCGGGGGTGGAGGACTTCATGTATAGTATCATAACAACAATTGTAATAGTAATTGAAGCAAACACAATCAACATATATATAATTGAAAAAGTGACATCATTGTATGAATTACATGTTTACGAATCAATTACAATATGTTGACAAAATATGAAATAGTAGACGCCTTAGCGCCCCATCCTCAAAAGCACTTGGTTACCTGTTTAATGATTTCCTGAGAATACAAGTTGTTTGAAAAAGTGTCAACACAAAGGTTGGTGAGTTCATAAGCTTTTGTTTGGTATTATTAAAAGCCTTTCGTTTGTAAAAGTAGTATTTGTGTTACAAAATCCAATATTTTCCTTAATGTGTAAATGTAGTCTTAAAACCCAAAGACCGAAATGTACAAGTAATTTGTCATATTCATAGTAAAACAATGCAAGTTTAAATCGACATAAACTCGTTAAATTTTAATGAAGTTCCCGTAAATTCCAATGTTTATTAATACTTTATGTGAGTTTATTATAACCATACTATGACCAAGGTTGCCTAAAACGACGTTCTTCAGGCGTTGGAAATGTTATGACATTTGTCACCGCAGACCTATCGGTCTAACTGTTGCATGCAGTTTAGGTGTGGGTTTGTCAAACCCAATATAGATCTATACAAAAGTATCACGCTCTCCCTCGAGGAGACTCTGGTTATAATACAGGACTTAATGGTAATTTGAAGTAAATGTCTCACAAAGTCATTAACGGAATTACGTGTTATGAAAACTTGGTACCGTATGGCCGTACCTTGCTTAATGAAAATATCATTTGTATAAATGTACCCTTTTTAAATGTATGTGTTATGTAATTTATCATAAACTATACCTATTATAGTTTATCAACCAAGGGTAGTACGTAGTAATGTATGCAAACTATATTCAAAATAGTTTATTAAATGTTTGAATGTATCGGTTGTACTTTGATTATAATCACTTGTTATTCTTTATATTTTATATGTCCAAATCCATTTGTAAACTGATGTGTGTCTAAATATTAAGATAAAATGTCATATATTGCAATAACATATAATCACATAAAGATATACACCTTGCTCAACATGTTACAAGGTGAAATGAAATTGACAGCAACTTTTTGTTGAATACAGTTTCTGTTACTGTTCTTAGAAAATTTATAGAAAAATCATCCAAGCTCTAAATCCAAATCCGAAAATTCTGAGAGTTTGGAATATGAGTCTAGTTTGTTTGTAAATTTTATCATGATTTTTAGTGATCTCTAACAGAGGTGAAAATGTTCATAATCACAGACTGGTCCGGGTTTGCCTCTGAAATGACAGGCAGTTTTGTAAAAATCACCATAAATTGTAGAAAAATCATATGGAGATGTGCAAGTAGCCATTTTAAAGCTAAGAGTTTGAACTACTTGCACCTGGAACAGTTTTGAAAACTAAAATATTTAAGTTGACCAAAACAGTCCGTGATCGAAGTTCATCTTTTCTGATGTAATCTGATAGAAAAAGTTTAATTGTGTTCTTGATGATTTTACTTGTATTCCCCCCTTAAAACTTAAGAAAAACATGTAAATGTAGGGGTATGAACTCACCTTATGTGGTTTCAGTAGATGAAAGTGAGAGAGAGGAAGTATTCAACCCAAGAACACTAAGAAGATGTCTTGATGATTCGAGAATCTAACACCGAATAAGATGGAATTTGTGTAAGATATCAATGATTTGAGTAGAATGGAGTGTAATAATTATATGAATGATGAAGATACTTACTAATTGAAGAAAGAAATCCCTGAAGAAAGCCTTGAAGTTCTTGAAGTTGAGAGAAAAGATGAGAGAATTTTGGAGAGTGTCCTTTTAGAATGAAAGAACTTTATGGAGAATGAGGATAGAGGATCAATCCTCCAGCTCTTAGAACATGGGAAGAGCTGGAGATTGGGTGTAAAGGTCCACTAAGGAGACAAGGGGTAGTGGGAAAGAGTGGCTGATCATAGAGTGAGGTGGTGGTGGTTTGCTTTTGCCATAAATTAAGGAAAAGCAAATATTCCCTCAATAATTAGTTCAACCACTAATTCTTTTAATATATTTTTATAAAAACCCTGGAGATTTATATATTTTGGGGCCTTAGTTTATAAAATAAAGTTTTGGGTGAAAATCCCACGTTAAAATAATGAAAAACGGAGTTAAAACGAAGTCGTAGTCGAAAAACCGGTAAAAAGGGGCCGTCTGCGAGACCCCTCGCATGGAGGCCGGATTCGGACCCTCGCATGCGAGGCTGCTGTCTGATGGCTTCGGATTCGGTCTCCTGAGAGGCTTCAGCTTCGGTCCTGATGAGAGGCTTCGGATCCGAGGCCTCGGATGAGAGGCTTCGGTCCTGAAGCTTCAGTTCCAGGTCCTTAAGGCTATTTTACCCGTTTCAAGCGATTTTTGACCCGGTGAAGGGTCGATATGACCCAAATGATTACAAAAAGTTAAAGTAACTTTTGAGAGAGATTTGGGAGAGATTTCAAATAGAAAGAGATAGAGTGAAAACGATTTAGAGAGGTTTCGTTTGTGATTAATTTGAGTGTCCGGCTTCACAACGCAAGGTTCGTAAACCCCGTTAAACCGTGTTTTAGTGTCGTACACAATCCCGATGATTGTGCAATAGTGTTTTATCGCTTTGGTTCGTTGTTTAGCACTGTTAAGGCTAAGGAAAATCAAACACATGAACTTTCCAAATGATGATTTCTCATTAAAATAGCGAATTGTATAGTGATTACATAACGTAAACCCTAACATACAAGGGTTATTGGAGTTGACCGGTTTAACTTGTTGACTTTGTTTGACTTTGACTTGACCGAAATTTGACGGTTGTCACATCATCCCCCCGTTAGAAGGAATTTCGTCCCGAAATTTTCATTTTGACTGGGATTTCAAGAGTTTGGGAAGAGATGTGGATACTTTTGTTTCATCTGATCCTCGCGTTCCCAGGTGAATTCGGGTCCTCGTTTAGCGTTCCAACGGACCTTCACGATGGGAATACGACTTTGTTTCGTTCGTTTGATTTCCCGATCCATGATTTCGACTGGTTCCTCCACGAAGTGGAGATTTTCGTTAACTTCGATTTCGTCGAGTGGTATTACGAGTGTCTCATCCGACAAACACTTCTTTAGGTTCGACACGTGAAATGTGGGATGTACTTTGTCGAGTTCCTGAGGTAATCGAAGTTTGTATGCTACTGGCCCAATCCTAGCAAGGATTTCGAATGGCCCGATGTACCTTGGATTTAGTTTCCCGCGTTTGCCGAATCGTATCATTCCTTTCCAAGGGGAAACTTTTAGTAGTACACGATCACCCACCTGGAATTCCAAGGGTTTGCGTCGTTTGTCTGCGTAACTCTTTTGCCGATCGCGAGACGCTTTCAGTCTTTCTCGAATTTGAACGATCTTTTCTGTGGTTTCCCTTATGATTTCAGGGCCAGTGAGGGTGCTATTAGAGACTTGCCCTCTAGCTAGCTGTGTATCCCCCACCTCAGCCCAACACAGGGGTGATCTGCATTTACGACCGTAAAGAGCTTCGAATGGAGCGACTTTGATGCTAGTATGATAGCTGTTATTATAGGAGAATTCGATAAGCGGTAGATGGGTATCCCATGCTTTACCGAAGTCTATCACACAAGCTCTTAACATGTCTTCCAACGTTTGAATGGTTCGTTCGCTCTGTCCGTCGGTTTGTGGGTGGTAGGCCGTACTCATGTCAAGCCTAGTTCCCAAAGATTTTTGTAGAGACTGCCAAAACCGTGAGGTAAATCTACTATCTCTATCGGAGATAATGGATATCGGCACACCATGGAGTCGTACAATCTCTCTGATGTACGTTCTAGTCAGCTTCTCCATCTTGTCGGTTTCTTTTATCGGTAGGAAGTGTGCTGATTTGGTCAATCTGTCTACGATTACCCATATGGTGTCAAGCCCGCCCGATGTCTTAGGCAGCTTGGTTATGAAGTCCATGGTTATTCGTTCCCACTTCCACTCAGGTATATCCGGCTGTTGTAATAGCCCAGATGGTTTTTGGTATTCGATTTTGACCTTGGCGCAAGTCAGACACTTGCTCACATAGGTAGCAATCTCAGCTTTCATGTTCGGCCACCAGTATAATTTCTTGAGGTCCAGATACATCTTATCTGACCTGGGATGGATGGAATATCGAGTCTTGTGTGCTTCATTCATGATGACGTCTCGGAGTCCACCGAACTTCGGTGTCCAGATTCGATTCATGAGATAACGTACTCCATCATCCTTGACTTCTAAGTTTTTATCCATTCCCCTTAATGTCTCTCCTGCCACCTTTTCTGGTTTCAAAGCTTCTAGTTGAGCTTCCTTGATTTGTATGGTCGTGTGGGAATGGATCCTTATTGTTAAGGATTTTACTCGGCGGCCCGAGTACTCCTTCCTGCTTAGAGCATCAGCCACTACATTGGCCTTGCCCGGATGATAACGAATTTCGCACTCGTAGTCATTCAGCAACTCTACCCATCTCCTTTGTCGCATGTTGAGCTCTTTCTGATTGAGGATATGCTGAAGACTTTTGTGATCAGTGAAGATAGTGCATTTCGTGTCGTAGAGGTAGTGTCTCCAGATCTTCAAAGCGAATACCACTGCTCCTAATTCCAGGTCGTGCGTAGTATAATTAACCTCGTGCGTCTTAAGCTGTCTTGATGCATACGCGATAACCTTCCCTCTCTGCATGAGCACACATCCGAGGCCTTGATTCGAAGCATCACAGTACACTACGAAGTCCTCGGTTCCCTCTGGGAGAGACAAGATCGGTGCGCTGCATAGGGCTTTTTTTAACGTTTGGAAAGCAGTTTCTTGTTTATTTTCCCACTTGAATATCACACCTTTCTGCGTCAAGGTGGTGAGTGGTTTCGCAATCTTGGAGAAGTTTTGTATAAATCTTCGGTAGTAGCCAGCAAGCCCAAGGAATTGTCGAATTTCGGTTGGCGTCTTGGGTGCTGACCAATTCTCGATTGCCTTGATCTTGGAGGGATCCACATGTATGCCTTTCTCACTTACCACATGGCCAAGGAAATCCACTTCTCTAATCCAGAATTCACACTTAGAGAACTTAGCATAAAGCTTCTCCGCTCTTAGTGTCTCTAGCACT
Source organism: Lactuca virosa (assembly GCF_052849685.1). Classification (NCBI taxonomy): domain Eukaryota; kingdom Viridiplantae; phylum Streptophyta; class Magnoliopsida; order Asterales; family Asteraceae; genus Lactuca; species Lactuca virosa. The sequence goes on along the minus strand of NC_136433.1, from coordinate 302,749,547 downwards.
TGGCGTAGATGTAGGCGATGCTCTTCTTCGCTTCGCGAGTAGATCAAGATATCGTCGATGAATACGATTACAAACTTGTCTAGGTAGGGTCGACACACTCTATTCTTTAGGTCCATGAATACCGCAGGTGCGTTTGTTAAACCGAAGGATATCACCACAAACTCGTAGTGCCCATAGCGAGTTCTGAATGCAGTTTTGGGAATATCTTCTTCTTGAACTCGTAGCTGATGGTAACCTGACCTTAGGTCGATCTTTGAGAAGAAATTTTCTCCTTGGAGTTGGTCGAAAAGGTCGTCGATTCGGGGTAGAGGATATCGGTTCTTGATGGTGAGTTTGTTTAGTTCCCGATAGTCGATGCACATGCGAAAGGATCCGTCCTTCTTCTTTACAAAAAGGACTGGTGCTCCCCAATGTGAGAAGCTTGGTCTGATGAACCCTTTGCTCAAAAGCTAGTTCAACTGACTGGACAACTCTTGCATTTCTATTGGTGCGAGGCGGTATGGAGCTCTGGCTACGGGGGTAGCTCCGGGTATTAAGTCAATTCTGAAATCGACTTGTCGTGCGAGTGGTACACCAGGAAGATCTTCTGGGAACACATCCGGGAAGTTACACACTTCGGGGATGTCTTTGATGTCTTTCACGTCTTGTTTCTTGTCTACTACGTGGGCCAAGAAGGCGTGGTACTCCTTCCGGAGATACTTTTGGGCTTTGATGCATGAGATGATTTGTAAATTGGCACTAGGTTTGTCACCATAGATGAGAAGGGTTTCGTTATTTGGTAGATTGAGGCGAACGGCCCTTTCGTAACATAGAATGTCGGCACGGTGAGGAACTAACCAATCCATCCCGATGATTACGTCGAAGCTTTTTATGGTGACCGGCATCAGGTCAATTTTAAATGTATGGTTGTCTAGAGTGAGAGTACACTCTGAGTATATATCGCTAGTGCGTTCTACTTTCCCATTTGCCATTTCTACTACATAAGTATCCTTTAGTGATTGGGGATTTTGTTCAAGTAATTGTTTATATTGGTGGCTCACGAAACTCCTCTCCGCTCCACTATCGAATAGTACGCATGCATAAGAGTTATTGAGGAGAAACGTACTGGTAACCACCGCGGGATCCTCAACTGCTTCCCCATGTCCTATTGCCAGGATTCTTCCTACTCCACCAGCATTAGGGGCTTGTTCTTTGGGGCAGTTTCTTTTGAAGTGACCTGCGTCTCCACAGTTGTAGCAGGTTCGGGTTGCCCCCGTACTGGCGACTTGGTTGATTGGTCGAGCCGGCGCTTTACAGAAACGAGCAGTGTGCCCCTTCCTGTCGCAGTTGTTACAGTGCATCTCCCTACAAGCACCATTGTGGTGAAAGTTGCACTTGTTGCACTTGGGTAGGGTTCCAGCATATGGCTTCGGTGGTGCAGTAGTGGCAGCATTAGTGGCAGCATGGACAGCAACAGTTTGTTGGTTCTTAGCGGGGTCCTGTGCTGGTTGGCTCTTCTTTTGGTTCCAGAACTTCCTTTTGTTGTTTCCCCCTTTTGATTGATTAGTTGTGGTGGTTGTAGTATTATGACCGACTCGGTGGTCAACAAGTTGTTGTGCCAGCTCCCTGGCACTGTCAAAAGTAGTTGGCCTTGAAGCCAGGACACTACTTTGCACTTGGGGAGACAGTCCCCAAAGGTATCGCTCCACCTTTTTCTCCTCCAGAGTAACCATTGTTGGGCAGAGGAGAGCCAATTCATTGAATCGGGTGGTGTAGGTTTCAAGGTCGGAGCCTGTCATCCTGAGGTTCCAAAGTTCTTGTTCCAGCTTTTGAATTTCACCTCTCGGGCAGTACTCCTTCATCATCAAGGTTTTTAGTTCTGCCCAGGATATGGAGCTAGCCACTTCGAGAGTAAGTGAATTAATCCGACAGTTCCACCAAGTAAGGGCCCGGCCGATGAAAGTGAAGGCTGCGAACTTAACTTTGCTCGCTTCGGGGCAAGAGCACACTTGAAAGACTACTTCAGTCTTTTCAAACCATTGCATTAAAGTGATGACTCCCCCGCTCCCATTGAAGTTGTCGGGTTTGCCATTGGTGAAGTCTTTGTAGGAACACTCTCTTGTACGCCACGTACTGTCTCTGTGGTTAGAGTTTGTAGCACCCGATCCAGAACCACCAGCTCCGTTTGTCCCTATCTGCGATATTGCGGCCGCTACGGCTGCTGTTACTGCAGCCTGGAACATCGCAGGATCAAACTGTGGAAGCAGCGGCGGAGGAGGTGTTGCTGTGTTGCCGGAAGGTATTGGTCTTCTCCTTGGCGGCATGGTTCTGTCATAAGTCGTAAACCAATGTACTTTTAGTAAAAGTATATTTATAGGAAGAGAAATCTTTTATACATAAAGTATATTATTACGTTGTTTTCCGGTATGTTTACGATACATACGATTTTATACTTTTAATTGACCCAATACATTGGGTTATGAGGTAAAATGAAAGTATAAAATATTTTATTTGAGTTTCCTTGTTTCCAAGTATATGACTGTTTGTAAAAGTTTCACATATACTAATTTAGTCGGGACATAATTAATATATTATATTTTAAAATGATCGTTATTGGTTACTTAATTAGTTGCAAAGTGCATACCAGTCATATGTAATTAAGATATAATAGTCCTTCGAATAGATGACCCTAACTCCAAGACCACAACTAAACAAGGACAGGAAGTGAAACAAAGATACATAAATTCTAAGTCTATAGCATCTTAGTTACATATGACCTTAGCTCATCCACTTAGCAGCTATTGATCTATAAATAAAGACCTATTTAATTCTCAGATAATTTATTATAGTAACACAAAATACTCCTATAGTATTTGTAAATGTTTAGTTTTGAGTTCTTAAAGTATCCTTTGTAGTGTGTTATTAGGTTTGTGAGATTTGTTGCCCATCCTGACCATCCCCCGGTATATGCAAGTCAATTCCCGGACAGATATAGCTGATCAGGCTATATCCTTCCCAGATTTAATCCACATATACTAAGGCATACTCAAAATGTTCAACTCTTCTTCTTTTGCTTTATGTTTTCGGTAGTTATGATACCATGCGAGCATGTAATGTATGTATGTATACTTTAATCAAGAAAATCATTTATTTTCTAAGAGTATATTTATTTGAAAAATGCACAAATCAGAGACTATTAGTCCCAATGGTGTTTATTGTTTGTATATCTTATGTGGTTTGATATACTTAATTCACTATAAACTGTGCTCTGATACCAATCTGTCACACCCCCAAACCAAGGATGGCGGAAACGTCCGGGGGTGGAGGACTTCATGTATAGTATCATAACAACAATTGTAATAGTAATTGAAGCAAACACAACCAACATATATATAATTGAAAAAGTGACATCATTGTATGAATTACATGTTTACGAATCAATTACAATATGTTGACAAAATATGAAATAGTAGACGCCTTAGCGCCCCATCCTCAAAAGCACTTGGTTACCTGTTTAATGATTTCCTGAGAATACAAGTTGTTTGAAAAAGTGTCAACACAAAGGTTGGTGAGTTCATAAGCTTTTGTTTGGTATTATTAAAAGCCTTTTGTTTGTAAAAGTAGTATTTGTGTTAGAAAATCCAATATTTTCCTTAATGTGTAAATGTAGTCTTAAAACCCAAAGACCGAAATGTACAAGTAATTTGTCATATTTATAGTAAAACAATGCAAGTTTAAATCGACATAAACTCGTTAAATTTTAATGAAGTTCCCGTAAATTCCAATGTTTATTAATACTTTATGTGAGTTTATTATAACCATACTATGACCAAGGTTGCCTAAAACGACGTTTTTCAGGCGTCGGAAATGTTATGACATTTGTCACCGCAGACCTATCGGTCTAACTGTTGCATGCAGTTTAGGTGTGGGTTTGTCAAACCTAATATAGATCTATACACAAGTATCACGCTCTCCCTCGAGGAGACTCTGGTTATAATACAGGACTTAATGGTAATTTGAAGTAAATGTCTCACAAAGTCATTAACGGAATTACGTGTTATGAAAACTTGGTACCGTATGGCCGTACCTTGCTTAATGAAAATATCCTTTGTATAAATGTACCCTTTTTAAATGTATGTGTTATGTAATTTATCATAAACTATACCTATTATAGTTTATCAACCAAGGGTAGTACGTAGTAATGTATGCAAACTATATTCAAAATAGTTTATTAAATGTTTGAATGTATCGGTTGTACTTTGATTATAATCACTTGTTATTCTTTATATTTTATATGTCCAAATCCATTTGTAAACTGATGTGTGTCTAAATATTAAGATAAAATGTCATATATTGCAATAACATATAATCACATAAAGATATACACCTTGCTCAACATGTTACAATGTGAAATGAAATTGACAGCAACTTTTCGTTGAATACAGTTTCTGTTACTGTTCTTAGAAAATTTATAGAAAAATCATCCAAGCTCTAAATCCAAATCCGAAAATTCTGAGAGTTTGGAATATGAGTCTAGTTTGTTTGTAAATTTTATCATGATTTTTAGTGATCTCTAACAGAGGTGAAAATGTTCATAATCACAGACTGGTCCGGGTTTGCCTCTGAAATGACAGGCAGTTTTGTAAAAATCACCATAAATTGTAGAAACATCATTTGGAGATGTGCAAGTAGCCATTTTAAAGCTAAGAGTTTGAGCTACTTGTACCTGGAACAGTTTTGAAAACTAAAATATTTAAGTTGACCAAAACAGTCCGTGATCGAAGTTCATCTTTTCTGATGTAATCTGATAGAAAAAGTTTAATTGTGTTCCTGATGATTTTACTTGTATTCCCCCCTTAAAACTTAAGAAAAACATGTAAATGTGGGGGTATGAACTCACCTTATGTTGTTTCAGTAGATGAAAGTGAGAGAGAGGAAGTATTCAACCCAAGAACACTAAGAAGATGTCTTGATGATTCGAGAATCTAACACCGAATAAGATGGAATTTGTGTAAGATATCAATGATTTGAGTAGAATGGAGTGTAATAATTATATGAATGATGAAGATACTTACTAATTGAAGAAAGAAATCCCTGAAGAAAGCCTTGAAGTTCTTGAAGTTGAGAGAAAAGATGAGAGAATTTTGGAGAGTGTCCTTTGGTTGCTAAGTGTAGAATGAAAGAACTTTATGGAGAATGAGGAGAGAGGATCAATCCTCCAGCTCTTAGAACGTGGGAAGAGCTGGAGATTGGGTGTAAAGGTCCACTAAGGAGACAAGGGGTAGTGGGAAAGAGTGGCTGATCATAGAGTGAGGTGGTGGTGGTTTGCTTTTGCCATAAATTAAGGAAAAGCAAATATTCCCTCAATAATTAGTTCAACCACTAATTCTTTTAACATATTTTTATAAAAACCCTGGAGATTTATATATTTTGGGGCCTTAGTTTATAAAATAAAGTTTTGGGTGAAAATCCCACGTTAAAATAATGAAAAACGGAGTTAAAACGAAGTCGTAGTCGAAAAACCGGTAAAAGGGGGCCGTCTGCGAGACCCCTCGCATGGAGGCCGAATTCGGACCCTCGCATGCGAGGCTGCTGTCTGATGACTTTGGATTCGGTCTCCTGAGAGGCTTCAGCTTCGGTCCTGATTAGAGGCTTCGGATCCGAGGCCTCGGATGAGAGGCTTCGGTCCTGAAGCTTCAGTTCCAGGTCCTTAAGGCTATTTTACCCGTTTTTACCCCGTTTCAAGCGATTTTTGACCCGGTTAAGGGTCGATATGACCCAAATGATTACAAAAAGTTAAAGTAACTTTTGAGAGAGATTTGGGAGAGATTTCAAATAGAAAGAGATAGAGTGAAAACGATTTAGAGAGGTTTCGTTTGTGATTAATTTGAGTGTCCGGCTTCACAACGCAAGGTTCGTAAACCCCGTTAAACCGTGTTTTAGTGTCGTACATAATCCCGATGATTGTGCAATAGTGTTTTATCGCTTTGGTTCGTTGTTTAGCACTGTTAAGGCTAAGGAAAATCAAACACATGAACTTTCCAAATGATGATTTCTCATTAAAATAGCGAATTGTATAGTGATTACATAACGTAAACCCTAACATACAAGGGTTATTGGAGTTGACCGGTTTGACTTGTTGACTTTGTTTGACTTTGACTTGACCGAAATTTGATGGTTGTCACAAGTACAGATCAAAATGGATGGACTCAAGTTTGCTGATAGTCACAATTTGGCGATCTTTTTGGTTGACCCTCCTGCAGCTTATGGTGAATTCAAGTCCATGATCCATGGTTTGAAGAAATGTTGCTTAGCTACTGCTCTGACTCTAAATCCAACAATATACCAAAGCCTGATTAAAGAGTTCTGGAATACTGCAGTAGTGAAAAAGGGGAATGATGGCTCAATGTCTGTTGAAGCTATTGTTAAAGGAAGCAAGGTGATTGCAACAGAGCAGATCATCCGGGATGTTCTGAAAATTGAAGACCAACCAAGTTTCCTGACCGAGATTGAAATGGATCAAGCTCAAGAACTCCTCGGTAAAATAGGATATGAAGGAGAATTTCATCCAACCCTAAAGAAGCTGTTACCACCATACTGGAGGTTTCTAGCTCATGTCTTTGTGAACTGCATCTCGGGAAGGAAATCTGGAGCAGATGAAATCTCTTTATGGAACACAGGTGCAATCGCCGCTCTTGCTGCGGGACATGATTTCAACTTCTACAAGTTTATCTTGGACGAACTTATCGAGAATATTAAAGAAAGACAAGAGATAAATTTCTGATGTACCCAAGGTTCATTCAGCTGCTCATCAACAACCAATTCCCGGAGATTGAAAAGGAAGGAGAAACTTTAGACATGAAATCCCTTGGATCAAACACCATTGGGTTAATTAAACAGAACCGTAAGGGTAAATTTATGTTTCAAGGAAAATACCCTTTGGTGAAGTTTGGGGCGTTTGCTGAATTGAATGATGCATCTGAGTCTAGTGATTCCTCTAACCACTTGGAATTTGAAGACGTTGTCATTACCGTCTCAGATCATGAAGAAGAAAGAGTTCCTCCTGTTGCAATTGTAGCAGAGAAACATGACACCATGGTCAATGTGGAGGTACAGAGTGACATCAACAAGAGTCAAGACACGGGTGGTGATGGCAATGATGAGCGTTTCAGTGATGATGACTCAATTTTTGGTGGTAACCTGGCTAGACATGATGATGTGGAAATGAATTTTGACTTTGCGGATAACTATTGCCCCACAAATGAGAACCTTGACTCCTTCTTTGACGGTGTCTATGAAGTTGCTCAACCGACAACAGAGACACGGGAAGTGGATAATGTTCAAGAAGTTACGCCTCTTATCTCTGAACAGATGGCCAGTATCCCAATTGATATGGATGCAACATCAAGGATTCCTCCCCTTAATGTTGATGTTCAAATTCCTACGCCATCTGTGAGTGATCCGATTCTGAACATACCTCCCAGCCTCCATTGAAGAGAAGAATACATGATCCGAGGCCGGGGGTACTAATTCGGGAACAGACCTCACCGATTCAGCCTACATTCACAACACAAGACTCTACGCCAATCATTCAGACTCAAGAAGGACCTAGCAATGTTTTTGAAACCGGCAGTTATTCAGCTCCTGGAGGTTCCTCCCTCCCAAGGCCTGATCATGACATCGCTTCTTGTAACATCCTGATTTCCAAGTATCATAATTGAGTATTTATTTTGAGTCAAGGAGAGGGACTCGACGAGTTGACGTCTAGACTCGTCGAGTAGGATCGCGACTGCTGACTAGGATTAATGACTGGACTCGACGAGTCGGAGGGTCGACTCGATGAGTCCGCGCTGTGGACAGAAACCCTAAACCTTTGGGTTTGTTCCCTATTTAAGGGTCCTTACGACCTTCATTTGCGGCCACCCTTTCAGAGAAAAGAACCCTAGCATATTTGAGCGTGTGTAGTGAGAGAGAGAGAGAGAGAGAGAGAGAGAGCCATCTTGAACCATTTGTTGTGATTTTGATAAGGAGGAGAAGTGATCCAGCAAGAAGGACCAAAGGAGGTTGTTGTTCTGAGACTTTCAAGCAAGGAGGCTTCACTTTGAGGTAGCAATTCGGCCCTTTTTTCTTCTTTATTGTGTAGGCTTCTTGAATCAAGGGTTTCTTTACCCTTTCTTGATTTGGAATAAGAGCATGAGAGGTCCTAATGTGAAATAGACCTTAGATCTGGACCTTGAGAGGTCCAGAGAGCTCCAAGCATCCAGCTTTATGCAGTCCCTTTGTGGGTTTTGGATCATGGTTGTCATTTTAGGGCTAATTCATCAAATAGAGCCATATGAGTGTTGCATGAGCATAAAGTTTGGACCTTTACGTAACATTTGAGTGTTAGAAGGCCAGATCTATAGGTTAGAGAAACATATCTGACCTCAGAAGGTCGTTTGAGCATTCTCATGGAAGAAACTCGCCGAGTCCATGAGCGGACTCGACGAGTCGGATCGTGTTGCACCACGATTCGTGATCAGTGGTAACCCGTCGATAGAAAGGTTAACTCAACGAGTCGAATGGGGCCTTAGGAGGATTCAGAGGACACGCATGGACTCGCCGAGTCACCCGAGTGCACTCGACGAGTCTGGTCAAAGTTGGACCATTGATTGGGGTTGACTTTTAGGGTTTGGTCAACATTTTGACATTGGACCATTGGAGGGGTAAAATGGTTTTTTCCCCCTTCTGAGAGAATATATGGAGGGACTAGTCTAGCCTTTGAGAGTCGTATTAATTAGAGATAATTACTTTATGTGATTAGGCGGAGGCTAGATCAGATAATCGAGATTCGAGACTTTCCGAGATTTACCCGAGGTGAGTCTTCTCACTATACATTACCTAGAGTGGTAACTATGTGCGGACCGGAGGGTCTTATGTGTTATGTGTATGTTGAGTTTATGTGTATTGTGATATATGTATGCTATGTGTTATATAGACCGGACCGGAGGGTCCAACGATTTAGACCGGAACAGAGGGTCCAACGAGCTAGACCGGACTGGAGGGTCTAACGAGCTACGGGACTGGAGGGTCCCACTGAGACACATTGACCGGAGGGTCATACCGAGTTATAGACTCGAGTGGCTTATGTGTTGTATGTGGTATTTTAGGGAACTCACTAAGCCTTTATGCTTACCGTGTTATGTGATATGTGTTTCAGGTACCAGTGAGGATCGCGGGAAGGCGCCGGCATGATTTGTACACACTGGCAGAGGATTATGTTTGAGATTCTGGGATATGTTTTATTATGATGACATTTGATACATGAGATTTTTAGAATATTATATGAGTTTTATTATGTTGAAAAATGAAAAATTGTTTTTTAAAATTTACGTCGTTACAAGTTGGTATCATAGCCTTGGTTTGAGGGATTCGGATGCACCATCAGCCGTATCTGAAGTCAAATTGAGGATTTGAGAAATTTTTTCATAAAAGAAACAATTTTTCTAAAAAGAGAAAAATATTTTTAAGAAACGCAGAAAGGAGCAGTGTGTACGATCAGCCAACGCCCGAACGGTGATTTCCCAAAATACCCTTACATTATGTGTTATGAGATATTATGTGATATGTTATGCATGCTAGAGTAGGCTAGGTATTCATAGTTAGGACTAGAGTGGGCCTGATTTGTGATGCCTTAGCCTAGGAGTTACTGCTACTATGAGGTACTTCGAGAGTGAGTAGGTAGCAGCGAGGAGCTTATGAGTGGTCTACTGGAGGGTAGCCTAAATTTAGTGGGATATAGAGTACTTGTGATCTGGGATCCTGGGAAGAGGACTTGGGGTGAATACCGATGTGTTGTGGAAGGTAGTATAGGGCCCGTACTACTGGAAACACCGGATCGGTGAGCAATCCAAGTAAAACTGCTTAGGGTACTAAAGAACAAGTACGGTTGAGTATCGAGTGCAAGTATACTCGAGCGAGTCTCTGACTTCTTTTGTGTTGTATTTTAGAGACATCATGGTTGGTACGCACCACCACCCAGGAGGCAGTGGTACCAGTTGTACCAGTGATGAGGAGATCCGTAGGTTGATTCACGCGGAGGTGGCCGCAGCCATACGAGCGGAGACTCCTGAGATGTTTGGGTCTATCAAGACCACTTTTATTGAGACGTTTGACGAGCGGTATGCTTCTCTTACCAAGGTTGTTGTTGCTGCAGCCACCGTAGCCGCCAGGCCACAGGGGGTGACTCGTTGCTGTACCGAGAGTTTAGCAACACGAAGCCACCAGAGTTTGATAGGACTCAGGATCCGATAGTCGCGATGAGGTGGATCTATGACATTGAGGGATGCTTCTACACCTGTTCTTGTCCGAATCATCTGAGAGTACGATTCGCGCTGAACCAGCTTCGCTTGGGAGCGAAGGACTGGTGGAAGTTTGTTACGGCAGATTTCACTCCTGCAGAGATTACAGCGGTGACCTGGGAAAGGTTCACCACCATGTTCCGAGATGAATATGTTCCCCCGGTGGAGAGGGAACGATTGGCGCAGGAGTTCTTATCCCTCAAGCAGGGGACAGAGTCCGTGACTATGATTACACGGATGTTTCATGAGAGGGCGTTGTTTTGCCCTGAGCACGTGTCTACCGACCAGGCACGTATGAGCCGATATCTGAGCATACTGAGGAGGGACATTCGTGAGTTCGTGGCGAACTCGACATACCGGACATTTGCCGAGCTCCAGGAGAATGCCCGGAAGAGGGAGATTGAGCTAGAGACTCAGGCCAGGGAGGAGGCCGAGTCTCAGAGGTGGGATAGGCGGCCGGTACAGTCTCAACCGGCAGCCAAGCGGGCAAAGCCCGCTGATTCGAGATCTGGAGGTCCGAAGAGCTGCACTTGCGGGAAGTGCGGCAAGAGCCATGATGGGGTGTGCAGAGCGGGTGTGTTCTACAAGTGTGGGAAGGAGGGGCATATCGCGAGGGATTGCCCCAAGGGATTTTCGGTTTGCTTTCACTGCAACCAGACAGGCCATCGGAAGGCCGAGTGCCCACCGCTACTTCAGGGATCAGCACATGGATCTGCACCTGCTGCTAGAGCTACTGAGGTCCGGCCAGCGAAGGCCGAGGCACCGAAGGCTCGCGGGAGAGCCTTTCATTTGACAGCGGAGGAGGTCCGCGCAGCGCCCGATGTCGTGGCTGGTATGTATTCTTTTATTTACTTATACTAAGTTTGAGATATTGTGCTTATTCTGTGGTATGCATAGGTACTTTTCTTGTGAGTTCTGTACTTGCTTTGGTGTTATTTGACTCAGGTGCGAGTCGATCTTTCGTGTCATTAGCGTTTAGCCAGCACATCAGTACCCGACGAGAGATGTTGAGTCGACCTCTATGAGTTTCCATAGCTGACGAGCGAGCGGTTTATGCTACTGATGTGATTCGAGGATGTGTGCTCGAGATTTTCGGTGTTGAGTTCCCGATAGATCTGGTACCGATTGCGATGGGTGATGTCTGTGTCATCGTGAGCATGGACTGGTTGAGTCGATTTGGAGCTGTTATAGACTGCGAGCGACAGTTGGTGACCATACGAGACGCTAGTGGGGGAGTGCTGACGGTGTATGGCGAGGGTACCCGATCTGGTTCAGCATTTTGTTCGGCTGCCAGAGTGAGACAGAGTCTACAGCAGGGCTGTAGAGGGTTTGTAGCATATGTGGTGGATACACGAGTTGCCGCAGAGAGGCCGAGTTCTGTCGGTGAGGTACCGATAGTACGAGAGTTTCCGGATGTTTTCCCCAAGGAGTTGCCGGGTGTGCCTCCCGAGAGGCAGGCAGAGTTTCGCATTGATTTGATTCCGGGGGCAGCACCTATTGCCAAGGCACCCTATCGCCTTGTGCCACCGGAGATGCAGGAGTTATCCTTGCAGCTTCAGGAGCTGCTGGGAAGGGATTCATCCGACCGAGTAGCTCGCCGTGGGGAGCGCCGATCCTTTTTGTCAGGAAAAAGGATGGTTCACACCGGATGTGAATTGATTACCGGGAGTCGAATAAATTAACGGTCAAGAACCGTTATCCATTACCGAGGATCGACGATCTGTTCGATCAGTTACAGGGTGCGTCTTGGTTTTCCAAGATAGACTTGAGGTCTGGATATCACCAGATGAGGGTGCGTGATGAGGATATCCAGAAGACAGCATTTAGGACTCGTTGTGAGCATTACGAGTTCGTGGTGATGCCTTTTGGGCTCACCAATGCACCAGCGGCGTTCATGGACCTCATGAACCGAGTATGCAGGCCGATGTTGGATCGATCAATAATCGTGTTCATCGAAGACATTCTAGTGTATTCGAGGACCAGAGAGCAGCATGAGGAGCACCTGAGGGAGGTCCTCGGGGTATTGAGATCGGAGAGGCTTTATGCCAAATTCTCCAAGTGTGATTTCTGGTTACGAGAGGTCCAGTTCTTGGGACATCTCGTTAATCAGAATGGGATATGGTCGATCCGGCCAAGATTGAGGCTGTGATGAGTTGGGAGGTGTCGAGATCCCCCATCGAGATCAGGAGTTTTCTGGGGTTGGCCGGCTACTATCAGAGATTTATCCGGGATTTCTCTAAGATTGTCGTTCCCCTCACCAGATTGACCCGGAAGGGCGTTGCTTTTTCTTGGGTTCCAGAGCAGCAGACCTCGTTTGAGACCCTTCGCCGGAGACTATGCGAAGCCCCAGTGTTAGCCCTTCCGGAGGGAATGGAGGATTTTGTGGTTTACTGTGATGCGTCTATATCAGGGTTGGGTGCGGTGCTTATGCAGAGAGGGCACGTGATAGCATATGCATCGAGGCAGCTGAAGCCTCATGAGACGAGGTATCCCACCCACGATTTGGAGTTGGGGGCAGTGGTGTTCGCCCTCAAGATATGGCGCCATTATTTGAATGGGGTTCGGTGTACCATATACACGGACCACAAGAGTTTGAAGTATCTGATGGATCAGCCCAACCTGAATATGCGCCAGAGGAGATGGTTGGATGTGGTAAAGGATTACGACTGTGAGATCCTGTACCACCCAGGCAAGGCTAATGTGGTAGCCGATGCTCTAAGCCGTAGGGCGGAGAGTGCCCCGATTCGAGACATATGTATGAGGATGACGGTGATGACTCCGGTGTTGGATACTATTCGAGAGGCCCAGGCAGAGGCTGTGAGACCGGAGAACCGCAAAAGGGAGCGGGTGATTGGACAGGTGTCCGAGTTTGTGACGGATAGCCGAGGGCTCATGACCTTTCGTGGTCGGATTTGGGTTCCGTACACGGGCGGGGCACGTAGCACTCAGATGGAGGAGGCGCATAGATCGAGATTTTCGATCCATCATGGGGCCACTAAGATGTATTTGGAACTGAAGAGAGACTACTGGTGGCCCTGTATGAAGAGGGATGTGGCATGGGTAGTAGAGAGGTGCTTGACCTGTCGCCGGGTTAAGGCCGAGCACCAGCGTCCGCATGGCAAGTTGCAGCCATTAGAGATTCCCAGTGGAAGTGGGAACATATTTCTATGGATTTTATCACCAAATTGCCGAGAACTGCGAGGGGTGTTGATGCAATTTGGGTGATTGTGGATCGGCTGACGAAAAGCGTTCACTTCCTTGCTATCAGTGAGAGCTCTTCCGCAGAGAAACTGGCAGAGATGTATGTGAGGGAGGTGGTGTCGCGGCATGGAGTGCCGATCTCGATTGTGTCAGACCGAAATGTATGTTTTACTTCCAAGTTCTGGAAGAAGTTTCATGAGGAGTTGGGTACGAGATTGCACTTCAATACTGCTTATCACCCCCAGACGGATGGACAGAGTGAGCGGACGATTCAGACGCTTGAGGACATGCTTCGAGCATGTGTTATGGACTTCGGTGGAAGTTGGGACACATACCTACCTTTGGCTGAGTTTTCCTACAACAACAGCCACCATTCGAGTATTGGTATGCCTCCCTTTGAGCTTCTTTATGGGAGGAGCTGTCGAACTCCCATATGTTGGGGAGAGGTAGGGCAGCGAGTGATGGGTAGCACTGAGATAATGCTTAAGACGACTGAGCAGATACAACAGGTCAGACAAAGGTTACTGACAGCCCAGAGCCGTCTGAAGAGTTATGCGGATAGGCGGCAATCTGAGCTCGAGTTCCAGGTTGGAGATTTCGTACTCCTAAAGGTATATCCTTGGAAAGGAGTGATCCGATTCAGGAAGAGGGGCAAGCTGGGGCCCCGATACATTGGTCCGTTCAGGGTGACGGCGAGGGTGGGTAAGGTAGCATACCGTCTGGAGCTACCCGAGGAGTTGAGTCAGATCCATCATACCTTCCATGTATCCCAGTTGAGGAAGTGTATGGCCGATGAGACAGCGGTTGTGCCGCTAGAGGATATTCAGGTGGACGCGAGTTTGAATTACATTGAGAGGCCGATCGCGATCTTGGATCGGAAGATCAATGTTCTGAGGAACAAGGAGGTGCCCCTGGTTCAGGTCCAGTGGCAACATCGGAGAGGGTCCGAGCTGACTTGGGAGCCGGAGATGGAGATGCGGGAGCAGCGTCCAGAGTTGTTTGCAAGGCGAGACTTCGAGGGCGAAGTCTGATTCTAGTGGGGGAGAATTGTAACATCCGGATTTCCATGTATCATAATTGAGTATTTATTTTGAGTCAAGGAGAGGGACTCGACGAGTTGACACCTAGACTCGTCGAGTAGGATCGCGACTGCTGACTAGGATTAATGAATGGACTCAACGAGTCGGAGCGTCGAATCGACGAGTCCGCGCTGTGGACAGAAACCCAAAATCTTTGGGCATGTGCCCTATTTAAGGGTCCTTATGGCCTTCATTTGCGGCCACCCTCTCAGAGAAAAGAACCCTAGCATATTTGAGCGTGTGTAGTGAGAGAGAGAGAGATATCTTGAACCATTTGTTGTGATTTTGCTAAGGACGAGAAGTGATCCAGCAAGAAGGACCAAAGGAGGTTGTTGTTCTGAGACTTTCAAGCAAGGAGGCTTCACTTTGAGGTAGCAATTCGGCCTTTTTCTTCTTTATTGTGTAGGCTTCTTGAATCAAGGGTTTCTTTACCCTTTCTTGATTTGGAATAAGAGCATGAGAGGTCCCAATGTGAAATAGACCTTAGATCTGGACCTTGAGAGGTCCAGAGAGCCCCAACCATCCAGCTTTATGCAGTCCCTTTGTGGGTTTTGGATAATGGTTGTCATTTTAGGGCTAATTCATCAAATAGAGCCATATGAGTGTTGCTTGAGCATAAAGTTTGGACCTTTACGTAACTTTTGAGTGTTAGAAGGCCAGATCTATAGGTTAGAGAAACAGATCTGACCTCAGAAGGTCGTTTGAGCATTCTCATGGAAAAAACTCGTCGAGTCCATGAGCGGACTCGACGAGTCGGATCGTGTTGCACCACGATTCGTGATCAGTGGTAACCTGTCAAGAGAAAGGTTAACTCGACGAGTCGAGTGAGGCCTTAGGAGGATTCAGAGGACACGCATGGACTCGTCGAGTCACCCGAGTGCACTCGACGAGTCTGGTCAAAGTTATACCATTAACTGGGGTTGACTTTTAGGGCTTGGTCAACATTTGGACATTGTATCATTGGAGGGGTAAAATGGTCTTTTCCCCCATCTGAGAGAATATAAGGAGGGACTAGTCTAGCCTTTTAGAGCCGTATTAATTAGAGATAATTACTTTATGTGATTAGGCGGAGGCTAGATCAGATAATCGAGATTCGAGACTTTCCGAGATTTACCCGAGGTGAGTCTTCTCACTATACATTACCTAGAGTGGTAACTATGTGCGGACCGGAGGGTCTTATGTGTTATGTGTATGTTGATTTTATGTGTATTGTGATATATGTATGCTATGTGTTATATAGACCGGACCAGAGGGTCCAACGATTTAGACCGGACCAGAGGGTCCAACGATTTAGACCAGACCAGAGGGTCCAACGAGCTAGACCGGACTGGAGGGTCTAATGACCTACGGGACTGGAGGGTCCCGCTGAGACACATTGACCGGAGAGTCATACCGAGTTATAGCCTCGAGTGGCTTATGTGTTGTATGTGGTATTTTGGGGAACTCACTAAGCATTTATGCTTACCGTGTTATGTGATATGTGTTTCAGGTACCAGTGAGGATCGCGGGAAGGCGCCGGCATGATTTGTGCACACTGGCAAAGGATTATGTTTGAGATTCTGGGATATGTTTTATTATGATGACATTTGATACATGAGATTTTGAGAATATTATATGAGTTTTATTATGTTGAAAAATGAAAAATTGTTTTTTAAATTTACGTCGTTACACTTCTGAGAGACTTGCACAGGCGTTGGCAGCACAAGAAGCAACATGCCTTCCTCCTCATGGAAAAGGCATATCTATTGAGGAAGGTAGATCCGGGGGAGTTGAGCCTTCCAACAAAGAGCTCAAGGTTGAGATTGGTGTATTGAAACAGACGATCATTGAAAAAGATGTTTTGATAGGTTGTCTTGACATTCGTCTTTCAGATGTTTAAGCTGACAACAGGGCCAAATCAAAGCAAATAACTGATCTCCAAACTCATCTTGGAGCTTTGATCGCATGCTACTATGACTTGAAGAATAAACTTTATGAAGAACTTGGTGACAAATTCAAGTCATCAGTGGAACTGGCTGCAGTCAATGAAGGTCTTTCTAGTGTCCCTATCCATCCTTCTCTGAATGACAACCCTGTAGATCCTCCACATCCCAGAACCACACGAATTGTCGATCGATTCGAAACTGGGCCTGTCAATGCCAATCCTCGAATCACTATCAAGCATGCTAAGAGAAAAGTTAATGCTAAGAAGAAAGAATGATGGCTGTTTATGAAGAACTCTGATGAGAATCGAAGTGAAGACCAACATCAACTCACAGTAACTGATCTTGAAAAACGAAGATTCGGTGACAAGTTTGGAAATCATTCAGGAATTAAGATCTGGGGATATCATGCTGACTTAAAACTGTGGTTGGTAAAGAGGAACTTTGGCCCTCCTGAATACTACAAGAGTACACACGACTTTTGTTCTTGGACAAGAGTCGATCTTACAGGACTCTCAAATGCTCCATTCCACAATCCCTCCAAAGATCCTTAGGCTTTCAATTTCAAATTCTTTTTGGAGCGGCAGGTCAAAGAAAAATTCTCTGGAATGAAGACAGCTAACTCTCTGATTAGAAGAGATCCAGACGTGCTTGATCCCAAAACAAACGAGCCAATGAAGATAGTGTTGTGGCCTGCTACTAAACAGTTGAAAGAAATTCCAATTCCTCAACATTTTCAAGATGGATATCTAGATCGGATGGAACTCTGGGCTTTTGATGACGTCACAGCCACTGCAGCAATCAAGTTTCAGACAGTGACACTATCCTTCGACTTGTTGAAGCTAAGGATCTTCTGAGGTTCAGGGAGAGAGATATTCACACCTTGGCAAGTCATCAAATAATTTGCAAATCAGACATCTTGGAGGCAGCCGCTAAAGAGTACACAGGAATGGTTGCAAAGATCATTGCCAACAGGCTTTGGATGGGGGCTATTGAAAGATCGGATGTGAGGCTGATAGAGAACCCATGATAAAAGAAGACCGACCTTATGCGAGCCACAAACCACGGGGGAGATTGATAGGTCATAGATTTGTGGTTTGGGCTAGGCAATCATCTGTATAAGTCTTGGTAGGGTCTTGGTCATGTTGGAGGTGTTTTGTAGCTTGTTGATATGTGTTTACGGCTGAGTTGGTGTTCACGGCCGTAAACAGGTTTACGGACGTGAACTTGTTTACGGCCAGTCATTCCCTATAAATAGTTTGTGTCAGAGTCTGTCAGAGTGATGTATCCATAGTGTTTACGGTCAACTGTGTGTGTAACTCAAGGTGTACCAGACGTTCTTCTCTAATAGACGTGTGCATTGCTTGATAATCTTGTTCTTCTACTCATTCTTGTTCTTGTTTGTTTTGATCACTGGTTTGGATCTTGTAATTGGGATTTGAGTTAAGTTGATCTGTGAATGTCAGGCTCCTGGTACGGACTAAATTGATGTGTTCAATTCTGTAGTCTAAATTGATCACAAATCAGGAAATCAGGAAACAAAACAAATGAAGATGAGGTTGAACATTTAATCCATGACTCAGTTCATATCATATCTTGTAGAATGAAGAAATAGGTTATCACTTATCTTAGGGACAACATTTGATTTGAATCAGAGTTCGACAATGGATTTGGAAAGCACTCTTTGTTGTTTTGTTCAAGGTCTATACTTGCAATTGTAGTCACAGACTTATCCAAGTGGAAGACTGTTAGATTAAGGTGTCTAAGCCAGTAACTAAATTGGTATATTCCTGTAATTAGAAGCAAAGTCCCTTTTGGGTTGCCCTCAAAACGAGAAATAGCTAGAAATGATATTAGGAGACAGAAGTATAATTTATTATATTATAATATCATTAATAAACTAATTGGAAATTAGAGGAAAATAATTTGTTATTATATTACGTGATTAATATATTAATTGGAAATAGACAGTTGCTTTGTTGATTTATTATGTCATTAATAAATTCATATGAGATCAACTGTTAGATAACTAATTTTTTATTTTATATGATTAATAAATTAATTTGAAATCAATTAGAATTGATTAATTATTAATCAGAATTAATATGGAATTAATTCGGGATTAATTGGAATTAATTAAATGTGCAAGAGATGAATTTTAATTGTTCAATAGCTGAACAAAAGAGGTAATTCTAGAAGCATTCATATCATGGACGGTTTTATGGAGTTCCTTTGGGTTTCCACAAGCCTCCTGGTTGCATAAAAGGAAAGGATTTGAATTAGGATTAAATCTATTATTTAATTAATTCAGATCTTGCTTTGCCTACAAGTTACCTAAACTATAAATAGGACCCCTTGGCTTGTAATTTTGGTTGACCACATTACCTAAAGGCATATGAACGAAATTCCCTTCATATCTCCTCTCTCTTCCTCATTATAGGGTTTCTGGTTTTGAGTGTGAGCCATTAGAGTCATCATCCTTTTGGTGCTTGCTTTCCAAAGAACTTCAAGAGGATTTTATTTGATTATTTGCTATAATAATCAAAAGGAATGTAACCCTAATCTTTATGTTAATTTCGATTTTGATCGCTTCTCTCTAGGTTTCTTAATGTTAATATGTTATTGCTATCAAAAGAGAAAACATAGATCCTTTCTAGGTTGCATGTGAACTTGAGGGTTTAAGTGTTTTTTCCGCACATGAATTTTTTTTATAACCTAAAAAACCCATCAAATCAAATCTTGCATGACATGTTTAAAGACTGGGTATCCAATAGACATGTACCCGATACTAAAAGCGGATATTAAAGCTTTCTAAGGTATAGGAGGTTATTAAGGGCAACAACAGAGACAATTTGACCAGCCTCGTAACAATTAATCTTAAGGACTGAATCGGAACTGCAACTTTCACCAAATACCCCAAAAGAACTTCCAACAAAGACCGTAGTTCCAGCACCTACCTAGGTTTTAACAACCTGCCTTTCAGCAAAATTAGCAACTAGTTGAATAACAAGGTAGCAGTTCCAACATGTCTTTGGAAGACATTGTAAAAAGTTTAGCCACCAGCACCCATGTTTTCCAGAATGAAACAAAGACGAGCATCAAAAATCTGGAATAGAAGATGGCACAACTAACAAACACAATGAGAAAGTTGGAAGCGCAAGGAAAGTTACCATCTCATTTTGAGAAATATCCAAAGCACAATGCTTGTGTTGTAACTCTTAGAGGCAAGTTAAGCTACAATTGACCAATCAACCGAAAGATGGTGGAGAAGAGATCGTGGTTGAGAAAGTAGATGAGGGAACAAAAGAAGTTCCAAAGAAAGACAAAGTTGCTGAAACTGAGGTAAAGATCTCTTTTCCACCTTACCCTTCAATGCTACGAAATACGAAAAAAGATAAGGAGGACAACGAGATCAAGGACTTTTTCAGAAAAGTCGAGGTAAATTATCCACTCTTAGGTGATATTAAACAAGTACCCCGATATTCCAAGTTATTGAAAGAATTATGTACCTCTAATAAGAAACTAAAAGGTAATGAAACAGTTACGGTTAGTGAACACGTGTCAGCTGTCTTACAAAAAAGAACACCCCCAAAAAGCAAAGATCCAAGTGTATTTACTCTACCTTGCAAATTGGGGAATCATTCATTGCCATGTCATCTAGGAACACACATTAACATTTTACCTTACTCAATGCATTGACAAGAGTCGTGTTCACACATGGAAGTGTTACGCATGCTTTAAAATAGTGTTGCCATAGGCTATTAGAAAACAAAAGAAGTGTTGCACTTTATTTAAAAAAGTGTTGATCTTTATTTAAAAGGTGTTGCATTTACAAGTGTTGCACTTATAAAAAATGCAGCACTTTAAAAAAAGTTTTGCATGTCCTAAAAGAAGTGTTGCATTAGCCATAAGGCGACATTACCTAAGACAACACATGCTAAAGAACTGCATGTCTAATGTAGCAATTTTAAGGCCTATTGCAGCACTTTTTTGGTGTTACATTAGGCTCATTTTGTTGTAGTGTGCAAACGAAGGGCGTAAATTTTTTGGGATACGAGGATAAAGTGTATTTGAACATAGTACTATTATTTAAAACAAATTTAAGTTTATGTATTTATTACTTTTTTCACACGTGGAAGTGTTACGCATGCTTTAAAATAGTGTTGCCATAGGCTATTAGAAAACAAAAGAAGTGTTGCACTTGATTTAAAAAAGTGTTGCTCTTTATTTAAAAGGTGTTGCATTTACAAGTGCTGCACTTGTAAAAAATGCAGCACTTTAAAAAAAGTTTTGCATGTCCTAAAAGAAGTGTTGCATTAGGCATAAGGCGACATTACCTAAGACAATACATGCTAAAGAACTGCAGGTCTAATGTAGCAATTTTAAGGCCTATTGCAGCACTTTTTTGGTGTTACATTAGGCTCATTTTGTTGTAGTGTGCAAACGAACGGCATAAATTTTTTGGGATACGAGGATAAAGTGTATTTGAAAATAGTACTATTATTTAAAACAAATTTAAGTTTATGTATTTATTACTTTTTTTTGTAAATTTTAAGATTTCATGCACTGATATTTTTGCAATATAGATTTTATAAAAACAAATATTATACAAAAGAAAAAAACAAAAAAATAACACTTTTTTTTTACTTTTCCGAAACGCTTGTCCGGAATCCTGCTCCGGTATCCCGGAGATCTCTCCGGAATGATCTATTTTGGACAAAGTGGTTATTTTACAAAAATAACAAAAAAGTTGGGTTATTTTTTTTTTCAAAAACTTCATTTATATGGGTAATGGGTTGGATTACTCAATTTCCCTTATATTTATACTTCCTAATAAATAATGCTTATATATCTAGGTTCTCACTCAAACCTGCTATCTAGTCTCGAGGATATCTCCGTTCTCTCTTGTCACCATTAAGAAAAAAGTTTGAGAAGCTATTATTTTTCTTCTCATTTTATCGTCTTATAATTAATCAAGCTTTGTCATGGCCACTGCAAATTATTTATCCACGATTTGTATGATGTTTGTCATCTTTTTTGCTTCCTCTTTCTCGGCAGATCCTGACATGCTACAAGATGTTTGTGTGGCAAATCTTGCATCTGGTAATTTCGATTGTTACAACAATATTATTTTTTAATACTAGGTATTCACTCTTTAGATTTGTTTATATTATTTAGGTTTTAACGAGATATAACTGTAACAAAGTAATGTTGTTGATGAAATAGACGTAACAATGAATGGATTCCCCTGCAAACACAACGTATCAGCTGATGATTTCTTCTTCGATGAGTTATCGCAGCCAAGACTCACTAACAACACATTTGGAGCGACTGCCACATTAGTCACTGTCCAAAATATCACCGGCCTAAACACCTTAGGGGTCTCCATAGCTCGTATTGACTTTGCTCCAAGGGGCTTGAACCCACCACACTTTCACCCACGAGCCACTGAGATAGTGTTTGTACTTAAGGGTATCTTGGAAGTCTCATTCATAACCACGGATAACAAGCTCTACTCCAAGTCCATCAAGGCTGGTGAAGTCTTCGTATTCCCTAAAGGGTTGATCCACTTCCAGAAAAACAATGGGAATGTTCCTGCTGCGGCCATTGCTGCCTTCAATAGCCAGTTCCCGACCCCCCAAAGGGTGCCAAACGCTTTGTTTGCATCGTCTCCCAGTGTGCCAAATCATGTGTTGGCTAAAGCATTTCAAATTGGAACGAAAGAGGTGAAGAAAATGAAGTCAAGGCTTGCTCCTAACAAGTAAAAAAATATATATATTAGTACCAAACGTATTTAATTAACTGTCTATGTTTTTTTTTTGTCTATTATTAAAGATTATTGAATTTTAGGTTTAATGGTTTGGTGGTTCACTATTGAAATCCATAAAACCGAACGAACATGCATTCTGTGACTTAAGGTCTTCAAAGCCACTTGTTAACATTTAAAAGAGCGACCTGTTGTCACTGCAATTCTTCCTATCCATACTCATGATCACCATAATTACAATGCAAGTGATCGTCAAAAATTTTACATACACAATTACCTGGCCTATATGGGTTCATATAATCATTTGTTTTTTTCTTTCCGTTTTTCCACTTAACAAATTTAAATACTATATTCGTTTGACAAATTAAGTTTCCTAATGAAACAAAATTTTGAAAAAGACCCGTTACAACAAGACCGTTGCAACTTCTTCGTGGCATTACAATGGAAGTATAATACATTTATAGAGTTTTTCGTTGGTAAAGGTATTCAACGGCTACATAATTATATTGGAGTAATTCATGTCAGCAAATATCTATTTTGTACATGTTTAAGTTGTTCTATTTCAAGAACTAAGGTCTTCTCAATTCTACTATGAAAAGAGTTTGATCAATTTTGGAGTTTTGTATCAAGGGATACACAACAAGAAAATGCACCTTTAGGGACGACAAAAAGCGTCACATATAGTCAAGAAAGTCGTCCCTAAAGGTATTAGGGACGATGTCGTCTCAATTGGGTCGCCGCAAATACCTCGTAGCTAATACTCCAAAGTCGTCCCTAAAGGCGTTGTCTCTAATAGTTATCGTCGCTAATACCAATCGTCGTCCCTAAAGGTGTCGTCCCTAATAATATTCCGGCCACCGACCAATATTATTCCGACCAAATATTTCGGCGGGATGTGTCGTCGCAAATGCTTAAGATCATCCCTAAAGGTGTTCATTGTTTTTTTAGATAAAATTTATATTTTATATTAGTTTATAGTATAAAAATGCAGAATTTAAAAATCTGCATTACATAAAACATCAAATAACATAAACAAAGTATATCACATTAACATCATCTAAATCCATAATAACATCATCTATAACATAAAACAATATATACTAATCGTTTTCCCCATCATCGTTTTCATCGTCGTTGTTGGTCGCATTGTCGACTTGTTTGCTAAATGAGCGGATAATATCTCCAATTGCCGTCACAAACGTCGGGTTTTGGAGAAAAGCATTAATATCCACATCCTACAAAGTAAGAATATAAGTTAAAATATATCATACTATAATAACAAATTATTCTTACTTAACAATTAAGTCACCTACAAAAGTTTTATGCAGTTCTTTTTTTCTATTATTCATACATATTATTTATGAGCAAAAAGTTGTTATTTAAAAATGTTGCCCTGATGTTATCTTTACATTTGAATTTTTTAGTTTATTTGTAACAGTATTTTATATTATTGAAATTTAAATAATATATACTCCTATGTAGTTGCACTTATCTTTACACTCCTTTTATCTTAAATCAAACCATATACATTTTTGCAATTATAACATCATATATACACTAAATTAATATACAATCAAACATGGTTTCTTGAAACAAATTTTCACATGCACATACATACATATACAATTACCAAATAGACATATACCCATACCAATTCAATATCAAATACAAAATACCAATTATACATATACAAATACACATATACAAAATACCAAATAGACATATACACATTCCAAACATACATATACATATACACATATAGACATACACATATATCAAACACATTTTCTTGAAATACATTTTCAAATAGACATACACATATATCAAATTCCTTATAAAAAAATAAACATGCAAACATATATCAAATTCATACATACATATATACACAAAAATTGAACGCATCTGTGGTTGTAGAGCTGAAAACAGTGGAGCCGGTGGAGAAATTCGTCGGACACGATGGATGTCGCCGGAGACAGTGGTCGTCGCTGGAGACAGGCGGCAACAGTGGCGTTGATGTGGTGGTTCTAAAAGCCGGAGATTAGAGAAATCTCCTTAAAACCACCAAAATCAAAAAAATTAGAGAAGAAAGAAAAGAAAGAGAAAGAGAAAGAGAAAAGACAGTGGAAATGAGAAAGGGAAACGCACCTTCGCCGGTGGAGAAGTTCGTCCGAGACGGTGGTGAGCTGAGGTGGTGATAGTCGCCGGTGGAGCAACTGGAACCCGGTGAGAAGCTGCAAATCCCTCCGGCGGAAGAAGTGGGATGCACTGAGATTCGCCGGAAAATGCTTCCTGATTGTCGCCGGAAAAAATGAGAGAGAAATGGAAACTGGAAAGTAATCAGGTTCTGCGACATGATGGGGAACAAAATGTGGAACCCTTTGGGGGCGACACCTTCAGGGACGACTTTGAATATTTAGAGACGACAATTTTGAGGGAAATTCACGCGCTCATATTTTCGCCACCTTTAGCGGCGACAACGTCATCCATTGGATCAGGATGCAATTGTTGGGACAAAAATTGATCCGGAAGCATTCACGCGGATCGCCGATCAAACCCTTTCGCGATGTCCTTATTAGCGACGACGTGAGGCTTTAGCGACGACAAAAACGCGTATTGTCAAGTGTCGTCCCTAAAACTTTGTGTCGTCCCTAAAGCTTATATTTCTTGTTGTGATAGTAAGCTTGAAAAAATATTTACCAATCAGTGGTATTTTTGAAAATTATTTACTATAACATAGTATTCTTTTTTATAGAAAATAAAACAAATTTGTCTTTAATTTTATCATTATCACATTGATTTTATTATGTATCAGCCACTCAAACCACACAAAACAACACCCGACACACTTAGGGACATGGGGCTTTAACTATTCAATTAAAAGAATTTTTCAGATTTAAAGCCTTTATATACTCTTCAATTTTGCCTTTTAATTGTCTAGCAGCCTCTTTAAGATCCTAAAACTTTAGATCCCGTCAAAGAGGCCGTTAGTCATCTTTTTCCGGCTACTCATCTATAACCTTTTAGGCCAACTTCAAATCCCTTGTAAGAACCTTCCAATATTTTAGAGGAAAAGTTATCCTTTTCCATCGACTCCATAATGTTTTCGTGGAACTTCATATAGTGTTTTCTTGGAACTTCATATAGAATCACTAGGTACATTTGATTCAATATAAACTTTCTAACGTTGTACATATAATTTTTTTTTAGTTACATATCATTTTTAATGATTTTGAACCAAAACTAAATTATTAAAACTATTTTTTTTTTGATATATAACATTTGTATTACATAGCAAATTGGTTTTTCGATACTAGAGTTTTTAACGTTAATGAATTTATAAATTGAAAATATTATTTTTATATAATATTAGAATGAGATAAGAAAAACAAATTAATTAAACAATTAAATAGTAAAAACTTAAAAGTAATAGAAAAATAGAAATTACATGTTAGGGTGTTTGTTTGAATGTACCAATATGATTGGATCAAGTGAATCCATTTTCATTTTCAAAATATAAATATGAATAATCCAAAAGAAATAAAAATTTGATCCCCATCAACAAAATTTTTATTTAGTTAGATTGGTTTTTGCAACTCAAATTTCAAAAATCGAGACATTATAAAAAATATTAATCAGGTTGTTTTTTTAATAAAAAAAATTAAATCTACAATATAATCATTGGATATTGTGTAATCTAACCGATATAAATATCATATTCGACAAAAATTACCATTATTTTTTTTGTTTTTGGTAAATCACCACAATGCCCGAAACAACGCATTCCAGAGTCGGATCCAAGATTACAGATAAAGCCCATTTTGGAATCCAGTCTAAGATTCCGGACTAGCCATTTCTGAGTTGGAGTTTTTGTAGTGTGCTCATTTTAAATGAAAATCTAGAGTGAGCTTTTGTAGTGTGTTCATTTTAAATTAATGGTTAGTCATTTGTAGTGTTTATATTTTTGTGTTTAATGATGGTTAAGTGGTCGTTAATTTTGATATGATTTTTGAAAAAAAAAATTGTATTGCAAAATCAAATAAATCTAGTGCAAATATGATAATTACAAAAACTTAAATATGTTTAAATAATAATCTAACGTACAAATGGACGCCTACTTTTGTGTTGTACCTCATGCAATTTGTGCAAATCGAACTCGATATCACTTGGCCAAGGTTCGAGCGCTACTCTCTATTCTCCCAAATTGACCATCAGTCAACCTCTCTTGGAACCAATATTAGAATACTCCACAATCCCCTTTATGAATGATCTATATGCTCAAGAATCTATACGAGCTAAAACTCCAGAAAAAACCCTTTTTGTCGATTTCGTAGATTTAGCCGGTAATCCCACCTTTTTTCCTTAATTTTTTCAAAATATTGAGACTTTTTTTAAATATTACCCTATTTTTAACCATTAACCAAATTATTTGGACATTTCTAAAGATTATCTTTGAATTAATGTATATAATTATTAACAAATTATTTATAAATGTAACACATATTCTTTTATTATAAACAAAGAATATACAACTGTTGTTAATATCTAGGAATAGAAATGTAGACTTAGTATTTCTCTATTGTTTGCTGACCACTTCAAACTCTCTATATTCCTCGTATGCATCTTTATCTATATGTCTTTGTGAGATGTACTCTATGGGTGTTCCTTTTATATTCTTTAACCTAACTACCACATAACCTCCATATATTACCTGATAACAACCATCAGCAAACACATATATCGAGAGTGAAAAGTAAACTTTGAATGATAGTTTAAATATATATATATATATATATATATATATATATATATATATATATATATATATATATATATATTTATATATATATCTAATATCATTCTTCACTCGTTTCCATTTAAATTGTCATTTAATGTTCACTTTTAACATCCCACAAATAAAGGTAAAATTTTCAATTTTGAAATCAATCCAATACCCACAAGTGTTTACAAAACATAGTTTCCAAAAGTCATAAACATGAATCAAAGTATCCCAAAATCAAATTTTTATAAAGGTCGGGGAGGATGTGCACCATCAAGCCTTCGCCTTGCCCCTGACCTCTAAAGTACCTGAAACCATAACAATTAAACTATAAGTCAAAGCTTAGTGAGTTCCCCCAAAATAACACACACAAGCAAACAGATAACAACATGCATATATGAGCCTTCAGCCTAACTAGACCACCCCCAAGCCTGCAGCCTATTTGGACCGCTCTTCGGGCCTTCGGCCTGACTGGACCTCTTCACAGGCCTACAGTATATCCGGATCGCCTCGGGTATCATGGCCTTTAGCACAAAGCAAACCCGTCTCAACCCAACAAACGATAACATGTCGACATATACGACAACAATCAATAACCAACAAGTATACGCAATCATACAGATATACCAATCTAACACATAAGTAGTGAACACATATAATCATACAAATCTAAACAGTTTAACACATAACCAACATAGCATCATCCAATTTATCAGGATATCTAATCCAATAGGCCGATATTGGTGTCTTTGACACACAAGTATAGTGAGAAAGACTCACCAGAAGCAACAAAATACAAAATAAAATCATTGAAGTGTCTAAGGTGGATTTCCAGCTCTTTGAACACATACAACCATAATAATATTCCTTAACTCATATTTCAAGTATTATATCCTAATATTTAACAAATACTTAATTTTAGTTAATTTTTTTAATATAACACATTCTAGCTAATGACTATTTTGCCCCTCATATTTATTATAAACATGTACCCGATATCTTATAGGATTTATTTCCAACTATATTACATTATCATTTCATTAGTTGTTACTAATATTATTTATTCTTAATAGCTTAATGTCTCATTTAAATAATTGCTAACAAGTTTATTAATATGTCCAATAACAAGTTTATTAATTTGTCCAACGATTAAAGTTCACTAAATGGCCTAATCCCTTTTTACAGATGACACTCGTTAATTATAGTTTAAAGGGGTAATTACTAATCTAGCCAAATTAAGGAAGTCATTAGCAACTTTTAGGCAAAAATTAGTAAATGTCCAAATATAGCCCACGAAACCGTAAGTTTCGAGATTCGTCTACTGTTTCGCCAATTCGTCTACTGTTTCGTGTTTTGTATATTTTTTTTTTTTCATTTTCAACTTACAAAACCGTAGGTATCTCGAAACCTACAGTTTCCTCTCAAAACCTACGGTTTCCCTAACCGTAGGCTACGGTTTTATGGGAAAAAATACGGTTTTTTTTAATCTACTACTTTGGGGGTTTTAACTACTGTTTTGTCAAAAAGCTACGGTATTAAAAATAATTTTTTTTTGTAATATAGAGTATAAAAGAGAATGTTTATAATATGTAGAATAATTTTAACAATTATTTTGTTTAAATGTTAACAATTATTTTGTTTAAATTTGACTATTATTTGGATAAAGTTGACTATTTTGTTTGTAAATTTGACTACTTTTTTGTTAAATTTGACTACTATTTTGTTAAACTTGACTACTTTTTTTGTCAGATTTTACTACTGTTTTGAACCTACCTTATATATATTAAGTATTTTATATTTTTGGAAATATTTCATATCTGGGAAATTTTCTTCTCTGTAGCTTATTTATTCTCAAAATTAAGATAATGAGTTGTAACGAGTATTTTGTATTGCTCATTACGGATGCAAGATGAGAGTTTGTTAATTCCCAATTATCATATGTTTGGCCACCGGGATACAATCCGAGAATGTTTTATTTAGGTGTTGAATTTTTCGAAACCACGACGTTCACCGAATTTGTTCATTTGGTGAAGTGCAAGATGGGTCTTCATGAAGAATCAAAAGTTAGGTTGGCTTATCAACATCCAGAACAACTCTATTATTGTGGTATTCTTGATGATCGTGATATTAGAAAGCTGATCAAGGTAATAAATGTCGTTGAAGATAAATCTGTGTCTGTGTATGTGGTGGTTGAAGAAGGCGTTTGGCGTAACGAAGTGGATGATAGAGGAAAGGCATCTGCAGCTAATTTATCAAGTGGAAAAGGGAGCAACAACCCATTAGGTAATTTTAAAAGTCCAAGTAAAAGTCAATATCATAGTGTCGCTGAAAATGTAAATGTAGTGCCAGAACCGATTATGTATGTTACACCAGAGAATTATAAGTATATCGGTGATAATGATGTTGGTACATATGTTAATGATGTTGGTGTAAATCATTACTCTGACAAAAAAATAAGCAGTAGCCGTGGTGAATAAGGTTGGTAATGAATCTGGAAAACAGGAAGTTCCGTTTTTGCATGATGGTGAACTAAAAGGATATGGCGAGTTTGCGAATTGTGACAAGTTGGATATATCCGGCCTAGAGGGTGATTCTAACGGAGAAGAATTTGATGATGAACCTAAGCTTATTTATTCAGATACCATGTTTCATGGTATGCCCCCTTTGCCTTCGTGTCTTGTAAACGTTGATGTGAACATTCCATGTCAGAGGGTGGATATAAGTGAAGAGATTAAGGTTCTAGACATTTTTTATGACAAAGAGTTGCTCAAGCTTGCAATTGGAAGACAATTCATGGAACAAGGTAAGTAGTATAAGACTACCGGATCGAGCAAAGAAAGGTTCGAGGTGTTTGTTTGGTAAAAAATTGTTCATGGATGGTTAGGGCAAGGGGAATCCCATCGACTACTCCTTTCCAAGTCATAAAAGTTGTTGACCAACACACATGTTGTGCAACAAACTTGGAGTCTAATCATCGAAAATCAAATAAAAAGGTACTCGGCCACTTTATCGCTGAAGTATTGGCCGAAGATTATAATAGAGTTTATCGGGGTAATGAAATTGTGAGGGACATTAATTCGAAATTTCCAATCAATATCTCATACCAACAGGCATGGCGGGAAAAACAGTATACGTTGTTGATGTTAAGAGGTACCAAAGAGGATTCATTCACCAAACCACCAACGTATCTGCACAACTTGGTCAAGCACAATCCAGGAACTGTTACTCAGATAAGAGCAGACGATGATGATCGGTTTGAGTTCGTGTTTATCGTGTTGGGTTGCTCGGAAAGCGGTGATAATTTTTATAACAAATATAACATATGAATCCTAATTGGTATTTGTTAATGCAATCAAAAATAATTGTAGGTACGAGCGTTCATAAAATATTGTAGGCCGACCCTCATAATTGATGGTGGTCACCTAAAGGGTGAATTCAAAGGTACGATGCTGCTCGCAGTGATAATGGAAGGTCAAAACCAAATCATGCCTATTGCTTATGCCATATGCAAAAGTGAATCTACGGAGACGTGGTCCTGGTTCCTTCGAAAACTACGTGAATATATAGGCAACCTGGAAGAGCTTACAATCATATCTGATAGGGCTCCAACCATAGCGACGCCAATTGCAAATATATTTCCTCACGCCCATCATGGAATATGTGGTATTCATTTGTATTTCAACATTTCAGCAAAATTTGGAAGCAGCGATACAATACACACATTATTTTGGGAGACATGCAAAGCCTATACTATTAAAAAATTCGATAATGGGATGAAAAAAATTAAAAATATAAATAATCGTGTATGGGAATACCTACAAAACATCAATCCAGAAAGATGGGTCAGGGCACATTTTCCTGGGGATCGATATTTTCTTATGACGTCAAATAGTGCGGAGTCGATAAATTCAATGTCAAGATTTGCAAGAAAGATGCCAATATTGATGTTGATTGAGTATTTTCGTGCAACAATGCAAAAATGGAGTTTTCAGAAACGTAATGTTGCAGGTACTAATATTTTATGTACAATAGTACTTGAAATGTTAGTTTACTACTCTTATGATATTATGAAATTATGTCTATTTTTTTAGCTGAAACAAAAACAACACTTACCCCATGGGCTGAAACGATTATACAAGCAAATAAGAATGCTTTTAATAATTGGATGGTGTACCCTATCTCAAATAGCAGATTTGAAGTGAAAAGTTCTACTCACAAAAGTGTCATTGTTGATTTCCAACAAAGAACCTGTACATGTAGGCGGTGGCAAATAGATGGCTTACCTTGTGACCATGTCATAAAAGTGCTAACAATGAGCCGTTTTGAAGATTGTTCGGAATTTGCTTTAAAAGCTTACTTTACAGAGACACTGAGGAAAACTTACGACGAGTCTGTGAACCCCTTACCAAGTTCATCCGAGTGGGAGATCCCGGATGATTTGATGACCGTGAAGCCACCCATAATGGAGAGACGTTAGCCGGGTAGGCCAAGAAACACTGGTCGTATTTCGTCGCAAGGTGAGCGTCCCATACGACAGGAATGTTCTAAATGCGGTCAATTTGGACACACGAGGAACGATTGTACGGGTAGGGGAGAGGGGAGCGGATCTGGGGGGAGGAAAAAATCTACACAAAAGGGCATAATGACTGATAAATTTGCATCTAGAAGCGGGTCACAGAACGAAAGCGTGTACCCTACTTTTGATTTCTGTTGAATCATATAAGTGACCCTCTTAAAATTGATCTACCGCAGCCTTCCAAGATCCGCAGTCAACTCTGTTCAGCAACCCCATCCGAAGTCATCATCATACGCAGTTCACTATCTAGCTTTCTTAGTTTAGCTCTTTATCTACTTTTCTTAGAATACTCTCTTTTATCCAATATGCCTTGCATGGCTACGCTTAGATAGTTGAACAAATGTAATATTTGAGTCTCTATATATAGAGCTCAATCCTTCTTATTCAAATATATCTCATAACACTTTGCATCTTGAAAACTCATATCTTGTGTTATTACTCTCACCACCTTCTTACTCTCAAAGTTCACTTAAATATAACTGATTATTATCTCTCTTTGGAGCAAGTCAATCTTGACTTAATCACTAAGTTTGATCTCACTTACTAACTTGGTCTGAATGCATTCATTGTTAAGAATCAACTTATGTGTATACTTGATATAATACCTGCTGTCATTTATATTTCCTTACATTTCCGCACCTAACTCTCTACTTATCTAACACTAAATCATTATTATTGTTGAGCTTTTAGATCCTTTGAGATAAACTATTCCGCAACTATACTTGTTCTAACGTTTGTTCAAGTGTGTCCCAGTTTTTCTCACAAAAATTCGTATCAGAACCAAAGTGGTTGCCTTTTGAAGCAAAACTTTGTGTTTCAAAAATCCTTCTATACCACTGAAGCTCATTTCTTCACAAAAAATAAAAAAAATAAAAAAAACTTTTCAAAATAAGTAAATATGGCACATGCATTATCTCTTAATGTATCAAACAATGTTGGTGGTTCGAATAGAGCACTGATACTTGTGGCGAATGAATATCATCACTGGTCTCAGAGAATGGAAAGATATTTGAGGAGACTTGGAAGAGACGTATGGAGATCTTTTGAAGAAGGGCCTCATGTTCCTGTTCTTACTCCAGTACAAACCGATCGAGCCACAGCCAGACTAGGAGGAGGTCAACCAGCGTTGAATCGTCCCACCAAAGACGATCTTGACAAAATGGAAAATGACGCTATTGCCTTTTATGAGATTTCGTGTGTAGTTGCACATGACAACTTCGACATAATCATAAATTGCATGTCCGCAAAGGAGATCTGGGATGTTATTAAAAACCTGTATGAAGGAACTAAACAAGCTCAAGACAAAAAGCTTACTACCGCACTCAATGAGTTTAATAACTTTAAAGCTCATGCGGGTGAAAGTTTGGAAGATTCCTTTAAGAGGTTCAATATGATTGTCACAAAGCTATCCAATGCTGGCACGGTCCGAAGCAACCATGAAACAAATCTTCAGTTTCTAAACGGTTTAGGAAGACACTGGACGACTGCCAAAATGATTGTTCAAGGGGATAGAAAAATTCATTCTCTGTCTCTTTATAAGCTCTATGGTTAACTGCAAGCTCAAGAGTCTACGGTACTCAAAGACTGTGTAGATTTCGGTGCTCCACTTGCTCTCGTAGCACAATCTCCTCACTCTCAATCATACTCCACCGCATATGACAACTCTCCGCAGTCATATGAAGCAGACTCAGAGTATGACGATGAAGAAGAATTTCATAATACAATCGCTCTTGTCAGCCAACAATTCAACCGATTACCACCTTCATTCCGAAAGAATCAGCAGTATAACAAACCACCTTTCAACCGCAATCTTAACTCTCAAAACAATCACTCTCGTTTCACTAAAAAACCTCACCCACCACCGCAGTCTCAAAATACTCAACCCAAGGAGGCACCGTAGTACATCCAAACCAGTGACTTCGGTACTCCCTCAGAAAACAAAAGTGATGTTGTGATGTCACAAGTGCAACAAAGAGAATCATTTTCCCAAAGACTGCAAGGCAAATGTCGTAAAAGATAGAGCATTCTATCTCAGAATGGCTCAAGAATTGGAAGAAAAAGAAAAGGCAAGGGAATACGTAGCCCATGTAAAAAGAGACCATCAAGTTTGGTCATCCGGAGATGAAGACGAAGCCATCAGCAACATCAAAGGAAAATGCAAGATCTGCATGCTGGTAACTGCGGATGATGATGGGTCTACAAAGCTGGAAAAGAACTACTGCTACATGGCGAAGGATGGAACACTCAGCATTGTCGAACAGGTAAAACTCATGATTCAAACTCTAAACTATAACATGCATGATTGTCAACCCTTCATAAACAATCTTAATGACACATGTGTTGCCGTCCTTACAGACTATAACAAAGCTCTAAATGAGAAGAACATTATAATGTCTGTGTTTCTAGGCTAAGCATTAATATTGATGTGATAGTCTAGGTTAACCTTTGTAACTCATTTTGAAGAAATGAAAAGGAATTATGTGAATATTATGTGTTTTATGTGTTTTATGCTTAATTACTAGGAGTTAATTAATTAAGAATAAAAATGAGCGTCGAAAATAAATATTAGATAAAGATGATATTTATTAAGAAAGTTTTAGTGGTCGTGACAAGGATTACGGATATATAAAGAATACCAAAATCCGAGTTATAACGAAGAAGTTATGACCTGTCGAAGTTTCACGACAAAATCGGCACGGTGTCGAATGACGTAAAAAGTGAGTTTTTGATAAACTACTTTTTAGCCTTAGTGATCTAAACAAAAGTCGTAGTGTTCGTTAAACCGAGAGTATGTATAAAAAGAACGCCCAAATCTGACTTCGTATGAGGAAGTTATGATTTTTCGAATTTCAGCTTAGCAGTAGACAGCTAAAAACTCGAATTTTAGATCGAGTGATTTTTAGCCGACACGACCTAAACGAGAATTGAAGGTCTCGTCAATAGTAGCACAACGGTAAAAAGGCAGACGAAAACGGACGTCGGATGAAGAAGTTATGAATTTTTAACGGATTTCCTGTCCCGGTCTGTTAAAAATAATAATATAAAAATTAAAGTCAAAATTAGCCGACGAAGTCAAAACGAAAGTTGTAGAGTGTAATTTTACCTACGCGTGCATATAAAGAACGTCAAAAACAGAGCTCGTATGCGAAAGTTATGGATTTTAGTAGTTTTGGCGCGAAAATCGAGAAAAATTGCCAAAACCGAGAAAATTCGCATACGTGGAATTCGGCCACCTCACCCTCGCTCAAATCGTGCCACGTGTCCGAAATCTGGTGAGTCATCCGAAGCTGTGGCGCATCCGAGGAGTGACGCGTGTGCAGCCTAGTCCGAACCTCGCGATGCCTACCGCGTGTCCGACCTTCGCACCAGCTGTTCCATTCCCTCCTGCTTCGGACCCGACCCTCGGACCCAGACTTCGGTCCACTAAGAAGTTGCCACCGAGGCCCTCGCATGCGCAGCCCATGTGACCTCTCCTCGCATCGGATGCCACCTGGAAGCCTGTCAGCCGTCCGATTAGCAGCCTCGCCCCTATAAATAGGAGGGTGCGAGACCTCCCGGGGAATATTTGAAAATTTGTCACTTTTAGCCCCTCTTTCCATATTTCTTTCATTTTAACATCCCCCAAAGCCCCGGTATCAATTATAACCCCCGAAATACGCCACGAAGTGCCCGAGAAGCCCGGAAAATTTATCTTTTCGGTTTTGAAGCCCGACCCTCGCAGAGCCCGGTTTCTCAATAAAACTCCCGGTTTTATTAGAAACGAACGTTTTAGGAAACGAATTGCTGCCCGATTATCATCAAATCATGTGAGTGTGTAGTCACTTTCATCATACACCTAGATATGAAGTATTTTCTATAAAATACGTGCTATGTGTAATTATATTAAGTGTTTATTTGAGGTGACTGTTGAACAAATGTTTTATAAAAGTTTTAAACTGTATATGTATTTTGTCTACAAATATGTTGGGTAGAACACGGGTAGATGAAATAGTCGGTGTGTGTTAAAATGGTGAGAGGCCTCGATGTTGTTGTTGTTGTTGTTGTTGTTGTTGTTGTTGTTGTAGTCGTCTAGCGGAGTATAGATGACGACCACGGACCTTTTTAGACAGTCCAGTGGCACACTAGCAGGTTCGCAACTTGTAGGTGTTGATGAACTAAATGTTCATTGGCGTACTCCATCCCCCTCATGGTTGCCTTTAGGACATGTATGGCTAAGGAGTCCCCTTAGCAGTAGTGTCCATCCCGATGATATTCCTTAGGCTAGGTCCCTTGTGATAGGTGTTTAGGGACGTAAAGTGAGGACAACGGGAATGGGTAATCAGGGTTATTGTTGATTGGTGAACTTAATAAGTTTATTACTATTGTGGGTTGAAAACCCTATATGCTCACCAGGCTCTCAAGCCTGACCCACTCAGCTTTTTATGTTACAGGTAGTGGACCTCGCGCATAGTCGGAGGACGATGAGAGATTTTTTGATTATAGGCCAGTAGTTGTAAATAACTGTTGTAAGGCTTATAATGTCTTGTTTATGCTTTTGATCTGTATCGGAACATGACATCCCGAGGTTTTGATATGAGATGAGACTATACATTTCTTATAGAAAGGTTTTGATAAACTTTTATCATGTTTTGTTTTGGGGACCAATTCCGCAACATCTTTTAAAAATATTTCTCTGATTTTATTTTAAAAAGCATAAATTAAATCGGTCTTTTCTGGCCGAGAAATTAGGGGATGTCACAGTTGGTATCAGAGCATTAGTTTAAGCGAATTAAGAAATTGTGAGATTTCTAGACTTAAACTTAGAATGCAAAGTGATGATTGTGAGATGAGTGTCTACCATATTTTAGACACGAGCACTAGTTTATTTTAGGAAAGGTGCCTAAAATGCTTTTATGTGCTAAATGCTATATGTTTGCCATATATGCCATTATTTGTTCGGATCTATGGTCTGTTGCCGACCGGATCTGGAAACCTTATGTGTGTGGGATTCTAAGCGTATGATTACGAGATTAGAACTAACATGTAAACGTTTCGGAGTGATAAGGGAATTGAAATATCTAACAAGGATAAAGACCTAAATTCGCCTTATTCGGTATATAGATTATAATGGCAAGAACTCGAAGTGGAGCGGGAAATGCAAACAGAAACCAACAACCTCAACCTCAAGTGGTGGAACAGGTGCCTATAGTAGGAGCTGCACCCGAACCCATCACCATGGCTGGAGTACGAACTATGATTCAGACCATGATGGCTGAACAGAGGGAGGAATTAAGGCAAATGTTGCTGAACAACAGGGATGAACCTTCAGTTCCTGTTGAACAACGTGAATTGAATGACGATCGATCCGAAGAAGGAAACAACAGTAGATCGGTTGGTCATAGTGAACCGCTTGTGGTTGGGAGAAATAACCACGAGGTTAGAGTGGAGAGAAATGGGTGCAAGTATAAGGGCTTTATGACTTGCAAGCCATCGACCTTCACTGGAAAAGAAGATCCTGTCGGAGTAATGGATTGGATCTCGGAAATGGAATTGGATTTCATGACTTGTGATTGCCAAGGCACGTTACAAACCACATTTGCAGTACGTCAGTTCAGGGGTAGTGCTGCTCGTTGGTGGAACACTCTGGGGAAAACCCTAAGCCCTAATGAGCCACTACAACTGACTTGGGCAGAGTTCTTGGTGCACTTCAAGCGCAAGTACTGCTCGGCCCAAAACATGCTTGAGTTAGAAAACCAATTTCTAACGTTGAAGAAGGGGAGTATGACCGTTGACGAATATACGAATAACTTCACAGACAAAATGGAGTTTGCTTTGCGTATTGTCCCAGATGATCTGGCAAAAATTGATAGGTACACAAAGGGACTTCCATGGGAGTATGCGGTGCCAGTACGTCAGGCACTTACTTTGGAGGCAGCTATCTGGGTTGCCAAGTCTGTTGAAGATATGATTAAGGGGAGAGCCGCCAGCAAGGTTGAAGTTGGAGAAAAGAGAAAGTTTGAAGGAACTTCAGGTTCCAATAAAAAGAAAAAGTTCTCGAAGACTGGTTGTAGAAAATTCGGAGGAGGAGCCGAAGCCAAGTGGTGTGACAAGTGCAAGAAGAAACATGCTGGGAAGTGCAGCGTGGAAGTCACTTGTTACGAGTGTGGAAAGCCAGGGCATTATGCCAATGAATGCACCTTCACTAATAACGTATGTCATGGGTGCCATGAAGAAGGGCATATTTTGAAGGATTGCCCGAAGAAGAAGATTGCAGTAAAGCCCAATCTTCCACCAAAGCCGAAGGCGAGAGCCTTTCAGATGACACTTGAAGCTGCGAAAGAAGAAGTTGATGTCGCTTCAGGTACCTTTCTCGTAAACGAATTGTCTGACCAAATTTTGTTTGATTCTGGAGCTAATTACTCCTTTATTTCACATGAATTTGGTAGAAAACTAGCTTTGCCTGTAGATAGACTAGTTAATGCTATAATAGTCGAAATTGCTAGTGGCAAGTTTGTACCTGTTTGCCATCATATGAAAAACATCCTCATTGACTTGGATGGGAATAAGTTCCACGAGGAACTATTGCCTATCGAGCTAAATGGATTCGACATAGTTTTAGGAATGGATTGGCTTAGTGCCAATGATGCCGAAATATTATGTAGAAAGAAGATAGTAAAAGTAAACCCGCCAGGGAAAGAGTCGTTTATGGTGTATAGAGACAAACGCAGAGTAAACTCTGGAATCATTTCCCTAATGAAAGCCAGAAAGTGTTTGGCCAAGGGATGTACATCATACCTAGCGTTCATGATCGATGCTAAGAAGGAAAAGAAGGAGGTGCAGAATATTCTGGTGGTGTGTGATTATCCGGAAGTCTTTCCCGAAGATCTTCCCGGATTGCCCCCTAATCGACAAGTAGAATTCCGTATCGACTCGTTACCAGGAACGACACCGATAGCAAAAGCACCGTATCGATTAGCACTAACAGAGATGAAAGAACTTATGACACAACTTCAGGAGTTATTGGACAAAGGTTTCATTTGACCTAGTTCATCACCCTGGGGAGCCCCTATGTTATTTGTAAAGAAGAAAGATGGGAGCATGAGAATGTGCATCGATTACAGAGAGGTGAATAAAGCGACGATAAAGAACAAGTACCCGTTGCTGAGGATCGATGACCTGTTCAACCAGTTGCAAGGTTCGACCTATTTCTCGAAGATCGATCTTAGGTCAGGATACCATCAACTGAAGGTGAGAGAGCAGGATATCGAAAAGACTGCATTCAGAACAAGATATGGACACTATGAATTTTTGGTTATGTCGTTCGGACTAACCAATGCCCCAGCAGCTTTCATGGATTTGATGAACAGGGTTTGTAAACCATACCTTGATAAATCCGTGATAGTATTCATAGACGATATCTTGATTTATACGAAAAGCAAGCAGGTGCATGAAAAGCAGCTGCGGGAAGTGCTAGAAATTCTGAAAAAGGAGAAGCTGTATGCAAAGTTCTCCAAATGTGAATTTTGGATTCAAGAAGTCCAATTTTTAGGTCATGTGGTTAGCCAAGAAGGAATAATGGTTGACCCAGCAAAGATTGAAGCTATAATGAAGTGGGAACAACCAAAAAGTCCTACGGAGATTCGAAGCTTTTTAGGATTAGCCGGATATTATCGTCGATTTATCCAAGGCTTTTCTTCGATCGCTACTCCATTAACAGCTTTGACCCATAAAGGAGCTACTTATGCTTGGAATGAAAAGCATAAGGAAGCCTTTAAAAAATTAAAGAAGAGATTGTGTGAAGCACCGATTCTTTCGTTACCTGAAGGAGTTGATGACTTCGCAGTTTATAGTGATGCCTCTGGAGTTGGGTTAGGATGTGTTCTGACCCAAAGGGATAAAGTGATAGCGTATGCATCGAGGCAATTGAAAGAGCATGAAAAGAACTACCCCACTCATGATCTGGAGTTGGCAGCGGTAGTATTCACCTTAAAGATATGGAGGCACTATCTTTATGGTACGAAATGCAAACTTTTCACTGATCATAAGAGTCTTCAATATCTCTTTAATCAGAAGGAAATGAACATGAGGCAACGGCGCTGGCTGGAATTACTCAAGGACTACGACTGTGAGATACTTTACCACCCTGGTAAAGCAAACGTTGTTGCTGATGCTCTCAGTCGAAAGGTATATCTTGAAAAGAAAAGGGCAAGAGCGTTGAGGATTGAAGTTGTCTCTACAATTGTGGAAAGTATAAAGAAAGCTCAAGAGGAAACTTTAGAGAAAAATGACCGGAAGGAGGAACGTTTGGTCAAAACGTTGGTGTTTGATACAAACGGTCAAGGACTGAAGGTATTCAAAGATAAGATTTGGGTACCTAAGACGGGAGGAGTAAGAGATATTCTGATGGAAGAAGCTCACAAGACCATGTACTCAATTCATCCCGGCAGTACAAAAAGGTATAGGGATCTAAAACCCTATTACTGGTGGTCGACGATGAAGCTCGATGTTGCTAAGTATGTGGCCGAGTGTGTAACTTGTGCTAGGGTTAAGGCACAACATCAGAAACCGTATGGGAGTTTAGAACCTTTACCTGTACCCATGGGTAAATGGGAAGACATTACCATGGATTTTGTGACTAAACTGCCCAGAACAAGGAACGGTCACGATATGATTTGGGTGGTCGTTGATCGCTTCACTAAGAGTGCGCATTTCATAGCAGCCAACGAGAAATGGTCTATGGATAAACTTGTGAATTCTTACGTGAAGGAAATTGTGAGGCTTCGCGGTGTTCCGTTAATGATTGTATCCGATCGTGACAGCCGTTTTACCTCAAGGTTTTGGAGGAGTCTACAAGAGGAATTAGGTAGCAAGTTGTGTTTGAGTACAACTTACCATCCGCAAACCGATGGTCAGAGCGAACGAACGATTCAAACATTGGACGATATCCTGAGAGCATGTACCCTGGAATTCCAAGGTAACTGGGATGAACACTTACTTCTAGTAGAATTTTCCTATAATAATAGTTTCCACTCAAGCATCAAGATGGCACCTTATCACGCTTTGTATGGAGAAAAGTGTCGAACACCGTCATGTTCGCTGGAAGCTGGGGAAAAGCAGTTTATGGGACCTGAAATAGTCCATCAGACTGCTGAAAAGTTGAAAGTGATTAGGGAAAGGATGTTAGCAGCTCAAGATCGACAAAAGAGTTATGCTGACAAGAAAAGACAACCGATATCCTTCGAAGTTGGAGATTCGGTTTTACTTAAAGTCTCGCCGTAGAAGGGACTTATAAGATTTGGTAAAAGGGGAAAATTGAGTCCAAGGTTTATTGGACCATTTAAAGTTCTTCAGGGGATCGGGAATAAGCTTACAAGCTAGAGGGTATTCATAACACCTTTCATGTGTGTTATTTGAGAAAGTTCACGGGAGATGTGCCCGACATAATTCCCATTTTTGAATTAAGGTTGGATGAAAACAAGAGGTTGATTGAAGAACCTCAGGCAATTGTTGACCGTAAGACTAAGAAGTTACGACGCAAGATGGTCGATTTAGTGCTTGTGTGCTGGAAACATACGAATGGGCCAAATCTCACCTGGGAAACGGAGAGTGACATGATGAGTCTCTACCCGCAGTTGTTTGTTGATGTGTGATTTCGGGGACGGAATCATCCTAAAGGGGAGAGAATTGTAATGCCCGTGTTTCTAGGCTAAGCATTAATATTGATGTGATAGTCTAGGTTAACCTTTGTAACTCATTTTGAAGAAATGAAAAGGAATTATGTGAATATTATGTGTTTTATGCTTAATTACTAGGAGTTAATTAATTAAGAATAAAAATGAGCGTCGAAAATAAATATTAGATAAAGCTGATATTTATTAAGAAAGTTGTAGTGGTCGTGACAAGGATTATGGATATATAAAGAATACCAAAATCCGAGTTATAACGAAGAAGTTATGACATGTCGAAGTTTCCAGACAAAACCGGCACGGTGCCGAATGACATAAAAAGTGAGTTTTTGATAAACTACTTTTTAGCCTTAGTGATCTAAACGAAAGTCGTAGTGTTCGTTAAACCGAGAGTATGTATAAAAAGAACGCCCAAATCTGACATCGTATGAGGAAGTTATGATTTTTCGAAGTTTCAGCTTAGCAGTAGACAACTAAAAACTCGAATTTTAGATCGAGTGATTTTTAGCCGACACGACCTAAACGAGAATTGAAGGTCTCGTCAATAGTAGCACAACGGTAAAAAGACAGACGAAAACGGACGTCGGATGAAGAAGTTATGAATTTTTAACGGATTTCCTGTCCCGGTCTGTTCAAAATAATAATATAAAAATTAAATTCAAAATTAGCCGACGAAGTCTAAACGAAAGTTGTAGAGCGTAATTTTACCTACGCGTGCATACAAAGAACGTCAAAAACGGAGCTCGTATGCAAAAGTTATGGATTTTAAAAGTTTTGGCGCGAAAATGGAGAACAAATTGCGAAAACCGAGAAAATTCGCGTACGTGGACTTCAGCCACCTCACCCTCGCTCAAATCGTGCCACGTGTCCGAAATCTGCTGAGTCATCTGAAGCTGTGGCGCATCCGAGGAGTGACGCGTGTGCAACCTAGTCCGAACCTGACAATGCCTGCCGCGTGTCCGACCTTCGCACCAGCTGTTCCCTTCCCTCCTGCTTCGGACCCGACCCTCGGACCCAGACTTCGGTCCACTAAGAAGTTGCCACCGAGGCCCTCGCATGCGCAGCCCACGTGACCTTTCCTCGCATCTGATGCCACCTGGAAGCCTCTCAGCCGTCCGATTAGCAGCCTCGCCCCTATAAATAGGAGGGTGCGAGACCTACCGGGGAATATTTGAAAATTTGTCACTTTTAGCCCCTCTTTCCATATTTCTTTCATTTTAACATCCCCCAAAGCCCCGGTATCAATTATAACCCCCGAAATACGCCACGAAGTGCCCGAGAAGCCCGGAAAATTTATCTTTTCGGTTTTCAAGCCCGACCCTCGCAGAGCCCGGTTTCTCAATAAAACTCCCGGTTTTATTAGAAACGAACGTTTTAGGAAACGAATTGCTGCCCGATTATCATCAAATCATGTGAGTGTGTAGTCACTTTCATCATACACCTAGATATGAAGTATTTTCTATAAAATACGTGTTATGTGTAATTATATTAAGTGTTTATTTGAGGTGACTGTTGAACAGATGTTTTATACAAGTTTTAAACTGTATATGTATTTTATCTACAAATATGTTGGATAGAACACAGGTAGATGAAAT
This sequence comes from Lactuca virosa, assembly GCF_052849685.1. Taxonomy (NCBI): domain Eukaryota; kingdom Viridiplantae; phylum Streptophyta; class Magnoliopsida; order Asterales; family Asteraceae; genus Lactuca; species Lactuca virosa. The sequence goes on along the minus strand of NC_136433.1, from coordinate 302,706,646 downwards.
AGTCGGTGTGTGTTAAAATGGTGAGAGGCCTCGATGTTGTTGTTGTTGTTGTTGTCGTCTAGCGGAGTATAGATGACGACCACAGACCTTTCTAGACAGTCCAGTGGCACACTAGCAGGTTTGCAACTTGTAGGTGTTGATGAACTAAATGTTCATTTGCGTACATCTTTTAAAAAGATTTCCCTGATTTTATTTTAAAAAGCATAAATTAAATCGGTCTTTTTTGGCCGAGAAATTAGGGGATGTCACAAACATAGCGTCCCAAGAGATGTTTCATGTAAGAGGACGACTGGACAACAAAATGCTCAAAATGGCTATGTTAGAAAAGGACTTAATGTTAGAGAAGGATGCAAGAATGTTGAGTGAAACACAGTTAGAAATAGCATTGAACCAGAGAGATTTAGCTCAGAGTGAAATTGTACTTTTAAATCTTTTAATAGAGGAACTGTTTAATGAAAGTGAAGTCATCGAGAATCTTGTTAACAATGGGATTACTGACAATACTTACAATTGGGGTTGGTCCAATGGGTACTCTACCGCAACGGACTCATCATCCCGATTCAATAAGGACCGTCCCTACGTCCCTCCGGACCGTGAATTTTTGTTTCCGGTCAATGACAAAACATTTCCTGAAGATATCAAAGCTCACTTCGGTAGACTTCATAATCTGAGCAATAATTGTGTCATTGAGGAAATTATGCCTGAGGTTTCGGGTCACACAAGTGATCAAATTCCTATCTGTGGAACAATCTATCCAAATTCTCAGACTTCATCAGTTGTTGATGAGGAAATTGTCATAGAGAGTCCCGAAGTCTCAAAATACTTCCTACCTCTGCCCTCAGACCGCAGTGTCTCTCACTGCAGTCATGAGCCACAGAAGTCCCACAAAAATCCCACAGAAGTCCCAACTCAGTCTTATTCTGCGGTAGTCAAATCATCCTTACCGCAGTCCTCAGTCAAAAGCTTTGTGACTCTTCAGCCAATTCATCATGAATTACCCATAGAAAACTTTGAAGTGGGTCAATGCTCTCAAAACCCTGAATCTTCTAGTTCGGATGACTCTAGCCCTCGTTTTCATAAATTTTCAAAGGTTTCCAGGAAACCGCAGCTGAACACCAATGACTGCGGTTCCCCAAAAACCTTAGCTAAAAATGCTTTCAAAGAGGAAATTCGATCCCGAGGCACAAATCGACAAATCTTTTCTAAAAACAAAAGGCATGTCAGATTTCCAAAATCTAAGAGTCCAGAAAAGTTTGTTTTCTCGCACTATTTTTCAAAAAACTCTCCCATCAAGAAAACATACAAAAAGGAATGTATAGTTTCAACAGCCATTCTAAATTCATCTGACACAACCCAAAAGAAAGTAAAGTCTTTTCGTAACAATGGTTTTCAAATCTATTACTCAGATGATCCAAAATGGAAGGGTATCTTACCCACTCCAACATATTTGAAATCGCATCAAAATTTTAACAAGTGGAAGGGTATTTTACCAAACCCAACAAAAAGGTCCAAAAAATCTACACGTGCTAAATCTTCTTCGAAACAAACCTTTTCAAATTCCAACAACACCAATGTCAGATCTTACCACTCTCGGACCGGTCACAAGCCTACCTCATCATTTAGACCGCTGACCAAACAAGGTGTCAGAGTAAAAGACAAAATTTCAGCATGTCAGTGTCAATGTAGTTGTCAAAATGGTTCATCTCATGTCAAATATGGTTCTTTTCAAAAACCTCGTAACTTTTCTAAATCTCGCAACACTCCAAAAATTCACAAACACCCAGGACTAGGCTTAAAAGTTGTCATAAAACCTGTCCCTGCAACCTCGGTTCATGCATCAATCAGAAACTCATCTTTTGTCCCAGGATCCAAACTAGTTTGGATGCCTAAACTAACCGTGTAATTCTCAGGCCTTGTGCAAGGAGGAACAAGAAGAAGAATGGTTAATCGACAGTGCCTGCTCCTTGCTCATGACCGGAAGGTTAGAATACCTTCGGGATTTCAGGACAATTTGCAATGGTGGTAACGTCACATTCGGCAACAACGCGAATGGGATCATCGGAGGTTACGGTGTTCTTACTACTGGAAACTTTTCTATCCAAAAAGGTCACCTATGTGGAAGGTCTTAAACACAATCTCATTAGTGTTGGCCAACTATGTAAGGCAGGCCATCGGGTCGAATTTGATGACCAATTCTGCTACATAATGACAAGCGATAGGAGCACTTGCCTGATCAAATCCAGATACAAAGGTACTATGTATCCTCTGGATGTCTCTCTGATCATCGGCAAACCGCAGCTATGCTTCCTATCCAAAGCAGTATCCGAAGTGAGCTAGCTATGGCACCGCAAGCTAGCTTATCTCAACTTCAGATACATCAACAATCTGGTCACCGGAGAACTCGTCCGAGGTCTTCCAATCCTCAAGTTCAGCAATGATACTCTCTGTCCGGCATGCGAATGTGGAAATCAATCCAAAGCAATTCACCCAATGGTAATTGATTCTTCAATTTCTGAACCACTGGAACTCCTGCACATTGATCTCTGCGGTCCATTTACCATACCCAATCTTCATCACAAGAAATACATACTGGTTATAGTTGATGACTTCACTCGTTTCACCTGGGTCTTTTTCTTAAGACTCAAGTCAGAAACACCGCAGGCACTCATCAAATTTATCTAGGAGATAGAGCTTCAAATCAAAGTACCAGTGCGTCGCATCCGCAGTGACAATGGAACCGAGTTCACTAATCATCATCTAAATAGTTTCTTGGTTTCCAAGGGCATAAGTCACAATTTCTCAGCTCCATACACACCGCAACAGAATGGAGTAGTAGAGCGAAGGAACCACACTTTGGTAGAAGCAGCCATATCTATGCTCAATTTTGCCAACCTTCCTCTCTACTTCTGGGCCGAAGCAGTGGCCACAACATGCTTTGTACAAAACCGAAGAATTGTGTGCAAGCGTCTCAGTAAAACTCCTTATGAGGGACTTAACAACCGCAAGCCAAATGTCCGATTCTTGCATATCTTTGGGTGTAGATGTTTTGTGATCAACAACAGAGATCATTTTAACAAGTTCGCACCAAAGTCTGATGAAGGCATCTTCCTTGGCTACTCAACAAACAAAGTTGCGTATAGAGTTCTCATTAGACGTACAAGGCTAATAGTTGAAAGCTTCGATGTCAAATTCGATGACTATTACATCCGCAACACCGCTCCATCAACCGAAACCAAAGCAATCCTGGAATGTGATATTCCTGACTCTTCGGGTCCATTAAACATAGTTGAAGTTAACTATGATGATCTCTTCGACCCAATAAAGACTGCTAAACTATCTGATGTTCTTGTGTCTCCCGAAGCCCAAACGCAACATGCTGAAGTATCTGGTCCTACGCTATCCGATGAAGTGTCACTTAATACTTCCACCTCGCCGGTTGAGGGGGAAAACTCAACTCCGGACCATACGACAACCATCGAGGTTCCAGTACTAGAAGAAACAGCTCCAGCCCCTCTTCGCAGAGGATTTCAACCATCAAACGTTTCTTCGGACTCGGATGATGAAAACATGGAGAATATCGACACCAGAACTGACCCAAGAGTTCTCACAATTCCAATAATGCAGGGGAACCTTCTCAAGCTCAAGAGGATCTTCCATCAGCAATCCAGGGGGAACATCTTCCAATTAATAAAGAAAATGTTAATCTGGCTCCAACAGTCCAAGATGATTCCGCAGGATGTTCTCAAGTCCAGGGGGAACTGTCCTCTCCAACCGCAGAGTCTTTCGATATCGGAGACATTCCCTCTACCGCAGCTGCTAATCATCTGCAACCCCGTCTACACGTATGGACGAAGGATCACCCACCGGGTCAAATCATCGGCAACCCATCTGCAGGTATCCAGAATCGATCTTCCAAGGATTTATCTGATCACTGTCACTACGCAACATTTATGTCCTCGGTCGAACCCCGAACGATCAAAGAAGCATTACTAGAACCAGACTGGATATCCACAATGCAAGAAGAACTAGAAGAATTCAAAAGAAAGAAAGTGTGGCAACTCGTTCCGAAGCCGCAAGGTCACACTATTGTTGGTACTAGATGGGTGTACAAGAACAAGTTGGATGAATCCGGTGCGGTCGTCAGAAACAAGGCAAGGCTAGTTGCCAAGGGATATAGTCAACTTGAAGGTATTGACTATGATGAAACGTACGCTCCGGTGGCACGAATGGAAGCCATCCGAATCTTCTTAGCATACGCAACTCACAAGAACATCAAAGGACATCAAATGGATGTGAAAAGTGCTTTTCTCAACGGTGAATTAAAAGAGGAGGTTTATCTTCAGCAACCTCCGGGCTTCAAAAGTATTGAATTCCCAGACTACTGCTACAAACTTGAAAAAGCAGTCTACGGTCTAAAGCAAGCCCCAAGAGCATGGTACAAGACTCTCTCTGAATTTCTTGTCTCGTCCGGATACAAAAGAGGAGTGATTAATCCCACTTTATTTAGAAAAGCAAACGGTAATAACCTTATGCTTGTACAAATATATGTGGATGATATCATCTTCGGATCAACTGATCAGGGTATGGTAGATGAATTTGCTAAACTCATGACCAACAAGTTCCAAATGAGCATGAATAGAGAGATTAGCTTCTTTCTAGGACTTCAAGTGAAACAAGTCCCTCAAGGGATATTCATCCATCAGGAGAAATACACCACTGAACTACTGAAGAAATACTCAATGGACAACTTTTCTTCGGCCAAGGTCCCCATGGCCTTCGGATATAAGATATCTGCTGATCCTTCCGGCGAATCAGTGGATCACAAGACTTATAGAGGTATAATCGGCTCATTAATGTACCTCACCGCAATCCGACCAGACATTGTCTTTGTAACTGGTGTATGCGCAAGGTACCAGGCTGATCCAAAAATGTCACACATGACCGCATCCAAGCAGATTCTAAGATACTTAAAGGGCAGCAAGACTCTTGGTTTATGGTACCCCGCAGGAAATGACTTCAGCCTACAAGCATTCACTGATGCGGATCATGCCGGATGCAGACTAGATCGAAAATGCACCTCCGATGGATGTCAATTTCTGGGTGGAAGACTCGTCAGCTGGTCATCAAGAAAACAAAGTTGTGTATCACTGTCTACCGCAGGAGTTGAATATGTGGCCGCAGCCAGCTGTTGTTCACAAGTCTTGTGGATGAAAACACAACTTATGGACTACGGATACAGAATGCTGCGGATACCAATTTATTGTGACTCCGAGAGTGCTATTGCGATTTCCCACAATCCTTTTCATCACTCTAAGACAAAGCATATTGAACTACGGTATCACTTCATCAAAGACCACATTCTGAAAGGTAACATTGAACTAATTTTTGTCCATACTTATGAAGAGATTGCTGATGTATTCACAAAGGCACTTGACTCTACAAAACTCAACAATTTCCTACAAATGTTAGGAGTGATGAATCCGGACCCACAATTCTTTTTGAATTAATAGGTACCGCAGACCTTCCTTGGTCTCTGTTGCGGTCCTAATTGAATTTATTTATGATAGATAGTTTTGGTATATTCTATGTACCGCAATACATTCTATGTACCGCAGTATCCCGCATGTACCGAAACTATATATCATATCTATCTTTCAATGGTCCTTATTGTTTGTTGTTACTAATTTTTGTTCAAGTGCTCTCCTCAGTTCTTCTACTGCAGTCATCTAACCATCCATCCGCAACGATAAAAGATCCATCCGCAATGAAGTCTCAATCCACAATCACATAGATTAATTTCTCAACTGCTTCATAAATTCTTGAAACTTTGTGTGCTATTTAATGATCTTTCATTAAATAAGAAAAACATTCTAAAAAAAATTAATAAAAAAACAAAAAAAATACATTCTTTGTGTAGCATATCACTGTCACAGTTCTACTTTTCAAATAAACTGTGTGTCAGACCTATTTTTGTATGATGACAAAAAGAACAGTTTTCCATAATCAAAACGTCAAATCCGTTACATCTTCCTCCTTTGTACAACGGATTAACCCCTTACCACACGTTCTTCAGACGTGAGGGTATAGGGACTGACACTTCATTAAATGCAACTGCTTTTGGAAAATTCAAAAAAAGTTCAAGTAGATCTTTTAATTAAATTATCGGTGGCTGGGATTGCTTCTCCTAATAAAAAACCTAAACATTTTTTTATCCGATTCTACTTAGGGTAAAATCAATAAAGTTTTTAAATCCGCCACAATAAAACCCTCTTCTTCTTCCCCAAGAAAGTTTTACGCTTTCTGAAAACTCTCAAGAGGAACTTCATCTCCTTCATCTTCTTGCACCCTGTTTTCCTGCAAGTTCTTCAAACTTTTTTAAAAATGGTGAAATCGGGTATCTCAAAGAAACATTCCAAGGAATCTGCCTCTGGTCACCCAACTGTTTTAGACTCTGCTTCAAGGAACCCAACGCCAACGATTGCTTCAAGCAATTTTAGGGCAGTGTTCGATGAGCATTCTTCTTACAATGCTCCAATCAAGTTGATGATCAAGTTCCTGTCAAATCATCCATTGTATGGTCCTTTTGATTCTTTCAAAGATGTGGTACCTCTTTCAACACTCTTCAAATGTGCTTTCTCTGCATATCGCCCTCTCAACAACCTTCAAGAGGTGCATTTGAATCTGGTGAATGATTCCTTGGTTATTCTGACCAAAGAGAAATTTCTCAACACCATCAATCTGTTAGTTCATCCTTCAACAAAGTTCTTCACCCGACGCATGGTCGACATTCAATCTGCACTTTACCAGATGGGTTACCAAAAGAAGATGAAAGGCATAGACGAATTCAAGAAGAATCAGTTGCCTGTGGTATGGCAGTTTGTTTGCCATTTCGTGATCCGCAGTTTTTCCGGAAGAACCGGAGGCACTGATAAAATGGGCCTCGAGTTGCTAGAGCTAGTATGGAGTGTTTTTACTGGCCACGACGTCAACTACGGTCAGATTCTGTGGGATGATGTCTTGCAGTACATCCCCAAGGAAAGTCCAAAAGAAAATCCTACCGAGGTCACCTTTGCAAGAATCTGGTCTCTGTGCATCTCAGATCTTCATGCTGATGCAGGACTAAGCATCAGCAACGATGTCAACCTCTTCATCACCAGAGATCTAAAAAGGTACAACCCCTCTACAGATCAATCTATTTTTGGACCCATTAGACGGCTACCAGTCCACATATTGTCTACACTTGGACTTGACACCATTGATGTCACCAATCACATAGAGGCTACGGAAGGTATTGACCCATACCTTCCTACCCCGCCTCTACCTAGTTAGATCAAACAAGCCTCAACTGCACCCATCAATCCTGGTAGTACCGCAGCTCCATCTTCCACCACTCTATCCAACTTACCTCTATCAAAAAGGCTCAAAAAGGTAGCCTCAGCCAACCAAGGCCCCTGCATCATCACCAAGAAACATGGAACCCCAAAGAAGAAAGATGCTCCCAAGAACACTGAACCATCCAAGAAAAGGAAACTCAAACAAACTGTGCTCTCAGATGACGAATCAGATGACAATCAATCTCACTCTCCCTCCATGCAACTTCTGAGTGATTCTGATGATGACGCACAACCCATTCCTATACTCAAGAAAAGAAAAACCAAATCCACTGACCAAATACGTGACCGGACTGATGCCGCAACCTCTCAAAAGGCTCCGGTAGTCCTTGGGGTGGCCGCAGACCCATTCAACTCAACCATCCAATTCTACTCAGACACAGAGTGTGTCTGTTTCAGCTAATCGTGGAGACTCACCCCCAGCTCACTCCCAAGGGGATGTAACTGGTTCTCGCCCTAAGGTCTCCAGGGCTTCCCATCTACATTTCTTTTCTCCTGAGGAGTTGAACTCCATCCTTTTGCCAGAATTGACCACGGGTTAAGGAGACCGAGGAAGCTCAGGAAATCCTACTCTGCTTACATCTTTTCCAGGTGGTTTAGGCACAGTGAGCACAAATGTGCAAGGATCTTGGAACCCGAGGGACACCTCGGTGCGTTTTCAAGGATTTGACGGTGACGAATCAAATGATTCATGGCGACATTACAATCCGGTCTTAGAATCCGATATCAAGAAATATGCCGCTTTCCTTAGGGCATTTCAAGCAAGAAAGGACCAACAAACCAAGCAACTTCAACAGAAACAGCAGGAGATTGAAACAGTAGCCAAGTATTGGGCAGACGCCATTAATAACGCCAACAACGTAGCCACAATTCTAAAAGTACAAGAGTGGATGTCCACAATGGCTGAGACGGTCCGCAACGCTTAGACCACTCTTGGTGGTGAAGGTACATCAAAACTCCCTCCAACTCCAACTGCTAGAGATTCTCAAGATGATGGCACCGCAATCGAAGTTAGCTCTGCAACTACCTTCGGGTTCGATAACTTTGATATCAATGAGGTAATTCAGCCTACCCCTTCTGATGATGACTTAATGATTTTTGATGAAGAAGAAGCATCGAGTGGCTCTCAACACTCAACCTCCAAGCCCAAAGAGAAAAAGAAGAAAAGGAAGATTGTTGTGTCCAGAAAAGAATTTTTGAGTCTACAAGCCAAAGTAGATCAGATTCTTGCTGCGGTTAAGCCCACTCAACCGCAACTTGAAGTCCTACCGGGACCGCAGTCACTTATTGAAAGGATCGAACGACTTGAAACCCGTGAACGACTAGCTGCTGAGCGAATTTCTTTGAAAGTTGAAATGGGAATTCGTTCTTTGGATACAAGTCGTCAGGCTGACCATGAGCAGTTCATGGCTAATGCGAAGCGTCTCATCTCTGAGGTATCCGCAATCAAGACAGATCTTCAAACAGCCATTGCGGACCAGTCAACTCATTCGAAGAAGATGATAGATGAAACTCATACTGCCTATCAGTCCACCATCTCGGTCCTACAATCTACAATCAACAGCCTTCGATGCTCTCTAACTTCCAATTTTCATGATCCTGAGAGTCTTCAACTTACCAAGGAGATTCATCGACTACTCTTCAACACCGCCATCCCAAAGATTCAGCAACTGGCTGATGCACTCAAAGCTCAATTCCAGGAGGTGTGTGCTAAGGTCGATGGTCTTAAGCAATGGCTTGAGGAATCCCCACCTCTGCATTCCTCAAGAGGGGGAAGTGATAAAGACCATCATTCAAACAACATCTCTCACCAACATAGGAGCCCCCCTGTCATAAATGAAAAAGTTCCTTCACCGCAACCATCTCCTCACAAGAATCCAAGACATCAGACACAACCGCAACATCAGTCTCCACCGCAAAAGGAATTCATTAAAGAAACTAATCCTTCTCCTGAGAAACCGGAGACTCCTCCCCACTTCAAGAACTTAGCATCCAACATGTCATCTGAACACTCCAATGATTCTATCGCAACAAAACAGAAAAAAGCCAACTGGAAAGTAGCCAAATTTGTTGAGCTAATCTGGAGAGAAAACGGATTCGACATCACCATGGATGAATCCTTAGTAAATTCTTGGATAAATCCCCACCGAAGATTGTTGGATGATGACTATAAACCCTATCTTACTTATGCTGAACCCCCATCTGACGGTTACTGGGATGTTCCAATCTCCCCTAATGCAAAATACTTCACTGTATTTGAACAGTTTGACCGCAGCTTACCTGATCACAAGAGACTGCCCATGGAATTCAAAAGACTCAATCTATTCCATGCCAAACATGCTTCTTCAATAGAGGAAATCTGGTCTAATGATATACCATCCGCAGTCAAGAACTTTAAGCCCCGGAAATTCATGAAAGCTGACTTTATACAGTATACTCTCACAAGAAGGAATCAGGACTACGTCCGCACCCAAGCTGACTTCCCATGCATGAATCCAGAAGAAGTCTTCCTGATAGCAAAGGTGTTCCAAAACAAAGCTGAAAAGTATCCAAAGATGAAGATAGCATTTGAAAGGGCAAGCACATTTATAAGGGAAACTGTCTGTGACTTCGCAAAGATTAATGCAGACATTCACCCTGCCCTTGCGAAAAAGTTCGATCTACCACCACTTGACCCTGCACCGATGATTAGTGAAGGTTTTCAAGAAAGATCTCTGGGTGCAACAAACTTCCCAGATCTTGGAGTCATTTTTAAACAAAAGGTCAATGAAACCAAATATTTCATTCCTATGACTGGCATGAATCGTCTCACAAGGAAGCAAATTGAAATTTGTCGAAACGTAGTTCAAAAGTCAAAACACACAACTACCGAAGTCAAGTTCGAAATGTTAAGGAGAATCAACTGGTTAGAGAATATCAGAAACTTTTGGTGGATTCTCATCAAGTTCCTAAAACTCGATAACTGAAGAGAAGTGAAAGAGGTCACTTAGGGGGAAATTGTTGAATCATATAAGTGACCCTCTTAAACTTAATCTACCGCAGCCTTCCAAGATCCACAGTCAACTCTGTTTAGCAACCCCATCCGAAGTCATCATCATCCGCAGTTCACTATCTAGCTTTCTTAGTTTAGCTCTTTATCTGCTTTTCTTAGAATACTCTCTTTTATCCAGTATGCCTTGTATGGCTATGCTTAGATAGTTGAACAAATGTAATATTTGAGTCTCTATATATAGAGGTTAATCCTTCTTATTCAAATATATCTGATAACACTTCGCATCTTGAAACTCATATCTTGAGTTATTACTCTCACCGCCTTCTTACTCTCAAAGTTCACTTAAATATAACTGATTATTATCTCTCTTCGGAGCAAGTCAATCTTGACTTAATCACTAAGTTTGATCTCACTTACTAACTTGGTCTGAATGCATTCCTTGTTAACAATCAACTTATGTGTATACTTGATATAATACCTGCTGTCATTTATATTTCCTTACATTTCCGCACCTAACTCTCTAACTATCTAACACTAACTTATTATTATTGTTGAGCTTTTAGATCCATTGAGATAAACTATTCCGCAACTATACTTGTTCTAACTTTTGTAAGTATAATGTTGAGCATTTACATCTGCAGCTAATTTATCAAGTGGAAAAGGGAGCAACAACCCATTAGGTAATTTTAAAAGTCCAAGTAAAAGTCAATATCATAGTGTCGCTGAAAATGTAAATGTAGTGCCAGAACCGATTATGTATGTTACACTGGAGAATTATAAGTATATCGGTGATAATGATGTTGGTACATATGTTAATGATGTTGGTGTAAATCATTACTCTGACAAAAAAATAAGCAGTAGCCGTAGTGAATTAGGTTGGTAATGAATCTGGAAAACAGGAAGTTCCGTTTTTGCATGATGGTAAACTAAAAGGATATGGCGAGTTTGCGGATTGTGACAAGTTGGATATATCCGGCCTAGGGAGTGATTCTAACGGAGAAGAATTTGATGACGAACCTAAGCTTATTTATTCAGATACCATGTTTCATGGTATACCCCCTTTGCCTTCGTGTCCTGTAACGCTGATGTGAACATTCCATGTCAGAGGGTGGATATAAGTGAAGAGATTAAGGTTCTAGACATTTTTTATGACAAAGAGTTGCTCAAGCTTGCAATTGGAAGACAATGCATGGAACAAGGTAAGTAGTATAAGACTACCAGATCAAGCGAAGAAAGGTTCGAGGTGTTTGTTTGGTAAAAAATTGTTCATGGATGGTTAGGGCAAGGGGAATCCCATCGACTACTGCTTTCCAAGTCATAAAAGTTGTTGACCAACACACATGTTGTGCAAAAAACTTGGAGTCTAATCATCGACAATCAAAGAAAAAGGTACTCGGGCACTTTATCGCTGAAGTATTGGCCGGAGATTATAATAGAGTTTATCGGGGTAATGAAATTGTGAGGGACATCAATTCGAAATTTCCAATCAATATCTCATACCAACAGGCATGGCGGGAAAAACAGTATGCGTTGTTGATGTTAAGAGGTAGCAAAGAGGATTCATTAACCAAACTACCAGCGTATCTGCACAACTTGGTCAAGCACAATCCAGGAACTGTTACTCAAATAAGAGCAGACAATGATGATCAGTTTGAGTTCGTGTTTATCGTGTTGGGTTGCTCGGAAAGCGGTGATAATTTTTATAACAAATATAACATATGAATCCTAATTGGTATTTGTTAATGCAATCAAAAATAATTATAGGTACGAGCGTTCATAAAATATTGTAGGCCGACCCTAATAATTGATGGTGGTCACCTAAAGGGTGAATTCAAAGGTATGATGTTGCTCGCAGTGATAATGGAAGGTCAAAACCAAATCATGTCTGTTGCTTATGCCATATGCAAAAGTGAATGTACGGAGACGTGGTCCTGGTTCCTTCAAAAACTACGTGAATATATAGGCAACCTGGAAGAGCTTACAATCATATCTGATAGGGCTCCAACCATAGCGATGCCAATTGCAAATATATTTCCTCACGCCCATCATGGAATATGTGGTATCCATTTGTATTTCAACATTTCAACAAAATTTGGAAGCAGCGATACAATACACGCATTATTTTGGGAGACATGCAAAGCCTATACTATTAAAAAAATCGATAATGGGATGAAAAAAATTAAAAATATAAATAATCGTGTATGGGAATACCTACAAAACATCAATCCAGAGAGATGGGTCAGGGCACATTTTCCTAGGGATCGATATTTTCTTATGACATCAAATAGTGCGGAGTCGATAAATTCAATGTCTAGATTTGCAAGAAAGATGCCAATATTGATGTTGATTGAGTATTTTCGTGCAACAATGCAACAATGGAGTTTTCAGAAACGTAATGTTGCAGGTACTAATATTTTATATACAATAGTACTTGAATGTTATTTTACTACTCTTATGATATTTTGAAATTATGTCTATTTTTTTAGCTGAAACAAAAACAACACTCACCCCATTGGCTGAAACGATTATACAAGAAAATAAGAATGCTTTTAATAATTGGATGGTGTACCCTATCTCAAATAGCAGAATTGAAGTGAAAAGCTCTACTCACAAAAATGTCATTGTTGATTTCCAACAAAGAACCTGTACATGTAGGCGGTGGCAAATAGATGTCTTACCTTGTGGCCATGTCATAAAAGTGCTAACAATGAGCCGTTATGAAGATTGTTCGGAATTTGCTTTAAAAGCTTACTTTACAGAGACACTGAGGAAAACTTACGACGAGTCTGTGAACCCCTTACCAAGTCCATCTGAGTGGGAGATCCCGGATGATTTGATGACCGTGAAGCCACCCATAATGGAGAGACGTCAGTCGGGTAGGCCAAGAAACACTGGCCGTATTTCGTCGCAAGGTGAGCATCCCATACGACAAGAATGTTCTAAATGCGGTCAATTTGGACACACGAGGAACGATTGTACGGGTAGGGGAGCGGGGAGCGGATCTGGGGGGAGGAAAAAATCTACACAAAAGGGCATAATGACTGATGAATGCGCATCTGGAAGCGGGTCACAGAACGAAAGCGTGTACCCTACTTTTGATTTCTGTTGAATCATATATGTGACCCTCTTAAACTTGATCTACCGCAGCCTTCCAAGATCCGCAGTCAACCCTGTTCAGCAACCCCATCTGAAGTCATCATCATACGCAGTTCACTATCTAGCTTTCTTAGTTTAGCTCTTTATCTGCTTTTCTTAGAATACTCTCTTTTATCCAGTATGCCTTGCATGGCTACGCTTAGATAGTTGAACAAATGTAATATTTGAGTCTCTATATATAGAGCTCAATCCTTCTTATTCAAATATATCTGATAACACTTTGTATCTTGAAACTCATATCTTGTGTTATTACTCTCACCACCTTCTTACTCTCAAAGTTCACTTAAATATAACTGATTATTATCTCTCTTCCGAGCAAGTCAATCTTGACTTAATCACTAAGTTTGATCTCACTTACTAACTTGGTCTGAATGCATTCCTTGTTAAGAATCAACTTATGTGTATACTTGATATAATACCCGTTGTCATTTATATTTCCTTACATTTCCGCACCTAACTCTCTAATTATCTAACACTAAATCATTATTATTGTTGAGCTTTTAGATCCTTTGAGATAAACTATTCCGTAACTATACTTGTTCTAACGTTTTTCAAGTGTGTCCCAGTTTTTCTCTCAACAATTGGTATCAAAGCCAAAGTGGTTGCCTTTTGAAGCAAAACTTTGTGTTTCAAAAATCCTTCTATACCACTGAAGCTCATTTCTTCACAAAAAATAAAAAAAAATAAAAAAAATCTTTTCAAAACAAGTAAATATGGCACATGTATTATTTCTTAATGTATCAAACAGTGTTGGTGGTTCGAATAGAGCACTGATACTAGTGGCGAATGAATATCATCACTGGTCTCAGAGAATGGAAAGATATTTGAGGAGACTTCGAAGAGACGTATGGAGATCTATTAAAGAAGGGCCTCATGTTCCTGTTCTTACTCCAGTACAAACCGATGGAGCCACAGCCAGACTATGAGGAGGTCAACCAGCTTTGAGTCGTCCCACCAAAGACGATCTTGACAAAATGGAAAATGACGCTATTGCCTTTTATGAGATTTCGTGTGGAGTTGCGCCTGGCAACTTCGACATAATCATAAATTGCAAGTCCGCAAAGGAGATCTGGGATGTTCTTAAAAACCTGTATGAAGGAACTGAACAAGCTCAAGACAAAAAGCTTACTACCGCACTCAATGAGTTTAATCACTTTAAAGCTCATGCGGGTGAAAGTTTGGAAGATTCCTTTAAGAGGTTCAATATGATAGTCACAAAGCTATCCAATGTTGGGACGGTCCGAAGCAACCATGAAACAAATCTTCAGTTTCTAAACGGTTTAGGAAGACACTGGACGACTTCCAAAATGATTGTTCAAGGGGATAGAAAAAATCATTCTCTGTCTCTTTATAAGCTCTACGGTGAACTGCAAGCTCAAGAGTCTACGGTACTCAAAGACTATGCAGACTTCGGTGGTCCACTTGCTCTCGTAGCACAATCTCCTCACTCTCAATCATACTCCACCGCATATGACAACCCTCCGCAGTCATATGAAGCAGACTCAGAGTATGACGATGAAGAAGATTTCAGAATGCAATCGCTCTTGTCAGCCAACAATTCAACCAATTACCACCTTCATTCCGAAAGAATCAGCAGTATAACAAACCACCTTTCAACCGCAATCTTAACTCTCAAAACAATCACTCTCGTTTCACTAAAAAACCTCACCCACCACCGCAGTCTCAAAATACTCAACCCAAGGAGGCACCGCAGTCCATCCAAACCAGTGACTCCGGTACTCCCTCAGAAGACAAAAGTGATGTTGTGATATGTCACAAGTGCAACAAAGAGAATCATTTTGCCAAAGACTACAAGGCAAATGTAGTAAAAGATAGAGCATTCTATCTCAAAATGGCTCAAGAATTGGAAGAAAAAGAAAAGGCAAGGGCATACGTAGCCCATGTAAAAAGAGACCATCAAGTTTGTTCATCCGGAGATGAAGACGAATCCATCAGCAACATCAAAGGAAAAGGCAAGATCTGCATGCTGGTAACTGCGGATGACGATGAGTCTACAAAGCTGGAAAAGAACTACTGCTACATGGCGAAGGATGGAACACTCAGCATTGTCGAACATGTAAAACTCATGATTCAAACTCTAAACTATAGCATGCATGACTGTCACCCTTCATAAACAATCTTAATGACACATGTGCTACCGTCCTTACAGACTATAACAAAGCTCTAAATGAGAAGAACATTGTAATGCCCGTGTTTGTAGGCTAAGCATTAATATTGATGTGATAGTCTAGTTTAACCTTTGTAACTCATTTTGAAGAAATGAAAATGAATTAAGTGAATATTATGTGTTTTATGCTTAATTACTAGGAGTTAATTAATTAAGAATAAAAATGAGCGTCGAAAATAAATATTAGATAAAGCTGATATTTATTAAGAAAGTTGTAGTGGTCGTGACAAGGATTACGGATATATAAAGAATACCAAAATCCGAGTTACAACGAAGAAGTTATGACCTGTCGAAGTTTCACGACAAAACCGGCACGGTGCCGAGTGACGTAAAAAGTGAGTTTTTGATAAACAAATTTTTAGCCTTAGTGATCTAAACGAAAGTCGTAGTGTTCGTTAAACCGAGAGTATGTATAAAAAGAACGCCCAAATCTGACTTCGTATGACGAAGTTATGATTTTTTGAAATTTCAGCTTAGCAATAGACAGCTAAAAACTCGAATTTTAGATCGAGTGAATTTTAGCCGACACGACCTAAACCGGAATTGAAGGTCTCGTCAATAGTAGCACAACGGTAAAAAGACAAACGAAAACGGACGTCGGATGAAGAAGTTATGAATTTTTAACGGATTTCCTGTCCCGGTCTGTTAAAAATAATAATATAAAAATTAAATTCATAATTAGCCAACGAAGACTAAACGAAAGTTGTAGAGCGTAATTTTACCTACGCGTGCATATAAACAACGTCAAAAACGGAGCTCGTATGCGAAAGTTATGGATTTTAGAAGTTTTGGCGCGAAAATCGAGAAAAATTGCCAAAACCGAGAAAATTCGCATATGTGGACTTCGGCCACCTCACCCTCGCTCAAATCGTGCCACGTGTCCGAACTCTGCTGAGTCATCCGAAGCTGTGGCGCATCCGATGAGTGACGCGTGTGCAGCCTAGTCCGAACCTCGCAATGCATGCCGCGTGTCCGACCTTCGCACCAGCTGTTCCCTTCCCTCCTGCTTCGGACCCGACCCTCGGACCCAGACTTTGGTCCACTAATAACTTGCCACCGAGGCCCTCGCATGCGCAGCCCACGTGACCTCTCCTCGCATCTGATGCCACCTGGAAGCCTCTCAGCCGTCAGATCAGCAGCCTCATCCCTATAAATAGGAGGGTGCGAGACCTCCCGGGGAATATTTGAAAATTTGTCACTTTTAGCCCCTCTTTCCATATTTATTTCATTTTAACATCCCCCAAATCCCCGATATCAATTATAACCCTCGAAATACGCCACGAAGTGCCCGAGAAGCCCGGAAAATTTATCTTTTTGGTTTTGAAGCCTGACCCTCGCAGATCCCGGTTTCTCAATAAAACTCCCGGTTTTATTAGAAACGAACGTTTTAGGAAATGAATTGCTGCCCGATTATCATCAAATCATGTGAGTGTGTAGTCACTTCCATCTTACACCTAGATATGAAGTATTTTCTATAAAATACGTGCTATGTGTAATTATATTAAGTGTTTATTTGAGGTGACTGTTGAACAAATGTTTTATAAAAGTTTTAAACTGTATATGTATTTTATCTACAAATATGTTGGGTAGAACACGGGTAGATGAAATAGTCGGTGTGTGTTAAAATGGTGAGAGGCCTCGATGTTGTTGTTGTTGTTGTTGTTGTAGTCGTCTAGCGGAGTATAGATGACGACCACAGACCTTTTTAAACAGTCCAGTGGCACACTAGCAGGTTCGCAACTTGTAGGTGTTGATGAACTAAATGTTCATTGGCGTACTCCATCCCCCTCATGGTTGCCTTTAGGACATGTATGGCTAAGGAGTCCCCTTAGCAGTAGTGTCCATCCCGATGATATTCCTTAGGCTAGGTCCCTTGTGATAGGTGTTTAGGGACGTAAAGTGAGGACAACGGGAATGGGTAATCATGGTTATTGTTGATTGGTGAACTTAATAAGTTTATTACTATTGTGGGTTGAAAACCCTATATGCTCACCAGGCTCCGAAGCCTAACCCACTCAGCTTTTTATGTTACAGGTAGTGGACCCCGAGCATAGTCGGAGGACGATGAGAGATTTTTTGATTATAGGCCAGTAGTTGTAAATAACTGTTGTAAGGCTTATAATGTCTTGTTTATGCTTTTTATCTGTATCGGAACATTACATCCCAAGGTTTTGATATGAGATGAAACTATACATTTCTTATAGAAAGGTTTTGATAAACTTTTATCATGTTTTGTTTTGGGGACCAATTCCGCAACATCTTTTAAAAATATTTCTTTGATTTTATTTTAAAAAGCATAAATTAAATCGGTCTTTTCTGGCCGAGAAATTAGGGGATGTCACAATTGGTATCAGAGCATTAGTTTAAGCGAAGTTAGAAATTGTGGGATTTCTAGACTTAAACTTAGAATGCTAAGAGATGATTGTGAGATGAGTGTCTACCATATTTTAGACACGAGCACTAGTTTATTTTAGGAAAGGTGCCTAAAATGATTTTATGTGCTAAATGCTATATGTTTGCCATATATGCCATTATTTGTTCGGATCTATGGTCTGTTGCCGACCGGATCTGGAAACCTTATGTGTGTGGGATTCTAAGCGTATGATTACGAGATTAGAACTAACATGTAAACGTTTCGGAGTGATAAGGGAATTGAAATATCTAACAAGGATAAAGACCTAAATTCGCCTTATTCGGTATATAGATTATAATGGCAAGAACTCGAAGTGGAGCGGGAAATGCAAACAGAAACGAACAACCTCAACCTCAAGTGGTGGAACAGGTGCCTATAGTAGGAGCTGCACCCGAACCCATCACCATGGCTGGAGTACGAACTATGATTCAGACCATGATGGCTGAACAGAGGGAGGAATTAAGGCAAATGTTGCTGAACAACAGGGATGAACCTTCAGTTCCTGTTGAACAACGTGAATTGAATGACGATCGATCTGAAGAAGGAAACAACAGTAGATCGGTTGGTCATAGTGAACCGCTTGTGGTTGGGAGAAATAACCACGAGGTTAGAGTGGAGAGAAATGGGTGCAAGTATAAGGACTTTATGACTTGCAAGCCATCGACCTTCACTGGAAAAGAATGCACCTTAACTAATAACGTCTGTCATGGGTGGCATGAAGAAGGGCATATTTTGAAGGATTGCCCGAAGAAGAAGATTGCAGCAAAGCCCAATCTTCCACCAAAGCCGAAGGCGAGAGCCTTTCAGATGACACTTGAAGCTGCGAAAGAAGAAGCCGATGTCGCTTCAGGTACCTTTCTCGTAAACGAATTGCCTGTCCAAATTTTTTTTGACTCTGGAGCCAATTACTCCTTTATTTCGCATGAATTTGGAGAGACCTCAGCCGGGTAGGCCAAGAAACACTGGCCGTATTCTGTCGTAAGGTGAGCGTCCCATACAACAAGAATGTTCTACATGCGGTCAATTTGGACACACGAGGAACGATTGTATGGGTAGGGGAGCGGGGAGCGGATCTGGGGGGAGGAAAAAATCTACACAAAAGGGCATAATGACTGATGAATTTGCATCCGGAAGCGGGTCACAGAGCGAAAGCGTGTACGCTAGTTTTGATTTCAACAGCACATTTGATTTAAATTGTCCTTAGATTAATGTAGGAAAGTAATGAATTCCCGTGTTTGTAATTTGTATTGCTTGTATTAAACTGCACTTCTGAGATTATTAATTAAATCTACTTTATTCCGTGAAAAATAAAACACAAACATAAAACATTATTGGAAAAGAGATACACCCGTAGGAAACATTACATAAGACATTTCACATAAAAGTGCCTTCTACATGAAATATTTGTTATTTTTAACTAGAATCCATGCATCCTCATACTCGAAGTCACTTCCCTCGTGGTTCAAAATGTAATGATCTTTAACCATTTCTAAAAGATCTTCGTCGTTGTTTGGATAACGATACCTGTTTTTAAGATGATGATACCATCGATTGAACCATGTGATTTTTTCCTTTAAATCCATCCACTTACCAACAATATCTTCTTGTGTTTGGTGTTTTCCTTCTCCCAATGAGAGGTTAAACATAGATGTTATGCGGGTCCATTCATCACCTTCAAAGCAATCAGGGTTAAGCATGGTTACATCATCGTAAATGTTCATCCAACATCGTGTTACCACCATTACCTCTCTTATCATCCATGGATGTGGAGTATTGAACGGAGCAGGTGCGTTGGAAGAAGTTGCTTGATTGGAGGCCATTTTTTAAATTTTTTTGTTAGTTTGGTTTAATTTTATAGTACTTAAATAAGAAAAAATAGTGACATACAATTAGGTGGATTCGCATAAGTACTGTTTGAAAAGACAAGACATTATGCAGGATACAAAGCAGTAGTCAAAGTCTATGAAACCGTAGACAAATAATGTGAAATAGTAGTCCAATTGTCAGATGCCTTACACGGAGATACTGTTTGAAACGACAAATATACTGTTCGAAAAGACAATACATTATGCAGGATACGGAGCAGTAGTCAAAGTCTAAGAAACCGTAGTCAAATAATGTTAAAGAGTATCCAATTGTCAGATACCATACACGGAGATACTGTTTGAAGCGACAAATATATTGTTCGAAAAGACAATACATTATGGACCTTGCTTTTACAGCTCCTACATACATATGTGTCTGCATGTGGTAAGACCCTTACCTCCACAACCTTAGGCACAGTAAGTAATTGGTAATTGTCTCTTACAAGTGATTCGAAATGAGTTTCTCTAACAGTGACCATGAATAAAGTTTTAACAACTTGCTTGTTTACCTTTATAACCTAAGGCGAACCAACCCGCATACTCACACTCACATCAAAACGGATTTGATGGATCGTTTGCAATCTTATTTTCTGGCTATTGGATGGGTCGTATATTTCTTTTCCAAATTTCTTTTGTTGCTTTACATTTGTTAATATTTGTACATTTAAACTAATTGCTTTGCACTCTTAAAAAATACAAATCCATGCATTCGTAAATTTTTTCTTGCCTGTCCTCTACATAGGTAGTGTCTGTCTTAGAGGGGACTACCTAAAAACAATGTTTGTAGCGGTTGCTAAAGATGGTGTCACACCCCCGAACCAGACGGCGGAAACGTCCGGGGGCTTGGTGTGACTTTTAACATTGTAGTATCATTACAGAGTATATAATTGAAACATAACATCATCATCATCACATATGTAATATAACAACATTCATTGTTTACATCGAGTATTGTATTTGAATCTTACATTCCAAAATAGTCAGAGTATGATGAAACAAAATATAACACAATATCCATTAGTTTGTTTCGTTCATCCTGCTTCAACGGTTTCCTGAGAATACAAGTTAATTTAAAAAGGTCAACATAAAAATGTTGGTGAGTTCATAAGCATGTTTGTGAAAATGATTTGTATAACTTTGAAACCACCAGAAAATCCTATATTTTCTGAAAACTGTTTAGTATGCTTGTGTCAGATCTTGTATTAATGCATGTATGTTATTGTTTATTTGACTAAAAGGGTAAAGAGAATGTAGAGAGAATGTAAAGAGCATGTAAAGAGAATGTTCCCAGACAACCCGAAGTTGTTTGTAAAAGAGAAAGCTGCCATACCAACCCCCGAGGTTGAGTACCAGTGAGAGTATGTTTCCGAGTAATCCAAAAGAAAAAAGAATGGTCTTCCGTAAACTTCATAACGTTAATTACTCTAAGTGAGCCATCATAACCATACTAAATAATGACAATTTCGCTTGTCTTGGCGTTGTTGGACGCCGGTTTTGATTATAAGGTTTTCGTCACCCAAGACTGAGATAGTCTAACTGTAGCGAACAGCTCAGGTGTGGAGTGTCATCCCCGTATAGATCTATACACAAATCCCCACTCTCCCTCCAAGAGACTCTGGTTATAACTACAGACTACGATCGCACACTTAATAGGTGCCAACCGACAAAACTCACTAGATCCTTAATCGAATTTACGCGAAGAAAGGAATAAACTCATTCCAGACCCAATGAACCATGTAAGTGAACCACTAAGGCATCGCTAAACATGTAAATCATTTCAAGGCCCAATTTGAATGAGATTATATAACATGGGCCCGAAATATATATAAAAGGACAACTAAGGCCCATTTCACATGTAAGGTATTTATAGGCCCAAATACCACACAAATAGTATCCAAGGTCCGTCGCACATGTTAATGGGTCAATGAGGCCCAATAAACATATAAATAGTATACAAGACCTATCACACATAAAAATGGGCCACTAAGGCCCAATGACATAGAAAATGATCAAATTAATCTGTTTGTTAATTTATCGTTGGTTTTGGTTCAAGTATTCACTAAAATAGCATAAAAGCCCACTTTTTGTAAAAATGAAGATTATTGGCCCAATAAGCCAAAAATTTACAATTAAGGCCCAATTTTTGTAAGAATAACACTTTAGTCTCCATTTTGTTCAAAACTTGTGTTGATGACTAGTTTGTGGTAAAAATAACATTTTAAACCCATTTTTGTCCAAAAATATCATTTTTGGCTTGATTTTTGTGAAAATACACATTTTTCTGGTTTTGGGCTTTTCCGACCTAGTTGTTGGAAAATTTGTAGAAAAATCATCGTAATTCGAAATTTGGCTCCGTAAATTTTGGAAGTTTGGAAATTTTTTCTACTTTCTTCAAAAATTTTCTCATAATTTTTAATGACTTCTAACAAGTGTGAAATTGCTCACCTTCACAGGCTGGTCCGAAATGATTTCAAATCTGATAGGTAGTTTTGTAAAATTCGCCAAAACTTGTAGTAAAATCGTATGAAAACGTGAGAGTAGTCATTTTAAAGGTAGAAACCTGAAATTGTTGCATGTAAAACAGTTTTGGAAAATATTATCATTTAGGTGGTGAAAACAGTTCGAGATTTAGCGGTCAAGAAGGCTCTCTTAATTTCTCATCCCTCTTTGACAAACAGTTCGAGATTGGACCAAAACTTTCCTGTGAAAGGCTGATTTTTGAGTTTAGTTTATAGATCTTGGAACACAACACTCATTTTTACTATTTTAAGTGTATAAATCCCAGATCTACTAGTTTACATGTATTATATGTGATAACACATACTTTTCTCAAGGTTTTCATGTAGATCCAAGTGATAAACTTAATATTCTTAACATACTTTTAGATTTATGAAGTAAATAACACATAACAACCAAATAAATCATGAAAATCACACATATTCATGCATACACACATAGATCTACACAACACAACTTGTATTCTCCCGCAAAACAAAGTAAAAACCGAAAACAAGGGGGTATGAACTCACTTTGGTTTGTTGTTCTTGGTTTGATGAACGGGTTGAAGAAGATTTTCGGCCCTAGATGTTTCCTTGAGGAGATTTTTGAAGTCTATGAAGTTCAAGAGAATAGATCATGAGATGGTGTGGGTTAAGAAGAGATTTTTGATGGAATCTTGAAGTTAAAACATAGATCCAAGTAAGTACTTTCCAAAGATGATGATCTAGATGAAGATCCATACCAAAACTCGAAAATTTAGAGGAAGGGGGATGAGTTCTTGAGAGACTTCTTGCGAGAGTTTGAGAAAATGAAGATGGTGAGGAGGCCTTATGGCCGTGAGTTTTGAAGAGGGGAGAAGAGGAGGGTGTGTAGAGTTTGACCCTAGTGATGTGATTCTTATGGAAGTATGTTGGGTATTGCATGTTTACATGGTGGATTATCTTGAGGTGGCATGCATTAGTTAGCTAATTTTTTTTTTAAATGTTGTTTGGGTCGAGAATGGGCTAAGGAATTGAGATAAGTTTGGGCCCTATCTTGACTTAGTTCGAAATTATGAGGCCCAAGTAATATTTTTCGGCCCATTGGGCCTTTATGAGGGTTCACAGCCGAATGGCACCCAATTAAAAGGGTTCACGGCCCATTAGGGCAAATGGAATTGTTTATGGCCCAACAAGGCCCATTAGGGTTAGAATGAATCATTCTAGGCCCAAATGGTCGAATAATGCTTATTGGTCCATTAGGCCCAGTAAGAAAATCCTAATCCATAAAGAACTTGAACCGGGATTTCTAAGGTTTTCAGCCCTTAGTTGAGCATATGAGATGTATTCGGATGAGCATAGAGTATGATATTCGCTTAGAGTACCAGTTATTATACTAGTTGAATGATTTTGTGAGAGTGGAATTTCCTAGCAAAAATGCTAGTTGTGACAGATAGGAACAATCTGACTTTCCCTATAGCATTTGGTATGGTGGTTGAAAATAATGTGGTAACTTCTACGTGGTTCCTAATGCGGTTAAAAGAATGTCTCGGAGAGGGTAAGGAAGTAGCGTTCATATCTGATATGTACGATGTTGTTGGCTCTTGCGTAGATAATGTTTTCATTGATTCTTATCATGGTTATACTTGTAAGAGCGTCCATAAATATTTACGCACAAGAGTAGGCTATGGAAGATCAATGGAAACTTTGTTCTAGATAACATTAAAATCCTACACTATGTCAACTTTTGAACAAAATTTTTCTAGGCTACACATTGATGCTCGTGAAGTGCTTTCGAATACCGGTCATCCGAAATGGGCAAGAGCCTATTTCCCTAAAATCCATTCGAACGTACTCAACATGGAAGTTCCTCAATATTTTTCAGTAGTATCGCTCCATCATCATAATGTACCGATAATAGCGCTTATCGAGGGAATTCGTGGGTACATGCAAAATACATTTGTTGACCGAAGTATAATGGCAGGTATATTTTCGGGTGAAATATAGAAGAATTAAATAGGTTGTACAACAACCTTTTCTAACCATATTTATTTTTCAGGGAGTTTGACTCGTGTACTAACACCGTATGCTCAAATGGTGGTTCAAAGAAGGATGCAAAAGTCTGTTCGTTGGCAAGCAACACAGATCCCCTAACAGATCTTGTCTCACATGCCGACATATGTGTATGAAGTATTTGATTTTAAAACAACTTGTGTTGTAGAACTTAACGGTCGTACTTGTTCATGTGGAAAATGGAGCAGTCTCGGTATAGCATGCGGTCATGCCATCGCAGCAGCACGTCATTCAAACATGCATGAAATAGTTAATTTGGTTCAAGTATATTACTGTAAGGGTCTAAATGTTGTAATTAGTCGAAGTGTATTTTGCACTCTTCGAATGTTTTGTAATCTATTTTACTAAGGCGCTTTTATTCGAAGCTTAAGTGTCTATGCCTTAGTATATTTTTTGTATGCTTTTTGTTCCCTATAAATAGGGATATTTACTAGAGTTAGATAAGAGTTTTTTACAGACCTGTCTTTGTACTTTGTAAACATTCGAAAGCGTAATAGAGCTGAAACAAGATCATATTTACATCTGTTGTTCAATCTCGCATTCTTACTTGATTTTATACTCTGATTCATTTTATACTCGATTCATTGTTTCATCAATTGGTATCAGAGTAGGAATCACATATGTGATCTGATTTTCACCTATTCAAAAAGTTTTTGAATCAATTTTTTGGTTCAAAGGTTTCCGCACTTTTTGATAGTGAAAAATTTGTCTAGATTTTAGTTTGTGATTCGATTCTGCATTTGAATTGTTGAATCGAGTGTTCTTCTTGTAATTCTGATTTGATTCAACTAGTTTGTTTTCAAATTTCCAAATCTTCTTAAAAAATTTCAAAATCATCTTCCGTACAACAATGGCAAGCTTCAATCTCAATTCGATGACCTCGTTTTCTCATTTGTTAGGATCATCGACCAAAATTCCAATGCTAATCCCTGAATATTATGATCAGTGGGCTGATCGTATGCAGGATTATCTGAATGGTCTTGATGAAGAATTATGGTCATGTATCACTGGAAATGTCAATGTTCCAGTGAATGTTCAAGCAATTGGATCATCTTCTACATGTTCTGGTGTTGAAAATCAAATTGATCGTCTGAAGAAACTGGAGAAGAGATGTATGAGGGAATTGCGAGGAGCTTTACCTCCAGTTGTGTACAATTATGTAAGGAGTTGTACAACTCCTAAGGAGATCTGGAACAATCTGAAAGATAAGTTTCAAGGAAGTGAAAAGACGAAAATCAATTCAGTCAAACAGTGTTTGGTCGAGCTGAAAGATTTCAGACAAAAAGAAGGTGAATCAATTGAAGTTTACTATGGAGAAGCGTGAGTATGATGGTGAAAAATCAGCAAAGTTTTGATACATTAACTGTCAATGATTTGTACAATCAGTTAAAGACACACGAAATTGAGGTAAATCAAATTGCTGAGGAATCGAAGCTGAATTTGGGAGGTCCATTGGCACTTGTGTCCAAGATATCTGAGAAAGAAGCTGAAAATGGTGATTCAGAGGAAGAAGAGGGATTCATCATGAATTCGGATGATGAGGCAATAGCATTTTACTCGAATAATCGTGTTAAGAAGTTTTTCAAAAAGCCGTTCAATCCGAAGGCTAAGATTGCTGAGGTAAAAGGAAGTGCTGTGAGTAAAACTGTTGTTGAGGAGAAAAAGAAGGTTGAGAAGAAAGATTCGAAGGTGTCTGAAGGAAAGAGTGAGAAGAAGCTGAAAGGTGATGCTGGTATAGATTGTAATTATTGCAATGGAGCCAATCATCTTGTGAATGATTGTATGCTTCGGAAGAAGGATGAGAGGAAGAATAAAATAAAAGATGAGGCTTATTATGCAGAGAGGCTTGAGGAGGTTCGTGTGAAAGCTAAGAATTTGTCGCTGGTCGCAAGGGGTGAACAGGACGAGGATGGAACTTATCAAATCTGGTCATTTGGATCAGACGATGAAGAAATGAGGAATCCAACACATGGAGCAATGTATGCGAAGATAGAGGAGGACTCAGAAGAAGAGGAATTCGAAGTGAAAGGAAGATGCTTCGTATCCAAGGCAGCAGACAAATCTCCAATGACAACAAAGGTACGTAATATTCTCGAATCTTTTAATATTCCTACACATGCTTATGACTCTGAACTAATATCTTTTGATGAGACTGTTATTTATTTTGATTCAATTGTTGTGTCTGCTAGCAATGAGGCCAACAAGTTTTCCATGGAGTTATTAGAGACCAAAAAGCGATTAGACATGAAAATAAGTAAAGTTGATTGTTTGGAATTATAGATAACGAATATTATGTGTGATAGGGATACTTTATCAAATGAAATCAAACTTTTGCTACAACAAAGAAACATATACTGTAATTCTGCTAAGAGACTATATGGCAAATTAACTGATTTATATCATTCATGTGAAATAAGTAAAGAGCAACATAGAAAATTACTGCCTTTTCTAGCATACGGAAGAGCTAAGGTAGATAATATTTCGTATGATTGTGAGAAGATAATAGCTGAATTTGACAAAGTTCCTGATGATAGATATAAATATGGAATTGTCAAAATTGATGAATTTCTTGATGCGAATGAATTAGTTAACATAGTGAATGATACTTTGACTAAATCTGAACAAATCTAAATTTTGAAAAAGACTGAGAATTCAACATCTGATTCTCAATCTAATTTTGCCGATATTGAAGATAATTCTGACAATATTAGTGAAATTAGTGATCTTGAGGATGTTGATTGTTCCCAGTTGTCTATTGTTAATGTTGCATCAACATTTAAAGGTAAAGAAAAAGTTAAGGACTTGATGGTTCAGAAAGAAACTGCTATTCCCTCAACATCGAAAGTTTGTGATTTGGACTTCGTGGATATCAGAGATAGTCAAACTGATGATAGTGATGATGAAACTGAAGAGAAAAGTTCGAAGAAAAAGAAATCTTCAAAGGAAGAAGAAATTCCTCGAATTGTGGTTGATCAAGTGTATGGTGATACACAAAAGTTCGAAAAAGTATTGAATGAACAAGGTGCTCACTATCTTGAAACGAATACTGTGGTTTATCCCAATTTCAAGTGTACAGATGATGTCATTTTTTCAAATCAAGTATTCGTAACTACTGGAAATGTTGAGAATATCAAACCAGAATTAAAGAAGTTAGTTGAAGAAGATAATTTGAAAACAAATGATGAAGGTTTCTTCGCAAATCAAAGCACAGTTGAAAACAATCTAACAAAGAATTCGTATGTTTTTCAACGTCAAAAACCACAAAGAAAATGGGTTGAAAAATCAAAAATTGAAAAAGAGAATTCAAAACAAGTTGTAAGGGAAAATGAAAATGTTGTAAAACTAAACTCCAAGGAATTCAAAGATCAAATTGACAAATTTTCGAAGGAAAATAACATTTCAAAAAGACAAGCTAGGAATAAAATATTTTGGCAGATTATTGAGTGTCAAAAGATGTCAGATGAAATGAAAAAAACAGATTCAACAACTTTTTCAAACAAAAAGAAAAATCCCGCTCACACAAATAAATACTTGTCTGAATCACAAGCATCCAAAAATGTTTTCAAACCTAAAAATTCCTCTTTTTCAACAAATAATCAACATTCATCACAATCAAATCATTCACGGTCTGAAGTGAATAGACAATCAAAGTTTTCGAAAGTTTCAGAAACTAATAATCCAAGAAAATTTTCAACTAAATCAAATCCAACACAAATTTTTTCTCAACATCAACATTTTAAATCAACTGTTGATACATCATATGCTCAATCTTTTCTAACCAATCCAAAAGTTGATTTTGTTCCTCAAAAGCCAAATTTTCCTAATCATACGAAGAAGCAAACTTTGAAAATTCCACATGAAAAAGGATAACTTCAAGGAAGAACATTGATCATTGGCTTGAAGGCAAAGGAAAAATGTATCAGTCGAGTACCTTTTCAGAGGAGCAAATTCACGAAGCCTATGAGAAGTATGTGAACACTTCATCAAACGACAGTTCATCTTCTAAGGATTCGAACATATCAGTCAAAGCATGGAAACCAGTAATGAAAGCAAAGAATGTACACTCACAAACTCAGAATACGAAGGGTAATGTCAGTGAACATCCGAAACCATCAAAAACTTATGTTTCGGTTCCTATAAATGATGATGTGAACTTAATTGATAGTCTCAAAACCAAAGTTTGTGATTGGGTTAAAAGTTCTTCATTACATTCGAAATTGAAATCTAATTTCCAAGGACCCAAAAAGCCTTGGGTACCTAAATTTTTCCACTGATTGTAGGTACTATCTGACGAACAATATGATAATAAATGGTACATTGATAGTGGTTGCTCTCGTCACATGACTGGAAAGAAGGAGAATTTACGTGATTTTCGAAGCCTAAAGAATGCTGGAGTAGTGAAGTTTGGTAACAATCAAAAATGTCAAGTTAAAGGATATGGGAAGATCACGAACGGACAATTCACAGTGAATCGTGTTGCTTATGTTGAAGGTCTTCAACATAACTTGATAAGTGTTTCACAACTTGTTGTGGGCACTAGCAATCAAGTTCTTTTTAATGAAGAAGGAAGCATTATTTCGAATGTCAACACTAAAGAAGTTTTGCTTAAATCAAAAAGGAAAGGTGACATGTTCACTTTGGACATCAATCC
This sequence comes from Lactuca virosa, assembly GCF_052849685.1. Lineage (NCBI taxonomy): Eukaryota > Viridiplantae > Streptophyta > Magnoliopsida > Asterales > Asteraceae > Lactuca > Lactuca virosa. The sequence goes on along the minus strand of NC_136433.1, from coordinate 302,677,440 downwards.
GATAGTAGGCAAACCTGCTATATGTCTTCTTTCAAAAGCTTCATCAGACTTAAGTTGGCTTTGGCATCAACGACTTTCTCATCTCAACTTTCGAAACATCAACAAACTAGTTGATCTGGTAAGAGGTTTACCTGTACTTAAATTTGATAATGATTCTTTATGTGCAGCTTGTGAAGTTGGCAAGCAACATAAACAAGGTCATCCGATTACGATAGATTCGAAAATTGTCGCACCACTGGAGCTCTTACATATTGATTTATGTGGTCCATCGACAGTTTCAAAACTCAACAAGAAACGGTACATTTTAGTAATTGTTGATGAGTTTTCAAGATTCACGTGGGTTTATTTTCTCAGGCTTAAATCTGAAGTTGCACAAATCATGATTGACTTTATCAAAAAGATGGAAACAACATTGAAGAAGCTTGTTCGAAAAATTGAGAGTGATCATGGAACTAAATTTAAGAACAATGTTCTTGATTCATTTTTGGTGGACAAAGGGATTTCGCATAATTTTTCATCTCCATACACACCACATCAAAATGGTGTCGTTGAACGAAGAAATAGATCTCTATGCGAAGCAGCAAGGACTATGCTGGCATATGCGAATCTACCATAATACCTTTGGGCTGAAGCCGTATCCACCGCATGTTTTACTCAAAACAGATCTTTCATCCATCGTCGTTTTAACATCACTCCATATGAAATTCTCAACAATCGAAAACCTAACGTCAAATTTTTCCATGTTTTCGGATGCAGGTGCTTCATTATGAATCTCAAGGATAATCTTACAAAATTTCAAGCTAAAGCAGATGAAGGGATTTTCTTGGGATATTCACATAATTCAGTCGCATATCGTGTGTTGAACAAAAGAACACGAAAAGTTGAAGAAACTTTTAATCTTACATTTGAGGATTACTATGTTAAACAAACTGAAACGCATTTTGACAATCATCCTATTCTAAAAGAAATACAAGATGAATCTGAACCCTCACAAACATTAGATATTGATTATGATTTAATTTTTGGTATTTCAGATCATGTTGTTGATGCTGAAATTAATGCAAAGGATAATCATCTCTCTGAATTAACGAAGTTTACTGATGATTCAACATCTACTTCTCAAGCGATAGGCGAAAGTATGCCAAATAATCTGGTGGAGGGGGAGCACTTGGATTCGAACACTCTAGTTGAGGGGGAGCATTCTTTCGAGGGGGAGAATGAGAGATTGAATGCTGATGTTGAGGGGGAGCATAATGTTGAGGGGGAGCATTTAGAAAACATTGAGAATAATAATGATTTTGATGATGTTCGATTACAGGTTCAGAGAATGATGATTTATACGAAGATGCACCTTTGGAATTTGATCCAGCTTATCCGCCAATGGAAAAGTGGACAAGAGATCATCCGAAGGAACAAGTAATTGGGAATCCACAAGAGGGTGTTTTAACAAGAGCTCAAATTCATGCAAAGAATGAGGTATTGAATACTCATCAAGAATTTTGCATGTTCAATGTTTTCATCTCTAAAATTGAACCAAAAACAGTTAAGGTTGCAATGGAATACTCAGATTGGGTTGTTGCGATGCAATCTGAATTGTCTGAATTTGAACGAAACAAGGATTGGAGATTAATTCCTAAACCTGAAAATGTTTCGATTGTCGGGTTATAATGGATTTTCAAAAACAAAACCGACAAAGATGGAAATATTGTTCGAAACAAAGCCAGACTTGTTGTTAAAGGATATTCACAACAAGAAGGAATCGACTATGAAGAAACTTTTGCCCCTGTCGCAAGACTCGAGGGTGTTCGTATATTTCTGGCTAATGCAGCTCACAAAGACTTTGATGTTTATCAAATGGACGTGAAGTGTGCATTTTTAAATGGAGATCTTGAAGAAACAGTTTACGTGGAACAACCCCCAGGTTTTATTAACGAAGATCATCCTGATCATTTTTATATTTTAGATAAGGCAGCTTATGGTTTAAAACAAGCACCACGAGCATGGTATGCAACTTTTACTTCATTTTTGAAACAATCTAAATTTAAACACGGATCTGTTGACCCCACATTATTTTGAAAGAAAGTTGGGAATCATCTAATGCTTGTTCAAATTTATGTTGATGATATTATTTTTGCCTCCACTGACCCTGCCTTGTCTAGAGAATTCGAAGATCTGATGAAAAGTAAGTTCGAAATGAGCATGATGGGAAAAATCAATAATTTTCTTGGACTGAATATTCGTCAAAGCAGAGAAGGAATTTTTATTAATCAAGAAAAATATACGAAGAATCTGCTAGAGAAGTTTGGATTGACGAATAGCACAAAGTTACGAGTTCCTATGGCAACTGGCATAAAGTTGACACCTTCGTTAGATAAACCTGCAGTTGACCTAACTCTTTACCGGAGTATGATTGGTTCATTACTTTATCTTACAGCAAGTAGACCTGATATCATGTTCTCTGTGTGTAATTGTGCTTGGTATCAGTCAAATCCACGAGAACCACATCTCACTGCTGTGAAGAATATCTTTCGTTATCTTAAAGGAACAATTTCGTTAGGATTGTGGTATCCTTCGAAAACTGGATTCTTTGTACAAGCTTATTCGGATGCAGACTTGGGTGGTTGTAATCTTGATAGAAAAAGCACAAGTGGCGGATGCCAATTTCTCGATGGAAAATTCGTGAGCTGGCAGTCGAAAAAGCAAACATGTGTATCAATTTCAACTGCTGAAGCAGAATATGTAGCCGCTGCTGCTTGCACATCACAAATTATATGGATTCAAAGTCAATTGTGTGATTATGCAATTAATATGAAAAAGATTCCATTATATTGTAATTCTCAAAGTGCAATAAGAATTTCTCATAATCCTGTGCAACATTCGAAGACTAAACATATAGCTCTTCGTTATCATTTCATCAAGGATCACGTGGAGGATGGAAATATTGAAGTGCATTTCGTGAAAACAACTGATCAGTTAGCTAATATTTTCACGAAACCTTTAGATGAAAAATCATTTGTAAAAATTTTAGAAGGACTTGGAATGATCGATGGAAATTCTGTTCCATGCGAAAAAGGAGAATGATGGTTGACCAGGAATGGTTCAGAGGCGCTGAATAAAAGACAATGCAACGTCATTCAGCGTTCAGAGGTTACTGTTCATAGTCAACGCTTCGACCCCTTCGAATTTGTAGATTTATCATTTTTCAAGGGTTGATAAAATTTCGTCTATTTGCAACAAGTACATTTCGTTTGTCATTTTATTTTCGAAAAATTAAAAATCCAAAAAGATTTTCGTTTGTTTTGTCATTTTATTTTCGAAAAATTAAAAATCCAAAAAGATTTTCGTTTGTTTTGTCATTTAATTTTCGAAAAATTATAAATACAAAAGGATTTTCGTTTGTTTTGTCATTTAATTTTTGAAAAATTAAAAATACAAAAAGATTTTCGTTTGTTTTGTCATTTAATTTTCAAAAAATTAAAAATCCAAAAAGATTTTCGTTTATTTTGTCTTACATTCGAAAAATCAAAAACATCAAAAAGATTTTCTCTTTATTTAGTTCTTTATTTTCGAAAAATCAAAACAACAAAAATATTTTGTCTCTTAATTCTTTTTAGTACTTTGTCGCAGATATATTCATGATGATAAACAGTGGATAATGCTTGCAGTACTAGGGTCAGGTAAATTTATCCTACGAATCTTTAAATTTTAGAACTAGTTAAGTTGTCCCTAGAAGCATGCTGATGCATGTTGTCCAAAGCCTCCAATGACTCAATGTGTGTGTACGAAAGCCTTAATGAAATATTTCATACGAAAATTTCTTCCAAATCAGGCTTGTATTCACATTAGTCTCCTGAGCTACCTGACTCTTCTCACAATGAGTTAAGAGTTTACTGTTTTGTCCAAAAATAACAGAGGTACATTTCGGTTCTTTTATCCATTTTTTTCATCCAAAAAGTTCTTACACGATCACACACGAAGACATATGTCCGAGAGGTCTCTGAACACACCAATCGAGACTTAGACATATCAACAATACGTGTTCATGATCTGACATCATGAGACCGTGATGAAGGTGAAACCCAATAATCTAAACTTTTAAGGAATTGACTGGGAACTATGTTCCAGATTTTCACTAAACCTTTGTTTCAGTACCCACATTCGAAACTCAAAATCATATTCTGTTCATATGAGTGGTCTTGATCAAACATTCGAAACTCATGATGTTTGTTACCCAACAAGATCCAGCACAAAATTTTTTTCGTGAATATGCTTTCCGTGTGAGTTTCATTCGAAATCCAAAGTGACTTAAAATTTTTCAAAGCAAACTTGTCACTGATTACAATGGTCAAACAAGTAATTTCTGTTACAATTTATCACCTTATGTTTAGGATGATATGTAACGAAATTTTTATAGCTACCCATGAATCCTTATAAAAGAAGCCCTTTGATACTTTTCTTCAAGTATTCGATTGTATTTAACGGGAACACACACAAGCTGTTGATCATCTCTCTTGGTGATTAACGAAACAATCTTTGCCCGGGGTTATATCAGGCTTCGTGTCAAATTGATATTTTGACATCACAGTATCCCAAATTTTTTTTATTGCTTCTCGTCTAAATTTTTTTTGGAACACTGCACTCACGAAATCCTTGAGGTTCTGAGTAATACCAACTCAGGCTGATGATTTCAAACATCTAGCATATGACTTCGCTTTTCATCCCAAAAGTGAAAGAGCCTTTCTTCCATCCGAAGGATGCTGACGGTTACTATTCCTTGACGAGACACAAACTGACTGTGGGAGGAGCCGTTTCCTTGTTTCAAGGCGATGTGACAGTTACTTTTTCACACCTGGACATGTTTTGGCAGACTGATGCGACTTTTAAGGTGCCATGTCGGATATCATTAATTGCACATCCCGCTTCAAATTCAAATTCTAGGGTTACATATAAAAGGGGATTCCAAGGTCTCTTATCCGTTTACGCGTTCAAAGTGAAAAATTCCCAATTCTCTTTGATCATCAAAGCTTTCAAACTCTAACAATGGCGACTTCTATTCATGTCGATGTTGATCCTTCTCACACCACCGAAGATGTGACTTCATTACCGATTATGAAGATTCAAGGGACTAATTATCAATTGGATGATGATGTTTCTCAATACCCTGAAGAATTGAAGATGTTAATTGTTGCTTTAAAGAGTTATGTTCTGTCAAAGGCGATGTTCAGTTTGTTTTCAGTTCCGATGTCATGGCTTTCTCAAGAAGGATCAACGGCTACATACAACAAAGCTTTTGATGCTATTACTTTTAATCTGGTTAATGACAAAAAGGTCAGATTGTCAAAGAAACTCTTTTGCCAAATTCTTGAAATTCCAAATTCACCATCATATGTTGATTTCACTTTCCCTCAAATTGTTCATATGTTCAATGAGATGGGTTACCAACCACAACTAACTAAGATCAGTGATTTTAAGAAATCTGGTCTTCCTAGTATCTGGAATTTTCTATTTGGTATTTTTCTGAGGTGTTTAACTGGTAGAACTGTGGGTCTCGATAAAGGACGAATGGAGGTATATGTCATGGTTGTTGGGCCATACTATGATCTTCAAGTGGACTATTCTACACAGTTATGGAAGGAGTTTCAAAAGAGTGTAGAACACACGGATGCTCTTCATGGAATTTCATGTGCGAGGTACTGGAGCTTGATTCTCCAATATTTTTACAACAAGGAGGGGATTTTGGTACCCAATGATGAAGAAAAAGCTGTTTTCCAGACATTTCACAGTCCGAAGGATGTCACAGATAATGTAGAAGATTTTCCATTTGTGGCTCGTATTCCTGATGCTATGCTAAAACGAGTTGATCCTTCGAATTCCTGATGCTATGCTAAAACGAGTTGATCCTTTGAAAACTATTGATTCTACTATAAAAACTGGGATATTATTGGAAAGGGAAGATAAGAAATCCAAGAGGTCGAAGAAGAATGAAACTAGTTCTTCTGAACACAAAGTTACAGAATTGAAATCTACGAAATCTCCAAAGAAGAAGCCTATTACAGTTGAAGTGTCTGTTGCTGAGACAAAATTGATTGAGCCTGTTGTTGAAGATACTCAAGAGCAAGTGGTCATTCCTTCGAAGACCGGTATCTTTCGAAGAATCAAAATGAAGTCTACACATAAAAGCAAGTCTCCAACACATAAAGTGGTCCGAAAGCATCAAGTTACTCATCAAGGTGTTTTAATTCATGAAGTGCCAGCACATGTTTCTCCTTTATCAAAGAAACGAAGGGCTGAGGATATGGCCAAACATCTTTCAAAGAAGAAGAAGAAGAAGACACGAAAGCTTATGCTTTCCACTGAGTCTACAGAAGATGACGATGAAAGAATTCCTGAAACACCAGAAGTAACTCTTCACGAAGAATGTTCAACTCCTGAGCAGACAATAGTCATACCACCCGAAGATTTGGTTGCCAAATCAGTTTGTGAGGAGGTACGAACTTCAGGCATCCCTGAAAACGTATCTGATACGGATGCAAATGTCAATATGGGTGAAGGAGATTCGAAGAAAGAAGATCAAGGTCATCCTACTTCTATAGCCTTCGAAAACATTGTTTCTTTACCTCCACCAATCACTCCAATTACTTCAACCACTGATTCCCCTACATTCGAAAATATCATCAATCAACCCTTTACTTCCATTTTTTCTTCTCAATCCACTGATACACCCAAACTTAATTCGCCTGTTCAAGAAACTGTTCTTATGGAAACCGACACTGACAATGAAGATTTTGGAGGCACGTTTGATGAATTAAAGTTTGATGACGAAGAAGAAGATTTTCCAGATCATATGTTGATGACGATGAAACAGTTTAAAATTTTGAATATGAAGTTGAATTCCATAATTCAATCTCAAACTGATTTAGGGGGTGGTTTGTCAGTCTCAAGTTTGGAAGTTGATACTATGTTGCAAATGTTCGAAGCCAAGATAGTAGGTAAAGTCTCTGGGATGGTTAGAGACTCTGAGTCAAGAATTTTGGAGAAGGTTGATCATATTGATCAAAACAATGAGCTACGGATAAATTCTCAAAATTCAAAGTTTGCTGGAGATTTAAAAGACTTGAAGACAGTTGCAAAGGAACGACATGTTCTCTTTGTTCCAGATGTTAAGAAAGTCAGGGAAGATGTTAATTTGCAAATTCGTGAACTTCGCGAAGATATGCAAAAGGAGGTTGTTAGTGTCCAACAGGATTTTGCATCTCTGAGTCAGAAGATTGACATTATTTGTGATGCTGTCACGAAGTTTGTCAAATTATACGAAAGTATAAGTCCTCAACTTACTTAACTTTCTACCATGGAAAATAACAACTTTGTGGAAGTGCTTACATTGCTGAAGGAGTTAAAAGATCTATCTGTCAAGCCAGTTTCGTCTTCTTTGATTACTCCAGAATTCTTATCCCAGAAGTTTACCTAATTCGAAGCTATTTTACACAAGAAACTGGCCCCTCTTTCTCGTATATCAAGCTACCAACAACCGATGCCCCACCTGTTTTTATAGGGGCGCAAGGGGGAGAAAGAAAAGTTGAAGATACGAAGGCTGGTGGTGAAGATGCGAAGGTTGTGGGAAAGGTGTTCTCTTCGAAGATCCCATCAACAAAGCCAATTGTTGCATCCGTTGGGCCGGTTACTTCAACAATTGTAACAACTATGCCAATTACAAGACCAATTTCGAAAGGAATTGTGATTGGTAAATCTGCTGATACTGGTGGGAGTGGTTCGAAAACAAAAGAGGTAATAGATAATTCAGCTTTGAAAGATAAAGGGAAAACGATAGTTGTGGAAAAGTCGAAAGAAGAAAAGAAAGTTGAAGCAGAAGCTGAAATTGAAAAGCTGAGGTTGATTCAAAGCATAATGACTCCACGTGCGAGTGATCCTAAGGGTATGGACAAAGGTGATCCGTCCAAACACTACAATTATGAAACAATCGAAGCCAAGGTTGCATATAATCATATGTATTCATTCGAGAAGAAACCAAAGCAGAGTTATATGGTGACGAATACTGATACAAGTCAGCTGGACTTTCCAATGAATGAAATGATGTTCATCATGCCACAATTTAAAGCAGAAGGAAATTTCAAAGAAAAGGATGATGGCACTCACATGAAAATCAGATTTCATGCTGTTCTTAGAAAATCCCCTGAGGAAGTTTGGTCTTTGGTGAAGATCAAGAAAGTTATAAGTATGAAAAAGGATGTGGTATTCGAAAACACAATCCAAAATATCAAGTATGTGGTTGCCAGGGCAAATGGAAATATTTGCGAATTTACAATTGCAGATTTTCCATTAATGAACTTGTATGATCTTATACAAGTTGCATTGATTCTGAAAGATAAATCATTTTCATATCTTCAAAATACTGAACCTGATGAATTTAAGCTTGGGGTTGCTCACATCAAGATTTTCATCGAAAATTATTATGAGTGCTTGGCTCTAACAGATGTGGAGTTAGCTACAGCTAAATGTATGGAAATAAAAGCTCCAATGGCACCTACGAAGACTCAAGCAAAATTGAAAAAGTATGCTGATGGTGAAATCTGCTTGAAGCCTTTTGGGATGGTCTTCGCAGGAAAAGACAAGGCTGGAAAAGCAAAATGTTTCTTATTCCATGCATGCGAAGTAGGGGTGAGCAAAACCAAACCCGGAAACCGAAAAACCGACAAAAACCGATGAAACCGAAACCGAAAAACCGAAACCGAAGCATAAACCGACGGTTTGGGTTTGTATTATTTAGAAACCGAAAAATTCAGTTCGGTTTGGGTTTTAGGAATGTGCGAAACCGAGAGAAACCGAACCGAACCGATCTTTATAAAAATATGAATTCTGCGATTTATATATGTATATATATGTTTTCCTTGACTTGTAAACACAAACAAATGGCTAGTGTGTTGGTTAAGGAGGCGGACATATAATGTAAAAGACCCGGGTTCGATCCTTTCTCTTGACGTGTGGAGCTTTTATTTTGTTTGCCCCTTTGTTTCTTCTATTTGTTATAGCGAAACTTTATCCCACATCGACACAGGATGAAACATTCTTCCTATTCTCCTCTTATATAAAGCAATACAAACTACCAAATCCCACAAGTGAAATTTTGAACGGGTTTTGGGTTTAAAACCGAAACCGAGTTTGAAAAAACCGAAAAACCGGGAAACCGACCCATCGGTTTGGGTTTAGGGTTCGGTTTTAAATATTTGAAAACCGATACCATCGGTTTTGGGTTCGGTTTTGAGTCAAAACCGACCCAAACCGACCCATGCTCAGCCCTAATGCGAAGTGAAAAGATATTCAACGTCTCAATATACGAACTTAATTGTTCGTATGAATCATTGTAAGAAGAACAATGAAGGAGATAAAAAAGAGCTAAAGAAGATAATTTCCTGGTACACGGAAATACGAAGAGTGATGATGTATTCCATCCAGCTTCTTACAAATTAAGAAGGTCGACTATGATTACAAAGGGGGAGATTGTAAGGGTCTAAATGTTGTAATTAGTCGAAGTGTATTTTGCACTCTTCGAATATTTTGTAATCTATTTTACTAAGGCGCTTTTATTTGAAGCTTAAGTGTCTATGCTTTAGTATATTTTTGGTACGCTTTCTGTTCCCTATAAATAGGGATATTTACTAGAGTTAGATAAGAGTTTTTTACAGACCTGTCTTTGTACTCTGTAAACATTCGAAAGCGTAATAGAGCTGAAACAAGATCATATTTACATCTATTGTTCAATCTCGTATTCTTACTTGATTTTATACTCTGATTCATTTTATACTCGATTCATTGTTTCATCAATTACCATGCTGATGTATTTCAGCTCGTCTACCAGACACAAACCGCTCACCCACTTCCCCCACCATCTGAATGGGAAATACCAGACTCTTTGATGACTATTTTATTGCCGATGTAAAAATTATTCCCTTTAAATATTGATGCATGTAATATATTTGTCGTTGACTATGTAATATATTTGGTGTGTTGTTTGTAATATATTTTTAATATATTATGTTTGTAATATATTTGACATTGTGTTTGTAACATATTTGAAATATATTATGTTTGTAATGTATTTGCCATTGTCTTTGTAATATATTTTCCATTTGTCCGTGCTGTTAAAAACGACGTAAATAACATAAGTTGTCATTTTTAGCTTATGATAAAATTATGTTTTTTAGTTTTATTTTCATGTTTTATATGTTGGTTACATTGTTTTTACATAGTTCTTCGTCGTAAAATATCCGGATTTCAAATCCGATATCGTTACATCATTGGTTTTACCCTCCAAAGTATGCTTCGTGCTGTTAAAAACGACATAAAATAACATAAGTTGCCATTTTTAGCTTACGATAAAATTACGTTTTTTAGTTTGATTTTCATGGTTTATATGTTGGTTACGTTGTTTTTACATAGTTCTTCGTCGGAAAATATCCGGATTTTGAAATCCGATATCGTTACATCATTGGTTTTACCCTCCAAAGTAAGCTTCATGATGTTAAAATCGACATAAATAACATAAGTTGTCATTTTTAGCTTACGATAAAAGTATGTTTTTTAGTGTGGTTTTAATGTTTTATATGTTGGTTACGTTGTTTTTACATAGTTCTTCGTCAGAAATTATCCGGATTTCAAATTCGATATCGTTACATCATTGATTTTACCCTCCAAAGTATGTTTGGTGCTGTTAAAAATGACATAAAATAACATAAGTTGCCATTTTTAGCTTATGATAAAATAACATAAGTTGCAACATAATAAACACAAATTAATTAAATTGGTTTCCACAGATTAGGAAACTGTTTGGCATACAAATTTTGTTGACGATCGATAAAATCCCCTCTAATTCTAACAACATCTGTTAGACGGTCCCGTTCAGTTTGAAGCATATTAAACTCCCTATTTGCCTCTCGAATCCATTTCTTAGCCTCTTTGATTTTTTTTGTATTTTCATCAATCCATTTTTCTTTTTCAATTACTTGATTTGCTACGTCGTTTGCACGTTGGTTGAGTATGCGACTAATTTGAGAGTCCCTTTCGTTGGCTTCTTCAGCGGCCTTCATAGCTTGGAAAATGCCGTCAGGCATGTTATCTGGGAGTGCGAAATCTGGGCCTTCAGGAATTGGGTTGTTATCGGAACAAACATAGCAATCTTCTTCTTCACAATGCCAAACACCGAACTCAGATGAATTCATTCTAAATTTTTGAATGTTGTAATGTATCACGTTTAAGAAGTATGTTAGTTGGATATTAATAGGGTGAGATCAACATAGAAGTACTGTTTGAAAGGACAATTTTACTGTTCGAAATGACAAAACATTATTCACTCTAGAAACTAGTAGTCAAAATTTTTGAAACCGTTGTGAAATAATGTGAATGAGTAGTCAAATTGTAGTATAACTTACATAAATATACTGTTTTAATTTTACAGTAACTATATATTGTAGATGCTATTAATTTTTAAAGAAGAGTAAATGTTGCAATGTAATTTCTTTGAATTTTACCACCTAATGTTTAGTAAATATTTTTTGATTTATACCACCTAATATCATATAAATAGTATGGTTTTGTAAAATAGAAATGTTCATTACCACAATCTCAGGTTACTCCACATCGAATATTATATGCTTGCATCATTTATTAAAACCACAATCTCAGGTTACTCCACATCGATTTAAAAAGAAAACTATTAGCAAATAATAGTAAAATAGGATTACATAGGGATTAAAATGACCATCAATGGCTCTGGTATTTCCCATTCAGATGCAGGGGGAACAACGTTCACATTTCTAGTCTGGTATGTAGTTCGAAACACATCAGCAAGATAATATATTTGAACCATATCGGTTAATTCCGTGTTTTTTGTATAACGTGCTGCAGCAATAGCAAGACCACATGCTATACCCAGACTGCGCCATTTCCCACAAGAACATGTGTGTCGATTAAGATCTACAACACACGTTCTTTGTAGATCAAATACTTGGAAAATATCAGAGGGGAACGGAGACGGGATCTCAGGTAGAATTTTAGTTGCTTTCCATCGTAGAGACTTTTGCATCCTCCTGTGAAGGACCATCTCTGTGTAAGGGGTGAATACGGTGTTCAACATCCCTGAAAAGTAAAAGGATAGTCAATTATGGATATTTTAATGGTTTATAAAAACTTCCTAAATTACCACCCACGACATTGCGTTCTGCAAACGTCTGTTGGATGTACTGAACAATTGCATCAATTAGCGTTATTATCGGTACATTGCGTTGACTAACCGATAACACCAATAGGAATTTTGGAATATTAATGTTTAGTACATTCCAACATTTATTCGGGAAATAGGCCCGTGCCCATTTCGTTTTTCCGATGTTGGCAAGAACCTCACGTGCAGCATGACTTAACTTAGAAAATGATTTTTCAAAATCTTGTGTGGTATATGCTTTGCATGCACGGAAGAACAAGTAGTCTAAATTTGTGCTTTGACCAATTCTTAAGCGATAGTAAATCAAAACACTCTTAGACAAATAACCATGATAAGCCTCAGGGATTACCTGACCCACAAAAGAAGAAATGGTATCGTCTATATTGGTTATGAACGCAACTTCCCTACCCTCTCCGATAGCATCTTTCAACCTCATAAGGAACCAAGTGCAGGAGTTAAGATTATTTGCCACCCCGATACCAAATGTTATTGGCGTAGTGTTGTTGTTTCGATCCATAGCAACTGCTACGAACATTGAATTAAGATACTCTCCTCGAATACGAACACTGCCTATGAAGATGACCGGAAGCATGCATCCTAAGAATGCGTTGATCTATTTAATAGTTAGTACAACACAATTATTATTTTTCAAACTAATTTAAATCTTTTTAGCAAAAAAAATAAACAAATCGAAAGTACATTACCACACATCGAATAGCGACAAATCATAGTTCAAACCGATCCAAAACATCGGTTTTGATGAAAGTGTAACTATGGGGATTTGTACGCTGAATGTTGTGGAGGTAAACAGGCAAGTTGGTAAAGCTTTCTTCATGGTCATTGTATGAGAAACTCATCTTTAATGTTGACGAGTTAAACACTAATTTAGTGATAAGTCTTTCCATAAATCAGTTCAAAAGCTATTAAAAGCAATAAAGTAGTAGTCAAATGCTAGTAAACAGTAGTCAATGGCTATAACACAGTAGTGGTAGTCAAATGCTAGTAGACAGTAGTCAATGGCTGTAATACAGTAGTCAAATTACAATGATGTGTCAGGAATTCACTGTACGATAAGACAAGACATAAACTAGTAGTCAAATGCTAGTAGACAGTACTCAATGCTTGTAACACAGTAATCAAATTACAATCATATGTCCGAAATTCATTGTACGATAAGACAACACATAAACTAGTAGTCAAATGCTAGTAGATAGTAGTCAGTACTTATAAAATAGTAGTCAATACTTATAAAATAGTAGTCAAATTAAAATCATGTGTCTAAAGTTCACTGTATGATAAGACAACACATAAACTAGTAGTCAAATGCAAGTAGACAGTAGTCAATACCTTTTACACAGTACTCAAATTACAATCATATGTCCGAAATTCATTGTACGATAACACGACACATAAACTAGTAGTCAAGTGCTAGTAGACAGTAGTCAATACATATAAAATAGTAGTCTAATGGCAGTATATAATTGAAGATATATTTACATATCAACACCAATAAAAATTTACTTCTCATAAACCAAAGAAATGACAATTTGCAATTGTGGGGCTCAAGGTATTATAAGGACCTCAAGAACTACCAACAACCCTGGACGGTTATTTTACGCTTGTCCTAAAGAGGTATTTGGGTTGTCCTATAATTATTTATATTATAATTTTTTAGTGAATATTTACACAATATACATAATTTTTTTTATATTTATTTATCAGCCACCACATTCTGGGTTTATTTGTTGGGTGGATGATGCAAAAGACAATAATTCGTTGATAATTTCTAACTTAGCTCAATCGAAGAAGAAGGTTCAAAGTAAAATACTGCACTTGAAGATAGCGTTACTTTGTAGTTGGATTTTCTTTTTTTGTGTTGTTGTCTACAAGTTGTAAAATGTAAAATGTAATGTATGTTATTGTTTGTAATAGTTTATGTTTCCATCTATGGTAACTTGTTGTGCTATCCTTTTCATATTGTTTTGTACAAGTTGTAATATATTTTTTTCTGATTTCGTTTAACTGTAGAACACATGTTGTTTACAAATAATATTGTCAAAATTAGCAGACATGTGGTTTGACTTGTAACATTTTTAATTTTACATCTTTTTTTGTCCGGTAATAACCTCGACCCATTTCATAATGTAATGTACGTTATTATTTGTAATGGTTTGTGTTTCCATCTATGGTAACTTGTTGTGCTATCCTTTTAATATTGTTTTGTACAAGTTCTAATCTATTCTTTTTTCTGATTTCGTTTACCAGACAGAAACATTGCGTTGAGTAACAGATAAAACAAACATGATTTCTGGAATATCATATATTTATTTCTTCAGATAAAACAAACATGATCTCGCTATGAATTCTATGAAAGAGCTTCACATCTCGTTTCACTTATAACATTTTTAATTTTACATCTTTTTTGGTCCAGTTAGTGGTAAAATAGCATCCATCTTTTATGATACAAACTAATGTCATATGGAAGAATTGTTATATAGACAATTAAAGAATCTTATAGGGCGCATATAGTACAGACTATTCTGTGAAATAAATTATTTGACATTAAAACACGTCATAGGTATGTAGTTTACTGTTGGAAATAAATTACTCATTAAAATACAATTACTTGACATTAAACACATGATACGTATCCAGTTTACAATATAGTACTCATTCAAATACAATTATTTGACATTAACATAATTAGATTACTAAACATAGGTAAACCAAAAACTCTTACAAATTATTTTTTTCCTAACCAACCACTACTAAAAAGCAAAGATACAGATATATTACGTAAAAATTACAAATAAAAGACATACATAGACATATATTCTACCTTAAACTTACTTCAACAAACAAGCAAATTATTAAAATACTACTCATCTTCTACCTACATCGGAAACTCGTAAGGATACTCTTTTTTCATAGCAAGGACTTTCTTTTTTTTCTCCAAATAGTACTCACGAAGTTGTAATTCAGTCTTTAGCTTTCGAAAATTTTCTTCACTAGACCGGATCGAACTCTCGGCAGATTGGATTTCTTGCCTAGTACTTATAATCCAATTCCTTTTACGGTCAATATCATCCCAGTAGTTGTCTAGAAGGTTTTGTTGGAAACGATAATCTTCAAAACCCTTATCCGCTTCAGCTTCTCTTTGTAACAACACTTTTTTCACTTCCTCATCCATCTTCGCCCCTAATATAGGAAGATCGATGTGGGGAGGGGGTTAGTTGAAACGTTATTGGAATTTGACTCCAAAGGAGGCTTATTGTTAGACGTAGATGGCCAATTAAATTTTGCCAGGATCCTTTTCATCTCCTCTGATCTTTCTGTCATTTTCACACTACAATTTTTTTTATTGTTTCTTTGATTTCTGAATTGATAACAAATTTACATTAAATATGACATTAGATAATAGTCAGTGGCTATAAGATAGTAGTCAAAACCTATAAAAAATACTCAATCGAATAAAATAGTAGTCAAACACTAATAAACACTAGTCAAAACCTATAAAAAAGTAGTCAAATAACAATCATGTGTCGAATCTTCACTGTACGATAAGACTACACATGAGAAGCGATTGCAAATGTTAATAAAAGAAGAAGAGATCAAGAACGAGATTAAAGGCGTTGAAGAAGATAGGAAATGGTTGGATAACTTACAATCCGATATTTGGTCTAAAATGAGGTCGGTTCAAGACAATGAACGCGACATAAAAACTGCAAGGGTTTGGGTACGAGATGCAATAGACTACGCCAACAAAGAAGAGGTTAAAATGAAAAAGATTCTCAAAAACATACAAAAAAATTACGACTGGGTGATTCAAGAAAAAGCAAAATTTCCAAATGATTTTCCAGATGTTTGAATTTAATAATTATTGATTAATCAAGTGGTAAGTTTATGCATTATTTATGAGTTTATCTATATATTAAGTTTTATATTTTCTTGTTTATTATGATTAATCTATATAATATGTACTCTCTTCTTGCTAGTTTGTTTATGTTTAATAATTAGGGGACATTTTCTTAACCAATCGTCATGAAACAGTACACATTGAATGTCACTTAAAACATACAACGACTAACTAAAAATCGCCTGTGTAGAAAATCTATAATATATCATGGCCATCGCATAGCGAAACTGAGTAGCAGCAACAACAGGTGCCATCTATATACCAATTGGTCGACCTGAAATAAGCTGCTCCATGAACATCATCATAAATACACCGCACTCTCCAAACATCCCTTCTTGTTGGGGCATGTCCGTAACATCCGTAACAGTGATGGATGCTTTCTGAATAGGCAAACCCATGTGGTTCCAATAGCCAATTCCCACCAAAATGCGGTCCATAAGCTCTTCAAACCGCACAAAATCAATAATCTTCACGCTGCCAAATAATCAGAAGTTGTCGTACAAATTCAATGACAGCGTGTCCATCCATAACTCGCCAAGTACCCAATGATGTGGGTTGATGCATATTGGAAAATAAACTTGTTTTAACACACATCCGTTGCAATTAATTACATCGTTTAATTAGTGTAATATGACAATTAAAGTGACTGATAATATATATATATATATATATATATATATATATATATATATATATATATATATATATATATATATATATATATATATATATTACTTCTTTACTTACACGGTCAACTTCTAGCCAAGATTTACATCCATCCAATGGGTCAAACGGATTTCCCATTGCACTTCCTACCCACTGGAACATCTCAAATGCACCAAAAAATGACGATGGCATGATTGTCCATCGAGCATCGTTTGGTCTCCGCTCATTCAAAAGCCTTCCCCATATGTCCACATGTTGCATTTAAAATTAATTTAAACATAAGTAGCTTATTAAATTATTTAAATTTTAAATATAAGGAATGTCTTCATACTGATTCATCTAAAAATCCCAATTCACTTGCATAAAAAAGCAGATCCCAAAAGTTTGCTTCCATTTTTTCATTGTATAACCGATGTTTCAAAAAAAGAGCCGGTTTGTTTCCCATGTATAGAGCAGGGGCGTTACAACCCGGATTCACATACGGCTCTAATAAAAGTGTCAGGGGATCACTAACGAATACGGGGGGCGGTGGTTCGTTGTGTATTACCCCACCTGTACGATATCGGGGAGCATTTTGAACCTATATTATATACGTAGTCAATAACTATTGAGAAGGTTTCAATATGATTTTTATAGTAATAAAATTATAGTAATAAAACTATAGTAAATATGATTTTTAACATACTTACCGAAACGTATGGGGAGCTAAGATATTGAGAAGGTTTCAATTGCCTAATCGGACGACTTTCTTTCACAACAGGAGGCCCGGGTATATGATTTTCTGCATCCACAATCTCGCTAGCAACAACCTTCTTTTTCTTCTTCTTCTACAAAAAAAATATTAATTTTTTTAATATACTTTAATAAAATAAAAAGTTTAATATACAAAAAAAAAAATTATAACCTCCTTCACGATTTCTATTTGTTTTCTAGAGTCAAACAATGGTGGATTATCAACATCTTCATCCTCGTTTACTCGATTTGATTTATGTGGACTACCAACCACATTCTCATTCCCCTACATTTAAAGAAAAAATAATTAATAAAAAGCTTCTTTAAAAAATTAATTAATACATCATATATATTTAAATTGATAGTAATACCTCAAAAGCTTCGTTAAAAAATTCTTCCAAATCATCACCGTCTCGAGTTCCAACTTTATTTTTCAATCCTCGAATTTCTTCCTCCAAAGATTGAAGTTTTCCCATTATTTCTCGCGCGGTTTTTTTGTTAATTCCCACCGTATGAGTTCCCTCGGTAGACTTGGAAGATTGGCTGTTTCCACAGGATGGATGAGACGAACATGCCCCCTACATAAATTATTTCATATATCAATAATAGTTGAAAATTTTTATTATACTAGATTCTGCTTTTACAAATTTACTTACATCATTTCTAAAGTTGTAGCGTACCGAAGAAGGGACTTCAGACGATTCACAATTCAGACTAATAATATATGACAAATAATGTGGAGTAGAGGACTCGGCATCTGAGGCAATCATCTTTTTTTTGGGTTGATGCGCCTCGTTCTGATCAAAATCGAAAACATCGCAAACTTTCTCCCAAGTTAACCTCCTAATATGAAACCAACGCAATATACGAGGATATAAATAATTGCGTCGTATCGCAACATTTCCCCGCATTACTCGGAACATCTCCCATATCCATATCTTGTAATAAATATACATTAATTTATAAGTGTTAGCACTAACTAAAATTTAAAGAAAATAAAAACCGATAAATTATTAAATATATTTTTTTAATTACTTAAATATACCTTCAAAGGAATAACAAAACCCGGTGGTCTCTCCCCAATGGAGAAATGATGCTAGCCCTTTTTCCTTCGATAGTGTGTACACAATCACTTTTGTTGGATGGTTAGATATATGATCCTCAAATTTCTTAAACATACCCGACAATCTAGGGTATGTTTTAGTCCATAGATAACTCCCCCACGAGAACCTATATTATAAGAAAAAAAGTATTACTTAAACGTATAAAAATTAGTATTTTATTATAAATATTAAATTGACAAATACCTATTCCATTGATCCAGGTTTTCCACCACCCACAAAAATTCCTTGGTGACTTTATCATTAAGCTCCTTTCCCAAAAAACCTTGATTGAGGATATATAGCAAAATGGCACGGACAACGTCGTGAGCCGATATGTCATTGAACCGTTGATTCAAGATAAGGAGCTCTAAATCTTCTACGACTAAAGAAGTGTTCGTGTGATATGGGAAGACTCTGGACCGAAATGTATTTTCACCATATCCGTGTTTATACATGGTTGAAAATTCGATCCCTGATGTAGGACATCGGCCCATGTAAAGTTCGGTCACAAGACAAAACTCCTCCGGCCCAAATGACAATGTACATCTACAAAACCTAAAATATAGATGTTCGGCGGCGTCCGTTTCAGCAGTAGGACGCAACATATGCAGTAACAGCCCATGAATAAGAAGTCCGTCTCCGGACTGAGCTGGTAGGTCCAACAAGTAACCGAAGCTAGTTGTTGAAAAAAGATCGCGCACGGGTCCGTTCAAGAGACTCAAAACTTCATGCAATTTATGGCATGAAGCTTTGACAGATAAGTGACCCATCATCGTTTTGTTTGGAAGCTACAAAATTAAATAAACATTAAGGTTAAATAAAGTTTTATAAAAGAAAAAACACTGATAAACAATTAGAGAAAGCACACAATATAAGACTTAATCATTTCATATATTATATTTACTTTGTATAAAATACCAAAGGAAATTAATTGACTACATTTTTTTGTATTTTCTATACTACTAGTATACCAAATTTAGCATTGTACATTGAAAATGGTGTGACAATAACATATTTTATAACAAACCCGAAAGTACCAAAACACAATGTTATTTTTATCAATACAGTATACTTCAAAGTATCTACACATTATAAACATAAAAACATTTTCAAATCGATAGTACATTGCTATTCTATGTTATAATTGAGACATAGAAAATAACATCATTTTTAACAACATGCAAACATTGAATCATAACATACATACAAGGGGATACAATCCTTAAAAATACGTTTAAACAATTTTTTTTTGAAGAAAAATGAAAAAAAATATATATAAAACCATATGTTTTAGGAAACCTACAATTTTTTTTCCAACAAAAAATCATAAGATACATACAAGGGGATACAAATGTTTATTAGTTATAAATTTTTTTTATTAAAAACTAATAATAATAATAATAATAATAATAATAATAATAATAATAATAATAAAACGTATTTTTTGGGAAACCTACGGTGCAGAAGTGTTTACTGTACAAACTGTGCAGTAAATGCTTGTATATCGTAGGTTTCCAAATAACCTACGGTTTCCTTTTTTTTTGTTTTATAAAAAAATAATTATACGACTACAAAATACATAAAGTTCCGATCCTATTGAATCGATTTAAAAAAAAACGAAAAAATAAAAAATTTCGTACGGTTCATACGAAACCGTAGGTGTACAAGTCGACATTTAAAAAATTCCTTTTTTTTTGTTTCGTATGAAACCTACGGTTTTATATTTTTTTTTCGATTTTTTTCAAAAAAAGTTTAACCCCATATACAAAACCTACTGCTAATCACAAACACGGTAAAATTTTGATGAAAAGTAGACAAACCTGGTTGTTCTTCGGGTGCTCCATTGAGAGAAAAAAGTAGTCAAACCAAAGAAAACAATAGAAAAAAGACCTAAACTGAATTTTTTTTCATTATATACTTCGGGCTAATGGGCCACCAAAAAGTAAACGGGCCTGTGAAACAGTAGCCCATTACCACGAAATAGTACTTTTGGGCCTAAAACAGTAGTCAACGACGTTGACCGTAGTCAAGCATAAGTTGACTACGGTTTTGTGGGCTATTTTTGACTAAGTGATATTTTTTGGCTATTTTTTGATAAGTAATTAACAAGAAAGACTAAATTTGTACTTTCCCCTGGTTTATAATTAAATCCATACCTTTAGATTTGATGTATTCCATCACTGGTTCAATAAACCAATATTTATATGATTGCATATTAGAAATTATAATTCCGTGTGATGATGTTTGATGAGATTTGATGTTCGATTAATTAGGCCTTACCTTCTAAAAGAGTTTGTATATAATAATTATAATAATAGATAAAAATATATTTTTACCTTACTGTGTTGCTCCCATTGAAAAGTTGTCATCACATCATCATGAACAGATGAATACATACGCCTGGTTATTAGACTAACTAGACGAATACATGCGCGTTGCGCATAATACAACAATATATTTAAAATATTTATAAATATATGTTTTTTAAT
The DNA here is from genome assembly GCF_052849685.1 of Lactuca virosa. Lineage (NCBI taxonomy): Eukaryota > Viridiplantae > Streptophyta > Magnoliopsida > Asterales > Asteraceae > Lactuca > Lactuca virosa. Next base: position 302,656,302 of record NC_136433.1, on the reverse strand, counting down.
TATATCAATGACGTTATTTGCTCTTATATAATAAATCTTATAATAAGTTGATATAAACAATGTTTGTTTTGAATTATATGATAATATAGACATCTTTTAAAACTCTATAATCTCAGTTGTCTCAATGGCATCTACCTGGAGGTTACTCATGAATAAAATTAAATATAATATATGGTTTAATGATCTTTATAGTTGTTGTTATGATTAATTAATTATAAAAAGTTTATTTTCCTTGTCAATTTAATTTCTATCATTGTAATTATTTAAAATATCAAACATTGTTTTTCTTTTTAAATATAACAATATAATTTTTATATATACTGTTATTTTTAACTATTGTTGTTGTAAGTTATTTTAAATAACATATTTGAAAACTCTTAATTATTTTAGTATGGTTTCTTAAATTTAACTTTTTTTAAAATTTATTTGATGAATATTGTTAGTTTCTTTGATTGTAATTATTTAAAACAACAAACATTGTTTTTGTTTTTAAAGATATTATAATTTTTTATATAATATTACTTATAACTATTCTTATTGTAAGTTACATTTAAGTTACTTATTTGAAAATTTTTAATGATTATAAAAAAGAGTTTCATATTTTTTTTTTGTTAATTTAGTATTGCAATTTAAGTTTAACACTATAATTTATAACTTTTAGCTATTTAGAGAATAGTCTCTCCTTTTTTTTAAGTTTAAATAAAATTTTGATTTAAGTTAACCGTTTAACATTATATTGAAATTAATAATTTAACTATTTTGCATAAAATCATAAATTATACAAAAGTTGTGACTTTAAAACGACAATTGCCCACATACAACAACATATCTAAACTAATAAGTTAACTATAATATTTTAAAATGTTAAAGTCATAATTTTATAAATATAAGTAAAATATGATATTTTAATATTGTAGTTTAGTTAATTTATTATTACAATTTAGTTTTGGCATTAATTTAACATTATTAACCAATTTATAATAATTATTAAAAAGAAATTAAAAGTCATGGACGTTTCAAATGCTTGTGGTGCAAGTAAAAATGTATTTTTTATAAGTATACTAGGAGAATGCTCGCGCATTGCGCATAAGCACCTATATAGTTGAAATCTTTACAAATATATGTTTTTTTAAATATAACAATAATTTTGTTCTTAAATTTGATATAATAATTTGTATACTAAGTTGATATAATATATTGATTATTTTGAATTATATTATAATATATACATATATTAAAACTGTATAATTTCAATCGTTTGAATGACCTCTACCTGCAGGTTACTCATGAATGAAATCAAATATAATATATGGTTTAATGTTGTTGTTATTAGTAATTAAATTTTTTTAATTTATTTTCGTAACGTTTTAATTTCTATCATTATAATTATTTAGAACTCAAAACAAATTTTTTTATTTTAAAGGTAACAATATAATCATTTATATAGAGTTATTTTTAACTATTGTTATTGTAACTTATTTTAAGCTACTTATTTGAAAACTTTTAACGATTATAAAAATATTTTTAGGAAATATTTTAGTTAAATTGATATCACAATTTATTTTTTGCCTTTACTACTACAATTTATCACTTTTAACTATTCACAAAATATTCTTTGATTTGTTTAAATTGAACTAAAATTTATATTGAAGTTGACCCAGTAATGTTATATTTAAATTAACATTTTAAGTATTTTGTCCAAACTGTTCAAAAGTTGTAGCTTTAAACTGATAATGGTTTACATACAACAACATATTAAATCTAATAAATTAAGTATAATATGTTAAAAGTTAAAGACATAACTTTATAAGTAGAAGTTAAAATATTATTTTAATACTGAAATTTAGTTTATTTATGATTATACTTTAGGTTTGATACTGATTTAACCTTATTAACCAACTTATAATCATTATTAGAAAGACAAAAGAATTTATCACTTTTAACTATTTACAAAATATTCTTTGTGTTGTTAAAGTTGAACTAAAATTTATATTTAAGTTGATCCTGTAAAGTTATATTTAAATTAACAGTTTAAGTATTTTATACAAATTGTTCAAAAGTTGTAGCTTTAAAATGATAATGGTTTACATACAACAACATATTAAAACTAATAAATTAAGTACAATATGTTAAAAGTTACAAACATAACTTTATAAGTAGAAAAAAAGATATTATTTTAATATTGAAATTTAGTTTAAAGATGATTACTGTAGCACCCGGTTCCTGGTACGTATTTAAATTCAAGAAAATATTACAATTTACTCTGGGACTCGACGAGTTGGAGGCCCAACTCGTCGAGTAGACTCGATTGTTTTTTGGGGGTTTAAGTGACCTACTCGACGAGTCGGTGACCGACTCGACAAGTAAGAGCTGTCTGGACAAAACCCTAATATTTAGGGTTTGCACCCTATTTAAACAACTTAACTCGCCCCAAACCAGCCTCTATCGTCCCTCTCACTCCCAGAATACGCCAACTCGAAACCCTAGCTTTGCTTGAGTGCTCTTAAGCCATTTTGTGCATCTTTTTGTGTGCTTGAGGATAGAGAAGGAGAAGGAAGTTTGGAAGTTCAAGTAGAAGCAAGGAGATCCAGAAGTTTTACTCCATTCTCAGCTCATTTGAGGTAAAAAGATGGAACCTTGACCATCTATCTATTAGATTTTGTTTTGGGGTTGTTTTTACCCTTTTAATGAGTATAGAGAAGCAAAAATCAAATTTTGTGGATGTGCTTAGAGTTGCACATCAGATCTGGGGCTATTGGGGGTCTTTATGGCATAGAGGTGCCAACTTTGTTGCCATAAACACCCCATGCATCTTGTAGACCTCCTTTTTTGGCTTTTTGAGCCAAAGGCCCCATGCATGTGCATCAAGATTGAAGCTTTACGTATAAATTGGACCCTAGGAGGCTAGATCTAAGGTTTTGACACATTAAGTCCCACTGAAGTCGACTATATAGTTTTAGACAAAGAGGGACTCGGCGAGTCACATGGGTGACTCGGCGAGTCGGGACGCTTTTTCCCCAAGACGTCTTCTGGAAATGGTTTTGGGTGAGTGGAAGGAACACTCAGCCTGCTAGGGGTTTGTTTTGGAAGTAGAAATCATAGGACTCTGCGAGTGTATGAACAGACTCGACGAGTCCAAGGCAATCTCCCAACTTATGAAGACGGACTCGGCGAGTTCAATGGGAACTCGGCGTGTCATAGACTGGACATCTTCTTGTGGATGAAGATGAACTCGGCGAGTTCAAGAACGAACTCGGCGAGTCGGTTGAAGATCTGTCCGATGTGTTGTTGAAGGCAAACTCGTCGGGCTCATGCTAGACTCGACGGGTAGGGACGGGAGTAAGATATTTGGTAGTTATGGGGACTCGACGAGCTGGCGTGCCAACTCGGCGAGTCGAGTCAACCAGAGGTTGACTTTGACCAGGGTTTGACCTTGACTTTGACTTGGATTTGGAATGACCCTTGTAAGGGTTATGAGTATGCAATAGTAATCGGAGAAGGTTGTTGTGTAGGGATTGGGGAGTTGTGGCGAGTCGATTCCCGTGCCGAGGACCGTGCAGATGATTGTCTTTGTGATATTACCTTCCAGGTGAGTTACCTTCCAGTAGTGATGGGTCTACGGCCACAATGCCAGCCCACCAGTAGGAGTTGTATGTTAGATGATTGTCTTTGTGATATTCATCTAGGTTGCTACTGCCTGCTATGTTTTATGTGCTAGCATGATATGACGTTACGTGATGATGGTAGTAGTAGGGGGAGGTAGTCCCCAAGTTACCGGCCGATAGGGCCGAAGGGGTAGTTTAGTACCCAGCTATGTTAGATTATGATTACGTGCATGTATGTGATAGACCGGTTGAGAGGGCAGAAGGGGTAGGCCAGCACCCAGATATGCTAGGCAAGGTCACCGGTCGAGAGGACCGAAGGGGTATGCCAGCACCCAGATATGCTAGGCAAGGTCACTGGTCGAGAGGACCGAAGGGGTAGGTATCAGAGCCTTGGTTTGAGGGATTTAGGAACGCTCTCGAGTGTGTGTGGACTCAAATTAAGGACTTGGTATACAATTTTTCAAAAGTAAAATCATTTTATATAAAGGATTTTGAAAAGAATTTGAAAGGAGAAAAGAACTTCGAAAAAGAACAAGATGTGTGATGTGCGTGATCGGCTGAGCTCAAGTAAGTTCTCCCCAAGATACCCATACATGTTATGTTATGATATGATATGATTATGAAATGCATGCTAGATTAGGGCTAAGGATCTAGGAAGATGCCTGATATGCCTGTTATATGTGCGTTTGAGCTGCGAGATGTTACTGATTAGTCATTTTTATGATAGCTTGGATAGAGTACGATTTGATTAGGTTACTCAATGCTCAAATGCTATTGCTTTGTGCTTTGGGAGTCCTAGTTATCTTTAGCTAACTAGTAAAGGAATACGTTAAGTTACATATTGCGAGGACGAAATAATTCCAGAAGGTTACGTCTAGCACTAATGCGCAGCTCTCGTTTGAGTCCAACCGTTGTGGGGTAGGACCTTTCATTCGAAGAATTATCTGGTCCTAGTAATATGTAATGGTATTCGCGAGCTAGTTAGGTAAAGGTAGCAGGGGCTCCTTATGCAGCTGATGGCGGAGAGTAGGTCGGAGAGTTACCCTAGGGTAAGCCTAGGACGAGATTTGAAAAGAGTGCAACCGTAGTAGAAGGGACTTGGTGAAGTCGAAGCAATCCTTGAGGAAAGTATGGATAGATGTGGAAGGTAGTATGGGTCGTACTACTGAAAGCATAGGATCCGTACTCGAGTCAAGGAGGGCCGAGATGGAACCAGGAAACTTGTAGAGTGTATGAAACCTCCCGACGTTTATGTATGATTCGTACGATTATGTGTTATGTTTCAGAATGGTGATGATCACACGTCATGGAGGGGGAGGTTCAGGATCAGGATCAGGTTCGGGAGCGGGTACCGAGCCAGTTGATGAGGGACTATGTGAGTTCATTGCTTTTGAGATCACGAGAGGTATCCTTGAGCAGACCCCAGTGATTTTCTGGTCGATCAAGGAAGGGATCATAGAGCTGATGGAGGATCGCCTCAGGGCGTTCAGGAGTGACATGGCACACAGTCAGTCAGGGTCACACACACTATCCTTCAAGGACTTTAGGGGCAGTGGTGCGTCGGATTTCCATGGGGCTAAGGACCCCATCACATCCAGGAGATGGATTGCATACATTGAGTCTGCACAGTTGACGAGCTTCTGCCCTAGGGGGTCGAAGGTATGATATGTCGCAGGTTGTTTGAGAGACCGGGCCAGCGATTGGTGGGAGTCGGTTGGTCACTCGTTGGGAGCCTTGGCTATTGAGACGATGACTTGGTCGGACTTTATGATCGGGTTCAGGTCTGAGTTTGCGCCAACTGTAGAGCTTCAGCAGCTGGCCAGGGAGTTCCTGGATATGAGGCAGACGACAGAGACAGTGGCGGAGATTACCGCCAAGTTCCGGGAGAGGGCTTTACTGGTGCCCCAGTATGCAGGAGATGAGGAGATGCGGAGGACCCGCTATCATCACATGTTGCGAGCTGATATCCGGGAGCATGTCAACTTCTCGGCTTGCCTGACCCTGGATTCCACGATTTTCAGGGTGAGGGAGAGGGAGATTGACTTGGAGCACATCCAGAAGAGGAAGACAGAGGAGGGACAAATGACTGGGGTTTCGGGGAAGAAGCCCAAGAGATCCGACTCTAGGTCGAAAGGCCAGCAGGGCCGGGGCCGCTGTGGAAAGTGCGGCAAGACTCATGAGGGGGTTTGTCGGTTTGGATCATCGAGCTGCTACAAGTGCGGCAAGACGGGGCACTTCAGTAGGGATTGTACCGCCCCTACGCCCACTTTCCAGACATCGGAGTTGCTGTGCTTTCATTGCAACCAGCGAGGCCATAAAAAGGCCAATTGCCCTCAGTTGACAGCAGCAGCGCCAGTGAAGGCACCAGCCCCAGCAACCATGCAGATCACTGATGGTCGGCAGGGCAAGACGGAGATTCCGGTGGTGAGGAGCCGGGCCTTCCAGTTGACTATCGAGGAGGCACGAGCCGCACCCGATGTGGTGACGGGTATGATTTCTTCTCCCTATCTTTTATCTTATGTTGCTTATTATATTGATGTGCCATATGATATGTCTTGTTTAGGATCGTTCCATGTGAACGATATCCCAGTTCAATTGTTGTTTGATTCGGGTGCTACCTGATCATTTGTCAATATTGTGCTTAGCAAGAGGTTCCCTGAGTCTTCGGGCAGGTTGGATTGCCCTCTAGAGGTTGAGATCGCGGACGACCGGTCAATGCGAGCATCAGAGGTCTTTAGGGACTGTGTTTTGAGATTGTTCGAGGAGCGTTACCTGGTAGACTTGGTTCCCATACCCTTGCGGGGGAACAAGGTTATTATCGGTATGGATTGGCTAAGCCCCAATGGGGCGGTGATTGACTGCGCGCAGCAGTTGGTGCGGATCAGGACCCCAAGTGGGGGAGAGCTGGTGATTCAGGGTGAGAGGCCACAACAAGGACCAGCTTTATGTTCAGCAGCGAGGGCTAGGCGCTACCTTCAGCAGGGTTGCGCAGGATATGTCGTCTATATTATGGATACCCGAGAGGCAGGTAAGGTGATGGTAGACAATGTGCCAGTAGTACGAGAGTTCGCGGATGTATTCCCAGAGGAGCTTCCTGGGATACCTCCAGAGAGGCAAGTGGAGTTCAGGATCGACCTAGTCCCTGGTGCGGCTCCGATAGCCAAGGCACCGTATCGGTTGGCTCCTCCTGAGATGCAGGAGTTGTCTACACAGCCTCCGGAGCTGTTAGACAAGGGATTCATTAGACCGAGCAGTTCACCCTGGGGAGCCCCGATTCTGTTTATGAAGAAGAAGGACGGGTTGCATCGGATGTGTATAGATTATCGGGAGCTGAATAAGGTAACGGTGAAGAACCGTTACCCACTCACGAGGATTGATGACCTCTTCGACCGGCTTCAGGTAGCATCTTGGTTCTCCAAGATTGACTTGCGGTCAGGATACCATTAGATGAGGGTCAGGGATGAGGATATACAGAAGACTTCTTTTCGGACTCGCTATGGTCACTATGAGTTCGTGGTGATGCCCTTCAGGCTCACCTATGCTCGTGCCGTGTTTATGGACCTCATGAACCGCGTGTGCAGACCTATGCTAGATCGGTCTGTGATAGTTTTCATTGATGACATGTTGGTTTACTCCAAGACGCAGGAGCAGCATGAGGAGAATCTGCGAGAGGTTTTGGATAACATGAGGAGGGAGAGCTTGTATGCCAAGTTCTCGAAGTGCGAGTTCTGGTTGCGCGACATGCAGTTTCTTGGGCACCTTGTCAACAAAAACGAGATATTGGTTGACCCGGCCAAGGTAGAGGCCATGATGAGATGGGAGGTTCCGAAGTCTCCATCTGAGATTCGGAGTTTCCTCGGATTGGCAGGCTATTATCGGATGTTCATTCGGGACTTCTCCAAGATATCCGTACCTCTGACCCGGCTGACGAAGAAAGTCGTTGTCTTTCGCTGTAGGCCTGAGCAACAGGCAGCGTTCGAGACGTTGAGACAGAGACTGTGCGAGGCGTCGATCCTCGCCCTGCCTGAGGGCGTGGAGGATTTTGTGGTGTATTTTGATGCGTCCATTTCGCCCTCAAGATTTGGCGACACTACCTCTATGGGGTCCGTTGTACCATCTACACGGACCACAAGAGTTTGAGGTACCTCATGGATCAGCCGAATCTAAACACGAGGCAGCGTCGGTGGTTAGACGTGGTAAAGGATTATGATTGCGAGATCCTTTACCACCCGGGGAAGGCCAATGTCGTGGCCGATGCGCTTAGCCGCAAGGCTCGCCGATCAGAGACATCTGCATGAGGATGACGGTGGTGACTCCTTTTTTGGAGCAGATCCGAGAGGCCCAACAGGAGGCTATGAAGGAGGAACATCAGAAGCGTGAGCGTATTGTGGGACAGATTTCCTCCTTCGACTATGATAGCTGTGGGTTATTGACACTACACTGCAGGGAGTGGGTTCCCTATCATGGGGGTGTGCGCTAGGATCTGATGAAGGGAGCGTACAAATCCCGATTCTCGATTCATCCCGAGGCGACGAAGATGTACCGGGATCTTCGGCCTAATTACTGGTGGCCCTGCATGAAGCGGGACGTCTCCTGGCACGTAGAGCGGTGCTTGACCTGCAGGAAGGTCAAGGCCGGGCACCAGAGGCCACACGACAAGATGCAGCCGTTAGACATTCCCATGTGGAAATGGGAAGATATTACTATGGATTTCATCACCAAGCTCCCCAGGACTGCACATGGAGTGGATTCAAGTTGGGTCATCGTGGATCGGTTGACCAAGAGTGCCCACTTCATACCGATCCAAGAGAGCATCTCGGCCGAGAAGTTGGCCGATATTTACATCCGAGAGGTAGTAGCTCGGCACGGGGTGCCGATTGCGGTGATTTCAGACCGAGACATGCGGTTTACTTCCAGGTTCTGGAAGAGGTTTCACGACGAGTTAGGTACTCGTCTGCACTTCAGCACATCATTCCACCCGCAGACGGATGGTCAGAGTGAGCGGACTATCCAGACTTTGGAGGATATGCTGCGGGCATGCGTTCTAGACTTTGGGGGTAGCTAGGATACCTACCTTCCATTAGTTGAGTTCTCCTACAACAACAGCTATCACACGAGTATCGATCGTCCTCCCTTCGAGATGTTGTACGGGAGGAAGTGCAGGACCCCAATATGCTGAGGCGAAGTCGGACAGAGGGTCATGGGGAGCACCGAGGTGGTGCTCAAGACGACACATAGGATTCAGCAGGTTAGGAGTAGCTTTGTTTAAGTGCTCTCAAGCCATTTTTTTAGTGCTCAAGATGACAGAGAGGATCCAGCCTCCATCGTCCCTCTCACTCCCAGAATACCCCAACTCGAAACCCTAGAGGATTCAGCAGGTTAGGAGTAGCTTTTTTTGAGTGCTCAAGACGATAGAGAGGATCCAGCCTCCATCGTCCCTCTCACTCCCATAATACCCCAACTCGAAACCCTAGCTTTATTTGAGTGCTCTCAAGCCATTTTGTGCATCTTTTTGTATGCTTGAGGATAGAGAAGGAGAAGGAATTTGGAAGTTCAAGTAGAAGCAAGGAGATCCAGAAGTTTTACTTCATTCTCAGCTCATTTGAGGTAAAAAGCTGGAACCTTGGCCATCTATCTCTTAGATTTTGTTTTGGGGTTGTTTTTACCTTTTTAATGAGTATAGAGAAGCAAAAATAGAATTTTGTGGATGTGCTTAGAGTTGCACTTCAGATCTGGGCTATTGGGGGTCTTTATGGCATAAAGGTGCCAACTTTGTTGCCATAAACACCCCATGCATCTTGTAGACCTCCTTTTTTTGGCTTTTTGAGCCAAAGGCCCCATGCATGTGCATCAAGATTGAAGCTTTACGTATAACTTGGACCCTAGGAGGCCAGATCTATGGTTTTGACGCATTAAGTCCCACTGAAATTGACTGTATAGTTTTGGACAAAGAGGGACTCGGCGAGTCACATGGGTGACACGACGAGTCGGGACGCTTTTTCCCCAAGACGTCTTCTGGAAATGGTTTTACGTGAGTGGAAGGAACACTCAGCCTGCTAGGGGTTTGTTTTGGAACTGGAAATCATAGGACTCGGCGAGTGTATGAACAGACTCGGCGAGTCCAAGGTAATCTCCCAATTTATGAAGACGGACTTGGCGAGTTCAATGGGAACTCGGCGTGTCATAGACTGGACATCTTCTTGTGGATGAAGATGAACTCGGCGAGTCGGTTGAATATCTGTCCGATGTGTTGTTGAAGGCAAACTCGTCGGGCTCTTGCTCGACGTGACGGGTAGGGACGGGAGTAAGACATTTGGTAGTTATGGGTACTCGACGAGTTGGCGGGCCAACTCGGCGAGTCGAGTCAACCATAGGTTGACTTTGACCAGGGTTTTGACCTTGACTTTGACTTGGATTTGGAATGACCCTTATAAGGGTTATAAGTATGCAATAGTAACCGAAGAAGGATGTTGTGTAGGGATTGGGGAGTAGTGGCGAGTCGATTCCCATGCCGAGGACCGTGCAGATACTACACGATATCGAGGTGAGTTACCTTCCAGTAGTGGTGGGTCTACGGCCACAATACCGGCCCACCAGTAGGAGTTTGTATGTTAGATGATTGTCTTTGTGATATTCATCTAGGTTGCTACTAACTCCTATGTTTTATGTGCTAGCATGATATGACGTTACGTGATGATGGTAGTAGTAGGGGGAGGTAGTCCCCAAGTTACCGGCCGATAGGGCCGAAGGGGTAGTTTAGTACCCAGCTATGTTAGATTATGATTACGTACCTGTATGTGATCGACCGGTCGAGAGGGCCGAAGGGGTAGGCCAACACCCATATATGCTAGGCATGGTCACCGATCGAGAGGACCGAAGGGGTAGGCCAGCACCCATATATTCTATACAAGGTCATCGGTCGAGAGGACCGAAGGGGTAGGTCGGGCACCCAGATATGCCTAACAGTATGTATGTTATGTAGTTGTATGGTATGTGGTATGATGGGGGTACTCTCTAAGCTTCGTGCTTACAGTTTTCAGTTTTGTTTCAGGTACCTCTATAGCGAAGGGGAAGGAGTCGGCGCGGTAGCAGCACATTACACTCACGCATGATTTCCGCATTAAGTTTTTTGGGATTGTACTCTGATTATTACCAATATCCGATGATATGTTTTTGAGACACGACATAATGGTTATATGAATTAATATAATATTAGCTATGTTTGATAAATGATTTCATACGATTACTTAATTAAAAATGAAATTTTTAGCCTTGAAAATTGGGATGTTACAATTACACTTTAGGTTTGATATTTATTTAACCTTATTAACCAAATTATAATCATTATTAGAAATAAATTGAAAAGTCATGGGAGTTTCAAATGAATGTGGTGAAAGGAAAAATGCATGGGAGTTTCAAATGAATGCGGTGAAAGGAAAAATGCTTCCTTTATATGTATACTAGGCAAATGCCCGCGCGTTGCGCAGAAACACCTATATAGTTGAAGTCTTTGCAAATATATGTTTGTTTAATATAGCAATAACGTTGTTGTTAAATTTGAGATAACAATTCGTATACTAAATTGATATAATGTATTGATTGTTTTGAATTATATGATAATATATACATCTATTATAACTGCATAATCTCAATCGTTTGAATGACTTCTACCCGCGAGTTATGCATGAATAAAATTAAATATAATATACGGCTTAATGTTATTTATAGTTGTTATTGTTAATTAATTTTTTAAAAATTATTTGCTTAATGTTTTAATTTTTATCATTATAATTATTTAAAACATCAAACATTGTTTTTTGATTTTAAAGGTAACAATATAATCATTTATATATAGTTATTTTTAACAATTGTTTTTGTAAGTTATTTTAAGCTATTTATTTGAAAACTTTTAACGATTATAAAAATATATTTAGAAAATATTTTAGTTAAATTGAGATTATAATTTAGTTTTTGCATTTATCACTAAAATTTATCACTTTTAACTATTTACAAAATATTCTTTGGATTTTTAAATGGAACTGAAATTTATATTTAAGTTGACATTGTAATATTATATTTAAAATAACAATTTATGTATTTTGTCCAAACTGTTCAAAAGTTGTAAGTTAAACTGATAATGGTTTACATACAACAATATATTAAATCTAATAAATTAAGTATAATATGTTAAAAGTTAAAGACATAACTTTATAAGTAGAAGTAAAGATATTGTTTTAAAATTGAAATTTAGTATATTTATAATTACACTTTAGGTTTGATATTTATTTAACCTTATTAACCAACTTAAAATCATTATTAGAAAAACACTACAATTAATCACTTTTAGCTATTCACAAAATATTCTTTGGGTTGTTTAAGTTAAACTAAAATCTATATTTAAGTTGACTCTGTAATGTTATATTCAAATTAATAATTTAAGTATTTTATACAAATTGTTCCAAAATTGTATCTTTAAATGATAATAGTTTACATCTAACAATATATTAAAACTAATAAAATAAGTATAATATATTAAAAGTTAAAAAAATCACTTAATAAGTAGAAGTAAATATATTAGTTTAATATTGAAATTTAGTTGATATGTGATTACAGTTTAGGTTTGATATTTATTTAACCTTATTAACCAACTTATAATTATTACTAGAAAGAAATTGAAAAATCATGGGAGTTTCAAATGAATGTGGTGAAAGGAAAAATACATGGGAGTTTAAATGAATGTGGTGAAAGGAAAAATGCTTCCTTTATAATATAGTATGACTAGTCGAATCACCGCGCGTTGCGCGCGAATATAATTATTTAATTAAAATAATAACATTTAATAAATTCTGATTTAATAGTTATACATGTAAAACCAATGTCAATAGCAAAACAAACTCTATAGTTAATATATTAGTTTTATGAATTTTAATAAATTTATATAATTAGATATTTCCCCTATTAATTCATGATTTTATAGACCGTTTTACGTTGTGTAAATTATATATCAAACATATATTGATTCGTATGTATAAAAAACAAAGTAGTATGAAAAAAATAAATACTACAACTTTTTATGATTTTCTAGAACGTTTTAAGTTGTGGAAATTATATATAAAACGTATGTCGGTTTGTATATAAAACAAATAACAAATAGTCTGAAAAACACTATAGCTTTTAATAAAATAAAAACACTACAACATTATAACATTTACATCAAACAAAACTTATTAAACACTTATAAATCATTCAAAATGAATATTTAGAAATAAATATAGATTTGATATATAGAAACATTGTTATAAAAAATTTATGTTGAAATAACCATTGATACGACAAAACTTATTTTTTTTCAACTCTTTCATTTTGAATCACAAATCTTTTCAAACATATGATTTTTTAATAAAAACTTACTTATATACTACTAATATAACTACAATGTCTATAATAAATAAGTGGAAAATAAAAAAAAACATTGCACATTAATAACCATAAGTTTAAAAAACATTTGAATGTAGTGGAAAATATAAAGACAAATTACATTAAATTTGAAATCATAATTACATTTAAAAAAGAAAACAACTATTGAGTTGTTGTGGGAGTTTTAAACTTTTGATTTGTGCCCAATAATGTAATATAAATATTAACAATCGTATGTTATAAAAACAATATTATAAGTATTTATCATTATAAAAATAATTTTTATACTAAGTTGTAACTAATATTATAATAATTTTAAATATATGATAAAAAAATATATAAAAAATTGTGTTTGAATCAAATTGAATTAAGTTTTTGATTTAAAATTATTTTTAACTATACTTATTTTTAACTAATTTATAAATAATTTATTTGAATATTTTTTATTTCCTACATTATTATTATTATTATTATTATTATTATTATTATTATTATTATTATTATTATTATTATTTCAAATAACAATAATTTATTAATATAATATAATCTGTTCTTTAGTTTTACGTTATTTTAAACAATTATTACTTTTTATTAACGAAAAACTACTCCTTTGAAAATTTTCATTATTATATTTAAAAAAAACTATCATATTTTTTTATTGTACTTTTATTTTTTTCCTTAAAGCTATGAAATATTGGAAGAGAATGAACGGTCCAAATAAAATGATAATTTAAATACCAAAACAATAGTAATTGTTATGTATTGCGACCAATCTTAAAAACAATATGTTAAGAGTGGGTTAGGGAAGGAGGAGTGTTACACTTGAGGTATATTTTGATTACTTATATTTTGTTTATGAAAATATTAATATATTATTTATTTTACTTTTCGTTTATGATAAAGAATAAATATGAGAAAAGGAAATTGACAAATATAATAAGATAAATTATTTTTATTACTTTAAAAACATTTAAAATTGGGTATATCCATATAAGTTTTGGTTGAACATATCATATTAAAAATTATTCGTTCTAATTCGTCATTATCACCAACCATTTGGAATAATAATTGTAAACTCATTTCATCAAAATCAATTATAAAAACTTCATCGATGTTATTTATAAAATAAGCGATAGAAACTAACATAATATATACATACCATAAAATACATGTTAAATAATGTTCTCTTGTACATAAAATATATTTTCTTAACATAAAAAAGAGAGAGACAACATAAAGATACATACATATTAACAAAGTTAATTGCTGTAACTTATAACTAACTTGATGGTTGATTTACCAAAAGTTAATGAGAAGTAATTATCAATCCCACTTCATCATCATGTGATTATAGAAAGATGCATAACACATAAACTTAGAAAATGATCTCAAGTATACCTTTACAAACAAAGCTAAATTTGAACCTTGGTTAATATTTAAAACTTTACATGCACCCGATTTGAGTTTACATGAATTTATATTTGGAAAAGTTGCAATTGCTTTCTTACATCCATGGAACCACTCATATAACTCTAGAAACTTACGAATATATTCTATCATTTTTGTGTTGACATACATGCAACATGTAATCTACAAATTTCTTATATAGGCTAAATAAATATTTCATTTAACTCATCAATTAAATAGCATGATTTGAAGACTTTTAAGAGTTACAAACCATAATATTTCAATTAATCATAAATTAATTTGCATAAGTTGAATAGTCTTGGGAGTTTCAAATGCAAGAGGTTCAAGAAAAAATGGTATTGGGAGTTTCAAATGCATGAGGTTCAAGGAAAAATGCTAGCTTTATAAGATATATAGATATAGATATAGATAGATAGATAGATAGATAGATAGATAGATAGATATAGATATAGATAGATAGATAGATTAGGATTCATGTCTACATCACAACCTGTGAAAGCTAAATGCCAAATTTCTTCACCCAAGAACCACCATGACATCATGTAATCGGAAACAGGACCCCAAGCTTAGAAGCTTGTTTGCAATCCTGCTTGGCTCCCTCCAACTTCACTGTGATTTATTGGAGGAGGCGACATTACTAATAAATATTTTTCTCAATGTTTTAAAAACCGGTTTAAACCGACTGGTCGAACCGGGAACCTGGAGAGGGAGCGGTTCAACTATCACCCGTTTTACGTTGATTTCTGAACCGGATTGAACCAGCCGATTTTTAGAAAACCCCGGTTAAAATGGTCACAATAAACTAGTTTAACCGGTTTAACCGAATAAAAACACATGGAAAAGAACCATCTTCATAATAAAATTTGATTATTTTTTTCAGATGTATTTAGTTTTCTATAAATAAAAACATATAGTAATTGTTATAAAGTTTTTTGATGTGTTTATATTTATTTAAAACTATATTTTGTTTCGGTATTATATTTTATTTTCTTTTTGACGTATATTGATTGATGTAAAACAGTAGGTTATATGTTATTTTAATGTATTTGGATTGATATACAACTTATTTTTATGTGTATTTTTAATGCTTGAACTTGTAAACATCAAATTCGTGATTTATATATGTATGTATGTGTAGGAAAATAGGAAAAAAGATGAAAATTATAGAAACCGGTTGACCCGGCAGTCGAACCGGTTGAACCGGAAACGATCATCATACCGGTTCAACTAACTACCGGTTTTTAAAACATTGCTTTTTCTCCCAACTCTTTCCTTCTTTGTTCACTAACACCTCTAGATTTTTGCACACCATAATACAAATTTGTTACCTCATCGGAGTTGTCTGGATGCTAGCGCCGGAAATCCAAATCTGAAACAAAATCGCTCAACTATCAATGCCCTAGTCACCGTAATACTCTTTTCTCGTTGAATAGAACAATCAGAACACTAAACTAGAAACTTATAATCGTGCTTAGTCTTCATCGAATATCTACCCCTGACTTGAATCGTAGCTTCACAAGGACCAAACCTTTTCCTCCCATTTCATAAATCGTGTACATATGAGTACCGAGTTTTCTTGTTTGATGGGTATGGAGGATACAACATTATAATCTCTTCTCCCATACATGATTTCTCAGTCGATTTTGTACTTGGCACGTCAGAAATGGCGACTAGAAGACACTAAATCTCGACTACGTCTCCCGGTCTCACTCTCCCTTGCAATTCGACATGGAATCCAAAACTAAGAAAAGGTCACATATGTTATGTCTAAACCTAGTAAAACTCTAGGGTAGAAAGCATCACGTCATAATTACCAAGAAGTCTCTGATCTCAAATGGAAAATTGCAGATACGACCTTCATGGATGGTATGAAATCGTTGAAGTGAGACTCTCCTTGGGTTTCATTGCATAACTAGAAGCCTAACCTTAAAAGGAAAATATTTGAAATACTCAAAGGTAATTTGCAAGCCAACAATATGCCGTCCAATTTAAATAAATATTTTTTGATAGAACACCATTTCCTAATAAATGAAAATTACAATGATATTTTTGTTACACTAAATTAAATAACATGTTCTTCTAAAAATACTATCAACAAAATAATCATTAAAACACTTCCATAATATATATATATATATATATATATATATATATATATATATATATATATATATATATATATATATATATATATATATATATATATTCGTTTTAAAACTTATTTATTTATTTATCTAATTACTTATCCAATAGATGATAGTAAATCATTGTAATTGCATTCCCAATCAATTAAAATGCTAATAAATTCTTATTGCTCTGTATATATATGTAATTATTCTTATATTTATATTTACCTTTCAAAAAAATTAAAGTAAAAACTGAGTGTTACAACTCTCCCCTACTTATAATAATTTCGTCCTCGAAATTGTTGGTCTCGGCTTTTCTATTGAATCATACAAAATCAATAACCCCGACTTTCTCTGAAAATTTTGGGAATTTGTCCCTAAATATGTCCCTTTCTGGCAGTTTTTGGATCAAAGAGACCACTAAACATTCACTAACTAAAAGCAACATCCTTGAGAATACCCTGCTAACCCACTAAAACTCTTAATCTCAGAGGAGTCTTACTGACCACCCACTTCCTTGTTTCCTAAACAAATGCCTAACCGACCAAATTACCATCCAGGTTAACAAGGCACCCTAAAACTGAACATCCCGCAACAAATGCCACACCTAGAAAACTTTGACGTAAAGTTGTTCCTGTTGGATTAGGTATCTAAGCCTATAACTATTTTTGTATGTACTTGACCCGATTGTGAGCATGGTCCTTTTGGGTTGCCTTCACCATAGCAACTGATAGGATAAATTAAGGAGAAAGAGGATTAATTATGATTTATTAATATATTATATGAATAATATATTAAAAGAGAAATCATATTCTTTAATTAATATTGATCAGGAATTAATCTAGAATTAATTTTGTGGTCAAAAGAGTTTAATTAAACTTGGGGGACTAATATTGTAATTATAAGATAATTGCATTGTGGGCTGAGGAACCCTTGAAAAGGGGTTGGACGAAATCCTTATGGAGAGTCCATAAGATTTCGTCCAAAGGGAGATTCTGGAAGGATCTTGTGGGCTGCTTAGAGCCTAAGCAACCATATATGGCCTTTGAGTGAAACCCTAATTCCTCAGCTATATAAGGATACCCCAGATATGCTAAAATCGCCACTTGAAACCCTAAGAGGGAACCCTGGACGATTTTGTGCTTCCTCCTCCTCTCTTAAGTCATCTTGTTGCTAATGGTGTTTGTGACTCCATTAGAGTTGCAACACTTGAGGCACTAAGCTTTCAGAAGTCAAGATCAAGAAGTATTGTGATTGTTATTTCTATATAACATTCAAGCTAGGTAAACTTTCTAACCCTAATCTTATGTCAATTTTGATAATTGCATGTTAGATCTAGGGTTTATGCTTTGGTATTCAATGTTGTTGTGTTCATAGTAGAAAACCTAGATCAAAGCAATTTAAGGTTGCATGTACACCATAGGAATGATGTAATGCTCATAACCCATCAGTGGTATCAGAGCCTAGGTCGTTTTCTAGTGAATAGATGCAAAAGTGAACCACCAAAGATCAAGAAAATCGAAATTTTTGGCTTCTGACTGGTTGACTTGCCGATTCCATGTATGGACTCGATGAGTAGGTCCTACTCGACAAGTTCCATAGTGGACTTGACGAGTCCAAAGGTCTGTTGCCGGATTTTTCGATTTTCTTGCCAGATTTTGTTGAGGATTACTTCCAAAACTCGTTTTTATTGCCTAACATCAATTTTTTATGTGTGGAATGGTTATCCTTATCAAAATTAATGGATTTGGTTAAATATGGATAATATAGGATTATTATTAAATATTTGAGCTAGTAAGTTTGAAAAGTTTCAATTTACACCCTCTAAGTTTTATAGTTTAAATTTGAACTTAATAATTTGAGTTTTTGAAATTTAAATAGTTAAACCTTAATGTTTTGAAAGGTTTCAAAACTTGTCCTCAAGTTTTGGAATTTAATTTTAATTAAAAGGTATTAATTTTGAAATATTAAATTCTAAAACCCTAGAGTTTTGAAAAAAAATTCAATTTACACCCTTATGGTTTATTAATTTAATTAAAAGTTTAATTAAAAGTGATAATTAATAAATCATAATTATATGGTTTAAGATTAATCAAATTAAAGATCTAATTTGTTAATAGTTTAAACCACTTAGTCTTTTAAAAGTATAAAATAAACCTTATACTATATAACATTTAAAGGTTTAACATATTATATATGTATGAGTAAAAGGTCAGTCTTACTATTAGTAGGCCTTATTCACGAAGTTGGTCTATAAGGGGTGTTTAAGGAAGCGACCTGTAAAATGACCGCCATTGGGTATCCATTCTTACCCACCTCACCCTTGACTAGTGGAGGGTCGTTAGCCGAACGGGTAGGATAGGACACAACCTTCCATTATAAGTATAATGAAATACGAAGTAACTAAACACTTTTATAAATTCCCAAATCTTAGTTACTTTAGGAAAAATGTGAAAATGATGTTATTCCACGAAATTACACTTTGT
The DNA here is from genome assembly GCF_052849685.1 of Lactuca virosa. NCBI lineage: Eukaryota > Viridiplantae > Streptophyta > Magnoliopsida > Asterales > Asteraceae > Lactuca > Lactuca virosa. The sequence goes on along the minus strand of NC_136433.1, from coordinate 302,637,240 downwards.
ACCCTTGCAAAGACGTTAGTGGAGCATGTGTGGTTAACCGACACACTAATTTGAGTCTAGCAAAGGGGGAAAAGAGTGACTCGATGTTTATCATAGATCAATGGAGCGTGTGTGGCTAACCGGCATATTGATTAGGTGATTGTAACATTAGGGGCACCAAGTACATTTTCATGGTTATTCACACCTTCTTTGTGATCCTTGGCATCCTAGTCCCAAACTTGAAGGGCATAATCGAGATTTAACATGCCATTGAAAAGTTCAATGAATCTCAAAAGATCTAGAAGTTTCAATTCATTTAAAACCTAACTTTCAATTTTCGTTTTTCATGGTGGAAATTGGTAAATTGTCATTTACCTACTTTTAAATGTTCTGCAATTTAGATTACGGCATCCCTCTTCCAACTTGTGGAATATTGTGTTGCATCCCTCTTCCCTGACTACCTGCGAGATCTAAGAGATGGGAGAGTCAAGATGTATGACTCTACTTCAGGTAAAATCCACTATCTAACTCTATTACGTTCCTGTTTGTAGATTCTTAATACATGATGTGATATGATTACATTTTGATGTTTTGTAGGATTGAAGAAAAAAAAGCAAGCTTAAAGGAAGAGTGGGCTGAGTCTGATCACGAAGAAATTGATTTCGATCGCATTATTCGAAGATCAGATTTTTGAGCTGCTGTTGAAGAGTTAGGATAGATTGCTTAGGAATATGTAATAAACATAGTTTTCATTTGAATTGCGTTTTAATGGCAAGTTTTTCGCGTTTTATAAATAAATGAAATTTTCAGTTTTATCTTATTTAGTTATCCTTGCAATGTTATTATTGAAAATTGATGTTTGTTTGTTTATGTTGTTAGCAATATTGAAATGGATATGATTCTTAGTTATGTTATTTGTGGTAATGTCAGAAATTTACCAAATAAGGAAAGATTCTCATCGCCCAAGTATCAATTGGACAGAAACTTGGAATCATGCGACTTGTATGATGAATGAGAACCTTCGTATTTGGGAAATTAAGACTAATTCCTTGTTCACATAAGTATGTGAGTCAAGTGAAGGACTAGGAGATCTAGTATGCATTGTTGTGAACTAAGCCAGGTCCACCACAAAGAACGATAAGAATATTCGTCATGATTTGCTAAAAGTTTAGTAAATGTGGTTATGCTTAAAGGATTAAGTAGGATTCTGAATCATTGGAAAGGTTTCAATGAATAGCAGAACGAATAAGAAGAATCAATTAGGCAGAAAGATAAAAGTTTCTCCAATCTGAAAAGATGGGAGAGGACTTAAGTATCGTGTTTTATAATTGACTTAGTGATTATAAAACTGTGTCACAATTGATCCTCTAAGGACACCTTAGTGCACCAGTATGGCTAAGAAGAGGAATTGGCAATTGTTGAAATGATTAAATCAATAAGGTGAATCATACTTCGTTCCAAAATCGAGTCTTAGAGTCATACTCCAAGATTGTGATTTGAGTGATATCATCTTAAGAAGGTTTATAACACTCATTAAATGTGGAATAGAAATTGTCTTCTTGTTCCTGTACATTTAAAATTGGTAAATTGTGATGTTTTGGATAAGACAAAGATCAACTAAAACCAATTGTGTGTAGTGTTTGCCTTGATAAGGGCCCACACTAACTCTTGAATATTTGTTTTGTCAAGGAATGTTTATTGACAAGAGAATCTTATATGTCAAGAGGTTAGTGGGAGTCTAAATGATCTTGAAAAGTTTCAAGAACTAATCAAGGGTAAACCTATTGTTAAACACTAACACACGACTTGAGGTTTGTAACCTATCGTGTTGACACATTCTTGTTTCTGTGCCCATTTCATTTAAAGTTGACTATGCATGTGAGTCCTATGAGTTCTTATTTGAATGCATAAAGAAAAAGCACCTTAATCAATGAAAGTTCATTGATTTGTATGGGTGATCTGCTCAACAAATTGAAAGACATGGTAGGCCCTTGTACTGCCAGGTGGCAAGAAATCAAGATTGAACAAGTCCAGTTCATATGAGTTTGGATTTGTCACTAACCTCATCTTATGATTATGGTTATGTCAAATTCACATGGATAAGAACACATACACCATAAAATCTAAGTGATAAGGTTTCTCTCCACTTCATGAAAATGATTGTGAGGAAACGCTTTTACTAGGGAGATTTTAAGGAGATAGTGATTGTGTAAATTTTATTCTCAAATTCGATTATGATTACAGCATCCCTCTTCATAGTTCGAGTTGTGAGATTTGGCAATTAGTTTGAACCATTAAGAATTATTGTTGTAAGCTCTGAAATTGTTTAGACACACATGTGAGCTATCTAATGAAAGGTGTATGAGTTTGAGAAGCTTAGATAAAGGCTTATCATAGCATCTCGTATCAGAAATATAAACTTTCGTTAAGGAAATCAATAAGTATTGATTTCTAGAAGTCCAACTGTTTTCTGAGTACATGTCAAAGCTAGTGGGAGCATAAGTGTTATGCTAGTAAAGTAATAATTATCATGTTAGTGGGAGCATGAGTATTATGTTGCAAGTTGGCAATCTTAATTATAGAAAACAAAAGTTTCACTTTGCAAAGTTGCAGGGGTTGAAAGGTTGTTTTTCTATAATTAAGGGAGAGAATATTATACTTCATTTCAAATCTAAAAGCTTAGATCGAAAAATTTTAATCAAATTTAGTCAAAAGATATAAATGGATGTTATGTTGAAAAGATTCAACATATGGAAATCCTATATATGGCAATATTATAGCAATAAACTGGTAAAGTATCATGTTTTTCATGAATCGTGTCCCATACGCTTCTGGTATAGGATCGATTGCATATGCTGTAATATTCGACCGTTCTGATTTTCCAAATGCCTAGGGCATTAAGAGGGAAAAAGGACCAGAACCAAATATGACTGAAATTAATTAAACAACTGTCAAGAACAATCTGAGGTTCGCCAAGGATTGGTCACTTGTGGGCAGTTGGAAGTAGAGTATTGGATGGAACATATTGACATTATTATGAATAGATATGATTCTATTTAGAATGAGTTTTCATATGGAAAATATGGAAAGGTTTCCATAAATGGGAGTTGGATATCAAGAATCTATGTCTAGATTAGAAACTTTTATGCAAGAAGGATGTTCAAAGGAATGTACTTTGAATGTGAGACTTCATATCTGTCGAATTGCCTTGTAACAATCTCCAATAGAGAACTTTGTAATATCATTGGCAAAGTTTTGGTGGCTTTGGTGCTGTGACATTACGAAAGGGTCATTGCATGAAATGTTAGAATCTAACATAATTCCAATAGTGGTAAGAATTTGGTATTCTTGAAACGAGACATGTGCGTTGTAATTTACAAGTCGGTTGCACATTGATAATATGTAAATGCACTAGTAACTTGGTGTTATAAAACATATTGTTGTGTGTGATTTGATGAGTAAATACAAGCGAGCATTTGAGTCGAAGTTAATCCGTTCCTTTTACGCAATGTGGGATAAAACCGATATCTGTGGGCCCCTCGATGATTTGGTGATGACACCCTAAGCGTTTGGCCAAGCCTGGACTAAGTTTATGTGTTCAATTGTAGTCTGTTGTCAGTCGTCATAAATCGGAAATCGGGAAACAACACATGAACAGAGACTATGATTAAAATCCATGTCTCAGTTCATACGATATCTAGAGGACGCGCTTCTGATAAGATCAGAGTTGACAGTGGCTTCCGAGAGCTACGATTGCTGATTAGGTTCTAAAGTTGTACTTCTGGGAGACTGTTGGATTAGGTGTCTAAGCCTATAACTATTTTGGTATGTACTTGACCCGATTGTGAGCATGGTTCTTTTGGGTTGTCTTCACCATAGCAACGGATAGGATGAATTAAGGAGAAAGAGGATTAATTATGATTTATTAATATATTATATGAATAATATATTAAAAGAGAAATCATATTGTTTAATTAATATTGATCAAGAATTAATTTTGTGGTCAAAAGAGATTAATTAAACTTGGGGGACTAATATTGTAATTATAAGATAATTGCATTGTGGGCTGAGGAACCCTTGAAAAGGGGTTGGACGAAATCCTTATGGAGAGTTCATAAAATTTCGTCCAAAGGGAGATTCTGGAAGGATCTTGTGGGCTGCTTAGAGCCTAAGCAACCAGATAAGGCCTTTGAGTGAAACCCTAATTCCTCAGCTATATAACGATACCCCAGGCATCCTAAAATCGCCACTTGAAACCCTAAGAGGGAACCCTGGACGATTTTGTGCCTCCTCCTCCTCTCTTAAGTCATCTTGTTGCTAATGGTGTTTGTGACTCCATTAGAGTTGCAACACTTGAGGCATTAAGCTTTCAGAAGTCAAGATCAAGAAGTATTGTGATTGTTATTTCTATATAACAATCAAGCTAGGTAAACTTTCTAACCCTAATCTTATGTCAATTTTGATAATAGCATGTTAGATCTAGGTTTTATGCTTTGGTATTCAATGTTGTTGTGTTTATAGTAGAAAACCTAGATCAAAGCAATTTAAGGTTGCATGTACACCATAGGAATGATGTAATGCTCATAACCCATCAGTGGTATCAGAGCCTAGGTCGTTTTCTAGTGAATAGATGCAAAAGTGAACCACCAAAGATCAAGAAAATCGAAATTTTTGGCTTCTGACTGGTTGACTTGCCGAGTCCATGTATGGACTCGATGAGTAGGTCCTACTCGACAAGTTCCATAGTGGACTTGACGAGTCCAAAGGTCTGTTGCCGGATTTTTCGATTTTCTTGCCAGATTTTGTTGAGGATTATTTCCAAAACCCGTTTTTATTGCCTAACATCAATTTTTTATGTTTGGAATGGTTATCCTTATCAAAATTAATGGATTTGGTTAAAAATGGATAATATAAGATTATTATTAAATATTTGAGCTAGTAAGTTTGAAAAGTTTCAATTTACACCCTCTAAGTTTTATAGTTTAAATTTGAACTTAATAATTTGAGTTTTTGAAATTTAAATTGTTAAACCTTAATGTTTTGAAAGGTTTCAAAACTTGTCCTCAAGTTTTGGAATTTAATTTTAATTAAAAGGTATTAATTTTGAAATATTAAATTCTAAAACCCTGGATGATTTTGTGCCTCCTCCTCCTCTCCTAAGTCATCTTGTTGCTAATGGTGTTTGTGACTCCATTAGAGGTGCAACACTTGAGGCACTAAGGTGCTGTTTGTTTTTTGGAAAAAACCTCTTCAGACCTCTTATTGTTGCGCGGTGCAGCACACGCGCAACACTTTTCATCTCGCAGCTGTTTGTTTTTCAGAAGTCTTCGGATTAAAAAACCTTTGCGCGTGCTCTTCTTGGCGCAACACTTGTTTTGCCTCTTCCTACCTCTTCCAACCTCTTTTTATTCTTTTTTCCTTGATAAAATATTGATTATATATTATTGAAATCTTATTTCACATTTTTTTCGTTTTTTTTTGTTTACTCTTGTTGATTTTTTTTTATATTGAATAATAATAATTTGTTGATGAAATATCATTATTTTATGCTAAAATATCATTATTTTTTGTTAAAATATCATTATTTTTACTGAAATATCATAAATTATTGCCGAAATGTCATACATTATTAAATTGTCGGTATTAAAAAACTATATTCGGATTATAAAATCAGTTTATTTTAATTTTTTTAATATCTGCAGCAGTATGCAGATGTTAAAAAACCAAACACGCTTCTTATTACAGTCTGCAGCCGTTTGGTCCACCTCTTCTACTGCAGAGGGCTGCAGAGGTGGTCCGCAGACTTTATGAATTTTTGCTTCAAAAAAACAAACAACACCTAAGCTTTCAGAAGTCAAGATCAAGAAGGATTGTGATTATTATTGCTATATAACAATCAAGGTAAACTTTCTAACCCTAATCTGATGTTAATTTTGATAATAACATGTTAGATCTAGGGTTTATGCTTTGGTATTCAATGTTGTTGTGTTCATAGTAGAAAACCTAGATCAAAGCAATTTAGAGTTGCGTGTACACCACAGGAATGATGTAATGCTCTTAACCCATCAGTTCCGTTATCAAAACCTTTGTTACCCCATGACGAAATCCATTGTGATCCTCATTAGCCATCGACTAAACTCAGATGTCGATGATAAACACCATAATATACCATCAAGCATAAATGAACAATCCTCTTCCCTAAATCCCATGAACATTGTTGATGCATTAGTGAACCCCAACGATATCACTAAATTTTCTTAATGCCCATAACCCATCTTGGAATTCTTCTTGTATGCACCCTTTCCCTCATACTTTCTACTGAGTTCCCAATTCAGCAGCTTCCATATATAGCAAGAAACACTCCTGCATCCTTGAGGACAAAGACCCGTTCGGCTACCTGAGCGGTAACCATGACCCAATCAATTCATGCATTACTTCTTATACATGATGCAACAATTGCAGCTTCTTTGACTTTCTGATGAGCATCAACAACTTTGAATCTTTTAGCTGGCAGTGGGGCCTAACTATGCACCATCTCCTTATTCCTCCGTCGGACCTCAATTCTAGACTCTAGAACTAAATACTTGATCTGCATTGAATACACCCGCTCCTCTTAAAACCGAGCCAAAGACTTGACTTATGAAATGGTCTCCACCTCGGCCACCGTACCAAAAGAACAATCAAATCTCAAACAACCCCTATTATAGATAAAACCGATTCTCAATGAGCCATACCTTACCTCCTCGGGGTAGAAACTGATCCGAAAAAAAACACTTTACCAATCTTTTATCTTTCGATTGATAAGGATCCGATCTATTCTCCTCGAATTTAGGAAACTTGGAAAAATATAACTCAGTCGTATCAAACAACAACACAAACCATCAGGGAGCCAGTGAGGCATAGATTGCAATCTGTATGTTGATCATCACAATCACTTCCTTCTTGAGTCTCGCGATTCAAACTGATACTTCCTCGAACAAGACAATTGAGACCTTATAGTCAACCAACTTGTGTAGATCTACACCATTCACACCCAAACCACCATGGCCACTCAGGCCCGAACAATTACCGAAATCATCCTCATCTAGATCGAACATAACCATAAAATCGTTAGAAATTGAAGCAGGCTACAAACAAACCATAATTCCCAACCACACTATCTATTATTTACCAGCTCCTTAGTAACCTCTCCACGCCTTCCTGATCCTCTTCGAATTCCGGGGGGCTTCGTGTGGCTGAACTCCCTGTATTGTATAGACCCTCCCCTTAAAGTCCTATGTGGCTGAACTCCCTGTATTGCATAGACCCTCCCCTTAAATTCCTATAGTTTTGATGTCTATATTGGCCGCGACGACAACAACCTCAATGATGGAAGCGTAACGCTCATCGAACATCTCAATCAAATTGGTATAGACATACCCAAACACCTTCGGGATCGCCTCCTAAAGTCACCTGAGGAGTGATCAATGCACAGATCTTGTCATCACTCAAACCTGGCCTCTCCAGGACATCAACACGTGCTCCTGAACTTTTCATAGTCACCATACTGAAGTGAAACAGAAACACGTCAGAAAACCACATTATATCTTAACACATCACTACTCAACCACTCATCTCTCAGAACTTGTGACTCCCATGATACACGTACAGGTCATACGCTTCCAGTAGCACGAGCCCATACTACCTTCCACACCTGCCCGCATTTGTCTGAAGGGGTCATCATGGACCGCCGATCGCAAAACCCAACATCTAGGATAAAGATACATCATATACATATTCTATCAGGAGTGGCTAATCCGAATTCACACTGGCCTGCTACAAACCATACTCATACATGAAACTTCCACCATCCCTGAAGCCGCTCGTGCGTGTTGATCATACATAATGCTGGATTTCATAGACAGTCGAATACTCGATATTACCCTAAGCACACAACCAGAAAAGGAACAGCAAATAAGGCTAAATCAAACATTCTCAAGTTATAAAATCTTATTTATGTACAACTATGATGCATACACTAAGAAACTACAGTAATGATATCAATCCCATCTAACATACAAGAAATTCTCCTAGGCTATCATACATCATACATCAGGTAATTCTATCGTAAAATTCATGAAGATCCCTAGCCTACTGCTAGCATGGAGTTCTATCATAATCATCATAAGGAAATAACAGTGTGGGTAACATGGGGTATACTTTCTTGCTCAGGCTGATTGTACACATCTCATCCTTCCTTGGTTACTTTTGAAAACAATTTTTAAAATAATTTTGAATAATTTTACAGATCCTTAGTTTGAGTGCAGATTCATACGAATGCTCATCCAATTCACTCAAACCAGGACTCTAATACCAATTTGTAACATCCCAAAAATCAAGGTAAATTTTCAGTTTTGGAATCAATCCAAAAACCATAAGTGTTTAAAAAACATAGTTTCCAAAAGTCATAAACATGAATCAAAGTATCCCAAAATCAAAATTTCATAAAAATCTGGGAGGATCACAACAAAGAACATTACCTTTAGCAAAGACAAAAAACGTCCCAATTGATGCCTCATGTCGTCGCTAAAGGGTCGTCGCTATTACTTCGTAGCTAATACTCGTTTGTCGTCGCAATTGAGATCGTCTCTAATATCCGTCATCGCTAAATGTCATGATCGTCCCTATTGGCGTCGTCTCTATTGATATTCCGACCACCGGTCGGAGGTTTTCCGGCAAGGGTTCCCGGAGGCAGGAGTCGTCGCAATTGGTCTGTGTCGTCCCTAAAGGTGTCATTGCTAATGCTTTAAAAAAAAACAATTTATTTATGATATTAGTTTATATATTATATAATGTGGATTTGATAAAAATACAGAAATCAATACAAAACCACATTACATAAAACATCAAATATACCACATTACATAAACTATGTAATAAATCCAAAATAAACATCAAATATATCATCCATAAACTATGTAATAAATCCAAAATAACATCATCCATAACATAAAACAATAAATGCTATGCGTCTTCGTGTTACCCATTTTTGTTTTCCTCGTTGTTGACTTGGTTCTTAAACGAGCGGATAATATCTCCAATTGTCGTGACAAACGTCGGGTTTTGACGAAAAGCATTAACATCACATCCTATAATTAAGTCATAATCACATTAAGTCATTAACAATTTAACAACCCATCAAACTATCAAACCACCAAATGAATTAAGTCGTTCACAATTTATCAAACTATTAAACCAACAAATCAATTAAGTCTTTAACAATTTAACAAACTACCAAACTACCAAAATTTACTATAAATGCATCAAGTTCTTAACTATATAGAAAAGATACCAAATTCTTTAAGAATTTAATAACTCAGTTTCATATACTCTGCATATCTCATCTCTACTCAGTCTCATATACTTTGTTATATCCCATCTCCACTCAATCTCATACTCTCTGTATATCTTATCTCTAATTTGTTTCGTATACTTTTTATATCTCCTCTCCACTGAATCTTATACTATTTGTATATCTCATTTCTAATGATTCTCATACTCTCTGTATATATCATCTCTACTTGGTCTCGTACTCTTATCTTGAAGGAACCTCGATCTCATTCCGGAAGGAAATATGCTCATTTTCCCGGAGGAATATCAATCTCATTCCCGAAGGAAATATACTCATGTTCCCAAAGGAATCCCAATCTCATTCCCGAAGGAAAAATACTCATGTTCCCCAAGGAATCTCAATCTCATTACATGTTCTTTTACATCTATGTGTGTGTGTCTCTCTCTCTCTCTCTCGTTCTCTCTCTCTCTCTCTCTATATATATATATATATATATATATATATATATATATATATATATATATATATACTCCAAATATATATATACATGCTCTAATACATTATTTCTATGTATTTTCATGCTCTATCATCATCTCATAACTTAGTGCCTTAAGGTTCTCATACATACATATATAAATATATAATCAAACATATACTAATCTAAAGAAAGAGTGAGAGTGATTACTCACCTTATCAGTTAGTACACTAACTTTTCTATTTTGGTTCCTTTTGTCAATTGATGCTTCTTGATCCATTTTCCATTCTTATACCTATTTATACAAATTAAAAAAAATCTTAATACTTGTCTTAGCCTGTTAAGTGCTTAATGACTCTTTAAATCAAAATAACCACGGAATGGGTTATGCTCTATCTTTTCATTCTCTATCTCAAAATCTCAATTAACTAATGAATTAAGCTCTCCACGATAGCTAATTCATTGTAATCTAACTCTAAAGCATCAATTAATCAAAATCATTAGTTAGGGTTTCAAACCGTAACTCTTGCTGAATTGATTTCACCATGGAAATCACTTCCAAAGCTTGTTAAAAGCTTCTATACACTATCAATAGCATCATAATTGAGTTATAAACTTATTAACTCAAGAAATCTAACAAAATTAAAGATTCCACCATTGAAGCATAAAGCTTCATAAAACGAAGATATCATTACCTCAAGGGGGAAAGGATGTTAATCCTTGTAATCCACCATTTCTAACTTATATTGGCACCATTTTTGCATAATAATCACCCCATCTTAGCTCCTAATCGATCCCCCATGAAGAATGATCGAAATGAGCTCTTAAAACAAATTATAATGTGTTTTCTGTGCATAGCCACGTTGTGTTATTTTTCCATCATGTCGTGGTGAATGCACATCATCAAAGTACATTGTTGATTCCATTCCAACTCGAGACAATTTTTCTTCCAACTTCAAACGCGCACAACATCTTCGTTTCTTACCCGTTTTCAATGATCTTTATATCCATGCGAAGGTGGAAACATATTCTAGAAATCTATTAAGTCACTTCTCACTGAATTAATATAGGTTATAATCTATTAAGTCACAAAGTAGGCCCAAAAAGCATAAAATTTCCCTTTTACCCTTTTTGACCAAAAATGCATCTTCTCATACATTGTTTCTCTTGAACTTACTCATATAAAATTTTCTTAGTGACTTAAACTCTTATTGACATTTTCATGAAGTCACAACTTCATAGTCTCATATTTTTATCATAAATGACCAAATTGCCCTTTTGGTCAATATTCGACTAAAAGTCAAATATTTCCAAATTTTGGGTTGTTACAATTTTCCAGGGGGCACGACTGTAACAGTTTCCATTTTTCTATAGAAATACATCAATCAACCATTACATTTGAAAAAAGCATTGTACAATGGAATCAAATCAAGAATGAAGGAAAACATCCACATTAATCATACAAATGTAATTTAATTTATTAATGTAAGAGTAAATTACATGAATCGTCCCTATGGTTTGGATTAATTTGCACGTTTGGTCCCTAACTTATTTTTTTAACTCGTAAGGTCCCTACAGTTTGTTGTTGTTGCGTGTTTGGTCCCTATCTTACCTAAAAGGACTATTTTTCCGTTGATTTTTAAATTTATTTAAATAAAATGAGGTAGGTAAGGTAAGGTAAGGTGAGGTGGAAGTGGGGTTGGCGTTGTGTTTATTTAAATAAATTATAACCAAGGGCAAAATAGTCTTTTTAGGTAAGACAGGGACCAAGCGTGCAACAAAAACAAACAGTAGGGACCTTCTGAGTTAAAAAAATTAAGTTAGGGACCAAACGTGCAAATTACCCCAAACCATAGGGACCATTCATGTAATTTACTCTTAATGTAACATATGATCTACTTTCATTTCATTCTAATATAACATTGTACTATTATTTATATTACTAGCAAGGCGTGCACTTCTAAAATCAAGTTCATTATAATATTGTACATTCAATTTTTTTTATTAATATAACATTATATTTGAGAATTTATATTTTAAGAATATTAGATTATAAAACTTAAAATGTTTTATTTTTATAATATATTTGTTTACACATTTTACGAAGTAGAATTTTTATTTTCATTTTTTTAATTACTATTATCATTTTTTATATTATAAGCAAATTTTCACATGCTTTAAATTTACATTTCACAAATTGTAAATTGTTGTATCCATTTTTTTATATGCTTGGAACTTCCTACAATTTAATAATCGAGAGAAACTAGTGTGAGTAATGGTTACAAATAGTAAATTTTTTGTTTTAACTTAACATTTTACAAATAATTGACATAAAGTATGTTGTTATTTCTTACAATTATCCTTAGTATAAAACTAAAATTGTAAACAAGAAATACAAGAACGAAAGAAACACACACACATCACAAATAAAATGAGGGGCATACATGGAAATTTTGTAACGACCCAAAAACCAGGGGTAAAAATTTCATTTTTATTATAGTGAAAACATAGTTATCTTTTAACTCCAAGCATTCCAAAAACATTTCTTAATTAAAACAGTTATCAGAGTTACGTCCGAAAATCACATAATACGGAAAACACGGGTGTGTGCGTTGCGATCAAGCTGAGCCCTTCTTTTCAAAAACAATCGTACCTGAAACCATAAACAAAACTGTAAGCACGAAGCTTAGTGAGTTCCCAAGAGCATACCCCACACAATCCACACAACCACATAATCCATATTAGCTACAACAGCTACATAAACCATATCAATCTCATAAGCCATATCAATCATATAGGCCATATCAGTCATATAAGGCATATCAATCACATAAGCATATAAGGATGTCCTGGGCTCCTCCCAGGGTCTTACTGCTGGACGCCATGGGCTCCTCCACATGGTCTTACACCTAAGTGACATGGCCTCCCCCCATGGTCTTTACTTGGAAAGCCATGAGATCCCCCACATGGTCAGACATCCATGCGCCATGGGCTCCTCCCATGGTCTTTCATGCAAGTATCACAAAGACAACTAGCATATCACACATCACATAAACAGCTAGTATACCACATATCACATAAACAATGCATATAAAGATATAAGGATGTCGTGGGCTCCTCCCAGGGTCTTACTCCAAGATGTCATGGGCTCCCCCACATGGTCTTACACCTATGTGACATGGGCTACCCCATGGTATTTACCTGGAAAGCCATGTGCTCCCTCACATGGTCTGACATCCAAGTGTCATGGGCTCCCCCCGTCGTCTTTACTTGAAAAGCCATGGGCTCCCCCAAATGGTCTTACATCCAAGTGCCACGGGCTCCCCCATGGTCTTTCATGCATATATCACATAAAAAAAATAGTATAACATATAGTATATAACCAACTGGCATACCACATATCACTACATCAACTAGTGTACCACATATCACAAAATGGGTCGGGCTTGGTGCCTTCGACCCATTGGTATGGTAAGGAGACTCACCCACACTACTGAAGTCCTGCGGATAAAATCCTAGCTACTGGATGACAGATTCCCGAACTGTCCATATCAAAACAACACCCAATTAATAATTGGGTTCCAGTACATAACCATAAGTCCATGCTTAACCTAACTTGGTCCAAAACCAAGGCCCAAACTCAAACTCTGAAGCCCAAAGCCAAATAATCAATCAAGGCCCAACATATGGTCCACTTATGGCCCAAATTTTCAAATTGGGCCCAAACCTTTCCAACGGGCCTTATCCTAAGGCCCAATAATTTCCTTAGTCCATAAGCATGTTCCCTATTTGGCCCACGAAGGCCCACAACAAGTGAGTCGAAGAAGTAGCCTAAGAAAGAACCCAAACCCAATTAGGGTTTTTCACATAAAATGACAAATAGGGTTAAGTGTTCCTACTTATCCTTAACGACTTAATCCATTAAGTCCACCACTCCACTAGTCCATACATACAATATGGTCGGGCTTAATTCATAATCCCAATCCGGTCATCCAAAATGCGAGTCCCGACAATCCAAAACGCATATATATCCAAAATTAGGGTTTTCTAAACCCTAATTAGGGTCTCCAACCCAATCGCAATCAAGTTAGCCCATTTGTTAAGTTTTTAGGTTAATTAATTATTAATTAAGTTGGGCAACACCCACGACCACCTCGGGTAGTGGTGGTCAATGGCGGCTCACGGCGGCGGCCACCACCTCACGGTGGTGGTGACAAATTTTTCTTAATTATCCCAATCAAAATACAATATTACAACGAATTAACCAAATGAACACAGAGACAAATATCAAATACACACCCAGTCACCCTTGTGGCGGCAAGCGGGTGGTTAAGGGTTATAAGGTGGCGGCGCCGGAGGGAGTGACAGGTGAAGGTGGCGGCTGGAGTAAGGTTCCTAGGGTTAGGGTTTACCGGGGTGACGGGTTTATATACCCGGTCCCCTTAAAATTATTTCCATAATGACGAAAATAGTCCCTCATTTCCCTTTTCTTTCAAACTAAGTCTATATTTTACCTTTTTAACCCTCGACAATAAAATCCATTTCAATTCAGGTCCAATACTTACCATACACCCCCTGACTTCTGAAAATCTTTACAAAACCAATCCAGAACTTACACTTTAACCCCCGAACGTCTAAAGTATATCGTTTGGCTCCCCGAAACTAATACTCCGCTCAATATTATGGATTTTAGGGCCATTTTAAAATAATATAAAATATAAATTTACATCTTGGGGTTCCGAGTTTATTATTTTATTACTCCATTTTCAACGGAGTGTTACAACTCTCCCCCACTTAAATTAGATTTCGTGCTCGAAATCATTCCTTACCACTCTTGACACTCCAGACAAGTTGAGCAACACGACCGCAACCACAAGCATTCCTGTAAGGTCCTTGATGGAAGGATCTTCACCAATGATCAATCAAGCAAATGAAAATAAAGAAGAAATGGAGTAGAAGATGAAATTAAACCGAGCTTGCATACCATAACACACGGAAATTGTCTGATACAACTCAGGAGGACCGAAAACTAGCAGTGAACAACTGTAGATCAACAACAACTACTAGTGACAGCCTGACAACCTATATATACGAATATGGACCGAAAACAGGTTTCGGTCAGGCTGACCGAAAGCCTGTTTTCAGTCACTTATAACCGAGAACAATAACCTAGACCGAAAACATCAAACACACAAAAGAGTCCAAAATACAATGTCAAATGCCCTAACTCCTCTATACATTGTTGCCTAGCCCAAACCAAATATATTGATCCTTCAATCTCCCCCTTGGTTTGGTGCTAGCATGAATTCAGTCTTTGTCAACCACCAGCACGTCTGACTTTCCCATGGCTCCATTCCACATCTCCTTCTGAATAATATCAGCAACCATCGAAGTGTACTCCTTAGCAGCAGACTCAAAAAGGTCTTCGGCCACCTTGATCTGATGATGAGAAAGCTGATGTATATCCCACCTCCCAAATTGTAGCAGATCCCTCTTGTCATACAAACGAATACATCCATGTTCAAGTTTGATGACAGCGGAAGCTGTAGTTTCATCAAACACCCAGTATTGCATGGATTTTAGAGATCCATCTGGATGGTTCTGAAGGATAGGGATCTGCTGTACTTGATTAGTAGCAGGCCACATCACAGACCGAAGGGGTTGATTGGTTTGGGGATCAATGACACTCAGGTATATCTTGATGATAGATTCTGCAGTCTTCATTGAGGGAAAGCCCTTTGCCACTTGACCTTCCAAAAATAACTTGAACTGTGTCGCCTTAGGATCATTTGATGGATTTGCAAAAGGAGCATTAGACAACTCCGTAAGATCAACCCTGGTCCAAGAGTGGAAGTCGTGACATCTTTATACAATTCGGTATTTCCACTCTTCCTTCTCACGATCCACATGTTCAGAGTGTCGTGGAATCCCCATGAGATGATCCCGGACCTATCACCATATACGTCTCTGAAGCGATTTTCTCCAAGATCCGTAAAGGTGATGTTTGGTTGGTCTCTGGGAGCATTCTGATCGAAGCTCCTCTTGAACAAAAATTGACCCTTCTCAGCAGACTTGGCTAATTTAGTACGTTTTAACGCCACTACATTTGGAGCCTGCGCTGGTTCTTTGTCAAAACGATTGACAATCGTGGTTGTTCTTGTAGAAGGTGGAACTATGGGAGCGTCTTGATTTGGAAGATAGACCCTTGGCTCATCAACAGATGATTTGAATTTGTCACCAAATTCTTCTTCCAGCTTCTTTTTCAATTCATAATAGCTGGCGGTCAACAAAACAAAATGCGTCTGAAGATCGGTGATCTGCTTTGTCTTTAGAGCTTTATCTTCAAGAAGATCGGCAACTTGAATATTGAGCTTGGCGTTCTCAGTTTGAAGGTCTGCAACCTTGATATCAAGCTCAATATTTTTCTGGTTTAGCACACCAATCTCCTTTCTCAGCTCAGGCACTGAGGCATCATCATCTCCAGATATACCTTCCTCAAAGGATATTCCTTTTCC
This sequence comes from Lactuca virosa, assembly GCF_052849685.1. Taxonomy (NCBI): domain Eukaryota; kingdom Viridiplantae; phylum Streptophyta; class Magnoliopsida; order Asterales; family Asteraceae; genus Lactuca; species Lactuca virosa. The sequence goes on along the minus strand of NC_136433.1, from coordinate 302,620,940 downwards.
GCGTGAGGGGTGAGTTGGACTAAATTGCTGGGCCAAATGAATGGCTAGTCTCTTAGAGACAACATCATGATAAGACCTTGGAGGAGACGATCTCAGGCCAACAGACGAACCACCAGCTTCATGGATAGAGCTGGGGCCTTCTTGAATGGGCACAGATGAGGAAGGGGCAACTGTTGTAGATGGAGGAGTCTCTGTGGTTTGAGTTTGATCAAGAAAAATTACTCCCACCCTTGGATCAATTCTGCGTCTTTTCATCGGGGGCTGGGAGGTCAGGACTGTCTGGGTATCACTTGTAATTGGCTCGGATGTAGGAACCACATTATCAAGGGGAGGAATCCCTGATGATGTGTCCATGTCAGTTGAAGAATCAGCCATTTGAACGGTAACCAGAGGCTCAACTTCTCGATCGTCAGCTTTCTCCCTTATCTCCGGTGTTGGATTGGCACCATCATCAATATCTTTGAGGAAGTCATCGAGGTCTTCATTTGGCAAAGGGTGCTCAAGTCGAGTAAACTGCATCGAAACATCATCTTCGTCGTAACCGGTCAGATCAAGATTCTCATACTCATCCTCTCCTTCTCCTTCGGTCTCAGTAAATTCTTCTGTAGTTCCCTCACTGAAGTCACTCTGAACCGCCACGTTTGTGAAATCATGCTCTTTAGCAACAATGGCAGTTGGAGCAACATTTTCAATCTCATGGTCTGACGCATCGATAACATCGTCATTCACATTTGCATGTTCTGACGATGCTTGATCAGTTGACATTTGTTCAGACGACCCATGGGATTCTGAAGAGTCTGACAGCTCAGCAAACTTTCCAAATTTCACGAGAGGGTACTTCCCTTGGAACATGATTTTCCCATTACGGTTCTGCTTGATTAGGCTCACAGTGTTTGGTCCAAAAGCTTTCATGTCAAGTATTTCTCCTGTCTTGACCAGATCGGGAAATAGGCTGTTGATGAAGATTTGAATAAATCTTGGATAGAGCAGGAATTGATCCTTCGACTTCTTGTTAGCATTAGTAACCATCTCCTCCAAGATAAACCTTGAGAAGTTGAAGTCAATCCCGGCAGCCAATGCAACGATCGCCTGAGTATTTCTTGAAGATATTTCGTCTGAACCACCCTTTCTCCCAGATATACAGTTGACAAAAACGTGGGCTAGAAACCTCCAGTAAGGAGGTAACAGCTTCTTTAGGGTTGGTGGAAAGACTCCTTCGTATCCCATCTTCTCGAGATACTCATCAACAATTCTCAGATCGATGTCAGTCGGGTAAGCAGCTTTGTCATCAATCTTCAGGATATCTCTGATGAATTGCTCAGAGATAACAACTTTGCGTCCCCTGACAGAAGCTTCAATTTTCACTGATCCATTGTCTCCATTCTTGACACTTGCAGATCTCCAGAATTCGTTGATCAGGTTCAGATAAATGATAGGGTTCCAGGTCAGTGCAGTTGAGATGCAGCATTCCCTTAGCCTGTAGATCATTGATTTGAACTCGTTGTATGCTGCTGCAGGATCATCAAGAAGGATGGACACATTGTGACTGTCTGCAACTTTGAGACTTGCCATTTTATCTTCAAGAAAAACAAGTTGATTTGAAGAAATAACACAAAAAAGTTTTTGAGGGTTGAGAGGATTCTTGGAGGCTTTCGGTCAGAGAGAAAGAAAAGAGGGAAGAAACTGATTTCAGTGTTCCCTTTTCCTTATATACCTGGTCTGTATCCGGTTCATACCTGGATCCATAACTGGATCCATAATCGATGGGTTGCACCCCCTTTTAAAATGTAAGGCCCAATACTCAAAAATTTACAAATAAATCATTTTGAGGATTAATTTCAAAGTAAAATAAAATAAAATAAAATAAAATTTTCTAAATTTTACCAATCCTAAAAATTTAAAGAATAAAAATAAAAATAAAAATAAAATAAAATAAAAAACATTTTCTAAAATTTATCAATCCTAAAAAAAAGAAAATAAAATAAAATAAGATAAAAATACCAAAATTTTTAATTCAAACTAATTTTAATCCTCTAACTTGAGATTGATTAACTTTTTGTGATATGGGATCAAAGTTGTTAGACAATCATTTTCCATTTATCAGTACCTCTCCTTTCATGAATAGATCTGGTCGATCGCCGGTATTGTGGTCCACTTAAGCACGAAAAATTGTGACAAGTTTTTAGGAATGCTATCAGTGACAGGACAGATTGATCCTAAGTTACTAGATAAAAATACCTAAGGACCATTTATCTAACGACGACCAAGGATATTGTTGTCCACCTAAATTAAGCAGCGAGATCTACAGACAATCTAGAATTGTTCAACTTTAAGTGTACTAGAACATGTTCTCCGCTTCCTGACATACCCCAATAATCAAGAACTTCTGAAATACTCCTTACTTTAGGTGAGCAGACGATTATTCATAGAGAGGATAGATTTAGATTGCATATGCTGTACACTCAGGTCGGATCTTTCAATCACGCTGAGAGTGAAACATATGACTGACTAGAATTTCAGAGGGATTGAGAAGTAGAAGGTTGCATATGCTGTGTACCAGGTCAGATTGTTAATCACGCAAAGGAGACAGCATATGACTAACAGATAGGAAGAATTGCAAAGATAGAAGATGCAGAGAAATAAAGTTACATATGCTGCATTCCAGGTCGGATATTTCGATCACACAGAGAAGGCAACATATGACTAACAGTAGTAGAGAAAGAAAATAATTTCCTATAGACCTACGTTATCGGAATTTCCCAGTCGCCCCATCAATATCGGAATTAAGGACAAAATCCATACATCGAGGAAAAGTTAAACCGCAGTTGTAGATACGGGTTCTTTAATGTAACTGGTGGATTCTCATGTATATCTCCCTGCTCAACCTATCCAAGCGTCGTATTGTCAGGCTAAATACAACTATCTAGATAAGAAATTGCCAAATCTCTAGATTCCTTAAGTTCATCTGCACCTAGTCAAGTCCATTAAATTTTTCGTGCCTACCAGCGCATCGAACACAGAGCCTAGACAATTTAGCTTTGGTACTTTACACAGACTCAGATTGTCTATTATCACAAGCTGATATCACTTCCTATCACATCATTTCTCAGCGATATTTTTGATTTTTCTGTTTTTCTAATGTTTTTGGATTTTCTGACTTTCTATTGTTTTTGGATTTTAATTTTCTAATTTTTGTTTGGTTTTTGTTTATTTCTCCCCCTAAATTTGTGCATGGGTGAGAATGAAATTAAAATGCGCAAATTTAAACTAACCTAAACAAAAGTTAATCCTCAAAGCGAATCATTTTCAAAAAATTTACCAGCACATCGAATCGAGCTTTGTTAAACGGCTTGGTGAACAGATCCGCCACATTATTAGTAGTGGGAACCTGTTCTAGCCGAATGAGCGAGCGCTCATAACAATCTCTGATAAAATGAACTTTGATGTCGATGTGCTTGGTTTTTGAGTGCTCGACCGGATTTTTAGCAATTTGGATCGCAGCCTCATTATCACAGAATATAGGGGTTTCTTGAAAATTCAAACCGTAATCCAACAGCTGATGTTGGATCCATATGACTTGAGAACAACAGGCATACACAGCTACGTATTCTGCTTCTTGTGTTGCCAAGACACCAGCCTATCTCCGAGATATTGACATCCACCTGAAGTCGATTTCCTGTCAAGCTCGCAGCCTCCGTAATTGCTGTCTGCAAAAGCATAAAGATCAAATTCGGAAATTTTCAGATACCAAAGACCAAGTTTTGGGCTGCCTTTGAGGTACCGAAAAATCATTTTAACAGCAATAAGATGAAACAGTTTAGGATTAGCCTGGTAACGCGCGCATTAACAGATCGCAAACATAATGTCTGGGTGACTTGCAGTCAGATACATCAGCGATCCGATCATCGATCTGTAGTACGTTTGATCTACGGATTCGCCTTCAAGATCAGGAGTTAGTAGTGGTCTCTCCGCCATGGGCGTCAAAGCAGGTTTGGCATCTCTGAACCCGAACTTCTCGAGCATATCATCCACATATTTGGCTTGATGAATTAGGATTCCGGCTGAAGATTGTTTGACCTGAAGCCCCAAAAACATGGTCATTTCCCCAAAAGAACTCATCTCGAACCGCTTTTTCATGACGTCCTCGAACTCCTTGCATAGCTGAGAACTCGTCGACCCGAAAATGATATCGTCCACGTATATTTGGACAAGAATCAGGTCGGGACCGACATGCTTGTTGAATAGGTTCTGATCGATAGTGCCGCGGGAATAGCCATGGTCGAGCAAGTGTTGTGTGAGGGTAGCATACCAGGCTCTGGGAGCTTGATGCAGCCCGTACAAAGCCTTGTCTAACTTGTAGACATGGTTGGGAAGTTTTGAGTTAACAAACCCAGGAGGTTGGTCAACATAAATCTCCTCCTTCACCTTGCCATACAAGAAAGCCGTCTTGACGTCCATTTGGTATACGGTGAAGTTCATGTAGGAAGCATAGGCGAGGAAGATACGAATAGCCTCCAAGCGCGCCACCGGAGCATAGACTTCTGTATAATCAAGACCCTCAATTTGTCTGAACCCACGGACCCCCAATCTCGCCTTATTACAGAAAATGACACCCGAATCGTCTTGTTTGTTCCGAAACACCCATCTGGTGTCAAGAGATTTCTTGCCTTTAGGCAGCTCCACCAACTTCCAAACCCCGAGCTTTTCGAATTTATTGAGCTCGTCATGCATGGCATCCACCCAGCCGGGCTCATTCAAAGCCATTTCGACGTTCTTGGGCTCTATTTGAGAAATGAAGCAAGAATAGAGACATGTGTTGACGTCTCCACTCTGGCTTCTTGTTTGAACTCCATCGCCAACTGGCCAATGACGTTTTCTATCGGATAATCGCGCTGTATATGAGAGGGGATTTCGTGACTGATGTCATTGACTGAAATGGGAAGATTATGGATATTAATAGCTCCTTCATTTGCTGAAGAATCCACGGTAGATAAAACAGTTGCGTTTGTTGGATTTGCTACAAACTCATCAGCGATTTGATCGGGAAAGAGAAGATCTATCAGATTCTGAGTGACAGCGGAAGCATCTTGGTTCATGAACTCTCTTTCGACCGGAGTTAGAGGAGTAGCATCAACATCTGGAGCATGTTGTTGTGGTGAGGATTCAGGAAAAGCGATTGGAACAGTAGACACCACCGGAGGATCAGTAGAAACCAATGGTGGTCTGTAGACAACCACTTCATCTTCGTCTTCAATAATAGTCTTCGAGCCAGAGGTAGACCCAGCTTGGTTATCAGTCGACACACTAAAAGATTTGAATAGTGATGTGTAGTCAAATAGCCAATCAGGACCCACCCTAGCGTCCGTTTCATTCTCTTCAAGCCAGCGAACATCGAAAGACTCCACGATTTGCTTCGTCTTCTTGTTGTATACCCGGTAAGCAGTACGAGCAGCGCATCCGACAAAATAGCAATCATCAGCTTTTGCGTTGAATTTTGGGTTGGATTCCAAGTAGAGAAGGGTGCAAGGGCAACCAAATACTCGGAAATGGCTGACAGATGGCTTGTGTCCATAGAGAATCTCATACGGGGTTTTCATCTGGGCTTTGTTGATCAAAACATGATTTTGAACGTAACACGCAGTGTTGATCGCCTCCGCCCAAAAGAAAACTGGAAGTTTAGAATCACATAGCATCGTCCTTGCTGCATCTTGTAGCATTCGATTCCTCCGTTCAGCAACACCATTTTGTTGTGGCGTCCGAACAGAACTGAATTCACGCACAATCCCTTTCGCAGCGCAAAAATGATCAAGAACAGCGTTCTTGAACTCTGTTCCATTATCTTTGCGAAGCGCTTTCACTCGTTGGTTGGTTTGGTTCTCGATCATTACAATGAACTTCTTGATGAGGTCAGCGATCCCAACTTTGTTGGACAGAAAGAAGACCCACGTGAAACGAGAGAAGTCATCTATCACAACTAGTCAATACGAATTTCGGTTGATGCTGAGGACGTTGACCGGACCAAACAAGTCCATATGCAACAATTGGAGCACCTGACTGATGGAGTTGACTTGCTTTGGCAATGTGGTTTCCGATGGTGTTTGCCTTGAGCACAGGAAACTCATTTTTCAAAAGTAATAAAATCTCTGACAGGCAGACCGCGGACCATTTCATTCTTAGCAAGCCGGTTCTGGTTCTTTGCATTTGCATGGCCAAGTCGACGATGCCACAACATTGCGTTTTGTTCTTAGACTTTGGAAAAGAGACAAGTGACTTCATCGGATACATTGTTGTTCATGTCGATAATATAGGCATTCCCATCCCGCTTAGATTTGACGAGAATCCACTCCTCCGGGATGACAATGCCTGGCTTTAAGATTAGACATTCTTTATCGGTGAAGTGTGTCGAGTAACCCTTGTCACAGATTTGAGAGAAACTCAGTAGACTGTGCTTCAGCTCAGGAGCATAGTTGACATTCTCAAAACTGAGCACTCCGTTGGTCACCGTTCCTTTTTGCGTTATCTTTCCGCCTTATCCGCCCGCAAAGGAGACATATCCCCCATTAAATGTCTGAATGTCGTGTAGTTGGGAGATATCTCCAGTCATGTGCCGGGAGCAGCCGCTGTCGACATACCACGGTCTGACAACATTCCTCCGAAACTGTCCCTGCACGATGAGCGGAATCATTTAGATTTGGGAACCCAGGTCACTGCAGTCCTGGGTTGACCCTTAACTTTCACAGATTCATCTTTCAATTTCTCTTTTTATTTTTCTTTTTCAACAAATACAGAGGAGGATGATGACTGATCATATTTTAATTTTGGCATCCATTGATATTTAGGTTTTGAAACATTCTTCGTTTGAGTTTTCTTCGAGCCGGTGGATTTTCTACTCGAAGAGTTTGAAGATCCAGACCTACTCTTTGACGAAATCGACTTTGGCTTAGCTTGGGTCGATTTTGGCAAACTGTTTGTGAATTTGTTGAAAACCTGTTTGTTCTTTTGAAAACCTGCCATTTTCTTGTTTTGATTTGTTTTCCAGTAATCATCTCGAGAGCGAGTTCTGGAGAATTTTCTAATTATAGATCGTCCTCGAGACTCATTCTCTCCTCTTTGTGACAAATAATGCACAAACATTCGATTTAAACAATTTCTGGCAGTATGACCAATAGTACCACAGTTGAAACAAATTTGTTTATTATCATTGGAAATGGTACTACTCTTGTCAGATTTCTTGTGTTTATGAACATTTCTAGCATTTTCACATTTGCAAGAACAAGCACTAGATTGTGTAGCAAACATGGAAGATGTAGAAGCATTCAAATCAGATTTAGCAACTTTATCAGAAACAACACCATTATTTTCACAATTATCAGTCTGAAACAACACACCACCAGAAACAAAAACATTAGTGTTTGTATTTAACACAATTTCATCACAAAATTCAACACCAAATTTAGACACAGAATTATTTGACTCAGACTTTTCAGCTTCTTGCTCCCCCTGAACTACTGACATATCTGCACTTGAGGTAGAAATGTTAGTATCCAAAATTTTATCATTTGAGCATGTTGGTTGTTCAGAAGCAGGCTTTCCATAAACTAAGAAAGGTTCTCTATCAATCTCTTCTTGACAATATAGGTATGATTGAATGGAGGAGGGACACTCTCAAAACCTAATCCTAATTTCTTTTGGTTTCCACATGTAATGTCCTTCCACTGCATCTGTCCCTCTATCATTTTTGCAACTACTTCACTTGACCCATCGAATTTGTTAAAAATAAATTCAACATTTTCAAGACGATTTTCAATGAGTCAAGTTCAACGGTCACATCAGCAAATTTTCTTTTGAGATGATCATAGTTCTCGCATTTGTTGCTGTAATCCTCTTGCAGTTTCTTAAAGTCCTTTGTTTTATTCTCTAATTGTGTTTTTAAAGGCTTTTGATTTTTCCTAAGTGTGTAACCCTCATACTTAAGGTCCTCGTTCTCTCTCTTGATTAATTCAATTTGGTCACGTAAGAATTTAACAGTTTTTATACAATATTGAGAGCAACCAAATTCACTGACCTCGGGTTTGGCTGGCTCAGGAGTAGTTTGCACCATGAACACAAACTGAAGATTCATCATCTCTTCTTCGGGGTCTTTCTCTGCTTCTTCCTCCACACAATCCTTGATTTGGGCAAGATGCGCATTTTCAGGTCCTGAAATATTCAGAGCCTGAATTTGATCTTCCCAATCAAAGGATTGGGCCACCATCGCCAAGTTAGCAGTCTGATCGCTTGAAGAAGATCCCTTATTGACATAGGTCATCGGCACCATGGTTCGCTCAGAATTCTCCCTTCGATCTGGCTTTGGACATTCTCGAGCAAAGTGACCAGGTTCATGACAATTGTAGCATCTCAGCTTCCCTTTGTTGAACCCCACTTTCTTGTCTGAATTCACACTCCAATTGTTCTTTCCGGTTTTCTTGGAGAACTGCATTGCCCTGAAAACCGCCATGGCCATTTGACATGTAATATCCATCTCTTCCACATCCTCAGGATGGATCTGGTCTAGGTCAGCAAATGAGAGTTGTGGGGAGAGTTCTCCGGCCACAAAAGCGTTGTAGCAGTTTACCAAACCAGTGGAAAGGGCCAGATTTTCTTCCTTTTCTTTTAAAGATGAAGCTTGAGGACTGATTCCATTAAATTAAACGGGTGCAGCTGTGGATGAACCAACACTAGAACCAACTTGTTGAGGTAAAGTTTGAGGTTGAGGAACTTGAATGTGTTGCATTTGAGGGATCATGTATGAGGTAGGCTAATGAGTCACATAGGATTGAACTTGAGGAACATGAACTTGAGGAGCTTGAGGAGTAGAAAAGCTTGAGAAAGCAGTGTTGTTGGTGGTTTGGATCCCAAGATTTGCTGTGGAGTACGAATTGACATGGTTAATCTCCCTTTGCTTATCGTCGAGATCGCAAGCCTTAATGATTGCCATCGTTTCAGCTAAACTCAACCTGTTCAAATCTTTGGTTTTTTTGATCACTGAGACATTCATATCCCATGATTTTGGTAGAGAATTTAGCAGCTTCTTGTTTATCTCTGACCTAGTCACCATAACACCAGCAGAGCTCATTTTTGTGGTAAGTGTGATAAATCTCTGCAACTGATTCTCAAGTGTTTCTACCAAGACATGGTTAAACATATTGAACTTTTGTCGCAGCATGTCTTGGCGACTCTGTTTCATGTCTTCGTTGCCTTCATAGACTTCTATCAGTGCTTCCTATAAGGCCTTTGTTGATGTATACTCACGAAAACCTTGAGCAATTTCCGGAGATAATGCCATGGTAATTGTAGCAAGAGCCTTTTCCTGCTCCTCGACTCTCTCAAAATCATCATCGGTGTAGTTCTCAACTTGCTTATCAATTATGGTTCCATCTTCCAATGTGGTTGTGATGCGTATTGGACCTCTAAGAATGCTTCGCCATATCTTGAAATCCTTCATTTTGATGTACTTTTCGATCCGATATTTCCATTCTGGAAATCCTTCCGCGGATAACAGTCGGGGAATTCCAGAAGTGGTTCCCATAATCGCATCTAATTCATGATGAGCATACATGCTTTGAGATTCCATTTTTTTTTATTTTTGTTTTTTTTAATATATATATATATATATATATATATATATATATATATATATATATATATATATATATATATATATATATATATATATATATATATATATATATATAATAATAATAATAATAAAAATTAACTTGAAAAACAAACAAAATGATCAAGAAAATAGAGTTTTCGGTTGAGTGGTGTTGACCGAAAACGAGGAATTCGGTTGAAAGGAGAAAATGAATAAAAGGGATTTTCGGTTTAAGATGATTAAGGGGTTTTCGGTTTATGAAGGATCAAGAGTGTTCGGTTTATGAATGGTGTTCGGTTTCTGAAGGTTGAGAGGTTTTCGGTTGAAGAACAGTTTTCGGTCTTTGAAGATTCAAGAGATTTCGGTTGAAGAACAGTTTTCGGTTTCTGAAGATTCAAAGGATTTTGGATTTTCGGTTTCTGAAGAACTTGAAGAACAGTTTTCGGTTTCTGAAGATTGAACCGAAAACTAACAGTTTTCAATGAAAAACTTAGATTTTCGATCCTAAATTAATTTCCACACACTGAAACTTCAAACACAGCCTTCAAACAAGATAGATCTGTACAGAAAACGATTAAATATATGTTTTCGGTTGATGAAGATAAAACCGAAAACAATAATATTTCAATCGAAAAGCTGAAATCCAAGCAGATCTGGATTCCAAACGATGCAAATTGTGATCTGATCTTCAAAACCCGAGCAAATTGTAAGCTCCTAGATACCGAGAACGAGAAGAACAAAGCTGTGAAAACCGAGAACTAAATAACAAGCTTGATTGACACCGGTTTGTGATCTGATATCAAGTGTAAGGTCCTTGATGGAAGGATCTTCACCAATGATCAATCAAGCAAATGAAAATAAAGAAGAAATGGAGTAGAAGATGAAATGAAACCGAGCTTGCATACAATAACACACGGAAATTGTCTGATACAACTCAGGAGGACCGAAAACTAGCACTGAACAACTGTAGATCAACAACAACTACTACTGACAGCTTGACAACCTATATATACCAATATGGACCGAAAACAGGTTTCGGTCAGGCTGACCGAAAGCCTGTTTTCGGTCACTTCCAAGCGAGAACAATAACCTAGACCGAAAACATCAAACACACAAAAGACTCCAAAATACAATGTCAAATGCCCTAACTCATCTATACATTGTTGCCTAGCCCAAACCAAATATATTGACCCTTCAACTCCTTAGCCTTTCCAAGGAAACCGGAAACAATCCTCTCAGGGTTCTAAAACCCGAAGATGAACGAATGCCTTGCATCATGATCACTTCTACTACGTCTAAAATCTGTAGTCTCGAGATGGTCTGTCTCCCTGACAGACCGCCCATATTGAATCATTGCCGAGTTCACTACACTTATCTCCCAACTGACTATTTAACTTCTAATATTATTCAGTCCAACTATAAAACAACTTAGTATATACCCCGACTGGCAAGCAACTCCACACCCGGACCCCAAATCACTGAAACCACTCAAACTCATCCTGATGCCACATAGCTGCTTTCTTCAAGAACAACCGGGACCTCCCTGGTCCCAACTTGTCTACCAACTATCCGAAATACCAGACACCTACCTAATTGCTGAGCCAAATTACACATACATAATAGCCTCGTATCATATACGATCACCAACTACCCATCTTTTCCTGATTCCAACATGCCGTGGCTCTATTACGGATAGAACCAACCCAAGACACATCACAGCCGCTTAAGTTACCATCGAACCAATCTCATTCATTACCCTGGAATCCTGCATTTGACGCTCCTGGCAAATAGATGCCCCAAATCTCATCTCACTGATACGAAATCTTGCACTTGCATACTACACCACGACTTCCCGACATCCCTTACTTCACCGATAAGTAAATACCCTTAAGCCATTCCCCGAGACTACCAGTCTCACACCTGGTCTAACCACCAGATTCCCAAGCGATAAATATTGAGGCTACCCAGCCTAGACTCCTTTGCGTCACATACTGATTATCCACATGATCCTGCAACTCAAGATCCGAACCCTTGACTCAACCATCTCTACTTGTTCCATCCTGAATTCCCATAATCATCCGGGCTTGCCCGCGGACCCCAAGGATCCTCATCCTAGAACAAAGAGTAATTCCTTACCGACCATGGTCGGTGTGCCCAAAGCATGAGCTTATCTCCCTTTCATGCTTGTGACCATCACATAAATAGTCTAATTCAGACCGATAAATGCTATGATCCTATCGTGGTCTATCACTACTTCCATCCAACCATGCTTACCACCCATGGGCTTTCCACACTCCGCTATCACATCATCGCACCTCTCGAGCCGAATCCTATATCCCATCGGGAGTTCGGGTCACACCTATAGATTCCCACTGCTCTCTATGCATAATCAAGGCGATACGAACCGACGATCGGGAGTTTCCTGAACTCTCACCAACACAACCTAGGCCTAAGTAGTCACTTGTTTCTCCCTCACTTGGACTTGACGATGCTCTTTCACCTCTTACACATTATTGATCTCCGATCCGTTTCCATCAATATGCGTGACCCGCCCAATTCCTGCGCCGACAACATAAGCGCCCCATAGTTAGCCAAACACAATGATCACCCAGCTATGCAATCCTGAAGAATACTCTTGTATTCTTAACCAATCGGGTGATCCAATCACTTCCGAAGGCGCCCTTTTACCAAAGAATTCCGAAGGCAAATACAAATTTACCACCATATTACCAATGCCTATGGATCGGTAAATGCTACGGGCTACCCCGCAGTCTCACAACACTCTCGCCTCATCACAATGGTCCAAACCTCACCGCCAATTCTTCGAATTGGACACACCCTAAATCGAGCACCCACTCGTAATGTCACCTGCTGACACGATAAATCCTGCTACACTTGTAGCGAGCCATAGTACTAGAGCGATAATTCTATCGTACAGTTTCCTGCTCGTGCTGCATTGTATCCGGCCCTGCTGGCCTCTCTAAAGCTAATCCGAAATCAATCTTCCGCCCTCGGTTTCTGGGGTCCATATCATTCAGGGTCTCGCACCCTGACACACTCACCAACTCAATCGTCAACGGTTGAACCACATTAGCTACATCAAACTCTGCTGTAAACTGGCTACAAACTACTCACAAGACATAGTCTCCAGTCCCAAAGCGCAATAGATCGCACAATCAATGCTTGCCGCCTGGTACAAGAGATCCAAGGCGAACTCAAAATCCTAGCAGCCCTTCTACTAAAAAGCTCATCACCGGAGTCGGGACCAAATCCTGGTCCTTCCTCTTGTGTGCTCATCCGCATTCTGCACAACAGTTATCCCCACGGTCCAATCATAACCAATAATTCTCCTTCCCATGCTTCTTAGATTCTCCAAGACTTTCCTCGATTCGTGTATGAATCCTGTGCTTTCAGTAGTACGGGCCCAATACTACCTTCCACACCTATCCATACATTCCTTCTGAATCATCCCGAGTCCTCTAATTCACATACTCCCAGGATGTACTAAATGTATGCTAAACAACAACACAATATCCACCGAAGAACCTCCTAGGCTCCCCTAGGTTCCCAACCTCACTGAATCGCCCCACTAACTCACTGGAACATATCCTACACTCTCCTAGGTTCCCAATCCACCCAGTCCTCAGCTGCTGAAAGATTCCTAGTAATGTCAACTCGCTACCTTATGAATATAGCCACATGCAACAGAGCTCAGATATTCTTTCGAGTAACAGACTAAATCCCTGAACGGTTAGACTCAAACGAGAGTTGCACAATAAGGCCAAATCTATCACTCTGAGATTATCCAGCCTGTGCCACATGTGACCTAGCATATTCACTTAGTAGCTAGCTCACATTGCTAGAAGTCCCACAAACCACAAAGCAAGCAACATTAGGACAACAGAAAACTAACCAAAATATTCCAATCAAACAATTCTATCTACACATACAATTCACAATCAGGTGATTCATGTCACTAATCTCATCCTAGGCTCACACCAGGGCAATCTTCGACCCGCAAACTATCTTAGAACATTCTTCCCACATACCACAATGAAGGGTTTTGAGCATTCTAACACTCCTATGGTGTACATGCAACCCTATAAACCTTGGATCTATGTTTTCTCAATTATACATGCAAATATTCAATATTCCAAGGTTTCATCCTAACTAGCATAATAAGAAGTAACTATACTACAATAATCTTGTAGAATGACATACCTTTTGATGGATCTTGAAGTCTTGAACCTTTAAGAGCCTAGTGCCTCAAGTGTTGCACCTCAAATGGTTCACCCAACACCAAGAACGCTTGGAAATAACTAGAGAATAAGGATACTTAGGTTCACACTCATGAAATCGGTTTGCCCTCTTTATGTACACACACTAGTGTCTAGCACTCAACAACCACTTTCATGAACCATAGACCTCTTCATATAGTGTGGAGGATTAGGGTTACATTCATGTAAACCCTAATACCGATGACCTTTCGTTTCCATAGGATCCATGGGTTAAACACTCCATGGACTATCCATGAAAGCTTAGCCCAACCTATATGAACTTGGCCCATCATATATATATATATATATATATATATATATATATATAAGAGTCCATATTTAATTCGTTCCTTTTGATCACTAAATTAATTATTGATCAATACTAATTAAATAAGATGATTCCATATTAATATATTAGAACTTATAATATATTAATATAAATCATAAGTAACCTTTTTCTCATTTTGTATATCCAATTGTTCCGATGCCATGCAACCCAAATGGACCATGCCAAGTCCGGTCAAGTACATACCAATTATAGTTATGGACTTAGACACTAATCCAACAGTCTCCCACTTGGATAAGTCTAAAACCATTATTGCGTATGATTCCAAAACCCGACCAGCAATCGTAGCTCTTAAAGCCGTTGTAGTACTCTGAACAAATTAATGACGCGTCCATTAGATAAGGGATCGTATATTCCTCCGTTATAGATATCATATAGACTGAGACATGGATTATAATCATTCTCTCTGTCCATTTGTTGTTTCCCGATTTCTGATTTCTAACGACCGACTAATTGAACAAATCAAATCAGTCCAGGCTTGGCCAAGTACTTCGGGGTGTTATCAGTAAATCATCGAGGGGCTCACAAATGTCGCTTTTATCCCTTTAAGGGTAAAAGGAATGGATAAACTTCGACTCATATGCTTGTTCTACTACTTCTTGAATCATACACAAAGGCACATTTTATAACATCGAGTTACCAATGCGTTTTCGTACAATCAATGTATAACCAACTCATAGGTTTCAAAAATATAAGATATTATCGTCTCATAATCACTCGTGATAAAATCAATGAAGTGAGTCAAATGAGCGTAAGTTTAATCCAATACTCAGAACTTATGAGCACTCATTAATGTTGTACCAACTCTTGCTATGTCCTGTACCTTAGACATCTACAAACCAACTTCATGACAATCTTGCCTTAATACCTACTTCCAATGTATTATCGACTGTGGATGGTTTGAATAACTTAGTCATTCAGGAAGAATGACCTAGTTATTCTGGAAGTCAAAACATGCAAAGTGAAACACAAGAATAATCGAATCCAATATGGTCTCAGAACTTATGAATATAAATAGAACACCTTTTATTTATCACCATATTGATTACACATTATTCATTGTATAATGTTTCAAATTTATCAACTTAATACTTGAATTAAAACAATAGTTGCCCCATGCTCCAAGCATGTACACTATGTTTTCTGAACACTAGGCATCCCATACACCAAGTATGCACGCTATGTTTGTCTATGATCTTTACTTTGTGGAATAGATCAATTGAACATAATTCCAATGATTCTCATTTCACAATCCCAAATCCTTACTGCAATTGTAAGAATTCCAAATTCCTGCCATTTACCGAAATCTGTTAGATTTTAAACTTATATGCACTGATCCTCTGTAATGATTATGCACAAAGTCACAAAGACTTGTCAACAAACATTATAGAGTATTCCAATGGAGATCAACTCTATGGAAACGAAGTCTCATATTCAAAGTACAATGCTTTGAACATCTTTCATGCATTAAGTTTTCTAATCTTACACAGATTGAATAACTTCCATCTATGGAATACATTTTCATATTCCCATTTTCACTATCACTTCTGAACAAGAGTTGCCTCCTTTTAGAATATGTCAATATGGTCCTTCCAAAATTAACACTATACTTCCAACTGTCCCTGAGCAACCAATCTTTGGTAAACTTTAGATTGTACTCGACAATTGCTTAATCATTTTAGTCATATCCAATTCTAGACCTTTTCCCCTCTTAATGCCCCCAGACACTTTGGAAAATTTAGAAAGGACAAATATTAGAGCACATGAAATCGATCCTATACCCGAAGCATATGGGACACGATTCATGATGTCCACATAAAGACATGATTCTAGACTAGTCTTTTGCTACAATATTTTTTTTATTTGCCATGTTTTCATAATTCGACTATGAAGAGGGATGCCGTAATCATAATCGAATTTTGAGAACGCACTATATATAAAATTTCCTCAAGTTGAGCCATTCCAACATAAAATTCATATATATATATATATATATATATATATATATATATATATATATATATATATATATATATATATATATATATATATATATATATATATATATATATATCCTTTACTAAAGCTGATTAAATTCTCAATCTAAGCTTTTAGAATTGAAATGAAGTATAATTTCCTCTCCCTTAATTATAGCAAAACAATTTTTTCCCAATTGAAACTTTTTTTTTTCTATAATTAACATTGTTAACTTGCAACACTTATTATAATTATCATGCTCCCACTAACATGATGATTATTAGCATAACACTTATGCTCTCACTAGCTTTGACATGTACTCAGAAATCAGCTGGACTTCTAGAAATCAATAATTTATTGACTTTCTTACCAAAGTTCAGATTTCTGATACGAGATGCTTTGATAAAACTTTATCAAAGTCATACACCTTCCCTCAGATAGCTCATATGTGTGTCTAAACAATTTTAGAACTATGAAAAGGGATGTCGTAATCATAGTCTCAATTGTTTAGACCTTTGCCATTCCTCACAAGTCCATGGTAGTGTGCTGGTTAACCACACACGCTCCACTAATGACTTTAAGAATGCAAATATCACAATTGCTATCTACTTAAAACCTCTTAGTGAAAGCGTTTCCTCACCATCATTTTCATGAATCGGAGAGAAATCTTATGACACTTAGATTTTATGGTGTATGTGTTCCTTTCCATGTGAATTTTTCAAAACCATAATCACAAGAAACGGTTAGTGACAAATTCATGTGGACTAAACTTGTGCAGTCTTAAGTTCTTGCCACCTAGCAGCATAAGGGCCAGCCATTGATTCCAATTTGTTATGCAATCAATTGAGAACTCACAGAACTCATACACAAAGCCAACTTTAACTAGAATGGGCACAGAAATAAGAATATGTCAACACGAAAGGTTATAAACCTCAAGTCGTGTGCTAGTGATAAACTACGAGTTTTATTCTTGATTAGACTCTTTCAAGATCTTTTAGACTCCCACTGTCCTCTTGACGTATAAGACTCTCTTGCCAAGACCCATTTCTTGACAAACAAATATTCAAAAGATAGTGCAGACTCTTATCAAGACAAACACTCCACACAATTGGCCTTAGTTGGTCTTTGTTTTATCCAAAACATCACAACTTACCAATTTCAAATGTACAAGAGTAGAAAACATTTTACTCTACATTTGACAAGTGTTATAAACCTTCCTTAAGATATGTCACTCAAGTTACAATCTTGGAGTATGACTCTAAGAATTGTTTTGGAACGAAGTATGATTCATCTTCTTGATTTAACCATTTCAACAATTCATGACTCCTCTTCTTAGCCATAAGAATACACTAAGATGTCCTTAGAGGATCAATTGTGATATGGTTTCATAATCATTAAGATGATCATAAAACATGATACTAAAGTACTCTCCCATCTTTTCAGATTTGAGAAACTTTTATCTTTTTGCCAAATTTGATTCTTCTCATTCGTTCTGCCATACATCGAAACTTTTCCAATGTTTCAGAATTATACTTAAACTTGTAAGTATAACCATATTTACTGAACTTCAGTAAATCATGACGAATAATCTTATCGGTCTTTGTGATGGACTTGACCAGTGGACAAGAATGTGTACTCGATCCCTTTGTCCTTCAGTTGACTCACATATACATGTGAACAAGGAACTAGTCTTAATTTTCCAAAGATGAAAATTCTCATTCACCATACAAAACAACTTGCATAATTCCAAGTTTCTATCCAACTGAAACTTGGTTGATGAGAATCTTTCCTTGTTTGGTAAATTATGACACTACCACAAACGAAAGAATCAAATCCATTTTCCAATGTTGCTATCAATGGAATCATATAAACAACAATTTTTTCACAAATGCCACTGTAAGGATATTTAAAATAAAAAAAACGAAACTTTTCTTTTATTTAAAACTTGCGGAAAAAACTTATCCTTACAATGCAAATGCATATGAAAACTATGTTGTTATCTATTCCTAAGCAATCTATCACAACTCTTAAGCAGCAGCTCAAAAATTCTAATCACCGAACCATGCGATCGAAATCCATCTTCGCGATCAGAATCAGCTTACTCTTCTTTAAGCTTCCTCTCTTTTCTTTGATTCTTAAAACTTCTACATGTGACCCAGTCACATCATGTAATAATAAAGTTCTACATTTCTTTGACCCAGTCACATCATGTAATAATAAAGTCCTCTCTTTTCTTTGATTCTTAAAGCTTCCTCTCTTTTCTTTGATTCTCTAAACTTCTACATTTGATTCTTAAAACTTGGAAGAGGGATGTCGTAATCTAAGCAAAAAAATATTTGAAGGTAGGTGAATGACGAATCATCAATTTCCACCATGAAAAACGAAATGGGAATTGGG
Source organism: Lactuca virosa (assembly GCF_052849685.1). Classification (NCBI taxonomy): domain Eukaryota; kingdom Viridiplantae; phylum Streptophyta; class Magnoliopsida; order Asterales; family Asteraceae; genus Lactuca; species Lactuca virosa. The sequence goes on along the minus strand of NC_136433.1, from coordinate 302,602,306 downwards.
TTTTAATTGGTTTTGAAACTCCTAGATCTTTTGAGATTCATTGAACTTTTCGATGGCATGTTTCAATCTTGATTATGCCGTCTCAAATTTTGTGACTGGGATGCCGAGGATCACAAAACAAGGTGTGAATAACCATGCAAACATACTTGGTACCCTTAATATTTATCACTTAATCGATGTGCCGGTTAACCACACGTGCTCCACCGATCCTATGATAAACATTAAGTTACCCTTTGCCTACCTTGTTAAATCCAGGTTAGTGTGCCGGTTAACCACACACACTCCACTAACGACTTAAGCAAAGTGCAAAGTGTAATTTCATGGGTTAGCACCAAATTCACATTTTCCTAAAGTAACTAAGATTGGGAATTTATAAAAGGTTTAGTTACTTTATATTTATCAGTATACTTGTAATGAAAATTATTGTCCTTGTCCTACCCGTTCGGCTAACGACCCTCCACCAGTCAAGGAAGCGGTAGGTGAGAGTGGACACCCATTAAGCTGCCATTTTATAGGCAACAACCTTATACCCCCCTTATAGACCGGCTTTGTGAATGAGGCCTACTAACGGTAAGACTGACTTTGTTCTTATATATATATATATATATATATATATATATATATATATATATATATATATATATATATATATATATATATATATATATATATATATATATATATATATTATTAACTTATAATACTATAAAGTATAAGGGTTGAATTTTAACTTTTAAAATTCTAAGGGTTTAACTTGGAATTAAAGTATTCATGAGGGGAAACTTTACAAATTCCAAAACTAGAGGGCAAGTTTGGAACTATTCAAAAACTTTTGGATTTTCATAACTTATGAGTCTAATTAAGGTTTTAAAAACTTTAATGAAGAGACTCTTGAACATCCATAACTTGAGGACAAGTTATGGAGTTCATAAAACAAAAAGACTCTTCAATTTTGTAACCTATGCATTTTAATGGATCTTTAAAAGAAATGACTTTTGTTAATCCATAACTTGAGGAAAAATTATGGACTCCATTAAAAAAACATTTAGATCAAAAATTAACTAACAACCAATTTGCAAATAATTCCTATGATCTACCAAAACTCATAAGTGTATGAACAATCATATCAACAATTTCAAGAATCATATAAACACATATAAAGCTTGAAATTTTGATAATTACCTTGAAATTGCTTTACCATAATCATTACCACATCAAAAATAGGTTTATAAGTTCAAAAACTGCTTAGGGTAATGATTCTAGTCCAATTTCAGCCAAAAACATCGAAAATCTGCAAACTGGAAGACCAACTCGTCGAGTTCTCTAAGGAACTCGTCGAGTTCATGCTTTAACTCATTAACTCGTAGAGTTTTTGGCAAGAACTCGTCGAGTTTTCAGTCTGGGCAGATTCTTGGTTTTGAAAAATAAGTTGCATCAAGTATAAATGAAAACAAGCCTAGGCTCTGATACCACTAAAGGGTTTTGAGCATTCTTACACTCCTATTGTGTACATGCAACCCTATAAACCTTGGATCTATGTTTTCTCTATTATACATGCAAATATTCAATATTCCAAGGTTTCATCCTAACTAGCATAATAAGAAGTAACTATACTACAATAATCTAGTAGAATGACATACCTTTTGATGGAGCTTGAAGTCTTGAACCTTTAAGAGCGTCGTGCCTCAAGTGTTGCACCTCAAATGCTTCACACAACACCAAGAAACCTTGGAATAACTAGAGAATAAGGATACTTAGGTTCACACTCATGAAATCGGTTTGCCCTCTTTGTGTACACACACTAGTGTCTAGCACTCAACAACCACTTTCATGAACCATAAACCTCTTTATATAGTGTGGGGGATTAGGATTACATTCATGTAAACCCTAATACCCATGACCTTTCATTTCCATAGGATCCATGGGTTAAACACTCCATGGACTATCCATGAAAGCTTAGCCCAACCTAAATGAACTTGGCCCATCATATATATATATATATATATATATATATATATATATATATATATATATATATATATATATGTATAAGGGTCCATATTTACTTAATTCCTTTTGATCACTAAATTAATTCTTGATCAATACTAATCAAATAATATGATTTCATATTAATATATTAGAACTTATAATATATTAATATAAATCATAAGTATCCTTTTTCTCATTTTGTCTATCCAATTGTTCCGATGCCATACAACCCAGATGGACCATGCTAAGTCGGGTCAACTACATACCAATTATAGTTATGGACTAAGACACTAATCTAACACACAACTCATGTTTTCCACATCGACCCTTAACGTCGGCTGCCTTATGCATGCGAATTATACACAAAATAGGATTTAATAGACTGTCGAATAATAGACTCTACCCTAGGACCACAATCAGACAAGGAACAGGAAATAAGCCCAAATCAATTATTCTAAGGCTATAAGATGCTAACCGTATACAATTTTTAAAGCATACACTAAGCAGTTACTAATACCAATAATCATTCTCATTCCAGCATGGCATCCAATATTCCCAAGACTATAAACACCACATATTAGGCCAATCTATCGCTGACTACTCAGCACTAGCGTGCAAGTCTATAAGCTCATACAATATATAAAGGCATCTCTGTTAGCCCTATCTAGCATGCGATTCACAGATTCGTAAATCAAATCATAACATATAACATATATGGATATTCTGGGGAAACTTACTTGAGCTCGGCTGATTGCATGCACCATACCCTTTCTTGTCTTATAAATTCTTTCCTTAAAAACATTTTCTTTTGAAAACTTTACAGATCCTCAGCTTGAGTTCAGACACACCCGAAAGTATGTCTGAATCCCTCAAACCAAGGCTCTAATACCAACTTATAACAACCCAAAAATCAGAGGTAAAAATTTCATTTTTATTATAGTGAAAACATAGTTATCTTTTAACTCCAATCATTCCAAAAACATTGCTTAATTAAAACAGTTATCAAAGTTACGTCCCAAAATCACATAATGCGGAAAACATGAGTGTGTGCGCTGCGACCAAGCTCGGCCCTTCCTTTCCAAAACAATGATACCTGAAACCATAAACAAAATTGTAACCACGAAGCTTAGTGAGTTCCCCAGAGCATACCCCACACAATCCACATAACCACATAATCCATATTAGCTACAACAACTACATAAACCATATCAATCACATAAGCCATATCAATCACATAGGCCATATCAGTCATATAAGGCATATCAATCACATATGCGTATAAGGATGTCGTGGGTTCCTCCCAGGGTCTTACTCCAGGATGCCATGGGCTCTTCCATATCGTCTTACACCTAAGTGCCATGGGCTCCCCCATGGTCTTTACTTGGAAATCCATGGGCTCCCCCACATGGTCTGACATCCAAGCGCCATGGGTTCCCTCCATGGTCTTTCATGCAAGTATCACAAAGACAACTAGCATATCACACATCACATAAACAGCTAGTATACCACATATCACATAAACAATGTATATAAACATATAAGGATGTCGTGCGCTCCTCCCATGGTCTTACTCCAGGATGCTATGGGCTCCCCCACATGGTCTTATACCTATGTTCCATGGGCTCCCCCATGGTCTTTACCTGGAAAGCCATGGGCTCCCCCACATGGTCCGACATCTAAGTGTCATGGGCTCCTCCCATGGTCTTTACCTGAAAAGCCAAGGGCTCCCCCACATGGTCTTACATCCAAGTGCCATGGGCTCCCCCATGGTCTTTCATGCAAATATCACATAAACAAATAGCATAGCATATATCATATAACCAACTACCATACCACATATCACTACATCAACTAATGTACCACATATCACAAAATGGGCCGGCCGTGGAGCCTTCGACCCATTGGTATGGTGAGGAGACTCACCTCAAACTGCTGAAGTCCCGCGGATAAAACCGTAGCTGCTCGATGACAGATTTCTGAACTGTCCATATCAAAACAACACCCATTTAAAAATTGGGTTCCAATACATAACCATAAGTCCATTCTTGGGGTAAATATACTATTTTACCCTTAACCTAACTTGGTCCTAAACCAAGGGCCAAACTCAAACTCTGAGGCCCAAACTCAAACTCTGTAGCCCAAAGCCAAATAATCAATCAAGGCTCAACATATGGCCCAATTTTCCAAATTGGGCCCAAACCTTTCCAATGGGACTTATCCTAAGGCCGAATAATTTCCTTAGTCCATAAGCATGTTCCCCATTTGGCCCACGAAGGCCCACAACAAGTCAGTCCAAGAAGTTGCCCAATAAAAACCCAAACCCAATTCGGGTTTTTCACATAAAATGTTGGGTCAAAAATATGGTTTATACTTTACTTTTCTAGGCGTTGATAGTTTTTGGTCATGTAAAATGTTTTTGCAGTTGTGTTTACGGCCATGATGGGTGTTTACGGCCATGAACTGGTTCACGGTCGTGAGCCCATTCACGTCCCATGTGCCATATATATAAGTGTTAGTGGTGAGGTCATAGGGGGTTAGGAGAGTTTACGGCTAATAGAGAGAAAGGAGCTTAAGTTTTGTTAGTGTGTGAATCTCATGTAAAGGAGCATCATTTTATTCATCAATACATTGGGATTTATATTATTCTTCTTCTCCTTCTTCTTCATCTGATCTTGCATCATCCGTTTGATCGGGATTCCACACCATCAAGCGGATCTGATTGATACACAAGCGAATTCGGGAGTTACAAGTGGTATCAGAGCCAATCCAGTGTCAAAACAGATTCGAGTCACAATTGCGGTTGAAAGAGTTTCTTGGTTTTCTTCATTATTCAAGCTTGTTTCTGCATCTGGTCGTGTTTTCAAGGCTGAGTAAATCGAAATCTGATCCAAAACACTCGTTTTCATCAAAATCTGGGAGTTTACGGTTTGCTGTGTTGAAGGGAGTACGGTCGTAATTGCGTGATTCAGTCGTAATCCATTCAAATTCAAGAACTGTAAACTATTTCTAGACCGTAATTGATTGCTTGACCGTAAAACACATCTTGGACCGTAAAGCATTGTTTGACTGTACTCAGTTGAACCGTGATTGAGTGTACGGCCGTAAACAGATTCTGGCCGTAAACAGATCTCAACCGTGAATAGATTCCAACCGTGAACTCTATTTTTGTTTTAACTCTTGATTTCAAGTTCCGTTTCATTTAATCAAGAAAAAAAATCAAAAAAATGGATTTAAAAAAGTTTAACAGCTCATCAGGAATTGGACTCGATTATCGGAACTACCACTAGGATCCCACGTCTTTTGTTGGCAAAAGGATTCCCAGAATGGAAATACCGAATGGAAAAATACATCAAGATGAAGGATTTCAAAGTTTGGCGTAGTATTCTAAACGGTCCAGTTAGAATCACTACCACTCTTCCAAATGGAACTGTTCTCGACAAAGATTTTGCAAATTACACAAACGCGGATTTCGAGAAAATGGAAGAGCAAGAAAGGGCTCTTGCGACACTTACGATGGCATTATCTCCGTAGATTTCTCAAGGTTTCCATGAATTTGACTCAGCAAAAGCTTTGTAGGAAGCTTTAATCGAAGTGTATGAAGGAAATGAGGATATAAGGCAAAGCCATCAGGACATGCTGCGACAGTAGTTTAATATGTTCAATCACATTCTTGGAGAAACTTTGGAAACTCAACTACAACGTTTTATCACACTCACCACTGAGAGGAGTTCAACCGGTAACTCAGTGCCAAGATTAGAAATCAACAAGAAGTTGCTTAACTCTCTCCCAAAGGCATGGGATATGAATGTTGCTGTCATCTAGAAAACAAAAGATCGTCACCGACTTAGTCTGGGTGAAACCATGGCCATCATCAACGCATGTGATCTTGATGAAAAACAGAGGGAGATCAATCATGTGAACTCGTACTCAAGTGCAAATCTTGGAATTTCTAGAAACAATTCTCTTTCATCCTTTACCACTCCTCAAAGTCAAGCTTTCTCTATTCCACAACCACAAAGTCAAATGTTTACTACCCCACAAGTTCAACCTTTTGTTGCTCCTCAACCATCATCATATACCATTCCATCCATGCAAAGTGCTCATCCACAAGTTGCTTCCTCTTCAAAAGCACCTGTTTCTGCTCCTGCTCCCAAGGAAAATGAAGAAAATTTGGCTCTTGCTACCGGTCTTGTAAATTGCTACAATGCCTTCATGGCTGGCGAGCTACCTCCTCAACTATCTTTTGTTGATTTGGATCAAATTCATCCCGAAGATGTTGAGGAGATGGACATCACATGGTAAATTGCTATGGCGGTGTTCAGAGCCAAACAATTCTCCAAAAAGACTGGCAAAAATAATTGGGTAATGAATGCTGAGAAGAAGGTGGGGTTTAACAAAGGAAAACTCCGATGCTTTAACTGCCATGAACCTGGCCATTTTGCCAGAGACTGCCCTAAGCCTGACAGGAGGGAGAACAGTGAAAGAACAATGGTGTCAGTAGGTAGCAGCAGGGGAGCTACCACCATTAACCAGATCGCGACTCTTGTTGTGGTGGCTCAGTCGTTTGACTGGGATGACCAAATTCAGGCCCTGAACATCTCGGGACCTGAAAATGCGCATCTTACTTAAATCAACGACATTGCAGAAGGAGAAGCTGAGGTGGGCCCAGAGGCGGAGATGATGGAATTACAATTTGCGTTCATGGTTCAAACTACCCAGAGCCTGAGAAAAATGAGGTTAGTCAAATTTCTTGCTCTCAAACATGCATTGAAACTGTTAAATTTTTACGTGAGCAAATTGAATTGATAAGTAGGGAGAACGAGGACCTTAAGTATGAAGGCTATACCCTTAGAAAAGGCCAAAGACCTCTAAAAGAAAAATTAAAAATCAAGACTCAGGACTTTAGAAAACTACACGGAGATTATAGCAATAAGTGTGAGAGCTACAATTTAATCGACAAACAACTTGCCATTGCAACTGCCGAGCTTGACACATTGAAAATTAAGTTTGAAAATGTAGATTTTAATTTCAAACAATTTGATGTGTCAAGTGAAGTAGTTGCGTCAATGATGGAAAATAATTTGCGATTTAAAAATAAACAGCATAAGGGTTTAGGGTATGATAAAGTTCCGCCTCCAAGTAAATCACAATTACACTGTTGTCCCCTTGACTCAGGAAGAGATTGACCGAGAACCATTTATGGTGTATGGTAAACCAGCGGCACAGGTCACAGAAAGTAGTGCTAGGGAAATAGATACTAACTTTTTTACTTCCCATGCAGATTTATCTCTAAGTCAAGGAAAGCAGGAGTCTGGAAAGAATAGTGATAATAATTGTGTTTCGAAATCTGATGTTTTTGTTTCCGACTCGAAAACTAGTGTTTTGTCTTGTAATGATTCTATGACTAATTCTGATGACTCAAAATTCTCTGATATGTTTGATGATCTGTTTAATAATTCAGATGTTCTTGTTAGGAGCACATCCACTCCATCCTCACCAGTCACACAACCTGATTCTTGCACATGTACTTGTGGGAAGAGTAAGGTTGTCATTAAAGAAAACAAACTACAATAAGGCAGTCCCAGTTTTTATACCAAAAAGCAAACATGTTTTAACTGGGGAATTGCTGGTCATATAGCTCGAAATTGTCCTAATCGGGCATTTGTTCATTTTTCTGCACCGAGAAGAGAAAACGAGTCTCGTGGAAAGTCTCTAACGAGAAAGTCCTTAAGATCTCGTCTTTGTGATGATGATCGGAAAGTTCATAATGATAAGAAAAGGGCTGATCTTAAAACGAACAAAGAAGTTTTCACTAAACCAGTCACAGGTGCTTTGCCGAAATCGAATGCGGCTAAGCCAATGTCGATTTCGTTAAAGGGTGCATCTGGATCTTTGACTAATCCTAGCCGAAAATCTAAACAGTCAAAGCAAAATAAAATATTTCTAAATCACCTATGATTTCTTGAAAACCTAACTATCAGTGGGTGCCCAAATCTACACTTGTCCAATAATCATCATCTTCTGATGGTGCATCAGATTATAGTTCAAAATTGAAAGAATAGTCTTCATTTCTTGCTCCTTCGAATGAGAATTATTCGATGATCACGGATGAAGCCTTGGCTTAGAAAATCTCGATAAAGTCTCCATGAGTCTCATCTACATCTGAATTCACTTTTCAAGACAAAACAAAACTAAAAGAAAACTTAGCACACAATATTTTTGTATTTTTCATATTTTCTGAAAATTAAAACAGAAACAAAAATATTTTTGGATTTTTGATTTTTTCTGAACAAGAAATAAAACAGAAATAACACTATTTTTGGATTTTTAATTTTCTGAATTTTGTTTGATTTTTTAATTTTCTGATTTTTGTTTGATATTTTTTTTTTAATTCTATAGGGGGTTAGGAGAGTTCACGGCTAAGAGAGAGAGAAAGGAGCTTAAGTGTGTGTTAGTGTGTATGAATCTCATGTAAAGGAGTATCATTCTATTCATCAATACATTGGGATTCATATTATTATTCTTCTCCTTCTTCTTCATCTGATCTTGCATCATCCGTTTCATCGGGATTCCGCACCATTAAGCGGATCTGATAGATACACACGCGAATTCGGGACTCACAAGTTGTATCAGAGCTTGGATTGTATCAATCATTTTGGCCAGATCTGGAGCTTTTTTTTATCTTTTTCTTGAAGCATTTTTGCGTTTTTGGATAAATCTTTGAAAATTAAGGGGGGGGGGGGTTGTTCTTCGTGTTTTTGATAAAAACAAGTTTTTGATCGAGTTTTGGAGCAAAAAGAGGTGAAAAACGCAGTTTTTCACGTAATCTGCGAAGTGTTCACGACCATTGAAGGGTTCATGGCCGAAGGAGGGTTCTCGGCCGAAGAAGCGTTTCCGGCTAGGGTTTCTCAGCGGCGGCCGTAATCACGAATTAGGGTATCTCGGACGTTAACGGCTCAGCAATGTTCCCGGTTAGCCTTGTTATCGGTCCAGCACCACCTCGGCCCAGCACGTGTTCGGTCATGTGAGTTTGCAGTGGAGCGTCTCATTCACAGTCTCGCACGTTTTCGGTCAGCCTCGCGTTCTCGGCCAGCATCCTCGCACGCGCACGTGTAGTCCTCGCAGCAGCAAATAATCAAAACGTTTTGGGGGTTGCTATGTATCGAACCCGGGTCCCCTGATTCATCAACCAGGCGCCTTTCCAACTGATCTAGCTTGCTAGATGGTATACGCCTTCCGGATTTAATTCAAAATGAGTCGTTATCTCGGTTATTACTTTCACAATTTTAACACTTTTTGCCCAAAAATCAAAATTTTCAAATTGTCAACCAAAAGTTGACTTTTAATTTTTAAATTTCTAAATTGACTTTTGTCCTCAAAAATTGACTTTGACTTTTCAAGTTTGACCTTTGACTTTAAACTTTGACTTTCTCGTTTAACTTTCAAATTTTCAAATTTAGCTTTTCGGTTTGACTTTTAAGTTTGACTTTTTAAATTTGACTTTTAAGGTTGACTTTTGAGTTTTTAGTCAAAGGGCATTTTTGGTAAACAATGAGTTCTTCAAGCTTCCCGGTCAATGAAGTTTCATGCTCTAAATCTTGTGAAACTACTATTAAATTTCTTCGTGAACAAATTGAGTTACTAAAAAGGGAAAATGAGGACCGTAAATATGAAGGATATACCCTTAGAAAATGTCAAAGACCTCTAAAAGAAAAATTAGAGATCAAGACTCAGGACTTTAGGAAATTACATGAAGATTATAGCAAAAAGTGTGAGTGCTACAATTTTATCGAGAAACAACTTGCCATTGTGACTGCCAACCTTGACACATTGAAAAATAAGTTTGAAAATGTAGATTTTAATTTCAGAAAATTTGATGTGTCAAGTGAAGTAGTTGCGTCAATGATGGTAAATAGTTTGCGATTTAAAAATAACCAGCAGAAGGGTTTAGGGTATGATAAAGTTCTCCCTCCATTCAATCACAATTACACTGTTGTTCCTTTGACTCAGGAGGAGATAGACCGAGAACCATTTATGGTGTATGGTAAACCAACAGCACAGGTCACAAAAAGTAGTGATAGGGAAATAGATACTAACATTTCTACTTCCCATGTAGATTTATCTTTAAAACAAGGCAAGCAGGCTTCTGAAGAGAGTGTTTCTAATGATAATCTTCTTTCAAGATCTGATGTGTCTAATTCTAAAACTGATGCGTCAAAGACTGATGACTCTAATTTTTTTTAACATGTTTGATTATCTGTTTGATAAATCTGATGTTTCTGTCACAAGCACACCCACTGCACCTAAACCTGTCACACAACCTGAATCTTGTACATGCACGTGTGGGAAGAGTAAGGGCGTCATTAAAGAAAATAAACCAGAAAAGAGTAGTACCAGTTTTTATGCTAAAAGGCAGACATGTTTTCACTGTGGAACACTTGGACATATTGCCATACATTGTCCAAATCGTGCATACATTCCCTACTACGCACAAGGCAGGCAGAATGTGCCAGGAGGGAGATTTTCCAAAAGAAACCCCTCAAGGTCACGATCAGACAATGGCGACTGGAATGCCAAGAAGGCCAAGAAGGCCAAGAATTCAACTCCCAAGGCCAAGAATCCAAATCCCAAGGACAAGAAGGGAATGTCAGCCAAGAAGCCAAGCTCAAAAGATGCTCCAGTGAAACAAAGACCGGTTAGGTCAAAGTCATCTCGGCGGCCGACTTCAAGTTCTAAAGCCATTGCTAAGGCACCCATCCGATCAAACAAGAAATGGGTCAAACCCGACTACAGATGGGTTCCGAAGGTTAAATCTCCCAAATCTTCTAAGGACTCTAATATTTCTTCATCTTCTGTTTATGATAAACAGGATATGTCATGCGAGAGACTTCCTTGCACAGATGACAAAGGTCAACCCAATTTCAAAATGGACTGGGTTCCAAAGACCAACTAATCCCGCTCTGTGTCGGAGCAACTATGGAGGCATATCAGAAGGGTTTTGAGCATTCTAACACTGCTATGGTGTACATGCAACCCTAGAAACCTTGGATCTATGTTTTATCTATGATACATGCAAAATTGATTTTCCAAGGTTCATAACCTATCTAGCATACATGGGGAACTTCTAATCATAAAAGATAGTAAGAAATCATACCTTGTAGTAGTTTGGATTCGTTGATAAACCTTGTGAGCCTAGCACCTTAAGTGTGATGCCTCAAATGTCTCACACAACACCAAATGCACTTGGAATAACTTAGAGAGAAATGAAGAACACTTAGAAATCGGCTAGCCCTCACTTGTATGCTTAGTGACCGATTTTGGTGAATAACATGAGGCTTATATAGTGTGTTACAATTAGGGTAAAACCATGTAAACCCTAATTATCATGACTTTTCATTTCCATGACCCATGGGTTCTATAACCACCATGGAGCATCCTATGGGTTTTAGCCCAACTTGATAATCCATGGAGCATTAGTCCACTATACAAGTATGGGTGATTTACACAATCAACCCAACTTAATTCTTGATCAATACTAATTAAATAATATTATTAATATATTAGAACTTATAATATATTAATAAACCTTAAGTGTTATTTCTCTCTTTTTTAGTCTATCCAAATGCATGATGCCATGCAACCCAAATGGACCATGCTAATCGGGTCAAGTACATTCTAGAAATAGTTATGAACTTAGACACCTAATCCAACAGTCTGCCACTTGGATAAGTCTAATAACTATAACTCCAAGAATGACTTCAGGAACCGACCAGCAATCGTAGCTCTTTCAAGGTCTCGTGGAACTGAGATGATGATGATACGCCATTTAAGATAAGTGATCATATAATCCTCTGTTCTAGATATCAGCCGGACAAATACATGGAATAATGTCTTACTTATTGCCCAATTTCCGATTTGTTTCCCAATTTCCGATTTGTTTGACATAGAACTTAATTGAACACATCAACTTAGTTCTGACTGGGCCCGGTACATGGGTCAACACAAAATCATCGAGTGGCCCAGATATCGCTTCTAATCCAAGAAGGAACAGATAAACTTCGACTCATATGCATGTTCTACTACTTGTTGAATCATACATAAAGGCACGTTATATAACAACGAGTTACCGATGCGTTTTCGTAGAATCAATGCATAACCAACTCATAGGCAACAAGTCATATCTCTAGGTTTGAAGACTTATATGATATTACCGTCTCGCGATCAATCGAGATAAATTCCATGAAGTGATGCCAGTGAGCGTGGGTTGAATCCAATACTCAGAACTTATGAACACTCATGAGTGTTGTAGCTATGTCCAACATCTTAGACCTCTACAAGCCAACTCATAACAGTCTTAATTCATATCTACTTCCAACATATGACCGACTGTGGAGAATTTGAATAATATGAAATTGTTGGGTTATGAGCATTCTAACACTCCTAAGTGTACATGCAACCCTAAATACCTTGGATCTATGTTTTCTCTATTATACATACAATTATGAACATCCAAGGTATTATCCTAATCTAGCATACAAAATAATAAATATAACAAGATAGAATACATAACTCTTTGATGTAGAATGTCTTCATGAAGCTTGAGTGCCTAGTGCCCCAAGTGTGACACCTCAAATGGTTCACACAACACCAAATACACTTGGAATAACTTGAGAGAAACTTGAACACTCCTTAAAATCGTCTAGCCCTCACACTCACACATTAGTGCACGATTTCTTGAGCCATGGGATTCTTTTATATGGTGGCTATTAGGGTTACACCATGTAACTCATAACTTTACCCATTCGTTATGCTCCATGGATTTTAACCTCCATGGAGTATCCATGGGTCACCCCATGGACTTAGTCCAACATAAGGAATCTTGGATCACAAGCCCACATATATAAGAATGAATGATTTACACAATCAACCCATATATTTAATTAGTCTCCTTTTGATCACTTAATTAATTCCAAATTAATTCTTGATCAATACTAATTAAATAACCTTATTAATATATTAGAACTTATAATATATTAACCAACCTTAAGTGTTATTTCTCTCATTATAGTCTATCCAAATTCATGATGCCATGCAACCCAAATGGACCATGCCGGGTCGGGTCAAGTCTTACCAATTATCGTTATGGACTTAGACATTAATCCAACAGTCTCCCACTTGGATAAGTCTAAAACTATTATTGCGTATGACTTCAGGAACCGATCAGCAATCGTAGCTCTCAAAAGCTTCTGTCGAACTCTGACCTTGTCGATGAACTCTGACCTTTGTCAATGACTTGTCTATTAGATAAGGGATCATATATTCCTCCATTCTAGATATCATATGGACTAAGACATGGATTATCAATCATTCTCTCTGTCCATTTGTTGTTTCCCGATTTCCGATTCATGATGACTGACTGATTGAACAAATCAAATCAGTCCTGGCTTGGCCAAGCACTCACATGTATCATCTTTAAATCATCGAGGGGCCCACATATATCGCTTTTATCCCGAAGGTAAAAGGAATGGATAAACTTCGACTCATATGGCTTGTTCAACTACTTGTTGAATCATACACAAAGGCACGTTTTATAACATCGAGTTACCAATGCGTTTTCGTGCAATCAATGTATAACCAACTCATAGTAACAACTCATATCTCTAGGTTTGAAGAATATAAGATATTATCGTCTCATGATCACTCGTGATAAAATCCATGAAGTGATTCAAATGAGCGCGGGTTGAATTCAATACTCAGAACTTATGAGCACTCATGAGTGTTGTAGCACCACTTTGTCCACCAACTTGGACCTCTACAAACCAACCCATGACAGTCTTGATTCATATCTACTTCCAACATATGACCGACTGTGGATGGTTTGAATAACTTAATCATTCAGGAAGAGCGACTTAGTTATTCTGGAAGTCAAAACATGCAAAGTGAAACACAAGAATAAATGAATCAAATATGGTATCAAACCCTATGAATATAAATAAACACTTTTATTTATCACCATACTGATTACTCATTATTCATTGTTTCGGTTTTATCAACTTTATACTTGAATTTAAAACAATAGTTGTCCCATGCTCCAAGCATGTACACTATGTTTTCTAAACACTAGTCATGCCATACACCAAGTATGCATACTATGTTTGTCTATGATCTTTACTTTGTAAAATAGATCAATTGAACATCACTCCAATGATCCTCTTTTCACAGTCCCAAATCCTTACTGCAAATGCAAGAATTCCAAATTCATGCCATTTACTGAAATCTGTTAGATTCTAAACTTATATGCATTGATCCTCTTAATGATTATGCACGAAGTCAGAAAGACTTGACAACAATCATTACAGAGCATTCCAAAGGAGATCAGCTCCTTGGAAACATCCTTCTTTCATTAAGTTTCCTAATCTTACACAGATTGAATAATTTCTAACTTTGAAACATTTCCATATTCTATTTTGACTATCACTTCTGAACAAGAGTTACCTCCTTACAGATTATGTCAATATGGTCCTTCCAGAATTAACATTATACTTCCAACTGTCCTTGAGCAACCAATCTTTGGTAAACCTTAGATTGTCCTCGACAATTGCTTAATCATTTTAGTCATATCCAATTCTAGACCTTTTCCCTTCATAATGCCCTAGGCATTTGGAAAATTTTAGAAAGGATGAATATAGCACATGTAATCGATCCTATATCCGAAGTATATGGGACACGATTCATGATGTCTCACATAAAGACTAAACCAGTCTTTTGCTATAATATTTCCATTTCAATTTGCCAAGTTCTCAAAATTTAGATTATGAAAAAGGATGCTGTAATCATAATCGAATTTTAGAACGCAAATAATGGACCCATATATAGAATTTCCTTATGTTGAGCCATTCCAACATGAAATTCATATATATATATATCCTTGATTAAATACGATTAAAATCTCAATCTAAGCTTTTAGAATTGAAATGAAGTATAATTTCCTCTCCCTTAATTATAGCAAAACAACTTTTTCAATCCCTGCAGCCACACGAATTGAAACTTTTGTTTTCTATAATTAACATTGCTAACTTGCAACACTAACAATAATTATCATGCTCCCACTAACATGATGATTATTAGCATAATACTTATGCTCCCACTAGCTTTGACATGTACTCAGAAATCAGCTGGACTTCTAGAAATCAATACTTTATTGACTTCCTTACCAAAGTTCAGATTTCTGATACGAGATGCTTTGATAAAACTTTATCAAAATCATACACCTTTCCTTAGATAGCATGCATGTGTGTCTAAACAATTTCAGAACTATGAAAAGGGATGCCGTAATCATAGTCTCAATTGTTTAGACCTTTTGCCATCTGCTTCAAATCTACTTGGTGGAAGTGTTTCCTCACCATCATTTTCATGAATCGGAGAGAAACCTTATGACCCTTAGATTTTATGGTGTATGTGTTCTTATCCATGTGAATCGTCAAAACCATAGTCACAAGACAAGGATAATGACAAATCCAAACTCATATGGACTGAACTTATGCAATCTTAACTTCTTGCCACCTGGCAGTACAAGGCCTGCCATTGCTTCCAAGTAGTTGTGCAACCAATTGAGAACTCTCAGAACTCCTATGCAAAGCCAACTTGAATAGGCACAAAAATTTCAACACGATAGGTTATAAACCTCAAGTCGTGTGCTAGTGAAGGACTTTAGGTTTTATTCTTGATTAAGTCTTGAAACTTTCAAGAGCTTTAAGACTCCCACTGTCCTCTTGACATATAAGACTCCCTTGTCAAATATTCAAGAGATAGTGCGGATTCTTTATCAAGACTAACACTTTACACAATTGGCCTAAGTTGGTCTCTGTTTTATCCAAAACATCACAACTTACCAATTTCAAATGTACAAGAGCAGATAACCTTTTACTCTTACATTTGACTAGTGTTAACAAACCCTCTTTAAGATATGTCACTCAAGTTACAATCTTGGAGTATGACTCTAAGAATTGTTTTGGAACGAAGTATGACTCGTCTTTTTGATTTAACCATTTCAACAATTCATGACTCCTCTTCTTAGTCATAAGAATGCACTAAGATGACTTTAGAGGACCAATTGTGATATGGTATCTTAATCATTAAGATGATCATAAACATGATACTAAAGTACTCTCCCATCTTTTCAGATTTGAGAAACTTTTATCTTTCTGCCATACTTTGATTCTTCTTATTCGTTCTGTCTCACATTGAAACTTCTCCAATGCTACAGACTTATACTTAAACTTATAAGTATAACCATATTTACTGAACTTAAGTAAATCATGACAAATAGTCTTCTTGATCTTTTGTGGCGGACTTGACCAGTGCACAAGAATGTGTACTCGAACCTTTAGTCCTTTCCTTATTCACATAAGGAATTAGTCTTAATTTTCCAAGCTGAAAGTTCTCATTCATCATACTATACAACTTGCATGATTCCAAGTTTCGGTCCAATTGAACCTTGGGTGATGAGAATCTTTCCTTATTTGGTAATATTAGACACTACCACAACCGAAAGAATCAAATCCATTTTTCCAATATTGCTATCAATGGAATCTTATAAGCAACAACTTTTCACAAATGCCATTGTAAGGATACTTAAAATAAATAAAATCAAAACCTTTTTCTTTTATTTTAAAACTTTACGGAAAAACTTATCCTTACAATCCATATGAAAACCTTGTTGTTATCTATTCCTAAGCAATATAAATATCATAACTCTTAAGTAATAGCCCAAAATTCTGATCACCGAACCATGCGATTGAAATCCATCTTCGCGATCAGAATCAGCATGTACTTAATAGAGTTAGACAATGGACTTTACCTGAAGTAGAGCCAAACTTATTGACTTTAACATCCTTAGGTAAATTTGGAAGCTTCGTAACCAATGCCCCTTCCTTTGGCAATAGTTACCTATGGACCCTTGATAATGGGACTATCTCAGACTTCGCCTCTCTCTTTACCATTGGGTCAATCGAGTTGACTATGGCCGATCCCTTTCCATTGGGAAGAGAGAGCTTTACTGGATATCCAATGTCGTCATTGTCAATGTCCATAGCGTTTTAGGAAGTTGATCTTAGCAAATAGATAAGATCATTAAGGGTCTTGTGTTAGTCTGTTTCATAGGATTCCCAAAAGAACTCACTATGTGACTTAGAAAGTAGTTGAGCCACCAACTTTCTCAAGACTTTGACACCCAACTCTCCCGACTTGTCAACATGTGACTACATCTCCAAGATGTGATCACACCTAGACCTTGCCTTGCCAATAGGGCTTGAGTGACCTTCAACTTTTTAGGAACTTGTGGGTTAGGGAGAATAATTGGAGGAGGTGAAAGAAGTATGATATCCATGGGACATCATCTTCATTTAGGAAAGCTTGTTTCAAGAGATTTGGGAAGATCATAAATGTCTAGACCAGACATCTTTTTGGGAGATATTCAAGATAGTTGATTTAAAGTCCTTAATATGACACCCAATATGAAATATTAAGGCTAGGACCCAACAAACTATTTTATAACTTAGAAGAGGGATGCCGTAATCCAAGCTATAAAATATTTGAAGGTAGGTGAATGACGATTCACCAATTTCCACCATGAAAAACGAAATAATTTATTAGGTTTTAATTGGATTTGAAAGTCCTAGATCTTTGAGATTCATTGAACTGTTCAAAGGCATGTTTCAATCTCGAGTGTGCCCTTCAGGTTTTGTGACTGGGATGCCGAGGATCACAAAACAAGGTGTGAATAACCATACAAATATACTTGGTACCCTTAATATTTACCCCTTAATCAGTGTGCCGGTTAACCACACACGCTCCACCGATACTATGATAAATATTAAGTTACCCTTTGCCTACCTTGTTAAGTCCAGATTAGTGTGCCGGTTAACCACACACGCTCCACTAACGACTTAAGCAAAGTGCAAAGTGTAATTTCATGGGTTAGCACCAAATTCACATTTTCCTAAGTAACTAAGATTGGGTATTAATAAGAGTTTAGTTACTTAGTATTTATCATTAATACTTTTAATGAAAGGAGAATTATAGTCCTTGTCCTACCCGTTCGGCTAACGACCCTCCACCAGTCAAGGAAGCGGTGGGTGAGAGTGGACACCCATTAAACTGCCATTTTATAGGCAGTAACCTTATACCCCCCTTATAGACCGGCTTCGTGAATGAGGCCTAGTAACGGTAAGACTGACTTTACTCTTATACATATATATAAATATTATTAACTTATAATATTATAAAGTATAAGGGTTGAATTTTAACTTTTAAAATTCTAAGGGCTAACTTGGAATTAAAGTATTCATAAGTGAAAACTTTTCAAATTCCAAAACTTGAGGGCAAGTTTTGAAACTATTCAAAACTAATTAATTCCATAACTTATGAGTTTAAAGTAGTTTTAATAAAAAAAAAAAAAAAAAAAAAAAAAAAAAAAAAAAAAAACACTCTTCAAGTTCCATATCTTGAGGACAAGTTATGGAAAACTTTAAACTAATTAATAAAAAAAAAATAACTTTTTTTTATTGTAACTTATGAAACTAATTAAGGTTACACTTTTTTTTTTAATTTAATGAAGAGACTCTTGAACCTCCATAACTTGAGGACAAGTTATGGAGTCATAAAACCATTTAATTAGAACTAGACTCTTCATTTTGTAACCTTTGCCAACTTTTATGAGTTTTATGATTCTTAAATGTGACTTTTCATATAACTTGAGGACAAGTTACAAAAACACACTTTGGAATCAACTCTTAGATTAAAATGGATTGAAAACAACTATTTCACACAACTTTTCTATTAATCTAAGAACCTCATAAGAACAAGATAATTCAAATCATCAATCTTCAAGAAATTAGCATGAACATACAAACTAATACAAATCTTGAAATTATGACAATTATCTTAGAAATTGGATTAGCATGAACATTACCACATCAAAAACAAGTTTATAAGTCCAAAAACATCTTAGGGTAATGTTCCTAGTCCAATTCCAGCCAAAACAATCGAATATATGCATCCAACTCGATTTTTCAGCTACTTTTGCAAGTATAACAAGAAAACAAGCCTAGGCTCTGATACCACTGTTGGGTTATGAGCATTCTAACACTCCTAAGTGTACATGCAACCCTAAATACCTTGGATCTATGTTTTCTCTATTATACATACAATTATGAACATCCAAGGTATTATCCTAATCTAGCATACAAAATAATAAATATAACAAGATAGAATACATAACTCTTTGATGTAGAATGTCTTCATGAAGCTTGAGTGCCTAGTGCCCCAAGTGTGACACCTCAAATGGTTCACACAACACCAAATACACTTGGAATAACTTGAGAGAAACTTGAACACTCCTTAAAATCGTCTAGCCCTCACACTCACACATTAGTGCACGATTTCTTGAGCCATGGGATTCTTTTATATGGTGGCTATTAGGGTTACACCATGTAACTCATAACTTTACCCATTCGTTATGCTCCATGGATTTTAACCTCCATGGAGTATCCATGGGTCACCCCATGGACTTAGTCCAACATAAGGAATCTTGGATCATAAGCCCACATATATAAGAATGAATGATTTACACAATCAACCCATATATTTAATTAGTCTCCTTTTGATCACTTAATTAATTCCAAATTAATTCTTGATCAATACTAATTAAATAACCTTATTAATATATTAGAACTTATAATATATTAACCAACCTTAAGTGTTATTTCTCTCATTATAGTCTATCCAAATGCATGATGCCATGCAACCCAAATGGACCATGCCGGGTCGGGTCAAGTCTTACCAATTATAGTTATGGACTTAGACATTAATCCAACAGAAATAACATAACATAATTAACTGGAAGTCAAAACATGCAAAATAAAACGATAGTAAACGATCGACAAAAGATAGCAACACTTTACTCTTAAATAAATACAATTTTTATTCATCATAAAATGTCAATTACACTTTAAACATTTCAAAGCTATCTAACTACTAAAACTAATATCATCCTTCAGCACTATGCGCCTAGCATGCTGGAGATGCTTAACCCTACCCAGTCCCTTCGTGAGGGGATCTGCCGGGTTCTCATCCGATGATACCCTCTTTGCCATGAGGAGTCCTTCTTCTATTCGATGTCTGATGAAATGGTATTTTCTGTCGATGTGTCTGGATCTCCCGTGATCCCTTGGTTCCTTGGCTAAGGCAACTGCACTTTCACTATCACAGAAAATCTCGATAGGCTCTTTTATAGCTGGTACAAATCCAAGGTCTCCAATGAAGTTCTTTAGCCATATAGGCTCCTTCGCTGCCTCGCTTGCCGCTATATACTCTGATTCGCAAGTTGAATCAGCTATTGTCTCCTGCTTGGAACTTTTCCTAGAAATTGCTCCTCCGTTTAAGGTAAAGACACAGCCTGACTGAGAGCGGAAATTATCCCTATCAGTCTGAAAGCTAGCATCACTATACCCCAATACTCTCAAGTCATCACTCCCACCGAGGGTAAGGACCCAATCCTTAGTCCTTCGCAGGTACTTGAGAATGTTCTTTACCGCAGTCGAGTGAGGCTTGCCAGGGTTCCCCTGATATCTGCTGACCATGCTCAACGCAAAGGCCACATTAGGATGAGTACAAGTCATAGCATATATGATCGAGCCTACAGCGGAAGCATAAGGTACTCGACTCATTTATGCTATCTCAGCCTCTGTACTCGGGCTCTGAGTCTTACTCAATCTGGCGTTACTCTGGATTGGTAACTCTCCTTTCTTGGAATTCTGCATGCTGAACCTATTCAACACTTTATCCAAGTTGGCACTCTGACTAAGTCCAATTAGTCTTTTACTCCGGTCTCTCAGAATCCTTATCCCTAGGATATAGGCAGCTTCTCTAAGGTCCTTCATAGCGAAACACTTCCCAAGCCAGGATTTAACTTCCTGCAGAGTTGGGATGTCATTTCCTATGAGTAGTATGTCATCCACATACAATACCAAAAAGCTGACAACACTCCCACTAGCCTTGACATATACACAAGATTCATCTGCGAGGTGCTTGCTTTAATCCATAAATGGATTTCTCAAACTTACACACTCTATTAGGGTACTCTGTACTGACAAAACCCTCTGGCTGACTCATGTAAACATCCTTAGCCAACTTTCTAATAAGGAAAGCGGTTTTTACATCCATTTGCCATATTTCATAATCATGAAATGCAGTAATGGCTAACATAACCCTAATAGACTTAATCTTCGCTACTGGTGAAAAGGTCTCATCATAATCAACTCTCGGAGTTTGAGAAAAGCCCTTTGCAACCAGTCGCGCCTTATAAGTGTGTAAATTACCATCCATGTCGGTTTTCTTCTTGAAGATCCATTTGCACCCGACTGTCTCGCGACCTGGTAGATTGTCAACCAAGTTCCAAACTTGATTTTTATACATGGATTGTACCTCGCTGTCCATAGCCTCTTTCCATTTAGCAGCCTCAGGGACTGCCATGGCTTCCGTGTAGCCGTTAGGTTCATCCAAACTCACCAGTGTGCTACACTGATAAGTGTATCACCTTCCGCAGTAATATGGAAACCATAGTAATGCTCATGTGTATTCCTAACTCTCGTGGAACGCCTCAGAGGTACAGAGTCTTCTGTCGGATCAACATGCGTTTCCTCCTCAGGTTGATTGCTAGGGTTTGAGGTTCCTTCACCACTTGACTCTTGAATTTCTTCAAGGTCAATTTGCCTCCCACTGTTTCTTTGGCTCAAGAATTCTCTCTCGCGAAAGACTCCTCTCCTTGCTACAAAGACCACATTATCACTAGGTCTGTAGAAGAGGTAACCAAAGGATCTATGTGGGTAGCCGATGAAAACACACCTCTTACTTCGAGGTTTGAGCTTATCGTGAGACTCGCGTCTCACAAAAGCCTCGCAACCCCAAATCTTGATGTGGTCTAGATTGGGAAGTTTTCCAGTCCACATCTCGTGAGGTGTTTGGCAACCTTCTTTGTAGGGACTTGATTAAGGATATGGGCGGCAGTCTCTAAGGCATACCCCCAGAATGAGATTGGTAGCGGAGCTCGACTCATCATGGAACGAACCATATCCAACAAGGTTCGATTGCACCTTTCAGCCACACCATTTAGCTGTGGTGTCCTGGGAGGTGTCAATTGTGAGATAATCCCACATTCCTTAAGATAGTCAAGGAACTCTGTACTAAGGTACTCACCACCTCGATCGGATCAAAGCATCTTAATGTTCCTGCCCAACTGATTCTCCACTTCCTGCTTCAACTCTTTGAATCTTTCAAAGGTCTCTGACTTATGCTTGATTAAGTAGACATATCCATATCTACTCAAATCATCAGTAAAAGTCACATAGACGCGGTTAGCATCTCTTGTGGCGGTTCTGAAGGGTCCACACACATCAGTATGTATGAGGTCCAACAAACCCTCACCCCTAGCACAAGTACCACTGATGGGTGACTTTGTCATTTTCCCAAGCAAACAAGATTCACAACTATCATCTAACTTTAGGTCAAATGACTCCAAGACTCCATCCTTTTGGAGTTTCTTGCTTACATGTCTAAGACGACAGTGCCATAAAGACGCTTTATCCAAGCTAGTGGATGAATCGATGCACAATACATTATTTCCTAGGTTATCCACAACCGACACAGTTTCATATACACCATCACAAGGTAATGCTTTAAAATAAAAGACATTATTAAAGAAAGCATTAATACCACCACTATCATTATCACATGAAAAGGTAAAACCTTGTTTGTACAAACCATGAAAGGAAATAATATTTCTCGCCATTTCAGACGAGTAAGAACATTTATTCAAATCTAATGTTAACCCACTACTTAGCAACAAAGAATAAACGCCAATCTTGGTGACAGGTGTAACTTTCCTATTTCCCATGATCAATTTTATCTTTCCATGCTCCATATTCTCACTTCTTCTTAGTCCCTGCAAATCACAACATATGTGAATACCACAACCTGTATCAAGGACCCAAGAATTAGAATAGGGTGAGTGATTAGACAATATAGTGTAAATACCTGCATGGTTGGGTTTTACTTTCCCATCCTTAACATCTTGTTGGTACTTTGGGCAGTTTCGCTTCCAGTGCGACTTTTCATGGCAATAGAAGCATTCAGCCTCTTTTGGTTCGGAAGAAAGAGTGTCACACCCCAAAACTAGAACGGCGGAAACGTTCGGGGGTGGTGGACATCATATGTAGTATCACAACAATTGAATAATAGTAAGCAAAGCAACAACATTCTTTAGTATAAATGTAAAAGTGATTACATCGGGTTCAAAACATTACATGTTGTTATAGTATAATAGTATCAAAAGATAAGACGAGAAACTACAGCTCCGTCTTCATGAACTCCGGTGTGGGTACCTGTCTTAATATATTCATGAGAATACAAGTATTTTGAAAGCGAGTATCAGCTATAAAGCTGGTGAGTGAATAAGGTTTAGTTTAAAGTAAGAAACTTCTTTGATATTTGAACAAGTTTGAAAGATCGACAAGAAAAACCTATATTTTCTTAAAGTAAAGTGATACTAAAACAATTCCCTCTATAATCATTTAGTTTATACTAATTACATATAATCAATACGAGACGGATAGTCGATTGTGTGATTCGGTCGTACCCCCACATCGAAACAAGGAAAAGGAAACTAAAACTGAGTTCACACATTTTCCAATCTATCTAGTCTTCATTATATATAACCCTAGCGTATAAACTAAAGGATTATAGTTCCAATTAAAAGTAATCTATGTTATACTGATTCTGACCAAGTGATGAGTTAATATCCATGAAAACTTAGCTTATACACGTTATGATATAATCAAGATTGGGCGGATAATAAATTGTGGGGTTGTACCCTAGTTTCACATCCAAACAAGGAAAAGAAACTAAGTTAGAAATCTCACATTCTATTGTCTACCAGATCTTCATTATATATAACTCGGGAATGTATAAGCGAGGAAATCATAATATTAACCTTCTTACGAATCCTTTATAATGAACTAGAATACCTAGTAAGTGTTACTAGAATACCTAGAAAATGTTACCATTGATCCTAGGAAAACTCATATTCCCTAACTGTTATCGAACTGTGGTTTTATCTCCGAAAACCGTTATACTGAAGGTTGGCGTACTGTGTTATGGAATAGTTAGCTTGTAACTCTCCAAAATTACGACTTAACGAATGTATAAATATACTATGGAATAGCATACTTAGTTTTATATCTCATAAAACCATTCTTGTGTTGGATATTATGCTATTAAAATAGCAAGTTCAGTCTCACTTCATAGTATAATAAGTATACTATGAAAAGACTATAGTACGATCGTTATGTTCCTCTGAATAGTATTTTGAATACTCTTTGAAAAGATTATCCTGTGATTCACTTAGTACATACTTATTATACATAATCAGAAATGGGCGGACAGTTGGTGTGCGATCCGGTCCTACCGCCACATCCAAACAAGGAAAAGGAAAGCAAAACAGAGTTCACACATTCAACCATCTATCAGTTTCTCATTGTACATATCTTATGTGCATATACTAAGCAATCACAGGAACTACTACCTATGTTCTTGTTATGTTTGGGTGTTGGTACTATGCGCGCGTACCCACCTATGATTGGTGTCGTGGTACTATGCTCGCATACCCATGTTAACTGAAGGTACAGGACCGTGCCCGTGTACCCCTTTTACATCTGGTTTATGGTACATCGAAAGATGTACCTTTTTGAGTTCCTTAGATTTAGTTCGTAATCCTGTTCGTATTTTCTGAATAGATAAGCCTAACAAGTATTATATCTCTATGTATTGCTATGACTTCAATGAGCTACCAAGTGATAAGAATTGATCTACCAAGTAAGGAGCATTGACTCTCTAAACTATACTCCCTATAGTTTACTAGTAAGTTCTGTGTAACTGACTGACTGAACCGAACTGAACTGAACTGACTTAACACGAAAGAATACCATTGCTACCCAAGGTATTAAACTGACTTCTAGAACTTTTATATCTACATACATATACATAATATATAATTAATATTTAAACGACATTCGGACAAACAACCTTACTCTAAGCCCACATCCAAACAAGGAAAAGGAAATAGAGCTGGTAGTCAGTCCTAAGTCCTTTAAACACTACTTATACAACTATATCTACATAGACATCAATTATACACAATATAAGTTAAAAGATTTTATAAAACATTTAAAAGCATTTTACAATATTTAAAAGTGTTTAACAGCATTTTGATGACTTGATGTCATCTACAACATTTAAAAGAGTTTAAAAGTATTTTTGATGACTTGATGTCATTTACAACATTTAAAAGAGTTTTATTTATAATAAACACAATTACTTGTGTTTAGACTTGTATTCCCCCCTTAAAACAGTGAAAAGTGATAAAATGTAGGGGTATGAACTCACGTTATGATTGGTGATCCAAATGATTCTAGTAGGGATGAGAAGTTCCACGAATGAAGTTTCGATACACAATTGATTCCTAAATGACATATATTTTTACATATATGTATATAATTAGTCTATAATACAACTAATCATGAAGGGAAAACAACCTAAGGGACTAAGGAACATTGGCTTGAAGTGTTGAATCACATGTGATTCATCAAAGGAAAGTGAATGGCACTAACTTGGAGTTTACGGCCATGGGTTTACGGCCAAGGGAGTTTACGGTCGTAAACTCATGGTCAATTATACATATGTGTGTGTTTTAAGATCCTACAACATCCAATGAGGGTCCAAGGTCTAAGGCTTGGTCATTACAAGAGTTTAAGGTCCAAACATGCATCAATATGGAGTTTACGGCCAAGGAAGATCTCGGGCGGTAAACTCATGATCTTCATGGGGAAAGCATGTTTAGATGGTGTATTTCAAGGCTTCCTAGTAGATATGAAGTATAATGAAGGGATACTTACGATATGGAAGCTAAAAGAGTTGATTTCGGGCCAAAACACTAGTGTGTGTTCTTGGTGTTCTTGGTGAAAGTTGAAGATCTAGTCAAAAGTTGATTTCCATGGATGAAATCAATGAATGAAGCTAGTTAAGAAGGTGTATCAAATAATTAAGGGATAGAACACTTACACTTTTGAAGATCTAAGATGAAAAGTTGGATGTTACTTGAGAGAGAATGGAAGAAAATCGGCCAAGGAAGGAAAGAATGGAAGAAATGGCCAATACTTTTATGTATAGGGGTGAGTTTACGGCCCACTTGGTGTTTACGGCCGTAAACTCTAAGTGTTGTGGCCGTGAACTCTTGGTGGTGATGGTTAAGGCTTGTATGTTGTTCATTGGCTCTAGCAGGTACTTCCTAACACTCATTCCTTGAGTGTATTGGGCTCCGAACACTCAAACAGACACTAAACAGTGCTAAAAGATAGTAGGAGTGAGTCTGACTTTGATTGAATTGAATGGCTTTTAAAGCAAAAATTTTCGGGTTGTCACATCATCCCCCTGTTAGTGGGAATTTCGTCCCGCAATTCAGATTCGAAAGTGAATACTCATGAATCATGAAAAGGATAGGTACTTCCGTTCCATCTGCATCCCTTGTCCTGATTGGTGGGAAGGTCTAAGATTGGCTTCTGAGTTTATTCGCATGGCATCACGATCACTCGTAGTCTTGAGCAGTCTCCGTCCTAAAGTTCATAATAGAACTCACACTGGGTTCATAAATCGCAGCCTCATGTATATGAGTCGTATATAACTAAGATTGAAAAGGCAATCGAATAAATGATTCTTCTCTAAGCTCACATCCAAACAAGGAAAAGAAGTTAAAGCGGAATCATCAATTCTAAGCCTGTAGAACCTTGATTATGTACCACCCTTGTGTATACATTCTTCAGCGATAGATTAGCCGTATGGGTCCTTGGTATTGAACTTGACGTACTGTACGAGTGTTATTCTGGGGAGGTTTGTTGTGGTTACTTCAGGAAAGTTACGAAACATAAGGCACTCTACGAATGAGTACCTCGGAGTTCTGGAACGATGGCTTCGCTAGAAAGTCGATTACGGGGAAAAGAATTTTTGCACGAAACTGGCACTGTGAGGATCGAATCGACTCAGGTCAAATGACAATGTCGGACTACTCGGAATAGCTGGCGTTAGACTATTTCAGAAAGGTATTACCAAAAACACAACAGTGCAACCCATGAAAGAGTTTTAGTACATTAGTTTTATCTATGATACTACAGCTGCGAACAAAGTATACTGCAAAAAGCAAGTACAAGCAGCACGAGAGTCCCTAACACTGATGGGATCTCGCAAAAGATATGACTCGAGTTGCACTAGTTTTTAAAAGTTCATAAGTCTAACATTTTCGCTACGGAACATACCAGAATTTCAACGTGGATCCGGAGTAGTCTCTCCTGCGGCGGTGATCATCGGTATCCTTCCGTCTGCGCCAGAGTTCCTTGTTATTGGGCAATCCCTCTTCATGTGTCGCGTTTCGCCACACCCATAGCAAGCCTGGCTAAATCCGGCGGCAGGGACTTGGGAGATAGGCTGTGCCGGTGCTCTACAGAAACGAGCAGTGTGCCCCTTTCTGTTGCAATTTTTACAATGCATCTCACGGCACGCTCCGGTGTGATGAAATGGGCACCTGTCACACTTCGGAAGTGTTCCAGCATAATTATTGGCAGTTGCTGGGTTGACAGGAGTTGTAGCAGCATAAATCTTCACCTTTTGTGTTCATTCCCTTTTCTTATCATTCCCAGACTTTCGCTTGCAGGCATTCCCCTTTGAAGATTCAGAAATCGGGGTAATCATGCTTTCACCGGCATCATGGTCAACAAGCCTCTGTGCCAAGCGTTTGGCACTATCAAAAGTGATGGGATTCGATGATAAAACATCTCCCTGCGTTGGAGGAGATAATCCCCAGATATATCTCTCTATTTTCTTGCTCTCGGGAGTAACCATCTCTGGGCATAGTGCCGCTAGCTCACTAAATCTATTAGTGTAGGTCACTATTTCAGACCCAACCATTGAGAGATTCCAAAGCTCTTCCTCTAGCTTTTGTATCTCGCCTCTGGGGCAATATTCTTCCCTCATCAGTTCTTTCATGTTCTCCCAACCCATTGAATTTGCCACTGTAAGACCCAGTGACTGCACATGGCTGTTCCACCATGTGAGGGCTCTTTCCGTGAAAGTGCAAGCAGCAAACTTCACTCTGATCCTTTCTGGGCATTCGCAGATTTCGAAGACTGATTCTGTCTTCTCAAACCACTGCATCATAGTAAGGACTCCTTTCGTCCCATCGAAAGCTTTAGGTTTGCAATTCCAAAATTCCTTATAGGAACATCCCCTCTTATGCACATGGTTATGGGTGATAACACCGTCACCCGACTCGTTGATAACTGTCGCGTTGTAGCATTCCATGGCTGCGGATACTGTAGCAGTGACTGCTGCTTGTAATATTGCAGCATCGAATTGTGGTGGTGGAGTTGGTGCAGTAGGGGTGTTAAAGCGTCTAGGATTTCTTCTGGGAGCCATCTTTTATCTAAATAGATGAAAAGATAAAATAGGGATAAGTTTTCAGGAACGAAGTCCAGTCAAATGTTAACTGCACTAGATTTTTTGAGTGGCATGCAAACAATTCATAACAGAGGTCGATAGACTTATGAATTTATGGTTGTGGTTATCCCTAACTGAAATCCTATGAACTGATTCACTGAAACTTACGAGTTGTAATTATAAAGACTTTAAGCCTACCATATAGTGTGAGTAGTGTATTCACTTACTCACTAGGTTGTATTGGTCCATTAGCTATTAGGGCGACGCGTAAGGTTTTCTGCCACCTCGCATGACTCGCGAGTGGTTTCCTCCTTGTTCCTCCTTGACTCCTCTGTTGACTGTCCTAGTGAGGTGGTGTCTCTAGCTAAGTTGTCGGTGCGAGAATGGGAATGTCTAAAGTATCTATGAGAATACTTAATCTATTTCTAGTACTAATTTTTAACTTGAGATCCTTATTGAATCTTTCTATAATCACCTAGGGTATACAAATTATATATAACTCGGATCGAATAGACATTCGGATATGTGATACTACTCTAAATCCACATCCAAACAAGGAAAAGGAAGTGAAGCGAAACCACACATTCTAAGTCTATGAGATCTTTATTATATATAACTCTATGATGTATACACTCTGCAATTATAGACCGATCAGTAAGGGTCTTTTAATTCTCACGTAATTAATTATATTTATTTAAGATACTCATATAGTATCTCTGTTTTGTGTTTGTTTCTTAAGTTTCTTGTTATTGTACACTCTTAGTATTGTTATTGGATAGTATCTTAAAATACCCCTATAGTATTTTACTTTACGTTTTCTTCTAAAGAAATCTTTGGACCTAGAATTTGGTAAGTTTTAGGTTTGTCGCAACACCACTATCATTCCTGAACACACGTTCACCATATCTCTAATAAATATAGTTGATCAGGCTATATTCATCCCATATATGATTACATAACTGCCCAGGTTTGACTGTTGTGTCCAACAATTAAATACTTTTGTTCTTTTCTAATTGTGATACTTGTTCTAGTATGTATATATGTGAGCATGTATACTTCTGGATAATATTGATATATTTATAAGTATACTTTTAGATAGAGCACTTCAGCCCCATTGTATTTATAGTTGTATATCTTTTATAGGTTGATATACTTAGTTCACTATAAACAATGCTTTGATACCAATCTGTCACACCCCAAAACCGGAACGGCGGAAACGTTCGGGGGTGGAGGACAACATATATAGTATCACAACAATTGAATAATAGTAAGTAAAGCAACAACATTTTTTAGTATAAATGTAAAAGTGATTACATCGGGTTCAAAACATTACATGTTGTTATAGTATAATAGTATCAAAAGCTAAGACAAGAAACTACAGCTCTGTCTTCATGAACTCCGGTGTGGGTACCTGTCATAATATATTCCTGTGAATACAAGTATTTTGAAAGCGAGTATCAGCTATAAAGCTGGTGAGTGCATAAGGTTTAGTTTAAAGTAAGAAACTTCTTTGATAATTGAACAAGTTTGAAAGATCGACAAGAAAAACCTATATTTTCTTAAAGTAAAGTGATACTGAAACAATTCCCTCTATAATCATTTAGTTTATACTAATTACATATAATCAATACGAGACGGATAGTCGATTGTGTGATTCGATCGTACCCCCACATCCAAACAAGGAAAAGGAAAGTAAAACTGAGTTCACACATTCTCCAATCTATCTAGTCTTCATTATATATAACCCTAGCGTATAAACTAAAGGATTATAGTTCCAATTAAAAGTAATCTATGTTATACTGATTCTGACTAAGTGATGAGTTAATATCCATGAAAACATAGCTTATACACGTTATGATATAATCAAGATTGGGCGGATAATAAATTGTGGGGTTCTACCCTAGTTTCACATCCAAACAAGGAAAAGAAACTAAGTTAGAAATCTCACATTCTATTGTCTATCAGATCTTCATTATATATAACTCGGGAATGTATAAGCGAGGAAATCATAATATTAACCTTCTTACGAATCCTTTATAATGAACTAGAATACCTAGTAAGTGTTACTAGAATACCTAGAAAATGTTACCATTGATCCTAGGAAAACCCATATTCCCTAACTGTTATCGAACTGTGGTTTTATCTCCGAAAACCGTTATACTGAAGGTTGGCGTACTGTCTTATGGAATAGTTAGCTTGTAACTCTCCAAAATTACGACTTAACGAATGTATAAATATACTATGGAATAGCATACTTAGTTTTATATCTCATAAAACCATTCTTGTGTTGGATATTATGCTATTAAAATAGCAAGTTCAGTCTCACTTCATAGTATAATAAGTATACTATGAAAAGACTATAGTACGATCGTTTTCTTCCTCTAAATAGTATTTTGAATACTCTTTGAAAAAATTATCCTGTGATTCACTTAGTACATACTTATTATACATAATCAGAAACGGGCGGACAGTTGATTGTGCGATCCTGTCCTACCCCCACATCCAAACAAGGAAAAGGAAAGCAAAACAGAGTTCACACATTCAACCGTCTCTCAGTTTCTCATTGTACATATCATATGTGCATATACTAAGCAATCACAGGAACTACTACCTATGTTCTTGTTATACTTAGGTGTTGGTACTATGCGCGCGTACCCACCTATGATTGGTGTCGTGGTACTATGCTCGCATACCCATGTTAACTGAAGGTACAGGACCGTGCCCGGGTACCCCTTTTACATCTGGTTTGTGGTACATCGAAAGATGTACCTTTTTGAGTTCCTTAGATTTAGTTCGTAATCCTGTTGGTATTTTCTGAATAGATAAGACTAACAAGTATTATATCTCTATGTATTGCTATGACTTCAATGAGCTACCAAGTGATAAGAATTGATCTACCAAGTAAGGGGCATTGACTCTCTAAACTATACTCCCTATAGTTTACTAGTAAGTTCTGTGTAACTGACTGACTGAACCGAACTGAACTAAACTGACTT
The DNA here is from genome assembly GCF_052849685.1 of Lactuca virosa. Lineage (NCBI taxonomy): Eukaryota > Viridiplantae > Streptophyta > Magnoliopsida > Asterales > Asteraceae > Lactuca > Lactuca virosa. The sequence continues at coordinate 302,570,723 of NC_136433.1, read as the reverse complement.
AACACGAAAGAATACCATTGCTACCCAAGGTATTAAACTTACTTCTAGAACTTTTATATCTACATACATATACATAATATATAATTAATATTTAAACGACATTCGGACAAACAACCATACTCTAAGCCCACATCCAAACAAGGAAAAGGAAATAGAGCTGGTAGTCAGTCCTAAGTCCTTTAAACACTACTTATATAACTATATCTACATAGACATCAATTATACACAATATAAGTTAAAAGATTTTATAAAACATTTAAAAGCATTTTATAATATTTAAAAGTGTTTAACAGCATTTTGATGACTTGATGTCATCTACAACATTTAAAAGAGTTTAAAAGTATTTTTGATGACTTGATGTCATTTACAACATTTAAAAGAGTTTTATTTATAATAAACACAATTACTTGTGTTTAGACTTGTATTCCCCCCCTTAAAATAGTGAAAAGTGATAAAATGTAGGGGTATGAACTCACCTTATTATTGGTGATCCAAATGATTCTAGTAGGGATGAGAAGTTCCACGAATGAAGTTCCGATACACAAGTGATTCCTAAATGACATATATTTTTACATATATGTATATAATTAGTCTATAATACAACTAATCATGAAGGGAAAACAACCTAAGGGACTAAGGAACATTGGCTTGAAGTGTTGAATCACATGTGATTCATCAAAGGAAAGTGAATGGCACTAACTTGGAGTTTACGGCCATGGGTTTACGGCCAAGGGAGTTTACGGTCGTAAACTCATGGTCAATTATACATATGTGTGTGTTTTAAGATCCTACAACATCCAATGAGGGTCGAAGGTCTAAGGATTGGTCATTACAAGAGTTTAAGGTCCAAACATGCATCAATATGGAGTTTACGTCCAAGGGAGATCTTGGGCCGTAAACTCATGATCTTCATGGGGAAAGCATGTTTCGATGGTGTATTTCAAGGCTTCCTAGTAGATATGAAGTATAATGAAGGGATACTTACGATATGGAAGCTAAAAGAGTTGATTTCGGGCCAAAACACTAGTCTGTGTTCTTGGTGTTATTGGTGAAAGTTGAAGATGTAGTCAAAAGTTGATTTCCATGGATGAAATCAATGAATGAAGCTAGTTAAGAAGGTGTATCAAATAATCAAGGGATAGAACACTTACACTTTTGAAGATCTAAGATGAAAAGTTGGATGATACTTGAGAGAGAATGGAAGAAAATCGGCCAAGGTAGGAAAGAATGGAAGAAATGGCCAAGACTTTTATGTATAGGGGTGAGTTTACGGCCCACTTGGAGTTTACGGCCGTAAACTCTAAGTGTTGTGGCCGTGAACTCTTGGTGGTGATGGTTAAGGCTTGTATGTTGTTCATTGGCTCTAGCAGGTACTTCCTAACACTCATTCCTTGAGTGTATTGGGCTCCAAAAACTCAAACAGACTCCAAACAGTGCTAAAAGATAGCAGGAGTGAGTCTGACTTTGATTGAATTGAATGGCTTTAAAGCAAAAAATTTCGGGTTGTCACAAAGAGTGACGAACCTTTCTTGGTTCCACTTGAAGAGGAGTCATCAAGGGACTTTCCCTTGGTACCATTCAAAGGGTTCTTCCTCTTCTTTACTCTACCTTTCCCGATTGCCAAGACAGGGGTGGAGTTTGGAGTAGGAGTGGTAACAACCGATTTACCCTTAAGACCACTTTCGCGGGTCTTCAAGAGTCCTTGAAGTTTGCTGAGGCTAACTTCCTCCTTGTTCATGTGGTATGTCATGCGGAATTGATCATAACACGAAGGTAAGGAGTGAAAAATGATATCTATTGCCAACTCCTCGGGGAAGTTCACATTCAATTTCAGCAAACGGTCCACATACATTTGTATTTTCTGCATGTGGCCTGTGATGGGTTCACCATCCTTCATGCTGGTTGTTATCATGGAGGAGATGATTTCACATCGCTCTTGACGAGCACTCTGATGGTATCGGTCCATCAAATCTTGGTGCATATCAAAAGGATAGTAGTCCTCATAGGACTTTTGGAGCTCGGCTGTCACATTGGCCAACATGACGTATGCCACTTTAGTAGCATCTCTTTCATGGGCCTGATATTCAGCGATCTCCTCAGGAGTAGCAGACGACTCGAGTTCTTTAAGCTCCTTGTCGAGGACATATTCTTTGTCCTCATACCGAGTGACCATCCTGATGTTCCTGATCCAATCCATAAAGTTGGATCCATCAAAGATAACTCTCCCACAAAGGTTCATGAGAGAGAAGGAGCCGGTAGGGTTTGATCCAGAAGCAACATTGTTGGAAGACATCTGAAAAGAAGAAAGACAAGTTTAGATTAGATATAAAGATAGTCCTTAATAAAACACCCAAATGTAATATTAAGGCTAGGACCCAACACAATATTTTATAACTTAGAAGAGGGATGCCGTAATCCAAGCTATAAAATATTTGAAGGTAGGTGAATGACGATTCACCAATTTCCACCATGAAAAACGAAATAAATTATTAGGTTTTAATTGGTTTTGAAACTCCTAGATTCTTTGAGATTCATTGTACTTTTCAATGGCATGTTTCAATCTCGAGTGTGCCCTTCAGGTTTTGTGACTGGGATGCCGAGGATCACAAAACAAGGTGTGAAGTAACCATGCAAATTACTTGGTACACTTAATATTTACCCCTCAATCGATGTGCCGGTTAACCACACGCGCTCCACCGATACTATGATAAATATTAAGTTACCCTTTGCCTACCTTGTTAAGTCCATGTTAGTGTGCCGGTTAACCACACACGCTCCACTAACGACTTAATCAAAGTGCAAAGTGTAATTTCATGGGTTAGCACCTTATTCACATTTTCCTAAAGTAACTAATATTGGGAATTTATAAAAAAAAATTAGTTACTTTATATTCATCATACTTTTAATGAAGATTTAAAGTCCTTGTCTTACCCGTTCGGCTAACGACCCTCCACCGATCAAGGAAGCGGTGGGTGAGAGTGGACACCCATTAAGCTGCCATTTTATAGGCAACAACCTTATACCCCCTTATAGACCGACTTCGTCAATGAGGCCTACTAACGGTAAAACGACTTGATCTTATACATATATAATTATTATTAAACTCATAATATTATAAAGTATAAGGTTTGAATTTTAACTTTTAAATTTCTAGGGGTTGGAACTAAATTTTTTTAGACTAACTTTACATGTTCCAAAACTTGAGGGAAAGTTTTGTAACTTTCAAAACTTTTCATCTTTCATAACTTATGAGTTAATGGTTTAATAAAATGAGTGACTTTTTATTTTATGTAACCTATGTGTTTCTTTAATGGACTTTAAAAGAAAGACTTTTGGTAATCCATAACTTGAGGACAAATTATGGATTCCATTAAAACACATAATGATCATGAATTAAACATTAAATAATTTTAACAAGTAATTCCTATGATCTATCAAGAACTCATAAGAACATGAATATTCCTATCAAAATTTCAAGAACAAATGAACACATATAAACATGAAATTTTGATATTAGCCATTGTAAATGGATTAGAACAATCATTACACCATCTAAAACAAGTTTTAAAACACCAAAACAATTTAGGGTAATGTTTCTAGTCCATTTCCAGCAGCAAAACTCGAAAATCTGCATTTAGGGGCTCCTACTCGTTGAGTGAATTAACCTACTCGACGAGTAGGATGAGTTTCCTCATGGACTCGTCGAGTCCCCCCATGGACTCGGCGAGTTCATGCTGCAGAGTGCAGAAAAACTGAGTTTTTTCACAATTTTGCATCAAGTATCAAACAAACAAGCCTAGTCTCTGCTACCACTGAAGGGTTTTGAGCATTCTAACACTCCTATGGTGTACATGCAACCCTAGAAACCTTGGATCTATGTTTTATCTATGGTACATGCAAAATTGATTTTCCAAGGTTCATAACCTATCTAGCATACATGGGTAACTTCTAATCATAAAAGATATTAAGAAATCATACCTTGTAGTAGTTTGGATTCCTTGATAAACCTTGTGAGCCTAGCACCTCAAGTGTGATGCCTCAAATGTCTCACACAACACCAAATGCACTTGGAATAACTTAGAGAGAAATGAAGAACACTTAGAAATCGGCTAGCCCTCACTTGTATGCTTAGTGACCGATTTTGGTGAATAACATGAGGCTTATATAGTGTGTTACAATTAGGGTTACACCATGTAAACCCTAATTGTCATGACTTTTCATTTCCATGACCCATGGGTTCTATAACCACCATGGAGCATCCTATGGGTTTTAGCCCAACTTGATAATCCATGGAGCATTAGCCCACTATACAAGTATAGGTGATTTACATAATCAACCGATATATTTAATTAGTCTTCTTTTAATCACTTAATTAATTCCAAATTAATTCTTGATCAATACTAATTAAATAATATTATTAATATCTTAGAACTTATAATATATTAATAAACCTTAAGTGTTATTTCTCTCTTTTTTAGTCTATCCAAATGCATGATGCCATGCAACTCAAATGGACCATGCTAATTGGGTCAAGTACATTCGAGAAATAGTTAGGAACTTAGACACCTAATCCAACAATATCATCAGACTTCAGTTTGTTGATAGTGGTTGTTCCAGGCACATGATAGGAGGCATCTCTCAACTTTACAACATTCAGAACTTTGTTTGAGAGTATGTGTCCTTTGCGGGAAAGAAAGAAAGGAAAGCATCACTCATGGGTTTTGTGCTTAAAGATGTGAAGAATTTTCGGATCTGTTATGAGATTATGCGTGCTGTTCTCAGACCTTCTGGATACAAATTCAATCGGTGACTTACGGTTTGAGTTTTCTTCTCGATACTCCTGAGTTTATCTTAAACTGATTCATTTTGAAATCATTTTTTTTCTTTCTTATAGTTTTTCTTTGGTAGGTGTTGATTGGGAAGTGATATCAAGAAAGTGATAACGGGCAGTCTAAACATGTGTAAGGGACTGAATCTGAATTGTCTAGACTCTGTGTTTAATGTGCTGGTACGTACGAAGGATTTGACAGTGAGGATTTAGATATGATCGTTTGGACTGACCATACGACGCTCAGGTAGATTGAGCAGTGATATAAACATGGGAACCCATGGGATACACTAAATTAATACGCATCTAGAACTGTGGCTTAAGTTTTCCTTGATGTACGAAATTTTGTCCTTAATTCTGGTTCTGATAGGGCGACTGGGGGGTTCTGATAAAGTAGGTCTGTAGGAAATTATTTTCTTGCTTTCTATCTGTCAGTCATATATTGCTTCCTCTGCATGATTGGAAGAGATTTGACCTGGAATGCAACATATGCAACTCATTTCTATACACCTCTTTATCTATGCAATTCTTTTTATCTGTTAGTCATATGTTGTCTCCTCTGCGTGAGTGAAATGATCTGACCTGGAACACAGCATATGCAATATTCTACCTCTCAATCCCTCTATCCTAGTTAGCCATATGTTGTCCCCTCTGCGTGATTGAAAGAGATCCAACCTGGGACACAACATATACACCTATTTCTAAATCTGACTGCCTTCTTAAGAATAGTCTATTCACCTAAAGTAAGGAGTTCTTTAGAAGTTCTTGATAATCAGGGTATATCGGGAAGTGGGGAACACGTTATAGTGCAACTAAAATTGAACCCTTAAGAGGTTGTCTGTAGATCTCGCTGCTTAATTTAAGTGGACAACAATACCCGTGGTCGTCGTCAACTAAATGGTTTATTTAGAAAAGTTTGGTAATATTCTTCGTGTTTAAGTGGACCACAATACCAGCAATTGACCAGATCTATTCATGAAGGTGAAGGTACCGATAAACAAAGTTAAGACTGTCTCACAACTTTGATCCCAAATATTTTTGTTTTTGTTAAATTTGTTCATTGTTTTCCTCTATGCACAAATTTAGGGGGAGAATTAAAAAGAAAAAAAAATTCAAAAATCAAACAAAAAATCAGAAAATTAAAAAATCTCACAAAAATCAGAAAATTAAAAATCCAAAAATAGTGTTATTTCTGTTTTATTTATTGTTCAGAAAAAAACAAAAATCCAAAAATATTTTTGTTTCTGTTTTAATTTTCAGAAAATATGAAAAATACAAAAATATTGTGTGCTAAGTTTTATTTTAGTTTTGTTTTGTCTTGAAAAGTGAATTCAGATGTAGATGAGACTCATGGAGACTGTATCGAGATTTTCTGAGTCAAGGCTTCATCCGTGATCATCAAAGAATTCTCATTTGAATGAGCAAGAAATGAAGACTATTCTTTCAACTTTCAATCTTTTAACCCCAGAAGCAAGGTCAAGCTGACTTTGAGATTATGTGACAAGTTGCATTGAAGCCTCCTCAATCAATTTGCTGCTATCTTGTACCTACTGAAGTGATCCAGAAGATTATTTCTCTCTGATATTCTCTCTGAAGATTCTCAAGCTGAAAACGCTATCTTTGAAGAATCAATACATCAAGCCTCCTCACCCAAAGTGCGTTCATAGTCAAATTTTGAAGAAAAGCCCAACTACTCAACATGAAGTCATTCAGTGAAGATTCATAACGTTCATCTTGAAGTTGTGAAGAATTTGAAGATTAATGTTGAAGCCAAGCTCACAATGAAGATTAAAAAGAAAAGTCAGCTACCTTTTTAGGGGGAGTTTGTTGGGTCAGTTAGAAAAGAAAGCTATAAACCAAGGGAGAGATTGTTGGGTCAAAAATATGGTTTATACTTTACTTTTCTAGGGGTTATTAGTTTTTGGTCATGTAATATGTTTTTGCAGTTGTGTTTACGACCATGATGGGTGTTTACGGCTGTGAAGTGGTTCACGGCCCATGTGCCATATATATAAGTGTTAGTAGTGAGGTCATAGGGGGTTAGGAGAGTTCACGGCTAAGAGAGAGAAAAGAGCTTAAGTGTGTGTTAGTGTGTGTGAATCTCATGTAAAGGAGCATCATTCTATTCATCAATACATTGGGATTCATATTATTATTCTTCTCCTTCTTCTTCATCTGCTCTTGCATCATCCGTTTGATCGGGATTCCCCACCATCAAGCGGATCTGATTGATACACAAGCGAATTCGGGACTTATATAAAATGAAGATTAGGGTTAAGTGTTCCTACTTAACCCGTTAATGACTTAATCCATTAAGTCCACCACTCCACTAGTCCATACATACAATGTGGTCGGCATTAATTCATAATCCCAATCCAGTCATCCAAAATGCGGGTCCCGACAATCCAAAACCCATATATCCAATATTAGGGTTTTCTAAACCCTAATTAGGGTCTCCATCCCAGTCGCGATCAAACTTGCCCATTTGTTAAGTTTTTAGGTTAATTAATTATTAATTAAGTTAGGCACCACCCACTACTACCTCGGGTAGTGGTGGTCAATGGCGGCTCACGGCGGCGGCCACCACCTCACGGCGGTAGTGACGGGTTTTTCTTAATTATTCCAATCAAAATACAATATTACAACGAATTAACCAAATGAACACACACACAAATATCACATACACACACCCAGCCACCCTTGTGGCGGCAGGCAGTGGTTAGGGGTTATAAGGTGGCGGTGCCGGAGGGAGTGAAAGGTGAAGGTGGCGGCTGGAGTAAGGTTCCTAGGGTTAGGTTTACCGGGGTGACAGGTTTATATACCCGGTCTCCTTAAACTTATTTCCATAATGACGAAAATAGTCCCACCTTTCCTTTTTCTTTCAAAGTAATTCTATAATTTACCTTTTTAACCCTCAAATACAAAATCCATTTAAATTCAGGTCCAATACTTACCAAACACCCCTTGACTTCTGAAAATCTTTACAAAGCCAATCTGGAACTTACAATTTAACCCCTGAAATTCTAAATTATATCGTTTGGCTCTCCGAAACAAACACCCCGCTCAATATTATGGATTTTAGGGCCATTTTAAAATAATATAAAATATAAATTTACATCTTGGGGTTCCGAATTTATTATTTTATTACTACATTTTAAATGGAGTGTTTCCAATTATATGAACCCACCACCCCTACTAGGAGGGATTTATGATGAGAAGATGTCCACAGATTCCAAACGAAGTTAGCACAATTTTTTTATTTAATTTTTAATTCATATGTTCTCATATAGTAATTATATACTAATTGAGATGTTTGTTTAAAGATAAGCTTCACAACATGTTATTTCTCTTTATAAGCTTGTTTTGCTACCTTTTCTACTTCCCTTGCTTGTGTTGTTTCAGAATGACAAAGAGCTTCTTACAGCTTGCTTGGATTCATCTCAAGACTTATTAGTTCCCCCGATCCTCTATCAACTTTTAAAAGTTAAAAATAAATTAGCACCTTACAACCTTTCAGCATTCAATTTACAATCAATCAACTAGAAAAATCCAAATATAGAGATGGAATGAATATAAACGGTAAATCAAGATGTTGTGAAAACCCCTTTGAGAGAGTAATTATTGGGACGTTAGATAGGGTTGGAAACATTCATTGAAATGGACTTAACGATAAAGAAAAAGGATAAAACAAATAGTTTGATTCTAATTTTTAGGATAAAAATTATCATCTACCCACGATGCTAATGAATTGTTCATTTATGCACATCTATCTGGTCTCTTTAAAGTTACCAACTTGTGCTTTGAAGTGTATGAAATAGTTATACATGAAGAATTAACGCATTCTCCATTTGTACACCTCTCTTTTTGTAATTTTTTTTCTCTAATTGTCCAATAACTCATTAAAGGCAATCAATTGTTGAGATCCTTTACGAATATAGCGCCATATATTGGAAAAAAGGAGTAGAAACCATTTAATTTAAGATTATACATGCATTCGATGTTTCAAAACTTATGATACATCAGCTCGTCGTATAGCCAACAAGTTGTTAGTTTGTAGCTAACAAATGAGTCAATCTCAGAAATCAGCTCCATATAGGTTAAACCAATTTCCCAATGTACACCATAATCGAGGGGAAAATTATGAAGGTAGTTGTATAATCAGTTTTGAAAACTATTGAGATTAAATTTCCACAAATATAAAGAAATAAGTGGATAAAATTAATAGATCTTTAATACCTTTGTGAGATTTGATTATTTAGCATCATCTAGAGTGTTCATAAGAATGACCTTGTTCATTGGTGCCAACGGCTCCAATGAGAATCCTAAACAAAAAAAATAAGAGAAAAGGAAAACAGTTTGGTGTTTGTCGGAAGTTATTGAGAGAGAGAGAGAGAGAGAGAGAGAGAGAGAGAGAGAGAGAGAGAGAGAGAGAGAGAGAGAGAGAGAGAGAGAGAGAGAGAGAGTAAAGAAGCGGTGGTGATGACAGTGGTGCGATAATTTGGTAGCAGAGGTGGTGGAGAGTAGGTTTTAATCAATACAACAAGGGAAAATTAGTTAAAAAGGTAACGAAGTTTCAAAAATATACAAAAAAGACCATTGTCTTTTTTTAGTACACAAAGTACCATTGAACCGACTATTGTAGATAACCATCAGGTTACCCGTTTTCTAAAATGTTCAAAAATTATCTTTGTTTTTTTTAGTACAAAAAAATACCATTAAAGTATACTATTTGTATGCAGAATACCAACGAAGTACACATTCATTCAAATAAAACCGTCGTATACAGAATACCAACGAAGTACCAGGTAATTCATGTAAATGGAAAAATGACTTAAAAGCATAACGAAGTTTCCAAAATGTTCAAAAAATATCACACTTTTTGTTAACTTCGTTGTTGTCAGATTATGTAGAACACAGTCACCGAAGATCATGCACCGTCATATCAGTTCACAATAGTTGTGCCATCTCTTTCATTCCCTCACTCGATCATTCTTGTGGTAACATCAGAAGTTAGTGGGTAATAAACTTAGTTAAACATTATTGCTTCCCGGTCACATTATATGTCTTAAACCTAAAACATATGTATATTATATAGATACACATATTATACATCAAGGTTAGCCGTTCATTAGTGTTGTGAAATAAGAGAGATACAAAGGTGAAACGAGTGTGACATTATGTCATGGGAATTCCTAAATGTAGATGTATAGAGTAGGAGTTGCGTTTAATTCTCTGGGACCAGTGAGAGATGAATGGTCAGGAACACTCAACATCATGTGGCTGATTTGATGACGATTTGTAGTCAAATTAGAGAGTATGTGTTGGAGCGCTTGAACGACTTGCATCCTAATTGATGTATTCTTAGTTATGTATTTTTGTGTAATTGTATTTAGATACAAACTATCGAGTGGAGCAATGAAATAGAGTACACAACTGGTGTGAATAGGTACGATGGTGAATAATCTTCGATGATCGTGTTCTATACAATTTGGAAACAACAAAGTTAACAAAAGGTGCTCTGTAAAAACAATAATGATATTTTTTTGTACGTTTTGGAAACTTCATTGGTATTTTTTTGTACTAAAATATGTACTTCACTGGTATTCTGTGTACAAACGGTATACTTCAATGGTATTTTTTGAACATTTTGGCAACTTCGTTACCTTTTTAAGCCATTTTTCTGTTTACCTCAGGTAACCAGTTACCATAAGGTTTTATTTGAAAACATTTATACTTCGTTGGTATTCCGTGTACAAAAAATATACTTTAATGGTATTTTGTGTACTAAAAAAAGACAGTGGCCTTTTTTATACATTTTTGGAACTTCGTTAACCTTTTAAGTCATTTTCCCTTTTTAAATTTGAGTATCAGAAGACCACGAACTAAGTCACCAAGAACAAATTTGTAATGCCTAGGATTCCATACCAGGTATAACCAAAAAATTTCATTTATCATTTAAAAGTTTACAATAGTCTTGGTGTACATTAGTACTCTGAAATACAAGTAGTTATCACAAGAATCACATTGGCCTCAAGTATAGGATCGAGCCGGGCGTCACAAATATAAACTTGCAAAACAAATCATCATAATAACACAAGCCTCACAGATTAGTGAATAATAGCTACTAAAAACATAATAAATTATATCATATAAATCACATTATAACTTATTTCTCACTTAGTTAACAATTAATTAATGTAATTAGCGGTGTTATCATAACTAATCTCTCCGTGATAATCTAATTCTTATTCAGAATCTCCTCCTCAGTTAATAATCTATCTCTCTCTTATTAATCTATTTCTTAATCGTGATCATTCCCCAATCAATGATCTCTCTTTTTCTTTCTTTCTTTCTTTCTTTCTTTCTTTATCTCTCTCTTATTTCTCTCTCTCTCTCTCTCTCTCTCTCTTTTCTCTCTCTCTCTCTCTCTCATGATTTATCTCTCAATCTACAATATATTTATCAATGTCCCACACTATCATAATTTATCTTTCCTAATATTAATAATTCTATCTATTAAGATATATCTCTTTCAATAGGAATTAATCTCTTTATCCTAATCTATCACGTGTTCATGAATAATTTATCTAACATTGTGACAACCCGAAAATATTTTTGCCTTCTAGCCTTGTTAAGGGTGATTCTATTGGGTTTTAAGCCTAGTACACTTGAGGAATGAGTGTTAGAATGTACCTGCTAGAGACACTGTGCAACATTCAAGACTTAGCACCACCAAAAAGGAGTTCACGGCCAAAGTACATGAGTTTACGGCCATAAAGTCATGGTTGGCCGTAAACTCCCCTATAAGTCTCCATTTCCTTCACTTTTCCTTCATTCTCACACTTCCACCTCAAGAACACTCCCATTCTCTGTCAAGTATCATCGAGATTTTCATTCCCGATCTTCCAAAAAGTAAGTGATTCTTTCCCTCTACTTGTTGTTATCCTTCTTCTCATGAATCACCCTTCGATTTCATCCATGGAAATCAAATTTTTGCTAGATCTTCATCTTTCACCAAGAACACCAAGAACACCCACTTGTTCTTGGTGGCCGTAAACTCATCTAAGGGCCTCAAAAGTGTGAGTATTCCATCTATCTTCTAGTTAGCCTTGTTAAACACTAGATCATAGCCTTGAAACATCATCAAAACTCAACATCAATGAGAGTTTACGGCCAAAGAGCATCTCCCTTGGCCGTAAACCCTAATTATGGCCAAGTTTTGAGCCCTAAACACTTCTAGACACTAGCTAACCTTTGGGACACTTGAGCCTTTGAAACTCCTTGCCTTTAAGACCCTAAATGAGACCATTGGGAGAGTTTACGGCCATACACTTTTTAGTGTGGCCGTAAACACCTCAACACCTTCTAGAAAGTTGGTTTTGCTCATCTTCTTGTAGAGCAATAGTCCCTCAAGCTTCCCAAGCATTCAAACACCCTCTTATACACCTTTTACCATGAGTTTACGGCCCAAAGCTCCATGGCCATAAACCCATGTCCGTAAACACCATTCATTGGCCTTGAACATCCCTTAGATGAATCACATGTGATTCTAACACTTGGTCCAAGTGTTTCCCAGTCCCTAGGGGTGTTTCCTTTCATATAGTTGTTTATAAACACTATATTCATGCCAATATATGTCATCATATGTCATTTAGGACTTGTTGTGTCTCGGAACTTCCTTCGTGGAACTTCTCATCCTTACGCGCATATTCGATTGAATCACCCATATAAGGTGAGTTCATACCCTGTAAAGAATCTTTTAAACTGTTTTAAATGCTTTCAAGGGGGGGAATACAAGTTGAACACAATGATAATTGTGTAATTGTTTGTTATAAACATTTTCAAAAGATTACTTATGTCATTTATAAGTAGTCAAAACATTTCAAAAACTCTTTTAAAGTTATGTTACTTTATAGTTTAACAAAACTCCGTTTTTAAAGTACAAGCATAACTTAGTAGAAAAATGAGTCTTTTCAATATCAGTTCAAGTAAAATACTAGTAAACTATAAGGGGTATAGTTTAGAGGTTCAGTTCATACACGATAACATAAAGAGAAACAGGGAGGTAGATACAATACACGATAACATAAAGAGAAACAAGGAGGTAGATACAATACATCAGAGAGGCATACTATACACTATACACTATAACAGAACGAATATACTAAGATGATATAACATGAGAACACTACAGGATCTAATTATACCAATGAATCACTAACTCATTGTTCTTAACAAAAGGTGATAGTTAAATTGGGTATACATGATCACATAACTTTAATGTGAATTACACGACTAGCAATTGTTTGCTGCAGTCGCGTTTGGTTCCCAGAATCTCTTGACAGGGAGAGCGTATAGTATGGGTACTAGCCTTCACATTATGACCTTACTAAAACAAACATGTTTTAAGGTAATTAGTACTATAGAATGTCAATTCAAAAGACAACTGTGTACTTATAAATTCCCATTACTTTCAGTAAGTGACAGTTCCACTTGAAAGCTAATACACACTATTTTCGAGTCAAGATAGTTATAAACTAGGGAAAACTTACATTTTACAAACGACACACAGAACAGTCGAGTCTAGTACATTCAGTAGAAAGGGATCTATAATGCTAACTTTATGATTCCTTATTGTATACATTTAGGGATATATATTAATCGGGTCCGACAGGTAGTAGGATGTGTGCTTTCCGCTTCATTTCCTGTTCCTTGTTTGGTTGTGGGCTTAAAGCAGATACACCCAGCCTACTATCTATCTGAGCTTAGCTATATATATGTTTCGTATACACCAAGTAATCATAAGGGGTACCATGTATGGGTCAGGTCATAGGACACTAATTCAATGCACCGTTTTCTAGTACAAAACATACTTTTCAAATGAATAACTTTTGGAATAGAAAACTAGAAACTTAACCAGTAAAGGGTTTAATCCATTTTATTAAACCAGTAAAACTTAAAGGACCTTAGGTGGTTAATTCTATGATACCTTAGTTTATACACTAGGGTTATATATAATTAATATCCGATAGGTAGTTGGATGTGTGCCTTCCGCCTCATTCCCTGTTCCTTGTTTGGTTGTGGGTTTAGGGCAGATTCACACAATTAACTATCTGTTCGATATTAGATTATATATAACTAGTATAAACTAAGTGATTATAAAAGGAACTACTGTGCTTATCATTTTATTATAAGAAATAAGTTTTTTCTTAAAGAATCTTTTCATCAAATATAAAGGAACTATTACAGTTAACTCCGTGAGTACCGAGTGAATACGCAGGGGTTATATACAACGATGATCTAACAAACAATGAGATGTGTGTCTTCCGCCTCATTTCCTGTTCCTTGTTTGGTTGTGGGATTAGGGCAGATACACACAACCGATTGTTTATTTACTCTGGGTTTTATATAACTTGTATCCATTTAATACTCATAGAAAGGACTGTAGAGTCATTTTTACTTATCTTTCATCAAAGTAGGAAATATATGATTTTCTGGAGGAACAGGCAAACCTTTTTCAAAAAGAACTTACTACAACTTACTACAACTTTCTACAAACTTTCTTACTACTTACTACATCACTAAAATCTTATGAACTCACCAGCTTAAATGCTGATCTACGCTTCCAAAATAACTTGTATTCTCAGGAGACCAGTAGACAGGTTCGCGCACTCGGATTTAGAAGATGGAGCAGTATAGCTTCATGTCTTTTTGTTATTTGCTATGTATTCTATATTATGTGAATCGCATACTTTGTAAACACTTTCTTTCTAATGAAATGGTTGTTTATTACTTTGCTTACTATGATGCATGTCTTGTGATACTAAACATGACGTCCTCCGTCCCAGAACGCTTCCGCCGTTCCGGTTTTGGGGTGTGACAAACATGATCTATTTGTTAATCATAATTAATTTATCATTTATAATATATTTCTCAATAATGATTTAACTCATAATAATGAATAATTTCTTAGCAATAATCAGTTATCCAGATCTTTGTATAACTCATACATCGTATATCACATATATCACAATTACTCATAAATGGTCTATCTTTAATGTAATTCATCTCTCAATTATAAACTATTTTATCAAATATCTATCTCTCATTTATAAATTATCTTTCTGTTAATAATTTGTTTCTCAATTAAGATCAATCCTACAACCATATATTATTCTCTCGAAATAATTAATCTATTAATTATCAATTAATTACTTATTAATGATTAATCATTTAAATCATATAATGTATATCATGTATAACATATCAATGGATGTTAGAGTAGTGTTACACACTTGGTTAGTCAACAAACTTATTCTAGTTCCATGTTCAATCCTTCGCTGCCTATCAACTCGTCTTGTGGTAGCACCTAATCATTAAATAACGAGTTTCTTAAAACTTGTCATAACTCACTACTAGCTACCCTCAATGACTTCTTGTCCCCAAGCTAATCAAATATCATATTATTAACATAATATGCTTAACCTTTAAGCCATTAGTTAAATCTATCATAACATGTATTCTACAAATATTAGGGTTTATAACCCTTACAGTCTCAACTAAATCTTTAATCGTAAGATTTACTCACTAATCTTACTAACAAGTTCGTAACAGCAGCATATCACGAATACCTGTAACCTATTTTCGGGTCAAATATACCTTAATAAATATAACATATCGAAATCATAAATTAAAGGGGTAAAAGATACCTCAATGCATTTCGTACTCGGCCCCGTGTCACACGTATAATAATATAACATCTCTAGTATAATCTCCCGAGAACGGCTCCCAATCAGCATCGACGATCACGTGCCAAAACTCCCCAAATGATACATGACACTCGTTTTTATACCCTGGGCATCGCCACGTCGTGGCCTTCATATTTTGCCACGTATCACACTCTTCTGCCCTGTGTCATAATTGACTCATCAGGTGTCACGTCGTGGCCTTCAATGCCACACCGTGGGGGAATTAATTTCCATATGTCACTCTTCATTTGACACGTGTCTTAGTGACTCTCACACATTGCCACATCGTGACCTTCTATTCCATGTCGTTGGCATCAAAAGTTGACCTTTGACTTGACTTTTGTTGACTTTCTCATAATAGCAGTGTACTTTCATCTAAACTTCAAATGGCCATAAATTTCTCATACGAACTCCGTTTTCGACGATCTTTATAACCACAAAATCCTCACAACAAGCTCTACAACATTCCACAATTATACTTTGCTAAATATTATTTCTCAATTTAAACTATCTCCACACTCTATTTCTCTTTCTCGCCTCGTATCATTTTATATCTTCTGAAATGATACTTGGTCATGAAAGACAAGTACAAGTTCTCTCCTCTTAAACGATTCCGTCCTAGGAATCTCACTAAGTAAGCGTATATCAACTAAGTCTTTTTTCTTATATCATAAAATACTTGTAAGTCGTTTAAATTAATACTTTTATCAAATCTGCTCCAATTACTCATTAGTCAGAGTCTCAAACTATAATTATTCATTCATCTCAACTCATCATATATTTCGACACTTCTTTTGTCTTTAATTTGCTCTCCTTTTTATCTAACTCTTTGGCAATGATCAATTTCAATTTCTAGGGAAAAATAGTCTGACCATTAAAAAATCGATACTCCTCTTAATCATTAACATTTTTCTCAATTATCAAAATCAATCAATATTTCTACTATTAATTCACAATCGGTAATAGTTCATATATTATCATTTAAAGTCATCTATTTCTGTTAGAATTTTCTCAATTATCGACTGGTACTCGACTTATATATCGTTTCTAAGCTACACGTGTATTACTAATTATCAAGGTTGTAAAAATTGATTGACGTTAGCTAGTCAGTGGGCTGGGGTTAAGGGATTAATCGGCTAAGGGGAGATTAATCGGGGACCATTAATTGCTAATTTATTAAATTTTTAAAAATTAAATATGACTAATATCATATAAAAGTTCATAAATACCACTAATATCATAACAAAATAGGTTAATATGATTAATAAAAGACTAATCATACCTTAAATAGTTTCTATTCAGATATAATTTCTTCAAAGTGTTAAAATTTCATCAGTTTCTTCTGCTTCACTCATTGTGTATGCAGGGATTAATCGCTAGGCTCCCTCTAATCGGTCGAGTAGCGTCTAGGGATTAATCGGGACCTAGTCGGGATTTTTACAACACTGCTAATTATTAGACATGTAAACTAGAAATTTATTAAGTCTTTTACATAATGAATATCGATTAAAGAGTTCACATATTGATCCATGGCGAATCACATCTAATGTGCTATCACTCACTTCACTTGTTCTACTAGTTCTCATAATACTCAAATTAATCTTGTTATCCCCTATGGTACTTACAATGTAGTTAATTCACTCGAATATCTATAAATCATTTGGGTTAATCACTCGAATTATTCTTATTAATGATCTATTGTTAAATTTAATTTCTTATATAAATTGGTCAATATCTCATATAATCCACTCAAATTAATTATTGTAATCAGTCACTCCGATCGATAACAATTATTCAGATTAATTTCAATTACCCCGGTCAATATCAATCATTCATATCTATCTCTTCGATCACTATAAATCACACGATTGAATCACTTAAATTACTCAGAATAATCAACCAGTCAAATCAATCACCCTGATCAATATTAATCATTATGTTCAATCTCACTCAATCACACAGATCATTCACTCAATTCAGTCTAATCATTTACTTGAATTATTTACTCAAATATTAATGGGTCATTTTAACTGATCATTCTCCAGACCCTTTTTCATACTTAATTATGAGATTATTTCTCCCATAAGTTTACAATTTCTCAAATCAATTTCAATCACTTCACGAGGTGGAGGAAGTGAAGAATGATTTCCATTTCCATGATCCAATCGTGGAACATCATCTTCATGTGGAAAGCTTTTTCCCTGTGATTCAAGAAGACTATAGTTGTTAGAATTTGACATCTACAAAAGGGAGAAATTCAAGTCACTTGATTTAAGTCCTTAATATAACACCCAAATGAAATATCAAGGCTAGGATCCAACACGATATTCTACAATTCGGAAGAAGGATGTCGTAATCCAGTTGTAAAATATTTGAAGGTAGGTAAATGACGATTTACCAATTTCCACCATGAAAAACGAAAACTGAACATTAGGTTTTAAATGAATTGAAACTCCTAGATATTTTGAGATTCATTGAACTTTTCAATGGCATGTTTAATCTAGATTATGCCCTTCAAGTTTGTGACTGGGATGCCGAGGGTCACAAACAAGGTGTGAATAACCATGCAAATTAGCTTGGTACTCTCGAAGACTTTTATCACCTAATCAATGTGCCAGTTAACCACACACACTCCATTGATCTATGATAATCTATGAGCTACCCATTGTCATCCTTCATTAGTCATATATTAGTGTGCCGGTTAACCACACACGCTCCACGAACGACCAACAAGGTGCAATGTGAAATTTCATGGATTAGCACCAAATTCACATTTTTCCTAAAGTAACTAAGACTTGGGAATTCATAAAAGTGTTTAGTTACTTCGTATTTCATTATACTTATTAATGAGAGTTTGTGTCATATCCTACCCGTTCGGCTAACGACCCTCCACTAGTCCAGGGTGCGGTGGGTAAGAGTGGAGACCCAATGGCTGTCATTTTACAGGACCGTGAATGAGGCCTACAAACGGTAAGACTCTCTTTTACTTATACATATATAATATGTTAGCCTTTTAATTTTATATAGTATAAGGGTGTATTTTATACATTTAAAATACTAAGTGGTTTAAACTAGACAATTATGGATTTATTAATTCTCTTTTATTTAAACACTTAATTAATTTAAAAAGATCCATAAGGGTGTAATATGAACTATTCAAAAGGTCAAGGTTCTAAATTTAAGATTCCAAATTTAAAGCTATTTAATTTAATTTCAAATTACAAAACCAAGAGGTGCACTTTTGAAACTTTTTCAAATTACTAGAGTTTTAGAATTTATTATTCCAAAATTAAAACCTTTTTAATCAAATATAAAATACCAAAACTTGAGGGCAAATTTTGAAACTTTTCAAAACATCTAGATCAAACTTACAATAATTTAAAATAATCATATAATTTTATCTTTATCTAAAATTTGATCTAATCCAATTTTATTTGGTAAAGATAATTCAAATCAAATTTTATAAATAATTAATATGTCATATAATCTTGTAATTATTTTAAATTTGACCATTATCCTTCAATTTGATGAGGATATTCATTACCATATCAGAAAAATCGATTTTAGGCATTAAAAATGAGTTATGGTAATTATCCAAATCAAGAAACTGGTCAAAAATCGAAAAATTGGGCAGCAGATCACTGGACTCGTCGAGTCCACTATGGAACTCGTCAAGTTCATGGAACTCGTCGAGTCTATACATGGACTCGTCGAGTAGACCTGTTAGACAACAAAATTCTCGACTTTTTGATCTTTTGGCAGTTCACTTTTGCATCTATTCAATTGAAAAACGACTTAGGCTCTGATACCATTGATGGGTTTTGAGCATAACATCATTCCTATGGTGTTCATGCAACCCTAATTGCTTTGGATCTTGGGTTTTCTCTATTGAACATACAACTATGAATACTAGAGCAATAACCCTATGAACTAGCATACATAATTCGAAAATCACATATGATTAGGGTTAGAATCTTTACCTTACTTGTTATGTAGCAATAACAAGAACAATTCTTCTTGATCTTGACTTCTGATAGCCTAGTCCCCCAAGTGTTGCACCTCTAATGGACTCACAAACACCCAATGCAACAAGCTGACTTAGGAGAGAAGGATTTTCGGCTAGGGTTACTTCCCAGAAGCATTGGGTGAAAATACCTTGATATGGGGTCCTATACATAGCTGTGGGTGCTAGGGTTTTCAGGTGGAAACCCTAATACCTAACTTAGGCAACAAGCAGCCCATGAACTCGTTCCTTAGAGGCCATGGACGAAATCTATAGGGCTTCCCTATAGGATTTTGTCCACTCGACTTTATGGAGTCCATCAGCCCATTTATGCAACTATCAATGATTTGCATAACAGTCCCCCAATTAGTAATTAGTCTCATTTAATCTCAAAACTAATACTTGATTAATTTCTGATTAATTACTAATTAATAATATGATTTCCAAATAATATATTAATCTTGTAATATATTAATAAAACCATTTTGAGTACCAATTTATTATTCATATAATAAATTCTACTCTCTCTCCTCTTCTCATCCTATCAAGTTGCATGAGTGAAGGCAACCCAAAAGGACCATGCTCATAATCAAATCATGTACATACCAAAAATAGTTATGGGCTTAGACACCTAATCCAACAGTCACCCACTTGGATAAGTCTAATAACTATTATTGCAAGTACGACTTCAGAAGATATCGTATGGACATGAGACATGGATTTTAATCATTCTCTGATCTTATCAGTAACGCGTCCTTTAGATAAGGGATCATATATTCCTCCATTCTAGAAGATATCGTATGGACATGAGACATGGATTTTAATCATTCTCTCTGTCCATGTGTTGTTTCCCGATTTCCGATTTATGACGACTGACAAATTGAACAAATCAAAGCAGTCCAGGCTTGGCCAAGCGCTTTAAGGTTGTCATCACTAAATCATTGAGGGGCCCACATATATCTCTTTTATCCCACATTGGGTAAAAGGAACAGATAAACTTTGACTCATATGCTTGTGCTATTTACTCATCAAATCACACACAACAATACGTTTTATAACATCAAGTTACTGATGCGTTTACGTATTCTCAATACAAAACCGACTTATAAATAACAAATCATATGTCTCTGTTTCAAGAATATAAGATATTATCATCTCACAATCACTCGTGATAAAATCCATGAAGTGATTCACATGAGTGTGGGTTTAATCCAATACTCAAATCTTATTTCAGGAGTACTCATGAACACTGCAGCAGACTTTTGCTATATCTAAACACTTCAGACAATCTACAGACAGATTCATGACAGTCTTGCCTCAATACTTACTTCCAACGTATATTCGACTGTGGATGGTTGAATAATCTTATTATTCGGGAAGTCAAAACATGCGAAGTGAAACATAAGAATAATCGAATCCAATATGGTCTCAAAGCTTTTGAATATAAATAAACCACCTTTAATTTAATCACCATATTGATTACACATTATTCATTGTATAATGTTTCGAATAATCAACTTCATACTTGAATCAAAACAATAGTTATCCCATGCTCCAAGCATGCACACTATGTTTACCTATGGTCCTTACTTTGTGAAATAGATCAATTGAACACATTCCCAATGATACTCATTTCACAATTCCCAATCCTTATCACAAATGTAAGAATACCTAATTCTTGCCACTTATTAGAATGTGTTAGATTCTAACATTTTACGCAATGATCCATTTGTAATTTCACAGCACCAAAGTCACAAAGACTTTGTCAATGATATTACAAAGCTCTCTATTGGAGATTGTTACAAGACAACTCCATAGATATGAAGTCTCACATTCAAAGTACATTCCTTTGAGAACTCATTCTTAATAGAATCCTATCTATTCATAAATTCTTAATATCCAACTCCCATCATGGAAACATTTCCATATTTTCCATATGAGAACTCATTCTTAATAGAATCCTATCTATTCATAACAATGTCAATAAGGTTCATTCCATACTATACTTCCAACTGCCCACAAGTGATCAATCCTTAGCGAACCTTGGATTGTCCTTGACAGTTGTTTAACTACCTTAGTCATGTCTTGTTCTAGTCATTTTCCCTCTTAATGCCCCGGACATTTTGAAATAGACAAAACGGTCGAATATTACTGTATATGCAATTGATCCTGTACGAGAAGTGTATGGGATACGATTTATAATGTCTTACATAAAGACATGATACTTGACCAATCCCTTGCTATAATATTTCCATATATATAATTTCCAATGTTGAAGCACTCCAACATGGTATTCATATATATCATTGACTAAATTTGATTAAAATCTCAATCTAAGCTTTTAGATTTAAAATGAAGTATGAGTTTTTCTCCCTTACTATAGCGAAACAAATTTTCAAACTCTACAACTTTGCAAATCAAAACTTTGTCTCCTATACATAATATTGCTACCTTGCAATACTTACCATAATAATTATGCTCCCACTAGCACAATAATTATATCCTTACTAGCATAACACTTATGTTTCCAGTAGCTTTGACATGTATTCAGAAATCAGCTGAACCTCTACAAATCAATACTTATTGCCTTTCTTACCAATGTTCAGATTTATGACACGAGATGCTTCGATAAACCTTTATCTAAGCCCATACAACTTTTATAAGAAAGCCCATATGTGTGTCTAAACCTTTTCAGAACTGACGACAGTAAGTTCCGAATGTTCAAACTATTTGCCATTTCTTACAATTCGAACTTATGAAGAGGGATTCCGTAATCATAATCGAATTTGAGAATGCAAATATCACAATTGCTAACTCTTTAAAATCCAGTTAGTGAAAGCGTTTCCTCACACTTATTTTCATGAAGTGGAGAGAAACCTTGTCGCTTAGATTTTATGGTGTATGTGTTTCTATCCATGTAAATTTGTCATAACCATAATCACAAGACAATGTTTGTGACAAATCCAAACTCATATGGACTGAACTTGCTCAATCTTAATTTCTTGCCACCTTGGAGCACAAGGTGTAACAACCCGAACCTTTTTCCGTTACCGTTAGCCGATTTCCGTTTATAAAATTTGAATTTTATTGAGTTCCGTCAAATTCCTTTAGTTTGGAAAATCATTTAGTTATATATAATTAATTTCTATATAAGAGTCGGAGCCAAAATCACAAGAAAAAGCTGAGTTTCCTTTGAAGAATCAATAGTTTTCGGCCTGAGAGGTGTTCACGGCCGTAAACCCGTTTACGGCTAATGCCAGGTGGCCCCCACCACCGACCATACCCCCAGCCTATATATACGGGACTCCCACCTTCATTTGAACTTTCTTAGTCAAAAACTCTCTCATTTTCTCTCTCTACCTCTCAATCGTAAACCTCAAAACACCCTCCTTTCTTCCGAAAATCATCAAGAATCACCTTTGGAAGTTGTTTTGGAGCAGCTAAAACGCGTTTTTCATCGAATCCAACATCATTGTTCTTGAGTTTACGGCCGTACACCCTTCAAATCTTCAAATATTTAAAGGCCGCAAACCGTTTACGGCCGTACACCCTTCAAATCTTCATATATTCTTCAAGAACACCGTTCACGACCGTAAACCCTTCAAGGGGATGTTCACGGCCGAGAACAGTTCACAGCCGGAAACCCTTCACGGCCGCAAACTCCTTCACACTGTGAATCTTGGTTGCAGACCCACTTTTCCGATTCAATCGAGTCCCGTACATCAACTCGAGGGTCTTCACTCCCAGTTTTCGCTGTCCGACTACTCACACGACTAACGGTGAGTTCATACCCCTATGCTTTTATGATTTTAAATGTTTTCAGGGGGAGAGTACAAGCCAAACAGAAATGATTTTGTGCATTCATATAAAAGAATTTCAACACATTTAAAACTGATGCAATTGATACAACTTTACAATTTTCACATGTTTATAAAATATTTAGATATTTTATCCCTTTTGTAAGGTGCTGAGCATAATGGACTTTTTCAATCTACAGTCGAAATTGCATAGTTTTCAAATCACTACATAAACCAAGTACACATCATACATACAAAGTATAATAGGTATAGTTTGGGTTTTCAATACACAGTTTTATGAATTCAGAGTTTTACATAGCAAAACATATAAACTATTACAGATTTAGTTTATGATATACATTACTACAAGAGTACAACATTTAATAATTATTTAAGTATAATTATTACCTTATACAGTATACACACGGGATTAAATACAGTAGATCAATACATAACTACACGTAAACTAGTTAAAACAGGATTGTGAGACAACACTTCAATTGTACCTTCCGGGGTACAGGTTAAATCCTATCATAGTATAACCTGAGTCTCCTGGAGGGAGAGAGTGAGATTTGTGAATAGATATATTCGGGACCGACAATCCCACACCTGAACTGCTTGCTAAGTTAGGAAGGCATGCCTGGGGTGACAAATGTCATTTATCCGACACTTGAAGAACGTCGTAAAGGTCACTAGGTCATATCAAGCATGGTTATACGACTCACAATAGTATAAACTAACCTTATTGTTTACGGTATTTCATTCTTTTTTAGTTTTATTTTTATTAATAAAACTAGTTCATAATACAACTGGAGGATTCCAAGGATTTCAACTCATAGTTTTATTTTAAGTGATGAAACTACTATACATCACTGGTGGTAACCAGGGTTTTCAAACATAACATCTTATACATTACTGGTGATAGTGAGGGTTTTCATACAAAGGGTTTTTCATTCAAAACAACGTTATACAATACAGCTGCTGGTAACCAGACGTACAAACTAATACATTCTACACTACTACAGAACACAATAATAAAAATATATGTTAGAAAATATTGGATTTTCTTGGGAAGCATACAAACATTTTACAGATGCAATGACAGGATTTTCATTACAAAAACATGCTTATGAACTCACTAGCTTTATGCTGATACTCTTTCAAAACTGCTTGTATTCTCCAGAAATCAGTAGACACGTACCTCGCACAAATTTTTGAGAAGACGGAGGGTATAGAGTCACATTTTTTACTTTTGTTATACTTTTGATATATATAATTATGAATCAAACAGATGTAAACATTTTACTTAATCAATGTAATGGTTGTGTTTACTTTGATACGTATGATGCAATTGTTGTGATACTACATATGACGTCATCCACCCCCGAATATTTCCGCCGTTCTGGTTTGAGGGTGTGACAGATTGGTATCAGAGCTATTGTTTATAGTGAACTAAGTATACCGAACCTTACATGGTATACAACTATAAGCACTAAAGGGGCCGAAATGCTCTGAAGCTAAAAGTATACTTTAAAAATACAAGTATTTTTACAAGAAGTATACAAGTATACATACGTAAAAGAAGCCATAACATACTAAAGAACTATATAAAAGTATTTAGGACGAGTTGGACACTACGGTTAAACTTGGACAATTATGTACTCATATGTGGGGCCAATATGACCTGATCAACAATATTTGTCCGAGATATGAGCAACATGTGTTTGGGAGTGACTGTGGTGTCGCGACAAGTCTAAAACTCACCAAATCCTATACTAATGAAAACACATAGTTAAAATACTATAGGAGTATTTTATGGTACTATATCACTGCACAGAGTCATCACTACTAGTACAAATCCTTATAACGAAATACCTGCAGTTCCTTGTTAATGTTAGTAGCTATCATTATAGGTCTTTATTATCGTTGTAGGATTAAGGTAGATCTTGCTCAAAAGTTTTCGATTCATGATCATATAGGAGGCTTATCGTCATTCTTTCCTTTATATCTTTTAGAGAAAGATGCCTCCCATGAAGAGACCCTACAAACAGAAAAACGACCCTCCGCCGCCGCCACCTCCTCAGTTCGATAATGCATTGTTCCAGGCAGCAGTTACAGCCGCTGTGGCTGCTGCAATGTCGCAGATAAATCCGGGTGGCTCTGGCGGATCAGGAGGTGGACCCGATCCCCGTAATATTGAAGGTGGTCAGGGACACCCAAAGGAGTGTTCCTACAAGTATTTCATGAATGCGAAGCCCAAATGCTTCGACGGCAATGGAGGAGTCGTTGCCCTAATCCGGTGGTTCGAGAAGATCGAAACAATTTTCGAGATTTATGCATGTTCTGAGGCCAGCAAGGTGAAGTTTGCCGCCTGCACCTTCACCGACAGAGCATTGACTTGGTGGAATAGCCAGGTCAAATCTCTAACTGGCCAGTAGCAAATGCCATGGGTTCGGAGAGTTTGAAGGAACTCATGCTTGTTGAGTACTACCCAAGGGTCGAGATGTAGAAATTAGAGCACGAGCTTTGGAACCTGAAGATGAAGGGTTTCGACATTGCCACTTACACAGCTAGATTCTTCGGTCTGGCTCTTCTATGTCCGGGAATGGTCACCCCGGAAAGCAAGAAGATAGAAAGGTACATTTGGGGATTACGCCCCCAACTCAAGGAAATGTCTTGGCTGCTAAGCCTTCCACTTTTGATAGCGCCAAGTGCCTGGCGTAGACCCTGATAGATCACGGGGTTAATCTTGATGAAGTGGCAGCCGCTCCCGAACCACGAAAGGCGAGTGGTGGGAAGAAGAAGTTTGGAACTAGTGAAAGGGCCAGTCTTCGTAGGAGCCCTCCAAGAAACAATAAGTAGTGGAAGTTCATGCTGCTACCACTCCTGCCGCTGTTCCCGCAGGTCAAGCACCTGCCAGTAGATATGCTGGTACTCTTCCAAAGTGTGACAAGTGCAACTTCCATTATCAAGGGCAGTGCCGGGAGATGTTGTGCAATAGTTGTGGTAAGAAGGGACACACATCTCGATTTTGTAAGACACCAGCCCAACCAACCAATCAGGCTCCTGGAGCTGGCGCTGGTCAAACCTGTTATGGCTGTAGGGAGGTTGGGCACTTCAAGAGATGCCCGAAGGCAACAACATGGGGTACCACAGGGAGAGTGCTAGCGATGGGCCAGGAGGAGGCAGTTGCTGATCCCACCGTTGTTATGGGTACGTTCCTACTCGACAACTCTTGTGCATGCATTATTTTCGATACTGGTGCGGAGAGAAGTTTTGTTAGTTATTCATTTAAGCATCTTCTCATACATAAATCCCAACCTTTAACCGAAACATTTACCGTCGAGATGTATAACGGAAAGAAAGAGAGCACTAACGACATAATCATAGGCTGTACTCTTACCTTAAACGACCATTCCTTTCCAATCGACCTTATTCCAGTTTCCATAAAAAGCTTCGACATCATCATTGGCATTGATTGGTTGAGCCCCAATCATGCTGATATCCTTTGTTATGAAAAAGCCATTCTCCTCAATCTGCCCTCGAACGAAGCCCTCATAGTCTACGGTGATAAACTCAGCACAAACCTTCGTATCATTTCATGCATCCAAGCCCAGAAATATCTGCGGAAGGAGTGCCATGCATTCCTAGCCCATGCTGTTAACGAGAAACAGGAAATTAAGGACCTCAAGAGCATCCCCGAAGTCTGCAACTTTCCTGATGTCTTCCCCGAAGATCTTCCCGGGATCCCTCCCGAGCATCAAGTCGAGTTCCGTATCGACTTAATTCCTGGAGCTACTCACGTAGCTAAATCCCCATAACGTTTAGCACCGGCAGAAATGCAAGAGTTATCCAACCAGCTCAATGAGTTGCTCAGCAAGGGATTCGTCAGACCAAGTTCCTCACCCTGGGGAGCCCCGGTCTTGTTTGTGAAGAAGAAAGATGGATCCTTTCGGATGTGCATTGATTATGATGAATTGAAAAAGCTTACCATCAAGAACCGTTATCCCTTACCCAAAATCGACGACCTCTTCGATCAATTCCAAGGAGCCGGTTATTTCTCAAAAATAGACCTGAGATCAGGATACCACCAGTTGCGAGTTCATGGGAGTGATGATCCCAAGACAGCATTCCGAACTCGCTATGGTCACTACGAGTTTGTAGTAATGCCCTTTGGTCTAACCAACGCACCTGCATTATTCATGGACCTGATGAATCGGGTGTGCCGCCCTTTCCTAGACAAGTTTGTAATAGTGTTCATTGATGATATACTTGTCTACTCTCAGAGTGAGGAAGATCATAAGCAACACCTGAGGCTAGTGTTAGAAACACTAAGGTTGGAGAAACTTTATGCAAAATTTTCAAAGTGTGAATTCTAGATCAGGAAAGTGACTTTCCTTGGTTCCGTGGTTAGCGAGGAAGGAATACACGTGGACCCTTTAAAAATGAAAGCAATTGAGAATTGGTCAGCACCAAAGAGGCCAACAGAAATCCGTCAATTCTTGGGTCTCGCTAGCTACTATTTGCAGATTTATCCAGAGCTTCTCCAGAATTGCTAAGCCCTTAACCTCTTTGACTTAGAAAGGTATACCCTTTTGTTGGGTAGAAAAGCAACACACTGTGTTTCTGACATTGAAGCAGGCCCTATGCAGCACACCTATCTTGTCTCTGCCTGAAGGAACGAAGAACTTTGTTGTCTACTGCGATGCATCCAATACGGGCCTAGGCTGTGTGCTCATGCAGCGAGGAAAGGTTATTGACTATGCCTCGAGACAGCTGAAAACAGACGAAGTCAATTACACAACTCACGATCTAGAGTTGGGAGCAGTGGTCTTTGCGTTAAGGATTTGGAGACATTATCTCTATGGAACCAAGTGTACTGTCCTCACCGACCATAAGAGCCTACAACATATCTTCGATCAGAAAGAGTTGAACGTGAGGCAACAACGATGGGTAGAGCTACTCAGTGATTACGAGTGAGAAATACGCTACCATCCCGGCAAGGCCAACGTTGTAGCGGATGCCCTCAGCTATAAGCCTTAAAACAAGAGAACATGTCGGATGAAGCCTTGAGAGGAATGGAAAAGAACTTAGAGGTCAAGGGAGACGGAGTCTGTTATTTCATAAACTGGATCTGGACCCCGAAGTACGGCGGTTATAGGGAGGTTGTCATGAACGAAGCTTACAAGACTAGATACTCCGTTCACCCAGGTTCAGATAAGATGTATCTGGATCTCAAACAACTCTATTGGTGGCCGAATATGAAAGCAAAGATCGCTACCTTCGTGGGTAAGTGCCTGACTTGCGCCAAGGTGAAGGTGGAATATCAAAGGCCCTCAGGTCTACTTCAGCGGCCAGAAATACTTGATTGGAAGTGGGAAAGGATTACGATGGATTTCATCACTAAGTTGCCCAAGTCTCCGAGTGGGCACGATGCCATCTGGGTAATTATCGATCGATTGACTAAATCCGCCAATTTCCTGCCGATCAAAGAAAACTTGAAGACGGGGAGAATATCACGAATCTACATTCGAGAGATAGCCCGCCTGTATGGTGTGCCTGTGTCCATTATCTCCGATCGGGATAGCAGGTTTACCTCGATATATTGGCAGTCACTACAGAAGGCTCTGGGAACTAAGCTGGATATGAGCACAACATATCATCCACAGACCGATGGGCAAAGTGAGAGAACCATTCAAACATTGGAAGACATGTTGAGAGCACGCGTCATCGACTTTGGCACATCGTGGGACACACATTTTCCCTTGGTTGAATTTTCCTACAACAACAGATACAATACCAACATCAAGGTTGCGCCCTTCGAAGCCCTCTATGGCCGTAAATGTAGATCCCCTCTGTATTGGGCTGAGGTGGGTGACACGCAGCTAGTTAAGGGTCAAGTCCCCGATA
The DNA here is from genome assembly GCF_052849685.1 of Lactuca virosa. Taxonomy (NCBI): domain Eukaryota; kingdom Viridiplantae; phylum Streptophyta; class Magnoliopsida; order Asterales; family Asteraceae; genus Lactuca; species Lactuca virosa. The sequence goes on along the minus strand of NC_136433.1, from coordinate 302,541,437 downwards.
GCAGTCTCACTGGACCAGAAATCATCCGAGAAACTACTAAAAAGATCATACAAATCCGGGAACGACTAAAAGCTTCAAGAGATAGGCAAAAGAGCTATGCCGATAAGAGACGAAAATCCTTGGAGTTCCAGGTTGGTGACCGTGTTCTTTTGAAGGTCTCACCATGGAAAGGCATGATATGCTTTGGAAAGCGTGGAAAGTTGAATCCAAGACATAGGACCATTCGAGATCCTCGCTCGGATTGGTCCCGTAGCATACAAACTTCGTCTACCCCAGGAACTTAGCAACATTCATCCCGTCTTCCACGTCTCGAATCTTAAAAAGTGTTTATCCAACGAAATGCTTATGATTCCTCTTGATGAGATCGAGATCAACGAGAATCTCAATTTCGTGGAAGAACCAGTCGAAATCATGGATCGAGAAGTCAAAAGAACGAAACAAAGTCGCATACCGATAGTGAAGGTCCGCTGGAATGCCAAGCGAGGACCTGAATTCACTTGGGAGCACGAAGATTCAATGCAACAGAAGTATCCCCATCTCTTTCCGAGTCCATGATTTGTATTCTATGTTTGATTTTCGGGACGAAATTCCCTCTAACGGGGGGATGATGTGACAACCTGAACCTTTTTCTATTACCGTCAGCCGATTTTAGTTAATAAAATTTGAATTTTATTGAGTTCCGTCAAATTCCTTTACTTTGGAAAATTATTTATTTATATATAATTAAATTCTATATAAGAGTCGGAACCAAAATCACGCAAAAAACCCGAGTTTCCTTTGAAGAATCAATAGTTTTCGGCCTGAGAGGTGTTCACGGCCGTAAATCCATTTACGACCGTAAACCCGTTTACGGCTAGTGCCAGGTGGCCCCCACCACCGACCATACCCCAAGCCTATATATACGGGACTCCCGCCTTCATTTAAACTTTCTTAGCCGAAAATTCTCTCATTCTCTCTCTCTACCTCTCAACCGTAAACCTCAAAACACCCTCTTTTCTTCCGAAAATCATCACGAATCACCTTTAGAAGTTGTTTTGGAGCAGCTAAAATGCGTTTTTCATCGAATCCAACATCATTGTTCTTGAGTTTATGGCCGTACACCCTTCAAATCTTCAAATCTTCAAAGGCCGCAAACCGTTTACGACTGTACACCCTTCAAATCTTCATAGATTCTTCAAGAACACCATTCACGGCCGTAAACCCTTCAAGGGGCTGTTCACGACAGAGAAAAGTTCACGGCCGGAAACCCTTCACGGCTGCAAACCCCTTCACACCGTGAATCTTGGCTGCAGACCCACTTTTCGGATTCAATCGAGTCCCGGTAACATTCCTAAACCGAAAGCAAGTGTTTTTCCAAAACTATAAATAATGGTTTCGCTAATAAAATACATATATGTACTAATTGTATTAGGATCCCATTGAGTGCCGCGTACATCAACTCGAGGGTCTTTCCTCCCAGTTTTTGTTGTCCGACTATTCACACGACTAACAGTGAGTTCATACCCCTATGCTTTTATGGTTTTAAAAGTTTTTAGGGGGTGAGTACAAGCCAAACACAAATGATTTTTTGCATTCATATAAAAGAATTTCAACACATTTCAAACTGATGCAATTGATACAACTTTACAGTTTTCACATGTTTATAAAATATTTAGATATTTTATCCCTTTTTGTAACGTGCTGAGCATAATGGACTTTTTCAATCTACAGTCAAAATTGCATAGTTTTCAGATCACTACGTTAACCAAGTACACATCATACATACAAACTATAATAGGTATAGTTTGGGTTTTCAATACACAGTTTTATGAATTCAGAGTTTTACATAGCAAAACATATAAACTATGACAGATTTAGTTTATGATATACATTAGTACAAGAGTACAACATTAAATAATTATTTAAGTATAATTATTACCTTATACAGTATACACATGGGATTAAATATAGTAGATTAATACAGAACTACACGTAAACTAGTTAATACAGGATTGTGAGACAACACTTCAATTGTACTTTTCGGGGTACAGGTTAAATCCTATCATAGTATAACCAGAGTCTCCTGGAGGGAGAGCGTGAGATTTGTGAATAGATCTATTCGTGACCTACAATCCCACACCTGAACTGCTAGCTACAGTTAGGCGGGCATGCCTGGGGTGACAAATTTCATTTATCCGACACTTGAAGAACGTCGTAAAGGTCCCTAGGTCATATCAAGCATGGTTATATGACTCATAATAGTATAAACTAACCTTATTGTTTACGGGAGTTCATTCTTCTTTAGTTTTATTTTTATTAATAAAACTAGTTCATAATACAACTGGAGGATTCCAGGGATTTCAACTCATAGTTTTATTTTAAGTGATGAAACTACTATACATTACTGCTGGTAACCAGGGTTTTCAAAGAGAACATCTTATACATTACCGATGATAGTCAGGGTTTTCATACAAAGGGTTTTTCATTCAAAACAACGTTATACAATACAACTGGTGGTAACCAAACGTTCAAACTAATAAATTAGACACTACTAAAGAACACAGTAATAAACATATATGTTAGAAAATATTGTATTTTCTTGGGAAGCATACAAACATTTTACAGATTCAATGATAGGATTTTCATTACAAAAACATGCTTATGAACTCACCAGCTTTATGCTGATACTCTTTCAAAACTACTTGTATTCTCAGGAAATCAGTAGACAGGTACCTCGCACAGATTTTTGAGAAGACGGAGCGTATAGAGTTACATCTTTTACTTTTGTTATACTTTTGATGTATATAATTACGAATCAAACAAATGTAAACATTTTACTTAATCAATGTAATGGTTGTGTTTACTTTGATTACTATGGTGCACTTTTTGTGATACTACATATGACGTCATCTACACCCAAATGTTTCCGCTGTTCTGGATTGGTGGTGTGACATAAGGGTCTACCATGTCTTCCAAGTTGTTTAGTAACTCACCTATACTAGTCAATGCACTTTCATTGATCAAGGTGCTTTACCTTTATGCATTCAAATGATAACTCATATGACTCACATGCATAGTCAACTATAACTGGAATGGGCATAGAAACAAGAATATGTGAACACGATAGGTTAAAAAAACTCAAGCCGTGTGCTAGTGATAAATAATAGGTTTAATCTTGATTAGTTCTTGAAAGCTTTTCAAGATCTTTAAGACTCCCATTGACCTCTTGACATATAATATTCTCTTGAAAAGAAACATTCCTTGACAAACTAATATTCAAGATTTAGTATAGATTCTTATCAAGATAAAAACTTCGCACATTGGTCTTTGTTGTTCTTTGTCTTATCGAAGACATCACAACTTACCAATTTCAAATGTGCAAGAGTAAGAAACATTTTTTACTCCACATTTGATGAGTGTTATAAACCTTCTTAAGATATGTCACTTAAGTCACAATCTTGGATTATAACTCTAAGACTCGATTTTGGAACGAAGTATGATTCACCTTTTGATTTAACCATTTCAACAATTCTGATTCCTCAACTTAGCCATACGAATGCACTAAGGTGTCCTTGGAGGATCAATTGTGATATGGTTTTATAATCACTAAGATGATCATTAAAACACAATACTTAAGTATTCTCCTTTACTTTCAGATTGGAGAAACTTTTATCTTTCTACCTAATTGATTCTTCTTATTCGTTCTGCCATACATTGAAACTTTTCCAATGATTCAGAATTACACTTAATCTTGTAACCATAACCATATTTACTAAACTTTTAGTAAAATCATGACGAATAGTCTTATCGCTCTTTGTGGTGGACTTGACCAGTTCACATCAATGCGTACCAGATCCTTTAGTCCTTCACTTGACTCACATCAATATGTGAAAAAGGAATTAGTCTTATATTCCCAAAGATGAAGGTTCTCATTCATCACACAATACAAGTTGCATGATTCCAAGTTTCTGTCCAATTGAAACTAGGGTGATGAGAATCACATCCATTTTCAATATTGCTAATAATAGAAACATAAAAACATTAATTTTCACAAATGCCATTGCAAGGAAATATAAAATAAGACAAATCAAAATTTTTCTTTATTTATAAAAGTGTGGAAAAACTTGTCCTTACAATGCAATTAAAATGAAAACTATGTTACTAAATATTCCTAAGCAATCTATTCTAACTCCTAAGCATCAGCTCAAAAATCCGATCATCGAACCATGCGATCGAAATCCATTTCTTCGCGATCAGACTCAGCTCATACTTCCTTTTAAGCTTCCTTTCTTTTCTTCGATCCTACAAAAACATCAAAATGAAATCTTATCACATCATGTATTAAGAATCTACAAATAGGAACTTGATAGAGTTAGATAGTGGATTTTACCTGAAGTAGAACCATACAATTTGATTTTACCATCTCTTAGATCTCTCAGGTAGTCAGGGCAGCTTCGTAACCAATGCCCCTTCTCTTGGCAATAGAAACAAACATACTCTTTCAGAATAGCACACATGACAATCTCAGACTTACCCTTTCTCTTTACCAGTTGGTCAAACGGTTTGACCTTAGCCGATCCCTTTCCATTGGGAAGAGAAGACTTCTTTGGACTTCCAATGTTGCCATTATCAATATCCATGTAATTTTGGGAGGTTGATCTACCAGATGAATTTAGAAGACCAGTGCGCCAAATCATTGTTGATTCAGCAACAATTAGCAAATAGGTGAGATCGATAAGGGTAACGGCGTGGTCTTTCATATAGTAATCTTTTATGAACTCACTATATGAGTCAGGAAGTGATTGAAGAACCAAGTCAACAACCAGCTTCCTTGAGGCATCGACACCTAACATTCCCAACTTGTCAATATGCAACTTCATCCCTAAGACGTGAGCACATATAGACTTTCCATCTTCGTGTTTGCTTGCCAATAGGGCTTGAGTGACCATGAACTTTTCAAGTCTTTGAACATGTGGGTTAGGGAAAACTATTGGAGGAGGTGGAGGAAGTGAAGAATGATTTCCATTTCCATGATCCAATCATGGAACGTCATCTTCATGTGCAAAGCTTTTTCCCAAGGATTCTAGAAGACCATAGTTGTTAGAATTTGACATCTACAAAAGGTCGAAATTCAAGTTAGCTCATTTAAGTCCTTTATATAACACCCAAATGAAATATCAAGGCTAGGATCCAACACGATATTCTAAAAGCCAGAAAGGGGATGCCATTATCCAATTGTAAAATATTTGAAGGTAGGTAAATGACTATTTACCAGTTTCCACCATAAAAAACGAAAACTGAACATTAGGTTTTAAATGAATTGAAACTCCTAGATTTTTAAGATTCGTTGAACTTTTCAATGGCATGTTTAATCTCAATTATGCCCTTCAAATTTGTGACTGGGATGCCGAGGATCACAAACAACGTGTGAATAACCATGCAAATTAGCTTGGTACTCTCGAAGACGTTTATCACCTAATCAATGTGCCTGTTAACCACACACGCTCCATTGATCTATGATAATCTACAAGCTACCAATTTCCATCCTTCATTAGTCCCATATCAGTGTGCTGTTTAACCACACACGCTCCACTAACGACCAACAAGGTGAAATGTGCAATTTCATGGATTAGCACCAAATTCACATTTTTCCTAAAGTAACTAAGATTTGGGAATTCATAAAAGTGTTTTGTTACTTCGTATTTCATTATACTTATTAATGAGAGTTTGTGTCTTATCCTACTAGTTCGGCTAACGATCCTCCACTAGCCAAGGGTGCGGTGGGTAAGAGTGGATACCCAATGGCTGTCATTTTACAAGTTGCTTCCTTAAACACCCCTTATAGACCAGCTTCGTGAATGATGCTTACGAACAGTAAGACTGAATTTTACTTATACATATATAATATATTAGACTTTTAATATTATATAGCATAAGGGTGTATTTTATACATTTAAAATACTAAGTGGTTTAAACTATACAATTATGGATTTATTAATTCTCTTTTAATTAAACACTTAATTAATTTAATAAGATCCATAAGGGTGTAATTTGAATTATTCAAAAGGTCGAGGTTCTAAATTTAAGATTCCAAATTTAAAGCTATTTAATTAAATTTCAAATTACAAAACAAAGAGGTGCACTTTTGAAAGATTTTCAAATTACTAGGGTTTTAGAATTTATTATTCCAAAATTAAAACCTTTTTAATCAAATATAAAATTCCAAAACTTGAGGGTAAATTTTGGAACTTTTCAAAACTTCTAGATCAAATTTACAGTAACATAAAATAATCATATAATTTTATCTTTATCTAAATTTGACCTAATCCAGTTTTATTTGGTAAAGATAATTCAAATCAAAATTTTCAAATAATTAATATGTCATATAATCTTGTAATTATCTTAAAATTTAACCATTATCCTTCAATTTGATGTGGATATTCATTACCATATCAGAAAAATCGATTTTAGGCATTAAAAAGGAGTTATGGTAATTATCCAAATCAAAAAACTGGTCAAAAATCGAAAAATCCGGCAGCAGATCACTGGACTCGTCTAGTCCACTATGGAACTCGTCAAGTTCATGCAAGTCTTCGAGTCCATACATTGACTCGACGAGTAGACCTGTCAGACAACAAAATGCTCGACTTTTTGAACTTTTGTTAGTTCACTTTTGCAACTATTCAATTGAAAAACAACTTTGGCTCTCATACCACTAATGTATTTTGAGCATAACATCATTCCTATGGTGTACATGCAACCCTAATTGCTTTGGATCTAGGTGTTTCTCTATTGAACATACAACAATGAATACTAAAGCAATAACCCTATGAACTAGCATACACAATTCGAAAATCACATATGATTAGGGTTAGAATCTTTACTTTATTTGTTATGTAGCAATATCAAGAACAATCCTTCTTGATCTTGACTTCTAAAAGCCTAGTGCCCCAAGTGTTGCACCACAAACACCCAATGAAACAAGATGACTTAGGAGAGAAAGATTTTCGGCGAGGGTTACTGCCAGAAGCATTGGGCGAAAATCCCTAGATATGGGGTCCTATATATATAGTTGTAGCTGCTAGGGTTTTCAGGTGAAAACCCTAATACCTAACTTTGCAACAAGAAGCCCATGAACTCCTTCCTTAGAGCCCATGGACGAAATCTATAGGGCTTCCCTATAGGATTTTGTCCACTCCACTCTATGGAGTCCGTCAACCCATTTATGCAACTATCAATGATTTGCATAACAGTCCCCACAATTATTAATTAGTCTCTTTTAATCCTAAAACTAATACTTGATTAACTTTTGATTAATTACTAATTAATAATATGATTTCCCAATAATATATTAATCTTGTAATATATTAATAAAACCATTTTGAGTACCAATTTATTATTCATATAATAAATTCTACTCTCTCTCCTCTTTTCACCCTATCAAGTTGCATGAGTGAAGGCAACCCAAAAGGACCATGCTCATAATCAAATCAAGTACATACCAAAAATAGTTATGGGCTTAGACACCTAATCCAAAAGTCTCCCACTTGGATAAGTCTAATAACTATTATTGCAAGTACGACTTTAGAACCTGATTAGCAATCGTAGCTTTCAAAAGCCGCTGTCAAACTCTGATCTTATCAGTAACGCATCCTTTCGATAAGGGATCATATATTCCTCCATTCTACAAGATATCGTATGGACATGAGACATGCATTTTAATCATTCTCTCTGTCCATGTGTTGTTTTCCGATTTCCGATTTATGGCGATTGACTAATTGAACAAATCAAATCAGTCCAGGCTTGGCCAAGCTCTTTAAAGTTTTCATCACTAAATCATCGAGGGGACCATATATATCTCTTTTATCCCACATTGGGTAAAAGGAACTGTAACACACTGTTCTGAAAAGATTCATTTATGGATTTCAGAAGCCAAGGCTAGGGGTGTTTTGGTTATTTATGGGCTTTGAGTTTTATCCGAGAAGGTTTCGGGCCGGGGTGTATTGTTAGAAGCGTAGGGCTTCTCGCCACCTTTCCGTGGATATAAATTTCATCGGAAACGGATCTAGAATGAAGGAGTTATGACACTTTGAAGATATTGACAATAATGGTCCTTAAAGGAAATGTTTGGCAAGGAGGACCCATGCATGCAAAGAAGGCATGCACGTGTTTGGCTGGGTACGCCCAGCGTAAGCTGGGTTATGCCCAACGTATAAAGGGAAAGGATCGCGAGTGTGTTTAGCGTACGCCCAGCGTACACCTAGAGTCTAGAAAGCCCTAAATTTAGGGTGTGCCACTATATAAGGAACATTATACCCTCAAGGCCAACCTCTTTATCACCCCTAGAAAGTTTTCACGAAACCCTAAACCTCCCTTGTGTGTTTTTGGAGCTTGGAGGCCTTGGAAGAAGGATTCTAGTGTTTTAAAGCCATTTTTGTCAAACAAGTGAAGAGCAAGGAAAGTGGTGGACCAAAGGAGAAGATATAGATCTTGGATATTTGCTTCATTTCGGACCTTTTCAAGGTATAAAATTTTGAGCTTGATTATTAATATCTTAGATCTCTCTTAGTACAAGTTTATGGACTCTTTTGGTCCCAAAAATGGATATTTGAGACTCCAGCACGTTTCTAAGTCTAGGGTTGCCTCCCTTAGAGTCATATGAGTCCCATAAGTAGTAAAGTTCCAACCCTTAGGACTTATTTGTGTTCATGTATGAGATCTAGCCCTTGGAATGAAAGTATGTTGTCCCCTTTTGAGTTTTGGCTTATTTGGTGGATTGCAAGTCACCAAGTTAGTGACTTTATGATTTATGACATGGAAGAGGACTTGGATATGAGTTTGTAGCCTTTGGATCGGAGTATTAAGCACGTAATGGAAAAGTGGCTAAACAGCGTTCTACGCTAGGTGTACAAGGACGTACGTACGGCTTAGAAGCCATCAGCCAGTACGCTGAGCATACCTAGGAGTACGCCCCGTGTACTCTGCCAGTTTGGGTTTTGAGTAATTGGCCCTCGGTGTGAGCTGTGCTTTGGACTTTGGGTCTTTGGGCCTTAGTGGGCCATCAGGAGTCAGTTAATATGGGCCAAGTATATGTGTCTAGGCTTAGGGCAAGGCCCAATAAAGGGATTGGGCCCAATATAGCAAATTGGGCCATTAGTGGGCCACTAGTGGGCTTAGGAAGCTTACCTACTATTCAACCTTTTTCATTATGGTTTGGGCTTTATATATCGACCGAGTGGGACTAGAGGGTAAAAGGATCATTTTCCCTAAGATGGATTAATGTATTGGACTAACTGATATTTGGTGTTGGTAGCTCGGGTAGCTGAAGGAGCAGCAGTTCGGGACTTGACTGATAGCAGGAAGACCCGGGGGTTAGCCCTAGGCATTATTATGATATATGTTTCGGATTACGATCCGTTGCCGGGCGAGGCCCAAGGAATATTAGTATGCTAGTTATACTTGTTGTCTGTGTGATACTTGTATGTGCCTGGTAGGGAGGTGAGTGTGGGCGAGGTACCGCATCTCATAACTATCCGAGTATGTACGGGGTTCGGTATCTCATTAGTAGAAGAGTGGGGGTGAGGCCCGAGTTAGGAGGGGGGTGAGTGTGGGCGGGGGACCGTATATCACTACCAGCAGGAGCGTGGACGGGGTTCCATGACTCATCAGTAACAGGACAGGGGCGAGGCCCAAGTTAGGCGAGGCCTTGGAACATGATTATAGTAGAGTATGTTTAGCTATTTGTCAAGTGCTATGTGATATGTTTTTATGTGTTTAGTAGGCGAGGCCCAGAGACAGGCAGGGCCTAAGAGAAACAGATATGTAAACCAAGAGGGGCTCGATGCCAGGCAGGGCCTGATGCCGAGTGGGACCTGATGTCGGAGTTAGTCCGATGCCGAGCAAGTCCCGATGCAGCGGGAGGGGGCCCAATATGTGGTATGTGGTATATTGGGGAACTCACTAAGCTTCGTGCTTACGGTTTTCAGTTTAGGTTTGCGGTACTTCCGGTAGCGGAGAGAAGAGCTCGGGATGATCGCATGACACACACACCAAAGGAGTTTTAGCCTGGGATGTTTACTCTTATAAAATAAAATAATGTTTTAGACATGATACTCTGATGCGATATGTTTTGAATGAATAGTTGACACTTGTGGTTTTATTATTAAATTAAAAACGAAATTTTTGGTCATAATTTTTGGGTCGTTACAAGTTGGTATCAGAGCCTTGGTTTGAGGGATTCGGACACACTCTCGGGTGTGTCTGAACTCAAACTGGGGACTTGGTATGAAAGTTTTTAAAGGAAAATCACTTTTATAAAGAGCTTTGAGAAAAAGGAACAAGGATTTTGAAAAACGAAAAGAACTTTGAAAAAGGAGAAAAAGGGTGTGGTGCATGCAGTCAGCCGATCTCAAGTAATTTCTCCCAAATTACCCATACAAGTTTATGTTATGATATGTGTATTAGAACTGCATGCTAGTTTAGGACTAAGGATCTAGGAGGATGCCTTATGTGCCTGTTTTTATGTGTATGAGCTTTATGAGTTGCATGCTAGTACAAATTCCTGATATGTGGATAGGACTGCTTGATTATGTTCTGGTTAGATTTTCCTTTTTGTCTGAATGCTACTTGCTTTGTGCTTTGTGGGACTCTGAGTGATTGGAGTTAGCCATTAGGTGAATACGTCAAGTCACATGTGATCAGGGTTGAATAATCTCAGAGTGCTGGATTTGGCCCTATTGCGCAGCTCTTGTTTGAGTCTAACCGTTGTAGGGACAAGACCTTTATTCAAAGGATTATCTAAGCCTCGTCACATGTGATGGTATTCAGGTAGTGGCTAATTGGCATTATTAAGATACCCTCAGTAGCTGAGGACTGGGTTCGGGTTGGAGGTTACCCTAGGGCAAACCTAGGATGAGAATAGTGTTGGGAGCAGTGTTAGTAGCTGTGAGAGGGACTTGGTGTAGTCGAGGCAACTATTGAGGAAAGTACGGATAGATGTGGAAGGTAGTAGGGGCCCATACTACCAAAAGCAGAGGATCTGTACTCGATTCAAGAAGGGCTGAGATAAAACCAGGAAACTAGTAGTGCGTGTGTGATCCCTCGTTAGTGATGTGGATTCTGATGGTTGTTATGGCATGTTTTCAACATGGTGACTTTGCGTGAGAGACCAGTGGGCGGATCAGGCGCCGAAGAGGGATGAGGCTCAGGTTCAGGAGCCGAGCAGCTCGAGGAGCGGATGAGAGCGATTATTTCAGCTGAGGTTTCGCGCATTATTCTAGACTAGACTCTTGTGATCTTTGGTTCGGTCAAGGAGGGTGTTTTGGAGCTTTTGAATGAGAAGCTGGGAGCTTTTCATACTGAGGTAATGGCTTTGTTGGGGGCGCGTTCGCTGACTTTCCGAGAGTTTAGAGCTTGTGGAGCTCCGGATTACCATGGGGCCAAGGACCCCATCGCTAGCGGTAGGTGGTTGGCTGATGTTGCCAACGCTTTCCGTACGAGACGATGTCCCGAGGGGGACAAGGTCCGACTTGCCTCCTGTCTTTTGAAGGACAGAGCATGGGATTGTTGGGAGGAGGTTGGTCATGCCATTCGGGATGATGCCGCGTTGGACGCGATGACATGGAGTGATTTCTCGACCAGGTTCAGGGCCGAGTGTGCACCAGTGATTGAGGTGCAGCAGTTAGCACGAGAGTTTCAGGATTTGTGGCAGACTACAGAGACAGTGGTAGAGATCACCGCCAAGTTTAGGGAGAGGGCTCTTCTCGTGCCTCAGTATGTTGCGGACGAGGAGATGAAGAAGGCCAGATATCACGAGATGATGAGGAGTGACATCAGGAAGTTTGTGAGCAGGTCCAACTGCAAGACGCTGGAGGATATGATTGCTCGGGCCAGGGAAAGGGAGATCGATCTGGAGCACCTTATGAAGAGGAAGTCGGAGTAGGTTCAGGTAGCCACAGGTTCAAGCAAGAGACCCAAGGGGTCGTATGTGAGATCAAGGGATTATCAGGGCCACATTAGTTGTGGCAAATGTGGCAGGACGCACGAAGGGGCGTGCAAGAGTGGTAGTGGTAGTGATTATGGCTGCTTCAAGTGCGGCCGGACTGGTCATTTCAGCATGGATTGTACTGCTACCACCACTCAAGGATCAGACCTGATATGTTTTCATTGCAGTCAGAGGGGCCACAAGAAGGCTCAGTGTCCGACTTTGCTTTCAGCAGGACAGGTGATGGCACCTGCCCCTGCGACCATGAGGATCACCGACGGCCATCAGCGCCGAGCAGAGGCACCTGCAGTAGGGAGCAGGGCCTTCCAGTTGTCTTCAGTGGAGACGCGAGCAGCACCGGACATTGCAGGTATGTATTTTTTGCTTTCCTATCAGCTTTTATTCATGATTATATTGTTATGGCACTACATCTATGTTAAGTGAATGTATGTTAGAATTTTATTTCTTTTCGTGTTCGGATCATATGCCATCTGCATACCAGGGAAATTTAGAGTAGTGTCTCAAGGAGGTTACCTTTTTAGAGCGGGTTCTCGGGATGCGGTTGCTGTAGCAAGGATGATTGGATCTTAGGAAGTGATATGTTAATCTTCAAGAGTGGTTCGGATTGGTAGTATTGAGTCTTGGATCACTAGCAGCAGTAAGCGTTGGAATACCAGCGGATTTGTAAATAGATGGAAGGAAGGATTGGGAATCCTTTCCAAGCAAGTGATCTGTAAGGAGCTAGTTGATTCGAAGTGGGAGAGCACCCTCCGAGTATTCAGGAGCAGTAGCATGCTAAACCTAGAGAAATTAGTGACCTTCGAGAAGGAAAGGAAAGCAGTCCGAGGGGCTGTATAGGTAGAGGAGTGCATGAGTTGGGAGTTTGAGAAACTTCCCAACATTGAGATCGTATATTATGACAGTTGAGGGCTGGCTTGGGAAACCAGGTCGGAGGATCGCCAGCGCGACTCGAGTAAGTCGGGATGTAGATTGTGCGAATGACTGGCATGGGATGGTTCTGGATTAGTAGTCAGTAGAAGAGATAGCATGGAGAGTGTGGTAAGACTGCGGGATAGCCACATCATTCGTGAATAGTCAGTCAGAGGAGTATGGGCGAGGGCCCGTATCTCCTAGTTAGCGGAGTTGGCCGAGGCCCGTGTTTCCTAGTTAGCATGATAGGAATCAGGAAAGGATAGTTCGTTGATATTAGTAGGGAATTGGCCTGCCTAGCCCTAGAGAGGTGAGACCTTGGGAGAGACCGCTCTAAGAATTAGTGGGTGAGACCCGTGGGCGAGGCCCGTATGTTAGTAGCAGGACAGGTGGGACCTGGTAGAGACCTTAGGGTCAAGTTAGGCAATCGAGGATCCCAGGACCTAGGGAGCTAGGGTGGCGAGGTAGTTAGAGCAGTCTTAGACAACCAAAGTTTCTTCAGAGGTCGCTGGGAGCGACTGAGAGTTGAGATTAGGTTCAGTTCTGGAGGGAATCCGGAATTCCGGATGATGGAGGGAAGGGTTCAGACCTAGGAGGTCCCCGTTCTTTCGGAAGGAAGACAACAGGCAACATAGTGTTCGGGAAGAAGTGTCTATCGTGATGGTTCCTGTGTGCGAAGTAGCTTGGGGGTTTGCGGAAGTTTTAAAGTTCGCCTTCTTCTGAATGGAAGACCTAGTCGACTTTCAGTATCTTAGAGATGTTGTTCGCGTGTAGAATCATTGGTTGCGTTCCGCAGATCAATTGATAGGGTGTTGGATGTTAGTAAGGAAAGACTTCGAGGACGAAGTTTAGTTTAAGTGGGGGAGAGTTGTAACACCCTGTTCTGAAAAGGTTCATTTATGGATTTCAGAAGCCAAGGTTAGGAGCGTTTTGTTCATTTATGGGCTTTGAGTTTTATCCGAGAAGGTTTCAGGCCGGGTTGTGTTGCTAGAAACGTAGGGCTTCTCGCCACCTTTCCGTGGATCTAAAGTTCATCGGAAACGGATCTAGAATGAAGGAGTTATGAAACTTTGAAGTTATTGCCAATAATGGTCCCTAAAGGAAATGTTTGGCAAGGAGGACCCATGCATGCAAAGAAGGCATGCACGTGTTTCGCTGGGTACGCCCAACATATAGAGGGAAAGGATTGCGGGTGTGTTTAGCGTACGCCCAACGTACTGGAGGTACGCCCAGAGTCCAGAAAGCCCTAAATTTAGGGTGTGCCACTATATAAAGAACATTATACCCTCAAGTCCAGCCTCCTTATCACCCCTAGACAGTTTTCACGAAACCCTAAACCTCCCTTGTGTGTTTTTGGAGCTTGGAGACCTTGGAAGAAGGATTCTAGTGTTGTAAAGCCATTTTCTCAAACAAGTGAAGAGCAAGGAAAGTGGTGGACCAAAGGAGAAGATATAGATCTTGGATATTTGCTTCATTTCGGACCTTTTCAAGATACAAAGTTTTGAGCTTGATGATTAATCTCCTAGATTTCTCTTAGTACAAGTTTATGGACTCTTTTAGTCCCAAGAATGGATCTTTGAGACTCCAACACGTTTCTAAGTCCAGGGTTGCCTCCATTAGAGTCATATGAGTCCCATAAGCAGTAAAGTTCCCACCTTTTGGACACATTTGTGTTCATGCATGAGATCTTGCCCTTGGAATGAAAGTATGTTGTTACCTTTTGAGTTTGGGCTTATTTGGTGGTTTGCAAGTCACCAAGTTAGTGACTTTATGAATTAAGACATGGAAGAGGACTTGGATCTGAGTTTGTAGCCTTTGGATCGGAGTATTAAGCACTTAATGGAAAAGTGGCGTAACAGGGCTATACGTTGGGCGTACAAGAAGGAACGCACGACGTATAAGCCATCAGCCAGTACGCTTAGCGTACCTAGGAGTACGCCCCGCGTACTCTGCCAGTGTGGGTTTTGAGTAATTGGGCCTCGGTAGGCCATCAGGAGTAAGTTAATATGGGCCAAGTATATGTGTCTGGGCTTAGGGGAAGGACCAATAAAGGGATTGGGCCCAATATAGCAAATTGGGCCATTAGTATACCACTAGTGTGCTTGGGAAGCTTACCTAGTGTTGGGCCTTTTTCATTATGGTTTGGACTTTAGATATGGACCGAGTGGGACTAGAGGGTAAAAGGGTCATTTTACCCTAAGATGGATTAATGTATTGGACTAAGTGATATTTGGTGTTGGTAGCTCGGGGAGCAGAAGGAGCAGCAGTTCGGGACTTGACGGATAGCAGCTAGAGGGGTATCAGCAGTACTTCAGCAGTGCAAGGTGAGTCTCCTCACTGTGTGCATGGGTCTACGCCCACAATGCCGGCCCATTATGTTTGTGTATAGCAGAAAGACCCAGGGGTTAGCCTTATGCATTATTATGATATATGTTCCGAATTACGATCCGTTGTCGGGCGAGGCCCGAGGAATATTAGTATGCTAGTTATACTTGTTGTCTGTGTGATACTTGTATGTGCCTGGTAGGGAGGTGAGTGTGGGCGACGTCCCGTATCTCATCACTATCCGAGTATGGATGGGCTTCTGTATCTCATTAGTAGCAGAGCGGGGGCGAGGGCCGAGTTAGGAGGGGGGTGAGTGTGAGCGGGGGCCCGTATCTCACTACCAGCAGGAGCGTGGACGGGGTTCCATGACTCATCAGTAACAAGACAGGGGTGAGGCCCAAGTTAGGCGAGGCCTTGGAATAGGAGTATAATAGAGTATGTTTATCTATTTGTCAAGTGTTATGTGATATGTTTGTATGTGTTTACTGGGCGAGGCCCAGAGACAGGGGGGCCTAAGAGAAACAGATATGTATACCGAGCGGGGCTCGATGCCAGGTGGGGCCTGATGCCTGACGGGGCCCGATGCCGGGCAAGTCCCGATGCAGCGGGCGGGGGCCCAGTATGTGGTTATGTATGTGGTATGTGGTAGATTGGGGAACTCACTAAGCTTCGTGCTTACGTTTTTCAGTTTTGGTTTCAGGTACTTCCGGTAGCGGAGGGAAGAGCTCGGGATGATCGCATGGCACACACACCAAAGGAGTTTTAGCCTGGGATGTTTACTCTGGTATGTGATATGTTTTGAATGAATAGTTGACACTTGTGGTTTTATTATTAAATTAAAAACGAAATTTTTGGTCATGATTTTCGGGTCGTTACAGGAACGGACAAACTTCGACTCATATGCTTGTACTATTTACACAGCACATCACACACAACAATACGTTTTATAACATCAAGTTACTGATGCGTTTACGTATTATCAATGTGTAACCGACTTGCAAACAACAAATCATATGTCTTTGTTTCAAGAATATAAGATATTATCGTCTCACAATCACTCGTGATAAAATCCATGAAGTGATTCACGTGAGTGTGGGTTTAATCCAATACTCAAATCTTATTTCAGGAGTACTCATGAACACTGCAGCAGACTTTTGCTATGTCTAAAAACATCACCCAATCTACAATCGTATTCATGACAGTTTTGCCTCAATACTTACTTCCAACGTATATTCGATTGTGGATGGTTGAATAATATTATTATTCGGGAAGTCAAGACATGCGAAGTGAAACACAAGAATAATCGAATCCAATATAGTGTCAAAACTTTTGAGTATAAATAAAACACCTTTAATTTAACCACCATATTGATTACACATTATTCATTGTATAATGTTTGGAATAATCAACTTAATACTTGAATCAAAACAATAGTTATCCCATGCTCCAAGCATGCACACTATGTTTACCTATCGTCCTTACTTTGTGAAATAGAATCATTGAACACATTCCCAATCATAGTCATTTCACAATTCCCAATCCTTATAACAAGTGTAAGAATACCTAATTCTTGCCACTTATTAGAATGTGTTGGATTCTAACATTTTACGCAATGATCCTTTTGTAGTTCACAGCACCAAAGTCACAAAGAATTTGTCAATGATACTACAAAGCGCTCTATTGGAGATTATTACAAGACAACTCCATAGATATGAAGTCTCACATTCAAAGTACATTCCTTTGAACATCCTTCTTGCATAAAAGTTTCTAACCTACACATAATTTCTTAAAATCTAACTCCCATCATGGAAACATTTCCGTATTTGCCATATGACAACTCATTCTTAATAGAATCCTATCTATTCATAAAAATTTCAATATGGTCCATTCCATACTATACTTCCAACTGCCCACAAGCGACCAATCCTTAGCGAACCGTGAATTGTCCTTGACAGTTGTTTTGTTGGATTAGATGTCTAAGCCCATAACTATTATTGGTATGTAGTTGACCCGAGAGTAGCATGGTCCATTTGAGTTGCATATCATCAGGACACTTTGTTAGGATAGAATCTTGAGAGAAGGATTTATATATGATTTATTAATATATATAAGTTATAATATATTAATATGAAATCATATGTTTTAAGTAGTATTGATCAAGAATTAATTTGGAATTAATTTAGTGATCAAAAGAGACTAATTAAATCTATGGGGACTAATTATGGTAATTAGTTATATTTATATGTGTCGGGCTTATGATCCATATTGGACCAAGTTTACGTATGGATACATAAAGAGTTGGGCTACATGAACCATGGATCATAAACCCATGGGTATGGGTTTGGGTTAACCCATGACCTTTGGAATTCCACATATAAATATGTTACTTCATAGCCAAAACTAGCACTAATGTATTCTTGGAGGATATGGACGGTTTTGGTGTGTATGAATTCTCTCTCAAGTTTCATCCTTGTCCATGATGTGTTGTGACTTCCTTTGAGCCTTCCACACTATTGGGGCTAAGCTCTTAAGGCCAAGTGCATCAAGACTTCAAGCTATATTAAAGGTGTGTTACCCTAACTAGTATCTTATATGGTTTATGTCAAATGCATGCTAGTTTTAGGTTTAATGCCTTGGAAACCATTTGCATGTATAAATTGTGAAAAGATAGATCCAAGGTATTTAGGGTTGTATGTGCACCATAGGATGTTGTAGTATACAAAAACTCATCAGTGGTATCAGAGCCAAGGCTTGTTTTAAATTATACTTGATGCAAATTGCTGAAAAAATCGATTTTCTGGCTGTCTGGACAGTGGACTCGCCGAGTCCACTGACAAACTCGTCGAGTAGCATGCATTTTGCCTTGGAATCGCCGAGTCCACTGGTGGACTCGCCGAGTCCAAGTACAAATCTAACCAACTCGCCGAGTTAGTTCATGTACTTGACGAGTTGGTGCTCCAGAGTGCAGTTTTTCGACTTTTAAGCCTGAAATTGGACTAGGAACATTACCCTAAGCTTTTTTGAACTTATAAGCCTGTTTTTGATGTGGTAATGTTCATGCTAATCCAAATCAATAGATAATTGTCATAATTTAAAGATTTGTATTAGTTTATATGTTCATGCTAATTTCTTGAAGATTGATGATATGAATTATCTTGTTCTTATGAGGTAGTTTAGACTGATAGAAAAATTATGTAATAATTTGTTTTCGATCCAAATTGATCTAAAAGTTGTGCATAAAATGTGTTTTTGTAACTTGTCCTCAAGTTATATGAAAAGTCTCATTTATGATTTTTAAAACTCATAAGATTTCCATAAGTTATGAAAATGAAGAGTCTCATTTTTTAAATGTTTTAAAGTCTTCCATAACTTGTCCTCAAGTTATGAAACTTGAAGAGTTTTTCATTAAAACTACTTTAAACTCATATATTATGGAAACCAAAAGTTTTTTGAATTTTTCAAAACTTGCCCTCAAGTTTTGGAATTTGTAAAGTTTACCCCCATAAATATTAAAATTCCAAGTTAAACCCTTAGAATTTTAAAAGTTAAAATTCAACCCTTATACTATTATAATATTAATAGTTAATAGTTATATATATGTATAAGAACAAAGTCAGTCTTACCATTAGTAGGCCTCATTCACGAAGTCGGTCTATAAGGGGGTATAAGGTTACTGCCTATAAAATGGTAGTTTAATGGGTGTCCACTCTCACCCACCGCTTCCTTGACAGGTGGAGGGTCGTTAGCCGAACGGGTTTGACAGGACATTAATTCTCCTTCATTAAAAGTATAATGATAAATATAAAGTAACTAAACTCTACTAAATTCCCAATCTTAGTTACTTTAGGAAAATGTGAATTTGGTGCTAACCCAGGAAATTACACTTTGTACCTTACCAAGTCGTTGGTGGAGCGTGTGTGGGTAACCGGCACACTAACATGGACTAGTAAGAGTGGCAAAGGGTGACTTAATGTTTATCATATATCGGTGGATCGCGTGTGGGTAACCGACACATTGATTAGGTGATAAAGATTAAGGTTACCAAGTTAATTTGCATGGTTATACACACCTTGTTTGTGATCCTCGGCATCCCAGTCACAAACTTGAGAGGGCACAACCGAGATTTAAACATGCCATTGAAAAGTTCAATGAATCTCAAAAGATATAGGAGTTTCAATCCAATTAAAACCCTATTAGGTTTTCATGGTCGAAATTGGCGAATCGTCATTCGCTTACCTTCAAATATTTTATAGTTTGGATTACGGCATCCCTCTTCCAAGTTATAAAATATTGTGTTGGGTCCTAGCATTAATATTTCATATTGGGTGTTATATTAAGGACTTAGATCAACTAACTTGAATTTCTCCCACATAGATGTCCAGTTCAGACAACTATGATCTTCCCAAATCTCTTGGAACAATCTTTCTCCATCTCCTCCAATAATTCTCCCTAACTCACAAGTTTAAAGACTTGAATAGTTCAAGGTCACTCAAGCCTTATTGGCAAGTCTATGTGCACTCACATATTGGAGATGAAGTCACATATTGACAGGCTGGGAGAGTTGGGTGTCAAAGTCTCAAGGAAGTTGGCTGTTGACTGGGTTCTTCAATCACTTCCTAAGTCACATAGTGAGTTCTTTAAGGACTACTATGTAACAGACTATGACATGACCCTTAATGATCTTACCTATTTGCTTGTTGCTGCATAATCAGCAATGATTTAGGGCATTGGTAAAGCAAATTTGATTGGAAGATCTATTTCCCAAACTTTCATGGACATGGACAATGGAAACATTGGAAGTCCAGAAAAGTCTTCTCTTCCCAATGGAAAGGGATTGGCCATAGTCAACCAGGTTGACCAAATGGTAAAGAGAAAGGCTAAGTCTGAGACAGTCTCGTGTACCATTACTAAAGAGTCCATTATCAAAGGAAGGGGCATTGGTTGCGAAGCTGCCCTATTTACCTGAAAGTTCACTAGGATGGTAAAAGTCAATAAATTTGACTATGCTTCGGGTAAAGTCCACTATCTAACTCTATTAAGTTCTTATTTGGAGATTTTTATTACATGATGTGAGTAGGTCACATTTTGATGTTTTGTAGAATCGAAGAAAGGAAGCTTAAAGGAAGAGTTGAAGATCAGAAGATCAGAATTTTGAGCTGCTACTTAAGAGTTATGATATATTGCTTAGGAATAAATAACAACATGTTTTTCATATGCATTTGCATTGTAAGGATAAGTTTTTTCCGCAAGTTTTAAATAAAAGAAAAGTTTTTTATTTTATTTATTTTAAGTATCCTTACAATGGCATTTGTGAAAAATTGTTGTTTATATGATTCCATTGATATCAATATTGGAAAATGGATTTGATTCTTTCGTTTGTGGTAGTGGAATAATTCACCAAATTAGGAAATATTCTCATCACCCAAGTTTCAGTTGGATAGAAACTTGGAATCATTCAACTTGTATTGTATGATGAATGAGAATTTTCATCTTTGGGAAATTAAGAGTAATTCCTTGTTCACATGTATATGTGAGTCAAGTGAAAGACTAGGAGATCGGGTACACTTGGATGTGCGCTGATCAGGTCCACCACAAAGAACGATAACGCTATTCGTCATGATTTACTAAAGTTTAGTAAATATGGTTCTTCTTACAAGTTTATGTATAATTCTGAAACATTGGAACTGTTTAAATGTATGGCAGGACGAATGAGAAGAATCAAATTAGGCAGAAAGATAAAAGTTTCTCCAATCTGAAAATATGGGAGAATACTTCAGTATCATGTTTATGATCATCTTAAAGATTAGTAAAAACCATTTCACAATTGATCCTCTAAGGACATCTTAGTGCATTTGTTTGACTAAGAAGAGGAATCATGAAATGTTGAAATGGTTAAATCAAAAGATAAATCGTACTTCGTTCCAAAATTTAGTCTTAGAGTAACACTCCAAGATCGAGCCTTGAGTGACATAATGCTAAGAAGGTTTATAACACTTTTCAAATGTAGAGTAAATTTTTTTCTTACTCTTGTGCATTTGAAATTGGTAAGTTGTGATGTTTTGGATAAAACAAAGACCAACTAACACCAATTGTGTGAAGTGTTAAGTATTTGTTTTGTCAAGGAATGGTTCTTGACAAGAGGTTAGTGGGAGTCTTAATGATCTTGAAAAGGGTCTCAAGAACTAATCAAGAATAAAACCTATTGTTTATCACTAGCACACGACTTAAGGTTTGTAACCTATCTAGTTGACATTTTCTTATTTCTACGCCCATTCCAGTTAAAGTTGAATATGCTTGTGAGCTCTATGAGTTCTCAATTGTTTGCATAACAACCTGGAAGCAATGGAAGGCCCTTGTGCTGCCAGGTGGCAAGAAGTTAAGACTGCACAAGTTCAGTCCATATGAGTTTGGATTTGTCACTAACCTCCTCTTGTGGTTATGAAAAATTCACATGGATAGGAACACATACACCGTAAAATCTAAGTGTCATAAGGTTTCTCTCCTATTCATGAAAATGATGGTGAGGAAACGCTTTTGCTAAATAGTTTTTAAGTAGATAGCAATTGTGATATTTGCATTCTCAAAGTCGTTAGTGGAGCATGTGTGGTTAACCGGCACACTAACATGGACTTGTGAGAAATGGCAAAGGTCTAAACAATTGAGACTATGATTACGACATCCCTTTTCATAGTTCTAAAAATTGTTTAGACACACATGTGAGCTATCTAAGGAAAGGTGTATGATATTGATAAAGTCTTATCAAATCATCTCGTATCGAAAATCAGAAATTTGGTAAGAAAGTCAATAAAGTATTGATTTCTAGAAGTCCAGCTGATTTCTGAGTACATGTCAAAGCTAGTGGGAGCATAATTGTTATGCTAATAATTATTATGCTAGTGGGAGCATAATCAATTATGATAAGTGTTGCAAGTTAGTAATGTTAATTATAGAAAACAAAAGTTTCAATTGAGAAAAGTTGTTTTGCTATAATTAAGGGAGAGGAAATTATACTTCATTTCAATTCTAAAAGCTTAGATTGAGATTTTAATCATCTTTAGTCAAGGATACATATATGAATTTTATGTTGGAATGGTTCAACATAAGGAAATTCTATATATAGTGCGTTCTCAAAATTCGATTATGATTACGGCATCCCTCTACATAGTCGAATTAGGAAAACATGGCAAATAAAAAAATTGTAGCAAAAGACTTGTGTAGGATCATGTCTTTATGTGAGACATCATGAATCGTGTCCCATATGCTTCGGGTATAGGATTGATTACATGTGCTATAATATTTATCCTTTCTAAATTTTCCAAATGCGTAGGGCATTAAGAGGGGAAAAGGTCTAGAATTACATATGACTAAAATGATTAAGCAATTGTCGAAGACAATCTAAGGTGTACCAAAGATTGGTTGCTCATGGACAGTTGGAAGTATGGTGTAAATTTTTGGAAGGACCATATTGACATATTCTGAAAGGAGGCAACTCTTGCTCAGAAGTGATAGTCAATATGGGAATGTGGAAATGTTTCCATAGGTGGAAGTTATTCATTAAATCTGTGTAAGATTAGAAAACTTAATGCAAGAAGGATGTTCAATGGAATGTACTTTGAATTTGAGAGTTCGTTTCCATGGAATTGCTCTCCATTGGAATACTTTGTAATCTTTGTTCCCGAGTCTCTGTGACTTTTGTGCATAGTCTTTACAAGAGGATAATTACATATAAGTTTAAAATCTAATAGATTACAGTAAATGACAAGAATTTGGTATTCTTACATTTACGGTAAGGATTTGGGATTATGAAATGGGCATCATTGGAATCATGTTCAATTGGTCTATTTCACAAAGTAAGGATCATAGAAAAACATAGTGTGTATACTTGGAGTATAGCATAACTGTTGTATGGGAAAACATAGTGTGCATGCTTGGAGCATGGCATGAAGATTGTTTCAGTTCAAGTATTAAGTTGATTATTCGAAACATTATACAATGAATAATGAGTAATCATCGGGAAATCGGGAAACAACAAATGGAAACAACAAATGGACAGAGAGGATATCTAGAATTGAGGATTATATGATCCCTTATCTAATGGACACGTCATTTGACTAGGTCAGAGTTCGACAGCAGCTTTTAAGAGCTACGATTGCTAGTCGGGTTTTGGAGTCATACTTGCAATAATAGTTTTAGACTTATCCAAGTGGGAGACTGTTGGATTAGATGTCTAAGCCCATAACTATTATTGGTATGTACTTGACCCGAGAGTAGCATGGTCCATTTGGGTTGCATATCATCAGGACAATTTGTTAGGATAGACTCTTGAGTGAAGGATTTATATATGATTTATTAATATATTATAAGTTATAATATATTAATATGAAATCATATGTTTTAATTAGTATTGATCAAGAATTAATTTGGAATTAATTTAGTGATCAGAAGAGACTAAACTAATCTATGGGGACTAATTATGGTAATTAGTTATATTTATATGTGTTGGGCTTATGATCCATGTTGGACCAAGTTTATGTATGGATATATAAAGAGTTGGGCCACATGAACCATGGATCATAAACCCATGGGTATGGGGTTGGGTTAACCCATGACCTTTGGAATTCCACATATAAATATGTTACTTCATAGCCAAAATCAGCACTAATGTATTCTTGGAGGATATGGACGGTTTTGGTGTGTATGAATTCTCTCTCAAGTTTCATCCTTGTCCATGATGTGTTGTGACTTCCTTTGAGGCTTCCACACTATTGGGGCTAAGCTCTTAAGGCCAAATGCATCAAAAATTCAAGCTATATTAAAGGCGTGTTACCCTAACTAGTATCTTATATGGTTTATGTCAAATGCATGCTAGTTTTAGGTTTAAGGCCTTGGAAACCATTTGCATGTATAATTTGTGAAAACACAGATCCAAGGTGTTCAGTGTTGTATGTGCACCATTGGATGTTGTAGTATACAAAATCCATCATGTTTAACTACCTTGGTCATGTCTTGTTCTAGTCGTTTTCCCTCTTAATGCCCCGGGCATTTTGAAATAGACAGAACGGTTGAATATTACAGCATATGCAATCGATCCTGTACCCAAAGTGTATGGGATACGATTTATAATGTCTTACATAAAGACATGATACTTGACCAATATCTTGCTATAATATTTCCATATATATAATTTCTAATGTTGAAGAATTCTAACATGCTATTCATATATATCCTTGAATAAATTTGATTAAAATCTTAATCTCAGCTTTTAGATTTGGAATGAAGTACGAGTTCCTCTCCCTTACTATAGCGAAACAACTTTTCAAACTCTGCAACTTTGCAAATCAAAACTTTGTCTCCTATACGTAATATTGCTACCTTGCAACACTTACCATAATAATTATGCTCCCACTAGCACAATAATTATGTCCTTACTAGCATAACACTTATGCTTCCACTAGCTTTGACATGTATTCAGAAATCAGTTGAACCTCTAGAAATCAATACTTATTGCCTTTCTTACCAAGGTTCAGATTTCTGACACGAGATGCTTCGATAAGCCTTTATCTAAGCCCATACACTTTTTATAAGAAAGCCCATATGTGTGTCTAAAGCTTTTCAGAACTTACGGCAGTAAGTTCCGAATGTTCAAACTATTTGCCATTTCTTACAATTCGAACTTATGAAGAGGGATGTCGTAATCATAATCGAATTTGAGAATGCAAATATCACAATTTCTAACTCTTTAAAATCCACTTAGTGAAAGCGTTTCCTCACACTCATTTTTATGAAGTGGAGAGAAACCTTGTCACTTAGATTTTATGGTGTATGTGTTCTTATCCATGTGAATTTGTCATAACCATAATCACAAGACAATGTTTGTGACAAATCCAAAATCATATGGACTGAGCTTGCTCAATCTTAATTTCTTGCCACCTGGTAGCACAAGGGCCTACCATGTCTTCCAAGTTGTTTAGCAGCTCACCTGTACTAGTCAATGCACTTTCATTGATCAAGGTTCTTTCCCTTTATGAATTCAAATGAGAACTCATAGTACTCACATGCATAGTCAACTTTAAATGGAATGGGCACAGAAACAAGAATATGTCAACACGATAGGTTAAAAAAAACTCAAGTCGTGTGCTAGTGATAAATAATAGGTTTACTCTTGATTAGTTCTTGAAACCTTTTCAAGATCTCTAAGACTCCCACTGACCACTTTACATATAAGATTCTCCTGTCAAGAAACATTCCTTGACAAACAAATATTCAAGATTTAGTGCAGATTCTTATCAAGATAAACACTTCACACAATTGGTCTTAGTTGTTCTTTGTCTTATCCAAGACATCACAACTTACCAATTTCAAATGTGCAAGAGTAAGAAACATTTTTTACTCCACATTTTATGAGTGTTATAAACCTTCTTAAGATATATCACTCAAGTCACAATCTTGGAGTATGACTCTAAGACTCGATTTTGGAACGAAGTATTGTTCACCTTTTGATTTAACCATTTCAGCAATTTCTGATTCCTCATCTTAGCCATATGAATGCACTAAGGTGTCCTTAGAGTATCAATTGTGATATGGTTTCATAATCACTAAGATGATCAGTAAAACATGATACTTAAGTATTCTCCTTTCCTTTCAGATTGGAGAAACTTTTATCTTTCTGCCTAATTGATTCTTCTTATTCGTTCTGCCATACATTGAAACTTTTCCAATGATTTAGAATTACACTTAATCTTGTAAGCATAACCATATTTACTAAACTTTTAGTAAAATCATGACGAATAGTCTTATCGCTCTTTGTGGTGGACTTGACCAGTTCACATCAATGCGTACTAGATCCTTTAGTCTTTCTGTAGTGACATAAGAACATGGTTTTGCATATGGAATTAAAGTTTGCACAATGAACATGGTAATTTGGGTGTTCAAGAGATGTATTGATTGTATATGGTGTTACACAAAAAGGATCTAGATCTAGACTACATAAATAACACTCACTTTTACATCTCTCAAGCACACCTCTACAAGTGGACTAAACCCACCTCATATAGAGGTGTTTACATGTCTCTCTCTCACTCTCACTAACTCATGAGTCTAAAGGCTAATGCACCACATGCAAGTGGGTTTTACAAAAGTCAAACAATTACAAAGTCAATCATGAATAACTTTGCACCCCGACATTCTCCCCCTCAAAGTTAGGAATGAATGACCCCCTTCAAATCTTCTAAAATCAAGCAACTACGCGATCTGAGCCTCAAAGGTGACACATGACGAAACGAACTTCAATCTTCAATTCTTCCATGATTCTTCAATTTGGGCTCTAGGATGTGAGACCAAACAAACTGAGCATCAACGAATGATCACGAGCTTCTCAAACTCTAAATTGATCACCCAAAAGTTGAACATAAAAACACACCCCAAAAATCTTCAATAAAATCAAACCCATTTCGAATTCATCACTTCCGAACATCCAATTGCATCATTTCGTAAGCTTCAAAAATTCAAGGTCACTTCGGTCTTCAAATCCGCGTAATATGAAAAATTCAAGTTCGAATTTCCATATAAATTTCTCCCCCTTTTTATAATCTAAATTTGATTATAAAACCTTCAAGGAAAGAGAACGTGCTCTATTCGGAATTTTTCGTGTCAAAACTCCCCCTTAACATGTGGCATAAACTTTGTGCTTCAATCCGGAAAACCCAAAAAATATTCAATTTTTAGCTTCGTTCACGGACCGCCTTTGACAAAATTTCTCAAAAATGGGTAGAAATTGTCAATTTCAAAATTCTGCAATGACCCGGTGCGCCCAAAACAACAAAATATGCAAAACTCTCCCCCTTTTCCAAAGCTGGGTAGAAAGCGTCAATTTGCACAAACCGCATTGGCCTGAAATGCATTTTCTTCAATTTCTCAGCAAAATCAGTCCATTTTCGAATTTGGGCAAAAACTGCAAAATTTCTGAAACTTCAGGGACTGACTTCGAAAGATATGCCTTTTGTCCTCCAAACATCCGAAATTTTGACAAACGTTCGAAACTTAACCCATCTTACGAAAGTGGGAAAAAATTGCCAAATAGTCGAAACTTTAAGGGCCATTTACGAAACTTTTAAGCTTTCTTCTTCCCTAACTCATTTTAACGAAATTATAGGCAACATACGAAACTTCATCCCTTCGAACGAAATCATCTGCCCATTTTAACGAAATTATTTTTTTTCTTTGCTTCGTGCCTTAATTTGTCGAATTCTCGTACCCAAAATCTTCGTTAGTTGCTAAAAGCCATCAAGATTTTATAAAAATTTTCGACTGATTTCACAGCCTTCCTTTTTGAATCAAGACCTCAACAACAATCGAACAAAAATCACACCCAGACTCCAAACTTTCGAAATCGACTCCAAACTAGACACCAACATTTCGATTTGTAACTTTTAACACAGCGTCATCACAGCTACAATTCCAAACCTTGACCATCAACAATTCGATCATTTGCAAAACCGAATTCGATCTTTCGTTATTTGTATCTTCTTTTTCGAAATCAGTCAATACCAACAATCGACGTCTTAAAAATCAAAACACTTCATTCGAATGTCGACTGATTCCAAAATCATTTCGTCATCAAGAAACGAACTCCGAACCAATGTCGTTTTCCAGTTCCAAAATAGAATCATTGACTCCAAACCCGATTTCCATGTCAAACCCATTCAATCAACCATTCATGATTCGTTCCAACTCTAAGTTATGTTCATCCCCAAACCATCGAATGAACATTGAACACCCAAAACATTTTCATAGTTCATTCTTAACCTTCGTCTCACAACTTCAAAATCAAGAATCAATTTCGAACTTATCAAAGTTCAATTCCATCAAAATATTTGATATCGGCACATAGTCATCGTCCATCATTGACATCGAACTCAAATTCATTGACATCGAAATCTTGATTACCATCATCTCTGCCTTCGATCTATAACCCCAACACGTCAATTCGATGTGAACAAAATGGAGATTTCAATTCCAAAACTCAAATTCATTCACAAATCGATTCTTAAAATCAGTTAATTC
This sequence comes from Lactuca virosa, assembly GCF_052849685.1. Lineage (NCBI taxonomy): Eukaryota > Viridiplantae > Streptophyta > Magnoliopsida > Asterales > Asteraceae > Lactuca > Lactuca virosa. The sequence goes on along the minus strand of NC_136433.1, from coordinate 302,513,158 downwards.
AACTCAAATCGATTCTTTACCCATTAGATTTTCTTTCGAATTTTGAATTATGGATTCATAAGAATCAATTGTTGTCTTTTCTTGTTTGACTCTTCATCCATCTTCAAGAACTTCATTTGCCCAGCCAAGAACAGATTCAATCATCGATTCAATCATTAAGCATGAAGAATCGAAATCATCATTCAAATCGATTTCGATTATCACAAATCAGATTAAAATGAGATTCGTAAGACACGAAATGAACATATTTGAAAATACGATCACAAAAAAAATTGGATTGAATCACCAATCAGTTGATTCTTGAAGTTCTATAAAGAATGTAAATCATTATGAATATTAATCTTGAATCGAATAAGTAGATGGAACAAACAGATCAAGAATAAACGAGATATGAACAAAGAAAAATCGGAACAAATTAATCTGTATCATAAATTGGGCTTTTCAATGAGATGAACAGTAAAAGATTATTATCATTTGGGCTTAAAAACTCGATCAACTGAACAGTAAACAACTCGAGACATTTGGATTTGAATGAATGAAATGGATTAAAACTTTTGATTGGGATTTTGAATTCAATTTGATGAACAGTGAACGATGACAATTTTGGTTTAGGAAAAGATCAATTGAAAGAAATGTATTGGATCATAACAATTTGGCTCAAAACAAATTTGATCCAGTGAATCAAAATGATCTAAAATCAAGAATGCAACGCACAAATCAACAAGATTAAGAGAGATCGTGGAGAGAGACTCACCAAAAATGCTCCAATTGTGAAAAATTTAGCCAAACCGAGAACCGTTTCTTCAAAAAATCATGTTGATTTTCGAAGACCCGCTCTGATACCAATTGTAGTGACATAAGAACATGGTTTGGCATGCGGAATTAAAGTTTGCACAATGAACATGGTGATTTGGGTGTTCAAGAGATGTATTGATTGTATATGGTGTTACACAAAAAGGATCTAGATCTAGACTACATAAATAACACACACTTACACACTCACTTTTACATCTCTCAAGCACACCTCTACAAGTGGACTAAACCCACCTCATATAGAGGTGTTTACATGTGTCTCTCTCACTCTCACTAACTCATGAGTCTAAAGGCTAATGCACCACATGCAAGTGGGTTTTACAAAAGTCAAACAATTACAAAGTCAATCATGAATAACTTTGCACCCCAACACTTTCACTTGACTCACATCTATATGTGAACAAGGAATTAGTCTTATATTCCCAAAGATGAAGGTTCTCATTCATCACACAATACAAGTTGCATGATTCCAAGTTTCTGTCCAATTGAAACTTGGGTGATGAGAATTATTCCTTATTTGGTAAGTTTCTGACACTACCACAAATAACATAACTAAAAATCACACCCATTTTCAATATTGCTAATAATAGAAACATACAAACATTAATTTTCACAAATGTCATTGCAAGGAAATATAAAATAAGACAAATCAAAAATTTTCTTTATTTATAAAAGTGTGGAAAAACTTGTAATGACAACGCAATTACAAATGAAAACTATGTTACTAAATATTCCTAAGCAATTTATTTCTATCTCCTAAGCAGCAGCTCAAAAATCCGATCATCAAACCATGTGATCGAAATCCATTTCTTCGCGATCAGACTCAGCTCATACTTCCTTTTAAGCTTCCTTTCTTTTCTTCGATCCTACAAAAACATCAAAATGCAATCATATCACATCATGTATTAAGAAACAAACGGACTCTTTCGGAATAGCACACAATTTGATTTTACCTGAAGTAGAGCCATACAATTTGATTTTACCATCTCTTAGATCTCTCAGGTAGTCAGACCAGCTTCGCAACCAATGCCCCTTCTCTTGGCAACAGAAACAAACGGACTCTTTCGGAATAGCACACGGGACAAACTCAGGCCTAGCCTTTATCTTTACCAGTTGGTCAAACGGTTTGACCTTGGCCAATCCCTTTCCATTGGGAAGAGAAGACTTTTCTGGACTTCCAATGTTGCCATTGTCAATATCCATGGAATTTTGGGAGGTTGATCTACCAGACGAATTTGCTAGACCAGTGTGCCAAATCATTGCTGATTCAACAACAATTAGCAAATAGGTAAGATCGATAAGGTTCACGTCGTGGTCTTTCATATAGTAATCTTTTATGAACTCACTATATGAGTTAGGAAGTGACTGAAAAACCAAGTCAACAACCAACTTCCTTGAGACATCGACACCCAACATTCCCAACTTGTCAATATGCAACTTCATCCCTAAGATGTGAGCACATATAAACTTTCCATCTTCGTGTTTGCTTGCCAATAGGGCTTGAGTGACCTTGAACTTTTCAAGTCTTCGAACATGTGGGTCAGGGAGAACTATTGGAGGAGGTGGAGGAAGTGAAGAATGATTTCTTGTCCCCAAACTAATCAAATATCATAATATTGACATAATAGGCTTAACCTTTAAGTCGTTAGTTAAATCTATCATAACGATCATTCCACAAATATTAGGGTTTATAACCCCTACAGTATCAACTAAATCTTTTAATCGTAAGATTTAGTCACTAACCTTTGACTTCACTTTTGTTGACTTTCTCATAATAGCAGCGTACTTTCATCTAAACTTCAAATGGCCATAAATTTCTCATACGAACTCCGTTTTCAAAGATCTTTATAACCACAAAATCCTCTCAACAAGCTCTAAAACATTCCACAATTATATTTTGCTAAATATCATTTCTCAATTTAAACTAACTCCACACTCTATTTCTCTTTCTCGCCTCGTATCATTTCATATCTTTTGAAATGATACTTGGTCACGAAAGACATGTATTACAAGTTCTCTCGCCCTAAAAAGATTTCGTCCTTGGAATCTCACTAAGTAAGTGTATATCAACTAAATCTCTTTTCTTATATCATAAAATACTTGTAAGTCGTTTAAATTAATCCATTTATCAAATTTGCTCCAATAACTCATTAGTCATAGTCTCAAAGTATAATTATTCATTCATCTCAACTCATCATATATTTAGACACTTCTTTTGTCTTTAAATTACTCTCCTTTTATCTAACTCTTTGGCAATGATCAATTTGAATTTCTAGGGAAAAATAGTCCAACCATTACAAAATCGATACACCTCTTAATCATTAACATTTTTCTCAATTATCAAAATCAATCAATATCTCTACTATTAATTCACAATCGGTAATAGTTCATATATTATCATTTAAAGTCAGCTATTTCTGTTAGCATTTTCTCAATTATCGACTGGTACTCGACTTATATATAGTTCTAAGCTACAAGTGCATTACTAATTATTAAACATGTAAACTAGAAATTTATTAAGTCTTTCACATAATGAATATCGATTAAGCAGTTCACATATTAATCCATGGCGAATCACATCTCAAGTGCTATCACTCACTTCTCTTGTTCTACTAGTTCTCATAATACTCAAATTAATCTTGTTATCCCCTATGGTACTTACAATGTAGTTAATTCACTCGAATATCTATAAATCATTCGGGTTAATCACACGAATTATTCTAATTAATGATCTATTGTTAAATTTAATTTCTTATATAAATAGGTCAATCTCACAGATAATCCACTCAAATTAATTACTGTAATCAGTCACTCCGATCGATATCAATTATTCAGATTAATTTTAATTACCCAGGTCAATATCAATCATTCATATCTATCTCTTCGATCACTATAAATCACACGATTGAATCACTTAAATTACTCAGAATAATCAACCAGTCAAATCAATCACCCTGATCAATATTAATCATTATGTTCAATCTCACTCAATCACACAGATCATTCACTCAATTCAGTCTAATCATTTACTTGAATTACTTACTCAAATTATTAATTGGTCATTTTAACTGATCATTCTCCAGACCCTTTTTCATACTTAATTATGAGATTATTTCTCCCATAAGTTTACAATTTCTCAAATCAATTTCAATCACTTCACGAGGTGGAGGAAGTGAAGAATAATTTCCATTTCCATGATCCAATTGTGGAAAATCATCTTCATGTGGAAAGCTTTTTCCCAAGGATTCGAGAAGACCATAGTTGTTAGAATTTGACATCCACAAAAGGGAGAAATCCAAATTAGTTTATTGAAGTCCTTAATATAACACTTACATGAAATAACAAGGCTAGGATCCAAAACGATATTCTACAATTTGGAAGAGTGATGTTGTAATCCAATTGTAAAATATTTGAAGGTAGGTAAATGACGATTTACCAATTTCCACGATGAAAAACAAAAATTAAACATTAGGTTTTAAATGAATTCAAACTCCTAGATCCTTTGAGATTCATTGAACTTTTCAATGGCATGTTTAATCTCGATTATGCCCTTCAAGTTTGTGACTGGGATACCGAGGATCACAAACAAGGTGTGAATAACCTTTCAAATTAGCTTGGTACTCTCAAAGACGTTTATCACCTAATCAACGTGTCGTTAACCACTCACGCTCCATTGATCTATGATAATCTACAAGCTACCCATTTCCATCCTTCATTAGTCCCATATTAGTGTGTCGGTTAACCACACACGCTCCACAAACGACCAACAAGGTGCAATGTGCAATTTCATGGATTAACACCAAATTCACATTTTTCCTAAAGTAACTAAGATTTGGGAATTCATAAAAGTGTTTAGTTACTTCGTATTTCATTATACTTATTAATGAGAGTTTGTGTCCTATCCTAGCCGTTCGGCTAACGACCCTCCACTACTCAAGGGTGCGGTGGGTAAGAGTGGATACCCAATGGTTGTCATTTTACAGGCCGCTTCCTTAAACACCCCTTATAGACCAGCTTCGTGAATGAGGCCTACTAACAGTAAGACTGACTTTTACTTATAAATATATATAATATATTAGACTTTTAATTTTATATAGTATAAGGGTGTATTTTATACATTTAAAATACTAATTGGTTTAAACTATACAATTATAGATTTATTAATTCTCTTTTAATTAAATACTTAATTAATTTAATAAGATCCATAAGAGTGTAATTTGAACTACTCAAAAGGTCAAGGTTCTAAATTTAAGATTCCAAATTTAAAGTTACTTAATTAAATTTCAAATTACAAAACCAAGAGGTGCACTTTTGAAAGTTTTTCAAATTACTAGGGTTTTAGAATTTATTATTCCAAAATTAAAACATTTTTAATAGAATATAAAATTCCAAAACTTGAGGCCAAATTTTGAAACTTTTCAAAACTTCTAGATCAAATTTATAGTAATATAAAATAATCATATAATTTTATCTTTATCTAAAATTTGACCTAATCTAGTTTTATTTGGTAAAGATAATTCAAATCGAATTTTACAAAAATTTAATATGTCATATAATCTTGTAATTATCTTAAAATTTGACCATTATCCTTCAATTTGATGAGGATATTCATTACCATATCAAAAAATCGATTTTAGGCATTAAAAACGAGTTATGGTAATTATCTTAATCAAAAAACTGGCCAAAAATCGAAAAGTGGGATTTCCAAACAGTATACTTCGTATACCAAACGGACCCTACCTCCGATATGATCCTACCTGGTTGTTCCTTACTTGATAGATCATGAAAGTAGACTTTCAGTTAATGACAAATATAGACTAATAATTAGTCGCAATAAAGATTAGACTAAAACTTAGCGATAATAATGCTAGGTTTTGTCGAAGGAAAATAGAATCGTTAGAAGCGAAGCGCTGCCCGAGTTTGGAATCATCACTTTAACAAGTGAGTGCATGGTTACTTTCATCTTACATATAGATATGAAGTATTTTATATAAATTACATGCTATGTGTGCATATAACCTGTATACTTGCTATCTATGATGGATGAACGATTTTATACATGTTTTAAATTATTTAAACTTTATATGAATTTTATATCTACGAATATGTTGGGTAAAACACGGGTAGATGAATGATGAGAAATGAAGGATGATATGAGTGAACATTGGCAGGTATAGACATAGTGCCTAATAAATAACATCGGTAGCTATGGACTTAGTGCCTACTGGATAAACGCTGGTAGCTATGGACTTAGTATGTGTTAGATAAACGTTGGTAGCTATGGACTTAGTACCTATTAGATAAACACTGGTAGCTATGGATTTACTACCCGATGAATGAACTTTAGCAGCTATGGAATTAGTGCTTTACGAATGAGCATTGGCAGCTATGGACTTAGTGCATGTCGTATAAACCCTGGAAGCAATGGAATTCGGATTGAACGAATGTAGGATAAATGATTCTTAGGGTAGACCCTTAAGAATAAATAAGATATTGGGGATGGGTAATTGGGTTAATTGTTTGATGATTAAACATAATAATTATATTATTGTGGGTTGAAAACCCTATTTACTCACCAGGTTTCCCAACCTGACCCACTTAGTTTATTTATATCACAGGTGTCTATATGAAGTTACATTACACTAAGAGATTAAGGAGATGTAAATCACTAGTGATAATGAATGTAAGTTCTGTTTATGCTTATCTTTCTGTATTGACAATGACATCCCAATGTTTTAAAAATGAATAAAATACATTTCTTCGGAAATGCTTGAGAACGTATTTATCATGTTTTTCTGGGAAAAAAATTCTGCAACACTTTTCTTTAAAAGGTTACTCTGATTTTAAAATAAGCATAAATAAAATTTTTAAAATGACTGTGAATTTGGGGATGTCACATATTTAAATTCCCATTATTAGTTACTTTAGGAAAATGTGAAATGGTGTTAATCCATGAAATTACACTTTACACCTTGTTAAGTCATTAGTGGAGCGTGTGTGGTTAACCGCCACCCTAATCTGGGACTGACAATGTGTGGCAAAGGGTAGCTTGATGTTAATCATAGATCAATGGAGCGTGTGTGGTTAACCGGCACATTCATTAGGTGATTTGTAACATTGAGTGTACCAAGCTAATTTGCATGGTTATTCACACCTTGTTTGTGATGCTCGGCATCCCAGTCACAAACTTGAAGGGCACAATTGAGATTTAAACATGCCATTGAAAAGTTCAATGAACCTAAAAGGATCTAGGAATTTCAATCCAATTAAAACTTAATAATCTATTTCGTTTTTCATGGTGGAAATTGGTAAATCATCATTTACCTACCTTCAAATATTTTACAATTGGATTACGACATCCCTCTTCGCAATTGTAAAATATTTTGTTGGGTCCTAACCTTAACATTTCGTTTTGGGTGTTATATTAAGGACTTAAATCCACTAACTTGAATTTCTCCCTTGTAGATGTCTAGTTCTGAAAACTATGGTCTTCCCGAATCTTTTGGAAAACACTTTCCACATGAAGATGATATTCCATAATATCATACTTCACTTCCTCCATCTCCTCCAGTTATTCTCCCTAACCCAGAAGTTCGAAGACTTGAAAAGTTCAAGGTCACTCAAGCCCTTTTGGCTAGTAAACACCAAAATGGAAGGTCTTTATGTGCGCATGTCTTGGATATGAAATCACACATTGACAAGCTGGGAATGTTGGGTGTCCTTTTCCCGAGGAAGTGGGCTGTTAACTTGGTTCTTCAATTACTTTCTGAGTCGTATAGTCAGTTTGTTAAAAACTACTATATGACAGATCGCGATGTGACCCTTATTGATCTTACCTATTTGCTTATTGCTGCTGAATCATAAATGATTTGGCGCAATGATCAAACAAATTTGATTGGAAGATCTACTTCCCAAGCTGCCATGGACATAGGCAATGACATAGATAGTCCAAAAAATAACCCTTCTCCTATGGGAAGGGAATTGGCTATGGTCAAAAGATTTGACCATAAGAGAAAAGCCATTTCTGAGATAGTTCCATGTGCAAATGCCAAAGAGTCCACTTGTTTCTACTGCTATTTGAAGGGACATTGGAAGTGAAGCTGCCCTGAATACCTGAAAGATCTAAGAGAAGGTAAAGTCAAAAAGGTTTGACTCTAGTTCAGGTAAGTCCACTATCTAATTCTATTAAGTTCCTGTTTGTAGATTCTTAATACATGATGTGATAACATTACATTTAGATGTTTTGTAGGATCAAAGGAAGCTTAAAGGAAAGGCATGCAGAGTCTGATCGCGAAAAGATGGATTTCGATCGCATTGTTCGATGATCGGATTTTTGAGCCGCTGCTTAAGAGTTATGATAGATTGCTTAGAAATTTGTAATAACATAGTTTTCATTTGTAATTGCATTGTAAAGAAAAGTTTTTTCGTACCTTTTATAAATAAATAAAATTTTGAAATTTTATCTTATTTATATTTCCTTGCAATGGCATTTGTGAAAATTGATGTTTGTATTTTTTTAGCAATATGGATTTGATTCTTTCGTTTGTGGTAGTGTCTAAATTTACCAAATAAGGAAAGATTCTCATCAGCCAAGTTTCAATTGGATAGAAACTTGGAATCATGCAGGTTGTATTGTGTGATGAATGAGAACCCTCATCTTTGGGGAATTAAGGTTAATTCCTTGTTCACATGTAAATGTCAGTCAAGTGAAGGACTAGGGGATCAGGTACACTTGGTTGTGCGCTGGTCAGGTCCACCACAAAGAACGATAAGACTATTCGTTATGGTTTACTAAAGTTAGTAAATATGGTTATGCTTACAAGATTAAGTATAATTCTGAGTCATTGAAAAAATTTTCATTGTATAGCAGAACGAATAAGAAGAATCGAAGTCGGCAGAAAGATAAAAGTTTCTCCAATCTGAAAGGATGGGAGAGTACTTGATTATCGTGTTTTATGATTATCTTAATGATTATGAAAACCACATCTCAATTTGATACTCTAAGGACACGTTAGTGCATTTGTATGGCTAAGAAGAGGAATCGTGAATTGTTGAAAAAGTTAAATCAAGAAGATAAATCATACTTCGTTCCAAAATGAAATCTTAGACTTATACTCCAAGATTGTATATTGAGTGACATATCACCAAATGTAGAGTAAAATGTTTTCTACTCATGTACATTTGAAATTGGTAAGTTGTGATGTTTTGGATAAAACAAAGATCAACTAAGACCGATTGTCAAAAGTGTTTGTCTTGATAAGAAACCACACTAACTCTTGAATATTTGTTGTCAAGTAATGTTTCTTGACATAGAGAATCTTATATGGCAAGAGGTCAATGGGAGTCTTAAAGGTCTTGAAAAGTTTCAAGAACTATTGAAGAGTAAACTTATGTTAATCACTAGCACACGGCTTGAGGTTTGTAACCTATCATGTTGACATATTCTTGTTTCTGTGGCCATTCCAGTTAAAGTTGACTATGCATGTGAGTTCTATGAGTCCTCAATTGTTTGCATAACAACTTTGAAGCAATGGTAGGCCCTTGAGCTGCCAGGTGGCAAGAAATTAAGATTGAACAAGTTCGATCCATATGGGTTTGGATTTGTCACTAACCTTGTCTTGTGATTATGGTTTTAACAAATTCACATGGTTAGGATCACATACACCATAAAAATCTAAGTATCATAAGGTTTCTTTCCGCTTCCTGAAAATGATTGTGAGGAAACGCTTTCACTAAGTAGATTTTAAGGAGATAAAAATTGTGATATTTGCATTCTCAAATACGATTATGATTACGGCATCCCTCTTCATAGTTCGAATTGTGAGAAATGGAAAATAGTTTCAACGTTTGGAACCTATTGTTGCATGTTCTGAATAGTTTAGACACACATATGAGCTATCTAAGTGTCACACCCCCGAACCAGACGGCGGAAACGTCTGAGGGCTCGCGTGACTCAAATTGAATTTCATCACAATGATTATACATGAAACACAACATAAACTTCACCATGCATTAATACATAACGATTGACATTGTTCACATCCAGTACATTGTTTAAATATTACATATCCGTAGCATCAATTGTTTGAGAGTTTTCAAAACATAACATCCTAACATACTTGATATTACCCTTCAGCTTACCTGTTACCTGAGAATACAAGTTATTTTGAAAAACGTCAACATATGAAATGTTGGTGAGTTCATAAGCAGGGTTGTGATAAAAATGATTTGTGTAGTTTATAAAACCCAGAAAATCCGATATTTTCTGAAAGAGCAATTGTTTATACCAAAGTGTGAAGATCCATAAGTTGGTGCACGGATGATTTCAAAACTTGTATAAATGGGAAGTTTTGTATTATAGTTATAGAAAAATACAAGCGAGTGGTTCTGATTTCCTCGAAAAACCCGATGTTTTCCGATAACATAAAATATAATTGTTTTCAAATTGTTATACTGCTACACGAGTGATTTTGATTACTTTTCCTTGATTACTCGGATAGTATTGGATTTATTTAATTACGTGAGTCGTTATAACCATGCATAATAATGACTATTTCGTCTGTCTTGGCATCCTAATGTACGGCGCAATTGATCTTAAGATTTTGTCACCCTAGACTGGCCGAGTCTAACTGTAGCGAACAGATGAGGTGTGGGGGAGTCACCCACGTATAGATCTATACACAAACTCTCGCTCTCCTTCCAGGAGACTTTGATTATAACTACAGGCTACGAATGACCCTCAGAGGAGTCGCCCGTTATTACTCACTTAATCCAAACGAAATTGATTACTATTGATTAACGACCTGTATTTGTTTACTTGAATTGAACATAAGCCTAATAAACGAGGAGAAGAGGATTACAAGGTCCTGCTAATTACGTGTTTTATTTAAGGCTGTGGGTTATACGAAGGACGCATTGGCCCATTTCATATTTGATTTAACTTGGACCTTACTAGCAATGCTAATGGGCCACCAATGCCCAATAGCATATATATGCCATTGAGGGTGGTGTGACAATGAATCAAGTATTGAACGAATTAGAGAGTAAATTCAAAGTAGAATTGAAAGATTTGAACACCGATGTAAATATGATCTGTTTGGCTCTATTACGCTTTTGCAAATTTTACAAAGTACAATGAGTATTCTGTAAAGACTTCGTTACTAAGACACTAGTAACCACTCCTATTTATAGAAGAGAAAAGCGTACAAAAAATATACTAAGGACTAAACATGAAGCTTCGAATATTATGCCCTAGTAAAATACATTATATAAATGTTCGAAGACCCTAAATACAAACTTCGACTATTACAACATTTCGACCCTAACAATCTCCCCCTTTGTAATCAAAGTCGAAGTCTTCAGTTTGTAAGTAGAGTAATGGAGTACAGCAAAACTCTTCGAACCTCAGTATACCAAGAAATAATTTTCTTCAATTCCTTCTTGTCTCCTTCATTGTTCTTTTTGCAGTGGTTCATACGAACAATGAAGTTCGTATATTGAGATGTAGAATATCTCTCCACTTCGCTAGCTTGGAACAAAAACCGCTTCGCTTTTCCAGCTTTATCCTTTCCAGCAAAAACTATTCCAAATGGCTTTAAACATATTTCTCCATCAGCATATTTCTTTAACTCAGTCTGAGTCATAGAAGGAGCCATTGGAACTTTTACTTCCATTCCTTTTGCAGTAGCCAACTCCACATCAGTCAGTGCTAGGCACTCATAATAATTCTCAATGAAGATTTTGATGTGAGCAACTCCAAGTTTGAATTCTCTGGATCTGTATTTTGTAGAAAAGAAAAGGATTTGTCTTTCAGAAGCAATGCCACTTGTATAAGGTCATACAAGTTCATCAGAGGAAAATCTGCAATAGTGAATTCGCATGTTTTTCCATTTTCCCTGGCCACAACATATTTAACATTTTGAACAATGTTTTCAAAGACCACATCCTTTTTCATGCTTATCACCTTCTTGATCTTGATCAGTGTCAATACATCCTCAGGGGCTTTGCCAAGTACTGCATGAAAATGAATTTTCATATGAGTCCCTTCATCTTTTTCTTTGAAATTCCCTTCAGCTTTGAACTGAGGCATGATGAACATCATCTCATTTATAGGGAAATCCAACTGGCATGCATCAGTGTTTGTAACCACATAACTTTGTTTTGGCTTCTTATCAAATGAGTACATGTGATTAAAAGCAACCAAGGCTTCGATTGTTTCATAGTTGTAATGTTTTGCTGGATCACCTTTATTCATGCCCTTCGGATCACCAGCCCTCTGAGTCATGATGCTTTGAATAAGCCTCATTTTCTCGAGTTCAGCTTCAGCTTCAGCCTTCTTTTCTTCTTTAGATTTTTCAACCAGAATTGATTTTCCTTTGTCTTTCAAAGCAGATTTTTCAGTTATGTCTTTTAGCTTCGAACCACTTCCACCAGATTCCAAAGGTTTACCAATTACAATTCCTTTCGAAATTGTTCTTGTAATTGGTAATGTTGTTACGATTGTTGAGGTCACTGGTTGAGCAGACACAATTACTGGTTTTGTTGAAGGGATGCTAGATGGAAATACCTTGCCCACCACTTTCGCTTCTTGTTCTGTTGACTTCCTTTCTCCCCCTTGCACCCCTGTGAAAACAGGAGGGGCAGTAGTTGTGGGCAGAAGACTAGATGCGAAACAGTGGAGCAAGTTGCTTGTTAAGTATGGCTTCAAACTGCACAAACTTCTGGGACAAAAATTCTAGAGTAATCAACGGTGACGAAACCGGTTTCGTTGAGATCTCCTTCAACTCCTTTAACAACTTGATCACACCTTCAAAATTTTCACTTTCAGACTTGGAGATTTGAGTTATTTGAGGACTCAAACCTTCGTATAGCTTGACAAATCGAGTGACAACATCACAAATGATATCGACCTTCTGATTCAAGGACGCATAATCATGTTGAACAGATAAAATTTCCTTTTTCATGTCTTCACGAAGTTCGTGAATTTGGGAGTTAACATCCTCCCTCAGTTTCTTAACTTCCTGAACAAAAAGAACATGTCGTTCTCTTGTTATGCTTCGCAGATCCTTAACTTCTCCCATAAAATCAGATCTGAGAGTTTTAACACGAAGCTCAGAATTCTGATCTGTATAATGAACCTTTTCTAAAATAACAGACTCTGAGGCTTTTATTATTCCAGAAACTTTGTTGATTACTCTTGATTCAAACATCTTGAGCATATAATCAACCTCCAAACTTGAAATAGATGAACCTCCGCCAAGATCAGCTTGAGATTGAATGATGGAGTTCAACTTTTGATTAAGAATTTTGTATTGCTTCATTTTCATTAACATATGATCAGGAAATTCTTCTTCTTCATCATGAAAGTCTAGGTCTTCGAATGTTCCACCAAACCCTTCATTATCAGTTTCAGTGGGTGAAGATGATTTGGGTGTATCAGTGGATTGAGAGGAAAAAATGGAAGTAATTGGTTGATTGATGATATGTTCAAAGGTTGGTGAAACAGTGGTTGATGTGAGAGGAATAGTAGATGTTGGTGTAACAGAAACCAATGATTCGAAAGGAGTAGAGATAATTGGACCTTGATCTGCATCTTTCGAACCACCTTCACCCATGTTGACATTTGCATCCGTATCAGATACGTGTGCAGGGATGCCTGAAGTCCTAACCTCCTCAAAAATTGACTTGGTAATCGAAACTTCGGGTGGTATGATAACAGTCTTCTCAGGAATGGAACTTGTAATGATAGAAGTGAACTCTGGAGTTTCTAGTATTCGTTCATCCTCTTCTGTAGACTCAGTAGATAAAACAATCTTTCGAGTCTTCTTCGTCTTCTTCTTTTTCGGTTGTGACAAGTGTTTTGCCATATCTTCTGCTGCTCTTTTCTTGGATCCGGGAGAAACAGGAACATGTACCTCACGAATTAAAACTCCTTGGTGAGTAATTTGAGGCTTGCGAATCAACTTCTGTGATGGTGACTTTCGTTTGTGAGTGGATTTCATCTTGATTCTTCGAAACATCCCTGTTTTCGAAGGAATCATCACGTTCTCTTGAGTCTCTTCCACTATTGGCTCAATCACTTGTGTTGCTTCAACTGTCACTGCAACATTTTCTGTCTTCTTCTTTGAAGATTTAGAGGATGTTGAACCCTTCGTTTTCTTTTCAGGTGAAGCAGGATTAGCTTTCTTCGACTTTTTGATCTTCTTTTCTTCTCGTGGCAACAAAATTCCCGTAGGAATAGAAGAATCAAATGTTTTCAGATATGCAATCAAAACAGGATTCGTAGGATCCACCCTTTTAAGCATCGCGTCTGGAATCCGAGCAACGTTTGGAAATTCATCATCATTGTCAACAACTTCCTTCGGAAAGTGATAAGATTGAAAAGTAACCTTCTCTTCTTCATTTGAAACCAATATGCCTTCCTTGTTGTAAAAATGTTGCAGAATTAGACTCCAGTACCTAGCACACGAAATGCCATGAACAACATTCGTATGTTCTACTCCTTTTTGGAATTCCTTCCATAGCTGTGTAGAGTAGTCTGCTGGAAGATCATAGTATAAACCAGCCACCATGGCATAAACCTCCATCCTTCCTTTATCTAATCCAACTGTTCTTCCGGTTAAACAACGCAAAAATATCCCAAACAAAAAATTCCATAATTTTGGAAGACCAGACTTCTTAAAGTCACTTATCTTTGACAATGGGGGCTGATATCCCATTTCATTAAACATATGAATTATTTGGGAGAATTGAAATTCAACAAAAGGAGGTGTATTTGGAATGTCAAGAATCTGACAAAACAGTTTCTTGGAAAGCCTAACCTTTTTGTCATTGATTAGGTGAAAAGTAATCGAATCAGAGGCTTTGTTGTATGTGGCAGTAGATCCTGCTTGAGAAAGCCAGGATACCGGAACAGAAAAGGAATTGAACATTGCTTTGGATAAAACATAGTGTTTTAAAGAAAGACTAAGCATCTTGAATTCTTCTGGACATTGAGAAAGTTCACCATCCACATAATAATTGGTAGATTGAATCTTCATAACTGGTGCAGAAGAAGTATCTTCAGTAGAAGGATCGACATGAGCAGTAGTCGCCATTGTTAGGGTTTGAAAAAGATGAAGAACAGAGAATTTGGGAAGTTTTGAGTTTTGATCGCATAAACGTATAAAGTACTCTTGAACCCCCTTTTATATGTAACCCTAAATGATTTGAATTTGAAGCGGGATGCATTTAATGAGATCCGACGTGGCACCTTGAAAATCGGACCTGTACAGCGGAAAGGTAGCCATGCGTCAAAAAGTGTCTATCACATCACCTGGAAAACCGGGCAAAATACCATACGTCACGTATACACAGCCTGTCATTATCCCCTTAATAGAATTGTAACCGTTAGAACCCTTCGAATGGAGGCAAAGCTCTTTCACTTTTGGGATAAAAAGCAAAGTCATTTGCCAGATGTTCGAAATCATCAGCCTGAGTTGGTATTACTCAGAACCTCAAGGATTTCGTGTGTGTAGTGTGCCAAAGAAAGTTTAGACAAGAAACAATTTTTTTTTTTTTTTTTTAATTTTGTGATGTCAAAATTTTAATTTGACACGAAGGCAGTTAAACCCCGGGCAAAGGTTGCTTCGTTAATCATCAAGAGAGATGATCAACAGCTTGTGTATGTTCCCGTGAATTACAATCGAATACTTGTTGATAAGTATCAAAGGGCTTCTTTTAAGAATGCTTCATGGGTAGGTTCAAAATTTCGTTACATGTCAACCTAAACATAAGGTGATAAAGTGTAACAGAAATTACTTGTATGACCAGTGTAGTCAGTGACAAGTCGGCTTTGAAAAATTTTAACATGACTAGGACATTCGAATGAAACTCACACGGAAATCATATTCATAAAAAACATTTGTATACTGGATCTTGTTGGGTAACAAACATCGTGGGTTTCGAATGCTTGATCAAGACCACTCATTCGAAATGAATATGATTTGGAGTTTCGAACATTGGTACAGAAACAAAAGTTTCGTATATATCTGGAACAATGTTCCCCGTCAATTCCTTAATTTGTAAGATTTTTTGGGTTTCACTTCCATCACGGACTCATGATGTCAGATCATAAACACAGAGTTTTTATATATCTAAGTCTCGATGGGTTTGATCAGAGACCTCTCGGATATACGTCTTTGTGTGTGATCGTGTGAGAATGTTTTGGATGAAAAAGATTGGTGTAAGACACGAAAAGTACCTCTGTTATGTTTTGGACCAAACAGGAAACTCTTAACTCATTATGAGAAGAGTAAGGTAGCTCAGAGACAAATGTGAATATAAGCCTGATTGGGAAGAAATTTTCGTACGAAACATTTCATTAAGGCTTTCGTACACACACATTGAGTCATGGAGGCTTTGGACGACATGCAGCAGCATGCTTCTAGGGACAACCTAACTAATTTGAATAATAAAAAATATATTAATTCATACGAAAAATTTTACCTGACCCTAAAACTGCCTGCATTGTCCCCTCTGAATCATCATCATAATCTGCAACAATTTGATTTCTCGAAAATTTAAGGACAAAACAAAAGAAAATATTTTTGATTTTTTTTTTTTTTAATTTTTCGAAAATTTAAATACAAAACAAAAGAAAATCTTTTTTTTTTTTTTTAAACAGACGAATATTTGGTATTCCTTGAAAAGTGACAAATGTACGAATTCGAAGCGTTGACTATGAACAGTAACCATTAACTCAACGCTGAGAATAAGTGACAATCATGCGAATTCGAAGCGTTGACTATGAACAGTAACCATTAACTCAACGCTGAAAATAAGTGACAATCATGCGAATTCGAAGCGGTCGAAGCGTTGACCATGAACAGTAACCTCTGAATGCTGAATGACTTTGTGTTATCTTTTATTCAGCGGCTCTGATTTATTCTTTTTCGCCTATCATTCTTCTTTTTCGCATGGAACAGAATTGCCATCGATTATTCCAAGACCTTCTATTATTCGCATTAGAGATTTTTCATCCAAAGCTTTCGTGAATATATCAGCTAACCGATCAGTTGTTTTCACGAAATGTACTTCAATGTTTCCATCCTCTACATGATCTTGAATGAAATGATAACGAAGAGCTATGTGTTTAGTCTTTGAATGTTGCACAGGATTATGACAAACTCTTATTGCACTTTGAGAATCACAATATAATGGAATATTTTTCATATTAATTGCATAATCACGCAATTGACTTTGGATCCATATTATTTGCGAAGTGCAAGCAGCAGCAGCCACATATTTTTCTTCAGCTGTGGAAATTGACACACACGTTTGCTTTTTCGACTGCCAGCTGACTAATTTGCCATCAAGAAATTGACATCCTCCACTTGTGCTTTTTCGATCAAGATTACAACCACCCAAGTCTGCATCTGAGTATGCTTGAACGAAGAATCCAGTTTTCGAAGGATACCACAATCCTAACGAAATTGTGCCTTTAAGGTAACGAAA
The DNA here is from genome assembly GCF_052849685.1 of Lactuca virosa. NCBI lineage: Eukaryota > Viridiplantae > Streptophyta > Magnoliopsida > Asterales > Asteraceae > Lactuca > Lactuca virosa. The sequence goes on along the minus strand of NC_136433.1, from coordinate 302,495,851 downwards.
AATATTCTTCACTGCAGTAAGATGTGGTTCGCGTGGATTAGACTGATACCTAGCATAATGACACACAGAAAACATGATATCAGGTCTACTTGCTGTTAGATAAAGTAATGAACCAATCATGCTCCTATACAACGTTATATAAACAGCAGGTTTTTCCAACGATGGTGTTAGCTTTATGCCTGTTGCCATTGGTACACGAAGCTTTGTGTTATTCGTCAATCCAAGCTTTTCTAACAGACTTTTCGTATATTTTTCCTGATTAATGAAAATCCCTTCTCTGTTTTGATGAATATTCAATCCAAGGAAATTATTGATTTTTCCCATCATGCTCATTTCAAATTTGCTTTTCATCAAATCTTCGAATTCTCTAGACAAAGCAGGGTCAGTCGAGCCAAAAATAATATCATCAACATAAATTTGAACAAGCATTAGATGATTCCCCACTTTCTTTCGAAATAATGTGGGATCAACTGATCCTTGTTTAAATTTAGATTGTTTCAAAATTGATGTAAGTGTTGCATACCATGCTCTTGGTGCTTGTTTCAAACCATAAACTGCCTTATCTAAAATATAAACATGATTAGGATATTCTTCGTTAGTAAAACCTGGGGGTTGTTCCACATAAACTGTTTCTTCAAGCTCTCCATTAAGAAATGCACATTTCACGTCCATTTGATAAACATCAAAATCTTTGTGAGCTGCATAAGCCAAAAATATTCGAACCGCATCGAGTCTTGCGACAGGGGCAAAAGTTTCTTCATAGTCGATTCCTTCTTGTTGTGAATATCCTTTTACAACAAGTCTGGCTTTATTTCGAATAATGTTTCCATCTTTGTCGGTTTTATTTTTAAAAATCCATTTTAACCCGACAATCGAAACATTTTCAGGTTTAGGAATTAATCTCCAAACCTTGTTTCGTTCAAATTCAGACAACTCCGATTGCATTGCAACAACCCAATCTGAGTGTTCCATTGCATTCTTAATTGTTTTTGGTTCAATTTTAGAGATGAAATCATTAAACATGCAAAATTCTTGATGAGTATTCAATACCTCATTCTTTGCACAAATTTGAGCTCTTGTCAGAACTCCCTCTTGTGGATTCCCAATAACTTGATCCTTCGGATGGTCTCTTGTCCATTTTTCCATGGGTGGATATGCTGGATTAAATTCCAAAGGGGCATCTTTGTATATTTCATCATTTTCTGAGCTTGCATTCGAACAAGTATCATCAACATTATGCTCCCCCTCAACAGCATGCTCCCCCTCAATTTCAGCATTCAATTGTTCTTTCTCCCCCTCGAAAGAATGCTCTTCATCATCTAAAGTATTCAAATCCAATTGCTCCCCCTCCAGTGGACTATCACTCATAGTTTCGCCTTCTTGAGGAGTCGATGGTGAATCATCAGTAAGTTTTGAAAATTCTGGTATGTGATTATCAGGAGCATGAACTTCAGCATCAACTTCATGATCTGAAATTCCAAAAATCAAATCATAATCAATATCATCCATTTGTATAGATTCAGTTTCAACTTGTGTTTCTTGTAAAATTGGATGATTCGTAAATTTATGCTCATTTGTTTTAACATAATAATCATCGAATGTGAGATTGAACGTTTCTTCCACTTTTCGTGTTCGCTTATTTAACACTCGATATGCCACTGAATTGTGCGAATATCCAAGAAAAATTCCTTCATCAGCTTTTGCTTGAAACTTCGAAAGATGATCCTTGAGATTCATAATAAAACACCTACATCCGAAAACATGAAAAAACTTCACATTAGGTTTACGATTATTCAGAATTTCATATGGTGTAATATTAAATCGACGATGAATGAACGATATGTTTTGAGTAAAACATGCAGTTGAAACAGCTTCAGCCCATAGATATTGAGGTAAATTCGCATATGCCAACATGGTTCTTGCTGCTTCGCATAAGGAGCGATTCCTTCGTTCTACAACACCATTTTGTTGTGGTGTATATGGTGATGAAAAATTATGCGAAATTCCTTTGTCCACCAAAAATGAATCAAGAACATTGTTCTTAAATTCAGTTCCATGATCACTCTTGATTTTTCTAACAGTCTTCTTCAACGTGGTTTCTATCTTTTTGATAAAGTCAATCATAATTTGTGCAACTTCAGATTTGAGCCTGAGAAAATAAACCCACGTAAATCTGGAAAAATCGTCAACAATAACTAAAATGTACCGTTTATTGTTGAGAGTTGAAACAGTCGAAGGACCACACAAATCAATATGTATCAACTCAAGAGGTGCAACAATTTTCGAATCAATTGTGATTGGATGACCTTGTTTATGTTGCTTTCCAACTTCACAAGCTGCATATAAATAATCATTGTCAAAATTAAGTATAGGTAAACCTCTTACCAGATCTTGTACCACAAGTTTATTTATGTTTCGAAAGTTGAGATGTGAAAGTCTTCGATGCCATAACCAGCTTAAATCAGATGTAGCTTTCGAAAGAAGACATACTGCTGGTTTGCCTACAATTGGATTGATGTCCAAAGTGAACATGTCACCTTTCCTTTTAGATTTCAGTAATATTTCGTTTGTGTTAACATTCGAAATAACACTTCCTTCTTCGTTGAAAAGAACTTGATTGCCAGTGCCCACAACAAGTTGAGAAACACTAATCAAGTTATGTTGAAGACCTTCAACATATGCAACACGATTCACTGTGAATTGTCCATTTGTGATTTTTCCATATCTCATGAATTGACACTTTTGATTGTTCCCAAACTTTACTACTCCAGCATTTTTGAGACTTCGAAAATCTCTTAAATTCTCCTTCTTTCCAGTCATGTGACGAGAGCAACCACTATCAATGTACCATTTGTTATCATATTGCTCGTCACACAATACCTGCAATCAATGAAAAATTTTAGGTACCCAAGGCTTTTTGGGTCCTTGGAAATTAGATTTTAATTTCGAATGAAATGAAGAACTTTTAACCCAATCACAAACTTTGGTTTTGAGACTATTAATTAAGTTCACTTCATCATCTAAACGAACTGAAACATAAGTGTTTGATAGTTTCGAATGTTCATTGAGTTTTCCCTTCGCATCTTGAGTTTCTGATTGAACAGTCTTCGCTTTTGTGACAGGTCTCCATGTTTTGACTGAGATATTCGAATCCTTAGATGATGAGCTGCCATTCGAAGAAGTATTGACATACTTTTCGTATGCTTCATGAATTTGCTCTTTTGAATATTTATTTGACTGATACATTTTTCCTCTTCCGTCAAGCCAATGATCAATGTTCTTCCTTGAAGTCATTCCTTTTTCCCGTGACATCCTCATAGTTTCTTTCTTTGTGTAATTAGGAAAATTTGGCTTTTGAGGTACAAAATCAACTTTGGGTTTGGTAACATAAGAGTAAGCATAGGATGTATCAATTTTTGATTTAAAATGTTGACGTTGAAAAACTTTTTGATTTGAATTGGATCTTTCTGAAAAATCTCTTGTTTTGTTAGTTTCAGAAACTTTCGAAAACTTTGTTTGCTTATGTACTTCAGACCTTGTTTCATTTGATTGAGATGATTGTTGAGTTTTTGAAAAAGAATCATTTTTAACTTTGAAAACCTTTTTGATGGATTGTGATTCAGACATCGTTTGAGACTCAATATTTTGCCAAAATATTTTCTTTCGTGCTTGTCTTTTTGAAATGTTGTTTTCCTTCGAAAATTTGTCAATTTGATCTTTAAATTCCTTAGAGTTTAATTTGACAACTTTTTCATTTTCCTTTTCAACACGAATTACTTTCTCTTTTTCAACTTTTGATTTTTCAACCCATTGTTTTTGTGGTTTTTGTCGTTGAAAAATATATGAATTCTTTGTTAAGTTGTTTTCAACTGTGTTTTGATTTGCGAAAAAACCTTCCTCAGTTGTTTTTGAATTATCCTCCTCAACCATCTTCTTGAACTCTGGTTTGATATTCTCAACATTTCTGGTAGTTACGAAAACTTGATTTGGAAAAATGACATCATCTGTGCATTTGAAATTTGGAAAAACCACCGTGTTTGTTTCAAGATAATGTTCACCTTTTTCATTCATCACTTTTTCAAAGTTTTATGTATCACCATACACTTGGTCAACAACTATTCGTGGAATTACTTCTTTCCTTGAAGATTTCTTTTCTTTCGAAACTCTCTCTACATCTTCATCATCACTATCATCAGTTTGGTAATCTTTGAGATCCACGAAGTTCATTTCACTAACTTTCGAAGTTGTGAGAATATCAATTTCTTTCTCAACTATCAAATCCTTAACTTTTTCTTTCCCTTTAGAATTCAAAGCAACATTAACAATAGACAATTGAGAACAATCAACATCTTCAAGCTCACTAATTTCACTAATATTGTCAGAATTATCTTCAATTTCAGCAAAATTAGATTGAGAATCAGATGATGAATTCTTAGTCTTTTTCAAAATGTGAATTTGTTCAGATTTAGTCAAAGTATCATTTACAATGTTAACTAAATCATTCGAATCAAGACATTCATCAACTTTGACAATTCCATATCTATACTTGTCATTCAGAACTTTGTCAAAATCAGCTATTTCTTTTTCACAGTCATACGAAATGTTATCTACCTTAGCTCTTTCATAAGCTAAAAATGGCAGCAATTTTCTATGTGTTCTTTACTGATTTCGCATGAATGATGAAGTTCAGTTATTTTCCCATATAATCTTTTAGCAGCATTACAGTAAATGTTTCTTTGTGCTAACAACAGTTTATTATCACTAGATAAATTGTCCCTATCAACCATGATATTCGTTATTTGAAGTTCTAGACAATCTATCTTAGTGATTTTCGAATCTAATTTCTTTTGTGTCTCTAGCAATTGCATTGACAGCTTCTTAGCCTCATTGCTAGCAGATACCACAATCGAATCAAAATAAGTAACAGTTTCATCAAAAGATACTAATTCAGAATTATAAGCATGTACTGGAATATTAAAAGATTCAAGAATGTTTCGTACCTTTGTGGTCATTGGTGATTTGTCAACAACTTTTGATACGAAGGATCTTCCATGCACTTCGTATGTTTCCTCCTCTGATTCTTCCTCCATTTTTGCAAACATAGCTCCATGGGTTGGATTTCGCATTTCCTCATCATCTGATCCAGATGACCAGATTTGATAAGTACCATTTTCATCCTCATTCACATCCTTTGCAACCAGAGACAAATTCTTGGCTTTCGCACGAACCTCCTCCAACTTTTCAGCATAGTACGCCTCATCCTTGACCTTATTCTTTCTCTCATCCTTCTTTCGAAGCAGACAGTCATTAGCAAGGTGATTAGCACCATTGCAATAATGACAATCAATCCCAGCATCTCCCTTTAGCTTCTTCTCATACTTTCCCTCAACAGGCTTCGAATCTTTCATCTCATCTTTCTTTTTCTCTTCCCCAGCACTTTTACTCAGAAAGTTCCCTTTTGTCTCAGACGACTTTGCCTTCGGATTGAAAGGCTTTTTGAAGAACTTTTTCACACGATTGTTTGAATAAAAGGCAACTGCCTCATCATCTGAGTTCATGATGAACCCTTCATCTTCATCCGAAACATCTTTCTCAGCATCTTTTTCAGAGATCTTCGAAACCAAAGCTAGTGGACCTCCCAACATAGCCTTCGATTCTTCAGCTATTTCGTTCACTTCGCTTTCATGAGTCTTAAGTTGGTTGTACAAGTCATTCAATGTTGACGTATCAAAGCTCTGTTGATTCTTCACCATCATGCTCACACTACGCCATTCCTTTCGAAGTCCCATAACAAATATCAGATTGAATTCCATGGCTGATCTAGTGATACCATATCGATTGCATCGATATATCAATTCATTAAGACGATCGTAATAAACTTCAATTGTTTCACCATCTTTCTGTCCGAAGTCCTTCAGCTCCACTAAACATTGCTTCACAGAATTAACTTTCGTCTTCTCACTTCCCTGAAACTTTTCCTTGAGATTGTTCCAGATTTCCTTTGCAGTTGTACAACTCCTCACGTAGTTGTAAACAACTGGAGGTAAAGCTCCTCTTAGCTCTCTTACACACCTTTTCTGCAGCTTTTTCAGACGATTAGATTGATTTTCAACTTCAGAGTTTCTAGAGGAAGAACCAATTGGTTGAACATTCGATGGTGGATTAAGATTGCCAGAAATGCAATTCCACAGTTCTTCATCCAATCCATTGAGATAATCCTGCATACGATCAGCCCACTGATCGTAATACTCAGGGATGAGCATAGGAATTTTGGTGGATGATCCTAGAAGATGAGAAAATGAAGTCATGGAATTCAGATTGAATGACGCCATTGTTGTACGGAATAGATCCTTGAGAATTTTTGAAGAAACTTTGAGAATTTGACAACAAACTGTATGATTCAAATCACAATCACTCTTAGAATACTCGATTCAATGAATTAAGTGCAGAATCGAATCACATACTTTGATCTAAACAATTTTTCACTTTCAAAAAGTGCGGAAACTTTTGAATCAAAAAGTTGACTCAAAAACCTTTTGAACAAAGTGAAAATCAGATCAGAGATATGATTCCTGCTCTGATACCAATTGATGTGACAATGAATCAAGTATTGAACGAATTAGAGAGTAGATTCAAAGTAGAATTGAAAGATTTGAACACCGATGTAAATATGATCTATTTGGCTCTATTACGCTTTTGCAAATCTTACAGAGTACAATGAATATTCTGTAAAGACTTCGTTACTAAGACACTAGTAACCACTCCTATTTATAGAAGAGAAAAGCGTACAAAAAATATACTAAGGACTAAACATGAAGCTTCGAATATTATGCCCTAGTAAAATACATTATATAAATGTTCGAAGACCCTAAATACAAACTTCGACTATTACAACATTTCGACCCTAACAGAGGGTCCCTTAAACATGTAATTGGGTCACCGGAGGCCCAATAAACATTTATTATTAGTGTTAGGCCCAAAAGTCATGTCAATGGGCCACGAAGGTCCAATAAGCATGATTACGATCTTTCAAGCCCAACTATTTGGATATTTACTTGTTTTAGGTATAGTATAATTGTTGGAAAGTTTGATTGAACGATTGTTATCTTAGTATCGGCACGAGGCCGGTCGATTGTTTATAACAATATTTGGAATTATACGTATATTCATCTTTCTACTTTCATGAGTTTTAGTTTGGTATTTTTGACTCAAAAATCTTAAGAACAAAATAATTGCTTCAAAATGTTGGTTTGACCTTTTCAGCCCTTCTTTTATAAAAATAACAATTTTAGTCCCTTATTTGGAAAAAAGAACATTTTAGGCCCTTAAACCATTTTCTTCGCATTTTTAACCCATAGACTTGTTTAAGTGATGTTTTTAGTTCAAAAGTTTCTCTTTGGCTGTTTCAGCCCATCCAGTAAGGAATTTTTCAGTTAAAACCCAAACTTTTCGCAACTTTTACAATTTTCGCCCAAAATCCAAAAAGTTTACATTTTTGATCCTTGTTTGGAAAATAAATCATTTTAACCCCTGAATTGGTTTTGTTTACCCTTTTTATCCCCTGTTTTGAGGAGTTTATCATTTCAGTCCCTTGAAAATTATGTTTTTCGCAATTTTGGGCTCAATGGGCCGAAAAGCCCAAAAATTGGCCCATTAAGCTACAAATTACATTTCTAGTCCTTTGAAGAGCATAATATTCATAACAACATTTATTTTAACTTTTTTGACTCTTTTGATCCTTAAGAAAAACCGTGAATGGCAGTTTTAACCCAACTTTTGTTTATTTGACAAATTAAGCCCAAAAATTGGTTTTATGTTGCAATATGTCGATTATAAATCTTAGAGGGTAATTTTCTTGACTTGTTTAGTGTAATATATCTTAGATCAAGTTTGCTTTCCTTCTTGTGCCATAGATCTCGAGATTTCTTTCCTTTTTGTTTACATATTTAACACATAAACACATAAAATAACACATACACACATGAAATCATACATAACATACACATATACATATATCTACACATTTTACTTGTATTCTCCCCCATAAAACTTGTGAAAACCGAAAAGAGAGGAGTATGAACTCACCTTTTCTTGTGGATCTCGGTTTTGAAGAAGAAGTGAAAGAGTTTGGTGCTATTTTCAGCCCTAGCAAGCTTTCTTGGATGGATCTCGAACTTAGTAGGTTTCTAGGAGTATGATCACCAAAAACTTACTTAGAATGAGTGATCTAACATGAAGATGGAGTTATACAATTTAAGTGTGGTAGGACTTACCAAGAATTGATGATTTTTGATGATGAATCTCTTCTTGAAGATGTTCAAATTCTCGAAAATTTGAGAGAAGATGTAAGAGTGTTCTAGTGAGTGTTTGGGAGAATTTGGAAGAGTGTGAGTGTGTGTGATGGGTTCTCGGCCGAAGGAGAAAAAGAGAGGGAAGAAGAGAGAGAGTGAAGTGATAGATACTTGGAAGTATGAGATAGTTGCATGGATATCCCAAGTATAATTGTGAGGTGGCATATAAAAGTCAACTCTTTCTCCCCATGTTTTGTAGTTGGGCCGAGAGAGGTAGAGGAAGAAAGAATTTGGGGCCTTTTTGTGCATAAATCCATATTATGGCCCATTTGATGATTTTCGGCCCAATTGGTCTTTGGAGATGGTTCACGACCCAAAATAAGTCAAAGAATGAGTTTTATGGCCCATTAGGGCTAATTAGATTTGTTATGGCCCAATAAGGCCCATTAAAGATAACCTAGTTCATTTTAGGCTTATAAGGCCCAAAATATTAAGTTTCATGCAAATGGGTCCAATTAGGGCCCATTTAAGAGTTCTAAGCCCAAAAAGTCAAATTGGAAGCTTATTGGTCCTTTAGGCCCAATAAGAAAATCCTAGTCCAAAATGGACTTACACCGGGATTTTTGGGGTTTCCAGCTTTTGTTGACTATTTGAAAGTTTGTATAGGGTATTTAATGGAATTTTGTTGTTACTGAATAAACACCATACATGTTTTCTAAGCTTTAACTACAATGTTATGCTTGTTAAGGGTTTTACAAGGTATCAGAATTTCCAGTTGTGATATCATCCCCCCGTTAGAGGGAATTTCGTCCCGAAATTCTTTTTAAAGTTAAATTTGAGGATGCGAGAATAGCTAAGGGTACTTCTGCTTCATCTGATCTTCGCGTTCCCATGTGAACTCTGGTCCGCGTCTCGCGTTCCATCAAACTTTCACAATCGGAATGCGACTCTGCTTAGTACGCTTCACTTCCATGTCCATGATTTCGACTGGTTCTTCGATGAACAGGAGATTCTCGTTGATTTCGATTTCTTCTAATGGAATGATGAGAGTTTTGTCGGATAAGCACTTCTTTAAATTGGAAACATGGAACACGGGGTGTACACTGCTGAGCTCAGCGGGTAGCTGCAGTCTATAAGCCACTGGACCTATTCGGGCAAGAATCTCAAAGGGTCCAATGTATCGAGGGTTTAGTTTTCCCCGCTTCCCAAAACGAATCACCCCTTTCCAGGGAGAGACCATTAATAACACCCTATCCCCGACTCTAAATTCCAAGGGCTTTCGCCGCTTATCGGCGTAGCTCTTTTTTCTATCTCGTGATGATTTCAGTCGGGCCCTGATCTGAATTATCTTCTCGGTCGTTTCGCGTATGATTTCTGGTCCCGTTAATGCATTGTCTGATGTTTGTCCTTTTGCTAACTGAGTGGCTCCTACCTCATCCCAACACAACGGTGATCTACATTTACGCCCGTACAATGCCTCGAAAGGAGCGACTTTGATGCTTGAGTGATAACTGTTATCGTACGAGAATTCGATTAAAGGCAAGTGGGTATCCCACGATTTTCCAAAGTCTATCACACATGCCCGAAGCATATCCTCTAGCGTTTGAATGGTTCGCTCGCTTTGCCCATCCGTTTGTGGGTGGTAGGCAGTGCTCATATCAAGTTGTGTTCCCATAGCTTTCTGAAGCGATTGCCAAAAGCGTGAAGTAAACCTACTATCTCTATCTGAGATGATAGATATGGGCACTCCGTCGAGTCTCACGATTTCCTTGATATTGATCCTTGTCAGACGTTCCATCTTGTATGATTCTTTTATTGGCATGAAATGAGCGGATTTTGTCAACCTATCAACTATTACCCATATGGTATCCAAACCATCAGTCGTCTTGGTAGTTTGGTCACAAAGTCCATAGTAATCCTTTCCCATTTCCACTCGGGAATCACTGGTTGATGTAGTAATCCCGAGGGCTTTTGATATTCCACCTTTACTTTAGCACATGTGAGGGACTTGCTAACGTAAGTGGCAATTTCTGCCTTCATGTTAGGCCACCAATAATGTTGCTTGACATCCAAGTACATTTTATCTGAACCCGGATGGATGGAGTATCGTGTCTTGTGGGCTTCATTCATGACTACCTCTCTGAATCCCCCGAATTTAGGGACCTAAATGCGGTTCATGAAGTAATATGCTCCGTCCTCCTTCACTTCGAAATTCTTTTCCATTCCACGTAACGATTCGCTTATTTTGTTTTCTGCCTTCATGGCATCGAACTGGGTTGCCCTGATTTGAGAGGTCAGGTGGGATCGAATGGTTATGGAGAGAGTCTTCAAACGACGATTCGAGTATTCTTTCCGACTCAAGGCATCAGCTACCACGTTAGCCTTACCTGGGTGGTACTTGATTTCGCACTCATAGTCGTTTAGCAGTTCAACCCATCATCGTTGCCTCATGTTCAACTCTTTTTGATTTAAAATGTGTTGGAGACTCTTATGGTCCGTGAAAATGGTGCACTTGGTACTGTAAAGGTTGTGCCTCCAAATCTTCAAGGCGAAGACCACAGCTCCTAATTCAAGATCATGGGTTGTATAATTCACCTCATGCGTCTTTAGTTGTCGGTACGCATAAGCTATCACCTTCCCACGCTGCATGAGCACACAGCCTAAACCTTGATTCGACGCATCGCATTAGACTACAAAGTCTTATGTTCCTTCCGGTAGTGATAGTACCGGTGCACTGCAGAGTGCTTGCTTCAGAGTTCGGAATGCAGCTTCTTGCTTATCCGTCCATTCAAAGGGTACGCCCTTTTGCGTAAGCAAGGTAAGTGGCTTGGCTGTTTTGGAGAAGTTCTGAATGAACCTCCTGTAGTAGCCTGCGAGACCTAAGAATTGACGAATTTCGGTGGGTGTTGTTGGGATCGCCCATCCTTCAACGGCTTTGACCTTAGAGGGATCCACATGTATCCCTTCCTGACTAACAACATGACCCAAAAAGTTCACACTACGAAGCCAGAATTCACACTTAGAGAGTTTTGCGTATAACTTTTCGGTTCGCATGGTTTCTAGGATTTGTCGGAGATGTCGGCCGTGTTCCTCTTTACTTTGAGAATAGATTAGGATATCGTCGATGAAAACGATGACAAAGTTGTCGAGGAATGGTCGGCAGATTCGATTCATTAGGTCCATGAATGCGGCAGGGGCATTCGTTAGACCGAAGGGCATTACGACAAATTCATAATGTCCATAACGAGTTCGGAAGGCTGTTTTGAGGATATCCTCCTCCCGGACTTTGAGTTGATGGTATCCGGATCGCAGATCTATCTTAGAGAAGTAACTTGCTCCTTGGAGTTGGTCAAATAGATCGTCGATTCTCGGAAGTGGATAGCGATTTTTGATAGTGAGCTTATTAAGTTCCCTGTAGTCAATACACATCCTAAAGGTACCGTCTTTCTTCTTAACAAAGAGAACTGGAGCTCCCCAAGGTGAGAAACTGGGTCGGATGAATCCTTTGTCCAAAATTTCGCTGAGTTGACTGGACAACTCTTGCATTTCCACAGGAGCCAATCTGTAGGGCGATTTGGCGATGGGTGTAGCTCCTGGCACGAGGTCAATTCGGAACTCGAATTGTCTCTTTGGGGGTATCCCCGGAAGATCTTCCGGAAAGACATCCGGGAAATCGCAAGCCACAGGGATGTTTCGAATATTGATCTCTTCTTTGGACTTATCCATTATATGAGCTAGAAACGTCAAGTCCTTCTTACATAGATACTTCTGTGCCTTAATACACGAGATAAGACGAAGGTTCGTGCTGGGTTTGTCTTCGTATATAGTTAGGGTTTCGCGATTTGGGAGGTGAAGGCGAACGGCCTTCTCGTGACATATAATTTCAGCATGGTGGGGGCTTAACCAGTCGATGCCGATAATCACATCAAAACTCCTAATGGAAACAGGCATTAAGTTTATTTGAAAGACGTGATGATTTAAGGTCAGGATACATCCGATGTAGATTTCCCCAGTGGATTCTGTTTTCCCATTAGCCATTTCCACCGTAAAGGTTTCATTAAGCTTCTGGGGTTGTTGTTTTAACAAGTTTTTGAATTTATTACTCACAAAGCTTCGTTCTGCCCCGGTATCAAATAGGATGCATGCATAGGTGTGGTTTAGGAGAAACGTACCGGTGACAACAGCGGGATCCTGAACCGCTTCTCCCGGACACATGGTCAGCACTCTTCCTGTTCCTCCATTCCCAGGGTTGTTGTTGGGGTAGTTTCGACGGAAATGCCCAGTCTTTCCACATCTATAACAAGAGTCCCTTGGTCCTGCATTGTTGCCGATGTTGTTGGTGTTGTTGTTGTTGCGCTTGTTGTTGTTGTTTCCTTGCTGTTGGTTCTGGGGAGGATAGGTCCTGCAATATTTTGCCGTGTGACCCTTCCGATTGCAGCTGGTACAATGCATCTCCCTGCATTCGCCATTATGGTGGAGACTGCACTTGTTGCACTTTGGGAGATTCCCGGAATACTGCCTAGGGGCACTTGGATTAGCTGAGGCTGGAGCATGTGGTGTGGAGGGTACTTGGGTGGTTGCAGCATTGACTGTCACTGTTTGTTGCTTCTATGACGACTCTGAGCCTTGTCGCCCTTTTCTCTTGTTGTTCTTTCCCTTCTTGTTGTCACTCTCCTTCTTGCCTTCAATTTCCACTGGCTTCTCGCCCTTCTTGTTGTTGTGGTCGTACAGTTTCTTGGCCAACCTCTTGGCACTGTCGAAGGTTTCAGGATTTGCAGCTATCACATTTCCTTGAATTGGGGAGGTTAATCCCCAGATGAATCGTTCGATTTTCTTTCCCTCTGAAGTAATCATGCCAGGGCAGAACAGTGACAGTTCGCTAAACCTTGATATGTATGCATCTATATCAAAATTTCGGACAGTGAGATTCCACAGCTCTTGCTCCATTTTCTGAATTTCGCCTCGTGGGCAGTACTCAGCCATCAGCATTTCTTTCAACTCCGTCCACGGCATAGCGTTGGCTACGGGGAGAGTCATGGCCTCTACATGTCCATTCCACCAGGTGAGAGCCTGGTCAACAAATGTGCATGCGGCAAACTGCACTTTCACCTCCTCGGGGCATTCACATATCTCAAACACCGATTCCACTTTTTCCATCCATCTCTTTAGGGTTATCATTCCACCCGTGCCATTAAAGGTTCGTGGCTTGGCATTGGTGAAATATTTGTAAGAGCATGTCTTGGTAGGTCCTTGATTTATTCCGTTGTTCGAACTTCCAACCCCTTGTCCATTGCCTCCACCATTGTTCCCTTGGTGGATCTGCACCATGGCTGCAGTTACCGCAGCAGATACAGTTGCTTGGAATGCAACTGAGTTGACTTCGGGTGGGGTTGGTCCAGGGTTTCCACGGGTTGGTCGCTGTTGCATCTTTCTGTCATGGAACGGAAAGATGTTGAGTGCTTATGATTTTTGTGAGATTGTGGTCCTATAAACTAGGTGTATTGCATGAACTTAAGTGGTTTCATAATTTAGCATACAATCATGGATACATAACACATAGCAGATCACAACATCACAATAAATCACATAAAATTTTCCATTAATATTATCCGCACTTTGATACATGAAAATTTGCTCGTAAGAGCATACATAAGTGGTGCAAGTTCGGCAGCGTAACGACTCTATGAGTAGTGTAATCACTTAAACATAGGGTCGCTGGTACATAGCATAGATCATATAAGGATAATACTAAAGATAGATATGACTAGCCCTAGTCATGGTGGGATGCGCCAGGGGGTGGTGCTGAAGAAGTGGACGCTCCCTGAAGGCGAGCCACCTGTCGTTCAGCGTCTCGGAGGCGAGTCTCCCATCTCACCTGCCTCATGTGGAACTCTCGGATAACTTCTCGCGTCTCCTGTTCTGCACGCTCGACTCTAGTCCGCATCTGGTGCATCTGATCAGCGGTGCTCTGAGCTAGGTCGCCAGTGTTCCGCAGTCGTCTCACCATGAACGGAAGCGTGCGATCAGCTGGTCCTCCCTCCCTCAAGTCGTAGAACTTGCGTGCCATGCCAAACGGGGGTCGCTGTCCCTGCTGTCTACTCCACCTCCAAAGATCGATACCCCAGGGGGGTGTAGGGCCAGTCGGGCCCATCCGATGAGCAGGCACCCTAGTCGGGTAAGGGAGGTGGATGACTTCGGACTCCGCGTCCGAATCACCGTCATCGCTGGGTTCCTCTTCAAGGTCTTCTTCGTCTTCCTCTTCTTCCAGGTCCACCACTAGCTCAGCAGGTCCGCCCTCGACTTCCGCCTCAGGTTCCTCTTCAGGCCCTTCCTCAGGGTCTTCTTCATGTTCCTCCTCCAGCCATCCATTATTTCCCTGATTAGGGAAATACGGATCTCCGGGGTGATGGAAGCCGGCCATACTGCCTGCGTGAGTATATAAATGTACTAATATTATTCCTAAGATGTTTTAATTATTATGTAAATTGAGTTGATGTTCTTTTCGTGGTAACAAGGGGTATGTTTTTAGGTTTACCGTCCATCGAGGTTTCCCCGGGGCATGTAATAGTTGTACTTCGGAGAAAATGTAGTTGATCAGGCTACATCCACTCCTTGATTACTATTGATTAAGGACCTATATTTGTTTACTTGAATTGAAGATAAGCCTAATAAACGAGGAGAAGAGGATTACAAGGTCCTGCTAATTACGTGTGTTATTTAAGGCTGTGGGTTATACGAAGGACGCATTGGCCCATTTCATATTTGATTTAACTAGGACCTTACTAGCAATGCTAATAGGCCACCAAGGCCCAATAGCATATATATGCCATTGAGGGTCCCTTAAACATGTAATTGGGTCACCGGAGGCCCAATAAACATTTATTATTAGTGTTAGGCCCAAACGTCATGTCAATGGGCCACGAAGGTCCAATAAGCATGATTAGGATCTTTCAAGCCCAACTATTTGGATATTTACTTGTTTTAGGTATAGTATAATTGTTGGAAAGTTTGATTGAACGATTGGTATCTTCGTATCGGCACGAGGCCGGTCGATTGTTTATAACGATATTTGGAATTATACGTATATTCATCTTTCTACTTTCATGAGTTGTAGTTTGGTATTTTTGACTCAAAAATCTTAAGAACAAAATAATTGCTTCAAAATGTTGGTTTGACCTTTTCAGCCCTTCTTTAATAAAAATAACAATTTTAGTCCCTTATTTTGAAAAAAGAACATTTTAGGCCCTTAAACCATTTTCTTGGCATTTTTGACCCATAGACTTGTTTAAGTGATGTTTTTAGTTCAAAAATTTCTCTTTGGCAGTTTCAGCCCTTCCAGTAAGGAATTTTTCAGTTAAAACCCAAACTTTTCGTAACTTTTACAATTTTGGCCCAAAATCCAAAAAGTTTACATTTTTTATCCTTGTTTGGAAAATAAATCACTTTAACCCCTTAATTGGTTTTGTTTACCCTTTTTATCCCCTGTTTTGAGGAGTTTATCATTTCAGTCCCTTGAAAAATATGTTTTTCGCAATTTTGGGCTCAATGGGCCGAAAAGCCCAAAAATTGGCCCATTAAGCTACAAATTACATTTCTAGTCCTTTGAAGAGCATAATATTCATAACAACATTTATTTTAACTGTTTTGACTCTTTTGATCCTTAAGAAAAACCGTGAATGGCAATTTTAACCCAACTTTTGTTTCTTTGAGAAATTAAGCCCAAAAATTGGTTTTATGTTGCAATATGTCGATTATAAATCTTAGAGGGTAATTTTCTTGACTTGTTTAGTGTAATATATCTTAGATCAAGTTTTCTTTCCTTCTTGTGCCATAGATCTCAAGATTTCTTTCCTTTTTGTTTACATATTTAACACATAAACACATAAAATCACACATACATACATGAAATCATACATAACATACACATACACATAGATCTACACATTTTACTTGTATTCTCCCCTATAAAACTTGTGAAAACCGAAAAGAGAGGGGTATGAACTCACCTTTTATTGTGGATCTCGGTTTTGTAGAAGAAGTGAAAGAGTTTGGTGCTATTTTCAGCCCTAGCAAGCTTTCTTGGATGAATCTCGAACTTAGTAGGTTTTTAGGAGTATGATCACCAAAAACTTACTTAGAATGAGTGATCTAACATGAAGATGAAGTTATACAACTTAAGTGTGGTAGGACTTACCAAGAATTGATGATTTTTGATGATGAAACTCTTCTTGAAGATGTTAAAATTCTCGAAAAATTGAGAGAAGATGTGAGAGTGTTCTAGTGAGTGTTTGGGAGAATTTGGAAGAGTGTGAGTGTGTGTGATGGGTTCTCGGCCGAAGGAGAAAAAGAGAGGGAAGAAGAGAGAGAGTGAAGTGATAGATGCTTGGAAGTATGAGATAGTTGCATGGATATCCCAAGTATAATTGTGAGGTGGCATATAAAAGTCAACTCTTTCTCCCCATGTTTTGTAGTTGGGCCGAGAGAGGTAGAGGAAGAAAGAATTTGGGGCCTTTTTGTGCTTAAATCCATATTATGGCCCATTTGATGATTTTCGGCCCAATTGGTCTTTGGAGATGGTTCACGGCCCAAAATAAGTCAAAGAATGAGTTTTATGGCCCATTAGGGCTAATTAGATTTGTTATGGCCCAATAAGGCCCATTAAAGATAACCTAGTTCATTTTAGGCTTATAAGGCCCAAAATATTAAGTTTCATGAAAATGGGTCCAATTAGGGCCCATTTAAGAGTTCTAAGCCCAAAAAGTCAAATTGGAAGCTTATTGGTCAATTAGGCCCAATAAGAAAATCCTAGTCCAAAATGGACTTGCACCGGGATTTTTAGGGTTTCCAGCTTTTGTTGACTATTTGAAGGTTTGTATAGGGTATTTGACGGAATTTTGTTGTTATTGAATAAACACCATACATGTTTTCTAAGCTTTAACTACAATGTTATCCTTGTTAAGGGTTTTACAAGGTATCAGAATTTCCAGTTGTGACATTAAGGAAAGGTGTATGAGTTTGAGAAGCCTAGATAAAGTCTTATCAAAGCATCTTGCATCAGAAATCTGAACTTTGGTAAGAAAATCAACAAGTATTGATTTCTAGAAGTCCAACTATTTCTGAGTACATGTCAAATCTAGTGGGAGCATAAGTGTTATGCTATTAAAGAAATAATTGTTATGCTAGTGGGAGCATAACTATTTTGGTAAGTGTTGCAATTTAGCAATGTCAATTATAGAAAACAAAGTTTAAATTCGCAAAGTTGCAGGGTTGAAAAGTTGTTTTGCTATAATTACGGGAGAGGAACTTATACTTCATTTCAATTCTAAAAGTTTAGATTTATATTTTAATCATATTTAGTCAAGGATTTATATGAATACCATGTTGAAATGCTTCAACATTGGAAATTCTATATATGGTAGTATTATAGCAAAAGACTGGTCAAGTATCATGTCTTTATGTAAGACATTATGAATCGTATCCCATATGCTTCAAGTATAGGATCGATTGCATATGTTGTAATATTCATGTGGTCTAATTTTTCCAAATGCCTAGGGCGTTGAGAGGGAAAAAGGACTAGAAGTGGATATGACTAAAGTTATTAAACAGCTGCTAAGAACAATCCAAGGTTCGCCAAAGATTGGTTGCTTATGGAAAGTTGGAAGTATAGTAATGGATGGACCGTATTGACAATATTATGAATATACAAAATTCTATTAACAATAAGTTGTCATATGGAAAATATGGAAATGTTTCCAAAATGGGAGATGGATATCAAGAATCTATGAGAAAGTTAGAAACTTTTATGCAAGAAGGATGTTCAAAGGAATGTGCTTTGAATATGAGACTTCGGATCTATGGAATTGTCTTGTAACAATCTCCAATGGAAAGTTTTATAATTGACAAAGTCTCTGTGACTTGTGTACATAGTCATTACAAAAGGATCACTGCATATAAGTTTAGAATCTATCAAATTACAGTAAGTGGCAAGAACTTGGTATTCTTACACTTACGATAAGGATTTGGAATTGTGAAATGAGTATCGTTGGAAATGTGTACAATTGATCTATTTCACCAAGTAAGGACCGTAGGTAAACATAGTGTGCATGCTTGGGGCATTGGATAGCTATTGTTTTAATTCAAGTATTAGTTGATAAATCGAAACAATATACAATGAATAATCTGTAATCAATATGGTGATTACATAAAAGGTGTTTTATTTACACTCAAAATTTTTGGGGCCATATAGGATTAGTATTATTCTTGTGTTTCACTTTGCATGTTTTGACTTCCCGAATAATAAGATTATTCAAACCATCCACATTCGATCATACGATGGAAGTAAGTATGAAAGAAGACTGTCATGGGTTGGCTTGTAGATTGTCTAAGGCGTTAGACATAACAAACGTTTGCTACACCATTCATGAGTGCTCCTGAAATAAGATTTGAGTATTGGATTAACCCACGCTCACCTGAATCACTTCATGGAATTTATCACAAGTGATGATACGAAAACGCATCAGTAACTTGATGTTATAAAACGTATCATTATGCATGACATAATCAGTAGTTAGTACAAGCATATAATGTCGAAGTTTATATGTTCCTTTTATTATAAGAGGATTAAAAGCGATATCTTGGGCCCCTCAATGATTCTGTTTTGACTATGTGTCAGGCCCTGTCAGAACTAAATTGATGTGTTTAGTTATGTTCTATGTCAGATAAATCGGAAATCGGGAAGCATATTGCAGGACAATAAGTATGACTATGTTCCATGTATTTGTCTGCATAGATATCTTGAGAACAGAGGAGTATATGATCCCTTATCTGAAGGACGCGTCAATGACTAGGTCAGAGTTCGACATCGGCTTTTGAAAGCTTACGATTGCTAAGTCGGATCCTCAAGTTGCATTGCCAGTTATAGTTATTAGACTTATCCAAGTGGGAGACTATTGGATTTGGTGTCTAAGCCCATAACTATAACTGGGATGTACTTGACCCGATTGTAGCATGGTCCTTTTGGGTTGCCTTCACCAGTGCAATTTGATAGGATGGACTTTTGAGAATAAAGTTATATGTGTTTTATTAATATATTATAAGTATAATATATTGATAAATCATATTATTTAATTAGTATTGATCAAGAATTAATTTGGAATTAATTTTGTGATCAAAAGAGACTAATTAAATATATGGGCATTGATTGTGTAAATCAATGATTCTAATAGTGTGGGCTAATAATCAATGATTATTTAGGATGGGCTAAACCAGTGAGATAATCCATGGATAGTCCATGGAGATTAACCCATGGAGGTTAACCCATGGATCCTAAGTAATATGAAAGGTCATTAGGGTTTACAAAGTGTAACCCTAGCATTTGCTACACTATAAAAGAAACCCCTCATGGCTAAAATCGGTTGCACAAGTGTGCCACAACATTCTTGGAGAGTGATATTGATTTTGTGAAAATAACTTATTCTCTCAAGCCTCCTCTTGCATATTGGTGTTTGTGAACCATTAGAGGCATCACACTTGGGGTGCTCAAGCTTTCAAAGGTCAAGAACTACAAGTCCTTCTAAGAGGTAAGTCATCTAACTAGTTGTATAGTTCATTTGACAATTTGCATGCTAGTTAGGATATATGCTTTGGAAAATTGAAAATATACATGTATAATTAGAGAAAACATAGATCCAAAGCATTTAGGGTTGCATGTGCATCATAGGAGTGTTATAGTGCTTAAAACCCAACTCAAATAAACTTCGACTACATAGTTTTTGTCTACTTCATCATGTCGCACATGGACATACCCTTTATAACTACCAGTTACGGGTAGCGTTGAAATAGACCAATGCATAACTGAAACATAGAGCAAAACCCTACATGTATCTAGGTTTGAAGAATAGAAAATATTATCGTCTTAGAATTACTCGTGACGGAATCCATGAAGTAATCTCTAAGTGTGGGTTGGTCCAATACTTAAATCTCTATTAAGTACTCACAAGTGTTAGCGTAATCCCTATGCTATGTCCAATCACTATGGAAAATCCACTAATACTAATGACAGTCTTGAATCATTACTTACTTCCAAGAGTATGAGCGATTGTGGAAGTTTGAGTAAATTAATACTCGGGAAGTGAGTTCCAAACATGCAAAATGAGAACACAGTAATAAGCTAATTGAAATGACTGATCTCCATCATATACTAAGATCTCCACTTAATAATTGCCAAAACGAATTAACACTTATACTCCTTTAATTTCTCAGGTTTAAAACAAACTAAACTAAGAGTGTTGAAGCCAATTCATTTGCAAATCTAATGCCTCTTGAGTTTATCTGACTGTCAGACTTGTTAGTGACATTGGCTTATGGAATGGATCGAAAAGATTATCTTTTGATATGACTAAGTGACTATGATGTCTTCACATTTAACTCACTATCCAATGTGATGGAACTTGCTGAATATGTATCATGTGAGCTTGTGTGACTTGGGATCCATACTCGAGGTAAGTTCACCCTTAAATTCACAAAGAGCCTCCAAAACGACCATCAATGATTGAATTTCAACAAAGATTTCACTAATGAATCTCTTTTATTCACATTGTTTTCTTTGCAATTTAACTAACTGCAATATACTCTAAGTTTTTTAAATCCACTATGGTGTATTACTTGGTACTCTTCCATGCTAATATCTCACCATTCAGTAAAAGCACGAATTCTGACTGCGAACTGAATAATCTTTATCAGTATGGAACTTAGCATCAATGTAACCTTTCTAATGATCTCTTCCATATTGTCAAGATCATTTCCATTGTCCTCCTAGGACACTTAAGAATGTTATTGATCTTGATTCGTTCATTCTCGTCAAATTGATCTAATCGAACTTGTCATGCTAAAGGCATACGAGTCATCAAAACTGGTACATGTCATGCCATATATGATCGATCCCATAGCAGAAGCATGTGGGACACGACTCATAACCTCTAGTTCAATAGTAAAACTAGGACATTAGCATTTCTTAATATTATGCCATATTTAGCATGAACCTTTCCAAGTTTTGCATGTCGACTTTCATCAACATTCCATGTACTTGAGCTTAATCAAACGAATCACTTTGATCTATCTCTATAGATCCTTATTATGTACGTGTTTTGTAACTCCCATGTATATCATAGCGAAACAATTCTCATACCAAGCAAAGTTTTTACACTTGCTAAGTTAGAATATACTTTCCAATGAATCATACATTATCTATGTATAATACAATGGTGACTAGAATGCTCCCACTAGCATTGACATATATATGGTTTATCTATGTTTCTCAAAATACAAACTCCTTGAACTTTCTCATTGAAACAAAGATTCCAATTACTCCCACTAGATTTGACATATATATGGCTCATCTTTATTTCTCGAAATTCAAACTCTTTGTACTTTCTCATTGAAATAATAATCCCACTTGCGAGATGCTTATTTTGGTCCATAAATGAACTTATCAAGTTTACACATCCTTCACAACCTATCTTGGTTTGATTATGTGCTTGTTCTTATCCATGTTTGTCTCTTCTTGAAGATCCACTTACACCTAATGGATAAGGCCAAGTGCTTGATCTACCAAGTTTTCACATACATAGACTAAATCTCGCTCTCCATTTCCTCCTTCTATGTTGTAGCCTTTAGGGCCTGCCATAGCTTCCGATAGCTGGTAAACTTTTATTTCTATCTACCAGTGACTCATATACCTTATCAATATAAAATCTTATATAACTAGTGTATATGACCTCCTCTATCAGATTTATAAGGAAAAAGTGGAAATATGTCAGTTTGCTCAAAAGCTCTTTCAATCTCGAGTTGAATGTTAGGTCCAACTTTAGGCTCTTCGTTGGTTGACTCCCGAATCTTATCAAGATCATTGTGGCTCCCACTAGCCCTTTTGGAAATCAGCTCCCTCTCTTGGAAGACCGCCCTTCGAGCAACACACATTTTTTTCTCAAAAGGATTGTTAAATAATTATCCAAAATGCTTGATGGGTTCTCCAACGAGATAATACATCTCTATTCAAACTTCTAGATTCTCGAGTGCTTCACGACGAGTGTAAGCCTCATAATCGTAGACTTCCATATGTGGTAGCGAGGACTAAATCCCACTTCACATATCATAGAGTGCTTTATGAACCGTACTAGTTGATACAAGACCAAAGGACTTCTCGTAACACTATTCATGGTACTGTACATGAATTGTTAGTAAGCATAGTGCGAGTCATATAGTAAAAAATCAATGAATGATTTGTTTCTCTATCCAACTAACACTTCCTAGTGGTAGTGTTCTGGGTGGAGATAGATCGTGAAACTCTTTCATAATTCCTCATATGATCGATTATCTTTGGACTGAGATTCTCATTATGAGTGTCTCATCCTTTTGCCCAGTTGATTATTAACTTCTCTTTATGAGCTCTGAACACCTGAAAGGTTCTAGACTCATGTTCATACGAAGCCGGTCTTACCATGTATCGTGGTTAATCTGAACGGTCCATTAGTTCAAACTAATTCCAACAGATATTCACATCACCTAGTGATGTATTCATCATCTATCTTGATAAACAATATTTGCATTTATCACAAGACTCGAGGTCAAATTATATCCAAAATCTGATCCAACTGGATACTTGGTAATGCATCTCTCATTTATGTATCCAGGACTATGATTCCACAAATACACTTCACCCAAACCTTTTGGATGTATTTGAGTCCGTACATATTGTGGTCAATCTGAATGATCCATTAGGGGAACTAATTTCAATAGATATTCCCACAATAATACATCTTATTCAAATATTTGAATCAACTTTGAACTATTGTTACTATACGTGCTTCGTAGATTTCATGACTTTCTTTTAACATTTTAGAATGCTCCACATTTAAATAAGTCAGAACTATCTCATGAATCATAGTATAAACAATTTCAATTATAATACCATAGACTAAACATTTGGGAAAAGAGTTGTCTTTTGAACCCATGAATAGTAGCAAGGGCTTGACATTCATGATCAACTTATCTTATCCATATTTCACTCTCCTTACTTCATTTTTTTCACTGCACATTCTCGCAAATGTCAGTACTTAATCATTAGTAAAATACTCAAGGTTTAGAAGTAATGTTCTGATAGCATTATGAATCCATATATATGATTGAACACCAAACATTGGAGAACTAGTTATCTTTTGATCCTATGGAAAGTAGCAAGGGCTCGTGATCCATGATCAAGTTTAACTTCTTCATGTTTCAGTCATTTCACCTCAAATATATATTTTGGGCATGTATGCTTTCTAAGTCCTTTCTTGTTATGGAAACAAATAGCTATCAGAACATGTCTCAGAATAAGCCTTCCTTTGTCCTTGGCATTTGGGACTAGATTAGGTATACCAACACTAATCACCTTTTAACCCATGGGCAATTGGCTTTCTTCTTCTTGACACTTCTAGTCATGATAGTAAAAATATGAGAGTGTTTTGAACTATGAGTTTCTATGATTGTCCATGTTAGTTCCAAAAGGAAACCTCAACATGCTACATAACTCCTTCATAGACATTCCAAGTTGTTCATATGAAAATCAGAGTGAACTGATTATATGTACATGTCAACTAGTTGAATAACCCTAGTTAACTTCTAACTCAAGGAATTTCCATTTTACTTCAATATGTCAGTTTACAACGTACATTTGATAACTGCTCGTTCTAATAGTTTAAAATGCAATGTTTGTAGTAACCTAGTGTCACACCCCCAAACCTGAATGGCAGAAACGTTCGGGGGCGGAGGACGTCATGTTCAGTATCACAACAATTGCATAATAGTAATCAAATCAAATACAACCATTACATTGATAAAATATAGTGTTTACATCTGTTCAATACATAGTTTGTATGACATCAAAATGTATAGCAAAAGTATAAAAGACGCGACTCATTAAGCTCTGTCTTCTCAAAACCTGTGGGTGTACCTGTCTACCGGTTCCTTGAGAATACAATTGGTTTTGAAAGTGTATAAACATTTAAGTTGGTGAGTTCATAAGTATGTAATTGAGATGGAAAGCTTGTCTTTGTTCTTTGAAAATGTTATAATGTACTTCCAGAAAATCCTATATTTTCTTAGTGAATGAAATGTAGTCTTAGGCCTTAAGGCCAAAATGTATGTAGTTACTGTATTATGAAATAGTGAACGGTAGTCTTATTAATAAACAAAACTATATCATGAATGTTTCTCGAAATGGTATGGTGTACTAGTGTACTCTGTACTGGAAAAGTAGTGTAATGTAGTAGTATTTGTATGAAAACCTTATTGTATGAGTGCCTGAAATCCACCAGCTGTAGTGTAAAATAGTGTACTGTGGTTTCATTATTTAAAATAAAACCCTTTGTATGAATGCCTGGAAATCCACCAGTTGTAGTGTACATAGTGTACTGTAGTTTTATTATTTAAAATAAAACCCCTGAAGTAGTGTTGATCCCGTAAACAAATGTTGTAGTTAATACTATTGTGAGTTTCATATAACCATGCATGATATGACCTAGTGACCTCTACGACGTTCTTCAGGCATCGGAATGTTGTGACATTTGTCACCCCAGGCCTGCCGGCCTAGCTGTTACAAGCAGCTCAGGTGCGAGATTGTCAGTCCCGTATAGATCTATACACAAATTCATGCTCTCCCTCCAGGAGACTCTGGTTATAATTTGTAGGATTTAGACCTGTACCCTAATGGGTACAATGAAGTAGTGCCTCACAACCCTGTATTAACTAATTTACGTGTAGTGTAGTAGTGTTCTTTTGTACTTGAAACTGTATGTATTGCCTTGTAATAGTGTACTTTGTAATGTAAAATAATTATACTTATATAATTATTTCTAGTAGTGTATCCTTGAAATAGTGGAATAGAGTAGTGTTCCGTAAACTAAACCTATTATAGTTTATATACTTGTTTATGTATAATGTTCTTTTACTTGTAAAATATTGTAGTGGTTCCCAAACTATACCTATTATAGTTTAAGTGTATGTTCATGTATCGTTTGTTGAACTTAACAAAATAATGTAGTGATTCACAAACGATGTTTATTATAGTTTGAATGTATACTCTGTAATGAATGAAAACCTTTGCAATTTATCAGTGTGTATAAAGCAGAAATAAAAGATTTGTATAACGTTCCCTTTTTCTCGGCATGTTACATAAGGGTTAAAATGTATAATAAATATATTTTGATAATTGCAGTGATAAATCGGTTTGAAACAATTGCAAATGGTTTGTAACGGTTTAAAATGGTTTGAATGATAACAAAAGAGTCCTTTTGTTTAACTTGTATCGCCCCCTAAAAACATTGAAAATAGTGAAAACGTAGGGGTATGAACTCACCTCTAGTGCGTGTTAGAGTCACATGCACCCTCGTATATTTAAAATATTAACATTGTCAGTCTTACCATGACTAGGCTCCCCCATTCTGATGTAGGGGTTTAAGGAGGTCTCTTTGATTCCTAATGAGGTCGGTTTTTAATATGCTTCGCGCTTACCACCTTCACCAACCTCTTGCGTTTTGAGAATGAAGTTACCGAAAGGGTTTGATAGTGATAATGATCAATATTAAATTATTATAAATACAAGTATAAAACAAAATCTCGTTTTATTAATAGAATGTGAAGTTCATATTATCGATGAAAATTGCACATTCTCTTTATATTTTGTTGGTGGATCTCGTATGGTTAACCGGCATATCAATTTGAGAGTATAAGTTGAGAATGATATAGAACTCACGAATCTCATGCGTAACTTAAGTCGGGGACCATGTGATTTGCATGGTTAATTTACAATCTATTTAATGTGAATCTTATGTTATCCATAAAAGTTGCACATTCTCTTTATAACTTGTTGATGGAGCTCGTGTGGTTAACCGACACGTCAATTTGAGAGTATAGGTAGAGAATGATGTGGAACTCGCGAAGCTCAAACGTAACTTGAGCCAGTGTCACAACTAGGATTTTAAGGCTAGGAAATTCAGTCCATGTGTAATTAACTTTTGGTGTATCTTGTAACCCTAAGTATAATGTTATATAAATTATTCATTCAAAAACGACAATTCGAATCAAAACTCACTCGTGCAAGCTCTAAACCTAATTCCATACACTACATTCACTCAACTTTGGGCTTGTGACCCTAACTTCCCGGTTCAAACCTCTTATTGGAACAGGATTCATTTATTGGGCCTAGTAGGCCAGTAACCCATCAACTTGGTTTGTTTGGGCCAAGAACCCTTATTTGGGCCCTAATTGGGCCGACATTCAGTAAGCAATAGTATTTTGGGCCATATGACTCTTCATCGCCCTTATTGGGCAGAAAACCATCTTCTTTAATTCTATGGGCCGAAAACCCATTTATTTAGCCTTCATGGACCGAAAACCCATATTGGGCCTCCTTGGGCCAAAAAATCTTTATTGGGCTAACATATTCTCGGCTTTTATATAACAATGTTATTGTTTATCATATCTCCATGCATCTAACTTATAACCCTCATGCAAAAACCACCCTACCTCCCCTCTCCTCTCCTTAAACTCGGTCGAAGATCCTCATACCCCTCCTCACTTCATCCATTTTCCAATCACAAAATCCTCTCAATTCTTTATCTCTCTAAGAACATCAAGAACCCTCTTGTCCTTCTTTAAAATTCGTGAGTTTGTGTGGGTGTTTTCAAGAAGATCACTTCAAGCTCCACATTTTGGAAAGACAATATAAACTCAAGTTGATTTATTCCATTTTAAGCTAGATTATTCCTCATAAACACTTTTTTTCGTGATCATACTCTTAGAACCCTATAAGATTCAAAAACTCATCTCAAAGAAGCATCCAAGACCAGAAACACCTTCATTCTCTTTCATTTCTTCATCAAAATCGATCCATCAACAAGGTGAGCTTCATACCCCTCCTTTTTCATGATTTACTAACTTTTGGGGGAGAAGACAAGTTGGTTTTGTGTTAAATCTAAGTATTTATGCATGCTTGTGTGTATTTTCATGATAT
This sequence comes from Lactuca virosa, assembly GCF_052849685.1. Taxonomy (NCBI): domain Eukaryota; kingdom Viridiplantae; phylum Streptophyta; class Magnoliopsida; order Asterales; family Asteraceae; genus Lactuca; species Lactuca virosa. Next base: position 302,468,509 of record NC_136433.1, on the reverse strand, counting down.
GTTGTGTAAATATGTTATGAAACTATGTTAAACCTTCATAAAATCGATATATCTTCCAAGTCTTGAAGATCTTAGGAAAACAAGTTACTTGATGTAAATCACTATAATGTTGAAAAGATTAAGTATGCTAATGGATACCATAAAACTACAGAAAATCTAAAGAGAGGCCATAATTGTCAAATATGCAAAAGTGAGTCTTTTTATGACAACTCACGGTTTTATGGGCCAAAAGTGTAAATTTCTAATAAAAAGTGGGCCGTACTTGGAAATTTGCGGATTCATGGGCTAAAAATGTCATTTTATCAAAAATGGGCTTTATTTGTAAATTTACAGCTTAATGGACCAAAAATGTCATTTTACTAAAACTGGGCCTTGATTGTAATTTTCGGCTTTAATGAATGTCATTCTCAACAAAAACAGGCCTTTGTTGTAATTTTTAGCTTTATTGGGCCAAAAACATTAATTTTGGCAAATAATGGTCTTTATTGTCAAATTTTGTTTTTTGTGAACCAAAATGGTCATTTTTAATAAAAGTGGGCCTTTTATGTCATTTTTAGCAATAATTGGACTAAAACGTTCATTTTGATAATAAATGGTCTCTTTACGAGATTTTTACCCAAATTGGGCCTTGTTATACCCATTACATGTTTAATGTGCCTCATATACCTCTTTACATGTTTATTGGTCCTCATATACCCATTTACATGCTTATTGGGACTTATATACTCATTTACATGTTTATTGGGCTTTACATACTCATTACATGCTCATTGGGCCTTGTGTTTGATGAGATTTGAGCATTTTAACACTCCTATGGTGTACATGCAACCCTAGAAATCTTGGATCTATGTTTTCTCTATTATACATGCAAATATTCATTTTCCAAGGTTCTCAACCTAACTAGCATGTTATGGGGTACCTGTAATATAAAACCTTAGTAGAATAACATACCTTTTCTTGTGGTTGATTGCTTGGAGTCTTGAGAGCCTAGCACCAATAAAGTGGATGCCTCAAGCGGAATCACAAATCACCAAAACACCTTGGAAAGCTTGAGAGAATATGAAGCAGTTATGGAAATCGTCCCACCCTTGTTCTCACATAGGCTAGTGCCATTTCATGTGCCAAAGACATATTTATATAGTATGGAGGATTAGGGTTACATTCATGTAAACCCTAATACCCATGGCCTTTCATTTCCATAGGATCCAGGGGTTAAAAACTCCATGGACTATCCATGCAAGCTTACCCCATCCTAAATGAACTTGGCCCATTCTATATATATAAGAGTCCATATTTAATTAGTTCCTTTTGATCAATAAATTAATTCTAAATTAATTCTTGATCAATACTAATTAAATAATATTATTTCATATTAATATATTATAACTTATAATATATTAATAAATCATAACTATACTATTCTCAAAAGATTATCCATACAAATTGTTTCGGTGAAGTGCAACCCAAATGAACCATGCCGGGTGGGGTCAAGTACATATCAAATATAGTTACGGACTTCGACACCTTATCCAACAGTCTCCCACTTGGATAAGTCTGGTAACTATAGTTGCAAGTATGACTTCAAGAACCAACCAGCAATCGTAGCTCTTAAAACTCTATTGAACTATGAAGCGTCATTTTAGATAAGTGATCATACAATCCTCTGTTCTAGATATCAGTTGGACAAATACATGGAATAATGTCGTACTTATTTTCCAGCAGTTTGTTTCCTGATTTCCGATTTTTTTGACATAGAACTAAACTGAACACATCAATTTGGTTCTGACCGGGCCCAACACATAGGTCAAAACAAAATCATCGAGGGGCCTAGATATCGCTTTTAATCCTCCAAGGAATAAAAGGAACAAATAAACTTCAACTCATATGCTTGTTCTACTACTTGTTGAATCATACACAAAAGCAAATTTTATAACATCAAGTTACTGATGCGTTTTCGTACAATCAATGCATAACCAACTCATAGGCAACAACTCATATCTCTTGGTTTGAAGACTTATATGATATTACCGTCTCACGATCACTCGAGACAAATTCCATGAAATGATACAAGTGAGCGTGGGTTTAATCTAATACTCAGAACTTATGAGCACTCATGAATGTTGTAGCAACTTTTGCTATGTCTAACACCTTAGACATCTACAAACCCAATTTATGACAGTCTTGATTCATACCTACTTCCAGAGTAGGACTGACTGTGGAGAGTTTGAATAAAGTAATTATTCTGGAAATCAAAACATGCAAATTTGAAACAATAGTAAACGATTGACACAAGATAGTACCACCTTACTTATAAATAAACAATAACTTTTATTTAATCATCAAATGTCAATTAAATTTTACAAGTTTCAGAAATAGCTATCTAATATATAAAACTAATATCGTCCTTCAGCCCGATGCGCCTCGCATGCTGCAAATTCCTAACCCTAGTCAGTCCCTTCGTGAGGGGATCTGTTGGGTTCTCTTCTGACGATACCCTCTTTGCCACGAGGAGTCCTTCTTCTATCCTGTGTCTTATGAAGTGATATTTTCTGTCAATGTGTCTGGATCTGCCATGATCTCTCAGTTCCTTAGCTAAGGCAACGACGATATTTTTGTCACATAAAATCTTCATAGGCTCCTTTATAGCTGGTAAAACTCCAAGGTCTCCGATGAAGTTCCTCAGCCATATCGCCTCCTTCGCCGCTTCACTCGCTGCTATGTACTCTGATTCACACGTCGAATCAGCTACTGTCTCCTGTTTGGAACTTTTCCAAGTAATTGCTCCCCCATTCATGGTAAAGACCCAGCCCGACTGAGAGTGGAAATTATCCCTATCAGTCTGAAAGCTAGCGTCACTATACCCCACTACTCTCAAGTCATCACTCCCACCAAGGGTAAGGACCCAGTTACTTAGTCCTCTGTAGGTACTTGAGAATGTTCTTCACCGCAGTCCAGTGAGCCTTGTCAGGATTCCCCTGATATCTGCTGACCATGCTCAAAGCAAAGGCCACATCAGGGAGGGTACAAGTCATAACACACATGATCGAGCCCACAACGGAAGCATATGGTAATCGACTCATCTCAGCTATCTCAGCCTCTGTACTCGGGTCTGAGCCTTGCTCAATTTGACATTATGTTGGATCGGTAAGTCACCTTCATGGAATTCGGCATGTTGAACCTTTTCAACACCTTGTCGAAGTAGGTGCTTTGACTAAGTCCAATTAGTCTTTTACTCCTTGCTCTCAATATCCTTATCCCTAGGATATAGGCAGCTTCTCCAAGGTCCTTCATAGTGAAACACTTCCCAAGCCAGGACTTAATCTCTTGCAAAGTTGGGATGTCATTTCCCATGAGTAGTATGTAATCTACATACAATACCAAAAAGCTAACTATACTCCCACTAGCTCTGACATATACACAGGACTCATCTTCGCTTTTCGAAAAACCAAACTCTTTGACTTTTTCATCAAAACAAAGATTCCAGCTGCAAGATACTTGTTTCAATCCATAAATGAATTTCTCAAGCTTGCACACTCTATTAGGGTACTCTGCACTGACAAAACCCTCTGGCTGACTCATGTAAACATCCTCAGCCAACTTTCCATTAAGAAAAGCGGTTTTGACATCTATTTGCCATATTTCATAATCATGAAATGCAGCAATGGATAGCATTACCCTAATAGACTTAATCCTTGCTACTGGTGAGAAGGTTTCATCATAATCCACTCCCTGGTTTGAGTGAAGCCCTTCTCAACCAGTCGCGCCTTATAAGTGTGCACTTTCCTATCCATGTCGGTCTTCTTCTTGAAGATCCATTTGCACCCGACCGTCTTACGACCCGGTACATTTTCAACCAAGTTCCAAACTTGATTGTCATACATGGACTGAATCTCACTGTCCATAGCCTCTTTCCATTTAGCGGACTCAGGGCCTACCATGGCTTCCCTATAGTTGTTAGGTTCATCCAATTTTACCAGTGTACTATCACTGATAAATGTATCACCTTCCGCAGTAATATGGAAACCATAGTAATGCTCAGGTGGATTCCTAACTCTAGTGGAACGCCTCAGAGATACAGACTCGTCAGTTGGTTCAATAGGAGTTTCCTCCTCAGGTTGATTGCTAGGGTTTGAGGTTCCTTCACCACTTGACTCTTGAAGCTCTTCAAGGTCAATTTGCCTCCCACTGTTTCCTTTGTTTATAAATTCTCTCTCGCGAAAGACCGTTCTCCTTGCCACAAAGACCACATTATCTCTGGCTCTGTAGAAGAGGTAACCAACGGATTTATGTGGGTAGCCGATGAAAATACACCGCTCACTATGAAGTTTGAGCTTAACCTGAGTCTCACGTCTCATGAAAGCCTCGCAACCCGAAATCTTGATGTGGTCTAAATTGGGAACTTTCCCAGTCCACATCTCGTGAGGTGTTTTGGCAACCTTCTTGGTAGGGACTAGATTAAGGATATGGGCGGCAGTCTCTAAGGCATACCCCCAAAATGAGATTGGTAACGAAGCTCGACTCATCATGGAACGAACCATGTCTAACAAGGTTCGATTGCGCCTCTCAGCCACACCATTAAGCTGTGGTGTTCTGGGAGGTGTCAGTTGTGAAACAATTCCACATTATTTAAGATGGTCAAGGAACTCTGTACTAAGATACTCTCCCCCTCGATCGGATCATAGGATCTTAATGTTCCTACCCAGCTGATTCTCCACTTCCTGTTTAAACTCTTTGAACTTTTCAAAGGTTTCTGACTTATGCTTGATTAAGTAGACATAACCATATCTACTGTAATCATCATCAAAAGTCACATAGAAACGGTTAGCATCCCTAGTGGCGGTTATGAAGGATCCACACACATCTTTGTGTATGAGGTCCAACAAACCTTCACCCTAGCACAAGTACCAGTGAAGGGTGACTTTATCATTTTTCCAATCAAACAAGACTCGCAACTATCATCCGACTTTAAGTCAAATGACTCCAAGACTCCAGCCTTTTGGAGTTGGCCTATGCGCTTCTTCTTGACATGTCCAAGACGACAATAACGCAAGGATGCCTTATCCAAACTAGTGGAAGAATCGATATGCAACACATTATTTCCTAAGTTGTTTACAACCGACACAATTTCATATACACCATCACAAGGTAATGCTTTAAAATAAAGAACATTATTATAAAAAGCATTAATACCACCACATTCATTATTAAATGAAAAAGTAAATCCTTGTTTGTATAAACCGTGAAAAGAAATAATATTTGTCGCCATTTCAGACGAGTAACAACACTTATTAAAATCTAACATTAACCCGCTACTTAGCAACAAAGAATAAACTACAATATTGGTGACAGGTGAAGCTTTCCTATTCCCCATGATCAAGTTTATCTTTCCGTGCTCCACATCCTCACTTCTTCTTAGGTCCTGCAAATCAGAACATATATAAATACCACAACCTGTATCAACGACCTAAGAATTAGTATGCGGTGAGTTATTAGACAATATAGTGTAAATACCTGCATGGGTAGGTTTGACCTTCCCATCCTTAACATCTTGCAGATACTTAGGGAAGTTTCGTTTCCAGTGCCCATTATCATGACAATATAAGCATTCAGCTTCCATTAGGTTGGAAGAAGGAGTGACAAAACCACCTTTGGTTCCACTCGAATAGGAGCCATCAAGAGACCTTCCCTTGGTACCCTTCGAAGGGGTCTTCCTCTTTTTCCCTCTACTTTTCCCGATTACCAGAATATGGGCGGTGTTAGGAGTAGGAGTAGTAACAACCGATTTACCTTTGAGACCACTTTCGGCGGTCTTCAAAAGTCCTTGAAGCTTGCTGAGTGTGACCTCTTCCTTGTTCATGTGATAGGTCATTCGGAATTGATCATAACAAGTAGGTAAGGAGTGCAGTATGATGTCAATAGCCAAATCCTCGGGGAAGTTCACATTCAACTTTAGTAAACGGTCCATAAACCTTTGCATTTTCTGCATGTGGCCCGTGATGGGTTCACCATCCTTCATTTGGGTTGTTATCATGGAGGAGATGATTTTATACCTCTCTTGACGAGCACTGTGATGGTATCTTTCCATCAGGTCCATGTGCATCTCAAAAGAGTAAAAGTCCTCATAGGACTTCTGGAGTTCAGTTGTTATTGTGGCCAACATGATACATGTCACCTTGGTGGCATCTCTCTCATGTGCCCTAAAGGCAGCGATCTCCTGTGGAGTAGAAGTAGACTCATCAATTTCTTTCAGCTCCTTGTCGAGGACATATTCCTTGTCCTCGTAACGTGTGACCATCCTGATGTTCCTAATCCAATCATTAACGTTAGAACCATCAAAGATAACTCTCCCAGAGAGGTTCATAAGAAAGAAGGAGCCCGTAGGGTTTGAGCCAGAAGCAGCATTGTTGGAAGACATCTGAAAAGAAGAAAGACAAGTTTAGATTAGATATAAAATCCTTAATAAGACACCCAAATGTAATATTAAGGCTAGGACCCAACACAACACTTTATAACCTGGAAGTGGGATGCCGTAATCCAAGCTATAAAATATTTGAAGGTAGGCGAATGACGATTATCCAATTTCCACAATGAAAAACGAAATAAATTATTAGGTTTTAATTGGATTGAAACTCCTAGATCTTTTTAGATTCATTGAACTTTTCAATGGCATGTTTAAATCTTGATTGTGCCCACTCCATTTTTGTGACTGGGATGTCGAGGATCACAAACAATGTGTGAATAACCATGCAAATTAATTTGGTACCCTTAATTTTTTTATCACCTAATCGATGTGCAGGTTCACCACACGCGCTCAACCGATCTATGATAAACATTAAGTCACCCTTTGCCACTCTTACTAGTCCATGTTAGTGTGCCGGTTACCCACACACGCTCCACCAACGACTTGGTAAGGTACAAAGTGTAATTTCATGGGTTAGCACCAATTTCACATTTTCCTAAAGTAACTAAGATTGGAAATTTAAAAACAAATTAGTTACTTTATACTTATCATTATACTTTTAATGAAAATTATAGTCCTTGTCCTACTCGTTCGGCTAACGACCCTCCACCAGTCAAGGACGCGGTGGGTGAGAGTGGACACCCATTAATCTGCCATTTTATAGGCAACAACCTTATACCCCCTTATAGACCGGCTTCGTGAATGAGGCCTACTAACGGTAAGACTGACTTGCTCTTATACATATATATATATATATATATATATATATATATATATATATATATATATATATATATATATATATATATATATATATATATTGTTGACTTATAATACTATAAAGTATAAGGGTTGAATTTTAACTTTTAAAAAACTAGGGTTTGGAATTAAAGTGTGTGTGAGACTTTACAAATTCCAAAACTTGAGGGCAAGTTTTGAAACTATTCAAAAACCTTTAAACTTCATAACATCTGAGTTTAATGGTTCATGAAAATGAGACTCTTCATTTTTTATAACCTATGACTTTTAATGATCCATTTAAAAGAAAACTTTTGGAATTCCATAACTTAAGGATAAGTTATGGAGTCCATTAAAATCATCAAGAACAACAATTCAACTAACAAGAATGTTCAAGTTCTAAATCAAACTCATATGATTAAGGTAATTCAAATTAAACAAATTCCATGTAATTTAGATTAATCATATCAACTAAAACAAAGTATGAAATTTTGACAATCACCTTTCAATTGGACAAGCAAGAACATTACCCTTTTAAAAAAACAGGTTTCTAGGCTCAAAAAACAGTTTAGGGTAATGATCCTCATCCAATACTGAGCAAAACCCCGAAATTCTGCATACAGGGGCATCACCACTGTTGGGTTTTGAGCATTCTAACACTCCTATGGTGTACATGCAACCCTATAAACCTTGGATCTATGTTTTCTCTATTATACATGCAAATATTAACTATTCCAAGGTTTCATCCTAACTAGCATATTATGAAGCACCTATACTACAAAGTTCTAGTTAGATGACATACCTTTTGATGTAGCTTGATGTCTTCAAGCTTTAAGAGCTTAGCCCCAATAGTGTGGAAGCCTCAAATGGAATCACAAATCACCAAAACACCTTGGAAGAAGTTGAGAGAATATGTATGCACACAAAAATCGGCCCACTCTTATTTTCACACACTTGTGCCAATTTTGTGAGCCAAGGACCCCTTTATATATTATGGAGGATTAGGGTTACATCCATGTAAACCCTAATACCCATGACCTTTCATTTACATAGGATCCATGGGTTAAAAGCTCCATGGACCATCCATGAAAGCTTAGCCAAACCTAAATGAACTTGGCCCATTCCATATATATAAGAGTCCATATTTAATTAGTTCTTTTTGATCACTTAATTAATTCTAAATTATTTCTTGATCAATACTAATTAAATAATATGATTCCATATTAATATATTAGAACTTATAATATATTAATATAAATCATAAATATACTATTCTCAAAAGACTATCCATATAAATTGTGCCGGTGAAGTGCAACCCAAATGGACCATGCCGGGTCGGGTCAAGTACATACCAAATATAGTTATGGACTTAGACATTAATCCAACAGTCTCCCACTTGGATAAGTCTAAAGCTATTATTGAGTATGACTTCAAAACCTAACTGGCATTCGTAGCTCTTAAAGCCGCTGTCGAACTCTGACCTTGTCAATGACTTGTCCAATAGATAAGGGATCATATATTCTTCCATTCTAGATATCATATGGACTGAGACATGGATTATAATCATTCTCTCTGTCCATTTGTTGTTTCCCGATTTTCGATTTATGATGACTGACTGATTGAACAAATCAAATCAGTCCTGGCTTGGCCAAGCACTCACATGTGTCATCGCTAAATAAACACTTTTATTTATCACCATACTGATTACTCATTATTCATTGTTTCGGTTTTATCAACTTTATACTTGAATTAAAAACACTAGTTGTCCCATGCTCCAAGCATGTACACTATGTTTTTCTTAAACAATAGCTTTGCCATACACCAAGTATGCACTCTATGTTTGTCTATGATCCTTACTTTGTGAAATAAACCAATTGAACATAATTTCAATGATTCTAATTTCACACTCCCAAATCCTTATCGAAAAATGTGAGAATTTCAAATTCCTATCATTTATCGAAATCTGTTTAGATTTTAAACTTATATGCACTGACCCTCCTGTAATGAATATGTACAAAGTCACAAAGACTTGTCAACAGTCATTATAAGGTATTCCAATGGAGATCAACTCCATGGAAACTAAGTCTCATATTCAAAGTACATTGCTTTGGACATGCTTCTTGCATTAAGTTTTCTAATCTTACACAGATAACTTCCACCTATGGAGACAACTCCATATTCTCATTTTGACTATCACTTCTGAATAAGAGATGCCTCTTTTCAGAATATGTCAATATGGTCCTTCCAAAATTAGCACTATACTTCCAACTGTCCATGAGCAACCAATCTTTGGTAAACCTCAGATTATCCTCGACAATTGCTTAATCATTTTAGTCATATCCAATTCTAGACCTTTTCCCTTCTTAATGCCTCTGGGCATTTGGAAAAATTTAGAAATGACAAATATTATAGCACATGCAATCGATACTGTACCGAAAGCAAATGGTACACGATTCATGATGTCTCACATAAAGACATGATTCTAGACCAGTCTTTTGCTACAATATTTTTATTTGCCATGTTTTCAAAATTTGACTATGAAGAGGGATGCCGTAATCATAATCGAATTTTGAGAACGCAATATATAGAATTTCCTTAAGTTGAACCAATCCAACATGAAATTCATATATATATTCTTGACTAAAGATGATTAAGGTCTCAATCTAAGCCTTTAGAACTGAAATGAAGTATATCCTCTCCCTTAATTATAGCAAAACAACTTTTTCAATCCCTGCAGCCTCACGAATTGAAACTTTTGTTTTCTATAATTAACATTGCTAACTTGCAACACTAACAATAATTATCATGCTCCTACTAACATGATGATTATTAGCATAACACTTATGCTCCCACTAGCTTTGACATGTACTCAGAAATCAGCTGGACTTCTAGAAATCAATACTTTATTGACTTTCTTACCAAAGTTTAGATTTCTGATACGAGATGCTTTGATAAAACTTTATCAAAATCATACACCTTTCCTTAGATAGCATGCATGTGTGTCTAAACAATTTCAGAACTATGAAAAGGGATGCCGTAATCATAGTCTCAATTGTTTAGACCTTTTGCCATCTGCTTCAAATCTACTTGGTGGAAGTGTTTCCTCACCATCATTTTCATGAATCGGAGAGAAATCTTATGACCCTTAGATTTTATGGTGTATGTGTTCTTATCCATGTGAATCGTCAAAACCATAGTCACAAGACAGGGATAATGACAAATCCAAACTCATATGGACTGAACTTATGCAATCTTAACTTCTTGCCACCTGGCAGTACAGGGCCTGCCATTGCTTCCAAGTTGTTATGCAACCAATTGAGAACTTTCAGAACTCCTATGCAAAGCCAACTTTAACTGGAATGGGCACAGAATATGTCAACACGATAGGTTATAAACCTCAAGTCGTGTGCTAGTGAAGAACCTCAGGTTTTATTCTTGATTAGTTCTTAAAATTCTTTTTAGGATCTTTAAGACTCCCACTATCTTCTTGACATATAAGACTATCTTGCCAAATATTCAAGAGATAGTGCGGATTCTTTATCAAGACAAACACTTCACACAATTGGCCTTAGTTGGTCTTTGTTTTATCCAAAACATCACAACTTACCAATTTCAAATGTACAAGAGTAGGACACTTTTACTCTTACATTTGACAAGTGTTTTAAACCTTTCTTTAAGATATGTCACTCAAGTTACAATCTTGGAGTATGACTCTAAGAATTGTTTTGGAACGAAGTATGACTCATCTTCCTGATCTAACCATTTCAACAATTCATGACTCCTCTTCTTAGTCATAAGAATGCACTAAGATGACCTTTAGAGGACTAATTGTGATATGATTTATAAATCATTAAGATGATCACAAACATGATACTAAAGTACTCTCCCATCTTTTCAGATTTGAGAAACTTTTATCTTTCTACCTAATTTGATTCTTCCCATTCGTTCTGCCATACATTGAGACTTTTCCAATGTTTCAGAATTATACTTAAACTTGTAAGTATAACCATATTTACTAAACTTTAGTAAATCAAATAGTCTTAACGAGCTTTGTGGTGGACATGACCAGTGCACAAGAATGTGTACTCGATCCCTTTAGTCCTTCAATTGACTCACACATCCATGTGAACAAGTAATTAGTCTTGATTTTCCAATGCTTGAAAGTTCTCATTCATCATACTATTCAACTTGCATGATTCCAAGTTTCGGTTCAATTGAAACTTGGGTGATGAGGAACTTTCCTGATTTGGTAAATTTAGACACTACCACAAATGAAAGAATCAAATCCATTTTCCAATATTGCTGTCAGCAACAATTTTCCACAAATGTCATTGTAAGGATACTTCAAATAAATAAAATTAAACAATTTTCTTTTATTTTTAAAACTTTGCGGAAAAACTTATCCTTACAATCCACAGGGAAAATTGTTGTTATCTATTCCTTAGCAATATATCATAACTTCTTAAGCAACTGCTCAAAATTCTGATTCGATCGAAATCCACCTTCGCGATCAGAATCAGCATATACTTCCTTTAAGATTTCTCTCTATTATTTGATTCTTAAAACATCAACATGTGACCCAGTCACATCATGTAATGAGGATCTCAGAATAGAACTTAACAGAGTTAGATAATGGGCTCTACCTGATGTAGACTCAAACTTATTGACTTTAACATCCTTAGGTAAATTTGGCAGCTTTGCAATCAACGTCCCTTTCTTTGGCAAAATAAACATATGGACCCTTTGGTAATGGGACTATCTCAGACTTAGCCTTTCTCTTTACCATTTGGTCAACCGGGTTGACTATGGTCAATCCCTTTCCATTGGGAAGAGAATGCTTTTTCTGGATTTCCAGTGTCACCATTGTCACTGTCCATAAAGTTTTTGGGAAGTTGATCTTCTAATCAAATTTTCTTTACTATCGTTCCAAATCATTGCTGATTCAGCAGCACCAAGCAAATAGATATGATCATTAAGGTTCATGTCATAGTCTATTTCATAGTAGTCCCAAAGGAACTCACTATGTGACTTAGAAAGTGATTGAACATCCAACTTTCTCAAGACTTTGACACCCAAGTCTCCCGGCTTGTCAATATGTGACTTCATCTCTAAGATGTGATCACACATAGACCTTGCTTGCCATTAGGGCTTGAGTGCCCTTGAACTTGTGGGTTAGGGAGAATAATTGGAGGAGGTGGAGGAAGAGAAGTATGACTTCCATGAGCCAAACTCGGGAAGTCATATTCATTAGGAAATCTTGGTTTGGGAAGATCATTGTTGTCTAAACCAGACATCAACAATGGGAGAAATTCACGTAAAGTTGATTTAAGTCCTTAATATAACACCCAATATGATATATTAAGGCTAGGACCCAACAAACTATTTTATAACTTGGAAGAGGGATGCCGTAATCCAAGCTATAAAATATTTGAAGGTAGGTGAATGATGATTCATCAATTTCCACCAAGATAAACGAAATGTATTATTAGATTTTAATTGGTTTTGAAACTCCTTGATTCTTTTGAGATTCATTGAACTTTTCAATGGCATGTTTCAATCTCGAGTGTGCCCTTCAGGTTTTGTGACTGGGATGCCGAGGATCACAAAACAAGGTGTGAAGTAACCATGCAAATATACTTGGTACCCTTAATATTTACCCCTCAATCGATGTGTCGGTTAACCACACGAGCTCCACCGATACTATGATAAATATTAAGTTACCCTTTGCCTACTTTGTTAAATCCAGGTTAGTGTGCCGGTTAACCACACACGCTCCACTAACGGTTTAAACAAAGTGCAAAGTGTAATTTCATGGATTAGCACCTTATTCACATTTTCCTAAGTAACTAAGATTGGGAATTAATAAAAGGTTTAGTTACTTAGTATTTATACTTAATACTTTTAATGAAGGAAGAATTATAGTCCTTGTCCTACCTGTTCGGCTAACGACCCTCCACCAGTCAAGGAAGCGGTGGGTGAGAGTGGACACCCATTAAGCTGTCATTTTATAGGCAACAACCTTATACCCCCCTTATAGACCGGCTTCGTGAATGAGGCCTACTAATGATAAGACGACTTGCTCTTATACATATAATATATTAAACTTTTAATATTATAATAGGCAACAACCTTATACCCCCCTTTGCCTACCTTGTTAAGTCCAGGTTAGTGTGCCGGTTAACCACACACGCTCCACTAACAGCTTAAACAAAGTGCAACGTGTAATTTCATGGATTAGCACCTTATTCACATTTTCCTAAGTAACTAAGATTGGGAATTTATAAGTGTTTAGTTACTTAGTATTTATCATTATACTTATAATGAAGGGAGAATTATAGTCCTTGTCCTACCTGTTCGGCTAACGACCCTCCACCGGTCAAGGAAGCGGTGAGTGAGAGTGGACACCCATTAAACTGCCATTTTATAGGCAGTAACCTTATACCCCCCTTATAGACCGACTTCGTGAATGAGGCCTACTAATGGTAAGACGACTTGCTCTTATACATATAATATATTAAACTTTTAATATTATAATAGTATAAGGGTGTATTTTAGACATTTAAAATACTTGGTGGTTTAATCTATTAATTAAACTAGACTTTTAATTTAATTAAACTCAAACCATATATTTATGGATTAATAATACTCTTTTAATTAAACGCTTTAATTAACTATTAATAAAGTCCATAAGAGTTAATTTGAACTATTCAAGAAAACATCATAATTCCAATTATTAAACTCAAAATTAAAACCATTTAATTAATTGTTTAAGTTATGAACCCAAGAGTTTTAGAATTCAATTCTTTTTTTCATAAAAAACTTTTCTCAAATTCCAAAACTTGAGGGCAAGTTTTGTAATTCTTGAAAACCTTTGGATTTCATAACTTATGGAATTAATGGTGTTTTATGATGAAACTTTCCATGTTCCATAACTTAAGAACAAGTTATGGAATTCTTTAAAACATTAACACCAAATTTTGTAACTCCATAAAAACTTTGAATCAAAAAAAAAATTTTAAAAAAAACTTTCATATCCATAACTTATGGAAGTTTCAAAAACCCTTAAGATCACAACTTTTAAAAGAAACTTTTGAGCTCCAAAATTTTATGACAAAATATGTAACTCCTTAAAACATTTATATCAAACTTTTAAAACTAATAAAATAATCATATCATTTTATCTTTTACTAAATTTGACCTAATTCAACTCATATAACAAATGATTCAAATTTTACAAATAATTCGTTTTTCACAAAACAAGTAATTATCTTAAAATTTGACAAACGTCATGTTTTTTTTTCCTTTTTTTCAACTTGAAAATAAAACATTTGCATCAATATAACAGAAAACAACCTGGCTTTGATACCACTATTGGGTTTTGAGCATTCTAACACTCCTATGGTGTACATGCAACCCTATAAACCTTGGATCTATGTTTTCTCTATTATACATGCAAATATTAACTATTCCAAGGTTTCATCCTAACTAGCATATTATGAAGCACCTATACTACAAAGTTCTAGTTAGATGACATACCTTTTGATGTAGCTTGATGTCTTCAAGCTTTAAGAGCTTAGCCCCAATAGTGTGGAAGCCTCAAATGGAATCACAAATCACCAAAACACCTTGGAAGAACTTGAGAGAATATGTATGCACACTAAAATCGGCCCACTCTTATTTTCACACACTTGTGCCAATTTTGTGAGCCAGGGACCCCTTTATATATTATGGAGGATTAGGCTCCATGGACCATCCATGAAAGCTTAGCCCAACCTAAATGAACTTAGCCCATTCCATATATATAAGAGTCCATATTTAATTAGTTCTTTTTGATCACTTAATTAATTCTAAATTAATTCTTGATCAATACTAATTAAATAATATGATTCCATATTAATATATTAGAACTTATAATATATTCATATAAATCGTAAATATACTATTCACAAAAAGACTATCCATATAAATTATGCCGGTAAAGTGCAACCCAAATGGACCATGCCGGGTCGGGTCAAGTACATACCAAATATAGTTATGGACTTAGACATTAATCCAACAACCACGTCGTGGTAAAGACTGCCACATCGTGGTGAGTAGTCAGATGCAAAAAATGGCAGAATTTCAACTTTGGAAAAACATGTAGCATCAAGTATAATTGAAAAGAAGCATAGGCTATGATACCACTGATGGGATATGAGCATTCTAAGACTCCTATGGTGTACATGCAACCCTAGAAACCTTGAATCTATGTTTTCTCTATTATACATGCAAATATTCATTTTCCAAGGTTCTCAACCTAACTAGCATGTTATGGGGTACTTGTAATATAAAACCTTAGTAGAATAATAAACCTTTTCTTGTGTTTTATTGCTTGGAGTCTTGAGAGCCTAGCACCAATAATGTGGATGCCTCAAGTGGAATCACAAATCACCAAAACACCTTGGAAAGCTTGAGCGAATATGAAGCACTTATGGAAATCGGCCCACACTTGTTCTCACACACACTAGTTCCATTTCAATGGCCAAAGACCTCTTTATATAGTCTGGAGGATTAGGGTTACATTCATGTAAACCCTAATACCCATGACCTTTCATTTCCATAGGATCCATGGGTTAAAAACTCCATGGACTATCCATGCAAGATTAGCCCGTCCTAAATGAACTTGGCCCATTCTATATATATAAGAGTGCATATTTAATTCGCTCCTTTTGATCAGTAAATTAATTCTAAATTAATTCTTGATCAATACTAATTAAATAATATGATTTCATATTAATATATTATAACTTATAATATATTAATAAATCATAACTATACTATTCTCAAAAGATTATCCATACAAATTGTTTTGGTGAAGTGCAACACAAATGGACCATGCCGGGTCGGGTCAAGTACATACCAAATATAGTTACGGACTTAGATACCTTATCTAACAGTGTTCTCATTACATGTTATTTGGGCCTTATATTCCCATTCACTCTATTATTGGGCCTTACGACACATTTTATACTAATCGGGTTGATAACGTTAAATATTTGACATTTTTGCTAAAAACAAATATATATTTTTATCACCAATGCTTTGTAGTCAAAATACATAGTCGAAACATTATTTAAAACACTAAACAATGTGATACACCGTTTGCGTAAATTTAGTTAAGGCTCTTGTGAGACATGCCTTCATTCGTACCTACGTAGTGTACATCATAAGTCATGTAGTTATAAATCTATACGGGGTTGACACTCTCGCACCTGAGATGTTCGCTACAGCTAGACGGGCCAGTATAGGGTGACAAATGTCTTACCTAACGCGACGCCTGAAGAACGTCATGACATGCATATCAGTCATATCAAGCATGGTTATAGTGACTCACATATAGAATAACAAACAAATAAATTTACAAAATACATATATTCCTTCGTGATACAAATTACGTACTATACATTTTCATTACCCGGGTCTTGGAGGTTAAGACCACACTTTTTCATTATACAAGAAATAGAGGATTTTCTGGGAAACTCTCTTTATACATTATCAAACAAGAACATGCATGCTTTAACACAAGATTTGAACCAAAACTTACAAACCGTTTTTACAGAAAATATCGGATTTTCTGGTGTTTACAAAATGATATAAAGTTTTCATACAAACATGCTTATTAACTCACCAACATTATATATGTTGACGTTTTCAAAATAACTTGTATTCTCAGGGACTCGTTAAGCAGGTCGGTCATCAAGAACATGTGGACTTTTGTCGTATTTTTGCTTCCATCATACATTTAATATTTTGGCATGTAATTCTTGTGAACAAATACAATGATGTAAACCTTGTATATTGTATTATTAAATGTATGGTGATGATGTTGTCTATGATTCATTTATATACACTGTGATGATATTACAAGATGATGTCACCCGCCCCCGGACGTTTCCGCCGTTCTGGTTCGGGGGTGTGACAGATTGGTATGAGAGCAATGTTTATAGTGAACTGACATATCTAATCATAGAAGATATGGAACTATAAATACATTGGGACTAAAATACTCTGAACAAAAATAAAATACATACCTATGTGTGCATTTTAGGGTACTATCACGATAAGAAATAATAAAAGTCTTTGGAGGAATTGAACATCGCGGTTAAACTCGGGCAGTTATGTAGTCGCATTGGGGATAAATATAGCCTGATCAACTATATTTATGCAAAATACGACCAACATATGCTTGGAAGTGATTGTGGTGGGCAATGAATCTAGAATCTTACCAATTCTAACTCCAAGAAGTTTTAAGGAACCCAAGCATAAACAATTAAAATACTATAGGAGTATTCTTACATGGTATCCATTTTGTTGCATTCATATAGTTCCATGCAGACTCTATGGTCAGATTTCATATACCCGGAGATCCTTACTTCCCCAACCAGGGGAACGGAGGATGGTTGGAGCCAGAACCAGAAGAGGAGCCAGAACCAGAAGAGGAACCAGAGGAGGAACCCGGAGAGGGACCCGCTGAACCAGTGGTGGAATTAGAGGATGAGGAGTCGGACGGGATGATGCGGATGAGTCGGACGGGATGATGCGGATGAGTCAGACGCGGAGTCCGAAGTCATCAATCTGCCATACGTAGCTAGGGTGCCCCCGCATAGTATGGGTCCCAACGGCCCTACACCCCCATGGGCACATGAGATCTAGAGATGGATCAAGGTTTAATCTAGGCATGATAGAAGATGCCTCGAAGACCGGTGCCCAAAAACAACAACACGGCTGCATCACCACTACCACCGCCGACCCAGCCAAATAAACTCCACTGCTTTCCAGGCAGCAGTTTCGGAAGCAGTGATGGCAGCATTGGCTCACATTCATAATGGAAATAATGGTGGTGGAAATGGTCAAGGAACATGAAGCTCCAATCAGGGAATGAATCAAGGGACTACGAAAGCATGTACTTACAAAGAATTCTCTAATACAAACCCCCGAAAATTCAATGGAACCGGCGGCGTGATAGCCTTGAAGCGCTGGATTGAAAAGACCGAGTTTGTCTTTGAAATCTGTGAATGTCTGGAAGAAAGCAAGGTGAAGTTTGTAGCCTGCACATTTGTTGACCAAGCCCTATCCTGGTGGAATGGTCATGTGAAGGCCATGACCTTGCCGT
Organism: Lactuca virosa; assembly: GCF_052849685.1. Taxonomy (NCBI): domain Eukaryota; kingdom Viridiplantae; phylum Streptophyta; class Magnoliopsida; order Asterales; family Asteraceae; genus Lactuca; species Lactuca virosa. Next base: position 302,450,159 of record NC_136433.1, on the reverse strand, counting down.
TCGCAAACGCTATGTCTTAGGAAGAGCTTAAGGAGATGTTGATGGCAGAGTCCTGTCCCTGTGGGGAAGTACAGAAACTAGAACAAGAGTTATGGAACCTCACAGTGCAAAAGTCAGAAATCAAGGCTTACATTTCCAGATTCAGTGAGTTAGCACTTTTGTGTCTGGGAATGATCACCTCAGAGGGAAAGAAGATCGAAGGATTCATTTGGGGGTTAACTCCCCCAATTCAAGGGAACGTGATTGCAGCAAACCCTGAAACTTTTGATAGTGGAAAACACCTAGCTCAGAAGCTCTATGACCATGGAAACAAGAAAGGTACCAAAACTACTGAGACTGAAGCCAAGAAGGAAGAAGGTTACAAGAAGAATTCGGGAAATAAAAGGAAAGGAGGACAACCTTCAGGATCTTCCAAGAAACCGCAAACAGTGGCAGTTCACGCTGCTACCGCTCAAACCACACCAGCCCCCGCCGCTCCAACCTCAACCACACCAACTCCTACAAAGCCTTACGTTGGTACTCTACCCAAGTGTGGTAAATGTAACTATCATCACAATGGCGAGTGCCGAGAAATGCAATGTACCAACTGCAACCGCAACGGGCATACCCCCCGGTACTGTAGATCTCAACCCCAACCAAACCAACAGCCTAACAACAACAACAACAACGACAATGCCGGGGCCAGTCATACTTGTTATGGATGTGGAGGAACTGGCAAAAATGGGCTTTTTATGATAATTTTACTCAACAACGACAATGCCAGGACCTTGCCTGATCCTCCCTCAGATTCATGATCTATTCGACCAGCTTCAAGGAGCCAGTTACTTTTCAAAAATAGACCTAAGGTCAGGATATCATCAGCGACGAGTCCGGGAAGAAGATATCCCCAAAACTGCCTTCCGAACTCGATATGGCCACTATGAATTCGTTGTTATGCCCTTCGGTCTAACGAATGCCCTCGCAACATTTATGGACCTCATGAATCGATTTTTTCGCCCATTCCTAGACAACTTTGTAAATGTATTCATCGATGAAATACTCATCTATTATCGAAACAAGGAAGAGCACGGTCATCACTTACGACAGATTCTGGAGACGTTGAGAGCAGATAAGTTATATGTAAAATTCTCCAAATGCGAGTTTTGGATTCGCAGTGTGAATTTCTTGGGTCATGTAGTCAGTTAGGAAAGAATTCATGTAGATCCTTTCAAGATCAAGGCTATTGAAGGCTGGGCAATTCTGAAGACGCCAACGGAGATCATGCAATTTTTGGGTCTTGTCGGATATTATAGAAGATTCATTCAGAATTTCTCTAAGATCGCCAAGCCCCTCACCACTCTAACCCAAAAAGGCATACCCTTCAACTGGATTGGAAAGCAAGAAGCTTCTTTTCAAGCCCTGAAGCGAGCCCTCTGTAGTGCTCTGCTACTATCCTTGCCATAGGGAACTGAAGACTTCGTAGTATATTGCTACACTTCAAATCAAGGGTTAGGTTGTGTTCTTACGCAGCGTGGAAAAGTGATAGCTTACACGTCCAGACAATTACATACCCACGAAGTAAATTACACCGCCTATGATCTTGAGCTGGGAGTTGTGGTCTTCGCCCTGAAGATTTAGAGGCACTACCTTTATGGTACAAAGTGCACCATCTTCACGGTCCACAAAAGCCTCCAGCGCATTCTAAATCAAAAGGAGCTAAACATGAGGCAGCGAAGGTGAGTAGAACTGCTCAACGACTAAGAATGTATATCAAGTACCATCCGGGCAAGGCTAATGTGGTGGTCGATGCCCTGAGCAGGAAGGAATACACGAGTCGGCGAACGAAAACCCTAACATTGACCATCCACTCCCACTTGTCCACGCAAATAAGGGATGCTCAATTGCAGGCCATGAAGCCAGAAAACGTTGCGACCAAAGCGCTACGTGGGATGGAGAAGAATCTCAAAATCAAAGAGGGTGGAGCTTATTACCTCATGATCTGAATATGGATTCCAAAGTTTGGAGGGTTCAGAGACGTGGTCATGAACGATGCGCACAAAATAAGATATTCAGTCCATCCTGATGCTGATAAAATGTACTTGGATCTGAAGCAACAATATTGGTGGCCAAACATGAAGGCAGAAATTGACACTTACGTGAGCAGGTGCCTCACTTGCGTCAAGGTTAAAGTGGAATATCAGAAGCCCTCGGGATTGCTACAACAACCTGTCATACCCGAGTGGAAATGGGAAAGGATAACCATGGACTTTATAACCAAATTACCTAAGACGACAGACGGTCTTGATTCCATTTGGGTAATTTTCGATCGGTTGACCAAGTCCGCCCATTTCCTGCCAATTAAAGAAAACTATAAGATGGAGAGACTAACCCGAATCTAAATCAAGGAGGTGGTGAGACTACATGGAGTGTCGATATCTGTCATCTCTGACCGAGATAGTAGATTCACCTCGTGATTATGACAGTCACTCCAGAAGGCAATGGGGACCCTACTTGATATGAGTACTACCTACCACCCCCAGACTGACGGTCAAAGCGAACGAACCATTCAAACACTTGAAGATATGCTCCGAGCTTGTGTGATAGATTTTGGCAAGGCATGGGATACTCACTTTCCGCTAATCGAATTCTCATACAACAACAGCTACCACACAAGCATTAAGGTTGCTCCTTTTGAAGCTCTGTATGGCCGGAAATGCAGATCACCCCTTTGATGGGTTGAGGTGGGAGACACTCAGCTAGCAAGAAGGTAAACACCGAACAACACTCTTACAGGACCTGAGATCATTCGGGAAACAACGGAGAAAATAGTTCAAATCAGGGCACGACTCCAACCATCGCGAGACCGACAAAAGAGCTACGCAGAAAAAAGACGAAAGCCACTGGAATTCCAAGTAGGGGATCGCGTTCTGCTAAAAGACTCTCCCTGGAAGGGGATGGTACGTTTCGGGAAGCGGGGAAAACTAAATCCACGATACATCGGACCATTCGAGATTCTTGCCCAGATCGGTCCGGTGGCCTATAAGTTGCAGCTACCCGCGAAGCTCAGCAATATTCACCCAGTATTCCACGTGTCAAATCTGAAAAAGTGCCTATCAGATGAAACCCTCGTTGTTCCCTTGGATGAGATCGAGGTGAACGAGAATCTCCTGTTCGTCGAAGAGCCGGTTGAAATCATGGACAGAGAGGTAAAGCGTACAAAACAAAGTCGCACTCTGATTGTGAAGGTTTGATGGAATGGTAAGCTCGGACCGGAATTCACATGGGAACGCGAAGATCAAATGATGTAAAAAATACCCTCACCTTTTCTTTAGCTCTTATGATCAGCTTTCAAAGAATTTCGGGACGAAATTCCCTCTAACAGGGGATGATGTCACACTAGTATTTTAAGGCTAGGAAATTCTATCCATGTGTAATTAACTTTTGGTGTATCTTGTAACCCTAAGTATGATGTTATACAAATTATTCATTTAAAAACGACAATTCGAATCAAAACTCACTCGTGCAAGCTCTAAACCTAATTCCATACACTACATTCACTCAACTTTGGGCTTGTGAACCTAACTTCCATGTTCAAACCTCTTATTGGAACAAGATTCATTTATTGGGCGTAGTGGGCCAGTAACCCATCAACTTGGTTCTTTTGGGCCAAGAACCCTAATTTCGGCCCTAATTGGGCCGAAATTTAGTAAGCAATGGTATTTGGGCCATAAGACTCTTCATGGGCCTTATTGGGCCGAAAACCATCTTCTTTAACTCTATGGGCCGAAACCCCATTTATTTAGCCTTCATGGACTGAAAACCCATATTGGGCCTCCTTGGGCCGAAAAATCTTTACTGGGCTAACATATTCTAGGATTTTATATACCCAATTCAAGCCCAATACTCTCTTCTTTCCATTCCCTCTCCTATCCTCGGTTAACATAAAAAAAAAGATGGTGATTAGTAAGGTGACACCTCACTAATAACCATTAAATAACAATGTTATTGTTTATCATATCTCCATGCATCTAACTTATAACCCTCATGTAAAAACCACCCTACCTCCGCTCTCCTCTCCTTAAACTCGGCCGAAGATCCCCACACCCCTCCTCATTTCATCCATTTTTCAATCACAAAATCCTCTCAACTCTTTATCTATCTAAGAACATCGAGAACCCTCTTGTCCTTCTTCAAAATTCATGATTTTGTGTGTGTGCTTTCAAGAAGATCACTTCAAGCTCCATATTTTTGGTAAGACGATATAAACTCAAGTTGATTTATTCCATTTTATGCTAGATTATTCCTCATAAACACTTTGTTTTCGTGATCATACTCTTAGAACTCTCTAAGATTTGAAAACTCATCTCAAAGAAGCATCCAAGGCCGAAGCCACCTTCATTCTCTTTTATTTCTTCATCAATACCGATCCATCAACAAGGTGAGCTTCATACCCCTCCTTTTTCGTGATTTACTAACTTTTGGGGGAGAAAACAAGTTGGTTTTGTGTTAAATCTAAGTATTTATGCATGCTTGTGTGTATTTTCATGATATGTTGTGTAAATATGTTATGAAACTATGTTAAACCTTCATAAACTTGATATATCTTCCAAGTCTTGAAGATCTTAGGAAAACAAGTTACTTGATTTAAATCACTATAATGTTGAAAAGATTAAGTATGCTAAAGGATACCATAAAACTAAAGAAAACCTAAAGAGGGGCCATAATTTGTCAAATACGCAAAAGTGAGTCTGTTTATGACAACTCACGGTTTTATGGGCCAAAAGTGTAAATTTCTAATAAAAAGTCGGTCGTACTTGGATATTTACGGATTCATGGCTAAAAATGTCATTTTATAAAAAATGGACTTTATTTGTAAATTTACGGCTTAATGGACCGAAAATGTCATTTTTACTAAAACTAGGCCTTGATTGTAATTTTCGGCTTAAATGGGCCTAAAATGTCGTTTTCAGCAAAAACAGGCATTTGTTGTAATTTTTGGCTTTATTGGGCTAAAAACATTAATTTTGGCAAATTACGGTCCTTTATTGTCAAATTTTGTTTTTGTGAACCAAAATGGTCATTTTTAATAAAAGTGGGCCTTTTATGTCATTTTTAGCACTAACTGGACTAAAACGTTCATTTTGATAATAAATGGGCTTTTTATGATAATTTTACTCAAATTGGGCCTTGTTATACTCATTACATGTTTATTGGGCCTCATATACCTCTTTACATGTTTATTGGGCCTCATATACCCATTAACTTGCTTATTGGGCCTTATATACTCATTTACATGTTTATTGGGCTTTACATACTCATATCATGCTCATTGGGCGTTGTGTTCTCATTACAAGCTATTTGGACCCTATATGCCCATTCACTCTCTTATTGGGCCTTACGACACATTTTATACTAATCGGGTTTGATAACATTAAATATTTGACATTTTTGCTAAAAACAAATATATATTTTTATCACTGATGCTTTGTAGTCAAAACACATAGCGAAACATTATTTAAAACACTAAACAATGTGATACACCGTTCGCGTAAATTTAGTTAAGTCTCATGTGAGACACGCCTTCATTCGTACATACCTAGTGTACATCATAAGTCCTGTAGTTATAACCAGAGTCTCCTGGAGGGAGAGCGAGAATTTATGTATAAATCTATATGGGGTTGACACGCCCGCACCTGAGCTGTTCGCTATAGCTAGACGGGCCAGTCTAGGGTGACAAATGTCTTACCTAACGCGACGCCTGAAGAACGTCATGATAGGCATATCAGTCATATCAAGCATGGTTATAGCGACTCACATAGAGAATAACAAACAAATAAATTTACGGAATACATATACTCCTTCGTGATACAAAGTACATACTATACATTTTCATTACCCGGGTCTTGGGGGTTAAGACCACTCTTTTTCATTATACAGGAAATATAAGATTTTCTGGGAAACTCTCTTTATACATTATCAAACAAGAACATACATGCTCTAATACAACATTTGAACCAAAACTTACAAACCGTTTTTATAGAAAATATCGGATTTTCTGGTGTTTACAAAATGATACAAAGTTTTCATACAAACATGCTTATGAACTCACCAACATTATATATGTTGACTTTTTCAAAATAACTTGTATTCTCAGGGACTCGTTTAGCAGGCCGGTCATCAAGAACATGTGGACTTTTGTCGTATTTTCGCTTCCATCATACATTTAATATTTTGGCATGTAATTCTTGTGAACAAATACAATGATGTAAACACTGTATGTTGTATTATTGAATGTACGATGATGATGTTGTCTATGATTCATTTATATACACTGTGATGATATTACAAGATGAAGTCACCCGCCCCAGACGTTTCCGTTGTTCTGGTTCGGGGTGTGACAGTCGGGGACCAAGCGATTTTGTATGGTCGATTTACCATCTGTTCAGTGATCCGCGACGACCTCGTCATTGAATTTGAGATGAACATAATCCAAGATTAAAATACCATTGATAATCAATGAATCTCGAAGATATTGGAATTTCATAGTGATCGAAATTAGCAAAGGGTTTTGCCTACCTAAATAACTTTATGGTGTGTTTACGACATCCCTTTACACATCATGGAGCTGAATATGGATCCTAGCCTTCTAAAATGATTTATTTAGGGTGATTATTTTCTAAGGATTAATGAAACAAACAATAATGGAAATTGATATTGAATAATGTCTATAACCTTATCCACTAAAATGTACTGCCATAAAACCTTTGAAAGGATTAGTTATGAGGATGATCAATCTTTGGAATATTTCTCATAATTGAAAAAGAAAGATCATGCCTTTGATAAAGCTTTTCCTAGGTTACTCTAAACATTTCATTCTAAACTATTAGAAAGAGTAGTACTCAAGTGTACGTTGTAAATTAATATATTGAAGTAAAATGTAATTTCCTTGAGTTAGGAGTTGACTAGGGTTAGTCGACTAGCTGACATGTACATATATTTAGTTCATTCTGATTTTGATATGAACAACTTTCAATGTCCATGAAAGGAGTTGTGTAGCAGGTAGACGTTTCCTTTTGGAACTAACATGGCAAATCATAGAAACTCAATCTTCAAAGCACTCCCATATTTTTACTATCATGAATAGAAGTGTCAGGAAGAATGAAGCTTATTTCCCATGGGTTATAAGGCGATTGGTGATGGTATACCTAATCTAGGCCCAAATACCTAGGACAAGGGAAGGTTTATTCTAAGACCTGCTCTGATAGCTATTCATTTCCATAACAACAAAGGACTAAGAAATCATACATGTGTAAAATATATATTTGAGGTGAAAGGACCAAAACATGAAGATGTTAACTTTGATCATGGATCACGAGCCCTTGCTAATTTCCATAGGATCAAAAGATAACTAGTTCTCCCATGTTTGGTGCTCAATCACATATATTGATTCAATATGCCATCAAAAGATTACTTATAAACCCTGATTGATTTACTAAGGATTATGTACTGATATTTGCAAGAATGTGCAGTGACTAAAATGAAGTAAGAAGACTAAAACATGTAGAAGATAATTTGATCATGAATGTCAAGCCCTTGCTACTATTCATGGGATCAAATGACAACTCTTTTCCCAAATTTTTAGTCTATGGTATTATAATTGAATATGTTTATACTATAATTCATGAGATAGTTCTGACTTATTTAAATGTGCACCGAGTTGGATTTGGTGTCTAAGCCAATAACTATAACTGGTATGTACTTCACCCGATTGTAGCATGGTCCCTTTTTGGGTTGCCTTCACCAGTGCAACTTGATAGGATGGACTTTTGAGAATAAGGTTATTTGTGATTTATTAATATATTATAAGTATAACATATTAATATTATTTAATTAGTGTTGATAAAGAATTAATTTGGAATTAATTTTGTGATCAAAAGAGACTAATTAAATATATGGGGATTGATTATGTAAATCAATCATTCTTGTAATGTGGACTAATGATCCATGACTAAATGGTTGGGCTAAACCAATAATCCATGGATAGTCCATGGAGGTTAACCCATGGAGCATAAGAATGTGAAAAGTCATGGAGCATTAGGGTTTACAAAGTGTAACCCTAGTGTTTGCCACATTATAAATAGTGCTCCTATAAGCTAAAATCGGCTACACACTCTTTGGAGTCAAGCATCTTATTCTCCTAAAACCTCCTCTTGCATTTTGGTGTTTGTGAACCAATAGAGGCATTACACTTGAGGTGCTCAAGCTTTCAAAGGTCAAGAACTCTACCCTACTCAAGAGGTAAGCATCCAAACTAAGTTTCATATTATATAGCTTCAATTGTATGCTAGTTAGGGAGAATGCTTTGGAAAAGGAAAATACATCTATAATTAGAAAAAACATAGATCCAACGCATTTAGGGTTGCATATGCACCAAAGGAGTGTTATAGTGCTCAAAACCCAACAAGGGATGCTAACCTTTGAAAAGTTCATAGGGTTTAAGCAAGAAGTGGAGAATTAATTGGGCAGGAAGATAAAGATGTTGCGATCCGATCGTGGAGGAGAGTATCTTAGTATCGAGTTCCTTGACTATCTTAAGGAATGTGGAATTGTTTCACAATTCACGCCACCTAGCACACCACAACTTAATAGTGTGGCTGAGAGGCGCAAAAGAACCTTGCTAGACATGGTTCGTTCCATGATGAGTCGAGCTTCGTTACCTATCTCATTCTGGGGGTATGCCTTAGAGACTACCGCCCATATCCTTAATCTAGTCCCTACCAAAAAGGTTTCCAAAACACCTCACGAGATGTGGACAAGGAAAGTTCCCACTTTAGACCACATCAAAGTTTGGGGTTGCGAGGCTTTCTGTGAGAAAAGAAACTCATGACAAGCTCCAACCTCGTTGTGAGCGATGTATTTTCATCGGCTTCCCACAGAAATCATTTGGATATCTCTTCTACAGACCAAGTGACAATGTTGTCTTCGTTGCGAGGAGAGGAGTCTTTCGTGAGAGAGAACTCATAGGCCAAGGAAATAGTGGGAGGAAAATTGACCTTGAAGAGCTTTAAGAGTTAAGCGGTAAAGGAACCTCTAACACTAGCAATCAACCTGAGGAGGAAAATCAAGTTGATCCAATTGATGAGTCCTTACCTCTGAGGCATTCCAGTAGACGTAGCAACACACCTGAGTTTTATGGTTTCCATATTACTACTGAAGGTGATACATTTATCAGTGATAGCACACTGGTAAATTTAGATGAACCTAACCACTACAAGGAAGCCATGGCAGGCCCCCGAGTCTTTAAAGTGGAAAGAGGCTATGGACAGCGAGATTCAGTCCATATATGACAATCAAGTTTGGAACTTCGTTGATAATGTACCGGGTCGTAAGACATTCGGGTGCAAATGGATCTTCAAAAAGAAGACCGACATGGATGGGAAAGTACACACATATAAGGCGCGATTGGTTGCGAAGGGCTTCACTCAAACTCCGGGAGTTGACTATGATGAGACCTTCTCACCAGTAGCGAAGATTAAATTTATAAGGGTTATGTTAGCCATAGTTGCATTTCATGATTATGAAATATGGCAAATGGATGTCAAAATCGCTTTCCTTAATGGAAAGTTGGCTAAATATGTTTACATGAGTAAGCCAGAGGGTTTTGTCAATGCAAAGTACCTTAATAGAGTGTGTAAGCTTGAAAAATCCATTTATGGATTAAAACAAGCATCTCGCAGATGGAATGTTTGTTTTGATGAGAAAGTCAAAGAGTTCGGATTTTTGAGAAGCGAGGATGAGTCCTGTGTATATGTCAAAGCTAGTGGGAGTATAGTGAGCTTTATGGTATTGTATGTATATGACATACTGCTCATAGGAAATGACATCCCAACCTTGCAGGAGGTTAAGTCCTGGATTGGGAAGTGTTTCGCTATGAAGGACCTCAGAGAAGCTAGTTATATTCTAGGGATAAGGATATTGAGAGACAGGAGTAAAAAACTAATAGGACTTAGTCAAAGTATCTACTTGGACAAGGTGTTGAAGCGTTTCAGCATGGAGAACTCCAAGAATGGTAACCTACCTATCCTGAGCAATATCAAACTGAGTAAGACTCAGAATCCGAGTATAGAGGCTGAGATAGCAGAGATGAGTTGAATTCCATATGCTTCCGCAGTTGGCTCGATCATGTATTCTATGACATGTACTCGCCCTGATGTGGCCTTTGCTTTGAGCATGGTCAGCATATATCAAGGGAATCCTGGTAAAGCTCATTGGACTGCAGTTAAGAACATTCTTAAGTACCTGCGGAGGACTAAGGATTGGGTTCTTACCCTTGGTGGGAGTGATGACTTGAGAGTGACAGGGTATAGTGACGCCACCTTTAAAACCGACAGAGATAATTTCCGTTCTCAGTCGGGCTGGGTGTTTACCCTGAATGGAGGAGCAGTGACATGGAAAAGTTCCAAGCAGGAGACTGTAGCTGATTCAACGTGCGAATCAGAGTACATAGCAGCAAGCGAAGCATCGGATGAGGCGATATGGTTGAAAACTTCATCGGAGACTTTGGAGTCATTCCATCCATAAAGGAGCCTATGGAGATTTTCTGCGATAATGAAGGGGCGGTTACCTTAACCAAGGAACTGAGAGATCATGGTAGATCCAGGCATATCGACAGAAAGTACCACTTCATAAGACATCAAGTAGAATAAGGGAACCTCTTGGTAAAGGGTATATCGTCAGAGGACAACCCAGCAGACCCTCTTACAAAGGGACTGACTTGGGTTAAGCACTTGTAGCATGCAAGGGGCATTGGGCTAATGGACGATATTAGTTTTAGTGGTTAGATAAATAGAAACTTGTAATAGATAAATTGTAATTGACATTTGATGATTAATAAAAGGAGTTTTATTTATAAGTAAAGTTACTGTCTTGTGCCAATTATTTACTATTGTTTCACTTTGCATGTTTTGACTTCCAGAATAATAAAATTATGATTATTATTATTATTCAAACTATCCACAGTCAATCATACGTTGGAAGTAAGTATGAAAGAAGACTGTCATGAGTTGGCTTGTAGATTGTCTAAGGAGTTAGACATAGCAAGAGTATGTTACACCATTCATGAGTGCTCTTGAAATAAGATTTGAGTATTGGATTCAACCCGCGCTCACTTGAATTACTTCATGGAATTTATCACGAGTAATTGTGAGACGATAATATCATATAATCTTCAAAACAAGATATATGAGTTGTTAACTACAAGTTGGTTGTGCATTGATGGCATGAAAACGCATCAGTAACTTGATGTCATAAAACGTGTCGTTGTGCTTGATTTAATAAGTAGTTAGTACAACAATATAATTTCGAAGTTTATATGTTCCTTTTATCCTAAGAGGATTAAAAGCGATATCTTGGGCCCTCGATGATTCTGTTTTGACTTATGTATCGGGCCCGGTCAGAACTAAATTGATGTGTTCAGTTATATTCTATATCAAAAAAATTAGAAATCGGGAAACAAATTGTTGGACAATAAGTATGACATTGTTCCATGTATTTGTCTAGCTGATATCTTGAGAATAGAGGAGTATATGATCACTTATCTAAAGGATGCATCACTGACTGGGTCAGAGTTGATAACGGCTTTTGAAAGCCTACGATTGCTAAGTCAGATTCTGAAGTTGCATTGGCAGCTATAGTTGTTAGACTTATCCAAGTGGGAGATTGTTGGATTTGGTGTCTAAGCCCATAACTATAACTAGTATGTACTTGACCCGATTGTAGCATGGTCCCTCTTTGGGTTGCCTTCACCAGTGCAACTTGATAGGATGGATTTTTGAGAATAAGGTTATTTGTAATTTATTAATATATTATAAGTATAATATATTAATATTATTTAATTAGTGTTGATAAAGAATTAATTTGGAATTAATTTTGTGATCAAAAGAGACTAATTAAATATATGGGGATTGATTATGTAAATCAATCATTCTTGTAATGTGGACTGATGATCCATGACTAAATGGTTGGGCTAAACCAATAATCCATGGATAGTCCATGGAGGTTAACCCATGGAGCATAAGAATGTGAAAAGTCATGGAGCATTAGGGTTTACAAAGTGTAACCCTAGTGTTTGCCACATTATAAATAGTGCCCCTATAAGCTAAAATGGGCTACACACTCTTTGGAGTCAAGCATCTTATTCTCCTAAAACATCCTATTGCATTTTGGTGTTTGTGAGCCAATAGAGGCATAACACTTGAGGTGCTCAATTTTTCAAAGGTCAAGAACTCTACCCTACTCAAGAGGTAAGCATCCAAACTAAGTTTCATATTATATAGCTTCAATTGTATGATACTTAGGGAGAATGCTCTGGAAAAGGAAAATGCATGTATAATTAGAGAAAACATAGATCCAAAGCATTTAGGGTTGCATGTGCACCATAGGAGTGTTATAGTGCTCAAAACCCAACACACCATTCTAACATGTTAAAAGAAAGTCATGAAATCTATGAAGCTCCTATAGTAGCAATAGTTCAAATTTGATTCGAATATATGAATAAGGTGTATTATTGTGGTGCAAATATCTATTGAAATTAGTTTACCTAATGAATCGTTTAGAATGACCACAATACGTTCTGATTCAAATACATCCAAAGGGTTTGATGTATTTTTGGAATCATAGTCTTGGATACATAAATGAGAAATGCATTACCAAGTATCTAGATGGATCGGATTTTGGATATCATTTGACCTCGAGCCTTATGATAAATGCAAATCTTGTTTATCAAGATAGATGATGAACACGTTACTGGGGTGATATGAATATCTGTTGGAATTAGTTTGCACTAATAGACCGTTTAGATTAACCATGATACATGGTAAGACCGTTTAGAATTTATGTGTTCAGTTTAGTAGTCGGATACATTCGTCACAAATCCCGTTTTATTAATAGAATGTGAAGTTCATATTATCCATTAAAATTGCAAATTCTCTTTATACTTTGTTGGTGGAGCTTGTGTGGTTAACTGACACATCAATTTGAGAGTATAAGTTCAGAATGATATGGAACTCCCGAATCTCAAGCGTAACTTGAGCCGGGACCATGTGATTTTGCATGGTTAATTCACAATCTATTTAATGTGAATCTTATGTTATCCATAAAAGTTTCACATTCTCTTTATAACTTGTTGATGGAGCTCGTGTGGTTAACTGTCTCGTCAATTTGAGAGTATAGGTAGAGAATGATGTGGAACTCGCGAATCTCAAGCGTAACTTGAGTCGGGGACCACGCGATTTTGTATGGTCCATTCACCATCTATTCAGTGATCCGCGACGACCCCATCATTTAATTTGAGATGAACATAATATGAGATTAACATGCCATTGATAATCAATAAATCTCAAAGATCTAGGAATTTCATGGTGATCGAAATTGGCAGTCTTTGCCTACCGAAATAAGTTTATGTTGTGTTTACGGGATCCCTTTACACATTATGGAGCCAAATATGGATCCTAGCCTTCCAAAATAATTTTATTTAGGGTGATTATTTTCTAAGGGATAATGAAACAAACTATAATGGAAATTGATATCGAATGATATCTATAACCATATACACTAAAATCTACTGCTATAAAACCTTTGAAAGGATTAGTTATGAGAATGATCAATCTTGGGAATAGTTCTCATAATTGAAAAGAAATATCATGCCTTTAATAAAGCTTTTATTAGGTTACTCGAAACATTGCATTCTAAACTATTAGAAAGAGCAGTTATCAAGTGTACATTATAAGTTGATATATTGAAGAAAAATGTACTTTCCTTGAGTTAGGAGTTGACTAGGGTGAGTCGACTAGCTGACATGTACATATAATTAGTTCATTCTTATTTTGATATGAACAACTTTGAATATCCATGAAAGGAGTTCTGTAGCATGTTGAGGTTTCCTTTTGGAACTAACATGGCCAATCATAGAAACTCAAACTTCAAAACACTCCCATATTTTTACTATCATAAATAGAAGTGTCAAGAAGAAGGAAGCTAATTGTCCGTGGGTTAAAAGGTGATTAGTGTTGGTATACCTAATCTAGGCCCAAATACCTGGGACAAGAGAAGGCTTATTCTAAGACATGTTTTGATAGCTATTCATTTTCATAACAAGAAAGGACTAAGAAAGCATACATGCCAAAAATATATATTCGAGGTGAAAGGAAAAAAAACATGAAGAAGTTAACTTTGATCATGGATCACGAGCCCTTGGTAATTTCCATAGGATCAAAAGATAACTAGTTCTCCCATATTTGGTGTTCAATCAAATATATGGGTTCATAATGTCATCAAAACATTACTTCTAAACCTTGAGTATTTTACTAAGGATTATGTACTGATATTTGCAAGAATATGGAGCGACTAAAATGAAGTAAGAAGACTGAAACATGAAGAAGATAATTTGATCATGAATATGAAGCCCTTGCTACTATTCATGGGATCAAAAGACAATTATTTTCCCAAATGTTTAGACTATGGTATTATAATTGAATTTGTTTATACTATGATTCATGAGATAGCTCTAACTTATTTAAATGTGGACCATTCTAACATGTTAAAATAATGTCATGAAATCTGTGAAGCTAGTATAGTAGCAATAGTTCAAAGTTGACCACTATATGTACTGATTCAAATAAATCCAAAAGGTTTGATGTATTTATGGAATCATAGTCTTCGATACATAAATGAGAAATGCATTACCAAGTATCAAGTTGGATCAGATTTTGGATATCATTTCACCTCGAGTCTTATGATAAATGCAAATCTTGTTTATCAAGATAGATGATGAACACATCACAGGGTGATATGAATATCTGTTGGAATTAGTTTGCACTAATACACCGTTTAGATTAACCACGACACATGGTAAGACCGACTTCGTATAAACATGAGTCTGAAACCTTTCAGGTGTACTGATTCAAATAAATCCAAACGGTTTGACGTATTTGTGGAATCATAGTCTTGGATACATAAATGAGAAATGCATTACCAAGTATCCAGTTGGATCGGATTTTGGATATCATTTGACCTCGAGTCTTATGATAAATGCAAATTTTGTTTATCAAGATAGATGATGAACAGATTACTGGGTGATATGAATATCTGTTGGAATTAGTTTGCACTAATAGAACGTTTAGATTAACCATGACACATGGTAAGACCGACTTCGTATGAACATGAGTCTGAAACCTTTCAGGTGTTTTGGGCTCTCATAAAGCAAAGTAAAGAGTCAACTGGAAATAGGATGAGACACTCATAGTTAGTATCTCAGTCCAAAACCTTATCGATAATCTAAGTAATTGTGAAAGATTTTCACTATCTATCTCCACCCAGAACACCACCGGTAGGAAGTGTTAGTTGGATAGAGAAACAAATCATCCATTAATTTTGTACTAGATGACCCACACTCTGCTTACTAACAATTCGTGGATTGTACCACGAATAGTGTTACAAGAAGTCCTTTGGTCTTGTACCAACTAAGTAGGTTCATGAAACACTTTATAATATGTGAAGTGGGATTTATTTCTAGCTGGCACAAATGGAAGTCTACGATTATGAGGCTTATGCTTGTCGCGGAGCGCTCGATAATCTAGAACTTAGAATACAGATGTGTTATTTCGTTGGAAAACCCATCAAGGATTTTGGATAATTGTTTAACAATCCGTTTGAGAACAAAGTGTATGTTCCTCGAAGGGCGGTCTTCCAAGAGAGGGAGCCGATTTCCAAAAGGGCTAGTGGGAGCCACATTCATCTTTATAAGATTCTAGAGTCAACCAACGAAGAGCCTAAATTTGGACCTAGCATTCAATTCGAGGTTGAAAGAGCTATTGAGGAAGCAAAGTATACTAGATATCGGAAGCTATGGTAGGCCCTAAAGGCTAAAACATGGAAGGAGGATATGGAGAGCGAGATTTAGTCTATATATGTGAAAACATGGTAGATTAAGGACTTGGCCTTAGCCATTAGGTATAAGTGGATCTTCAAGAAGAGAGAAGTATGGATAGGAACAAACACATCATCAAACCAAGATGTGTTGTGAAAGATGTGTAAGATTAATAAGTTCATTTATGGATCGAAATAAGCGTTTTTCAAGTAGGATCATTATTTCAATGAGAAAGTTCAAAGAGTTTGAATTTCGAGAAATAAAGATGAGCCATACACATGTCAAAGCTAGTGGGAGTAATTGGAATCTTTTTTTCAATGAGAAAGTTCAAGGAGTTTGAATTTCAAGAAACATAGATAAACCATATATATGTCAATGCTAATGGGAGCATTGTAGTAACCCTTGTATTGTACATAGATAATGTACGATTCATAGGAAACTATATTCTAGCTTAGCAAGTGTAAAACCTTGGCTTGGTATGAGAATTGATTCGCTATGATATATATGGGAAATACAAAACACGTACATAATAAGGATCTATGGAGATAGATCAAAGTGATTCGTTGGATTAAGCAAAAGTACATGGAATCTTAAGGAAACTCGACATGCAGAACTCAAGAAGGATTTTGTGCTTAATAAGACATGGCATAACCTAGTTCTACTAGAGGTTATGAGTCATGTACCACATGCTTCTGCTATGGGATCGATCATATATGTCATGACATATACCAGATTGGATGACTCGTATGCCTTGAGCATGACAAGTTTTATTAGATCGTTTTTGCAAGAATCAACGAATCAAGATCGAGAACTTTCTTAAGTGTCGTAAGAGGACATGGGAAACGATCTTGATAGTATGGAAGAGATCATTATAAAAGTTACATTGATGCTCATTTCCACACTAATAAAGATTATTTCGTTTGCTGTCGGAATTCATGCTTTTACTGAACGGTGATGTATTAGCTTGGAAGAGTACCAAGTAATACACCATAGTGGATTTAACAAACTTAGAGTACATTGCAGTTGGTTAAATTTCAAAGAAGACATTATGATTATTAGGGTGAACTTACCTCAAGTATGGATTCCATGTCACACAAGCTCACAAGATACATACTCAGTATGTACCAACACATTTTATAGTGAGTCAAATGTAAAGAAATCATAATGAATAAGTCCTATCGGAAGATAATCTTGTCGATCCATTCCATAAGCCAATGTCACTGACAAGTCTGACAGTCAGACAAAGTCAAGAGGCACTAGATTTTCAAATGAATTGGCTTGAACACTCTTAATTTAGCATGTTTTAAACCTGAAAACTTAAAGTGGTATACGTGTTAATTCGATTTGGCGATTATTAAGTGGAGATCTTAATATATATGATGGAGTTCAGTCATTTCATTTATCGTATCACTGTGTTCTCCTTTTGCACGTTTGACACCCACTCCCCGAGTATGAATTTACTCAAACATCTACAGTCGGTCATACTCTTGGAAGTAATTAGTGATTCAAGAATGTCATGAGTATTAGTGTATTGTCCATAGTCATTGGGCATAGCATAGAGATTGTGCTAACAATCATGAGTACTTAATATAGATTTAAGTATTGGACCAATCCACACTCAGAGATTACTTCATCGATCTAGTCATGAGTAATTCTAAGACGATAATATCTTCTATTCTTCAAACCTAGATACATGTGGGGTTTTGCTCTATGATTCTGTTATGCATTGGACTACTCCAGCGCTATCCATAAATGTTAGTTATAAAGGGTATGTCTATGTGTGACATGATGAAATAGACAAAAACTATGTTGTCGAAGTTTATTTGTTCTTTCTGCCTTAACAGGAAAAGCGATTTCTATAATCCCCTCGATGATTTGGTGTTGACATCTAAAGTGCTTAACCGAGCCCTGACTGGAATTGATGTGTTCAATTTAGTAGTCAGATACAGTCATCACAAATCTATATCGGGAAAAATAATCTTGAATTATGAGATTGACCATTATCCATTTCTCGAGTTCATACAGATATCATAGAACGAAGGAATAGTTGATCACTTATCTAAGGGCTATATCGTGATTAGATCAAGAGTTAGGTAGTTGCATTGGATGGCTAAATCTCTGTTGATTATTGGAGAAATATTGGTCCTTGTATAGTTGGTGACTTGTCTAAGTGGGAGACTGTTGGAAATAGTGTTCAAGGTCGTTAACTATTGGTAATATTTCTAACAATAATAGGTTTTTTGGGTTGCCCTCAAGACCGAAATTGAGTAGAATAAATAAAGGAGAAATTGTTTTATTAATTATTATTGTTAATAATTAATTAGAAACTAACTGGAAAACATTTTGGGACTTAATTAACAGTTTAATTAATTAAAGGGTTGAATATTCATTAATCGATAGTTTGTTAATTAGGAATGTTCCAGAACCCTTATGGAATTACGGTTGTATGAAAATCACTCCATCCCACATGGGAAAAAGAGTGACTTTCGTTTTTGGCCTCCTATCCCAAATGGGAAGGAGTACAAAACCTAGGAAGGGATCCAAGGCTATATATAGGGCCTTAGGGTTCATTATTCCTTGCACATTGGCTTGATGTTTTGCCAACCCTTCTTCCTCCCCCTCTAAGGGACGATTTCTAACCCTCTTAAGGTTTGTGAAATTGAGCCTTATGCTAGTTATTTTTATTCCACTATTTCATGTCATTGGGTGTGATACCATTAGAAGGATTCTGGTTTAGGTCCTCTCATCCAAACAACATCATGGAGGATCAAGATCTCAAGCACGAAGATCAAGGGCTACATAAGAGGTATGTTTTTCTTCTTTGTAGTTTATCTTTCATAGGGTAGATGTAATTAGCATGAAACCATAAATCCATAAGTTGCATGTACACTTTGGTATATCGTAGTTTCGATTTTTCCGATACCTAGTTTAGAGTGTCTTTGACGCGTAGAAAACCCAACAGTGGTATCAGAGTCATTGGTTCATGATTACACTCAACCTAGATCCATATTTTCTGAAAATACTTGTTTGAAATTGAATGAAAGGAGAAATATTGAAAAAATCGTAATTGTTAAAACCTGTAATCGCAGCTCACGACGTGAGCTTGGCAGATTCGGGTTTCCCTAATTTTTCCATTTTTCAAATTTGAAGTTTTATTAAATATGGATAATTACCAAATTTAAAATATTTTTAAATCTGGAAAATAATAAAAATTATTTAATAGAGATTTGAATTTGAATATTTATTTATTATTTAAACAGTGAATTTAAATATTTAATATTATTTATAATAGAGATTTATAATTTTGAATATTAAACCCTTATGATTGATTAATTGTTACATTGCATCCTCGAAATTAATTAGAATTAATAATAGACAACTAAATTTATAGAGTTTTAAATTTACCCCTTATATATATATTAGAATTGTATCTACTATATGTATAAGAAAGTTACAACATGCGCCCTCGTATGTTTTAAATATTGACATTGTCAGTCTTTCCATGACTAGGCTCACCCATTCTGATGTAGGGGTTTAATGAGGTCACTTTGATTCCTAATGTGGTCGGTTTTTAATAAGCTTCGTGGTTACCACCTTCACCGGCCTATTGCATTTTGAGAATGGAGTTATTGAAAGGGTTTGATACTGATAATGGTCAATCAAAAAGTATTCTAAATACAAGTATAAAACAAAATCCCGTATTATTAATAGAATGTGAAGCTCATATTATCCATGAAAATTAGCATTCTCTTTATATTTTGTTGCTAGAGCTCGTGTGGTTAACCGGCACAACAATTTTAGAGTATAAGTTGAGAATAATATGGAACTCGCGAATCTAAAGCGTAACTTGAGCCGGGGACCATGTGATTTTGCATGGTTAATTCACAATCTATTTAATGTGAATCTTATGTTATCCGTAAAAGTTGCATATTCTCTTTATAACTTTTTTATGGAGCTCGTGTGGTTAACCGACACGTCAATTTCAGAGTATAAGTAGAGAATGATGTGGAACTCGCGAATATCAAGTGTAACTTAAGTCGGGGACCATGCGATTTTGTATGCTCGATTCACCATCTGTTCAGTGATCCACGGTGACCCCGCCATTGAATTTGAGATGAACATAATCTGAGATTAAAATGCCATTGATAATCAATGAATCTGAAAGATCTAGGAATTTCATGGTGATCGAAATTTGCAAAGGGCTTTGCCTACCTAAATAACTTTATGTTGTGTTTACGGGATCCCTTTACACATCATGGAGCCAAATATGGATCCTAGAATTCTAAAATAATTTTATTTAGGGTGATTAGTTTCTAAGGATTAATGAAACAAATTATAATGGAAATTGATATTGAATGATGTCTATAACCTTATCCACTAAAATCTACTACTATAAAACCTTTGAAATGATTAGTTATGAGGATCATCAATCTTGGGAATAGTTCTCATAATTGAAAAGAAAGATCATGCCTTTAATAAAGCTTTTCATAGGTTACTCCAAACAATACATTCTAAACTATTAGAAAGAGCAATTATCAAGTATACGTTGTAAGTTGATATATTGAAGTGAAATGGAAGTTCCTTGAGTTAGGAGTTGATTAGGGTTAGCCGACTAGCTGACATGTACATATAATTAGGTCATTCTGATTTTGATATGAACAACTTTGAATATCCATGAAAGGAGTTGTGTAGCATGTTGAGGTTTCCTTTTGGAACTAACACGGACAATCATAGAAACTCAAACTTCAAAACCCTCTCATATTTTTACTATCATGAATAGAAGTGTCAATAAGCAGGAAGCTTATTGCCCATCGGTTAAAAGGCGATTAGTGTTGGTATACCTAATCTAGGCCCAAATACCTAGGACAAGGGAAGGCTTATTCTGAGACATCCTCTGCTAGCTATTCATTTCCATAACAAGAAAGACTAAGAAAGCATACATGCCTAAAACATATATTTGAGGTGAAAGGACAAAAACATGAAGAGGATAAATTTGATCATAGATCACGATCCATTGCTAATCTCCATTGGATCAAAAGATAACTAGTTCTCCCATGTTTCATGTTCAATCAAATATATCGATTCATAATGCCATCAAAACATTACTTCTAAACCTTGAGTATTTTACTAAGGATTATGTACTGACATTTGCAAGAATGTGCAGTGACTAAAATGAAGTAAGAAGACTGAAACATGGAGATAGCACTGACTTATTTAAATGTGGACCTTTCTAAAATGTTAAAAGAATGTCATGAAATCAATGAAGTTGGTATAGTAGCAATAGTTTAAAGTTGATTCGAATATTTGAATAAGGTGTATTATTGTGGTGCAAATATATATTGAAATTAGTTTAGCTAATGGATCGTTCAAATTGACCACAATGTGTATTGATTCAAATAAATCCAAAAGGTTTGATGTATTTATGGAATCATAGTCTTGGATACATAAATGAGAAATACATTACCAAGTATCCAGTTGGATTGGATTTTGGATATCATTTGACCTTGAGTCTTATGATAAATGCAAATCTTGTTTATCAAGATAGATGATGAACACATCACTTGGTGATCTGAATATCTGTTGGAATTAATTTGCACTAATAGACCGTTTAGATTAACCACAACACATGGTAAAACCCACTTCGTACGAACATGAGCCTGAAACCTTTCAGGTGTTTTGATCCCTTATAAAGCGAAGTTAAGAATCAACTGGAAATAGGATGAGATACTTTTAGTGAGCATCTCAGTCCCAAACCTTATCGATAATCTAAGTAATTGTGAAAGAGTTTCATGCTCTATCTCCACCCAGAACACTACATGTAGGAAGTGTTAGTTGGATAGAGAAACAAATCATTCATTGATATTGTACTAAATGAGTCACACTATGCTTACTAACAATTCGTGGATTGTACCACGAATAGTGTTACGACAAGTCCTTTGGTCTTGTACCAAATAAGTAGGTTCATGAAACACTTTATGATATGTGAAGTAGGATTTAGTCCTTGCTGGCACATATGAAAGTCTACGATTATGAGGCTTATGCTCGTCGTGGAGCACTCGATAATCTAGAACTTAGAACAGAGATGTTTTATTTCGTTGGAAAATCCACCAAGCATTTTGGATAATTGTTTAACAAACCTTTTGAGAAAAAAGTTTATGTTCCTCGAAGGGCGGTCTTCCAAGAGAGGGAGTTGATTTCCAAAAGGGCTAGTGGGAGCCACATTGATCTTGATAAGATTCTATAGTCAACCAACGGAGAGCCTAAAGTTGGACCTAACATTCAATTCGCGGTTGAAAGAGCTACTGAGGGAACTTACATACCTCCACTTCTTCCTTATCGATATGATAGAGCACGTCATATCCCTAGTTACATAAGAGTTTATATTACTGAGGTAAATGAGTCACTCGTATGGAGCAAGGAGAGTATATCAGCTATCGAAAGCTATGGTAGGCCATAAAGGCTAAAACACGGAAGGAGGATATGGAGAGCTAGATTCACTCCATGTATGTGAGAACTTGGCAGATTAAGAACTTGGCCTTAACCATTAGGTATAAGTGGATCTTCAAGAAGAGACAAGCATGGATAGGAACAGACACATCATCAAACCAAGATATGTTGTGAAAGATGTGTAAGCTTAATAAGTTCATTAATGGACCGAAATAAGCATCTTGCAAGCGGGATAATTATTTCAATGAGAAAGTTCAAAGAGTTTGAATTTAGAGAAATAAATAGGAGCCATACATATGTCAAAGCTAGTGGGAGTAATTGGAATCTTTGTTTCAATGAGAAAGTTCAAGGAGTTTTAATTTCGAGAAACATAGATAAACCGTATATATGTCAATGCTAATGGGAGCATTGTAGTCACCCTTGTATTGTACATAGATAATGTAAGATTCATATGAAACTATATTCTCACTTATCAAGTGTAAAAACTTGGATTTGTATGAGAATTGTTTCGCTATGATATATATGGGAGATACCAAACACGTACATAATAAGGATCTATGGAGATATATCAAAGTGATTCATTGGATTAAGCAAAAGTACATGGAATCTTGAGGAAACTCGACATGCATAACTCAAAAAGGATTTTGTGCTAATAAAACATGGCATAACCTAATTCTACTATAGGTTATGAGTCGTGTGTTGGATAAGGTGTCTAAGTCCGTAACTATATTTGGTATGACTTGACCCAACCCGGCATGGTCCATTTGGGTTTCACTTCACCTAACAATTTGTATGGATATATTTTTGAGAATAAGATGTTTATGATCCATTAATATATTATTTGTTATAATATATTAATATTATTTAACTAGTGTTGATCAAGAATTGATTTATGGAATTAACTCAATGGTCAAATGGAACTAACTAAATATGGACTCTTGCATATATATGGAATGGGCTAAGATTTATTTAGGATGGGCTAAGAGTATATGGAAGTCCATGGATAGTCCATGGAGCTTTTAACCCATGGATCCTAGGTAAATTAAGAGTCATGGGTATTAGGGTGTAACCCTAATCCTCCATAGTATATAAAGTGGTCCTTGGTTCTAGAATTAGACTAGTGTGTGTGAGAAACAAGGGTGGGCCGATTTTAGCAAGCATCATATTCTCTCAAGTATTTCCAAGTTGTTTTGGGCGATTTGTGACACCACTTAAGGCATCCACACTATTGGTGCTAGGCTCTAAAACTCCAAGCATTCAACCACAAAAGAAAGGTATGTTATTCTACTTCAAGTTTTGTATTACAAGTACCTCATAACATGCTAGTTAGGTTGTAAACCTTGGAAATCAAATTTGCATGTATTTAGGGAAAACATAGATCCAAGGTTTCTAGGGTTGCATGTACACCATAGGAGTGTTAGTATGCTCAAAACCCCATGGACTTGATGAAAACTTGTTGAAAAAGCTCAAAAATCTGCACTCTGCAGCATGAACTCGCTGAGTCCATGGGGGGACTCGACGAGTCCATGTGTAAATTCATCCTACTCGTCGAGTAGGTTCATGTACTCAACGAGTAGGAGCCCCTGAATTCATATTTTCGAGTTTTGCTGCTAGAAATGGACTAGAAACATTACCCTAAACTGTTTTGGTGTTTTAAAACTTGTTTTAGATGGTGTAATGCTTATGCTAATCCATTTACAATGGCTAATATCAAAAATTCCATGTTTTATATGTGTTAATATGATTCTTGAAATTTTGATATGAATGTTCATGTTCTTATGAGTTTTAGAAGATCATAGGAATTATATGTAACTTGCTTGTAAGTATGATTCTTGATCTTAAAGGCTAATGATGGAGTCCATAACTTGTCCTCAAGTTATGGATAACCAAAAGTCACTTCTTTAAAAGTGTCATTAAAGAATAAGAGGTTACATGAAGTTAAGGGTCTTCACATTAATGGACCATTAAACTCATAAGTTATGAAATGAAAAGTCTTGAATAGTTTCAATACTTGCCCTCAAGTTTGGAATTTGTAAAGTCTCACACATTAATACTTTAATTTCCAAATTGAACCTTAGAATTTTAAAAGTTTAAAATTCAACCCTTATACTTCTTAGTTACTTTAGGAAAATGTGACATAGGTGCTAACCCATGAAATTACACTTTGTACCTTACCAAGTCGTTAGTCGAGCGTGTGTCATTAATCGGCACACTAACAAGTACTAGTAGGAGTGGCAAAGGGTGACTTAAGTTTTATCATAGATCGGTGGAGCGCGTGTGGTTAACCGACACATCGATTAGGTGATAAAATTAAGGGTACCAAGTCAATTTGCATGGTTATTCACACCTTGTTTGTGATCCTCGGCATCCCAGTCACAAACTTGAGAGGGCACAATCGAGATTCAAACATGCCATTGAAAGTTCAATATATCTCAAAAGATCTAGGAATTTCAAATCCAATAAAACTTAATAATCTATTTCGTTTTCGTGATGGAAATTGGTAAATCGTCATTTACCTACCTTCAAATATTTTATATCTTGGATTACGGCATCCCTCTTCCAAGTTATGAAATAGTTTGTAGGATCCTAGCCTTAATATTTCATTGGGGTGACTTATTAAGGACTCTTTATCTAATAAAACTTGTCTTTCTTTCTTTTCAGATGTTTTCCAACACTGTTACTGGCTCAAACCCTACAGGCTCCTTTTCCCTAATGAATTTGTGTGGGAAAGTCACTTTTGATGGTTCCAACTTCAATGAATGGATTAGGAACATCAGAATGATTACTCGCTATGAGGGCAAAGAGTATGTCCTCGATAAGGAGCTAAAGGTTATCGATGAGTCAACTGCTACTCCTGAGGAGATTGCTGAGTACACTACCCATGAGAAAGATGCCACTAAGGTGTCTTGCATCATGCTGGCCACAATGACAGCAGAACTCCAGAAATCCTATGAAGATTTCTACCCTTTTGAGATGCACCAGGATCTGATGGACAGGTACTATCAGAGTGCTCGTCAGGAAAGGTATGAAATCTTTCTCATAACAGCTAGGATGAAAGAGGGAGAACCCCTCACCGGTCACTTGCAGAAAATGCAAAGATTCGTGGACCGGTTATTGAAGCTTAATGTGGACTTTCCTGAGGATATGGCGATTGACATCATTCTCCATTCCTTACCTCTAATTTATGATCAGTTTCGTATGACTTATCATATGAACAAGGAGGAAGTCACACTAAGTAAGCTTCAAGGACTTTTAACGACCGCTGAAAGTGGTCTTAAAAGTAAATCAACTGTTACTCCTACTCCTACTACAGCCCCTGTTCTGGCAATTGGGCAGGGAAAGGGGAAGAAGAGGAAGACCCCTTCGAAGGGTACCAAGGGAAAGTCTCTTGATGGCTCCTCTTCAAGTGGAACCAAGAAAGGTTCCATTCCTCTTTCTTCAAACCCAAAGGAAGCACAGTGCTTCTACTTCCATGAAAAGGGGCACTGGAAGCGAAGCTGCCCCAAGTATTTGCAGGATGTAAAGCATGGGAAAGTAAAACCCACCCATGCAGGTATTTATACCATATTGTGTAATAACTCATTGCATACTAACTCTTGGGTGCTTGATACAAGTTGTGGTATTCACATTTGTACTGATTTGCAGGGCCTAAGAAGTAGTGAAGAAGTGGAGCACGGGAAGATAAACTTAATCATGGGCAATAGGAAAGCATCACTTGTTACCAAGATAGGAGTTTATTCTTTATTGCTTAATAATGGGTTAATGTTAGATTTGAATAATTGTTGTTACTCGTCAGAA
Organism: Lactuca virosa; assembly: GCF_052849685.1. Taxonomy (NCBI): domain Eukaryota; kingdom Viridiplantae; phylum Streptophyta; class Magnoliopsida; order Asterales; family Asteraceae; genus Lactuca; species Lactuca virosa. The sequence goes on along the minus strand of NC_136433.1, from coordinate 302,424,010 downwards.
ATGGCGAGAAATATTATTCCCTTTCATAGTTTGTACAAGCAAGGTTTCACCTTTTCATTTTATAATAAAATTCGTGCTATTGATGCTTTTTATAATGATGTGTTTTATTTTAAAGCATTACCTTGTGATGGTGTATATGAAACTGTGTTGATTGTAGACAACTTAGGAAATAATGTATTTCATATTGATTCTTCTATTACTTTGGATAAAGCATCCTTATGGCATTGTCGTCTTGGACATGTCAACAAGAAGCGCATAGGCCAAATCCAAAAGGCTGGAGTTTTGGAATCATTTGACCTAAAATCAGATGATAGTTGCGAGTCTTGTTTACTTGGAAAAATGAAAAAGTCACCCTTCACTGGTACTTGTGAGAGGGGTGAGGGTTTGTTGGACCTCATACACACTGATATGTGTGGACCCTTCAAAATTACCACAAGGGATACTAATCGCTATTATGTGACGTTTGGTGATGATTATAGTAGATATGGATATATCTACTTAATCAAGCATAAGTCAGAAACCTTTAAGAAGTTCAAAGAGTTTAAGCAGGAAGTGGAGAATCAACTCGGCAGGAACATCAAGATGCTCCGATCCGATCGGGGAGGAGAGTATCTTAGTATTGAGTTCCTTGACTATCTTAAGGAATGTGGGATTGTCTCACAATTGACACCTCCTAGGACACCACAGCTGAATGGTGTGGCTGAGAGGTGCAATCAAACCTTGTTGGACATGGTTCGTTCCATGATGAGTCGAGCTTCGTTACCATTCTCATTCTGGGGGGGTAGGCCTTAGAGACTGCCGCCCATATCCTTAATCTAGTCCCTACAAAGAAGGTTTCCAAAACACCTCATGACATGTGGACCGGAAAAGTTCCCAATCTGGACCACATCAAGATTTGGGGCTGCGAGGCTTTCGTGAGGCGTGAGTCTCACGACAAACTCGAACCTCGAAGCGAGAGGTGTCTTTTCATCGGCTACCCATAGAAATCCTTTGGTTACCTCTTCTACAGACCCAATGAGAATGTGGTCTTTGTGGCAAGGAGAGGAGTCTTTCGTGAGAGAGAATTTATAAGCCAAGGAGACAGTGGGAGGCAAATTGACCTTGAAGAAATTCAAGAGTGAAGTGATGAAGGAACCTCAAAGCCTAGTAATCAACCTGAGGAGGAAACTCCTGTTGATCCGACTGATGAACTCATACCTCTGAGGCGTTCCACGAGAGTTAGTAATGCACCTGGGCATTACTATGGTTTCCATATTACTATGGAAGGTGATACGCTTATCAGTGATAGTACACTGGTAAGTTTGGATGAACCTAACAGCTACACAGAAGCCATGGCAGGCCCTGAGGCTGCTAAATGGAAAGAGGATATGGACAGCGAGATACAATCCATGTATGACAATCAAGTTTGGAACTTGTTTAACAATGTACCAGGTCGTAAGACAGTTGGGTGCAAATGGATCTTCAAGAAGAAAACCGACATGGATGGTAATGTACATACTTATAAGGCGCGACTGGTTGCAAAGGGATTTTCTCAAACTCCGGGGGTTGATTATGATGAGACCTTTTCACCAGTGGCAAAGATTAAGTCTATTAGGGTTATGCTAGCCATTGTTGCATTTCATTATTATGAAATGTGGCAAAAGGATGTCAAAACTGTTTTCCTTAACGGAAAGTTGGCTGAGGATGTTTACATGAGTCAGCCAAAGGGTTTTGTCAATACAGAGTACCCTAATCAGGTGTGTAAGCTTGAGAAATCCATCTATGGATTGAAACAAGCACCTCGTAGATGGAATCTTTGCTTCGATGAGAAAGTCAAAGAGTTTTGCTTTTCGAGGAGCGAGAATGAGTCCTGTGTATATGTTAGGGCCAGTGGGAGTATAGTTAGCTTTTTGGTATTGTATGTGGATGACATACTACTCATAGGAAATGACATCTCAACTTTGCAGGAGGTTAAGTCCTGGCTTGGGAAGTGTTTCGCTATGAAGGACCTTGGAGAAGCTGTCTATATCCTAGGGATAAGGATACTGAGAGACAGGAGTAAAAGACTAATTGGACTTAGTCAGAGTACCTACTTGGATAAAGTGTTGAAGAGGTTCAACATGAAGAATTCCAAGAAAGGAGAGTTACTGATCCAGCTCAATTCCAGACTGAGTAAAACTCAGAGTCCGAGTATAGAAGCTGAGATAGCTGAGATGAGTCGATTACCATATGCTTCCGCTGTTGGCTCGATCATGTATGCCATGACTTGTACTCATCCTGATGTGGCCTTTGCTTTGAGCATGGTCAGCAGATATCTGAGAAACCCTGACAAGGCTTACTGGACGGCGGTAAAAAATATTCTCAAGTACCTACGGAGGACTAAGGACTGGGTTCTTACCCTCGGTGGGAGTGATGACTTGAGAGTAGTAGGGTATAGCGATGCTAGTTTTCACACTGATAGGGATAATTTCCGCTCTCAGTCAGGCTGGGTCTTTACCCTAAATGGAGGAGCATTTACTTGGAAAAGTTCCAAGCAGGAGACAGTAGCTGATTCTAATTGTGAATCAGAGTACATAGCAGCAAGTGAAGCGGCAAAGGAGGCGATATGGCTGAAGAACTTCATTGGAGACCTTGGAGTTGTGCCAACTATACAAGAGCCTATGGAGGTTTTTTTTTACAGCAATAGTGCGGTTGCCTTAGCCAAGGAACCAAGAGATCATGGTAGATCCAGACACATTGACAGAAAATATTACTTCATAAGACACAAAATAGAAGAAGGACTCCTCGTGGCAAAGAGGGTATCGTCGGAAGAGAATCCTGCAGATCCCCTCATGAAGGGATTGACTAGGGTTAGGCATTTGCAGCATGCGAGAAGCATCGGGCTGAGAGACGATATTAGTTTTAATAATTAGATAATTTTCTGAAACTTGTAAAATGTAATTAACATTTGATGATTAAATAAAAGTTGTTATTTATTTATGAGTAAAGTGTTACTATCCTATGTTGATCATTTACTATTGTTTCAACTTTGTATGTTTTGACTTCAAGAATAATTATTTTATTCAAACTCTCCATAGTCGGTCATACATTGGAAGTAGGTATTGAATTAAGACTGTCATGAAATCTGGCTTGTAAGATTTGTCTAAGGTGCATTAGACATAACAATGGTTGCTACAACATTCATGAGTGCTCAAAAGTTTCGAGTATTGGATTAAACCCACGCTCACTTGTATCACTTCATGGAATTTATCTCGAGTGATCGTGAGATGGTAACATGATATAAATCTTCAAACCTAGAGATATGAGTTGTTAACTATGAGTTGGTTATACATTGATTGTACGAAAATGCATTGGTAACTCGATGTCATAAAACGTGCTTTTGTGTATAATTCAACTGGTAGTTAGTACAAGCATATGAGTCGAAGTTTAACTGTTCCTTCTAGAAATAGAAGCGATATCTGGGCCCCTCGATGATTTGGTTTTGACTTATGTGTCGGGCCCGGTCAGAACCTAATTGATGTGTTCAATTTAGTTCTATGTCAAACAAATCAGAGATCGAGAAACAACTGCTGGACAATAAGTACGACATTGTTCCATGTATTTGTTCGGTTGATATCTTGAGAATAGATGACTATATGATCAATTATCTAAAATGGCGCTTCATAGCTCAACAGAGTTTTAAAAGAGCTACGATTGCTGGTTGGTTCCTGAAGTTAGACTTGCAACTATAGTTATCAGACTTATCCAAGTGGGAGACTGTTGGATAAGGTGTCTAAGTCCGTAACTATATTTGGTATGACTTGACCCGACCCGGCATGGTCCATTTGGGTTGCACTTCACCTAACAATTTGTATGGATATATTTTTGAGAATAAGATGTTTATGATCTATTAATATATTATTTGTTATAATATATTAATATTATTTAATTAGTGTTGATCAAGAATTGATTAATGGAATTAATTCAATGGTCAAATGGAACTAACTAAATATGGACTCTTGCATATATATGGAATGGGCTAAGATTTATTTAGGATGGGCTAAGAGTATATGGAAGTCCATGGATAGTCCATGGAGCTTTTAACCCATGGATCCTAGGTAAATGAAGAGTCATGGGTATTAGGGTGTAACCTTAATCCTCCATAGTATATAAAGAGGTCCTTGGTTCTAGAATTGGACTAGTGTGTGTGAGAAACTAGGGTGGGCCGATTTTAGCAAGAATCATATTCTCTCAAGTATTTCCAAGTTGTTTTGGGTGATTTGTGACACCACTTGAGGCATCCACACCATTGGTGCTAGGCTCTAAAACTCCAAGCATTCAACCACAAAAGAGAGGTATGTTATTCTACTTAAAGTTTTGTATTACAAGTATGCCATAACATGCTAGTTAGGTTGTAAACCTTGGAAATCAAATTTTCATGTATTTAGAGAAAACATAGATCCAAGGTTTCTAGGGTTGCATGTACACCATAGGAGTGTTAGTATGCTCAAAACCCAACATCGTGTCCTACATGCTTCTGATATGGGATCGATCATATATGTCATGACATGTACCCGTTTTGATGACTTGTATGCCTTGAGCATGACAAGTGAGATTAGATCATTTTGGCAAGAATCAACGAATCAAGATCAAGAACTTTCTTAAGGGTCCTAGGAAGACAGGGGAAATGATATTGATAGTATGGAAGAGATCATTGTAAAAGTAACATTGATGCTCAGTTCCACACTAATAAAGATGATTTCGTTCGCAGTCGGAATTCATGCTTTTACTGAATGATGATGTATTAGCTTGGAAGAGTACCAAGTAATACACCATAGAGGGTTTAATAGACTTAGAGTACATTGCAGTTGCTTAAATATCAAAGAAGACATTGTGACTATAAGGGTGAACTTACCTCGAGTATAGAGTCCAAGTCACACAAGCTCACAAGACACATACACAGTAAGTACCAACACATTTTATAGTGAGTCAAATGTAAATACATCATAGTGAATAAGTCTTATCGGAAGATAATCTTGTCGATCCATTCCATAAGCCAATATCACTGACAAGTCTGACAGTCAGAAAAAGTCAAGAGGCACTAGATTTTCAAATGAATTGGCTTGAACACTCTTAATTTATTTTGTTTTAAACTTCATAACTTAAAGCAGTATAAGTGGTAATTCGATTTGGCGATTATTAAGTGGAGATCATAAAATATGATGGAGTTCAATCATTTCAATTATCTTATCACTGTGTTCTCCTTTTGCATGTTTGAAACCTACTTCCCGAATACTAATTTACTCAAACGTCTACAATTAGTCATATTCTTGGAATTAAGTAGTGATTCAAGACTGTCATGAGTATTAGTGGATTGTTCATAGTGATTGGGCATAGCATAGATATTATGCTAACACTCCTGAGTACTTAATATAGATTTAAGTATTGGACTAATCTGCGCTTAGAGATTACTTCATGGATCCAGTCACGAGTAACTCTAAGACGATAATATCTTCTATTCTTCAAACCTAGATACATGTGGGGTTTTGCTCTATGATTCTGTTATGCATTGGTCTACTCCAACGCTATCGGTAACTGGTAGATATAAAGGGTATGTTCATGTGTGACATGATGAAATAGACAAAAACTATGTAGTCGAAGTTTATTTGTTCATTTTTCCCTAACAGGAGGAGTGATATCTATGGGCCCCTCGATGATTTGGTGCTAACATCTAAACTGTTTGGCCGAGCCCCGACTGGAATTGATGTGTTCAATTTAGTAGTCGGATGCAGTCGTCACAAATCTATATCGGCAAACATAATCTTGAACTTTGAGATTGACCATTATCCATGTCTCGAGTTCATACAGATATCATAAGACGAAGGAATAGTTGATCACTTATCTAAGGGCTGAATCTTGATTAGATCAAGTGTTCGGTAGTTGCATTGGATGGCCAACTATTTTTTTATTATTGGAGAAGTATTGGTCCTTGTATAGTTAATGACTTGTCCAAGTGAGAGACTGTTGGAAATAGTGTCCAAGGTCATTAACTATTGGTAATATTTCTAATAATAACAGGGTCCTTTTGGGTTGCCCTCAAGACCCAAATTGAGTAGAATAAATAAATGAGAAATTGGTTTATTAATTATTATGGTTAATAATTAATTAGAAACTAATTGGAAAATATGTTGGGATAAAAATTTAAAGTTTAATTAATTAAAGGTTTGAATATTCATTAATCGATAGTTGGTTAATTATGAATATTCCAGAATCCTTATGGAATTAGGGTTGGATGAAAATCACTCCATCCCACATGGGAAAGGGAGTGAATTTCGTTGTTGGCCTCCTACTCCACATGGGATGGAGTACAAAACCTAGGAAGGGGTCCAAGGCTATATATAGGGCATTAGGGATTTCATTCTTCCTTGCACATTGGCTTGAAGTTTGGCCAACCCTTCTTCCTCCCCCTCTTAGGGACGATTTCTAACCCTTTTAGGGTTTGTGAAATCGACCATTCCCCTAGTTATTTTTATTCCACTCTATGGTGTCATTTGGTGTGATACCATTAGAGGGATTCTGTTTAGGGTCCTCTCATACAAGCAACTTCATGGAGGATCAAGATCTCAAGCGTGGAGATCAAGGGCTACATAAGAGGTATGTTTTTCTTCTTTGTATTTCATGTTTCATAGGGTAAATGTAATTCGCATGAAACCATATATCTATAGGTTGCATGTACACTTAGGTATATCGTAGTTTAGATTTTTCCGTTACTTAGTTTAGAGTGTATTTGACGCGTAGAAAATCCAACAACATGATTGAAGCAAAAGGTGCTCACTTTGTGGGTCACATAGTTGTGGAAGAAGACCCATCAAATCAATAACATTGACCGCTCTCTTCATGGACAGCCTACTAATAAACCTTGTGTCTCTGCTAACAGCCACCCCCCCCCAAGGAGCTTCACCCCCAAACACAGTCCCCTTATATCCGTTGGGAAGAAATTGGCACGAAGCTTCCTACCATCACACGAAATCCAAAAAGTCTATGTTTTCTTAATGTTGAACTCAAGACCCAAGCTTGGACCATTCACCCGAATAATGTTCAACAATCTAGCCACCACCTCTAAATCCCTAATGACAATCCTATCATCTAGATACCAAGCATGGAGAAGGAACTTGCAATTGTCTCTTTTCTTGTGCACAAGCGAGTGAAAAACGAGGGCAAAAAGAAGAGGGTCCAAAGGGTCGCCTTGCTGCACCCCAGTGTCAGACCATATATGTTGGCCTCCTATATAAATTATCATTCCTTGCATGTATAAGAAATTCACCCACAAAGAAATAGAAGGGCACATCCTCCTAACCTCGTGGAGCAAATCTGATCTATCCACCAGGTTAAAGGCATTCGAGAGATCCACTGTAAGCATTCCAAGATACCCATCAATGTGGTGTTCAGTCAACACCCTATTGGCACCGTATGACACAACCTCAGCACCCCCGGAAACACCAACCCCAAACTGAAAATCATAAAGGTACTTGGCCATTTCTTTACCCATACCTTTTCATGGCAACCTTGGAAACCAGTCGTCTCCATATAGTGCCTATGACAGAAGGTCAAAGCATACAAGTTTGCAAAGGATGTTACTACTGTTTAATGTACTTACCATATTTATAAAGTACTCACAGAAACAAAAAATACTAGGACTCGACATTACATTGCGAATCGACAAGATGTGCAGTAAATACATTACATAACGAAGTCTTTAGGACACTCGTTATTTATAGACTATTCGATAATGAGATAAGTACCTATTCAACATATCACAACAAAACATGACTCAACAGGAAAAATATGTTATTCCATAACTCACGTGGCTTGAAATCGAGCTTCTAATTTCTTAAGAATACACATGTTTGAAAATACGTCAAAAAAAATTATTGGTGAGTTCTACAGGTTTTGACTCTATTTGTCTTGTTAAAATAGGAGTTTTATATAAAAGTGAACAGTTATCATATTATATAAAGTTGTTACCATTATAATTCAGAGTGGTAAAATAACAATGACAAGCATCGTCCTCACCTAAGTGTAATTTTACTTATAATCTCATACAAGTATGGATGTTGATTCAGTTATGAAATATAAGTTGAAGTCAACATGATTATGTGTTGTATACTCTTAAGTGTTCATTTTATTTAAATAAAACACTACTTAATCTTGATCTAAGATTAAATCCTTATACTACATACAATTCTATTCTAACTTGTGTTAGTAATTTTGAAGTGAATTTCGGGTTATGTCGAGTTATAATGGAGCTATATGACTTGAACCTTCCTCCATGAAGCACAAAAAAATAAGTTGGTTCTTCTTGTCCCAACGAAGCTTCATCAACGTCGTGACAAAAAGAGTAAGATGAAATCAAGAAGTTATTTTCCGTTTTGTTTCGCCAAACGATGGTTGTAGCTAGCAAATACACACGGGGCCGTCAACCCGTATAGATCTATTCACAAAATTCTTTGCTCACCATGGATTAGTGGTTATTAGAGAAGTCTTCACTAATTTTCTAGTACTTAGTTTGATGAATACAAGAACTCCCAGAAAAATCCCAAGTTTAGTTACAATTCTATAATTTTTTATGTTCGGAAACCTTTGGTTGTAAAGCTTAATGGACCTTAAGTGTACAGCTAAAAAAGTTTTCCTATCCAAATTGGGCAGAATAACGGCTGCGTTTCGACTAAAACTAGATTTGAACGTAATTGAAACCAACAAAAACCTTACCAATCTAAATCTGTATAACTATATTAGTGAAATGTGTGCGATATATATATATATATATATATATATATATATATATATATATATATATATATACATTTTTACATATAAAAACGTATGTACATATTTTATTATCGCCTGGACAATAATATATATATATATATATATATATATATATATATATATATATATATATATATATATATATATATATATTCATCATTTTTATATAAAATATCATATATTATGCAATGTTTTTTGGTATATCTCCTTTGGTTCATACGTCATTTTACGTATAAAACGTGTTTATATATAAACTATAATCATTTTATGTAACAAAGTGACATAAAACGATATATATATATATATATATATATATATATATATATATATATATATATATATATATATATATATATATATATATATATATATATATATATATATATATATATATATATATATATATATATATATATATATATATATATATATTATTACCATACGATAATAAAATAGGTACGTACGTTTTGATATGTCAAAATGTTATATATATATATATATATATATATATATATATATATATATATATATATATATATATATATATATATATATATATATATATATATATACTAGGTAAGTTTGAGGTCCGTGCTAAGCACGGCCCATAGAAGGTAATTTGGGTATTTCTTTTATTGTTGTGTAAAGTGTATTTTGCTAATAACCAAAAAATTAGTGAAAGTTCAATGCTTTAAATATGTGTATTTTTAATATACAATGCATGAATAAGAAAAAAAAAACGAAAATACATTGTTATAATCAACAAGTGAAAGTCCATCACAGTTCCTGATATGATTTTTAACCTTAAGAAAAACCAATCAGCATCTTCTAAGGAGCACTCTAGGGACATTGGGATTAATCATTAAATACCATCTTTGATTTTTCTATTTGATGTTTCATCCACTTGCTTGATACACTGCTATAACACACAAATATATAAAAGAAAGATGTTATTTAACCAGTGGTGTTGGTTCGACCTCTTGGAACCTACAAAGATAGGATCACCAATAAATGTTGTTATTAGTAGATTTTAGAAAAATGATGGTGACTCAAGCAACAAAGCATACGTGTTATAGCATTTGGTACCTAAGCGTCCATTAATTTTATGCAGCAACAAGTGATAACCATAACCATCTGCTAAAGGCTGCAAACCCATGAAATTGTTTTAATACAATAATATAGTATACTAAAATGTAAAAATAAGAAAATGTCAAGTTTTATTGTAATTTTATTTAAATAAATTTGTTGATTTGCCTCATTAAACATGAGATTGAAGATGTAATTGTAACAGATATAAAACTTATACAGTAGCCTACAAAACATAACAATCATTTTATAACCAATTTCACATATACACGGGTATATAAGTAAATATTGCAGATAGAGCACACTAAGAATATATAACATTTGGGGTACCATTACTTGTTTTATCTTGTCAACCAGCAGATTGAAAAGGGTATTTGTTGTTTAAAAAACTTCTTCAACAGGTTAGTTCAGTATCAATATGAGAGTAATTTTGTAAGTTGTTTAATAGTAACATATTTGACCCTTAAAAATAAAACATTGAGATTATGAAGTTATATATTTGTTCCATCATCCTACTTGATTTTGCTTGTTTATGTAGAGCATGGTGTATCTCGGTAACTTATTCCATCCCAATTATTTGTGATGAACTTTTTTGCATTGCCATCTCCGTTTGGTAACTGATTAAGAATTTCTAGTTGAAATGTACACTTCCCGGAAACTGAGACAAGCATATAAAAAAAGTGAAATTCCTTAACCACTTCAACAAATTAGAAAACTATAAATTATGGCAGGAAAAAAGAAATAACGTGTCTGCAAAAGATAGGAGAAATCAAGTACGAATTAAAACTCGAGTGGCGAAAATGAACATCCACACTATTCTCAATAACTGTAACAATTAACAAGAAAACTAGAGGATATGGTCAAAAGAAATGAATTAGTATATTACATACATTCTTTTTGGAAGGAATTAACACATACATAAGAAGAAACTATAAAGCGTCAATTCAGGGAGTGGGCAGATAAATAGAAGGGAGTTGGAACTCAAAAAAAATCCCTAATTGTGATGCAATACACCAGCCCGACGGTAACATAGGGATATGGCGAGTTCAATTTCTTGATTAATCGACCACCAAAAATAGACAGCGTTGAAGTTTGGAAAAGATGCAAGAAAAGTTATTTGATAGGGTAACTTCAGAAAAAAAAAAATCTAATGGAAAAGAAGTGGAGTTGTAGCACGGAGGGGAAACAGTTCGATTGACAAAAAGAGTGGGCCTTACCTGAAATTACCTGAGAAGAAGGCTCGGCGCATAGATGGAAGACAGACAAAGATGAATACGCATTTTATGTGGCGTGAAATAAGGTTTTTTTTTCTAGACGACGTGTTCGGAGATTTCTTGCAGAGAAAGTTGGAGTTATGGTAAATTGACAACGGGAGTCGGTTGACGAATGGAGAAAGGTGGTGTATGATAGGTCGCATCGATTCAATGATCGTTTTCTAGAAGCGGTGGTGGGAAAAAACATGTCGATTCACCTTAATCCCCTGGTCTTCAACATGATGAAACGTACGTTCCTTTAAACCCATCTCACGTGTTGTACGCGCTTTGAGAAAAATAAGGTTTACTTATATATATATATATATATATATATATATATATATATATATATATATATATATATATATATATATATATATATATATATATATATATATATATATATATAGAGAGAGAGAGAGAGAGAGAGAGAGAGTCAAGATCAAATAAGAAGGAAAATTTTGGTAGGAAGGTAAGAAGTTTTTTTTCTAAATATTTCTTTAGCGAACAAACAAAATGAATCATTAAATGATTCATTTGTAAGATGATTCACAAAAAAAATCTCAAAAAAAACATCTTTATGATTCATTTTTAAGTAAATTAAGAAAAAAATCACATTTATGACAATTTTAGTGAATAACAACAAAATCATTGTATAAATGAATCATCGAGATGTTTTTTTGTGAATTTTTTTTTGTGAATCATGTTATTTTTTATTCATCATGTTATATATATATATATATATATATATATATATATATATATATATATATATATAACTTGATTAAATGTGATAACCATTAAGAATGGACGTAAAATGTTTGTGAACATTAACGAATAATGTAAATGAACATAAAATAAACGTGAACTTAAGGTTGAGTGTACGTTCCCCCGAAATATTTCAAAAAGATAAAAGGGGCCGTAAAACTCACCCTATTCACGTGAATTTCGTTTGCTTCAGTTTTCGGGATTTAACTTGGTTTCTTCTCGTTTTTCCAACCGGTCGATTTCTGGAAAGAAGCAACACCCCAGACTTGATTAATAATACACGAGGAACCTAAAAAAATAGATTCTTAGACTCAAAGAAAGCTAGAGGTGTTCGTCGGAGGGTACAGACATTACCGGTTACGGTGGTTCGTTTTTTATGATTTTAGACCCATTTTTGGGTTGTTTTATGAAAAAAGTAGAAGGAAAATAAGAGCATCTTACCTATAACTTTTGTGATAACATAGAGGGTCGAGAGATATTTGAAAATAACTAGAACCAGTGTGCAAAAAGGAGGGCATAAGGTAGTTAAAACAGGTGGTGAACAAGGGTGGTAATTGGTGATCCCGGTGGTTGTTTTCTTGATCGAAACAGCCTCTTTGGGGGCTATTTTGTCCTTGATAGTGAAAGCAACAATTCACAATAAGTTAGGGGTGCTTGAGGATTTTATTTCGACAAAATAGGGTGGAAAAAAGTTGGAACAAAGGGTTGTAACGAGGGGCTACCCGTGTTCCTTTTCTCATCATTTTCCTTTGGATTCCAAGCCTTATCGAGGTTGTTTTTGTCTTGGTGGCAGGAGCAACGAAAACAACAGGTAGATGGATTGGTTCGGGATGCTTTGGTTAGAGAAAAGAAGGGAGGATGAGGCTGGAATGGGGGGTAACATCCTTGTTTCGTCGGTTAGTATAAATCGAGAGAAAGAGAGAGTTTGAGAGATAGAGTGAAACCAAGGGTGAGGAAGAGAAAGAGAGAGTGATCAGTTTTTATGGATAATATTTGAAGATATGAATCATATCTTGATAGAAATTGGAGGTACATGGAGTATTTACTTGGATACCTTCATGTCACACCCCAAAACCGAAACGGCGGAAACGTTATGGGGTGGAGGACGTCATGTTTAGTATCATAAGTCATGCATCATAGTAAGCAAAGTAATAAACAACCATTTCATTAGAAAGAAAGTGTTTACAAAGTATGTGTTTCACATAATATAGAATACATAGAAAATAACAAAAAGATATAAAGCTATACTACTCCATCTTCTGAATCCCAGTGCGCGTACATGTCTACTGGTCTCCTGAGAATACAAGTTATTTTGAAAGAGTAGATCAGCATTTAAGCTGGTGAGTTCATAAGATTTTAGTGATGCAATGTAAGTTGTAAGAAAGTTGTAGTAAGTTGTAAGTTCTATTTAGAAAAGTTCGTCTGTTCCTCCAGAAAATCCTATATTTCCTGCTTTGATGAAAGCTGAGTAAAAATGACTCTACAATCCTTTCTATGAGTATTAAATGGATACAAGTTATATAGAACCTAGAGTAAACAAACAATCGGTTGTGTGTATCTTCCCTAAGCCCACAACCAAACAAGGAACAGGAAATGAGGCGGAAGACACACATCCCATTGTTTGTTAGATCATCGTTGTATATAACCCTGGCGTATTCACTTGGTACTCACGGAGTTAACTGTAATAGTTCCTTTATATTTGCTGAAAAGATTCTTTAAGAAAACCCTTATTTCTTTTAATAAAAATGGTAACCACAGTTGTTACTTCTATAATCACTTAGTTTATACTAGCTATACATAATCTAATATCGAACAATTAGTTAATTGTGTGAATCTGCCTTAAGCCCACAACCAAACAAGGAACATGGAATGAGGCGGAAAGCACACATCCAACTACCTATCGGATATTAATTATATATAGCCATGATGTATAAACTGAGGTATTATAGAATTAATCACCTAAGGTCCTTTAGGTTATGCTGGTTTAATAAAATGGATTTAACACATTACTGGTAAGTTTCTAGTTTTGTATACCAAAAGTTCTTATTTGAAAAGTATGTTTTGTACTAGAAAACGGTGCATTGAATTAGTGTCCTAAGACCTGACCCATACATGGTACCCCTTATGATTACCTGGTGTATACGGAATATATACATAGCTAAGGTCGGATAGATAGTAGGTTGGGTGAATCTGCTCTAAGCCCACAACCAAACAAGGAACAGGAAATGAAGCGGAAAGCACACATCCTACTACCTGTCGGATCCGATTAATATATATCCCTGAATGCATGCACTAAGGAATCACAAGGTTAGCATTATAGGTCCCTTTCTATTGAATGTACTAGAACCGAGTGTTCTGTTTGTCGTTTGTAAAATGTAAGTTTTCCCAATTTTATAACTATCTTGACTCGAAAATAGTTTGCATTAACTTTTAAGTGGAACTGTCACAAAATGAAAGTAATGGGAAAATATAAGTACACAGTTGTCTTTTGAATTGACAACCTGCAGTACTGATTACCTTAAAACATGTTTTTTTTATTAAGGTCATAATGTGATGGATAGTACCCATACTATACGCTCTCCCTGCAAGAGATTCTGGGGACCAAACGCGACTTCCTCAAAGAAATTGCTAGGCCGTGTAAATTCACATTAAAGTTATATGATCATGTATACCCAATTTTACTATCACCTTTTGTTTAGAACAATGAGTTACTAATTCATTGGTATAATTAGATCCTGTAGTGTTCTTATGCTATAGCATCTTAGTATGTTCGTTCTGTTATAGTATCTTAGTATGTTCTTTTTGTATGGTGTATAGTATGTCTCTCTGATGTATTGTATCTACCTCCCTGTTTCTCTTTATAGTATGATCTCTATGTTATCGTGTATTGTTTCTACATCCTTGTTTCTCTTTATAGTATGCTCTAGTATCTAGTGTGAATTGAATCCCTAAACTATACCCCATACAGTTTACTAGTATTTTACTTGAACTGTTATTGAAAAGACTCATTTTTTTATTGTACTTTAAAAACGGGGTTTTGTTAAACTATAAAGTAACATAACTTTAAAAGAGCTTTTGAAATATTTTGATCACTTATAAAAGACATAAGCAATCCTTTGAAATATGTTTATAACAAACAATTACATAATTATCATTGTGTTCAACTTGTATTCCGCCCGCCCCTTAAAAGCATTTAAAACAGTTAAAAGATTCATTATAGGGGTATGAACTCACCTTATGTGGGTGATTCAAACAAATATGCGCGTAAGGATGAGAAGTTCCATGAATGAAGTCCCAAAACGCAAACGAGTCCTAAATGACATATATGGCATGTATTTGCATGAATATAGTGTTTATAAGCAACTAAAATGCAAGGAAACACCCTTAGGGACTAGGAAACACTTGAACTAAGTGTTAGAATCACATGTGATTCATCTAAGGGATGCTTAAGGCCACCATTTGGTGTTTACGTCCATGGGTTTACGGCCATGGAGTTTAGGGCCGTAAACTCATGGTAAAAGGTACATAAGAGGTTGTTTGAATGCTAGGGAAACTTGTGGGACCATTGCTCTACAAGAGGATGAGCAAAACTAACTTATTGGGTGGTGTTGAGGTGTTTACGGCCACACCAAAAGTGTATGGCCGTAAACTCTCCAAATGGTGTCATTTTGAGTCCTAAAGGAAAGGGTTCTTAATGGTTCATGTGTTCTAATGGATAGCAAGAGGCTAGAAGTGTTTAGGGCTCATTACATGACCAAAACAAGGGTTTACGGCCAAGGGAGATTCCATGGCCGTAAACTCTTGGTATTTATCGCTAGATGGATGATTCAAGACTATGATCTAATCATTAACATGCCCAACTAGATGATAGATGGAATACTCACTCTTTTGAGGGCCTTTGAGGAGTTTTCGGCCACCAAGAACAAGTGTGTGTTCTTGGTGTTCTTGGTGAAAGTTGATGATCTTGAAGGTCTAACCAAAAGAGATGATTTCCATGGATGAAATCAAAGGGGTGTACTAGATTAAGAAGAATAAAAACTCAAAGATGGAAGAACACTTATGTTTTTGAAGATCAAAGTGAAGAACTCGATGATACTTGAGAGAGAATGGAAGTGTTCTTGAGGTGGAAATGTAAGAATGAAAGAAAAGTGAAGGGAAGGAGTCTTATGGGGGGAGTTTACGGCCAGCCTTGAGTTTACGGCCGTAAACTCTTGTGCTATGGTCGTGAACTCCTTTTTAGTGGTTATTAAGGCTTGAATGTTGTACAGTCTCTCTAGCATGTACTTCCTATCAATCATTCCTTGAATGTATTAGGCTTAGAACACTCAAACAGACTCTAAACAGTGCTAAAAGATAGCAGGAGCGAGTCTGAATTAAGGTTGATTGTACTGGCTTTACAAGGCAAAAATTTTCGGGTTGTCACATCATCCCCCCGTTAGATGGAATTTCGTCCCGAAATTAGCTTTCTTAGCAGTACTACAGGGGTTATGTTCCTCTGACTTGCAGGATACCCACTCGTAGACCTGGCAACTTTGCCCTATTGTTCATGATAGGATTCATAGTTGGTCCATATATCATTACCTCGTGTATACAAGTCGTATATAATTAAGATTAGTAAGACGGTCGGATGTGCGACTCTGCCCCAGGTCCACAACCAAACGAGGAACAGGAGATAGGGCGGAAACACACATACTAGATCTGCGTAATCATAATCATATACCACCCTCGTGCATACACTGAATAGTGATAGGTAGGTTGTATTCCTCCTTAGCCTCTGTGCTTGAACTTGGTCTGTTGGACGAGTGGTATTTCGGAAAGGTCTTCTGAACGTACGGCGGCAAGGCTTCGGAGGGCAAAGTACTCTTCACACGAGTACTTCGTGGTTTAGAATACAAAAGTCAAAACTAAGGTTTAGGTCAGGCTGTCGTTACGAAGGACAAAGGTTTCGTGAATTTGACTGTTTAGGCGATAGAAACATATGAACTTAGTATGGTGAGGACCACGCCAACTCATGACGAATGATAGCAACGAACTCTTTACTGAACAAAGTTTGGCCGATTTGAAAGAAACGTCCATTATACGATGATGTACCCCTAGTGTGCTTGAAAATGTACTCTTTGTAAATGTTCTAGTGCTTTCGGTTTCCCCCCCTGTTGTTAACACTTCTACGTATCGTACCGCGATGTGCGCGAACATACTGCGAAAGTGCTTTAATAACTAGTGTCGATACTTTATACTACGATCCGACTTGGTACCACTATGATCGCCTGTCATATACAAGTTATGAATAATTAAGATGAATAAGACGGTCGACTGAGTAACTTTGCCTCAAATCCACAACCAAACAAGGAACAGGAATTAAGGCAGAATCACTCACACTAGGTATGCAACATCTCAGCTATGCACAACTCTGAGGTACATACTCAGCCATCATAGCTTCTCTGAATGGATCTTTTAGTTCTCTTGAATATTGTGACTTGTTTTAATAAGTGAGTTATTATAATTACTTTTAAGTGTCTTCCCCAAGTTTTAATCTTATATAAATATAATTTAATTTTCAAAGTAATTCATAGATCGAAGACGTACTGCTGCTCGCTGACGACTCCGGGGTTGATTCTCCTGCGGTGATCATCAGAATTCGTCCATCAGCTCCTGAGTTCTTTGTTATCGGGCAGTCCTACTGATAGTGTCCAGTCTCACCACATCCATAGCAGGCTTGGTTTTCTTCAACTCCGGGGACTTGGGAGATCGGTTGAGCCGGTGCCCTGCAGAAACGGACTGTGTGTCCCTTTCTGTGGCAGTTCAGACACTGCATTTCCTGGCATACTCCGGTGTGGTGATAGTTGCACTTTCCACACTTTGGGAGAGTTCCAGCATATCGTCTGGCAGGTGCTGGAGTAGCAGGTGTTGTGGCGGCGTACATAGTACTCGTTTGTTCATCCTGCGGGGTTTCCTGTGTTGTTCGCTTCTTCTTCCTCTTGTTCCCCGACTTCTGTCTATTGTCCTCTTCCCTCGATGGCTCGGGAACGGGGACCTCCACACCCTGGCGGACTCCGTGGTCGACGAGTCGCTGAGCCAGGCGTTTAGCACTATCGAATGTGGTTGGGTTAGAAGACAGCACGTCTCCTTGGATTGGGGCAGATAGACCCCAGATGTATCTTTCTATCTTCTTGCTCTCCGGGGTAACCATCCCGGGCCATAGTGCTGCTAGGTCGCTAAACCTGTCAGTGTAGGCCACTATGTCTAAGCCGACCATCGCGAGCTCCCATAGTTCTTGTTCCAGCTTTTGAACCTCGACCCTCGAGCAGTATTCTTCCAGCATTAACTCTTTTAGGTTCTCCCAACCTATTGAGTTAGCCACTGATGGGTTCAATGACTTAACATGGCTGTTCCACCATGTTAGGGCTCTGTCAGAGAAGGTGCAGGCAGCAAACTTCACTTTGCTCCCTTCTGGGCACGAACAGATTTCGAAGACCGAATCTGTTTTCTCGAACCATCGCATCAGAGCGATGACTCCACTATTTCCATTAAAGGAAATGGGTTTGCAGTTCATGAAGTAATTATACGAACACTCTCTTGGGTGTCCGCGAGTAACTCTGGGGTTGGTTAAGTGGGTACCGCTACCAGATCCGAAGGTACCACTTTCGCCGAAGTGAGCTAGAGCAGTTGCCACTGCGGAGGATATCGCTGCTTGGAGAGCAGCAGGATCGAATTGTGGTGGAGGAGTTGGAGTTATCGGAGTAAAGCATCTGTTTGATCTGCGAGGAGGCATCTTTGCTAAAAGAATACAAAGATGAGATGGAATAAGTCTAAAGCAGTGGTTTATAAGCCGAAAGCTGAAAGACAAGGTTATCCTAGTTCTGAGTGTATCGGGTCCTGACTTCCATAGGGTTCTGGAAACAACTCATAAAAGAGTCTATACCTAATAAACTTTATGAATTTGGAATGGCTATCATCGAATGAATATATGTTACCTGAATAACTGTTACCAGTTGCATGTAATAAAGTAATCCTAACACATAATGTGAGCAGTGTTTCCACTAACTCATTAAGTTAAACAAGATTATCATTTATTAGTGTGACGCATAAGACGTTTTGGTTACTTTGGTTGATCCCTCTATGAAAACTTCTCTAGAACTTGCTCTTGTTCCCCCTTGACTCTTCTGTTGTCTACTATGAGGAAGTGGTTACATCTATATGGGTTTGTCGTGCGAGAATGGATGTGACTAAAGAATCTATGAGATTAAGTGAAACATTATGGGGCGATCCTCACAGAGACCTCCTATAATTGCACAATATATACAAGTTGTATATAATTTAAGATTAAATAGACCTTCGAATAAGTGATCCTACTCCAAAACCACAACCAAACAAGGAACAGGTAGTGAAGCGTAGATCACAAATTCTAAGTCTATAAAATCTCAATTATATATAACCTTGGGAGTATACATTGTAAGATTATAGACCTATTCGTAAGGGTCTTTTAAGATATCACATACGTTATTTAAATACTGCCTAAAATACTCCTATAGTATTTTAATGTAATGTACTTGCTATGTTTTAAACTTGTTATCATGTTATAGTATCATAAAATACTCCCATAGTATCTTATCTTTATGTTCTGATCTAGAATTCTCTTGAATAGAGTTAGGTAAGTTTTAAGACTGTTGCAACACCCCATCACTCCCACGCACATGTCGGTCACATCTCGAATGAATATAGTTTATCTAGCTATATTGATCCTAGCTATGATTACATAACTGTCGAGGTTTGACGGTAGTGTTCAACCTTTTAAATACTTATGTTCTGTTCTTCTTGTGATACTTGTTCTAGTATGTATATATGTATAAGCATGTATGTATACTTTTATAAGGTATCATTATATATTTAAAATATATTCTTATCCAGAGCACTTCGGCCCCATTGTATTTATAGTTGTATATCTTTTATCTGTTGATATATACTTAGTTCACTATAAACAATGCTCTGATACCAATCTGTCATACCCCAAAACCGGAACGGTGGAAACGTTCTGGGGTGGAGGACGTCATGTTTAGTATCACAAGTCATGCATCATGGTAAGCAAAGTAATAAACAACCATTTTATTAGAAAGAAAGTGTTTACAAAGTATGTGTTTCACATAATATAGAATACATAGCAAATAACAAAAAGACATGAAGCTATACTGCTCCATCTTCTGAATCCCAGTGCGCGTACCTGTCTACTGGTCTCCTGAGAATACAAGTTATTTTGAAAGAGTAGATCAGCATTTAAGCTGGTGAGTTCATAAGATTTTAGTGATGTAATGTAAGTTGTAAGAAAATTGTAGTAAGTTGTAAGTTCTATTTAGAAAAGTTCGTCTGTTCCTCCAGAAAATCCTATATTTCCTGCTTTGATGAAAGCTGAGTAAAAATGACTCTACAATCCTTTCTATGAGTATTAAATTGATAGAAGTTATATAGAACCTAGAGTAAACAAACAATCGGTTGTGTGTATCTGCCCTAAGCCCACAACCAAACAAGGAACAGGAAATGAGGCGGAAGACACACATCCCATTGTTTGTTAGATCATCGTTGTATATAACCCTGGCGTATTCACTTGGTACTCACGGAGTTAACTGTAATAGTTCCTTTATATTTGCTGAAAAGATTCTTTAAGAAAACCGTTATTTCTTTTAATAAAAATGGTAACCACAATGGTTCCTTCTATAATCACTTAGTTTATACTAGCTATATATAATCTAATATCGAACAATTAGTTAATTGTGTGAATCTGCCCTAAGCCCACAACCAAACAAGGAACAGGGAATGAGGCGGAAAGCACACATCCAACTACCTATCGGATATTAATTATATATAACCATGATATATAAACTGAGGTATTATAGAATTAATCACCTAAGGTCCTTTATGTTATACTGGTTTAATAAAATGGATAAAACCCTTTACTGGTAAGTTTCTAGTTTTGTATACCAAAAGTTCTTATTTGAAAAGTATGTTTTGTACTAGAAAACAGTACATTGAATTAGTGTCCTAAGACCTGACCCATACATTGTACCCCTTATGATTACCTGGTGTATACGGAATATATACATAGCTAAGGTCGGATAGATAGTAGGTTGGGTGAATCTTCTCTAAGCCCACAACCAAACAAGGACCAGGAAATGAAGCGGAAAGCACACATCCTACTACCTGTCGAATCCGATTAATATATATCCCTGAATGCATGCACTAAGGAATCATAAGGTTAGCATTATAGGTCCCTTTCTACTGAATGTACTAGACCCGAGTGTTCTGTTTGTCGTTTGTAAAATGTAAGTTTTCCCTAGTTTAAAACTATCTTGACTCGAAAATAGTTTACATTAACTTTCAAGTGGAACTGTCACAAAATGAAAGTAATGGGAAAATATAAGTACATAGTTGTCTTTTGAATTGACAACCTGCAGTACTGATTACCTTAAAACATGTTTGTTTTATTAAAGTCATAATGTGATGGATAGTACCCATACTATACGCTCTCCCTGCAAGAGATTCTGGGGACCAAACACGACTTCCGCAAACAAATTGCTAGGCCGTGTAAATTCACATTAAAGTTATATGATCATGTATACCCAATTTTACTATCACCTTTTGTTTAGAACAATGAGTTAGTGATTCATTGGTATAATTAGATCCTGTAGTGTTCTTATGCTATAGCATCTTAGTATGTTCATTCTGTTATAGTATCTTAGTATGTTCTCTTTCTATAGTGTATAGTATGTCTCTCTGATGTATTGTATCTACCTCCCTGTTTCTCTTTATAGTATGATCTCTATGTTATCGTGTATTGTTTCTACCTTCTTGTTTCTCTTTATAGTATGCTCTAGTATCTAGTGTGAATTGAATCCCTAAACTATACCCCTTATAGTTTACTAGTATTTTACTTGAACTGTTATTGAAAAGGCTCATTTTTCTACTAAGTCATGATTGTTCTTTAAAAACGGGGTTTTGTTAAACTATAAACTACCATAACTTTAAAAGATCTTTTGAAATGTTTTGATCACTTATAAAAGACATAAGCAATCCTTTGAAAGATGTTTATAACAAACAATTACACAATTATCATTGCGTTCAACTTGTATTCCCCCCCCCCCCCCCTTAAAAGCATTTAAAACAGTTAGAAGATTCATTATAGGGGTATGAACTCACCTTTTGTGGGTGATTCAAACGAATATGCGCGTAAGGATGAGAAGTTCCACGAATGAAGTCCCAAAACGCAAACGATTCCTAAATGACATATATGGCATGTATTTGCATGAATATAGTGTTTATAAGCAACTAAAATGCAAGGAAACACCCTTATGGACTAGAAAACACTTGAACTAAGTGTTAGAATCAAATGTGATTCATCTAAGGGATGCTTAAGGCCACCATTTGGTGTTTACGGCCATGGGTTTACGGCCATGGAGTTTACGGTCGTAAACTCATCGTAAAAGGTGCATAAGAGGGTGTTTGAATGCTAGGGAAACTTGTGGGACCATTGCTCTACAAGAGGATGAGCAAAACTAACTTATTGGGAGGTGTTGAGGTGTTTACTGCCACACCAAAAGTGTATGGCCGTAAACTCTCCAAATGGTGTCATTTTGAGTCCTAAAGGAAAGGGTTCTCAATGGTTCATGTGTTCTAATGGATAGCAAGAGGCTAGAAGTGTTTAGGGCTCATTACATGACCAAAACAAGGGTTTACGGCCAAGGGAGATTCCATGGCCGTAAACTCTTGGTATTTATGGCTAGATGGATGATTCAATACTATGATCTAATCATTAACATGTCCAACTAGATGATAGATGGAATACTCTATCTTTTGAGGGCCTTTGAGGAGTTTTCGGCCACCAAAAACAAGTGTGTGTTCTTGGTGTTCTTGGTGAAAGTTCATGATCTTGAAGGTCTAACCAAAAGAGATGATTTACGTTGATGAAATCAAAGGGGTGTACTAGATTAAGAAGAATAACAACTCAAAGATGGAAGAACACTTACATTTTTGAAGATCAAAGTGAAGTACTCGATGATACTTGAGAGAGAATGGAAGTGTGCTTGAGGTGGAAGTGTAAGAATGAAAGAAAAGTGAAGGGAAGGAGTCTTATGGGGGGAGTTTACGGCCAGCCTTGAGTTTACGGCCGTAAACTCTTGTGATATGGCCGTGAACTCCTTTTTGGTGGTTATTAAGGCTTGAATGTTGTACAGTGTCTCTAGCAGGTACTTCCTATCACTCATTCCTTGAATGTACAAGGCTTAGAACACTCAAACAGACTCTAAACAGTGCTAAAAGATAGCAGGAGCGAGTCTTGATGAAACAATTAATCGAGTATGAAATGAATCAGAGTTTAATGATCAAAGTAGGATTGTGAGATTTGAACACAGATGTAAATATGATCTTGTTTCAGCTCTATTACGCTCTCAAGTTTTACAGAGTACAAATGTCAATTCTGTAAAGACTCATCTTTATGACTCTAGTAAACACTCCTATTTATAGGAGAGGAAAGCGTACAAAAAATATACTAAGGACTATGCGTTAAGCTTCGAATACAATGCCCTAGTAAAATAGATTACAAAATGTTCGAAGGGTACAAAACATACTTCGACTAATTACAACATTTCGACCCTTACAATCTCCCCCTTTGTAATCATAGTCGAAGTCTTCAGTTTGTAAGAAGTGTGATGGAATACAGCAACACCCTTCGAATTTCTGTGTACCAAGAGATAATTTTCTTCAACTCTTTCTTATCTCCTTCATTTTTCTTCTTGCAGTGATTCATACGAACAATTAAGTTCGTATATTGAGAAGTTGAGTACCTTTCCACTTCGCACGCTTGGAATAAAAACCGCTTTGACTTCCCAGATTTATCTTTCCCTGCGAAGACAATTCCAAAAGGTTTCAGACATATCTCACCATCAGCATATTTCGTTAATTCTGTCTGTGTCTTCGAAGGAACCATTGGAGCTGTTATTTCCATTCCTTTAGCCGTAGCTAACTCCACATCAGTAAGTGCCAAACACTCAGAGTAATTTTCGATAAAATTTTTGATGTGAGCAACTCCAAGCTTGAATTCTTCTGGTTCTGTGTTTTGAAGGAATGAAAAGGATTTATCTTTCAAAAGTAATGCAACTTGTATAAGATCATACAAGTTCCTTAATGGAAAATCTGCAACAGTGAATTCGCAAATTTTTCCATCTGCCCTGGCAACCACATATTTAAAATTTTGGACTGTGTTTTTGAAAACCACATCCTTTTTCATACTTATCCCCTTCTTGATTTTGATCAAAGACCAAACATCCTCAGGGGCTTTTCCTAGAACAGCATGAAAACGAATTTTCATGTGTGTCCCTTCATCCTTGTTTTTAAAATTCCCTTCTGCCTTGAACTGAGGCATGATAAACATCATTTCATTTATCGGGAAATCCAGCTGGCTTGCATCAGTATTCGTGACCAGGTAACTCTGCTTTGGTTTCTTTTCAAACGAATACATGTGATTGAATGCAACCTTGGCTTCGATTGTTTCATAGTTATAGTGTTTCGTTGGATCCCCGTTATCCATTCCCTTTGGATCACTTGCTCGCTGAGCCATTATACTTTGAACGATTCTGAGCTTTTCGATCTCAGCTTCAGCTTCAGCCTTCTTTTCTTCCTTCGACTTTTCGACAACAATCGATTTCCCCTTGTCTTTCAATACTGGATTATCAATTATCTCTTTTGGAATTGAACCACTTCCACCAGTCTCCGAAGATTTACCAATTACAATCCCTTTCGAAAAAGTTCTTGTAATGGGTAATGTTGTTACAACTGTAGAAGTCACCATCCCAGCCGAAACTATTACTGGCTTTGTTGTTGGGATTTTCGAAGAAAAGACTTCTCCCACTACTTTCGCATCTTCTCCACTAGTCTTCGACTCACTGGTTTTCCTTTCTCCCCCTTGCACCCCTGTGATAGCAGGTGGGGCATTTGTGGTTGGAAGAAGACTTGATATGCGAAAGAGAGGGGCAAGTTGCTTGTTGAGAATCGCTTCAAATTGAATAAACTTCTGAGACAAAAATTCAGGATTCATCGGTGGAGACGAAACCGGCTTGACAAAAAGTTCCTTTAACTCCTTGAGTAGAGAAATTACTTCTTCAAAATTCGCACTTTCTGTTGTTGAAATTTGAGAAATTTGAGGACTCAAATTTTCATACAACTTGACAAATTTGGTGACAGCGTCACAAATTATATCAACTTTTTGATGCAAGGAAGCATAGTCTTGTTGAGCCGTAGCGATTTCTCTTTTCATATCGTCACGAAGTTCGTGAATCTGTAAGTTGACATCCTCTCGTACTTTCTTCACATCTTGAACAAAAAGCACATGTCGTTCCTTTGCTACATTCTTTAAATCTTTCAAATCACTAGCAAATTTCGAACTTTGAGAATTGAGTCGAATTTCAGTGTTTTGATCATTGAGATCAACTTTCTCCAAGACTCGAGATTCAGAATCTTTAATCATACCAGATAATTTACTCTCCATTCTAGCTTCGAACAACTTGAGCATAGAATCAATCTCCAAACTAGAAACAGATGAACCACCTCCAAGATCGGCTTGAGATTGAATTATGGAATTCAATTTCTGATTAAGAATTTTATAGTGCTTCATGGTCATCAGCATATGATCAGGAAATTCCTCTTCCTCTTCGTGAAACTCCAATTCTTCAAATGTACCACCAAACCCCTCATTATCAGTCTCAGTCTCCATTTCAATGGTTTCTTGATAGGTGAAGTTGATTTGGGTGGATCAGTAGATTGAGAAGAGAAAATTGAAGTGAATGGTTGATTGATAATGTGATTGAATGTAGGTGAATCTGTGGTTGATGTGATGGGAATAATAGATGGTGATGAAGAAACAATATGTTCGAAAGGAGCAGAAGTAACAAGACCTTGAGTTTCAAGTTTCGAACATCCTTCACCCATACTGACATTTGCATCCGTATGAGATACGTGTGCAGGGATGCCTGAAGTTCGAACCTCCTCAGGAACGGATTTGGCAATCGAATCTTCGGGTGGAATGATGAGTATTTTCTCAGGAGTCGAAGTCTGAGCAAAAATAGGAGTTTCAGGAATTCGTTCTTCATCATCTTCAGTCGACTCAGTAGAAATCACCAGCTTTTGGGTCTTCTTCTTCCTTTTCTTTGACAACCTTTTGGCCATATCCTCAGCCATTTGTTTCTTGGACACTGGAGAAACTGGTGCTGGTACCTCTCTAATTAACACACCTTGATGTGTAATTTGGGGTTTTCGAATCATTTGTGGTGTAGGAGACTTGCGTTTATGGGTAGACTTCATTTTGATCCTTCGAAACATTCCAGTCTTCGAAGGAATATTGACATTCTCTTGAGTTTCTGCAATGATAGGCTCAATCACTTGGGTCTCAGCAACAGATACTTTACCAACCACAGGCTTCTTCTTCGGAGATTTCGAAGATTTTGATTCAGTTTCAGTATTCTTCGACTTCTTGGATTTTGTTTCATCGATATCCAGGAGTTTGCCAGTTTCAATTGTAGAATCGATGGTCTGCAAATATGCCACCAAGACAGAGTTCGAAGGATCAACTCTTTTAAGCATAGCATCTGGAATTCTAGCAACTGATGGAAAAATATCAGCATTATCGGTGACATCCTTCGGATAGTGGTATGGTTGGAAAACTGCTCTTTCTTCATCATTTGGCACCAAAATTCCTTCTTTATTGTAAAAATGTTGCAAAATCAGACTCTAGTATCTTGCACACGAAATACCATGAGTGGCATTCGTGTGTTCTACTCCTTTTTGAAATTCCTTCCATAGTAGAGTAGAATAATCTACTTGAAGATCATAATATATACCAGCTACCATGGCATACACTTCCATCCTTCCTTTATCCAAACCAGCAGAACGCCCAGTTAAACACCTTAGAAAGATTCCAAACAAGAAATTCCAGAGTCGTGGAAGACCAGACTTTTTAAAATCACTTATCTTGGACAATGGTGGCTGATAACCCATCTCATTGAACATGTGAACAATTTGGGGAAAAGTAACAGCAACATATGGAGGTGTATTCGGGATATCAAGAATTTGACAGAAAATTTTCTTGGATAACCTGACCTTTTTGTCGTTCACAAGATGAAAAGTGATCGTATCAGAGGCTTTGTTGTAGGTTGCAGTTGATCCTGCTTGTGAAAGCCAGGATAATGGAACCGAGAAAGAATTAAACATCGCCTTTGACATGGCAGAATTCTTTAAAGCAACGATTAGCATCTTCAGTTCTTCCGGGTACTGAGAAACCTCACCCTCCAGATAGTAGTTTGTTGCTTGAATCTTCATTAATGGTAATGAAGAGGCATCTTTAGTGGTATGAGAATCGACATGAGCAGAAGTCGCCATTGTTAGGGTTTGAAGATGATGATGAACAGAGAATTTAGGAATTTTTCGTTTTGATCGCGTAAACTGAGAATGAACCCTTAAATCCCCTTTTATATGTTACCTTGAATTTTTGAATTTGAAGCGGGATGCATTTAATGAGATCCAACGTGGCACCTTGAAAATCGGACCATTACTGCGTAAAAGTAGCCATGCGTCAAAAAGGAACTGTCACATCTCCTAGAGAACCGGACAGAATACCATACGTCATATACAGACAGCCTGTATTGTTATCCCCAAGATGATTTGTAACCGTTATAACTCTTCGTATGGAAGCAAGGCTCTTTCACTTTTGGGTTGAAAAGCGAACTCATACGCCAGAAGTTCGAAATCATCAGCCTTAGTTGGTATTACTCAGAACCTCAAGGATTTCGTGAGTGTAGTGTTCCAAAGAAAGTTAGACAAGAAACAATGAAATAAAAATTTTGGGATTTTCTGATGTCAAAACTTTAATTTGACACGAATGCAGTTAAACCCCGGGCAAAGATTACTTCATTAATCATTAAGAGAAATGATCAATTACTTGTGTGGGTTCCCGTGAATTACAATCGAATACTTGTAGAGAAGTTTCGAAGGGCATCTTTTGTAAGGCTACATAGGTGGCTTAATAAATTTCGTTACATATCAGCCTTAACATAAGGTGAGTAATTGTAACTGAAATTACTTGTTTGACCAGTGTCAGTGACAAGTGTGTTTTGAAAAATATATAAAGTAACTTTGAGATTCGAAGTAAACTCACACGGAAATCATATTCATGAAAAAAATTTATAAGCTGGATCTTGTTGGGTAACAAACATCGTGGGTTTCGAATGTTTGATCAAGACCACTCATTCGAAATGAATATGATTTGGAGTTTCGAATTTTGGTACAGAAACAAAAGTTTCGTGACAATCTGGAACTGAGTTCCCCGTCAATTCCTTAAAAGTTAATGAAAAGTGGGTTTCACTTTCATCACGGTCTCATGATGTCAGATCATAAACACAGATTGTTGATATGTCTAAGTCTCGATTGGTTTGATCAGAGACCTCTCGGACATATGTCTTTGTGTGTGATTGTGAAAGAAATTTTAGATGAAAAAGATTGGTGAAGACACGAAGTGTACCTCTGTTATATTTGGACAAAACAGTAAACTCTTTACTCATATGAGAAGAGTCAGGTAGCTCAGGCGACTAATGTGAATACAAGCCTGATTGGGAAGAAATTTTCGTATGAAGAATTTCATTAAGGCTTTCGTACACACACATTGAGTCATTTGAGGCTTTTGGACAACATGCAGCAGCATGCTTCTAGGGACAACTTAACTAGTTCAAAATACGAAAAATATTGATCAATTCATACGAAAAAATTTACCTGACCCTAATACTGCATGCAAAGTCCCCTCTGTATCATCATGATAATCTGCAACAAAATACTAAAAAGAAGTAAGAATCAAAATATTTTTGTTGTTTTGATTTTTCGAAAATAAAGACAGAACAAGCTAAAATCTTTTTGGATTTTTGAATTTTCGAGAATGAAATGACAGAACAAAAACAAATGAAAATCTTTTTGGATTTTTGAATTTTCGAAAATTTAAATGACAAAACAAAATAAAATCTTTTTGGATTTTTGAAGTTTCGAAAATTTAACTGACAAAACAAAAGAAAATCTTTTTGGAATGTTGATTTTTCGAAAATAAGAAAATACTGTACTTGTTGCAAAAACACGAAATTTTATCATCCCCTGAAAAGTGATTAATATACGAATTCGAAGAGGTCGAAGCGTTGACTATGAACAGTAACCACTGAATCAACCCTTAAAATAAGTGACAAACATGCGAATTCGAAGGGGTCGAAGCGTTGACTATGAACAGTAACCGCTGAATGCTGAATGACTTTGCGTTATCTTTTATTCAGCGCCTCTGATCCATGCTTTGTCACCCATCATTCTTCTTTTTCGCATGGAACTGAATTTCCATCGATCATTCCAAGTCCTTCTATAATTCGCAAAAGAGATTTTTCATCTAATGCCTTCGTGAAAATATCAGCTAACTAATCAGTTGTTTTCACAAAATGTACTTCAATATTTCCATCCTCCACGTGATCCTTGATGTAGTGGTAACGAAGAGTTATATGTTTAGTCTTCGAATGCTGCACAGGATTATGACAAATTCTTATTGCACTTTGAGAATCACAATATAATTGAATCTTTTTCATATTAATTGCATAATCATGTAATTAACTTTGAATCCATATTATTTGTGAAGTGCAAGCAGCAGCAGCCACATATTCTGCTTCAGTTGTTGAGATTGATACACATGTTTGCTTTTTCGATTGCCAGCTCACTAATTTGCCATCAAGAAATTGACATCCACCACTTGTACTTTTTCTATCAAGATTACAACCACCCAAGTCTGCATCCGAATATGCTTGTACAAAGAACCCATATTTCGAAGGATACCATAATCCTAACGAAATTGTTCCTTTAAGATAACGAAAGATATTCTTCACAGCAGTGAGATGTGGTTCTCATGGATTAGACTGATATCTAGCACAATTACACACAGAAAACATGATATCAGGTCTACTAGATGTGAGATAAAGTAATGAACCAATCATGCTTCTATATAAAGTTATGTCAACAGCAGGTTTATCTAACGACGGTGTTAGCTTGATGCCTGTTGCCATTGGAACTCATAACTTCGTGCTATTCGTCAATCCAAACTTTTCTAGCAAATTCTTCGTATATTTTTCTTGATTGATAAAAATTCCTTCTCTGTTTTGACGAATATTCAAACCAAGAAAATTATTGATTTTTCCCATCATGCTCATTTCGAACTTACTCTTCATCAAATCTTCGAATTCTCTAGACAAAGTAGGGTCAGTTGAGCCAAAAATAATATCATCAACATAAATTTGAACAAGCATTAGATGATTCCCAACTTTCTTTCGAAATAATGTGGGGTCAACAGATCCTTGTTTAAATTTAGATTGTTTCAAAAACGAAGTAAGAGTGGCATACCATGCTCTTGGTGCTTGTTTTAAACCATAAACTGCGTTATCTAAAATATAAACATGATGTGGATATTCTTCGTTAATAAAACCTGGGGGTTGTTCCACATAAACAGTCTCTTCAAGCTCTCCATTTAAAAATGCACACTTCATATCCATTTGATAAACATCAAAATCTTTATGAGCTGCATAAGCCAGAAATATTCGAACAGCCTCGAGTCTTGCGACAGGGGCAAAAGTTTCTTCATAGTCGATTCCTTCTTGTTGTGAATATCCTTTAACAACAAGTCTGGCTTTGTTTCGAACAATTTTTCCATCTTTGTCAGTTTTATTTTTGAAAATCCATTTTAATCCGACAATCGAAACATTTTCAGGTTTAGGAATTAATCTCCAAACCTTGTTTCGTTCGAATTCAGACAATTCGGATTGCATTGCAACAACCCAATCTGAGTGTTCCATTGCAACCTTAATTGTTTTTGGTTCAATTTTAGATATGAAAACATTGAACATGCAAAATTCTTGATGAGTATTCAATACCTCATTCTTTGCACGTATTTGAGCTCTTGTTAAAACTCCCTCTTGTGGATTCCCAATTACTTGATCCTTCGGATGATCTCTTGTCCATTTTTCCATTGGTGGATATGTTGGATCAAATTCCAAAGGTGCATCTTCGTATATATCATCATTCTCAGAACCTGCAATCGAACAAACATCATCAAAATCATTATTATTTTCAATATTTTCTATATGCTCCCCCTCAACATTATGCTCCCCCTCAACATCAGCATTCAATTTTTCTTTCTGCCCCTCGAAAGAATGCACTTCGTCATTTAAAGTATTCGAATCCAAGTGCTCCCCCTCCACTGGATTATTTTGCATACTTTCGCCTTCTTGAGAAATTGATGGTGAGTCATCAGTAAACTTCGCAAATTCTGGTATGTGATTATCAGGAGCATGAATTTCAGCATCGACTGCATGATCTGAAATTCCAAAAATCAAATCATAATCAATATCATCCATTTGTAAAGATTCAATTTCAACTTGTGTTTCTTGTAAAATTGGATGAATTGTAAATTTATGCTTATTTTGTTTAACATAGTAATCATCGAATGTGAGATTGAAAGTTTCTTCCACTTTTCGTGTTCACTTATTTAACACACGATATGCGACAGAATTGTGCGAATATCCAAGAAAAATCCCTTCATCAGCTTTTGCTTGAAATTTCGAAAGATGATCCTTGAGATTCATAATAAAGCACCTACATCCGAAAACATGAAAGAATTTCACATTAGGTTTACGATTATTCAGAATTTCGTATGGTGTAATATTAAAACGCATGTGTATGAAAGATCTGTTCTGAGTAAAACATGCAGTGGATATGGCCTCAGCCCAAAGATATTGAGGTAAATCCGCATATGCCAACATGGTTCTTGCTGCTTCGCATAGTGAGCGATTCCTTCGTTCTACAACACCATTTTGTTGTGGTGTGTAAGGAGATGAAAACTTATGCGAAATCCCTTTGTCCACCAAAAATGAATCAAGAACATTGTTCTTAAATTCAGTTCCATGATCACTCTTGATTTTTCGAACAATCTTCTTCAATGTTGTTTCCATCTTTTTGATAAAATCAATCATAATTTATGCAACTTCGGATTTGAGCCTGAGAAAATAAACCCACGTGAATCTGGAAAAATCATCAACAATAACTAAAATGTACCGTTTCTTGTTGAGAGTTGAAATAGTCGAAGGACCACACAAATCAATATGTAAAAGCTCCAGAGGTGCAACAATTTTCGAATCTATCGTAATTGGATGACCTTGTTTATGTTGCTTGCCAACTTCACAAGCTGCACATAAAGAGTCATTATCAAATTTAAGTACAGGTAAACCTCTTACCAAATCTTGTACCACCAGTTTATTGATGTTTCGAAAGTTGAGATGTGAAAGTCTTCGATGCCATAGCCAGCTTAGATCAGATGTGGCTTTCGAAAGAAGGCATACAGCAGGTTTTCCTACAATAGGATTGATGTCCAGAGTGAACATGTTACCTTTCCTTTTGGATTTCAGTAACACTTCGTTTGTGTTGACATTCGAAATAATACTTCCTTCTTCGTTAAAGAGAACTTGATTGCTAGTGCCCACAACAAGTTGAGAAACACTTATCAAGTTATGTTGGAGACCTTCAACATATGCAACACGATTCACTATGAATTGTCCATTTGTGATCTTTCCATATCCTTTGACTTGACATTTTTGATTGTTCCCAAATTTTACTACTCCAGCATTTTTGAGACTTCGAAAATCTCGTAAATTTTCCTTCTTCCCAGTCATGTGACGAGAGCAACCACTTGTTATCATATTGCTCGTCACATAGTACCTACAATCAGTGGAAAAATTTAGGTACCCAAGACTTTTTGGGTCCTTGGAAATTAGATATCAACATGGAATTGAATGAAGACTTTTTGACCCAGTCACAAACTTTAGTTTTGAGACTATCAATAATGTCCACATCATCATTTGTAGGAACCGAAACATAAGTTTTTGTTGGTTTCGGATGTATACTGACTTTACCCTTTGCATTTTGAGTTTGTGACTGAACTGTCTTCGCTTTTGTGACTGGTCTCCAAGCTTTGATGGAGATGTTCGAATCTTTTGAGGATGAACTTCCATTCGAAGAAGTATTGACATACTTTTCATAAGCTTCGTTGATTTGTTTTTCTGAGTATTTGTTGGATTGATAAACTTTTCCTCTTCCTTCGAGCCAGTGATCTATATTTTCCTTGAAGTTATGCCTTTTTCATGCGAAGCCTTTAGTGTTTGTTTCTTCGTATGATTAGGAAAATTTGGCTTTTGAGGAACAAAATTAACTTTGGGAGTTGTTAGAGAAGAATGATCATATGATGTATCAACAGTTGATTTAAAATGTTGATGTTGAAAGACTTGTTGATTTGAATTAAATTTATTTGAAAATGCTCTTGATTTGTTAGTGTCAGAAACTTTCGAAAACTTTGGTTGCTTATTCACTTCAGACCTTGTATGAGTTGATTGAGATGAATATTGGGTTTTTGTTGAAAAAGAGGAATTTTTAGCTTTGAAAACATTTTTGGTTGATTGTGATTCAGACATCTTTTGAGACTCAACATTTTGCCAAAAACTTTTCTTTCTTGCTTGTCGTTTTGAAATGTTGTTTTCCTTCGAAAATTTGTCAATTTGATCTTTAAATTCCTTAGAGTTTAGTTTGAAAACTTTTTCATTTTCCTTTTCAACATGTTTTGTAATCTCTTTTTCAATTTTTGATTTTTCAACCCATTGGCTTTGTGGTTTTTGTCGTTGAAACACATACGAATTCTTTGTTAAGTTGTTTTCAATTGTGTTTTGATTTGCGAAAAAGCCTTCATCAGTTGTTTTTGAATTATCCTCCTCAACTAACTTCTTTAATTCGGGTTTGATATTTTCAACATTTCCAGTAGTTACGAAGACTTGGTTTGGAAAAACAACATCATCAGTACACTTGAAGATCGGGTAAACCACTGTATTCGCTTCTAGGTAATGAGCACCTTGTTCATTCAGCACTTTTTCAAACTTTTGTGTATCTCCATACACTTGTTCAACAACTATACGAGGAATTTCTTTTTCCTTTGTAACTACCTTTTTCTTCGCTTGTTTCTCTTCTTTCTCATCATCACTATCATCTGTTTGGCTGTCTCTGACTTCCACAAAGTCCTCATCACAAACTTTCGAAGTTGAGGGTTGATCAGTGTCAATCTCAACCAACAAATCTTTACCTTTTTCTTTTCCTTTAAATGATGATGCAACATTTATAATAGACAACTGAGAACAATCAACATCCTCAATATCACTGATTTCACTAATATTGTCAGAATTATCCTCAATATCAGCAAAATTAGATTGAGAATCACATGTTGAATTCTCAGTCTTTTTCAAGATGTGAATTTGTTCAGACTTAGTCAAAGTATCATTTACAATTTTAACCAATTCAGTTGAATCAAGACATTCATCTACTTTGACTATTCCATATCTATACTTATCATTCGGAACTTTGTTAAAATCAGCTATTTCTTTTTCACAATCATACGAAATGTTATCTACCGTAGCTCTTTCATAAGCTAAAAATGGCAGCAATTTTCCATGTTGTTCTTTACTGATTTCGCACAAATGATGTAGTTCAGTTAATTTCCCATACAATCTTTTAGCCGAATTACAGTAAATGTTCCTCTGAGCTAACAACGGTTTAGATTCACTAGACAAGTTATCCCTATCAACCATGATATTAGTTATTTGAAGTTCTAAACAATCTATCTTAGTAATTTTCGAATCTAGTTTCTTCTGTGTCTCTAGCAACTGCATAGACAGCTTCTTAGCCTCATTGCTAGCAGATACCACAATGGAATCAAAATAAGTAACAGTTTCATCGAAAGATACTAATTCAGAATTATAAGCATGTATTGGAATATTGAAAGATTCAAGAATATTACGTACCTTTGTGGTTATCGGAGATTTGTCAGCGGCTTTTGATACGAAGCATCTCCCATAAACTTCGTATGCCTCCTCAGCTGATTCTTCTTCCATCTTTGCAAACATTGCTCCATGGGTTGGATTTCGCATCTCCCCATCATCTGATCTTGATGACCAAATTTGATACGTTCCATCTTCTTCTTGTTCACCACGAGCAACTAATGAAAGATTCTTTGCCTTCGCACGCACCTCCTCCAACTTTTCCACATAGTACGCTCCATCCTTCGTCTTATTCTTTTTCTCATCTTTCTTCCTCAGCATGCAATCATTAGCTAAATTATTAGCCCCGTTGCAATAATGACAATCAATCCCAGCATCTCCCTTTAACTTCTTCTCTGTTTTTTCCTCAACAAACTTCGTATCTTTCTTCTCTTCCTTTTTCTTCTCATCCCCAGCACTTTTACTCATAAAATTCCCTTTTGTCTCAGATGACATTGCCTTCGGTTTGAATGGATTTTTGAAGAACTTTTTCACACGATTGTTTGAATAGAAAGCAATCGCCTCATCATCTGAATTCATGATGAACCCTTCGTCTTCATCTGAAACATCTTTCTCAGCTTCCCTTTCAGAGATCTTCGAAACCAAAGCTAGTAGACCTCCCAAACTTGCCTTCGATTCTTCAGCAATTTCGTTCACTTCGCTTTCATGAGACTTCAGCTGATTGTACAAGTCATTCAAAGTTGATGTATCAAAGCTCTGTTGATTCTTAACCATCATGCTCACACTACGCCACTCCTTACGAAGACCCATAACAAAAATTAAATTGAACTCCATGGCTGATCTGGTGATACCATATCGATTGCATCGATAAATTAATTCATTAAGACGATCGTAGTAAACTTCAATCGTTTCACCATCTTTCTGTCTGAAGTCCTTCAGTTCCACTAAGCATTGCTTCACTGAGTTAACTTTTGTCTTCTCACTCCCCTGAAATTTCTCCTTGAGAATGTTCCAGATCTCCTTTGCAGTTGTACAACTCCTCACATAGTTGTAAACAACTGGAGGCAAAGCACCTCTTAGCTCTCTTATGCATCTCTTCTCTAGCTTTTTCAGACGATCAGACTGATTCTCAACTTCAGAACTTCCAGAAGATGATCCAATTGGTTGAACATTCGTTGGTGGATTGAGATTGCCAAAAATGCAATTCCACAGTTCTTCATTCAATCCGTTGAGATAATCCTGCATACGATCAGCCCATTGATCGTAATACTCAGGAATTAGCATAGGAATTTTGGTGGATGATCCTAGAAGATGAGAGAATGAAGTCATGGAATTAAGATTGAAAGTCGCCATTGATGTACGGAATAAATCCTTGAGAATTTTTGAAGAAACTTTGAGAATTTGACAACAACCTATATGATTCAAATCAGAACCACTAGCAGAACACTCGATTTAATGATTCAAGTGCAGAATCGAATCACAGACTTAGATCCAATGAATTTTTCACTTTCAAAAAGTGCGGAATTTCTTAAACCAAAAAGTTGATTTAAAAACTTTTGAAAAGATGAAAATCAGATCAGAGATATGATTCCTGCTCTGATACCAATTGATGAAACAATTAATCGAGTATGAAATGAATCAGAGTTTAATGATCAAAGTAGGATTGTGAGATTTGAACACAGATGTAAATATGATCTTGTTTCAGCTCTATTACGCTCTCAAGTTTTACAGAGTACAAATGTCAATTCTGTAAAGACTCATCTTTATGACTCTAGTAAACACTCCTATTTATAGGAGAGGAAAGCGTACAAAAAATATACTAAGGACTATGCGTTAAGCTTCGAATACAATGCCCTAGTAAAATAGATTACAAAATGTTCGAAGGGTACAAAACATACTTCGACTAATTACAACATTTAGACCCTTACAAGTCTGACTTAAGGTTGATTGTACTGGCTTTACAAGGCAAAAAATTTCGGGTCGTCACAATTCACATGGTACATTAAAGAATTTAGGATTTTAGAGATAGGGAATGATCGAGAATAAGGGAGATTGTAAATGATTATTGTGATATTTGTGATCTCATGGGGATTTTTCAATTACTACAATTGATTTGGGAGATACTGCAAGCATGTGCGAATGCTTTTAGAAAGATATAATATGAGAGAGAGATATGTGTAGAGAAAGAAAAAGAGAGAGAGAGAGAGAGAGAGAGAGAGAGAGAGAGAGAGTGTGTGTGTGTGTGTGTGTGTCACACCCCCAAACCGGAACGGATGAAATGTTCGGGGGTGGAGGATGTCATGTTAAGTATCACAACACTTGCATCATAGTAATCAAAGTAACAACAACCATCATATTAATAATATAAAGTTTACATTATGTTCAAAACATTTCATGATTTACATTAAAACTATAGCAAAAGTTAAGACGTAAAACTCCGTCTTTGCAACGCCTGAGAAAATACCAGTCTACTAACGATCCTGAGAATACAAGTGGTTTGAAGAAGTGTCAAAATTAAAGTTGGTGAGTTCATAAGCGTTTTGTTTTAGAAAAACGGGTTCTTTGTTCTTTGAAAAACATGATGTGTTTCTCCAGAAAATCTTATATTTTCTGATGTGATGAATGATAAATAAAATGACTCTTACTAGTTCCTTCTGCGAGTACTTAGTGTATACTTATTATATACAATTCAGATCGAATAGACAATCGATTGTATGATTCTACCCCAAGCCCACAACCAAACAAGGAACAGGAAATGAGGCGGAAATCACACATCCCATTGTTTGTCGGATCTTCATTGTATATAACCCTGACGTATTCACCAGGTACTTACAGAGTTAACTGTAACAGTCCTTTGAGATATGATGAAAGTGTTCCTTAAGAAAATCCTATATTTTCTTAATAAGAATTATGATTATGCCAGTTCCTTCTATAACCACTTAGTTTATACTAGTTATATATAAACTAATATCGAACGAACAGTTGAATGTGTAAATTTGTCCTAAGCCCACAACCAAACAAGGAACAGGAAATGAGGCGGAAGTCGCACATTCCACTGCCTATCGGATCCTAATTATATATACCTCTAACGTATTCACCAAATAATCACAGAATTAACATTAATGATTCTTTTAGATATAATGAATATGTTTCCTTCAGAAAAT
This sequence comes from Lactuca virosa, assembly GCF_052849685.1. NCBI lineage: Eukaryota > Viridiplantae > Streptophyta > Magnoliopsida > Asterales > Asteraceae > Lactuca > Lactuca virosa. Next base: position 302,386,036 of record NC_136433.1, on the reverse strand, counting down.
CTTATATTTTCTTTAATATAATGATAACCACAATAGTTCCTTCCATACTTAATTAGTTTATACTAACTACATATAATCTAATAGCAAACGGACAGTTGAATGTGTGTTTTTGCCCTAAGCCCACAACCAAACAAGGAACAGGAAGTAAGGCGGAAGTCACACATTCCACTGCCTATCGGATATTATTTATATATAACTCTGATGCATAAACTAAGGAATTATAGAATTAACCATTAAAGGTCCTTTATGTTATACAAGTTTGTAAATAGGTGTTGAACATTTTGTAAATATATTCCTAGTTCCACTTACTCTATTGTAAAACATTGTTTTCAATAATAATTGTTATTGTTTTCAGAAAGTTAAATCGAACACTGTTTACCTTTAAAATAACAATGTTTATCATAGAAAATCCTATATTTTCTATAAAACCGACTTGTAGTCTTAATTGTTCCAAGACCGAAAAGCACAAATATAATTATCATACTTAGTTTAATGATACCTAGTTTTATTTATAAGAAAAACTAGCTGAAGATGTGTTTTCCCTGAAAACTCGATGTGACGATACTACCCTCCTATGATCGCTTAGTACATACGAGTTGTATATAACCGAGATTGAACAGAAAGTTGAATGGGTGAATCTTCCCTAATCCCACAACTAAACAAGGAACAGGAAGTGAGGCGGAAATCACACATTCCACTATCTACCGGAAATTCAATTTGATCTAACCCTATTGTATATACTGAGTAATTACATAGCTAATATCCCTTGAGAATGTTTAAGAAAACGTATATTACTATGTAAATATATCGTTGATTTCTCCTTGTGGGTTCTTATAACCATACTAATATGACAGATAACCTGATATGACATGAATCGTTTGTCAATATCAAAAATGACGTTTGTCACCCAGAACGACTGTATCTAATAGTCAGGGCGCGGGATCGTCAGTCCCGTATAGATCTATACACAAACTCACGCTCTCCCTCCATGACACTGTGGTTCATAAGGCTAGACTTCCACTGGTACTTATGTAAGCACGCGAAGACGTGTCTCAAAAATAACTTCTACGAATTTACAAGTAATAATGCGAAAACCTTTTTATAAATAACAAGTAATTTGTAAAAATATCCATTTGTTCCATAACTATACTTATTATAGTTTATAAATTTATTTCCATGTTTTAACAAGTTTCACGTTTAAATACATAATAATAGTAAGAAAACCATAATAAGAAAATTATATTTTAAAACACAAAATTTCTTGTGTTTTACTTGTATTCCCCCCCCCCCCCCTAAAAACATTGAAAAAGCTTGGAAAAATATGGGGGTATGAACTCACCTTTTGTGAATATCCGGTTGATGATACGGTGCAGTAGAGTTAAATCCACAAGTTAGTACTTCTGACAAAACTTGAATCATAATTTATATAAATATCAAAATTAAGTATAAATTAGACGTTATAATAATGATTAAAGTGTTAAACAACACTTAATTATCGTAAGAGGACTTACAATAATACTTAGAATATTGTTTGTGTGTTTTTCGTGCTCTTCGTGTTCTTCATGTTCTTCGTGCAAACTAGTGTTTTTATGTGTTTTCGGCCCAAAATATGATGATTGGAAGGTGTTTGTGAAGGATATCAAGAACAAAAGATGATACCTTGCAAGATTCTAAGAAGATATAAAGGATTTCGGTTGAAAGATGTAAGAATGACCTTGTTTTCGGGTCTTATATATATATATATATATATATATATATATATATATATATATATATATATATATATATATATATATATATATATATATATATATATATATATATATATATATATATATATATATTCATGGGTTTTCGGCCGAAAGCTCTAAGTCGGCTCACATGTTTTCGGCCGAGAACACTACCGAGGAGATAAGATGCGAGGGTTTGCGGTCCAAGAGGAAACCCTTCGGGGTAGTTTTCCACTGCCTCTCTCGTTTGCGGTCAGAAGTGTTTGTGGTCGTGAACCGTTTGCTGCCTTCGGTTTGCGGTCCGAAGAAGGAAGGTTGTCCGAGGTTTGAGGTCTAGGCGAGAATTCTCGGATTTTGTGTATTTCACTTCTAAATTTTTGAAACACTTTTACTAACAGGTTTATGTACACTAACATTATTAATTTAACTTAATTAAATTAACAAAACAATATGATTGACTTTTGTTGACCTTGGGTTGACTTTTGTTGACTTTGATTAACTGAAAATAATGGGTTGTTACACACACACACACACACACACACACAGAGAGAGATCTTGGTAAATATAGGAAGATATTTGAAGATCACCTGGATTGGATTTGGATTTGATCTCATCCATAACAAGTTGGTCCTTCAGTTCTAGTTAAGAAATATTTACCAGCAGTTCTGCTTAGTTAGAAAAAGGAGGGAGAGAGATATCACGAGATTGAGAGGAGAAGGGGAGAAGAAGGATTTCTTAAATTTTATTCAAGATATGATAAAATCTTCTTTGATTTGATTTGATTTGACTACTTGCATCATTAGGATTTAGTTACATATAAGTTGTTTGGGAACTAACTTAGTTAGGGACATAAGTTTTATAATGATTTCAAATTAGGAAGGAAAGAGGCCATTGAGATTTAGAAGGAAGAAGTAGGATTGCTTAATGAATTGTTTTTAAATATGATCTTATGGCTTATAAACGTTTAACGTTAACCATTTTCCATCGTCTTGGTTGGTAATTTAGCCAAATTTGATTCCTTTAAAAAAATATTTAAACAAGTTCACAGATGGAAATCAAATTTTTTTCGTTAAACGAAGTTGTCACTACTAGAAAAATACCCTTTAATGACATGCATTATGTGTCGTAAAAGGTACACATGACACACAAATGTGTGTCAAGGAAGCCCCTATGATAAAGGAAGACGACACACATTTGCATGTCGGAACCTTACGACGCACATTCACGACACACATTGTGTGTCGAGGAAGCCCCTGTCATAAAGGAAGACGACACACATTTTTACGTGTCATAATTTTACATGTTTTAAAAAATATTTTTTATAGATTTACTAATTTTCAAATTAAATGACAATTAATGTATCATAATATAAGATTGTTCAAACACAAAAAGCAATCCATTTCACAATATATAATATGTCAAATATAAATAATCATTCTAATGCTAAATAAATGTAATACATTGATATTAGCGGTTTTCCCTAACTATATAATATGGTAGTACATTTTCATACAATTAAGTTGCATAATTTTAGTATTTTGTCTAGTGCAAAACTCTTCTGATGCCATTTCTCTCGTTATAGCTCCAGTCTAGACTTTTTCCACTATCTGCATGAATGTTACGTGTATGTGTTAATTAGTTCCAAAATCTACCTCTGTAATAAAAGAATCCTTCTGCCACGTGTCTTCTTTTACAATTCATTTTCCATCTACCTAAAATTCCTCTTTTACCATTCTTCCTTTGGTGTCGTCGATCCTTAAAATCTTGTTAATCCCCTACCTTTCTTCGTTATTTCTTTTTTCAACCCTAATCGTCTTGTTCCTATCGCTGCGATTGAAAGTAACCCTAGGTGTCGTCGCTGCTCTGCCACCAGGCATGCTTGAATATGATGAAGACGAACTTAAAAGGAACGAAAACCCACATCAGAGCTTCTGAAGTTTTATAGTGTTCGATGATTTTGATCTATCTAAGGTTCATACCATTTTGCTCTCCGCACCACCATCGTGTACCACTCACCACCCTGTTCGTCTCCTCCTTCTGATTTCTCTTTGTGTTTTGTTGCAGGTTTCACGAAAAAAATGTTATCCGAGTGTTTGTTTTCTTATTTTTCAAGCAGGAGGAATCAGGCAATCATCATCTCGGGTTCTTACTCTTTCACTTATTAATGTTCTTTATTTATTTTCGTATGTGTGTTCTTATGAGACACCACATTGTAGGTGTTTTTTACAAGTTTGATTTTGGTTTGTAGAGACAACAATGGCTTCCATCGTCTCTACATCTCCATACCCGTGATTTCTCTATTTCCTTTTCGATTCTGACATTTGTTTGTTTGTCGTTGATTTGTGTAGTTTCAAGAACTTCAATATTCATTCAGCTTTGTTGTTAGATCAATTTTTACGTGTTTTATTTTGGCTTTCCTTGGCTTCCATTATAGGTTTTCCTTGATTTGTTGTTGATTTGTCTGATACATGTGAATGGTGTTTTTGCATCCTTCTAAGAAGGATGAATGGAGTGACAGTCTGAACCATCATCAAAATCAAATGATCCAGCGGTGTTCAAGAGAGTAGCGGGGCCATGCCATTGATTATACCATCAGGAAACCTCTTCGTGTCTCTCTAAACCATCATCATTATTCTATGTAAAAACCTTAGGCACCGTTTCCTTCCCATTTTAAGTTTTCTCTACTCACTCTCCTCTATCATTCATTTCTTATTCTTCTTCTTTATCAATTCAGTTTTTCATCGGTATTGTCTTGGTTTGATTGCACGTATGATGAAGAAGAAAGTTTTACTGCAGGTGTGATGAAAAACAAGAAGTTCGTTTTCAAGCCAACCGGTGGTTCTAAAGAAGAAGAAGCATACATGTCGGTGGTTCTAAAGAAAAAACAGAAAGTTTGTTCATGGATGGTAAATTAAACTCCCTTCTTCTGCATTCTTTATATAAGAGGATCGATCATTTGATGGGTAGGATTTAAAAGTTCTTTAGTCTACTTTGGGAGAATTTTTAATTTATTTGAATGTTCTAGCTATAAAGTTTCTAAAATAGTTTGGTATTTTTGTTTTGTTTTGATATGTAACAGAAGAAACATTCATCTATATTGGAGACATCGATTTTGTATACATGTTACTTGCCATATATGATTTCTTTATTTCTATGATATGTTGTGTGTTTTTTTGTTGGTTGTTGGTGTAGATTTCAATTTTTTTTTAAGATAAAGTAATTTTGTTATTATGGAGATCATGGATTTGAAAAACTGGTTGAATGTAGGTTAAGGGAAGGAGGGTTAGGGATAAATTGATATTTATTTTTATTGCAATTCATGTAGAAACACAACTGTTTACTAGAAAGGAATTTTTGCATGTGGGATCTATACCTTTTTTGGATGAAAATGGCATTTTAGTCAAAATAGAAAATTTTGGTTCCAGACTTTTTTCTACGGAAGGGATATTTTGGTCAAAATTGAAAAATGATGATAAGTGTTTGTTTACTCATTCTAGAATATATATTATCAAAATATATGGCTTTAAAAAATCAATGATTAGTTAGTAGTTCCTATCTCATAACATTTTTTATTCTAATTTATATAATGTTTTTATATTTTTTTTAATTATGCTAAATATACATTATATAATTACTTTAAAATAAGATAAATAAGTCATGTAATAAGCTAATTTTTATTCCATTTAACGAAGCATATATAAGTTTGATTGTTAAATTCAAAAACAACAAAATATTTTATTTTTTATTTGAAATATCTTCAAATTTTTATTTTCAATATTATTTACCTTTATAAATAATGATTTATTCTAAATTATTTTAATTGTGATTTAAAACATAGTTTCGTTAGGAAACTATATTTCAAATACAATGATTTTTTGGAAACTGACCGTTTAAAAATAATTATTGGCCGAAAAAAAAAACAATTTGCAGAGGAAAAATAATTGTCATTTGGTCAGCACAACCTAATCGTTGCACACCACCATACTTTTAAACTAAACCCTATACCCTAAACTTACATATGTATTAGAAACAAACTATTCGTTTAAAGGAAAACTTCTTGCCGAAATAAAACTTTTCAATGCACACATGAATGAAACTAATTGCCAAGATGAAATTATATGTCAAAGACTAACTAAAATAAAACTTTTCAATGCACACATGAATGAAACTAATTGCCGAGATGAAATTATCAATGACTAACTATTCAAAGTAAAAAATGATTAAAATTGTTAGTTTTATATAAAGATTGTAGACTTACAAATACATTCAAGTTTGTTCATTCTCAGTTTGATGCAATGACAATTAATAAGAGTCAATGGCAGACGTTATCGAATTTTAGTTTGTATCTCAAAGATCATGTTTTTCATATTGGTGATTATATGTTGCCTTATCTAGAGTTCAAAGTATATAAAACTTAAAATTGTTAATTATCAAAAGTCTAAACATAACTTATATCTTATTAACTTTATAGAATTTTTTGAATCTTGGATTTTTCTTTACTATTTTTAATTATTAATATTGTTTTTTTCATTTCTTACCCGTGGTTTCCACGGGTTGTAACCTAGTAAAAATAAATAAAGAAAGAAAACTTTATGTTAAAAATAATACTAATTGAACTAGCTGCTTAGATTTATCAACAAATTGTGAGTCATCAACAAAAAACATGCTTTATCATCAGCACCAATTAGACAAAGTTACCCCTTAACCTTGCATGTGTGATCACTTAAACAACAATGATTAGACATGTATAAAGAAAAAATAAAAACTATTTTTATGACCCAAATTGAAAATATATGAAAAACTAAGAGAGCAAAATCGTAATATACTCTTCAAAATTATAAAAAAAAACCATTAAGGATAAAAAATTTCTAATTATAGCATTGTACTTTGAAAGTACATTGCTATAATTAGGAACACTTTTCTTACTTTTTAAGTACAATGATCAAGCCAGACTAATTAAGTATTACAGAAATGGTCCCCTTTTAAGAAAAATGCAAGAGAATGAATGAAGTGTCATTAGTGGGTACTACCTACTCTTAAATAGAAGACAATCGTGAATTCTTTGTGGGTACTACCAACCATTTTTTGATGCTATTCAAATCAGCTGCTTTGACCGATGTTTGACCACTTGAACAGGATACTATATTTTCTGCATCTGGTACACGTACAACAACATCAGTTTCATTGTTGACTTTCTGTCTTTCAAATGGATATTGATCATTTAGTTTTACATTATCAGTAGATGATGATGGATATTTTGTGAATGGAGCAACCATTCCATTTGAAACATTCACATATGGGCCTTGATCCACAAAAGATTCTGGTCCATATGCGGAGGATTCTGTCACAGAATATATAATATATTACACATTTTTAGACTATATAAATCATAATAATGTAAAATAATTACCAAAGAGGAGTAATGAATTTTAAATTTTTTACCTTCTTTTATGTCTGGATGAAGGGGCTGCAATGAAGAACACCAAAGAACTCATTCACAACTCTCACCCACCTTATGGAAATCGAAGGAACAAGAAAAACAAATTAATATTGTAAACTAAATAAGGTCAATATTTGAGTATGAAACTTGAAATAATTAAATGCATACCAAAACTAGATGCAGTAAGACCCTCAAAGAAGGCAAGATGTCCTCCATGACGTGTTACAGCGAACACAATGTTTTTATTTTCTCTAATAAACATAAATCAAAGCATCTAATGGTGTCTTTGGGTAGGCTATTGACCATGATGACTACCATATAAGTATTCCATTCACATTTACCTACTAATAAGTGATGAAAATTAATCAAAATTGCAGCAGAATCAACTGCAGCAACATCTAGAAGAGGAATCATAACCTCTTTCACATGGGTGCTTTTTATCTCCTAGCACATTTTCAATAATATCCTGTATTACATAAAAATAAAATAATAATAATTTTAAAAAGCAAGAAATACTGAAACTTGGAAACAAAAGTGAGATGAACTATAAGCATACGTGCTCTTTTAAACCTAGAGTTTTTAAGCACTCCCATTGAAAGAAATGTCACAACTATTCGATTAATTGAGAGCCATGCAATAGGATGTACCTATCTAGTACTCGAGACATTAATTAATTTGATATTACATTATAGTTAACTTTATTAGAAAAATAAAAACAAAGCAATCGCAGCTGCATTACAGCTATACTTTTGGGATTATCTTCAGTGAGAAGTAAAACAACAACCTGTAACTAACAACCAAATGATCACATTGATTTGTATACAACTTGTAGGTGCTTTCAAGTTGTAATTGATGTTTATGATTGCTAGCTTTGAAGTTTATCCTTTCAAATTAATTTTCCACTTTACTTTTTAATTAATAATAGAATTAAACAAATAGATAGGATTGTTTAGTATCCGTAAGCATAATTTCTTTTTGAATATGTTTAGGTCAAGTGCATGTGAACATGGACCACTAACTAGTAAGAGATATTGCCAGTGATTCGTCACTTGATTTGGAGTGCAACACTGACTTGCAACCACTGACATTAATGCTTGGCATGCTTTCTTTCTCACTGACTACACTGAAGTACACTTTCATGCGATCTACAATTCATCATTCAAATGTTTTTGGATAATGATACTACAAAAAAAAACATTATAACCACTTTTTAACTACCTTCAATGCAGCAAGTGACTTTGTCAAAGTTGGAGGATGTCAAGCGAGGAAGTTCATCACAAGCCCACATTGAGAAAATGAGTAAACTGATGAATATACAGACAGAAAAACCCATACCAAGTGTTGACAAACTTTCACGTGCTAATTTAAGAATTTTATCAACACGCAAACCAGATACTGCAACCAGATTGAAGGTGAGAATTAAGATCATACCCCATAATCATATCTCCTTTTTATACTTGGAATCAATCGACAATATGTTGTCACAACACCTACATGTTTAAAGTTTATTCTTAACATACTCAATGACTTATTCAGAATCTTTCTATATAACATATAACATGAACTTAAAATAAAAATTTTGACACTTCAATTTAGAAGCTTTTAAAAAAAATTAGGATTTTACCTTTCAAAATCAACTTGGGAAGAAAATGATGAACAGTTCGGGAGGGTGGTCCGATTCTCTTGAGATGGGGGAGGTTCGTCACAGAGGGCGGGAATAATTGGAGGAGTTGTGGTCGGAGGTAGGTAGTGTGAGGGTTTAATCATCGGTGGATGGTCATGCTCGGTCCACCAATGATGTATTAGTCGTCGGACGTGGAATAAGAACCGAAAGTGTAGAGATGAGAGGGCGATAGGACTAGAGGGGTGCAAGGTAGGAAGAAAGGGAGCATGTTTCGTTTTTTTTTTTTTTCATTCTAAACCGGTGGCCCTTTTTTTGTAAGTCAAGAGACTCTGAGGGTTCACGAACGTACAGAGAAGGCCAAGCAAAAGAGGCAAGGAAGCATAGGTTACCTGCGATAGATTTGGTGGATATCGTTGTACGGTTTTTTGAAGGATTTTGTGAGATCTGGAGAAGAAGGGTCGACTTCGTTCACCGTTGCCATCCTCTTCTTTCCCTCAAGCCACCATCTCGAACCTTGTTTGATGTTTCGATAGAGAGCAATGGGGAAATTGAGCTCGAACCAAAGATGTGTGAAAAAATCCCTAGAATCATGATTTTGTGCTCAGGAATACACGGGCATGCGTTTTGTTAAAAGAAATATAAAACGACATGTCCACACGAAACACGTTGTATAATAGGGCACACACAAATGTGTCTCATGTATCCTTCAAACTTTGGAAAACTAAAATTATTTTTAGGACACGCAAAAAATGTCTATCGTAAATTAGTGCATGTCATTGTTCGCGTGTCGTTAAAGAGTTGTTTTCTAGTAGTGTGTGTTGGAACAGTATTTAGAGTTTTGTGTTCAAATGACTTTATTTGATAGATTTCACGAACCGGTTATAAAATTTGGATTGAACATTAAACACAAGTCTTATATTCAAATGAATTTTCCACTTTTCAAATAAGACATGATTATATTTTTTAAGAAATTATAGATATTAAATCTTTTATTACTTATAATTAATATATGGGATCGTACAATAGGTCTTATTTTTACCAATTGTTGCATTCACCCCCTGTTAAAAGAATTTCGTCCCGAAATTCAACTTATAGTCGGGGTTGGGTAACTATGAACAATTGGGGGGGGGGGGGGGTACCTTTATTTCATTTGATCTTCGTGATATTCTTCTATAGTCACCTTGCGTATGAAGGTCATTAATGACCTAAGATCGAATAGTTGATCGAATGATTGACTGTAGTCTAAGCCCATTGTTGATACATGAAAGTGACACTCGGCAGCTATGAAGATTAATTCGAAGTGAAGACCTGATTTTTGGAGTTGCGAAGATTTCAAAGAGAGAAGTGATAGAGAAGAGTTGCTTATCTAAAGACTTGACAACAAACCTGGATATCGGAGATAACGAGATGCGATGACTTTAAGCCTTTTTTCTTTTGTGGGCACCACAATGCCAGTTCAGTAATGATAACCTTTCTGACGATTGCTTGCTGGGTTGGTGTTGCTAGTCCAAGCATGGGAGCATGGACATCTTAATAAAGATTACTTTATATTATATTATTTGGGGACTTATACTATCACTTCCTATAAATAGACAGTCTTGTAAAACTTAGAAAGTGTGTCTGATCTTCATCTTCCTTGTAATCATTTCAAGAAAGATATAAATCTCCTTATCCTTTGTTTGAATGCAAACCAAGTTATGATTCAACAAGTATTCTTCTTACTTGCATAATTTCTATATTTATTATTGCTAAGCTTCACAAGATCCTCGAGATTAACTTACATTCTGCACTATAATCTCATTTTCATTTAAGTTCTTCTCTCAACAATTGGTATCATAGCCATAGTGGTTGTTTTAAACTTTCTTTAAAAAATTGATAATCTTTTCTAAAGAAAAACTCAAATTTAAAAGGCCTTCTATACCACTAAGCTCATCTATTTAAAAATCAAGGAAAATGGCACAACTTTACTCATTAAATGTATCTAACAGTGTTGTAGGTTCTAACGAGCTCCAATACTTGTTCCAAGAGAATATCATCACTGGTCTCAATGTATAGGAAGATATTTACGGAGACTTGGTAAGGAGTTGTGGAGATCTGTAGAAAAAGGACCACATGTACCTGTCCTTACACCCATTGTCACTAATGAAACTCAAACCAGACTTGGAGGTGGTCAAGCTACAATGACCAGACCTACCAACAATGAAATAGACAAGATGGGGAAAGAAGAAATTGCTTTCTATGAAATCTCTTATTGAGTTCCTCCTGACAGTTCCGATCTGATTATTACCTACAAATCTGCAAAAGAAATATGGGATGTTCTTAAAAATATTTATGAAGGAACAGAGCAAGCTCAAGACAAGAAGCTGACTACTACCTTGAACGATTTAAACAACTTCAAAGCTCTCCCTAGAGAAAATCTTGACGATTCTTTCAAGAGACTTAACCTCATCGTCACCAAACTCTCAAATACATGTACTACTCGAAGTGAATCGTGGAAAAGATGATATTTCAAGGAGACAGGAAAATCAAAACTCTGTCATTATACAAACTCTACGGTGAACTCCAAGCTCAAGAGTCTACGGTGATGAAATATCACATGGATCTTAGCGGACCACTTGCCTTGGTCGCTCACTCACCACAGTCAACCAACAGACCTCTTCAGTATCCTCATACCAGAGATCCGTGATACTAAACCCTATATCATGACACACTACATTCATATGAACCGGAGATGAAACCAGATGACAAAGAAGACTTATAACATGCTTTAGCATTGGTTAGTAAACAGTTCAACAGGCTCCCTCCACCCAACTACCATAAATATCAACACTTCATCAGACTACCTTTTAACCGAAGCTATAATCCATAGAAAAACACTCCTCATCGCTATCCTCAACCTTCAAGATACCCTAGAAATTCATCATACCAACCACGGCCTCAGAAAGCACCCTTGATGATTACCTACTTCGCTGAACCACCAATAGAAGACAAACCATTTGGCACCACAAATGTCACTGAAGAGAAGAAAGAAAGAGTCCTTATATGTCATAAATGTCACAAGGAAAATCACTTTTCTAGAGACTGTAAGGCTAATGTGGTAAAAGACAAAGCATTCTATCTTATAATGGCTCAGTAGGTTGATGACAAATAAAGAGCGATCGAAAAAGCATATGTAGCACAAGTGAGGAGAGACCATCAAGTATGGTCTTCAAGAGATTAAGATGATGAAACATATAATAAGAGAAAACGAGGCAAGATGTGTATTGCTGCAAAGAAAAGTGATGACATTGAAGATGTATCTGCAAGACTAAATAATAACTACTTCTTCATGGAAAGAGAAGGGAGCATCAACATCGTTCAATAGGTAAACGTTATGATTTAGTCAAGCAATTATAATATGCATGACTGCGAACCACATCTAGAAATGTTTACTCAAACGTTTACTAACGTCCTTACATATTATAACAAAGCCTTAGACGAAAAGAACATAGTGACCCAATAGTTGTACCACTTGAGAGGAAGACTAGAAGACAAAAAACTTAAGGTCACTATGTTAGAAATGAATCTAAAACTAGAAAAAGATGCTAGGTTGCTTAGTGAAACTCATTTAGATGTTTCTTTTAATCAACGAGATTTAGCTCGAGCTGAAATTGTACGTTTGAATCAATAGAAAAGCTCTTTAATGAAAGTGGAGGAATTGAAAATCTTGTCAATAATGGGTCAGTAGATAATACATATAATTGGGGCTGGTCCAATAGGTACAATACAGGCGAGAAATCTCCAACTCGATTTGATGAAGAACATCCTTATGCTCCACCAGACAGGACCTTCCAATTCCCAGTTAATGGCAAGACCTATCCTAAAGACATCTAATGTCATTATGGAAAACTTCGTGTGTTGAGCAACAACTATGTCAATTAAGAGATTCTCCCATAAACATCAAGACTCTCTGATGATTGTCATTCCATAGCAGTCATTGGAACAATCTACCCTAGATCAGGATCCGAAGTAGACGAAGAAATCATTCTGGAAGGACCAAACATGTCCCCAAAATCCTATTTTGACGAAGAGATAATCTTAGAAGGACCGGACTTACCTTTAAAAGCAGATCTCCCTGAAGTTGTGACTAATGCCTCCTATTTGGTATTTCACTCTTCTACTAAAACAAAAGTCTCACTGAAGACTTCTATTAAGTCAACTACAAAGATTCAAACTCGTCCACAAGGGGTAAGTGTCATACCCCGAAACCGATGGCGGAAACGTTCCGGGGCGGAGGATGTCATGTGTACCATCACAACCAATGAATAATAGCAATCATAGCAACACAACCAGTATAGTGCATACTAAAATAAAAATGTTTACATCAGTTCTGAAACTTGTTTGAATTACATCATATAACTTGTATGAATATAAACATTAAACTCTTATTGCTTCAACTCTTCAAAAACCCAGCAGGTACCTGTCTACTGATTTCCTGAGAATACAAGCAGTTTAAAAGAGTATCAGCATAAAGCTGGTGAGTTCATAAGCGGTGGTTTGTAGTGAAAATCGTTGATGAGTTCGGAAAATATTTGAATAGTTTCAAGAAAATCCAATATTTTCCTTAGTGAAAACGTAGTGTTATCAGTTCCGTAATAAACCATGAATATCTGTATGTTTCCAAGAAAATCCGATATTTTCTTTAGTGAAAAGGGTAGCGTTATCGATTTCGTATAAAAAACCATGAATGTACGTTACTGAAAACTGTAGTGATATGCGAGAATACTACGTCATGTGACTAGCTAAAACTAATCATTGAGAGTAAGTATTTTATATGTGAAACCATTGCATAATCGGTTCTGTTTGAAAAACCCTGGCCTTAGCCAGAATACGTAGTGTGTATCAGTTCTATTTAGTAAAAATAGAACTGTTGAAGAGTGTTAAGTTGTAAACTAAAGGTGATTTATACATAATGTGAGTCGTATAACCATGCTTGATATGACTAGTGACCTTTCCAACGTTCTTCAGGCGTCGAGTTAAATGACATTTGTACATCTCAGGCATGCCCGCCTAACTGTAGCTAGCAGTCAAGATGTAGGATTGTCAGTCCCGAATAGATCTATTCACAAATCTCACGCTCTCCCTCCAGGAGACTCTGGTTATACAGTGGTAGGATTTATCCCTGTACAGTTTGCATGAATAGTGAATAGCTTGTATTCCCCCCTGAAAACATTGAAAATATGGAAAAATATAGGGGTATGAACTCACAGTTCTTGTTGTGAAATCGTTGACTGAAATGAAGATCCTCGAGTTGTTGCACGCGACACTTAACGGAATCCTATTATCAAATAAATACGTATATGTATCTAAATTAGAGATTTCGTTAGATAACGTGTTAGAGATACACTTGAATTCGGTTGAGGAATGGTACCGGGACTTGATCGAATCAAAGAGGGTGAGTTTTCAGCCAAAAGCACCACCAAAAAGATGTTTACGGCCGTGATCTATAGTTTACGGTTTCTGAAGGCTCGCCGATTTTACGGCCGTAAACGTAAGAACAGAGTTTACGGTCTTTGAAGGTTGGACCGTAAACTCAAGAACAGGGTTTACGGTTCTTGAAGGTTGGACCGTAAACTCAAGAACATGGTTTACGGTTCTTGAAGGTGGACCGTAAACTCAAGAGAAATGGTTCTGATTGCTGATGTCGAAGAGACGAACGTTTCCAGACGTTCCAAAGTGACTCCAAACGTGGTTTCTCGATGTTTTCCGAAGCTTGAAGGCGTTTTGAGTGTTTACGGTTAAGATTCTTAGAGAGAGAAGGAGAGAGTTTTTGGCCAGAAATGTTCTAATGAAGGTGGAGGCATCGTATTTATAGGGGTGTTGTGGGGGGTCCACTCTTCACTGACCGTAAACAGGTTAACGGTCGTAAACGAGTTTACGGCCGTAAACACGTTTACGGTCGTAATCTCATTTAGACCGCAAATGCTTGATTTTTCAAGATATTCGGGTTTCCGTGTGATTTTTCGTTCCAACTCGTAAATAATTTAATTAAATATAACTAGATTATTTTCTAAACCAAAAATTTTGACGGAAAAGTTAGCAATTTCGAAATTTTATTAACGAAACTCGCGTAACGGAAACGGACAAAGTTTCGGGTTGTCACAGTAAGAATGGACAAATTTGAAACAGGACAGCGCTACAAATGTCATGAAATCTATAGTTCTGGTGACTCCTCTCCAAGACCTTTACCAAAACCCAGACTTTTCAAAAGCAAAAGACCTAAATTGAACATATCTAACATTATGGCATTGTGAAAAGCCAATATGAGTTAAATCTCAAGGTTACTGAGAACAAAAGGTCACCATTTTAAAAAGAAAACATTTTCAAAAGACTCTAGGGTAGAAAAATCTCTTCAAAACAAATATGCGCAAAACAATTTTGTCAAATGAAACTGTTCGTAGAAATTAAAAGGGAATCAAAACCTCAAAAGTCCCAACAAAGGTCTCAAAGTCCCAAACCACTGAAATACAATGACACCTCAGATGTTATTCCTATGAACAAAAAACCTGATCAAAATCTCAAATCAGTCATGATTGATGACAATGCAATTATCAATCAAACGAACAAAGAAAAGTATGAAATGAAAAGAAATTTTAAGAAACATATTGATTATGTTCCGAGATCTAGACCTAGGAAAACATAGTGGATAAATGAAGAGAAACTCACATTTACCTCTTATCCACCCATTAGGAAAAATACCTTTAGATATAAGAAAAAGGATTTTATCTCAAAAAGGATTTGGAAGAAAAAAGAGATAAAGAACAAAACATCGTCAAAAGTTTCAAATTCTCACACCACAACAACATCCCACACTGCAAGTTTTAACGAATTTGTTAAGAAATCATATTATGTTTTTGCAGGCCCCAAACAAGTTTGGGTGCCCAAATTAACTAACTAATCATGCATGCAATGTGCAAGGAGGATCACAAAATAGAATGGTTAATTGATAGCGCCTGCTCCTTACACATGACGGGAAGGTTGAAATACCTTCATGAGTTTAAGGCAGTCACACATGGTGGTCATGTAACTTTTGGAAACGATGCAAATGGAACCATTCGAGGATATGGCGTTCTAACAAATGGAAACTTTTCAATTCATAGGATTGCCTAAGTTGAAGTATTAAAACACAGTCTTATTAGTGTTGGGAAACTCTACAAGGTTGGTCATCGTGTTGAACTCGATGATGAATACAGTTACATCATGACGTAAGATGGATCAAGTTGTCTAATAAAATCAAAGGCTACTACAACAATGTTCCCATTAGACACATCTCTAGTCATCGGTAAACCACAACTGTGTCTATTATCAAAAGCAGTCTGCAACGTCAGTTGGTTATCGCACCGAAAACTTGCTCACCTCAATTTTTGGTATATCAACAATATGGTTACTAGAGAAATGGTGTGAGGATTTCCTCTACTCAAATTTGATAATAACATGTTATGCTCTGCTGGTGAGTGTGGAAAAAAATCAAAGGCAAGTCACAAGTCAATATTGGATTAATCCATTGCTGAACCTTTGGAGTTACTGCACATTGAACTCTGTGGTCCATCCACTGTCTCCAGTATACATCACAAGAAGTACATATTATTCATCGTTGATGATTTCACTCTCTTTACTTAGGTATTCTTCTTAAGACTGAATTCAAATACACCGCAGACTTTGATTAACTTCATTAAGGAAATAGAGTTGCAGATCAAGCTTCCCATCAGGAAGATCCGAAGCGACAACGACACAGAATTAACTAAACGAATTTTGAATGACGTTTTGGTGTCTAATGGAATCTATCATAACTTCTCAGCACCATACACACCACACCAGAATGGCATGGTTGAAAGAAGGAACAAAACTCTTGTAGAAGCTGCCAGATCAACGCTCAATTTTGCAAATCTACCTCTCTACTTTTAGGAAGAATCAATTGCAACCGCGTGCTTTCTAAAAAACTAAAGTATCATCAACAAAAGTATTAACAAGACTCCTTACGAAGTTTTGAACAATCGTAAACCTAGTTTTCATTTCTTTCACATTTTTAGATGCATGTGTTTTGTAATTAATAACAAGGATCAGCTGAGCAAGTTTGCACCCAAATCAGACGAATGAATATTCTTGGGATATTATCCAAACAATGTTCTTACAGAGTTCGTTTTTGAGGAACAAGAGTTATAGAAGAATGTTTTGACGTGAAATTTAATGATTTCTATGTTCGGAAGACTACTCCTCTCAATGAAAGAAAATTTATCATGGAAAATGATATTCCTGTCCAGTCCGGACCACTCAACATTGTTGAACTCAACTATATACTCTTTTAATTTAATTCTTCAGATAATGCGACATTATCTAAGATTATGGTCTTACTATTGGATTAGATGTCTAAGCCCATAACTATTATTGGTATGTACTCGACCCGAGAGTAGTATGGTCCATTTGGGTTGCATAACACCAGGACAATTTGTTAGGATGGACTCTTGAGAGAAGGTTATATATGGTTTATTAATATATTATAAGTTCTAATATATTAATATGAAATCATATGGTTTAATTAGTATTGATCAAGAATTAATTTGGAATTAATTTTGTGATCAAAAGACTCTAATTAAATCTATGGGGACTAATTATGGTAATTACTTATATTTATATGTGTTGGGCTTATGATCCATGTTGGACCAAGTTTATGTATGGATACATAAAGAGTTGGGCCACATTAACCATGGATCATAAAACCCATGGGTATGGATTTGGGTTATACCCATGACCCTTGGAATCCTACATATAAGTAGGTCACTCCATCGCCAAAATCGCCACTAGTAGTTCTTGGAGCTCTTGGAGGTGTTTTTGGTGCATGGAGATTCTCTCTCAAGAGCCACCTTTGTCCTAGGTGAGTTGTGAGCCATTTGAGGCATTCATACTTTTGGTGCTAAGCTCTTAAGACCAAATACATCAAGATTTCAAGCTACATAAAAGGTATGTTACCCTAACTAGTATCTTGTATGGTATATGTCAATTGCATGCTAGTTATAGGCTTAATACCTTGGAAACATCGTTGCATGTATAATTAGTGAAAACATAGATCCAGGTATTTAGGGTTGTATGTGCACCATAGGATGTTGTAGTATACAAAACCCAACACTTACCTACTGCACAACTTCAACACATGGAAGACTCTGGACCATCCATCATTGAAGACTCCTCACACTTGACTTCCACTTCGTTGGTTGAGGGGGCAAGCATATCACTCAATCCAACCATCATGTAACACCCATAAAATTTGAGCCAAATTAAAACATTTTAATCATTCAAAAACCATTACGTTCATACAACTCGTTTTCAAAATAGTTTAAACATCAGAGTATCCCCCATAACCATATCACATAAATCATAAAACATGAGGAGCGGTACGATCACGCCTTCGCCTTTCCACCATCTCCTGAAGTACCTGAAACAATTCACTGAAAAATGTAAGCCCGAAAGCTTAGTGAGTTACCCCCAAAATACCAACCACACATATCACACTCATAACATATCATAAATAGAACAACCATGAACATCGGGTCTACTGTGTGACTGGTCCGCCCGCACCGTGCCTTCAGTCCACCTGGTCCACCCTCCGAGTCTAGCCATGTACGTCGAGTCTACAGTGTGATTGGTCCGCCTGCACCGGGCCTTCAATCCACCTGGTCCACTCTCTGAGTCTACAGTATGACTGGTCCTCCCGTACCGGGCCTTCAGTCAGGCCTGGTGAACTACCCGAGCCTCGGCACGTCTGGTCCGCCGTCTTGGGGCCTTCAGCCTATCCGGACCGCTCGATGGGCCTTCGGAATATCTGGTCCGCCCTGGGTATGTTGGCCTTCAGCACAAAGCAGGACCCGCCTCAACCCAACCCCCGTCAAACAACCATGTGCAAATAAAACAATCAATCACATAACAATCCTCAACCAGACAAAGAGTCTAACAGATCACATAGCATATCAACATCCTAACCAGGATTCCGACCTAACCGGTCACTAGCATAACATTACCCTATATCCCGGGTACCGACCTTAACCAGGTCACTAACATAACATCATCCTAAATACCAGGATGTAGATCTAGCAAAACAATAACATAACAACCAATACCCGGATTTCCATCCGATAAAGGGCGGGCCTTGGTGCCGTAGACCCTGTCGATATAGAGAGGATAACTCACCTCGCAATTTCCGACTGAAAGGATAAGATCAGCTGCTCCGATCACCGACACGAACTCCACCACCGAACACTACCAAAGAACCAATTCCATAAATACCAAAATCACCAAAATACCCTTGGACATCAAACTGGTCAACTCTTGGTCAAAGTCAAAGTCCTCAGTCAAAGTCAACCTCCCTGACTGACTCTACTCGCCGAGTCGACCCGTCGACTCGTCGAGTCCCTATACTCAGAAATTCCCATAACCCGAGTCTACTCGCCGAGTCACCCCAAGACTCGTCGAGTCCAACGATCTCCGAGTCCCATCCTATCCAACGCACTGAGTCACCCCTCGACTCACTGATCTGCGACTTAACCAAAAGGGGTTAGGGGTTCTGCGACCAGACTCGTCGAGTCCAAGAACAGACTCGCCGAGTCCACGACAATCTTCAATAGACTCGCCGAGTTGTTCTTCCAACTCGTCGAGTCCAAGCTCATCATCATAAGACTCGCCGAGTCACCCATGCGACTCGCCGAGTTACTACGTGACTCAAAGTCTGATCTCTAGCCCGACTCGCCGAGCCATCTCCCAGACTCGTCGAGTCCATACGTGGATTCCCAAAATCTCGAGACACAGAGCTGCTCCTTTGCTCCAAACAATAGATCGGGGTCTCTAGAGTCCATTAGCAACATAAAGTTGCTACCTTTACGTGCTTCTTGCCCCATAATACCAAAAACCACGCTAGAAAGGGACTTATCTCTTGGGGAAAGGCTTTTGCATAGCAACCAAAAGGGCTTTCTGCATCTTTGATCCAAATAGAGGTCAGATCTGGAGTTTCAACTCCAAATCTAACTTATACACCAAGATCTCATCATATCATCTCCAAACAAGCCCTAAAACTTCCATGAAAATGGATCTAGAAAGGGGAAAGCCAACGATAACGATTCATTACCTCCAAAACGACCTCCTGCTGAAGAGTAATCTGAATCTCCACAAATCTCCTTGATCCAAGCTTCTTGATCTTCAAGATCTCTTCACAAAACACTTAACAATGCTCCAATTTGCTTCCAATGGCTCTCACTCACGATTCTAGGGTTTCTAGGTCTCAAAGGGGGCTAGGGGAGCTGAGGGGAGGACATTAAGTCCTTTAAATAGGGTGCAACCCCGAAGATTAGGGTTTTTCCTCGACCAGCACTGACTCGTCTAGTCCAGCCGCTGACTCGCCGAGTCAGGCCACTTAACCCCGTGCCACGCACCCGCTTCGACTCGGCGAGTCAAGAGACCTACTCGCCGAGTCCCTTCCTTTATTTTCACTTAGCACCCTTCAACTTCTTGCTTCCGAACTTGGGATGTTACAATTCTCCCCCACTTAAATTAGGCTTCGTCCTCGAAGCCTGCGGCAACACGAACTTCCGGATGATACTCCCACAATGCATCCACTGATCTCAAACCGGCCCAGATTCCTTCAATCACTGCTATCGAATCCCTAAAATCCATCTCTTCCCTTGCAGGGTCCTGATCAACTGCTTCAAGCCGGCCATCGGCTTCTTTTCTCTGATGACAACACTCATCAACTAAGTGCCACCTGAAGACACTACCTTACTTCCGTCTTACGCATTCATTCGCAACCTGCGAAAACTGGATACCACAACACCCACTGAGCTCCGCCAAGACACTAATTCATCTTCCTTCGCCCAAGATTGGCGATAACCCTGACAACTTGCAACCTGGAACGAATCCTCATGATGGAATACCCCAGGTTGGAATACCTCCACATACATAACCTAAGCCTACAACCATACTCGGAACTAAGGACCTTGTCCTTGCGTCACCCTCGAACCCTTCGGTTCGACACAACGGAGTGCAATCCACCCACACTTCCCTATTGCGATCTCTAGGTCCTTGACCTCCTACTGTAATATCCTTATGCAGTCCTCAGCACCGGTCCAGACTGCTCCCGAGTCTGTTATCCTGCTGAATCACCTTACTCTGTCCCATTCCCCGATCTGGAACCACTATCCTCCTCCTCTTCCAAGGAGACCGAAAACATGCCTGCGCATCATCCAACATTGCCACAACCTCAACGGGCATCTAACCCGTATGTGCTTCCATATATCTGGTACACTCCTAGTGCTTACTACCAATAACTGAAGCACTTTCGATCATCCATTTACTCCACTGCCTCCCTTTCAGAG
This sequence comes from Lactuca virosa, assembly GCF_052849685.1. Taxonomy (NCBI): domain Eukaryota; kingdom Viridiplantae; phylum Streptophyta; class Magnoliopsida; order Asterales; family Asteraceae; genus Lactuca; species Lactuca virosa. Next base: position 302,364,847 of record NC_136433.1, on the reverse strand, counting down.
GACCCACACTCCTTCCGGAGTTACATACCTTTCCTTTCCAGGAAGTCTACTCCACAACCATAACCGCACTTATAAGTGCCACTGAGCTAAACTCCACTCTACCGATCTACTAACAAATACAGAGTCTTCAGCATGACTGGACCGCCCTTCCAGGCCTTCAGCCTATCTGGACCACTCTCAGAGCCTTCAGCATGTCTGAACCGCCCTCCTGGGCCTTCAGCCTGTCTGGACCGTTCCCTGAACCTCCGGCCGACTCCATCGTCATGATCAATACTTGGGGCCAGACCGTATCGATTACTATTGCATGGTGACTTATTCACTCATTCTCCTCCTATCGATCCATGAACACATACAGAGTCTTCAGCATGACTGGACCGCCTTCCCAGGCCTTCAGCCTATCTGGACCACTCTCAGAACCTTCAGTATGTCTGGACCGCCCTCCTGGGCCTTCAGCCTGTCTGGACCGTTCCCTGAGCCTTCGGCCTGACTGGTACGCCTCCCGGCCTTCAGTCTATCCGGACCGCTCAAATGCCGTCGCACATCACCCTGAACCATTCCTTCTGGGAATCCCTCCCATGCAGTCTGTTCTAGCCCTCTAGGGGTTTCGAACTCCACATTCGTTCTATGAATCTTTTACCCCGGCCTGATCCCAGGCCTCTCAACAATCAATCACTTTCTCTGAAAACCATGGTCTGTTCCCTGCCCCACATGTCTATCTCCACATTCTCGGCTAGCACAACGCTGAAATCCAACAGCTAACCATCCCTGGATGCATGTTGTTCCACCGGAGAATTTTCTAATTCTCCCCCACTTAGTGCATCGACTACTAACCACCGTTCCCAAAACCGGCATGGCTCAAACGCCCTTACTCCATATATTCCCTCTTATCCATGAACTGACTCCCTTGGGAGTGAGTAACCTTTACCGTGTAACCCTTCCGCCATCGCACACCTGAACTCCAAGGAAGTTCGAATCTAAACTGAACACTCCTCGCAACGCAGTCGCTATTCCAAGCAACGAGATCATATACCTTATCTTTCGACCAAGAATCCTCCTGAACACTAACTACCACTCCTAACTACTAAGATCCTCAATCATACTATGAAACATGCGGAACAATGCAGACAGATTTACAATACTACACAATCAACAAGATAACAAGATATCAAAAAGGCAACATACCAGCAGCTGCATCCGGCTCTGCCCTGACCTCCTCTGATGTAAGCTGAAAAGCGCGTCCCTGAGCCCTCGGAGGCTCCGCTCCACCCTGACCCCTGCCAGTAATCCTCAAAGTGGCCGGTGCTAGAGCCTGCACCGTTCCTGCAGCAAACTGTGGGCAGTTGGCCCTCAAGTGTCCAACCTGATGGCAATGATAACAAATCCTCATATACTGCACTGGGGCTGACTGACGGCAATCCCTCGCATAATGCCCCTCTCTTCCGCACTTGCGGCACGCACCACCAGACCTACAAACTCCGGTATGACCCTTCCCACACTTTTCGCAAGTGTGGCTACTCTGACTCCCAATCCTGGAGTCAACGGTTTTGAACCGTTTCGGCGCCGACTGCGACTGCACTAGGGCCTGCCTCTGCTCTCGCAACTGCAACTCAATCTCTAACTCCCGCCGCCTGGCGGCCTCCTGCAGCTCTAACAAGGTATCACACCTTTGCGTGGACACAAACTGCCTGATGTCCCTCTTGAGCATACTCACATATCGGGACATCTGAGCCTGCTCTTAAGCAAACTCTGGGCAAAACATCGCTCTCTCAGTAAAAATCCTGGTGATCTCCGTCACCGACTCTGAATCCTGCTTTAGCTCCAGGAACTCCTGAGCCAACCTTTCTCTCTCAACCCGTGGAACATAACGGGTATTGAACATTTCCCAGAACTGATCCCATGTAACCGCAGCCCGCTGCACGTCAGAATAAGATCCCGTAGTCAACCTCCACCAATCCTTCGCTCCGAGCCTCAAAAGGTTCAGAGCACACCTCACGCTCTGATCAGCAGGGCATGAACACGTGAAGAAACATCCCTCCACGTCTGACAACCACCTCATAGCAACGATCGGATCCTGAACTCCATCGAAAGTAGGGGGCTTCGTATTATCGAAGTCCCGATACTGAAAACCTCGACCGGTTCCTCCCCCTGCCACTGCTACAGCCGCTGTAGCTACCGCGGCAGCCGCCTCCGCAAGAGCTACATAGCGCTCATCAAAGTACTCAACCATGGCAGTCTTGATCGACCCAAACATTTCCGGCAACTCGGCCCGGAACATAGCAGCAACCTCATCATGCAGGATCTCACGAATCCTGGCATCCAACTCGTCCGTACTCATCTGACCAAAGACCTCGGGTGGTACTGACGCATCCTGACCACCCTCTCCATATCCTGATCCCGAACCGGATCCTGCTCCGAAACGCCTCGTAATCGCCATACTGCAATACACCAACGAGACCCTTAGACACATCTCATAATCACCCGGGGACTATCTCATAACCGATACCCTAGAGAGTTGTGACTTCCTTGATACGCGTATGGGTCCTGTGCTTTCAGTAGTACGGGCCCATACTACCTTCCACACCTACCCATATTTGTCTCAAGTATCACCACAACACTCTAACCATATATACACACCCGCTCAATCCTCACTCCTAGAGGAAAAGTTGCATATCTCAAATAAGGAAAACCCTAGGCTAATAGGCATCACATAATCAGGCAATTCTATCATGCAATTCCTGAAGATCCCTAGCCTAGTACTAGCATGCTGTTCTAACATATCACATAATCAAATAACTTGTATGGTATTTTGGGGTCTACTTACTGGCTCTGGCTGATCGTACCCTCTGCATCATCCTTTACTTATTTCGAAAACCTTTTGAAAACCATTTTGAAAATCCCTCCTTGATTTGAGACTGGATTCACACGAATGTTCCTCCAATTCACTCAAACCAAAGCTCTGATACCAACTTGTAACACCCATAAAATTTGAGCCAAATTAAAACATTTTAATCATTCAAAAACCATTACGTTAATACAACTCGTTTTCAAAATAGTTAAAACATCAGAGTATCCCCCAGAACCATATCATATAAATCATAAAACATGAGGAGCGGTACGATCACGCCTTCGCCTTGCCACGATCTCCTAAAGTACCTGAAACAATACACTGAAACTGTAAGCCCGAAAGCTTAGTGAGTTACCCCCAAAATACCAACCACACATATCACACTCATAACATATCATAAATAGAACAACCATGCACATCGGGTCTACTGTGTGACTGGTCCGCCCGCACCGGGCCTTCAGTCCACCTGGTCCACCCTCCGAGTCTAGCCATGTACGTCGAGTCTACAGTGTGATTGGTCCGCCCGCACCGGGCCTTCAATCCACCTGGTCCACTCTCTAAGTCTACAGTATGACTGGTCCGCCTGCACCAGGCCTTCAGTCGGCCTGGTCCACTCCCCGAGCCTCGGCACGTCTGGTCTGCCCTCTTAGGGCCTTCAGCCTATCCGGACCGCTCGCTGGGCCTTCGGAATATCCGGTCTGTCCTGGGTATGTTGGCCTTCAGCACAAAGCAGGACCCGCCTCAACCCAACCCCCGTCAAACAACCATGTGCACATAAAACAATCAATCACATAACAATCCTCAACCAGACAAACAGTCTAACAGATCACATAGCATATCAACATCCTAACCAGGATTCTGACCTAACCGGTCACTAGCATAACATTACCCTATATCCCGGGTACCGACCTTAACCAGGTCACTAACATAACACCATCCTAAATACCAGGATGCAGATCTAGCAAAACAATAACATAACAAACAATACCCGGATTTCCATCCGATAAAGGGACGGCCTTGGTGTCGTAGACCCTGTCGATACAGAGAGGATAACTCACCTTGCAATTGCCGACTGAAAGGATAAGATCAGCTGCTCCAATCACCAACACGAACTCCACCACCGAACACTACCAAAGAACCAATTCCATAAATACCAAAATCACCAAAATACCCTTGGAAATCAAACTGGTCAACTCTTGGTCAAAGTCAAAGTCCTCAGTCAAAGTCAACCTCCCTGACTGACTCTACTCGCCGAGTCGACCCGTCGACTCGTCGAGTCCCTATACTCAGAAATTCCCATAACCCGAGTCTACTCGCCGAGTCACCCCAAGACTCGTCGAGTCCAACGATCTCCGAGTCTCATCCTGTCCAACTCACTGAGTCACCCCTCGACTCACTGATCTGCGTCTTAACCAAAAGGGGTTAGGGGTTCTGCGACCAGACTCGCCGAGTCCACGACAATCTTCAATAGACTCGCCGAGTTGTTCTTCCAACTCGTCGAGTCCAAGCTCATCATCATAAGACTCGCCGAGTCACCCATGCGACTCGCTGAGTTACTACGTGACTCAAAGTCTGATCTCTAGCCCGACTCGCCGAGTCATCTCCCAGACTCGTCGAGTACATACGTGCATTCCCAAAATCTCGAGACACAGAGCTGCTCCTTTGCTCCAAACAATAGATCGGGGTCTCTAGAGTCCATTAGCAACATAAAGTTGCTACCTTTACATGCTTCTTGCCCCATAATACCAAAAACCAAGCTATAAAGGGACTTAACTCTTGGGGAAAGGCTTTTGCATAGCAACCAAAAGGTCTTTCTGCATCTTTGATCCAAATAGAGCTCAGATCTGGAGTTTTTCAACTCCATATCTAACTTATACACCAAGATCTCATCATATCATCTCCAAACAAGCCCTAAAACTTCCATGAAAATGGATCTAGAAAGGGGAAAGCCAAGGATAACGATTCATTACCTCCAAAACGACCTCCTGCTGAAGAGTAATCTGAATCTCCACAAATCTCCTTGATCCAAGCTTCTTGATCTTCAAGATCTCTTCACAAAACACTTAACAATGCTCCAATTTGCTTCCAATGGCTCTCACTCACGATTCTAGGCTTTCTGGGTCTCAAAGGGAGCTAAGGGAGCTGAGGGGAGGACATTAAGTCCTTTAAATAGGGTGTAACCCCGAAGATTAGGGTTTTTCCTCGACCAGCACTGACTCGTCGAGTCCAGCCGCCGACTCGCCGAGTCAGGCCACTTAACCCCGTGCCACGCACCCGCTTCGACTTGGCGAGTCAAGAGACCTACTCGCCGAGTCCCTTCCTTTATTTTCACTTAGCACCCTTCAACTTCTTGCTTCCGAACTTGGGATGTTACACATCACCACAACCATCGAAATTCCAGTTTTAGAGGAAGTTGATCCATTTCAAAAGAATCAATCACATATCTTTAAAGAGTTAGAAGAATTAGAAGAAGATGTTAAAGATATAAAAGTGGAGATGAAGTTCCCATAATTTCCACTACTTTAGTCCAGGGGGAACCATCAACTTCACAGTAGGAACCTTCATCAGTAGCTAAGCAACCAATTTCTGTTGTTCCAGATCTATCTGTGGGATGTTCTCAAACTGAGGGGGAACAAGTTCAAGACATACAAAGAGAAATGCCTCCAAAAATTGAAGACATTCCATCCAATGCAGCTGTGAACATCATCAATCACCACTACATATTTGGACAACAGATCATCCGTCTGGCCAAATAATAGGAAGGCCTTGTGCATGTATTAGAAATCGTTTTTTTGATGATTTAACTCAACATTGTCATTATGCAACATTAATGTCATCCATTAAGCCTAGAACAATCAAAGATTCACTTTTGGATAATGACTGGATCGTTGCAATGCAAGAAGATCTTGTAGAGTTCGAAAGAAACAAGGGCTGGAAATTAGTTCCCAAACCAAAAGGACATACTATAGTTGGAACACGTTGGGTATCTCGCAACAAATTGGATGAAAAAGGTGTAGTAATAAGGAAAAAATGCCGACTCATAGCAAGAGGTTATAGTCAATTAGAAGCAATTGACTATGACGAACCATATGCTCCAGTTGCAAGGCTAGAGGCCATAGCCATCTTCCAGGCATATGTGGCACACAAAAACATAAAAGTGCTTCAAATAGATGTAAAAAGCACATTCATCAATGATGAACTAAAAGAAGATGTATACTTACAACAACCTCCAGGTTTTGAGAATCTTGATCTTCCTTATTATTGTTACAAATTGGAGAAATTTGTGTATGGCTTGAAGCATGCATCTAGGGCTTGGTATGAAACTCATTCTACATTTCTTATTAAGTCTGGATACAAGCATGGGGTCATTGATCCTATCCTCTTCTGACGTTTAAGTGTAAAGCATCTAATGTTAGTACAAATCTATGTGGATGACATCATTTTCGGTTCAACGAATCAAGTTATGGTAGACGACTTTTCCAAGCTCATGACCAGTAAGTTTCAAATGAGCATGAGTAGAGAGATTAATTTCTTTCTTGTTCTTCAAATCAAGCTAGTCCCACAAGGAATCATCATTCATTAATAAAAGTATACCATATAACCTTTAAATAAATACTATATGGATAACTGCTCTCAAAGGTCCTTATGGCCTTTGGTTATAAGCTATCTGCAGATCCCATCAGAGAATCAGTTGATCAAAAGGTACACTGAGGAATGATATGTTCTCTACTGTACCTAACCGCAAGTAGGTCGGACATTGTCTTCGCAACAAGTTAGTCTGCCAGATACCAAGCTGATCCCAAGGTCTCTCATCTGAATGCAGTCAAACAGATTTTTAGATACCTTAAAGGGAGGAAAGCTTTAGGTCTATGGTACCCATCAGGAAACGAGTTCAGTATGCAAGCCTTTACAAACTCGAATCATGCGAGATGAAGATCATACCGCAAGAGCACTTCTGGAGGAAGATTGGTTAGCTGCTCTTAAAGAAAACAAAATTACGTCTCACTCTCCACCGCAGAGGCATAATACATTGTCACAGCAAGCTGATGCTCACAAGTCTTATTGATGGAAACTCAACTCATGGATTATGGCTATCGAATGCTTCGTATACCAATTTACTGTTATTATGAGAGTGCCATTGCCATTTCACATAATCCAATTCAACACTTCAAGACAAAACACATTGAATTATGGTACCATTTCATCAAGGATCACATCCAAAAAGGTAACATTGAACTTATATTTGTTCCCACTCACGAAGAAATAGCTGATGTTTTCACCAAAGCAATTGATTCCACCAAACTTAATGGATTTTTAGAAATGATAGGAATGATGAATCCTGGCCCTCAGTTTTTCTGGAAAGGATGCGGAAGATGAAGACAATAATGTGTATTATGTTTTTAATAATAAAGAAAATGATGTTAAACTTGGTTTTCCTAATATACATATGATGCTTGTAATAATAAAGAAAATGATGGTCTTCAAAAATATATATCTGATGTCAACGATACGGAAGATGAAGAAGGAAGTGAAAATGTATGAGTTAATTTATGTTATTTCTATAAATTTAGATTATGTTGTTTTGGTATGTTTCTTATTATTGTGATCGATATTTCTAATTAGGTTAGTCATGATAATATTGAAGGTCATATTTGTGACACGCCTATCTCTATCTCTACTTTACAAGATGGTGAAGACATTCAAGTAGGTTACAACATATTTCTTAAATTTTCTATTTTTCTTACGATATGGAAATATTTTACTTCAACTGTTATTGTCATCTGTTCTGTTACATTATGTTTATTTCTCATGATTCTTGTTGTCGTTTTTGTATTTTAAAATTAGGCGGCTTCTTCTAATATTGATGTTAATTCTTTGGAAAAATCGTATATCGGATCCTCAATAACACCAAAGAAGCGTCAGCTTCCATGATTGCTTAAGGAGTCCGCTGATGACGATATTCATAGCTGACTTTAACGTAATTAAACAACATATTTCACTTTTTCTGTTTTTAACTTTAATTTTATTAATTGTGTGTTAATCGATTGCTATTCTTTTTATTTTATTGTCTTTCAATGCTTTTTTCATTCATATGTTGTTTATTTTGGTAGATTTGTCATTGGACAATGAGTGATAACAAATTACATGATGATGATATAGAACAAAGTAAAATCAATAATTTTTATTACACCGGTCAATCGTCCACCGCACAACGGGTATAAACTACTTATAATTGTTAATAGATAATCACATGAACTTTGTGTTAATTTTCTTACTAATTGTACAATTTAGTTATTCAAAACAAGATAACTAATTACATTAAAAATCAGTAAATAATAACTAAAGTTCATTGCACTTATTTGAAATCCACCATATTTGAAGGTGAAATCGAATATTTATGAAAAAATTCTTTATCACTTTTGTCTTGAAATTTAACCTCCAGGTTGGTTACTTTCTTTTATAAATTAATTAAATTTAAACAAAAACCTCCTTTTTACTTTATTTCTAATAGTTGAATTAGCATTTGAATTATCTGATCTAATCCTACCCAATCTCCTAGTGTTCGGCACACTTTTTACCAAAACTATACTGTTACACGATCATTTACACTACATGTGTTATTAGCTTAGCTGTAATAGATTAGGATTTATAAATTTAAAACTAGTGAAAATTAAACAGACCAAGTTTTTGGCGCCGTTTCCGTGGAATAGTTGCCTTTAGTTTGAATTATTTATTTTTTGATTGAACTTCGTATACAATTTAATTTTTAGTTTATTATGTTTATTTTTAAATGGAGCATATAGTTTTCGACACGCTAGATGTTATTCTTGATCGTGAATTACAAGCATTAGAGAAGGATGATGTGTCATTTGATCCAGAAAGAGATTTGGAGGAGCAAGGGGACAACAAGTTGAATACCAGGAACATGACGCGATCCTTCACTATTCGCAACGCGAACTCCCTTGCTACCATCTTATGTTTCGTTTGATAGGGTGACGATTCCATCTCTGGACAAAACTCTGATGTGCGATCCTATTTTGAATAGTGTCCAGCCAACTACACTTCTTTTCAATATTTTGAAAATTAAAAAAATTCAAGATCGTAGACCAATTTTCGAAACAAAAGGTCAAACTTTATGAATTAGGGTAAAAGAAATATTTGATGTGGCGGAAGGATTGGCAACAAACATATTAGAAGTTTATTAAGTTTGAAGTTCAGCTTAAGACTCGAACAAAAAGAAGCACTTATCGGGAGGCGCCTGACTTTTAAAAAATTAGTTTGTATTTTCTTTTAGTTTTTAATTTTTAAGTTTTAATTATTATTTAGTTTTGAATATATGTGCTTTTGATGATTCTTATTTTTGTTGCAAGTTACTCTCTAGCTAAGATATTGACAACATACAAGAGTGAGGTGAATTATACAAGAAGAAGGCAAGAGACGTGACCACATATAAGTGTGGGGTACGCATTCTACATGGAGCGATATCGAGTTCATTGAGAATTCAGTACTACAAATAGGAAGATATTGATACGAGGGACTAGTGAAAAGCTTGACCACAACGCACCAATTCTTATTACGCGTCGCGAAAAAAAATTTATCGTGATTTGAAATTCCAACATTTAATGTGAACGCGATGCAACTATCTATTGTCCGTTTTACGTAAGTATGACACACATCTTACATTTTTTGAATTTTGAAGGTTAGTTTCCGCCTGCTTCATTGCAAAAAGTATGCTATTATTAGCAGGGATGTTTAGTTTACAAAATCAATTTCAACATTAAGATTCAAGCATTGTATCGACAAGCAACCCACGACAATCGTTCAATCTCGCCACAATATACCCAAAGGGAGCTCGTTCTTGTTCTATCTCTTTTATTTGTGCTTACTTTATTATTTTTACAATGAGGGTATTGTATAAATTATGTATAGGGTGTAGGGATTGAATGTAGGACTAGGCATACTAAATGTTTAAAAAAAAATCTTGCTTTGTTAAAGTGTCACTGAAATAGAGTTGACTAGTGTTATGTATGGTAATTTGAAACAAATCGTAAGGTTTTAGTTGGTTGATACGTTATAGTGTAATCGTGGTTTTCTAGTTTTAGTGAAAACATGAGCCAAGAATGTAAACTTGTATAGTTTGATGGATACAAAAAGTTTTGCATTATTAGATTATCTCATTAGAAAATAAAGGTTGAACTTAAGTTTCCAAGCATATGTTCTAATTTATTTTATGTGTGAAAAGAAACAAAAAAGTGTCATTCTAGAAGTGCCAATACGGCAAAAATGTCATTAGTTTGTAGGAAGTTTGAAAAGTTAAGTGAATAAGAAAATAAAAAATATCTGGTCAAAAGTGTGCAAGTAAAAAAAGGGGTCAATGTTTGCCATAACTTTCAAAGTGAAAGTTGTCTTTTTATAACTTTCAAAGTGAAAGTTGTCCTTTTATTTATCTGTTCTTTTTCTTTTTAAATTAAGTTTTTTGAGTACTTGACTAAAATATATTGAGGTTAGGGATTTTAAAAGCCTATATTCGAAATGATGCATAAATGAGTATCGTTAACACTTAGTGGTGAGAATTTATGAGGATTTTGAATATTTAGAACTTAGAAAGGTATTTGGATTTAGACAAAGTTATATGCATTGATGCTAGAAATAATTGTTGGGTTTTGATTGTGTTATCTTATGTAATATTGATAAATAAAGTTTTGGTGTTGGAATCTTAAAGTTGACCGAAAATGAATCTAAGTTTGCTTGGGGACAAGCAAAGATACATAAAATGCTTTGACAACCGTGATGTGTCAATTAACCATTCACGTCGCACAATCGACGTTTTCCTGGTCTGATAGATACACGATTTTTCAACCCGAATTAGTGGTACAGCCAAGGTCAAGCCTTAGGGCGAACTTATACAACATCCTTACGAATTATTTCCATCCAAAACCATTTTGGATAGATTTCAAGGAAGGAGAACCACTTTGGAGCGAATATTTGAATAATCAGAAGCTAGGAGTATTAGGACGACAAATTAGTTTTTTTAATGATCGTATTTAGTAAATCCTTTTTCATGTTTTAGGGGTTTTTACCAAGTAAACCCTTATGTTTTCACTATTGTAGATATAGCCTAATGACTTGGTGTGATAACATTATTCAAATATTTAGTTTTATTTAATTTATTATATTTGTTTGATTAAATACCTTATGTATTAATGTTTTTATTTTTATTACCTATTGCTAAGTTAGTAGAATTTTGATGTGAGATTTTTATTCTAAAAGTAATTTAAGTGTTAAATTTATAAAACATTTATGTAACACTTCTTAATCAACACTCGTACAGACAGTGAACCTAATCATGTGTAGTATAGTTGCGGTAAAGAAGGGTGTCGAACTTTTGAGGATTTTGTATGACCGATAAAAGATTAAAAAAATTGAATGAAAAATTAATTGAAATCGAAAAAAAATATAGAAGTACTTCTGGTCAAACTTTTGAGGATTAGGTATGAATGATAAAATCGGAGTAACAATAGTGTAATGACTTTTGAGGATTAGGTATGACTGATAAAAGATTTGGAAGCACTTTCGGTCAAACTTCATATCCATATTTTCTATTGTGATATACAATAGTGTAATGAAGGATAAAGATGAGTACCAATTATGTTAATAATTATGATCTAATTACTATTTTTTTGGTTAACAAGTGAGTAATTTAATGTTCATGAAACTAGAAACCTATAAACCAACAATTGTTTAAAACTACTTATGATTAATTAAGAGTCTAATAAATTAAACCTAGCATAAGTTCTTAAACTAATTATCGCTTTGATGTGAAAGTTATCAATAATTACTTAACCCTAGGATTGGTTAAATCACTAGCCTTAATAATATAAGATGGAAAACTATCAAGGTGAAAGTTACAATAATAAGAATTACATTATAGTACATTAGTTCATCTACATTTAAGTGGAAGAGAAAGTTACAATAATAAGAATCCTGATCAATATACACATTCACATGTCTGGTATTTCCATTTGAAACCTCTAGAAATTCACAATTTTTGTAGAGCATGTAGTCACTCACTCAATCTTACTTCATGTAGATAGAAATACACATATTTGTACACATTTAGGTAACAAACTTGTTGGAAGTGTTCACATATGACCATTATGACCTGCTGTAGCAGGTTAAATCCTAGATGTGAACACTTTCAACAAGTTCGTTACCTAGATGTGCACAAAAAAAAATAGTTACCCAAATATGAACAAAACGAAAAGTAAGAGTAAATTACACGAATGGTCCCTGTGGTTTCGGGGAATTTGTGTTTTTGGTCCCTAACTTATTTTTTTTTAACTCGGATGGTCCATACTATTTATTTTTGTTGCATGTTTGGTCGCTTTCTTACCTAAAAAGACTATTGTGCCCTTATTAATTTATTTTTTTAATTAATTTTCTTATTTATGTATTTATTTTTTATATATTTAAAAAAAATTAATAGACCCCACATATATGTATTTATGGTCCATACTATTTATTTTTGTTGCACGTTTTCGGTCCTTCAACTCCGTCGAATCAACACCACAACCCACTAAAGATGAAGAGACAGTGGGTTATGGTGTTGGTTCGCCAGAGTTAAAGGACCAAAAAAAAGAAGGATGGTGAAGACGCCGATGTCACTAAAGATGGAAAAGAAATAGAAGTTGATGATGATGTGAGATGGGATGGTGGCCGGTGAGATCCAAATTAAATTTCTCAAATGTGGTTTCAGGTTTACGGTGAGGAGATACAGATATGTGGGGTCTATTAATTCTTTTTAAATATATAAAAAATAAATACATAAATAAGAAAATTAATTAAAAAATAAATTAATAAGGGCACAATAGTCTTTTAAGGTATGACGGGGACCAAACGCGCAACAAAAATAAACAGTAGGGACCATCCGAGTTAAAAAAATAAGTTAGGGAGCAAAAACGCAAATTTCCCCAAACCACAGGGACCATTTGTGTAATTTACTCTTACTTTTTGTTTTGTTTATATTTGGGTAACTATTATTTTTGTACACATCTAGGTAACGAACTTGTTGAAAGTGTTTACATCTAGGATGTAACCTGCTACAGCATGTCATAATGGTCATATGTGAACACTTCCAACAAGTTTGTTACCTAGATATGTACAAAAAAAAGATAGTTACCCAGATGCGAACATACCAAAAAGTTAATTACCTTAATAAGTCATTTTCCCCTTTTCAACATATGTTATGAAACAAGAAAATGCCATACCACTCACGTCAACTTCTTTTAGCGATGCTATGTTTGTAAATACACTAATGGATTAGGCACGAAATTCCTATTGTAGTGTATGTCGACGATTAAAAAATGTTGATGTTCTTCCCTGGCTTCCAAAAGTTTTTCCAGAGAATGGGAGGGTGAGTGAAGGTTTTTGAGAGAACAAGGGGTGAGTAATTAAGCCCTTATTCGCCGTTCGTGTTAAATGAGGGGTAGAAGAGGGTAATTCCACGTAATAGCCATGTAAGTATTTTTGGATTTCCTAAAAATCCCTTGATGACCGGCTTAACCTAAATTAGCTGCTCATATGGAGTAAATGTGTAAAAGATAACAATTTGAAGAGGTAAATATGGACATAAAATCTTAGTGACTAATTGTATATAAATCGAAAAGTATTTTACCCTTTAAAGTCATTTTCCCTTATTAAAATTGAATATTGCATTAAAAAAAATTCCATGTAGTACCAATTCATTAAAAATAGAATGTATGTCAAATAGGCATTAATTTGTCAAACCATCTAATGCCTACACTATCATGATACAATATTAACTTTGAAAGCTAACAACCCGATATATTTTTAGGGGAGTTTAGGATTCCTTGTTAAATGGATTTATTATCTTAATATTTATTTTACAGGCTAACTAAAAAGCTAACTTTTAGCTGAAAATTAGCTTTTAGTTAATAAGTTATTTGGTAGTTAGTTTATGAGCTAGACACAAATGTAAAATAACATAACTTGATATTTAGAAATATAACTAAAAAAGAATGGATATAATAAGAGCATATTTGGAATATTACTAAAAAGCTACATAAACATATCAAAATCTATCTTAAAGTAGCTTTTCAAAAGCTATCTTATAAACAAAAATAACACTTTTGTGGTTTTACAAAACAATAAGTCAAAATAAGCTAGCTTGTTTTTTACAAAAAGGTCGTATTAGCTTTTCAAAAATTCAATTAGTCTACAAAGGTGTTTGGTATGTGGATAAGTTTTTTTAAATAGTTTTTCGAAACCCTAAAAAATGAATCAAATGATCCTTATTTTTCAAAAAGTCTTTAGGACATAGTAAAAATAAAATAACCACCTTTTTGCCACCACGTAAGTTCATAATAAATAAAAAATTTATATTATGGTAAAAAAGATAGAAAAACATTGAAGCATTGTTTCAACCACAAAATATTCGTCGTACCGGATTAGGAACACACAAAAATAATGGATGTGGTTGCTCTAAATTTTGTGTAGTTGTCCTAGTTGCTACAATGCTACAATAAAGGTAAGGCTATACTTTTCCTTCATATATGTGCTCCAAATCGTTTTTCGCATAAATGTCTTTCAACACGACACTTTTTCATGTTTTTGTCAGGCGCTATTATTCGTAAACCCCTTTACTTATTATACATCTTCTTGATTTCTTGATTTAACAAAAGGTCAAATCAAATGGTGTAAAATAAATAATTAATTATGTGTTTAGTAAATAAATATTAAAAAATAGGGATAATGAGCTGAAAGGGTAACGAACTTTTGACTTTGTTCACATTTAGTCACCAAACTTTTTTTCGTTATCTATTTGCCATTGAACTATTGAAACTGTTCACATTTTACCCTTATGACCGGCTGTTACCGGTCATAATGGTAAAATGTGAACAGTTTCAATAGTTTAGTGGCAAATAGATAACGAAAAAAAAATTAGTGACTAAATGTGAACAAAAAGTTCATTTCCCTCTAAAAAGTTCAATGACTAAATGTGAACAAACTTCCTCTTGTATTATGTTTTAGCAAATTATTTATTTTTGTTAAATTGTAGCAACATTTGTTGATGAAGAAATCTATGAAATAAAAAAAACAAAACCCTGAAAATATATTTAAAAAAAAACAAAAAATCGAAACCGAAATAAAAAACCAATGGTTTGACATTTTCCAAAATAAAAAATCAAAATTTCCAATATGATTTTGGTTTTACAAAAAAATGAACCATGTCACTGATGTGAATTATGACCATTGGTTTGACATGTGGAATTAAAGAACACGGTGATTTGGGTGTTTAAGAGATGCATTCGATTATGAAAGGTGTTTACAAAAAAGGATCTAGATCTAAATCTACATAATTAACATACACTAACACTCTCAATGTTACATCTCTCAAGCACACCTCTACATGTGGTATGAACTCACCTTATATAGAGGTGTTTACATGTCTCTCTTTCTCTATCTCTCATGTCATAAAAGGGGAGTTTTGGATAGAAAATTCTAAATTGAACGCTTTCTCATTCCCTTTTGGTTTTATAATCATTTGTCGATTATAAAAAGGAGGAAGGATTTAGATATGGAAATCCGAAAGTTGAATTTTTTAGAGGGATGGATTTAGATACAAGAGGAAGTTTGTTCACATTTAGTCATTGAACTTTTTAGAGGGAAACGAACTTTCGATTTTGTTCACATTTAGTCACTAAACTTTTTTTCGTTATCTATTTGCCACTAAACTATTGAAATTGTTCACATTTTACCCTTATGACCGGTAACAGCCGGTCATAAGGGTAAAATGTGAACAGTTTCAATAGTTCAATGGCAAATAGATAACGAAAAAAAGTTTAGTGACTAAATGTGAACAAAGTCGAAAGTTCCTTACCCTTTCAAGTCATTATCCCTAAAAAATAAAACATAAGTGTATATTTAGTAATGGGATGTTTGAATAGAATCATGATTTTGCTATCTACATGTTTAAAATATCATTTAAAACCCAAATAAATATTACTTGTGGTAATGAACCATAACTTTATATAATATCTGAACTTTTTGGTGTATCCAAAACCAAAATTATTTATTTAACAGTTAACATTCATATAAAATTACAAAATATAAACAATTATAATATATTTTTATAAGTTATTTACTGAATCAAAAAGTTTCTTATCCTCCGCTTTTAACGATTATTTTATGTTAAAAACTAGCATCAAGATACTAAATAGAAATGTGCGCGGAAGGTTTTTTTCCAGCAAAGCTATCCAATTGACCATTAATTTGTGTTTTTTACTAACTAAGAAACTACACAAAAATTGAAGAATATAATTAAAAAAATATTTATCTTCTCAGTTTATTCGACTTGAATGTCATAGAGTTGCGAAAATAATCCATAATATCCATCAAGCAGTCATCACAATTGTTTTGGTCAAATATACACTACGTAATTATCAACCAAACATTATCTTCTCTTTTGAGATTCTTGATTATCATTCTTTTCTTCACGTTTTTTTGTTGTAATTTCGATTTGACCGGGTCTTTAAATACAGTTTCAATACTTCAAATTAAGATATAAAAAATACATAAAAGAAGCTTAGTTAATAACCTCCTATGTCTTGAACAAGATGTTGGTGAAGATCATGGTAGCATGTTAATCCAAATCCTACATAAGATTTCAGTGAAAATTTATACCCATAACAATTGCCCCTTAAAAGTTGGATATAGACATAAGTCATATTTTAAATAGAATTTGAAATTTGAAAATATGGCTGGTAGGATATTAATATGATGCGTTCCTAGTTTCTATGTTCAAAACGTAATCATTTTGACTACTTGTATTCCCGAGAATTCTGATCATTACGGGCAATAAATTGTGGCAACATCTTGGACTCGCAAAAACACTTGTCTTCTTCTACAGATCGTCTGCAAGTTTTTGGTACATTTGTCTTCCTTTTTCATTGTGTATTCTCAATGGAAAAAAAAAATCTCACTCGAAAATCACCAAAACCCCGGTCGATGACTTTGTCGATCATGATCTCTTGGCGAAGCCAGATGAAGGAGTTTAGACTTTCTCAGATCATGACATTGCTCAACCGAGGTCGAACAAGTCCTTTCCCGACTTTATTTTTAGTAGGGTTTTTGATTCTTGGTTGAATCTGACTCCATATCCCATTCTTGGATTTTTTTTAATATCTCTTTACTATTGGTTTAAAATTTCCTTTTCCTTATTTAGAGGGTGTTTTTTTAGCTTATTTTTCAGGCTTTTTAGCTTATGAACTTATATTTTAGGCTTATGAAAAAACTAGTGTTTGGGTTAGCTTATTAGCTTAAGCTTATGAGCTTATTCTACCTAAAAATAAGCCAATTTTCATAAGCCATTTCAATTCAACTTTTTTTCAACGCATTAGCTTATTTATGTATATTTACGTATTTACCCTTATTCTTCTTTTCCCAAAACACCATAACTCCCTTCCCCACCTGTGTAATGTAAGCATGTTCATTTTGGTCATTTTACTAAAAATAAACTAACCCAAACACTATTTTGAAAAGAGCTTATTAGCTTATAAGTCATAAGCTAATTCAAACACTTTTTTACTTTATAAGCTAATAAGCTTATTAGTTATTAAGCTATTAAGCTTATTAGCTTAAGCCCAAAAAAATAAGCTTACATAAACACCCCTTTAGTTTCTAATTTCTAATTTCTTTAAGGGTCACTGGGATTTCTTATGCTCATGTCATGCATGTAGTATGGCGAATTCTTGCATGTGTGGACTTCTTAAACCATTTCAAGGGCTGAACTTAGGGCTTTCAGATTACGTCTGTTTATCATCTCCAAACCTTTGGTTCTTCTCAAATCATGTTTAAGATAAAACCCGGGAAAGATTAATTGATTCAAAAAGCCAGTCAACATGGTATTGAATGGAAGGAAAGATTCTTTTTTTGTAAGGAAATATTTTCTTCCGAATGTCGATCAAATTCCTCAGCAATGGTTTACACATGATTATGATTTTAAACTTTATTGGGATTTGTGGAATTAAACTTGTAATTTATTTGTTTATTTTTGTAGTTCTAAAGTTTGAGGCAGTTTTCCCTGATGAAGAGGATTTTGAGGCTAAGGGGGTTTTTGGATAAGGAAAAAAGTGGCTGCTTATTACTTATTGTTTATTCTCACCACAATAAGATGAGTTGAATTGTTTGGATATGAAACTTAAAAAATCAGGTTATTGTGGTAGGAATAAGCTAAATAAGCTGATTTTAATAAGCAAGGGGGGAATGCTTATTGCTTATTGCTTATTGTGGTAGGAATAAGCTAAATAAGCTAATCCAAACACTTTTTAAAAAACTGTTTATTCCCACCGCAATAAGCTAATAAGCAATAAGCTAATAAGCTAAAATCATATTTATCCAAATACCCCCTAAAGTCAAGGATTTCTACAAGATTCTAGTGTTTGAGAGAACATTCAAAAGGGATTGTTAATACCTAAACATACGAGGGAGGTTATGATTCAAGAACTTCAGGGACTCCGAGGATGTCAACTGGTATGGAATTTTAGTTCATAATTTCTTTTAAAATTTTGATAAGACTCCTGTTGAAACGTTTGTGTTATTATGATTATAGTGTCTAGGTCTACTCGTTCCAATACTCAATTATTGCTATAAGATAAAGATGATTTTCTGATCGTGAAGCAGGAAGGAAAGTCCATAGATGTTGCTTAGTCTACTACTCCACCCAAGATGATCACCAGAGGAAAAAAGAGAAAGGCTGATGTCGAGGTTATCGACATAGAAGTTTTTGATGGCATGGATCCTCTAGACGTAAAGAAAAATGTGGATTTATGATGCAATATGTAATTCCTATTCTTTTTTTCTAATGTTAATTTTGAATTCTAATTTCCTTTGGTTCTCTATAGCTTACCACACTCTTTGTGAGCTTCATAGAGTACGAGAGGAAGGCGGGTCTAAAGGAAATAGAGAAGGAGCACATCGTGATGGCGAAGAATAAAGAGCTACAAGTTAAGATTTCTAGGTTGAACAGGGTGATGGGAAATCATGAGAGTAAGTTCAAGGATAAAGCTAATGAAATTATGAATGGGGCTAAACGTTTAGTTGAAGTGTCTATCCTACACGCATGTTTGAAGATGTTGGAAGATCTCAAGAATAGTGAACAGGAGAGTTGGGATATAGATGCATGGTGAGAGTCTTTACAGAAACTAATGGCAGACATGGGCGAGATGGATTCAGGCTAGAAGAAGTTGGAGGTGAGAGGAAAGAAAAGTAAGAAGATGGAGGTTGAAAAGAGCATAGATGGTTATGTTTTGGAGAGTAAAAAAATGTATAAATGAATTATGAGCAAAGGGATGTGTACCTTTTCTTCGAGATTGATTGACTATAGATTTTACTTAATTTTACTTAAAGTAGATCTTGAGGTGGATTTCATTCCAAGATCTTGGTAGGATGTTTCAATCCATTGTGGCAACCCAGTATGCCCCTTTGCCACGAAATCTATGAGGTATGTGCCTTCCCATTTAGGAGCCAATTTTCCCATACTGCCATCTTTGGTGTTTTAATAAACATTTCTTAACACCAAATCTCTTACTTGGAATCTTATGATCCTAATTTATTTTTTGTAGAATCTTGTTATTCTCTATTGTTACGATTCTATCTAAATCTTGGCAAGATAACAAATTTCATCTATCGTCCAAGATTTTTTTGGTTGTCATTTGTTGGTATTTGTAGACTTATTATTGTTGTGGGGATGATTACTTCTGCAGGGATTACTGCTTCAGAGCCAAACACTAAAGAATAAGGAGTTTTCCCCATTGCTCTCACAGTGGTTCTATCCACCCATAGAACCATGGGTAATTCTTCAGCTCCCTTCTTGACTTTTAGGGGTTTCTTGAGATTATAATGATTTTTTTATTGGATTTGGATTAACTTTTAGCTTGAGGTTGTACCGGTGTTAAGTTTCTTAATTTGATGTCTCATCTAGCACAAAAATCTTAGATTCTATTGCTAATGAATTTTAATTCGTCTTTGCCTATGAGGGGATTTCGAATCTTGTCATGATGGTGTGTTTTATAAAGGACACCACTTCCTTGTTTCTAACATGGACGAATGCTTCAGCTTCTATCCATTTCGAGAAATAATCGTTCATCGCTAGTGTTTTGGTCCAAAAGTTTGCAAAACAATAATAAACCAATTTAGTAAGTGTTGTGGTATTGTACTCGGAATCCTATCCAAGATTCTGAGGTGCAAGACACAAGTATAATGAGGAAAACCCTTGGTCTCAGATGAGATTGCTAACACAAAACCTTGGGAGCCAGAAATATCTAGGCTGCCTTTGATAATTTTATTAAGTAAAATAATTGAGTACAAAGTGTAGATGTTTTTCATAGCAGAATAGAAGTACATAGAGTGTGTTCATGTGTGCTTTTGAGGCTCTGACTGTCTATTTATACATAAGATTGCAAAAGGCTATGAATGAAATCACAAGAATCTTGGCATAACCATCTCATCTAAAATCCTTGTTGATCAAGTCTCATTTATCTAGAAAATCTTGGAGACTTAGTCTTTTCTTCATGTTATTCATAATAACTCTGGTTTGACCAGGTCTTTCTTGATGTATTTAGGGCCTGGAATAAAGAGATAAACAAAATAAAGAGCAAAGGTAAGGGTTAGTATTCTCCAGAATGTTGATCAAGATGTTGGTGAAGATCCTGGATAGCATACCACTCCAAATCATGCATAAAATTTTAGTTAGAATTTTCACCTATAACAATTGATCAATACGCAACACTTATCTCGATGATCATAACGAAGTCGTTTTTGTCCTTTACATTCACAAGATTTTTGACTATTATTACTATAAATTGGTACCATATTTCAGATTCTCAAGAAATGCTCATCTTCTTCATCAAATCGTTTGCATATTGTAGGTACACTCATTCTTATTTTATTTTATTTATTCTTCTTGATGGCAAAAAAGAATCCTCGTTTGAGAACCACAAAAACCCTATTAAACGACTTTATAGATCAAGGTCAACTAGTAAAACCAGAAGAACAAGTATCAACTTTCTCAGACCATGACATTGCTTAACTAAGATCAAATAAGTCCTTTCCTGATCTCGTCTTCATTAGGCCTTTCGAGTCTCAATTAAAGTCTAACTCCATATCCCCTTCTAGGGGTTTCTTTCTCGAATACCCTTTTACGCTGGAATTCAAGTTCCCTTCATCTCTTTGATCTTTAATTTATTTGGATTCACCGGGATAGATTATGCCCAAGCCATGCCTGTGGTGTGGCGAATCCTTTCATGGGTGCATTTCTTGAATTATTCCAAAGGACTGGACTTAGGGCTTTCTGAGATTGTGTCTGTTTATGATCTCCAAACTTTTGGGTCTTCTTGTATCCTATTTAAGATAAAACTTGGGCAAGATTATCTTATTTATAAAGCGACGCGACATGACATCAAATGGAAAGGAAGATTCTTTTTTCATGATAAAAGACACACTTTTAAATGCTAGTCATATTTCGTAGGAATGAGTTACTCGGGGTAGGATTTTAACTTTAAACTTTTTAGGGTTTGAATAATTAAGTTGCTATTTATTTGTTTATATTTTCAGTTCAACAGTTCGAGGTGATTTTTCCTACTGGAAAGGATTTTGAGGCTAAAATCAAGGAATTTTGCAAGACTGCGGTCCTTGAGAGAACTTTCAAAGGATTTGCTAACACTCAGACTACAGAAGAAGGTGACGATTCTAGAATTTTTGGGACTCCAAGAATGTCCACTAGTGAGAAATATATGCCCTAAAATTCAAGATTTTGAAGAGATATTTAATAAATATTATTTTGCTTCCAGTTTCCAAGTCTACTCACTCCAATCTTGTTGATACATGAAGTGACCCTTAGCAGCTAAAGTGTTTTTTGTTTTTATGCAAATTCTTTTGGTGATTGGGAGATACGAAGATTTGTTGTTTTGGTTGATGTGAAGTGTCTTAAGTTGTGCTATATTAAAGTTGAGATAAAGAGTCTATACAAAGATATGAAGATCGTTTGTCATGATATGATGCGAAGAAGAGTAAACCGACAACCTTATCAAGAAATCTTGATTACCCAAAGGCATAGGCATCTTGATACATTGGTGACACGTCGAGGGGACTCCCTTCATCTCATGGATCTAGGCTTGGCCTAAGATAACATTGTAGCAAGATAGAGAATCCATGATGTAGAATCGATGTATCGAGTTTACTCCTCCTAGGTACATGGGAAACTTAATTTCACCCACAGTATTCTTTGTTTCACTGTTGAATCTGACTAGAACTAAGGACTTTGGCAAGATTTCTAACTGTGGAATGTTCCTTTTTTCCAAGGTTTCTCTAAGGATTATATTCACAAATCTCCCTCCATCTAACAAGATTCTTCTTACATAGTGGTTTGTAATGTATATGGTCAGCACCAACCCATCATGATGAGGGTCCAGGATCTTTTCTCTTTCATCATCGGGAACGTAACATTATTCTTGTATGTGATGGCAACATTGTCTGCAGAGTAAGTTGAGCCGCTAATCTTGGTTCCCCCTTAAATGAATTTTATGATCTAATGAAAACATATAATGTCGTAAAAAGAAGCTAATAAAGAATTGCAGAGGGACGGACACTTAGTTCTTGTTTCAAGAATGTAACCTACAATATCTTTTTTTTTCTCTCCCTCTGCCTCTCTCCCTCTCTCTCTCTCTCTCTATATATATATATATATATATATATATATGTGTATATATATACATATATATATATATACATATATATATATATATATATATATATATACACATATATATATATATATATATATATATATATATATGTGTGTGTGTGTGTGTGTGTTTATTCAAGTATAAAATGTTTTGTAATGTTAAAGAAAACTGCAGTAGGCTCTTCGCATATCACAAAGCACATATTAATAAATAAGGGCAATTTGTTGATCCATTAGTCGAAGAGCAATACGTAAGTCTTTTTGTTTTTTTATTTATATTTGAGGTTTATTGATTATCTTTGTAAAATACAGAATGCTTTAGTTCATGATATTGCTATACAAATTCAAGTCGCAACTTCCACCGATGATAAGAGCTTGATCAATTGGATAAGTATATTTGAGAAGGCCTTGGGTACTTGAACATGGAATCTTAGGCATCAGACACAAGCTTCTTCCACAGTGCATACTAGTGCTCCATCTCAGTGTCGGTCACAATCACAAGCATCGCAACAAACTCAGGTACTTATTAATTTGTTAAAGGCTTAATGTATCTCTTATGAAATTGGTACTTTAGAACTTTGTTATATTGTTACAGACCTAATGCATTCTATTATGAATTTTTGTAGTTTTGGTGTTTTTCTAATTTGTTAAGGACTTAATGCATTTGTTACGAATTTGGTAGTTTGGTACTTTGTTAATTTGTTAAGGACTTAATTCATTTGTTATCAATTTAGTAGTTTGATAGTTTGTTAAATTGTTAATGACTTAACTAATTTGTTGTTAATTTGGTAGTTTGATAGTTTATTAAATTGTTAACGACTTAATGTATTTGTGACTTATTTGTTAAGTATATATTTTTTTTCTTAGTTTCGTATTTTAACTTATATGCATACTTTATAGGCGGATGTTAATGCTTTTCAAAGAAACCCAACATTTGTAGAGGCATTGAGAGATATGATTTGACCGTTTGGTAGCCAAGTCAACCAAAACAATGAGTGGAATGACGGGAAAGACAAAGATGAAAATGAATACGAAGTAGTTTTTTTATGTTATCGATGTTATTATATAAAAATTAAAACGTTAATAAAGTGAAGTAAATTGTTTTTATAATTTAAATTTGAGGTATATTCTTAATCTTTGTAAAATACAAAATGTTTTAGTTCATGAGATTGCTATACAAATTTAAGTTGTATCTTGCACCGATGATATGAGGTTGATTAATTGGATAAGTATATTTGAGAAGGTCTTGGGTTCTCAGACTTGACATGTGAGAAACATTAGGCATAACCTTCTTCTACAGTGTGTACTAGTGCTTCCTCATAGTGGCAGTCATAATCACAAGCATCACAACTAACTCACGTACTTATTAATTTGTTAAATGCTTAATGCATTTGTTTTGTAATTGGTACTTTGGAACTTTGCTATATTGTTAAGGATCTAATGCATTCTATTGTAAGTATTTATAGTTTTGGTATTTTGCTAATTTGTTAAGGACTTAATGCATTTGTTATGAATTTGGTAGTTTGGTACATTGTTAAATTGTTAAAGACTTAATTCATTTGTTATGAATTTTAAAGTTTGATAGTTTGTTAACATGCTAATGGCTTAACTGATTTGTTATTAACTTGGTAGTTTAACAGGTTGTTAAATTGTTAATGACTTAATGTATTTGTGAATTAATTGTTAAGTACAAATTTGCTTTTTCTTAGTTTGTTATTTTAGCTTATAAACTTACTTTATAGGCGGATGTGAATGCTTATCAACGAAACTTGACATTTGTAATGGCATTGAGAGATATGATTCGATCGTTTGGTAGCCAAGTCAACAAAAATAATGAGAGGAATAACGGGGAAGACGAAGATGAAGATGAATACGATTATTTTTTTTATGTTACCGATGTTATTATATAAATATTAAAAGGTTAAAAAGGTAGAATTATGGATTTTGCTAGTATATATGTAATGCAATTTTTGGATTAGTATTTATGCATTTATATTATTTCTGCATTTATCTAATATTGTAGCAAGATATAGAATCCATGATGTAGAATCGATGAGTCGAGTTTACTCCTCTAAGGTAGATGGGGAACATAACTTTACCCACGGTGTTCTTTGTTTCACAATTGAATCCGACTAGTACTGAGGATTTTGGGAAGATTTCTAACTCTGGAATGTTCATCTTTTGCAAGTTTTCTTGAAGGATTATATTGATGAAGCTCCCCCAATCGACCAAGATTCTTCTTACATAGTGGTTTACAATGTATATGGTTAGAACCAACCCATCATGGTGAGGGTCCAAGATGTTTTCTCTTTCATCTTTGGAAAACGTAACATTATTCTTGTCTATGACGGGTATGTTGTTTCTTAGCCCATCTTCATTTTTCTTGTTCGACACCTTTGCATGTCTCTTTTATGCGGAGTAAGTTGTGCCATAAATGTTGGTTCCCCTTGAGATGAAGTTTTTGAGCTAATGAAAACATATAAAGCAATAAAAATAAAAAAAAAATTACGGATGGATGAGCACCTACAACAGTTCTTATTATAAGAAAGTAAGGTACAATATATATATATATATATATATATATATATATATATATATATATATACACACACACATATGTGTCTGTGTGTGTATCTCTGTTTATTAAACTATAACATATTTTGTAATTTTAAAAAGAAATTGGGTAGGCTTGAAGCATATCACCATGCACATATTGATAAATACGGGGAATTCCTTGATCCATAAGTCGAAGAGCAATGCATAAGTTTTTATTACTTAAAAGTGAAGTATAACATATTTTGTGTGTGTGAGAGCATTTGTGTTTATTTAAGTATACCATATTTTGTAACGTTAAAGAAAATTTGTGTAGGCGCGAAGCATATCACCATGCATATATCAATAAATAAGGGGAATTCAATTATCCATTAGTAGAAGAGCAATACGTAGTTTTTTATTGCTTAAAAGTGAAGTACATTGTTGCTTTTTTATTTAAATTAGAGGTATATTGATAATCTTTGTAAAATACAGAATGTTTCGGTTCATGAGATTGTTATACAAATTCAAGTTGCGGCTTCCATCGATGATCTGAGCTTGTTTAATTAGATAAGTATATTTGAGAAGGTCTTGGGTGCTCGAACATGACATGTGAAAGACATCGGGCATAACCTTCTTCCGTAGTGGGTACTAGTGCTCCCTCTCGGTGGCAATCACAGTCATAAGCACAAAACCAAACTTAGTTACTTATTTAATTGTTTAAGGATTAATGAATTTATTACGAAATTGGTACTTTGGAACTTTGCTATATTGTTAAGGACCTAATGCATATTATTGTGAATAATTATAGTTTTGTTATTTTTCTAATTTGCTAAGGACTTAATGCATTTGTTACGAATTTAGTAGTTTGGTAATTTGTTAAATTGTTAAGGACTTAATTCATTTGTTATGAATTTTGTACTTTGATTGTTTGTTAATTTGCTAATGACTTAATTGATTTGTTATTAATTTGGTAGTTTGATAGTTTGTTAAATTGTAAATGGCTTAATGTATTTGTGACTTAATTGTTAAGTACAAATTTGTTTTTTCTTTGTTTGTTATTTTAACTTATAAACCTACTTTATAGGCGGATGTTAATGCTTATCTACAAAACCTGACATTTGTAACGACATTGAGAGATATGGTTCGATTGTTTGGTAGCCTCGTCAACCAAAACAATGTGAGGAATGAAGGGGAAGACGAAGATGAAGATGAATACGAGTAGTTATTTTTATGTTACCAATGTTAGTATATAAAAATTAAAACTTTAAAAAGGAAGAATTATGGATTTTTTCTAGTATATATGTAATGCAGTTTTTAGATGAGTATTTATGCAATTATATTATTTCTGCATTTATATAATATTATAGCAACATAGAGAATCCATGATGTAGAATCCATGTATTGATTTTACTCCTCGTGGGTAGATGGGAAACATAATTTCACCCACGGTGTTCTTTGTTTCGTTGTTGAATCCAACTAGTACATAGGGTTTTCGCAAGATTTCTAACTCTGGAATGTTCACCATTTGCAAGGTTTCTCAAAGGAATATATTGACGAAGCTCCCCCAATCTACCAAGATTCTTCCAACATAGTGGTTTGCAATGTATATGGTTAACACCAACCCGTCATGATGAGGGTCCAGGATGTTTTCTCTTTCATCTTCGGAAAACATAACATTATTCTTGTCTGTGATGGCTACGTTGTTTCTTAGCCTCTCTTCTTTTTCCATCTTCGACACCTTTGCATGTCTCTTTTCTGCGGAGTAGTTTGTGCCATAAATTTTGGTTCCCCTTGAGATGAAGTTTATGATCTAATTAACATATATAGTGCCATAAGTGTTTGTTTTAAGAAAGTAAGTTACAATATCTGTCTTTCTCTCTCTATCTCCCTCTCCGTCTCTCAGTCTCTCTCTCTCTCTCTATATATATATATATATATATATATATATATATATATATATATATATATATATATATATATATATATATATATATATATATCTGTGTGTGTATGTGTGTGTGTGTTTGTGTTTATTCAAGTATAACATATTTTGTAATGCAAAACAAAATTTGAGTAGGCTTGAAACATATCACCATGCACATATCAATAAATAAGGGGAATTCGTTGATCCATTAGTCGAAGAGCAATACATAATTTTTTATTACTTAAAAGTGAAGTAGATTGTTGTTTTTTTTATTTAAATTTGAGGTATATTGATAATCTTTGTAAAATACATAATGCTTTAATTCATGAGGTTGTTATACAAATTTAAGTCGCGGCTTCCACCGACGATATGAGCTTGATTAATTGGATAAGTATATTTGAGAAGGTCTTGGGTGCTCCAACATGACATGTGAGAGGCGTCGGGCATAACCTTCTTCTGCAGTGGGTACTAGTACTCCCTCTGAGTGGTAGTCACAATCACAAGCACCACAACAAAATCACATACTTATTAAATTGGAAGTTTGCTATATTGTTCAGGACCTAATGCATTTTTTTGTGAATTTTGTAGTTTTGGTATTTTGTTCATTTGTTAAGGACTTAATGCATTTGTTATGAATTTGTTAGTTTGGTACTTTGTTAATTTTTAATGACATAATTCATTTGTTATGAATTTTGTAGTTTGATAGTTTGTTAAATTGCTAATGACTTAATTGATTTGTTATTAATTTGATAGTTTGACAGTTTGTTAAATTGTTAATGACTTAATGTATTTGTGACTTAATTGTTAAGTACACATTTGGTTTTTCTTAGTTTGTTATTTTAACTTATATACTTGCTTTATAGGCGGATGTTAATGCTTATCTACGAAACGTGGCGTTTGTAGTGACATTGAGAGATGATTCGTTCGTTTGGTAGCCAAATGTACCAAAACAATGAGAAGAATGATGGGGAAGATAAAGATGAAGAAGAATATGAGCAGTTTTTTGAATCTTTTTATTATTTATTATGTTATCGTTGTTATTATATAAAAATTAAAACGTTAAAAAGGAAGAATTATGGATTTTGCTAGTATATATGTAATAGAGTTTTTGGATTAGTATTGTGCATTTATATTACTTCAGAATTTATATAATGTAAATTATATAAAATGTATTTCTTTAATTAACAAAAAATAGCGTTACTGGTGACAGTCAATTGCAATGACTTGAGCTTTTAGCACAACAATTAACTCGGACAACGGTCGCCAGAAAACTCCTCCGGCCGGTACCAGAATAACCAAAAGCTGCGATAGCAATTGCGACAACAACGACTTCTAGCGACATCAATCTTTAGCAACGACACCAATAGGGACGTCTTTTTAGTATTAGCTACAGAGGAATAGCGCCGACCCATTATTAGTGGCGTGTTTCCCTATCTTTTATCTTCTGCGACGTCTTTTTTCGCAGCTAATACTAACTTCTCTTGGTGTGACATCAGCCCATGCCCTTGCCGTGGTTACCACGTCATATACTATAGTCTTAACTCCCTGGATTATTAACGACCATAGATTTCTGTCTTCAATTGAAAGCATGTGTAAAATGTTACATGCATGGTCAACATCATAGTACCGACTAGTGACAAAGAATTAATGTCGTCCACCCAAAGCAATGAAAGTAAGATAATATTGTGAGTATTTGTTTACCATCAACAAAGGAAATGGGTGGAATTAAATAATATGCTAATAACGAGATAGCAATGACATTAAAAATCTTGCAGCAACTCAATTGTGGTGTTTGGGTTTGACGTACCTCCTTCTCAATGGCTTTAGTGCGCCTCTTTTCCAATTCAAGCTTCTTTTACAAAGATTCTTATGCCAAAAGCAGAGGGTTTAACATCTGCAAGCCATTATATTCATCACAATCCACTTCAACAGCCATCACAACCGCTCAATCTCTGGTTAGACGATCAGCAAACTATAAAGTATCTTTATGGTCATTTGATCATATTCAGTCACTCTCTACCAAATATAAAGTACGCAATATAAGTTCTATAACTGTTTCCCTTTTTCATGTCATTTTTAATTTGCTAGTATATTCAGAATTTAAGCTACATGCACAGGGAAATGATTACACGTCAAGAGCAGATACTTTGCTAGCTGCAGTGAAGTCGATGATACGCAAAGTGGGCCATCCGTTGAGTACCCTTGAACTCATTGATGATTTGCAGAGACTTGGAATAGCATATCATTTTGTGGATGACATAAGTTATCTCTTGGAGATGATTTACCACAATTACTACGAAACTCAGGACAAGTGGGATAGAATGGATCTAAACCTTAAAGCCCTTGGTTTTAGATTGATGAGACAACATGGTTATCTTGTTCCTCAAGGTACAATGTTAATAAAATATCTTTTATAACCTCCAATGTTTCATTTCTCTTAAGAGAATTTAAAGATTACAATATATTAGTCCCGCATCCAAAAGTATGAAGTTTCATAAAACACGTGTCAAAAAATTAACATTTTCCATCATTCTTTTATTGTATATAATTAGACATATTTCGCAACTTCAGCGACACAACTCGAAATCTCAAGCCGCACTTATACAATGATATGATGTCCATGCTGAACTTGTACGAGGCTTCATATTATTCCTTTGAGAATGAAGGCATGTTGGACGATTTAAGAGACTTCACCGCTAAGTATCTTAAAGAAAATATACAGCAAATTAATGAAAAATTATCATCATTGGTAACTCACGCTTTGGAGGTTCCATTGCACTGGAGAGTACCGAGGGTAGAGGCCAAATGGTTTATCCTAGAATATGAGAATAAAAGTGGCATGAATCCGACCCTTTTGGAGCTTGCAAAATTGGATTTTAATATTGTCCAAGCTATGCACCTTGAAGATCTACAGCACTCTTCAAGGTAAAATATCTTCCCCATATGTACTGTATGCATTATATATTTCATTGCGACTTTTTAAATATCCTATAAATAAACAGTAGTTAGATGTACGCTTGAATAGACTAATGATGATAGTTGATGACACATATGAACAGATGGTGGAGAAATACAAGTTGGGATAAGAATTTAAGTTTTGCCCGAGATCGATTGGTGGAGAATTTCCTGTGGACGGTTGGTGTCAATTACCTACCCCACTTCAGTGCGAAAAGGAAAATACTGTTGAAGGTTAACGCCATAATAACTACTATTGACGATGTCTATGATGTGTATGGTAGTTTGGATGAACTTGAACAATTTACTTATGTTGTCGAGAGGTAACTGTAAATATATATGCTGTTTCTTCCCTTGGAAGTACAAGTTGATTAATTAGTAATTGAAGAAATTTCACATTATTTCAAAACACTTTTGTAATTTGTAGATGGGACATCAATTTGGTCGGAACGCTTCCACAATATATGAAGATCTGTTTCATTGGATTCTACAACTCCATAAATGAGATGACATATAAGATGTTAACGAAAACCGGATTCATGATCCCTCCTTACCTAAAGAAAGAAGTGATTATTCCATCTTCTTTAACAATAGCATATCCTGCTTTCTTTTTTATTAATAATATTGTGACCATCAAATCTAATTTTGTATTCAATAATAATAACATGATAGTGGGCAGATTTATGCAAGGCATACTTAGTAGAAGCACGGTGGCATCATAGTGGACATACACCAACACTAGAAGAGTACTTGGACAACGCTTGTGTATCGATAGCTGCTCCTGTAATACTTATGCATCTTAACTTTTTAACGTCAATAACTTCAAAAGAAGAAATTTTACAAGGCATAAAAAGAGCTAAAAATATAGTTCGCTACTCTTCCCTAATCCTCCGACTTGCTAATGACTTGGGGACGTCCTCGGTAATTATAACCACATTCAGTTAAATATATTTCTCAATATAATCACTATTTTCATTATCAAAAATTACTTTAAATAAATAAGCTCTAATATATATTCTCTTATTCCTTTAAGGATGAAATTGCAAGAGGGGATAATCCAAAATCAATCCAATGTTACATGCATGAGACTGGTGCTACAGAAACGGAAGCTAGAATGTATATCCAAAAGTTAATCAGTGACACGTGGAAGAAACTTAATAAGGAACAGGCAGGTGCAAACTCTGAGTTTTTAAGGGAGTTTAATGATGGTGCAACAAACCTTGCTAGGATGGCACAATTCATGTATGGTGATGGAGACAGGCATGGTCGTCCAGAATTGACTAGACCCCATGTCGTATCCCTATTATTCAATCCAATCCAAAGAATCCATGAACCACGAATTGTCTTTTAATACAATTAATAGTCTTTATTTATAAATTGAGATATCAAAATATTACCCCGTTGTATATATGAAAAAATGAAATTTACATATAATTAGCTAAAATTCCAGCAATACAAGGGGCTGTACACAAACTGGATCAAGATACATATAGCCGGACAATTAATACAATACAATTACAACTATTTATATACAGTATACGCTAACAAAATCAAGGTAATATGTAACCCTATCTTAATCTGTTGTAATGGAGGTGCAATGGTTGTCTTGTATTTCACTGCATGTGGGGGAAATTTAAAGTAAAACAGGAGGAGAACCCGTTGCTTAGTCCTAAATTTTTTCAATCCCCCACGTGAAGGTGGTCCATTGATTCAAATGGAGTATGGAAAATTCATATGACATTAGAACTTTTAACCTGTTCATTGAAAAAGTGGCAAATAAGATTTATTTTTGCACAAAACGAATAAATCAAGTTCAGGGCCGGCCCACGCCCAAGGCAAGTTGGGCCATGGCCCAAAACAGCAACTAATAGTGGAGCATCGGATTGTAGGAAGCTGTCAATGAGTCCAGCCGAAAAGGGAGGGCATCGAGTCCAAGACCTGAAGGCACAAATCACAACTAGTGTTATACATGGTGGTCTAGGTTGACCGATATATAATGACCATTTTATCCTTGACAAAAAAAAATCATGGGAACCCAATTTCAATCTAAGAAAATATTAAATGAGAAATAGTCTTAACATGAATTAATAGAAATATACAGAATACTCGAAAATGAATACAAGGTCCAAATGAATGTCATAAAACACATTAGAAATATGTTAAACGCAATTTTAGAGACAAAATACTCAAAATAAGATCTACATTAAATTATATGTTTAAAAGACTCATCGATGTGGCTTCTCACATCCAAACTCATCAAGAATTGCAAATTTTAATAAATCTCACAAAAGTTGTTATTAAAATAAAGTGAAATACTAATCTTATTGATTAATCGATCAAAACTCTAGTGTAATACCCAATCAAAATGGGTTTCCAATAAAATAAATTTCATTTAGTGTTTACTCAAATAAATATCTAGAGTTTTACGTACTTTCTATCTAATTATTTTTATTTTTTATTTTGCATATGGATACTACTATTCAGAAACATTTTTTACCAACCGGACAGAAACATCTTTAATATCAACATACCTTTGATAGAAAAACAATAAAAGTGCAATAATGTAACAAAATAAGTAAAATATGATGATATACTAACCAAATAAAAAAAAGTAAATTGTCATTTCTTGCAAAGAATGCTAATATATTAAAAATTAAGAACATGAAATCAAAGAATTTGTTACCAATAATAAACAAAAAAGCGAAGTACATTATTATTTTTGCAAATCATTATACTTCATAGATTCATGAGGGGTGGGGTGGGGGTGTCTCAAAAGTCATAACGATGTATGAATTCAATTATTCTTTATTCAAATTTGCTCCAACATTATACTTGTTTTCACAACTTTAGCAAATGGTTTCCATTCATTCGGCCGGGAATCTGCAATCGGGCAAAGAACACTATATCAGTTTAAGTGAAATAAAAGTACATTGCTTATATTAGACATAACACAACATTTTTTTTAATTTTCTCGAAATCCAAATCTGCAATTATTCTAATTTTATGATCTTCTAGGTGACATTCTTGAGAAGATAATTTTAAAAGAAATCAAATTGAAATGGAAATCAATTGTTTTAATTGAATCTGATTTGGCTACTTTATGTGTTGTGGTTTAGCCATTAAATCAAGTACATAAAAAGATAAACCGTGAATTTCAATAATAATCAAAGATTACATCAGATCCTAAATATATAGTATTAGATAGATATAATTAGCTACCCTCTAATATAAGCAATATAATATTATGTTCTAAACATTGTCTAACATTCCCCTGCAAGTGGAAGGCGGGGAATGACTTGCAGCTTGGATCTTAAAAAAGTAAATCTTTGAAAGGACAACGGTTTTGTACACATCAGCGAATTTGATCAGCAGTAGAAGTGAACTGAACAAGAAATTACCCAACCGCCACTCGTTCATGAACAAAGTGAAAATCCACGTCAACACGCATGAAAGACTGGATTAGCAGAAAGATAAGTGCCTCCTAGATTCTCACACCAGAGTGTGGGTGATTATTTTACTGGAACATTTAGTTTAGTAAGAAGGGCTTTCAACTAGATCACTTCAACAATAATATCCGCAAGGGCTTTATATTCTGACTCAGTTGATGATCTTGAAACAGTACGTTGTTTGTGAGCAATCCAAGCGATCAAGTTTGATCCCATGTAGATAGCAAATCCTCCCGTGGAACGCCGATCATCTGGACAACCAACCCAATCTGAATCCGAAAATACATGAATAGGATCTGAAATAGAGTGTTGCCAATGGACATCCGTAAAAGCTTTGTAATGAAGATCCCGAGTTGTGACGTAGAAGAAGACCATAATCTGTTGTGCCCTGTAAGTAACGCAAGATTGGTTTAACTGCAGCCCACTGATTTTATATAGGAGCATGCATAAACTAACATACTTTATTCACAGCAAAAGCAATATTCGTTCGAGAAAAAGTGACATATTGAAGAGCTACCACCATTTGTCAATAGATAGTTGGATTGGTGAGAAGAGGAGTATCATCAAGAGATAAGACTTAAGTGGTGGTCATGGGAGAGGATACTGGTTTGCAATCCTTGAGACCAGAGCAATGAAGAATATCCAAGATGTACTTTCGTTGAGACAAAATAAGATCAGAATCACGAGAAACAACTTCAATACCCAAGAAAAAAATACAATTTACCAAGGTCTTTAATAGAAAAAGTGGATCCCAAATGTTGAATAATTCCAGAATTTTTTGCGTTATCATTGCCAGTAATGATAATGGCATCCACGTAGACAATGATATAAATCAGAGTGCGACCAGATTGTAGAATAAACAATGATGGATCTGTGCGAGAGCCATGGAAACCGAAACTGTGTAGTGCAGTGGTGAGTCGTTGAAATCACGCCCTTGGGGCTTGTTTTAAGTCGTAGAGGGATTTATGTAGTAAGCACACATGATCTGGTTTTTGAGGGTCAACAAAGCCTTGTGGTTTTCGGATGTAAACTGTTTCTTTTAAATCACCATGTAAGAAAGCGTTTTGAACGCCGAGTTGTCGGAGGGACCAGATGTTGGTCACGGTAAGACATAGAACAACACGAATGGTGGTGGCTTTGATGACGGGGTTGAAAGTCTCGTGATAATCGACACCAAGTTGATGTTTGAAACCTTTAGCGACGAAACAAGCTTTAAAGCGAGAGATTTTGCCCCGTGGATCTTGCTTCAGTTTATAAACCCATTTGCACTCAATAACGTTGGTGTTTGCAAGAAGTGGCATTAAGTTCTAGGTGTCATTTTTGGTGAGAGCATGAAACTCTTTGGCCATGGCAGCACGCCAAGCGGGAATTTTGTTAGCTATCGAGAATGAAGTTGGTTCCATAGGTGGGGCAGTATCAGTTTAGGACGAGGGGTTATATGGGTGGTGTGTTTTGGGTTAGGACGAAGGTTTAGAGGTCGTTGCGAGGGGCAGCAGGTAGAGTTACAGTTGTAGGCATAGAGGGCTCGGTGGACGTAGTTGCGGTGGGTGGTGGGGATTGTGTCGGTTATGAGGAAGTAATAATTGAATATTGAGGGGAGATGGTGGTGGAGTGTCGGTTATGGGGGTACATGTGGTATCAGATAGGTCAGGTATAGGACAAGGATAGGAAGAAACATACAGTGTATTGGTAGTGGGGGTAGATGTAGTAGGTGATGGTAATCTAAAAGGAAAAACATCCTCACTGAAACGAACATGGCGAGCAATGTAAATGCGATTAGTGAAGGTGTCAAGACAACAATATCCATGATGTAATGGACTGTAACCAAGGAAGGTACAAGGGGTAGACCTTAAAATGATTTTGTGGCGATTGTAAGGGAAAATATGAGGGAAGCATTCACAACCTAAGACCCGAAGAAAAGAGTAATCAGGTATCCAGTTGAAGATATGTTGGTATGGAGACTTATTGGATGAAATACGTGAAGGGAGGCAGTTTATAAGATACACATCCGTTTCAAACGCAAATTGCCAAAAACGTTGAGGAAGATTTGTTATGGGCAAGGAGAGTAAGACCACTTTCAACAACGTGATGGTGACATCTCTCAACAAAACCATTTTGTTCGCTAGTATGAGGACATAACTGACGATGAATAATACCAAGGTTTGTGAAAAAGGGAGATAAGTTGCGAAATTTCCCTCCCCAATCATTTTGGACACTTTTGATTTTTGAATTAAATTGTCGTTCAACCATTTCCACAAAATTGGTGAAGGTGGTGTATACATCTGATTTTAATGTCAACGGATAAAACCACTTATACCGAGAATGATGATCAACAAGAACCATAAAAAAGTGACAACCATCAAAAGATAAGGTCGGGGAAGGACCCCAAACATCACAGTAAATCAAAGCCAAAATGTTATTGCTGCGAAAATATGAAGTTAATAAGGAAAGTTTAGAAGATTTTCCTAATTGACAAGATGAACACAAACTGGAACATTGTTTTGAGGAAACTGGTAAAGAAAAACTAGATACAATTGAACTAAGAACACGTTGATATGGATGACCAAGGTGATTATTCCAAACAATTGCAGACCCATTGGTGGCTGTGAAGGCAAGCTTGTGAATGGACTTGAAACTGGGAAGACACAACGAGTAGAGACCATTGTTACTTAGTCCTGTAAGGAGGGTGGTGCACTTAGGTTTTTCCTTCACAAGAAAGAAAAAAGAATGAAATTCAAAGAAAACATCGTTGTCATGACAAAATTGTTGAACAGATAAAAGATTTTTCTTAACTTCGGGAACATGAAGAATATTAGAAAGATTGAAGGTTATATGTGCTGAATAAAGTTTGGAATAACCAACATGAAGAATAGGAAGAGAATTACCATCAACGACATGAAGTGAGACAGAGCCACGTTAAAACTTGGAGGTGTCAAGTTTGGACAGGTTGGGTATGGTATGGGTGTTGGCACCTGTGTCGGAAAACCAAGTGAAGCCTGATGTAGAGGTATTGTCAGCAAAGGTTGCAAAGTTTGCCTGAGGACGTCGTCTTGTAGGGTTATTAGAGCCTTGATTATTGGGGCATTGTGAAGGTAGATGACCTATGCCACAATGGTTACAGTAACCATAAACCATGTTTTGAGTGGAGGCCCAAGATAATTGTCTAGAAGAGGTGGAGTTGTTGTTGTCACGAGACCGATTCTGAAAATTCCCACACGAGTTATTTCCACGAGAGTTTCCATAGCGATTACCCCGATAATTGTTGTGAGGGTGCGAGGCATAGTAAGCTTAGGTAGGAGCGTTCTGTGGTGGAGCCGGATTAAGTTGAAAACCAAGTTGGGACGCGATCTGTTGAAGTGTTTAGAGTTGATTCTGAATAGTGTTGATGTTAGGAAATGATGCTCCAGTAATACAGTGAAAACGTGTGGCTAAGATGTTGTGGCAGTGGGAAGAATTTTTGTTGATCATATAGTCATGATCACTGAGGAGAGAGTGTAACTCAATAAAGTTGATGGGTGGATGACGAGCCAAAAGATTTGACTTGAGATCGTTGTACTCCTCTCGTAAGCCAAATATTACAAGTAAAACTAGATCCTTATCTTTGACGTCTTCACCAATGTTAGCAAAGGACTGACTGTGCACGAGTGAGATAGGAGACCGGAGTTTCATCACCTTGCATGGTGATTTTGAGTAGTTGCATTTTCAGTGTGTAATCTCTAGAAGAATTGTGTGGTGTGTAAGCTCGTTCTAATGCAAGCCACATATCTCGAGAGGTAGTACCTTGTACATGTTGAAACGAAGGCTCTAATATGGTTAATATAATGATCGTGTGGATGTGGGCATCATTAGCTATCCAGCGTGGATAACTCGGGTTATCTGAGATTGTTTCTCCAGCTCCAACCTTTTTCTCTGGACACGGTATGGAACCATCAATATATCCGAACAAGTTATTAGAGACAAGCAAGGGCTCGCTCATATACTTCCAATACCCATAGTTTGTGGGTGAGAGAGTAAAAGCAAACTTGTGAGAGTTATTAGTTGTTCTTTTTTGAGTGGTGAAGTTTTCTAAATTGATTGGCAAATAGGGTTTAGGCCATGAGGGTTGTTGGGTTTAGGCCGTGAGGGCTGTTGTGATCGGTGACACATAAATTTTTTATTGAGTTGTAGGGTTGGAGTTTACTTGGCTCTGATACCAAGATAAAGTGTGTATTTCAATAATAATCAAAGATTAGATCATATCCTAAATATATAGTATTAGATAGATACAATTAGGTACCCTCTATATAAGCAATATAATATTCTGATCTAAACACTATCTAACATATACAGTATCAT
This sequence comes from Lactuca virosa, assembly GCF_052849685.1. NCBI lineage: Eukaryota > Viridiplantae > Streptophyta > Magnoliopsida > Asterales > Asteraceae > Lactuca > Lactuca virosa. Next base: position 302,327,045 of record NC_136433.1, on the reverse strand, counting down.
ATTTCCTCATCTACATGCAACTTTTGTCTATTTTGTGTGTTTTTTGTATTTGCTAAAATAATAAAAAGAAACATCAAAAGTAGGACAATTTCAGTTCATAATCGAGCATTTTGTAGTAAAATAGATGATAATTCAAGCGACATATAGCTGACGGATCAATACTTGTAATAAATAGTTACTAATAATACTTTTACCGATTTCCGTAAAAATACGTTTGCTTTAACTTCTTTAAAAATGTTTAATTTTTTTTAAACTTCTTTAAAAATGTTTAATACAAGCTTCTTTTCTACTATATGTGGTGTTGTCATGGGCTTGGGAAAAATCTTTGTTATTATTTTCTTTACCTGTTCAACAAAATCCTTATGTTTAGCAGCTCGTGATGCAGAAAAATTACATGAACAAATGATCTTAAAACAATTAATTAGGTATTACACATTTCAACAAATAATATCTTCAAATGACATAAGGTAAATAATTTATAGGTTTAAGAGAGCTCTCAATAGTCTAATGTCATCAAACCATTGAAAATCCAAATTAATTTCAAGTTAAAAAAGTAAAAATTACCATACTTTCATTAATTCAATGAGAATCATATGAGTAGAAATGATCAGAAGTGATGCAACATAGGCAATTAAAAACCATTACATTGTATCTGTTTAAACGAAAATCATTTTGATCAATAATAATAATAATAATAATAATAATAATAACTTTAGTTAATACATGAATAAAGTTCACTGCTTTTATATTTTTGTAATAAAGTATAAAAATAACAAAGAATTACCTAAAAGTTAACAATGAATTATGAACAATGCTGAACAACCAAACATCATCTCAATCGATTTTGTAATAAAGTATAAAAATAACAAAGAATTACCTAAAAGTTAACAATGAATTATGAACAATGCTGCACAACCAAGCATCATCTCAATCGATCCACAAAAATCGTTTGTAACCATTTACTTTTTCAGTAACCTTGAAATCCCCACATGGAAATAAATATAAATAATCTAAAAACTTAGTGAGTAGATTAAAAGTGGGGGAACTGGTTATCTATGGAGATGGCACCAGGGTTGGTTCCCGGTTTTGTTTGGCGGACAGGGCTCGTCAGTATATTCAGCACGGGTGTGCATGTTACTTGGCTTATGTGGTTTATGCTCGAGTTGGGGATCCGATTTCAGTTTCATAAGTTCCAGTTGTGTTGGGTTACAAAGTTTTCCATGAATGACTTTGTAATGTTTGACTTTTGTAAAACCCACTTGCATGTGGTGCATTAGCCTTGTGGCATGAGATAGAGAGTGACAGAGAGACATGTAAACACCTCTATATAAGGTGGGTTCATACCACTTGTAGAGGTGTGCTTGAGAGATGTAAAAGTTGAGTGTGTAAGTGTGTGTTATTTATGTAGACTAGATCTAGATCCGTTTTTGTAACACAATACATAATCAATACATCTCTTGAACACCCAAATCACCATATTCATTGTGCAATCTTTAATTCCGCATGTCAAACCATGTTCTTTAATCACTACAATTGGTATCAGAGTGGGGTTTTCAAGATCAACGTGATTTTTGAAGAACGATTCTCGGTTTGGCAACTTTTGTCACAATTGGAGTATTTTTGGTGAGTCTCTCTCTATGATCTCTCTTAATTTCATTGAATCGTGCGTTGCGTTTTTGATTTGTGATCATTTGACTCGTTGGATCAAATTTTTTCTTGAAAAACCCATTGGTGATCCAATAAATTTTTGCTTAGATCAAGCCCAACCAAAAACAAAATCAATTCTACTGTTTATCCGTTTATTCTTTGAGCACAAAGTTTTGATCTATTAAAGATGAATCAGTAATCCAATTCGTAACCCAAGTCAAAGATCTGATACCGTTCATGTTCACTTTTTAGCCCATAAGTCATTGGATCCGATATACTCACTGTGTTGAGCCCAATGATTCGTAAAATCCATTCGATTAAAGCGTTGTTGTTCGTTGTTCGTCATATGCATATTCACTTGTATCCTATGCTTTTGACTCGATTTTTTTGATGTTCTTGAGTTCTGGTTTTGTTTCAATGTTTTTGATTAATTGATTAGAGTTTGTTCTTGAATCTAGACTTGTGAATCGGTTGGATAAGAGTTGCTCAATTATAAATCGATGATGATCAAGTAATTGTCGATCAATTCTTTGATTTGGATGAAATTGATCAAGAACAATCAATTATTCTCTGTTTGATATGAATATCGAGGATAGATTCATGGATTTGGGTTTGTCGATTGATGAATTGAAGAGTCAAAACAAACAGTCAAAATTGGTGTTCTTGGTTCAACTTGTATGCATGCTTTATCTGGTTGTACAATTGCGTTCTTCATCGTTTCTTCAATAACACATCTGTGTATAATCAATTTCTTTTCGTTCTATTGATTTCATTGAGTCGTTTTAATAATTGATGATTTGATTCACATCAAGAAAGCTCGTGATTGAAATCGAATCTGAGATCGATATGGTTGATTTGGTTTGTGTTGACTTTCTCAAGTCAAAATCGGTGTTCTTGAGAAATCAGAACTGGAGTTGATTGAAAAGGAAGATAAACCTGATTTGTATTTGATTTCGAAACCACACTGATGATTGACGAATTGATTGTTAATGTTGAAGGGTTAATTTTGTTTTTGAAAAGTTGTTGCTTGAAATTGAAATCAGTCGGTGGTGTCGATGGATGTTGGATTCATTTTCAATGGAAGATTGTTTGATAATCGGATTTGTGTTGGGTTACACAAAAGTGAAGCGAGATGAATGAAAAACGAAATCGATTATGTGTTGGTTTATTGGTTGAGAACGAATCAAATGGTCAAAAACTTTGATTTTTGAAAAAGCGAAAGTTGGAGTCGATTGACGAACAGGTTGTTTTGGGATGCAAAGGAAAACTTGGATTCGTTAATTGGGTTGATGATTTTGCTTTTGAAATCGATGGTTTGCAGAGTCGATATTTGAAGCCATGATTTTACAGTCGACGGTTTGTCAAAAAGCGAATGGATGGATCGATTTTGAAGTAACAATTTCGTGATGTTGGGTTCTTGAATGTTTTAATTGAAGTTTCGTTTTGGGAAGAACTGTGAAAAGCGATGAAGTCTTGAAGTTTTTGGAAGTCGATGTTTGAAGGAGATGATTTTGGGAAGAACTGTAAGAACAAATTTTTGGGATCGATGCACTGGTTATAACGAAAATTTTTGATTCAGTGATTGAATTGAATGATTAAGACTTGATTCAGAGGCTTCGAATGCCTTTGATTTCGTTAATCAGTGGGAAAAATTTTCGTTAATTTGGTGTTATGGTTGAATCCAACGAAGGGGAGAGAGAGTGGACAATATTTCGTACGAAGGGTTGAAATTTCGTGTGTGTTTGAAGAAGAGTGCAAAAGTTTCGTAAATGGCCCCTGAAATTTCATTAGTTTAACACCTTTCCAAATTTTCTTACGAAGGGGTAAAAGTTTCGTTAGTTTTGAAGAAAAATGAAGAATATTCGAAAACAGCCCCTGAACTTTTGAAAGATTGGCAGCTTTTACCCACATTCGACAATTGGGCTGATTTTCGACACTTTGGGATAAAAGCAGAAATTTTCGAATGTAGTCCCTGATATTTCAAAAAGTTGGCAGTTTTCGCCCAATTTCGAAAATGGACTGATTTTGCTGAGAAATTGAAGAAAATACATTTCAAGCCCCTACAGTTTATGCGAATTAACGCTTTCTACCCAGGTTTGGAAAAGGGGGTGAGTTTCGCATTTTTGGCTGTTTTGGGCGCACCGGGTCACTGCAGAATTTTGAAATTGACAATTTCTACCCATTTTTGAGAAATTTTGTCAAAGGCGGTCCATGAACGAAGCTAAAAATTGAAAATTTTTTAATTTTCCGGATTAAAGCACAAAGTTTATGCCACATGTTATGGGGGAGTTTTGACACGAAAAATTCCGAATAGAGCACGTTCTCTTTCCTTGAAGGTTTTATAATCAAGTTTCGATTATAAAAAGGGGGAGAAATTTATATGGAAATTCGAACTTGGATTTTTCATATTACGCGGATTTGACGTCCGAAGTGACCTTGAATTTTTGAAGTACACGAAATGAAGCGATTGGAGATTCGTAAGTGATTTCATTTCGAAATGGGTTTGGTTTTATTGAAGATTTTTGGGGTGTGCTTTTGTGCTCAACTTTTGGTGATCAATTTGGAGTTTGAGAAGCTCATGATCATTCGTTGTTGCTCAGTTTGTATGGTCTCACATCCTAGAGCCCAAATTGAAGAATCATGGAAGAATTGAAGATTGAAGTTCGTTTCGACATGTGTCACCCTTGAGGCTCGGATCGTGTAGTTGCTCGATTTTGGAAGATTTGAAGTGGGTCATTCATTCCTAACTTTGAGGGGGAGAATGTTGGGGTACAAAGTTTTCCATTAATGACTTTTTAATGTTTGACTTTTGTAAAACCCACTTGCATGTGGTGCATTAGCCTTGTGGCATGAGATAGAGAGTGAGAGAGAGACGTGTAAACACCTCTATATAAGGTGGGTTCATACCACTTGTAGAGGTGTTCTTTAGAGATGTAAAAGTTGAGTGTGTAAGTGTGTGTTATTTATGTAGACTAGATCTAGATCCTTTTTTGTAACACAATACATAATCAATACATCTCTTGAACACCCAAATCACCATGTTCATTGTGCAATCTTTAATTCCGCATACCAAACCATGTTCTTTAGTCACATCAAGTTGTCAGGGATTTTGCTGATGTGTTCCCAGAGGAGTTACCCGGTGTGCCTCCTGAGAGACAGGTTGAAGTTCATGATTGCTCTCGTGCCAGGTGCGACCCTGATTGCCAAGGCGTCGTACCGCTTGGCACCGCATGAGATGCAGGAGTTGTCATCTCAACTGTAGGAGCTGCTAGGTGTCACACCCCAAAACCGGAACGGCAGAAACGTTCTGGGGTGGAGGACGTCATGCGTAGCATCACAACAAATGTATAGCAAGCATAGTAAACACAACCAAACATTGAATACAAATATGAAAAGTGCTTACATCCGTTTGAAACTTGTTTTAATTACATCAAAAGTATGTAAAAATATAGAAAACATGACTCTTATTGCTCCGACTCCTCTAAATCCAAGAAGTACCTGTCTACTGATTTCCTAAGAATACAAGCAGTTGGAAAGAATATCAGCAAAAAGATGGTGAGTTCATAAGCTTTTAGTTTTTGGTGGAAACAGTTCTTTTGATTCTTTTGGAAAAGTGATTCTCAAGAAAATCCCATATTTTCTTATGAAAAGTAGGTTTGAAAACTCGTTCATTCCATGACTTCTCGGTTCGTACTAAATACGCACAATCCAAGGAGTCTTGGGATGAATACGAACATCCATTAGTGGAAAATAAACCATCAGTTTTAGAATTGCCAGTGTTATCCTGGGAAAATCCTATATTTTCCCTAAAAACAGGTTATCCATCCTACAGGTAGAGATGTCAGTTTAGAAATCCCTGATTACTACCATCATATATAAAAGTAGTTTTATTACTCAAAATAAAACAAAAGAAGACTAGAGTCCGTAAACCAAAGTCAGTTTATACTTATTTGCGATTCGTATAACCATACTTGATATGACCGAGAGACCTTAATAACGTTCTTCAGGCGTTAAGCTAAATGACATTTGTTCACCCCAGGCATGCCTGCCTAACTGTAGCTAGCAGTTCAGGTGTGGGATTGTCAGTCCCAAATAGATCTATTCATAAATCTCACGCTCTCCCTCCAGGAGACTCTGGTTATACTAAAAGGATTTATCACTGTACACCTAAGAGTACAGTATTGAAGTAGAGCCTCACAATTCTGTATAATCTAGTTTACGTGCTAAAAACAGTATAAAACAATAATCATCCTTAAATAATTGTATTTTATACTCCTTAGAAAATATATAACATAAACTAAATCTGTCATAGTTTACATATATTCATTTATGAAATCTGAATTGGTAAGAGCTGCCTAGAGGGTTATCCCAAACTATTCCATTATAGTTTATTAGAGTTGATATGGAAAAATGTTTTGTAAAAACCTTTCTGAAAACCATGAAGTAGATTGCCAAAATAAAAGCTTCCCTTATGCTCGACATAATACAAAAGGGATAAAATATCAAAATATTTTATTAAACATGGAAATCGTTGAATTGTATTAATAAGTTTAAAACTTAATAAAATATTTTGAGTTTGGCTTGTATTCCCCCCCTGAAAACATTAAAAACACGGAAAATGTAGGGGTATGAACGCACCTCGGGTAAGTGATTTGATTGAAGGATCGATACGGAAAGCTGGGTGTTCAAGTGAAGCCTTGAACACGATTTGATCCTAATTAACACGTAATGACACATAAAGGAGTCAAATGAAGGTATTTCACCACTAGATGTGATGGAGAACCATTCTAGGGACTTGGAACTACTTGCACTAAGTGTTAGGACCTCAAAGGATTGCATGAGGGGAGTGTATGGCCACCTTGAAGGTGTGTGCGGCCATGGGTGTGCGGCCCAAGGGGTGTGCGGCCGTACACTCATATTGGAAGGTGTCTTTGGGGTGTTTCAAGGTCCATTCTTGCAATCCATGAAGTGTCCTAGGTCAATACTCAATTGTAGTGCAAGTTAAGGGTCCTAGAAGTGGGTTTGCGGCCCTAGGATGAGTGTGTGGTCGCATACTAGAGTGTGTGGTCGCACAAGGGTGTGTGCGGCCGTACACAGGTGTATGCGGTCGTACACCCTACAAGATGATGCCCAAAATGTTGATTCCAAGGTGCAACAAGGCTAGGGTCATGTCTATCTCAAGTATGGAAGTCAAACTCTCACTTTGGAGGGTATTTTAAGAGTGTGCGGCCACTTTAAGGGGGTGTGCGGCCGCACTCACTTCCAAACACGAAGAACATGTCGATTATTGCACATATAAGGCTTAGATAGAGGGGTCTTTCATGGTTTGCAAGCTAGAGAATGACTTACTCACGTTTTTGAAGCTTTGAAGGGTTTGTGGTTGAAGAATCTTGAGAAAATGGTGCTATGTGCTGCCAAGGTGTTAAAGGAATGAAAGGAAAGGAGTGTACCCTTTATATAGGGGTAAGATGTGCTGCCAAAAGTGAGTGTGCTGCCAGGAGGTGTGTGTGCGGCCGCACACCCATGTGTACGGCCGTACACTCCCTCTAAGGGTGTGTTTGGCCTGGTTTTGACACTATACTACTTGCTGACTCATTCCTAAACTCAACCTTGTTCATACTCAAGCTTAGAACACTTAAATGAACCCTCAAACAGTGCAAGAAGTCAACAAAACAAGTTTAACATTGATTGAATTGACTAAGTGTACAAGATAGAAGTTCCGGGTTGTCACATCATCCCCCCGTTAGAGGGAATTTCGTCCTGAAATTCAAGAATGGAATACAAATCATGAACTTGGAAAGAGATGGGGGTACTTCTGCTTCATTGAATCCTCGAGCTCCCAAGTGAACTCAGGACCCCGCTTGGCATTCCAGCGGACTTTCACTATCGGGATGCGACTCTGCTTCATACGCTTGACCTCTCGGTCCATAATTTCGACAGGCTCTTCCAGGAAACGTAGACTTTCGTCCAGATCGATCTCGTCGAGAGGAATGACAAGTGTCTCGTCGGACAGACACTTCTTTAGGTTCGACACGTGGAAGACGGGATGGACGTTGCTGAGTTCTCGTGGTAACTGGAGTCTGTATGCTACGGGACCGATCCTAGCAAGGATCTCGAATGGTCCTATGTACCTTGGGTTTAGCTTTCCACGTTTTCCGAAACGTATCATGCCTTTCCAGGGTGAGACCTTCAGAAGGACACGGTCACCGACCTGGAATTCCAAGGGCTTTCGCCTTTTATCGGCGTAGCTCTTTTGTCTATCTCGTGAGGCTTTCAGTCGTTCTCGGATTTGTACGATCTTTTCTGTTGTCTCTCGAATGATTTCAGGACCAGTGAGAGTGTTGTCGGGGACTTGACCCCTGGCTAGCTGCGTGTCACCCACCTCAGCCCAGCACAGAGGGGATCTGCACTTGCGGCCATAGAGGGCTTCAAATGGCGTAGCCTTGATGCTGGTGTGGTAGTTGTTGTTGTAGGAAAATTCGACCAAAGGAAGATGAGTGTCCCATGACGTGCCGAAGTCGATGACACAGGCTCTCAACATATCTTCCAATGTCTAAATTTTCCTCTCACTCTGTCCATCTGTCTGTGGATGATAAGTCGTGCTCATATCCAACTTAGTTATAAGAGCCTTCTGTAGTGATTGCCAAAATCTCGAGGTAAACCTGCTATCTCGGTCGGAGATAATGGATACTGATACCCCATGGAGGCGAACTATTTCTCGAATTTAGATCCGCGTGAGTCTCTCCATTTTGAAGTTTTGTTTGATTGGCAGGAAGTGGGCAGATATAGTCAACCGATCGACAATTACCCAAATGGCGTCGTGCCCACTCGGAGCTCTGGGTAACTTGGTGATAAAATCCATTGTTATCCTTTCCCACTTCCACTCAGGTATTTCTGGCTGCTGAAGTAAACCTGAGGGCTTTTGATACTCCATCTTCACCTTGGCGCAAGTCAAGCACTTGCCCACGAAGGTTGCAATTTCCGATTTCATGTTTGGCCACCAGTAGAGTTGTTTGAGATCCAGATACATTTTATCTGAACCTGGATGAACGGAGTATTTAGTCTTTTGAGCCTCATTCATGACAACCTCTCTGTACCCGCCGTACTTTGGGGTCCAGATCCGGTTCATGAAATAGTACACTCTGTCACCCTTGATCTCTAAGTTCTTGTCCATTCCCCGTATTGCTTAATTTGCTATGTTCTCTGGTTTCAAGGCTTCCAGCTGAGCCTCCTTGATTTGCGCGGACATTTGGGAATGGATGGTCATTGTCAGTGCCTTCACCTTACGCCCTGAATACTCCTTTTGGCTGAGGGCATCTGCTACCACATTGGCTTTACCGGGATGGTAGCGTATTTCGCACTCGTAGTCACTGAGTAACTCTACCCACCGTCGATGTCTCATGTTTAACTCCTGATCGAAGATATGTTGCAAGCTCTTATGGTCAGTGAAGATAGTGCACTTGGTTCCGTAGAGATAGTGTCTCCAGATCTTTAACGTAAAGACCACTGCTCCCAACTCTAAATCGTGAGTCGTGTAATTGACCTCGTGTGTTTTTAACTGTCTCGAGGCATAGGCGATGACCTTTCCCCGCTGCATGAGCACACAGCCTAGGCCTTGATTGGATGCATCACAATAGACCACGAAGTCTTCCGTCCCTTCGGGCAGGGACAAGATAGGTGCGCTGCATAAGGTCTGCTTCAATGTTTGAAACGCAGTGTCTTTCTTGACTCCCCAACTAAAGGTTACACCTTTCTGTGTCAGGGTAGTTAAAGGCTTGGCGATTTTGGAGAAGTTCTGGATAAACCTGCGATAGTAGCCCGCAAGACCCAAGAATTGCCGGATTTTTGTGGGTGTTTTTGGTGCAGACCAATTCTCAATCGCTTTGATTTTGGAAGGGTCCACGTGTATGCCTTCCCTGCTAACCACGTGACTGAGGAAAGTTACCTTCCTAATCCAGAACTCACACTTTGAAAATTTTGCCTATAGCTTCTCCGCCCTTAATGTTTCCAGCACCTGCCTCAAGTGCTGTTTATGATCGTTCTCACTCCGAGAATAGACAAGTATATCGTCGATGAACATGATCACGAACTTGTCCAGGAAAGGGCGGCACACTTGATTCATCAGGTCCATGAATACTGTCGGTGCGTTGGTCAGACAAAAGGGCATTACTACAAATTCGTAGTGTCCATAGCGAGTTCGAAATGCTGTCTTGGGCACATCATTCTCGTGAACCCGCAACTGATGGTACCCTGATCTTAGATCTATCTTTGAAAAGTAACTGGCTCCCTGAAGTTGGTCGAAGAGATCGTCGATTCTGGGTAAGGGATAACGGTTCTTGATGGTCAGCTTGTTCAGTTCTCGGTAGTCAATGCACATCCGAAAGGATCCATCTTTCTTTTTCACGAATAAGATCGGAGCTCCCCAGGGTGAGGAACTCGGCCTTATGAATCCTTTGCTGATCAGCTTATTGAGCTGGTTGGATAGCTCTTGCATTTCCGCCGGCGCTAGACGATAAGGAGATTTAGCTAGTAGCTCCAGGGATTAAGTCGATACGGAACTCGACTTGACGCTCGGGAGGAATTCCTAGGAGATCTTCGGGGAAGACATCAGGAAAATTACAGACTTCGGGAAGGCTCTCGAGGTGCTTAACTTTTTGCGTCTCATCAACAACATGAGCTAAAAATGCATGACATTCCTTCCGCAGATACTTCTGGGCTTTGATGCATGAAATGATATGAAGGTTCGAACCAGGTTTATCACCGTAAATCATCAGAGTGTCACCAGAGGGAGGATTGAGACGGATGGCTTTTTCGAAACAGAGGATATCAGCAAGATTGGAGCTCAACCAGTCCATGCCGATAATGACATCGAAACTCTTGATGGACACATGAATAAGGTCGATGGAAAAAGAATGACCGTCTAGGGTAAGAGTACAGCCTATGAATACGTCGTTCGTGCTCTCTTTCTTTCTGTTAGCCATCTCGACGGTGAATGTTTTGGTTAAAGGTTGGGGTTTACATTTGATTAGATGTTTGAATGCATGACTAACAAAACTCCTCTCCGCACCAGAATCGAAAAGAATGCATGCATGAGAGTTGTCAAGGAGGAACGTACCCGTAACAACGGTAAGATCAGCGACCGCTTCCTCCTGGCCCATCGCCAGAACTCTTCCTGTATTGCCACCAGTTGTTGCCTTGGGGTAGTTTCTCCTGAAGTGCCCAGCCTCTCCACATCCATAGCAAGCTTGACCAGCGCCCGCTCCCGGAGCCTGGTTGGTTGGTTGGGATGGTACCTGGAAGTATCGAGCGGTGTGTCCCTTCTTTCCACAGTTGTTGCAACTCAACTCACGGCAGGGTCTGTGATGATGAAAGTTACACTTGTAGCATAGAGGTAGCTTCCCAGCATAAACACCGGTAGGAGCTTGGGTGGTTGGAACAACAGCTGGAGCAGCAGTAGGAGTAGTAGCAGCATGAACTGCCACTTTTTGTTGTTTCTTGGAGGGCTCCTGCGAAGACTGGCCCTTCCGCTTGTTCCAGGATCTCTTCTTCTTCCCACCACTTTCCTTTTGTGGCTCAGAGACAGTTGCCACCTCATCTAGATCGACTCCATGATCGATCAGAGTCTGCGCCAGGCACTTGGCGCTATCGAAGGTCGTTGGTCTAGCAGCCTAAACGTTTCCTTTGGTTGGGGTCGTTAATCCCCAGATGTACCTTTCGATCTTTTTTCTTTCCGGGGTGACCATTCCCGGATAAAGGAGAGCCAGATCACAGAATCTAGCAGTGTAGGCAGCGATGTCGGAACTCTTCATCTTCAGATTCCAAAGTTCGTGCTCTAACTTTTGCACCTCGCCCCCCGGGCAGTATTCAACGAACATGAGTTCCTTCAGTCTTTCCCAACCCATAGCATTAGCCACTGGCAGAGTTAGGGATTTGACTTGACCATTCTACTAGGTCAAGGCTCGGTCGGTGAAGGTGCAGGCGGCGAACTTCACCTTGTTTGCTTCGGAACAGGCGCAAATTCTGAAGATGGATTCGATCTTCTCGAATCATCGAGTCAGAGCGATAACACCTCCATTTCCTTCGAAGGACTTGGGCTTTGCGGTAATGAAGTACTTGTAGGTGTTGGATTAATGTCTAAGTCCATAACTATATTTGGTATGTACTTGACCCGACCCGGCATGGTCCATTTGGGTTGCACTTCACCGACACAATTTATATGGATAGTCTTTTGAGAATAGTATATTTATGATTTATATTAATATATTATAAGTTCTAATATATTAATATGGAATCATATTATTTAATTAGTTTGATCAAGAATTAATCCAGAATTAATTAAGTGATCAAAAAGAACTAATTAAATATGGACTCTTATATATATGGAATGGGCCAAGTTCATTTAGGTTGGGCTAAGCTTTCATGGATGGTCCATGGAGCTTTTAACCCATGGATCCTATGTAAATGAAAGGTCATGGGTATTAGGGTTTACATGGATGTAACCCTAATCCTCCATAATATATAAAGGGGTCCTTGGCTCATAAAATTGGCACAAGTGTGTGAAAATAAGAGTGGGCCGATTTTAGTGTGCATACATATTCTCTCAAGTTCTTCCAAGGTGTTTTGGTGATTTGTGATTCCATTTGAGGCTTCCACACTATTGGGGCTAAGCTTTTAAAGCTTGAAGACATCAAGCTACATCAAAAGGTATGTCATCTAACTAGAATTTTGTAGTATAGGTGCTTCATAATATGCTAGTTAGGATGAAACCTTGGAATAGTTAATATTTGCATGTATAATAGAGAAAACATAGATCCAAGGTTTATAGGGTTACATGTACACCATAGGAGTGTTAGAATGCTCAAAACCCAACAGTGGTATCAGAGCCATGGGTTGTTTTCTGTTATATTGATGCAAATGTTTTATTTTCAAATTGAAAAAAAAGGAAAAAAAAAACATGACGTTTGTCAAATTTTAAGATAATTACTTGTTTTGTGAAAAACGAATTATTTGTAAAATTTGAATCATTTGTTATATGAGTTGAATTAGGTCAAATTTAGTAAAAGATAAAATGATATGATTATTTTATTAGTTTTAAAAGTTTGATCTAAATGTTTTAAGGAGTTACATATTTTGTCATAAAATTTTGGAGCTCAAAAGTTTTTTTTTAAAGTTGTGATCTTAAGGGTTTTTGAAACTTCCATAAGTTATGGATATGAAAGTTTTTTTAAAAAAAAACTTTGATTCAAAGTTTTTATGGAGTTACAAAATTTGGTGTTAATGTTTTAAAGAATTCCATAACTTGTTCTTAAGTTATGGAACATGGAAAGTTTCATCATAAAACACCATTAATTCCATAAGTTATGGAATCCAAAGGTTTTCAAGAATTACAAAACATGCCCTCAAGTTTTGGAATTTGAGAAAAATTTTTTATGAAAAAAAGAATTGAATTCTAAAACTCTTGGGTTCATAACTTAAACAATTAATTAAATGGTTTTAATTTTGAGTTTAATAATTGGAATTATGATGTTTTGTTGAATAGTTCAAATTAACTCTTATGGACTTTATTAATAGTTAATTAAAGCGTTTAATTAAAAGAGTATTATTAAATCCATAAATATATGGTTTGAGTTTAATTAAATTAAAAGTCTAGTTTAATTAATAGATTAAACCATCAAGTATTTTAAATGTCTAAAATACACCCTTATACTATTATAATATTAAAAGTTTAATATATTATATGTATAAGAGCAAGTCGTCTTACCATTAGTAGGCCTCATTCACGAAGCCGGTCTATAAGGGGGGTATAAGGTTGTTGCCTATAAAATGGCAGCTTAATGGGTGTCCACTCTCACCCACCGCTTCCTTGACTGGTGGAGGGTCGTTAGCCGAACAGGTAGGACAAGGACTATAATTCTCCCTTCATTAAAAGTATTAATGATAAATACTAAGTAACTAAACCTTTTATTAATTCCCAATCTTAGTTACTTAGGAAAATGTGAATAAGGTGCTAATCCATGAAATTACACTTTGCACTTTGTTTAAACCGTTAGTGGAGCGTGTGTGGTTAACCGGCACACTAACCTGGATTTAACAAAGTAGGCAAAGGGTAACTTAATATTTATCATAGTATCGGTGGAGCTCGTGTGGTTAACCGGCACATCGATTGAGGGGTAAATATTAAGGGTACCAAGTATATTTGCATGGTTACTTCACACCTTGTTTTGTGATCCTCGGCATCCCAGTCACAAAACCTGAAGGGCACACTCGAGATTGAAACATGCCATTGAAAATTTCAATGAATCTCAAAAGATCTAGGAGTTTCAAATCCAAGTAAAAAAAACCTAATTAAATTATTTCGTTTTTCATGGTGGAAATTGGTAAATCGTCATTTACCTACCTTCAACTATTTTATAACTCGGATTACGGCATCCCTCTTCCAGTTATAAATAGGTTGTTGGATCCTAGCCTTAATATTTCCTATTGGGTGTTATATTAAGGACTTTAGATCAACTATCTTGAATATCTTCCAAAAGATGTCGAGTTCAGACATCTATGATCTTCCCAAATCTCTTGGAACTTTACTTCCTCCACCTCCTTCAATTATTCTCCCTAACCCACAAGTTCAAGGTCACTCAAGCCCTAATGGCAAGCAAGGTCTATGTGTGATCACATCTTAGAGATGAAGTCACATAGTGACAAGTCGGGAGAGTTGGGTTTCAAAGTCTTGAGAAATTTGGATGTTCAATCACTTTCTAAGTCACATAGTGAGTTCCTTTAGGACTACTATGATACAGACTATGACATGAACCTTAATGATCATATCTATTTGCTTGGTGCTGCTGAATCAGCAATGATTTGGAATGATAGTGAAGCAAATTTGATTAGAATATCAACTTCCCAAAAACTTTATGGACAGTGACAATGGTGACACTGGAAATCCAGAAAAAGCATTCTCTTCCCAATGGAAAGGGATTGGCCATAGTCAACCCGATTGACCAAATGGTAAAGAGATAGGCTAAGTCTGAGATAGTCCCATTACCAAAGGGTCCATATGTTTATTTTGCCAAAGGAAGGGGCGTTGATTACAAAGCTGCCAAATTTACCTAAGGATGTTAAAGTCAATAAGTTTGACTCAACATCAGGTAGAGCCCATTATCTAACTCTGTTAAGTTCTATTCTGAGATCCTCATTACATGATGTGACTAGGTCACATGTTGATGTTTTAAGAATCAAAGAATAGAGAGAAATCTTAAAGGAAGTATATGCTGATTCTGATCGCGAAGGTGGATTTCGATCGCATCAGAATTTTGAGCAGTTGCTTAAGAAGTTATGATATATTGCTAAGGAATAGATAACAACAATTTTCCATGTGGATTGTAAGGATAAGTTTTCCGAAAAGTTTTAAAATAAAAGAAAATTGTTTAATTTTGTTTATTTGAAGTATCCTTACAATGGCATTTGTGGAAAATTGTTGCTTATATGATTCCACTGACAGCAATATTGGAAAATGGATTTGATTCTTTCATTTGTGGTAGTGTCTAAATTTACCAAATTAGGAAAGTTCCTCATCACCCAAGTTTCAATTGGACCGAAACTTGGAATCATGCAAGTTGAATAGTATGATGAATGAGAACTTTCAAGAATTGGGAAATCAAGACTAATTACTTGTTCACATGGATGTGTGAGTCAAGTGAAGGAGTAAAGGGATCGAGTACACATTCTTGTGCACTGGTCATGTCCACCACAAAGCTCGTTAAGACTATTTGATTTACTAAAGTTTAGTAAATATGGTTATACTTACAAGTTTAAGTATAATTCTGAAACATTGGAAAAGTCTCAATGTATGGCAGAACGAATGGGAAGAATCAAATTAGGCAGAAAGATAAAAGTTTCTCAAATCTGAAAAGATGGGAGAGTACTTTAGTATCATGTTTGTGATCATCTTAATGATTTAGAAATCATATCACAATTAGTCCTCTAAAGGTCATCTTAGTGCATTCTTATGACTAAGAAGAGGAGTCATGAATTGTTGAAATGGTTAGATCAGGAAGATGAGTCATACTTCGTTCCAAAACAATTCTTAGAGTCATACTCCAAGATTGTAACTTGAGTGACATATCTTAAAGAAAGGTTTAAAACACTTGTCAAATGTAAGAGTAAAAGTGTCCTAATCTTGTACATTTGAAATTGGTAAGTTGTGATGTTTTGGATAAAACAAAGACCAACTAAGGCCAATTGTGTGAAGTGTTTGTCTTGATAAAGAATCCGCACTATCTCTTGAATATTTGGCAAGATAGTCTTATATGTCAAGAGGATAGTGGGAGTCTTAAAGATCCTAAAAAGAATTTCAAGAACTAATCAAGAATAAAACCTGAGGTTCTTCACTAGCACACGACTTGAGGTTTATAACCTATCGTGTTGACATATTCTGTGCCCATTCCAGTTAAAGTTGGCTTTGCATAGGAGTTCTGAAAGTTCTCAATTGGTTGCATAACAACTTGGAAGCAATGGCAGGCCCTGTACTGCCAGGTGGCAAGAAGTTAAGATTGCATAAGTTCAGTCCATATGAGTTTGGATTTGTCATTATCCTTGTCTTGTGACTATGGTTTTGACGATTCACATGGATAAGAACACATACACCATAAAATCTAAGGGTCATAAGGTTTCTCTCCGATTCATGAAAATGATGGTGAGGAAACACTTCCACCAAGTAGATTTGAAGCAGATGGCAAAAGGTCTAAACAATTGAGACTATGATTACGGCATCCCTTTTCATAGTTCTGAAATTGTTTAGACACACATGCATGCTATCTAAGGAAAGGTGTATGATTTTGATAAAGTTTTATCAAAGCATCTCGTATCAGAAATCTGAACTTTGGTAAGAAAGTCAATAAAGTATTGATTTCTAGAAGTCCAGCTGATTTCTGAGTACATGTCAAAGCTAGTGGGAGCATAAGTGTTATGCTAATAATCATCATGTTAGTGGGAGCATGATAATTATTGTTAGTGTTGCAAGTTAGCAATGTTAATTATAGAAAACAAAAGTTTCAATTCGTGAGGCTGCAGGGATTGAAAAAGTTGTTTTGCTATAATTAAGGGAGAGGATATACTTCATTTCAGTTCTAAAGGCTTAGATTGAGACCTTAATCATCTTTAGTCAAGAATATATATATGAATTTCATGTTGGATTGGTTCAACTTAAGGAAATTCTATATATTGCGTTCTCAAAATTCGATTATGATTACGGCATCCCTCTTCATAGTCAAATTTTGAAAACATGGCAAATAAAAATATTGTAGCAAAAGACTGGTCTAGAATCATGTCTTTATGTGAGACATCATGAATCGTGTACCAATTGCTTTGGGTACAGGATCGATTGCATGTGCTATAATATTTGTCATTTCTAAATTTTTCCAAATGCCCAGAGGAATTAAGAAGGGAAAAGGTCTAGAATTGGATATGACTAAAATGATTAAGCAATTGTTGAGGACAATCTGAGGTTTACCAAAGATTGGTTGCTCAGGGACAGTTGGAAGTATAGTGCTAATTTTGGAAGGACCATATTGACATATTCTGAAAAGAGGCATCTCTTATTCAGAAGTGATAGTCAAAATGAGAATATGGAGTTGTCTCCATAGGTGGAAGTTATCTGTGTAAGATTAGAAAACTTAATGCAAGAAGCATGTCCAAAGCAATGTACTTTGAATATGAGACTTAGTTTCCATGGAGTTGATCTCCATTGGAATACCTTATAATGACTGTTGACAAGTCTTTGTGACTTTGTACATATTCATTACAGGAGGGTCAGTGCATATAAGTTTAAAATATAAACAGATTTCGATAAATGATAGGAATTTGAAATTCTCACATTTTTCGATAAGGATTTGGGAGTGTGAAATTAGAATCATTGAAATTATGTTCAATTGGTTTATTTCACAAAGTAAGGATCATAGACAAACATAGAGTGCATACTTGGTGTATGGCAAAGCTATTGTTTAAGAAAAACATAGTGTACATGCTTGGAGCATGGGACAACTAGTGTTTTTAATTCAAGTATAAAGTTGATAAAACCGAAACAATGAATAATGAGTAATCAGTATGGTGATAAATAAAAGTGTTTATTTATATTCATAGGGTTTGATACCATATTTGATTCATTTATTCTTGTGTTTCACTTTGCATGTTTTGACTTCCAGAATAACTAAGTCGCTCTTCCTGAATGATTAAGTTATTCAAACCATCCACAGTCGGTCATATGTTGGAAGTAGATATGAATCAAGACTGTCATGGGTTGGTTTGTAGAGGTCCAAGTTGGTGGACAAAGTGGTGCTACAACACTCATGAGTGCTCATAAGTTCTGAGTATTGGATTCAACCCGCGCTCATTTGAATCACTTCATGGATTTTATCACGAGTGATCATGAGACGATAATATCTTATATTCTTCAAACCTAGAGATATGAGTTGTTACTATGAGTTGTTTATACATTGATTGCACGAAAACGCATTTGGTAACTCGATGTTATAAAACGTGCCTTTGTGTATGATTCAACAAGTAGTAGAAAAAGCCATATGAGTCGAAGTTTATCCATTCCTTTTACCTTCGGGATAAAAGCGATATCTGTGGGCCCCTCGATGATTTAGCGATGACACATGTGAGTGCTTGGCCAAGCCAGGACTGATTTGATTTGTTCAATCAGTCAGTCATCATAAATAGAAAATCGGGAAACAACAAATGGATAGAGAGAATGATTATAATCCATGTCTCAGTCCATATGATATCTAGAATGGAGGAATATATGATCCCTTATCTAATGGACAAGTCATTGACAAGGTCAGAGTTCGACAACGACTTTAAGAGCTACGATTGCCAGTTAGGTTTTGAAGTCATACTCAATAATAGTTTTAGACTTATCCAAGTGGGAGGCTGTTGGATTAATGTCTAAGTCCATAACTATATTTGGTATGTACTTGACCCGACCCGGCATGGTCCATTTGGGTTGCACTTCACCGGCACAATTTATATGGATAGTCTTTTGAGAATAGTATATTTATGATTTATATTAATATATTATAAATTCTAATATATTAATATGGAATCATATTATTTAATTAGTGTTGATCAAGAATTAATTTAGAATTAATTAAGTGATCAAAAAGAACTAATTAAATATGGACTCTTATATATATGGAATGGGCCAAGTTCATTTAGGTTGGGCTAAGCTTTCATGGATGGTCCATGGAGCTTTTAACCCATGGATCCTATGTAAATGAAAGGTCATGGGTATTAGGGTTTACATGGATGTAACCCTAATCCTCCATAATATATAAAGGGATCCTTGGCTCACAAAATTGGCACAAGTGTGTGAAAATAAGAGTGGGCCGATTTTAGTGTGCATACATATTCTCTCAAGTTCTTCCAAGGTGTTTTGGTGATTTGTGATTCCATTTGAGGCTTCCACACTATTGGGGCTAAGCTCTTAAAGCTTGAAGACATCAAGCTACATCAAAAGGTATGTCATCTAACTAGAACTTTGTAGTATAGGTGCTTCATAATATGCTAGTTAGGATGAAACCTTGGAATAGTTAATATTTGCATGTATAATAGAGAAAACATAGATCCAAGGTTTATAGGGTTGCATGTACACCATAGCAGTGTTAGAATGCTCAAAACCCAACAGTAGGAACACTCCTTCTGTTGTCCCTGACTTCCGACTTGTCCTTGAGGGTCGGTTCCACCTCCAGCCCCACCAGCATTCACTTGTGTCATAGCTGCAGTCACGGCGGCTGTAGCAGCTGCCTGGAACATGGCGGGGTCGAACTGAGGGGGTGGTGGTGGTAGTGGAGTGTTGTTGTTTCTTCTGATGGGTCTTCCTCGGGGAGGCATCTTGTTCTAGAAACAATCAGGAAGAAGAGGATGGTAAGTCCTCAAGATATATAAAACAAGATATATCTCATCCTGATAATAAAAGTGTTCTACCAAGCGATAAACAAAGAAAAGGTTACTAACGTAAGTAAATTACCACTTAGGAAAGAAAAGGTAGCAACACTTGGAATGAATCTATATACGGAATTCGGCTCTAACTAAAATACTCCTATAGTATTTTATGGTGAATGTTTTCGTCCGTGGTAAGTTTTAGGCTTGTTGTAACACCACAATCACTCCCAAGCACATGTTGGTCATGTCTCGACTGAATATAGTTGATCAGGCTATATTCACCCTAGACATGATTACATAACTGCCCAGGCTTAACCGCAGCGTCCCAACATCCAAATACTTTTGCTTTGTTCTACCTATGACACGGATTCAGGTACCTAGGTATACTTGTATACTTTTATAAAAATACTTACATTTTTAAAAGTATAGTTTAGAGCACTTAGGCCCCTTAGTATTTATAGTTGTATACCATGTAAGGTTCGGTATACTTAGTTCGCTATAAACAAGGGCTCTGATACCAATCTGTCACACCCCAAAACCGGAACGGCGGAAACGTTCTGGGGTGGAGGACGTCATGCGTAGTATCACAACAAATGTATAGCAAGCATGGTAAACACAACCAAACATTGAATACAAATATGAAAAGTGTTTACATCCATTTGAAACTTGTTTTAATTACATCAAAAGTATGTAAAAATATATAAGACATGACTCTTATTGCTCCGGCTCCTCTAAATCCAAGAAGTACCTGTCTACTGATTTCCTAAGAATACAACCAGTTGGAAAGAATATCAGCAAAAAGATGATGAGTTCATAAGCTTTTAGTTTTTGGTGGAAACAGTTCTTTTGATTCTTTTGGAAAAGTGATTCTCAAGAAAATCCCATATTTTCTTATGAAAACTAGGTTTGAAAACTCGTTCATTCCATGACTTCCCGGTTCGTACTAAATACGCACAATCCAAGGAGTCTTGGGATGAATACGAACATCCATTAGTGGAAAATAAACCATCAGTTTTAGAATTGCCAGTGTTATCCTGGGAAAATTCTATATTTTCCCTAAAAACAGGTTATCCGTCCTAGAGGTAGAGATGCTAGTTTAGAAATCCATGATTACTACCATCATATATAAAAGTAGTTTTATTACTCAAAATAAAACAAAAGAAGACTAGAGTTCGTAAACCAAAGTCAGTTTATACTTATTTGCGATTCGTATAACCATACTTGATATGACCGAGAGACCTTAATAACGTTCTTCAGACGTTAAGCTAAATGACATTTGTTCACCCCAGGCATGCCTGCCTAACTGTAGCTAGCAGTTCAGGTGTGGGATTGTCAGTCCCAAATAGATCTATTCACAAATCTCACGCTCTCCCTCCAGGAGACTCTGGTTATACTAAAAGGATTTATCACTGTACACCTAAGAGTACAGTATTGAAGTAGAGCCTCACAATTATGTATAATCTAGTTTACGTGCTAAAAACAGTATAAAACAATAATCATCCTTAAATAATTGTATTTTATACTCCTTAGAAAATATATAACATAAACTAAATCTGTCATAGTTTACATATATTCATTTATGAAATCTGAATTGGTAAGAGCTGCCTAGAGGGTTATCCCAAACTATACCCATTATAGTTTATTAGAGTTGATATGGAAAAATGTTTTGTAAAAACCTTTCTGAAAACCATGAAGTAGATTGCCAAAATAAAAGCTTCCCTTATGCTCGACATAATACAAAAGGGATAAAATATCGAAATATTTTATTAAACATGGAAATCGTTGAATTGTATTAATAAGTTTAAAACTTAATAAAATATTTTGAGTTTGGCTTGTATTCCCCCCCTGAAAACATTAAAAACACGGAAAATGTAGGGGTATGAACGCACCTCGGGTAAGTGATTTGATTGAAGGATCGATACGGAAAGATGGGTGTTCAAGTGAAGCCTTGAACACGATTTGATCCTAATTAACACGTAATGACACATAAAGGAGTCAAATGAAGGTATTTCACCACTAGATGTGATGGAGAACCATTCTAGGGACTTGGAACTACTTGCACTAAGTGTTAGGACCTCAAAGGATTACATGAGGGGAGTGTATGGCCACCTTGAAGGTGTGTGCGGCCATGGGTGTGCGGCCCAAGGGGTGTGCGGCCGTACACTCATATTGGAAGGTGTCTTTGGGGTGTTTCAAGGTCCATTCTTGCAATCCATGAAGTGTCCTAGGTCTATACTCAATTGTAGTGCAAGTTAAGGGTCCTAGAAGTGGGTTTGCGGCCCTAGGATGAGTGTGTGGTCGCACACTTGAGTGTGTGGTCGCACACTAGAGTGTGTGGTCGCACAAGGGTGTGTGTGGCCGTACACAGGTGTGTGCGGTCGTACACCCTACAAGATGATGCCCAAAATGTCGATTCCAAGGTGCAACAAGGCTAGGGTCATGTCTATCTCAAGTATGGAAGTCAAACTCTCACTTTGGAGGGTATTTTAAGAGTGTGCGGCCACTTTAAGGGGGTGTGCGGCCGCACTCACTTCCAAACACGAAGAACAGGTCGATTATTGCACACATAAGGCTTAGATAGAGGGGTCTTTCATGGTTTGCAAGCTAGAGAATGACTTACTCACGTTTTCGAAGCTTTGAAGGGTTTGTGGTTGAAGAAGCTTGAGAAAATGGTGCTATGTGATGCCAAGGTGTTAAAGGAATGAAAAGGAAAGGAGTCTACCCTTTATATAGGGGTAAGAGTGTGCTGCCAAAAGTGAGTGTGCTTCCAGGAGGTGTGTGTGCGGCCGCACACCCATGTGTACGACCGTACACTCCCGCTAAGGGTGTGTATGGCCTGGTTTTGACACTATACTACTTGCTGACTCATTACTAAACTCAACCTTGGTCATACTCAAGCTTAGAACACTTAAATGAACCCTCAAACAGTGCAAGAAGTCAACAAAACAAGTTTAACATTGATTGAATTGACTAAGTGTACAAGATAGAAGTTCCGGGTTGTCACACTAGGCAAGCAGTTCATCAGACCGAACAGTTCTCTGTAGGGAGCATCAATAATGTTTGTCAAGAAGAAGGATGGTTCACACCGGATGTGCATTGATTACCGGGAGTTGAACAAGTGTAACAGCCCAAATTTTCAATAAAATTTTTCATTTAAATAGAAAATCCCATATTCGTTAATTATAAATTTTACACAGAATTATTTCTCAAAAATATCAAACATCAAGTATTTATTCCAAAATCAGAGTGTTCATAACAAAATGCTGGAGAGTGCGTGTTGCGCCATCATGCCAGGCCCTTGCCTTTAGATCCCGAAGCACCTGAAACAATCAACAAACTATAAGCTAATGCTTAGTGAGTCCCTATACACATCACACATACAATCATATAAATCTACATACACCATGCATACAAACAAACATATAAGGATGACATGGACACCCTCCTTGGTCTTACTCTGAATGCCATGGGAACCCCCACATGGTCTTAACCAACTGCCATGGGAACCCCCACATGGTCTTGTTCAACTGCCATGGGAACCCCCGCATGGTCTTCACATGAATACATATCACATAGATACAACATCCACAAATAACCACTACAGCTAAATAATATGGGTCGGCCTTGATGCCTTCGATCCATTGATATGGTGAGGAAACTCACCTAAAATACTGACAGTAGTTGAAAAGGTCCTCACTCCAAGTATCAGCTCCACCTGTCACAACCCGAAATTTTTGTCCTGTAAAGTCAAACACAGCAACAAAAGGTCAAATTTATACATTTCTAAGCCTAGTATAGGTCAGGGTTGTGTGTTAGGAAGTGAACCACTAAGGAAACGAGTTAGGAGTATTGCATTCGGGACGTGAACCTCACTCGAATGCAATACTCCTAACTTGTTTCCTTATTGGTTCACTTCCTAACACACAACCCTGACTTATACTAGGCTTAGAAACCTATAAATTTGACCTTTGGTTGCTGTGTTTGACTTTACAGGACAGAAATTTCGGGTTGTGACATCATCCCCCCGTTAGTTGGAATTTCGTCCCGAAATTAGCTTTCTGAGCGCGACTTCAGGGGTTGAGGAAACATGTTTGTACTTCTGTTCCATTTGGTCTCCTCGATCTCTAGTGAATTCTGATCCTCGCTTAGCGTTCTTGCGGATCTTCACTATTGTATCTGATGTGCTAATCTGTAGGGAGCGTATGGGTTCGGTTTACTTGTCTAAGTTCTCCCGAATGGTAGGATGTCCACTTGTAGTCCTGGGCAGCTTTGTCTTGAAGTTCATGATAGGATTTACACCTGGTCCATCTATCATTACCTCGTGTCAAATCGTATATAATTAAGATTAGTAAGACGGTCGGATGTGCGACTCTGCCCCAGGTCCACAACCAGACAAGGAACAGGAGATAGGGCGGAAACACACATCTTAAATATGTAGAATCTTAATTATATACCACTCTCGCGTATACCCTTGACATTGATAGGCTAACTGTATCTGTCCCTAACCTCTGTGCTTGAACGACTTGCTGCGTGAGTGGTATTTCCAAATGGTCTGCCGAGAATACTTAGGAAAGGTTACGGAAGGATACAATACTCCTCGCATGAGTACTTCGGTGGTTTGAAGCGAGAGACAATTCCAAGGTTCGCATCTAGTTTGTTGTTATGAGTGACGAGAGTTTTGTTATCCGGTCGGTTTAAGGCGAAGGGTCCCCTCGGTGACATATGGGTTTGGTATAGCGTGGATTCAGCCAATCCAGGCAGGATGACATCGTCGGATCACGTGTAAGTTTGGCTCGGAAGGAGTGTTTGTTAGAACATTAGTGCATCTTTGTGTACGTTTCTAGTGCTTTCTGTTTTGACCTTAATATTACTACTATGAATGTTTTGTACCGTATTAAGTGTGTGATAACTGTAGAATTGTTCTGATGGATGATATTGATACTTAATGTTATGATCCCTATCCGGTCCCTCTATAATCACTTGGTGTCTACAAGTCATATATAATTAAGGCTGAGAAGACAGTCGACTGAGTGACTCTGCCCTAAATCCACAACCAGACAAGGAACAGGAAATAAGGCAGAATCACGCACTCTAAGTCTATAGGTTCTTAATTATATATGGCCCAAATGTTTACACCAAGTCATTATAGCTTACCTGAAAGGATATTTAATTTTTACATAGACTATGTGCTTTGCTTGCACGAGGAAGAAATTTGTATAGTTAGGTTCTAGTCGGTAACGGTTTTCGTGATAAGTTTGAGAAATGTTTCGAGTCGGGGAGACGCACCGCTGTTTTCAGGTGGTTCCGGGGTAGACTCTCCTGCAGTGATCATCAGCACTCTTCCCTCTTCACCAGGGTTTCTGGCCAATGGGCAATCTCTCCTGTAGTGCCCCGTTTTCGCCACATTCGTAGCAGGTCTGGCTTACTTCCTCATATGGAACCTGAGAGATTGGTCGTGTCGGTGACCTACAGAAACGGATGGTGTGTCCCCTTCTGAGGCAGTTCTTGCAATACATCTTCCGACACCTTCTGGTATGATGAAAGTTGCATTTATTACATTTAGGGAGGGTTCCAGCGTAACGACTGCCGGGTGTTGGAGAGCATGGTGTCGTGGCAACATAGGCCACACCCGTCTGTTGTCCATCTGAGGGCTCCTGTGCTGATTGTCTTTTCTTCCCACTCCTAGGTTTTTGTTTATCATCACACCCTTTGGTTGACTCGGGAACGGGGGCCATTATGCCTTGGTGGATTCCATGGTCCACCAATGTTCGAGCCAGTCGTTTGGCACTGTCAAACGTAAGGGGTTTCGCTGCTAACACGTTTCCTTGGATTGGAGAAGGTAGTCCCCAAATGTATCTCTCTACCTTCCTGCTCCCCAGAATAACCATCCCATGGCATAGTGAAGCTAAATCGCTGAATCTATCAGTGTAGGCTACTATGTCTGAGCCTGCCATGGTAAGATTCCACAACTCTTGCTCTAGCTTCTGTATTTCGCCCCTCGGGCAGTACTCTTCCAGCATCATCTCTTTTAGATTTTCCCAGCCCACTGCATTTGCCACTGGTAGAGTCAGCGACTTGACATGGCTATTCCACCATGTAAGGGCTATGTCGGAGAAGGTGCAGGCAGCAAACTTCACTTTGCTCCCTTCTGGGCACGCGTATAACTCAAAAATCGACTCTGTCTTCTCGAACCATCGTATTAGGGCGATGACTCCCCCACTTCCATCGAAGGATTTAGGTCCACAAGTCATGAAGTCTTTATACGAGCACTCCCTTGTGTGTCTGTGGTTAGAGTTGTTGGTACCACTACCCGATCCATCGGTACCCCTTGTATGGATTTGAGTCATGACAGCTGTCACTGCGGCTGTTACTGCTGCCTGAAAGACAACCGGGTCATACTGTGGAGGTGGTGGCGATGGTGCGTTGTTTTTGTTTTTGTTCGACTTCTTCGGTGGCATCTTTCTACAATAAGGTTTAAAAGATGAAACGAGGGTAAGTTCCTAGTGGTTACAAGTCGAGTGTTATTTGAATCGAAGTTATAGTAGTTCTGAGTGTATCATGTTCTGACTCTTGAAGCAATTCATAACAGAGGTCTATGCAAAAATAGACTTATGAATTTTTGATAATGACTACCCTCTTTGTGAAGTTATGAGACCCGGTTTACTGTTACTAGTTGTTATGATAAAGGCGATAAGCCTAACACATAGTGTGAGCAGTCTAATCACTAACTCATTAGATTGCATTAGTTAGTTAATTATTAGTGTGACGTATATGGTGCTCTACCACCTTGCGCGCCTCGAGAGTGGTTTCCTGTGTTTTCTGTCTTAGTTATGATGGCCCTGGTTCAGCTGTGGGAATTTGTTGTCTCCGGACTTTCTTATGGTTTTCCTATTCTCACTAGTTCATGCTTTGGGTTATATCATTGATATCTACCACTTCCTGATGGAAGATTTGACTCCTCGTATGATTCCTTGTCGGAATCCACTTTATGAATCCTCTCTTATTACTCTTTGACTCCTCTGTTGGTGGTTATAGTGGAATGGCTATCTCTATCTAGGTTGTTCGCGCGAGAATGGGAATGTCTAAAGAATCTTATGAGATTAATTAATACATTTCTTCTGAAGTTTTTAATGATCCAAACTGGGTCCTCCTATAGTCAAGCAGTGCATGCAAGCTGTATATAACCAAGATCAAATAGACCTTCGAATAGGTGATCCTACTCTAAAACCACAACCAAACAAGGAACATGTAGTAGAGCGAAGCTCACAAATTCTAAGCCTATAAGATCCCAATTATATATAACCCTGGAAGCATGCACTTCGCAACTATAGACCTATCAGTAAGGGTCTTTTAGCTTTCATATAAGTTTGTTTTAGTGCCTAAAATACTCCTATAGTATTTTGTCTTTATGTTTTGTTTTAGAGATCCTTTGTGTATAGAGTTAGGTAAGTTTTATACTCGTTGCAACACCACTATCACTCCCAAGCACATGTTGGTCATATCTCAAATAAATATAGTTGATCAGGTTATATTTATTCCAGATATGATTACATAACTGTCTAGGTTATACTGTAGTGTCCAACATCTAAATACTTTTGTTTTGTTCTTCTTGTGATACTTGTTCTTAGTATGTATGCTTGTTCGTATACTTCTCGTAAAATACTTATATTTTAAAAGTAAACTTTTAGTCAGAGCACTTCGGCCCCATTGTATTTATAGTTGTATATATTTTACTGGTTGATATACTGAGTTCACTATAAACAATGCTCTGATACCAATCTGTCACACCCCCAAACCGGAACGGCGGAAACGTTCGGGGGCGGAGGACGTCATGTACAGTGTCACAACAATTGAATAATAGTAATCAAAGCAACAACAACCATTGTATTAATAGTATAAATTTTACATTGCATTCAAAACATATAACACTGACTCCCAAAAGTAAATAACAAATAAAGACTCGAAGCTACTATGCTCCATCTTCTTGAACCCGGTGTGTGTACCTGTCAACTAGTGTCCTGAGAATACAAGTAGGTTTTGAAAGAGTGTCAGCATTTAAGCTGGTGAGTTCATAAGCGTTTTGATTTAGAAAACAGGTTCTGAGTTCTTTGAAAAGTGTGTTATGTTTCTCCAGAAAACCTTATATTTTCTAATGTAATGAATGTTAAGAAAAAAAAGATTCGTACTAGTTCCTTCTGCGAGTACTTAGTGTATACAAATCATATACAATCTAGATCGAACAAACAATCGATTGTGTGGTTCTGCCCCCAAGCCCACAACCAAACAAGGAACAGGAAATGAGGCGGAAGCCACACATTCCACTGGTTGTCAGATCCTCATGTATATAACCCTGAAGTATTCACTAGGTACTTACAAGTTGACTGTATTGGTCCTTTGAAATCTGTTGAAAGTGTTTCTCAAGAAAATCCAATATTTTCTTAATAAAAATATGATAATACCATTTCCTTCTATAACCTCTTATCTCATACTAGCTATGTATAAACCAATATTAAACAAACAGTTAATTGTATGGGTCTGCCCTAAGCCCACAACCAAACAGGGAACAGGAAATGGGGCAGAAACCACACATTCCAAAGTCTATCGGATATTCTTCATACGTAACCCGGATGTATAAACTAAGGGATTATAGAATTAACAATGAATATTCGATAGTTGAATGATAAACCGATTGTTTGTAAAGTACTGATGTTTGTCCTGGAAAATCCTATATTTTCCCTAAGTGTGAGTTGTTGTCTTAACTGTTCCAAAACTGAAAAATACAAGTATTTTCCATACTTATTTTGTTAAAGCATTGTTCTATTTGAAAACCCTGGCTACCCCCAGTAATGTATAGTAGTTTTATTACTTAAAGTAAAGCTAGTCGAAAACGTATTGTTATGTATACTGAAAGTGTTGTTAATACTCTCATGTGATCACTTAGTACATACGAGTTATATAAATCTAAATCGAACAGACAGTCGATTGGGTGATTTTTCCCTAAGCCCACAACCAAACAAGGAACAGGAAGTAACGCGGAAGTCACACATTCCACTGTCTACCGGACTTCAGTTTTATCTAACCCTACTGTATTTATTAAGTAATCACATAGTTAATATCCCTTGAGATTGTTCATGAAAAGTATATTACTACGTAAATATATCGTTGTTATCTACTTGTGAGTTTTATGACCATACTAATTGATACGACGTGAATCGGACGCCTATATCGTTTATGACGTTTGTCACCCGCAGACTTGCCGGTCCAACTGTAGCTAACATTAGAGGTGAGGGATTGTCGGTCCCATATAGATCTATACACAAACTTACGCTCTCCTTCAAGGAGACTCTGGTTCATAAGGGTAGACTTCCACTGGTACGTATGTAAGTACTCGAGGACGTGTCTCACAAACTAGATTAACGACTTTACAAGTAATAATGAGAAAACCCTTTTTATAAATAACTGATAAGTTTATAAAAAGATCAATTTGTTCCATAAACTATACTTACTATAGTTTATAAGCTTATTTTCCATGTTTTAATAAGTTTCATGTTTTAAATACAGTTCAACGGTAAGAAAGACATAATAAGCAATTTATATTTTAAAACACAATATTTCTTGTGTTTTACTTGTATCCCCTCCCCCTAAAACAATTAAAAAGTTTGGAAGATATGGGGGTATGAACTCACCTTATGTAAGTGATTCAATTGAAGACTGGAATAAGGATGTTATACTCACGAACAAAGTCCCGGAGCACAAATGAGTCCTAAATAGCATATTATGATACATATAGGCATGAAATTAGTGAATATATCTACAAAATTATCTAGGAAACAACCTAGGAAGCAAGAATAATTTACCAAAGGAGTGTTAGAAGAAAGTTAGGAGGCTGAAAGGGAGTTCACGGCTGGGCTTGATGTGTTCACGACCGTGAAGGGTTCACGGCCCTTGAAGGTTTGAAGGGTTCACGGCCCTTATGAAGGGTTCACGGCCCAAAATATGTGAAGAACACTGGGAGATCTTGTTGATTGGTGAGTGTTTGAAGGCCTTTCGTGGTATACCAAATAGATGCAAAAGAAAAGGAGTGTTTAAGGGAAGAAAAGGGTGTTCTTGAGTATGATACTTGAGAGAGAATGGGGTGGTTCACGGCCAAGAAAGAAGAAATGAAGGATAAACGACCCAAACATATATATATATATATATATATATATATATATATATATATATATATATATATATATATATATATATATATAGAGAGAGAGAGAGAGAGTGAGGTTCACGGCCGCAAACCATGTTCACGGCTGTGAACCCTCCTTTGGCCGTGAACTCACCCTATATATATATATATATATATATATATATATATATATATATATATATATATATATATATATATATATATATATATATATATGTTTGGGTCGTTTATCCTTCATTTCTTCTTTCTTGGCCGTGAACCACCCCATTCTCTCTCTAGTATCATACTCAAGAACACCCTTTTCTTCCCTTAAACACTCCTTTTCTTTTGTATCTCTTTGGTATACTACGAAAGGCCTTCAAACACTCACCAATCAACAAGATCTCCTAGTGTACTTCACATCTTTTGGGCCATGAACCCTTCATAAGGGTCGTGAACCCTTCAAACCTTCAAGGGCCGTGAACCCTTCACGGCCATGAACACATCAAGCCCAGCCGTGAATTCCCTTTCAGCCTCCTAACTTGCTTCTAACACTCCTTTGGTGAGTTATTCTTGCTACCTAGGTTGTTTCCTAGACAAATTTGTAGATATATTCACTAATTTAATGCCTATATGTATCATAATATGCTATTTAGGACTCGTTTGAGCTCCGGGACTTTGTTCAGGAGTATAACATCCTTATTCCAATCTTCAATCGAATCACTTACATAAGGTGAGTTCATACCCCCATATCTTTCCAAACGTTTTAATTGTTTTAGGGGGGGATACAAGCAAAACACAAGAAATATTGTGTTTTAAAATATAAATTGTTTATTATGTCTTTCTTACCGTTGAACTGTATTTAAAACATGAAACTTATTAAAACATGGAAAATAAGATTATAAACTATAGTAAGTATAGTTTATGGAGCAAAAGGATCTTTTTATAAACTTATCTGTTATTTATAAAAAGGATTTTCTCAATAGTACTTGTAAAGTCGTTAATCTAGTTTGTGAGACACGTCTTCGAGTACTTACATACGTACCAGTGGAAGTCTACCCTTATGAACCAGAGTCTCCTTGAGGGAGAGCGTGAGTTTGTGTATAGATCTATATGAGACCGACAATCCCTCACCTCTACTGTTAGCTATAGTTGGATCGGCAGGTCTGCGGGTGACAAACGTCATAAACGATATAGGCGTCTGATTTACGTCGTATCAATTAGTATGGTCATAAGTAGATAACAACGATATATTTACGTAGTAATATACTTTTCATGAACAATCTTAAGGGATATTAACTGTGTGATTACTTAATAAATACAATAGGGTTAGATAAAACTGAAGTCTGGTAGATAGTGGAATGTGTGACTTCTGCCTTACTTCCTTTTCCTTGTTTGGTTGTGGGCTTAGGGCAGAATCACCTAATCGACTGTCTGTTTGATTTAGATTTATATAACTCGTATGTACTAAGTGATCATAGGAGAGTATTAACAACACTTTCAGTATACATAACAATACGTTTTCGACTAGCTTTATGTTAGGTAATAAAACTACTATACATTACTGGTGGTAGCCAGGGTTTTCAAACAGAACAATGCTTTAACAAAATAAGTATGGAAAATACTTGTATTTTTTAGTTTTGGAATAGTTAAGACAACAACTCACACTTAGGGAAAATATAGGATTTTCCAGGACAAACATCAGTACTTTACAAACAATCGGTTTATCATTCAACTATCGAATATTCATTGTTCATTCTATAATCCCTTAGTTTATACATTCGAGTTACGTATGAAGAATATCCGATAGACTGTGGAATGTGTGGTTTCCGCCCCATTTCTTGTTCCTTGTTTGGTTGTGGGCTTAGGGCAGACCCATACAATTAACTGTTTGTTTAATATTGGTTTATACATAGCTAGTATGAGATAAGAGGTTATAGAAGGAACTGGTATTATCATACTTTTATTAAGAAAATATTGGATTTTCTTGAGAAACACTTTCAACAGATTTCAAAGGACCAATACAGTCAACTTGTAAGTACCTAGTGAATACTTTAGGGTTATGTACATGAGGATCTGACAACCAATGGAATGTGTGGCTTCCGCCGCATTTCCTGTTCCTTGTTTGGTTGTGGGCTTGGGGGCAGAACCACACATTCGATTTCTTGTTCGATCTGGATTGTATATGATTTGTATAGACTAAGTACTTGCAGAAGGAACTAGTACGAATCTTTTTTTTTCTTAACATTCCTTACATCAGAAAATATAAGGTTTTCTGGAGAAACATAACGCACTTTTCAAAGAACTCAGAACCTGTTTTCTAAATCAAAACGCTTATGAACTCACCAGCTTAAGTGCTGATACTATTTCAAAACCTACTTGTATTCTCAGGACACTAGTAGACAGGTACACGCACCGGGTTCAAGAAGATGGAGCATAGTAGCTTCGAGTCTTTATTTGGTATTTACTTTTGGGAGTCAGCGTTATATGTTTTGAATGCAATGTAAACATTATACTATTAATACAGTGGTTGTTGTTGCTTTGATTACAATTATTCAATTGTTGTGATACTATACATGACGTCCTCCGCCCCCGAACGCTTCCGCCGTTTTGGTTTGGGGGTGTGACACCACCCAATCCCTAAACATAATCAACTCCTTAGATTCAACACAATACTTCAAACCCTAAGAGTCAACCTTGGTCAAAGTCAAGGTCAAAGTCCATACTCCGAGTTGACCCAACTCGTCGAGTTATTCTTAAACTCATCGAGTTCCCCTCAAAGGCAGAATTGTGATATCGTGATCCAGCTCGTCGAGTTTCCCGACAACTCGCCGAGTTTCCCCCTTTTTCCAACAAAATTGTGGCAACCCCAAACCAACTCGCCGAGTTCCCCTACGAACTCGTCGATTTCTCCATTCTGCCAATCCACTTAATGCATTAAGCCATTTTTCTTGAATCCAAGGACTCCAAACCTCAGATCCCTTCCATAATGTTGTCTGGAAGGGTAAAGTTTCCAACTTTACCCTTAAGAACCAATCATAATCTTAAAACCCAAACCCTAGCTCTTTAAAGAGGGTCTTGACCCATTAAGCCCCTAAATTCCCACTACAACAATCCAAAATACAGATCTGATGTCCCAAGGTTGGCAAATCACGTAAAGTTTCCAACTTTACGTCCATGCATGCTAGAAACACCCTCTAAGGTTCATTTTTGGCTTCATAATGGATATATTGCATGAATGGGGCATGGATGCCATTAAAGTTTGCAACTTTAAGCCTCAAGAGGTCATGTAGGGGTCAGATCTACTCCATCAACCCCTGGAAATCTCTTCTCTTTGGACAACTCAACCAAAGTCCCAAAACTCAAGCTAAAACTTCAAGAAAAGAGACATTGTAACAGCATACAAGCATACGATAACCAGGATAACAATACAAAGTGTCGGCCTTGGTGCCTTCGACCCATAAGTATAGTGAGGAAAACCCACCTCGTATGCAGAAGCTCCCCAAAAGAAATCCCTAGTTGCAGCCCTGCTAGTTTTCCAAGCTATCAATACTAACAACACACCTAATTAGCAATTGGGTTCCATGTCATAAACGAAATCTATACTTGGGGTAAAATGATCATTTTACCCCTAGCCCAACATACACCAAAATTTAGGCCCAAAACCAAAAGATCCTCAAAGGTCCGCTAATGGCCTAATTTTCAAAATTGGGCCCAACCCCATATGGGTCTTATCCTAAGCCCATATTTTCCTTAAATCCAAATCAGGTTACCACAAACACCCCTTGGGACAAACTTGATCAAAGACATAAGTCAAAAGCCAAAGTCAACGGTCCAGGTTGACCCAACTCGCCGAGTTATCCTTCAACTCATCGAGTTTCTACATCAGTCTGCACAGATCGAGAAAACCCAAGTCAACTCGCCGAGTTTACCCACAAACTCGTCGAGTTCCTCTATTCATCTAAAAATATCGGGGAAAATTGATCCAACTCATCGAGTTTATCCATAAACTCGCCGAGTTCACTCCAAGTCCAACAACTTAATCTATTAAGCACCTAATCCATAAATGCATGGCCACAAAGTATAGATCTGACTTCCTTGAGCTGGAAAACCACGTAAACTTGCTAACTTTATGTCCATACATGTCTAGATGATGTTCTTAAGCTTCAAATGAACTTAATACTCGACTTAATGCATGCATGACATCAAGATCCTCCTAAAGTTTGCACATTTAAGCTCAAGGGTAGCAAAACAAACTCCAATATGAAAGGATGAACCTTTACACCACCAATCTTATCCATAAACTCAAAAAGGAGGCCAAAATCACAATAAAACCCAAATGAGTAGATCTAAGCTATTAATTACCAAGTTCCAGACTTTTTACCTCAAGTGGTTGCCAAAAGTGTGATAGATTCTGGATCCCAAAGCTTCCCTCCAAGCTAAACAACTTCAAGCTCTTCCCAAACCCTCACCAAGCACCAAAAGCACCCAAAAATCCACTCAAAATTGCAAGATTCCCAACAAGAGGCTCACAACACGATTTAGGGTTTCAGGAGGACAAGGAGGCTGATAAAGAGGCCAGAAGAAAGACTTAAGGCCTTTAAATAGGGTAAAAAAAAACCCTGAAAATTAGGGTTTCCTTCTGAGAGGCCAACTCGTCGAGTTGAGGCACCTTAACTCGTCGAGTTGCCTCATTAAACTTCGCAGACAATCTAACTTCTACTCGCCGAGTTGAGGCTCCTCAACTCGTCGAGTAGACCCACTAAATCCCATGATTCTTCATCTTCAAATCACTGAGTTGGCTCCTCCAACTCGCCGAGTTCAACTTAAATTTGGCATTATTCCACAATTAACCTCCTAGATTCCAGGTGTTACAACTCTCCCCCACTTCAATTAGGTTTCGTCCTCGAAATCGCTCCTTGATAACACTCATATCAAAACAACCGACCTGATGACCATAATTGAAAATTTTGTGCACAAAATAATCTTTCCAAGGAAATCCGAAACCCAAAATGAAGCTTCTAACCCGAGAATAATAATCAAAACTGCAGCACATGCAAAACACTTCTACCCTTTTGAGACCTAAAATCTATAATGGTCTGCCTCCCCAACAGACCGCCCAAACCGAAACAATCCCATGCCAAACTCTCAACGAATAACAGACCAAACATAACGCTTCCAACTCCGATTATACCATGGCCTATCCAGATCTACTGAAACCAATTTAGAATAGTTCTCCAATCCGGGTGAAGAACGAATTCTCAATCTTTTGAATAAAACTAATCCTACCTCACCTGAAATCCTAAATCTAAAATCTTAATGGTCTGACTCCCTGTCAGACTTTCCCCCATCGAACTGTCACCAAGCCAACCTCATAGAAACTCGTACTAACCAAAATGCTTCTGACCCCTGATCACATTGCTGCTTCAAAGGGAAACAAAGTCACCGACCATACATAGCGACAAGACACTTATACTCGACAGAAGGCTCAGATAATACTTCGAGTAGAAGATTCATCCCTACATCGGTTAGACTCCGACAAGAGCTGCGCAACAGGGCCAAACCAATTACTCTGAGATTATTTAATCCTGCTGCGAGTGACTTAACATTTCCCCAAACTCCCAGATACTCTACACACTCGTGTAATCCCACACCACTAATACAGCTCGAAACACTAACACTTCCCGAAACACCGACACTTCCCGAAACACTGATACTAGGAGCCTGAAACCTCCTCTCTTGCCCAACTTCCACAAGGGTAGAACCATCCATTTGAATCCACCCCTAGTCCCCAACTGGGGCTTTACCCGAACCATGAAGAATGATCCTATCCCAAAACCAAACCATATGAAGAACCCAAAATATTATCACCCTTGACTCTGAGCTATACCATCACTGACCACTGCTTGACGAGCAACTACAATCCAATCATGAACTTTGGCAATACATCCAACCCTTACCGACTTCAGCGTACTCCCACCAAGGCACCCACTCGATACAATCACCAAGAATTTCACGACTTACGATGGAATAAGGAAATTCCAACGTGAGAATCACAAATCTAAAAACCTCTTGCGAACAACTGGAATTATTGCATACAATCTACCGAGACCTTCTGATACCTGACTGATACTTCCCTCAACCCTTGATATTCCCCTTATCCAACCAACAGGTTTACAACTCGCCCGACCCCTATCAACGCGTCAACCCTGAAGACACCACAAGTAGAAGGAATGAACCATATGACCACTAGGCCCACAACCTATAACTGGAATGCTTATGATAACACACAGACCTTGACAACACTCTCGCAGCGCCACCGAGCACCACCTAGTTGCTACCCAAGCAATCCTTACAAAACAAAGTAGCACATCATCTGCAGAAAGGATAACGGTTATACTATCTTTATGGATGGAAAATTGAATAATCTGGTAGAGGTTAGTTGCTAGTCGCTTTCCTTTTTATATTTTCAATCATTCTCATTTTTTCCTGATTGTTGTTTTTATTCCTTTTTAGTGTCCTGATTTGGTCATTCTCAAACTAAATATAGCTTGGCTAGTATTGGAGAATGGTGCCAATATCATCATGCAATTAGTGGTAATTAGCATCTATCCCCTTTCTATTTCTTCATTAAAATTTGTTTTAACTTAAGAAACCAAAAACTATGTAGGCCTAACATGTCAATTTGTAATAGGATAGTCTGTATAATATTGTTTTTGCCCTTTTGTATTGGAGAATGGTGCCAAGATCATCATGCAACTAGTGGTAATTAGCATCTACCCCCTTTCCATTTCTCATTAAAAAAATGGCTTAACCCATTAAGTGGTTTTGTCCCCCATTACGTCCATTAATTCTAACCACACGATATGTGAAAAAACACCTATATGTATGGTTCTGAACTAATATTCTTCATTTATTGTTGAAAATGCAACCTCAGATGTCTCTACTAATTGTTTTATCTTTGGAGCCATTGTGATAATCTTTTAAATTGATATTGTATTGTGTATTCCTATCACTTTATCTCTAGGACCAAACTTTGCTTCCTTGGGATTCTGAGTACCAACAACTGCTTACTGATGAGTCTAATAAATTGTTTTATGTTTGGATTGTAATTTTTAATAGTTGCATTAATGACAAGAAAGCAAGTTTTGTTTCCCGATGATTCTGAGTTCCAACAATTGCTTCACATATTCAGGTTTTTACAACTAACTTTACACGAAGTGCCATGTTTCACTGCTACCCCCTAGCTATATGCAGTGAAGGAGATAGTTAATGAAGGAATTGAAGTGTTGGTCAATGACAATGTAAGGATAGCATCCTACTCACTGTTGTTTAATAGTTTATATGCAAGAAATAATAACGTACTTCATTTATTTGAAAGTACAATGCTCTAATAAAGGGAATTTATGTTTTATGTTTATAGTTGAATATAACATATTACTCACTATTAAAGAAAGGATCATTTTTTATAACTAAAACATTATATGCAATTTTTTCTCAGGTCGGGGGTGGCAAACCTCAATACACAAATGATGATATTGATGAAATCCATGAAGAATGGTCAGCTTTTGTTACAGGCTTCATTTATCGGTGATATTTTGTATCCACAAACAATATTGAAATGTTAGGTAGCATCGCCTTTTGACATGTGGTGTACACTATTTTTGTTAATTGTGTGAAATGTTAGGTAGAATCATCTTTTAACATGTAGTGTAGATACACTATTTTTGTTAACTTGTTTGACATTTAGATGGAATTGAATGCGATATATATTTGTTTCTTTATTATGCATAAATGCACGTTGTAAATGTGTATCGTAAATGCATGTCGTAAATGCCTATTGTAAATGGATGATGAAGTTAATGGAATGCAAATACGTGTCATGTTCATTTATGACAGGGGCTTTAATGATACACAATCTATGTCGTAAATGTGAGTCATAAGGCTACGACATGCAAATGTGTGTCGTCTTCCTTTATGATATGGGTTTCAATGACACACAATGTGTGTCGTAAATGTGCATCGTAAATTTGCATCGTAAGGTTACAATACACAAATGTGTGTCGTCTTCCTTTATGACAGGGACTTCCTTGACACGCATTTGTTTGTCATCTGTGGGTTTTATGACACACAATGTGTGTCATTAAGGGGTATTTTTATAGTAGTGAACACTTAAGCAAACAGCCTTCAGTGACAACTTTAATGACAATTTAAACAAACTTTCACTAATTTCCCTACACACTTTTATTTCTGAAAATTCACCCTTTTGTTCTTCAAAAATGGCTCCATCTTCATTTTTTGTTACATTTTTGTACAAATAAATTATTTCTAAAAACTAATCTATTTGTTACAAAAATAAACCAAGAAAACTAATCTATTTAATTTATTACCTACTATATGAATAAATAAATATTAGAACCATTTTATTAAAAAAAACAACAGCAAACACAACAACATAGTGGTCATTGGCTAGTTTATGCACATCATACTTATCAACATACACATAAAAATCCTTTGTTTTTCTAAGACAACTTTAAATGAAAAAATATGCATGAAAGCTTTTGTCACAAAAATAACAATTATAAAGTTGTCATAGAAAATATGTATGAACTCATTTTCTTACAAAAACAAGTTATCCATATTTTTTGAAAAGATTTCTAAAAGTCATAAAATCTGACCAAACTTGTAAGGATGGCTTGAGTATTTTTGAACAATTATAAACTAGTTATAACCAACCATGGATCTTCTTACAAAGTTTGGAAAGAAAACCAAACACCAAAGAAGAAGAACATAACAATTTTTGTAGTCTTTGAATCCTCAAGGGGAGGCTTGGAAATTGATGGAGAATGTGGAACCTTTGAGACACAACAAGAACTCAACTTGATTTAAGATGCTAGTCTTGTAAAACTCTTAAAACTCTTTAGCTTAAAGTTCATAACCAATATTGATTTCAAGAGAGAAAAATGCAAGAAAATAAGACTCAAAGTCTTGAAGAATATGGAGAGAGTAACATGCATGAAGCATGTTATGGTTTTGGTGTGTCTTTTTGCAAGAATGAGATGGACCAAATGCAAGCCTCAAGTTGTGGTCTTAATGAAGAGGTAAAGACCATAAGGTCTTAGCGCTTTAAGACTTTTGACAAACATGTCTCCCATGCTGTAAGACTAACCATGATTTCTATTAAAATAGTCAAAAGCCATGTCTTCCTTTTGTCTTATTCTAATTTTGAAAATAATAATAAAAGGATGACAAAGTTTATAAATTTTATGAACAAGTTTATAGAATATAAACTTTAAGTTTTTGGTAAAAGACAAAAAGATTTATCTGGTCCAAAATGTTGTGCCTGACTTATAAATCATACCATATGATATATTATCTTACTTGCTAATGCAAATTAATAATTTCCAATTAATTATAAGAGTTTATTGAATATTTATTAAAATCAATTTTTAAGAAATAATCAGTTGTATCAAGTTGTTGTTAATGTGACCCGTTAATATCATATATTAATTAGCAATATCACTTTAATATTTCTCTTGAGCATAATAGATCTTTCACACAGATCGGACAGATCCACTTGAATCCTTGGGAAGATCTTCAAAGTTTGTAGGAACAACTTCATCAACTTCAACAGGAGAAGCATTTTCACTTCTTTATTCAATAGTTTCTTTGATTGGAACAATGTCTTTGAGAGAGTAGGATGGAGATGGGGGAGATTAGCTTCAAACGAGATAATAGGTTCAATAAGCTCATAATCCTCGAATGGATAATGAGTGAGCTCATCAAGGATAGGTGCATGATTATCAATTGGATCATTTGTATAAGTGTCATCATCAAAGATGACATGAATAATTTCTTCAATAATCTGGGAATTGATGTTGAACACCCTGTAAGATTTAGATTCATTTGAGCATCCCCAAAAAGAAATCCTCGTCAGTTTTTGCTTCAAACATCGAACGCTGATCCTTTTGATTTAAGATATATAGCATATATAACGCCCGGGTTTTGGGGCTAAGCATTTTTAGACGATGTAATAGTCTAGGTCAACTATTGTAACTCTTTTTTGAAGTAATAAAGATGAAATATTTGAATACTATGTGAATTATGTGTATTTGTGTGCTTATAATTTAATTATAAAGGTATAATTAATAAAGAATAAAAATAAGCATCAAAATTAAAGTGTGAGATAAGCCTGATATCTTTACATAAAGTTGTAGTGGTCGAAACAAGGATTTCGGGGATATAAAGAACGCCGAAATCCGAGTTATAACGAAGAAATTATGACCCGTCGAAGTTTCACGACAAAACCGACACGACGCTGTGTGACGTAAATAGTGAATTTACGATAGAGAACTTTTTGGCCTTAGTAATCTAAACCAAAGTTGTAGTATATGTTAAACCGAGATAGTGCATAAAAAGAACGCCCAAATCTGACTTCGTATGAGGAAGTTATGAATTTTCTAAGATTTGGCTTAGTAGTGCACAACCTGAAACTCGAATTTTAGGTCGAGCGGTTTTTGGCCTACGCGACCTAAATGAGAATTGAAGATCTCATTAATAGGAACTCAACGGTAAAAAGACAGACGAAAACGGAGTCCGTATGTAGAAGTTATGAATTTTACGCAGACATTTAACAGTATAATCTCCTCGTACTGTTAAATTTAAGATCGGTAGAGAATTAGCTGACGAGTCGAAATGAAAGTTGTAGATCTTACTTTTACCTACGCGTGGATATAAAGAACGTCAAAAACGGAGCTCGTATGTGAAAGTTACGTATTTTAGAAGTCGGAAGTGTGCTGTGCGAAAATGGGTGACGTGGCACAATCTTGGCCATTGCTTTCTCCCCAAGTCTTGCCACCAGATGGTGACATGTGGCACCAAGTTCAGCCATATTTCACCCTATAAATAGAACCTCTCCCACCCTCATTTTCTTCACACATTTCTCATTCTTTCTTTCTCTCACTAGTTTCTCTTTGTAAGCCCCCTAACCCCCCCTAAAGTCTAGGTAAACCCCCTAGCACCCGAAGGAAGCCCCAAGGCTCCCGGAGTCCCGAGAAAAAGGGTCTTTCGGTTCAGAAACGCTGCTCCAAGCGAAACCCGGTTTTCTATAAAACCCGCTGTAAGTGAGCTACGCCTACGCTATTTTTAATATAGCTTTTATTTAATTATAGTAACGTTATTAGGAACTTATAATAAGTACTTGGGCTATTATTATGGGTTATATAAGTATTTTTTTTTACGCTTATATAATAGTAATAATAGCTAGACTATTAATTAGTCGCGGTTAACGTTAGACTAAACCTTAGTGGTATTGATACTAGGTTTTGTCAAAGGAAAATTGTTTTGGGATAACGAAGTGTTGTCTGAGTACCGAGTCACCACCTAATCAGGTGAGTGCATAGTCACTTTCATCTTACACATAGATATGAAGTATTTAATATAAATTACGTGCTATGTGTGTATATTATCTGAATACTTGTTGTCCATGCTGATGAAAGATTTTTATACATGTTTTAAATGATTTAAACTATATATGTATTTTATATCTACAAAATGTTGGGGTAAAACATGGGTAGATGTAATAGACGATGTGTGATAAAATGATGAGAGGCCTCGATGTTGTTGTTGTTGATTCTGTCATCTAACGGAGTATGGATGACAACCACGGACTCTTCTAGATAGTCCAGTGGAACGCTACCAGGCTCGCAACCTGTAGGTGTTTGTGAACGATGTGTTCACCGGTGTACTCCATCCCCCTCATGGTTGCCTTTAGGACATTTATTGCTGAGGAACCCCCTTAGCAGTAGTGTCCATCCCGATGATGATCCTTAGGCTAGGTCCCTTATGATAGGTGTTTAGGGACGTAAAGTGAGGATAACGGGAACGGGTAATCGGGTTATTGTTGGTTGATGAAATTAATAAACTTATTTATTATGGGTTGAAAACCCTATGTGCTCACCAGGCTCCCAAGCCTGACCCACTCAGTTTCATGTATTACAGGTAGTGGCGTTCGAGCATAGATGTGATGTTTTGGGATGAGGGATTACGGATATAGGCTTGTAGATATGAAATAATGTAGTAAGGCTTATATTGTACTGTTTATGCTTTTGATATGTATCGAACATGACATCCCGAGTCTTTTTAATGAAATACATTTCTACGGAAATGCTTTGATAAATCTTTATCATATTTTTATTTTGGGAACAAATTCGGCAATACTTTTATGTAAAATGTTACTCTGATTTTCAAACAAGCATAAACAAAATCGGTCTTTTCTGGCCGTGAAAATGGGGATGTCACAGCATACACACCCAAAAACATGAAAATAGGAGATATTTGGCTTTCTTCCTTTAAGCATTTCATAGGAGGTTTTCCATGACGTTTAATAATAATCGACCGATTTTGAGTATAGCATGTTGTGTTGATACCTTCTGCCCAAAAAGATAGTGGTAGGACAACTTCAACCACCATAGTGTGTCCAGCTACTATCAGCGTTCAATTACGTTTTTCAGGGACTCCATTTTGTTGTGGAGTTCGAACAAATGAGAAAATTTTGAGTAATTCTCTTATCATTACAGAATTTCTCTAGAGAAAAGTTTCTAAATTCTATACCATGATCGCCTTGAAGTTGCCTAATCTTTTGATTATATAATATTTCATTCTTTTTAACAAAAAAGTTGATCTCATCAGCAATATGACTCTTTTTCCTAAGAAACAACACCCAAGTAAATCTTGAAAACTCATCAAAAATTACAAGAGTGAACATATTGCCTGCCCTTGACTAGATTGGAACAGGACCAAACAAATCCATGTGAAGAAGATTGAAGGGATCAGTTATCGAAAAAGATGATCTTCGCTTAAACGAATATTTGGTTTTTTTGCCTTTGAAACAGACTGAGCAAAGCTTGTCTTTATGAAACTTCATCTTGGGCATTCCTCTAATGAGTTCATCACCATAAATATTTGAAAGATTTTTAAAATTCAAAAGATATAGCTTCTTGTGCCACAACTAGTTAAAGTGAGCTTGAGATTAGGAGAAGAAGAAGTGTCTGAGACCTGAATCAGCAGAGAACA
This sequence comes from Lactuca virosa, assembly GCF_052849685.1. Lineage (NCBI taxonomy): Eukaryota > Viridiplantae > Streptophyta > Magnoliopsida > Asterales > Asteraceae > Lactuca > Lactuca virosa. Next base: position 302,284,210 of record NC_136433.1, on the reverse strand, counting down.
TATCTATTGGCAGTGATAACGACTGATTTCTTTGAATCAATTATGTTTCCTTCTTTCTTGTTGAAGTGAACCTGATCGTATGCATCACAAAGTTGTCTTATTGAGATGAGGTTATGTCTGAGTGCCTTGACTTATGAAACATTCTTGAATTCCATAGTCTTGCACTTAATGGTTCCAAAACCTTTGGGTTTCCTTTGTTGTTGCTCTGTAAGTCACTATAGGGCCATCCTCCTTAACAAAATCATCCATGAGGGACTTAAATCATGCCATGTGTTGGGAGCACCCACTATCGAGATACCAAACATGCTCATGTCACTGTACTGCTAAGAAAACAAATTAAAACACGTTAATCCATTTTTCAATGGGTCTTTTCACTAAGGATTTGGCATTAAAAATATCGTAACAAGCAGTAGGAATAAAATTTAATGAGTTACTCCTTTTGGCCCATTTCTTATTTCTAATGTGAATATTTTCGGCTCTCTTAGTGTTTTCTCCAAAATTACAGTCATTGATTTTATGAGAAGTATCTCCACAACGATAATAGATCCTTATCCTTTGTTTTTTGCTCTTATTTTTCAAACACATAGGTTTTCAGGGATTTTAGATTTTTTCATCTATTTTGTGAGTTTTTTAAAAAACTTTAGAAACAAAAGATCAGTTATAAGTGACATGACTGCTAACAGTACAATTTGGAGAATCACTGAGTGTTTCATGAGTGGAGTGAAATTCACCATTTGAAATGGGAAATTTAAGGTACATGTCAGTGGTAGGAATAGGGATGTCAAAAGTAGGATTTCTAATGGGGGGGATCCAAAGCAGTTAAACGGGTGGTACATTCAGTGAGACCATCCGGAGAGGTTGTGCAGTGTTTATCAATGAGAGATTGATGTATGTAAGTGGTATTGATAAAACTTGACTTAAAAGCTTCTCCAAGTTCACTGGGAGTGAAGAAATTTGGTTCAGTTTCCATCTGTTTATAGATTTCTACAGCATCATCTATGTTTCCACCAAGAATTTTTGCACATTCATCTAAAATTTTGGCATCTATAATCTTATTTAACTTAAAGTGAGAGTGAGCCCAATTGTTTACAATGCCTTGTAATTTATTTGCATGCATTTCAACATTATCCTTTTTAGATTGAAGGTCGATATTGGTAATGAACAAATTAGTGACTTTGATGTTTACTTGAGCAAGAGTTTCCTCAGTGTCACTCAATCTATTTGTCAGTGGCTTATTTTTTTTTATAAGAGAATGCTTTTCTTTGTTAATGTTGGACAGTTTAAAACACAAGTAATCAAACATCATGCATTTTTCATTATGAGAATAGTTGACAAATTTGTTTACCTGATATAGAGATGATGAATCCCAGTCCATCATCTTTAAATCTCTAGCTATTTTGGCTAGATCAGCTTCAAAAGTACTTGAGTTGTTGGTTACTTCATCATTGACAACAACATCAGTGTATGACATCAAACACTTTTCCTTTTATTTATCTTCGTCAGAGGATTCTTCATCATCCACTGAATTCTCCACTTCAGCAAGCAAGACTTTAGCATCAATGTTTTGCCTCTTTAGAGAGGCAAGCAATTTGTTATACTTCATTTCATAATCTTCAATGGTGTCTTCCTTCTTGAACTAGCATTCCTTGGAAAAGTGATTAGCTCCTCCACAGTTAAAACACTTTTGACCCACTTTTTCATACTTTCAACCAGTGTCATAGCTATTAGGCATTGATGAGTCAGGTTTTGACTGAAGTCTCATGGGACTTAATGGCTTCTTATCTCTTAAACTAACATAGTGTTTAACAATAAAGGCTTCTCCTTTGGATTCATCAGATAAATCGTTTTTGATGTTTGGAGTTGACTTATTTGAATAGAGGGCCACATATTTGTCCCTATGAGTGTCTCGCATGATTTCCTTGCGTAAGATCTTTGTTTATTCGTGACTACGAAGATTGGAAAATAATGAAGACAAATCCATGGTTGCAATCTTCTCGCTATTTTTCAAAACATTGACATGATGTTCCCAACTATCATTCAGTGAGTCAAGAAACTTTAGAACCAAAGAGTTTCTAGTTTTGTGCATGTTGAGACGACACATATAATTTACCAAGTAGTTGAAACGATTGAAAACTTGAGTGAGAGATTCATTCTTTTCCTGAAAGAAATACTCATATTGTCTATTTAGGTTGTTCTGGTTAACAACTTAAACTTCATCAGTTCCTTCATATGCAACCGTCAGCATACTCATCATCTCTTTGGCAGATCTGCAAATTTGAACGAGATGATAGATGTCGTAGGGAAGAGCATTTCCAATAACAGCATGAGCCTTCACATCAAGAGCAACAAGACGCTTATCTTCATAATCAAATTCATAAACTAGTTTTTCTGTTGGATCACCATCTTCGATGTTTTCCTTCATGGGTCGGTACATAGGATGATAGGAACGTGAGGACCATCATTGATAATGCTCAACATGGAATTGTCCATGGTTTCGAGAAACATCATGGATTTTGACTTCCACATGGCGAAGTTCTTCTCATCAAACTGTGGGATTTTGTGGCTAGAACTATCTTCAGAGAGATTTAATGAAGAGGAAGAAGACATTGTTAATCGATCAAAGTAACATGCTCTGATACCAGTTGTAGGTTCCTATGATCGTAATTGATTAATAGAAAAGGTAACTAAAGGAATAAGAAGATATATCACAAAGGTTTTTCACTAAGAAAATGTTTTCACCAAGAGAACAAACACAAATCTCTTAGGGTTCGATAATCAACTAATGATACGAACCCTAATACATGAATTAATAGTAAAGCAATATTGTGAGAATCCTTACATTCCAGGGATCTCACCTAATCTACGTAAATAATAAAATATCCTATATCCCTAAGATAATGGATCTGCTAATTAACTACACGTATAACCATACATACAATATGATACAATAACACATTGACGATACTTCATAGAATAGATCTTTACGATGGCGATGGAGTGACGCTAGCATTGATTCAAGTCAACGTATCTTGGTTATGTATTATAATATACTAAGGTTTGAACTTACAAATATTATATTGATCTACACAAATTTGAGGATCTATTTATAGTTTTTTAGAACCGACTTAAATCTCGCCAAGATATGGAAATCACAGTGCAAAATCAAAAATTCAGAAATTATCTACAAAATCTTAAGAATCTTCATTACCTTTTCCATACTTAACTCCAATTGTCTTTCTTGCTCTACTTCACGAAAATATATCCAAAATAGCCCCTTTTTGCTTCTATTACACCAAAAATTCATTTTCGGGTGCAAAATATAAATATAAAGTAATTTAAGCACCTTTTGTCCTATTTTAGTCGTAAAAAGCCTAGAAATGTATATGACATATCCCACGCAATATGTATAATTTAAGACACATCACTATGGTTAAATTAGCAATCTTCATAGACTGGTCAGAAATGATCTAGTTGTATATGCATTTTTGTAAAAATCACCAAAAACTGTAGAAAAATCATTTAAAGGATTTTTATATATTTTGAAAACCTATGAGTTGGAAATATCGTAATAGATTAAAACCCTTATGTGGAAAGGACTTTATTTTGGGTAAAAAAAAAAGGGCTAGAATAGAATACTATTTGGTGAGCAAAAGTACAGCAAATCGTTGAACAAAGTAAAATAAGTTAGGGTGTTTAAAAAGGGTCGAGTGTGTGAAAATAGATGAAATTTGTGTAGGCTTATATTGTGAACGTGCAGTAGCTTACTTCATTCATATTCAGACCCATCTTTATTGTCAGGTGAGTCTTCACTCCATTACATGCATTGTACTTGTGCAGTGTGCTATAACAAACTATGTGATCAATGTTTGTAATAAGCTGAGTGCCATAATTAGGCTATGTTCCATAATGGCTGACTGTCGTAGTGGTTGATCGCCAAACTGAGGCAGAGTGCCACATAGGTTGAGTTTCATCTATGATTTTATGAGGATTGATGTATAACTATTTTTCTAGCTTGTGAACTGACTAAGCGTTTTGCTTACCCGTTTATATTAACCATATTTCAGGATCTCTGGAGAACATAATTAGATTTCTTGGGCTCTCATAACGTATTGAGTGTAGGACATGATTGGATTTGAAAGTATACTACCCTTTAAGGGAAAAGGATTTGATAACTCCTTTATTTTATTATATAAGATTTTCAAAAAAAAAGGTGTTACAAGTTGGTATTAGAGCATGGTTTGAGGGATTCTGATGTGCAATAGTGTATGTATGGACTCAAACTAAGGTTCAAATGTGTTCAAAACAAAGAAAGCTTTTGAAAGAAAGTTGTTATGAGGCGAGTAATCAACCAAAGTTTTATGGGGTGAGATAACAACTTGTTATTGTTAAATGTGACTTTAGCATTTGGAGCATTCTCATGGTACATTTGGTTTTCAATTGAGCATCTTGGGTATGATGACACTCCTAAATCTCATGGGACTCTTGGATATGATGGAACACGTTGATACGATAACAATCTTGGTTCTAATGTCACTCTTGGATATTATATATAACGACCCAATTTTCCCACTTCGCCATTGAGGTTAGTTCTGTTATATTTTCTTTTTAAGTTACTTTTATCATGGTTAAAAATAATTTTTAGGGGCTAAAGTGCAAGAAAATGTTACTCGATCATGCACCTGGGTCATATTGCCATTTTCTCACACTTAGGGGGGCTAAATTGAAAGTTAACAAGTATTTAAGCCGCCCTAACCTTAGAATTGGAGATTAAACCCAACTTAGAAGCCTCCTCCCTACTTTGAAGTGTGTTCATGGGTTGATTTTCTTCCTTGGAGTGTGTGTGTGTGTGTGTGTGTGAAGCAAGTGAAGTAGAAGTGAAGTTTTGGTGTTTGTGGTGGATTTTTGGTGGTGCTCTTGAAGTCTTTATCTCCTTGCAACTGTGGTGGGTTCATTTCTGGATTTTTTTGAAGCTATGAACATTTTCCTTCAGATTATCTTTTTGTTCTTCAAACCAAACATAAGAATAAACCTTGGATGATTCCAAAATTCATGGTTTAGGTGTGTTGGTTGGTCCCATTATTGTCCTAGCCATTATGAGCACTTAGGTATGGTCTAGACGGGTTAAGATCATCCCAAATGAGGCTTTGATCGAACCCTAACCGGAATGGAGAAGACAGCTCATCGATTTTCTGTTTTATAATTGCCATCAACTCTTAGGATGTGGAAAACTAGTTGCCACGACATGGAAACGATAGTTGATCGGCCCGGATCGCGACTGATGCTCAGACCATGACATGGCACCCTCCTTGTCACGATGCGGTTTCTGTCTGAACAAAATTGTTTTTGTTTTATGTTCTTTTTTTTATCGGATCCTTTTGCATTCTTTTAGGGTGTTATTTTTCTTGTTAGAAGGTGTTTTCCCTCAATTCATAACCTCTCACAACCTAAACTAAATGTGAGTCGATTCTTGTGCTTGTTTAGGCACAAGTTTAGGAAAACTTCATGCTCTTGTACATATGTTAGGTCTAACTAATTTTGTGTGATGATATAATATGATAATATGATTTGTGTGCAATCTTAAATTGCGAATAATTTGCATAACAATTCATTTAGAAGACCTTTGGTATGCTAGAATTCTTAAATTGATTATTTGATGCAAAAAGAGAGTGTTAGGGCCATGCTAGTAGTGAGGTTTATTTATGTTGTTAAAATGTGATGATGTGCATGTTATATTTCTCGTTTTTCATACTTGAATGAAATTAGAAATTGCATGCTAAAATTTGGTTGTTAAAAGGTGTAATTATTTACATGCTACAAAATTATGTTATACTGTAATTTTGAGAGTACACTTCTATTGTATGATGTGAGATGTAATATGCCTTGGAATAATAACAATAACATACAGGCATGGTTACATAATATTATTAGTGAGGTGTGTGTATGCCCCATGTGAGTGGATTGATTAATTATAAAATTAATTAAACTAAAAAGGAATGCATATAGTAGGGGTAAAAGGGTAGAAACCTAAAGTTAGGTGCGTGCCCTATTGGATATCACAGTGGAAGGACGTCATTGGAGGAAAAGATCTTATGACAAGTCGATGTTTTCTAGGTAACCGTTTTTGAAACATGGTTCTGTGCACTTGGTATACGGGGACTGGAGTGGTGTTGGCTACTCGGAGTAGTCAGCTCAAGCATCACGTTTGGGTGTGGGTATGCGTTTGGAAGTACCATTGTACCACCCTCAAATGTCAAAGCATCATGTTCGTACATCTAAAATCGTATTTATTAACACAAAGAACCAGGGACAGTGTTACGGGTGGGAGTCGTGGCCCATTTCATGCACTAGGTCACCGGGTCACGTTAGTAGTGAACATGGTATTTCTTTGGGGATTTAGTGATGTTTTAGACCCATGTAGTAAGGGGCATTAAAAATAATTATAGCGATGAACATAATAAAATAATTACTACAATGAAATAATGTCCAGAATAATATATGAAATATATATTGAAATAATAATCGATGAATGTTGGTTGATACGATTTGTTTGCATGAGTAAACATCTTGTATGAACTATGTTTATATTCCTATCAATGTGTTTGGGATTGACTCACTGTGCTGATGTTGATGCTTGTTTTTTTGCTTGTTGTTGTACCTTTGCATTGGCACATGTAGCTTGATATTGAATGGCCCGGTGACGTTGGGACTTTTGGGTAGTTTTTATTATGTTATATAGAGATGATACCAGTTCGAGACATGTCGTCATGTTTCTCTTATACTTGGTTTAGTACTTGTTTTGATACCAGTTTGGAACTTTAAATTTTGATGGCTTGGTCTTTTTAAAGTAATATTAGTGATGTGTTTAATACAATAATTAGGACTTCGTTGCCTAATGCAGTTAAATAATGTTTTTAATATAAAAAATGAGGTGAAGAATCACGGTGTTACATGATAGCCCCTGATGTGCCATCATGGCGCCTCGAAGAAGTGTCATGCACTGGTGGTCCCACCAAGTGACAATGTCCCACATAATGGCACCTGATATGTAGTTATGACATTTTAATGAAGTCCCATGCACCGAAGGTGCCACCAAGTGCCAGTAGGTGCCACTAATTGAAAAGGTGTGCCACTTAATGGCACTTCATGTGTTAGTGGTGCGTTGTTGATGTCAATGCAATGTCTTTAAAGGATGAAAGTTCTAGAAGCGGTTTTATGGCGGATTGTGATTGATTGACACCTTTCACGAGCCTAAAGATTAATGGGCTTGGTCCATTAGCGTTTTAGGTATGATCCCTAGTCTATAAATAGGATGCGTGTGTTGGATTAGTGTCTAAGCCTGTAACCATATTTGGTAAGTACTTGATCCGGTTGTGCATGGTCCTTTTGGGTTGCCTTCACCAAAGCAACTTGACTGGAGAAATAATAGAGAAATAGGTTGTTATGGTTTATTAATATATTATAAGAATAATATATTAAGAGAGAAATCATATTTGTTTAGTTAACATTGGTCAAGAATTAATTAAGAATTAATTTTGTGATCAAAGGAAATTAACTAAACTAGGGGGGCTGAACTACAATTGTGTGATAGTTACAAAGTAGGGCAAAGGATGCCCTATGGGATAGGGTGGACGAATTCAAGGGGTTAAAGGCCATAGAATTCATCCAAGGATAGGGCTTCTAGAATTATCCTTAGGCTGCTTGGTGGCTAAGCAACCAGATAAGGATAAGGACTGAAACCCTAATCCCTACACCTATATACGGACCCCTTGGCTTAGGAAAATCGGTGACTTGATCCTAGAAGTTCCCAGAGCATATTTTCTGCCTCTCCCCTCTCTCTCTCTCTCTCTCTCTCTCTCTCTCTCTCTCTTCCCTCTGCATTTGCTCTTGGTGTTTGTGAGCCATTAGAGGTGCTACACTTGTGGTACTTGCTTTCAAATACAAGAAGATTGAAGATACAAGTTGTTATTGCAACATAAAAACAAGAGGTATGTAATCCTTTCTCCTTCTAAATTTCGAAATTACTAGGAGCAGCCTAGGATTCTTCATGTGTTCATAATGTTGTGTAACTAATAGCAAAACATAGATCCATATCTAGGGTTGCATGCACACATAGGATTGTTTGTATAAAACCCATCAGTGGTATCAGAGCATTTGGTTTTGTTTTCTATTAGCATTATACAAATGTATGAATTTGACACTTTAGGGTTTATGGCCAATAACACCTTGGAGGCATGGTTTTCGAAATTATGATTCTTGAACCCTAAATTACGAAATTGATAAGGGTTTCCCAAACCCTTAGCCCCCAAGATTTCGAATTCTAGGGTTTGCAAACCCTAGGGTTTCGAATTTGGCCTCCTCCCCAAGATAAGATCCTAAATTTTAGGGATTGGGATAATACCTTATCTTGTAATTATCTTTTAATTGTTTAAAATGTGGTAATTAAAGATTTTGAATTATCCTATCCCATATTTTCGATTTTAGGGGATTTAAGGGATTAGGTTAAACTAATTGTTTAATTTAAAAGATAATCCTTCAAGATTTGATAATTAAAATAAATTGTTTATTTTTGGGATAATTATTAAATCAAGAGAGTTTTAATATTTTAAATTTTAAATTAAAAGGTTTTAAATTTCGAAAATTTTAAATTGAATTAAAACCCTAGTGTTTTAAAATGTTTAAAATACATCCTATACTATTATAATATTACAAGATTAATATATATATATATATATATATATATATATATATATATATATATATATATATATATATATATATATATATATATAACTTAAAATGCTAGTCTTACCATTAGTAGGCCTCATTCACGAAGCCAATCTATAAGGGGGGTATAAGGTTATGGCCTATAAAATGGCCGTTTAATGGGTGTCCACTCTCACCCACCGCTTCGTTGATTGGTGGAGGGTCGTTAGCCGAACGGGGAGGATAGGGCAAACCCTTCCTCATTAAAAGTATAATGAAATATAAAAGTAACTAAATGTTTTACAACAATTCCTAATCTTAGTTACTTTAGGAAAAGTGAATTGGTGCAATTCCATGAAATTACACTTTGTACCCTTGCTAAGACGTTAGTGGAACGCGTGTGGTTAACCGGCACACTAATTGGACTCTAAGCATAGGTGGCAAAGGGTGACTCATTGTTTGTCATAGTTCGATGGAGCGTGTATGGCTAACCGGCACATCGAATAGGTGACTGTAACAATGAGGACACCATGTACATTTTCATGGTTATTCACACCCGCTTTGTGATCCTCGGCATCCCAATCACAAACTAGAGGGGCACATCGAGATTTAAACATGCCATTGAAAAGTTCAATGAATCTCAAAAGATCTAGGAGTTTTCAATACATTTAAAACTTAGCTTTAATTTGTTTTTCATTTGTGGAAATTAGTGAATCGGCATTCACTTACCTTCAAATTATTTACCTGTTAGATTACGGCATCCCTCTTCTAATTTGTAAATAATGTTGTTGGATCCTAGCCCTAATTTCTCATTTGGGTGTTTAATTGGGGATTCATTTCTAATCAAACTTTGTTCTTTTCCTTTTGAGATGTCGACCAACAACAACAACAACAACAACGCTTCTGGTTCAAACTCCTCTGGCTCATTCTTACTCATGAACTTGTGTGGGAGAGTGATCTTTGACGGGACCAATTTCAACAATTGGATCCATAACATTCGCATGGTCACTCGCTACGAGGACAAAGAGTATGTCCTCGATGAGAAGCTGAAGGAGATTGACATCAACACTGCCTCTGCTGAAGAGATCGCGGCCTTTGAGGCCCACGAGCGTGATGCCACGAAAGTCCATTGCATCATGCTAGCGACTATAACTGCAGAACTCCAGAAGTCCTATGAGGACATGTACCCCTATGAAATGCATCAAGACCTGTTGGACCACTACCACCAGAGCGCTAGGCAAGAAAGGTACGAGATCATCACTTCGATGATCACTACCAAAATGAGTGATGGAGAGTCCCTTACTGCTCATCTGCAAAAGATGCAGAGATATGTCGATCGCCTGCTAAAGCTAAATGTTAACTTTGATGAAGAGCTGGCGATTGATATCATCCTTCACTCCTTGCCTCCCTGCTATAGCCAGTTCCGCATGACCTACCACATGAACAAGGAGGAGGTCTCTTTGAGCAAGCTTCAGGGCTTGTTGAGGACTGCTGAGAGCAACCTCAAGGACAAATCTGTTGCATCAACTCCAACTCCTGCTGCTACCCTTGTATTGGCAATAGGACAAGGGAATGGTAAGAAGAGGAAGGCTCCCTCAAAGAGCCACCACAAGGGAAAGTACCAAAATGGTACCTCTTCTAGTGGAACCAAAGTTGGTTATGCTAAACCCAACTCTAACCCCAAGGAGGCAGAGTGTCACCACTGCCACAAGATAGGGCATTGGAAGAGAAGCTGCCCAAAATATATGCAGGCCATCAAGGATGGGAAGATCAAGCCATCCTTCTCAGGTATTTACACTATTAAATCTAATGATTCATCGCATGCTATTTCTTGGGTTCTTGATACAGGATGTGGTTTTCACATATGTTCTGATTTGCAGGGACTAAGAGGAAATAGGGATGTGGAGCATGGAAGGATTAACCTAATCATGGGAAACAGAAAAACGTCGCCTGTCACCAAGATTGGAGTATATTCCTTAGTGCTTAGTAATGGATTAGGTTTAGATTTAAATAATTGTTGCTATTCGCCAGATATGGCAAGAAACATCATTTCATTTCATGGTTTATATAGACAAGGTTTTAGATATTCATTTGATAATGAAAAGGGTTCTATTTATGCTTATCTTAATAATGTTTTATATTTTGAAGCATTGCCTTGTAATGGAATATATGAGACTGTGATGCTTGTAGATAACTTAGGAAATGATGTGTTGTGTATGGATTCTTCCAATAGTATGGATAAAGCATGCTTGTGGCATTGTCGTCTTGGACATGTCAACAAGAAACGCATAGCCCAACTCCAAAAGGATGGAGTGTTGGAGTCATTCGACCTTAGGGACGATGACGTGTGCGAGTCTTGTTTACTTGGAAAGATGACTAAGTCACCCTTCACTGGCACTTGTGCGAGGGGTGAGGGTTTATTGGATCTCATACATACAGATGTATGTGGACCCTTTAGATCCACCACAAGGGATGCGAACCGCTTCTATGTGACTTTCACCGACGATTATAGCAGATATGGGTATATATACTTAATCAAGCACAAGTCAGAAACCTTTAAAAAGTTCAAAGAGTTCAAGCAAGAAGTGGAGAATCAGTTGGGCAGGAAAATCAAGATGCTTCGATCTGATCGAGGAGGAGAGTACCTAAGTCTTGAATTCCACAACTACCTCAAGGAATGCGGAATTGTTTCGCAATTGACGCCACCCAGGACACCGTAGTTGAATGGTGTAGCTGAGAGGCGTAATCGAACCTTGCTAGAGATGGTTTGTTCCATGATGAGTCGTGCTTCACTACATATCTCATTCTGGGGGTATGCCTTAGAGACTGCGGCTCATATCCTTAACTTAGTCCCTACGAAGAAGGTTGCCAAAACACCTCACGAAATGTGGACAGGGAAGGCTCCCTCGTTGGCACATATCAAGGTTTGGGGTTGTGAGGCTTTCGTAAGACGAGAAACTCACGACAAGCTCGAACCTCGTAGTAAGCGATGTATTTTCATCGGCTACCTGTAGAAATCCTTTGGATATCTCTTCTATAGACCGAGTGACAATGTTGTCTTCGTTGCAAGGAGAGGGGTTTTCCGAGAGCGATAACCCATAAGCCAAAGAGACAGTGGGAGGCAAATCGATCTTGAAGAGATTCAAGAGTCGAGCGATGAAGGAACCTCTAACAATGGCACTCAACCAGAGGAGGAAACTCCGGTTAAACCGATTGATGAGTCCTTACCTCTTAGACGTTCCGAAAGGGTTAGTGTTCCACCCCAGTTCTATGGTTTTCATATTACTACAGAAGGGGATACGTTCATTAGTGATAGTACACTAGTAAATCTAGACGAACCTAACAGCTATAAGGAAGCCATGGCAGGCCCGGAGTCTGCGAAATGGAAAGAGGCTATGGACAGCGAGATTCAGTCCATGTATGACGACCAAGTTTGGAATTTGGTTGACAATGTACCAGGGCGTAAGATGGTCGGGTGCAAATGGATCTTCAAGAAGAAGACCGACATGGATGGAAATGTACACACCTATAAGGCACAATTGGTTGTGAAGGGTTTCACTCAAACTCCTAGAGTTGACTATGATGAAACCTTCTCACCAGTTGCGAAGATAAAGTCTATCAGGGTAATGCTGGCCATTGCTGCATTTCATGTCTATGAAATATGACAAATGGATGTCAAAACCGCTTTCCTTAATGGGAAGTTGGCTGAGGATGTTTACATGGCTCAGCCAGAAGGTTTTGTCAATGTGAAGCATCCCAATAGAGTGTGTAAGCTTGAGAAGTCCATTTATGGACTTAAGCAAGTGTCTTGCAGATGGAATCTTTGTTTTGATGAGAAGGTCAAAGAGTTTGGTTTTCTGCGAAGCGAGGATGAATCATGTGTATATGTCAAAGCCAGTGGGAGTATAGTAAGCTTCCTCGTATTGTATGTCGATGACATACTACTCATAGGAAACGACATCCCGACACTGCAGGAAGTTAAGTCCTGGCTCGGGAAGTGCTTCGCTATGAAGGACCTCGGAGAAGCTGCCTATATTTTGGGAATAAGGATAGTGAGAAACAGAAGTAAAAGACTAATAGGACTTAGTCAGAATACTTACTTGGACAAGGTACTAAAACGTTTTACTATGGAGAATTCAAAAAAGGGGAGTTACCAATCCAAAGTAATGCCAAGTTGAGTAAGACTCAAAGTCTGAGTACTGAAGTCGAGATAGCAGAGATGAGACGAGTACCTTACGCTTCCGCAGTTGGCTCGATCATGTATGCTATAACTTATACTCGCCCTGATGTGGCCTTCGCTTTGAGCATGGTCAGTAGATATCAAGGGAACCCTGGCAAAGCACATTGGATCGCAGTCAAGAATATTCTTAAGTACCTTCGGAGGACCAAGGAATGGTTTCTAGTCCTCGGTGGGAGTGATGACTTAAAGGTGCGAGGGTATAGTGACGCCAGTTTTCAGACCGACAGGGACAACTACTGTTCATAGTCGGGCTGGGTCTTTACCCTTAATGGAGGAGCAGTGACTTGGAAAAGTTCCAAACAGGAAACCATAGCTGATTCAACGTGCGAATCAGAGTATATAGCGGCGAGCGAAGCGTCAAAGGAGGCGATACGGTTGAAGAACTTCATCGGAGACCTTGGAGTTGTGCCAGCCATACAAGAGCCCATGGAAATTTTCTATGATAATGAAGGAGCGGTTGCCTTGACCAAGGAACCGAGGGATCATGGTAGATCTCGACATATCGACAGAAAATATCACTTTATTCGACATCGAGTAGAAGAAGGACTCCTCGTAGTAAAGAGGGTATCGTCGGAGGATAACCCAGCAGATCCCCTTACGAAGGGACTGAGTAGGGTTAAGCACTTGCAGCATGCTAGGAGCATAGGGATGAAGAACGATATTAGTTTAGATTAGATAGTTTAGAAACGTGTAATAGATAAATGTAATTGACATTTGATGATTAAATAAAAGGGTATTATTTATTAGTAATGTTACTGTCTCATGTTAATTGTTTACCTATTGTTTCATTTTGCATGTTTTGACTTCCTGAATAAAAGGATTATCCAAACGATCCACAGTCGTTCATATATTGGAAGTAGGTATGAATGAAGACTGTCATGAATTGGTGTGTAGATTGTCTAAAGTGTGTTAGACATAGCAAAAGTTTGCTACAACGTTCATGAGTGCTTATGAACAAGTTTTGAGCATTGGAATAAACCCACGCTTGCTGGAATCACTTCATGGAATTCATCACGAGTGATCGCAAGACGATAATATCATATGGTCTTAAAACCTAGATATATGGTTTATTGTTTGCTAGTTGGTTGTGCATTGATAATGCGTAAACACATCAGTAACTTGATGTTATAAAACACATTGTTGTGTATGATTTGATTAGTGAATAGTAAATGCATATAAGTCGAAGTTTATCTGTTCCTTTTATCCTAAGAGGGTAAAAGCGATATCAGGGCCCCTCAATGATTTGGTTTGACTTATGTGTCGGGCCCGGTCAGGACTGAATTGATGTGTTCAATTACGTTCTATGTCAAACGAATCTGAGATCGAGAAACAAACTGATGGACAATAAGTATGACTATGTTCCATGTGATTGTCCACACGATATCTAGAACAGAGGATCATTCGATCCCTTATCTAAAGGACAGGTTACTGATAAGATCAGAGTTCGACAGCGTCTTTGAGAGCTACGATTGCTAATCAGATTCTGCTTGCATTTATGGTTACTAGACTTATCTAAGTGGGAGACTGTTGGATTAGTGTCTAAGCCTGTAACCATATTTGGTAAGTACTTGATCCGGTTGTGCATGGTCCTTTTGGGTTGCCTTCACCAAAGCAACTTGACTGGAGAAATAATAGAGAAAGAGGTTGTTATGGTTTATTAATATATTATAAGAATAATATATTAAGAGAGAAATCATATTTGTTTATTTAACATTGGTCAAGAATTAATTAAGAATTAATTTTGTGATCAAAGGAAATTAACTAAACTAGGGGGGCTGAACTGCAATTGTGTGATAGTTGCAAAGTAGGGAAAAGGATGCCCTATGGGATAGGGTGGATGAATTCAAGGGGTTAAAGGCCTTAGAATTCGTCCAAGGATAGGGCTTCTAGAATTATTCTTGGGCTGCTTGGTGGCTAAGCAACCAGATAAGGATAAGGACTGAAACCCTAATCCCTACACCTATATAAGGACCCCTTGGCTTAGGAAAATCGGTGACTTGATCCTAGAAGTTCCCAGAGCCGATTTTCTGCCTCTCCCCTCTCTCTCTCTCGCCTCTCCATTTGCTCTTGGTGTTTGTGAGCCATTAGAGGTGCTACACTTGTGGTACTTGCTTTCAAAGACAAGAAGATTAAAGATACAAGTTGTTATTGCAACATAACAACAAGAGGTATGTAATCCTTTCTCCTTCTGAATTTCGAAATTACTAGGAGCATCCTAGGGTTCTTCATGTGTTCATAATGTTGTGTATATAATAGCAAAACATAGATCCATATCTAGGGTTGCATGCACACACATGATTGTTTGTATAAAACCCATCAGCGTGCTAGTCTTTAAGAAGGGGTCTTCAGTGTCTTGTAACCTTAGTGAGTAGGTCGAATCTCTACTTGTGGTACTTGTAATCTCTATTTGGGAACTATGTGAATAAAAAATACTCCCTTCATACCTGTGGATGTAGGTCTGCTTAACCAAACCATGTAAATATTGTGTGTTTGTGTGCTTTGGGTTTCATGTGTTATACACATTACTTCCTAACAAGGGTCCTCGGAGTTTGGCAAGTGGCATTAGATCTGTTCTGATTCTTAACAAGACTCGTCATATTTCCTAACAATTATTGTGTAGGGTTGCATGTAAGAAACGTATAGACATGTGTAACCGATTTGTATATGTAGTGTGAATATCTGCTATTAATGGATAATTTCATATTCTACGACATATGTAATATTATGATGTACTTGTTAGTACCATTGATAGGGATTCATGTTGGATTATTGAAGTTGATTATGAATTTTTAAAAATTGGTGAACTACGAAATGAGTTTCATTACCTTGTGAATAATTTGAATAACATAGGTTTAGAATAGTTGAGTAAGCCTTATTGGACGTTCATGTTTTATTGTTGTTTTAAGTTAAAATTAATTATCAAAATACTTATCTGATTTGATGTTACGCATTTTTCAGATATTCATGATACAGCTAACTGTAAGCTTAACATAGTTAAGCTGGAAAGTCGAAATCGACGTTGTGAAAACAATATTTGAAATTAATGTGAAATGGGATTGATTGTTTGAATTTTTTTTTGTGCAAGATATTATACAATGATATAAAGTTGAAGTATTAGTGAAGAGTAATATTTATTGGTACCCGTGAAAGATTGAATTGTCCATATAGTGATATTATGAATGTGTGTATATATAAAATTTCATATAAGATAGAGTTAGATGAATGTCATGCCCGAAATTCTTGATAGGGTGTTTGTCATATGTATTACCCTAGGGAATAGACTAGTTTAATTAGTAATATTCTTGTGTTTGGTAAAATGATGTGTTGACAAGCCTAAGCTAGTGAATCAGGATTACCTAGTGGTAAAGTCGAGGTGTATTATGTATAGTGTGGTTGAAATAGTATAAGGTCCCATATTATTATAAGTATGTTGTAATTATTGGATATTGACAGCGTCTTGAAGTAATTGTGTGAACATCTGGTATGGGTATTTGTGTGTTAGGAGCATGCTAGGTGCTTACAACAGTTATCATAATAAGTAGGGGTGATACTTGTCGTATCAGGGTGTGATTAAATAATTCCAAACTATCCTAATTTGGAGAAATTATAATGACAATGTCCATATTAAGTAATAGTGTTTAATATAACTAGAGTGAAGACTAAAGTGTGAAATTTTATAGTAAAGTTTGATAGTTTTTATAATGAAGAACGTGAAGAATGATGGTGTTTGATAATTACATGTGTGATTGTTTTGGAAGAGTCGATCATTTCTTGGTCATTTGTTTGATCTTGCAAAATTGTAAATTATATAATACCAACGAACTATTGTCTTAAACGTTTATATGGTCATCTTTTGGTCATGAAAATTTGTATTTATCTAATAGCAACCAAGTATTGTGTTAAACCTTTTTTAGCCATTTGTTGACATGGTAATTTTTTCCTTGTGTAATTGCAACTAACTATTGACATGAACTTGTTTTAGTTTTTCGTTATACTTTTTTTGTAATTAGTTGACAATGGTAACTAGGTACTTACAACACAATTGTAAACACAATAAAGTACTACATGTAATGCCCAGTTTCAGGTATGAGTTTCAACTGTCTTGTTTTGAGAAAACTTGGTTGACAACGATGTGGCATTTTTGCATGAAGCATGTGTTCCATTTAGATGCCACGACATGGTCATGCAAGAGCCACGGTGTGGCGACGCTGGATGTGCAAAACCCTAATTTTCTGGCTCAAGGCCCTATTTAAAGGAAGTGATGGTTAAGGTTTCCTCCACCCTCAACCTCCATCACCTCCTAAAGTATTCTTGAGCAAACCCTAGCATCCTTGTAGGCTTTGAGATCATTTTGGCGTCTATGGTGCACTTTAAAGGAAGAAGAAGAAGGTTTTGGTGCAAGGATCAACCAAACAACTCATCCCTATCCTTGGAATCACTCTCTGGACCATTTGTAAGTCCCCAAACTTCCATCTTGGTGATGCCTTTCGTGTATATCTAGCCTTCTTAGCATGTTTTGGTCCATAAATTAAGTTTGAATGATGGTATGAGATAAAGTTTGCAACTTTATGACTCATCAAGGTCCCTTGAGCTTAATACATTTTGGATCTAGAAGTTAGTTGAGTTTTCAGAGTCATGCATGCGGTTTTGGGTCATTTCCTCATATTTTGACCTAGTTGGCTGAAGGACATGCATGTCCATAAATTTTACATTTTTCTGGACCATTAAGGTCCCAAGTAGCATCCGGGAAAGTTAGAGCTGAAGGCTTAATGAATTGAGTGCTTAATCCATTAATTTTTCTTTATATAGTTTCCACAACGTAGCGACTTGCGTGCCACGACGTGGAGGTTGGTCTGGTCACAAATGTTTTGTCTAGACTTTGCCATGGCGTGGTGGCATGTCTGCCACCACGTGGTACCGGAATTCGATCACGATCAAGTTGGATGGCCAGAACGTGGCCATTGGTTGGCCACGACATGGAGGTCAGCTGGAGTTGACTTTGATCGTTGGCTTTTTGACTTGGTTGACTTTTAGTAGTTATTGCTAGTTTTGGAAGATAGACTAATGTTTTACCTTTTATGATTCATTAGGAGGTGTGTAGTATTCGCTTTTTGACTGTGTGAGCCTGTTAGTTGTCGACTGCGTTGTAAGGTGAGTCTTCTCACTATACTATGTAGGATGCTAGACTGTCTTTGTGACTCTTACGTGAAATACTATGGTTGGATCACAACATTTGTGAGAAAGAATATGGTTGGATAACAACACTTTGTATGGAAGACCATGGTTGGATCATGGCAGGAAAGACTACGGTTGAGTTGTAGCAATGGAAGTGATTGTAAGACTATGGTTGGATCATAGCATTCACATGGGTTGAAATATACCCTAGGGTTGGGCCCATAGATATGTATGGTATATGGTATTTTAGGGAACTCACTAAGCTTTGTGCTTACTATTTTAAGTTTTAAATGTTGCATGTACTTCTGGTTCCAAAGGGGGCCCGTCATGATTGCATCACATCCACTAGAGATTATGTATCTATGATGTTGCTATTGCTCTACTGTTATTTTAAAACACCTTTTGATACTCTGACTATCTTTTAGAAGTAATGGATGAATGATTTGGTTGATTTTAAAATGAAAATTTTTACCTTGTAATTTGGGATGTTACACTACACAATACCATTTTTCATTAAATCAAAACAAGTTCATTACAAAGCTTTCTTATAACAGATGTTGAACCAAAGATGACCACCGAAGAACCTAATAGTTACAACTTGTAAAAAAATATTGTCCAAAACATAATCCAGCTCAACGTTAAGCATAACTTATGCTTCCAATTTTGGATTTCAAGCTCCATCAACTTATAATTTTTTATTCCAGATTCATGATAAAAAATTTTAGTGTCTACCCAAGCAATAAACCCACATGTAGGTCCCTGTGGGTTAAGATTGTAAGAAAATTCATTAAAGAGAAAATGTAAGGTTACGATTGAAAAAATACAAAAAAAAATAAATAAATAAGAACACACTTTAGCAATTTGGAACAAGCATAAAATGCCCTTCACTGGTTGTTCTCAGTCTGATAAGTCCTTATTATAGTTACAACTCCACAGTCGCATGCCTTCATGCATGCACTATTCGAGCTGTGTTTTCCTTGTGTAAGAAAAGAAGGAAAGAATATCAAAATTTTAAGATTTTGTAATATGAAAGGACGTAAATACCTCCAATGTGCAAGGCACGTAAGGCGTTTTAATATAAAATAGACGAAAAGCTAACTTAGGGATCAGACAAGTTACAATTCTAAAACTTATGGATGCTACAAATTAAAAAACATAAGTTAGGACCAAGCGTGAAAGTTGTCCCAAACCACAAGACATGTCTATGTAATAGTAATAAACTATTTACGGAGTATATCATATATCAAATGTTCAAAGATACTTATTGATTTTTTAATAATACACTGTCTAAATGGTTTATTATTCTTTAATTAGAAATGGCTATTTAAGTTAGAAGTCAAATTATTTAATTTTTTGTTTATTATTATTTTATTAGAAATGACTATTGTAACGTCTCGAAAATACTAAGTAAAAATTTCTTTTTTCAACCACCAAAACCATTCAGTCATTTGTTCAAAAGACAATCAAAGTGTAATGTGTTCTCAAACATCAGAGTAAAATCATAAATTAATAATGTGGAAATAAAACTCCAGGGGATGTAGTGCGATCAAGTCGAGCCCTTCCCTTTGGAACCATAAGTACCCGAAACGTTTAAAACATGAAACTGTAAGCACAAAGCTTAGTGAGTTCCCCAAAATACCACATAACCAACAAGGTCCCCGCCTAATATACATAATGGGTTCCGTTTAACATACATAACGGGCCCTGCCCAATCTACATATCGGGCCCCACCCTTCATAAACAACGAGCCCCACCCAACATAATATCGGGCCCCGCCCAACACACATAATGGGTCCCACCCAACATACATGCAAGAGTCACAAAGACAGTCTAGTATCCTAGACAATATAATAAGATGATTCACCTCACACTTGAAGTCGAACAGACTACAGTTCGTATAGTCGGAAGGTTGGCGCTACACACCACCTAAAGAACCATATAAGGTCAACCCCTTAGTCTACTATCCAAACTACCAATTTGACCAAAAGTTAACCAGGTCACCACGCCTTGGCCAACCAATGGTCACCACGCCTTGGCCAACCAATGGTCATGTCATGGCAGCCAAATGACAAAACAGTCGCACAAACCTAATTCACCACGTCGTGGTGAGCACCTTGCCACGTCGTGGTTTCTGATCCTGGACAGCTTAATGGATTAAGCCCTTAATCCATTAATCTATTTTCTCTAAGCTTCTAGGAAGCTTCTTGAGACCCTAAAGGCTCATAAGAATCCAAACTTTATGGACATTCATGACCCATGCATGTCATTCACTCATACTAGGTTAAATGGTAAGAAAATGACCTAAATCCCATTCATGACTCTCAAAACCCTCTAAACTTCTATATCCATAAGATATAATGATCAAGAGACCTTGGTGAGTCATAAAGTTGCTAACTTTATCATACAAAATCACGCAAACTTCAACCATGGACCAAAATATACTAAATAACCTACATCTATAAGGAAGGAAACAAAAAGATTAAGTCTTGAAGACTTACAATGGTCCAGGAGATTATCACAAAGATGGAGATGAGATGTTTGTTGGATCCTTGCACTAGAAATCTTCTTCTCCTTCAAAGGTCACCAAATCACCCAAAATGAGTTCAAGAGCTTGAAAGGAGGCTAGGGTTTTGATCTAAGCACAAAGAGGAGTGATGGAGGCTGATGGTGGGCAAAACCTTAGCCTCATATCCTTTAAATAGGGCCTTAAGCCCAAAAAATTAGGGGTTAAGCCTAGGACGCCGCCACGTCGTGGTCAATGTAATGCCACGTCATGGCTACTTAAAATATTCGCGGGCCAAAAGTGGTTGACATGTCGTGTGTTCTTCCAATCACGCCATGGCTACCAACTTCCACAAGATTTAAGCACCAAAATAATACTTGAAAAATGGATGTTACAACTATTTAAGTTAGAAAGTAAAATTGTTTAATTTTCTTTTGAACAACATCAAGTTGTTGTTTAATAACACTAACTTATAGTTTAAATATTTTATTATTATTTTATTGGAAATGACTAGTTAAGTAGTTTGGTTATGTTTAACAGATTAGATTAAAACATAGTTTGTAGCTCAAAAACTAACTGTTGACAGATAAACTAGTTGGAAAATATTTTGTTAAACTAACGCATAAGTTAGTTGAAATATATAAAATGACATAAATATATAAATTATTGAGTTTTATTATAAATGATAAAAAGTATATTCGGGAGAACTAAAAAAAAGCTTAATAAGCTCATTAAAACCCTAGTTTGAATAGGTTTTTAACAAACTACATTACAAACTACTTTTTTGTTTTCAAAAATATCAAAATAAAAAAGCTCGAAAAATTAACTAGTCGTGTCAAACATAGCTTAAGGTACTATTAGGTGATATTTGTTTTTTGTGAGGTAAAATGTCTGTAGCCTCCGGACCACATCTGCAGACCTCTGAGTAGAAGAGGTGGACCAAACGTCTGCATTCTGAAAGAAGACTGTTTGTTTTTTAACATCTGCAAGCTGCTAGAATAAACTAAAATCTAATTAAACTTATTAAAAAACTTAAAAGAGTTTTTCAATAATTTAATTACTTTATTATATATAATTAACACATGTATATCAACTTTTATGTATTATTGTATAAAAAGTGAAAATAAAAAGGTACGGATTAACGTATATATTTGATAAAACCAACAAACTTTGGTCGTAAAGTTATAAATAAACATTGTAATTAGATATAAAAGATTTAACACATAAATTTGATGGAAATAAACTTTGATTTTAAATGAAAATTTTTAAAATTTTTATTTTACCTTTTCAATTAAATCAATCAAAAATTAGGCATAAATATTTTCCTAAGAAATGAATGATACTGCATTAAATAATGTTTTATAAAATTTGGCACAAAAAAAATATAAGACAATATTAAGATTTTTTTTTGTCTGCTCCAATGACCTTATTGTAATTAAATTTTTATTTATAAATTTGTCAAAAATATCATGATTGTGTGGTCAAATATTTTTCTTTTAGTATTGTAATTTTTTTTTATTAAAATTTGTTTATAATAGATAATGTTGGAATAAATCTAAGTTTTAAAAAGAACAAAGATGTGTGTGTTTTTTTAGACTAGAAGATGTCTGAAAATGTTTGAAGACTCTGATCCACATCTGTGCCAAGAAGATGACGCGGTCACCTAAAATGTAGTTTTCAAAAAAACAAACAGCCTACGAAACCTAATGTCTGCGTGTGGTATGCACCGTGCAGACAGAAAAGACCAAAAAGATCTGTAGAAAAAAAACAAACACCACCTTAATGTTAGTTGAAAAGCCAGTTTTCAGCTTATAAACTAGCTAATCAATAAACTATTGCAAACTAGCTTATAAGCAAATTTTATGAAGTAAAACAAACTATTTTTTTTTATTTTAACAAACACTAAATTAGAACACGTAGCTTATTTTTATCAAACTCTTACACTCTACCGTTCTTAAAAAAAAACAAAAAAAAAAGATTAAAAAAGTTAAAAAATAAAAGTTACCCAGATATGTCTAAGAAAAAGTAATACAGTAAAACCAGATTGAAAAACACATTATTATTTTATTATATTATTCTTTGAAAAGATGTAGTCCAAAATACAACAATATTGGTTCCAAATGCCACTTTTTATAACAGATACAAACTTCATCACGAGTAGTACTAATCGTAAAAGCTTGAAGGTCTGTTACTAATTTCATGGCGTCTTAGCACTTGGGGATGGAAACCCCACAAGTGCTTGCAACCTTCCTTGCATTAGGAGAGGTAACATACGATCTCAAACTAGGGTTCTTTATGTACCCGCACAGGCATGGGCGCTGCTGTTTCAGCTTGGAGCAACACTGTGCCGATGGTCTTGATGATGATGTGAACGCCGGCAGACATGGTGATAGCTGCGTCACTGAGCAGGTGGCCGCCGTGGCAATCTGAGATCCGGCCAAGATCACCACCAGAACTGTTACTGCCAATAATATTGTGCATCCTACTGATGACTTCATATCTGAGTATCTCGAAGAATGCAAAGAAAGAAAGATGGGTATGGAGGAGTTGCATTTTGTGGAGGTGGTCTTGCTTGAATTTATAGAGGGCAGGATATTAAGAAGAGGCGAAGGCCACAATCATCGCCCTCAAGAGGCGGCTAGAAATTATTAAATGCCTCAGTCGGTAGGATATGTTTAGGTAAAGATTTCTGCCCATTTGACAAATATTTAATGGACTTAACGAACGCTTGTGAAGGACGAACAGATTTCGATTTTAAATGTAGCATAAAACAAAATTGACAATTAATTTCCCATACTACACTGCCTGCCAAAATTTCTTATCGGGACCGTGACATTATTCATATTTGGAAACTCCACCTTCTCTACATAATTTTCCATTTTCGTTAACCAACTTTATAATAGATGTAATCTTGTTATATATATATATATATATATATATATATATATATATATATATATATATATATATATATATATATATATATATATATATATATACTAGATACGTTTGAGGGCACGACCCATGAAGGGTAATTTGGGCATTTCCTTCAATATTGTATCAAGACAATCACAAATAGAGTACAATGCCATAATACACGGATAATTATCAAAAAAAACTTTTTATGAAAATACTTTAATTTTGTAAACCGTTAAACGGTAGGAAGACGGTTCACACCATGACAAAACCTGAAAATGCATCAAGCGATAACATTAGCATCGTTGTCTTCAAAGATATGTTATTCATTCCATAAATATTGCTAAAGTTTGTCATTGCACATAGCTTACACGGATTTTATTTGGCTATTTGTCAAAATATTTTTCAATAAAGACAAGAGAAGAACATATGTAAAATTCACCTAGTATATTGGTGCGAATGAAATGGCAACATACTCTTATTTTATGCTTTGTTGTATTTCGAACAGGAACTTCGCACAAAGTACCACACATTTAGCAAAGCTGAAAATTATATTCGTTTCCATTATCGAAGTATATGCTATTATCACCATTTCAATCATTATAGTATGTCATTTCAATAATTAATAGTATGACATGTTCGTAGTCACAAACAAAAAATCATATACTATAATGAAATTGAATACTGGTTTCAAATCAATGATCAAGATATCTATTTTTATGACAAATCAATCAAAGGAAGAAGTAATCAGGTAATTCTAGTGTATTACACTCGACAAAACCCAACTTTATTCTAATACTTAAGTACGTATTTAATCGTACCTATAAAAAAATTAAAATCCTTTGATGATGATAAGTAATCAATTTTCTACACATGCCCTTAAAAAGTTTCAAAGTTATGTCTATCATTTTAGTCTTGCAATCTGCAATATACATCGATCAAAATGCTACAACTATATATTTATGAAGTTGTAAAAGATAATTTTACTGGTCCAATCTCTATTTCCAAGAACAATTTCAGTTAAGCATTTTCCTTATGTTTGAAGCCTCTCTTAATTTGCCAACCAACACACCCAAATGGTTAATATAATTAACACCAACTCGTTTCTCTAAAAAAAATTAACTGTATAATAACTTAAGATCAAAAACTGATAATGTAAAGTGTTGGCAAGAAATGGGAGCTTTATACAAATTGTAATTTCTCTTGTGGTGTCGAAAGGCTTTATAAATAGCTTGCATCAAAATGATTTGGTAAATAATGAACACTACTTGAAACTTATATCTTGTCTACAAATTTTTGTATAGCGTACGAGACACATCAAATAACCTTTATTTTTTTAAAATTTTGAATTCAAATGTTTTATTCTTGCAGAATTTTCACCGGCAGCCGGCTCCCTATCCACAAGCGCAAGCTTGCTCCAACAGCATCCAACTCAACTTTAATCTTTGCTGCACTTTGCTTAACTTTTGTTACTTTCTTTTTTATACTAAGAAGCTTTTTCCTTGAATCAGAAAAAAAATGTTATGCGTATTTTTCAGAATCTTTTACCACAATAAACCAAAACATCTATTACAGTAAGCTGACCAAATGATAAAAAAATAATAAATTTACATAAAATTTCATACCTCCCAGAAGCATATCCCAGTATGAAATAAGTCATTACTTTATTGAGAGAGGTTCGTTAGACAATCGCCAAATTTTCCTGTAGATACAAAAATATACAAATTAAATACAATAATAATTGTAATCCGTTAATTATAGAAAACAAAATTTTGGGTAATATGACTTCATATAAGAAGAAATTAGAGTACGCAAGAAGTTGATTCAATGTGGCCAAATTTGCCAGTAAAGTTTTCTCTATACCCTCAATTTCAACCTCTAAATTTCAAGATTCAATGTTCTTTAGCAAAGCATCTTGAATTTCCACGTAACAATCACTACCATTTTCTTGCTTTCCAAAATCAACCCTTAAAAACATCGGCTTACTTGATACCACATTTGGTCGAATAGGTGGTGGGTTGGCCACAACACCCATTAAATATGGAGGGACAACCACTATATTGTCACCATCTATATTGCTCTTTATTCTTCTCAAAGATTGGTCTCTTACATTTACAAGATAAAATTTGATGCCTTAATCTATATGTGAAGCAACATAAAGCAAAAATGTATGGTTATACTTTTAGTGTTTTGAAATGAGATTTGTAGAGCATTATATATAGTAAACCCATAAACATTAAAGAAAATCGAACTCAAAATTAAAAGAAACAAAGATTTTATAATAACAGCACACTAAACCCAAAACATCAATCGCATAATAGATTGCTTCAAATTATGCAGCAGGTAAGAATATGAGGAGTTTCAAAGTTCATATCTGAATATGGAAGATAAATTCTAAGAGAAAGGGTCTTGAATGGAGAGAAGAGGATTGAGGAGGTCTCAAAAGTAAAAAATTCAAGAAATGAGTTTTAATAGTGACTTTTCGTTCGAAATCAACAACAGAAATTAAGTGGGTACCTGATATCAAATTCTTCTATACATGCACATAAAGAAATTCATAAACCCACAAATCTCAAACATCTTCTTCCTTAAGTAACCCCCTTTTCCCTTTACTTGCGGTTTCCCACTTGTGAAGGGTCGTCACCACAGATGTCAAAAAGGAAAAGAAGAAAGTACGAATGAGTAGTCC
Source organism: Lactuca virosa (assembly GCF_052849685.1). NCBI lineage: Eukaryota > Viridiplantae > Streptophyta > Magnoliopsida > Asterales > Asteraceae > Lactuca > Lactuca virosa. The sequence continues at coordinate 302,257,984 of NC_136433.1, read as the reverse complement.
GTGTTGAAGATGAACGGAGCGAGAGAGAGAACGACAAAATGAAGCTTTCCAATTTCAGTTATCGAATATTTTTGTGAGATCCAAAAAGAGAGAAAAAAATGAGTGGGAGAGGTGTAAGAAAGAAACAGAAGATAAGGAGCGGTTGCATGTTGGGGTAGGAAACATGTATCCGAACAGATATGACAATGCAGGTGTAAGGATGAAGCAACGTGTCTATGGAAGGTCTTCATAGGGAAATGGCATGGGAGCCAAAAAGGAAGCGATGGTTGAGGACGGGTGTATCGTTTTCTCTTAAACGTCTCGTGTGGGCTATGATTCACCGTTTCAACCTGATGCCATACGCCCCTTTTCAAATACACCCCACGCGCTCCACTCGCTCTCTAAAAAATAGGGTATATATATATATATATATATATATATATATATATATATATATATATATATATATATAACTTTTTACTGTTTTACTTTGTAAAAAATGGTGGGATGTTGTTTGAATTCGTTAATAATAGAATTTTTGCATAAGCTACATTTTTGTTTTTACTGTTTTTTAGATTTCACTTTCTAACTAATTATATTGAGATGCACAAATTCTTATTCAATTTCCGTTGCTTATCATGCTTGGACATTCTGATGCTCCAATCCCATTCATGATTTCCTTTTATCACATAAACAAACAACAGAAAGATTTAACTTCCAGTTCTATATAAGGGGGTACTTTCAAGGAATGACATTACAATGACTATTTTTTATTAACGCAAATCAATGGCATCTATGTTATGAACTTACGATAAGATTGTTTACTACCAACTGCCACTAATATTTTCTTTAAGACGAAAACATCTTTCCATTTTTCCTTGAATATATAGGCTTTAATCAGGATTTCATGATGGTGGAGCCTATTGTTATTATGTTATGAAAAACTGCAATAAAGTCCTTAATTATTAACCTTATAATCGATTTAGTCTTTATATCTTTTTTTTTATTCAATTAAGTCCCAAAAACCGGTAATCGTATTCAATTTAATCATTTTATCGGGTCAACAGGTTATCCAACTTTCAAAAATTACATTTTTGGCCCAGATTTCAAAATTTGTTACAAATTTGGTCCAAAATTTACACTTTTGGCCTAGATTTTAAATTTTATTACAAATTTGGTCCAAAATTTACCCTTTTGACCCAAATTTTAGAGTTTTGTTATGAATTCATCATAACTTAGTTGTTTTTCCAACTTTTTTCTCAAAATTTTATTTTCAATATGTTTTTTCTTTATAAATCATATTTATACAAAAAAAACATATTTTCACATAAAAAATCTTATATTTTCTATATAATATTTTTTAAAAAAAAACAAAATTTGTATACGAAATACCTATCTATAAAAATAGGTATTTATTACGTACATAAATATATATAAATCCGTTTTTATAAATATATATATATATATATATATATATATATATATATATATTACAAAAAAAAATGTATACAAACACCTATTTTATTATAGATACATTTGTATGCAAACACATATTCACATAAAAATATATACAAACACCTATTTCATAGTAAACATATACATTTCTTTTGTAAAAACATATTTATATGCGCCCAAATAAGTGTTTGTACACATTTCTTTTGTAAAGACATATATATATATATATATATATATATATGTATATGTATATATATATATATATATATATATATATATATATATATATATATATATATATATATATATATATATATATATATAAACGCATATTTTATAATAAATGAATTTGTATTCAAACACGTTTATATCTAAAATGTATACGAACACGTATTATCTAAAAAATTATTTAAACACACTTTTATAAAAGAAATGTATACAAACACGATTTTATAAAAAAAATATGGATTCACACCAATACGTGTGTGCATATATATATATATATATATATATATATATATATATATATATATATACATATATATATATATATATAGATATACATATATACATTTTTTTTTTGTAAAATACATGTTTGTATACATTTTTTTTATAAAAAGGATTTGTATATATTTATGTACTTAATAAATACCTGTTTTTATAAATAGATATTTCGTATACAAAAACGTTTTTTAAAAAAAGTTTTTATATAGAAAATATAAGATTTTTTTATGTGAAATTTTTTTGTATAAATATGATTTTATAAAGAAAAAAAATTTCAAAATTAAATTTTGAGAAAAGAAGTTGTAAAAAAAACTAAAGATAGGATGAATTCATAACAAAATTCTAAAATTTGGACAAAAAGGGTAAATTTTGGACCAAATTAGTAATAAAATTTAAAACTTGGGTCAGAAGTGTAGATTTTGGACCAAGTTTGCAAAAAAAATTTAAATCTGGGCCAAAAATGTAATTTTTGAAAGTTGGATGACCTGTTGACCGGATAAAAATGGTGAAATTGAATACGATTAACGGTTTATGAGACTTAATTGGATAAAAAAATATGTAAGGACTAAATCGATTATAAGGCTAATATGTAAAGACTTTATTAGAATTTTCCTTTTTGTTATAATACTTTGTGTGAAATGAAAACTTTCAAATTGTGAGATTCAAAGATAAATTACAAAATATGGTTGATTGATAATGAATTATCATTTGATACCTAAAACAACTTCTTAATTAAATTATATATCTTTCGTTTAATATAAAATAATTTTTTTATTAGTTAGGACCATGTGATTAAGATTGATAACCATAGTAATTATATGAAATTATTAGCATACATTCTGAGCTACAAACTACATCATGCAAGGGAAAGTTTCCATTTTTCTCATCAAGTCCATTGATATATGCATAGATAAACTTCTATGAATTCCTTTCTTAGTAACTGACACGCTTTTAGGTATCGAATGAGCCAAGTGTCTTTGGCCTTTGGAAATGTTGCCAAGGAAGATGGTCCCACCATAGTTACCAATGTCGAGGTATGTCATTCTTTCCCTCTCAAAGATATTTTATGTTCGATGTTTAAACAAAAGAAGCCAATCGATATACTGATCACTATTGGGATGAATCATATTTAATTGTATATTAGCATCTTATGAATTGCACCCGTCTTCAAATCATAGTGTTGGGTTTTAATGCCCTTGTAAGACAAATCCTATGTGTGGTATTGGGCGACAGCAATTCAGATTTTGTAGAGAAGAGAATTTCGGTTCACTTTAACTTGCTGCAAGCTATGTGACATTTAGTAGTAATTTTGTTAATAAAATAAATGGAAATATCACTAGTTTATTCATTTAGTTTAATTTTTTTCATATATATGATGTTATGTATCCGATACCAACACTAATGATAAATGTCGTACAAAATTTGTAGAATTTTCAAAAGAAAAATACGTGGGTCGTGCTTAGCACAGTCGATACACATCCCTACTATATATATATATATATATATATATATATATATATATATATATATATATATATATATATATATACAGGTAAGTTCAATTGAGAAAATAAAAAAGGTTGAGAATGGGGTAATAATTCTCAGCCACTCATTTTTTTTTTCCGCAAAAGCCTCCGTTGCACCAGCGGAAATGGTTAATGAATACACATGTGTTTCCAACAAAACATGTTTCCTTAAACTATGTTAATCATTACCTTAATATATACAAAAACATAGTTTTTTTTCGTTTTTTTAATTTTTAAGAAGCTATTTTTATCGAAAAATGATTTTAAATATACCAAAATTCATGATTTTTTATTCTCTACAAATAGACATCCATATTGATATACTTTTAAAATAAAATAATTTTTTTTTATATTTTCAGCTATAGTTATTCATAAGTGAATAAAAATGCATTATATTTTTGCTACAGTACATTCGTTATTCACTTATGAATAAAAATATATAATTAATTTTTTTTACTGTTGAGTATCATTTATACTACTTATTCATATATGAATAACAAATTAACTGTATGAATAATCTGATAAATATTTTATTCATATATGAATATAAAATATGACGACAACTAATATACGTTTTATTCATATATAAATATAATATATGACGAAAGATGATGTAAAAAATACATTTGAAGTAAGAAAACTTTATTACGTGTCATGCTCATATATGAACGATACTTAAACTATAAAAAAAAAAGTTAAGCATACATTTTATTCATAAGTGAATAACGAATGTACTGTAATAAAAATATGATAGATTTTTATTCACTTATGAATAACGAGTGCTGAAACTCTAAAAAAAGTAAATTATTTATTTTATCTTAAAACTATATCAATATAGATGTCTATTTATAGATAATAAAAAATTATGAATTTTGATGTATTTAAAATAATTTTTCGAGAAAAATGGCTTTCTAAAAATAAAAAAAATAAAAAAAGTATGTTTTTGTGTATATTAAGGTAATGATTAGAATAGTTTAAGGAAACATGTTTGGTTGGAAAACAGATGTTTATCCGTTATCAATTTCCGACGGTACGCCTAAGTGTTTTGCGGCAAAATAAATGTGTGGCTGAGAATGATTCCTCATTCTCAATCTTTTTTTTTCTCAATTGAACTCTCATATATATATATATATATATATATATATATATATATATATATATATATATATATATATATATATATATATATATATATATATATATATATATATATATATATATATATATATACTGTAATAAATAAATGTTTTTTTTGTCACATGTCACACTTTCATTCAATATGACAAATGTAATTTTGTGGTTATTTTGAATTGATTTCTTTTCCACATGTCATTTTATGAATTTTTTTATTTTAATAAATTTCACATAATACTTTAATGTAATAATTACAATAAATGTAGTAATAAATTGATATCAATTTCATTAATGAAGTTATCTTTTAATTTCAATTTTTTTTTAAATTAAAACTCGTTAGTTTTTTTATTTAAAAACATTTCAATTATAATAATTCATTATTTTTCTTATTTTCTTATAAATTCAAAGTTCTCAAATATTTTTTGACTTTATATATATATTTTAAATTAACCCATATAATAGATGGTCTCACAACTAATATATATATATATATATATATATATATATATATATATATATATATATATATATATATATTCAAATGAAAACATTTCTTAAATCGCCAACAATTGATAACAATTTCCAACCATTCATATATTTTAATTAAAATCATAAGAAATAATTATATAAATAAAAAAGCGATTAAAAAACTTACCATATTTATACACACTCACCCCACCTACCATATAAATATCTAAATATCTTTTATTTCTCTCTACACCTAACCACCATAAATATCTTTTATTTCTCTCTACACCTAACCACTATAGCCAAAACCACTGAACTGCCGTCGTCGGAATACCATCGGATCGTAGCCGGAAAACAATCGGAACACTGTCGGAACGATCGGAAACACCGTGGGAACGATAAGAAAGTTGTCAAAACATCGCTGGAATGACCGGAGCATCGCCAAAACGATCGGAAAGATGATGAAACACCGCCAGAACGATCTCGTTTCCCGATCTTCTTTCACCAGAACACTAGATTTGGTTTCCCGATCTCCGACCTCCGACAATAGCTCACCGAGAGAGACCGCTAGACTGTAGCCTTTTCTCTCCCTCCAGATCTACTTGTTCACCACTCCATTGTGTGTCTCTCTGTTTAACCATCAAGCAGGCCAACATCGTCGTCGCCAGCCGCTTGTTATGCAGGAAAAAAAATCTCTCTCTTTTGTGCTTTTCTCTTGCCAGAAAACGCCAACATAATTATCAGCATGTTCTTCGTGTCGCACAATCACCGTGAGTTTTCTTTCCACAAAAAAAATTACAATTAATTCCTCAGTAGAATGGAGTAGAATCGACTGAAACTATAATCATATTATCATAAATCGATTTCTATTTCTGGTTAATCTGGTCTATAGTAGCGGATTTAGGGTTTTATTTCCGAGTCCTTTTTTTTATAAAGTAGATTTTCTGTGAAGATGAACCGGTGATAAATTTTAGTGGTGGTTTTATGTCCTTCGCTTCTTTCATCCACGGCTTCAATTTCAATGGATAAACTGAAATATGATAATTTTAAATGATTTTGTTTTTCATGGGTGGTGATGCCTCGATCGAAAAATGGGGAAAATGTTTTATGTGCTTTTGATAGGATATAAATGATGGTGGGAGTTTTTTTATGGTCAAATCCAAAAGCATGGTCTAATTGATAAAGTATGATTGATAAGATGATTTCATTTTATAAAAAAAAACTTTATTAATCGATAAAGTGATTTCCATCTTATATTCAAAATTATAATAAAATTGAGTGGGATAGTGTGCTCATTGAAAGTATAGTGAATAATTGTAAAATCAATTGAATTTTATAAGAAATCTAACTCAGGTGATTTCAAATTTTAAAATCAGTAGAAATGGCAATATTGAATTTTGAATGGTCATCAAATAAAATCATGGTAACAATTATGGTGTTGACATTTAATGATCTCTATCACAATTAAATTTCTTTAACAATTTTAAATATAACATGAAAAACTGCCACACCCCAAACCGGAACGGCGGAAACGTTCGGGGGTAGATGACGCATGTACAATATCACAACAAATGTATAATAGTAATCAAAGTAAAAACAACCATTGTATTGATAACATAGTATTTACATTGTGTTCAAAACATTGCTTGTTTAACATTAAAGCTATAGCAAAAGATAAGACATGATGTTACTATGCTCGGTCTTCGTAATGTTTGTGATGGTACCTGTCTACTAATTTCCTGAGAATACAAGTGGTTTGAAAAAGTGTCAACATTTAAGTTGGTGAGTTCATAAGTATTTTTTGTTTGAAAGATATTTTCGTTGTTATTGAAAACGTTAATGTGTTCTCCTAGAAAATCCAATATTTTCTTAGTAAATAAGTTATAGTCTTAGTACTTTAAGACCAAAAAGTATAAGTTTCTTATGTTTATAATCCGTGATTCGAGGTTCTGATTCATGTAATTGGTATGACTCGTACTGTCACCTCCTTTGATTGCTTAGTGTATCCAAATTATATATGATTAAGATCTAACGGACAGTCGATTGGGTGATTCTGCCCTAAGCCCACAACCAAACAAGGAACAGGAAGTAAGGCGGAAATCACACATTCCACTGCCTATCGGATCTTTATTGTATATAATCCTAACGTATACATTAAGCAATCATAGAATTTAGCAAAAAGGGTACTCGATATATGTTTTTTCTGAACTTCTATTCATACCGTATTAGTAAGTAGTATAATGTATTGCTTTTTTTTGTAACTATGTGTAATTCTAGAAATCGTTTATCTTCCTTCTATAATTCCTTAGTGTACACACGTTATATAAAATCAAGGTTCAATAGGCCGTCGAATGTAATGGATCTGCCCTAAGCACACAACCAAACAAGGAACAGGAAGTAAGGCGGACCGAAAAATTCTAAGACGATCGGGTCTTAATTTTATATAACTTTAGCATATACACTAAGCAATTATAGACGGAAATATGATTCTCTGTTATTCTAAAACCGATGTATATGAAATATTGTACTTGCAAATAATGTAATATAGTTTTATTATTTGAATAAAACCATTGAAACTATGTTTGCCCTATAATCCAACTGTAAAGTTAATGTTCAAATAAAATTATTTGTAATATATTACTCCGTAAATATGTCGTTGTTTTCTCCATGTGAGTTCTTATAACCATACTATGACCTAAGATGGCCTGATCGCGACGTTCTTCAGGCGTCGGAATGTTAACGACATTTTTCACCCCAGGCCTGCCGGCCTAACTGTAGCTAACAGTTAAGGTGCGGGATTGTCAGTCCCGTATAGATCTATACACAAATATCTCACTCTCCCTACAAGAGACTCTGGTTATAAGTCAGAACTTGGTTGGTACTTAAGTAAGTATGTGAAGACGTCTCATAAATTGCTTCAACGTGTTTACGAGTAATAACAGAAAACCCTTTTAGTTTATATGTTTGTTTCTGTATTGTAACCTAAACTTTGTAAAATACTACCTATGTTCCATAAACTATACCTATTATAGTTTATAAGTTTGTTTCCGTATTGTAACTTGAACTTTGTAAAATAGTATATATGTTCTATAAACTATACCTATTATAGTTTATAAGTTTGTTTCCGTATTGTAACATGAACTTTGTAAAATAGTACATATGTTCCATAAACTATACCTATTATAGTTTATAAGTTTGTTTCCGTTGATGTGAAAACCGTTGCGTCTTAACATGTTTTGTAATTGTTTGTAAATTTAACAGTAACGATGTTTTGCATATTTAATAAATTTCACGTTTAAATGCATATTAACGGTAAGAAAATATAATAAGCAATTTATATTTTTAACCACAAGATTTCTTGTGTTTTACTTGTATTCGCCCCCCCCCCCCCCCCCCAAACAATTTAAAAATCGTGAAAACGTAGGGGTATGAACTCACCTCGAATGCGTGTTTTTGGTTGGGTACAACTTGGTCGCGATGATCCTCGGGTTAGAACATGTATAATTTCTGAAATCCTAATATTATTTAAACACATAATATTGTGTTAAAATTAGCAAAATGATTAACTTAAGTGATAATTGACACCGGTTATGTATGAATACTTACAACAATCCTTAGAATAATTAAATTTGTTCTTGGTGTTCTTGGGTGGATTTATGAAGATTCACTGATAAACTGGTAAATGGTATGAAGGTTTGAAGGTTCTTGGATGAGTTTTGAGAGTAAATTTACGTAACTTAAGAGTGAAGAATTGGAAATTGTGAGGGTGTTTTCGGTTATGTGTGTATATATATATATATATATATATATATATATATATATATATATATATATATATATATATATATGGGATTGAAATTGATGTGATGTTTATGTTGAGATATATAACTTATCATCTTGGAAAGGGTATCAACCGCCTAAATGACTAAATATCTAGATATTTTAAAGTAGATTTCGGCCATAAAGAGAATAGATTTCGGTCTAGCGTGACCGAAATCATCAATTATCCCACACACCAAGTAGTTTTCGGTCATAGCCTTTTCAAGAATGAGATTTCGGTCACACATACATCGAAAACCTCATCTGATCTTTAATTCCAAGCCGTAAACCTATTAGCTTTAACTCCTAGGACCGAAATCTAATTGTTTCTAGAATCTTTGGGCCGAAAACCCTTTTATAGGGTATTACTTTATGGTTTAAACCTTAGCCTTTTGTCAAATGTTGATTTATGCTAACCTAAATTAACTTAGGTTTAAGTCTATGCTTAGTTACTAGCTTATAAACATGTCCTAGTGGCTATAGATGATACAATGCAACAAGGATTGCAATATGGTTTCACTTATACATGGTTAGGGTTTAGACTTGTTGGATCTAAAATTTTCCATATTGTGACATTATCCCCCCGTTAGAGGGAATTTCATCCCGAAATTCATTCTAGAGGGGTTATTGTTTGAACTAGGGAAAGAGGTGTGCACTACTGTTCGTATTGATCTTATCGTCCCTAAGTGAAATCAGATCCTCACTTGACATTCCAACGGACCTTTATTATTAGTATGTGACTTTGTCTTGTTTAATCTGATTGCATGTATAGGTATGGTAAACTGTACCTAAGACGGGAAAGAGTGTGGGTTTATTTTACTTGTCTACGTTCACTCGAATAGTAACATGTCCACTCGTAGTCTTAGGCAGCTTTTCCCTAAAGTTCATGGTAGGACTCATACTTGGTTCATCTATCATCACCTCGTGTATACAAGTCGTATATAATTAAGACTGAAAAGACGTTCGGATGGGTGACTCTGCCCCACGTCCATAACCAGACAAGGAACAAGAGGTAGGGCGGAATCACATCCTATGTCCGTAGAATCTTAATTATATACTACTCTCGCGTATACACTTAGTAGTGATAGGTTAGCCGCATGGGTCCTTAGTCTCTATCCTAGAACTTGACTTGTTGTACGAGTGGTATTCCTGGGAGATCTAATGGGGATACTTCGGGAAGGTTACGGACTTCCAGAACATCCTCGGTGTTTTTCGCTTCAAGTTTCTTGTCTACGGAGTGAGTTAAGAAGGCGTGGTACCCCTCGCATGGGTACTTTTGAGTTTTAAAGCGAGAGACAATGCGGAGGTTTGTATCGGGTTTGTCGTTATAGATTGAAAGGATTTCGTTACTCGGTTGATTAAGGCGAAGGGTCTTTTCATAGCACATGGAATTGGTATGGTGAGGACCAAGCCAATCCATGTCAAATGACGACCTCCGAACTTCTTATGGTGACAGGTTTTAAGTCGATTTGGAAGGAGTGACTGTTTAGAGCGATGGTGTATTCTATGTTTATGTCTTTAGTGCTTTCTGTTTTATCCTTGTTATTATTACTGCGAACATTTGTACCGCATTTAGTGAGTACAGGCACTAGGAGTGCTCCGATAATTAATAATGAAATCTCATAATATGATCCCTACCAAGTCCCTCTATAATCGCTTAGTGTATACAAATTGTATATACTTAAGATTGAGAAGACAATTCACTGAGTAACTCTGCCCTAAATCCACAATAAAACAAGAAACATAAAATAAGGCAGAATCACTCATTCTAAGCCTGCAGAATCTTAACTATATATGACCCTAATGTTTACACTAAGCCATCATAGCTCACATGTAAGGATCCTTAGTTTTTATATGAATGATGCGTTTTATTCGGATGAGGGAGTAATTTATGATTTTTATTTAATTGTCACAAACTTTAGTGAAAATTCGATGCTTAATTATTGTTGTTTGGAAACGTACCAAACATCTAATTAGGGTTCCTCGTTGCTTCATCATGTCCTATTGTTAAACTCCTCCCGCTCCTCCGATTTCTCTCCGTTGGACAATCTCTCTTGAAATGTCCCGTTTCACCGCATATATGGCATACTAGACTTACTCCAGCATTGGGGGTTGGAGTGATGTATTGGGCCGGAGTCCTACAAAAGCGGGCGGTGTGCCCCTTCTTGTTGCATTTGTTACAATGCAACACTCGGCAGACTCCATAATGATGGTAGTTGCACTTGTTGCAGTTTGGGAGGTTTCCAACATATGGTGTTTTCGGTGTTAAGGTAGTAGGGTCAGTGGGGGTAGGGACTACTACAGCTTGTTGCCTTTTGGTAGGACCTTGAGTCGAACTGTCCCCTTTCTCGTTCCAGAACTTTCGTTTCATGTTCTTAGGTTTGTGGATTGGGGTATCCTTGTAGATAGACACTCGTTGGTTTCCTTGGTTGTTACTACGGTTGGAATTGTCGACACTGTTTCCATTTTCGTTTGTGTTATTAGCGTTGAGTTGCGCCATGGCAGCTGTCACGGCAGCTGTTACGGTGGCTTAGAATGTAGCGGAGTCTATCTGTAGAATCGGTGTTGTGCCGGTATGCTGGTTATTTCCATGTGAATACATGATTCTGTTGCATGATGTGAAACGAGTTCGTAAATAACTATGGTCGTTGCTAGTTGTACTCTATCTATTTATATATACATATAAATTTCTCGTTTTGCTGTACAATTCTCAATGTTTCGACCAACATCCCTATGATGTACTTATGGTAGTGAGTGAGAGTAGGCATTGTACCAAAGTTAAGTTTAGCAAATAGAGTATAGCTGTTGAAATCGTAAGTTGATCGGGTTTCATGGGTTTTGGAAGGGAGTATCTCTCTTAATTTTACTGTTACTAGTTTTGATGAAAGTTACGGTAAACTTAACACATAGTGCGAGTAGTGTAGTCACTAACTAACTAGGTTATATTAGTTTATAAATTATTAGTGTGACGCATAAAGTGCTCTCTAGTTTGCTCCTGATGGGGTAAGGTTCATTAACGATCTCTCCAATGCCTTTTTCTTCGACCGATCCCTTCTCCGAATCCTCCCCGTGAACCCTCTTTTGGTCCTTCCTCAGTTCATTTGCTTGGCTATTGTAGTGGGGTTATGATGTCTAAATTTATCGTTTGTGCGAGAATAAGAGTGTATAAGGAATCTATGAGATTAATAAAACATTTCTATTAAAAATAAATTTTCATGGGGGTGATCCTTATCGGGTCCTTCTATAATCACGTAGTGCATACTAGTTATATATAACTAAGATCAAATAGACTTTAGAATAAGTGATCCTACTCTAAAACCACAACCAAACAAGGAACAGGAAGTAGAGCGAAAATCACAAATTCTAATTCTTTAAAATCTTAATTATATATAACCTTAGCGTATATACTCAGCAATTATAGACCTACCAGTAAGGGTCTTCTAGTTTTTACATAAGTTATTTGTAGTACATAAAATACTCCTATAGTATTTTAATTGTATGTTTGATCCTAGAGCTTCTTGATATACGAAGTTGATAAGTTTTTAGATTTTTGTTATTTTATATTATCATAAAATACTCGTATAGTAGTTTAAACATTATGTTTGGTTCTAGTATTCCTTTGTATGTAGACTTGGTAAATTTTAGACTTGTTGCAACACCACTATCACTCCCAAACACATGTTGGTCGTATCTCAAATAAATATAGTTTATCAGGCTATATTTATCCTAGATATGATTACATAATTGTATAGGTTTGACTGTTGTGTCCAACATCTAAATACTTTTGTTTTGTTCTTCTTGTGATACTTGTTCTAGTACATATATATGCATGTATGTATAATTTTATAAAGATATTGTTATATTTTAAAAGTATTTCTCTTGGTCAGAGTGTTTTTATCACATTGTACTTATAGTTGTATATCTTTTATGGGTTGATATACTTAGTTCACTATAAACAATGCTCTGATACCAATCTGTCACACCCCCAAACTGGAACGGCAGAAACGTTCGGGGCTAGATGACGCCGTGTACAGTATCACAACAAATGTATAATAGTAATCAAAGTAACAACAACCATTGTATTGATAACATAGTATTTACATTGCTTGTTTAACATTAAAACTATAGCAAAAGATAAGACGTGATGCTACTATGCTACGTCTTCGTAACGCCTGTGAGGGTACCTGTCTACTAATTTCCTGAGAATACAAGTGGTTTGAAAAAGTGTCAACATTTAAGTTGGTGAGTTCATAAGTATTTTATTTGAAAAGATATGTTCTTTGTTATTGAAAGCGTTAATGTGTTCTTCCAGAAAGTCCAATATTTTCTTAGTAAATAAGTTATAGTCTTAGTACTTTAAGACCAAAAAGTATAAGTTTCTTATCTTTATAATCCGCGATTCGAGGTTCTGATTCATGTAATTGGTATGACCTGTACGGTCACCTCCTATGATTGCTTAGTGTATACAAATTATATATAATTAAGATTTAACGGACAGTCGATTGGGTGATTCTGCCCTAAGCCCACAACCAAACAAGGAACAGGAAGTAAGACGGAAATCACACATTCCACTGCCCATCGGATCTTTATTGTATCTAATCCTAACGTATACATTAAGTAATAATAGACTTAGCAAAAAGGGTACTCGATATATGTTTTTTCTGAACTTCTATTCATATCGTATTAGTAAGTAGTATAATGTATTGCTTTTTGTGTAACTATGTGTAATTCTAGAAATCCCATAGCTTCCTTCTATAATTCCTTAGTGTACACAAGTTATATAAAATCAAGGTTCAATAGGCCGTCGAATGTAATGGATCTGCCCTAAGCCCATAACCAAACAAGGAACAGGAAGTAAGGCGGACCCAAAAATTCTAAGTCGATCGGGTCTTAATTTTATATAACTTTAGCATATACACTAAGCAATTATAGATGGAAATATAATTCTCGGTTATCCTAAAACCTATGTATATGAAATATTGTACTTGCAAATAATGTAATATAGTTTTATTATTTGAATAAAACCATTGAAACTATGTTTGCCCTGTAATCCAATTGTAAAGTTAATGTTCAAATAAAATTATTTTTAAATATATTATTCCGTAAATATGTCGTTGTTTTCTCCATGTGAGTTCTTATAACTATACTATGACCTAATATAGCCTGATCGCGACGTTCTTCAGGCGTCGGAATGTTAACGACATTTGTCACCCCAGGCCTGCTGGCCTAACTGTAGCTAACAGTTAAGGTGCGGGATTATCAGTCCCGTATAGATCTATAGACAAATATCTCGCTCTCCCTACAAGAGACTCTGGTTATAAGTCGGGACTTGGTTGGTACTTAGGTAAGTACGTGAAGACGTCTCACAAATTGCTTCAACGTGTTTATGAGTAATAACAAAAAACCCTTTTAGTTTATATGTTTGTTTCCGTATTGTAACCTGAACTTTGTAAAATAGTACCTATGTTCCATAAACTATACCTATTATAGTTTATAGATTTGTTTCCGTATTGTAACTTGAACTTTGTAAAATAGTACATATGTTCCATAAAGTATACCTATTATAGTTTATAAGTTTGTTTCCGTATTGTAACCTGAACTTTGTAAAATAGTACATATGTTCCATAAACTATAACTATTATAGTTTATAAGTTTGTTTCCGTTGATGTGAAAACCGTTGCGTCTTAACATGTTTTGTAATTGCTTGTAAATTTAACTGTAACGATGTTTTGCATATTTAATAAATTTCACGTTTAAATGCATATTAACGGTAAGAAAATATAATAAGCAATTTATATTTTTAACCACAAGATTTCTTGTGTTTTACTTGCATTCCCCCCTCCCCCCCCCCCCCAAAAAAAAACAAATTAAAAATCATGAAAACGTAGAGGTATGAACTCACCTCGAATGCGTGTTTTTGGTTGGGTACAAGTTGGTCGCGATGATCCTCAAGTTAGAACACGTATAATTTCCGAAATCCTAATATTATTTAAACACATAATATTGTGTTAAAATTAGCAAAATGATTAACTTAAGTGATAATTGACACCGGTTATGTATGAATACTTACAACAATCCTTAGAATAATTAAATTTGTTCTTGGTGTTCTTGGGTGGATTTATGAAGATTCACTGATAAACTGGTAAATGGTATGAAGGTTTGAAGGTTCTTGGATGAGTTTTGAGAGTAAATTTACGTAACTTAAGAGTGAAGAATTGGAAATTGTGAGGGTGTTTTCGGTTATGTGTGTGTGTGTATATATATATATATATATATATATATATATATATATATATATATATATATATATATATATATATATATATATATGGGATTGAAATTGATGTGATGTTTACGTTGAGATATGTAACTTATCATCTTGGAAAGGGTATCAACCGCCTAAATGACTAAATATCTAGATATTTTAAAGTAGATTTCGGCCATAAAGAGAATAGATTTCGGTCTAGCGTGACCGAAATCATCAATTATCCCACACACCAAGTAGTTTTCGGTCATAGCCTTTTCAAGAATGAGATTTCGGTCACACATACATCGAAAACCTCATCTGATCTTTAATTCCAAGCCGTAAACCTATTAGCTTTAACTCCTAGGACCGAAATCTAAATGTTTCTAGAATCTTTGGGCCGAAAACCCTTACTTTATGATTTAAACCTTAACCTTTTGTCAAATGTTGATTTATGCTAACCTAAATTAACTTAGGTTTAAGTCTATGCTTAGGTACTAGCTTAAAAACATGTCCTAATGGCTATAGATGATACAATGCAACAAGGATTGCAATGTGGTTTCACTTATACATGGTTAGGGTTTAGACTTGCTGGATCTAAAATTTTTTCGGATTGTGACAAAAACTTTTTTATTTATATGTGCATGTCATGTAATATTCAAATTTTAAAATCAATCACATATGATTTTCACGTTATCGATTCAATAATTGTTCTTTCTTCATTTTAATCATACCTGATTAAAATACATTTAATCACATGTGATTCAAATATATTTAATCAGATGTGATTAATTGTATCTAATCACATACGATTTTATTTAGAAAAAAGAATATTGTCTATATAAATCATACATGATTAAATACATATAATCACATTTAATTAAATACACGAGACCAACTGTCGAATCGAAAAAGTGAAAATGAATATTATCAATATAAATCGTATATGATTAAATACATATAATCACATGTGATTATATGTATCTAATCACATATGATTTACTTGGACAAAATTCATTTTTGCGTTCTCGATTCAATTGTTGTTCTTTGTCCACATTAATCATATATGATTAGATACATATAATCACATATGCTTATATGTATCTAATCATATATGATTTATACGGAGAATATACATTTTCGTGTTCTCGATTCAATAGTTGTATTCGTATATCTAATCATATGTTATTATTTGTATCTAATAACAATTGATTTATATGGACAAGATCGATTTATTTTTATCCATATAAATCATATGTGATTAGATACAAATAATCACATGTGAATATATACATAAGAAAAGTTATCAAATCGAAAACTTGAAAATGAATATTGTCTACATAAATAATATGTGATTAAATACATATAATCACATGTGATTAAAAACAAGATGAAATTTATAGAATCGAAAACATGAAAACAAATATTGTCCATATAAATCATATGTGATTGAATACATATAATCACTTGTGATTATATACACGGGAACATATATTAAATCATGAATGTGAAATCAAATAATTTCCACATAAATCATATGTGATTATCATACGTGTGATTAAATACAAGAAACTAACTATTGAATAAAAAATGCAAAAATGAATATTATCCACGTATAATTTATGTGGACAATAATTATATTCACATTTTTTTTAATAATTGTTCTAAAGTAAGTAGATACATATAATTACATGTGATTATATGTATCTAATCATATATAATTTATGTCGACAATAATCATATGTGATTAGATTCATATATAATCACATGTGATTATAAATATCCAATCACATATGATTTATGTGGACAAGATATATGTTTGCTTTCTCGATTCAATATTTGTTCTCGTGTATTTAATAATATATGATTTATGTACACAATATTTATTTTTGTATTCAGATTTAAAAGTTGTATTCTATCCATATTAATCATATGTGATTAAATACATGAGAAAAATTATTGAATCGAAAACGTGAAAACAAATCTTGTATATATAAATCATATATGGCTAGATACATATAAATCATGTATTCAATAATTGTTCTTTGTCCATTTTAATCATATGTGATTAATTTTGTTTAATCACATGTGATTATATGTATCCAATCATATGTGATTTTATTAGGAAAAACAAATCTTGTTTATATAAATCACATGTGATTGGATACATATAATTACATGTGATTATATACATGAGAACAACCATTGGGGTGATGGGTGGTGGTGGTGGGAGGGGGTTATAATGGGTGGTAGGTGAGTCGGCGGTTGTGGTGTTGATGGATGGGTGATGGTGGGTGGTGCTAAAGGATGGTGGTGACGTCTAGTGATGTTTGGTGGTGGTAGTGGTGGTGGTGGCGTGTAGTGATGTTTGGTAGTGGATGGTGGTGGTGGGGGTGGTGGTAGATGTTTGGTGGTGATGGTGGTAGGTGGTTATGATGTTGGTGGATAGTGGTGGTGGTTGGTGGTGGGGATGTTGGTGGAGGGTGGTGGATAGTGGGTGGGGTGGTGGTGATAGTGATAGAGGCGAGTGGAGGTGATCGGTGGTGGTGGTTGGTAGTGGGGTGGTGGTGGTGGTGAAGGATGGTTTTGATAGGTGATGCATGTGATAGTGGTGGTGGGTGGTTGTGATAGGTGGGAGAGGTGGGTGGTGGTGATGGTGGTGGTTGTTGGAGATTGATGGTAGTGGTGGGTGGTGGTTACAAGTGGTTATGGGTGGTGGTTAGTTGTGGTGGCGGGTGGTGGTGATGGTGGTAGGGGTGGGCTTGGTGGGTGGTGGTGATGGTGGTCACGGGTGGTGGTTGGTGGTGATTGGTAGTAGTAGTGGGTGGTGATAAAGGGTGGTTGCGGGTGGTAGTTAGTTGTAGTGGTGATAGTGATGGATGATGGTGGGGGTGGTGGTGGTGGGTGATGGAGGTGGGTGGCGATGGGTGGTGGATTTGGTGGGTGGTAGGTGGTGTGGTGGTAGAGACGGGTGGTGGTGAGGGGTGGTAATGGTGAGTGGTGGTGTTTGGTGGTGGTGGTGGTGGGTGATGGGTAAGGTGGGTGTGGCGGGTAATGGAGGTGGAGGTAGGTGGAGGTAAGTAGTGGTGGCGGGTGGTGATGGAGGTGTATGGTAGTTGGCGGTGGAGGTGGGTGGTGGTATTGGGTTGTAGATTGTGGTGATGGGTGGTTGGTAGTAATGGTGGGTGGATGGTGACTAGTGGTGGTGAGGGGTGGTGGTGGAGGTGTGTGGTGGTTGGCGATGGAGGTGGGTAGTGGTGGGCGGTGGTAGTGGGTGGTGGGTAGTGGTATTGGGTTGTAGGTTTAGGTGATGGGTGGTTGGTAGTAATGGTGGGTGGATGGTGGTGGTGGGTGGTGGGTGGCGGTGATTGGTGAATGGTGGTGGATGGTGGGTGGTGATGGGTATATGTTGGTTGGTGATGGTGGGTGGTGATGGGTATATGTTGGTTGGTGATGGTGAGTGGTGGGTGGTAGGTGGTGGTGTTGGTTGGATTGTAAGTGGTGTTGGTTAATGAGTTTTTTCTAATGTTTTTAATTATTTTTTATTTATATAAATATATTTATTCACATATACAACATTTATTATTGCGAGAACATTTGAGAATAAATTTAGACCATATAATTTTTTTAAATTAAAATCATCAAATAATATTAATATAAATCAAAAAATAAATAAAAAAAAATTAAAAAAATTCACTAACCAACACCACTCACCACCCAAACAACACCATCCACAACCACCGCCACCCATCACCACCACCATCGTCACCACCCGCCACCGCCAACCACGACCACCATCTACCACCACCACCCATCACCATCGACCGCCACCACCCATCACAACCACTTGCCACCACCGCCCACCTCCATCACCACCACCCCCACCCACTATCCACCAAAACCACCACATCATCTCCATCACTACCCACCATCACCACCCACCATAACCACCACCCACCCACCTCCACCACCCATCACTACCACCCACCATTATGACCACCACCCGCCACTACAACCAACTACCACCCACCACCTATCACACCACCCGCCACCATCACCCACCACCCGCCTCCACCACCACCCACCCATCACCATCCCAACCACCCAACACTACTACCCATCACCACCCACCAACACCACCTGCCTCCACCAAGACCACCACCACCTACCACCATCACCACCGACTACCACCACCACCACCTATCTCTATCACCCATCACCACCACCTCACCAACACCTGCCACCACCACCTATCACCATCACCCGCCTCCACCACCACTCGCCATAACCACCCGCACCCACCATCCACCAAGACCACCACCACCTACCACCATCACCACCCACCACCACAACCACCCACCTTCACCACCATTACCACTACCCCACCCATCACCCACCAAAACCACCATACTCCACCACCCCTACCACCACCACCCGCTACCACCACCTACCACCCACTATAACCACCACTCACCACCCTACATGTCACCCCCACCACCACCACCCGCCACCACCAACCTATCAACACCTCTACCATCGATACACCCACCAACCATTATAACCACCACTCCTAACACCACGCACCACCCCACCTGTCACCCCCACCACCCTTCACCACCACCACCACCCACAACCAACACAAACCAACTATCACCCATGACCACCATCACCCACCACCACCACTCACCACCCTCACCCACCTCTACTACCATCACCACCCACCACCACCCCACCCACCACCTACCACCACCCAATGTGCAACTAAGTTTATTCAAATCTAGGACCGACTCGAATTTTGACGGTTGTCACAATTTTGGATATAACACGTTGTGTTGACAACTTTAGCCCAAAATGTCAAAGGGAAACTAGCTTCAACGACGATTGTTCTTCTAGCTTCAATGAGAGTTATTTTTCTTCTTTCATCAACGCCATTTTGTTGGGGAGTTCTAACAATAGGGAAGTTCTGAGAAATTCCTTAGGTTGAACAAAAGTCTTCCAGGGAGGAGTTTCTAAATTCAGTTCCATTATCACTATGTAATTGCCTGACTTTGTGATTATAGAGAACTTCCCATTGCTTAATGGGTGAAATGATTTCATCAGTGGCATGACTCTTCTTTCTTAAAAAGACTACCCAAGAATATCTTGAAAATTCATCCATAATAACAAGAGTATATTTCTTCCCAACTCTTGACTTAATAGGGACGGGTACAAAAAGATCCATATGGAGGAGATGAAGTGGTTTGATAATGGAATAGCAAGATTTTGGCTTGAAAGGGGACTTGGTTTTCTTTCCTTTTTTCACATGATGAGCATAGCTTATCTTCGACAATTTGCATCTTAGGAATTCCTTTTATTAGCTGATTCCCTGAAATATTTGATATGTTCTTAAATTTCAAATGAGATAACCTCTTGTGCCACAACCAATTTAGATGAAACTGAGCACGAAAGAAGAAGCAGCGACGAAGAGAGTTGTCAGCCAAGAAGATATCCAATACATAAATGTCATTCTATCAATTTGCAGTCAAAACAGTGACATTCTTTTGATCAACAACCTTTCCATCTCTCTTGTTAAAGTGAACTTCATAATCAGCGTCACATAGTTGGCTAATTGAAATGAGATTGTGCTGAAGACCTTTCACATAAGATACATTCTTGAATACAACGAAGTTACACTTGATGGTTCCATATCCTTTTGTATCTACCTTGCCATTATCTCTATATGTAACAGTGGGACCATCTTTCTTTATGAAATCTTCCAGAAGAGACTTGAATCTGGTCATATGTCTTGAGCAGCCGCTATCTAGATACCAAATATGATTTTTACCCTGAAACTAAAATATACAGTGGCCCATCTTTCAATGGGTCACTTAAGAAAAAAATATTCTAACAATCATCAGGGAGATAGTTCAAAGAGTTTCCCTTTTTGATCCACTTATCATTAGGATTCATGATGTTGTCAGCATGAATAGAGATCTTTTCAAAAGTACACTGGTTGACTTTGTGAGAAGCATCACCACATTGATAACAAACTTTGATTCTAGAATTTTTTCGTTTAACATTAGATTTTGATTTCTTTTCAACTGATGGATTCAAAGAACTTTGATTATCTGATTTAAGAGTTCTTGTTTTAGTTCTGGAACAAGGAGTGTCATCGATGGTATGCTCAGATGATACCTTGTCATGAGGATCATGAGACATTGAAGAGTCATTTGAAATAGAAGATTTTGATTGATCTTTAGGTTTAGAGTTGCTAACAGAGCATTGAGGAAACATGCTAAGAATTTTGTTTACGGAATGAACTTCACCGTTACATATAGGAAATTTTAGCAAAATCCTAATGGAGGGAAGAACATACTCATGATGAGGAGGTTGGTGGGAGTGATCAAGAGCATATAATTGTAAAACACATTTGGTATTACCATTAGAATCAGTGGAGCAATGAGTATCAATTAAAGTTTGATTTATAAAATAAGAAATCACAAATCTATTCATAATTTTTTTTCTAAACAATCAGCGTTATCGAAGGTTTGTTTAGTATGAAAACTTTTTCTTAAGGAAACAACACCTTCTATATCGCCTCTAATAATTTTCTCACACTGATCTGGAATCAGAGCATTAATAATCCTTGTGACATTATAGTGAGAAGAATCCCAGTTTTTTAAAATAAGATATATGCATCTAGCATGATCAAAAGCTTTTTCTTTTTCAGAGTGAAGAAAATTATTGTTCAACGAGATACAAGTGTTTTCCTTTTTTAAAACGAAAATAGATTTTTCGAAAAAGGAGATTTTTTCTTTGATATTTTTTAACTCAAAACTAAGAGAATATCTTTCTTTGTTTGAAATAGATAAATCGAAACGTAAGATATCAATCGTGTCATCTTTTTCGATATTTTTAACAGAAGAGTAGTTAACAAGATTTTTTACCTGATACGTTGAGGTGGCGTCCCATTCCAACTTAAGGTATGTAGTAGCTTGAGAAGGATCAACGTCAAGAATCCCAACATTATCACTTGAAGTATCAGCATGAGATTCAACTATCTAGGCCATGAGACACTTACCTTTTGAGATTTCATCATCTGAGGGGTTTTCCTTTTCAAAAGGAGATGATAGTGTGATCATCATCTCTTCATCAGTTGAGCATTTTTCAACCAAACGATAGATAGAAAAAAGGACAGAGTTTCCGATAGAATTTCTCGCCTTTACATTGAGATTCAGCACCATTTTCTATTCCTTGTTATATCCCGACACATTTTTTCCTTTTTAGCTTACTATTAGATGCATCATCATTGGATGAGTGATGCGTAACGGTGATATGACCTTTATTGATGATGTCGAGCATGTCAATGCCCATGAACTCGAGAGCATCCATGGCATTTGATTTCCATGCAGTGAAGTTGAGATCATCAAATGGAGGGATCTTGTTGCAAGCAGTCGATTTTGGATTATAAGAGGGATCTTGAGTGTATCAAAAACCTGCTCTAATACTAATTGAAGGTTTGTATCGATCGGATACACTTCAAGTATAATAAACAAGTATGAACTAAACTAAACAAATAAAGTGGAGAAAAAATAAAGAACACGAAGAATTATCCAACTTATCTTTCACCAAGAAAGGGTTTGTTTTCACTAAGAAAATGGGTTGTCACAAATATAGTCACCAAGATGATTAACATTAGGGTTTCACCCTAATGTTGAATATATACTAAAATATACTAGTATATCCCTTGATTGAAGTGATTGTATCTAATCTATACTAAGAACCGATCCTCATCACAAAGATATTAGATCTACTATTTATTCTATACATATTTGTATCATTACCTAATATACAAAGATTGCATAGAATTGCTATCTACATGTTGACGCTAGTAAGACTTGAGACGCTAGATATGATGATGATGTAGACGCTTGCACTGGCAGTTAGCAAATATAGTGTTTGACTCAGCAGATTATATGGTGTGACCTTACATGAGCATTACACTTGTCGCTCTGGGAAACGACCAGCTGTTCTTTGTCTTATTATGGATCAGAGATTATTGTCAGGAATTGGACCCATGCACGAGGGTGCCAAGCATGAGGGTCTCAGTGCGAGTGTGAGGACGAGAGCCCAGGTTTGGTGCTAGGACATATTGCAACCGTTTGCTAGGTCGTCTTAAAGATAGTTGTTATGTTATCTTTAACGTATTCCTAATGGGATACGCTAACAATTTACAATGGCATGTACAAAAGAATGAGGCTCCTTTGTGCAAACAGAAGTGAATATCATACTTTCATCATTCTAATTCTTCTCCCTTCCTAAAAATGGGAAGTAGAAGGGTTGGCACAACACTATGCATAAGTCTTATTCCAAGCAAAGAGTTGAACTACCTAACAAGCATATATTGTATATGCTTGTGCATCCCTGGGAAGACATTAGTACAATGAATGAAGGAGCAGCTTCACAACCCAATCCTCAACGGATGCATAACCTAGATACCATCTGTCGTGTTGACTAGCTCCTTCCAGTCTCGCTGCTCAGTTCTCAATAGTCGCGTTGCCTGGATCCCAACAGTCACGCTTCCCAACTCTCATCAGCCGTCCTAACCAGCTCTTAGCAGTTGCGTTGCTCGGATCTCAGCAGCGGTGCTGACCATGTCTCGGTAGTCTTGTTGCCCAACTCTCAACGAACATGTTGTTTAGCTATCGACAACATTCCCTCTACACACCTTTTGACAACAACTCCTTTATTAAACTCTCAAGCACCTTGTTGTTCGACCCTCAGTAGCCTCAACTCTCGACAAACAGTATCACTATGATCTCGACTGTCTCTTGGTGCATAAGACTGCATTGCTACATAAATCATGTTGCTAACAAACCAATTGCATTATGTATAGGCCAAGACAGTGAGGCACCAATTGTCACTACAGCTAATGATGCAACAAAGCATCAAGTGACGTTACATTCTGGCCAGACCGATCACTTGGGTCGGGCACATAGATTGAAGGCTTGTAAGCCTAATCTAGCTAATGGTTTAGACATAACCTTTTGTTGGAACAGCTTGGCTTCTCAGCCCGACTCCATTATAGCGGCAAGCTCCGCCTACAAGGTTTAGAAGGTTTATAGCCTTTTGCTTGATTTTCTTGGCTTTCCAGTCTGACTCCCTTATTGCAGCTTGCTCCACCTACAAGGATCAGAAGTTTCGTAACCTTCGCCTTGAATCGCTTGGCTTCTCAGACTAACTCCACTATCATGACATGCTCCGTGAACAAGGCTTAAAGGCTCACAACCTTTCCCAATCCATTTCCATGCGATGCTATTCCGCATGAAGTGTTTATGATCGTTGGCTGCTAAGCCTGATCTATTCCACACAATGCTCTCCCGCAGGATGTATCCATGATCACTTGGTGCTAAGCTCGATCTATTCCATGCAATGCTCTACCGTAGGACGTATCCATGATCGCTGGCTGCTAATCCCTATCTTTTCCACATGATTCTCTCACGCATGACATCTCCATGATTGTTGGCTGCTAAGTTGTGCAATATACGTCGTGTGTCGCCATGCATCAAAGTCACGCGTCACAAGCTTATGTCATACTTAGCACCATATATTTGGTGTTTCTTCTCTTATAATCAGCACAGTCTTCCTATGATCAGACGATCAATAAGGTGTTTCTTACATTACATCTTACTATAGCAAGGTTACTCCTCAATAAAGAACGCTATCACGATAGTAGCCCTGCTACTTACAATCCCTCAACATCTTTGTTGACTGGCTCTTGGCAACATTCTTGCTCTCTGTTATCTTAAAAACAACCTCGTTGTGTATTCTTGTAGCAACCTCGCCATATGCACCATAGTCTGATACGATCACCTAAGCTACCCACATCAGAGTGGGGGGAAATCAGCTAAGTATAGCCCATGCAAGAAACACCTTGAAGATGGCTATCAATGATCATGAAAAACAGACTATATAGATGATTATTGGTAACATCCCACCAAGACACGATAGAGAATCCATGACATCCATGATGTATATTCGTGGGCATGGGCCGGTCATTCGTTTTATATTTGATGCACAATTTTTGTGTTTATTATGATATGAGTGTCAGCAAACCAATCACATTAGACTGAGAGACTTGATGACACACGACTTGTATGACTGTGTCCAGTCCAATGTCATGGGCGGCGTACCAATCACGTCGGAATGGTGGAAACTTGTCGATGTCAGGTCTATTAGCATGGCCCAGACTGCTCTGGTGTGCCAGTTGGATCATATCACAACTAGGAAAAGTAAATCCACTCTGGCTCAACCTTAGCGAAAGCTACGTGTCAACCAGAAAGGCCTATATAAGATAGTGGAGACGCACTAGAACGTAGCTAGTGTCTTGGAAGCACAAGGCGGGGGGCCCATCTCCCGGACTTTGAACGCATACAATTTGTACCACTCTTACTGCTAGAGCGAGGAGAAAAGACATAATAAGGTACGTCAAGGTCGAGGACAATGTGATCTAACTCCAAATGGATAATCACACCCCAATAGTTAGATCTAGCTCTAGGCCCATTTTTGTGTCAAAGTTTAGTCATTTTTGTCCTCATTAAACATTGTTGATATTTCCAAAACATTATCAATAGAATAATGGAACTTGACTGCTTTCGAAAACAATTAAAATGTTTATAATTAATCAAGCTTGATATTATTTCAATAAGAGGTTGTGCACATTTACGAAGTGATAACAAAGATTGATCATCCATGCCACTTGAACGAAATCGATGTAAGGATGAAACCATAAGCTTTAAAGGCTCATAACCTTCCCCTAAATGCGACAATCTAACTCATTGGACTATTACCTTTGACCATGACATGAACAAAGGCTTTAAAGGCTCATCACCGTTCCCTTGATATAAAAAGTACCTAAGTCCTAAATGCGTCGAGGTGATGATCTCGACTTAACTTGGATGACTAGGGCCAGAGTGCAACTCTCATTGGTCTGAGACTTAGAGTAAAGTATTAAAGGGTAACTAGAAAAATTTTCCTAAAGGCAAATACTCTAATAAAAGTGAACCTGCCAAGGTCCATAAAAAAGGCTAGCTAAGGCATTAGCCTAAAAACAAAGGGTGTCGACTCGAAGAAACGACGAACCCCGAGCTCACGAGCGCGAACTCCCAGGCCAAAACCAAACAACTTTGGTTAAGTATAAATCCTAAGTTGTCGAACCAAAATAACTTTCTCCTATCAAAGAGAAGCATACTTCAAGTCTTAAAACCCTACAAAGCAAGTATGAGACACTCCCAATCAATTCCTAAGGCTAACAAAAACCTTTGGATAGAAATCCCTCCAATGGGAAAAACATGAATGAATAAATATCATGGGCCAACATTATCCTTTGAGAAAATACCGAACTAGTGGCCAACATGAACCATCCAGGAGCAAAGCAAACAAGCTTAAAGAAAAAATAGCCGTACAACAGCACTACTCTCTTGGGCGAGGTTCAGTCGTTTCTTTTTATTTCTTTGATGCATTGTTGATTTGTCTACTCCGATCTGATTGTCTACAAACCAATCACACCAGACTAGGGGGAATTGATGATGCACAGTTTGTATGACTGTGTCCAGTCCAATGCCATTGGCCGCTTACCAATCACATCGGAATGGGGGGACTTGTTGACGTCAGGTCCATTAGCACAACCCAAACGACACCGGCGTGCCAGCCTTTCTTGGCGCGCTCCTGGCGCTTACTTGCCATCCTTGTCTGGTGCTCACCTGTCGAGCTCGCCTGGTCAGCGCCTGGCGCCCACGAGCGGCCTTGCCCAACTCCCTTCTAATCAGGCCTAAATTGGGCTGGCCCAAGGCTTGACCTAAATCTACATTGACCTAATTGTCCCCTATAAATAGAACATGACCTCCTTCATGGAGGAGGACCCTTGGATCCTCAGGCATCTCCCTTCTTGGGAGATCAGCCTCCATTATGGCCAAAGTCACACCCAACACACTCAGATGGTTCCCTCTGACCAAGAGGAACCATCTCCAATCTAACTTGATCGTCGGAACTTGCTCCCTGGGCATAGTCCCTGGGGAAACTCCAACGATTTTGCTGTGATGGCAACTAGGTATCTCGTCGGGATCTCGCCAACGGCATGACTTCCAGATCTCCGATCCAGATCCGATGTGTTAAGACCTGGCGGCCTGAGCACATATGGCAACACCTTCTTACTCTATATTGAAACAGAAATATTATTTACATTCTCGTGTGAATATTTCTTACATTCTTTCTCGTTAGTCATGATTTCAATCACATCCTACTTTTAGTGTAACGATTGTTTGTTAAATTCATATATTTTGAAATGTTAGACAAAAAACAAATTATTTGTTGTGTTTGTTTTTCACAGTGATAATGGAGGATAACTGCAAAACTTGATTATGGGACAATCCCTCTGTGATTCGATAATAACTTATGTTTTGAAATTTTTTATGTAAGTTTATTGTAGTAAGAAATGACCAAATTAAGGTGTTTTTATGACACTGAAACATGATTCTACTGAAACATGATTCTGCCAATGAATATAATGCTTGGTTATGAAGCATATTTACATTAATAGAACTTGTTCATAGATAATAACCACGTGTTTAGTATGTGTTGAAGTGTTCAATTTACTGTTCCTATTCTACTGTATATCGTTGGATAGTGCCGTATAGTTAGGCATGCATTTTCCTTTTACTATATATATATCTTGTACCATTTTCTGTATCATGAGAAGAGTTTTACAGATTTACACTCAACAGCTTTACTTTATATGGTATCAGAGACCAAAAATTTTCTTTTTTCATAGACTCTTACCTCTCGTTACCATCCATGGCGTTTTCAGGTGCTTCTCTTCTGGCACAAGCTACTTCCACATCCGGTGCCATCACCCTTCAATTTCCTCCGCTCACCATCAAGCTCGATCGAGACAATTACCGCCTCTTGCGATCTACAGTTCTCTCTGCCCTAGAGACGTTCGATTTAGAGTCCTTCATCCTCAAATCCGATTCTCCTGCTGCTACATACGTCTCGAGTGATTCAGATGACGACGCTGCCACAACCTCCAAACCTAATCCTGATTACACTCGCTGGAAGAAACAAGATCGATTCGTTCTCCTTTGGCTGAAGAAAACACTCTTTGAGCGGGCTCTCTCTTCAATTATTAGGGCCCCCACCTCTTTTGAAGCCTGGACCACTCTTGAAAAATCATTCCAGTCCCAAACACGAGCCCGCAGGATGGCGATGAAAGCCCAACTCCAAACTATCTCAAAAGGAACCCTTTCAATGATCGACTACCTTGATCGCAAACGAACTATTGCCAACTCTCTCGCTGAAAGTGGCTATCCCATTGATGACGAAGACTTAATAGCTTACATTCTCACCGGCTTGGATTCCTCCTACACTCCCTTTGCCACTGCATTCATGCTGAAATCAGATGGCGTCACCGTTGATGATCTGGTGGGGTTTCTCTTACAAGAAGAAGCTCGCATTGAACATGACCATAATCGTCATGCTCAACTTCTTCCATCCACCACAACACCTACATCCTCTTAAACTGGTTCTTCGGTGTTTACTGCAAACCGCTCCTCCTCCCGATCGTCTTCTACTTCCAACCTCCGGTCCTCCACCTCCTCTAACAACACCAATCGCAATAGTGACCCTCGTCGGCGTCGACCCCTGTGTCAATTGTGCAACCGTCAAGGTCATGAGGCTATCGACTGCTGGCAGAGAAACAACCAAACAGACTATCCGTCTCGACGCCCCAATCCTCGTGACTCTTCTACCCAGGCCAATGTTGCTTAGACCATTCCTTCTTCCATTATGTTGGATCCTGCCTGGTACTTCGACACAGGAGCGACCGATCATGTCACTCCTGACATTCACAAACTTCATCTTGCAGAAGACTACACTGGTATTGACAAATTGAAGGTTGGAAATGGTAATCATCTGTCTATTTCCCATGTTGGCATCAGTTCCTTGCATAACTTGAGTTTGCCATCTATTTTAGTTGTTCCTAAATTGACAAAAAATCTTCTTAGTGTTTCCAAATTAACTGTTGATAATGATGTGTATCTTCAATTCTGGCGTAACCACTGTAATGTTAAGAATTTGCAGGGCAAAACACTACTCCAGGGAGACGTTGATCATGGTTTATATCGGGTCCCCATCAACACCAATACACATTCTTCTCCCATGGCTCTCTCGGGTGTTCGCACTTCTGTTCATGGCTGGCACAAAAGACTTGCTCACCCACATGAGCCACTCCTGCGCAAACTCATTTCTACCTTCAGCTGCCTATCTCCTCAAATAAGTTCCCCACTGTCTGTGAATCCTGTCAGCTGGGGAAAAGTCGTCGTTTCCATCTACCTATTTCTCATATCAACTCTTCATCTCCTTTTGATTTAGTGTATTCGGATGTTTGGGGTCCAGCCCCCTTATTTTCAATTAATGGAAATCGACATTTCTTACTTTTTGTTCATGATTGCACAAGTATGTTTGGATTTATTTTCTGTCTCAAAAATCACAAGTTTTTTCTACCTTTCTCCAATTCAAACATATGGTTAGAACTCAATTTAACCGTGACATTAAAGCCTTACAATCCGACTGGGGGAGAGAATATAGAAATGTGTCCAATTTTTTACAAACTCATGGCATTGAACATCGAATTTCCTGTCCCCATACCCACGAACAAAACGGGGCTGTCGAACGACGAAATCGCATAATTGTCGAAAAGGGTCTCACCCTATTGGCTCAATCCTCCCTCCCCCAACCTTTTTGGGAACATGCATTCAAAACCGCTACCTATCTGCACAATCGTACCATCACCCCGCTTCTTAATTTTAACTCACCTTATCAAAAACTATACAACAAACCTCCCAACTACAGTTTTCTTAAAACTTTTGGCTGCCTATGTTATCCTTTCTTACGCCCATACAACTCTCACAAAATTGACTTCCGCTCTCTCCCATGTATTTTCCTTGGTTACAATACTACTCACAAAGGCTACCTTTGTTTTCATCAACCATCATCCCGCCTCTATGTCTCACGACATGTTGTTTTTAATGAAAATGTTTTTCCTTATCTACCCTCGGTTTTACCTCCACTTTCCTCGTCTCCTTCTCCTCCTAATACCACAGATTTACTTACTCAGGCAGCCTCCCTCTCTTCACCAACAAATCTGTCACCACCTTCCTCCACTACCTCCACTTCAGGTGCTTCCATCATTCCCACATCACCTCCCCCTACTACATCTCCCATCACCTCTACTATCTCCTCTCCAGCCCCACCAAATCAGCCCTCCATATCTCACTATAGACCAGCATCCTCCAACACCCATCCTATGCTTACTAGATATGACATCCCCTAATTTCTCTGCCAGAAAAGACCGATTTCGTTTATGCTTTTTAAAATAAAATCAGAGTAATCCTTTTAAAAGGTGTTGCGGAATTTGTTCCCATAAAAACATGATAATTATATTATCAAATCATTTGTGAAGAAATGTATTTTATTCACTTAAACCATTGGGATGTCATCGTCAATATAGAAACATAAGCATAAACAGAACTTACACTCACTTACACTAGTGATCTACATCTCTTTTAATCTCTCAGTGTAAAGTAACTTCGTATCGATACCTGTGATACAAACAAACTGAGTGGGTCAGGCTTGGGAGCCTGGTGAGCATATAGGGTTTTCAACCCACAATAAATAATTTATTATGCTTAAACATCAAACAATCAACCCAATTACCCAATCCCCATTATCTTATTTATTTCTTAAGGATTTACCCTAAGAATCAAATCTCACTCATTCCTAAGGATTCATCCTAAGGAATAGGCACGAAGTCCATCGCTGCCCAAGGTTCATACAACAGGCACTACGTCACATAGTCGCCGGGTTTATACAATAGGCACTACGTCTCATAGTCGCTAAGGTTTATACAATAGGCACTACGTCTCATAGTCGCCAGGGTTTATACAATAGGCACTACGTCTCATAGTCGCCAGGGTTTATACAATAGGCACTACGTCTCATAGTCGCCAGGGTTTATACAATAGGCACTACGTCTCATAGTCGCCAGGGTTTATCTAATAGGCACTACGTCTCATAGTCGCTAAGGTTTATACAATAGGCACTACGTCTCATAGTCGCCAGGGTTTATACAATAGGCACGAAGTCACATCGTCACCAGGGTTTATCTAATAGGCACGAAGTCACATCGTCGCCAAGATTTATACAACAAGCACTAAGTCCATAGCTGCCAACATACTAAATCCGTAGCTACCAACGTACATCTATACTGTACAAAATTCATAGCTACCAACGTACATCTATACTGTACTTCTATCCCTCATACTTTATCTACCCATGTTTTACCCAACATATTCGAAAATAAAATATATATACATTTTAAATCATTTTAAACATGTACAAAACATTCATTCAACACCCATCTCGAATAAACAAACAACATATATACACATAGCACGTATTTTATATAAAATACTTCATATCTATGTGTAAGATGAAAGTGACTACACACTCACCTGATTTAATGAAAATCGGGCAACAATTTGTTTCCTAAAACGATCGTTTCTAATAAAACCGGGAGTTTTATTGAGAAACCGGGCTCTGCGAAAGGTCGGGCTTCAAAACTGAAAAGATAAATTTTCCAGGACTTCGGGAACTTCGGAACGTATTTCGGGCTTTAGAAATAATACCGGGGCTTCGGGGGAAGTCAAAATGATAAAAAGGATGAAAAATGGGTGAAAAGTGGCAAATTTCGGATTCTACCCGGGAAGTCTCGCATGGCTGCTATTTATAGGGGAGGAGGACCGAAGGCTCGGATCCGAACCGAGGAGGGAATGGCACGCGTCTGCGAGGCTCGGACCAGGTGGCAGCTTCGGCGAGGCTCGGATGCGAGGAGGCTACGTGCCGGCTTCGGATTGGGCCAGCACCTCGGACACGGGGCATCAGCAGCGATGCGCATCGGAAGCCTATTGGACCGCACCCTCGGTCGAATCATCATGCGACACGCGAGTCGGGCACGAGCCAAGCATGCGAGGAACACGTGGCCTATGCGAATTTTCTCGGATTTTGAAATAATTTCTCGATTTTCGCGCC
This sequence comes from Lactuca virosa, assembly GCF_052849685.1. Taxonomy (NCBI): domain Eukaryota; kingdom Viridiplantae; phylum Streptophyta; class Magnoliopsida; order Asterales; family Asteraceae; genus Lactuca; species Lactuca virosa. The sequence continues at coordinate 302,225,731 of NC_136433.1, read as the reverse complement.
AAAACTTCTAAAATCCATAACTTTCGCATACGAGCTCCGTTTTTGACGTTCTTTATATGCACGCGTAGGTAAAATTACGCTCTACAACTTTCATTTAGACTTCGTCGGCTAATTCTGACTTTAATTTTTATATTATTATTTTTAACAGACCGGGACAGGAAATCCGTTAAAAATTCATAACTTCTTCATCCGACGTCCGTTTTTGTCAGACTTTTTACCGTTGTGCTACTATTTACGAGACCTTCGATTCTCGTTTAGGTTGTGTCGGCTAAAAATCACTCGATCTAAAATTCGAATTTTTAGTTGTCTACTGCTAAGCTGAAACTTCGAAAAATCATAACTTCCTCATACGAAGTCAGATTTGGGCGTTCTTTTTATCGAATTTCTCGGTTGAACGAATACTACGAGTTTCGTTTAGATCACTAAGGCCAAAAAGTAGTTTATCAAAAACTCACTTTTTACGACATTCAGCACCGTGCCGGTTTGTCGCGAAACTTCGACAGGTCATAACTTCTTTGTTATAACTCGGATTTCGGCATTCTTTATATATCCGTAATCCTTGTCACGACCACTACAACTTTCTTAATAAATATTGGCTTTATCTAAAATTTATTTTCGACGCCCATTTTTAATCTTAATTAATTAAATCCTAATAATTAAGCATAAAACACATAAAACACATAATTTTCACATAATTCCTTTTCATTTCTCCAAAATGAGTCACAAAGGTTAACCTAGACTATCATGTCAATATTAATGCCTAGCCTAGAAACACGGGCATTACACTAGAGCTCGTACCAACTCTCTAAAACCTAAAATTTTCCACACCTCTACCTCCGACAAATCTGATTACGAACCTCGACTCTTCTCTCAAGCCATCAAACATCCCTGTTGGCAACAAGCTATGCAACATGAATATGATGCTCTCATACGAAATAACACATGGTCTATTGTTTCTTGTCCTACTAATGTCAATGTTATTGGTTGTAAGTGGATTTTCAGGATCAAACGGCGTTCCGACGGCACAAGTGAACGTCACAAAGCACGATTGGTAGCTCAAGGGTTCACTCAACAGGCTAAGGTTGATTATTTTGAAACATTTAGTCCAGTCATTAAACCCACCACCATCCGACTTGTTCTCTCCATCGCTCTATCTCAAGGATGGTACATTCGACAGCTTGACATCAACAATGCGTTCCTCAACGGTGATCTAAACGAAGTTGTCTACATGAAACAACCACGTGGATTTGAAGACCCCACCAAACCCCACCATGTGTGCAGACTCCACAAAGCCCTATATGGCCTTAAATAGGCTCCAAGAGCATGGTTCAACAAGCTCAAAACCTATCTCGTTGACCAAGGGTTTAAAGCTTGTCAATCCGATACTTCGCTATTTGTGCACATCAGTTCAACCACCATCATTTACATCTTGGTTTATGTCGATGATGTCATTATCACAGGCAACGATGCAGTTAAAATTCAACGCTTCATCAACCAACTTCATAGGGTGTTTGCTCTCAAAGATCTTGGCCACTTACACCATTTCTTGGGTCTTCAAATCATATCTACTGCTACTGGTCTTGATCTCTCACAACAACGCTATATCCTTGACATCCTCGATCGCAGCAAAATGACTGATGCTTCACCTCTTGCCACCCCAACTGATTCGGGTTCTCGTTTATCCAAAGATGGAGAACCATTTCATGACCCGACAATGTTTCGTCAAATTGTGGGTTCACTCCAATATGCTACAATCACACGCCCAGATATTGCATATGCAGTCAATCACGTATGTCAATTCATGCACTCCCCCACCATTCAACATTGGCAAGCTACAAAACGCATCCTTCGTTATCTAAAAGGAACATTACATCATTGTCTACATTTCTCACCAACAAAAGTTGACTCTCTTCTTGCCTACTTGGATGCCGGTTGGATTTCAAACCACGAGGACAGTCGGTCTCAATATGGATATGCAATCTTTCATGGTTCAAACCTTATCAGTTGGACATCGAGAAAACAACGCGTCGTCGCACGGTCAAGTACAGAGGCAGAATACCGGTCCTTAGCATACACAACAGCTGAGTTATTGTGGCTCAAACAGTTAATCAAAGAACTTCACGCTCCTATTATGCAGCCACCACAGCTCCTTTGCGACAACGTAGGTGCCATATTTATGAGCAAAAATCATGTCATCAGCACAAGATCCAAGCATATTGCCTTAGACTTTCACTTCATTCGAGAACAAATTGAGATCGGAGCACTAAAAATTTGTTATATCTCCTCAGTTGACCAATTGGCTGATATATTCACCAAACCACTATCAAAGGATAGAGTACATCTGCTTCGTTCCAAGCTTCAAGTTTGCCACAACCTTCAGCTTGTCGGGGGCTAATAACCACGTGTTTAGTATGTGTTGAAGTGTTCAATTTACTGTTCCTATTCTACTGTATACCGTTGGATAGTGCCGTATAGTTAGGTATGTATTTTCCTTTTACTGTATATATATCTTGTACCATTTTCTGTATCATGAGAAAAGTTTTACAGATTTACACTCAACAGCTTTACTTTATAATAGAACGTATTTATTGTATTGAATATGTGTTTTGAATGTAAGTCTCGAGATTTATGTATAATTGTCTAGGTATGTTAAGTGTAACATAGTGTAATTTTGGATGTAAGCCCTAATAATTATTCTTACGAAAAAATTATTACAAAAAAAAAAATCAGTGTTTTTTGTATGACCCGGTTATTTGAATGGAATTGATACCGGTTTAATTGTTATATGACCCAGTTTTGGGTATTGGAACCGGGCCCTTATTTGTTTAAAGGACCCAGTTTTATGTGGTAGTATCGTGGCCTAGTCTCCTTATGTGGTTTGGTTTTGGGTACTAGTCTCTCATTAAACTTCCCAGTTTTTATAAAAAAATGTGTCCGTTTCAAACTGATAGGACGAGGTTTTGAAACCGGCATTTTTTTTCCTTATACGAATCGCCGACCATTAGACCCGGTTAAAACCGGGTCATACATTCATTTTTGTCCGGTAGTGGTTAAAACAGATGGATATATACCGATAAGTCCCGTATGGAGCTAATTAATGTTTACAACCCTACTAATAAATAGACAAGACTTTTATCTAATAGTTTGTTGGACAGGTTTGATAAAATCCAAAAACTTTTCATTCGACCTTTTTCATTTTCATTATTTTGAGAAGTTTGCAGCAAACAAAACACGAAAACGTAGTGAGAGAAAAAAATATATAGTAGATTTAAAATCAGAATATGGCTTATAAACAAAGAAATTATTCATTATAACAATATATCAATATTGGACTAAATGTTAAATATTTAGAAGAATGTTTTGTTAAATTATGGGGCTAAAATTCAAATGATATATTCTTGTTGATTACGTCTTGGTTGGTTGATTGGTTTTTTTTTTTTTTTTTTCTTAATTATTTATTTAATTTTTATTATTTGTTATTTTTTTCTGAAATCCGAGCTAGAGATTGAAGACTTGGGGGACTCAAATAGTCAAATGTATATCAAAAGATATAAACCATCTAATAATTCTCTCACCCAAATAGAAGATAGAATTAGAAAACATGGGTACGAAGATTGAATAGTTTTCAAAGTTCAGTAATTAAAATGATTTTAGAAAAAATTGTAATATATTATAAATATTTATGATAACATAAAGAACTAATAAGAAAAGAAAACACATTAACGTGGGCAACATGAAATTTTTGAGAGTCAAGTTTAACATGTAACGTCCATTTTTTTTCTTCTAGGAAAAACATCTATACTTTCAAAAAAAAAATTATCACGACTATATATATATATATATAACCTGTGGGAACCACGGTTATTAAATTAATTATATTTTTATAGTAAAAACTCAAAATTATTAATCAATTATTTTAAATAAATTATTGATTAAGAGATTTTTTAGTTATATAAAATTATAATCAATGAGTTAAATAAATATGTGAAATTATATCACTTTATAATTTGTATTAATTTTATTTTAATTTTTATTCTAATGTTTTTAGTTTATTGTAATTAGAATGAGAAATTTAAAATTTGAAATGGAGAATCAATAGGTTAACAAGTGGCATGTATTAATTAGGATGAATAATAGTATGACACATGTCAAAATGAGAATAAAATATGCATTAATTAGAAGACCTAATAGGATGACACATGTCAAAAGGAGAATAAAAACTATTCTTTTATTAGAATATATATATATATATATATATATATATATATATATATATATATATATATATATATATATATATATATATATACTAGGTTATAACCCGTGGAAACCACGGTTCACAAATTAAAATAACATATAAACTATAAAAATTAGTAATTATTGTTCAGGATAAATACAAAAATACATTGCTAATTTGGATTTTAAAAAAAAATACGTTTTAATTTTGAGTTAGATTTAAAACCATAATGCAAGTTGTTGTTTTAGTCAAATTTATGATTCAAAGTTTTGGCATAAGATAGATAATAAAATTGAGGTGATAGTTTGAGAATAAATTAACATTCTTAAACTAATTAATTTATGACATTGAACAAATGCAAGACCCTTAAGGGTATTTGTATTGCATCATTCCTTGGGATTTTAAAGGAATTGGAATTAAAATCCATTCCAATCCAATGTTATACAAAAAGTCATGTATTTCAAATTATGTCATTTTAAAAAAAGAAATGTTTGTGGTATTAGTGGTGTCTACAAAATTTATATTGTTTTTAAAGACCATCAAAATCACAAATCTACTAAACACCTTATTGCCTTAATTTTTATGTATCTTACAGAAATTAGTTATGCAATTTGTTGGTGACATTTGAACAAACTTTTGGATGGTAAGCAATGAAAGTCACTCCAAGCAAAAGTTAGGATCTACTATATCGATTCTAGGGTTTTTTGTTATTGCATTTTTGTTTTTATCTTAATAATACTAAAAAAACTTAAGTTATCAAGCATAAAAATACAGCATTAACTGTAGCTTAACATACATCATGTATATTTCAAACATAATTTGGTTAAACCCTTTCTCCTTCCTTTGACTCTCCTTCCTATGTGTCTTCAAAAACATTCAGAATCAACACAATGATGGTCATTTACAAACAGGAACATACAAAGGTATTCAATTTTTTTTGGGAAGCCACACATTGTCACCTGAACACCGGTTGTGAAAATTCCCCTTTTTACATTATATGAAAAGATCATTGATGGTCATTTTTTACTTGATATGGAACATTCAAAAGCCTAAATAACATTCTTTTAAGATTGTATTAAAGTCGAAATCAAGTTATTACTTGATGAATATGATTTTCCTAATAACAATACCTGAGCCCTCTCTTCCATTTCATACATTCCTACATCATGAATAAGATGGTTGTAGATTAGCCATACAAAACAAAATGTTCTGATAACCAAAATACTATACATCTTGACACAAAATAAAAAATAAACTAAAAATTGATTTTAAAACTGAAACATAGCTCCGAACCAGCAATGGAGCTAAAATAAAAGCAGAAAGTCATACAATATTGATCATTTTAAACATGAAACAAAGCTCCAAATGAACACAAGAACCCAGTAATCAAGATTCATTTACCACATCAGACATATCGACCTGTAACCCACCTAATAAAGAACACAACCCCAAAAGTTATACAAAACACACACCTGAGAAACCTAAATCTTTGAAGGATGATAGACAACTATCTCTTTTCAAACTAAATGAAACTAAATACAAAAATTGATCTATATATGAAACTGTCAAGCTTTTTGTCCATTACCCAAAATTATCAGATACTTTGTTGAACATTCCCTCTTTACACCTACCACTCGAAAGTGCTCTATAAGTAGATTGCCTAAAAAAGCCACAAACCATCACAAAAAAAATATATTAGGGTTAACCTTTTTCACATATAGATTTTTGAAATTCAAGCGTTCTTCAAAACTGTCAGAGCATCCTTTGTTGCAGCCAAGATAAATGATTCTGAAGCATTAGGTGGGTAATAATATATTACTGCGAATATATAACGCAAAAAATCAGTCAAAAACAATTTATACAAAAAAAAAATTGATGGGTTAGAATAATTTATAGTTGGATACCTTGAGCCACTCCAATAATTTCTTTAGCAAAACCAGCCAGTATCTCATACTTCAGTAATATATAATTAAATTATTATTATAACAATATAGTTTTTGAAATTGTATTTTAATACTTAACTTCAACTCTTGAGAAGAAGGACGTGGTGCATCGGCAACCATTTCTGGATCACCTCACTTATTATCCACCCGACATCTCCACTCTTCTCCCTATTCTTGCCATTCTTAGAAATCAGACGAAGGCCAAATGACAGACGAAAGCATGTATTTGACTATGTGATCCAAGTAATTTAAAATCAAATTGAAATGGGAACAATAAACATCTTAAGGAACCCTAAAACTGGAAACCAGTTAAATTTGTTACCTGGGCTAAGAGCAGTTGTTTGCTAAAACTTCAATTGATTAAAAACCGATACAGGAGTCGAGCACTGGAATAACGTAGTAGTAGTAGGCGAAGCAAAAATCAAAAGGGTTTGCGTTCGGTCTCGAAGCTATGGTTTTAAAGAGAAAATTGCAGATGATGATGCAGCTGTGTATGCGATTGATAATAGGGAATCCAATATCAATGTCCCTGATTTTATGAGATTGTAGTTGTGACAAAGATAGATTCCAAAAATGCTAAGGAGAGAAAAGAGGACAAACTTTAAATAAAATCTTAATTTGATGCCTGATTACACGGATTGCAATTTGAAATTTGAATTCAAAACACAAGACGAGTATAATTTTAATTTAGGAAGGAATTTCAATAGCGGGAAAAAACAGAGTAGATCCATAAAATTGACACGTGTCCATAGCAGTTCCATAAAATTGACACGTGTCTATATCAACTACTCTTTTATTAGAGAAGGTAGATATATATATATTAAATAAAAATTCAAATCATAAAATCATAAAATTGAAAAAAATTAAATAAAAATTCAAATCATAAAATCGAGCATAATACTATATTGGAGAGAAAAAAAAAATTGGAAATTTTTTTTTGATCATTATAATTGAATCAAGGATCATAAAAATGATTGATGCTTCTTCCAATTTGTATTTTTTTTTCTCCTCACGAGTCTTCACCGAAAAAAGAGTATATATGTGATAACTCAAATTAAAATAAATATATAAATATATGGTCTAAATGTATTATTATAATTATGATTAATGAATTAATTAGGAGTAAATAGAGAAATTATGAAATTTTAATTCCAAAACCCATCACTTTGATTAGAGTCATAAATTTAGACTTTTGGATTAATTAGAAAGGTTACAAACTTAGGCATTACAAAAGACACGAGAAATAGAGTGGAATGCCCACAAAAATTGCAAGAAAGGTTGGAGAAACAAAATAGAAATCGGGGTTTGAAGTTCGTAAAGGTTCAGAGCTATTTTAGAAATTAAGGGTGTGTGTAACGTAACAAGATTCGGTTAAAACATAACGACAACGAGGTGAGTTTTTTTTCGTGTTCTATGGTTGCTCGCACATAAATGTTTGTCATGCGTTTATTATGTGGTTTTTATTTATTTATTGACAGTATGTTTTATGATAAGTATGGTTGCATACAAATGTTATTTTGGATTTGTTATCTACTGGGTGTGTTTTGGATGGCATGTTTAGCGGGAACGGGTGGGTGTTTAATCGCCGTGAGCATGACGGATGTGTGTGATCGGCGGGGATAGGAATTGAGAATCATACTCATTTCCTTGGATATCTAAACTACTTGAGTTCAATGGATGATGAGTTGTCTCAAGGAGAAGGGAAATGAACCTTTGGTTCTTTCTCTGGATAAATAATCGTTCCCCAAAATTATGTCATCGGGTGATATGTTTGTTGTATGATTTATTAAAACTATATGATAAAACCTTTTTGTTTTTTTTAAGTGATGAACATGTATGCGCAACACGGACTCACTAGGCCCTAGGCTTACCCATTTAGAAACTTTAAATATGCGCAACCCATGAAACTATTTAGCAAGTGGATGTAGGAAGGCCAAGGAGAAGGATTTATCAACAAGACAACAAAGGAGTTTCGCAAAGACGTAACACCCGAAGTTGTTCAATTGAAGATTTTATTTTATTTTATTTTGCTTCCGCTGTAGTTTAGTCTATAAGTAAGTTTAGAATTGATCTTGGGAGATGTTGGAACGATTATTTGTCATTTAATCGATATTAGAAAATTGGTGTGTTACAAATTGGTATCAGAGCATTGTTTAAGCAGATTACGTGTTTGCATAAACACTTAAGCTTAGGCGGAAGGAACGAGAGGTAATCAAACGACTAAATTAGACCACATCTCTCTTGTAGGAATCATGTCTTCAAGGTGATCTGGAAGATTTGCTAGGGTCACCCCAGAGGAAGAACGCATCCCAGTTGGAGCTTATGTCAGGGCCATGAGATGTACCAGAAACCCTATTGATCCCAAATGCTAGTCGTGCATGGGGCCAAGGAAGAGGAGGAGGAAGGGGTAGAGTAAGAGGCCGAGGAGCTGTTACAACACCGATACCTGCATAATCGGCCCATGGCAGCTCCGGATCCCACCACGGTCGAGGTCGAGGTCGCGGAAAGGGTCGTGCGGCAAACATGATTACTAGAGAAGAGTTGGATGATGAGATTGCCCAGGCGATTCGAGCCACCTTGCCAGATGTAGTTACTCAAGCACGAGAAGCAATAATGGGTGAGTATGAAGGTAACTTGGGTGGAGGTGAAGAAGACTACGAGTACAGTACACCAAATATAAATCATGACCCAAGTATTGCATGTGACAACCGGCAAGCTTCTGGTCAAGTCAAAGTCAAGTCAAGGTCAACAAATCAATCTGGTCAATTCAACTAGTGTTTATATGTTAGGAATTTCTTTATGTTTACTAATGTATAACTATAAATCCTAATGCAAAGTAACACTTGAAAGTTCCAAATGTTCAAAATTTAAAACCCTAATCTGATTTAGGGAAGTAACAGCTCTATAAGGTACTATTAAGTGCCCTTTCGGGGTGTATAACACTCAAAATGGGATGTAACTAATTCTACGGTCTTTGAACTACGAAGAAAAACATTAATAAAGGCTCCCGACAAAGTCTCTCTCACTCTCTCCCACTATATATCTCTCTCTCTCTCCCAAATCTCTCCAAGTATGTGAAATATCTCTCAAATCTCTCCAAGAATATGAAATGTCTCTAAGTATGTGAAATCTCTCCCAAATCTCCCAAAGTATGTGAAATCTCTCCCAAATATCCCTAAGTATGTGAAATCTCTCCCAAATCTCTCCAAGAATATGAAATCTCTCCAAGTATGTGAAATCTCTCCCAAATCTCTCCAAGTATGTGAAATCTCTCCCAAATCTCTCCAAGTATGTGGAATCTCTCCCAAATCTCTCTATGTACCTTCCTCAGTCGAAAACAGCCCAAAACCGGAGGAGAAAACCCAAAAGGACCCTCTTGGTCCGGAATCCTCTTGGTCCTGAACCTCTCGTCCGGAATCCTCTTGGTCCTGAACCTCTCGTCCGGAATCCTCTTGGTCCTTAACCTCTCGTCCGGAACCCTCTTGGTTCTAAACCTCTTGTCCGGAACCCTCTTGGTCCTAAAGCTCTTGTCCGAAATGCCTTCTAAGGAGCCAAGAGGAAGCACATCTTCGAAACTTCCCTTGCCTCGGACAACCTTGCATGACTCCGGAAGGATGAGCTCCGGAAGACCTCACCTCGCATCACTTCGGAAGGGCTAGCTGGCTTCACATCTTCGGTCCGGACCTCCGGATTTGAGCAAACGGCTTCGGAAATGCACTCCTTTGCTCCGGATCTTGAAGAATGACTCCAGAACACTTCTCAAGCCCTTCGGACCCTCGCAGGAACATGATTCCACTCCGGATTTTTGTCATTTCCGGACCTTTTTATCATTTTAAGACATTTTGACGCCGGAAATCACACCAAACTCGTATTTTTCATATCCTAAACCCCTTAAACCCTTGTTTTATGCCAAAATTAATTATTTTAAACATATTTATATAAAATAATACCCAAGATTGTTAAGGAGATTCTAAGGAAATATAGGGGTTTGACTTTGTGATGTGATGTAAATCCTTCATTCCCCATGCAAATCTCAGTAAACCACACATTATCCATGGATAACAAGCTTTACCCACCAGCCCTCCATGCAATGTCAAGTCACCCTTATCCTTCCCTTTAGATACGTGAACTCCTTTTCCTTCCCAAGACCCACTTCTCATTTCTCACTTCCAGAAAACTCCTAAGAATATTCTCAACTCCTTCAAGCTTCAAGTTCATCCCTTCAAAGGAAATTCCCAGATTTCTTTGGTGAGTATTTTATCCTTTCTGAATAATTATTCTTCACATTATTCTAAGATTTCATTATATTTACACACAAAAATTATTCTTAGAATCCTCTAAAGATTTAAGAATCTTTCAAGCTTTGGAGCTTGGAAACTTCCTCATCACTCTTCAAATCACCCACCAAGCTAATTAAGGTGAGCTTCATACCCCATCTTTTTCAATGTTTTAATGTTTTTGGGGGAGAGTACAAGTAAAATCTTGCCTAAATACTTGAATAATTGCATGTATACGTATGTTTGTATATGTGTGTGAAATATTATTAAATTATTATTTTAGTAATATTCTCATGAACATAAGATTTCACAACTTCATAAAGAACAGAGGATACTTTGGGTACAAAAGAGCCTCCCAACTATTGGGTGTGTCCAACTTAACCCCTTTATCTATGCTTTCATGTCTAGAGATAAAAGTTATAAAAAGAGACCTTGATAAGTTGACACTATTTCTAGTAATTTTCGAAAATGGGAACTTTGTGACTATTTGCAAACTATTAGGGATTATTTATAAATATTTGATAAATAATTTCACCAAGGAAATACACAAATGGAGCCTTTATGACAGAAAAATTTGCATGTCATAAAGCTGCTGTCATACACTCACACAAGTCAAAGTTATATATAAATCATAACTTGGCACTTTCCGACAAATTGAGTCACACATAGTATTTTATAAAGAAAAAGAGGCTGTTTGCCGACTTTGATAATATTGGGTCATTTTGATAAATATTTCAAAGCGGATTGAGTCCAACAAACAAAACGAAAGAAACAAAATATCTAGTTACGACTACAACTACTATTATTTATTTAGTAAATAATGATTTTCACGATTTGCTCAAAGATCGGTTAGTATTCTAGTCAGACAAATCTTCACAGTACATATATTAATAAAATATTGTACGCTTTAAGTCCTGTTAGGGTTATAACTAGAGTCTTCTGGAGGGAGAGCGGGAATTTGTGTATAGATCTATACGGGGTTGACACCCCGCACCTTCGCTGTTCGCTACAGCTAGACCGGCCAGTCTAGGGTGACAAATGTCTTAAAGAAAACCGACGCCTGAAGAACGTCATAACAGGCACTCCGTCATATTAGTATGGTTATAACGACTCACTAGAATATATCATAAATATATTTATACAGATTTCACTTTTGGTTACAAACAACTATGTTTTGGTTGTTCAAATGAAACTTTTCTATACAAGTGTTATGGATTTCAAAGCTACTATTTTATACATCAGAAGATATAAAATTTTCTGGAGGAAACAATTACATACGATTTTCGAAAACGACTAACTAAGACACACATGCAACTATACTCGAATTGAAACAAGACATACAACTATTTGATAAGAAAATATTGGATTTTCTGGACTTCTAAACTATCATCAAAGTTTTATACAAAAATGCTTATGAACTCACCAACATATTTTATGTTGACGCTTTTCAAACGACTTGTATTATGAGGAAACCAATAAGCAGGTTGTGGATTGCGGACTCAAGATTATTTTGCTATATTTTGGATTGCGTACTGATGTCTCTTTTGTGTAAAATTTGAGAACATGAACATGATGTAAAACAATGTAAGCTTGTTATATTGATGTATGATGTTTGGATTTTCTATGTTTCAATTATATACAATTGTTATGATACTGCACAAGGACGTCACCCGCCTCCGGACATTTCCGCCGTTCTGGTCCGGGGTGTGACAGATTGGTATCAGAGCATTGTTTATAGTGAACTAGTATATCTAGCCATACAAGATATACAACTATAAATACAATGGGACTAAAACTCTCTGAATAAAAGTATACATACTTGCTAGGACCGTATCATAACAAGAACAAAACAAGATAACTTAAAGGTTGAACACTACAGTGAAACCTGGGCAGTTATGTAATCATATCTGGGATAAATATAGCCTGATCAACTATATTTATTTGAGATATGACCAACATGTGTTCAAGAGTGCTAATGGTGTTGCAACAAGTCAAAAAATTTCCCAACTCATTATCCAAAAGTTTTAAAGACCAAACCTAAGATACTTAAAATACTATAGGAGTATTTTTACATTCTATCTATTTTCTCGTACTCATATATTCTTGCACAGACGAAATGGCAGGCTTTCACCTCCCCGGAGACCCTTACTTCCCCCACCAGGGGAATGGAGGTTGGATTGAGGAAGACCCAGAAGAAGACCCCGAGGAACCCATGGAGGATCCCGAAGAACCGATAGAGTTTGAAGAATAGGACATCGATGAAGAAGTTGAGGAAGATGACGAGGAAGAGGTTGAGGAGGACGAAGAATCGGACGCAGAGTCTGAAGTTATCAACCCTCCCTACATGGAAAGAGTACCACCACATAAGATGGGCTACAATGGCCCTACGCCTCCTTGGGCGGACGGTATCGAGAGATGGGGCCGACACCAAGGTCAGCAACCACCATTTGGGATGAACCGAGGTTACTACGATCTTCGACATGGAGGACCAGCAGATCGCGCACTCCCTGTCGTGGTTAGACGTATTAGGGACATCGGTGACCAGGCTCAAGTGACCGCCGACCGGGTAATGCAGATGTTGACAGCTATGCAGGTTACAGATGCTCGCACGCGAGACCTAGAGCGAGACTTCTACCCAATGGAACGGCTCATAGAAGATCTTGCCACTGCACGAGCTGAAGTTAGAGAATACCAGGAGAGAGACACCGTACTGGAGGAGCGTGTATGGATCACCGAGCGTAGGTTAGCCGAACTTCAGGGCGCATCTACCTCATCGTCAGCACCACAGGGCCCTACTAGTTGCGACTAGTATCGGTTTATTTGCTACCATTTGTATTATCGATGACATGATTAAGTGATTACACTACTCATGGAGTCGTTACTCTGTTAGATTTTATTGCACTTCATGTATTTGTATGCCTTATAAAGGCAAAATTTTCATGTACTCAGGAAATCAACATCAATGAAAAACGAATATATATGATGTGTTATCTGTGATGTGCTCTATTACTATTATTGCATGTTAATTTCATGTCCACACTTGCTTCTACACAACCAAATCACCGATACTATTCTATAAAGTCTTGAAATAAAATACTTTGGATACTCATTGTCCTTTTGATCCATGACAAAATTGTTGGATTAATGTCTAAGTCCATAACTATATTTGGTATGTACTTAACCCGACCCGGCATGGTCCATTTGGGTTGCACTTCACCGGCACAATTTATATGGATAGTCTTTTGAGAATAGTATATTTATGATTTATATTAATATATTATAAGTTCTAATATATTAATATGGAATCATATTATTTAATTAGTATTGATCAAGAATTAATTTAGAATTAATTAAGTGATCAAAAAGAACTAATTAAATATGGACTCTTATATATATGGAATGGGCCAAGTTCATTTAGGTTGGGCTAAGCTTTCATGGATGGTCCATGGAGCTTTTAACCCATGGATCCTATGTAAATGAAAGGTCATGGGTATTAGGGTTTACATGGATGTAACCCTAATCCTCCATAATATATAAAGGGGTCCTTGGCTCACAAAATTGGCACTAGTGTGTGAAAATAAGAGTGGGCCGATTTTAGTGTACATACATATTCTCTCAAGTTCTTCCAAGGTGTTTTGGTGATTTGTGATTCCATTTGAGGCTTCCACACTATTGGGGATAAGCTCTTAAAGCTTGAAGACATCAAGCTACATCAAAGGTATGTCATCTAACTAGAACTTTGTAGTATAGGTGCTTCATAATATGCTAGTTAGGATGAAACCTTGGAATAGTTAATATTTGCATGTATAATAGAGAAAACATAGATCCAAGGTTTATAGGGTTGCATGTACACCATAGGAGTGTTAGAATGCTCAAAACCCAACAAAAAATATGCCGAGGAGATCGACCCGTAGGAATAACAACACACCACCACCGCCGCCCCCGCCGGAAATGAACTTTGCGGCTTTCCAAGCAGCAGTCTCAGCCGCAGTAACAGCAGCTCTAGCCCACATCCAAGCCGGAAACAATGGTGGTGGACAAGGCCAAGGGACAGGAAGCTCCCATCACGGGATGAATCAAGGGCCCGTAAAGGCCTGTACCTACAAGGATTTTTGCAATACGAAACCTCACACTTTCAACGGGACTGGAGGAGTCATAGCTCTGAAAAGATGGATCAAAAAAGTAGAGTCAGTGTTTGAGATATGTGAATGTCCGGAAGGAAGTAAAGTCAAATTCGCAGCCTGCACTTTCATCGACCATGCACTGTCATGGTGGAATGGTCACATCGAGGCCATGACACTTCCCGTTGCAAACTCCATGACCTGGGAAGAACTCAAAGAGATGTTAATCGCCGAATACTGTCCCCGAGGGGAGGTACAAAAACTCGAACAGGAACTATGGAACCTTACAGTGCAGAACTCGGACATTGACGCGTACATCTCGAGGATTAAGGAACTCGTGCTTTTGTGTCCTGGTATGATTACCTCTGAGGGAAAGAAGGTTGAGCGATTCATCTGGGGACTGACACCTCCCATTCAAGGTAACGTGATTGCCTCGAAACCTGAAACCTACGACAGTGCAAAGAGCCTGGCTAAGAAGCTTTATGATCATGGTGACAAGAAAAGTACCAAAGCAACCGAGGGAGGGAGCAAACAAGAAGGAGAAAACAAGAAGAACCGAGACAACTAGCTTAAAGGGAGACAGAATTCAGGGCCATCCAAGAAACCACAGACAGTAGCAGTCCATTCTGCTACCGCTCCAGCAACACCAGCCCCAACCGCCCCAGCCTTAACCACAACCGCGCCAACAGAGCCATACGCGGGATCAAATCCCAAGTGTGACAAGTGTAACTATCACCACTATGGGGCATGCAAAGATTTCCAATGCACCAACTGCAATCGAAAAGGACACACTGTCCGGTATTGTAAGCTGCCCCCACAACAAAACAAACAGCCCAATGACAACAACGCCGAAGCCAGCCGCGCATGTTACGGATGCGGGGAAACCGGCCATTTCAAACACAACTGCCCTAAGAACAACAATCAGAACGCAGGAAGGGTCTTAACCATGGGGCAAGGGGAGGCGGTGCAAGATCCAACAGTGGTGACTGGTACGTTTCTCCTCAACAACTCTTATGCGTGCATTTTATTTGATAGTGGAGCTGAGCGAAGCTTCATAAGTCACAAATTCAAACACCTACTCAATCAAAATCCCCACAAATTGAACGAAACTTATACGGTCGAAATGGCCAACGGTAAAACAGAATCAACCAACAATATCTACGTAGGGTGCACTCTAACGTTAAATAATCACTCCTTCCCAATCAGTTTGATGCCTGTTAATATTAGGAGCTTTGATGTGATTGTTGGCATGGATTGGTTAAGCCCCCACCATGCTGAAATTATGTGTCACGAGAAGGCCGTTCGCCTTCACCTACCCAACAACGAAACCCTAATAGTTTATGGCGATAAACCCGGTTCAAACCTCCGACTCATTTCTTGCATCCAAGCACAAAAGTGCTTGCATAAAAAGAATCACGCGTTTCTTGCTCATGTCATTGATAAAACAAAGGAGGAAAAGAACCTTAACGATATTCCTGAAGTACATGACTTTCCTGACGTATTTTCCGAGGATTTGCCAGGAATCCCTCCCGAGCACCAGGTCGAGTTCCGAATCGATCTTGTACCTGGAGCCACTCCAATCACCAAATCACCCTATAGATTAGCTCCTGCCAAAATGCAAGAATTATCTAGTCAACTAAGCGAGCTTCTCGACAAAGGGTTCATCAGGCCGAGCTTCTCACCTTGGGGAGCTCCGGTTCTGTTTGTCAAAAAGAAAGACGGATCTTTCAGAATATGCATAGATTATCGAGAACTGAACAAGCTCACCGTCAAGAATCGATACCCACTTCCCTGAATCGATGATCTATTCGATCAACTCCAAGGAGCCAGTTACTTTTCTAAGATAAATCTGAGATCTGGATACCATCAACTAAGAGTCCGAGAGGAGGATATCCCAAAGACTGCTTTCTGAACCCGTTATGGGCATTTTGAATTCGTGGTCATGCCTTTTGGTCTCACAAACGCACCAGCAACCTTTATGGATCTGATGAACCGAGTCTATCGGCCGTTTCTCGACAACTTCGTGATTGTTTTCATTAATGATATACTTGTTTACTCTAAGAGCAAGGAAGAGCACAACCAACATTTACGACAGACTTTGGAAACATTGAGAGCGGAAAAGCTTTACGCAAAATTCTCAAAATGCGAGTTCTAGATTCGTAGAGTGGAATTTTTGGGTCACATAGTCAGTGAAGAAGGAATACATGTGGACCCTGCCAAGATCAAAACTATTGAGGGCTGGGTAACTCCAAGAACCCCAACCAAAATCCGACAATTTTTGGGTCTTGCTGGTTATTATTGAAGGTTCCTTCAAAACTTTTCCAAGATTGCCAAGCCTCTCACCACTCTCACCCAGAAGGGCGTACCTTTTCATTGGGACAACAAACAAGAAGCTGCTTTCCAAACCCTGAAACAAGCCCTCTGCAATGCTCCAGTGTTGTCCTTGCCAGAAGGAACAGAGGACTTCATAGTATACTGCGATGCTTCTAACCAAGGGTTAGGTTGTGTGCTTATGCAACGAGGAAAAGTGATAACTTACGCGTCAAGGCAACTAAAGACCCACGAAGTAAACTACACCACCCACGACCTCAAGCTGGGAGCTGTGGTCTTCGCCTTGAAGATTTGGAGGCATTACCTGTATGGTACAAAGTGCACCATTTTCACAGACCACAAGAGCCTCCAACACATCCTGAATAAAAAAGAATTAAACATGAGGCAACGAAGATGGGTCGAACTGCTAAACGACTACGAGTGCGAAATCAAGTACCATCCAGGCAAAGCAAATGTGGTAGCCGATGCCTTAAGCCGAAAGGAGTACTCGGGTCGCTGAGTAAAGACGTTGACAATGACCGTCCATTCCCATCTATCCTCACAAATCAAAGAGGCTCAGCACGAAGCCTTGAAGCCGGAAAACGTCACCAATGAGGCATTGCGCGGAATGGAAAAGAATCTGACGGTCAAAGAGATGGAGCCTATTATCTTATGGATCGAATCTGGACACCGAAGTTCGGTGGATTTCGGGACGTGATAATGAATGAGGCTCACAAAACAAGGTATTCTATCCATCCAGGTTCCGACAAGATGTACCTGGATATCAAACAATATTATTGGTGGCCGAGCATGAAAGCGGAGATTGCTACTTACGTAGGCAAGTGTCTCACCTGTGCCAAGGTTAAAGTGGAGTATCAGAAGCCCTCGGGTCTACTTCAGTAACCCGAAATACCCGAGTGGAAATGGGAGAGGATAACAATGGATTTTATAACCAAATTACCCAAGACGGCAGACGGTCTGGATGCTATCTGGGTGATCGTTGACCGATTGACAAAATCCGCTCATTTCCTGCCAATAAAGGAGACGTACAAGATGGAAAGACTGATGCGAATATACCTGAAAGAGGTGGTAAGACTTCACGGAGTCCCCATATTTATCATCTCGGATCGGGATAGTAGATTCACCTCTGGCTTTTGGCAGTCGCTCCAGAAAGAATTGGGAACCCGACTGGATATGAGCACTGCCTACCACCCCCAGACAGATGGCCAAAGCGAGCGAACCATTCAGACTCTAGAAGACCTGCTCCGAGCATGTGTGATAGATTTTGGCAAAGCGTGGGATACCCACCTGCCCCTAGTTGAATTTTCATATAACAACAACTACCACACAAGCATAGGAGTCGCTCCCTTCGAGGCCTTGTATGGTCGGAAGTGCAGATCGCCCCTTTGTTCGGCCGAGGTGGGTGACACCCAGTTAGCAAGAGGACAACTACCGGATAGCACCCTCACAGGACCTGAGATCATCCGGGAAACAACTGAGAAAACCGTCCAAATCAGGTCACGACTTCAAGCGTCGCGGGATAGACAGAAAAGTTACGCAGACAAAAGACGAAAGCCGCTGGAGTTCCAAGTAGGAGACCGCGTGCTACTAAAGATCTCTCCTTGGAAAGGGATGATACGCTTTGGGAAACGAGGAAAGTTAAACCCGCGATACATCGGACCATTCGAGATTCTTACCCGAATTGGTCCAGTGGCCTATAAGCTGCAGCTACCCTCCGAGCTCAGCAATGTGCACTCCGTGTTCCACATATCAAATTTGAAAAAATGCTTATCGGATGAAACCCTTGTTATTCTGCTAGAAGAGATTGTGATAAACGAGAATCTTTTGTTCGTTGAGAAACCAATCGAAATCATGGACACAGAAGTAAAGCGTACCAAAAAAAGTCGCATCCCAATTGAAAAGGTTCGTTGGAGCGCCAAGTACGGGCCTAAATTCACATGGGAGTGCGAAGATCAAATGATACATAAGTACCCCTACCTATTCTCTAACCCTTGAAGGCTACTTCAAAGCAAAATTTCGGGACGAAATTCCCTCAAGCGGGGGATGATGTGACAACCGGCAAGCTTCTGGTCAACTCAATGTCAAGTCAAGGTCAACAAGTCAATCTGGTCAACTCAACTAGTGTTTATATGTTAGGAATTTCTTTATGTTTACTAATGTATAACTATAAATCCTAATGCAAAGTAACACTTGAAAGTTCCAAATGTTCAAAATTTAAAACCCTAATCTGATTTAGGGAAGTAACAGCTCTATAAGGTACTATTAAGTGCC
The DNA here is from genome assembly GCF_052849685.1 of Lactuca virosa. Lineage (NCBI taxonomy): Eukaryota > Viridiplantae > Streptophyta > Magnoliopsida > Asterales > Asteraceae > Lactuca > Lactuca virosa. The sequence continues at coordinate 302,206,551 of NC_136433.1, read as the reverse complement.
CTTAGGGGCTGAATAACACTCAAAATGGGATGTAACTAAGTCTACGGTCTTTGAACTACGAATAAAAACATTAATAAAGGCTCCCGTCAAAGTCTCTCTCAATCTCTACCACTATATCTCTCTCTCTCCCAAATCTCTCCAAGTATGTGAAATCTCTCCCAAATCTCTCCAAGAATATGAAATATCTCCAAGTATGTGAAATCTCTCCCAAATCTCCCCAAGTATGTGAAATCTCTCCCAAATCTCTCCAAGAATATGAAATCTCTCCAAGTATGTGAAATCTTTCCCAAATCTCTCCAAGTATGTGAAATCTCTCTCAAATCTCTCCAAGTATGTGGAATCTCTCTCAAATCTCTCTATGTACCTTCCTCAGTCGAAAACAGCCCAAAACCGGAGGAGAAAACCCAAAAGGACCCTCTTGGTCCTGAACCTCTCGTCCGGAATCCTCTTGGTCCTGAACCTCTCGTCCGGAATCCTCTTGGTCCTGAACCTTTCGTCCGGAATCCTCTCGGTCCTGAACCTCTCGTCTGAAACCCTCTTGGTCCTACTTGTCCGGAACCCTCTTGGTCCTAAACCTCTTGCCCGGAAGATCTCGCCTCGCATCACTTCGGAAGGGCTAGCTGGCTTCGCATCTTTGGTCCGGATCTCCGGATTTGAGCAAACGACTTCGGAAATGCACTCCTTTGCTCCGAATCTTGAAGAATGACTCCGGAACCCTTCTCAAGCCCTTCGGACCCTCGCAGGAACATGATTCCACTCCAGATTTTTGTCATTTCCGGACCTTTTTATCATTTTAAGATATTTTGACGCCGGAAATCACACCAAACTCGTATTTTTCATATCCTAAACCCCGTAAACCCCTGTTTTATGCCAAATCTAATTATTTTAAACATATTTATATAAAATAATACCCAAGATTGTTTAGGAGATTCTAAGGAAATATAGGGGTTTGACTTTGTGATGTGATGTAAATCCTTCATTCCCCATGCAAATCTCAGTAAACCACACATTATCCATGGATAACAAGCTTTACCCACCAGCCCTCCATGCAATGTCAAGTCACCCTTATCCTTCCCAAGACCCACTGCTCATTTCTCACTTCCAGAAAACTCCTAAGAATACTCTCAACTCCTTCAAGCTTCAAGTTCATCCCTTCAAAGGAAATTCCCAGATTTCTTTGGTGAGTATTTTATCCTCTCTGAATAATTATTCTTCACATTATTCTAAGATTTCATTATATTTACACACAAAAACTATTCTTAGAATCCTCTAAAGATTTAAGAATCTTTCAAGCTTTGGAGCTTAGAAACTTCCTCATCACTCTTCAAATCACCCAGCAAGCTAATCAAGGTGAGCTTCATACCCCACCTTTTTCAATGTTTTAATATTTTTGGGGGAGAGTACAAGTCAAATCTTGCCTAAATACTTGAATAATTGCATGTATACGTATGTTTGTATATGTGTGTGAAATATTATTAAATTATTATTTTAGTAATATTCTCATGAACGTAAGATTTCACTACTTCTTAAAGAACAGAGGATACTTTGGGTACAAAAGAGCCTCCCAACTATTGGGTGTGTCCAACTTAACCCCTTTATCTATGCTTTCATGTCTAGAGATAAAAGTTATAAAAAGGGACCTTGATAAGTTGACACTATTTCTAGTAATTTTCGAAAATGGGAGCTTTGTGACTATTTGCAAACTATTAGGGATTATTTATAAATATTTGATAAATAATTTCACCAAGGAAACACACAAATGGAGCCTTTATGACAGAAAAATTTGCATGCCATAAAGCTGCTGTCATACACTCACACAAGTCAAAGTTATATATAAATCATAACTTGGCACTTTCCGACAAATTGAGTCACACATAGTATTTTATAAAGAAAAAGAGGCTGTTTGCCGACTTTGATAATATTGGGTCATTTTGATAAATATTTCAAAGCGGATTGAGTCCAACAAACAAAACGAAAGAAACAAAATATCTAGTTACGACTACAACTACTATTATTTATTTAGTAAATAATGATTTTCACGATTTGCTCAAAGATCGGTTAGTATTCTAGTCAGACAAATCTTCACAGTACATATATTAATAAAATATTGTACGCTTTAAGTCCTGTTAGGGTTATAACTAGAGTCTTCTGGAGGGAGAGCGGGAATTTGTGTATAGATCTATACGGGGTTGACACCCCGCACCTTCGCTGTTCGCTACAGCTAGACCGGCCAGTCTAGGGTGACAAATGTCTTAAACAAAACCGACGCCTGAAGAACGTCATAACAGGCACTCCGTCATATTAGTATGGTTATAACGACTCACTAGAATATATCATAAATGTATTTATACAGATTTCACTTTTGGTTACAAACAACTATGTTTTGGTTGTTCAAATGAAACTTTTCTATACAAGTGTTATGGATTTCAAAGCTACTATTTTATACATCAGAAAATATAGGATTTTCTGGAGGAAACAATTACATACGATTTTCGAAAACGACTAACTAAGACACACATGCAACTATACTCGAATTGAAACAAGACATACAACTATTTGATAAGAAAATATTGGATTTTCTGGACTTCTAAACTATCATCAAAGTTTTATACAAAAATGCTTATGAACTCACCAACATATTTTATGTTGACGCTTTTCAAACGACTTGTATTATGAGGAAACCAATAAGCAGGTTGTGGATCGCGGACTCAAGATTATTTTGCTATATTTTGGATTGCGTACTGATGTCTCTTTTGTGTAAAATTTGAGAACATGAACATGATGTAAAACAATGTAAGCTTGTTATATTGATGTATGATGTTTGAATTTGCTATGTTTCAATTATATTCAATTGTTATGATACTGCACAAGGACGTCACCCGCCTCCGGACGTTTCCGCCGTTCTTGTCTGGGGGTGTGACAGTGCACAACCCTCAAGGCATCATGACAACCATGAATGGTGGGATTGTAGTTACAAGACGTTCATGAATCGTAAGCCACCCGTATTTAACGGAGAAATTGATCCCATTTTTTCATCAACGTGGATCATGGAGATTGAGGGAACATTTGATACTAGCAAGTGTGTGGATGAGGACAAGGTGATTTGTGCGGCGACAATGTTAAAAGGGGAGGCTATACATTGGTGGGGTATGGTGAAAGAAGTTAGGGGGCGTGATGCGGCCAAGAGGATGACATGGGATGAGTTTACAAAAATCTTCAAAGAAAAGTTTTTTCCTCAAACGGAGGTCAAGCAGTTGGAAGAAGAATTCTTGACATTGGAACAAGGGAATATGACAGTGAGGGAGTACACTACTAAGTTCACTGAGAAAGCTAGATTTGCAGAGTTTTATGTGTCTACGGAGGAAAGGAGGGTTGAGAGGTATATTTGGGGACTAAAAACCGTCATTCGTGAATTTGTAGAAATTCAGAAACCAGGTACCTTCCAATCTGCTGTAGACGTCGTAGAAGGCCGAGAACGGGAAAAGAATCATTAGGGTGAGAATAAGGATTCAGGAAAAAGGAAGTTGGAAAGTTCAAATACAGACTCAAAAAAGGAAAGACTTCTAGTTCATATTGTAACTATGAGCAACAGTCTGGGTTAGAACAATGTACTATATGCAAACGATTTCATAAAGGAGAGTGTAATATGAACCAAAGAACTTGCTACAAATGTGGAAATATAGGACATATCACTTGAGATTGTAAAATAGGGAAAGTATGTTATGGGTGCGGGTCCCCATATCACATCAGGTCAAACTGTCCCCAAAATAAGGGTAACAATAACCAATGCATGATGACAAAGAAAGGGGAATCGGTCAGGAGATGAAAAGGCAGAAACGACAAGAACAAAAGCCAGGGCTTTCCTTATGACATCCCAGGAAGCTCAGGATACGCCGATATAGTGATAAGTATCTTCTTAGTAAGCTCTGTGCATATGTGGGTGATATTTAGGTCGAGTGCAAACATTTTTTTTTCTTTCTTTACTTTTTGTAAGTGCCTAGATTGGAATATAAAAGTTTCTCTAGAAATAGAGAATGACGATGACCATTGGGTAATATTAAGAGACGATTTTGATTATTTTTTTGATTGAAATAGACAGTTGTTTGCACCTCTAAAAACGAGCACTATGACGTTTTGATATCGTGATAGGAATGACTTAGTTCTCGAAAACCATGCTAACATAAATTGTAGTAGGAAAACTATTCAGGAGTGGGTACTAAATAGGGGGAACATGATATTGTATGTATACCAATTGTAAGGGAGTTCTCAAGAGTCCTATTGGTTAGCACCAACAAGGATGAAAGAATTTATGTAGCAGTTGCAGAACCTATAAGGTTTTATTTGACACAGTACATCACCATGGGGTGCACCGGTGTTGTTCATCACGAAGAATGATGAGACGATGTAAATATGCGTAGATCACCAAGAGTCAAAGAAGGTGTAAGATCTTTACTGACTACAAGAGTGTCAATTTCATGTTTAATCAGATATGATTGAACATGAGACAACAAGATAAGTGGAAATTCTAAGAGACTGTGACTATGAGGTACTATGTCACCTAGGGAAGGGTAACATTGTCACTTATGCTCTAAGTTATAAGTTAAGGAAGGAATCAAGCAATATTTAAAATGATGAGAATTGATGTATGTGTCAGTTTACTGGGTGGACCGAAGAAGAGTCAAAAAGAATCCATGGAAGAGGATAAGTGGAAAGTTTTTAGATTTGTTTAACTGGTGTATGATGACACATTTAATGGGGACATGGGTGTATGATAGTCGGGAACATAACGGGTGTGTTGTGACTGACGGGGATAGGATTTGAGATGTTACTCATTTCCTTGGATATTTAAATGCTTGAGCACAACGGAAAACTGATGCCAAGTGGGAAGGGAAGCAAACCATTGATTCTTTCTCTGGATATCTAAAATGTCCTTTAAATTGTGTCATTGGGTGAAATATACTTGTGGGAAAAGTTATTAATGAGATCGTTCGCTTGTCTATTTATGATAAGAACCTTAGTTTCATGTCATAATTTTGGAAGAGATTACAACGAGAAATGGATTAGCTGGTCAAAAAGTTAAGGAATGTGGAGATACAACTCATGAAAGCTTAGTAAAGTAACATAAAGGGTCAGAGGCGACATGAGAAAACGTATGAGATAAGAATACCAAATACCCTTAATATGTTGTTTAGATCAAATTCCGAGGACGAAATTTTTCGAATGGGGGAAGTTTGTGATAACTCAAATTAAAATTAAATTGTTGGGGTACAAAGTTATTCATGATTGACTTTGTAAATGTTTGACTTTTGTAAAACCCACTTGCATGCGGTGCATTAGCCTTTAGACCCATGTGTTAGTGAGAGTGAGAGAGAGACATGTAAACACCTCTATATAAGGTGGGTTTAGTCCACTTGTAGAGGTGTGCTTGAGAGATGTAAAAGTGAGTGTGTAAGTGTGTGTTATTTATGTAGTCTAGATCTAGATCCTTTTTGTGTAACACCATATACAATCAATACATCTCTTGAACACCCAAATCACCATGTTCATTGTGCAAACTTTAATTCCGCATGCCAAACCATGTTCTTATGTCTCAACAATTGGTATCAGAGCGGGTCTTCAAGATCAAGGTGATTTTTGAAGAACGATTCTCGGTTTGGCAACTTTTGTCACAATTGAAGCAATTTTGGTGAGTCTCTCTCTATGATCTCTCTTAATCTCTTTGAATCGTGCGTTGCGTTTTTTATTTTTGACTATTTGACTCGTTGGATCAATTTTTTTTTGAAAAACCCATTTGTTATGATCCAATAATTTTTTTTTCTATTGATCAAGCCCAATCCAATCATATTTGTTGTTCGGTATGATTATCAATTTGTAATTGTTCATTTGAATCCAGATTTAGCCCAAAAACATTTTAAATCCCTTACTGTTTATCATTGGTTATAGTGATTCGATTACTATTCATCTGATTTAATCAAAAGCCCAATACAGTTACTGTTCATGATCTTTTATGAGATTATATTTCTTTTCATCATATCCGAATTCTAATTCAAATATCATTTGTCGGATTAGCTTATGTCTCGAGATCGTACAATTCTTGAATCGATTTTTTTTATTCGATTATATCTGTGGATCGAATATATGCTTTGAATCGATTCTACTTTGAACATTGTTTATCGATTCATGAATCATTCATATTAACTATTTTGAGCGGATTCTTATCTTCATCTGATTCTGTTTTTTTTAGTTCTCAATTTCAATGATCGTTTTCAATTAAAACTCAAGATCGATTGCTTGTTTCGATTGAACCATATTCTTGTGTTCTGGAGAATTGAATATCAATTTCTAGATGTTTGAAAATCAATTGAGATATCGATCAATATGACGATGTTGATAGAATTGATGTGTTCGAGATTTTACTGCATATTCTTGCTGATGAACACTAAAAAACGATGAACAGTTGAAGATGATGATTTGATCTGAAAATCAAATTGAGAAAATCAATTTATGTTTGTCGACTTTGCAGAAGAACGAATTGGTTTTGATAGGTTAATAAAAAGTCAAACTCAAAGTCAAAATAAGTGTTCTTGATGAATCTGGAATTGATTTCACTTTTGTTGTTCTTGTGTTGAGTCATTTGAAAAATCGAATAGGAAAATGATATTAGAGTCGAACTCGATTTCAAAGTTTTGACTTGGAGCTGCGATTTGATTTCGAATGGTCGTTTGATGGTTTGGGGATGAATAGAACTCAGATTTGGAATCGAAGACAATCGATGTGTTGGAATCGATAATCGAAGATTGAGTCGGTTTTTGAAGGAGAAGATTTGGGAACGATGTCGATTTTGATTGTTGGATGTGAGTTCAACGGTTTGAAGAATTGGAATCGAATTTGCTTTTGTGATACATAGATGACGAACAGTTACTAGTTCTTGATTTCAAAGAATTGAAATTTGAGAAGAACTGTAAGAACGAGAATTTGGGGTTAATGAACGAAGGGTTAACGATCGATTTGCATTAAGATTCGAAGATTTGGGAATTGATGTTGGCTAATGAAGTTTGATGTTGATGAAAAACGAAGGGTTGTCGATGTTTGCAAAAGAAAGGATTTTGGGTTTGGTGAACTGGAAAACGAACGAAAAACGATGAACTGTAAGAACGAAAATTTGATTTTGGGTTGAATGTACGAAGTGAGTTAATTCGATTCAGAGGTTGGATGATTAAGAGGTTACTGTTCATTAAGAGGCTTCGAATGTCTTCGAATTCGTGAATATGGTTATGGATTTGGTGCTTTGATCATACGAAGAGGAGAGAAAATTTTTGATTATTATTATTATGATTAAGGAATTAATTAGGAGTAAATAGAAAAATTATGAAATTTTAATTCCAAAACCCATCACTTTGATTAGAGTCATAAATTTGGACTTTTGGGTTAACTAGAAATGTTACAAACTTGGGCATTATAAAAGGCACGAGAAATAGAGTGAAATGCCCACAAAAATTGCAAGAAAGGTTGAAGAAACAAAATAGAAATCGGGGTTTGAAGTTCGTGAAGGTTTTCGGAGCTATTTTAGAAATTAAGGGTGCGTGTAACGTAACAAGATTCAGTTATGACATAACGACAACGAGGTTAGTTTTTTTCGTGTTCTGTGGTTGCTCGCACATAAATGTTTGTCATGCGTTTATTATGTGGTTTTTATTTATTTATTGACGGTATGTTTTATGATAAGTATGGTTGCATACAAATGTTATTTTGGATTTGTTATCTACTGGGTGTGTTTTGGATGACATGTTTAGCGGGAACGGGTGAGTGTTTAATCGTCCTGAGCATGACGGATGTGTGTAATCGGCGGGGATAGGAATTGAGAATCATACTTATTTCCTTGGATATCTAAAATACTTGAGTACAATGGATGATGAGTTGTCTCAAGGAGAAGGGAAATGAACCTTTGGTTCTTTCTCTGGATAAATAATCGTTCCCCAAAATTATGTCATCGGGTGATATGTTTGTTGTATGATTTATTAAAACTATATGATAAAACCTTTTTGTTTTTTTTAAGTGATGAACATGTATGCGCAACACTAACTCACTAGGCCCTAGGCTTACCCATTTAGAAACTTTAAATACGCGCAACCCTGGAAACTATTTAGCAAGTGGACGTAGGAAGGCCAATGAGAAGGATTTATCAACAAGACAACAAAGGAGTTCCGTAAAGACGTAACACCCGAAGTTGTTCAATTGAAGATTTTATTTTGCTTCCGTTGTAGTTTAGTCTATAAGTAAGTTTAGAATTGATCTTGGGAGATGTTTGAACGTTTGTCATTTAATCGATATTAGAAAATTGGTGTGTTACAATATATATATATATATATATATATATATATATATATATATATATATATATATATATATATATATATATATATATATAGTGTTTTTCGGTATTATCCCTTTATAACCGCTGATTTTTGTAGAATAGAAAAAAAAGGATACTTGCATTTTCAAGTCATAGTAGTTGTCGTAGAACTTTTATCCAATAACAAGTTTTTTGTTTAAAACAAAATTAAAGTTGGATAGTTAAACCGGAAAAAATGTCAAAATATGATGGTTTTTCGTTATTATTCTTAGAAAAAAAACCTAAACCCAAATACAAATGAAGTATGAGATTTGATAAATCATAAAAAAAAAACCTTACGAGTTTTTAGTCTTCAACTTTAAGTTTCCAAACAATTATATACAATAGTGAAAACAATTCAACAAACTTGGAACTTCTTAGTTTCATCGCACCATTAAGAAAATGGTCCAAAAAGAAGAAACACTAGTATATAAGTCACTTAATAGTGCGAGACACTTTGTTTATGCAGTCCCTTCTCGAAACCGTTCTATTAAATGTCTAGAGCATCAAAAAATAAGATAACCGTGTTAAAAAGGATCTTTTTTGGTAGATTTGTTAGTTCTTATTAAAAAGAATAGCATTAAAAACGATTTTTTGGTGCGACTTGTTGTGATACGCACCATTAAATTACGATTTTTTTTTGTGCCATATTTTTTAAAACGCATCATTAAATTTCACTTTTTTGGTGCGATATTCTGAAGAGCGCACCATTAAAAACTTGTTATATCCGTTTAGGGTTTATGTTTGTAAACACAAACATACTTCTTCTTTCGTGGGGATTCTCTTCAACATACATGCGTAAAATTCAAAATAACCTCATTAATTGTTTTGTTATCTTCATTAAAGGTATTGATTTTGTTCTACCTGTTTATTTATTAAATGATTTTTTATTGTTATTTTTTAAATTGATTTTTGTAGATTATTAACATGTTAAAATTTACATAACTTGTTTGTTTAAAAATCGATATATTTACATTCTTTGTCTGATCATTTTAATTTTCAGATGAATCATGATTACTGGATGTACAAAACTTCATTCTTTTCCGAATTTTATATAGAGGGTGTTCGAACTTTTATTAGGGTTGTCGAAGCAAATCCCGTGAATAAATGAAGTGAATCGATTTGTTGTCCTTGTAACGTTTGTAAAAAATTAAAAATGTTTAATTGTACTGGAGAAATAGAGTGTTATTTGTTTCAAAATGCTTTTGTGCCTAATTACACTTGTTTTTCAAGACATGGAGAAACACTACTTGTTGGGAATGCAACAAAAAAAGTTAAGCAGTTAATACAAAACGCTAAATGATTTCGGTAACACACGTGGAATAAAAATACTGAAAAACTACAAACGAAAACTACAAAAAATCGGAACATGGTATTTAACGTGGTTCGGTCTAATCTGACCTACATCCACGGGCGAACGAGAGAGAGAGAGAGAGAGAGAGAGAGAGAGAGAGAGATTGAGTGAGAGAGACAGAGATGATTTTATTAACACCAAAGAAATTACAATCATACAAGGCTAAATTTCACTTTTAATTTCATCACTCATTGTAAGGTATCAATCTTATTTTGGCTACCAAAAATAAGACTCAACAAAATACAACCTCACTATTTCTTTTATATGTATCTATGCTCGTTGTTGTGGGTTTATTCTTGGCTTACAGAGCACAAAAGGTGCCTCAACTTTGGACGATGCACCATAATATCAAATGCATACACTGCCATTTTATTTGGCTTTTGATTTCAAGGATTCAAGCAAGACTAAATGTATACTCTGAAACTTTGACTGTAAATCCACCCATTTCATATTCGAACAAAACATGTGAAGTTACACTTTTGGTCCTTGAATTATGGGAAACTTGTCATGACTCCATAAATCTTAACAATCTCCCACTTGGAGGCTTGGACAACTTGGTCTTTATCTGTAATCCAATTGTTGTAACATTTCTTAATCACTCTCTCTCGTTCTCTACGATGCCTTTTTCTCAAACTTCTGAAAGGCCAGTTGAAGCCATACAAAGCTTCAACATCTCAGTGGTAAACAACTTGGTTAACATATCTGCTGGATTCTTCGTTCCAAGGATTTTCTTCAAATTTAGAGTTCCATTATAATTAACTCTAGAATGAAATGGTACTTCATCTGAATGTGTTTCGTTCGTTTATGAAAAACAAGAATCTTTACTAGATAAACTACAATCTGGTTGACACAATGCACTATACAATCCTGCTCTTGCATTCCAAGTTTTGATAGGAAGTTCTTTAACCATATAAGCTCTTTGGGTGCTTCTGTAATAGCCATATACTCTGCTTATGTGGTTGAGAGAGCAACACTCTTTTGTAACCTAGACATCCAATTAATTGATATACCTCCAATCGTGAACACGTAACCTGTTGTGCTCTTTCCCGAATCCACACATCCACCCAATCTGCATCGACGAACCCTTCTAAGACCATCCCCTTTTCTTCTGAAACATAGTGCAACCTCATATGTTCCTTTCAACTGACTTCCCAAAGGTATACTTTTGGATTTAGCATCTACCATGCTGAACTTTTCTAAAACTTTCTTGATGTAATTAGCTTGTGAAAGTTTTAGTGTACTAGTAACTTTGTTCCTAGCTATGCTCATGCCCAATATCTGCTTAGCAGCCCTCAAGTCCTTCATCTCGAACTCTATAGGCAACTGTTTCTTAAGCTTGTTTATCTCCTGAATGTCGTACCTAATGATCAACATCTCATCAACATACACTAATAGGATGATGTATGAGGAGTTAAATTTCTTTAAGTAACAACAATGATCCATCTAACATCTATTGTACCCACTCCTTCTCATGAAGTTATCAAACTTCAAGTACCACTTCCTTAGAGCTTGCTTCAATCCATACAAATGTTTCTTCATTTTGCACACCATATTTTCCTTACAAAATATGGGAAAACCCTCTGGTTGTGCAAAATGAAGAAACATTTGTATGGATTGAAGCAAGCTCTAAGGAAGTGGTACTTGAAGTTTGATAACTTCATGAGAAGGAGTGGGTACAATAGATGTTAGATGGATCATTGTTGTTACTTAAAGAAATTTAACTCTAGATTTTCCTTACCAAATGTGGGAAAACCCTAGATGGATATCTTCAGAGGCAAATGTTTTCACATTTAGTTACTCTAGATGGATATCTTCAGAGGCTACAATACCCAAGACCATTCTGATTCTATTCATCTTCATAAATGGATAGAAGATCTCAATGTAATCAACTCCTCTCTTTTGTTGAAATCTCTTGACCACCAACCTTGACTTGTATCATTTGGTGCAATCAACTCCTCTATTTTATTCGACCTTCTTAATTAACTCTTTATGATCTGCTTGTCTTTGTTGATCATGTTTCTGGATCCCCATCTCAACTCGTAGCACGATCCTGTCAGCCATCCATTTTCTCTTTCTTTAATGGCCTTTATCCTTTTCTCGAAAGACTGAAGAGATTGAGTGGCAGGAGTCTGTGGTGTTTGTTGTGAGGATACAACAGAGAGATTTTGATCAATTTTGTGTTTGAGATCAAGGAATTATTTCCTTGATATTGCAGCCTTCTTTTTCTTCTTTTGCTTCGGCTTGGAAGTGGAGTGTTGGCATCTCCTAGATTCTTAATCCTCAAAAAACATATCAAAATCTTCAAATTGTTCTTGTTTCTGCACGTCCTCCTCTTTATTGAAAACAAAATTGAATTCAGTTCCTGGATGATTTGGAATTCAGTTCCACCATTATTGGAGTCACCAACATCAATTGGTGAAGAAACGGGATTTGATCCTCTTACTAAGTTCCCTTTGGCTTGTTGATCTTTTCACAATGTTTCTTACATATCATCTATCCATCTTTGCGCAGTCTGAAGATCATTGGTTTATGGTTGATGATCCAATCGACCCAGTATGCTGCAACGTATCTGAGCTCCTCTTCCTTCTCTTTCTAATGCATTGTTTGTCTCTGCTCTCTTACACGGATGACCTTTTTGAAGGTTTCAAAACGTATCTTCTTGAATTCGGTGGAGGGCTGGTGGTTGGTCCAGCTATCATCTGCAATCAAGTTTGGTTTAGTCACCACCGGGGTGTCCCCCGGGTTCATGGACCGTTGTATATTGGTGCTCACCGTGCCTATGCTGCTTGGTCGTAATGTTGACGGTGAATAATTTTCAGGTCTTCTTCGGTCTCCTTGATCTATAATGAAGTCTGTCCTCGGTTCTGTTCTGGAAAGGGTCTCTAAAAATGGACCGTGCGGTGCATTAGGTGTTTGCAGTGTATGTGCAAAAGAAAGAAAGATGGACTTTAGCTCCTTCGGATTAAATCCATGCAAGTGTGTTCTCTTAGATACCTTTGGAGTTTTATCGACATCAGGGTCCATTTGGGATCCTGATTGGGGATTGTCTCCATGATCATGATCTGAAATTATTACACTTTCTATAGTGGAGTGGACAGATGGGGTTCGAGCAGGTGATTCAACATTGAATCGAAGAATTACTGGAGACTTTTAAGAGTGTCCGGTATCTAATATGAGATGCTTTTGGCTTAGAGGGGTATGGAGTTTCAGCTTCTTCTTTCGGAACAGGTCCTCAGACACATATGTTGCTTCAGCTTCTTCTTTGTTCACTTTTACAGGCTCATCAGTGTGGATTGGGTCTTTAGTCATCATAGGGTTTTCGGTCACTATGGGGTCTTTAGTGACAATATTCTTTTTCTTGGAGACTCCGACTCCTTTGGATGCATTCTTTGTAGGAGTCTTTCATTTGGAAACCGTCTTGACTTTCTTAGATTTGGGTCCAGGGACTGGACCAGTGGTCTGCAGTATGGGGGTAGGTGGGGTAGAAGGATATGGTGCTATATTATTCGTAGCCTCAATGTCATTAATGACCGTAGAGTCAAATTGTCCAATAGTAGTGAAGATATGCATTGGTAACTGTCTAATTGGACCAAAAATAGATTAGTCTTTAGCGAGAGAATACCTTTTGAGATCTCACCATGAAAAGAAATTAAGTTCATCTCCTAGACTGATTCCAGCTTCTTTGTGAAGGTCCACTAAGCAGAGCGACCAGAACCTTGCAGATGTCAGCTCAGTAAGTCCTTCTTTTGGTGTTTTCTTACCAACATACTAAATGAAATTATCCCAAAGAATGGTTCCATAATCAACAGCCTCTCCGGTGAAGATATTCCAGACAATGTCCAGCAACTGTTTCGGCATGTTGTCCATTCCATAAGTTATTCTTGATAAGCATCTAATCATATAGTGAAAAACATGTTACCACATAGCTGGAAGTTTCCCCTTTTTGAATTCACCAATTCCCTTATGTTTTTCTTGATAACCCATCTTTTTAAAGAGTTGTGAAGATGTCAGAATTGTTGGGTTTCTTGAAGGTTGTTGAAGGAGGAATTCTGAGGTTGATAGCTTCGAGAAATTTGGGTTTGGTGAGGACCTCCATTGATTCATCAGAAAGCTTGAGATGAACATCATCGAGATTATCTAACAGTCTGAATGTAGAGAAGGCATAGTTGAAGAGCACACATTGGGGAAGAACTTTGTTGAAAGCATCAAAAGGTCCAAACAATGGGTGTTTGGGCAAGAAAAAAATCATCAGCTTGATTGCAACGTCATAGAGTTCATGATCGTTGAGGATTGCTCAATAGTTACTTGCTGCAATCGTGGGACTTGTGTTTTTGCCAGTGAGTTTGAACTAGTTGGTTTTGATTGCTTCTTAGAAACTTCGGATTTCACCTTGGTTGATTTGAAAAAGTTTTGAAGAACTTGCAGAGAAAGTGTTTTCAGCAAGATGAGGAAGAAGATGATCATAGATTTAGGGTTCAGAAAGCATAAAGCTTTCTTGGGAAGAAATGGGGGTTTTTATACCTCCAGATTTGAAAATAGAATCCAAATGAGAAAAAATTTAAGAGCTGTAATAACCAAAGGTTTCTACAATGTGGATTATTTTAAGATAGAAGTATTTATCCATAAATAATGCGCATTAAATGCAGTTGATGGGTGTATTAAATGAAAATGATGTTGAAGAGTGTAAACGTGGTGTGATGGTTGAAATAACTTTAAGAAATCATGGGCTAAGGGATTACTTTTCGTCTGACGGTTGAGTTTGGACAGGTCACCTCATAAAATATTTGGTAAAGTACTTTTTATTCAAATGAGAAATATTCATTTTATTTTAAAAGGAATGAAGATACGGTTTTTGAAAATGACACCATTTAAGTTTTAAACAAATTTAATGAAAACGAATAAAAACATTCGAAAGGTTTTTCCGATTGATTAAATAGCACACCTTTGAGAAACTTTATTTATTACCAAACAAAGAAACAAGACTTTAGGTTCTTGAAGGAAGAACTGGGGTATGTATGATGATAGAGACTACAGAATCATGAGCACTGTAGAGTGACTTGATCACAATGTTAGACATAAAAAAAACAAATTCACTCGGAGAGTACATAGATCATAAATAGTCTTTGCTATCTAAATCGTACCGAGGAGGCATTTATAAAATTTGTGCTCAATAGTTAAACTTAAAAGAAATAGATTTTACACCATAGAAAAATATATGTGCTTCAAAGATCAAACGGAAATATGAATGATGCATATATATTTGTTAGATGTGAGGACTTGAGGTCTTCTTAATTTATCCTTTCAAGAAAAACTGAGGATCAGGATTCACCATTCTTAACATTTCTAAAATCCGTTATGTTTGGTGGAATCAAGTGCTTTAGTGAAAACATCTGCTTTTGAGAACATGATACTATAGTTCAACGTGCTTCGTCTTTGAGTGTTGAACTGGATTATGAGAAATAGCAATTGCACTCTCTGAGTCACAATAAATAGGTATTTGTAACATTTTATAGCCATAATACATTAGTTGAGTTTTAATCCAGAGGACTTGAGAGGAGCAGCTGGCTGCGTCACGTATTCTGCCTCTACGGTTGAGAGTGAGACACATTTTTGTTTTCTTGAAGACCAAGTCACCAATCTCCCACCAATGAATTGACATCTTCTTGAAATGATCTTACGGCCTAACCGACAACCCGCATGGTCTGAGTCTGTAAAGGCTTGCAGACTGAACTCGTTTCATGTTGGGTGCCAAAGACCTAAAGCTTTAGTCCCTTTGAGGTATCTGAAAATCTATTTGAATGCATTCTAATGAGAAACCTTGGGATCAGCTTGATATCTGGTACACAAACCTGTTGCAAAGACGATATGTGATCTAGTTTTGGTCAGGTATAGTAGAGAAGCAATCATTCCTTGGTATACTTTTTGATCAACTGACTCTCCGGTGGGATCTGTGGTAATCTTGTATCCAAAGGCCATAGGAACCTTTGCCGCGGAGCAGTTATCCATAGAGTACTTCTTGAACAATTCTACGGTATATTTTTCTTGATGAACAAAGATTCCTTTTCGGAATTTCTTGATTTGAAGACCAAGAAAGAAGTTAATCTCTCTGTTCATGTTCATTTAAAGCTTACTGGTCATGAACTTGGTGAAGTCGTCTACCATAACTAGATCAGTTGAACCGAAAATGATGTCATCCACGTAGATTTGTACAAGCATTACATGCTTTTCACTTGAACTGTAACATTCTGATGATGAGGTATTTTCAATTTCAACCCTAAGTATGAAGAATTATTGAATTTTTGTCCTTGTGCATGAGAAAGCTTGCAAAATGACCCATAGTGGCATTTTTGTAATTTTTGGGCAAGTCCATGTATGCAGGGTGTACCTATTGTACGCGGGGCGTACGTGCGTGATTCCCAAACCCTAATTTTTAGGATTTGGATCCTATTTAAATATCCTTATGTCCCTAACCTATCTTCTTTCATCAACCTCCAACTTACCTTCATCCCTAAACAAACTCTGATCCATTTTTGTGGACTATTGAGCTTTGTGTGTGTGTTTTAGTCACCCTGAAAGAGAGAGAGGAAGAAGAGAAAATCATCTATGAGGAGTAGGACTCTTTGGATCTAGAATCTCATCACCATTAGTTATCACTTTGAGGTAAAAATCTTTCAACTTGATGATGCTATACATAGATCTGAGTTAGCCATGAAGTTTGCGTCCTTTTGGTCCCATTAGTTGGGTATTTTGAGTATCCATTTAAGCTTTCCTTTTAGACGTTTTCAGGTGTTTGGAAGCATAAAAATGTGGTCTTTACCATTTCTTCCTTTCCATGCATGTGCTTCAAGGTCTTCATGGGTTAAGTAGTTAAGGTTTTTAATGTTAAGCACTTTTTGGCCATGCAAGACCATAAACTTGGAAACTTTATGGTCAAGGACTTCTTTTGGGGCTTGGATATGAGTTTTGACGTAAGGACTTTGTGTATTAAGCTCTTAATGAGAAGAAGGGCTGACCAGGTGTGTATGCTGAGCGTACCAAGCGGTACGCTGCGCGTACGCGGTCAAGGGCCCGACTTCTAGGTCAATCAGAGTATGCCCCACGTACAAATCAGTACGCCCAACATACTCGGTTGGGTTGACTCAGCTGGGTTGTTGACTTTGAACCGGACCGGACCGTTTTTTGGACCCCCGGGCCGGTTCTCGGTTCTAGGAATCCATCCCGGTCCGGTCCGGTTTTTACCTGGTTTAGAACCGGTTGGACCCGCTTTAAAAAAAAATTATAATCCGTGAAAATTTTTAAACAACCATAACTCATTCGTTTTAAATCGGATTGACACGTGGTTTCTTCCAACGTTTAACTTATAGTTTGTAGATCAATTTAGACTATATTTTTATTGATTTTGGTATAGTATTCAATGAGTTACAGACTTTCAAAGTTGAGCAATCAAAGCTGAAAAATTTCAGCTTTTCAGCAACATTTTTAAAATTTTGTAATCTGTGAAAACTTTTAAACAACCATAACTCATTCATTTTAAGTCGGATTGACACGCAGTTTTTTCCAACGTTTAATTTACAGTTTGTAGATGAATTTAGACTATAATTTTGTTGATTTTGGTATTATATTCAATGAGTTATAGTCTTTCAAAGTTGAGCTATCAAAGCTGAAATTTTTCAGCTTTTCAGCAAGTTTTTTAAAATTGTGTAATCTGTGAAATTTTTTAAACAATCATAACTCATTCGTTTTAAGTCGGATTGACCTGAAGTTTTTTCCAACATTTAGTTTACAGTTTGTAGATAAATTTAGACTATAATTTTGTTGATTTTGGTATTATATTCAGTGAGTTACAATCCTTCAAAGTTGAGCTATCAAAGCTGAAATATTTCAACTTTTTAACTATCATTTTATACTATAATTTTGAATTTTATGTATCTTTGATAGATAAATCATATGAAAGGGATCTTGGTGAACTTGATTTATATGTTAGTTGATTTTATTTGGAAAATTAATTTTGCAACTTATAATATTATAACATCAAGGTAGATTAGTTATGCATGAAACGAAAACATAATCATTTTTACAAGTTGTATCGTATCAAACCTAAACACTTATTTTAACGACTTGTACTCTATGCAATCAAAGTTGTACCGGTCCAAACGGGTCCAAGAACCGAAAAACCCGGACCTGGACTCGGACCCGGACACAGACACGACTCATCCGGTCCGGTCCATGGTTCACAATATTCTCCATAACCGGTCCGGTCCTGTCCGGTCCAAATGCTCACCCCTACCAATAGGTATTTTAGGTAATATGAGTGGTATTTAAGATTGGTCATTTTTTGGTGTTTAGGTGACCAGTTGAGTTATCATTCGGAGCTGTGTCCTGTTAGATACCTTTTTCAGACTGAGAGGTGTGTTTTCCTCACTATACTCGTGGCTCGAATGCACCAATGTTGGCCCACTAGGTTATTTATCTTGGTTAGGATAGTGTTATGCTATTATATGGTTGATTAGTAGATTTGTATGATTATTTGTATTTGTTGGCTCTGTGTTTATGTTTATCTGTTACATATGTCGACATATTGTGTTTGGGTTGAGGTGGTCCTCCTTTGTATCGATGGCTAAGACACCTGAGAACGCCTGGATAGACTGTAGTCCCTACGAGGCGGTCCAGTCAGACCGTCGATCCGTAGAACGGTCCAGATAGGCTGTAGGGCCTG
Organism: Lactuca virosa; assembly: GCF_052849685.1. Taxonomy (NCBI): domain Eukaryota; kingdom Viridiplantae; phylum Streptophyta; class Magnoliopsida; order Asterales; family Asteraceae; genus Lactuca; species Lactuca virosa. The sequence goes on along the minus strand of NC_136433.1, from coordinate 302,188,089 downwards.
CGAGGCGGTGCAGTCATGATGAAGGCTCTTAGAGCGGTCTAGAGTGGTTGTAAGCCCTTTGAGGCGGTCCAGTCACGCTGAAGGCTCATATTTGCATTCTTTGATTCTTATGTAGTGTGTTGGTACTTTGGGGAAACTCACTAAGCTTTGGCTTACAATTTTAGTTTTTTGTTTCAGGTACTTCTGAGGATCGTGGGAAAGCGAAGGCGTGATCATGCACATCTTCCTATTTTGTGTTACTGAGTCTTGGGAAAACTATGATTCTGAATAATGCTTTCGAAACGATGACTTTTTTTTGTAAACAATGTTGGTTAACGGTTGATTTTACAAATTTTAAATTCCTTTGGTTTTTGAAGTGTTACAAGTTGGTATCAAAGCCTTGGTTTGAGATAACTGGATAAACATTCATGTGAATCCGAACTAAAACTAGGGAACTACAAAAGTTTTTAAACTATTTTTTAAAATTGTTTTCAAAATTAACCAAGGAAGGATGCGATGTGTACGATCAGTTGGAGCAAGAAAGTATACCCCAAGTTACCCACACTGTTATTGATATTATGTTTATGTTAGAACTGCATGCTAGTGTCAGTCTAGGGATCTTCAGGAATTGCATGATAGAATTGCATGATTTGTGATGCCGGATAGCCTAGGATTATTTCTTGTATGGAATTGACTTCATTACTGTAGTTGCTTAGTGTATACATCGTAGTTGTACATAACTAAGATTCTATACCATCATAATGTTTTGTTTGGCCTTATTTCTTGTTCTTGTTTGATGAAGGGCTTAGGGTAAAATCAAGTATTCGACTGTCTATAGGATCCAGCGTTATGTATGATTAGCATATGCAAGTGCTGTAGGGTTGGTGGAAGTTTCATGGATGGAATATATATGAGTAGCCGGCCAATTGAGGAATGTCTAGCGTTTCTCTAGGGAGTGAGAATAGGATGTATGTGTATACTAGGGTGTGCTGTTAGGGTTGTTGTGACGATCTTCTGAGACAAATACGGGTAGGTGTAGAAGGTAGTATTAACCCGTACTACCGAAAGCATAGGACCCGTATGTGTAGCAGAACAGTCACAACCCCTAGGGTTTCGTTATTTAGAATAGCTCGTATGGTATGAAATGCATATTGTCTGGTATTTTCTGATTTATTTTCTGTATGGTGCTCACGATGGGATCATGTTTAGGAGCGAGAGCGGGTGGCTAGGATAGGCCAGGGTTGACTGAGGATCAGATTAGGGAGTTGATTTTTACTAAGGTTGTTACTACTGTCTGTGGAACGATACATGAGTGGTTTGGGTCTATCAAGACCGCCATGGTTGAGATTTTCGACGATCATTATGCAAAACTTTCTGAAGTTGCTGTTACTGCAGCTACCATGGCTACTGCAGCCACTAGTGTTCATGGAGAGAGATCCTTCCAGTATCAGGACTTGGATAATACGAAGCCCCTGGTGTTCAATGGATTTCAGGATCCGATCATTGCGATGAGGTGGTTATCCAATGTCGAGGGGTGTTTCTTTGCGTGCTCCTGCCCTGCTGACCAGAAGGTCAAGTGTGCCCTGAACCTTCTTCATTCAGGAGCGAAGGATTAGTGGACATTAGTGACTGGTTCGTACACCCATGAGCAGAGGGCTGTTGTTACATGGGAGCAGTTTTCTAAGATGTTTTGCATGAGATATGTCCCATTGGTGGAGAGGGAGAGGCTGGCCCAGCAGTATATGGATCTGAGGCATGGGATTGAGTCAGTAAATGAGATCACCAAGATGTTTACTGAGAGGTCTATGTTTTGTCCTGCATTTACAGCTTCTGACCAAGCTCAGATGACTCGGTACTTGAGCATGCTTAAACCGGACATCCGCCAGTTTGTGTCCACTCAACGCTATGGTACAATTGTGGAGCTTCAAGCATGAGGAGGCGGGAGATTGAGATGGAGCTCTAGGCTAAGCAGAGGAGGCAGGATCCAGTGCAGGCGTAGCCTATGGCAAAGCAGTTCAAGGAAGCTGATGTGAGATCTAGGGGTCAGAAGGCCGCACTTTTGGCAAGTGTGGCCAGGTTCATGATGGTTCTTGTCGATCTTCTTTTGGGTGCTACAAATGTGGAAAGGAGGGGAATTATGCAAAGCATTGTCGCCAGTAGATCCCAGTACCGAGCATCAGGATTTGTTATCACTGTGAGCAGGTTGGCCATATTAAGGCCAACTGTCCTTGGCTCACCGTGGGACCAGTGCAGGCTCCAGCACCAGCAACGCTGAGGATCACAGACAGGTACCAGGATAGGGCGGATCCCCTGAGGTCATGCTTTCCAGATCATAGCAGAGGAGGCCAGGCGGCGCCAGACGTCGTTACTGATATGTTTCCAATTATCATTTTGTCAGTTATTTTATGGTATGATTATGTTTATGCTTCTGATGGGTACCTTCTTAGTGAATTATTTGCCTTCTCTTGTGTTATTCGACTCGAGCGCGAGTCGGTCCTTTGTATCTCAGTCTTTTAGAAGGGGTTTCGATAAGAACCTTAGAGAGTTGGAGTATTCGTTGCGGGTTTCTATCGCCAATGAAATCGGGATTTCTGCATCGAGTGTTTTTCGGGATTATGTTTTGGAGATTTATGGGGTGCCTTAATCGATTGATTTGATCCCTATTCCCATGGGAGATGTGTGTGTGATAGTAGGGATGAACTGACTGAGTAGATTCAGGGCTATGACTGATTGCTAGGGTCAACAGGTGATAGTTCGAACCACAAGTGGGGGAGAACTGGTTATTTATGGAGAGGATCCTAGATTGTGATCGGGATTTTATTCTGCTGCCAGAGCTCTATATTATCTTCAATACGGGTGTATGGGTTATCTTGCTTATGTGGTTGATGCTCGAGTGGGGAAGTAGGTTTTGATTTTAGAGGTGCCAGTGGTTAGAGACTTTGCTGATGTGTTCCCAGAAGAGTTGCCTGGTGTGCCTCCAGAGAGGCAAGTCAAGTTCAGTATAGATTTTGTTATAGGTGCGGCCCCTATTGCTAAGGCGTCGTACTGTTTGGCATCACCTAAGATGTAGGAGTTGTCCTCTCCATTTAGAAACTACTGGGTAAGCAGTTTATTAGACCTAGCAGTTCGCCGTGGGGAGCGTCGATTTTGTTCGTCAAAACGAAGGATAGTTCACATCGGATGTGCATTGATTACCGTGACTTGAACAAGTTGATGGTGAAGAAACATTATCCCCTTTTGGTGGATTGATGACCTATTCGATAAGTTTCAGGGTGCGTCTTGGTTCTCCAAGATCGACTTGAGGGTATGGTATCATCAGATGAGGGTCAGAGAGGAGGGTGTGGAGAACACATCATTTCGGACTCGTTATGATCATTAAGAGGTCGTGGTGATGCCATTTAGGCTTACCAATGCACCTACGAATTTAATGGATTTGATAAATCGGGTATGCAGGTCGATGCTCGACCGGTCCGTCATTGTTTTTATTGATGATATCTTGGTGTATTCCAATACAAGAGAGCAACATGAGGAGCACCTTCGAGAGCTTTTGGGAGTGTTGAGGCGAGAACACCTGTATGCCAAGTTCTCGAAGTGTGATTTTTGGTTACGAGAGGACCAGTTCGTGGGGTATCTCGTTAACCAAAACGGGATTTTGGTAGATCCGACTATGATTGAGGTCGTGATGCAGTGGGAGGTTCCCAAGTCGCCCTTAGAGATCATGAGTTTCTTGGGTTTAGGAGGATATTATCGGAGATTTATGCAGGATATATCCAAGATTGTAGTACACCTCACTCATCTGATGAGGAAGGGCGTGTATTTTTGGTGGGACCCTGAGGAGCAGGTGGCATTTGAGACTCTGAGACAGAGATTGTGTGAGGCCCCAATGTTAACCCTCCCCGAGGGTGTGGAGGATTTTGTGGTGTTTTGTGACATAACCATCACGGGTTTGCGCATAGTGCTTATGTAGCGTAGGAGAGTTATTTCTTATGCTTCACGACAGTTGAAGTCACATGAGTTCCGTTATCCGAACCATGATCTGGATTTGGGGGCGGTAGTATTTGCTCTTAAGTTTTGGCGGAACTACTTGTATGGGGTCTGGTGTAGTATCTACACAGATCACAAGATTCTGCGATATTTTATGGACCAGCCGAACCTGTACATGAGACATCATAGGTGGCTTGATGTTGTTAAGGATCATGATTGTGACATCCTACATCATCCCAGGAAATCCAATGAGGTGGCCGATGCTTTGAGCTACAAGGCGGCTTGTTCTACGACCGGAAGTCTGTGTATGAGAATTTCCATTGATTCACCATTGTTGGATTTTATCAGAGAGGCTCAAGCCGAGGGAGTAAAGGAGGAAAATTGGAAGAAGGAGAGACTTAAGGGCGGTATTGGTAGGTTCGCTACTGACAGTTGCAGATTATTGACCTGGTATGGACGGGTTGGGATGCCATAGTTTGGAGGGGTCAGACATACCTTGCTGGAGGAGGCACACAAGTCTAGGTTTTCGATACACATAAGAGCCACCAAGATGTACCAGGATTTGAGACTTAGCAGCTAGTGGTCATGCATGAAGAGAGAAAGATAGCATGTTATGATGAGAGGTTCTTGACCTGTCTGTTGAGAGAAAAACTTGAACAAACGATAGTAACGAGATAATAAGTTGCGGAATTAAAGTTAATCTCAGTGGATATTGTTAGCTCAACAACAATAGTAGTTAGATTGCAGAAATGTAAGTAAAATAAATAGCAGCAAGTTTATATTAATAAACAGTAAACAAGTAGACACAAGGTTGAATCGTAATAAGGTTTGCATGCAAACAGAAGCTAGTATAAGATGAACAACACAAGTGAAGAAGGACTCGGTTAAGTATCAATTAAGATGACTTAGCATTTAGAGATGAACAATCTGATATTGATAAACTTTCAATGATCGATTGATGGTTGGTAAATTTGTAAGGAATACATGAAGTGGGAAGCTCTATTTATAGAGTCCCAAAAGATACATCAAAGAGTAAAATAACACAAAGTGACTGACTACGGTGACCATGAATGGTACTCCGAATATTACATAGAATACAAGAAATGTTAGTAAAAGTAACTTAAACAATCTTCAAGCATAGTTGAACTCTGCGATTCGTCTTCAAGTCTGCGGGTCACAATATGACAAAAGTGGTCTCCGGTAGGATCTTCTATACGGTATCATCAAGGCAAAAGGTTCGCGGTTCCTTTTGGCTGAAGAGGGTCACTTTTTGTTTCAACAATTTCCCCCAAAGTGACCTCTCAACTATTTTCTTCATTTATTCATTTTAAGGAACTTGATGATGATCAACAAAAACTTTCTGACTTCGAATAGCCACTGGATTCTTCTTGTAATCTCAAACTTAAGCTCTTCAGTTGTGTGCTTTGATCTTTGCACCGAGGTCAGGGTGACATCTAGTTGCCTCTTCGTTAGTCGGTGGATTGCGGCTACCGGAATGAAGAACTTTGGACCATCTTGTGTCTTTTTGTACACAACCCCTAGCTCAGGGTAGCTTGTTGAACCAAGGGACATTTCTTGGAATCCTTCAATGATGGTTGGCACGTGCTTGAAATTAGGAAAATCATACTTGTTGGCAAGATCAGGGTGAATTTATGCATCAATTTTTCGAAAGTCACAAACCAAAGCCTTCAAGAATTCACAAGCCCTTTCATACGCTACTTTCATTTTTTGATATTTTTCTGCCTTAAGCTGAAACACTCGAGCTATCAAAAAGATTTCTTTGGGATTCATGCAGACAAAGTCAACTTGAGTTCTGACATACTCACTTCCTATTCGGGTCAGGGTATACTAGAAAAATTCACATTTCATGAATTTCCTGACTTTGTAGTTTTTGACCCCGTCTGGTCTATCGTTCGACCAGATGTTCTCAAACTTTCCACCGTGTTTTGCATGTAAGACGTTTAAACGTTCAAACTCCATGGGGAGTCTTCTGCCATCAAGAATGATGAGATCAAGATGCTAAAAGACTGGGAAAAACTTGGAATTTGGAGAAATGGGGATGTCCCAATAACCATCATATGGTGGTTCAACATATGTGAGAATTGGTCTATAATCAGAATCCAACAGTCTGCGAGTAGGGTTTACCCAGGAATTGATTAAGGACTCATCAAACATAGTATCAAACCCTTGAGATCTCCAGATCTATTCTGCAAACTTGGCATCCCTCCAATCACTTTTCTTTTGTGTTGTAGCGGGGAGTCATCGGTGTGGTCAGAAGACATTTCTTCTTCTAAGTTCTTGAGATGAGGAGGAGTTTGTTGAGGTGTACCCTGAGGAGTTGATTTTTATGGAGAGTTTTATTGGGGAGACTGTTGAGGAGGAAGAGTTGGCTCTCTGCAGTGCACTGGAGAAGGTGGATCCTGAGGATGAGTGATAGAGTGGTTATCTGATCGAGATGTTGACTTGGATGATTCAGAAACCGTTTCAATTCTGATTTCATTTTCAGGATCACTTCCCCCTTTTGTCTATATGCTCCTCAAAACAATGCTTTAAGTCATCAATTTTCTAAAAGTTGGCATTGAATTGGGTTTTCATTTGTGCACACACCTCTTTATTGTTGGGGACCTCTGGGTTGAAGAGTTGTTGATAAATCTACTTTATGAGACGGAGGATTTCATCAACAGTCTGTTTGGCAGTGAGTGATCTTCTTAACCCCTTGATTATTTCTTGAAGTACCTCAAATTCATATGTGGTGTGAGTTTCTTCAACAAGCTGCTTTGAATCGATTGCTTGAGTTTGAAGGGTTTGTTGGAGTTCGGTTTTTATCTCTTTCACTTCCTTGATGAGGTCTTCGGCCTTGGACATAAATTCCTTGTGAACAGATGTTCGTTGATTGTCGAGTTGACTGATGCCCATTTTTATCCATAGTAGAATCCTCTCTGCGGCCGTTATTTCTCTTGTTTCTAAGATCTGAACACGATCAATGAGTGATTGTGTGGTTGGAGTCTCAGTGCTCTGCGGGGTCTTAGAGAGACTGCAAGTAAAATTTGATCGACTTTGGCTTGAAGTTTGAGGAATTCTTTTCTGGATACGACTATCTTCTTTTTTTCTTTTGCTTGGGCTTTGAAGTGGAGTGCTGAGAACACTTGATTCTTCGTCATCGTCAACCATAATGAAGCCATTTGAAGGAGGAGGTTGTTGAACATCAACAAGATTATCATAATCGAGACCAAACATTGGTGCAGAGCCGATCTCAATGGATATACCATCATCGTTGGAATCATGAGGTTCATGATTTTGTGGAGGCTTGGAAGTACCAACAACATTTTCCATTTCTTGGATCTTTTGAACAGTGTTATCCATCTCTGACATCCACTGCTGAATTGTGAGAATGTCATGTACTATTTTAGCATTATTGAACGTGGTGGCCCAATATTTAGCCAGAAGGAGAAGTGATTCTTCATTTTGTTATTGTTGTTGCACCCGTTGAGTTTTTCTTGCCTGCAGAACTCTTTTGAAAGCTTCAAACTTCCGCAACCCAGATGCTAATGTTGGGTGATATCTGGACCAAGAGTCGTCGCATGCATAACCATCAAATTCATTACACGCCGAGGTGTCCCCCGGGTTCATGGATCCTTGCATGTTTGTGCTCACCATGCCTAAACCACTTGAGTGTAATGAAGGCGGTACATGATTTCTAGAGCTTCCTTAGTCTCCTTGATCTAAAATCAAGTTTGGCATCGGCTGTGTTCCGGCTAGGGCCACTGAAAAAGGGCCCTGCGGTGCAACAGGTGTTTGATCTGTTTGTGAGACACGAAGAAAAATGGAGTGCAACTCCTCGGTAGTAAAAACGTGCAGACGTGAAGCCCTGGAGACCTTAGGGCAAGTATTAAAATCTGGATCCACTTAGGCTCCAGATAGGGGTATGTCTCCAATTTGAGATGAAACTGATACACTCATTGTATCAGAGTGGTGAGTTGGGGTTCTTGCAGGTGAGTCTACGGTGACCCGAATGGCTTTGGGAGTCTTTTGAGAGACTCCTACATTTTCCTTGGTTTGCATTTGGCTGGGACTGGAGGTAAGCTTTAACTTTTTCCTTCGAAAAATGTCTATGGATTCTGAAGGCTCGTCTTGGTTGTCATCAACAACATTAACAGGTGGACCAAGAGCCTTGGAAGGAGAAGGTTGAGCTTTAGAAGTAGGCTCTACGGTCTTAGCCTTTCTCTTCTTTAAGGGACCAACTCCCTTAGTGACAACATTCACTGGTGTTTTTCTTGAGATAGCAAGGGATTTAACCCTTTTTGGTTTTGGCTGTGGGTCCTGGACTGCGTTAGGCTGACTGGGCCTTGGCGGGGAAGAATGACATGGGGCAATATCACTCGTAGCCATAATGTGACCAGCCACCTCTATTGTAGTAAGTCCAATGGACTCGAGAATGTACATAGGCAGATGACGAATGAGACCAAAAAGAGATTGATCCTTGGAGGGATTTTACCTTTTAAGATCGCTTGCAGAAAAAAATTGGTGTCGTTTCCCATGATGAGATTAGCGTCCTTGTGATGATCCACAAGGCATAATGACCTGAACCTAGCAAAGGTGAGTTCTATCATGCGCCTCTTTGGGGAATCCTTAGAGATGTATTGCAGAAAGTAGTCCCAAATGATTTGCCCATAGTTAACAGGGTTTCCTATGAAAATACTCCACACAATGTCCAGTAGTCGTTTGCCCATGTTGTTCGTCCCTCGAGTTCTGCCTGACAGACAACGAATCACAAAGTGACACACAAATTGCCAAACAGCTGGCAATTTGCTCTTCTTGAATTCACCAACTCCTTTGAGTTTCACCTGGTACCCCATTTGGTATAGAGCAGAGAATACATCTGAGGTGCTTGGAGAGTAGAACTTGGTTGAAGGAAGCACCTTTAAGTTGATTGCAGAAAGGAATTTCTCTTTGGTCAAAACTAAAAGAGGTTTTGAATCTTCCGTGTCTTCTATTGAAACAGATCCAAACATATATAATACAAAGTGGGTAACCCTAGACTATTTAGGACATATTTACACAAAGCTACCTTCACAAATACAAAGATAAAGTCGGCTACCCTAAAAATTATAATAATAATAATATAACAGACTAATACACCCCCTCAGTCGGAACATAAGGATTGCAGATGTTGAGAATGGACTTGAAATATTCAAATAGAATCCGCGGTAGGCCTTTTGTAAATATATTAGCAATTTGAAATCTGGAGGGTATATGAAAAACGCGAACTTCACCTCTAGCCACCTTTTCGCGGACGAAATGAATATCGATCTCGATATGTTTTGTTCTTTCACATTGCACCGGATTAGTGGAAAGATATACTACACTAAAGTTGTCGCAATATACAAGAGTGGCTTTAGGAGGTGAGTGGTGCAATTCACACAGTAGGTTACGTAACCAACAAGACTCAGAGACCACATTTGCAACCCCGCGGTATTCAATTTCGGCACTTGATCGTGAAATTGTTGGTTGCCTTTTGGAAGACCACGAATGTAAATTATTACCCAAGAATATATAATACCCGGATGTTGATCTGCGGGTGTCTGGGCATCCTGCCCAATCAGCATCAGTGTAGGATAAAAGAGAAGTAGTATAAGTTCGTGTGAGTGACAAACCGTGATCAATGGTCCCTTTAATGTATCGTAGTATGTGTTTTAGGGCAGTGAAATGGGTGGTGCGTGGAGCATGCATGTGCATGCAAACTTGTTGGACATCATAACTAATGTCGGGTCGGGTAAAAGTTAAATATTGTAGTGCCCTAGCAAGCGGTCGATATTCAGCAGCATTTTCAAGAAGCTGACTGGAGGAGGAGCTTGGTTTGGCGGAGGTGTCGACCGGTGTAGGAAGCGGTTTACTGTTTTCAAACCCCGCTCGTTTAAGAATCTCTGAGGCATATTGATGCTGAGACAAAAATAGAGAACCATGGGCCTGATGTGTGACATCAATACCAAAAAACTGAGCGGTCCGAGGTCCTTCATGGCAAATTCCGCGGCTAAAAGAGTCAAGAATTTTCTACGTAAGTTATGCGATGACGTGACCAAGATGATGTCATCTACGTAGAGAAGTAAATAAGCGGTGTCATGACCCTTTTTGTAAACAAATAGTGAGTGATCAGAACGAATATGGGTGAAACCAATTTTGTAGGCGTAATCTGCAAAACATTGATACCACGCTCGAGGGACATGCTTGAGGCCGTATAAAGACTTTTTCAAACGAAACACATGATTTGGAAAATTAGAATCTCGAAATCCCATAGGTTGATGCATGAAAACGGTTTCATTCAGGTGGCCGTGTAGGAATGCATTTTTCACATCTAGTTGGTGAATTGGCCATGCATGAGACACGAAAAGTGTAAAAACCGTGCGAATCGTGGTGGGTTTGACCACAGGACTGAAAGTCTCTCCACAATCGACACCAATTTGCTGTGAGCAACCATCACAAACTAGGCGTGCCTTGTACCTCTCCAATGTACCATCCGATTTTGTTTTGTGTCGGAAAATCCACATACTTCAGACTATATCCCACGTCTTATTATCAATAAGGGCTTGAAACTCATCAAACACGACGTTCTTCCAATCCGGGTTAAGGAGGGCTTCGGTAGGTGTTTTGGGCAAAGGAGAAATGGAAACAGATGAGTGGAGGTTAAGTGGAGGGTTGTTGGGTTGACGAGTCATACTATGGGTTTGCATGGTACGTGATGGTTGGGTAGAAGTGGCAAGTGTGTTGGAGTGTAGAGGTTGTGAGGAGGGACGAGTACGCCGACTATATGCGAAGTGTAGTAGGGGAAGGGGTGGAGGATTTGGTGGTGGAGTAGGGTGAGACGGCGTTGGTGAGGAAATGGTTGAGGTTGATGATGATGTACCAACAGTGGTAGCTGGGGAGGTGAATTCGGTGGTGGTGCTAGTAGAGGTAGTATGCCACCGGATAGGGCGAGGAGTGTCATCTATGAAAATAGAGTAATTGGGTGGAGATGAAATGGAATGCTGAAATGGAAAGGAATGCTCATCAAACACGACATGACGTGAAATTGTGACTGTTTGCAAGGTGAGATCAAAACATTTATAGCCACGGTGATCAGAAGGAAAGCCAAGGAAAACACACGGATGATAACGAGGTTGTAATTTGTTGATGGAAGTAGATGAGATAAGAGGATAGCAAAAGGATCCAAAAACTTTAAGATGATCATATTTGGGAATGCGATGATATAGGCGGTAGGTGGGGGTGTCATATGAGAGAACTTTAGTTGGAAGAATATTTAGAAGATATGTAGCGTGAGAAAGAGCATGATGCCAAAAACGTGGTGGTACACTGGAGTGAGAAAGAATGGTGCGGATGATATTGTTGATAGATCTTATTTTTCTCTCGGATTTGCCATTTTGAGAGGAACTGTAGGGGCAAGAAAACTGAAACTGTAAGCCATGTTGAGAACCGAATTCACGAAATAAATGATTGTCGTATTCTTTCCCGTTATCACATTGGAGTGATTTGATGTTTTTAAGAAATTGGGTGGAGATTAGTTTGTGAAATCGTTTGAATGTGGGAAACACTTGTGATTTTTGAGATAAAGGAAAGGTCCACAAAAAATTTGTATAATCATCCAAAAATAACAAATAGTAGCGATGACCACTAGCAGAAAGGACCGGGGAGGTCCAAACATCACTATGTATAATATCAAAAGCAGAAACAGTATGAGAACTTGAAGCATGAAATGGAAGTTTAATATGTTTCCCCATAATGCATGGTTCACAAACAAAAGTACTTTTAACACAAAAAGGAAAAGACAAATGTTTATTTAAAGAAGATAGAATGTCGGCTCCCGGGTGCCCCAAGCAAAAATGCCACAGGTCTCGAGTGATAGCCGCAAAGGTGGATGGAGGTGTGAGTTGAGAAGGACGCGATAGCGTGAGCGGGTAGAGGTCCCCAAAACAATTGCATCGAAGAAGAGGCGCCCGTGTCTGTAAATCCTTCACATGAAAACCATACATATCAAATTCAATTGATATTTTATTGTCTTTTGTGAGATGCCGTACAGAATGTAACTTTTTAATGAGATTAGGAACATGAAGGACTTGTTTTAAAAATAAAGGAGGAAACGAGTAGAGTAGGGCGTTGTTACCGGTTCTTTGGATTGGAAGATGTGCGTCATTACCTACAATGATATTATGAGAATGACCCTTAGTGACATAGGATGAGATATTACCTGCATTGTTTGTCATGTGAGAGGTGGCGCCACTGTCTAAATACCAATTTTGGTCCGGTGGGTGAAGGCTCATGGTATGAAAAGCTTGATTCAGATCAGTGGGAGTATAAGTAGTTTCTGATGTGGCATAAGCTTGTGGTTGTGGCACAGGTGGTTTGGATCCAAGCAATCTGAGTGCATTGGACGGTGCAGATATAGGTGATCTTTGAGTAGTATGGTAAGAGCAAGGAGGGGTATGCGGAGGTGGCCAATGGAATTGCCTATAAGGAGCAGCCCACGGTTGTGGTGAGGGAGAGAATGAGTGTTGTCCATTCCATGGTGAATGTGGTTGTTGACAGCCACGACTATTGTCATAGTGTCCACCGACCCGTCTACCTCTCCCGCGGCCTCTATTTCCTCGACCGCGGCCGCAGCCACGACCACGATTTGTTTGAAAACCAGATGAATGGTACGAGGGCCTAGGGGACTGAGTGTGAGCAGTGAGGGCAGAAGAGTCTGCAGCAGCCGCTTGGGTTGCATTATTTGCCTTGCGTGTTTCCTCCAAAATCAACTGCGAACGAGCTTCATAAAAATCTGGAAGAGGCTTTGTTTGTTAAATCATCATAGCAATGTCTTCATATGCTTCTGTGAGACCTGCAATCAATTGTAAAACGAGGAGTTGGTTTGAAACAGGTGAACCAACATTAGATAATCGATCTGATAGCATTTTCAAGGCTTGGCAGTAGGCATATCAATTTGGAAAATTGGCAAGCATTGTTGTAACCAACTTGTGTTCAAAGTAGAGAGCACGTTCGTTTTGATTGTCTTGAAAAATGCTTTCAAGAGCTTTCCATGAATGGGCAGCTGAAGAATTTGGTTTGAGAATGGTGTGAAGGAGATCGTTTGAACTAGTGCTGTAGATCCACTTTTGAACTATGGCATCAAGGCGCCGCCACAGTTCTTTATCAATGGGTTTGGGAGCATCTTTCCCGTCGGCTGCAGTAGGAGTAGGAGGGTTGGTTGCGGGTTGAAGGTGATCGAGAACTTGGAAGGCACGACAATGTATTTTAAACAATTCAGCCCAGGAAGTATACTGGCCACTCTCCATCTCCAGGGTAAGAGGTATGAAGTTTCTGATGTTAGTGATCATCAGAGCTGGATGAAGTTTTTCTGCCATAGGGGAAGAGAGGGAGAGAATCGCTGGTTAAGAAGAGAGGGGAGGGAAAGATGACGGCAGCGACATGGTAGGTCAGAGACCTCGCTCTGATACCATAAAAGAGGTTTTGAATCTTCTGTGTCTTCTATTGAAACAGATCCAAACATATATAATACAAAGTGGGTAACCCTAGACTATTTAGGACATATTTACACAAAGATACCTTCACAAATACAAAGATAAAGTCGGCTACCCTATAAATTATAATAATAATATAACAGACTAATAAAAACCACCAGAGAATCATCGATGAGATTGAGATGAACTTCTTGAGGTTTGTCATTAGGTATGAATGCAAAGAATGCACACTTGAAAAGAACTTCTCGTGGAACAACATTAATAAAGGAATCAAAGGCTCCAGACAGAGGGTGAGTTGGAAGAAACTTGATCATGAGTCTGTTTGCTTCATTGTACGAGTTGTGATCTTCAAAGATTCCTCTGTAATTACTGGATGCGATTGATGGAGTTAGGACTTTGATCGATGATTCAGACCCAGTTGGTCGTGCTGAACCAGAAGCTTTGGATTGTTTCTTCGATAAACCGGATTTCACCATTGTTACAGAAAAGTTTGAAGAACTTGCTTGAAAGATTTTTTGCAAGAAGGTGAAGAAGATGAAGTACGTCTGATTAAAGTGCAGAAAGCGTAAAATCTCTCTTGGGAAGAAAAAGGGGTTTTTAAACCTCCGGATTTTAAAAATTGTTGATATTGATTTAATTACAGTTGTTATATCTAAAAACCTTTGGGGTTTTACCATTATCAGATTAAATTAAAATAAATTGAAAAGAAATGTTTTTCGTGTAAAGAATAGCATTTATTGTTTTGCAGGCCCATGATGACAGACCGTTTAAACGTGGGATGAGAAATGGTTTTGTCCATTGTAATAATGGGGAAGTAGAACGGATTAGACCCCAACTGTTGCGTGATGTGATTGGAAAGGATTTTCAAAAAGATTTTGTTTAAGGGGAATCAATTTATTTACTTTTTATCCAAAAATAGGCCCGTCTGAGGAAAGTCACTTGAAAAATGATTGAAAAACCATGTGCGACAAATTGAATGTTTGAAGAATGTTTTTAATTTCATTATGTAGTACACATTGTCATTTAAAGCATTTATGAGGTGATGATTGTGAGTTCATCTAATGCCTCTGTGGTAGATGAGAACTGAAAGCAAACTAGATCATGAAGGTTAGAAATAAAAGAAATAAAGAGACCCGTGGAGTATATAAATCATTAATGACTTCAGTATACAAAGTATACCGAGGAGAAATTATGAAATGTATACTATATCAGTTATTCTAGAAAGAGACCGCAGTGAGTAAAGTGCCTCAAGAGTTTTGTTTTGAAAAGAAAAGAAGCAGTTTATTCACACCCGAAGATCTAATAAGGTCTGCAGTACCTACCCTTTCAAGAAGAACTGCGGGTCAGGGTTCAACATCCCTAACATTTCCAAAAATCCATTCAGTTTTGTAGAGTCGAGTGCCTTGGTGAAAACATCAGCTATTTCCTCATGAGTTGGCACAAAAATAAGTTCAATGTTACCTTTGAGGATGTGGTCTTTGATGAAGCGATATCGTAGTTCTATGTGTTTCGTCTTCGAGTGATGAATAGGATTATGAGAAATCGCTATTGCACTATCTGAATCACAATAGATGGGTACCCACAACATCCTGTACCCGTAGTCCAAAAGTTGTGTCTTCATCAAAAGGACTTGGGAGCAGCAACTGGCTGTGGCCACATATTCTGCCTCTGCGGTAGACAATGAAACACAATTTTGTTTTCTTGAAGACCAACTAACTAATCTTCCACCCAAGAAATGACATCCAACCGAAGTGCTCTTTCGATCGAGTCTGCACCCGGCATGATTTGCGTTTGTAAAAGCCTGAAGACTGAAGTCGTTACCCACAGGGTACGAAATACCCAAGGCTTTACTCCCTTTTAGATACCTGAAGATCTGCTTGACTGTGGTCAAGTGAGATACTTTGGGATCGGACTCATATCTAGCACATAAACCCGTTGCAAACACAATGTCCGGTCGACTAGAAGTGAGGTACATCATTGAGCCAATCATTCCTTGGTATATCTTGTGATCAACTGACTCTCTGGTAGGGTCATCTGAGTATTTATACCCAAAGGCCATAGTGACCTTTGCCGATGAGCAATTATCTATTGAAAACTTCTTCAACAATTCAGTGGTGTATTTATCTTGATGGATGAAAATCCCTTGAGGGACTTATTTAACTGAAGACGTAGAAATAAATTAATCTCTCTATTCATGCTCATTTGAAACTTGCTTGTCATGAGCTTTGCAAATTCATCCACCATTCCCTGATCCATTGAACCGAAGATGATATCATCCACATAGATTTGAACAAGCATCAAGTGTTTTTCATTTGCTCATTTAAACAAAGTGGGATCTATCGCACATCTTTTGTACCCTGAGTTAACAAGAGACTCTGAAAGAGTCTCATACCATGCTCTAGGTGCCTGCTTTAACCCGGAGACCGCTTTCTCCAGCTTGTAATAGTGATTTGGAAATTTTGAGCTTTCAAAGCCTGGAGGTTGTTGTAGATATACTTCCACTTTCAGTTCGCCATTCAGGAAAGCACTTTTCACATCCATCTGATGGACTTTGATGTTTTTATGAGCTGTATAGGCTAAGAAAATACGTATGGCTTCCATCCTTGCAACCAGTTCATATGTTTCATCGTAGTCAACACCTTCAAGTTGACTATAACCCTTTGCAACTAAGCGTACTTTGTTTCGTACCACCACACCGGATTCATCTAACTTGTTCTTGTAAACTCATCTTGTACCTACAACAGTGGCCTTTTGGCTTCGGTACCAATTTACAAACTTTATTACGTTCAAACTCAACAAGTTCCTCTTGCATTGCAATGATCCAAGCGGGCTCCATAAGTGCTTTTTTTGTGGTTCTGGGCTCGACCGATGACATGAATGTTGCATAGTAACAATGGTTATTTAAATCAGAAGAGGAACGAGTTTGAATACCTGAAGCCGGGTTGCTGATGATTTGACCCGGTGGGTGATCTTCTGTCCAAATATGTAAACGACATTGTTGATGGTCTGCGGATGCATTTGAGGGAATATCCACTACGTCAGAGGAGTCTTCGGGTCTGATTGAAGAAGGTAGTTCCCCCTCGATTTGAGAGCAACTTGCATGTGCATATCGTAGCACGATCAGATGAAGTTGAATTTATTAAACATCTACTTTATGCCCTCGTTTAGTGCCCGAGATATTCACTAGAGGTATATTTTATATTTAAATATATCAACATATTTTAATGTATTTTAGCTTGCGAACGAAACACCGCACAAGTCAAATAGTGGCACGGGAATGGGCTCGAGTCGTGCCTCGCCACAGGTACACGTTGATGACACCACAACAACCTTATTTTATCGTCCATGTGTAGTTGTAGTCGACCGGTTCACTCTTTTATTTTTTGTTATTTTAGTTTGATTTGTTAATATTATAATAATTTGTTAGTTATTTTAGTTTGAGGAAAACCACATTCCTCATCATCAAATGGATACTAATTAATCTTTTCAAGGTCGTTTACTTGATACAATTAGTCTTAAAAAACTTGTTTTTAGCTTGGTTTTAAATGTATTATGTTTGTTTTCAGATGTTTTAACTTCGTATATAATCATATGCAGTACTAATGTTTTGTGTTTGTTTTTAGATATTATCTATGAATCCACAACAAATTGATTTAAATGCACTCGGACCCGGAGCCGGACCTGGGCCCGGTCCCAAACCGGAACTGGAACCCGAACCCAAACCCGAATCCAGATCCAAATCCGAATCAGAAACTGAAACTGAACCCGAACCCTTTACACTTGTATATGTTGAACTGTATAAATCCCTAAGTAAAGCACAACAACAAAGTCCTAAAATTCAACTTATTTATTTTCATGTATCAGAGCTTTTTTGGAATACACGTGGCATTAATATTTTTTGACCCAAAGGGATGTGTCGCCGTAGGGTTCAACATGCAATCCATATAACAAGGTGTTACAACTATTTTTGAGGGATTTGCTTTATTATAGCATTATACATTGATTTGCGATGTAAGTTATTATATTTTTAATATGGTGTAATAACATTTTAGATATAATTAACTTTACTAACATTGGGTAGTATATATAGTCTTTTTTTAGGTCGCCATTATTCCAAAAGCGTTTTTTATTCGTTATGCATTACAAACTTAGATCGTTAAATAACGTTGACGACCGTCGTTGAAAATATCAAAGAAGTATTTTCATATCATGAAGACAATAAATATTACAGGGGTAATTTTTTTCCATAATACATAGGCATACATATACACACTACACATACATGCTTACTTTTTCTATAATTTTTATTTTTGTTGTAAGCATTGGATGCTTTTTATCCTATGTCCAAGTAGTAAATTTGCTTATATTCTTGATTTATTAAATAGTAAACAAAAGGACAAATACATATTTGCTTCTTTAATTGATAAAGCTTTCCATTTAATAAGTGGGAACAGTAAAGGGATGTTTTCTATTATTTTCTATCAATTGATTTCAAGTGGTTTGAAATAATTAATTGTCAATTAAATGCAGTGTTACAAACAAAAATATGGCTGAGAATGTGGATATATAATAATTAAATATATATCGGAGTTTGTTGAGACCAGTCAACATGTTTTATAAAATATAGTAAATGTTTTGCATATATATATATATATATATATATATATATATATATATATATATATATATATATATATATATATAATTTGTTTGTTTTTGCCGTTTTCAAAAAAGAAAAAGTTTGCTTTGGGTTATGAACTTGAAGATATGGTCTAGACATAATACCATATCTAGCTGGCATAGTGAATGATGGCCAGAAATGGCCGGAAAAGAACTCTCTAAATATTATGATCCTTTGTAGTATTAAATTGCTATTTTAACTAGATTATAACCTGCGTTAAACGCAGGGGAACGCATAAAAAAACATACAAATGTCTATTGCATAATAATTATTAAATTTTTTTTATGGTTATTGGTATTATTGAAATGTGTAGAGGATACATTGAAATCGATAAATATATATAATCGTTGAATGATCTATTTGTAGACAACATTTTTTATTTTATTAGTTGAACAACATTCGTCGTCACATATGTGTAACTTCAAAATCATAGATAATTACATTAATGTAAGTCGGGCCAGACTCTCGAGTTCGAGTTTGACTCTAGTGATGTATTGAGTAGACGAAATGAGATTCCGGATCCAGAGAAAGGGATTCCATTTTGAGGGGCATCGTTTGTCATCTGATGACTTAGGCTTGAGTGGGTCAGTTCGTTGATACGGGAGATATCGCGAGACGCATGGAACCAACGAGTAGTAGACGAAAGAGGTCGGGGTGAGATGATCTTCAGTTGGAATTGTAGTAATCGCTCGGGGTAATCGGACTTTGTGACTTGTGTGTCACATTGGGCCGAGATAGCTAGTGTAGTAAGGAAGTCAGTGAGACATGTTGAGGTATGCAATGGGTAACCTTTGGAGGTTCAACTGCTAGGTCGGGAGATGACCTGGTGCTCAGTGTTGAAAGGGATATTGGAGAAGGGAGCTGGGGGTTTATGATTGTTAGATGTCAGAGGATAATTTTGTACAAACATGAGCATTGTCTTGTGTCTGAGGACATGGTGTTGAGAGTTCATTGCTCAGATGGGTTTGATTGCAGTACAGTGGATGGGTCCCTGGTGTGATGTGACCCTTTCATTCTTTGGAGTATGATCTGAATTGTTTAACATGTCTGGTATGAGTGATCGGTAGTCAATTTTTGGGCATTGACTTGTTTTATTAGTCGCAACAAGGGAATCAGAGGGGCAGTGAGTTGTCAGGGTTTGTTATTCGAGGAGCGAATAGCATGGTGATATCTTGAGAAGGCGGTCTGGCAGTGAGACAAGCCACTAGAGTTTCCAGATTCTGGAGAGTCAGAAGGGTTATCGTAGTAGCAGAAGGGTCTGTCCTTTTTCTGGGTGGGAGTTCCTGTTTGGATTTAGGTGTCCATGGAGGGAGATAGTTGTGTGGTATGAGATCCTCTCGGTGGTGCTTTTCGGTTATTGGGTTCGATCTATGTGTTGTTGAGGAGCGATTTCGAGGGCGAAATCTAATTCAAGTGGGGGAGAATTGTAACATCCGGACTTTCAGGTATATTATTGTGTGATTAATATTGAGATTTATGGAGTGACTCGACGAGTTGTGAGTCCAACGCGTCGAGTAGAGTCGAGTGTCCATGTGGGATTAATGATTGGACTCGACGAGTCAGAGAGCTGACTCGCCGAGTAGGTGTTGGGCAGAGAAACCCTAATTTCCTGGGTTTGGGACCTATTTAAAGGAACTTATAGCCTCATTTGCGGCTACCCTTCCTTGAGAGCAAACCCTAAACGAGTATAGAGAGCCATGAGAGTCTTATAAGCTAAAACTTGGAGTAGACTAGTGCATCTCTTGAGGAAAAGAGGAGATCACCCATCAAGGGAGCTAGAGAATCAGTGGATCTGGTGTAACTTCGTGCAGGGGCTTGAGTAAGAGGTAAAAGCTTGCACCTTTCTTGTTATTTTTCTTAGATCTTGTAAATATGGAAGAGTAGGGTTTCTTCCACCATTGTTGGGACTTTGTATGCATAAGGTCTCTCTTGAGGCCTAGACTTCAGATCTGGACCTTGTGAGGTCCAGAGAGTCCAAAGATTATAGCTTTATTTAACCATAGAAGACTTATTGTGGTTAATCATCCTTGTTAGAGTTATATTGGCATTATGATCCTTATATGCCATGTTTAAACGTAAAGCTTGCAGCTTTACGTGACAATCGACCCTTAGGATGGTAGATCTAGTGTTTGGGGTGATGGATTTGCCTTAAATCGTTTGAATGAGGAATTTGATCGAAGGGACTCGCCGAGTCCATGGCCTGACTCGACGAGTCGGTGAGGGTTTGTCCTGATGGGTTGCCGAGTTTGGGGTCAAATCGACGAGTTGAGCTAGACTTTTGAGACTTCTGAGGATACGAGGGGACTCGACGAGTCGCAAGAGTGCACTCGACGAGTCGGGTCAAACTTGGACTGTTGACTCGAGTATTGACTTCTGTTGACTCTGGGGGTTCTGGTCAACATGAGTAATAAGGACCATGGAGGGGTAAAATGGTCTTTTATCTACTTCAAAGAGTTAGAAAGAGAAATAATAGTCTTCGGTTGTTTGAATTGTGAAAAGAGTATTATTAGTGATTTTCATCCCTTGTGTTAGGCGGAGGCTAGTTCGAGATTCGGGTGCGAGGTTATTTACTTGCTGCTTGTTAGGTGAGTCTTCTCACTATACGTACCTAGAGTGGTAATATGAGTTCTGCGTGACCGGAGGGTCTTATGTGTTTATTTGAGTACTGTGATATCCTGCTTTAGGTCTTTGTGATTATATTGAGATTACTGAGTTGAGGGACCGGAGGGTCCAACCGAGTTGTGGGACCGGAGGGTCTTATTGAGTTATAGCCTCGAGTGGCTAACGAGCTGTGTGTGGTATTTTGGGGAACTCACTAAGCTTCGTGCTTACCGTGTTATGTGTTATGTGTTTCAGGTTCTTATCAGGAATCGCGGGAAGGCACCGGCTTGATTGTACACACATCTGAGTTGGAGATATGTCTTTGGAGGATCCTGGAGTTGTGACAAACAATTTTGAAATGTGTTGATAAATTGATACTTGTGATTTTTGAGAAAATGTGACATGTGATTTATTGTGTTTTAAAATGAAAAATTTGGGTTGAAAATTTACGTCGTTACAAGTTGGTATCAGAGCCTTCGTTTAAGGGATTCAGATGCACCTTCGGGAACGTTCGGACTCAAACTGAGGATTTGAGAAGAATTTTCAAAAGAGATAATTTTTATAAAATGAGAAAGAGTTTAAGAGAAAACGAGTTGGAGCAGTGTGTACAATCAGCCAGAGCCCGAACGGTGATTTCCCAAAATACCCTTACTTTTATGTTAAGAGATATTTTATGAGATATTATGCATGCTAGAGATAGGCTAGGTATTTCATACTTTAGGACTAGAGTTGCCTGATTTGTGATGCCTTAGCCTAGGAGTTGCTGCTATCTGTGATGTGCTTTTGAGTATGTGTTGAGTAAGAGTATCTAGCAGGAATCACCTAGAGAGAGAGTTCTGAGTCGAGAGATAATCTAGGAGAGATACCTAGATGAGCATTTGAGGAGTCTACTGAGTAGAGTAGTTAGATACCTCGAGAGGTAGGGTTGCCTGAGTCGGCAATGTCTTTTGAGTTGTGAATAGAGCAAGAGGAATTTTATGCCGGAGTGACTTTATGTGTTAGTGGAGGTTATTCGATGCCCGAATGCTGCTTGCTTCGTGCTTTGTGGAACCCTTGATGATGGGAGACAGCTACTAAGTGAATATGACGATATTCAGGAGGTAGATGGCTGGCATCATGAGGAGTTCTTTAGCAGCTGATGGCAGAGAAGTGTCAGAACCTAGGAAGAGCCTAGGGAGTGAACTTAGTCAGCTGAGTACTCTAGTAGAGGAGAGTATTCGCTGGGGAGCGACCAGGTTTTATGGGATTAGGGATCGAGAAGGGTGAGTAGCTACTTAGGAAAACCGGGATGATCCGTGTGGAAAGTATGGGTAGATGTGGCAGGTAGTATGGGCCCGTACTACTGAAAGAAGAGGACCCGTACTCGAAGCAGGGAGAATTCCAGAGGTTCTAAGTAGCAGAGTGAGAGGTGATAACATGGTTCGAGTACCATGATTCGTAGCAGAGTGAGAGGTGATAACATGGTTCGAGTACCATGATTCGTAGCAGAGTGAGAGGAGATAACATGGTTCGGGTACCATGATTCATAGCAGATCGAGAGGTGGTCACATGGTTCGAGTACCATAACTCGTGGCGGTTAGTGCTTCTGGTTTTACCAGTTATTCCATTGTGATTGATTAGATTAAGATTAGATGTGATAGAGTGTGGGGCCAGAGGGCCAAGTTGAACGAGTTTCAGTGGGACATACCTGGAGAGGGAAATTGAGTTAGTTCTGAGAGATTTTCATTGGTGAGATGCCAGTTGGAGTCGCAAGACACAGGGATGAGTAGAGATGAGACTTTATGGAAAATTGTGGCCTGAGTTGAGCAATCAGCCGATAGTTGAAATGTCACTTTCTGTGATAAGAGTTGCGCTGTTCCCGTTTCCTGGGAGAAGCAAAACGAGATATTGAGCTTCCGATTTCAGAGTTGGAGGTAAACCCCGTGGGGTAGCATAGGGTTGCAACCTTTCACCAGAGTATTTGGGCAGTATGTTGCTGCGAGGTGTCCCATATACCACGAGAGAGCTATTAGTGGAGACTGAGATGAGGACAAGGAGATGCCTTAGCCGAGTCAGGCATACTTTTAGCAGCGGTTTCAAGTGATCAAGAGGAGTATACTGGGGCGGTGGCCCCCGTTGTCTACGGTCTGTATCGACTGTGAGAGTGAGGTCTGTTGCTTTTATGATGGTTTCTACGATGGGAGGTTGGTCAAGGGAATCAGAGATGAGGTGCGTGACAGTGCATTAATTCTAGATTGAGAGTCACGACTGTTTCGGAACGGTTAGGGGTATCCGGCGGTGTGTCGGTCTGAGGCTTCGAGATGACTAGAGGCAGTCACGTCGAGGGGATTCTGAGATTTTTGTCTGAGTTACGGGATATTTGAAGTTGTTTGGTTTTCATCGGAAGATCATCGAGTGTTGCGTTGTACGAATCCAAGTGTCAAGTGTGATGTACTTGGCGAAACAGTCAGTGGAGTGGACTGTTGGTATGCCTATTGGTGATGGTTCGAACCCTGAGTGGGGGAGAACTGAATATTTTATTAAGAGGATCAGAGATTTGTTCAGGTGCGGTTAGAGAACTGATTATGGAGATCTGCGGTACGGGAATCATGAGACCAGGATTATTGGTGGTCGAGGCGAGGTGCAGAGTGAGATAGTGCATGTTGTACGTGTTCAGGAAGGGATGAGTGTCCCCACGGCAGGTGGCCGTTGGTCAGAGACCTTGTGGTGGATATGAATTCTTCGAGGATGTAATGGTAAATTCGAGGTGGTTGGCTCGTAAAGATAGTCCCAGCGGGGTAGAATTTATGGTTCAATGTATGGGTTGTTATATGCACCTTGGGAAGGATAGAAGTTGATTGGGCAACCAACTTTAGAATCGATATGAGTATTCCTACATGGGTTTTGAGCATTAGAGGAGGTAGTTTCGGATTGTCGTCAATGTGTTCTGAGTCATCGTCGATTCCTCCGTGTTTCAATTGAGAGTTGGAATAATCCGAAGTTACGAGTGTGCGAGAGGAAGATCGGTGGTGGAGTCGAGATATTGTGAGATTCTGGATGGATACATTGTGGTATCCGAGTATGATGCCATGGGTGGCGGATCAGTGGTTAAGGCAAGACATCGTGAGATGTTGTGATGGTGTACCGAGATACCCGAGTGATTTATTGTTCCAGTGGGAACCCAGCAGTTAATTGTCTTCGGAGTAAGATTGTATAAGGGTGTATATGTGCTGAGAAGAGTGCCTTGCCTAAGAAAACTTACATTAGGAGTGGTGGTGCATAAACTGAGTGGGTGTGTGCACTTATCTATGTCGGGTTGTGGGGCATGAGTTAGTGAACTCAGTGTAGTGATGACTTGATGATGAGATTTTGAAGTAATGAGAGAGCGAGTGGATCCGAGTGGGAGTAATCACTTAGGATTATCGGGGAACAACCATGGAGTGAGCCCATGGCGGTTCAGTGAGTAAGAGAGTGTCATAAGACTACGGGGAGTCGTAGCATCCATGAGTCAGTGAGAGAAAGAGTTCCGTGTGACTGCGGAGAACCGCATCATACATGAGTCAGAGAAAGGGGTGTCGTGATATTGCGGGGAGCCGTGGTATTCCCTAGTCGGCGAGAGAGTGTCGTGATACTGCGGGGGGCCATAGTATTCACTGGTTAAAGGGAGAGTGTTGTGATCCTGCGGGGAGCCGTAGTATTCACAAGTCAGTGAGAAGGTGTCATAGGCCTGCGGGGAGCCGTAGCCTTCAAGGGATAGTGAGAGTGAATGTTATGATACTACGGGGAGCCGTATTATTCACTAGTCAGAGCATGACGCAGAAGAGTTTTCAGGCTTGGGTAGCCTTATTCTTTGAGTTTTCGGGAACCCGGTGGCCAGAGCGGGAGAGAGACGGAGGCCTCCTTAATGATCGGGAATTGTTATATTCTGAGTTAAGGTGTGGTTATCGCAAACAGAAGGAATTGGAGAAGTGATGTACGCGTGAGTTGCGGGTCATGGGTCGTGAGTTGAGTGTTTCATTGGGATGAGTGGTTCCAATTCTGAGTCGGGCCAGATTCTCGAGTTCGAGTTTGACTCTAGTGATGTATTGAGTAGACGAAATGAGATTCTGGATCCAGAGAAAGGGGTTCCATTTTGAGGGGCATCGTTTGTCATCTGATGACTTAGGCTTGAGTGGGTCAGTTCGTTGATACGGGAGGTATCGCGAGACGCATGGAACCAACGAGTAGTAGACGAAATAGGTCGGGGTGAGATGATCTTCAGTTGGAATTGTAGTAATCGCTCGGGGTAATCGGACTTGTTTTATCAGTCGCAACAAGGGAATCGGTAGTCAATTTTTGGGCATTGACTTGTTTTATCAGTTGCAACAAGGGAATCAGAGGGGCAGTGAGTTGTCAGGGTTTGTTATTCGAGGAGCGAATAGCATGGTGATATCTTGAGAAGGCGGTCTGGCAGTGAGACAGGCCACTAGAGTTTCCAGATTCTGGAGAGTCAGAAGGGTTATCGTAGTAGCAGAAGGGTCTGTCCTTTTTCTGGGTGGGAGTTCCTGTTTGGATTTAGGTGTCCATGGAGGGAGATAGTTGTGTGGTATGAGATCCTCTCGGTGGTGCTTTTCGGTTATTGGGTTCGATCTATGTGTTGTTGAGGAGCGATTTCGAGGGCGAAATCTAATTCAAGTGGGGGAGAATTGTAACATCCGGACTTTCAGGTATATTATTGTGTGATTAATATTGAGATTTATGGAGTGACTCGACGAGTTGTGAGTCCAACTCGTCGAGTAGAGTCGAGTGTCCATGTGGTATTAATGATTGGACTCGACGAGTCAGAGAGCTGACTCGCCGAGTAGGTGTTGGGCAGAGAAACCCTAATTTCCCGGGTTTGGGACCTATTTAAAGGAACTTATAGCCTCATTTGCGGCTACCCTTCCTTGAGAGCAAACCCTAAACGTGTATAGAGAGCCATGAGAGTCTTAGAAGCTAAAACTTGGAGTAGACTAGTGCATCTCTTGAGGAGAAGAGGAGATCACCCATCAAGGGAGCTAGAGAATCAATGGATCTGGTGTAACTTCGTGCAAGGGCTTGAGTAAGAGGTAAAAGCTTGCACCTTTCTTGTTATTTTGCTTAGATCTTGTAAATATGGAAGAGTAGGGTTTCTTCCACCATTGTTGGGACTTTGTATGCATAAGGTCTCTCTTGAGGCCTAGACTTCAGATCTGGACCTTGTGAGGTCCAGAGAGTCCAAAGATTATAGTTTTGTTTAACCATAGAAGAGTTATTGTGGTTAATCATCCCTGTTAGAGTTATATTGGCATTCTGAGCCTTATATGTCACAACTAGCATTTTGGCTAGGAAATTTCGTCCTCATGTAAGCATTAACTATTGTGAGACTTGTGCTAACACGTTAAAAGTGTACTTTATGGTTCCTAATGGACCATGGAAAGATAATTTTGAAATGTGTTGATAAATTGATACTTGTGATTTTCGAGAAAATGTGACATGTGATTTATTGTGTTTTAAAATGAAAAATTTGGGTTGAAAATTTACGTCGTTACATTAAATTAAAAAAAACCACATACGCACATTGCTATTAACTAAATATGTTAAAAACAAAATAGAAATTACAATGCATTTTATATCCAGTGAACACAGTTATAACAACTCAAAAGAAATTTAAAAATTGCAATTCAAAACCTTATAGATTAAAGTCAAAGTACATTGCTATTAACTAAATCTGTTAAAACCCAAGAATTATGGGTAAATGTGTCAAATTGATAACATCATAATATTGATAATTAAAAACACTGGAGGGTAAATGGTAGTTTTCAATCATCAACTAACGTAGAATTCAAACAGTCTCATAAAAATTCAATTACGTAAGACACACATACATATATACAGTTAATCAAAAGTCATTGTACTTTTCTCATGGGAATTTTATCAAACATGTAGAGTGCAACATCAAATGCAAGGTTAAAAAGACAAAAGTAAAAGATTGAAAAACTAATACTAACATTTATAATCAAGACTATTCATCCATTTAAAGATCACAGTCAAATACAACACTAGTGAGAATCAAAAACCCGAATACAGTTAATAAAATATTAAGAACGTCATATTAAAGAAGGAACATGGATGACGAACGTGATGCTGCAAAGGGTGATGTTGTTCGAACGTGATGTTGCAAAGGGTATGAAGAAAATATAATGTACGAACACCAGCACATGATTTATACAAAACTTTCAACAATGATTATGGAAATGATATCAAATTTCGAATTCTTTGATTATTTAAAATTAAGCGACGATATCCCGTAATCTTGTAGATACGTTTCATATAATAGATGTGAATTGAAAAAATATATGAAATGTGCCAGATAAGAACGTGATTTTAATTAGGAAAGAACGAAATTTACTTTCAAAAATTATGATAAGGTTTAAATAAGTTGACTAGATTCCTTTTATAAATGATATTAACATTAAATCAGTTAGTCACGTTTTCAAATTTAATCAATATTAATTTTATTTTATTTTATTTTAGGATGACATCATCACAATGATCTAAGGATTGGAATTAATCAAGAAAACACAATGAATGATCCTGATTATTGAAAGTGATGTCGTCAACTTTCTCTTTTAATATATATATAGAGAAGAGATGGATGATTGCGCTTCTTTTGTGTTTTATTGTAACTAAACAGTTAATTAAAAATTGTTGGTTTTTGTATAATGGTGCGGTTTTTGTTTAATAGTACGTTTTTGTTTATTAGTGGTAATTTGTTTAATGATTTGTTATTTTTAATAGTGCAAGTTCTATTTTCTGTTGCGATATTTTAGTAAAACGGTTATATTTGTTGGTGTTATACTTTAATAGGGCAGTTTTGTATTTTTTGGTGCTATTGTTTAATACAACGGTTCTTAACTTTTGGTGCGCTTTGTATATTTTACCCGGATATTTTATAAGGCGGTTTGCAACGTTTTCTAATACGGTTGTTGAACCACATCAACAAAGAATGTTATTTTATGATATGATATTTGTTGGTGCAGTTGATACCCACATCAACAAATAATAATAAACACATTATTAAACCTCTTTGTACCAGTGTCAACAAACTTGGAACTTAATTTCTACACCATTAATTAATAAACTTCTAATATATAATATGTTAGAAGTTTGTTATGTTAATTGAACATGGAAAATTGACGAGATTAGGTAAAGTTTCAAAGACTAATGTCACCGTCCAATTAAGACATTTTGGCAACGTTGTGTGGAAAATTAATTGCCGACGGCTATCTAGTCGTACTGCCCAAGTGTTGAAAAATGCATAACCAACCAATCGTTAACTGCATTAATTACTAGTCAAATACACCGAAATTGTTATACGTAAACATTTTCTACCGACGGATGCATTTATACCCGCTTCATCAGGGCGACGTTGGTGGGGTATGCCTCTTCTATAAATTAATGCAAGAGATCCCGCTAGACAATTCATATCCTCCATACCCATCCTTCTTTCTTTGCACTCTGCTCTAGATATTTAGAAATGAGGACAGCAGCATGCACGACAGTTTTTGCAGTAGTAATTCTGGTGTTGAGCTTGACCGGATCCCAGATGGCAACGGCGGCCACATGCTCAGTGACGGAGCTGTCTCCATGTTTGCCGGCGTTCACATCATCATCTGCACCAACTGCGCAGTGCTGCGCGAAGCTGAAACAGCAGAAACCATGTCTGTGTGGGTACATCAGGAACCCAAGCTTGAGATCCTATGTTACGTCTCCTACCGCAAGGAAGGTTGCCAGCACTTGTGGGGTTCCCATTCCCCAGTGCTAAGATGCCATGAAGATAACAGACCTCCCAGTTGCTAATTAGTACAATAGTATTCCCAATGCAGTATCTACCAGTTAATTAAGTTTGTGGTGCTCTGTGTCTCAAGATGCTTGAGGTTTGAAGAGAGCAAGCTGCGTGTGTGTCCAATAGTTTAGGGATGGTCTTCTATTCAGTAGTCACTGGTTCTATACTTATTATAATAAAATGTGGCATTTGCAATGAACTTAGAATCAATGTTTGAATTTGGACTTTGTTTTGTCAAAACAAGAATATTGCCAATGAAATAATAATATATGATAAAAAGAAATTTTAACGAATACAAATTTTGAATGGTTTTAGTATTAAATCAAACTAAAGATAATATACTTCAAGCAAGTCATATTCCTTAAAGCATCTTTCAATGACCCTCCAATAAAGGAGCGTCATAACATTGTCATATCATCTCAAATCACTAAATAACATATAAACATTATATTATGTTATATATACAAAAATTAATCCTCACTGTTTAAAACCTTTTTAAAAGTTCATAAATAGATCCAAGTTATTAATAGTGAAGTTTGTTTGTTTTAGGTTTTTGCCACACCTCTTTTTCCAATTTAACTCTTATGGCCCCTACAGTTTCTTTTCCACGTCTATAGCTCCTGCAGACTCCATGAATCATAAGTGTTTACCACGTGTGTTGTCGCCTTCTAGTCCACATGTTGTATTTCCCTTAACTAAGTTATAAGTCTATATGAGTGCATAATCTCTTATACTTCCTTTTATTTAATGCTTGAACAGACTTGAAGCTATTTCTAGTGTTCTGATTGAATATCTGCTTTACTTTGATGAGACATCTGATATGTTTCATAATTATCCAAGACTTTCAACAAGTGATGGTTAATTTCTTTAGTATGATGTGAGACACATCAATATCATCACAATAATATTTCTATCAAAGTATCATGATCAGAATAATTGGTTGCATAGGTTATTCAGGTATGAGATCTTTCAATATATATAATTTCAATTTATCTTAAAGGTAGAACCTCACATATTATACCAGATATAAAAATTATAACCATCAAATGTTACTATCTATTAAAACTCAACAAGAGAGAGATTTTGCAGGGCGTAAAACTATTCACAGTTATCAACAGAATTTAACAAAGTTTCATTTAGTATCTTCAATATTTAGTCTTTAAAAATTAATACCTTTTATTGTTTCTTAAAACATTAATTTATTAAAGTCTAGGATCCAATTAACAAAACAAGTAAATGGTGACATTTATCCCATAAACTTAATCAAACTCGGCAGGTAGCGATTACCAATTGCATACAATATGTAACTCCTAGATTACAGGATCCTAAACAACTATTTCTTAGCTTGTCATGTTTATCCCATCTATGTCTCGGACCTCTCTTGCTTAGGCGACCTTTATCACATAAGATTCTGATCAAGTCATCCTACTTGAAGCAACTTGTAGCATTGTAACTAACCAGTAACAAGGTGACCCTTTAGAAATTAGAAACTACAAAACTACCTCGAACATCAAAATCCAATCCTAGGCCCAGGTGACCCCGTGATGCTAAAACCCTCAAATGATAATGAGTGTTCTTCAAAAGGACGGCAATGACTTACTTGCATTTTTAGAAAAGGTTTTATATATGTTTTACTATTATAGTTTTTCAAAAACATGGTCTCATGAATATTGCATGCATCTAACAATTCAAGTACCCTTTTGTAAAATTCATATCACTTGTTATGAGGTTCTTTTGGTGCCAAATAAAACTTCATTTTATTTGCCATTAACCGCGATCAATTATAAACTAAAATCCGGTATTTTAAAGTTTAGTCGTAGATCGGTTTTAAAAACCGGTAATAGTCTTAATAAAACTTTATTTTATACTTAAGACTTAGAGGTTTGGATGAGTTATAAAATCACTATTTTAAACTTCCTTTTAACAATCAAAAAACTTATACCTTCATGAATTTGTAGAATAAACTCATTTTATTTTATAAATTCAATTTTATGCATCTTATGATAAAAGTCATATTTTGATAAACCAAAACTTGGGTGATCATAATTATGTTTTAAATCTCATTTAGCATGCATAAAACATAATATCATATATTAAGTTTCGACGAAAAAATAATAACTAGTATTATAGTTTCGACGTAATAACGTTATAAACCGATTTTTAGTCTTTTTAATAAAAACTCTTTATTTATTATAAAGCCATGAAGTTTATATAAAGTTTAAACATCTTTTAAACCATTTCAAATATTTTAAAGTTGGGTATTTATAAGTTTTATAATAAAACTATTTTCATCAAAAAATTGAGTTTTAACCGGTAAAACGTTTTTATAAATATCCATTTATAAACATCTTATGTTATCTTTTAAATATTTTTTACTCAAACTCCAAGTGATATTATCTTATGAAAAAAATGTTATTTGACATGTAAAAACCATTTTAAAACATAACATACATTTAACATAAAATAAACATCACAAGCATGTTTTTTAATGTGTATAAACCAAACAATGTCTAGTAATAATTTTTGTGAGCCATCACAAGAATTATTAAGTCTTTCCTAAAGGACTTAAGGGACACTTCAAAAGGTATTCAAGCTCCCACTTGCCAAGTCAACTCTTGCTAACAAAAGGACTTCAAATCTTCATGTTGTGAAACACTTAAACCATTAAGACTGTAATTAAACTCAAAACCAAAAGTAGAAGCTTGTGGTTGAGATTATGGTCTTAAATGGTTAAGTCTTCTTCAAGGAGGTCATTTCTTCATCTTGTTACATTTAAAAAGAAATACAACTAGTCTAACTAATTTATTACAAGTCAACAAATGAAAAAATACCTATTTATTTATTACATCTTATGAATAAATAAATATCAACCAAACACAACACAAATATCCAAATGGCTTGTTTATACACAACAACATATAAAATATTACAACAAACAACTCTTTGTTTTTTCTAAGGCAATTTTTATATAACCAAAATGCATGAAAAATTGTTATATATAAAAATAAACAATTTTAACCAAGAAGTTGCCAAAGAAGACAAATATGGATTTTTATAATCAAAAGAAATTCATGCTTTTTTTTTCCAAAAACCAAAGATTATCAAACATAAAAAAATCATTCTGACATATAAAAGATGGCTCTGATACCACTGTTGGGTTTTGATACGAAATATAAGTTTGTTTTTCACAAAAACCGACAACGAAAGACTTTAAAAAATAACAACTTTATTTTTAGTTCATAACAAAACCAAATCATCATGGATCCATTTATAGAGGTTAGAATGAAATAAAAGCAACCATAGGATGTTTTATATATAACATTTGAAGCCTTTGAACCCACTTGGTTTTGGGGTGTTGATAAAGATTTAAAGATCAAAGAACATGATCTTCTCTACAAGTATCCACCATCAAGATTAAGGTACTTGGAATGCTAGTTCCTTCTTGTATAAAGTACTTCTTAAGCCTTTAAGTGCTTAACTCAAATAAGCACTAAAGGAGAAGCACTTTGAACCACCAAAGACTTGAATGATCTTCAAAAGAAGGAGAGTTCCAAGCCCTTTTCATGCCCACGGTTTTAGAGAGAAAAAGAGAAGAAGAAGAAGTGTTTCACACACACAAAATTGCAAGCCTCATGCATCTCTTATATAGTCCATGCAAAGTAAGGCCTAACCATTAAAAATCTTAAGTAATTGTAGCCTTTAGAAGTATGGGAGACAAAGGGAGGAAGGTTAACAAGCAACCTCCCATACCATCATCAACTTTCAGCCATGCCTATTAAATAAGAAAGATTCTTTGATTTTTTATAAACTCTAAGTTTATAAAATATAAAATTTTTCTGTAGGTAAAAGACAAAAGAATCCAACTAGTCCAAAATATTGTGCATGACTTATTAATTCATATAATATGAAATAATAACTAGTAATACTCTCTTATAATTATTATTATCACAAAACAATAATTATTCCCTAATTATAATACAAGAATTGATATTATTTATTAATAATCATATTAATAATAAATATACAAAATGTGCCAACTTGATAAATGTGTGACCCTATAGGATCATATATTATTAGCAATATCACTCCATAATGATTCTTGGGCAGATAGATTCAACAAAGCCACCTCGTGGTCTTCCATGCAAGCATCCCAAAGCCAACTAGGATACTAAATATAAATGTCAGGGTCCAGATCCTGGTCTTGCATATAGATTGTCGGGAGCCATATCCGGGTCTGTCATATAATTGCCAAGGGTCACCACCTAGTTTGCTTACATGGTATAGTGAGAAGACTCACCTGACTCACAAAGTCGAATATAACTCAGCTCAATGACATGCTGTCCACACCTATCAGATCTCCCCTAGCCAAGGAATGGGCTCTAAACAACACCTAAAAACCCACAAAAGGTAAACCCTTAGTCTACCTTCTAAAGATAGAAATTTGACCAAAAGTCAACCCATGCCAAAATTCAATGGTCAAAGTCAAAGTCAACAGCCATCAATGTCAACCATTGATCCTCACGTCGTGACCAGCCCTTGATCACGTCGTGAGAGCATACCCGACCCGATTCCAACTGGACTCGCTCCAACTCAGCCAAATCAATCACGTGCAACCTATTAGGCAAACCTCACGATGTGAACATTCCTCTGTCACGTCGTGAGCACCAAAAGACATAACAGATGCGGGCTCCTTTCATGGTCATGTCGTGACACCCTTAGCGTCACGTCATAACTACAGTCTGGAGAATATATCTAAAGATTAGGGCACATGCAACCTAATAAGGATCTATGTCTTTCATATATAGGTAATATACTTCGAACTATCTATCTACAATAGTTTTCCTATGAAAAACTAATTCATAAGGATAAAGACTTACCTTGAAGATTGTTATAACAAAATATATTGAATTCTTTCTTCAAAAACTGAGAGAACCCCTCTCTAAAATTACATCATATTACTCCAAAACATGCTACATGCATATTCATAAACAATATCTTACATTGATAGTTTAATTACAAAAGACTGGATACAAACTGACTAAGTTTTAGTATAGTACACAACTACCCAGGAAATTATAATTTTATACATACACGATCACTAAAAACAAAAGTAATATTATTAACTATTCTAAATCTTCCAACAGTATGTGTCTATACTGGATCCTTATTACCTGCAATAGTTAAACACTGAGAGGGATAAGCGGTGACGCTTAGTGAGTTCAAAAATAGATACAATATAACGTTATGCCATATATATATACCAATATGACAAAAGCAAAGAGAAACAAAAGAACAACAAAGGCATATGTGAATCATGTGACAAGCTTTTCATATCAACAAATGATCTGATTCAAAGATTTACAATCAATGAGATACAACAATTTGAACTTGATATACATCAATAAGACTTTAGCCCAAGTGGAACAGAAAACAAACAATTTCTGAATAAACATTTTGCTAGAATTTACCAGCTTTCAGCCCTATCCAACATTCTGCCAGTGCCAAAATGATGCTTACTCATTCACTTCATGGTCAAAGGCTACATACCAATACCCAAGTGATGCTTAGTCATTCACTTCGTGGTCAAAGGTATAACTCATTTTCATAAAAACACGGGAAAGCATATTGCACATATAACACATAACATACAATTGTTCCTATAATTTGAACTCAGCGTGAAATAATCGAAGGTTAAAATAGTAATCCGGGAGGATTCGCACCCTTTATATAGGGCCGAAGAATCTCGGATCCGGAGGGAAGAGGAGGGCACGTGTCGGATGCGAGGCGAGGCAGGTGGCGAGTCCGAGACCCGAGACACGAGTGCAACACGCGGCGCTTCGCGATTGGACCTCCGCTTCGGATGCGAGGAGGGTATGACGCGCGTTAGATGACTCACCGGTATCGGACACGGAACAGGCTCGCGTGTGAGGGTGACGTGGCCGAACCCTGGCCATGTGAAATTTCTCGGTTCTTGTGATTTCTCGGATTTTGTGTCCCGAACTTCAAAAATCCATAACTTTCGCATACGAGCTTCGTTTTCGATGTTCTTTATATGCACGCGTAGTTGAAATTATGCTCTACAACTTTCGTTTAGACTCCGTCGGCTAATTTTGATTTATTATTATTATTATATTTTTAATAGGCCGGGACAGGAAAAGTCCGTTAAAAATTCATAACTTCTTCATCCGACGTCCGTTTTAGTCTGTCTTTTTACCGTTGTACTACTATTGACTAGACCTTCGATTCTCGTTTAGGTTGTGTCGGCTAAAAATCACTCAATCTTTATTTCGAGTTTTTAGCTGTCCACTACTATACCGAAACTTAGAAAAATCACAACTTCCTCATACGACGTAAGATTTTGACGTTCTTTTTATGAAAATTCTCGGTTTAACGAGTACTACGACTTTCATTTAGATCACTAAGGCTAAAAAGTAGTTTATCGAAAACTCACTTTTTACGCTAAATAGTGTTTGCCGGTTTTGTCGCGGATCTTCGATTGGTCATAACTTCTTCGTTATAACTCAGATTTTGATGAGGTTTTTTGCCTAAATGTTTCTAACGAATTTATCTACAACTTTGAATAATAAAATTTTACTTATTTCAAATTTTATATTTTCGTTAAATTTCAATATTTGACTTTTGATTGGAATCTCATAAGACTTCCAATACATTTCGAGTGATTCTAAACATAGTTTTACTTCAAATCTCGTAAAAACTATCTTGTTAGAACTCAATGCTCAAAAACATATAATATTATTCATTTTAAGCTAATAAGCTTTACAAAACACGATAATCGAACAAGGTTATTAACGTGTATGTTACAAAAACTTTTGGCAACAAGCACCACAAATGCCGTACCTCTGATTGTTCACACCCGAACCTTAGCAACCAAGGAACTTGAAGAGAGAGAGGAGAAGAGTAGGGTTTTCGGCAAGATCTTCTTTTTTGGGAAGGAGTCACGAAAATATGAAAAGTATGGACCTTTATATAGCTGAGTTAGCTTAGTGTCAACGCTACGGTTTAAGGAGGAAACCCTAATCCCTTTTCTTGGTGACTAATCAGTTTATCCCCTCCTTATTCAAGGGCTTGGGTGAAAACTCCTTGGGCTGGCCCAGGTGATTTTCGTCCACCTCATTCAATGAGGTCCATGGGCTCCTTTCATCAACTTTTAATAAATAACCAAATAGACCCTGGACTTTTAATTAATCCAATTAATCCCAAAATTAATTCCAATTAATTTATGATTAATTATTAATTAAATATTACTATGAATATACTATTTTCATAATATATTAACAATTTATTTATTCTGATTTCTAATTAATTTATTAACCATATAATAAATTAATAAACCAGTCTCTCTCTCTAAAAGTCATCCTATTCAATTGTTAGGTTTGATGGCAACCCAAAAGGACTGTGCTACCATCAATTCAAGTTTATACCAATTATAGTTAATGTCTTAGACGCCTAATCCAACAGTCTCCGACTTAGATAAGTTTGTAACTATAAATGCCAGTATAACTGCCGAATTCATCAGCAAATTGTAGCTACCAAAAGTTGTTGTCGAACTTTGACCCTGTTAGTTACGTGTCCTAAGATAAGTGATCAAATATTCCTTCGTTCTTCAAGATATCATATGGACACAAGACATGGATTGAAATCAATCTCATTCTCCAAAACTCTATTTCCTGATTTCCCTATTTATGACGACTGAATTCAGACTGCTAATTGAACACATCAATTTAGTCTGGGCCCGACCAAGCACTTCAGCTGTCGACATCAAATCATCGAGGGCCCCAAAGATATTGCTTTTCCCGTTAGTGCAAATGGAACGAATAAACTTTGACTTATATGCTTGTACTATTTACTCATCAAATCTTACACAACATTATATTTTGTAACATCAAGTTACTGATGTGTTACGTATTATGAATGCACAATTGAATTGTAAACCATAACTCATATATCTCCGTTTCAAGAATATATAAGATATTATCGTCTTAAAATTACTCGTGATAAAATCCATGAAGTAATTATTTGAGCGTGGGTTTATCCAATACTTAAAATCACCTTTACTAAGTACTCATGAACATTGCAGCAAAACATTTGCTTTGTCTAATCTCCATAGACAATCTACGATTCAATTCATGACAGTCTCAATTTGCTACTTCCAAAAGTACGAGTGACTGTGGAATTTCGAATAATCAAATAATTCAGGAAGTAAAACATGAAAAGTGAAACACAATAATAACCTAATTAACTATGGTCTCAAAACTATTGAATATAAATAAAACTCTTATTATTTAATCACCATATTAATTAAGACTTTATTCATTATATAATGTTTCAAGTAATTAACTAACCACTTGAATTAAACATCAGCCATGCCATGTTATGAACATGCATACTATGCCTCTCTATTGTCCTTCCTTTGTGAACAGATCGACTGGACACTATTCCAATGATGCTCATTTCACAATTCCAAATTCTTGCCACTACAAAAAGTGTCAGAATTCCAACCTTACATGCATTGTCCTTTTGTGACATCGAGGCTTCAATGTGATAGAGACTTAGCCAACGATATCATAAAATGTTCCATTAGAACTTTGTTACTAAAAACAATTCCATGTTAATGAAGTCTCAAATTCAAGGTACACTCCTTGAACACCTTCCTTGCATTAAAGTTCCCAACTCACATGTAGATTTTAATAATCTACTCCCAATATGGAAACATTTCGATATTCCCATATGACCATCAATTTTGAATAAGAATTACCTCCATCCAGAATTATGTCAATATGGTCCTTCCAAACAATATTATACTTCCAACTGTCCACAAGCAACCAAATCCTTTGGTAACCCTCAGAATGTTCTTGATAGTTGTTCAACAACTTTAGTCACACAAAGTTCTAATTCTTTTTCCCTTCTTAATGCCCAAGGCATTTGGAAAAATTAGAACAAGTGAATATTATAACATATGTAATCTATCCTATATCCAAAGCATATGGGACTTGATTCATTATGTCGTACATAAGGACCTGATATCTGTTCAGTCTCTAGCTATAATATTTCCATATATCGAGTTTCCTATGTTGAATCATTTCATAATGATATTCATATATGTCCAAGACTAAGCTCTTTTAAATCCTTCAATCTAAACTTTTAGATTTGAAACGAAGTATGAGTGCCCTCTCCCTTAAGTCTATCATAGAGAAATAATTCCCAAACTTTGCAACTTGCAAATTTGTAAACTTTGTTTCCAACAAATAGTATTGCCAACTTGCAACACTTAGCATAACAATTACGCTCCCACTAACTTTGACATGTACCCATAAATCAACTGGACTTCTA
This sequence comes from Lactuca virosa, assembly GCF_052849685.1. Taxonomy (NCBI): domain Eukaryota; kingdom Viridiplantae; phylum Streptophyta; class Magnoliopsida; order Asterales; family Asteraceae; genus Lactuca; species Lactuca virosa. The sequence goes on along the minus strand of NC_136433.1, from coordinate 302,150,156 downwards.
GAAATCTATACTCTTGACTTTCTTACTAAAATGCAGATTTATGATACGTGATGCTTCGATAAGTCTTCAACTAGACTTCTCAAGCTTATACACCTTCATTAGATAGCATATGTGTGTGTGTTCAAACCGTTCAGAACTTATAGCCATATGTCCTGAAAGTTCAAACAATTCCTTGCAATTTCTCAGAATTCAAACTATGAAAAGGGATGCCGTAATCATATTACGAATTTGAGAATGAAAATAACACAACTACTAATTATAATGATATTTATCAGATCTTTAAAATCTACTAGAGAAAGTGTTTCCTCACAATTATACTCATGAATTAGAGTGAAACCTTTTGCCACCTAGATTTTATGGTGTACATGTTCCCATCTATGTGAATCTATCATTTCCAACCCAAAATCATAAGATAAGGTTTATGACAAAACCAACATCAAATTTAGCTTTCCTATCATGGACTGAACTTCGCTTATTTTAAATTTCTTTCCTTCTGCTAGCACAAGGGCCTACAAGTGCTTCTATGTTGTTAAGCAGCTCACCCATATTGATCAATGTAATTTCACTGACCAACGTGCTTTGCCTTTTTGCAGTCAAATGAGAACTATATAAACTTTTGGCAGCAACCACCACAAGTGTCATGCCTCTGATGGTTCACACCGGAACCTTATAAACCAAGGAACTTGAAGAGAGAGAGAGAGAGAGAGAGAGAGAGAGAGAGGGGAGAAGAGTAGGATTTTCGGCCAGATCTTCTTTTTGGGGAAGGAGTCATGAAAATATGAAAGGTATGGCCCTTTATATAGTTGAGTTAGCTTAGTGCGAAAGCTACAGTTTAAGGAGGAAACCCTAATCCCTTTGCTTGGTGACCAAGCAGCCCATTCCCCCCTTATTCAAGGGCTTGGGCGAAAACTCATTGGGCTTGCCCAAGTGCTTTTCGTCCATATCATTCAATGAGGTCCACGGGCTCCTTTCCTCAACTTTCAATAAATAACCAAATAGACCATGCACTTTTAATTAATCCAATTAATCCCAAAATTAATTCCAATTAATTTCTGATTAATTTAAATTATTAACTAAATATTACTATTAATACATTATTCTCATTATATATTAACAAATTATTTATTCTAATTTCTAATTAATTTATTAACTATATAATAAATTAATAAATCAGTCTCTCTCTAAAAGTTATCATATTCAATTGCCAGGTTTAAGGGCAACCGAAAAGGACTATGCTACCATCAATTCAAGTTTATACCAATTATAGTTAATGGCTTAGACACCGAATCCAACATTTTTCAGCAACACCAGATGACTCAGACAATTATTCATAAACCCCAATTAGGACTACCCAATGAAGAGTATCCATCACTACTCTGCCCGAAATCCGAAAACATAATACCATGTCTGACCTCTAGATAGAAAAATCATTCCGAAATACTACCATAATGACTCCACTCCGAAACCTGGATCATCAAACTCCTCTGATCCTGAGCTATCTTGCTATTAACTGGAAAACAGAACCCGTAGGCATTCGCCGACGCCGATACACTTGCACCCGAAAACAAGGGCGACTCCCAACACGAGTCCCAAGCATTGGTGCCATACCAACATAAAATCACATCATGCTAACCAAACATTCACATTTTAATCTATCCGAGATCTCCCGGGTTCCGAGCTAACCTTATACTTAACTGGAGTGCAGAATCCCCAACCAATTGGTGAAGCTGATATCCTCTCACACAATCGTACCATGTGGCTCCCACCATGAGTCTAATTGACCAAGGTTATCCTAGCCTATTTTCCAACACGGCGCTTGTAACACCGTAATTTTTCAAACAAATTTTCATTTTAAAATCGCATATTTTTCGTAACATATTGTATAGAAATCTCGTTCATTCAATTTACAAAACACAACTCCATTAATAAGCCAGGATCCTCAAAACATGACTCTTTCTCTGGTGTGTACAATCAAGCCGGTGCCTTCCCGCGATCCTCTGAGATACCTGAAACACATAACACATAACACGGTAAGCACGAAGCTTAGTGAGTTCCCCAAAATACCACATACAACACATACGCCACTCGAGGCTATAATACGACCCTCCGGTCGATGTGTCTCAGCGGGACCCTCCAGTCCCGTAGCTCGTTGGACCCTCTGGTCCGGTCATAGCTCGTCGGACCCTTCGGTCCAGTCTGTGTCGTTGGACCCTTCGGTCCGGTCTATATCGTTAGGTCCTCCGACCCGGTCTATATCGTTGGGCCCTCCGGCCCGGTCTGTTCAACACATAGCATACATATAACACAATGCACATACTCTCATATATACACATAGCATACAAGACCCTCTGGTCTACACATAAATACCACTCTAGGTAATGTATAGTGAGAAGACTCACCTGACCAGCAGCAAGTAAAGACCCCGCTCCCGAATCTCGAACTAGCCTCCACCTAACACAAGGGATGAATATCTCTAAGTGATACTCTAATCACAACTCTAATGACTGAAGGCTATTCTTCCTCTCTTTAACTTTTTGAAGTGGATAAAAGACCATTTTACCCCTCCATGGTCTCTACTACTTATGTTGACCAAAGCCCCAAAGTCAACAGAAGTCAAACTCGAGTCAACAGTCCATGTTTGACCCGACTCGCCGAGTGCACCCTTGCGACTCGTCGAGTCCACTTACTTTCCTCAGAAATGTCGTGACAGTCCAGCTCAGCTCGTCGAGTTGACCCCCAACTCATCGAGCTATCGCCTGATTCGGTTCCTCGGGACAAACCCTAACCAACTCGTCGAGTCGGCTCATCGACTCGGCAAGTTCATTCAGACCAAATGTTCATTCATACGATTTAAGGCAGTACCATCACCCCAAACACTAGATCTACCATCCTGAGGGTCGATTGTCACGTAAAGCTGCAAGCTTTACGTTTAAACATGGCATATAAAGCTCATAATGCCAATATAACTCTAACAAGGATGATTAACCACAATAACTCTTCTATGGTTAACTAAAGCTATAATCTTTGGAATCTCTGGACCTCACAAGGTCCAGATCTGAAGTCTAGGCCTCATGAGAGACCTTATGCATCCAAAGTCCCAACAATGGTGGAAGAACCCCTAATCTTCCATATCCACAAGATCTAAGCAAAATAACAAGAAAGGTGCAAGCTTTAACCTCATACAGCAGTCCCATGTGAAGAAATGTTAGATCCACAGCCCCCATCTCGTTCCTTGCTTGAATCATGCTCTTTTCCTTCCATAAAACCCACCAAAATACTTGATTTCATCATAAGAACTCTCCCATGGCTCCAATGGCGATTTAGGGTTTCTCACAGGAGATATGAGGCGCATCCAAGGTCATAAGTTCATTTAAATAGGCTCCAACCCCGAAACTTAGGGTTTTCTCCGCCGAGTACCTACTCGGCGAGTCCATTCTTGGACTCGTCGAGTCCGCTCATTAAATCCCCGCGATCACTCGACGTGACTCGGCGAGTCAGACCTTCGACTCGTCGAGCCCCTCCAAAATCTTCAAAATTGAAACACGAACTATCATACCCGAAATTCCGGATGTTACAAATCTCCCCCACTTGAATTAGATTTCGCCCTCGAAATCGCTCCTCCACAACATACCGATCTAATCCAATAACCGAACAACACCATCGAAGGGATCTCGTACCACACAGCTATCTTCCTCGTTGGGCACCTGAACCCAAACATGAACTCCTCCCTGGAAAAGGACAGACCCATCTGCCACTATGCTACCTCTTCGGACTCTCAAGAATCTGGGACTCTAGTAGCCTGACACACAGCCAGACCGCCCTTTCCAGATGTCACCACGTTATTCGCTCCTCGAATAACAAACCCCGATAGCTCACTGCCCCTCTGATTCTCTAGTGGGGATCGATAAAACAAGTCCATGCCCAAAACTGGCTACCAATCACTCGTCCCAGACATGATAAACAATCCAGATCATATACCAAGGAATGGAAGGATCACATCACACCAGGGACTCATCCACTGAACTGCAATCAAACCCCAGCTCCCTTTTCCAAATCCCGGTGAACACTGAGCACCAGGTCATCTCCCGACCTAGCAGTTGAACCTCCAAGGGTTACCCATTGCATACCTCAACATGTCTCACTGACTTCCTTCCCACACTATCTATCTCGGCCTAGTGTGACACACAAGTCACGAAGTTCGCTTTTCCTCAAGCGAATACGGAATTCGTTTCACCCTCGACCCTTGTCGTCTAATACTCATTAGTTCCATACGTTTCGCGGTTTTCTCACACCAACGAATTGACCCACTCAGGTCTAAGGCACTAGATGGAAGCAATACCCCCTTCCAAATGAAAGTCAGCTCTGAATCCGGAATCTCATTCTGCCTACTCAACGCACTACCAGAGCCAAACTCAAACTCGAGAGTTTGGTCTGACCCAGAGCTGGAACCACTCGCCCCAATGAACCACTCAACTCATGACTCATGACCCGCAACCCATGCGAACCTCGCTGGTCCACTTCCCTTTTGGCCACGAAAACCACTACTCAATTCAGATTATAACGACTTCCGACAAACATGGAGACCCCAGTCTCACCCCTGGTTCGACCCCAGGCTTCCACAAACTCAAATATTAGGGCTACCCAAGCCTAAAACTCTTCTGCGTCAAGCTCTGATCAGAGAGCACTTCATCACATCATTCTCTCGCTGACTAGTGGGTACTACGGCTCCCCGCAGTATCACCACGACCTCTCACTGAATAGTGAGTACTACGGCTCCCCGTAGCGTCACCACAACCTCTCACTGAATAGTGAGTACTACGGCTCCCCGTAGCATCACCACGACCTCTCACTGAATAGTGAGTACTACGGCTCCCTGTAGCATCACCACGACATCTCACTGAATAGTGAGTACTACGGCTCCCCGTAGCATCACCACGACCTCTCACTGAATAGTGAGTACTACGGCTCCCCGTAGCATCACCACGACCTCTCACTGAATAGTGAGTACTACGGCTCCCCGTAGCATCACCACGACCTCTCACTGAATAGTGAGTACTACGACTCCCCGTAGCATCACCACAACCTCTCTGCACCGACTCATTGAAACTGCAGCTCCCCGCAGTCTTACCGTACTTACTCTTACCACTTCACAATCTCATCCTCAGGTTGACATCATACTGCGATCATTAACTCATGCTCTGCGGCCCAGCATAGATAGGTACACACACCCATCCAGGCTAAGCATCACTACTTCGGACGACCACCGTCGTGACAAAACCTCTTTTTCTCGCTGCAATTCACATTCTCAAATAAATCCATTTGATGTCAATTGGCTGAAGGGTCCCCACGGGAACCATAGACACTTGATACACCACTTGTCGTTTCAAACTCAAAACTCAAAATAATCCGAGATTTAGGACATTAAACTCGGATACCCCGGAATACCATCACAACGCCTCGCAGTGTCTTGACTCTACCACTGATCTCATACTCATGGCATCATACTCAGATACCGCATTGCTTCCTCGGAACCTCACAACCGGTCTTTCTCTCGTGCCACTTGTAACCCTGGAATACTCCATCCCCCAATTTAAAACACGGAGAAATTGCCAACGACTCAGAACACGAAGTTGATAATCCGAAACTTCCTTCTCTATTGCTCAAAACTCATGCAAGAATACTCATAACGACCCTGAAGTTGGTTGCCCAATCAACTTCTTCCCTTCCCATACTGCATATAATACCCCATACTCTGAACCAGAAATTCTCAACCGCCGAACTAACCTCACAAGCCAACCACCTCGAATTCACCATTTTAACCTCGAGGGATTCCTAACCACTACAAGGTCTCCGACCAACGGCCACTTGCCGTGGAGACACTCATCCTTTCTCAAACACGTACCACATGCACTATCTCACTCTGTACCTCTCCTTGACCACCGATAACCCTGGTCTCAGGAATCCGCATCGCAGGCCTCTCTATCCAGTTCTCTAATTGCTCTTGAACAAATCTCAGATCTCCTCAAAAGTACCCGGTTCTCCCCCACTCAGGGTTCGAACCATCACCAATTGGTTCGCCAACAATCTAACCCACAGACTGTTTTTTACCAGTAACCTCGCACCTACCCTTGGAAGGTGATACGCAATGCTCAATGATCTCCCCGATGGAGATCGAGCAATTCCAATTACCCCGAATCTCCGATGAAATCCTCAGAAACTTCTCATCATGACTACCTCTAGTCATTCAGAATCTCGTACCATCGCACTACCGGATATCTCAACTGTCCAGTCGTAACACTGACTCTCAGTCTGAAAATAACGAACTAACATATTCCTCATCCTCGACTCTTCAACCAACGTTCCATCACGTGGGTTGTAATAAGAGTGGAGTCCTCATTACCACACTCGATACTCATCATAGACAATAAGAGCCACCGCCCCAATATCCTCTTCTTGATCGTCTGTCGCTGCAGCTAATACATGCCCTACTATGCTCAAATAGTGTGTATCCTTGTCCTTAACCATCTCAGTCCCCGCTGACAACCTGCTCATGCTCTAACATTACCTTTTGGCAGACATACTGCCCAAATACTCTGATGGAAGGTCGCCATCAATGCTAACCCGTAGGGTTCTACCCCCAAGCTCGGAAACCGAATTCTCAACACCTCTTATGTTTCCCACAGGAAACGGAAATAATACCATCCATGTCACAGAAGGTGACATCTCCACTATCGGCTGATTGCTCAACTCATGCCGCAATCCTCTATAACCGCCATCTCTACTCATCCTTGAGCCTTGCGACTTCATCTGCCATCTCACCAAAAATCCCTCGGAGCTAACTCGATTTCCCTCTCAAGGGATGCTCCACTATACTCGTTCATCATGGCCCTCTACTCTTTCACATCTGATATTAGTCTAACCAATCACAACGGAATAACTGGTAGAACCAGTAACACTAACCGCCACGGGTCATGGTACTCGAACCATGTGGCCACCTCTCGATCTGCTATGAATCATGGTACCCGAACCATGTTATCTCTTCTCAATCCGCTACGAATCATGGTACTCGACCCATGACATCACCTCTCGATCTGCTACAAATCATGGTACTCGAACCATGAAATCACCTCTCGATCTGCTACAAATCATGGTACTCGAACCATGAAATCACCTCTCGATCTGCAACTTAAAACCTCCGGAATGTTCTCTGTATCGAGTATGGGTCCTCTGCTTTCAGTAGTACGGGCCCATACTACCTGCCACATCTACCCATACTTTCCACACGGACCATCCCCGAGTCCTTAAGTAGCTGCTCGACCTTCTCAATCACCAACCCCGTCATGCGTGTTCGCTCCTCTGCGAAGTATCCAACTCTGTCAGTGTACTCATCTGACTAGAGTTACCCTTCCCTAGGCTCTTCCTAGGTTCTCACACTTCTCCGCCATCAGCTGCTGAAGAACTCCTTATGATGCCAGCCATCTACCTCCTGAATATCGTCATATTCACTTAGTAGCTGACTCTCATCATCAAGAGTTCCACAAAGCACGAAGCAAGCAGCATTCGGGCATCAAATAATCTCTACCAACATGTAAAACCACTCTAGGTCATTACCCACTTGCTCTCCTCATACTCTAAGGATACCACCGAACGCAAGCAACTTTACCCCACGCGGGCATCTGGCTACTCTCTCAGTAGACTCCTCAAATGCTCATCTAGGTATCTCTCCTAGGTTACTCCTCTACTCAAATCCCTCTTTAGAGGATTCCTGCTGGATACTCTTACTCAACACATGCTCGAAAGCACATCACAGATAACAATAACTCCTAGTCCAAGGCATCACAAATCAGGCCACTCTAGTCCTAACATATGAAATACCTAGCCTATCTCTAGCATGCATAATATCTCATAGCATATCTCATAAATATCTCATAATACAAACGTAAGGGTATTTTGGAAAATCACCGTTCGGGCTCTGGCTGATTGTACACACTGCTCCAACTCGTATTCTTTTAGAAACTCTTGCTCGTTTTAGAAAAATCATTTCCTTGAAATTTTTTCTCAAAACCTCAGTTTGAGTCCAGATCTACCCTAAGGTGCATCCGAATCCCTCAAACCAAGGCTCTGATACGAACTTGTAACACCGTAATTTTTCAAACAAATTTTCATTTTAAAATCGCATATTTTTCGTAACATATTGTATAGAAATCTCGTTCATTCAATTTACAAAACACAACTCCATTAATAAGCCAGGATCCTCAAAACATGACTCTTTCTCTGGTGTGTACAATCAAGCCGGTGCCTTCCCGCGATCCTCTGAGATACCTGAAACACATAACACATAACACGGTAAGCACGAAGCTTAGTGAGTTCCCCAAAATACCACATACAACACATACGCCACTCGAGGCTATAATACGACCCTTCGGTCGATGTGTCTCAGCGGGACCCTCCAGTCCCGTAGCTCGTTGGACCCTCTGGTCCGGTCATAGCTCGTCGGACCCTTCGGTCCAGTCTGTGTCGTTGGACCCTTCGGTCCGGTCTATATCGTTGGGTCCTCCGACCCGGTCTATATCGTTGGGCCCTCCGGCCCGGTCTGTTCAACACATAGCATACATATAACACAATGCACATAATCTCATATATACACATAGCATACAAGACCCTCTGGTCTACACATAAATACCACTCTAGGTAATGTATAGTGAGAAGACTCACCTGACCAACAACAAGTAAAGACCCCGCTCCCGAATCTCGAACTAGCCTCCACCTAACACAAGGGATGAATATCTCTAAGTGATACTCTAATCACAACTCTAATGACCGAAGGCTATTCTTCCTCTCTTTAACTTTTTGAAGTGGATAAAAGACCATTTTACCCCTCCATGGTCTCTACTACTTATGTTGATCAAAGCCCCAAAGTCAACAGAAGTCAAACTCGAGTCAACAGTCCATGTTTGACCCGACTCGCCGAGTGCACCCTTGCGACTCGTCGAGTCCACTTACTTTCCTCAGAAATCTCGTGACAGTCCAGCTCAGCTCGTCGAGTTGACCCCCAACTCGTCGAGCTATCGCCTGATTCGGTTCCTCGGGACAAACCCTAACCAACTCGTCGAGTCGGCTCATCGACTCGGCAAGTTCATTCAGACCAAATGTTCATTCATACGATTTAAGGCAGATCCATCACCCCAAACACTAGATCTACCATCCTGAGGGTCGATTGTCACGTAAAGCTGCAAGCTTTACGTTTAAACATGGCATATAAAGCTCATAATGCCAATATAACTCTAACAAGGATGATTAACCACAATAACTCTTCTATGGTTAACTAAAGCTATAATCTTTGGACTCTCTGGACCTCACAAGGTCCAGATCTGAAGTCTAGGCCTCATGAGAGACCTTATGCATACAAAGTCCCAACAATGGTGGAAGAAACCCTAATCTTCCATATCCACAAGATCTAAGCAAAATAACAAGAAAGGTGCAAGCTTTAGCCTCATACAGCAGTCCCATGTGAAGAAATGCTAGATCCACAGCCCCCATCTCGTTCCTTGCTTGAATCATGCTCTTTTCCTTCCATAAAACCCACCAAAATACTTGATTTCAGCATAAGAACTCTCTCATGGCTCCAATGGCGATTTAGGGTTTCTCACAGGAGATATGAGGCGCATCCAAGGTCATAAGTTCATTTAAATAGGCTCCAACCCCGGAACTTAGGGTTTTCTCCGCCCAGTACCTACTCGGCGAGTCCATTCTTGGACTCGTCGAGTCCGCTCATTAAATCCCCACGATCACTCGACGTGACTCGGCGAGTCAGACCTTCGACTCGTCGAGCCCCTCCAAAATCTTCAAAATTGAAACACAAACTATCATACCCGAAATTCCGGATGTTACAGCGCCAACAACCCTCCTGATCGAACCATGGACGACATAACGCACCATCACATGAACATTAGCTAGTCCAATTCACTCCAGATGAATGCTACCAGCCCATCCATAGTCTTACATCACACCTGGCCCCAAGTCGGCCTACAACCTTTCTCAATCTCATGAATGTTGTGGCCGTCCCACAATCTCACCACCCTTCCTGCAATGGTCAAGCTCAACCTAGTGAATGCTACAAGCCAAATTGCAGACTTACAACACTCCCACAACTACCCATTGACCTAGTGAATGCTACGAGCCACCCCACAGTCTTACAACACTTCCACAACCACCTACCATCATAGTGAATGTTATGGGACACCCCAAAATCTTACAAAAACTCTACCCTGCCATGGGCCAAACCCATGTTCTTGCCAATCATCACATGAATACCTTTCCAAAATCAACAAAAGCCGAAAACTGAACTTGATAAGCCCGACCAGGCATTCGGTTCGTGCTTCGAACCCTAAAGCCTTCATCAGACAAGAACAGGAAGAGAGGTCCTAAGACAACCCTAAACCTGAGCCTAACCACAAACCCATGATGCGCTACTATTGATGCTCCATGTTCTCGGACAAGATAATCTGAATCCCCATCATTTGCTTCCCTGATAATAACTGAGCACTGAACATAATCACTTGCATAAGCCTCAACTTAAACCACATCCATAACTCGCTATCCACTTGACCCTGGATAGAAAACTTCTCGTTGACTTGCATTTTGATATATTCCTATTAATCCCAAGCGATTTCCCCCCACTTGGAATCATCTACACCCTATCAACCTTGCAACCATTCAAATTTCCAAACCGTTTATAATTTCACCACTCGAGTCCGCCACACACCTAAGCTTTGTAAACATTAACATTTCATGCCCAGACGAACTAGTGTATACACATCATAGAATACGGATGAATCCGCTCCACCATCCTAACAAAAACCTGTTATCTCCAAGCACCTTCCACCGATACCACTCAAAAATCCTCGAGCGACTTCAACGAATGACGAAGAACGAATAACCCAACTATCGAAAAAAATAGATAACCAAGCTAACGAACCACTTACTACAGAGATATACCCACTTGAACAACCAACAACCACTCCCTAAAGGTGTGAATATGACAACAATTAACCTTACACCCTCGATTTGACCAATCCAAAAACATATCGGACTCGACCCCTGGGGACAATCCTTGCTGAAATGAGCAAAACCCTTCGAACTTGTAGCAACCCATACCTCTAGATCGACATACCCCATCGTGTCGTTTCTCGCACTTGTCGCAAAGGCACTAGCCTTGTCGTCTACTAACTAGCAAATCAAAAATCTTGGGATTCTTCGTTGAGCCCTCCGCTACCTGAGTTTGAACCAACTTCTTCTTTTTTAGAAGCTCCAAATCAATATCCCATTCCTGGGCTCTATCGATCATGTCCTCCAAGGTCCTACAGTTGGACGTGCTCACAAATTCTCGAATATGATCCCATAGCATGTAATGATATCTCGTTTTATTCATCTTCGCATCTGAAGCATATTAAGGAATTAGCAAAGCCCTCTCCATAAACTTGGCGGTGATCTCCGTTGTCTACGGAAGGTCCTAAAACTCCCTCGCCAACCGTTGCACCTCATTTTCCGATGCAAACTTAGACCTGAACCTTGCTACAAAATCATCCGAAGACATGGACGCCACGGCCACCGATCCCAAAGCATTCCCAACGTCCTCCCACCAGTCCCGAGCTCGGTCCCTTAGAAGGAAATATGAAAATCAGACCTTCGACCCCCCTGGGGCAGAAGCTCATCTGTTGAGCATTCTCCATGTCATCGATCCATCATCGGCTAGCAATAGGGTCCTTCGCCCCAAAGAACTCTAGGGATCCACAAGCCTTGAACTCCCGAAAAGGGAGAGTTCGAGCCCCTAATTTTCCTACTACAATCTCAGCCCAAAAATCCCCAAGACGCTCGTCCAGGAGCTCCATGATCTCCTCCTTGATGGTACCAAACATCACAGGAGTCGCATCCAAAATACTGCTAGTGATCTCAGATGAAATGAACTCGCGAATCCGCTCATTAATCATATCAACACCAGCGCCTGAGCCTGAACCAGAACCTGAACCTCCTCCGCGATTGCTCATCACCATACAGAAAAGCCACCATACAAATGATCAGAACATACCCGAAGAACTCCTCATTCTAGAGGCTTCCTAGAATCCTCATGATTTTCCTCGATTCGAGTCCGGATCATGTGCTTTAAGTAGTATGGGCCATATACTACCTTCCGCACCTATCCATACTTTTCCTCAAGAATCATCCTGAATCCTCCAAGTCACCTTCACACTGATACTCAAAATACCCGCTACAAAGCATGCCGACCAAAATAAAGCACTTTCTAGGCTATTCTAGGATCCCTCATCTCACCCTGCCATCAACTGCTGAAGAACTCCTACCAATGTCAATTACCTACTTCATGAATACAATTACATACAAAAAATCTTAAATAATCCTTTGACTAAAAGACTCAACCCTACAACGGTTGGACTCAAACAAGAGTTGTGCAATAGGGCCAAATCAATCACTTTAAGATAACTTAACCTTCGCAACATGGAACTTAACATATTCATGTAATAATTAACTTACATTAATATGAGTCCTGCAAAGCACAAAGCAAGCAACATTCAAGCAAAAAAATATATATGCCATCAAAAATAAACATAAATCTTTCCTAATAGGCATCTCTCCTAATAGGCATTCTAGCATGCAACTCTAAACATATCCTTATGACACATTCAGCATGCAAAACATATAACATATCAACATGTATGGGTATTCTGGGAATCATTTACTTGAGCTCAGCTGATTACACACATCACACACCTTTTTCTTTATAAAAAGCTTTTTAGAAAACTTATTTTCTTTTAGAAAGAGTATCAATTCCTTAGTTTAAGCTCAGACACACCTGAGAGTGTGCCTAAATCCCTCAAACCAAGGCTCTAAAACCAAATTGTAACATCCCAAAAATACCAATAAAAGTTTTCATTTAAAACCATTAATTTCATACGACCACTTATTTCAAAACCAATCAAAGTAACTGTAATTTTCAAACATCAGAGTAACACAAAAACAAATCGATGTGAAAAAGCCATCAGGGGATGCTGTGCACTCAAGCTGAGCCCTTCCCATTGGAATTGGAAGTACCTGAAAATATTTAAACCACAAAAATATAAGCACAAAGCTTAGTGAGTTCCCCAAAATACCCCATACCATACATAGAATAGGGAATGCTATGTTCTAACCATAGTCTACAATCACTATCATGCCATGAGCCACATTATGGTCTTTCATTGCCATGTTGGGGGCCAAGAACAGGTCTTACAAACAAGTGCCAAGAGCCACATCCTAGTCTTCCATACAAGTATCACAGAGACAATTAGCATACTACATATAACTGCCATGGTCCATACCCTAGTCTTGCATACAAATTGCCGAGAGCCATATCCGGGTCTTTCATATAATTTCCAGGGCCACCACCTCGTCTGCCTACATGGTATAGTGAGAATACTCACCTGACTCACAAAGCCTACTATAACTTAGCTCAATGGCACGCTGTCCACATCTATTAGATCACCCCTAGCCAATGCATGGGTGCTAAACACCACCTAAAAAACCCACACAAGATAAACCCTAAGTCTACCTTCTAAAGATAGAAATTTGACCAAAAGTAAACCCATGCCAAAATTCAAAGTCAACAGTTATCAATTCAACCATCGATCCTCACGTCGTGACCAGCCCTTGGTCACGTCTTGAGAGCACACTCGACCCGATTCCAACTCAGCGAACTCAGTCACATACAACCCATTTGGCAAACCACACGACGTGAACATTCCTCTGTCACATCGTGAGCACTAAAAAGCACAAAAGATGTGGGCTCCTTTCATGGTCACGTCGTGACACCCTTAGTGTCACGTTGTGACTACAGTCTTTAGCAACAAACAAAAGATTTGAGTCCTTAATCAATTAAGTCATTAACTCTAACTTTTCCAGAAGCTTAAGGGAACTCCAAAGGTCCATAAAAATGATTACTTTATAGACATGCATGCTTCATGCATGTCCTCAATCCATTCTAGTTCAGAAGTGAAGAGATAATCCAAAACTCACATGCATGGATCCAAAACTCAACCTACTTCTAGATCTAAACCTTATACTACTAAAGGGACCCTTCGAACCCATAAATTTGCCAACTTTATGGTTCTCTTCCATTCAAGCTTGCTAAAACATGAAGAAAATGGGACAAAACCTAGATCTATCAATATTAAATAATAAAGTTTGGATGTTGAACACTTACAAAGGTCCAGAATGAGTTTAAACTATGATGATGAAGTTCCTTGCTAGATCTACTACTAGAACACCTTCTTATCATTCTTTTTCAAACTACTAAATGCACTAAAAAGGCCAAGAATCACCAAAGGAATTAGGGTTAGGTATTTTATGAGGTAGGAGGGTGATGGAGGCTGATAATGAACCCTAAAATCAACTTAGAGGGGTTTAAATACGAAGGAAACCCAAAAAGATCATGGGCTTAGGCTGCAGCAGGCTTCACGTCATGACCCCTATGTGTCGTGTCGTGAGAATGGTTCCGAAATGCGTTTATCTTAATGGATTGTCCGGTCATGACCACCCTATGGTCATGTTGTGACACTCAATTTTCTCCAAAAATCAAGTTTTTGACTTCGTAAAACCCTAAATCGATCCATCATGGAAAACGGGTGTTACATCAGCACACAAAAATAAAAAAATGGATGAAGAAATCATGCCTTGCAGCCACCTGATCATTCATATGTTACACCGCCTCTAAGCTCCAATCATTTTATTTTAGGTATTTTGTACTACCCATCTCCAAAATCGGATACTATGACCGCACCAGCATCACCTCCACAAGGACAATTCGTATGTCAGAAGCCACTGCCACCACCCCCACCACCACAAAAGGGAAAGACAGAAAAAAGTAATCAAGGAAACCCTGTTGGCGCCTCGCTTATATGCCACTGATTTCGACGAGATGGAGCAACTATTCAACACTGACGTGAACAAGAACTTGAACAAAGCACAATTCAAGGTGTTGTTGTAGGAATTCAAAATGGATTACAACTCGACCCCTTTCGTTTGTTAGGAATAAGGAACTCAAAGAAGCTGCTCATGAAATCCAGGGTCCTATGAGGCAGATCTTCGTTGAGTTCTTGGAGCGGTCTTGTACAACTGATTTCTTTGGGTTTCTTCTCTACAAGGAGCCTGGTCGACAACTCAAGGTACTAATTTTGATTTTTCAGCTTCAAAATCGTTCGAATTTTCATGTATTTCTGATTTTCTTCCATATTTCGATACATTTTGTAGAAACGAACCCAGCGGTGGCTGAGATCTTTTACCTCAATCATCTGCTTACTCCATTGAAGTACAACAAAGAAACAACATTCTAACGACGATTTATACAGATTTATGAATAAGGGATTGTCATATTTCAACTTCGCATGGGACTTAGCGTTCTTGACAAAAGCTAGAAAGTACACATTTTGCAAGCCAAAGTTCATATTCTACGCGACATATATGTCAAAGAAGATCAGGTTAAGCTCATTGATGCTATATATTTGTATACAACTGATGCTGTAGAATCATTATTGTGTTGATGTGGTTCACGTTTTATATAAAGTGTAATGGAACATGAGGCATCTGTTCTTGAGGGATATGATGGGAAATGCTTTAGGTTATTCACTGGTGTTTTTGTCAAGGCAAATGATGGAATCATGGAATTTCTACAGAAGTTGAGCCATATGTCACATACAGGTAAGTGCTATAACTGTAGAAGTTATCTTTGTGTTTAATAGCATATAAAATAGAAATGTACATCCATTATTTGTTTACCAGTAGCTCCTATGTCCTATGTCACATAAGGGTAAGTGCTAATTCCCCTCTGCATTAACATCAAAGGTGTTTTTGTTTCTCCCTTTTGTCTATATCTTTTCAATGTAGGGATCTGATTTTTTATTTTTCTAATTTGGGCTTGCCAAACGACAACAAAAATGCTTATGATATATAAACAATTTTCTCTGTATATAAAGCAACGATTCTTATTGTAAAAGAAGGTAACAAACTAAATCCATCCCCTCTCTTGAATCTCTTTTTATAATCTTAAATTAAGCCATCTTTCATTTACATGGTTGTAGGTTGGCTTACCAATATGTAAGGTTTTTTTTTTCAAAATAGGATGTAAAGAAATTGTGGTTTTGGGGATACTAGTCATCTCCTATGATGTAAACTATGAATGAAATTGTTGTGAATGAGTTTCTTGTGAATCAATGGAAGTGAGTATGTCAAGCACTGCTTTGTGTGTGTTTATATATTGATATATAAATACGGATGTATCATGAGGCTTATTTTTGTAAACAAATTTGTGCTATATCCATTGAATGGTACCACATTAGAAAAAATTATTATCACATCAAGAGGTTTCTATGTGGAAGATTATTGGTACTGGGTTGCAATTGCGGCCTTGGTGAGATTCATTCTTGTCTTCAACCTATGTTTTTCTATATCTCTAGCTATCCTTTCCCATGTGTATGCCCATATTTGACTTTTTAATTTTTTTTTTTATTTTAAGTTTTTACTTAAAATGCTTATTTTGTAACATTTTTAAACCCTACAATATTCGTGAAAACTTAGTCCTATGCAGTCCAGGCTGATAATGACACAGGAGCTGCTGAACTATCAGCCATGACAACCGGAAATGATGCTACTCAGACCCTAAGAAACAGATGTTTTTCCATTCGAACATCATTCAATCACTTTTATAGCTATTACATTCTTCTACCATTTCCATTTAATGAATATTATTTTTTGATCTAACTTCTCAACTTCCTAAATATTGGTATTTAGATTGCGAATGTTGATCGACTCATCTTTATTTCATGTATATCTGTGTATTTGCATAGATTTTAATCCCAACCTTGCTTATAAATTTGTTGTTTAATGTGATGAAGTGTAGGCAAAACATGGTTGATGAACTAACCGGTAATATAACTTTGAGTGTGCCCAACATAACTTGAGTGCAAAATTATCGGATTTTGGATTGGTAAGGGATGTACCAACTGGTGGTAAAAGTCATGTGTTACTCCTGAATATTTATCCACAGGTTACATCTATATTCCTATTATAACATTGTAGTTTATTAATTCTACCCATATATAGTGATAGTAACCAAATACACAACAATTTTCACTGCTATAATCCGATACATTTTTCAAAGTATCATTTACTTTCATTTCTTATTATTTTTTAAAAGTTTATCAATTTGTTTTTTGGTTATTAAACCGTTAGACTTAGAAAGTAGCACGTTATTATCGGTAAAATGTAACCAATAATCAAATACATGTGTAGTTTCAAAATAGATCTAAGTTCTTTTTTATTAAATAGATTTTGTTGTTATTTCGTTAACAGTAAGTAAGTTGCTATTATTAGTAATTACATATAAACACAATGTCATTGTGCAGTTTTGTGAAGAAGAGAGCCAAGCAGCTCAACGAAGCATGATGCAGGGTATGACGGACATTATATATGGGCACATCACTTCAGAAAAAACCCATTGTGGAGTGAAGCCTGTGCTCACCTACTAGTTTATATATGAAGTCATAATAACATTTTTTGTGTATTTTTCTATGCATATCCTTGTTACTAGAAAAATGTTAATCTAATACGGGGAGAAAAATACGGTTAAAAGGTTCACCATACTAGAAAAAATGAATAATACTGCTTAAATTTAGATTCAAATACATCTAATCTTATTCTAGTACAACAAAATTTATTCACGCTTAAAATCAGAAATTGAATTTAGCTTTGAATCTTTGAATACACATTGTGTTGGAACCTGAAAGTGAACCTCTAGCAATCTCTATCTCTTAAATGTTCCGAACTCAGTCTTGTTCCGAATTCAGTTCATGGTCCGGAGCCAGTCTGTGGTCTGGAGTCAAGTTGGTGTCCGGAATAGAGAGAATGCTCAAGTGTTAATGTTCCGAATTGGTGTATTGTTCTGAATCAGTCTATCTGTCCTTACATTTATTATTCTTGTCTTTTGTTTGATGTAACAAGTCACAGGACTTAGTCTCTTTTGTCAGCTTGGATAACCAGAATGTCAGAAATAACACTTTTATCCGGTCCTATGTATGTTTAGGAGTTTGTACGATGTACCCTTTTCACCTATTTATGGTGCGCTTTATGACAAGAATATTAGACAGATTGCTACTCCAAAATAGTATTGTTTGAAGTTATTTCTCTTACACCTCTCTTTCAAGTCCATTCTAAAAACATTCTTCTTGTTCATTTATTGACCTTACTCTGATCATTATCTTCACTCTTCATTTATGGATTGAACACTTTGTTGAATCTCTTAGTAGCAGGCATTGATCTTAAGCATTAATTCAAGGTTTGAGTTCTCGAACCTTGTCCCTGCGCAATCATATCATTTTTCTCACAATTAGTATCAGAACGTGAGTGGTTGTCCTTTGAATCCAAAAGATCAGATTATAGTTGATTTGAAATTACCTTGGTATTTCAATCATTTCTGTGTTAAGGATAAAAGTTCTTCTATATACCACTTTTTCTCAATATATCTTAACTTCAATGGCTGCTTCTAATTCTCAACAAATGTACTCAATGCAAATAGCAAATAGTGTGGGTTGCCCTACACGTGCCCCGCTGCTAGTTGTTGAAGAGTATGATCACTGGAAAGTCAGAATGGAAAGATTTTTACTTGGAAAAGAAAAAAGTGAATCTATCTGGAGATCCGTTAAAGAAGGTCCCCATGTCCAGTTCGAACCATTGTTAGAGATCCTGCTGCAACTCTCTTTGGACAAGATCAACAATGACAAGCACCTCTAACTGCTGGTGATCTTGAAAAGCTGCATACTGATCAAGTTGCATTTTCAGAAATGGTATTTGGTGTTCCACCTTCTCTCTTTGAGCACATCAAACTGTGCAAGTCTGCAAAAGAGATTTGCGACACACTTCAATATTTGTTCAAAGGGTCAGAGAACATGAAGGATAAGCATCTAACCTCGGTTGTCAATGAGTTCGACACCTTCACTACAATACCTAGTGAATCTGTTGCCTCAGCCTCAAATAGATACCGAATTGTCGTCAACAACATGACAGCTCATGGGATAGTCTGAACTCCACTTGAGTACAACCTGAAGTTCATTAATAGCCTCGGAAGGGGATGGAGAAATGTGAAATCATGTCTTCAGAGAAATGGATCTCTAAAAAAGCTAAAGCTCTACCAACTTTTCGATGAGCTTCAAGGTCATGAGTCAAATGTTGCACAAACCCTACGCGAACTCACTGGAGGTCCTCTAGCTCTAGTCAGTTCCTATGATCCACAAACCTCAAACCTGACCATTTCAGACCCTTTCACTGTTGTTGTTCCGTATATCCCTCCTGTTCAACCCTCACCACCAACCATTCCTGCTCCCATAAACATTAACTATCAACCAATGAGTGATCTTAACCCTGATGAAATGGACTCCGAACTTTGTTTCCAACAAGAGTTTGCTTTGCTTTCCATGAAATACAATCGTCCTTTCAACAAGGCATATAACAATCGTTTCCAGGCTCCTCACCAAAACAATCGTTTTCAGGCTCCTCACCAAAATAACCCTCAACCATTCAACATACCTTCCGAAAACCCACCATCCTACAAGCCTAACCTCCCTACACCAAATCACGCCTCAAAACCATCACAACCTCCGAAGTCGAAAAAACCCAAGATTATATTTCACAAATGTGGCCATGCAAACCACTTTGCCAAAGATTTCTTAGCCGAAGTTCCACAGAAACCCAAGATTAAGGACTCTGCTTACTATGCACGAAGAGCCCAAGAAATGGCAGAAAGTGAAAAGGTTTTTGTTACCACTGTATCAAGGGATGTAGAAGGGTATTGGTCGTCTGGAGATGATGATGACTTAACCACTGGTAGGAACATGTGTCTTATGGCTCGACAAGAAATTGAATGTGATGAAGGTTACTGGTCGTCTGGATCTGAAGGTGACTATGAAGATGCTGAACCAAACTACTGCTACATGGCTACTAACGATCCACCCGGTAGAAGCATCGTTCCACAGGTAAAACTTATGATTACTGAAAAAAAATTTGACTTATCTCTTTGTAAACCATATCTAACCCAGATCCAATCAGATATGAACATCATTTACAAAGCCTATGAGTCAGCCATAGAAGCCAGTGAGAAGAAGGAAAGTGAATTAAGTTGTCTTAGATTACACTTTGAGGATAAGAAGTTGAAAATATAGTCTTTAGAACGAGAGCTTGTAATGTCACAAGATGAATGTATCATTCTTAAAGACAAATGTGAAATCACTTATTCTGAAAGAAATGTTTTAATTCCTGTTAACAAATGTCTCAATGCTAAAATAGATACTTTGCACCATTCCATAGACATTCTTGAAACAAATGAACGGATGACTCACAATTTTCGTCATCCTTGGTCAAAAGCACCTGGTCTCGGAAGCGAGTTTCCGAAACCTATTTCTCGTCCCTTGAAGGAGTTACAAACCCTAACTTTTATGGGAGACGTTTCGAACATCAAACATTCGGACACCCCTGTCTCGCCTTTGTCACCTCTTCCTGAGACCCCTGACCAATTTGTATCATTGATTCCTGAGTTTCAGCCTATAGTTGTCAAGTGTCTCGATTCCACGCATTTTCTGCCTCTGACAAACCTGAACCTGAATCGGACCTCGGAACCCCACTCAAGTATTCCAAACCCTGTCGTTCAAAATCCGAACCACAGCCCTCCTAACAACTGTGTTGTTGAGGAAATTTTTCCGGAGACAACTAGACCCGAATTCTCTGAATGTGTTTGGGCACCTTTAGATAGTGACGTTGATGAGTCAATCTCATGTGATTCTGAACCCCAAGTGATTTCCAAAACAAAACTAGTTCCAATTAAGCCCGTGTTCAACAATCCTCCAGTAGGATAAACCTCCAAATCTTCGCCTCATTCCAAAAGAAAACCCATGTTGAATAGGAAATATATTGTTGATCCTAAGGTAGAAGCTCAGAATGCTCACAAAAAGGAAGTTAAATCAAGACTAAATTCTAGATTCCTTTAGAACTCAAAAAAGAGTGTATCTCGGACTGCTTATTCATCAACTAAGAGTCAAAACACCTTCGCACCCACTAAGATACTCAAGAGGCCTTCCAATCCTTCCAATCCTGTACAACAAAAGAAAGTGGTGAGTCCCACCCCGAAAAAGCCTCTTGTAAGCACTGCATCTGTCCAAACCAACTCTCCTCAGACTGTTTCATCCGTTGTCATAGCCAAAGCTGATGGTACAATTTTCAAATCTCAATAGTTTTCAAAACCAAATGTACCATCAACCAAAAAACAAGTTGTTAGGAAAATAGTCTCTAAAAAATCTACAAAACAAAATCTTGTTTGGAAAGTAAAAAATCACAATGATGAAACTGCAATTCCGAGAGACACTGTGGTTCCCACTACTCCGGAAATTGAATGTCCGAGAAAAGCTGTTCTGAACCCTCATGTCATTGAGTATGACTATTGGACAGATAAAAGAACCATGGCCTTCTGTTTGTTTCCAAAGGAATCTCGAAACAAACCTTCCAAACCCTATGTTGCTTAAAAGTCACAACTGAAGCCTAAGACTCGTGCCTTTGTCCCCAAACCTAAAACAGAGCCTAAAAACTCCACAACTCACTAATTTTGCAGGCACTCTGTGCTTTGGAGCAAGAAACAATATGGTATATTGATAGTGCTTGCTCCATGCACATGGAGGGGCAAAAGGACTTTCTGTGAGATCTCAAACTTTCACCAAATGCTGGCTATGTGACGTATGGAAACAACTCCAACTCTCATATCCGAGGTTATGGCATCCTTACAAATGGCAACTTCTCCATTTCAAACATGGCATATGTAGCTGACTTGAAGCATAATTTGATAAGTGTAGCTCAACTCATTGATGCAAATCGACGAGTTGAATTCTGCAAGAAACACAACGATGTAATGTCCGAAGACTGGAAAGAATATTTAATCAAGTCAAATCGCAACAAGAACATGTATCCTCTTGACATCAACATGATCATCAGCAAGCCCCGGCTCTGCTTACTCTCAAAAGTTGTTCCTGACGTCAGTTGGTTATGGCATAGGAGGCTTGCTCATCTAAACTTTAGATATATGAATGATCTTGTTTCCGGGGAGATGGTCAGAGGTTTGCCCTTACTCAAGTTCAAAAATGATCATTTATGTGTTGCATGTGAGTGTGGAAAGCAATCAATGAAGGGTCATCCCGTCATCACTGAAAAATCAATCTCGGAGCCGCAAGAACTTCTACACATTGATCTGTGTGGACCTTCAATAGTAGAGAGTTTACATCACAAAAAATACATTATTGTGATTGTGGATAACTTTACTCGGTTCACCTGGGTCTTCTTCCTAAGGCTCAAGTCAGAAACAGCCTTCAAACGCATCAACTTTATTAAAGGAATTGTAGTTCTCATCAAACTCCCAGTTAGGCGAATCCGAAGTGACAATGGTTCAGAATTCACAAATTCCACCATTGAGAACTTCCTCACCGAGAATGGTATTGACCACAGCTTTTCTGCTCCATACACTCCTCAACAAAATGGTGTAGTCGAATGTCGCAACTGAACACTTGTTGAAGCTGCTCGATCTATACTCAATTTTGCATATCTTCCACTCTATCTTTGGGCTGAAGTTGTTTCTACGACATGCTTTACTCAGAATAGAAGTATCATCAATCGACGCCTCAATAAGACACCGTATGAAGCCATGAATGGTAGGAAGCCAAGTATCTCCTTTCTTCACGTTTTTGGATGTAGATGCTTCATCAAGAACAATCGTGATCACTTACCAAGTTCCAACCCAAAGCTGATGAAGCCATCTTTCTTGGTTACTCTTCCAAATCAAAGGCTTATCGAGTTCTTAATCGACGAACTCGTGTTCTGGAAGAAAATTTTGATGTTACCTTTGATGAAAATTTCGTTCGGAATTCTGGCCCATCCCATGTTACAACTCACATCATGGAGTCTGATGCTCCAGCGCCAGGATATCCGAACCAGCAAACAATCTATGAAGTTGACTTTGAAACCTTGTTCGGACCCTCAGAAACAGCTCTCGATTCGAAATCTAGAACAAGATAAACCTTATCAACCGAAGCTCCGGTCTCCCAAAATGTTTCTGGTCCGACCCCCAGTTTTCCTGCATTTGATTCTGAACCGTTTCAACCTTCTCAGGTTGAGGGGGAGAATGGTTAACCTTCCCTTGAATCAAATGTGGATGGATTTCAAGATGCAGCTGCTAAATTCGACTGTAATCCTATCAACAACGATGATGATGCAAATTTCTTCGATTTCCCACCTGATGATGACGTCAACCTATCCGGTTCAGAAGTTCAGGGGGAGCATCATCCACAAGTTCAAACTATTTAGGGGGAGCAACATAACCCCATTGTTGATATAGGATCATCTGCTGCACAAGAGCTTCCGAGACTACATGTTTGGACTAAGGATCATCCTCCGAACCAAGTTATTGGAAACCCAAATGCTGGTGTACAAACTCGTTCTACCACAATTGTTCAAAATGAATGTCATTTCTCGGCATTTATCTCAATGGTTGAACCCAAATCCATCAAAGAAGCACTAGAACATGCTGATTGGATTACAGCCATGCAAGAAGAATTGGCAGAATTTGATAGAAATGAAGTATGGACTCTCGTCCCTCCTCCTCAGAATCATCCCATTGTTGGTACTAGATGGGTGTTTCGGAACAAACGAGACGATGCAGGAGTCATTATTCGGAATAAAGCAAGATTGGTTGCTAAAGGATTCACACAGATCGAAGGGCTTGACTACGATGAAACCTTTGCTCCTGTTACTCGTCTTGAAGCCATCAGAATTTTTATTGCTTATGCAGCTCACAAATGCTTTAAGGTTTACCATATAGATGTCAAAAGTGCCTTTCTATATGGAGAACATGATACTGAAGTATATCTTCAACATGCTCCCAGTTTTGTCAATCTCTCCTATCCGAACTACTGCTACAAACTCCGGAAAGCTGTTTATGGCATCAAGCAAGCTCCTCGTGCCTGGTACGAGACCCTCACTGAATTTCTCAAGCGTTCAGGTTTTCAACGAGGTATTCTCGATCCCACTCTATTCCGAAGGTCGTAAAATATCTCATGCTTGTCCAAATTTATGTTGACGACATCATTTTCGGATGCACCGATTCATCAATGGTTGCTGACTTTGCTAAGTTAATGGTCAGTGGATTTCAAATGAGTATGAATTGGGAATTAAGATTCTTCCTAGGTCTCCAAGTCAAACAGACCAACAAATGAATTTTCATTCACCAAGAGAAGTACATTTCAGAACTCTTCAAAAAGTACTCAATGGACACCTGTGCCTCAGCCAAGGTACCTATGGGTTTCGGACACAAGATTTTTACGGACCCTTCATGTGTAGCAGTTGATGAAAAGAAGTACAGAGGAATGATTGGATCCCTACTCTATCTCACAGCACGTCGTCCGTACATCATGTTTTCAACATGTTTGTGTGCCAGATTTCAAGTCAATCCAAAGATGTCTCATCTATTGGCTGTTAAGCAAATATTCTGATACCTCAAAGGTACAAAGAATCTCGGAATTTGGTACCCAGCATATGAGAGCTTCCTCCTTCAAGCATATTCCGATTCAAACTATGGCGGTCTTCAATTGGACAGAAAAAGCACATCGAGTGGCTGTCAACTTTTAGGTGGTCGATTGGTCAGCTGGTCATCTAAGAAACAGAACTGCATTGCACTCTCAACAGCCGAAGCGGAATACATTGCTACTGCTAGTTGCACATCTCAAGTTTTCTGGATGAAATCTCAGCTCCTTGATTATGGTTACCGGTTTCAACAAATCCCAATCTACTGTGATTCTCAAATTGCCATTGCTATCTCGTACAATCCAATTTAGCACTCCATGACGAAGCACATGGACATACGGTACCATTTCATTAAATATCATATTTTAAATGGTAACATCGAACTTATTTTTGTTCCATCTGACGATGAAATTGTTGATGTCTTTACTAAGGCATTAGACGAAACCAAATTCAATGGTTTTCTGAACAAAATGGGTATGATGATGCCTGACTCTTAGTTCTTTTAAGAGGTTTGCACTCTCTGATGGCAACATCAGAAAGAGAATTAGTTGCAAAGCCAAATTGCTTTTCATCTCGGAACTATTGCCTCTCGGAATAAATAGGGTCATTTTGCGTGTCTTTTTCTCTAACCACCTCTTGGAATTTTAAGTTGTACAACTCATCTTATCATTTGACGTCCATGACCAATATAGTCAAATTGGTACTATCTTCATCTTGGAATTTACTTCATAATTCTCATCCCGGAATTCAAGTCGAGAACGGTATTGAACTCTTTTCAAAATTCACTCCGGACGCTCCTTAAATTTTCACTCCGGAAGTTTTTCAAATTCGATCCCGAAAATTTTCAAATTTTACTCCGGAAATATTTTCAAAACTCACTCCACATGTCTGGACTTTTGGCTCAAGAATTTTCAAAAAATCATTCCGGACCTTTTCTGTCTAAAAACTTCATTCCGGAATCAATCTTGGAACTTTCTCATACTCTGAATTTTTAACTCGTCATGTTTGAAAATCATTTTTGAATCACTCCGTAACCCTATGGTTCCGAAATCAAATGAAGTCCAACAGCTTTTAAGGTGAAACGTTTTCCTAACGGTTACTTTTTGACGATACCTATCCTCTCACACTTAAAACTCGCACCACGTTGCACGCACCTCTGAAAAGTGAACATCACATCACCCAAATGACGGTTTCTATTTTTCGCTTTGAGCCAATAGGATCTTTAGTTCTTGCAGGTCAACTCACCTGCAAACGACAACATATTTAATGCGATCCATTTCCATTTTCGGATTCCATCATTACTTTTTCAACCCAACCCGTCACCATCACCTATATATATCGCTTCAAACCTCCTTTTACCTCTTTACGTGCACTAAACATCCCAAAATCTCTCATCTTCTTCATCTCTACTGTGTTCTTCGAGCTCTCATCCTCTGCATCAATGTCGTCGTCATCTCCCTCAAAAATCCCACAAACCATTCCCGAATCCACTAAAACTGCTCCCAAACATCCTAAAACCACAGCGAAAAAGAAATCATCCAATGGGTCATCATCTTCACAATCGAATGAACCCTTTCTCATGGACACTATGCAACTGTTCGCCATTGATCCTATGGACTTCGATGAACCAATCAGAGTTATGATTGAGTTTATTGCTCATCATCCAATCGCAGTGCCGCTTACCAAGATCCCAGAACCACCGATCCCTCTTTGTTTTTTTCACACCGCTTTTGAACGTATCAAGATCGTGAATGACGTTCTAGAAACAAAGATTACAGGTGATCGAATTTTTCCCATCCACAAGTCTACATTTCTCAAGGCGATTGGAGTCAAAGAAAATCCTTCCAACTTCAAGGTTCAAGAACCCACTGCCGAAGAATTTCAATAATTTCTAACATACATTGGCTATGGTGAAGAATACAAGGCCAAGAAGTTCAAAAAGTCAGTTGTATCAGGTCTTTGGACCATTTTGATGCACTTTATCATTCGAGGCTTATCGGGCAAACACGGGGGTATGGATACCCTCAGCAAGGACTGGATGTATGTGGTTTATAGCAATTTCTCCGGCAAGACCAACGCCGTCGATTTTCCTGATGTCCTATGGCAGGACTTTCGCAAATTTTCCATCAAGAGGAAGCCAAATGAAATTTCGAGCCCTAGATTTTAGGCCCTGACGCTTCAA
Organism: Lactuca virosa; assembly: GCF_052849685.1. Taxonomy (NCBI): domain Eukaryota; kingdom Viridiplantae; phylum Streptophyta; class Magnoliopsida; order Asterales; family Asteraceae; genus Lactuca; species Lactuca virosa. The sequence continues at coordinate 302,123,323 of NC_136433.1, read as the reverse complement.
CAGCTCTACCGCGAAAGGTCCGAACCAATTCCTGTGGATACGATTCCGAGAGAGGTATTTGTCTCTTTTAAAACTATTAAACATTATCGTATTCCGGACCAAGCTTCTTTCGGACAAATTAGACGTCTTCCGGAACATATGTTGGCTGTCCTACCTTCCGGATCCACTCATTTGAAATATCACATGGAGACCTCGATTGTGTATGACCCAACACAATCTGCCCCAGTCCCCGTTGATCCCACTCTGGAAGTGGCCCAGACAGTTCCCTCAGGAGGAAAGAAGAAGAAATCAGCCAAAAGGAAATCCTCTCCTTCCAAACCCAAAGCCAAAAAGAGAACCAAAGTCGGTTCCTCCTATCAACATGTAGGAGACAAAGACATTTTGGCTGACTCTGGCCATCCGAATACCCCTCCAACCCACTCTTCCGAGGTACCCCTCGGAGTTTCAAAAACACAAGCGCACACCCACAGGGAGTCTACACATAATCCACCCTCACCTTCCCAACAAGGTGATGTCGGTGTTGAATAAAGTTCCTTGCCCCTAGAACAAACCCACGTGTCACATTTGATATCCCACCTTCTTCTACACACGCACCGTCTAAAACCTCTGTTCCGAACCCCAAGCATTTCGAGGCTGGAGTAGTCCCTCTAACCTCAAGTGCCTCAAATGGTCTGATACCTGGTAAGGGTACAGGACGACCAGGTGTTAACAATCCACTTTGGGAAGATTTTGTTGACGGGGCTAAGACAAGACATCCGGAGCTCACCAGATCCCAATTCAAAGCAACACTCATCTCCATGAGGAATAGGGCTATTCAGAGCAACTTGCCCTTCGTTTCCCCTACTGATGACGTCACCGATTTGGAGTTTGCTTCCGGAGAAACTCCCAAGACTCATCTTCATGAAGCCATGCACTCAGATCATAATGAAGAACATTCTGACAAAGTGATGTTTGATGATGAAGGAGCCTCAATCGCGGCTCCCTACCTATTCTCCTCATTTCCTTTTTCTTCAAAGCATTCCTCGTCTAGGCTGGATTTGGACTTCAGACTCTCTTCATCCTCTTCGGAACCAATTGATGAAGAAATTCATATAGAGGATCACGTCAAAGCCACTCCTGAAGATGAAACTGAGTCCACTCTCAAGAACATCAATGCTAATACAACTCATCCTGGCTCCTCCGAACAACAAATCAACCAAGAAGCTGAAAAGAACAAGTCCCAGACTTCCACTTCGGACACCGAATCTTCAACAGGAAACTACATCGATCCGTTTGCCCTTCTAGAAATCCGAGAATCTGTTTCTGACACAATGAAGAAAGTCAATGCTATAGAAGCTTCTATGGCCGGACTCAATACTAGAATCGATGTTAAAGTTTCCAGACTGGATTCCAAACTTGACGCAATCCTTAACTCCTTGTCCGAAACCAACAAGTCTGGACCCACCATTGCTGAAAGAGAAGTTCAGCTTGATCAACTCATCTCTCTAAGGCTCAAGCATACTATCGAAGAAGTTGAACAAAAATATGATACTTCTGTCGATCACTATCTTGACACAATCACAAAGATGTTGAAAGTTCATGACGATATGCTCAATGCTTCAAACGAACTCATCAAGCAAACCCACATCCGTCATGAAAAGCAGATCCAACATTTAGAGAAGGAGATTCGGAAGAAGGATGAGATGAATATCATCATGCAAAAAGTTCTAATCAAGCTACTCAGAGCATGTTGGAACATCGTGGATGTTCCGAACAATAAATTCGATGAAATGCTCTCCATTCTCTCCAAACTTTTTGATCATCTCAAGGCTCAGGCTCCCACTATTGAAGCTTATGATGCCCTTACTCTCCAGCTCAACACCAGTTTTCAAAAAGTGTTTGATAAGTTTTCGGATCTGAAGGATTTTGCTTTGCTTGCAACGGTTTTCGGGCCATCCGTTGCAAGAGGGGGAGAAGGACCAAGCTCAAGAACTCAACCATGGAAACCTGTCTCGGAGTTCAGACCCGAGATGAATCTGATGAATCTCTACAAATCCTATCAGGTTCTCCTGGTGATGATGATGATAATAATAATGATGATGATGATGATTATAGTGATGATGAAGATGTGTTTGTGACGAACGGAGTGTTAGGACTTCAAGCTCGAAGGAAATTTCCTGCTAAAGTACTAACGGAGGAAGAGCAACGAATTTTGTCAACAGTCTCTTGGCCATCTACTTTGGATGATGTTCGTCACAGAAGCATGGAAGTGGCCAAGGTCTAAAGCAAATTAAATGCTGATGCCTTCCGAGCCACTACTTCAATGTTGCCTCCGATTCCTCCTCCAAAAATTTCTCCCATTGATGAAGGTTCTCCACTCCGGAAGCCAGATGACATTCCGAAAGAGCCTCTTCCTTCCTCTCCTCCAAAGTTTTTCATTGATGAGAATATGCAAAACATCCTCTCCACTCTCCAAAAACAAAAAAGACAAAGGCAAGAAGCCCATTTCGGACTACTCCTACACCGCTCCTCACTTGACTGAAAGAAGTGGCTGTTCCCAAGAAGAGATCAATCAAACCTTTGAAAACAACATCCGGATCCAATCCTTCAAGGATGATAACCCTCATCCAATGCTAGGGATCTCTCATCTCTGCAGGGATGGAATCTTGAAAGACGTTGACATAGTGCCCTTTATGTACTATGATCTTCCGGATCCAGATTCGGGCCAGATCGACTTGCCTCTCTCTCTCCTTTCAGCAAGTTCTACACCAATTTTTCTCCTCTCCGTCCGGAAGATGATCCTCAAATGATCATCCGGACCGAACGTGAAAGGCTGAAGACCTTTTATTCCAAGAACGCACTTCCTCTCAAAGAAGTCCGGTCTCGGAAAAGGATCACCAAGATCTCTGGATTCGGAAGGAAGATTCTCACCAAGTTTGAACTCAACTGCGTACTGTTCTGGTATCATATCTTCCGAAACAAAATACTGGGAAAACGATCACTGACGCCGATTTCCCTGCAATCAACCCAAACGACATTCTGACAATTAATGCTCACTTCCGAAGCATCCAATCTGATGACCTTAGCATGGGAGCTTACCACACTGCCCCGAGCTTCCTAATAGACTATGTTACTGAATTTTGCCGGTGTGACTACGAGCTAGCCCATCTGTTCGGAACAGAAAAATACTTGGCCAAAATCGACTTCAAACTGCCAGAAGCTAAAATCTTGGCAGAGGGACCTATAGATGAATCAGTACTAGGTTTTATCAATCTTTAACGAAAAACAAATTAGAAGTACTTCTTCCGAGTCCAAGACAAACACCTGGTTCCCACCAAGGCCCTTCAGAAGTTCATAAGTAGAGCATCAAAGTCCGAGGCACCGGAGCACGTAAAGACCAAGTTCGTAAGTCAGCTGCAATGGTACATCGGATTCAGAGAATGGTTGTACCATGCGTACATGTTCGTCAAGGAAGATTCGAGCAAAGCTGACTAGATTGCTAAGTTCACTTAGGGGGAGATTGTTGGAACCTGAAAGTGAACCTCTAGCAATCACTATCTCTTAAATGTTCCGAAGTCAATCTTGTTCTGAATTCAGTTCATGGTCCGGAGTCAGTCTGTGGTCCGGGGTCAAGTTGGTGTCCGGAATAGAGAGAATGCTCAAGTGTTAATGTTCCGAATTGGTTTATTCTTCCGAATCAGTCTATCTGTCCTTACATTTATTATTATTGTCTTTTGTTTGATGTAACTAGTCATAGGACTTAGTCTTTTTTGTCAACTTGGATAATCAGAGTGTCAGAAATAACTCTTTCATCCGGTCCTATGTATGTTTAGGAGTTTGTACGATGTAACCTTTTAACCTATTGATGGTGCGCTTTATGACAATGATATTAGACGAATTGTTACTCCAAAGATAATATTGTTTGAAGTTATTTCTCTTACACCTCTCTTTCAAATCCATTCTAAAAACATTCTTCTTGTTCATTTATTGTTCTTACTCTGATCATTATCTTCATTCTTCATTTATGGCTTGAACACTTTGTTGAATCTCTTACTTCAGACTTGACTGGTTTACCAGACTTGACTGGAACTTTCAATTAGTAGCAGAGATTGACCTTAAGCATTAATTCAAGGTTTGAGTTTTCGAACCTTGTCCCTGCGCAATCATATCCTTGTTCTCACACCTTGAAATAGATTCAAGTATGGTTAGTTTTGTTAATCTTAATTATAGATACGGGTGTCGCTAATTAACCATTAATTAATCAAATATCAATCACATGAAAAAGAAAAATTAGATATCCTCCTACATTGTCATTTTGTTCCAACCTATCTTACTACTCAAATAGAATAATGACATATTGACACCATTAATTCTCTCTCTCAATCACATCTTAAAAATTTGATATTTGTCTTTCTCAAATGAATAAAAACAAGTATAGAAACAAAATTAGAAGGGCAATTGATTTCGCCATCAAAATAGGTTTTTTGGTGCTTTTATTTTCTTTTTTTATAATTTATTATTATTATATAATTATTAATAATATTATTTTTTTTCTATAAACAATTTTATTTGTCTAAATAGTTGTTTAAATTTATACAGTTACTCGAATAATTGACAAACATTGAAATAGTTATTAATATTAGTTCTTATTTACAATAATTATAAAAAATTACCTCACTTGCAGCTATGTACTCTGATTCGCAGGTTGAATCAGTCACCGTGTCTTGTTTGGAACTCTTCCAAGTTACTGCTCCACCGTTTAGAATGAACACCCAGCCCGAATGAGAACAAAAATTGTCTCTGTCTGTTTGAAAGTTTGTGTCACTGTATCCACTCACTCTCAACATATCACTGACACCAAGGACTAGAAGCATGTCCTTCGTCCTCCACAAATACTTGAGAGTGTTCTTAACCGTTGTCCAGTGAGCTTAAACAAGATTTCCTTAATATCGACCGAACATGCTCAAGGCAAAGGACACATCAGGACGAGTACATGTTATAGCATACATGATCGACCCTACAGCCTAAAGCGTAAGGTAGCCGACTCATATCAACTATCTCTTCATCTGTACTAGGGCTTTGACTCTTACTCAGTTTGGTATTGCTCTAGATAGGTTGCTCTCCTTTCTTGGAATTTTCCATACTAAATCTCTTTAGTACTTTATCCAAGTATGTACTTTGACTAAGTCCAATTAGTCTCTTCTTTCTATCGCTCAAAATTCTTATCCCTGAGAATACAGGCTGCTTCTCCAAGGTCTTTCATGGTAAAACACTTATCAAGCCAAGAATTAACTTCTTGGAAGGTTGGAATGTCGTTTCCCATGAGTAGCATGTCATCGACATACAACACCCAAAAAGTCACTATACTCCTACTAGCCTTGATATACACACATGACTCATCTTTACTCTTAGAGAAACCAAACTCTTTGATTTTCTCATGGAAGTAAAGATTCCAGCTGCGAGATGCTTGTTTTAATCCATAGATGGATTTCTCAAGCTAACACACTCTATTTGGAAACTTTGCATCTACAAAACCCTCTGGGTGACTCATGTAAACATCTCCAGCCAATTTCCCCTTAAGGAAAGCGGTTTTGACATCCATCTGCCAAATTTCATAGTCATGAAATCCAGCTGTGGTGAGCATTATCCTAATAGATTTTATCTTGGCTACTGGTGAGAAGGTCTCTTCATAGTCAACCCTTGTGGTTTGAGTGAATCCCTTCGCAACCAGTCGAGCCTTGAAAGTGTGTACCTTTCCATCTATGTCGGTATTCTTGTTGAGGATCCATTTTCACCCAACTGTCTTTCGACCTAGCACATTATCAACCAAATTCCAAACTTAGTTATCACACATGGACTTGATCTCGTTTTCCATTGCCTATTTCCATTTAGCAGCCTCACATCTTGCCATTGCTTCCTTGTAGCTAGCCGGCTTATCCAAATTTATCAGTATCCTATCATTGAAAAACATATCACCATCTATAGTGATATGGAAGCCATAGAAATCAGGTGTCATGCTAACTCAACAGGAGCTTCTTCCTCTGGTTGAGTGCTAGTATCTTCTAAGGTTCCTTCACTGGTTGACCCTTGAATTTCTTCAAGGTCAATGGTACTCCCACTGTCCTGTTTAAATATGAGCTCTCTCTCTCTCTTGAAATACTCATATTCGTGCTACAAAGACCACGTTCTCACTAGGTCTATAGAACAAATATCCAAATGACTGCTTTAGGTAACAAATGAAAAAACACTTCTCACTTCTAGCTGCTAGCTTGTCATGAGTCTCTCGTCTCACAAAAGCTTCACAACCTCAAACTTTGATATGTGCTTACGAGGGAACTTTCCCCGTCCACATCTCGTGAGGTGTTTTGGCAACCTTCTTTGTAGGGAGAAGATTGAGAATGTAGGCGGCTGTCTCTAAGGCATACCCTCATAAGTGAATAGGAAGAGAAGCACGACTCATCAGGGAACGAACCGTGTCTAACAAGGTCCGATTATGCCTCTCAGCCACACCATTTAATTGTGGTGTCCTAGGAGGAGTCATTTCTGAAACTATTCCACATTCCTTTAGATAGTCGTTAAACTCGATACTAAGTTACTCTCCGCCTTTAGAGGATCTAAGAATCTTTATCTTCCTGCCCAACTAATTCTTGACATCATGCTTAAACTCTTTGAAATTTTCAAAGGTTTCAAACTTATGCTTGATTAAGTAGATAAAACCATATCTGCTATAATCATCTATAAAGGTCACATAGAATTTATTAGCAACCCTAGTGGATGATCTGAAGGGTCCACACACATATGTATGCATGAGATCCAACAAACCTTCACCTCTTTCACAAGATCTCGTGAACGGTGACTTTGTCATCTTTCCCAAAAGACAGGATTCGCATGTATCATCTGACCTTAGGTCAAATGATTCTAACATTCCATCCTTTTGGAGTTAGGCGATACGTTTCTTGTTAACGCGTCTAAGCCAACAATGCCACAAGCACGCTTTGTCTACACCATTAGACAAATCCATATGAAAAATACTACTGCCTAAATTATCAATACACGTGACAGTTTCATACATACCATCACAAGGTAAAGCTTCAACTAAAAAAAAACACCATTTTTATAACCAAAAATAGAACCATTAAAATCATAAAATGAATATCTAAAATCTTGTCGAATAAAGCATGAAAATAAATAATGTTACGTGTCATCTCTGACGAGCAGCAACAATTTATTAAATCTAAACAAACACCACTACTAGGCACTAGACTATAAACACCATTCTTGGTAACAGGAGAAGATCGTCTATTCCCCATGATCAGTTTCATTCTTATGTGCTCCACCTCCTGACTTTCTCTTAGCCCCTGCAAATCAGAACAAATGTGAAATCCACATCCTGTATCAAGGACCCAAGAACGAGAAGATGATGGGTTATTAGATGAAATAGTATATATACCTGCAGAATATGGCTTCACTTTACCATCCTTGATGTCTTGCAGATACTTTGGGCAGCTTCATTTCGAATGCCCCATATCATTGCAGTAAAAGCAATTGGCCTCTTTGGGATCAGAAGTGTGAGGAATGTCAGAACTGGGCTTTCCTTTGGGTCCATTGCTTGACGACCCAACATGAGATTTTCCTTTCCAGTTCTTTTTAGGAGGAACTTTCCACTTCTTCCCCTTTCACTGTCCAATAGACATAACAGGACCACTAGCATGAGTGGAGGCCGAACCTTTTCCCTTTATTCCTGCTTCAATTGTCTGCAGAAGGTTGTGCAATTGAGCCAAGGTGGTCTCAATGTTGTTCAAATGATAGGTCATGATAAACTGATCATAACAACTTGGTAATGAGTTTAGGGCTATATCAATAGCCAACTCCTCATCAAAGTGCACATTTAGCCTAACAAGGTGCTTCACGTATTGTCGCATTCTCTGCACGTGGCTATAGACAAATTCTCCCTCTTTCATCTTGCATGTCATGACGGTTTTGACCATTTCGTACTTTTCTTGACGATCTCGCTTGTGGAACTTTTCCACAAGGTCCTTGTTCATCCCATAGGGCCATTAGTCCTCATAAAATTATTGCAACTCATGGATCATAGTGGCGACCATGATGCAAGCAACTTTTATCGCATCATTGTATTGTTTCTTATAGGAGGCTAATTCTTCTGGAGTGGCCTTCTCTTCGTCGATTTCATTTAGTTCCTTCTAAAGGACATACTCCTTGTTCTCGAAATAAATGGCCATCTTAATGTTGCGCATCCAGTCGTTGTAACTGGTGCCATCTAATGTCACCTTTAAGTAGATTGACAACAACGAGAAGTTATGGTGGTTGGAAGAGGAGGAAGCAGAAGCATCGGTTGGAGTAGACATCTATAAAAGAAGGTAGTTTTAGTTAGACAAGAATAATCTTTAATCTAGTAACCCAAAATAAAATATTAAGGCTAGGACCCAACTATATAATTCACAACATTAAATCAAATAAGGATTAACTAATTAAAGTAATCAAATAATTTAATCCTAATCCTAACCCTCTAATTTTCGAAAATTAGGGTGTAGGAGTTATCCAGTTTTATAATTATCCCTTTTAATCAAATTAAACTAACAATTATTTAAAATAGGAAACCCTAATAACCTATCCATTTCCGAAAACATGGGGAGGAAGGCTAGGGTTTCAAAATCCTGACCCTAATTTCGAAATCCATGGGGAAGGGGCTAGGGTTTCAAAAAACCCTAACCCTAGTCGAAATTCTTGGCCTTTTAGGGTTTAATTTCTATAAGCCCTAATTGATCAAATTCAACAATTATATCAATTCAATTGAAAACAAACCAAATGCTCTGATACTACTGATAGGCTTTATGCAAAACAAATAAACATAAAACCCTTAAGTTCACATGCAACCTAAGGATCTATGTTTTCACTATTGAACCTATAACTAAAAACATCAAATAAGGAACCCTAATAACCCTAGGTATATTTCAATAATCATAATAGGGTTTAGGTTTACATACGTTGTTTTTTTTTGTAGCAAATAACAAGAATCCTTCACATGTAGATCTTTTGGAAGCAAGCACCACAATTGACGTGCCTCCAAAATCTTACACCCAAACTAGCAAGAAGGAAGACTATAGAGAGAAGAGAGGGGAGGTAAGAATTTTGGGGATTCCTTTGGATTGATGAGTGGCCGAAAATGCAAGGGTTAAGGGTCCTTATATAGTGGTCCAAGGAAACCCTAGATAACCGTGATTTGAATATTAAATTAATATTTCAAATGTGGTATTTATCTCATTCCTTATTTATCCACATGGGATATTCTAGAAACCCTAGAATATCCCCCAAAACCATCCAACCCTAATGGTTGAAGGTTTTGGAGCCTTTTGTTCAACTATTGAACAATTGCACTTTAGACCTTGCACTTTTAATTAATTCTATTAATCCCAAAATTAATTCCAATTAATTTCTGATTAATTATTAATTAAATAATAGCTTTTCTAATTAATATATTATTTTCATAATACATTAATAAAATTTTTATATTAATTTATTAATCACATAATAAATTAATCTCTCTATAAAAGTCATCCTGTCGAATTACTAGGTTTGAGGGCAACCCAAAAGGATTGTGCTACTATCAATTCAAGTATATACCAATTTTAGTTATGGGCTTAGACACTTAATCCAACAGCTTAATGTATAGTTTACTATAAGTATGAATAATCCCATTACTCGAGTATTGGTATCTAATTCAAATTTAAGCATCTAATACATTCTCAATAGTTTCCTCTATATATGAGTTGTATGTACAAAACTGAAAATGTTTGTTTTCGCAAAGTTTATACAAATCAAGTTTGTCAAATCTGTGTAACAAAGCTCCTTTATTATCTAAAGCATGAAAGTCAAGTTTGTGCTATAGGGCGTTGTTGATATAAATAGATGTATTAGATTGAAATTTAGTATTTGGATATTGGAACAATACAAGCAACATATATTGTAATGAGTTGATATACTGGATATAGTCTTTCATTAAATAATTGTTGCGTTCTATATTAGCATGTTTAAATCCTTGAATAACTAGGCTATTCTAAATGTCCATAGTCATTCATAGTTGTGGGAGCATCAATGAAGTAAGACTCATATGAGTGGATTGGTTGATTCTCATGGATATGAGAATAGCAAGAGTTGCTACCATCTTCATAGATACTTGGTTAGGAGAATAATAATAGGACCTGACCTGCATAAAATCACTTTATGGATCGCAGTCATGAGTGATATTTTGATCAAGGTAGTATCTTTGTATTCTTAGACCTAAGATACATATTTGGGACTTGAAGTGTAGGAATTGTTGTGCTTTGACATGGTTTAACATTGTTCCATAAAAGGCAGTCATAAGGGTCATCGTTGGTATAACAAGAACTACATGATAGGCGTACGTAGTAAAGATGGGATTTGTTCCCCCTTATTCGTTGAGAGTTAGACATCTAAGGCCTTACTAAAAGTTGAACACTAAATGAGATTAATGGCGATCCATATCTCAGGTTCAACATGATGTCTGAGACACATGAATAACCGATACCACACCTTTAGTAAAAATTGTAGCTTAGAGCTCCTAGAATTGGTTGTTGATGAGATAGCGCCCTTCATATGTTGTTATGGGCAGTAGCATATTGTTAGACGTCAGCTGCTGTCTATGTCAGTCTATAATGAATATTGTGCAAGTGGGAGATTGTTGAATCTACATACCCAAGAATCATTTTTCAGTGTTATTGCTAATAATATATGATCCTATAGGGTCACACATTTATCAAGTTGGCACATTTTTTATATTTATTAGTAATATGATTATTAATAAATAATATCAATTCTTGTAATTAATTAGGAAATAATTATTGTTTTGTGAAAATAATAATTAAAGAGAGCATAACTAGTTATATATCATATTGTATGATTTAATAAGTCATGTACAAAGTTTTGGACACTTTGGCTAACCTTAAACTTACTAGTCATTTACCTTTGGTTACCTTTATATAACTAGATAAATTGGAAAATGATTGTGTCTTGTATTCTAGCCAAGGCCGAAAGTATTAAGAGGAATGGGAGGTTGCTTTTCAACCTCCTTCCTTTGTCCCCCATGCCCCTAAAGTAAGGTTATTACTTTACATTATAATATGGGGTTGCTTTTGACCATTATGGAAGTATATAGAAGGGTGTAGAGGCTTGCAAAAGTTGCTAGTTTTTGTGAATTCTGTCTTCTTCTTCCTATTGTCGAAACCTCTCTCCTTATACCTCTTTTCTTGTCTTTTGAAGTATATTAAATAATTGGTGCTTAAAAGTACCTCTCCTTTAGTGATTATTTGAGTTAAGCACTTAAAGGCTTAACAAGTACTTTATACAATAAGGAACTAACAATCCAAGTGCCTTACTCTTAATGGTGGATACTTGTAGAGAAAATAATACTCTTTGATTTTTCTATCTTCATCAACACCCCAAAACTAAGAAGGTTCAAAGGCTCCAAAGGTTGTCATTCGAAAACACTCTATGGTTGTTTTAATATCATTCTAACATCTATAAATGGATCCTAGATGGTTTGGTTTTGTTATAAACTCAAAACTAAACTTGTTATTTTTAATGCTTCCGTTGACCATTTTTTATGAAAAAACATTTATAGTTTGTATTAAAACCCATCATGTTGTCCCTTTCACCAAAATCCTAAACCTTAATTTTCCACTTGGACTTCTACGCAAAGCTTTTGAACGCGTTAAGATCGAAAATGACGTGCTGGAATGCTACATTACTGATGACAGGATCGTTCCTATCTCGAAAGAAACTTTTCTCAAAGCAATTGGGGTTTCCCCAAATCTAGACAGTTTTCAAGTTGTTGAACCCACTACAGAAGAATTTCATGGGTTTTTGAATCAAATCGGCTTCGAAGGGTTGTATAAGTCTAAAGAGTTCAACAAATCGGCAATTCCTAGGTAGTGGACGATTTTCATGCATATCGTGAAGAAGGGACTTCCCAGAAAACATGGAGAATCTGAATCCATGACTAAAGACTGGTTGTATGTGGTCTATAGCTTCTTCTTCTGATGATCCAACATAGTCGACCTTCCTAAAGTCTTATGGCAAGACTTTTGGAAAGTTGTTGTTCGTCGGAAATCTACATAGATATCCAGTCTGAGATTTTGGGCGCTTACTTTACAGAAAATCTACTCAGACAGACGTGAGCACACTCCATTGACTATGGATCCACCTGAGGTACATTGTACTTTTAAAGTAATTAAATCTTACAGACTTCTGAACCAGACCTATTTTGGACCAATCTGACGTGTTCCACAACATATGTTGGACTCTCTCCCTTCTGATGCTCATTTCAAAGCAAGACATATAGAGGTTTCGGAATTAGTTGACCCTCTAATTCCTATCCAGACCTCGGATGTCATTCACTCGGAAGGAGAGAAATCACCTAAGTAAGGAGGCCGACTTAAAATCAAGTCCAAGAAACGATCTGATCCTTCGCCCTCCAAATTCAAAGCCAGAAAGTGAACCAAAACCGGTGAATCCTCTTAACAATATTCACAGATCGGTGTCCGACCTGACTCTGGGTCTTTGCCAACCCTTCCCAGCCACTCTTTCGAAGTACCCTTCAGAGTTTCAAAAACACTTGCACACACTCACGAGGATTCTGCATATAATCTTCCCCCACCCTCCCAAATGGATGGTGCTGACATTGAACAAAGTTCCATGAAGCCCCCTAGATGACACCCACGTGTCATCTTGAAACTACTCTCTCCTTCACAATCACGATCTGTGGCCCCTGCCATTGATCCTAAGATGTCTGAACAAGGAGTAGACAAGTTCCGAAGCAACAACCGAACCGATATCCACCATAGATAAAGGACATTTGGGTGATACTAACACTGAATGGGATGATTTTCTTGACCGGTCTCAAATCCATCATCCAGAGCTTACTCGAGATTTGATTGAGTTCACCATAACTGGAATGCGACTTCGAGTTTCTAGTTCTCATCATGATCGCCTTGTTATTCTGAAAGATGTGGGTTTTCATGCTTTTCTCTCCCACATCAACTCAACACATAACATTTCTGATTATGTTCCCAAGCCATTGTGTGATCCATCGCTAAATGTTCAACTTAATATTCCGAGTGGAAATGTGCCCGATCCCGATCCTATTTCGGATGAGCCTCCTCGAAAGAATGTTGTTGTTGAAGAAATTTGTATAGATGTGCCCGACTCAAATATTATGTCAGATAAGCCTCCTAGTTGAATGAAGAAGCTCAAGGAGATGTTCCTGACTCCAATCTGGTCTCGGATGATCCTCCTCATGGTGATACAGAAGACGTTGGCTATTAGATCATGTTTGGTAATACAAACATTGATATCCTCATGGTGATTCAAGCTTCATCCTCCATACACCAAATTGATCTTTATTTCCAATCTTATTCTGGAGATATGGATCTGGTTGGTAATAGAAATGATGATTAGATGAAAGCACCTACAGATGGTGGTGCTGGTGGTGGTAATCTAGATGATAGCGGTGATGAACCGAGCACTTTAGGCGAAGGATCCCATTCCGATATTAACTATTCAAATGAAAATATTGTTGATCCCTTTGCACTGTTCGATATGCGAGACCAGATTGAGTGTGTTGATGCTAAAGTTCACACTGTTAATGCTTAGGGCAGAGCCATGAACTCGAAATCAGATATGATCATGAAATCCATTTCTGATGTCAAGTCTACTGCCCCATCTACTCAAGATCGAGAACAATAGTTGGATCAACTTATATCTCTCCGACTCAAGCATACCATGGAAGAGCCTGAATATCGATATGCCAATCTCATCAAGCATCATGAAGATACATTTCGGAAAATTCTGACGACACATGAGGAGTTAGTCAAGGCAACTAACAAGCTCATCAAGCAAACCCATATCTGACATGAGAAGCAAATTCAGTGTCTACAAAAGGAAACTCACTCCAAGGACTCCATGAACCTCATCATGCAGCAAGTCCTCATCAAAATCATTTGGTTTGCCCAATGTTTTGTGGAAATTCTGAATTATAAGTTTGATGAAGTCCTTAGAATCTTAGAAGACACCCTTGAAACACTCAAATGATCCATTACAGATGCCTATGAAAAACTCTTTAAAATGATCCACCTCATCTTTGAGAAAGTTTTTGATAGGATTACTGAAATCAAGGAGCCAATGTTGCTTGCACCGAAAGCAAGGCCTTTTGATGCAAAATGTGGAGAAGTAGTTATGACCAAATGGTAACCCAACTTAGAATTCCAACTCCGAGATGAATCCACTAAAGATGAAAAAGAAGAGGAGTTGATGGTAATTGGCGAATAAGATGATGATGGGGATATTATTGATGAAAAAGTTGTGTTGGCACTCCAATCGGAAAAAGAGGCACCTTTGTTCCAAAAAAAACCTTTCCGAAGAAGAGAAAATGAAATGGTCTTCATGCTCTTGGCCATTAAATCTGGCTAAATCACTCAAACACAACATGTAAATGGCCAAAAACAAAACTAAATAGAGCATTGATGCTTTTAGGGCAAGAAAACCAATGCCACCTCTAATTCCCTCTCCAAGAATTGTTGAGATAGATCAAGGTTCCCCAATCAAGAAAATTGATGATCTTCCTACACCGGAATTGGTCTTACCAATTTCCGAAGTGATTGTGACTCTAGCTTCCTAGCAGATTATTTAAGTCACTCCTGGAGCTCCAATCAAGGACAAAGGCAAGGTAATATCCTTTGGTCTAATCATCCTGATTAAGTCGTGATGAAAGTCCGGGGACTAGCCACAAGATCACATCAACAAACCTATTGAAGAAAGTCTTAGGATTCATGCTCTAAAGGGTTCTCCGAATCCTTTATACATAGTTCTAACAGATAATCTGGAAGGAATGATTCATGAAAATCAGATGGTTCCATTCATTAGCTATGATCTTCTTGCTTCAGACTTGGAACAACTCGATCTACCGAGATCTACTTATGGGAGATATTATGTTAAGTTCACTCCATTGCATCCGACCAATGAACTGGAAATTCTCGTTCAATCTGAAAGAGAGCTCTTGCGCACCTTCTATGCCACTAATCTATTCTAGAAAAAGAAGTTTGGTCAAAACAAACAATCACACAAATTAGTACATGTGGAATGAAGATGCTTAGCAAATTCGATCAGGATTGCTTGTTGGATTAAGGTGTCTAAGCTCATAACTAAATTGGTATAAACTTGAAAGTAGAAGCAAAGTACTTTTTGGGTTGCCCTAATAACCAGAAATAACTAGAAATGATATTAGGAGAGAGAGAGAGAGAGGGGGGGGGGGGAGAGAGAGAAATGATTTGCTGATATATTATATGATTAATATGTTAATTGGAAATATATAATTGATCTGTTAATTTGTTATGTGAATAATAAATTAACATCAGATCAGTAGTTAAATAATTGATTTCTTAATTTATACATTAATGAGAAATCAATAAGAATTAATTAATTGTTAATTAGAATTAATCTGAAATTAATTTGGGATTAACGAGACTTAATGAAAGGTGCAAGGGGTGAATTGTAATTATTCTATAGTTGAACAAAATAAGCAATTCTAGAACCATCCATGGTATGGACAGTTTTAGCTTGATTCCTGGGGTTTCTGGAAGCCTCCTCGAAGCAGATAAGGAATGGATTTGAATTAGGATTAAATCTATTATTTAATTAATTCAAATCTGGTTTTATCTGTAAGTTACCTAAACTATAAACAGGACCCCAACACAAACAAATTTCGTTCATACCTTTACCTACAAGCTTAGGAACGGAATTTTTATCCCCCTCCTCTCTCCCTCTCTTCTTCATTCTAGGGTTGTAGGTTTTTGGGTACAAACCATTAGAGGCACTAAGTTTTTGGTGCTTTCTTTCTAAAGACCAACAAGGAAAGGAATAATATTTATTCGATATAATAAATCTAAGGTATGTAAACCCTAATCCTTCTTGTATTTTCAAAATACTTAGGGTTTATTAGGGTTATTGATGTTCAATGTTTATTGTTATCAATTAGAGAAAACATAGATCCAAATTAGGTTGCATGTGAACTTAAGGGTTAAGATTTCCCACTTTACATGTTTTAGTAACCTACAAAACCCATCAGTGGTATCAGAGCCATTGTTTTCTACTGATTGTGCATAACTTGAATGTATGAAAAAATTAGGGTTTATCAAAAATAAACCCGAGCCCTTGAAAATTTCGACTTTGCTAGGGTTTCTCGAAACCCTAGCCTCATTCCCCTTGTTTTCAAAAATTACCTTATGGTTTCCTTAGGGTTTCTAGCTTTATTAATTATTATTTTAAATGCCTTAAAATTTGAATAATTAAAACTTGGTAACCCTTAACTAGGGGTGTCAAAAATACCCAAACCCGACTAACCAGACCCAAACCTGAACCCGAATAAGATTAATAGGGCCGAGTTAATATGGTTTAAAAAGAAAACCGAGTTATTCGGGTTAACCCGACAAACCCGGAATATACTTAGGGTCGGGTTTCAGGTAGAATTATTTAAATTTTTTGGGTTCGAGTTAACCCGAATAACCCGATTAAGCTAACCCATTAGAAACATATTTCACCTATTTTACATTCTACAAACTTTTCAGTTACGTCTTCTAACAACCCTTCAATGGATGATTCTTCATGTATAACTGATGAGGTTTTTTTGTGTTTGCTTTTTTTAATATAGAGTTGTTTTTTCTTATTTACAATGTCAAATATGTAACTAATGGAC
Source organism: Lactuca virosa (assembly GCF_052849685.1). NCBI lineage: Eukaryota > Viridiplantae > Streptophyta > Magnoliopsida > Asterales > Asteraceae > Lactuca > Lactuca virosa. Next base: position 302,106,558 of record NC_136433.1, on the reverse strand, counting down.
CAAAAGAGCAAGTTAAAAATTTGTTCAAGTAGGGTTCCCTTAGTAAAGATTGTTCATATTCTCATCCATGGACCTACATATATTTGATCTTTGAATTTTGAACGATATAATTATATATAAAGCACGATTCTTTGGTGTAAATAATAACTATATTATCTTTGAAGATGGATACTGTAGTACCTGTGTGGCTTATTAGTGTATATATATTTGTGTTTTACTTTATATTCTAAAAGATAGCTAGCCCGTTTGTATTGCTATTGTATTTTGGCATAAGGCCCACTGTATTGTATATTTATTCATTCATGTTTAAGAAAATCATTTATGGGAAATTACGTGTCAAACATGGTATCAGAGATCTTTCCTTGATTCCTGGTAACCCTCATCCAGCTAGCCCTACTTCTCTTCTCCCCTCTATCCGACAATGTTCCTTCCATCGTCCCTCTCTATCCTCTCTCTTTCATTCTTCATGGCCATGGATAATCAAAAACCATACGGTATTACAAACATCAAGGCATATGTTCCCCTGATCCTTGATTTAAATGAACTCAACTATGATGCTTGGCACAAACTTTTTACTACTCACTGTAAGGCTTTTGGTGTTCATGGCAACCTCACCGACACCACAAAACCCACCAGCCCTACTGATGTTGAGTGGGAAAACCTCGACAACATTGTCCAGATGTGGCTTTATGGCACCATGACGCAACCCTGACTCAACAAGATCTTAAAACTGGACTCTACAGCAAACTCAGTCTAGTTAAGCATTGAAGCACTCTTTTGGGACAATACAATTGCTAGGGCAATCGAGCTTGATAATGAACTCCGCTCCTTAGTCATTGGAGATCTCACCATTGCATATTATTGTTAGAAATTGAAGTCCTTATCTGATCTTCTAGCCAACATCGACTCCCCAGTTCTCGAGAAAACTCTTCTCACCTACATGCTCAACGGTCTATCACCAAAATTTGAAAGCATTTCCATGCTAATCCGTCACAGGGATCCATTACCTTCTTTCTTTCAAGCCTGGTCAATGCTTCTCTCTAAATAACTTCGTCTCAACCGGACTCATCCTCAATCATCAAGCCATCACGATCACAGCTCCTCCCCATATGTTCTCGTTGCCAACCACATAATTCTTTGGTGTAAATAATAACTATATTATCTTCGAAAATAGATACTGTAGTACTTGTGTGGCTGAATTTGTGGTTAGAATAGCATGTGAACAATGAGTATTGATTTACATAATTACATTTTAATTAACTAAACATAAACCTTATTTACATAAACGTACTAGACTTCATTCTATTATTATTTTTTTGACAAATTTGTAAGTTACAGTTATTTTAGATATAACCCGATTAATCCAACCCTACTAACTCGAAACCCGATTGATCCGAACCCGATTAACCTATAGCTTAATAGGGTCGGGTTTTAGATTTATTTATTTCTTAATAAAACTCGACTAACCCGACCCGACTAACCCGAAACCCGATCGGGTTGACCCGAATAACAGTCCTACCCTTAACCCTGATTTCGAATATTAGAAAGTAGGGATTAAATTTGAATTAATTAATTAATAGTTTAATTAAAGATAATTATTTAACTCCTAAATGATTTAATTAATTTAATTAATTTTTTAATTAAAGGATGAAGATAAATCATAATTGGTTTAATATTAATTAATTAAAAGTTTAATTTAGATAATTAATATTTAAACCTAGTATTTTAAAAAGTTTTAAAATACATCTTATATATATTTATTAAAAGTTAATTACTATATATATAAGATAAAGCCAATCGAATCGCTAGCAAGCCTCATTCACAAAGCTATGTTATAAAGAAGGTATAAGGAAACGACCAATAAAATGACCGTTGAATAGGTGTCTTTTTCACCCATCGCTCTCCTGTGTGGTGGAGGGTCGTTAGCTGAACGGGTTTGATATGAAATAATCAGATTAAAAGTATAATCTATAAAGTACCAGAACCTTATTTTAAAATCTCACTCTAGTTACTTTAGGAAAAAATGTGAAATTGTATGCTAATCCATGAAAACGCACATCGTTTCTTTATGAGTCGTTAGTGGAGCGTGTGTGGTTAACCATCATACTAATGTTGGGACTATAAAGTTGAAATGATGGCACAACTCGAAAATTATTGTTGTGGATGGAGCGTGTGTGGTTAACTGACACATCAATGTGAGATCATAAATGATCTTGAGGTTGTCAAGCGGGTTTGCATGGTTATTCACATCTCATTTGTGATCCTCTGCATCCCAATCAAAAAAATGAGAGCATAATCAAAGATTACACATGTCATTGATAAGATTAAATGAATCTCAAAAGATCTAAGAGTTTCATAAGATTGAAATTAGTAAAAGCCTTACCTGCCTAAAATAGATTCACAACATGATTACGGCATCCCTCTTCAAAGTTCGAATTGAAAATATGGATCCTAGCCTTAATCTAAATTTTGGGTTAATAATTAGGGATTAAAATCAACTAACTTGAATTCTTTCTTTTCCCCTTTTAGATGTCTTATGAAGATAGAAATGATCTTCCTCGTTCTTATGGAAATAGTTTTCCACAATATTTTGGAGATGGTCTTCCACATTTAAGTAAAGGTGAAATTGTCTTCCCTTCCTTAGGTCATGGTGGAACTGGACATCATCTCTCTTTAACTCTTCTACCTCCCCCTCCTATGAATATCCCAACATCACGTTTTCCTCAAGTTGAAAGATATGAAACTACTTAAGCCCTATTGGCATGTAAACACAACGATGGAAATTTTGTGTGTGCGCATGTTATGAAAATGAAATTGTACATTGACAAAACGGGAAGAATGGGTATTGAATGTCCGAAGGAGTAAGCCAATGATTTGGTTCTTATCTCGCTTCATAAGTCATATGGTCAGTTTGTTGAAAACTTTCATATGAGGAATCTCGATGTGACCCTAACTGATCTTACCGAGATGTTCATAACTGTAGAAGCGTAAATGCTTAAGAGTACAACTAAATCAGAAATGCTTAAAGGATCTAATCCTAATAATTCATTAGACGTTGACAATGGTAAACAAGAAAATGTTTCTCTTTCGTCAAAAAGTTTGATCATATGGTAAAGAGAAAGGCTCGTTCTGAAATCCTTTCATGTGTTGAACCCAATAAGTCCAATTGTTTTTACTGAAAATTTAAGGGACATTGGAAATGAAACTATCCAAAATACTTGAAAGATCTTAGAGATTGTGAAGTCAAGTCGTATGACTCTACTTCAGGTACATCCATTATCTACCTCCATTGTTCTGTAAGTTCCTATTCATAGACTCTTAATACATGATGTGACTGTTGGATTAGTGTCGAAGTCCGTAACTATATTTGGTATGTACTTGACCCGAGTGTGCATGGTCCTTTTGGGTTGCCTTCACCAAAGCAACTTGACAAGGTAATTTGATATGAGAGAGAATATATTATGGTTTATTAATATATTATAAGAATAATATATTAAAGGAGAAATCATATTTATTTAATTAGTATTAGTCATAAATTAATTAGGAATTAATTTGGTGACTAAAAGAGATTAATTAAATAAAGGGGTATAAACTGTCAAATGTGTGATAGTTGAGTTTTGGGCTGGGAAACCTAATGGACTAAGGGGGAACGAAATTATGATCAGGGATCATCATATTTTCGTCCAAGGGCCTCATTCTAGAAGGTTCCTTGGGCTGCTTGGTGGCTAAGCTATCCATTAGGGTTTAGACTGAAACCCTAGCACCCTACAGTATAAATAGATGCCCTATGCTTTAATTTTAGGCCACTTGATTCCAAGGGAAACCCTAGGGACGAAATTAGCATCCTTCCCCTCTCTCTCTTAATTGCCTTCTTGCTTCAAGGTGTTTGTGAGCCATTAGAGGCACTACAATTGTGGTGCTTGCTTTCAAGAGTTCAAGAGATCAAGGAAACTAGTTGTTATTGCAATATAACAACAAAGGTATGTCTACTACACTTCTATATGATTTTCGAAAATAATAGAAGCATGCCAGGGTTTATTTTGTGTTCATATAGTTGTATGTCTTATAGTGAAAACATAGATCCAATTAGGGTTGTATGCACACATAGGATTGTTTGTATAAAACCTATCAGTGGTATCAGAGCCTTTGGTTTTTGTTTTCAATTTGATTTGATACATATTATGAATTTGACAAATTAGGGTTTATGGCAAGTAAACCCTAAGGCTTGGTGTTTTTCGAAAATAGGGTTAAGAAACCCTAGTTGGCGATTTTTTGTAGGGTTCTTAAACCCTTTTTGCCTAGCCTCCAAATTTCGAAATTAGGGTTATGAAACCCTAGGGATTTCGAAAATCCCTTGCCCCCCAAGACAAGATCCCAAAATTTTAGGGATTTGGATAATGCCATCTTTGTGATTATCAACTTAATTGTTTAAACTAGATAATTGAAGATCTTGAATTATCCTTTCCATAAATTTCGAAATCTAGGGGATAAAAAGGATTAGGATAAATTAATTGTTTAATTTTATGATAATCCTTCATGATTTAATAATTTAAATTAATTGTTTAATTTTGATAATTATTAAATCAAAGATTTTTTGGTGTTTAAAATTTTAAATTAAATTGTCTAATTTTCGAAAATTTTAAATGCAACAAAGACACTAGTATTTTAAAATGTTTTAAAATACACCCTTATACAATTATGATATTATAAGATTAATTATTATATATATGTATAAGAATAAGCTAGTCTTATCGCTAGTAGGCCTCATTCACGAAGCCAGTCTATAAGGTGGGTATAAGGTTGCTGCCTATAAAATGGCGCTTAATGGATGTACACTCACATCTACCGCTTGCTTGACTGGTGGAGGGTCGTTAGCCGAACGGATAGGATAGGGCACTTAATTCCTCATTATAAGTATAATGGAAATATTAAAGTAACTACATTGTTTTACAAATTCCCACTCTTAGTTACTTTAGGGTAAAATGTGAAAATGATGCTATTCCATGGAATTACACTTTGTACCCCTGTCAAACGTTAGTGGAGCGTGCGTGGTTAACCAGCACACTAATTTGGGATTGACATTGGTGACAAAGGGTGGCCCGATGTCTTATCATAGATCAATGGAGCGTGTGTGGCTAACCAGCACATTGATTAGGTGATGAAGACATTGAGTGCACCATGATGATTCGCATGGTTATTCACAAACTTGTTTGCGATCCTCGGCATCCCAGTCGCAAATTTGAAGTGCATATCGAGATTTAAACATGCCATTGAAATGTTCAATGAATCTCAAAAGAAATCTAGGAATTTTCAAATACATTTAAAACTTAACCTCTTTCGTTTTTCATGGTGAAAATTAGTGAATCGTCATTCACTTACCTTCAAATTATTTACTTTTAGATTACGGCATCCCTTTTCTAAGTTGTAAATAATGTTGTTGGATCCTAGCCCTAATTTCTCATGTGGGTGTTTAATTAGGGATTCATTCTAATCAAACTTTGTTCCTTTCTATTTCAGATGTCAAACGCAAACGCAAACAACAACACTTCTGGGTCGTTCTCGTTGATGAACCTGTGTCAAAAAGTGACATTTGATGGCTCGAACTTCAACGAGTGGATGAGATACATTCGCATGATAACTCGTTATGAGGACAAAGAATATGTCCTAGACGAGAAGCTTGAAAGGATCAACCTAGAAGAAGCTACTCCTGAAGAGATGGTCGCCTTTGAGTCCCACGAGCGTGATGCAACGAAAGTTCATTGCATCATGTTGGCCACCATGAACCTCGAACTCCAAAAGTCCTATGAGGACATGTATCCATATGAGATGCATCAAGATTTGCTGGACAGGTACCACCAGAGCGCGAGGCAAGAGCGCTATGAGATCATCACCAACATGATCACCGCTAAGATGGGGAGTGAAGAATCCCTAACTGCTCATTTGCAAAGAATGCAAAGATATGTTGATCGTCTTCTCAAACTTAATGTTAAGTTTGATGAGGATTTGGCTATCGACATCATCCTCCACTCCTTGCCTTCCTGCTACAGCCAGTTCAGAATGACCTACCACATGAATAAGGAAGAGGTCACCCTAAGTAAGCTTCAAGGGCTCCTGAGGACAACTGAGAGCAACCTGAAGGACAAATCTGTTGCATCATCCTCTACTGTAGCTGCTCCTGTGTTGGCAATTGGCCAAGGAAAGGGAAAGAAGAGGAAGGATCCTTACAAGAGCCACCATAAGGGTAAGACCCAAGATGGTTCTTCTTCTAGTGGGACCAAAGCAGGTTCTGTTAAGCCCTCTTCTGACCCCAAGGAAGCAGAGTGCTTCTATTGCCACCAGAAGGGCCACTGGAAACGAAGCTGCCCTAAATATCTGCAAGATATTAAGGATGGGAAGATAAAACCCACATTCGCAGGTATGTATTTAATTAAATCTAATAACTCATCATTTGCTACTTCATGGGTTCTTGATACAGGGTGTGGTTACCACATTTGTTCTGATATGTAGGGCCTAAAAAGAAGTAGGGAAGTGGAGCATGGAAGGATAAGCTTGATCATGGGAAACAAGAAGTCTTCACCAGTAACCAAGATCGGAGTTTATTCCTTAGTGTTGAGTAATGGGTTAGGGCTAGATTTAAATAATTGTTGCTATTCGCCAGATATGGTAAGAAACATCATTTCTTTTCATGGTTTGTTTAGACAAGGTTTCAGATATTCATTTGATAATAGTAATGGTTCTATTAATGCTTATTTGAATGGTGTCTTTTATTTCAATGCATTACCTTGTAATGGGATTTATGAATCTGTGTTAGTTATTGATAATTTAGGAAATGATGTTTTGAATATTGATTCGTCCACAAGTTTGGACAAAGCATGCTTGTGGCATTGTCGCCTTGGCCATGTGAACAAGAAACGCATAGCCCAACTCCAAAAGGATGGAGTCTTGGAGTCTTTCGACCTTAGGGACGATGACGTGTGTGAGTCTTGTTTACTTGGGAAGATGACCAAGTCACCCTTTACTGGCACATGTGAAAGGGGTGAGGGTGTATTGGATCTCATACACACAGATGTATGTGGACCCTTTAGATCCACCACAAGGGACGCTTGTCGCTTCTACGTGACTTTTACAGACGATTATAGCAGATATGGATATATCTACTTAATCAAGCAAAAGTCAGAAACTTTTGAAAAGTTCAAAGAGTTCAAGAATGAAGTGGAGAATCAGTTGGGCAGGAAAATCAAGATGCTTCGATCTGATCGAGGGGGAGAGTACCTAAGTCTTGAGTTTCACGACTATCTGAAAGAGTGTGGAATAGTTTCACAGTTGACGCCTCCTAGAACGCCACAATTGAATGGTGTGGCTGAGAGACGTAATCGAACCTTGTTGGACATGGTTCGCTCTATGATGAGTCGTGCTTCGTTACCAATCTCATTCTGGGGGTATGCCTTGGAGACTGCCGCCCATATCCTTAACTTAGTTCCCACAAAGAAGGTTACTAAAACACCTCACGAGATGTGGACAGGGAAAGCTCCCTCGCTAGCACATATCAAGGTTTGGGGTTGTGAAGCTTTCGTAAGACGAGAGACTCACGACAAGCTAGAACCTCGTAGTGAGAAGTATTATTTCATCGGCTATCCACAGAAGTCTTTTGGTTATCTCTTCTATAGACCAAATGACAATGTTGTCTTTGTTGCTAGGAGAGGGGTTTTCAGAGAAAGAGAACTCATAAGCCAAGGAGACAGTGGGAGTCAGATTGACCTTGAAGAGCTTCAAGAGTCAGGAGAACAAGGAACCTCTGACACTGGCATGCAACCTGAGGAGGAAACTCCAGTTGAACCTATTGACCAGTCCTTACCTCTTAGACGTTCAAGTAGAGTTGTTGTTCCACCCCAGTTTTATGGTTTCCATATTACTACTGACGGGGATACGTTTATTAGTGATAGTACACTAGTAAATCTGGACGAACCTAACAGCTACAAGGAAGCCATGGCAGGCCCAGAGTCTGCTAAATGGAAAGAGGCAATGGACAGCGAGATTCAGTCCATGTATGACAACCAAGTTTGGAATTTGGTTGATAATGTACCAGGTCGTAAGACAGTCGGGTGCAAGTAGATCTTCAAGAAGAAGACAGACATGGATGGGAAAGTGCACACTTATAAAGCGCGATTGGTCGCGAAGGGCTTTACTCAAACTCCTGGAGTTGACTATGATGAGACCTTCTCACCAGTTGCGAAAATAAAGTCTATTAGGGTAATGCTTGCGATAGCTGCGTTTCATGATTATGAAATTTGGCAGATGGACGTAAAAACCGCTTTCCTAAATGGGAAGTTGGCTGAGGATGTTTACATGAATCAGCCAGAGGGTTTTGTCGATGCAAAGCATCCAAATAGAGTGTGCAAGCTTGAGAAATCCATTTATGGATTAAAGCAAGCGTCTCGCAGATGGAATCTTTGTTTTGACGAGAAGGTCAAAGAGTTTGGCTTTCTGCGAAATGAAGATGAGTCATGTGTATATGTCAAGGCCAGTGGGAGTATAGTGAGCTTCCTCGTATTGTATGTCGATGACATACTACTCATAGGAAACGACATCCCAACATTGCAGGAGGTCAAGTCCTGGCTTGGGAAGTGTTTCGCTATGAAGGACCTCGGAGAGGCTGCATATATTCTGGGAATAAGGATAGTGAGAGACAGAAGTAAGAGACTGATAGGACTCAGTCAGGATACATACTTGGAAAAGGTACTAAAACGTTTTAGTATGGAAAATTCCAAGAAAGGGGAGTTACCAATCCAATGCAATACCAAACTGAGTAAGACTCAGAGCCCGAGTACAGAGGCAGAAATAGCTGATATGAGCCGAGTACCTTACGCTTCCGCAGTTGGCTCAATTATGTACGCTATGACCTGTACTCGCCCTGATGTGGCTTTCGCTTTGAGCATGGTCAGCAGATATCAAGGGAATCCTGGTAGGGCACATTGGATTGTTGTTAAGAATATTCTTAAGTACCTACGAAGGACTAAGGAATGGTTTCTAGTCCTGGGTGGGAGTGATGACTTAAGGGTGCGAGGGTACAGTGACGCTAGTTTCCAGACAGATCGGGATAATTACCGATCGCAGTCGGGCTGGGTCTTTACCCTGAATGGAGGAGCAGTGACTTGGAAAAGTTCCAAGCAAGAAACCGTAGCTGATTCAACGTGCGAATCAGAGTACATTGCGGCGAGCGAGGCGTCAAAGGAGGCTATATGGTTGAAGAACTTCATTGGAGACCTTGGAGTTGTGCCATCCATAAAAGAGCCCATGGAAATTTTCTGTGATAATGAAGGAGCGGTTGCCTTAACCAAGGAACCAAGGGATCATGGCAGATCTCGTCATATCGACAGGAAATACCATTTTATTAGACATCGAGTAGAAGAGGGACTCCTCGTTGTGAAGAGGGTATCGTCAGAAGATAACCCAGCAGATCCCCTCACGAAGGGACTGAGTAGGGTTAAGCATTTGCAGCACGCTAGGAGCGTAGGGCTGAAGGACGATATTAGTTTAGATTAGATAGGTAGGAAACTTGTAATGGATGATCATGTATTCAACATTTGATGATTAAATAAAGGTGTGTTATTTATAAGAAAGCTTCTATCTTGTGTTGATTATTTATCTATTGTTTCAATTTTGCATGTTTTGACTTCCTGAATAATAAGATTATTCGAACAGTCCACAATCGTTCATATGTTGGAAGTAGATATGAAGGAAGATTGTCATAAATTTGTTTGTAGATTGTCTGAAAAGTTTTAGACATAGCAAAGGTTTGCTGCAAAGTTTATGAGTGCTTATGAAATTTGTATTGAGCATTGGAATAGACCCACACTTGCTGGTATCACTTCATGAATGTTATCACAAGTGATCGCAAGATGATAATATCATATAATCTTTAAACCTAGAGATATGGTTATTGTTTGCTAGTTGATTATACATTGATAATGCGAAAACGCATCAGTAACTTGATGTTATAAAACAGATTATTGTGTGTGGTTTAACTAGTAAATGATAAAGGCATATTAGTCGACGTTTTTCTGTTCCTTTTATTCTATGAGAATAAAAGCGATATCTTGGCCACTTGATGATTTGGTTTGACTTATGTGTCGGGCCCGGTCAGGATGAAGTTGATGTGTTCAACTGAGTTCGATGTCGAACAAATCAGAGATCAAGAAATAAAATGCTAAACAATAAGTATTGTTAGCATGATATCTAGAACAGAGGATTATACGATCCCTTATCTGAAGGACAGATTATTGGTCAGAGTTGACAGCGGCTATTGAAAGCTACGATTGCTAATCGGATACAGAAGTCATATGTGAGATGTAGTTACTAGACTTATCCAAGTGGGAGACTGTTGGATTAGTGTCTAAGTCCGTAACTATATTTGGTATGTACTTGACCCGAGTGTGCATGGTCCTTTTGGGTTGCCTTCACCAAAGCAACTTGACAAGGTAATTTGATATGAGAGAGAAGATATTATGGTTTATTAATATATTATAAGAATAATATATTAAAGGAGAAATCATATTTATTTAATTAGTATTAGTCATAAATTAATTAGGAATTAATTTGGTGACTAAAAGAGATTAATTAAATAAAGGGGTATAAACTGTCAAATGTGTGATAGTTGAGTTTTGGGCTGGGAAACCTAATGGACTAAGGGGGAACGAAATTATGATGAGGGATCATCATATTTTCGTCCAAGGGCCTCATTCCAGAAGGTTCCTTGGGCTGCTTGGTGGCTAAGCTATCCATTAGGGTTTAGACTGAAACCCTAGCACCCTACAGTATAAATAGATGCCCTATGCTTCAATTTTAGGCCACTTGATTCCAAGGGAAACCCTAGGGCCGAAATTAGCATCCTTCCCCTCTCTCTCTTAATTGCCTTCTTGCTTCAAGGTGTTTGTGAGCCATTAGAGGCACTACAATTGTGGTGCTTGCTTTCAAGAGTTCAAGAGATCAAGGAAACTAGTTGTTATTGCAATATAACAACAAAGGTATGTCTACTACACTTCTATATGATTTTCGAAAATAATAGAAGCATGCCAGGGTTTATTTTGTGTTCATATAGTTGTATGTCTTATAGTGAAAACATAGATCCAATTAGGGTTGTATGCACACATAGGATTGTTTGTATAAAACCTATCAGTGACGATCATATTTCGATGGTATTAAACGATATAAAAGAAAGAAGGAAGCTTGAGCAAAGCAAGCAAATCTAACCGTGAGAAATGGAATTTTGTCAAATGGTTCGATAGTCAGAATTTTGAGCTAATATTAAGGAGTTAGGATAGCTTTAATAGTTTTCTATCACTCTTCGGAGATATCCATAAACATAGTTTTCTTTTATGCATTGTAAGGAAAAGTTCCAATTTTTTTTTATCAATAAAATGAAGTTTTATTATCTTATTTTATAGTTCTTTTCAATGACATTAATGAGTTTGTTTCTAATAATAGCAATATTAATTGTGGATGTGATTCTTATAATATCGTGCTTGTGATATTGTCAAATTTAACCAAGTGCAATGAAATCTCATCATCAAGTTTCAATTGGACAGAAACTTAAAGTCATACAATTCAAATTGGATGATGGATGAGAGTTTTGTTCATTGGAGAAGTTATGATATAGTCATTGTTCACATGTTTATGTGAGGCAATTCATGGATTAGTGGATCTTGTACATGTTGTTATGAACTCTTTAGATCCACCGCAAGGGACTATAACTCTATTCGTCATGATATACTGATGCTTCAGTAAATATTGTTGTGTTTATAAGATTAAGCATAGTTCTAATACTTTGAAAAGATTCAATGGGTAGTAGAATGAATAGAAGAATTTCTTAGGCATAAAGAAAAAATATTCTCCAATCTGAAAAGAAAGGAGAGTACTTTAGTATCATGTTCTATGATCATCTTAGTGATTGTGGAATTATATCACAACTGATCAAAAAAGAACATCTTAGTGAAATTGTATGACTAAGAAGAGGAATCAAATATTGTTGAAAATGGTTCGATCAAGAGATGAGTCACACTTCATTCCTAATCGAATTTTAGAGCTATGCTCTAATAACTCTAAATCATATCTTTAAATTCATTTCAAACTACGAAGGGTGATAACACCTCATAATATTTAGAGTAAGAATGATTTCTCGCTCAAGCACATTAAGAATTGGAGTTATGATGTTTTTCGGCAGTCGAGAAAAAGATGAACTGAATCCAATTCTAAAGAGTGTTATCACGTCGGGAATCTGCACGAAATTTTGCATATTTTTTTTAGCTCGTCAAGGAATGTTTCTTGAGAGAAAAAAAATTATATGTCAAGAAATCAGTGGGACTCGTATTGATCTTGAGAGTTTAAAGAGTCAACCGACAATGATTCTTTTAGTTATCACTAGTGCGTAACCTAAGGTTAAAAACCTGTTGTGTTTATTGACACATTTTTATTTGTGCATTTACAGTTAAGTTGGCAATACTTCTGAGTGTTATTTTTTTTCATTTAATTGCAAAGCAAAGCATGTTGGTCAGTGAAGGTACATTGATCAATACGGGTGAGCTGCTAACAGGAACGGAAGCACTAGTGGGATTTGAGCTGCCAGAAATAAAGAAATGAATAATAGAAAAATTAAGTCCATGAAGGAGACCTAAATGTGATTTTGGTTTTTCCTAAACCCTATCTTATGAATGTAGGTTGAAAATTCAAGTTCTACAAGGATGTGAAGGTATGCACCTTTGACTCTAGGTGGCAAAAGGTTTCACTCTAATTGATAAAAATGGTTATGAGGAAACACTTTCGTTAGTAGAGTTTAAGGGTCTTATAAAGATCAATACGGATATTGGTTGTATTAATTGCATTCTCAAATTCTCAATAGGATTACAACATCCCTCTTCATATTTCGAATTGTGAGGAATGGCAAGGAATTGTTTAAACTTTTATGAGATATGTTTATCACGTCTTGAAAGGTTTTGAGCATATACATTATCCGGATTTAGTGAATAAGCTTAAGAAGCCTAATTAGAGGCTTAACAAAGCATCACGAAATAGGGATATGCACTTCCATGAGAAAGTCAAAGGGTATTGATTTCTAGAAGTCTAGTTGATTCTGAGTACATGTCAAAGCTAGTGGGAGCATAATTGGTATGCTGGTATTGCATGTTGATAATACTATTCATAGGGAACAATGTCTCTAGTTTGCAAGTTGCAAAAGTTGGAAATTGTTTCGCTATAGTGAACTTAAGTGAGAGCGTACTCATACTTCATTACGAATCTAAAGGTTTAGATCGTACAGTTTAATGGAACTTAGTCAAAATCATATATGAATAGTGTGTTGAAATATTTCAACATAGAAGATTCTATATGGAAATATTATAGCAAGAGATTAAACATATATCAAATCCTTATATAAGATATAATGAGTCGAGTCCCATATGCATCAGATATAGGATCAATTACATATGTTATAATATCCGCTTATTCTAATTTTTCAAATGCACTGAGCATTGTGATTAGAATTTTAAGTGACTAGAGTTATTAAATAAATTGTCAAGAACATTCTGAGGTTTACTGAAGATTGGTTGCTTGTGGAGAGTTGGAAGTATGGTATTGTTTTGAAAGGACCATAGTGACACGTTTTGGATTGAGATGATTCTTGGTTAGAATTGATGGTCATATGGGAATATGGAAATAATTCCATAATGGGATATGGGTATATGGAAATCTTTCCATAATAGGAGTTGGTTATAAAATCTACATGTGAGTTGGAAACCTTAATGCAAGAGAGGTGTTCAAGGAATGTGCCTTGAATTTGAGATTTCATCACCATGGAATTGTCCTGATTAACAAGTTATGGTGGAACATTCTATTATATCGAAGACCCATTTTCTATCACTTTAGAACATCAACATCTCAGAAGGACAATGCATGTAAAGAAGAAATTCCACTACATCTTAGATAGAGATGAGGATTAGGAATTGTGAAATGAGCATCATTGGAGTAAAGTCCAGTCGATCTGTTCACAAAGGAAGGACCATAGAGAGGCATAGTATGCATGTTTAGAACATGGCATGCTTGATTTAACTTAATTCAAGTAGTTAGTTTATTACACGAAACAATATACAATGAATAAATTTGTAATTGTTATGGTGATTAAATAATAGAGATTATTTATATTCAAAGGGTTTGATACCATATTCAAATAGTTTATTATTGTGTTTCACTTTGCATGTCTTAGTTCTTGAATAATTTTATTATTCAAATTCCACAGTCGCTCATACTTTTGGAAGTAAGTAGTAAATCAAGACTGTCATGAATCGATTGTAGATTGTCCATAGAGATTAGATATTGCATGTAATTGTTACAATATTCAGGAGTACTTGGAAAATGGAGATTTTGATTATTGGATAGACGCACACTTAGAGATTTCTTCATGGATTCCATCACAAGTAATTATAAAATGATAATATAAACTATTCTTAAAGCAGAGATATATAGGTCATAGTTTACAAATCAGTTGTGCTTTGGTTTACTCAAATACATCTCATAACTGGATTTTATAAAGGGTTATTCCATGTGTGATTTGGTGAGTAAAAGGTATGACTATATAGTCAATTTAATTCGTTCCTTTTTCCCGAATAAGGAAAAGAAATATCTTTGGACCCTTATGTGATTTGATTTGATCTATAAGTACGAGGCCTAGTCCAGACTAAATTGATGTGTTTAGTTTTGTAGTCTGAATTTTATCATTAAATCAGAGACCGAGAAACCAACAAATGAACATGAGGTTGATCATTTAATCCACGACTTTTTTCATATGATATCTTGAAAAACGAAGAAATAGTTGATCACTTATCTTAGGGCCGACATTTGATTTGAATCAGAGTTCGACAATGGCTTTTGAAAGCACTATTTGTTGTTTGGTTATACTTGCAATTGTAGTTATAGACTTATCCAAGTCAAAGACTGTTGGATTAAGGTGTCTAAGCTCATAACTAAATTGGTATAAATTTGCAAATAGAAGCAAAGTCCTTTTTGGGTTGCCCTCATAACCAGAAATAAGTAGAAATGAAATTAATAGAGAGGGAGAAATGATTTGTTGATATATTATGTGATTAATATATTAATTGGAAATAGATCATTGATCTGTTAATTTGTTATGTGATTAATAAATTAACATGATATCAATAGTCAAATAATTGATTTATTAGTTGAGAAATTAATTAGAAATCAATAAGAATTAATTAAATTTTAATTAGAATTAATTTGGAATTAATTTGGGATTAATTAGAATTAATTAAAGGTGCAAGGGGTGAATTGTAATTTTTCAATAGTTGGAAAAAAGAAGAAATTCTATAACCATCCATGGTATGGACGATTTTGGCTTGATTCCTAGGGTTTCTAGAAGCCTCCTTCATGTAGATAAGGAAAGGATTTAAATTGAGATTAAATCTATTAACTAATTAATTCAAATATGGCTTTGTCTGCAAGTTACCTAAATTATAAATAGGACCCCAAGACAAACAAATTTCGTTCATACCTTTACCTACAAGCTAAGGAACAAAATTTATATCCCTCTCTTCTCTCCTCTTCATTATAGGGTTTCTAGAATTTTGGGTACAAACCATTAGAGGCACTAAGTTTTTGGTGCTTGATTTCTGAAGACCAACAAGGAAAGGAATAAGATTTATTTACTTTAATAAATCTAAGGTATGTAAATCCTAATCCTTCTTGTATTTTCGAAATACTTAGGGTTTATTAGGGTTCTTGATGTTCATTGTTTATTGCTATCAGTTAGAGAAAACATAGATCCAAAGTAGGTTTCACGTGAACTTAAGGGTTAAGATTTTCCGTTGTACATGTTTTATTAAACAAAACCCATCACCACCTTCTCGAAAACTACTACATCATTTAGAACACACAAAAGAAGCTCACAATCTCATATCCTAACTTTCCGACCATTAATCCCCATGATGTTGTTGTGATTGGTACTTATCTTAAGGACAAACATGAATCTGAATTTCCTTAAACACTACATTGCTGAGTTTGTCATTCAGATGTTGAGTTTGCATCTCTTTTCAAAACTGATAAGCTCCTTACTCCAATTAACACCAAGCTGGAAGAAATTGATCTGCTAAGTGAAGGCCCTATCACAGATCCAGAGCTCGGATTCATCTACAAAAGGAAGAATTCGAACAAGAAGGAGTTCTTTAGGTTTACACAAAAGCACTTGGCTCATACCAGTATGCTTCACAAAATCATTGTTAAAACTGCCAAGTCCTAACTTTCTGAACAAGTAAAGCAACAAATGATCAAGCAACGTAGTTGGTGGATTGAAGTTAGAAGCTGGTTACAAAAGGCATATTCGTTTTCCTTTGGAGACAAGATGTGAAGCTTATTGATTGCCACGGTCACTTAGGGGTAGATTGTTAGTTCAAACAAGTGATCCCTTGGCAATCTGAATTACATTGTTCCGTGATAGACGTTGTTCCGATGTAGTGTAGAATGGAGTGATCTAAACTAAGAAAGTGATTCGAGCCGATGTACCTTCTGAGATTAATTAAAGACAGAGTGATATTTGTAATATTTTGTCTTGATGTATTTTGTCTTATCTTACTCTAGCATATGTAGGAGACAAAGGTCAACCACACTAATGTGTCAGGTGGTTGATCTGTAGTTAGCTTTTTATCCAACTGTCTCCTTTTGTGATTGGTCCTAGGTTAGTATAAATAGGACCATCACCCCCATGTAGTTCCCAAGACTTTTCACCACTTTTCCCACTCATTGAGTATCAATAAAGAATCATTCACTTATATCATTCTCTTTGTTCTTAAGTTTCTTTGTTGCTCATATTCTATTTTATCGTTAATTTATTTGAATACTTTCTTGTTCTATTTTCCTCAAGGCTTGATTGGATATATCCAGACTTGACTGGAACGATTATTTGCCTCCATTGTTGTGTTGATCTTAAGGTTGGAATTCTCAAACCTTGTTCTTACATATATTCGAACATCCTGTTCTCACACATACATATCCAACCCAATCGATTCTCATAAATACTAATCCATGATCATCTGGGAGAATCACCTCACTTGATGAATCATTTAGAACAATGGTTTGACTAAACAACTAGGGGGTTCCATGGTAGTGTAAGTCATATAGGCAACCCAAGCCTCAAATAATTTGATAAATATTGTATCCCATTTCATCTGCGCCTGTGGGTTATAATTCTACACTAGCAACACAATTCAAAAGATTTTCTAGAATGATCAAGTGTTGTAATCTTACTCTCCTAAATGACCAGACATACCTAGCTAACTGGTTGTTTGATACATACCCAACATTTCTGGCTGTCTAGAAAGAGGAGCACTGCTACACTCCGCTTAAATCTGACATCTTATCCAAGAATAAGAATACCCAATATCCAACTTATTTGATTTAAGCATCCTTTTTAGGTCTTAGTTTATAACTAGACAGGTCTACAATATCTGTAGTAAACTCCCAATATAATTTTTCCTGCTTTGCGTAACATCGTTAGAATACGGTGTATAACTAAGCACTTATTCAACTTACTTTCAACTAAGAGTCCTTTAGAAGCCTTAGTGTATAACTAGAGCAAACCCCAATACATGGATTCAGTTTCCAAATCGTTTTCCTGTTTATGAAATACTTATCATCTATAGGTGTATGTTTAGCACAAAATTTTGACGGTAAGTATTCAATATACTTATCTTTTTATGAAATACTTATCATACTATAAGTATCCTTTCCAAACTGTTTTAAGTAACCGTTTTCCTGTCACATATAGTTACCAAAATACTTTGGCACATATATAATCATATCTGGCTCGCACAGTGTATGCTACGTAGTTTTACCAAATATATATTTAACACGTATCCAGATAATAAGCATTTAATTCACATATAAAGTATACTATCATCATAAATTACAAATAACAAGCTTTGAACATATATTTAATATTTTTAAATATTCAATACTTATATTAAATCGTTCTCTTGAAAGTAACTATGCACTCACCAGATTAAGGTGGAAGACTCGAGGGAAAGTCATCTCCTTGACTGACACTTCAGTTTTCCCTTTTGAATGACTAAATGTGAATATTACTAAGCCCTAGTATTCTTTCGTATTTATAAGGTTATAATTATTACTTCTAGAATCTTCATTATTCCCAAGGAAATAATGAGTTCTATCAAATAAGAAATGATCAGTTAAGATCACTCTGGAGGTAGGACCCGTTTGGTAAAAAGATGTACCGTTTGGAAATTACACTTTAAACACCTAGACATCAATCCCATAAGTAGATCTATCAATATTCTAACTAGAATTACTTATTAATCTTATCTATATTTCATAATAACGTCTATGAACATAAATATAAGTTACACTTAAAGCGTAGAAAGTATAACTCAAGGTTTTCTAGGGAAAAACCGAAAATTGCACGCGTAGAACTTCGAAACCAAAAGATCTATTTCACCCCGCTCTCTGATGCTCCAGAGCTTCGCTACTATCATATAAAACTCCTGAAGTCGGGCCTCAGGATTTCGAGAAATTTTGAGAGATTTTGGAGAGGATTTTGGTAGAAATGTGCAAGAAAATCACTCCAATAGACATAGAACTTTTTGAAGGGTGCGTCGCGCCTTGCTGATGTGTCACTTTCTCCTTGCTCCACGTCGATGTCCAGTTTGGTGGCTCCCTTGGCTCTTATTCTGAAACGTGCCATTCTCCTATGCTGCCATATCATCAGTTCTTGGGGAGGAAGGGGTTGGCGTGACACGTGTCATTCTTCTGGTGGTGCCACGTGTCCACTTCTCGGTGGTGCCATGTCATCAGCTTCGCGGGTAAACTTTAGGACTTTGAAAAAACATATCCTTCACATATAAGCTCCTTTTCCGACGTTGTTTATATCCTCAGTTTCATATCGACGAGTACTGCAACTTTCATTTAGATCTTGTCGGCTAATTTACATTCTATTTTTAATTTTACTAGTCGTGAAGGTTACATTGTAAATGACGTTGCGAAATTCATAACTTCTTCATATGAACTCCGTTCTCAACGTTCTATATATTGATGGATTCATATTTACGTAGAAATCAACTTTCGTTTAGATTGTTTTGTCTAACAAGCATATGATATCCATTTCACTTTTTGTGACACACATGTGGTATCGTGTTGAATGCGAAACTTCGAAAAATGATAACTTATCCACACGAAGTAAGATTCTGACGTTCTTTATACTCACGGCTTCATGATTACGAGTGCTATGACTTTTGTTGAGATTATTTACCCAAAATAATATACTATCTAAAAATGCTATTTTATCGCTCAACGATAAATTTTAAATAAATAGTTTTTCTACAAATATTATATATCCTTATTATTTGTTTACATATCGTGTATACAATAAATAAACATGTATTAGTTCGTAACGCGTACGAAGAATAATTATTGTATTCAAGGATTTTATTTGTATAATTATTATAAGTATTATACTTTAAACGTCTAGTCCGAATTTACGGGGTTATAGTGTGACCACAAAATAGGAATCCTATGTTGGTTTCTCATCCATCAAATCAATTGGAAAAAAAAAAAATCAAAGTCTATGAACGTAAGTTCCTTTTCTTTCTCTTTAGTTTTTAGATTTTTCATTAAACATGGATCTGACTTTTGAGTTATGAGTTAAATTTCTATTTTAATTGTTTTCGTTGTTTGTGATTTGTGGCCTTTTGGATCCTCGTAACTCAACAAATAATTGCAAATACAACACTAATATTATATTTATCTAGTCATTGTGCGAACATAGTCATTATCAAAAAACGCATGTTTGTCTGGAAATAGTTTATAGCCACAATTATTAGACAATATGCCAGGTTACAACAACACTTTTGCCATAGTTTTTTTAAACTGATATAACTAAAGACTCAATAAACAATCCTTTTGTGACAAAATAATAGCAAATACCACACTAACAATATATTCATGTGGCTATAGGTTGAACAGTAATCACTATCAAAAAACACATTTGTGTCTAGAAAGAGTTTATAGCCACAATTATTAGACAAAATGTTTGATTACAACATCACTTTTTCCATGGTTTCTTAAATCAATGTGACTAAAGATTCAATAAACAATCATTTTTATGACTAAATAATCGAATATGCCACACTAACAATAAATTTATGTGGTCATTAGATGAATAACAATCGCTATCAAAAACCGTTTGTGTCTAGACCACACTATCAAAATGCTTGATTACAGGAAAAAAGTATTGGTACCAACTAGCCTTATTTTTATCATACGACCACACTTTTATAGTTGCTACGACCCATAAATGTAAATACATTTGTATAATACCCAAAATGAAAGGACCTTTGGTCATATTTGACCTGAAAAAGAAAACATGTGACGAAAGGCATATGGTAACATTTTTTTGGTGTTACCCAAGTAAAATTTTATACTAGTGGATATTAAAGGGGAAACTTTTGTCTGTTAAGAACCAGCACGACCAAATTGGGATGCTAGCGAGACAATTTTAAAGGGGTAATGCCCGTTGGAAACACACCAGAGGTCGTAACCCACAAACACTCATGTTCATAAGATCATTTTAGTTTATCTAAGTGTTCATTCTGCACATGAAAGTTCATACTTCAATTTACATATTTAATGAAAAATAGTGTTATATTATAAATAATACGTATTTATACATAACATTACAATTTAGACAAAATTTCATAATTGGTCCATGTGGTTTGTAAAATATCTCATTTTGAGGACTTTCATGGAAAACGTCACGCCACTGGTCCTTGTCACTACAAGAAAAATGACTTACAGTCACACCAAAAAAGTGTGACCATATGTGTATAGTGACATTTTATTTTTTCACTGAAAGTGTGACGGAAGGTGACGCCATCGTATGGGTCTTATGGTCACTTTAAAATGTAGTGTCCGTATGATATGAAAATATGTGGCCGTATTATAAAAGTGTGGCAAATGTGTACGGAATTTTGTTCCTTAAATATCCAATATTGTAGCGTTAAACCGTCAGTAGTCACATTTATTTAGTAAATGTGGTGACTGTATATCACCAACTTGCGACATTCATGATGTTTTAGTGTAGTTGTTTTCTTTTATATTGCCACACAGTTTAAATTTTATTAAGACTACTGTGTATCTTTTGTAAACATGTAATTACGGTGAGTGTGACCATGTTTGCTAAATGGCCACATGTAATTACTTCCATAAGTGGCGAATTGCTAATTATTAGTCACAACAAACAATCAGTTTTTGTGACTATAACCTATCGTATAGAGACACACAATTAAGTGAAATACAATCATAAGTATTATAAAGACACACATTTTGTTAAAATTAAGGACTATTTGGTATCGTATTAAGACTATTGGGTATATTTTAGACACATATAATTACGGTGAATATGTCAATGTTCGGTAAATGGACACATATAATTAATGATGTAAGTGACGATTTGCTAGTATTTAGTCTCAACAACAATCAATTATGGTATTTATTTGCCACATAAATTGTTTTTCATGTTGTTATTGTTTAACTTAGTCACAAAAATTTTAGAAAAAACATCATTTTAAAACAACTGTAGACTCATAATTCTTGTATATTATGACTATTGTTAACCATTTAGCCACACGTTAAAAAATGATGTAAAGTAACCATTGTATAATTTTAGAGACATTGAAAACCTATAAAACATTGCCAAATTTATATTAAAGCCACAATAATTCAATTTTTATTGTTACTTTTTCTATATTGTAGATACATCAAAAGAATATATATATATATATATATATATATATATATATATATATATATATAAATGAAAGTAACCAAAACCGACAATATGAAACAATATCAAAATTCAGAATTGGATATTATTAATAATTGAAATCCAAATCCATACATTAAATTCATAATTAAAATACCAAAAAAAATGAAAATTGTACTAATTGCAAGTATTAAAATATGATAAATAAAGCAAAAACATCATAAACAAAAAACTAGACATAACTAGGCATTCATCTTGTTGGTATTGGTCCTTGTCTTCATGAGAAGACTATTGCTCGATATAAAAGTTTCATTGCGCTTCTTTAAGTTTTGAAGTTAATTGTCTTGAGGTGATTTTATATTTGATACCTATACCAACAACATTGAAACAAAATTGAATAAATAAAAGACATAATAGAGTAGTTTACGAAGGAAAAAAACCATTAATGTATGATTCTTAATCATAGTAGAAACAAGGAAGTTAAAAACTTACTATGTTCCGACAATTCGATTGGTGTTTACTTCAGTTTGATCCACTCCAACAATCCTCAACAGACCAAAATCAGAAATCTTAGGGTACATATCAAAATCCAACAAAATTTTGCTAACCTTCAGATCACGATGAATGATTCTTAATCTTGAATCTTCATGTAAACTAGAAAAGTTTCCCCATGCTCCGCATGGGTTGGAGTATTCAAGTTCTTCGGACTTCATTGTAGTTTTTTTGGGGAGTGAAAGTGGAAGGTGAAATAATTGACGAAAACTATCATATATATAACATGGTGAAAATAGATATTAGAATTACATAGGTTGTTTATTTACATACTATTCTGGTTTTTGTAGCCTTTTCTGGAACTACAAGGAGATAAAAAAATTCACGAACCATTTGCATACTTCCCGTCATTGAATAAGAAAAAACCTGGCATAGATTCCAGCCAAGCAGTTGGAAATTCAATCTCCTGTGGTTGAAAGTTGTGGAGTACAAACTCCATAGAAACTATAGACATGAATTTTTTTTAATCTTGTCACACCCCAAAATCGGAACGGCGGAAACGTTCTGGGGCGGAGGACGTCATGTTTAGTATCACAAGACATGTATCATAGTAAGCAAAGTAATAAACAACCATTTCATTAGAAAGAAAGTGTTTACAAAGTATGTGATTCACATAATATAGAATACATAGCAAATAACAAAAAGACATGAAGCTATACTGCTCCATCTTCTGAATCCCAGTGTGCGAACATGTCTGCTGGTCTCCTGAGAATACAAGTTATTTTGAAAGCGTAGATCAGCATTTAAGCTGGTGGGTTCATAAGATTTTAGTGACGTAGTAAGTAGTAAGAAAGTTTGTAGAAAGTTATAGTAAGTTGTAGTAAGTGCTTGTTTTAGAAAAGTTTGCATGTTCCTCCAGAAAATCCTATATTTCCTGCTTTGATGAAAGATAAGTAAAAATGACTCTACAGTCCTTTCTATGAGTATTAAATGGATACAAGTTATATAAAACCCAGAGTAAACAAACAATCGGTTGTGTGTATCTGCCCTAAGCCCACAACGAAACAAGGAACAGGAAATGAGGCAGAAGACACACATCCCATTGTTTGTTAGATCGTCGTTGTATATAACCCTTGCGTATTCACTCGGTACTCACGGAGTTAACTGTAATAGTTCATTTGTATTCGATGAAAAGATCCTTTAAGAAAACCCTTATTTCTTATAATAAATAGTTCCTTCTATAATCACTTAGTTTATACTAGTTATATATAATCTAATATCGAACAGATAGTTAATTGTGTGCATCTGCCCTAAACCCACAACCAAACAAGGAACAGGGAATGAGATGGAAGGCACACATCCAACTACCTATCGGATATTAATTATATATAACCCTGGTGTATAAACTAAGGTATTATAGAATTAACCACCTAAGGTCCTTTAAGTTTTACTGGTTTAATAAAATGGATTAAACCCTTTACTGGTTAAGTTTCTAGTTTTGTATTCGAAAAGTTCTTCATTTGAAAAGTATGTTTTGTACTAGAAAACGGTGCATTGAATTAGTGTCCTATGACCTGACCCATACATGGTACCCCTTTTGATTACTTGGTGTATACGGAACATATATATAGCTAAGCTCGGATAGATAGTAGGTTGGGTGTATCTGCTCTAAGCCCACAACCAAACAAGGAACAGGAAATGAAGCGGAAAGCACACATCCTACTACCTGTCGGACCCGATTAATATATATCCCTGAATGCATACACGAAGGAATCATAAAGTTAGCATTATAGATCCCTTTCTACTGAATGTACTACTCTCGACTGTTCTGTGTGTCGTTTGTAAAATGTAAGTTTTCCCTAGTTTATAACTATCTTGACTCGAAAATAGTTTGTATTAGCTTTCAAGTGGAACTGTCACTTACTGAAAGTAATGGGAATTTATAAGTACACAGTTGTCTTTTGAATTGACATCCTGTAGTACTAATTACCTTTAAAACATGTTTGTTTTAGTAAGGTCATAATGTGAAGGCTAGTACCCATACTATACGCTCTCCCTGTTAAGAGATTCTGGGAACCAAACGCGACTGCAGCAAACAATTGCTAGCCGTGTAATTCACATTAAAGTTATATGATCATGTACACCCAATTTAACTATCACCTTTTATTAAGAACAATGAGTTAGTGATTCATTGGTATAATTAGATCTTGTAGTTGTTCTATGCTATAGCATCTTAGTATGTTCGTTCTGTTATAGTATCTTAGTATGTTCCATCTGTTATAGTATCTTAGTACGTTCTCTTTGAAGTATTGTATCTACCTCCCTGTTTCTCTTTATGTTATTGTGTATTGTATCTACCTCCCTGTTTCTCTTTATGTTATCGTGTATTGTATCTACCTCCCTGTTTCTCTTTATGGTATGTTCTAGCATCTAGTATGAACTGAACCTCTAAACTATACCCCTTATAGTTTACTAGTATTTTACTTGAACTGTTATTGAAAAGACTCATTTTACCACTAAGTTATGCTTGTACTTTAAAAAACGGAGTTTTGTTGAACTATAAAGTAGCATAACTTTTAAAAGAGTTTTTGAAATGTTTTGACTACTTATTAATGACATAAGAAATCTTTTGAAAGATGTTTATAACAAACAATTACACAATTATCGTTGTGTTCAACTTGTATTTCCCCCCTTAAAAGCATTTAAAACAGTTTAAAAGATTGATTACGGGGTATGAACTCACCTTATGTGGGTGATTCAAACGAATATGCGCGTAAGGATGAGAAGTTCCATGAATGAAGTCCCGAGACTTAACGAGTCCTAAATGACATATAAGGCATGAATATAGTGTTTATAAGCAACTATATGAATGGAAACACCTTTAGGGACTAGGAAACACTTGGACCAAGTATTAGAATCACATGTGATTCATCAAAGGGGAGTGTACGGCCACTAAGAAGAGTTTACGGCCCAAGTGGTATGTCTAATGGAGTTTACGGCCATAGGGTTTACGGCCCTATGAGTTTACGGCCGTAAACTCATGCTACTTTGTGCATATGGGTGTTTTGAAGGGCTTTCAAGCATTGAGGAAGGGTTGTAGGTTCTTGTCCATGCCTTAGGAAGTGTTTAAGGTCCAGATGCACTACAAACTAGGGTTTACGGCCAAGGGAGATGCTCTTGGCCGTAAACACCTCATGTTCTTGGGAAAAGCTTGATTTCAAGGCTAGATTTAAGAGTCTTAACTAGATAGTAAGTATATAAGAGGGTACTTACGATTTAGAAGCTTAGAAGAGTAGATTTCGGCCCAAAGAACTTATGTGTTCTTGATGTTCTTGAGGATCTTGAAGATCTAGACCCAAAAGATGGAATTCATGGGTGAATTCAAAGGTGATTCAAGAATAAGAGAGGTATTAACACATAGATGGAAGGAATCACTTACATTTTGAGGGTTTTGAAGCAAAATCCTATGATACTTGACAGAGTTTTCGAGTTCCAAACCTTGGAAATGGAAAAAGTGAAGAAAATGGCCCAAACTTCATACTTATAGGCTGGAGTTTTCGGCCACCATGAGTTTACGGCCGTAAACTCATGGGTCCTGGCCGTAAACTCCTCATTTGAGGGTTTATGGCTTGATCTTTGTACAGTGGCTCTAGCAGATTCTTCCTAACACTCTTTCCTTGAATGTATTGGGCTTAGAACACTCAAAGAGACTCTAAACAATGCTAAAAGATAGCAGGAGTGAGTCTGACTTAAGGTTGATTGTACTGGCTTTACAAGGCAAAAAATTTCGGGTTGTCACATCATCCCCCCATTAGATGGAATTTCGTCCCGAAATTAGCTTTCTTAGATGTACTACTGGGGTTGCACTCCTGTGATTTGCAGAATAACCAATCATAGACCTGGCACTTTGCCCTACTGTTCATGATAGGATTCATACTCGGTCCATCTATAATTATCTCGTGTATACAAGTCGTATATAATTAGGATTAGTTAGACAGTTGGATGTGCGACTCTGTCCCAGGTCCATAACCAAACAAGGAACAGGAGATAGGGCGGAAACACACATACTAGATCTGCGTAATCATAATCATATACTACTCTCGCGTATACATTTAATAGTGATAGGTGGGTTGTATCCGTCCTTAGCCTCTGTGCTTGAACTTGGTCTGCTGGACGGGTGGTATTTCGGAAGGGTCTGCGGACATATCATGGCAAGGCTTCGGAGGATAAAGTACTCTTCGCACGAGTACTTCGGGATTTAGAATACGAAAGACAAAACTGAGTTTTAGGTCGGACTGTCTTTACGAATGACGAAGGTTTCGTGAACTTGACGGTCGAGGCGATAGAAACATATGAACTTTGTATGGTGAGGACCACGCCAACTCATGACAAAAGATAGTAACGGACTCTTTACTGAACAAAGTTTTGGCCGATTTGAAAGAAATGTATGTTATACGATGATGTACTCCCTAGTGTGCTCAAAAAATGTACTCTTTGTAAATGTTCTAGTGGTTTCTGTTTTCCTCTTGATTTTAACACTTCTACGTATCGTACCGCGATGTGCGCATACATACCGCGAAAGTGCTTTGTTATCTAGAATCGATACTTAAACTATGATCCTCCTTGGTACCACTACGATCGCCTTGAATATACAAGTTATGAATAGTTAAGATGAATTGGACGGTCAACTGAGTAACTCTGCCTCAAATCCACAACCAAACAAGGAACAGGAATTAAGGCGGAATCACTCACTCTGAGTCTGCAAAATCTTAGCTATGCACAACCCTTAATGTACATACTAAGCCATCATAGCTTCTCAGAACGGATCTCTTAGTTATTTTGAATACTGTGACCTACTTCAATAAGTGAGTTATTATAATTACTTTTAAGTGTTATCCCCAAGTTTTAATCTTATATAAATATAAATTAAATTTCAAAGCAATTACTATTTCGAAAACGTACCGCTGCTCGATGGCGACTCCGAGGTCGATTCTCCTGCGGTGATCATCAGAATTCGCCCATCCGCTACTGAGTTCTTTGTTATCGGGCAGTCCTCCTGGTAGTGTCCAGTCTCACCACAGCCATAGCAGGCTTGGTTTTCTTCAACTCCGGGGACTTGGGAGATCGGTTGAGTCGGTGCCCTGCAGAAACGGACTGTGTGTCCCTTTCTGTGGCAGTTCAGGCACTGCATTTCCCGACATACTCTGGTGTGGTGATAGTTGCACTTTCCACAGTTCAGGAGGGTTCCAGCATATCGACTGGCAGGTGCTGGAGTAGCAGGTGTTGTGGCGGCGTACATAGTACTCGTTTGTTCCTCTTGCGGGGTGTCTTGTGTTGTTCGCTTCTTCTTCCTCTTGTTCCCCGACTTCTGGCTATTGTCATCTTCCCTCGATGGCTTGGGAATGGGAACTTCCATACCATGGCGGACTCCATGGTCGATGAGTCGCTGAGCCAGGCGTTTAACACTATCGAATGTGGCTGGGTTAGAAGACAGCACATCTCCTTGGGTTGGGGCAGATAGACCCCAGATGTATCTTTCTATCTTCTTGCTCTCCGGGGTAACCATCCCGGGGCATAGTGTCGCTAGATCGCTAAACCGGTCAGTGTAGGCCGCTATGTCTGAGACGGCCATAGTGAGCTCCCACAGTTCTTGTTCCAGCGTTTGAACTTCTCCCAACGGGCAGTATTCTTCCAGCATCAACTCTTTTAGGTTTTCCCAACCTATTGGGTTAGCCACTGATAGGGTCAGTGACTTTACATGGCTGTTCCACCATGTCAGGGCTCTGTCAGAGAAGGTGCAGGCAGCAAACTTCACTTTGCTCCCTTCAGGGCACGAACAGATTTTGAAGACCGAATATTTTTTCTCGAACCATCGCATCAGAGCGATGACTCCACCATTCCCATCGAAGTAATTTGGTTTGCAGTTCATGAAGTCTTTATACGAACACTCCCTAACTCCGGGGTTAGTTAAGTGGGTACCGCTACCAGATCCGAGGGTACCACTTTCACCGAAGTGAGCTAGAGCAGTTGCCACTGCGGAGGATATCGTTGCTTGAAGAGCAGCATGATCGAATTGCGGAGGTGGAGTTGGAGTTATCGAAGTAGCGCGTCTGTTTGATCTGCGAGGATGCATCTTTGCTAAAAGAATACAAAGATGAAATGGAATAAGTCTAAAGCAATGGACACAAGCCGAAAGCTGAAAAGACAAGGTTATCCTAGTTCTGGGTGTATCGGGTCCTGACTTCCACAGGGTTCTGGAAACAATTCATAAAAGAGTCTATACCTAATAAACTTTATGAATTTGGAATGGCTATCCTCGAATGAATATCTGTTGCCTGAATAGCTGTTACCAGCTGCATGTAAGAAAATAATCCTAACATATAATGTGAGCAGTGTCTCCACTCGCTCATTAAGTTAAACAATATTATTATTTATTAGTGTGACACATAAGACGTTTTGGTTACTTCGGTTGATCCTTCTTTGAAAGCTCCTCATGAACTTGCTCTCGTTTCCTCCTGACTCTTCTGTTGTCTACTATGAGGAAGTGGTTACATATATCTGTGTTTGTCGTGAGAGAATGGAAGTGACTAAAGAATCTATGAGATTAAGTGAAACATTATGGGGTGATCCTTACAGAGTCCTCCTATAATTGCACAATCTATACAAGTTGTATATAATTCAAGATTAAATAGACCTTCGAATAAGTGATCCTACTCCAAAACCACAACCAAACAAGGAACAGGTAGTGAAGCGTAGATCACAAATTCTAGGTCTATAAAATCTCAATTATATATAACCTTGGGAGTATACACTGCAAGATTATAGACCTATCCGTAAGGGACTTTTAAGTTATCACATAATTTATTTATATGGTGCCTAAAATACTCCTATAGTATTTTAATGTAATCTACTTCGTATGTTTTAAACTTGTTATCGCGTTATAGTATCATAGAATACTCCTATAGTATTCTAACTCTAATGTACTTGATCTAGTATTCTCTTGACTTAGTATTAGGTAAGTTTTAAGACCGTTGCAACACCACATCACTCCCAAACACATGTCGGTCACATCTCGAAAAATATAGTTGATCAGGCTATATTGATTCTAGCTATGATTACATAACTGTCCAGGTTTGACCATATTGTTCAACCTTTAACTTCTTCTGTTCTGTTCTTCTCGTGATACTTGTTCTAGTACGTATATATGTATAAGCAAGTATGTATACTTTTATAAGGTATCATTATATATTTAAAATATATTCTTATCCAGAGCACTTCGGCCCCATTGTATTTATAGTTGTATATCTTTTATCGGTTGATATACTAAGTTCACTATAAACAATGCTCTGATACCAATCTGTCACACCCCAAAACCGGAACGGCGGAAACGTTCTGGGGCGGAGGACGTCATGTTTAGTATCACAAGACATGCATCATAGTAAGCAAAGTAATAAACAACCATTTCATTAGAAAGAAAGTGTTTACAAAGTATGTGATTCACATAATATAGAATACATAGAAAATAACAAAAAGACATGAAGCTATACTGCTCCATCTTCTGAATCCCAGTGCGCGAACCTGTCTACTGGTCTCCTGAGAATATAAGTTATTTTGAAAGCGTAGATCAGCATTTAAGCTGGTGAGTTCATAAGATTTTAGTGATGTAGTAAGTAGTAAGAAAGTTTGTAGAAAGTTGTAGTAAGTTGTAGTAAGTTCTTGTTTTAGAAAAGTTTGCATGTTCCTCCAGAAAATCCTATATTTCCTGCTTTGATGAAAGATAAGTAAAAATGACTCTACAGTCCTTTCTATGAGTATTAAATGGATACAAGTTATATAAAACTCAGAGTAAACAAACAATCGGTTGTGCGTATCTGCCCTAAGCCCACAACCAAACAAGGAACAGGAAATGAGGCGGAAGACACACATCCCATTGTTTGTTAGATCGTCGTTGTATATAATCCCTGCGTATTCACTAAGTACTCACGGAGTTAACTGTAATAGTTCCTTTATATTTGATGAAAAGATCCTTTAGGAAAACCCTTATTTCTTATAATAAAATGATAACCACAGTAGTTCCTTCTATAATCACTTAGTTTATACTAGTTATATATAATCTAATATCGAACAGATAGTTAATTGTGTGAATCTGCCCTAAACCCACAACCAAACAAGGAACAGGGAATGAGGCGGAAGGCACACATCCAACTACCTATCGGATATTAATTATATATAACCCTGGTGTATAAACTAAGGTATTATAGAATTAACCACCTAAGGTCCTTTAAGTTTTACTGGTTTAATAAAATGGATTAAACCCTTTACTGGTTAAGTTTCTAGTTTTGTATTCGAAAAGTTCTTCATTTGAAAAGTATGTTTTGTACTAGAAAACGGTACATTGAATTAGTGTCCTATTACCTGACCCATACATGGTACCCCTTATGATTACTTGGTGTATACGGAACATATATATATATAGCTAAGCTCGGATAGATAGTAGGCTGCGTGTATCTGCTCTAAGCCCACAACCAATCAAGGAACAGGAAATGAAGCGGAAAGCACACATCCTACTACCTGTCGGACCCGATTAATATATATCCCTGAATGCATACACGAAGGAATCATAAAGTTAGCATTATAGATCCCTTTCTACTGAATGTACTAGACTCGACTGTTCTGTGTGTCGTTTGTAAAATGTAAGTTTTCCCTAGTTTATAACTATCTTGACTCGAAAATAGTTTGTATTAGCTTTCAAGTGGAACTGTCACTTACTGAAAGTAATGGGAATTTATAAGTACAAAGTTGTCTTTTGAATTGACATCCTGTAGTACTAATTACCTTTAAAACATGTTTGTTTTAGTAAGGTCATAATGTGAAGGCTAGTACCCATACTATACGCTCTCCATGTCAAGAGATTCTGGGAACCAAATGCAACTGCAGCAAACAATTGCTAGCCGTGTAATTCAAATTAAAGTTATATGATCATGTATACCTAATTTAACTATCACCTTTTGTTAAGAACAATGAGTTAGTGCTTCATTGGTATAATTAGATCTTGTAGTTGTTCTATGCTATAACATCTTAGTATGTTCGTTCTGTTATAGTATGTTCGTTCTGTTATAGTATCTTAGTATGTTCTCTTTAGAATATTGTATCTACCTCCCTGTTTCTCTTTATGTTATCGTGTATTGTATCTACCTCCCTGTTTCTCTTTATGTTATCGTGTATTGTATCTACCTCCCTGTTTCTCTTTATGGTATGTTCTAGCATCTAGTATGAACTGAACCTCTAAACTATACCCCTTATAGTTTACTAGTATTTTACTTGAATTGTTATTGAAAAGGCTCATTTTACCACTAAGTTATGCTTGTACTTTAAAAAACGGAGTTTTTTTGAACTATAAAGTAACATAACTTTTAAAAGAGTTTTTGAAATGTTTTGACTACTTATTAATGACATAAGCAATCTTTTGAAAGATGTTTATAACAAACAATTACACAATTATCATTGTGTTCAACTTGCATTCCCCCCCTTAAAAGCATTTAAAACATTTTAAAAGATTGATTACGGGGTATGAACTCACCTTATGTGGGTGATTCAAACGAATAAGCGCGTAAGGATGAGAAGTTCCACGAATGAAGTCCCGAGACTTAACGAGTCCTAAATGACATATAAGGCATGAATATAGTTTTTATAAGCAACTATATGAAAGGAAGCACCTTTAGGGACTAGGAAACACTTGGACCAAGTGTTAGAATCACATGTGATTCATCATAGGGGAGTGTACGGCCACTAAGAAGAGTTTACGGCCCAAGTGGTATGTCTAATGGAGTTTACGGCCATAGGGTTTACGACCCTATGAGTTTACGGTCGTAAACTCATGCTACTTTGTGCAAATGGATGTTTTGAAGGGCTTTCAAGCATTGAGGAAGGGTTCTAGGTTCTTGTCCATGCCTTAGGAAGTGTTTAAGGTCCAAATGCACTACAAACTAGGGTTTACATCCAAGGGAGATGCTCTTGGCCATAAACACCTCATGTTCTTGGGAAAAGCTTGATTTCAAGGCTAGATTTAAGAGTCTTAACTAGATAGTAAGTATATAAGAGGGTACTTACGATTTAAAAGCTTAGAAGAGTAGATTTCGGCCCAAAGAACTTATGTGTTCTTGATGTTCTTGAGGATCTTGAAGATCTAGACCCAAAAGATGGAATTCATGGGTGAATTCAAAGGTGATTCACGAATAAGAGAGGTATTAACACATAGATGGAAGGAATCACTTACATTTTGAGGGTTTTGAAGCAAGATCCTATGATACTTGACAGAGTTTTTGAGTTCCAAACCTTGGAAATGGAAAAAGTGAAGAAAATGGCCCAAGCTTCATACTTATAGGCTGGAGTTTTCGGCCACCATGAGTTTACGGTCGTAAACTCATGGGTCCTGGCCGTAAACTCCTCATTTGAGGGTTTATGGCTTGATCTTTCTACAGTGGCTCTAGCAGATACTTCCTAACACTCATTCCTTGAATGTATTGGGCTTAGAACACTCAAACAGACTCTAAACAATGCTAAAAGATAGCAGGAGCGAGTCTGACTTAAGGTTGATTGTACTGGCTTTACAAGGCAAAAATTTTCGGGTTGTCACACATCTTCCATCTATAAATAAGAATAAGTAATGAACTAACTCACCATCAACTGTATTTCATCCTTCAAAGCTATTTGAGTTGCTTCTTTTGCCTGTTAATCGCAAATTTTAACTTTAAATTTTAGATACTTTATTGTTGTTATGAATCTATGTCAAAAGAACAAACACATTTTAAGCACTACTGTTGACTGTACATGACAATTTGATTAAACATAAACATTTAAATGAAAAAAGCATAAAATAAAACTAAGTCCAAGTTGACTGAACAATATTCAGTCAACTTCGTAAAGGGAAAGTTGAAAACAATAGAACCAAAAGGCCATTTCAAAGAGGAAAGAATGAACAACTTACAAGAAGCTGGTATTATTCTGCCTCACAGAAAAGCTCTGAACAATATTATGTCTCCCACAAAAGCTCTGAACACTTTAAATCTGAAAAATTAGGAACCCAACCATCTCTCAACCAATTTAAAATATGTCGAAAATTCCACCGACCAATCTTCTGTATCAATGCTTCTCAGAAGCTTGTTGATGTGCCTACATAACTCAGATATATAAAACCAAACACATTTACAATTTTTTTTTAATAACAAGTGATACATAGAGAAACATTTACACAAATAACTAACAAACATGTTTGATTTTGTAGTCAAAGTTAAGATAATATCTAATTTTGGAGAGGAATTGAGTAGATCGAATGCAATTCATTGATTTATAATGAAATTGAAATCAAATTACAAGCAGGAAGATTATTATCTTACCGTAGAAATCAACGTGGTTGCAGTCTTGCAGATTGATTGAAGAACAACATACTACTAACCCTCCTCGGTCG
Source organism: Lactuca virosa (assembly GCF_052849685.1). NCBI lineage: Eukaryota > Viridiplantae > Streptophyta > Magnoliopsida > Asterales > Asteraceae > Lactuca > Lactuca virosa. The sequence goes on along the minus strand of NC_136433.1, from coordinate 302,072,767 downwards.
GAGACTCAACTGAAATCAGGGGAAAGAGGAAGTGACCGAGAGCAGCCAAAATGAAATTGAACGAAAGCATGAAAGGATTGAAGAATATTGAACCTGAATCGAATTTGTGGAGTGCAATGGTCGTCGGTGCTGTTGGTGCGACGGTCTCCGGCGATGGCAATCGACAGAGAGCGCTCGGCGGCGAGCAATCGGGAATCGGTAGAGGCGTCCAGCTGCTATGTGTTTTCTTGGATTGATGTGTCGCATACTCACGAAACCTTTAATTAGGTTAAAGTGTATTGTTAAATAAGCAAACAAAACTGCAAAAATGGACGGCCAGTGATAGAGGCGCAACTCAGAGGTGGAGGGAAAGCCGGTGATAGAGGCGCTGCAAATTAAAGGGTGTCGACGACCAAAATTTGGAGATGAATGAGAATAGGGTGGTAGGGAGAAAGAATGGACAGCCTAAGACGCGTTCTTCTAGGGAAAAAAAAGATGAGAGGGGGAGGGGAGATCGAGATAGGCATGGATACGAAATCAAGAGGCGATAAGGAGTTTTTTTGTTTGGGGGGAGGGGAATTGAATGTTTTTGTTTAAAAATTCTAAAATTTTGAAAGGTTTCAAATTTAAAATACAAAGACGAAATCTAGAGAGGCGGCAACAAGTTTTTTTTTAGGGAAAATCGAAGGAAAATGAATATTTTAGTTTAAAATTTTCAAAAAGTTAAATACATTTCACATTTAAAAAAATAAAATAAATGATATCCTAATAAAATATTTTGGGTTTTGAAAAAGTTAAAAAAGACAAATAAAGTTTAGTAGTTAACAATTTTCGTTACTTTTGATATCCCCAAAAAAATTTGAAGTTCTAATGATGTACTTTTAAATTTTTATATTTTTAAAATTTTGATTAATGATGGTAAACGAGGAATTACTCTAAAGAAAATATTTAAGTGCGCAGTATAGGGGTGAGGTGGAGTTAGGGTATGTGCATGGACGTAAAGTGGGTAGGTAGGGTGGGATGTGGATAGTGGTTGGTGGATGAGTATGTACATGTGAGTGTCAGGGTGGCGGTCGGATGGCTGTAGAGTAGGTTCATGTGTGGGTGGGCGGTGTAGGTTATATAAGGTAAGTGTGGGGCGTAGGAGTGCGGGTATGGATTTAGGGCGAGGTGGGTGGTATTGGTGTAGGTGAGGGTAGAGTTAGGTGGATTGGTGGGTGGGTGTGGGGTGGGGATGTAGTACAGGGTAGGTATCGCCATGGGCTTATAGGAATGTGCTTTAAGCCAAAACTTATAAGACATGACACCTAATCCATAATCCATAAGCCCTAAGTCATAAGTCATAAGCAATAAACCAAAAGGCCATAATCCAAACACCATACACCATAAGCTATGAGTTATAAGACTTAATCCTTAATTCATAAGTCTAAAGACATAAGCCACAAGCCATAAGCATGTAGTTATAATCCATAAGCCATAATCCTTAATCTATAAGCCACAAGCCATAAACCATACACAATAACCCCTAAGAGATAAGCCTCAAGCCTATGTTATACACCCTAATCCATAAGGATTATGGCTTATGGTTTTTGGATGATGGTTTATGGATTATTGTTAATAGTTCAAAGATTAAGACTAAGGGTTAGCACTTTGATTTTATAGCTTATATCTCATCAATCTTAAGCCTTAAGTCCTAATCCATAAGCCAAAATTCATATGTCTTAAGCCATAAGTTATAATCCTTAATAGAGACTTTCTTTAGATCTTATGTTTGTGCAAAAGGCATATGTTCATAATCTTTTTACTAACTTTTATTTGTTTATGCTTAGTGATTATTCTCTCTTAAAATAATGTAGTTTCTCAAGTGGCGGTGAAGAGAGTCACGAGAGGATGCATTACTTTGATCCCGACTACTACAAGATTCCATTAATTTGATTAGAGACACTCGCTAAAACATCAAGAATTACATTATTATAAACATCTTGTAAGGCGACAACATGGGACATACTTTCTCATTTGATTTTTTTTTAGTAGGGTGAAAGATTATTTTAATTTGGTTCAGTTTATCGGTGCTTGGGTTTAAGTGCTACTAATATAACATTTAGGCTTGTTAAACATGTTTGAAGACATTTTTTTTAAATGTTGAGAATATCGTATTAGACAAGTTGGCTTTTATTTCAAAGTTATGACATTATGTTTTCCATTTACTATCGTGATTGTTTTTTATTATTTTATATTTCATAAGTCCTTGATGATATATTTTTGTTTCATTAATGTATTTTAACTTATAAACACTTATGATTATTAATAGGAAAAGCAACAAGCTTATCATTTGTAGTTGTATTCTTTTTTAGTATTAAACAATGATCATAAATTACTTATAGTCACATGTTTCTTTTAGTATTAGTATTGTTTACTTTTGATTTCGACACACATAAGCAATTAAAGTATGACCATAAACTACTAATAGTCATACTATAATTATACTTATCAGGCATTTTCTGTTAAAGCAAGTTGTATTCTTTTCGTTTTTAATGGTGTATGATCTGGTGCAATTAAAAGAATAGATGACAAAAAGGGAAATTTGGTCATTTCTTATAGCTCTTATTCAATACAACTATATTGCTATTTGTTTTTGTTATTATTTTTTTTTTTGTTTTTGCAGAAATTGTTTCTAACTTTACAAAACTGCCATTCAATTTTGTTCATTAATTTATACAACACTTTAATTGCAAAAAAAAACAATGTACTTTTGTAAAATGGCATGATTGAACTTTTTGTTCATTTTTTATTTTGCCAAATGATATCAAAGATAAAAATGGTCAAATTTATGAGTCTTCCAAAAAGTCTAAAATTGTCATTTTTTGTATAATAACTTAACCAGGAAACAAGTTTAGTTTTACAACAACAAATTTTCATTTTAAAAAGACTATTGTTTAAACTTACAAATACAATAGTACAACCAGAATGAACATTACACAATTATAGTAACATATTCAATGAACGACCCCTAATTATACCGATAAGACATTATTGTTCTTTTATAACTATATTTACATATAGACACATATAATAGTTGTAATCATAACTAAATGCTACCTACACACACAATATTTGTTTCTTCTCAAAGCCAATTCATCATATTTTGACACACATAATAAAAGGTACACGACCATAAATAACCAATACTAACTTGTTTTCTTTTCTTGCGTTAACTAAGTACAACTAGTACAAAACTGCCCTATGGACACACAAATATTTAGTGTGACCATATGTATCACCTTTTAGCTACTTTGTCTGTTATGTGGCTAAAAAGGCACCAGGTTATAGACACACATACAACTGACTCATGTCACAATATGTTTATCTACTGTCTCTCATAAAAAAAAAGTATGACAATCTTAATTGATACATGTGACTGATTGTGACCTATGGCCTCAGTGTTCGAGTGTGACTAATATTTGTCACATTTGGTATAATTAAGTGTGGTTAAAGTTTTGATTATCTATATAATGGCCACACAAACTAATTTAAATGTATCCAAAAACAGTCTCTAAATTTTTTTAGTGACCTTTGGCCACACTTTTAATAAAAAGTGTCACAGGCCGTTTTTCGGAAAGTGTGACCATAGGTCTTTTTTGTACTAGTGTGTGGTTTGCAAAATTACATGTAAGGTCCTCCTGTCATTAAATCTAACTTTCCAGCTGTTAGATTTTAATGAAAAAAAGACTATTTTACCCTTGTATCAAATTTACAATATAGTACAAACCCCAAGGACCATTTGTGTAATTTTATAAATTTAAAATCTATATATATATATATATATATATATATATATATATATATATATATATATATATATATATATATATACTTTGTATACATATAAATTATAAATAAATTTTTTTATATATATGTATATATAATTTCAACAATTTGATAACCTTTTTTTACCTTTTTCCAAAAAAATGTAAAATATATGAATATATTAGAGTATATTAAAATTTTAGTGTTTGTGTTTGAGTTTTTGTTTTTTGTTTTTTGTTTTTTTTTATTTTTTATTACTTGACTCAAAATAAATAAAAACAATAGAAAAATAATAAATAACTAAAATTATAAAAAAAATAGAAAACAAAAGGTGAAATAATGATGATGATAAATGCAAACATAAAGTTGCTAACGATATTAACTATGAAGCATCCAAGTAAAAAAAACATGAACCGTAACTACATAAAATTAATGAAAAAAAATCATTAACGCTTCAATTCACAAATAAGAAAAGTTAAAGAAAAAACGGTTTCGACATGGTTTATCAAATTTAAGTTTATTTACTTGAATACAAATAAATAAAAACATTAAAAAAAACCATAAATAACTAAAATTATAAAATAAAAATAGAAAACAAAATGTCAAAAAGATATATATATATATATATATATATATATATATATATATATATATATATATATATATATATATATATATATATATATATATATATATATATATATATATAATTTCAAATTTACAAAATTTCACAAATGGTCCTTGAGGTTTGTAGTAAATTGAAAATTTGGTACAAGGGTAAAATAGTTTTTTTCATTAAAATCTAACAGCTGAAAAGTTAGTTTTAACGGTAGGAGAACCTTTCATGTAGTTTTACAAACCACAGGGACCAGTGGTGTGACGTTTTCGTTTAAAATGTCCTCAAAGTGAGATATTTTTGAAAACCACAGGACCAATTATAAAATTTTGTCTACAATTTAAATGGTAAAAAACTTATATTTATACAAAGAATGTGATTTTTAAATATAGAAAAATATATTTATACTCTCTCAAATGTAAAAAGATTAATTTTTAAAAAATTTATATGAAAAATGGTCAACATTGAATGAAATTAGAAAAACTGATTTCCAATTTGAAAGAAAAAATTGAAAAAAAAGGTTAGCTTCTTTTGTGTCATTTTTTTAGTTTTAACAAGTAATCACGTCATATAATCAAATTGTGTTATGTTTGCATATATGGCTGGTCAATAAAGGTCATCATGTTACTAGATAATTGTAGGGTTTGACAAATATGTGCTAGCAAAAACCTATCAACACGTTATTAACCTAAGCTGGCAGCCAATATGCTTGATAGCTAACATATTTGGTTGGTAGTATCAATGTTCTAAATAACGTAAGGCGTGACTTGGCGGCAATGTCAAGCCTCAAACTTTTCCGAGCCTTGGCGAGCCATGTCGTTTGTAAGGCGTGACTTAAGGCGGCAATTTTGTATATATTTAATATTTTTATATGTATTTTCAACTATTATTCTATTTTATACACATATATGAGTTAAGACAACATTTTGGTAAAGCTTGACGGCAGACACAAGTCTTGGAGCCGTGGCGAGCTTTTTAGAATCTTGGGTAGTACCATACCAATTGACTAATCAATGTACGATAATGATAAAAAATTTTTGAATACAAAGTATTAACGTAACAACAAATTAACTTTGATATATATATATATATATATATATATATATATATATATATATATATATATATGAAAAAGTTCAATACAAAACCATTATTAATCAAGGAACCAATCCAAAGCGTCGAAATTTAAAGCAATCAACGACAAAATGAATGGTTGTAAACTTTTACAATTGACGCACATACACCAGATTATAACAAAACCAACTTCCTTTTTTTCGTTAAAATATTTTTTTTGCCATGTTTTTTGTCGGAAAAAAACGAATATAATGTTGTTCACGATTTTTCGTCCTCTTTCCATAGATATCCATAATGATATATAAAAAACAAATTTTTTTTTTTCGAAAAAATCTCACTTCATTTTCTTTGTTGAAAAGTTAAGGTCTATTTTTTTTTATAGAAAAAAATTAATAAATATATCAAAATTCATACTTTTGGGTACTTTTTAAACATAGATTAATATTCATGTTAAAAAAAACGATATTTTAGTTCAGATTCATATTGTGAACCTGTTCAGATTCACATTATTAACCTTCTCAGATTCACAGTGTGCATAATAGTAAGTCAGATTCACAATGTGAATCTGAACTGATCGAGCTTTTTCACATTGTGAATTTTAAAAATTAAATATTTACAGTTTAGATTCACAGTGTTAATCTACACTCATCGAGGTTTTTTTTTTTAGTCGGTGTTGATGTTTATTAAAAGAGTACAAAAGGTATAATTAGTTTTTTTTTGATAAAAATAAACCTAAATATTGAAAAAACTAATAAAATGAAGTGAATTTTTTTTTCGAAAAAAAAAGTTCGTTTTTTATATATCAACATGGATGTCTATGGAAAAAGGACGAAAACTCGAGAACAACGGTATATTCGTTTTTTTTTTCGATAAAAAACGTGGCCTAAAAAAAATTTTAAACGAAAAAAAGAAGTGAGTTTTTTACTAAGGAGGAAGATATTTTGGTATAATCCGGTGTGTGTGCGTCCAATTGTACAAGCGTACATCTATTTCTTTGGCCGTTGATCATTATGATTTTCGACGCTCACGATTGGTCCCTTGTTCATTGTTAATTATGGTTATTTATTGAACCACATATATATATATATATATATATATATATATATATATATATATATATATAGGTAGGTTCAAATGTTTATCACATCTATTGTGTGCTAGAATGCACCAATAAGAATTTAATATTAATTATATGTATATTAAATGCTATCCATACTTATAATTCATTTTTATGGAAATTAATTAAAATCATCATTAATGTCAACAATAATATTCTTTCAGAATGAATTTATATCTAGAAGAATGAGAGTGTATTATACTAGAGTACACTCTCGTTCTTCATATTTCATGCAACTTTATTGTATATTTAAGTGAGTGAGTCATGAAACAAAATACGAACTCATATATAAAACCTAAATGCGAATTTATTCTGAAAGAATGTTTTTGCTGACATTAATGACGGATTTAATTAGTTTCCATAAAAAGATAATTATAATTATGAATATCATTTAATATACATATAATTATGGAAATCATTTAATATCCATATTTATTTAATTAAATAATTATTTAATTTACTAAATTCCTATTGGTGCATTCTAGCAGACAATAAATATAAGAAACAAAATAATCTAGCCATATATATATATATATATATATATATATATATATATATATATATATATATATATATATATGCATTAATATTACTCCTATATGCACACAATAGATAATAGAAACATTTGAATCTAACTATATATATATATATATATATATATATATATATATAAACTAAAAACCCTAAAAATGCATAAAAAAATATTTAGAGACCACAAAACTTTTTTTTGAATTTTTTTTAAAAAAAAACGCACCTTTTAACACAAAATAGTTGAAATTTTTTTTGAAATTCTTTTTTAAAAAAAATAAAAAAAAATAGATTTTTTATTTTTTTTTTCAACGAAATTTTAAAGAAAGCTGCGATTTTTTGATGTGTAAAGTCAAAAAAAAGTTTTGGAGTAAATTACACGGTTAGGGTTCATGTGACAAATTGCACATTTAGTCCTTATTTTCAAAAATTAACTCGGACCGTCCTTTATATCATTAAAAATTGCATTTTTCGTCCCTAAAATCATTTACCAAACATAAAATGTCTATTTTGCCCTTAGATTCATTTTTGATTTATTTTTAGGTTGTTATTATTATAATTATAATTTTTAAAAAAAATATTAACAAACTGGGCCCACCCTCGTCTCTTTCACTCTTCCTCACCTTTTTCCTTTCATGAACCCTAAATCACTCATCCACTCCCTCAGAAGCTTCCAAGTATTATTATCACTCTCAATTTTCTCTTCTCTATCTCCGGCGAGATTAAGCAGTCGTCACCACCGAACAACGTCGCCATCCACCACCATGATATCATTGGTGCTCCGCCGCTCCCATCACCCATCGGACCTCCAGAAGCGGGAAGCAGAGTAGTCATCCGCCTTCTCCCCCATTTCCATCTGTGCACTGTTCATTCTCCTTCTCCAATAATGCCTCTAGTCAAAAGGATTCAGAACCTGGTGAACATAAACGCATCTAGTAAAACCCTTGACGGAAAATGGATCTTGTGAAACCCTTGTTGCCGGAAAAACGAATCTGGAACCCTGGTGAGTAGAAACCCTTGACACGATTGGTAGAATAACATCTGAGGAAGATCATCGAACTTCAAGTTGAAGAAACCGGTCGGAGTTGCAAGTTTCGAAGCGGAAGAGTCGATGACGATTCGCCTGGGAATGTTTATCGGAGGTGCAACGATGGTGGTGGGCAGCTTTCGATGACAGATCTGCGATGGTGGTTGGATTTGAATGATCAGGGGTGGTCTAGTGACCTGGTGTGGTTTGGGAAGGCAGAAGGAAAAAGGGGGGAAAGGGAATGGGAACGAGAAAGTGTAGTTTAGGGTGCGTTGCACATGTGGCTAAGATTTAGTAGTTAGAGGCAAGAGCAGTGGGTGGTTGTGTGCCGAAAAAGGTGGTGGTGGTAGAAAACGAGTACAATGAACAAGGGGATGGAGGGGAACCTATGGAGGTGGTCGGTGGTTGCTGACCGGAGGTGTGCAGGTGGAGTGAAGTGATGTTCTTCTATTTCTCTCTTCCAACATCTCCAGTAATGACGATGATATCTCTGGCAGCCCATCTTTCTCTAGCTCCGGCAACTCAAATAGAAGATACACAAATGATGAAATGATAGAGGGTTGTGGGTGGGGTTAGGGTAGAGATTGAGGCTTTGTGGTGGTGGACCTTATTTTTTATTTTCCTTTTTAATTGCTAATAATAAACAAATCAAAAAATATATAAAAAATAAATAGAAAGGGTAAAATAGTAATTTCATATCCGTCAGGGATGGTCCGAATGAGAAACAAATATTACAGGGACGGTCCGAGTTAATTTTTAAAGATAGGGACTAAACGTGCAATTTGACACTTAAGCGAGAGACGAATCGTGTAGTTTAGGCCCCGTTTGATAGTTGCTGACTAAAAAAGCGTTGACTGGGAAAGATCTGTCTGGGTAAGAAATCCTGATTGAGTAAGAAATTATGTTGTTTGATTGTCAATCTAAATGCATGTGCTTACTGATGAAAATGAACATTTTACCCTTTCAACAATAATCAGCAAAGGGATGAATTCATCAAGAACATAATCAGCAAAATCAATAAACATATAAATTTATCAACATCATCAGCAAATGATCATATGAGCAGCAAACATGAACTGAACAACAACCAAATCAATTGCAAAATCTGAACGTTTATCAATCTCAACAACAAAAATCAAAAGTTCAACAGGAAAAAAAACTTTCAACAGCAATAGAACAATCAAAATTCTAACAGGAAAAAACTTTCAACAACAATAGAACATTCAAAATTCTAACAGGAAAAAACTTTCAACAATGAAACATTCAACAAAAATTGTAACAACAACAATCTAAACAACAAAAATCGATACAAATATCCGAAATAATGGCAAAAATCGGGAATAATGGATGAAATCGATGCAGAAATCGGGAATAATAGATGAAATAGATGCAGAAATCGAGACAACAACAATCATTCATGGTAGAAATCGGAACTATTATCAGATGAGGAGGGAGAAATCGATGCTTACCTGATGAGACAAGAAGGAACTTCGATCGGTGCTTGCCGGAGGATTCTTGCTGGTTGCGAGAGAAAGGAGGCGCTGTGTTAAGACAAGGGTAACGGGATGGAAACGTTTCTTGCTTTCCTCAGTCAGCCGGTATTGAATCCCTTTCCCGGTCAGATGCTTATTTCCAAGTCCGATGGGTTAAGTTCTTATATCAAACAAATATTGCTGACCGAGTCAACCCATTAGGTCTGACCCAACTCGGTCAGATGAAAAACAAACAGGGCCTTATTCAAAGTTTTGTGATGTTTGGGTATTTTTTTTTTGCATTTTTATGATTTTTTTTTTGTTATCCATATAACCATTCCCTATATATAATCGTATATTTTAATCATTAATTGTTTTTAGCGTTACCAACTTTAAGATCATTGGTATAAGCCATTTAGTCGAGTTAGTATAGTTATTATCAATTTAAATTAAAAAATTACTAAGTTTCGTCAATAGAATTCTTTAGGAAATTAAAAGAATTTCTTTACTATGTTTTTTACCAACGGCTAAATTACCCGATGTTATAGTCGGTATTTAAATCCTACAATAGAATATTAAAAGGAAGTCGGTATGTACGGTTATCAATTTGTATCAATCAAATTTGTTGGTAGTTAAAAAAATTGGTATCAAATATACTTGGTATGACATTGGTAATTTTTTTTTTCTTTTCAACTATAATTGGTAACGACCAATTATAGTAAAGAAATTGAAAATCCTAATATTTGGATTGTAACAAAATATTACACATTATCAAAATTAATTTTTTGTAGACATAATCAATTTAATGTAATTTACCTTTAAAATTATTGATAAGTATTCATGATTTTTCTATTGACAACTAAAATAATATACATATCCCAGCAAATTATTTTTTTTAGTTAAATTGTACCAGGTCATGGTAGAACTCCAAAAAAAAAAAAAATCGACAATTTTGTTTGGATTTTGATTTTATTTGAAAACTAAACCAAGTCATGATGATATTGGATCGGAGGATATGGAGCGAGATAATGACATTTTTAAATATAATTTTTTTCTCTACATGCTTTCTCAAATTCCTTTTTGTTGTCATGTTGCTATGTGACTTGCATTATGCCAAATGGTCTCCAAGTGGAAAATTACAAATAAATGGACAAAGAAGTTATACCTTAGCAGTATCCAATTGAAGGGTTCAGGTTTCATTTAAAATGTTGATATAGTCTAAAAGTAAATTAAAAGTCGTTCAAAAAAACATGGAACCAATTTTTTTTTTTTTTTTATTTTTTTTTATTTTTTTTTTTGGAAACGGCGATTTATAATAGAAGCAGCAAACAAAACAGAACAAGTCTACGCCTACAAGAGACAGGCGGAGCGAAAAGAAAACAAAACGAAATTACATAGTTTTAAAATGACAACAAAGCCAATCCGATCAAATAAATCTATCCAAATTTCCCCTAAAGTTCACCCAATTGTACAACTCATTAATAATGTGGTCCGTCGTTTTAATAGGGGTGGTATGCTTTTTATTAAACGTCATGTTATTTCTGGCTTTCCAGACAAAGCAAAGGTAACTGTACACAATGACAATCAAGGTTCTTCGCTTCTTTGGACATCTACCCCAATTAGCCGCAAAACCCACTAGTCTCACTAGTACAGAAGAGCTTATTTAGTGTGAATCCTTTTTTTTGAGGCGGTTGTATGTGAAAACCGCCTCATTAAACGTCTGCAGCATTAAAAGATACGAAAACCGCATTAAAAGAGCAATAAAAAAAAAAAAAAATCCTCCGATAGATTTATTAATGCGGTTCACCGAAAATAGCATTAAAAACGATTTTTTGATGCTATTTGCTGTAAACGCACTATTAAATTAAGATTTTTTGGTGCGTTTTTATTCATAAACCGCATCATTAAATTTAGATTTTTTGGTGCGATATTGTAAAAACCGCATCAATTAAAACTAGTTATTATCAGTATATCGTACGAGGGTTTCTCTTTGTAAATGTGAACGTTCTTCTTCTTCGCCATAGATTCCCTCTGCAAGTGACAAAAACTCAAAATAGCCTCATTAAATTGTCTAGTTATCTTCATTAAAGGTAAATTAAATTTTATTGTTCTTTTGATTTTATATTACCTGTTTATTGATTAAATGATTGTTTAATTGTTATTTTTAAGTTGATTTTTATAGAGTATTAAAATGTTAAAAATTACATAACCTGTTTGTTGAAAATCGATATATTACATTCTTTGTTTGTTTATTTTAATTTTCAGATGAATCGTGATTATTGGGTGTACAAAGCTTCACGTTTTTCTGAACTTTATATAGAGGGTGTTCGAACTTTTATTAGGGTTGCCGAAGCAAATCGTGTGAATAAAGGAAATGAATCGATTTCTTGTCCTTGTAACCTTTGTAAAAACTTTAAAACGTTTAATTGTATTGGAGAAATAGAGTATCATTTGTTGCAAAATGGTTTTGTGCCTAATTACACTTGTTGGTCAAGACATGGAGAAACACTTCTTGATTGTGCCACATCGTCGAGCAATATAAATATTAATAATAGTACATACAACAACGATTCATATGTTGATGAAGATGCTCACCATTCAAATGACCCAAATGACAATTTCAATGAAATGTTTGATGACATGGAGACTAATATGGGTGATGTTGAACAAGAAAAGTTACAACGCCTATTTGAAGAAGCAGAAACACTGTTATATAGCGGTTCCAAATTTATGAAACTCGATGTGGTATGTAGGTTGATTAACTTAAAATTCGAAAAACGGATGGACTGATAAAAGTTTCACAAGTCTATTAGAGGTTTTACATGACATTTTACCGAAAGATAATGTATTACCCATTTCTACATATCAAGCAAAAAAGCTAATGTGTCCGATGGGATTGGAAGTTGAAAGAATACATGCATGTCCAAATAATTGTATGTTATATAGAAAGGAGTTCGAGAAAAAAACATAATTGTGTTTTTTGCGGTGCATCGAGGTATAAACGGAAAAAAGATTCGGATGAAGTAGATGATGATGTGACAAAAAATGGACCACCGGCTAAAATGTTGTGGTATCTCCCTATTATACAAAGACTAAAAAGGTTATTTTCAAACGAAAAAGAAGCAAAGTTACTTTGTTGACATTCGGAAGAACGTGTAATTGACGGAAAACTAAGACATGTTGCGGATTCACCTCAGTGGAGAAATATTGATAAGAAGTATCCTGAATTTGGAAAAGAGATGAGAAACATACGGTTTGGGCTGAGTTCAGACGGGATCAATCCTTTTGGGAACATTAGCAGTCGTCATAGTACGTGGCCGGTTCTTTTATGCATTTACAATCTTCCACCATGGTTATGCACGAAACGAAAATACATTATGATGTCGTTGTTGATTCAGGGGCCGAGACAACCTGGTAACGATATTGATGTGTATTTGTCTCCTTTGATTGATGACTTAAAAACTCTTTGGAGTTCGGGTGTAGATGTATATGATGCTTATAAGAAACAACACTTTCAATTGCGGGGCATGATTTTTTGTACAATAAGTCATTTTCCAGCATACGGTAACTTGTCAGGATACAAAACAAAGGGTAAGAAAGCTTGTCCAGTTTGTGAAGATCAAACAAGCTCGATATGGTTAACAAATTCCAAAAAAATGTATATATGGGACATCGAAGATTTCTTCCTAAGGGTCACCGTTTTAGGAAGCAAACTATTGAGTGTGACGGAAGTATTGAGATTAGAACGATGAGGAAACGATTTGATGCATTTTCACGAGTTGCAAGTATAAATGTTGTGTTGGGAAAAAGATTTCGTATTGATAAAAATGCCCTTTGGAAAAAAAAGTCAATTTTTTTTTAATTGCCTTACTGGAGACATTTGGATGTTAGACATTGTCTAGATGTTATGCATATAGAAAAAAATGTATGTGAGAGCTTGATATGCTTATTATTAGAGATGAAGCATAAAACTAAAGAGGTTAACGTCCGAAAGGACATGGCCGAGATGGGGATACGTGAAGATCTTGCCCCCGAACAGAGTGCTAACGGTGTTTATCTCCCACCTGCTTGTTATACTACATCAAAAGAAGAAAAAATAAAGTTTTTTCAATGTTTACATGATATTAAGGTCCCATCAACTTATTCTGCAAACATTAAAAGATTTGTGTCGATGAAAGACTGTAAATTGTTTGGAATGAAGTCTCATGATTGTCATGTTTTGATGACACATATGATTCCTATCGCAATTCGTGGAATTTTACAAGATGATGTCCGACATTCTATCACTAAGCTTTGTTTATTTTTTAACAACATTCACTCAAAGGTTATTGATGTAGAAGATTTGGATCAATGGGAGAAAGACGTTTATGTTACACTTTATGAACTAGAGATGTACTTTCCACCCTCATTTTTTGATATAATGGTTCATCTCATATCGTACAAGAAATTAAGGCTTGTGGTCCTGTATTCTTACGGTACATGTACCCTTTTGAAAGATACATGGGTATCCTAAAAGGTTACGTAAGAAACCGTAATCGGCCAGAGGGCAGTATTGTTGAAGGGTATACTTGTGAAGAGGTGATTGAGTTCTGCCAAGGTAATCCTATTAATAATATATTACAGTTATAACAATCTATAATATATTATATATAATATTAATATTTTTTGTAGGCTATATGAAAGATGTCGAAAGTGTTGGTGTTCCAAAAACTCGTCATTCAGGTCGACTTGAAGGAAAGGGAGGAGTCGGTTTCAAAATAACCATGCCAACTTATGAAGAGTTACAAGTTGCACATTTAGTGGTCCTAAAACACATGAAATGTCTTACTCCTTACGTTGATGAACACATGGACATGTTAAAGTCGAAATACCCGGGTAAGGAAAAAATGTGGTACATAAACAATCACAACAAAGAGTTTTCGGGTTGGCTGGAAAAGAAGGTAGCAGAAACGGATGTTGATGAAACCGTGAAAAGGTTGGGACGTGGGCCAGATTGTAGAGTTAAATCTTATCAAGGGTACGACATTAACGGTTATACGTTTTACACCAAAGATCAAGATGAAAAAAGTACAATGCAGAATAGTGGAGTTACAATGATAGCATCAACCACCGAATTCGACAGACGGGATCATGATACTTTGATAAGAATAGCCAAAGATTATTATTATGGTGTTATACAAAAAATTTGGGAGTTGAACTATTATGACTTCGTTATTCCTGTGTTCAAATGTAAATGGGTGAATAACCGTACAGGTGTTCAAGTTGATAGATATGGTTTTACACTTGTTGACCTTACAAATAATGGCTATGTATCTGAGCCATTCGTTCTCGCAAAACATGTCACACAGGTTTTCTATATCAAAGACCCGAGCAAGAAAAAAGAGCACATCGTCTTACAAGGCAAACGACGTATTATTGGTGTTGATGATGTCGTTGACGAAGAAGAATACGACCACTTTGATGATCTACCACCATTTTCGGTTGGTATTGAACCCGGTAATTACGATAATATTGAACGCACAACATTCGTACGATCTAACATAGAAGGGACATATGTTGATTAAGTGAATGAATGGTTTTTTTTTTCATTTTTGAATGTTGTTTTTACATGACTTTTGTATCAAATACTATCTATTGATAAATAATAACAATATTGTCCTTATCTTTTGATAATTATAATGTTTGTATAATTGTTATAAGAAATATCAAATAACATTTAAATGTATCAGGTAAGACTTTTATCTGTGGTGTTTGATCACTTGTGATGTGCATTTAATGTATCAGGCCTTTACTTATTCTGTTAACAAAATAAGCAATCTACTTTTACGTGAAAACCGCCCTAAAAAATAAACGACACCGCCTCAAAACATATAAAAACCGCATCAAAAGAAACACAAACCGCCTCAAAAAAACCATATTTTAATTACGCGAAAACCGCCCTAAAAATTAAAAGAAACCGCCTCAATAGATAGCATCAAAAAATACATAAACCGCCTCAAAAAATACGAATAAAAAATGCTAAAAAATAGCATCATAAAATCGATAAACGCATCAACACATATTCATTATCAACCATTCGATTCTATTTATCTACGGATGAGGATATTCTTTAATGCGTCACACGGATTGAGTAGTATTTTCTTTTTTAGATAAACTAAATTTTTTAATTTAAAAAGCAACGAGTAACAATTTTTTAATTTTTACACTCAATTGTACAATATATTGGTAAAATGAAAAAAAAAACATCGTAGCTAAGTGCGGTTCTTAATTTAAAGACTTACATCACCATTCACAAAGGAATTGGTTAAAACAAGGGTTAATGTCATAAAAACCCTCAAGTTTTCAAGGTTTTGTTGGTTTTGCCCAAAGTTGAATTTTATGTCCGTTTTTACCCTAACATTTTCGAAAAAATGTTCGGTTTTACCCTTTTACCGGTGATAACAGGTTTTCCAGGTTACCATTATATTAAATTCGCAAAAAAACTCTTAAGTTTATAATTTTTTTTTACACTTTTACCCTAAGTATTTTTTTTTCATAATATACGTATTCATGCAAAAAAATCTTATTTATATATGAAAAATGTTTAATTAAATATTGTATTTTTTTAATGTTATATATATATATATATATATATATATATATATATATATATATATATATATATATATATATATATATATATATATATTTGTTTGTGTGTGTGTGTGTTTTTGCAAGGATATATCATTTAAAAAGATAAATAATATTTCTAGAATTATGAATACGTGTTTTATAGATATAGTTTTTAGAAGTATAAATACATATTTTTATATTTTTATATATTAATATGTATCTATACTTCTAAAAATATATTTATACTTTTAAAAAAAACATATATCAAAATACATATTTACACTTCTAAAAATATATGTATATACTTATATAAACATGTTTATGATTGAACAAGTTTTTTTATTGATATGTATATTTTTAAATACATAAAAATACGTATTTGTAGTTCTAAAAACATATTAATTTGTTTTTTTTACATCTTAAATGGTTTATCCAAGATAAAAACATATACACACACACGCACACACACACACACACACATATATATATATATATATATATATATATATATATATATATATATATATATAAAGAAATAACATTAAAAAATGTAAATATAATATTTAATTAAATTTTTTTTGTATATAAATATGATTTTTCTGCATGAATACGCATAATATGAAAAAAAAATACATAGGGTGAAAGTGTAAAAAAAATTATAAACTTAAGGGTAAAAACGTAAAAAAACTGTAAACTTAAGGGTTTTTTGCGAAGTTAATATGACGGTAACCTGTTATCACCGGTAAAAGGGTAAAACCGAACATTTTTGGAAAATGTTAGGGTAAAAACGGACATAAAATTCAACTTTGGGCAAAACCGACAAAACCCTGAAAACTTGAGGGTTTTTATGACATTAGCCCTTAAAACAAAAAAGAAGAAAACATCCGTTTATCTAAGTCATGTGTAACGACATGAATTTTCAAAACAAAATTTTCAATTTTTAAACTCATAAAAACATATGTCTCATCATTAATTCTCAAAACAACCAACAATTGGGTCAAGGAGCAATTTCAAACATTTCCATTTTGATATTGGATTTCCCTTTTCAAGATGTCTCAAAGCAAGCAAGTTTTCAACACAACTATTTAAATCCAGGATCCACAATCATAGCTCAATATCAAGAGTGTGTGTACAATCATGCCGGTGCCTTCCCGCGATCATCGGAAGTACCTGAAACACATAACACATAACACGGTAAGCACGAATGCTTAGTGAGTTCCCCAAAATCCACATACAAGAAATTCGCCACTCGAGTCCCGTAGCTCGTTGGACTCTCTGGTCTGGTCTAGCTCGTTGGACCCTCCGGTCTGGTCTGATTGAGTACCCTCTGGCCTCATAGTTCGTTGGACCCTCCGGTCCAGTCTAAGCAACAATAATATAACATACAATACATATCACACAATCATGCATAACTCAAACAAGCACATAAGACCCTCTGGTCACACATAACTACCACTCTAGGTAAAGTATAGTGAGAAGACTCACCTCGTAAGGTAACTAGTAAAAATCTCGTGCCCGAAATCTTCGGTCTAAGCTGGGTTCTTAGGACTCTCTGGACCTCTCAAGGTCCAGATCTGATGTCTAAGCCTCAAAGGGACTTCGCATGCTTCATATCTCAACTTAAAAGAGGGCAAAGAAACCCTAACTTCAAGAGATCTACTAATCATACGAAAACAGGTATAGATTCATACCTCCAACAGCAGTCCTGAATGAAATAGAGAAAGATCTGAGCCCCTCTAGACAACTAAGCTTGAACCCTCTCCTTCTTCCTTGCAAGAATGCACTCGTCGAGTCCAGTCGATTCAGGTATATATATATATATATATATATATATATATATATATATATATATATATATATATATATATATATATATATATATATATATATATATATATATATATATATATATATATATATATATATATATATATAGTCTCAAAAATAGTACCTCGTTTAATTAGGATGGTGAATGATAGTCGGAAAAGAACTTTGTAAGAATTATAATGTTTTGTGTTTTATTATAACTAACATGTAAATTAGAAATTGTTGGTTTTTTGTATAATGAAGTTTTGTTTAATGTTTTTGTTTATCGATGATTTTAAAATGATATATTATTTTTTATAGTGCGGTTTTGTTTTGGTGCATTATTTTATTATAATTGTTTTATACTTTTTGACCTTATTATTTAATAGGATGGTTTCTTATTTTTTTGGTGCTATTTATTTAATAGAGCGATTCCTGATTAGCTGGTTCGATTATTTAATAGGGCGGTTTTTTATTTTTTTTGGTGCTAATATTTAATAAAGCGGTTCCTGATTTGATGGTGCGATTGTTTAATAGGGCGATTTTTTATTTTTTGGTGCTAATATTTAATAGAGCGGTTCCTGATTTTTTAATGCGATTTGTGACTTTAATTTTTGTATTTTATAAGGCGGTTTCCCCCTTTTTCTAATGCGGTTTAGAAACCGCATCAACAAATAGTGTCCTTTTTTGATGCGATTTGTGACTGTAATTTTCGTATTTTATAAGGCGGTTTCCCCCTTTTTCTAATGCGGTTTACAAACCGCATCAACAAATAGTGTTATTTTTTGATGCTATATTTTTTAGTGCGGTTAGAAAACCGCATCAACAAACTATATTAACCGCATTATCAAATCTTTTCTGTATTAGTGTCTTTCACCGAATCAAAAGTCTACCATGGGATATTATACCATTTTAACGTCCATTGAAGCACCTTAGTAACAAACGAGTAGCCAATCATAATGTGATCTGTAGAGTCGAGTCCATTAGAGCAAAAGTGACAGGAAGTAGGGATGGAGACACCTCTGAGAGAAAGGGTCACCGCAAAAAGAATGTGATCCATACATGCACGCCAAACAAAACCGGTTACTTTGTGGGGGTCCTCATTAGTCCAAATGGTTGGATTATCAACAGGACATGTGGTTTTAATATCTATAATACGTCTTAAATCGCGGACATAAAAACTGCCATCAGTAGCAAGGTAGAAGCCCACATGTCTGGGGAATTAGAGACACACCAGTTACGAAAACAAACTTGGATTTTGTCCCACTCCTCAATCTCACAAGGGAGCCTTTGTGTTTTTTTTCCATTTCCAGCAACAAACAATGAGGGAAATTTTTTTCCATTTCCAGCAATAAACAATGAGGGAAATTCTCTCAGAAACAAAACAGGATTTTTTTTCACATCAAGGGCCAATAGGTGAGGAAATTGAGAGGCAAGAGTTTCATCTCCCAGCCAATATAGTCATGGAACCAAATTTATAGTATGTAACTTTTATTTATTTTTGGCCCCAAATTTGACTGTAGAGACTCGAATAGTGGATATAAAAAGAAGATCAATTGTAATTAGCAAAACCAATTGAATTATCATGGCAAATTTTAGGTACTTAATTCTAACATATGATAATTAATGTTATTCCGAGTTATCTTTTAATTAACTTGTTATGACCATGATATCTATCACTTGATCACTTAATTGATTAATATTCGTGTCCATTATTATTCATATCTAAACCAGTAAATCTGCTAAAGCTCGAGACATACAAGCAAACCAAAGGGATGTTCAAAGGACGGGAAACTACATTCAAAAGCTCGTAATTTTAAACATTAGTTATTTAGTTTTCATTGAAATATAGAACACGAAGATGGTACATTCTGCATGAGTAGTAGTACTCTGCCATAGAGATAGATATATTTGGAGAGAGAGAGAGAGAGAGAGAGAGAGAGAGAGAGAGAGAGAGAGAGAGAGAGAGAGAGAGAGACGGAGTGCATCGGGAGTAGTACATTTGTAGGAGTTTTAACACTTGGGAGTGGAAAGCCCACAAGAGGTGGCAACCTTCTGGGCGTTAGGAGAAACAACGTAACTCTTGAGACTAGGGTTCTTCATGTACTGACATAAGCATGGCCTCTGCTCTTTCAGCTTTGTGCAGCACTGCTGAGATGGTGGCGAGGATGACGAGAAGGCAGCGGCACACGGCGCCAACTCCGTCACCATGCATGTCACCGCCGTAGCCACCTGCGATCCGGCAAACACCATCACCAGAATTGCTGCTGCACATAAGGTAATGTATGTTCCTGACCTCATTTTTCCACTAACTTGGTGGGTTTAATGCAAAGAGAGAAATATTGATGGTGAGGAGTTGCATTGTAGGCTGGCGGCTCTAGGTCAATTTATAGAGAAGCAACCCCCCCACCCCCCCCCCCCCCCACCCACCCACACACACAAATGAAAAAGTTAAAAAGACTTCCAACTTAACCGATAAGTCATTAGTGTTGGTTTAATGGTATGTGGTAGGTGGATTAGTGTCTCACTCTCTTAAGGTATAAAATTTAAGTGGGTTTATATGTTATCATTATATTAGAAGTCATTTATAAAGCAAATCACGATAGTGACAATTTTTATTTAATCTTAAATTAGGACACATTAATTTGAAAGTTAGTACGTACAAGAGTTAGGTTAATTTTATTACCGAAAATTTTTGTTAGTGACTTATTAATTAGTACAAAAGATTATGGTGTGTACCATTCCATCCCTCCACCATCCCAAAATTTCTACGATTTCTCCACTTCGGCACCGCATCCTCATCGGCACCGCATCCTCATCATCTAGATAATTAGTATTATACCCGTCCAACGATAATTAGTATTATACCTGTCCGTTGGACGATTGACTGACGTAATAACAATAAATCTATTTTACTCTTTTTGTGTAACATTTTAGTTTCATATATATATATATATATATATATATATATATATATATATATTATTAAATATATTGTCTGCTTCTTGAAAATTAAGAGGTAATACCTCATGTACAATAATATTAAGCTTACATCGTATACGTATACACTGTATTCCCTTATCTCTTCGATCTTCGATGTTACCCTAATCTTCTCTACACACAACAGCTGCCATCAAACGGAAATTGAACCCCTCTTCTTTACGTCTCCTGCCTAATCGCTTCAGAATCGATCGATACTCACCCGCAGTGTCTCCTTTTCTCAATCGACGCCCTCGAAGTCCACCAACCATTCACAGCTCAAACACCTTCATGGATCAGTATGTGCCGTATCCCAGCAGCAGAAGGAAATCGAACCCCTCTTCTTTGCGTCTCCTTCCTAATCATTGGATCAGTGTTTGCTGGTAGGGTTGCTCATCCAGTGTTAAAAAGCACACATTTTTACCCTAATCTCCTCTACACAACAGCCACCATCAAACCAAATCTCTACCGTCTCTTTCTTGGCGTCGTTGATGAATGTCTCAGTGCCTCCACCGTCTCCACCTGACTCTGGCAACATCACACACCAGCAGCGCGCCACCATCTGTCTCCACCAAAGATGCAATCGACCCACTGGAAGTCCACCTTTTCCGTCACCGATGTCCGCCACCCCCGTTGTCTCCCCGCTTCTACCTTCTAATAATACGAGTAGCCCTAACCCTATCCCGCCGCCACATTCAACCACTATCTGGTCGTCGTCGCTACAACCTATTAGCGGGTCACCGTCCACCATTTCGTTCGATTCTTAGCAAACCACAACGATCAGATGGGATCAACAAAAGCTGGCTTCTCCTCAAATTACAACATCAAACAATCTCCGCTCCAATCTGTAACTCTCTTTCTATTCTCTTTTCTTATGCTGTAATTTATGTCCTAAAACCCTAATTTTTTTCTAAATCGTTAGTCAGACAAGGGTTATTTTTCTTCCAAATGTTAATTTTGTGTAAATCGCCCTTTTGGGTGTTGATGAGTTGTTGCTTAAGTTTACAGCTTATGTTAGGTTTTACGAGGTTTGTGCTCCTAAAAAAGGAGACTATGTTTATGTATCTGCAGTTGTTGGACAGCTTGTTGGTCAACTCGCTAAGTTACATGGATGCTATGTGGTTGGAAGCGCTGGAACAACCCAGAAAGTACATATTACCAGTTTCTTATTTACTTAATGAACTTAATGATTAAACACTTAATATGGACATATACATGGCTGATGACTGTTTTGTTTTTACTTAACCTGAAGTAATTCCTTATCTTTTTCTTACCGTTGAACTTGCTGTTTGTAGGCTGACTATCAATTTTTCTACAAATTATTTCCTTATCTACCCAAGAAGTTGCAAGTGCAACCATGGATGAACAGCCAGAAGTTCTGATGCTCAGCCTAGAGACAAATTCAAACGTGATAGTCTTTACATAGACAAGCAAGGGAAATTAAGAAACTTCGATCATAAAAATGTTTCAAGGAAAAGAGGTATGTACAAAAGTTCCTTTTTCATTATCTCAGAATCTAAAGTATTGCTTTAATGATCTTATGAAATGCATATTGTATTGCTTTTGTGTAGGTGGTTCTTTAAGGGGGCAGGGATGGAAATATGGATCAGGGTTTGTGGATGGAATATTTCCAGTGTTGAGTCCTGATGTACAACATATTTTAAACTTCATGAAAAAGGAAACTGATGTGAACAGGGTATGGGATGCTCTTAGTAGTCTTGTTCCCACTCACACTACATGGGATGATATCATCAGTGTTGGTGTTCAATTTCGTCTAAATAATAGATGGGATCCAATCATATTAGTAAGAACCATTTTGTTGTCTTTGTATTACATTTATGAAATATTGGTTTGATAATTTGTCAACTACTACTCTCATTAAAGATGTGTGAATGGATTAGTAAGAGCCTATTGTACATCTGTGTGTATCTTTATATATGTATCTGTGTGCTTATCTTTGTGTGTACATTACTTAAATGAAAAAAATAAGAACTTAATTTGATTTTTTTTTCTCAGATATTGAAATAAATGAGTGCTTGGAGAGTCATGGTGGATGTTGGCATGCCAGAGAGCATATTTGACTGATGGATTCAAGTTCTTCCCCCACTGTGAGGGTTATTTATAGTTGAGGACTGTCCATGTGGTTTTCACTCTAATAAAGAACTAAGAATTCATGTAATTGCGCACCACTATCTATTTTGCTCAGCTGAAAAACTTGCAGCTTCCACTTTTTCTTATAAAGGTTTATAAAAATGATCAATATTTGTTTGATGAAGAAGAAGCTAATGAAGCCGGTAATTGTAAATGCTTACATGGCCTACCATCCCCTATTTTTCTTTACACAACTACATACACTTCCACACACATACATATGCACACGTACACACTTTAGTGAGCAAAACATGGGAAATAGCTTACTTATATTGAGATAACAAAGTTGGGTTCTTTGTTATTTCATATATTCTCAAAACAGATTTCCTATTTTTGTTATCTAAGATTAAATCAATATTTCTTTTTTGATTTTCTTATACCATATTTAATTGTAATATATTTGGAGTTGCCCAATTAAATAAAAAGGTAAACCCTTTTTTCTCACCATATAATAGCGTGTTATGTTTTCTTTTCCTAATGATTTTGAACCAGTTAGATGTTTGTATAATAAGGATATGTTAGTTTTTGTTCCAGGGTTGTAATTGAAACAAAAGCTGAAAATAGCATGGCTTAAAGCTCCGAACTTTTTATTCCAGGTTTCACTTCTTCCTCTGTTGATGTGTGTTTTGGTCTGATAAACTATTTTTTTTAAAATTTTTTCTTAATCATCCATGTATTTTATTCTTTTAAGTCAACAAAGTCAAGGTAGATATGGCTGGTGCAGGTGGGCCGAATAAAGTTTGAAAATTTTCAACATTATGTAAGTTACGAATTGTAAAAGTTGGGCAAGGTAGAAATTTCTTACATTTATACATTGTCGGTTGAAGGTCATATTTGTGCTATTTTGGTTTTGGATTTGATGGTCATATTTCTGACTCTGTTTTCATTTTGTGTAGGTTATGTCTTCATTTAACAAATCAAATTACATAAATAAGTAGGGTTTTCACTATTTATTTTAATTAAAATCATGGTGTTTGAAATATTTTCAAAGGTCTGAATGGAAAATAGGGTAAAAACATTTAATGAGTGATGGGGTATTGGATTTGATATATCTAATGATGATGGCAGAGGAGTGGAGAAACCTAAAGTGAATTTTAATGGTTTATTTGACATTTTTCATGACTTTTTTTTGTTAATTTATTTAATTTGGATTTGATGTGTTTTTGTAATCCTTGAATATTTGAGGTTCTAAAAGAAATGCAATTTATTTGACTCATCTATATTTAGGTTAATGATCTATTATATTTTGCTGCTCCTATTAAATATGATTAAGTTGATGAGTCTGAGTTGGAAGACTACTCATGATGATGAAATTATGAAGGATTTTATATTTGGTGAAAAATTGTATCTCGTGCATATATGAAAGAACTTTTTAAACTAATATACATACATAATTACATATATTGTAAAATGTTAAGTGCCTCTCAGAAGCATGCATCATCTGTTGGTGTCAAGAAACAACCTGTAGGGAAAATAGAGTAGAAAAAAATATATGTAGGATGATATTAGTGCATCTCAATTTTTTAAAGTATACTATGCCGTTGATAAGAAAAATTGAAAGTGAGATTCTTAAATTAGGAAAAAAATGAAAATACAATAAGGGAAGCAAATAATTTTTTTGTTATAGTTATATAATAATTCATAGATAAGAATAGGAAATAATATTTTTGACCCATAATTTGAATAGTAGAAATACAGAAATAACACCTATGGATGTAAGACAAATATATCTTATTTTATTGTGACGAAAGAAATTATGTAGCTCTTAAAAAGGGACATGTAAAATGTCAAATAAGAAAAAAAAGTGAAGTTAGTTTTTATGTGGGATACAAATCCTAAATTAAAAGTTGAGTTCAAATCAACAAATGACAAGTATAAAGAAATTCATGGTTTAATAAATACAAAAAATACAAATTGCTTTTTCAGTTGCTAAAAAAAGTCAAAAATCGTAATATAGGTTCGGTAAAAAGATAATATATCTATACATTGAAGAAAATGTTAGTTTTCAAATAAAGAACGTTGTCATAACAAAGTGTTATTATACTTTAAAATCAAAATACTTAAAAGTTAGTATATAAGATTTTATCCAAACAGTCGTTACTAACAAAAAAGGAAGAATAAATTGTAATTGATTTCTTGGGTTAAAGAATAATAAAGCGTTTTAATATTCTTTTAAAAAAAATCAAGATTACTGTTCAAAAATTGAATTGATAAGAAACTTGAATAGACATGATTTTATCTTCTAATATTTCTTTAGGTTGAACATACTTAACTTTTATATAAAGTGAATAATAACTAATTAACAAAATTTTTATATATCTGATTTGACCTAATGTTTTTTTTAATGTCAATTCTTTCTGTTGCATCATGGTGAAACAAAACACACCTAATTTGTCTGTTATATATATATATATATATATATATATATATATATATATATATATATATATATATATATATGATTTGACCTATTATTATTTAACCCAAATAACACCTATCCAAAAAAACTATTCACCGAAAGGAAACGATGTGCCGACCATCAAAACGAAACCAATTTTTGGAAGGAAACTAATCATCGGAATGAAACAAATTATCGCCGCCGCATCGCCCGGGTATTCTACTAGTATATATATATATATATATATATATATATATATATATATATATATATATATATATATATATATATATATATATATATATATATATATATATATATATACGCCCAAAAGCCATTATAGAATGATATTGGTAGATAATATATGATACTAAAATGTCACACGACCAACAACTTGATGCATATATATTATTCATAATTATTTGATTCTTGATAAACAAATATATATCTTGTAATTAATTGTAAATTATTTATTTCATGAAAATATCAATTTTCAATGTTAAATATCAAAATATATTATAATATATTATAAGATTTGATTAATTATGTCATGTACATCTTTTTGGACCAAACGAGTTTGTTTGTCTTATATGAATTTATATATTTTATAAGTTATAAAAAATAATAAGAGTTTTTATAGAAAAACTAGTTTCTTCTTTTTATAAAATATTCAAAGAGACCATAAAAAGAAAAGAAGACATGCTTGCATTTATTTTATCAAAAAATCATGTTCTTACACTTGTAGCATTTTGTTGCTAGATGCATGGTGTCTTAAAGCATCAAGATTCAACGAATTTTGGATTAAGATGATTAAAAGGCTTCCATGTATCTCTTCTTTAGCTAGTTAAAAACCACGAAATTATGGGCTTCCCAACTGGATATTCTCTCTAATTTTTGTCTCTTAAAGTGTTAAGATCAAAGTAGGAACAAGTTCATACTTTACTTGAACTCTCCTCTAGAACAAAAGCTTTGTTTTGTTCTTAAAGGCTTAAGAGTATTATTATTACAAGAAGAAGACTAGTATCTTCTCAAGTTGAAGAATTGTTGGTGGATATATCTAGAAAGCTTCTATTTTTGTAGTTTATTACCATCTTTATCAACTACCTAATTGCAAAAAAACAAAAAAAAAAAACCAAAGTCTTCAAAGGTTGTAAACTTGTTCATTCCTTTGGTTATGTTTTAATCTTTCTAAACTTTGCAAAATGATCATTGGTGGGATAAAAAGGTTTAAGTTTATTTAAAACAAAATGCTTCCGTTTCTAATTTCATTAAATTTTTAGACTATAATTGAACTATTTTTGAATAAAAACCCAACAATTGGCATAAGAGCAATTTTTACAAGCTTAGTTAGATTATTTATAAGTTGATGAATCTTTGTTTTTGGAAAACATGGATGGTTTTCTCTTTGCAAGAAAAATCCATACATATTTTCTTTAACAACTTTATAATTGTTATTTTTTAGTGACAAAAGTTTACATGCCTTTTTTGTCACAAAAGTTGTTTTAGAAAAACCAAGAGTTGTTTTATATAACTTTGAGATAACTGATTGCCGAAAGGAACAAATCGCCGAAATGAAACAAGTCGAAAGAAAACAATTTGATGACCGCTAAAATGACACTTTTTCGTTCGGAAACTAATCAGCAGAATGAAACAAATCGCCGCCGCCGCATCGCGCGGGTACACTACTACTAGTATATATATATATATATATATATATATATATATATATATGATGTACATAAGCTAGTCTTGGACCCTAATGTTGTTGTTTTTGTTGATTTGTTTAAAATTGTTGTAATTATTTATTTATTCATATGGTATGTAATAATCAAATAATTAATTTTCTTTGTTTATTTTTGTAAGTAATAGATGATATAATTGATTTTGTACAAAAGTGTAACAAGAAATGAAGATGAAGCCATTTTTGAAGATCAAATTGGGCATTTTTAGCAACTTTTAAAGTGCATTTACAAATGCAACTTTTCTAAAAAGTGTTGTTGTTGGCCTAGTGCTTCATCAAATTCCTTATAGTATTGCTGCTAATGCAACATTTTCCTGTAGTGTTGCATGTTGTTGATTTTAAGCCCTTTCAAAAACTTTTCAACTTTTTGCAAGCGATGAATGTTTTCTCATGTGGGTGCTTCAACAACATTACTAGAAGTTTTTTGGTCCCTTTAGTGTCCCTTTAGTAATGGACTTGGCATGTTGTGATGGTTCACTAAATGTCATTAAATGGTTGGTTTATGCACATATGTTTTTGCATGTTTGTGTTGTTTTATATTTATGTTGTTATTATTATGTTATGGTTGATAATTTTTTTTTCAAATTATCAATAATATTTGAACATAAATAAATATCACAAAGGAGTTTGGTTTTTAATGAAATTTATCTTTTAACATAAGATGGTAAAAATAGTTTTAAAATAAACAAACCTTATCTATTAAAATTAGTAACCGGTAAAAATATAGGGATTATAATTATATAGGTTTAAAATAGATATTTATAAACTTATCAAACTTCAAAACATAATTGATAAAATAAATTTTTATTAAAAGGTTTACAAATGTTCTAAATCGTTCAATCGGTAAAATTTAATACTAGCTATTACTTTAAAATTTGATAGCGTCAATTTTATAAAACTGGATTTTATAAAAGAACATTGTTAAAATGTGATTTTACATAAATAAAAGATGTTTTTTAGAGTATATCATGGCTTATTGGATGCATGCAATAACCATGATTTAATATGTTTTTAATACGAGAATTATAAAACATCAAAGACCCCTTATAAACCTCAAATCTATGCAATTTGTTTTGAGAAACACTCATACATCTCATGATGCACTAGTGGGATAAAGGACACCTAACAGCTTAGTGTTATATTTTGATGGTCGGGGTGTATTCATAATTTCTATAACCAAGTTATAGGCTGATTACACAAGTTGTTCAAATTGGATGATTTGATCGGATATCTTTTGTGATAAAGGATACCTAAACAAGAGAGTTTCAATGCATAGATGGGATCAAACATGTCTAATTAAATTTTGTTATTAGCGGTCCCATAAACCTAGGAAGTATATATTAGTATATAATTGATAATCGATATCTACCTAGTTGGATTTAAATGAATGAGATAAAGGATACCTAACTATTTGTTTGTTTTGCAACTTGGATCCTAGACTTTTATAATTAATGTTTTTTAAAACTAAAAGTGTGTTAATTCTTGAAGATTAAATATTGAAAGTACTAAATGAATTTTGCTAAAGTTTTGTACATATAAATAATCTACTCTCATTACCATAAATTATCATTTGCTTAATGATATGAAAAACAATAACATTTAAAAGATACAATTTAATGAATGAGTTCATATTTTGAGAAACCAGAAATTGTACACTAATAAAGGACATATTCCTAAACAACTTGTTTTGAGTAATAGACCTAAACATGATACCTAGTAAAGTCATCACTATGATGCTTAAGATGCTTCTAACATCATACTAGGATGTTATGTTGGATTAGGTGTCTAAGCCCATAACTATAATTGGTATGTACTTGAATTGATAGCAACACAGTCCTTTTGGGTTGCCCTCAATCTAGCAACTGGACAAGGAAATTATGAAAGGAGAGATATTAATTTATAAGATTAATAAATTAATATATATAAATGATTTATTAATATGTTAAAAGATTAATATATTAATTAGAAATCATTATGTTTAATTAATAGTTAGCCAGAAATTAATCAGAATTAATTTTGGGGTTAAAAGTATTAATTGAAAGTGCAGGGACTAGTTTGCAATTATCTAATAGTCGAAGGCTCTAGAATCTCCTTAGAAGGAGGTGGACGAAATCTATAGGGGAAACCCTAAGGATTTCGTCCAAGGGGGCTTTGGATAAGGCCATTGGGTTTGCTTAAGCCCTAAGCAAAGGAGCATTAGGGTTTTCCCAAAACCCTAGATCCCTCAGCTATATAAGGAGCCTCCCAGCTCTCAAAATCGGTCACCACTTCTGGGAAGAAACCCTAGGCCGAAATTGCATACTCTCTCTACCCTCTCTCCTCCAAGTTTCCTTCTTGCTAGTTCTTGGGTGTGATTCCATTAGAGGCATTACATTTGTGGTGCTAGGCTTCCAAGAAGATCAAGATCAAGATCAAGAGGATTATCAATTGTTTGCTATAACAATTGAAAGGTATGTAACTCCTAAACCCTAGTTTGTTAATTTCGAAATTAGCCTCTCTCATCTACGGTTCTTGTTTGCAATTCAAAGTTGTATGTTCAATAGTTATAACATAGATCCAAAGTAGGTTGCATGTGAACTTAGGAATTGTTTTCTAGTTTATTTGTTTTATCTAAAACCCATCAGTGGTATCAGAGCCATTGTTTGTTTTAAATTGAATTGCTATAATTGTTGAATTGCAAATTAGGGTTTATAGCCATTAAACCCTAAAGTACACATTTTCGATTTTAGGGTTTTGGTTCAAAGGGTTTTCGAAAACCCTAGCCTCCAAAGAACCCTAATCGAAATTAGGGTTAGGGTTTTGAAAACCCTAGCCTCCTCCCTTTGAATTTCGAAATATGCCTAATAATTTTAGGGTTTCTTGTTTTGGATAATTGTTACTTGATTAGATTAATTGGATAATTATCCTTTACCCTAATTTTCGAAATTTAGAGGGATAAGGATTAGGATTAAATTAATTGATTAATTTGATTAGATAATCCTTACAAGATTTAATAAATTGATTAAAAGTTAATTAATAGATAAACATTAAATCTAGTAATTTGGTTTATTTTAAATTTAAATTAATAGTTTAATTTTCGAAATTTATATAAACCTTAAAGTTTTAAAAAGTTTAAAACATACCTTATATAGTTTCAATGTATCTCAAAAGAATTAGGAATTTCACTTCGTTTGTTTCGTCTAATGGTGGAATTGGTGAATCGTCATTCACCTACCTTTATGAAATTTACACTTGGATCTTGGCATCCCATTTCTAAGTTGTGAATCTTCATAGTTGGATCCTAACCTTGATATTATATCTTTGGGTTATTATATTGAGGTATCTTGAAATCTAACTAAAACTTTCTTTCTTTTCAGATGTCTACTCCTGGAAACACTTCTGCTTCATCCTCCTCCAACCAAAACTTCTCTTTGCTCAATATCTGCTCCAAAGTCGTTATGGATGGCTCTAACTATAACGATTGGATGTGCAACATCAAGATGGCGCTTCGTTTTGAGAACAAAGAATATGTTCTTGAAAAGGAGCTCAAAGAGCTTGATGAGTGAAAAGCTACTCCTGAAGAATATGCTGCATACAAGAAACATTACGATGATGCTACCAAGGTGGCATGCATCATGGTGGCAACTATGTCCCCAGAATTGCAGAGGTACTATGAGGACTACTGGCCTTTTGAGATGAACAAGGACCTTATGGAAAAGTACCATAAGCGAGCTCGTCAAGAAAAGTTTGAAGTAGTCAAGTCACTCATGGCTTGCAAGATGAAAGAAGGGGAGTCGGTTGTGTCACATGTGCAAAGAATGCAACGCTACATAAAGCGTTTGGTCACGCTCAACATTCACTTTGATGAGTAATTGGCCATTGACATGGTCTTGAACTCACTACCTGATTGTTATGGTCAGTTTATTCTAACTTACCATTTGAACAACACTGAGCAGACTCTGGCCCAATTGCACAACTTGTTGCAGACAGCTGAAGCAGGGATGAAGGGTAAAAGTATAGCCTCCACACCTGAAAGTGCCCTTGTCTTGGCTATTGGACAGGGAAAGGGGAAAAAGAGGAAAGGTCATCCTAAGCAAAACTGGAAGAGCAAGGCTCAAGCTGGGTCATCTGGTAATGGCCCAAAGGCTAAGCCTAATGCTACCACTCCCCATGTTTCTGATCCAAAAGAGGCCGTTTGCTTTTATTGCAATCAAAAGGGGAATTGGAAGAGATCTTGCCCACAATATCTGCAAGATATCAAAGATGGCAAAGTAAAGCCATCTTCGGCAGGTATTTACACTATTTCTTCTAATAACTCATTATCTTCTCGTTCATGGGTCCTTGATACAGGATGTGGTTTTCATATCTGTTCTGATTTGTAGGGGCTAAAGGAAAGTGAGGAGATAGAGCGAGGAAGGATAAACTTGATCATGGGAAACAGAAAGTCTTCACCAGTGACCAAGATCGGAGTTTATCAACTTTTGCTTAGTAATGATGTTAGATTAGATTTGATAAATTGTTGCTATTCGTCTAAGATGACGAGAAACATTATTTCATTTCATGCATTGTTCAGACAAGGTTTTAAATATTCTTTTAATGATTTGAATGGTTCAATTTCTGTTTATAAGAATGGTGTTTTTGTGTTTGAAGCTTTACCTTGTGATGGTGTGTATGAAACAGTGACTTGTGTTGATAGCTTAGGAAATAGTGTATTTAATATTGACTTGTCTAATAGTGTAGACAATGCATGCTTGTGGCATTGTCGTCTTGGACACATTAACAAGAAACACATAGCCCAACTCCAAAAGGATGGAGTGTTGGAATCATTTGACCTAAAGTCAGATGATATGTGTGAATCTTGTCTTTTGGGAAAGATGACAAAATCACCATTCACAGGGTCTTGTGAAAGAGGTGAAGGTCTGTTGGATCTCATACACACAGATGTGTGTGGGCCCTTCAGATCAACTACAAGGGATGCTAATCGATTCTATGTGACTTTCACTGATGATTATAACAGATATGGCTATATCTACTTAATCAAACATAAGTCAGAAACCTTTGAAAAGTTCAAAGAGTTTAAGCATGAGGTCGAAAATCAATTGGGCAGGAAGATAAAGATACTTAGATCCGATAGAGGCGGGGAGTATCTTAGTATCGAGTTCAACGACTATCTAAAAGAATGTGGGATAGTCTCACAATTGACTCCTCCTAGGACACCACAGTTAAATGGTGTAGCTGAGAGGCGTAATCGAACCTTGTTAGACATGGTTCGTTCTATGATGAGTGGTGCTTCGCTTCCTATTCACTTCTGGGGGTATGCCTTAGATACAGCCGCCCACATCCTCAATCTTGTCCCTACAAAGAAGGTTGCCAAAACACCTCACGAAATATAGACGAGGAAAGTTCCCACGTTGGCACATATTAAAGTCTGGGGTTGTGAAGCTTTCGTAAGACGAGAGACTCACGACAAGCTAGCAGCTAGAAGTGAGAAATGTGTTTTCATTGGTTACCCAAAGCAGTCTTTTGGATATTTGTTCTACAGACCAAGTGAAAACGTGGTCTTTGTAGCACGAAGAGGAGTCTTTCTGGAAAGAGAGCTCATATTCAAAGAGGACAGTGGGAGCACCATTGACCTTGAAGAAATTCGAGAGTTAGCCAATGAAGGAACCTTAGATGACACTAGCACTCAACCAGAGGAAACAGATCCTGTTGAACCAGTTGATAACTCATTACCTCTTCGAAGGTCCACTAGGGTGAGTGTGCCACCTGAGTTATATGGTTTTCATATTACCTCAGAAGGTGACACATTCATAAGTGATAGGACACTGGTAAATTTAGATGAACCAGTCACTTATAAGGAAGCAATGGCAGGCCCAGAGGCTTCCAAGTGGAAAGAGGCAATGGACAGCGAGATTAAGTCCATGTATGACAACTAAGTTTGGAATTCGGTTGATAGTGCACCAGGTCGTAAGACAGTTGGGTGCAAATGGATCTTCAAGAAGAAGACAGACATGGATGGAAATGTGCACACATTCAAGGCTCGACTGGTTGCAAAAGGTTTCACTCAAACCCCAGGGGTTGACTATGATGAGACTTTTTCGCCAGTAGCTAAGATTAAGTCTATTAGGATATTGCTCGCCATAGCTGCCTTTCATGACTATGAAATCTGGCAGATGGATGTCAAGACTGCTTTCCTTAACGGGAAGTTGGCTGAGGATGTTTATATGAATCAGCCAGAGGGTTTTTTTTTTGATGCAAAGTTTCCCAATAGAGTGTGCAAGCTTGAGAAATCCATTTATGGATTGAAACAAGCATCTCGCAGCTGGAATCTTTCCTTCCATGAGAAAGTCAAAGAATTTGGTTTCTCTAGAAGTGAAGATGAGTTTTGTGTGTATATCAAGGCTAGTGGGAGTATAGTAACTTTTCTGGTGTTATATGTGTTGGATTAATGTCTAAGTCCATAACTATAATTGGTAAGACTTGACTCGACCCGGCATGGTCCATTTGGGTTGCATGGCATCATGCATTTGGATAGACTATAATGAGAGAAATAACACTTAAGGTTGGTTAATATATTATAAGTTCTAATATATTAATAGGGTTATTTAATTAGTATTGATCAAGAATTAATTTGGAATTAATTAAGTGATCAAAAGGAGACTAATTAAATATATGGGTTGATTGTGTAAATCATTCATTCTTATATATGTGGGCTTGTGATCCAAGATTTCTTATGTTGGACTAAGTCCATGGGGTGACCCATGGATACTCCATGGAGGTTAAAATCCATGGAGCATAAGGAATGGGTAAAGTTATGAGTTACATGGTGTAACCCTAATAGCCACCATATAAAAGAATCCCATGGCTCAAGAAATCGAGCACTAATGTGTGAATATGAGGGCTAGACGATTTCAAGGAGTGTTCCATTTCTCTCAAGTCATTCCATGTGCATTTGGTGTTGTGTGAACCATTTGAGGTGTCACACTTGGGGCACTAGACACTCAAGCTTCATGGAGACAAGCTACATCAAACAAAGGTATGTATTCTATCCATTTGATTACCCAAGTATCAACTATTGTATGCTAGATAGGGTAATACCTTGGAAAGTTCATAATTGCATGTATAATAGAGAAAACATAGATCCAAGGTATATAGGGTTGCATGTACACTTAGGAGTGTTAGAATGCGCAAAACCCATCAGTGGTATCAGAGCCAAGGCTTGTTTTCTTGTTATACTTGCAAAATTAGCTGAAAAATCGAATTGTATTAGTTTAAAAGTTATGCTAATTACTTGGAAAAAAAATTTGATGTGAATTATCTTTGTTCATATGAGTTTATTAGATTAATAGAAAAGTTAATTGATTATGTGTTTTCAATCCATTTTAATCTAAGAGTTGATTCTAAAATGTGTTTTTGTAACTTGTCCTCAAGTTATATGAAAAGTCACATTTAAGTTTCATAAAACTCATAAAAAGTTGGCAATGGTTACAAAAATTAAGAGTCTTGTCCTCATTAAATGGTTTTATGACTCCATAACTTGTCCTCAAGTTATGGAGGTTCAAGAGTCACTTCATTAAATGATAAAATGTGTAATCTTAATTAGTTCCATAAGTTACAAAAATAAAGAAAAGTTACATTCTTTTATTAGTTTAAAGTCTTCCATAACTTGTCCTCAAGTTATGGAACTTGAAGAGTTTTTTTTTTATTTAAAACTACTTTAAACACATAAGTTATGGAATTAATTAGTTTTGAATATTTTCAAAACTTGCCCTCAAGTTTTGGAATTTGTAAAGTTTTCCCCATGAATACTTTAATTCCAAGTTAGCCCTTAGAATTTTAAAAGTTAAAATTCAACCCTTATACTTTATAGTATTATAAGTTAATAATAAATATATGTATAAGAGCAACTCAGTCTTACCGTTAGTAGGCCTCTTGAGAGAAACTTGAACACTCCTTGAAATCGTCTAGCCCTCACACTCACACATTAGTGTACGATTTCTTGAGCCATGGGATTCTTTTATATGGTGGCTATTAGGGTTACACCATGTAACTCATAACTTTACCCATTCCTTATGCTCCATGGATTTTAACCTCCATGGAGTATCCATGGGTCACCCCATGGACTTAGTCTAACATAAGGAATCTTGGATCACAAGCCCACATATATAAGAATGAATGATTTACACAATCAACCCATATATTTAATTAGTCTCCTTTTGATCACTTAATTAATTCCAAATTAATTCTTGATCAATACTAATTAAATAACCTTATTAATATATTAGAACTTATAATATATTAACCAACCTTAAGTGTTATTTCTCTCATTATAGTCTATCCAAATGCATGATGCCATGCAACCCAAATGGACCATGCCGGGTCGGGTCAAGTCTTACCAATTATAGTTATGGACTTAGACATTAATCCAACAGTCTCCCACTTGGATAAGTCTAAAACTATTATTGTGTATGACTTTAGGAACCGATCAGCAATCGTAGCTCTCAAAAGCTTCTGTCGAACTCTGACCTTGTCGATGAACTCTGACCTTTGTCAATGACTTGTCCATTAGATAAGGGATCATATATTCCTCCATTCTAGATATCATATGGACTGAGACATGGATTATCAATCATTCTCTCTGTCTATTTGTTGTTTCCCGATTTCCGATTCATGATGACTGACTGATTGAACAAATCAAATCAGTCCTGGCTTGGCCAAGCACTCACATGTATCATCTTTAAATCATCGAGGGGCCCACATATATCGCTTTTATCCCGAAGGTAAAAGGAATGGATAAACTTCGACTCATATGGCTTGTTCTACTACTTGTTGAATCATACACAAAGGCACGTTTTATAACATCGAGTTACCAATGCGTTTTCGTGCAATCAATGTCTAACCAACTCATAGTAACAACTCATATCTCTAGGTTTGAAGAATATAAGATATTATCGTCTCATGATCACTCGTGATAAAATCCATGAAGTGATTCAAATGAGCGCGGGTTGAATCCAATACTCAGAACTTATGAGCACTCATGAGTGTTGTAGTACCACTTTGTCCACCAACTTGGACCTCTACAAACCAACCCATGACAGTCTTGATTCATATCTACTTCCAACATATGACCGACTGTGGATGGTTTGAATAACTTAATCATTCAGGAAGAGCAACTTAGTTATTCTGGAAGTCAAAACATGCAAAGTGAAACACAAGAATAAATGAATCAAATATGGTATCAAACCCTATGAATATAAATAAACACTTTTATTTATCACCATACTGATTACTCATTATTCATTGTTTCGGTTTTATCAACTTTATACTTGAATTTAAAACAATAGTTGTCCCATGCTCCAAGCATGTACACTATGTTTTCTAAACACTAGTCATGCCATACACCAAGTATGCATACTATGTTTGTCTATGATCTTTACTTTGTAAAATAGATCAATTGAACATCACTCCAATGATCCTCTTTTCACAGTCCCAAATCCTTACTGCAAATGCAAGAATTCCAAATTCATGCCATTTACTGAAATCTGTTAGATTCTAAACTTATATGCATTGATCCTCTTAATGATTATGCACAAAGTCAGAAAGACTTGACAACAATCATTACAGCGCATTCCAAAGGAGATCAGCTCCTTGGAAACATCCTTCTTTCATTAAGTTTCCTAATCTTACACAGATTGAATAATTTCTAACTTTGAAACATTTCCATATTCCATTTTGACTATCACTTCTGAACAAGAGTTGCCTCCTTACAGATTATGTCAATATGGTCCTTCCAGAATTAACATTATACTTCCAACTGTCCTTGAGCAACCAATCTTTGGTAAACCTTAGATTGTCCTCGACAATTGCTTAATCATTTTAGTCATATCCAATTCTAGACCTTTTCCCTTCATAATGCCCCAGGCATTTGGAAAATTTTAGAAAGGATGAATATAGCACATGTACTCGATCCTATATCCGAAGCATATGGGACACGATTCATGATGTCTCACATAAAGACTAAACCAGTCTTTTGCTATAATATTTCCATTTCAATTTGCCAAGTTCTCAAAATTCAGATTATGAAAAGGGATGCCGTAATCATAATCGAATTTTAGAACGCAAATAATGGACCCATATATAGAATTTCCTTATGTTGAGCCATTCCAACATGAAATTCATATATATATCCTTGATTAAATACGATTAAAATCTCAATCTAAGCTTTTAGAATTGAAATGAAGTATAATTTCCTCTCCCTTAATTACAGCAAAACAACTTTTTCACCCCCTGCAACCTCACGAATTGAAACTTTTGTTTTCTATAATTAACATTGCTAACTTGCAACCTTTGTCATAATTATCATGCTCCCACTAACATGATGATTATTAGCATAACACTTATGCTCCCACTAGCTTTGACATGTACTCAGAACTCAGCTGACTTTCTTACCAAAGTTCAGATTTCTGATACTAGATTTTTTTGATAAAACTTTATCAAAATCATACACCTCTCTTAGATAGCTCACATGTGTGTCTAAACAATTTTAGAACTATGAAAAGGGATGCCGTAATCATAGTCTCAATTGTTTAGACCTTTGCCACTTCTCACAAGTCCATGTTAGTGTGCCGGTAAACCACACACGCTCCACTAACGACTTTGAGAATGCAAATATCACAATTGCTATCTAGCTAAAATCTACTTAGTGAAAGTGTTTCCTCACCATCATTTTCATGAATAGGAGAGAAACCTTATGACACTTAGATTTAATAGTGTATGTGTTCTTATCCATGTGAATTTGTCAAAACCATAATCACAAGACAAGGTTAGTGACAAATCCAAACTCATATTGATTAAACTTGTGCAATCTTAAATTCTTGCCATTTGGCAGCTCAGGTGCCTGCCATTGCTTCCAAGTAGTTGTGCAACCAATTGAGAACTCTCAGAACTCCTATGAAAAGCCAACTTGAATAGGCACACAAATTTCAACACGATAGGTTATAAACCTCAAGTCGTGTGCTAGTGAAGGACTTTAGGTTTTATTCTTGCTTAAGTCTTGAAACTTTCAAGAGCTTTAAGACTCCCACTGTCCTCTTGACATATAAGACTCCCTTGTCAAATATTCAAGAGATAGTGCAGATTCTTTATCAAGACTAACACTTTACACAATTGGCCTAAGTTGGTCTCTGTTTTATCCAAAACATCACAACTTACCAATTTCAAATGTACAAGAGTAGATAACCTTTTACTCTTACATTTGACTAGTGTTAACAAACCCTCTTTAAGATATGTCACTCAAGTTACAATCTTGGAGTATGACTCTAAGAATTGTTTTGGAACGAAGTATGACTCATCTTTTTGATTTAACCATTTCAACAATTCATGACTCCTCTTCTTAGTCATAAGAATGCACTAAGATGACTTTAGATGACCAATTGTGATATGGTATCTTAATCATTAAGATGATCATAAACATGATACTAAAGTACTCTCCCATCTTTTCAGATTTGAGAAACTTTTATCTTTCTGCCATACTTTGATTCTTCTTATTCGTTCTGTCTCACATTGAAACTTCTCCAATGCTACAGACTTATACTTAAACTTATAAGTATAACCATATTTACTGAACTTAAGTAAATCATGACGAATAGTCTTCTTGATCTTTTGTGGTGGACTTGATGTTGGGTTTTGAGCATTCTAGCACTTCCTAAGTGTACATGCAACCCTATTAAACCTTGGATCTATGTTTGTCTAAGATACATGCAAAATATTATTTTCCAAGGTTTATAACCTATCTAGCATGGCATGGGGTACTTTTAAACATAAAAGAACTAGATGAGTTACATACCTTTTGTTGATTGTTGATTCCTTGGAGTTTGAGAGCCAAGCACCAATAATGTGAATGCCTCAAATGGAAATCACAAATCACCACAAACTTGGAAAAATGTATGAGAGAGTATACTAACTCTTGATTTTGGCCACCACACTTACACACACATTAGTGTCTTTTTCATGCAACATAAGCTTGTTTATATAGTGTACATGGTTAGGGTGAAACCCTAATAACCCATGTCTTTTCCTCTTCCAAGGATCCATGGGT
The DNA here is from genome assembly GCF_052849685.1 of Lactuca virosa. Lineage (NCBI taxonomy): Eukaryota > Viridiplantae > Streptophyta > Magnoliopsida > Asterales > Asteraceae > Lactuca > Lactuca virosa. The sequence goes on along the minus strand of NC_136433.1, from coordinate 302,033,384 downwards.
TAAAAGCTCCATGGATCATCCATGGACTTCCATATAAGCTTAGCCCATTAACAAATGAGCATTAGCCCACACCATATAAATACAATAGCCCATGATTTAATTAGTCTTCCTTTTAATCACTAAATCAATTCATAATTGATTCAAGATTAAAACTAATTAAATAACATGACTTTATATTAATATATTATAACTTATAATATATTAATAAATCGTAAGTATACAATTCTCATAAAATTATCCATAAACAGTTTGGGTGAAGTGCAACCCAAATGGACCATGCCGGGTCGGGTCAAGTATATACCAAATAAGTTATGGACTTAGACACCTTATCCAACAGTCTCCCACTTGGATAAGTCTAATAACTGTATTTGCGTATGTTACTTCAGGAACCAACCAGCAATCGTAGCTCTCGAAAACTCTGTTGAACTATGAAGCGCCATTTTAGATAAGTGATCATATAATCCTCTGTTCTCATGATATCAGCCAGACAAATACATGGAACAACATCGTACTTATTGTCCAGCAGTTTGTTTCCCGATTTTGCGATTTGTTTGACAAAGAACTAAATTGAACACATCAATTAGGTTCTGACCGGGCCCGATACATAGGTCAAAACAAAATCATCGGGGGGCCCAGATATCGCTTCTAATCCTCCAAGGACTAGAAGGAACAGATAAACTTCGACTCATATACTTGTTTCTACTACTTGTTGAATTATACACAAAGGCACGTTTTATAACATCAAGTTACTGATGCGTTTACGTGCAATCAATGCACAACCAACTCATAGGTAACAACTCATATCTCTAGGTTTGAAGACTTATATGATATTACCGTCTCACGATCACTCGAGATAAATTCCATGAAGTGATACAAGTGAGCGTGGGTTGAATCCAATACTCATAACTTATGAGCACTCATGAGTGTTGTAGCCATGTCCAACATCTTAGACCTCTACAACCAACTCATGACAGTCTTGATTCATATCTACTTCCAACATATGACCGACTGTGGATGGTTTGAATAACTTAATCATTCGGAAAGAATAACCTAGTTATTATGGAAGTCAAAACATGCAAAGTGAAACACAATAATAATCGAATCCAATATGGTCTCAGAACCCTTTTGAATATAAATAAAACCACCTTTTATTTATCACCATATTGATTACACATTATTCATTGTATAATGTTTCAAATAATCAACTTAATACTTGAACAAAAACAACAGTCGTCCCATGCTCCTAGCATGTACACTTTGTTTTTCTAAACAATAGTTATGCCATACTCCAAGTATGCACACTATGTTTGTCTATGATCTTTACTTTGTGAAATAGATCAATTGAACATGATTCCAATGATGCTCATTTCACAATCCCAAATCCTTATTGTAAATGTAAGAATTCCTAATTCCTACCATTTACCAAAAAAACTGTTAGATTTTAAACTTATATGCACTGATCCTCTCGTAATGATTATGCACAAGGTCACCAAAACCTTGTCATCAGTCATTACAGAGGATTCCAAAGGAGATCAACTCTATGGAAACGAACTCTCATATTCAAAGTACATTGCTTTGAACATCCTTCTTGCATAAATGTTTCTAACTTTCTCATAGATTCTTAATATCCAACTCCCAATATGGAAAATTTCCATATTCCTATTTTGATTATCATATCTGAACAAGAGCTACCTCTTTTCAGAATATATCCATATGGTCCTTCCAAAATTTAACACTATACTTCCAACTGTCCCTGAGCAACCAATCTTTGGTGAGCCTTAGATAGTCCTCGACAATTGCTTAATCATTTTAGTCTTATCCAATTCTAGACTTTTCCCTTCTTAATGCTCTGAGCATTTGGAAAATTTAGAAAGGATGAATATTATAGCACATGTGACCGATCCTATACCTGAAGCATATGGGACACGATTCATGATGTCTCACATAAAGACCTGATACTAGATCAGTCTTTTGCTACAATATTTTTTATTTTCCATGTTTTCAAAAATCGACTATGAAGAGGGATGTCGTGATCATAATCGAATTTGAGAACGCAATATATATAGAATTTCCTTATGTTGAACCATTCCAACATAAAATTCATATATATATCCTTGACTAAAGATGATTAAAACTCAATCTAAGCTTTTAGAATTGAAATGAAGTATAATTTCCTCTCCCTTAATTATAGCAAAACAACTTTTTCAACCCCTACAACTTTACGAATTGAAACTTTTGTTTTTCTATAATTAACATTGCTAACTTGCAACACTAAACATAATAATCATGCTCCCACTAACATGATGATTATCAGCATAACACTTATGCTCCCACTAGCTCTGACATATTTCCAGAAATCAGCTGGACTTCTGAAATTTAGATTCGTACACCCTTTCTTAGATAGCTCACATGTGTGTCTAAACAATTTCCAGAACTATGAAAAGGGATGCCGTAATCATAGTCTTAATTGTTTAGACCTTTGCCATTTCTCACAAGTCCATGTTAGTGTGTCGGTTAACCACATACGCTCCACTAACGACTTTGAGAATGCAAACATCACAATTGTTATCTACTTAAAATCTTCTTAGTGAAAGCATTTCCTCACCATCATTTTCATGAATCGGAGAGAAACCTTATGACACTTAGATTTTATGGTGTATGAGTTCCTATCCATGTGAATTTGTCAAAACCATAATCACAAGACTAGGTTAGTAACAAATTCAGCCTTACATGGATTGAACTTGTTCAATCTTAATTTCTTGTCATCTGGTAGCACAAGGCCCACCAATGCTTCCAAGTTGTTATGCACACAGTTTAGAACTAACAGAACTCATATGCATAGTCAACTTAATAGGAACAGACACAGAAACAAGAATTATGTCAACTTAATAGGTTTCAAACCTTAAGTCGTGTGCTAGTGATAAAACTCAGGTTTTACTCTTGATTAAATCTTGAAATCCTTTCAGGATCTTTAAGACTCCCACTGTCCTCTTGACATATAAGTTTCCCTAGTCAAGAACTATTCCTTGACAAAACAAATATTCAAGGGATAGTGCAGATTCTTATCAAGATAAACACTTCACACAATTGGTCTTAGTTGGTCTTTGTCTTATCCAAGACATCACAACTTACCAATTTCAAATGTACAGGAGTAGAAAACATTTTACACTACATTTGATAAGTGTTTTAAACCTTACTTTATGTCACTCAATGTTACAATCTTGGATTATGACTCTAAGAGTTGTTTTGGAACGAAGTATGATCCATCTTCTTGATTTTAACCATTCCAATAATTCATGACCCCTCATCTTAGTCATAACAATGTACTAAGATGTCCTTCGAGTATGAATTTGTGATATGGTTTCATAATCATTAAGATGATCATAAAAACATGTATGATCCATCTTTTGATTTTAACCATTCCAACAATTCATGACCCCTCATCTTAGTCATAACAATGCACAAAGATGTCCTTAGAGTATGAATTTGTGATATGGTTTCATAATCATTAAGATGATCATAAAAACATGATACTAAAGTACTCTCCCATCTTTTCAGATTTGAGAAACTTTTATCTTTCTGCCAAATTTGATTCATCTCATCCGTTCTGCCATACATTGAAACTTTTCCAATGTTACAGAATTATACTTAACCTTATAAGTATAACCATATTTACTAATCTTTAGTAAATCATGACGAATTGATCTTTGTGGTGGACCTTGACCAGCACACACCCAGTGTACCTAATTCCTTAGTCCTTCAATTGACTCACATATGCATGTGATCAATGAATTAGTCTCAATTTTACAAAGATGAAAATTCTCATTCATCATACAATACAACTTGTATGATTCCAAGTTTCTGTCTAACTGAAGCTTGGGTGATGAGAACCTTTCCTCATTTGGTAAATTCAGACACTACCACATATGAGAGAATCAAACTCATATTTCCAATATTGCTAGAAACATACAAACATCAATTTTCCATAAATGCCATTGTAAGGGGATATAATATAAAATAAACTAAACAAAACTTTTATTTCTTTATTAAAATGCGGAAAAATATTCCTTACAATGCAACTTTAAATGAAAACTATGCTATTACATATTTCTTAGCAATCTATCATAACTTTTAAGTAGTGGCTCAAAATCCGATCCTCGAACCATGCGATAGAAATCCATCTTCGTGATCAGATTCAACACACTCTTCTTTTAACCTTCCTTTTGCTCGATCCTGCTAAACATCAAGATGCAACCTAGTCACATCATGTAATAAGAATCAACAATTAGGAATTTTAACAAAGTTAGATAGTGGACTTACCTGAAGCCGAGTCAAACATTTTGTCTCTACTTGCTTTCAAACATTTCAGGTATTCAGGGCAGCTTCGCTTCCAATGTCCCTTCTCATGACAATAAAAACATATAGACTCTTTGGGAATGGTACATGAGACAATCACAGACTTAGCCTTTCCCTTTACCTTTTGGTCAACCGGGTTGACCAAGGCCGATCCCCTTTCATTGGGAAGAGAAAGCTTTTCTGGACTTCCAATGTTACCATTGTCCATGTCCATGGAAGTTTGAGAAATAGATTTTCCATCAATATTTGCTTGACCATTGCGCCAAATCATTGCTGATTCAGCAGCAACAAGCAAATAAGAAAGATCTATTAGGGTTATGTCAGGATCTGCCATATGGTAGTCTTTAATAAACTCACCATACGACTCAGGAAGTGACTGAAGAACCCAGTCAACATCGAACTTCCTTGAAATAACAGCACCCAACATTCTCAACCTGTCTATGTGTGACTTCATTCCTAAGACATGAGTGCACACAGGTCTTCCATCTTTATGTTTCATTTCTAGTAGAGCTTGAGTGATCTTGAACCTTTCAAGTCTTCGGGCTTGTGGGTCAGGGAGAATAAATAGAGGAGGTGGGGGGAGTGAAGCATGATGTTGAGGGACATCATCTTCAAGAAGAAAGCTTGTTTCAAGTGATTTGGGAAGATCATAGTTGTCTGAACCAGACATCTACAATGGGAGAAAATCAAGTTAGTTGATTCAAGTCCTTAATATAACACCCAATATGAAATATTAAGGCTAGGACCCAACACAATATTTTATAACTTGGAAGAGGGATGCCGTAATCCAAGCTATAAAATATTTGAAGGTAGGTGAATGATGATTCACCAATTTCCACCATGAAAAACGAAATAATTTATTAGGTTTTAATTGGATTTGAAACTCCTAGATCTTTTGAGATTCATTGAACTTTTCAATGGCATGTTTCAATCTCGATTGTGCCCTTCAGGTTTTGTGACTGGGATGCCGAGGATCACAAAACAAGGTGTGAATAACCATGCAAACTCACTTGGTACCCTTAATATTATCACCTAATCGATGTGCCGGTTAACCACACACGCTCCACCGATCTATGATAAACATTAAGTCACCCTTCGTGATCCTTACTAGTCCAAGTTAGTGTGCCGGTTAACCACACACACTCCACCAACGACTTGGTAAGGTACAAAGTGTGAATTTCATGGGTTAGCACCATATTCACATTTTCCTAAAGTAACTAAGATTGGGAATTTATAAAAGGTTTAGTTACTTTATAATATTCATTATACTTTTAATGAGAATTTAAAGTCATTGTCCTACCCGTTCAGCTAACGACCCTCCACCGATCAAGGAAGCGGTGGGTGAGAATGGACACCCATTAAGTTGCCATTTTATAGGCAACAACCTTATACCCCCCTTATAGACCGACTTCGTGAATGAGGCCTACTAACGGTAAAACGACTTGATCTTATACATATATATAATAATTAACCATTAATGTTATAAATAGTATAAGGGTTGAATTTTAACTTTTAAAACTCTAAGGGTTTGGAATTAAAGTTTATTAAAGTGTGTGAAACTTTACAAATTCCAAAACTTGAGGGCAAGTTTTGTAACTATCCAAAACTTTTCATTTCATAACTTATGAATTAAAGGTTCATAAAAATGAAGACTCTTCATTTTATGTAACTTATGTGTTTTAAGTGTGTGTTTAAAAGAAGTGACCTTTGGATATCCATAACTTGAGGACAAATTATGGACTCCATTAAAACACATAAATGATCAAGAATTAATCCTAAACAATTCAGCAAATAATTCCTATCATCTTCTAAATTCATAAGAACATGAACATGATCATCAAAGTTTCAAGAATTATATGAACACATACAAAGCATGAAATTTTGATATAAGCTATTGTAAATGGATTAGAACTACCATTACACCAACTAAAACAAGTTTTAAAACACCAAAACAGTTTAGGGTAATGTTTCTAGTCCATTTCCAGCAGCAAAAGTCGAAAATCTGCATTCTGAGGCTCCTACTCGTCGAGTGCACGAACCTACTCGGCGAGTAGGATGAGTTTACACATGAACTCGGCGAGTCCCCCCATGGACTCGGCGAGTTCATCAGTCAGACAACAAAAAATCGACTTTTTATCACTATTTTGCATCAAGTATCAAACAAACAAGCCTAGGCTCTGATACCACTGTTGGGTTTTGAGCATTCTAGCACTTCCTAAGTGTACATGCAACCCTATTAAACCTTGGATCTATGTTTGTCTAAGATACATGCAAAATATTATTTTCCAAGGTTTATAACCTATCTAGCATGGCATGGGGTACTTTTAAACATAAAAGAACTAGATGAGTTACATACCTTTTGTTGATTGTTGATTCCTTGGAGTTTGAGAGCCAAGCACCAATAATGTGAATGCCTCAAATGGAAATCACAAATCACCACAAACTTGGAAAAATGTATGAGAGAGTATACTAACTCTTGATTTTGGCCACCACACTTACACACACATTAGTGTCTTTTTCATGCAACATAAGCTTGTTTATATAGTGTACATGGTTAGGGTGAAACCCTAATAACCCATGTCTTTTCCTCTTCCAAGGATCCATGGGTTAAAAGCTCCATGGATCATCCATGGACTTCCATATAAGCTTAGCCCATTAACAAATGAGCATTAGCCCACACCATATAAATACAATAGCCCATGATTTAATTAGTCTTCCTTTTAATCACTAAATCAATTCATAATTGATTCAAGATTAAAACTAATTAAATAACATGACTTTATATTAATATATTATAACTTATAATATATTAATAAATCGTAAGTATACAATTCTCATAAAATTATCCATAAACAGTTTGGGTGAAGTGCAACCCAAATGGACCATGCCGGGTCGGGTCAAGTATATACCAAATAAGTTATGGACTTAGACACCTTATCCAACACTTGACCAGTGCACAAGAATGTGTACTCGATCCCTTAGTCCTTTCCTTATTCACATAAGGAATTAGTCTTAATTTTCCAAGCTGAAAGTTCTCATTCATCATACTATACAACTTGCATGATTCCAAGTTTCGGTCCAATTGAACCTTGGGTGATGAGAATCTTTCCTTATTTGGTAATATTAGACACTACCACAACTGAAAGAATCAAATCCATTTTTCCAATATTGCTATCAGTGGAATCTTATAAGCAACAACTTTTCACAAATGCCATTGTAAGGATACTTAAAATAAATAAAATCAAAACCTTTTTGTTTTATTTTAAAACTTTGCGGAAAAACTTATCCTTACAATCCATATGAAAACCTTGTTGTTATCTATTCCTAAGCAATATAAATATCATAACTTTTAAGTAATAGCCCAAAATTCTGATCACCGAACCATGCGATTGAAATCCATCTTCGCGATCAGAATCAGCATGTACTTAATAGAGTTAGACAATGGACTTTACCTGAAGTAGAGCCAAACTTATTGACTTTAACATCCTTAGGTAAATTTGGCAGCTTCGTAACCAATGCCCCTTCCTTTGGCAATAGTTACCTATGGACCCTTGATAATGGGACCATCTCAGACTTCGCCTCTCTCTTTACCATTGGGTCAACCGAGTTGACTATGGCCGATCCCTTTCCATTGGGAAGAGAGAGCTTTACTGGATATCCAATGTCATCATTGTCAATGTCCATAGCGTTTTAGGAAGTTGATCTTAGCAAATAGATAAGATCATTAAGGGTCTTGTCTTAGTCTGTTTCATAGGATTCCCAAAAGAACTCACTATGTGACTTAGAAAGTAGTTGAGCCACCAACTTTCTCAAGACTTTGACACCCAACTCTCCCGGCTTGTCAATATGTGACTACATCTCCAAGATGTGATCACACCTAGACCTTGCCTTGCCAATAGGGCTTGAGTGACCTTAAACTTTTTAGGAACTTGTGGGTTAGGGAGAATAATTGGAGGAGGTGAAAGAAGTATGATATCCATGGGACATCATCTTCATTTAGGAAAGCTTGTTTCAAGAGATTTGGGAAGATCATAAATGTCTAGACCAGACATCTTTTTGGGAGATATTCAAGATAGTTGATTTAAAGTCCTTAATATGACACCCAATATGAAATATTAAGGCTAGGACCCAACAAACTATTTTATAACTTAGAAGAGGGATGCCGTAATCCAAGCTATAAAATATTTGAAGGTAGGTGAATGACGATTCACCAATTTCCACCATGAAAAACGAAATAATTTATTAGGGTTTAATTGGATTTGAAAGTCCTAGATCTTTGAGATTCATTGAACTGTTCAAAGGCATGTTTCAATCTCGAGTGTGCCCTTCAGGTTTTGTGACTGGGATGCCGAGGATCACAAAACAAGGTGTGAATAACCATGCAAATATACTTGGTACCCTTAATATTTACCCCTTAATCAGTGTGCCGGTTAACCACACACGCTCCACCGATACTATGATAAATATTAAGTTACCCTTTGCCTACCTTGTTAAGTCCAGGTTAGTGTGCCGGTTAACCACACACGCTCCACTAACGACTTAAGCAAAGTGCAAAGTGTAATTTCATGGGTTAGCACCAAATTCACATTTTCCTAAGTAACTAAGATTGGGTATTAATAAGAGTTTAGTTACTTAGTATTTATCATTAATACTTTTAATGAAAGGAGAATTATAGTCCTTGTCCTACCCGTTCGGCTAACGACCCTCCACCAGTCAAGGAAGCGGTGGGTGAGAGTGGACACCCATTAAACTGCCATTTTATAGGCAGTAACCTTATACCCCCCTTATAGACCGGCTTCGTGAATGAGGCCTACTAACGGTAAGATTGACTTTACTCTTATACATATATATAAATATTATTAACTTATAATATTATAAAGTATAAGGGTTGAATTTTAACTTTTAAAATTCTAAGGGCTAACTTGGAATTAAAGTATTCATAAGTGAAAACTTTTCAAATTCCAAAACTTGAGGGCAAGTTTTGAAACTATTCAAAACTAATTAATTCCATAACTTTTGAGTTTAAAGTAGTTTTAATTAAAAAAAAAACTCTTCAAGTTCCATAACTTGAGGACAAGTTATGGAAGACTTTAAACTAATTAAAAAAAATAACTTTTTTTTTATTGTAACTTATGGAACTAATTAAGGTTACACTTTTTTTTTAATTTAATGAAGAGACTCTTGAACCTCCATAACTTGAGGACAAGTTATGGAGTCATAAAACCATTTAATTAGAACTAGACTCTTCATTTTGTAACCTTTGCCAACTTTTATGAGTTTTATGATTCTTAAATGTGACTTTTTATATAACTTGAGGACAAGTTACAGAAACACACTTTGGAATCAACTCTTAGATTAAAATGGATTGAAAACAACTATTTCACACAACTTTTCTATTAATCTAAGAACCTCATAAGAACAAGATAATTCAAATCATCAATCTTCAAGAAATTAGCATGAACATACAAACTAATACAAATCTTGAAATTATGACAATTATCTTAGAAATTGGATTAGCATGAACATTACCACATCAAAAACAAGTTTATAAGTCCAAAAACATCTTAGGGTAATGTTCCTAGTCCAATTCCAGCCAAAACAATCGAATATATGCATCCAACTCGATTTTTTCAGCTACTTTTGCAAGTATAACAAGAAAACAAGCCTAGGCTCTGATACCACTGTTGGGTTATGAGCATTCTAACACTCCTAAGTGTACATGCAACCCTAAATACCTTGGATCTATTTTTTCTCTATTATACATACAATTATGAACATCCAAGGTATTATCCTAATCTAGCATACAAAATAATAAATATAACAAGATAGAATACATACCTCTTTGATGTAGAATGTCTTCATGAAGCTTGAGTGCCTAGTGCCCCAAGCGTGACACCTCAAATGGTTCACACAACACCAAATACACTTGGAATAACTTGAGAGAAACTTGAACACTCCTTGAAATCGTCTAGCCCTCACACTCACACATTAGTGTACGATTTCTTGAGCCATGGGATTCTTTTATATGGTGGCTATTAGGGTTACACCATGTAACTCATAACTTTACCCATTCCTTATGCTCCATGGATTTTAACCTCCATGGAGTATCCATGGGTCACCCCATGGACTTAGTCCAACATAAGGAATCTTGGATCACAAGCCCACATATATAAGAATGAATGATTTACACAATCAACCCATATATTTAATTAGTCTCCTTTGATCACTTAATTAATTCCAAATTAATTCTTGATCAATACTAATTAAATAACCTTATTAATATATTAGAACTTATAATATATTAACCAACCTTAAGTGTTATTTCTCTCATTATAGTCTATCCAAATGCATGATGCCATGCAACCCAAATGGACCATGCCAGGTCGGGTCAAGTCTTACCAATTATAGTTATGGACTTAGACATTAATCCAACAGGCATCCCAGTCACAAAACCTGAAGGGCACACTCGAGATTGAAACATGCCATTGAAAAGTTCAATGAATCTCAAAAGATCTAGGAGTTTCAAATCCAATTAAAAACCTAATTACATTATTTCGTTTTTCATGGTGGAAATTGGTAAATCGTCATTTACCTACCTTCAACTATTTTATAACTCGGATTACGACATCCCTCTTCCAGTTATATATAGGTTGTTGGATCCTAGCCTTAATATTTCATATTGGGTGTTATATTAAGGACTTTAGATCAACTATCTTGAATATCTCCCAAAAGATGTCTAGTTCAGACATCTATGATCTTCCCAAATCTCTTGGAACTTTACTTCCTCCACCTCCTCCAATTATTCTCCCTAACCCACAAGTTCAAGGTCACTCAAGCCCTAATGGCAAGCAAGGTCTATGTGTGATCACATCTTAGAGATGAAGTCACATATTGACAAGCTGGGAGAGTTGGGTGTCAAAGTCTTGAGAAAGTTGGATGTTCAATCACTTTCTAAGTCACATAGTGAGTTCCTTTGGGACTACTATGAAACAGACTATGACATGAACCTTAATGATCATATCTATTTGCTTGGTGCTGCTGAATCAGCAATGATTTGGAACGATAGTAAAGCAAATTTGATTAGAAGATCAACTTCCCAAAAACTTTATGGACAGTGACAATGGTGACACTGGAAATCCAGAAAAAGCATTCTCTTCCCAATGGAAAGGGATTGGCCATAGTCAACCCGGTTGACCAAATGGTAAGGAGAAAGGCTAAGTCTGAGATAGTCCCATTACCAAAGGGTCCATATGTTTATTTTGCCAAAGGAAGGGGCGTTGATTGCAAAGCTGCCAAGTTTACCTAAGGATGTTAAAGTCAATAAGTCTGACTCTACTTCAGGTAGAGCCCATTATCTAACTCTGTTAAGTTTCTATTCTAAGATCCTCATTACATGATGTGACTGGGTCACATGTTGATGTTTTAAGAATAAAAGAATAGAGAGAAAGCTTAAAGGAAGTATATGCTGATTCTGATCGCGTAGGTGGATTTCAATCGCATCAGAATTTTGAAGCTGTTACTTAGGAGTTATGATATATTGCTTAGGAATAGATAACAACAAGTTTTTCCGTATGCATTTGCACTATAAGGATAAGTTTTTTCCGCAAAGTTTTGAAATAAAATAAAAGTTTTTTTTATATTTATTTTAAATATCCTTACAAGTGGCATTTGTGAAAAATGGTTGTTTATATGATTCCATTGATAGCAATATTTGAAAAAAAATGGACTTGATTCTTTCGTTTGTGGTAGTGTCATAATTTACCAAATAAGGAAAGATTCTCATTCCCAAGGCTTCAGTTGGATAGAAACTTGGAATCATGCAAGTTGAATAGTATGATGAATGAGAACTTTCAAGCATTGGAAAATTAAGACTTGTTCACATGGATGTGTGAGTCAAGTTAAGGACTAAAGGGATCGAGTACACATTCTTGTGCACTGGTCAAGTCCACCACAAAGCTCGTTAAGACTATTCGTCATGATTTACTAAATTTTAGTAAATATGGTTATACTCACAAGTTTAAGTATAATTCTGAAACATTGGAAAAGTCTCAATGTATGGCAGAACGAATGGGAAGAATCAAATTAGGCAGATAGATAAAAGTTTCTCAAATATGAAAAGATGGGAGAGTACTTTAGTATCATGTTTTGTGATCATCTTAATGATTAAAGAACCACATCACAATTGGTCTTCTAAGGACATCTTAGTGCATTCTTATGACTAAGAAGAGGAGTCATGAATTGTTGAAATGGTTAAATCAAGAAGATGAGTCATACTTCGTTTCAAAACAAGTCTTAGAGTCATACTCCAAGACTATAAGTTGAGTGACATATCTTAAAGAAAGGTTTATAACACTTGTCAAATGTAAGAGTAAAAGTGTCCTACTCTTGTACATTTGAAGTTGGTAAGTTGTGATGTTTTGGATTAAACAAAGACCAACTAAGGCCAATTGTGTGAAGTGTTTGTCTTGATAAAGAATCCGCACTATCTCTTGAATATTTGGCAAGATAGTCTTATATGTCAAGAGGACAGTGGGAGTCTTAAAGATCCTAAAAAGAATTTCAAGAACTAATCAAGAATAAAACCTGAGGTTCTTCACTAGCACACGACTTGAGGTTTATAACCTATCATGTTGACATATTCTGTGCCCATTCCAGTTAAAGTTGGCTTTGCATAGGAGTTCTGAAAGTTCTCAATTGGTTGCATAACAACTTGGAAGCAATGGCAGGCCCTGTACTGCCAGGTGGCAAGAAGTTAAGATTGCATAAGTTCAGTCCATATGAGTTTGGATTTGTCATTATCCTTGTCTTGTGACTATGGTTTTGACGATTCACATGGATAAGAACACATACAACATAAAATCTAAGGGTCATAAGGTTTCTCTCCGATTCATGAAAATGATGGTGAGGAAACACTTCCACCAAGTAGATTTGAAGCAGATGGCAAAAGGTCTAAACAATTGAGACTATGATTACGGCATCCCTTTTCATAGTTCTGAAATTGTTTAGACACACATGCATGCTATCTAAGGAAAGGTGTATGATTTTGATAAAGTTTTATCAAAGCATCTCGTATCAGAAATCTGAACTTTGGTAAGGAAGTCAATAAAGTATTGATTTCTAGAAGTCCAGCTGATTTCTGAGTACATGTCAAAGCTAGTGGGAGCATAAGTGTTATGCTAATAATCATCATGTTAGTGGGAGCATGATAATTGTTGTTAGTGTTGCAAGTTAGCAATGTTAATTATAGAAAACAAAAATTTCAATTCGTGAGGCTGCAGGGATTGAAAAAGTTGTTTTGCTATAATTAAGGGAGAGGATATACTTCATTTCAGTTCTAAAGGCTTAGATTGAGACCTTAATCATCTTTAGTCAAGAATATATATATGAATTTCATGTTGGATTGGTTCAACTTAAGGAAATTCTATATATTGCGTTCTCAAAATTCGATTATGATTACGGGATCCCTCTTCATAGTCAAATTTTGAAAACATGGCAAATAAAAATATTGTAGCAAAAGACTGGTCTAGAATCATGTCTTTATGTGAGACATCATGAATCGTGTACCATTTGCTTTGGGTACAAGATCGATTGCATGTGCTATAATATTTGTCATTTCTAAATTTTTCCAAATGCCCAGAGGCATTAAGAAGGGAAAAGGTCTAGAATTGGATATGACTAAAATGATTAAACAATTGTCGAGGACAATCTGAGGTTTACCAAAGATTGGTTGCTCAGGGACAGTTGGAAGTATAGTGCTAATTTTGGAAGGACCATATTGACATATTCTGAAAAGAGGCATCTCTTATTCAGAAGTGATAGTCAAAATGAGAATATGGAGTTGTCTCCATAGGTGGAAGTTATCTGTGTAAGATTAGAAAACTTAATGCAAGAAGCATGTCCAAAGCAATGTACTTTGAATATGAGACCTAGTTTTCATGGAGTTGATCTCCATTGGAATACCTTATAATGACTGTTGACAAGTCTTTGTGACTTTGTACATATTCATTACAGGAGGGTCGGTGCATATAAGTTTAAAATCTAAACAGATTTCGATAAATGATAGGAATTTGAAATTCTCACATTTTTCGATAAGGATTTGGGAGTGTGAAATTAGAAACATTGAAATTATGTTCAATTGGTTTATTTCACAAAGTAAGGATCATAGACAAACATAGAGTGCATACTTGGTGTATGGCAAAGCTATTGTTTAAGAAAAACATAGTGTACATGCTTGGAGCATGGGACAACTAGTGTTTTTAATTCAAGTATAAAGTTGATAAAACCGAAACAATGAATAATGAGTAATCAGTATGGTGATAAATAAAAGTGTTTATTTATATTCATAGGGTTTGATACCATATTTGATTCATTTATTCTTGTGTTTCACTTTGCATGTTTTGACTTCCAGAATAACTAAGTCGCTCTTCCTGAATGATTAAGTTATTCAAACCATCCACAGTCGGTCATATGTTGGAAGTAGATATGAATCAAGACTGTCATGGGTTGGTTTGTAGAGGTCCAAGTTGGTGGACAAAGTGGTGCTACAACACTCATGAGTGCTCATAAGTTCTGAGTATTGGATTCAACCCGCGCTCATTTGAATCACTTCATGGATTTTATCACGAGTGATCATGAGACGATAATATCTTATATTCTTCAAACCTAGAGATATGAGTTGTTACTATGAGTTGGTTGTACATTGATTGCACGAAAACGCATTCGGTAACTCGATGTTATAAAACATGCCTTTGTGTATGATTCAACAAGTAGTAGAACAAGCCATATGAGTCGAAGTTTATCCATTCCTTTTACCTTCGGGATAAAAGCGATATCTGTGGGCCCCTCGATGATTTAAAGATGATACATGTGAGTGCTTGGCCAAGCCAGGACTGATTTGATTTGTTCAATCAGTCAGTCATCATGAATCGGAAATCGGGAAATAACAAATGGACAGAGAGAATGATTGATAATCCATGTCTCAGCCCATATGATATCTAGAATGGAGGAATATATGATCCCTTATCTAATGGACAGGTCATTGACAAAGGTCAGAGTTCATCGACAAGGTCAGAGTTCGACAGAAGCTTTTGAGAGCTACGATTGCTGATCGGTTCCTGAAGTCATACGCAATAATAGTTTTAGACTTATCCAAGTGGGAGACTGT
Source organism: Lactuca virosa (assembly GCF_052849685.1). Classification (NCBI taxonomy): domain Eukaryota; kingdom Viridiplantae; phylum Streptophyta; class Magnoliopsida; order Asterales; family Asteraceae; genus Lactuca; species Lactuca virosa. Next base: position 302,017,864 of record NC_136433.1, on the reverse strand, counting down.
TGGATTAATGTCTAAGTCCATAACTATAATTGGTAAGACTTGACCCGACCCGGCATGGTCCATTTGGGTTGCATGGCATCATGCATTTGGATAGACTATAATGAGAGAAATAACACTTAAGGTTGGTTAATATATTATAAGTTCTAATATATTAATAAGGTTATTTAATTAGTATTGATCAAGAATTAATTTGGAATTAATTAAGTGATCAAAAGGAGACTAATTAAATATATGGGTTGATTGTGTAAATCATTCATTCTTATATATGTGGGCTTGTGATCCAAGATTTCTTATGTTGGACTAAGTCCATGGGGTGACCCATGGATACTCCATGGAGGTTAAAATCCATGGAGCATAAGGAATGGGTAAAGTTATGAGTTACATGGTGTAACCCTAATAGCCACCATATAAAAGAATCCCATGGCTCAAGAAATCGTGCACTAATGTGTGAATATGAGGGCTAGACGATTTCAAGGAGTGTTCCATTTCTCTCAAGTCATTCCATGTGCATTTGGTGTTGTGTGAACCATTTAAGGTGTCACACTTGGGGCACTAGGCACTCAAGCTTCATGGAGACAAGCTACATCAAACAAAGGTATGTATGCTATCCATTTGATTACCCAAGTATCAAGTATTGTATGCTAGATAGGGTAATACCTTGGAAAGTTCATAATTGCATGTATAATAGAGAAAACATAGATCCAAGGTATATAGGGTTGCATGTACACTTAGGAGTGTTAGAATGCGCAAAACCCATCAATATGTCGATGACATATTACTCATTGGTAACGACGTTCCGACCTTGAAAGATGTTAAGTCTTGGCTTGGAAAGTGTTTTTCCATGAAAGACCTTGGAGAAGCTGCCTATATTCTTGGGATTAGAATATTGAGAGATAGAAAGAAAAGACTAATTGGACTTAGTCAGAGCACATACTTGGATAAGGTACTAAAGAGGTTTAGTATGGAAAATTCCAAGAAGGGAGAGCTGCCTATCCAGAGCAATACCAAATTGAGTAAGACTCAATGCCCGAGTACAGATGGGGAAATAGATGACATGAGTCGTGTACCTTATGCTTCCGCTGTCGGATCGATCATGTACGCTATGACATGTACTCGCCCTGATGTGGCATTTGCTTTGAGCATGGTCAGTCGCTATCAGGGAAACCCGGGTAGAGCTCATTGGATAGCAGTAAAGAACATACTCAAGTATTTACGAAGGACGAAGGACTGGGTCCTTGTACTTGGTGGCAATGATACTTTGAGAGTAGATGGTTACAGTGATGCCAGCTTTCAGACGGATAGAGATAACTTCCGTTCACAGTCAGGCTGGGTATTTCTACTGAACGGAGGAGCAGTTACTTGGAAAAGTTCCAAGCAAAATATGGTGGCTGATTCTACTTGTGAATCAGAGTACATAGCAGCGAGTGAAGCGTCGAAAGAAGCAGCTTGGTTGAGGAACTTCATCGGAGATCTCGGAGTTGTTCCAACCATCCAGGAGCCTATGGAACCGTTCTGCGATAATGAAGGAGCGGTTGCCTTGACAAAGGAACCAATAGATCATGGTAAAACCAGACATATCGACAGAAAGTACCATTTTATCAGACATAGAGTAGAAGAAGGCCATCTTGTAGTAAAGAGGGTGTCATCTGAAGATAACCCAGCAGACCCCCTCACAAAGGGTCTGAGTAGGGCTAAGCATATTCAGCATGCTCGGAGCATAGGACTGAAAGATGATATTAGTTTTAGTAATTAGATTAGTTTTGTTCTGAAACTTGTAACAAAGTAAATGTAATTGACTTTTGGTGATTAAATAATAAAGTATTATTTATAAGTTTGGTTACTGACTTTTGTCGATTGGTTGTTATTGTGTTTCATATTTTGCATGTTTTACTTCCCGAGTAATTTAATTATTCAAACTCCACAGTCGCTCGTACTTTTGGAAGTAAGTAGTGAATTAAGACTGTCGTGAATTGGATTGCAGATTGTCTGAGGATAGACATGGCAATATAATTGCTGCAATGTTCATGAGTACTCAGAAATTAAGATTTGAGTATTGGATAAACCCTCGCTCAGAGTATCACTTCATGGAATTCATCATGAGTAATACTGAGACGATAATATCTTATAATCTTGAAACGAAGATATATGAGTTGTAATTTACAAAGTCGGTTATACATTGGTGATATGAAAACGCATCAGTAACTTGGTGTTATAAAACGTATTGTCATGTATAATTTGATGAGTAAAAGATACAAGCATATGAGTCAACGTTTATTCGTTCCTTTTGCCCTAACCGGAAAATCGATATCTGTGGGCCCCTCGATGATTTGGTGTTGACTTATGTGTTGGGCCCAGCCAGGACTAAATTGATGTGTTCAATTAGAAGTCCTACATCATCACAAATCATAAATCGGGAAACATAGATTCTAGACAAAGAGATTGATTACGTTCCATGTCTTATGTCTGGGGATATCTTGCGGAACGAAGGATTGTATGATCACTTATCTTAGAACATGTAACTGACTGGGTCAGAGTTCAACAGCAGCTTTTGGAAGCTACAATTTGCTGGTCAAATTTAGAAGGCATACTAGCAATTATAGTTACAGACTTATCCAAGTGGGAGACTGTTGGATTAGGTGTCTAAGCCCATAACTATAATTGGTATGTACTTGAATTGATAGCAGCACAGTCCTTTTGGGTTGCCCTCAATCTAGCAACTGGACAAGGAAATTATGAAAGGAGAGATATTAATTTATAAGATTAATAAATTAATATATATAAATGATTTATTAATATGTTAAAAGATTAATATATTAATTAGAAATCATTATGTTTAATTAATAGTTAGCCAGAAATTAATCAGAATTAATTTTGGGGTTAAAAGTATTAATTGAAAGTGCAGGGACTAGTTTGCAATTATCTAATAGTCGAAGGCTCTAGAATCTCCTTAGAAGGAGGTGGACGAAATCTATAGGGGAAACCCTAAGGATTTCGTCCAAGGGGGCTTTGGATAAGGCCCTTGGGTTTGCTTAAGCCCTAAGCAAAGGAGCATTAGGGTTTTCCCAAAACCCTAGATCCCTCAGCTATATAAGGAGCCTCCCAGCTCTCAAAATTGGTCACCACTTCTGGGAAGAAACCCTAGGCCGAAATTGCATACTCTCTCTACCCTCTCTCCTCCAAGTTTCCTTCTTGCTAGTTCTTGGGTGTGATTCCATTAGAGGCATTACATTTGTGGTGCTAGGCTTCCAAGAAGATCAAGATCAAGATCAAGAGGATTATCAATTGTTTGCTATAACAATTGAAAGGTATGTAACTCCTAAACCCTAGTTTGTTAATTTCGAAATTAGCCTCTCTCCTCTAGGGTTCTTGTTTGCAATTCAAAGTTGTATGTTCAATAGTTAAAACATAGATCCAAAGTAGGTTGCATGTGAACTTAGGAATTGTTTTCTAGTTTATTTGTTTTATCTAAAACCCATCATGTTATTCCTGAGTTTCAGGAGGTCTTGGATAATTTAAATGTATATTCGATGATATAATAGGTTATGAAAATATTCCTACAATAAAGTGATATTTTGTTTTAATCTAGTTCAAACAATGGAATACTGCAAGGCTTAAATGAGTCACCGTGTGTGATCTAAGAGGCCCATAGTTTATGGAATGAATACGTTTAGGCCCAATAAATCCAATAAGACCCACATAGAGGGATCATGTTTCTTTTGTGGAGAAACACGATACTGGAAAAGGAATTGCTCATCTATCTAAAAGGAAGGTTTGGAAGAGACTGGTACTTCAGGTATCTACTAGATAAAACTTATACTTTTCATATAACACTCAAATACTTGGTACTTAAATGTTAATATAATATTTGTAAACTGCTTGCAGATATTCAAGAAGAGTAATCAACTGAGCACATGCAAGTTGGAACTTCACTCTCGGCGTTTAATGTATAATTTATGCTTAGAACATAATATACTTGTATTGTAAAACAATATTTGTTTTAGAACAATGTATGTTTTAAATTTAGCATGTCTAAATATATGTCTTAGTTAATTTGTTAATATTTCATTATTTACTTAAATCATTTTTTCATAACGATCGTGTTCATATTCTGTAAAGATTAAGTTCTATTTATGAGACTAGATCTCATAATAGAATTAAAAAGTAAATATCAAAACTTTCTAAATAACAAGTTCTATATGTAAACACTTTTGAATTAAACTTTTTTTGAATCAAAGTTATCTAAGACATTATTATCTTTATTATATAAATAAAATATAGATATTTCAACTTCAAGAAAAGGATCTTTGAAGGAAAATAATGTAGTTTATTTGATATATATATATATATATATATATATATATATATATATAATGGATTCCTAATGATATTTTCTCTAAAATGTAGAGAAAATAATTATTAAGGAACTATACACTATGATGTATGACTTCCTTTCTAATGAATGTCTAAGATTTAATGCAAGATGTCAATCAACTTTATTAACAACTATAGTAGTTGTGATTATATTTTATATGGTATGCATAATTTTGAAATCTTTGTTGAAGTTTTTCAAATATAAAGTTGAGATATAAACTTGTAATATCATCTAAAAGCGTTGATGATAATAAATGATGGACTAAACCTTACTGGATAAAGTTTACTTTCTAATCAGTAGAAATATCCTCCTTTATTCTCTTAGGATTACACCTGAATCACTATTTGTATCTTGAATACAAACCCTAACTAATAAGTAGATAAAACACTTTATAAGATCTTGTATGGAAAGACTCTATCCTTGTCTTACTTAGTGTTTTATGGGTTTAAAGCCTATGTCAGACTAAAACATATAATCTTGAAATCTACAAAATACATATTTGTAGAATACTGTAAAAGATTGTTTAGATTATTATATACAAACCCACCACGGATAAGTTCTCTTATTCCTCTAGAAGTTGAGTTAGCAGAAAGCAAGCTTCTAATGACAAAGCAAGTGCAAGGCGCATAGAACTTGAAGTAGCTCAAGAACCATAATCAGATGTTGTAATAGTTGGCACTAGTTCTATCAAGAAATTTTTGAACATGAATAGTAGCTATTGATAAGCACAAATTGTTCGCATTAATGGTTGAAATCATCTATGACTTGGGAAATGTGGGATCTCTCATTGATGAGTTCTTCTTGATGGTTTTTGGCAAATTCAACAACTACCAAAATGCCATATCAGATATTGAATCTGATTAATGACTTAGGGTCATGAACATGAGATGTAATCTATGTATTATAATCAAGTATAGGCTTGATTAATCTTATTCTCTAAGGAGTAAGTGATTCTTTTAAAAAGAATACATACACGAATATCATACACATTTAGCAAGGCTTGTTATAAAAGGTTTTTCTCATACTCATGTCATTGACTATGGTCCTTATCATACTCATGACATTGACTATAATAATACCGTTTCACAAGTTGCTATGATTAGATCAGCAAGGATATTATTTACTATAAATTTCTATTCTTAATATTAGATATAGCAAATAGATTTCAAGAAATATTGCTTTTCTAAATAAACATCTACTTGAAGATATCTATATAGCTTAGCCTGGAGGTTTTCTTACTGCATATTATCCTAACCAGATATGTAAAGCTTAAGATCCACTTTTAGATATAAAGAAAACACCTCATGGTTTGAATCATCCTATAAATATATGAATACAAGGTGTACTTTTATATCTAAATGAATAAGACATTTATGTTTACTAATTAAGAAATAATGGGAGCATAGTGATATTCCTAATCTTGTATGAATGAGACATACTTTATGATTAAATTACATTCTGACCATGTCAAACTTTTTCACCTTTGACTCAAAATGTGTTTCTAAGATGAAAGACTTAGGAATGACAACATACATTCTTGGAATGTAAAATTTGTTGAGATAAATGAAGATGAATGTTAAAGTTTTAAAATGTTTATGCATATATTAACAATGTCTTGAAAGAGATCAAGATACAAGATTCCTTTGGAGTACTCTTGACATTGCCACATGCCACTAAGTTTGAGCTAGCCTCAAAAGGACCTAGCACATAGGTTTGAGCTAGATAGAATAATTTATATTATCTTTTCTTGGGAAATGAATCCATAATTAATGCCATATTATACACAAAACTAGGCATATGATTATGTCGTGAACATATCATAAGATAGCAATTGTGTTGGAAAGTGTGTCCAAGGTCATTAACTATTGCTGATATTTCTAATAATAACATATTCCTCTTAGGTTGCCCTCAAGACTCAAATTAATTAGAATTAATAAAGGAGGAATTAGTTTATTAATTATTATGGTTTAATAATTAATTAGAAACTAATTGGAAAACAATTTGGGAATTAATTAATAGTTTAATTAATAGAAGGGTTGAATATCAATTAATCAATAATTGGTTAATCAGGAATATTCCAGAACCCTAGGAAGAAGGGTGGTGGACAAAAATTCCCTTAGGATAAGGGAAATTTCGTTCATAGGGTTATCCCATCCCACATGGGCTTGAGGATAAAACCCTAGAAGGTATCCAAGGCTACAAATAGGGCCTTAGGGATTTATTATTCCTTGCTCATTCTTTGGCATGATTTTTCGTGACTTCTTTCTTCCTCCTTGTGGAAGAACTCTCCTTATAGTTCATCCCTCGTATTTATTTTGATTCTACTCTTTTGAGTTCATTGGGTGTGAACCAAGAGAGGGATTCTGGTTTGGGTCCTCATCATCCAAAAAAGGTGGCACGTACGAGGAGTCAAGCACGAAGATCTTTGGCTACAAAAGAGGTATGTGATTCTTCCTTTGTACTTTGATTTCCTAGGGTAGATGTTATTAGTATGAAACCATAGATCCATAGGTTTCATGTACACTTAGGTATATCGTAGTTTTGATTTTTCCGCTACCTAGTTTAGAGTGTATTTGATACGTAGAAGAAGATCACTTTAGAAGAAGAACTAAGAGAATGTACATGAGATAATCAACTTAGAAGAAGATCTTTATGTAAAGAGCTACGCAAGATGCTAACTTCGAAGCATATATATATATATATATATATATATATATATATATATATATATATATATATATATATATATATATATATATATGTGTGTGTGTGTGTGTGTGTGTGTGAATTATAATCGGATTATGACTTCATTATGGAATGAAGAGTAAGTTTGGTAGGAATGAGGTCCAAGCAAAACAAAATTACAAAGTCTAATGAATAAGAATACACTACTACTTTAGAAGTTGAAATCAAATATGATTAGATGAACTAGTTCATTAAAAAACTATGTTGATTTCTTCCATTCAAGGATCACATAGAAATCTTTATGACTTTAAGAGTATACTTAATCAAGCTAAGATACTATATGTCACAAAATAAATCAATCATATTCATCAAGATATTTAGCTAAATATGAGTGGTCACACATCAGCTGTAAGAGTTCATCATTCTACAAATGAGATTTTGGTTCGAATTTAGTATTTTGATATTGGAACATTAAGACAACAACTATTATATTGTTTTGATATATTGGGATATGATCATCACATCAATACTTGTTGTGTTATATATTAATATGTTTAATCCATGAATAATCCCATTATTCTAAAAGTTCATAGTCGGTTATAATTGTGGGGGAAATTATAAACTAAGACTAATATTAATTGGATTGGTTGACTCTCACCAGATGAAAGTAAGTAAGTGGTTGTAACCAAGTTTCATACATACTTGTCACATAACTAGTATTGAACGGACCGGCATCAAGATCATCTCATAGATCGTAGTTATGAGAGATACTTGATTAAAAGGAACTATCTTTTTATCCTTAACATATGGGATATATAGTGGGACTTAAGTATAGGGAGTGATGTGCTTTGATATGGATAAATACTGATCCTTAAACGAGCAGCTATAAAATCCATTTTTAGGTATGGTGTGAACTATGAAAGAGGCTTATATAGTTAAGATGACATTTTTCCTCTTATGTGTTGGGAGTTAGGCATCTATCGCGATACCCAAAGTTGAACACCAAATGAGATTTATTGCGATTCAAGTATCATGTTCAACAAGATGTCTGTAATAAAGGGATAACTGATAAACTTACCTTATATATCAATTGAAGCTTTGAGCATTTAGAAATTGGATGTTGATAGAATGGAACCAAGTCATATATTACTGGGGGCAGTGAAATGTTGCTAGACGTTCACCACTATCTATATCAATCTATGATGAGTGTTGTGCAAGTGGGAGATTAAACGATCTATATGCCTAAGAGTCATTATAGAATGATATTGCTAGATAATATATGCTTCTAAAGGGTCACACTAACAACAACTTGATGCAAATATATTATTTATAAGTATTGGATTCTTGATAAATAAATATATATCTTGTAAATAATTACAAATTCATTATTTCATTGAAATATCAAATTTCAATGTTAAGTATCATGTACATCTTTTTGGATCAAAAGGGTTTTTTGTCTTATATGGATCTATATGTTTTATAAGTTATAAAAATTAGAAAAGTTTTTATAGAAAAACTAGCTTCTTCCTTTTATAAAATATTCAAGGAGACCATAAAAGGGAAAAAATACATGCTTGAATTTATTTAATCATAAAGCCATGTTCTTATACTTGTAGCCTTTTGTTACTAGAGGCATGGTGTCTTAAAGCATCAAGACTCAATAGGTAAGGAATTGGATTAAGATGATTACAAGGCTTCCATGTATCGCTTCTTTAGCTAGCCAAAAACCACGAAATTGTGCGTTTCCCAATTCCATATTCTCTTTAGTTTTTGTCTCTTAAAGTGTTAAGATCAAAGTAGGAACAAGTTGATACTTTACTTGAACTCCCCTCTAGAATAAAAGCTTTGTTTTGTTCTTAAAGGCTTAAGAGTATTATTATTACAAGAATAAGATTAGTATCTTCTCAAGTTGAAGAATTGTTGGTGGATATATCTAGAAAGCTTCTACTTTGTAGCTTGTTACCATCTTCATCAACTTCCTAATTGCCAAAAGAACTCAAGTCTTCAAATGTTGTAAAATTGTTCTTTCCTTTGGTTATGTTTTAATCTTTCTAAACTTTGCAAAATGATCCTTGGTGGGATAAAAGGGTTTAAGCTTATTCAAAACAAAATGCTTTCGTTTCTAATTCTATTAAATTTTTAGACTATAATTGGATTATTTTTGAAAAACAAAACCTAACAATCTGTTGATACCAAACATATGTAAATATAATGTACATTTCAAAGGTTTACATAAAGGTTTATGTAAATGACAAAAAGCATTAAGAACAAAAAAGTTAGGAAGACAATGGCAATTTGTATTAAACTATCAACATAATCTATGAAATATAGTAAAAGAAAAACAACATAAGTTTTACCACCTCAAATATAGTTGTAACACCTGGAATCTTGAGGAGCAATTGTAAGGAATGAATCCCATTTTTGGGTTTGAACACGGTGTGTTGGAGGAACTAACACAACATTTCTAATTGAGGACAACACAGTTTTCATTAAGACCAACACGGCGTAGTGGTGTCTAAACACGACGTGTTAGCAGTTGGGAAGGAAACACTAAATTGCACCCTATATAATCTCCTTAAGCCCCAAGGGATTGTCTCCTTACCAGCCTCCATTGCCACTAAAACCCTAAAATTGATCCCTAAGTCTCTTGGTGGTGTTCTTGAGCTAGTAAGAAGTTCATGGTGCTCATTTTTTGGCCTTTGAGAAGGAAGAGGAGATCTTAAAGTTGTCTTGCTTGGTGGATTGGCTTTAGATCTAGAATCATCTCCTTTTGCGCAAGCTTTCTAAGGTATCAAGTTTGAACCTTGACTTATATATGTTTAGATCTCCTCATATTGTGCTTTTTGGTCCCTTTTTGGGTTGATGGGAGATTGAAGTCGTTTTAAGGGGTTATTATTCCAGATCTGAGTTTGTTTTAGTCCCTTTGAGCATAAAGGTGCAAGCTTTATGAGATTCTTAGTGTCATGGATGCATTAAGTCAATTATTAAGTTCCTTTTTAAGCTTAAGGGTTTCATTTAGACATGCATGAACATAAAGTTGGCAAATTTATGTGGTTTCCAACTCAAGAAAGTCAGATATGTGTTTTGGGGCTATGTATTCAAGGATTAAGTGCTTATTGGTTAAGCCCTTGCTTAATCAAGCCTTGTGGTTTGGGTTTTGGGACCTTTTTGTGGTCCTAATGGGTAAAGTTGGAAACTCTACCCTTCTAAGTCTCATTTTGGAGTAGATATGAGCTTGGGAGCTCTTGAAATCGAAGAAGACAACTTAATGGGTTAAGCTACTGGAACTCGGGAAAACACAGCGTGTTTGCGGGGCAACACGACGTGTTGGATGGGGTTTTCCTGATTAGGAGGATAAAGGAGGAACACGGTATGGCCAAGGGGCAACACAGCATGTTGGGTCAACATGGACTCTTGACCTTGACTCTGACTTTTGCCTTTGACCAGAAGTTGACCAGGGTTGACCATTTGGTAATTTGGGCTTGTGGTGTCATTTGGGTTTGGGCTATCTTTTTGGCCTGGTTGCTTGGGGCACTATTGGGATGTCTGAGATCAAGTGTTTTGGATTAGGGAAAAGTTAATGGGCTTTAGGTTAAGGCCCATGTAAGGGTTTAGGCCTAATTTTCCATAAGTGGACCTTGGATGATTATTGGTGTGGGCCTTTGATTGTGAGTTTGGGCCTTAGTCTTGGACCAAACTAGGTGAGGGGTAAAATGGTCATTTTACCCCATACATGTGGATTATTGGATTTGGTTTGGAACCCAATTGTTAATTGGATGTTATTTGTTTAATAGCTTGGGGAGTCTAGTGGATCAGCGATCAGAGATTTATTCGTGGGTTCAGGTGCCGAGGTGAGTCTCCTCACTGTACTATGGGTCGAAGGCACCAATACCGGCCCATTTGATTTATGTATTATAGGAAGACCAGGAGGTAGCCCTTGGCATTTTGTATGAAAGACCAGGAGGTGGCTCATGGCAATCTGTATGCAAGACCAAAGTCTGAACTCTGGCAGTTAATTAGGTAAGTAGTTGTAGATTGTATGCTAGTTGTCTTTGTGATGCTTGCATGGAAGACCAGGAGGTGGCTCCTGGCACTTGTCTGTAAGACCCATGGTTTTTGCCCCCGGCCTGGCAAGGAAGACCAGCTCGTGGCATAATGGCAAGACTATGGTTGACACATAACACCTTCTATTAAATGTTGGATATGTATGATATGTATGGATCATATTTTAGGTATGATATGTGGTATTTGGGGAACTCACTAAGCTTCGTGCTTACAGTTTGTGGTTTATGGTTTCAGGTACTTCCGGTTCGAAAGGGAAGGGCCCAGTTTGATCGCAGCACATACACCCGTGTTTTCCGCAATTCGTGATTTTGGGATTGTACTCTGATAATTGTTTTATTCTGGAATACTTTTAAATTTTTGAATAAAGGATAAATGAATGTTTGGATAAATATTAAAAATGAAATTTTTACCCTATGATTTTCGGGACGTTACAATAGTTCCATGCTTTTGTAATCACATTATACTTAACCGGAAAAAAAACTTATAAAAATAACAGGTAATGAAAACCAATATCGAACTTGAAATCATATATAATAATAGTTTGAACTAAATCTGTTAATTAAAAAAAAACATAAATCCCCATCAATTCAAAACCAAGATGCATTTCACAATTCTTTTTTGTCATGTGCATATGGTCCCCCCATACGGAAACACATAGTGTTATACCCGCTTGTTGATGGATCAGATTGACCGATGTAAATATAATGGATCAACTTTACTTTTATATATATATATATATATATATATATATATATATATATATATATATATATATATATATATATATATATATATATATAAAATGAGAAATCACCGATTCAACACCAATTACACACACATAATCCTTTAACCGACACAATGTAAATGGAGTTTGCTCAAATCTATGATCTCCATATTCATTCGCATAAAATGGTTTTCGGTAACACAAATAATGGATCGACTTTACCTTATTTTATAGAAAAATATGAGAAATCACTGATTCACCACCAATTATACACACAAAATCCTATAACCAACATATTGTAAATGGAACACGCTCACAACTATGAACTCCATATTTAACCACATAAAATGGTTTTTGGTAAAACAAATGGAAACCAGAAACTTCCCAACTTCCTTGGCACTCTATCAACATCTTCCTTTGACTTTAAAACCACTTGCTTTATCGTGAATGTATGGATAGTTACAATGGAAGTAGTAGAGTCTATCATTTTCTTGGAAGTAATTTTTCCTCTCTCTCTCTCTCCATCTCTCTCTCTCTCTCTCTCGGTCATGCTCTCGTGGTTTCTAACAGTCGTTATCGTTCTCGCTCTCTCAAACACTTGTTATCGCTCTTGTACTGTTCTCGCTTTCTCAAGCTTGCGTCCTCTCTCTCTCTCTCTCATACATACACACACACATACATGTGCGTATTTGCTCTCGCTCGCCCGCTCTCATTCATTCTCTCTCGCTCGCTTACGCTATCTCGCTATCATTTTCCTCGAAGTACTTCCCCCTCTCTCTTTCTTTCTTTCTTTCTTTCTTTCTTTTTTCTCTCTCTCTCTCTCTCGCCCTCTCTCTCTCTCCCTCTCTCTCTCTCTCTCTATCGCACTCATGCTCTCTCGCTCTCCTTCTCATGCTCACACTATGTCGCTCTTGCTCTCCCTTTCATGCTCCCGCTCGGACTCGCACTTTCTTGCTCTCATCCTCACGCTTGTTCTCTCTCTCTCTCTCTCTATACCTATCTATCTATCTATCTGTCTCTCTCTCTCTCAGTCACTCCTCTCACTATTATTTTCCTAGAAGTACTTTTTCCCCTCTCTCTCTCTCTATGTGTGTGTGTTCTCAATTAAACTTCAATTCTAAATAGCTTCATATTTTTTCCTTGATAATCTATGTATCTAATTGGCAATTCTTTCTAAAATTGAAGTGGAAACCTCATTTAATAGAACTTTGATGCACTCCTCCTTCACTATAGAATATATCAATTTTTTAACTACTAGAAATTATAATTTATCTATAAATCATGCTCCTCCTGTCTAGTGTGTTGCATTGCTGCAATGACAGAAAAATAATAAAAAAATATTGATATAATTTCACAAATTGATAATAACTAATAGAATTTAACGTTAAAACACACATTTATTAGTGCTACCAAGGCTATGTGTCGAAAATTTTAACTAAAACACTTTATAACATGGTATTCATCTTGCATATTATCATCGATAAAGTAGTTGTTTTTGTTAGAAATACATTCCGGTATAACTTTGGATCATTTCTTGCTACACTAATCTTTTTTATAACCATCTTTAGTATCATGTTTTCCTAATATTTTCTCCATCATAGCAAAGATATCCATGTTATTTATTCCATTTGTTTCCCCATACTTATTGTGCATTTCATTTTTGTTATTTTTGTTATTGATCACACGAAAATTAGGAACTCGCATTTCTTAATCCCCTAATGAATGATTAAGGCGTTTCTCTGATTTCCTAAAACCATGAAAACATAAATCACCGCTTTCTTTCATACAATTTGTTAGGATGAAATCATTACATGTTTATTTTACACCGCATCTTTACTTGCATTTGGGACCAAAAATTATCATACATCATGTAGGCTCAACTTCTCATGAAGAACTTCTAACTACTTCTAGGGGAGCATTACTATGTAGTTGCCAAAACAGATCACAGACATGCTACGGGCTCAACTTTTCAAGACTACCATCAGATGCAAATACTAAATAGTTATCTTTGGGTGTCAAATGTTGCCAATCTGACCCCTAGAATATATATAACAACAAACCTGATAAAACACAATAAAATTTAAATCAGTAATAGCCTTTTCTTCATACAATAATAAAATACAAATTAAGGTATCAACTTGAAAAATATAGAAATACAAAAAATGCAAAGCTTACCTTATACAAGACAAGTCACCAATAGCAAGTGACAACCAAATGACCTTTGACCTTCGATACAACACCCTACTCAAGTACATGACCTCCAACAGATTCTGCTCGGGACCTTTCATTAGCCATATCTGGATGGTGATCCATGGTCAAATCTTTGGCATGTCAAACCATCAGATGCTGCTAGTTTAAAGTTCCTATAGTCTTTCATGCGTACCAAGGCAACCAAGTTGACAATAAAGCACACATGAATGATATGCACAAGAAGCTACCTTGGAAGATATTGAAGGGTTTTCTATGCATCTATACACCAAATTTAGGCAATAAAAGCATTTATACATAATCTTAAGTGTACATGCACCCTAGATCTAGGTTTTATTATTATGGAAACCTACTTTCAAAACTATGAAATTAAACTAAAAAGAATGATAGAATTACTAACCTTTCAAGTATAATATTATATACTTGTGATTTCTTTGCAGATCTCGAATTCCTTGCAATCACTTAGAAGGACTGGCACCCAAAGTAGAATGCCTCTAATGGCTCACATCCAAAACTATAAAACTCAAGAAATCAAGGAGAGAGGAGAGAAGACTATCAGAACGAAATTCTTATTCTAAGAAAGGTTAGGAACAAAATTCTTAAAGCCAGGGAGGTTGTTATATAGCTAAGATAACTTGAAGATTAAATAGATTTGAATCAATTAAATAATCAGATTTAATCCAGATTAAAATGCTTTCCTTATATGTTACCTGTAACAATTCTAGATGACTTCTAGAGCCTCCAAAACCATCCACCCCCTTTTGGGTTTCTAGAATGTCCATCTTGCTCAACTATTAAGGAATTAACATCAAGTCCTTACCCCTTTAATCAATTCCTGATTAATTCTAATTAATTCCATATTAATTCTAAATAATTCTAAATTAATTTCAACAACCTTCTCATTAATTTATTAGACTATGATAAATTAATAAACTATGAATCTTACTCTCTTAAGTCCTTTTCTAGCTATTCCCAAAGTTATACCAATTTAGTTGTGATATTGGACATCTATTTCCAAAAGTCTCCCACTTGGACAATTCATTAACTACTATTGCGCAAATAATCTTCAAATAACCAAAAAACAGTGCCTTCCAAAGGAACTGTCAAACTTGATCTTATCAAGTATCAGCCCTTTGATAAGTGATCAATTATTCTTTTATTTTTATACGATATCATTATGAACTGAGTAACAGATTATGAATCAACCAATAGTTCAACATTATGTTTCTCGATTTCCGGTTTCTGGTGATCAAATTAGACTACTAATTGAACATATCAATTCAGTCTGGACATGGTCAAGTACAATAAATATCAACGCAAAATCATTCAAATCAAACATGGACTTACTCGTTATGACCACCAGTTACAGATAGTGTTAGCGCAAGACCAGTTCACAACCAACTTTTATGAAAAGAACTCAATATTTCTCCGTTTTAAGAATTAAAGATATTATCGTCTCAGAATTACTCTTGATTGAATCCATGAAGTAATCTCTCTAAGCATGGGTTGTTCCAATACTTAAAATCTCTAACGCAAGTACGCATGAGTGTTAGCGTAATCTTCATTGTATGTCCAATATCTATGATTAATCCACCAACCTCATGGAAGTCTTAAATCCTATACTCACTACCAAGAGCATGATCGATTGGGGATTTTTGAATAGATTAATATTCAGGAAGTGGGTTCTAAACATGCAAAAGGAGAACACGGTTATAAACTAATTGAAATGACTAATCAACATCATATGGTAAGATCTCTACTTAATAATCACCAAATCAGATTAAGACTTTATAGTTCTTAATTTCTATAATAAAACAAACTATTCAAAGTAGGCTGAAGTCATATCAATTGCAAGTCAAATACATCATGACCACGTCTTACTGTAAGACTTGTTGCTTAGTGAATGGATCGACAAGATTTCTATCAATATGATTCTAATTGACTATGATGTCTTCATATTCAAACAACTATCAAATGTGGTGGTACTTACTGAGTATACGACATGTGAGCTTACGTGATTTTGGGATCCGTAATCGGGGTAAGTTCACCCTTTCAATCACAAGAATCTTTCATAAGGATCATCAATGATTGAATTTCAACAAAGATGTCACTAATGAATCTCTTTTAGTCACATAGCTTTCTTTACAACATACTTTAGTTCTATTATTAAATCCATTTTGGTGTATTACTTGGTATGCTTCCAATCAAATACTTCACCATTTAGTAAAAGACACGAATTCCGACTACAAACAGTATTGTCTTTATTGGTATGAAAATTAGCATCACTATAAGTTTTACGCCGACCTCTTAAATACTAAGATTGTCTAATTTGTCCTCCTGGGACACTAAGAAACAAACTTGATTTTGATTCATTGATTTTTGCCAAGTTCATCTGATCCAACTTGTTACACTTGGAGCATAGGAGTCATCTGATCTGATTATGTGTTATGACATACATGACTGATCGTATAAGCAAAAGCATGTAGGACACAAATAATTTCTTTTAGCTCAATACTAGAACTATGACATTAGCTTGATTTCATGCCATACATTATGAACTATTTTGAGTTTCTTCGTGACTTCATATACTTTGGCTTATGCTAATGAATTATTCAAGATCTTGTTGGATTAGGTGTCTAAGTCCATAACTATAATTGGTATGTACTTGATTTGATAGTAACATGGTCCTTTTGGGTTGCCTTCACTTTAGCAACATGACATGATGACTTATGGAGAGAAAGGTTAATAAATGATTTATTAATATATTATGAGAATAATATATTAATTAGAAATCATATTATTTAATTAGTATTTGATCAGAAATTAATTTGGAATTAATTTTGGGATTAAAGAAACTGATTAAAAGAACGGGGACTGTTTTGTAAATCATTGATAGTTGCAAAAATGGGCTGCTGGACTCCTTTTGGATGGAGTGGACGAAATCTATAGGGAGGACCTATAGAATTCGTCTAAGGCTTCTAGAAGGGGAGATCCATGGATTACTTAAGGCCTAAGCAGGAAATTAGGGTTTCCACCTAAAAACCCTAGCAACCTCAGCTATTTAAAGACCCCTTCACATAGGGTTTTCGACCAATGCTTAGAGCACAGAAACCCTAGCCAATTTTATGCATATTCCCTCCTCTCTCCTCTCATCCTCTTGCTACAAGTGCTTGTGAGCCATTAGAGGTGCAACATTTGAGGCACTAAAGCTTTCAAGAGTCGAGATTAATCAAGGAATTCTTGTTATTGCTATATAACAAGCAAGGTAATCTTTTTAACCTTTTTTATATATGAATTTCAAATTATATATGCTAGATCTAGGGTTATTGATTTGGAATTTCTTTAGCATGTTCAATTAGTGAAAAACTTAGATCCACAACAATTAGGGTTGCATGGACACATAGGATGTTGTTATGCTCAAAACCCATCAGTGGTATCAGAGCCTAGGATGTTTTTCAATTGCATTTGATGCATTGATGAACTGTCCAAAGCAAAAGCAAAACATATTCACAATCTGTTTGCAGAACTCGACGAGTTGGGTCGACTCGACGAGTTGACTCGTCAGATGCCTGATTTTTCGATTTTCATATCTTGTTTGGATTAGGATAATTACCATAATTCATTTTTAATGCCTTCAATTGAATTTTCTGAGTGGTAATTTGATTTCCTTATCAAATAAGATTGATTTGGTCAAATTTTAAGATAATGAACAAATTATTTTAATTTAATTATTTAAAATTTGATCTAGTAATTTTGAAAAGTTTCAAATTACAACCTTTAGTTTTGGAATTTAAAATTTAATTAAAAGTTTAATTTTGAAATATTAAATTCTAAAACTCTAGTATTTTAAAAGTTTAAAATATACCCTTAAACTATATAAAATTAAAAGTCTAATATTATATATTTATAAGAAAAGTCAGTCTTACCGTTAGTAGGCCTCATTCACGAAGCTGGTCTATAAGGGGTGTTTAAGGAAGCGGCTTATAAAATGACCGCCATTGGATATCCATTCTTACCCACCGCACTCTTGACTAGTGGAGGGTCGTTAGCCGAACGGGTAGGATAGGAAATTAATCTCTCATTAATAAGTATAATGATAAATATAAAGTAACAAAATGCTTTTATAAATTCCCAATCTTAGTTACTTTAGGAAAATGTGAATTTGATGCTAATCCATGAAATTGCACATTGCACTTTGTCAAGTCGTTAATGGAGCGTGTGTGGTTAACCGGCACACTAACTTGGACTAAAAAAGAGTGGAAATGGGTAGCTCGTAAATTATCATTGATCAATGGAACTTGTGTGGTTAACCGGCACATTGATTTGGTGGTAAATGGCATCGAGAGTACCAAGCTAATTTGCATGGTTATTCACACCTTGTTTGTGATCCTCGGTATCCCAGTCACAACCTTGAAAGGCATAATTGAGATTAAACATGCCATTGAATATTCAATGAATCTCAAAAGATTTAGGAATTTCATTTCATTCAAAACCTAATTCATTTAAAATTTCGTTTTCATGGTGGAATTGGTAAATCATCATTTACCTACCTTCAAATAATTTACAATTGGATTACGGCATCCCTCTTCCGAATTGCGAATTATTGTTTTGGGTCCTACCCTTAATATTTCATTTTGGGTGCTATATTAAGGATTCATTATTTAATCAAAACTTGTATTTCTTCTTTTGTAGATATGAACCTCAAACAACGCTTCTGGCTCCTCCAACAACAACAACTCTGCTAACTCTTTCTCGCTCTTGAACATTTGCGCGAGGGTCACATTTGATGGTTCCAATTTCAATGATTGTATCCGTAACATCCGAATGGCCTTGCGTTACGAGAACAAGGAATACATACTCGACAAGCAGTTGAATGAGATAGATGAAACCAAAGCTACTTCGAAAGAAATGGATGAGTATAGGGCCCAATGCAAAGATGCTACTAAGGTGTGTTGCATTATGGTGGCGACTATGACTCCTGACCTGCAGCGGTTCTATGAGGACTATTGGCCTTACGAGATGTGCCAAGACTTGATGGAGAAGTACCATCAAAGTGCGCGTTAAGAAAGGTATGAAATAGACAGGTCACTCATTACCACAAAGATGAAGGACGAAGAGTCCATCAAGGGCCACCTGCAACGCATGCAGATATATGTGGATTGTTTGCTTAAGCTGAATGTGAACTTCGATGAGGAGCTGGCTATTGACATAGTCTTGCACTCAATGCCTCCTTGCTATGATCAGTTCAAGATGACTTATCATCTAAGCAAAGAGGAAGTGACATTGAGTAAACTTCAAGGCTTGCTGAGAACCGTTGAAAGTGGATTGAAAGGAAAATATGTTGAATCCACTCATGCTGCTGCTCCAGTCCTGGATATTGGACAAGGAAAGGGGAAAAAGAGGAAAGCTACCTCAAAAAAATATTGGAAGGGAAAATCTCATGATGGGTCTTCTAGTAGTGGATCCAAAGTAGAAACCAATTCTTCTCCCCTTGCCTCAGATCCAAAAGAGGCAACGTGTTTCTACTGCCAAGACAAGGGGCATTGGAAGAGAAGCTGCCCCAAGTACCTACAAGACATCAAGGATGGCAAGATCAAGCCTACCTCGGCAGGTATTTACACTATTTTGTCTAAAAATTCATCTCATTCTAATTCTTGGGTCCTTGATAAAGGATGTGGTTTTCACATTTGCTCTGAATTGTAGGGACTAAGAGAAAGTAGGGATGTGTTTAGACTTGAATAATTGTTGCTACTCGTCAGAAATAATGAGGAATATTATTTCTTTTCATGGTTTGTACAGACAAGGCTTTAGATATTCATTTAATAATGAAATTGGTTCTATTAATGCTTATTATAATGGTGTATTTTATTTTGAAGCATTGCCTTGTGTTGGTGTATATGAAACTGTGATGGCTGTAGACAATTTAGGAAATAGTGTGTTGCACATTGATTCGTCTAATGGTTTAGACTTAGCATGCTTGTGGCATTGTCGTCTTAGACATGTCAACAAGAAACGCATTTCCCAACTCCAAAAGGATGGAGTGTTGGAATCATTTGACCTAAGGTCGGATGATACATGTGAGTCTTGTTTGATTGGAAAGATGACTAAGTCACCTTTCACTGGTACTTGTGAAAGAGGTGAGGGATTGTTGGATCTCATACACACCGATGTGTGTGGGCCCTTCAGATCCACCACAAGGGATGTGAATCGATTTTATGTGACTTTTACTGATGATTATAACAGATATGGATATATCTACTTAATCAAGCATAAGTCAGAAACCTTTGAAAAGTTCAAAGAGTTCAAACATGAACTCAAGAATAAATTGGGCAGGAAGATCAAGATGCTCAGATCCGATAGGGGTGGTGAGTATCTTAGTATCGAGTTCCACGACTATCTTAAGGAATGTGGAATTGTTTCACAATTGACACCTCCTAGGACACTACAACTTAATGGTGTGGCTGAGAGGCGTAATCGAACCTTGTTGGACATGGTTCGTTCCATGATGAGTCGAGCTTTGCTTCCGATATCGTTCTGGGGGTATGCCTTAGAGACTGCCGCCCATATCCTTAATCTAGTCCCGAAAAAGAAGGTTGCCAAAAGACCTCACAAGATGTGGATAGGGAAGGTTCCCTCGTTGGCACATATCAAGGTTTGGGGTTGTGAAGCTTTAGTTAGACGAGAGACTCACGACAAGCTTGAACCTCGAAGTAAGCGGTGTATTTTCATCGGCTACCCACATAAGTCCTTTGGATACCTGTTCTACAGACCTAGTGAGAACGTGGTATTTGTAGCAGGAAGGGGAGTTTTCCACGAGAGGGAACTCGTATGCAAATAGGACAATGGGAGTATAATTGATCTTGAAGAAATTCAATAGTCAAGCGATGAAGGAACCTCTAACACTAGCACTCAACCCGAGGAAGAAATTCCTGTTGAACCATTTGACGAGTCATTACCTCTTAGGTGTTCTAGTAGGGTTAGCGTTCCACTTGTGTTGTATGGTTTCCATATAACGGCATAAGGTGTTACGTTTATCAGTGATAGTACACTGATAAATTTGGATGAACCTGCTAACTACAAGGAAGCCATGGCGGGCCTTGAGTCTACCAAATAGAAAGAGGCAATGGACAGCAAGATCCAGTACATGTATGACAATCAAGTTTGGAACTTGGTTGATAATGTACCAGGTCGTAAGATAGGTGGGTGAAAATGGATCTTCAAGAAGAAGACCGATATGGATGGAAAGGTGCACACGTTCAAGGCATGACTGGTTGCGAAGGGCTTTACTCAAACCCCGGGGGTTGACTATGATGAGACCTTCTCACCAGTGGCCAAGATCAAGTCTATTAGGGTTATGTTAGCCATAGCTGTGTTTCATGATTATGAAATCTGGCAGATGGATGTCAAAACCGCCTTCCTTAATAGGAAGTTAGCGAAGATGCTTACATGAGTCAGCCAGAGGGTTTTGTAGATGCTAAGTACCCTAATAGAGTGTGTAATCTTGAGAAATCAATCTATGGATTGTATCAAGATTCTCGCAGATGGAATCTTTGCTTTGATGAGAAGGTCAAAGAGTTTGGCTTCTATAGGAGTGAGGATGAGTCATGTGTATATGTCAAATCCAATGAGAGTATAGTTAGCTTTCTAGTACTATATGTTGATGGCATACTGCTTATAGGAAACGACGTTCCAACCTTGCAGGAAGTTAACTCCTGGCTTGGAAAGTGTTTCGCTATGAAGGATCTAAGAGAAGCTGCCTATATTCTGGGAATAAGGATTTTGAGAAATAGGAGTAGAAGACTAATTGGACTTAGTCAAAGTACTTACTTGGATAAAGTGTTAAAGCGTTTTAGCATGGAGAATTCCAAGAAGGGAGAGTTACCTATCCAAAGCAATACCAAGCTGAGTAAGACTCAGAGTCCGAGTACCGATGCCGAGATAGCAGAAATGAGTCGAGTTCCATATGCTTCCGTTGTTGGCTCGATCATGTATGTTATGACATCTACTCTCCCTGATGTGGCTTTTGCTTTGAGCATGTCCATCCGATATCAAGGGAACCCAGGTAAAGCTCACTGGATAGCCATAAAGAATATTCTTAAGTATCTGTGAAGGATAAAGGATTGGGTCCTTGTTCTTGGTGGCAGTGATGAATTAAGAGTTATTGGTTATAGTGACGCCAGTTTTTAGATAGACCAAGACAACTTCCGTTCTCAATCTGGTTGGGTGTTTACACTCAATGGTGGAGCAGTAACTTGGAAAAGTTCCAAGCAGGAGACTGTGGCTTATTCAACATGTGAATCAGAGTATATAGCCGCGAGCGAAACGTCAAAAGAAGCTATATGGTTGAAGAACTTCATTGGAGACCTTGGAGTTGTGCCAACCATAAAGGAGCCAATGGAGATTTTCTATGATAATAAAGGAGCGGTTGCCTTAGCCAAGGAACCAAGGGATCATGGCAGATCCAGACATATCGACAAGAAATAACACTTCAACAGACATCGGGTAGAAGAAGGACTCGTTGTCGTCAAGAGGGTATCGTCAGAAGAGAATCCTGCAGATCCTATCACAAAGGGTCTGAGTAGGATCAATCACGTTCAGCATACGAGGAGCATTGGTCTGAAGGACGATATTAGTTTTAGTGATTAGATAGATATTTTAGAAACTTGTAATAGATAAATGTAATTGACATTTGGTGATTATATAATGGAGATTTATATATAAGTATTGTTTACCATCTTTTGTCAATTGTTTATTTTGTGTTTCAACTTTGTATGTGTTACTTCCAGAATAATTGGATTATTCAAGCTATCCACAGTCGATCATACTTTGGAAGTAAGTAGTGAATTAATATTGTCATGAATTGGCTTGCAGATTGTCTAAGTGTTTAGACATAGCAATGGTTTGTTGCAACGTTCATGAGTACTCCTGAAATAGGGTTTTGAGTATTGGATTAAAACCACGCTCATTTGAATTACTTCATGAAATTTATCACGAGTAATTATGTGTCACAACTGGCATTTTAGCTACGAAATTCTATTCCTGTGTAACCATTCAACTATTGTAAAACTTATATTATAAGTAAATCTCACTCAATGCACATTTAGATTCACCATTCATGTTCATCAAAGAGTCTGAAGCCCTAAGATCTATGGTTTAAGTCCATATTGGACTAGGAGTTCCTTATTGGGCCTAATGGACCAATAAGTACCCAATTCAACTTTCTTGGACGTAGAAGCCCTAATTAGATCCTAATAGGACCCAAATACCCTAGCTAAAGTTAATGGGCCCAATCTTCTCAACTCTTTCTTCTTGGCCCAAAATCTAAGCCCATGTATAAAAAAAGGAAAAGAAGTAAAATGGGGAGGGTTGACTTTGGGAGGTGCCACCTCCATTTTACACATCATATATCCATGCAAGGACCAACATGTATCCATACTAGTCACTTCATCTCTCTCTCTCTCCCTTCTCATGTTCTACTGTCGGCCGAGAGCCACAACACACACACACACACACTCTTCCAAACACTCTCTAAACACTCTCAAAGATCATCCTTGCCTTCAAAGAATCTCGAAAATTTTGCTTGTGTTCAAGGATCTCATCAAGTGTTTTCAATATTTGGTAAGTGTTATCTAACACAAACATCTTCTTTCATTTCAACATCAAGAACTCTTTCTTACAAAGCTTTATTCCATGATCACCTTAGAAACTTCTTAAGTTCGAAAGCTACTCAAGGAAGCTTGCTAGGACCAAAATTTTCTTCATTTATCTTCAAAACCGAAACATCAAATCAAAGGTGAGTTCATACCCCCTTGTTTTCGGTTTTCATATGATTTTTGGGGGAGAATGCAAGTAAAATGTGTAGATCCATGTGTTATATGTATGTTTTGTGTGAATTCTTAGTTTATTTGGTAAAAATGTGTTAGATCTTAGTGAATCTCGAAATTTTAAGTACTATGTAGCAAAGATCTAAGAACTACAACACTATATATATCATATTATCAAGCCAAAGGTGAACACATGTTTAAAATGCAAAGGAATCCAACAAAAACCTTGTTAAAGGTCAAAATTGTCAAGAAAACAAAAGATAAGGGTAAAAAGTGAAAAATCTGTTTTTAAATAGGCCAAACAGGTCCTATATGTATAAAAAGGAACTTTTATGCTAAAAATACTTTTAAAAGGGTCAAAAATGCAAAATTAAGCTTATTGGGCCAAACTTTTGGGCCTCGCGGCCTTTGGGCCCAATTTGCGAAACAAATGAAGATTTGAGGTTTAAAAATGTTATTTGGCCAAAGTTTGAGTCATAAATGTAAATAAACCAAATTTAGAGGTGAAAATATCATTTATTTTCAAATTGGACCAAAAATGTAAAGTTTTCCAAAAATTGGGCCGAAAGTGTAAACTTTTACCAATAAGGGGCTAAAAATGTAATTTTCTGCGAAACAGGGTTTTAAATGTAAAAATATAACATTTTGGGTCAAAACCGTAAATTTACAGACATTTGGGACAAAATTGCAAATGTTTATAAATTAAGGACTAAAGCGTCATTTTTACAAAACTTTGGGCCTTAACTAAATATTTGAGTATTATTGGCAAAAAATGTCATTTTTACAAAATGAAAACTTTTTATCATCAATCCATTAAGCCTCGAACTAAAACAAACAACCGAATTAAACGAACGAACGAAATACGTCAAAAACTATTTATTGGGCCCAATATTCACATTTCTTGGCCATTGGGCCCTAAGGGCCCAATTAAGTGTGTATTGAGCCCAATGTTTTCCATGACATGTTTATTGGGTCTTGTGGCCTACTTACATGTTAATTTGGGCCTAAGTTATGGATTACATGTTTATTGGGCTTTTGTGGCCCATTTACATGTCTATTGGGCCTAAGTTACCCTTTTACATGTGATTGGGCCTTTGTGGCCAAATTTCATACTAATAGGGCTTGGAATGGAAATTTCATGTGTTAGTAAGCCGTAACGATACCCTTATGTAAACATTAAACTCCGTAAACTTATTCAAGTACCTTTCGAATACAAAAACATCTCTCAAATACGTAAACATTAAACATAATACAAAAACAGGTTAAGAATCTAGTGAGACTTGTCGGTTGGCACCACTGAGTGTACAATCGTAGCCTGTAGTTATAATCAGAGTTTATAGGTAGGAAAACGGGAGTTTGTGTATAGATCTATACGGGGTGACCCCCCCACGCCTTAGTTGTTCCCTACAGATAGACTAGGCCAGTCTAGGGCGACAAAATCCTTAGCAAGACCGACATTTGGAAAAATACCAAGACGGGCGACCTAGTGATTATCATGCATGGTTATAACGGCTCATATAGGGATTCAATACCAAGAGATAACCTTTTGAAGATAAACTCTTTAATTGTGTTAATGCAAAACGACTTATCTAACGATACAAGAATTTAGACGTTGTTATAAAACAAAAAATATCGGATTTTCTGGGGAAATTATTCATATACAATTATCATTTATTCAAAATACAATAAATCTAAACTACACTCTTACAAGTTTTATCTATTAAATTCACACATGCATTTATACTCGATTTTCACATCATTTTCAAAACATTTTACAGAAAATATCGGATTTTCTGGGTTTTTATAAAAGATACAAAGACTTTTACTCAAATATACTTATGAACTCACCATCATTATATATGTTAACCGTTTTCAAAATAACTTGTATTCTCAGGTAATCGTTAAGCTGGAAGATATGCAAGTGTGTATGGTTTCGTTTTATGTAATAGCACTTATCGCACTTTTAACAATTTGAAATTATGTATTTTAACAATGTACTTGATGTGAACAATGCTAGTTGTGTTACGTAATGTTGGTGATGATCGTGTTATGATTCATGTATATTCATTGTGATGATTATTCAATTGTTAGTCACACTAGCCCCCAGACGTTTCCGCCGTCTGGTTCGGGGGTGTGACAGGTTGGTATCAGAGCAACGTTTATAGTGAACTAGCATATCTAACCATACATGATATGCAACTATAAACACAATGGGACTAAATAACTCTGAACAAAACAAAAATCTCACACTTATGTGCGCATACTAGGATAATAATCTAACATCATCTAATAAAAGCTTCTGGAGGAAATTGAACACTATGATTAAACCTGGGCAGTTATGTAGTCATATTAGGGATAAATATAGCCTGATCAACTATATTTATTCAGAATATGACCAACATGTGTTCGGGAGTAATCATAGCGGGAAATGAATCTAAAAGCCTACCTTACTCTCCAAAACTCTAGGGAACCCAAAACTTAAATAACTAAAAATATACTATAGGAAATATTCAAAACGTGATTTATTTACGCACCCTCGTGCAGTCAGTATGGCTGGCTTCCACCACCTTTGAGATCCCTACTTTCCCAATCAGGAAAATAACGGATGGCTAGAGGAATCCAACGAGGAACCTGAAGAGGACCTCGTGGAAGAGGAGGATCACGAAGAGGAACAGGGAGGAGCCCATGACATCGGGCCCGATGAGTACACCGATACCGACTATGAGTTCGAGGGGAGACGAGGACATGGAGGAAGATAGGGACCCGAATGAGTCCCCTGTCGAACCACCTACCGATGATACACACCAGGATCACCCTACTCCGCCAGCGGACCCCGTTGGTGAGGATCGTTCTCCGGAAGCAGAGGTCGCCACTCTTCGGCAACAACTGTTTGCTATGGAGGCACGAGTCGTGCAAGCTGAGCAGGAGAGGGATGAGGTCATCGGAGAAATGACTGAGATGGCCCAGTTGTTGGCACAACATTTTGGGATATGACTTCTCTACTACCTTTAGACATTCCTTAGTATGATCAGGATCGGTAGTGTACCTCAGTAGTATTAGGTTTCTCTTAGGCGTTCTATGCCATGTACTACCGACTCTATGTTTAAGTGATCACACTACTCATAGAGCCGTTATGCTGCCGGATTTTTATTTTCCTTATGCACTGTATGCCTTCTGGCAAATTTTCATGTATCAAAATTTTTAGTATTAATGAAAATGCTCTATGTTTTATCATGACTTGTCGCCTGCTATGTGCTTTATTTTCCTTGTTTTAATGTTAATGCATGAAAGTACTTAAATACACACTATGCCCCTAGTCTATAGGATCACAAACACACAAAACGATAGGCACTCAACATCTTTCCATTCCATGACAGAAAAATGCCTCAAAGACCCAACCGTGGAAACAACGCAACACCGACCCCACCTAATATAAACTTGGTTGCATTCCAGGCAGCAGTGTCCGCTGCGGTCACTGCAGCACTTGCACAAATTCGCAATGGAAACAACGGAGATGGCAACAGGCAGGGAGCCGGAAGCACCAATCAGGGGACAAACCATGGAGCCGCACGAGCATGCACCTACAAAGATTTCGCCAACGCCAAACCTCGGACCTTTAATGGGACAGGAGGCGTAATAGCCCTGAAGAGATGGATCAAGAAGGTAGAATCCATCTTCGAAATCTGCGGATGTCCGGATGAGTGTAAGGTCAAGTTCGCAGCATGCACGTTCATTGACCAAGCCCTTCCCTGGTGGAATGGCCATGTGGAGGCCATGACACTCCTGGTGGCAAACGCGATGCCCTGGGAAGAGCTGAAGGAGATGTTGTTAGCGGAATACTGTCCTAGAGGTGAGATTCAGAAGATGGAACAAGAGTTGTGGAACCTCACAGTTCAAAACTCCAACATCGACGCATACATATCCCGGTTCAGTGAGCTATCTCTTCTGTGTCCCGGGATGATCACCTCAGAAGGGAAAAAGATTGAGAGGTTTATCTGGGTATTGATTGCACCTATCCAAGGGAATGTCATTGCGGCAAACCCTAACACATTTGATAGTGCCAAGAGACTGGCCAAGAAACTGTATGATCATGGCAATAAGAAGGGCGCCAAAACAGTGGAAGCGGAGGTTAAGAAGGAAGAAGATAACAAGAAGGGGAGAAACAACAAGAGAAAGAGAAAGCAAAACTCGGAATCGTCTAAAAAGCAACAAACGGTGTCTGTCCATGCTGCAACACAAGCTACCACCACACCACATGCTCCAGCCTCATCCACGCCAAATGCTTCAAAGCAGTATTCAGGAATTCTTCCCAAGTGTAACAAATGCAACTTCCACCATCATGGAGAGTGAAGAGAGATAAGTTGCACAAGGTGCAACCGGAAGGGCCATACAACAAAGTATTGTAGGACTCAGCTCCCACAGAACCAGATGACAAACAACAACAACAACAATAACAACAACACCAATGCTGGAGCCAGCTATACCTGTTACGGATGTGGGAAGACCGGGCATTTCAGGCGAAACTGCCCCAACGCGAACAATCAAGGGGCAGGAGCAGCAGGGAGAGTGCTGACAATGGGTCAGGGCGAAGCAGTGTAGGACCCAGCCGTTGTCACCAGTACGTTCCTACTTAACAACTCGTATGCATACATCTTATTTGATAGTGGGGCGGAACGAAGTTTTGTTAGTAATAAATTCAAACACTTGCTAAATCAACAACCCCAGAAGCTCAACGAAGCCTTTACGGTGGAAATGTCTAATGGGAAATCAGAAACAACAGAAGATATCTATATAGGATGTACGTTAACACTAAACAATTACATCCTCCAAATAAACTTAATGCCTGTAAATATTAGGAGTTTTGATGTGATCATCGGCATGGATTGGTTAAGCCCCCATCATGCCGATATTATGTGTCACGAGAAGGTCGTTCGCCTTCATCTTCCTAATCACGAAACCCTAATAATCTACGGAGACAAACCCGGCGCAAACCTTCGCCTCATCTCATGCATCAATGCACAAAAGTGTCTACAAAAGAAGAACTAAGCATTCCTTGCTCACGTGGTGGAAAAAACCAAGGAGGAAGCGAGCATTCGCAACATCCCAGTGGCATGTGACTTCCCGGACGTGTTTCCAGAAGATCTTCCGGGAATACCCCCAGAGCGACAAATCGAATTCCGAATCGACCTAGTGCCTGGAGCCACTCAAATAGCCAAATCACCCTATAGGTTGGCTCCTGCAGAAATGCAAGAGTTATCAAGCCAACTTGGCGAACTCCTGGAGAAAGGATTCATCAGACCCAACTTCTCGCCGTGGGGAGCTCCGGTTCTTTTCGTTAAAAAAAAAGACGGATCCTTCAGGATGTGCATCGATTATAGGGAATTAAACAAACTCACCATCAAAAACCGGTATCCACTTCCACAAATTGATGATCTATTTGACCAGCTTCAAGGAGCTAGTTAGTTTTCAAAAATAGATCTGAGATCCGGTTATCATCAACTCAAAGTCCGAGATGAGGACATTCCTAAGACTGCTTTCCCAACTCGATACGGTCACTACGAATTCGTCGTAATGCCCTTCGGTCTAACAAATGCCCCCGCTGCATTTATGGACCTCATGAATCGAGTTTGTCGCCCATTTCTTGATAAATTCGTCATCGCTTTCATCGACGATATTCTCGTGTACTCTCGAAGCGAAGAAGATCATATCCAACACCTTCGACAGATTTTAGAAACCCTACGAGCTGAAAAGTTGTATGCGAAACTCTCCAAGTGCGAGTTCTGGCTCCGCAGTGTGAACTTCCTGGGCCATGTATTCAGTCAGGAAGGAATACATGTGGACCCCTCCAAGACCAAAGCAATCGAAAACTGGGCAATTCCGTCAACGCCTACAGAAAATCACCAATTTTTGGGCCTCGCAGGCTACTACCGAAGATTCATTCAAAACTTTTCCAAGATAGCCAAACCCCTCACCACGTTAACCCAAAAAGGCGTACCCTTCAAATGGACCGAAAAGCAAGAGTCTGCTTTCCAAACCTTGAAGCAAGCCCTCTGTAGTGCTCCAGTGCTATCCTTACCGGAGGGAACCGAAGACTTCATAGTTTACTGTGATGCTTCGAATCAAGGTTTAGGTTGTGTCCTCATGCAACGAGAGAAAGTAATTGCTTATGCATCCAGACAACTGAAAACGCATGAAGTAAATTACACCACACATGATCTAGAACTGGAGGCAGTGGTCTTCGCCTTAAAAATTTGGAGGCACTACCTCTATGGTACCAAGTGCACCATATTTACAAACCACAAGAGCCTCCAGCACATTCTAAATCAAAATGAGCTAAACATGAGGCAGCGAAGATGGGTTGAGCTGTTAAACGATTATGAATGTGAGATCAAATATCATCCCGACAAGGCTAACGTGGTAGCCGATGCCCTGAGCAGAAAGGAATATTCAAATCGTCGTGTGAAGACTCTGTTGATCACCATCCAATCTCATATGGCTTCACAGATCAAGGAAGCTCAATTGGACGCATTGAAGCCAGAGAATGTCGCTAGTGAATCACTACGTGGAATGGAGAAGGAATGAAGTTAAAGACAACGGAACCCACTACTTCATGAATAGGATCTGGGTTCCCAAAATTGGGGGATTCAGAGAAATAGTCATGCATGAAGCCCACAAGACGCGATATTCTATTCATCCGAGTCAGATAAAATGTATTTGGATATCAAGCAGCAATATTGGTGGCCTAATATGAAGGCAGAGATAGCTACTTTCGTGGGTAAGTGTCTTACTTGCGCCAAGATGAAAGTGGAATACCAAAAGCCCTCGGGGCTATTGCAACAACCAGTGATACCCGAGTGGAAATGGGAAATGATTACTATGGACTTCTTGACTAAATTGCCAAAGACAACAGACGGATTGGATGCTATCTGGGTAATTGTTGATAGATTGACAAAATCCGCTCATTTCCTGCCAATAAAAGAATCCTACAAGATGGAAAAGCTGACCCGAATCTACATCAAGGAGGTCGTGAAACTCCATGGAGTGCCAGTATCTATTATCTCGGATCGAGATAGCAGATTTACTTCAAGATTCTGGTAATCTCTTCAGAAGGCAATGGGAACACAACTAGATATGAGCACCGCCTACCACCCGCAGACGGATGGTCAGAGTGAGCGTACCATTCAGACACTCGAGGATATGCTCCGAGCTTGCGTAATTGACTTCGGAAAATCATGGGATGCCCACTTGCCTCTGATCAAATTCTCTTATAACAACAGTTACCATACGAGCATCAAGGTTGCTCCCTTCGAGGCTCTTTATGGTCGTAAATGTAGATCGCCCCTATGCTGGGCCGAGGTGGGTGACACTCAACTAGAAAAAGAGCAATCTCCAGCCAGTGCTCTTACAGGACTCGAAATCATTCGTGAAACAACCGAGAAGATAGTCCAAATCAAAGCTCGACTTCAAGCATCGCGAGACCGACAAAAGAGCTATGCTGGCAAGCGGCGGAAGCCGCTAGAATTTCAAGTCGGGGATCGCGTGTTGTTAAAGGTCTGTCCTTGGAAAGGAATGATTAGATTTGGGAAAAGAGGAAAATTAAACCCGCGGTACATTGGACCGTTCGAGATTCTTGCTCGGATTGGTCCAGTGGCTTACAAGTTGCAGCTACCCGTCGAGCTCAGCAACGTACACCCAGTGTTCCACGTCTCAAATCTGAAAAAGTGTCTATCAGATGAAACCCTTTTCGTCCCTTTGGAAGAGTTCGAGCTAAACGAGAACCTCCTGTTCGTCGAAGAACCAGTCGAGATTATGGATAGGGAGGTGAAGCGTACAAAGCAAAGTCGCATCCCGATCATGAAGGTTCGTTGGAGCGCAAAACGCGGACCAGAATTCACGTGGGAACGTGAAGACCAGATGAAGCAAAAGTACCCTCACTTATTCCTTCCTTCACAATTCTAGTTTTCAAAAGAATTTCGGGACGAAATTCCCTCTAACGGGGGGATGATGTCACAACTGGCATTTTAGCTAAGAAATTCTATTCCTGTGTAATCATTCAACTATTGTAAAACTTATATTCTAAGTAAATCTCACTCAATGCACATTTAGATTCACCATTCATGTTCATCAAAGAGTCTGAAGCCCTAAGATCCATGGTTTAAGTCCATATTGGACTAGGAGTTCCTTATTGGGCCTAATGGACCAATAAGTACCCAATTCAACTTTATTAGACTTAGAAGCCCTAACTGGATCCTAATAGGACCCAAACACCCTAGCTAAAGTTAATGGGCCTAATCTTCTCCAACTCTTTCTTCTTGGCCCAAAATCTCGGCCCATGTATAAAAAAAAGGAAAAAAGTGAAATGGGGAGGGTTGACTTTGGGAGGTGCCACCTCCATTTTACACATCATATATCCATACAAGGACCAACATGTATCCATACTAGTCACTTCATCTCTCTCTCCCCTCTCCTCTTCTACTCTCGGCCGAGAGCCACAACACACACACACACACTCTTCCACACACTCTCTAAACACTCTCAAAGATCATCCTTGCCTTCAAAGAATCTCGAAAATTTTGCTTGTGTTCAAGGATCTTCATCAAGTGTTTTCAATCTTTGGTAAGTGTTATCTAACACAAACATCTTCTTTCATTTCAACATCAAGAACTCTTTCTTACAAAGCTTTATTCCATGATCACCTTAGAAACTTCTTAAGTTCGAAATCTACTCAAGGAAGCTTGCTAGGACCAAAATCTTCTTCATTTCTCTTAAAACCGAAACATCAAAGCAAAGGTGAGTTCATACCCCCTTGTTTTCGGTTTTCATATGATTTTTGGGGAAGAATGCAAGTAAAATGTGTAGATCCATGTGTTATATGCATATTTTGTGTGAATTCTTAGTTTATTTGGTAAAAATGTGTTAAATCTTAGTGAATCTAGAAATTTTAAGTACTATGTAGCAAAGATCTAAGAACTAAAACACTATATATATCCTATTATCAAGCCAAAGGTGAACAAATGTTTAAAATGCAAAGGAATCCAACAAAAACCTTGTTAAAGGTCAAAATTGTCAAGAAAACAAAAGATAAGGGTAAAAAGTGAAAATTCTATTTTTAAAAGGGCCAAACTGGTCCTATATGTATAAAAAGGAACTTTTATGCTAAACATTAAATCTAAACTACACTCTTACAAGTTTTATCTATTAAATTCACACATGCATTTATACTCGATTTTCACATCATTTTCAAAACATTTTACAGAAAATATCGGATTTTCTGGGTTTTTATGAAAGATACAAAGACTTTTACTCAAATATACTTATGAACTCACCAACATTATATATGTTGACCGTTTTCAAAATAACTTGTATTCTCAGGTAATTGTTAAGCTGGAAGATATGCAAGTGTGTATGGTTTTGTTTTATGTAATAGCACTTATCGCACTTTTAACAATTTGAACTTATGTATTTTAACAATGTACTTGATGTGAACAATGCTAGTTGTGTTATGTAATGTTGGTGATGATCGTGTTATGATTCATGTATATTCATTGTGATGATTATTCAATTGTTAGTCGCACTAGCCCTCGGACGTTTCCGCCGTCTGGTTCGGGGGTGTGACATTATGAGACGATAATATCGTATAATCTTTAAACCGATATATATTAGTTGTTGTTTACGAGTTGGTTGTGCATTGATAATGCGTAAACGCATATGTAACTTGATGTTATAAAATGTATTGTTCTGTACGATTTAATGAGTAAATAGTACAAGCATATAAGTCAAAGTTTATATGTTCCTTTTATTCCAAGGGGTAAAAGCGATATCTTGGGCCCCTCGATGATTTTGTGTTGACTTATGTGTCGGGCCCGGTCAGGACTGAATTGATGTGTTCAATTAAGTTCCTTGTCATACAAATCAGAAATCAGGAAACAAACTGTTGGAGAATGAGAATGATTTTATTCCATGTCTTTTTCCACATGATATCTTGCAGAACGGAGGATTATATGATCCCTTATCTTAAGGACACGACTGACTAGGTCAGAGTTCGACATCGGCTTTTGAGAGCTACAATTGATAATCAGATTCTGAAGTCGTACTTGCAATTATAGTTATTAGACTTATCCAAGTGGGAGACTGTTGGATTTGGTGTCTAAGCCCATAACTATAATTGGTATGTACTTTATTTGATAGTAGCATGGTCCTTTTGGGTTGCCTTCACTTTAGCAACTTGACAGGATGGCTTATGGAGAGAATGGTTAATAAATGATTTATTAATATATTATGAGAATAATATATTAATTATAAATCATATTATTTAATTAGTATTTGATCAGAAATTAATTTGGAATTAATTTTGGGATTAAAGGAACTGATTAAAACAACGATGACTGTTTTGTAAATCATTGATAGTTGCAAAACTGGGCAGTTGGACTCCTTTTGGATGGAGTGGACGAAATCTATGGGACGCCCTATAGAATTCATCCAAGGCTTCTAGAAGGGGAGGTCCATGGACTGCTTAAGGCCTAAGCTAGAAATTAGGGTTTCCACCTGAAAACCCTAGCAACCTCAGATGTTTAAAGAGCCCTTCACATAGGGTTTTCGGCCAATGCTTAGAGCATAGAAACCCTACCCGATTTTCTGCATATTCCCTCCTATCTCCTCTCATCCTCTTGCTACAAGTGTTTGTGAGCCATTAGAGGTGCACCATTTGAGGCACTAAAGCTTTCAAGAGTCAAGATCAATCAAGTAAGTCTTGTTATTGCTATATAACAAGCATGGTAATCTTCTTAACCTTTTTTATATATATGAATTTCAAATCATATATTCTAGATCTAGGGTTATTTCTTTGGAATTTCTTTTGCATGTTTAATTAGTGAAAAACTTAGATCCAAAGCAATTAGGGTTGCATGAACACATAGGATGTTGTTATGCTCAAAACCCATCAGATCTATCTCCCCAGATTAACACATTCAATATATGTATTGTTTCTCCTATTAACATTGTAACATCCAAGGCTCATCTTCGTTTCCTAAAATTCAAACTCTTTAAAATTTCTCATTATCATGGTTACTTCCATTAGCATAGCTTATCATCGTTTCTCGAAATTCAAACTCATTGAACTTTCTCATTGAAACAAAGATCCTAATTGGTCCCACTATCATTAATATATATATATATATTAGGCTTATTTTCATTTATCGAAGTTCAAACTCTTTGAACTTTCTCATTGATACGAGAATCCCAATAACTCCCATTGTCTTCAACATACCTTATGGTCCATCTTTGTTTCTCGGAATTCAAACCTTTTGAATTACGTCATTGAAGAAAAGATCTGATGAGTATGGCTACCACTAACACTTTTGGATATTAGCTCTGTAGGTTCCCATTTATCGATTGGATTGGTGCGAAAAGATAATATCAAGAAGATAATCGTGTATGAATATGAAGAACAAGAACATGTGAGTAAATTGTAGTGAATAGATAGGGAAAAGCAACATATTATATAAAGAACACTCATGGCTAGGGAGAATTCCCCAACTAACTCTCTCTAACATATGTCTACATGGGTGCATTCATCTTCTAACAAATGACCACTCACCTCCACTTTATATACTAGTGGAGGGAATATGCTCTCATACAAGAAATATTTTGACCTAATAAATCACTCATTAGTATAAGGGAATTTATTGCTCAATAGATCTCTCCTTATATTCTTGGAATTGATGAGGATAAAAAGCAGTGATAAAAGGCAGAACATCCGACGTGCAGGTTTGGTGCTAAAGTATCTCGAAAAATTTGAAGTTGTCTTAATCTCAGAATCTGGAAATGGAATCTCTATCATCAAAGAACATACAGAGGAAAAAATATGAAATCTCAATCTTTGAAACTGATCAGTCCCCAAAAACTGATCATGTTCACAGTCTCCCCCCTCGACTATTGAACCAAAGAGCTCAATATTGGATCACACAACGACTTCAACATTCTGTAGTCAAATCATAATGCACCAAATAATCTCGGAAGAATAACATGTTGAAAATGTGAAACATCCCAAAGTAAAGTCTGGATAATAAATAATATGGATCAAAAGTAAGATCTAGCAATGCCAAAATTTTGATCTTAAATGATAAAAAATCAGTATCACGTCGTACCGACAAAATAATCTTCATCTTCAAAAGTATCGCAAATCCAAAATCGAGCAATCATAAAATATGATCCAGATGCTAACACAAATTAGACATCCCACAACTTAGAGTCTGAAGATAAATAATCATAATCCGAAGAACATCTAGTAATGCCAAAAATTTGATACGTGAAGACCAAAAATTAGTGGCACATCACATTACTAAATTAGTCTTCATCCTCAAATGTCTCTAAAATCCAAACTCCAGTAATAAAATCACAATGGATTCTCAGGATTCTGCCCCTATTTTTGATCGACCATGCAATAAAGATGAAAAGTAATCATGAAACCGGGAAAGAGAATATGTCAGATATGATGGAGCATCGCATGCTCCCCGTTGATGTGAGCATCTACCCTAAGAACGAGGATATTATTTTTAGAATCACGGGTAGACTTGGTGATGTATTGTTGAACTGAACAAACATCATAAAAGATATATATGATACACCCGCTGCTAAAGAATCATAATGTTGAGCCGAAGTGACATTGATAATCGAAATACAAACTCGAACTTCCGCAACATGACCATTGACTCGCCAATCAAAGTTGAAATGATCTGGACTAGACCTCTAATATGATGATCTTTGGTTTGAATGATGGTCTGAGACCTTATGTAACCAATCCGAAGGAAGTAAAAAAGAAAACCTCAGAAAGATCCAAATGTCGGAAAATGTTGTTTATCAGACAAGTTTTCAAATGAAAATCTGTGGATCCAAATCTCTGAAGCACATAAGTCGGAGGCTGCAAATACGAGTTGCCCGGTAGAAGGAAGAACACACAAATAATAATCTTTGAAATAACTGTGTCTTCACTTGAAATCAGCAAGAATAATGAAGTCTTGAATCATGGGGCTAAAATTGGTGTTAAAAATTTGGTTTTAATGAAAAATTGGTATAAAAAAGTTGAGTAAACTATAAAAAATATAAATGGGTTTAAAAAAACAAACGGAAAAACATATGGTTCAGACTAGGGGTGGCAATCACAACAAGACAAAAATACACGACACGTAACAAAATTGGGATGAAACTAAAATTCAAATTCTTGTTTGTGTCGTGTTCGTGTCAAGTGTAAAAAACATGATATCGTTTCGGGTCGTGTTTATGTTCAAAATTCAACACGAAATTGACACGATTTAGCATTTGTTTATCATGTTATGTATGATTAAATATCAATTAAATAAACTAATTGTTATATTGTGTTATCTTTGTCATGTCGTGTCATGTTTGTCGGTTTTTAATTGATTCGTTTTCGTGTTAGTTAAAAAAACACGACATTGTGTCGTGTTACATAAAATATTTTCGTGTCGTGTCAGATAAAAACACGACACAATGGCCTGATTTTCCACCCCTTGATCGGACGAAGTTGGACCAAAAAAATTGTATCCATGAATTCCAAAATGAAATGGATTCAAAGTTGAATCCAAACAAATAAATAAGAAATAAGTAAAATTGGATTAAAATAAAATGGATCAAATTGTCGGGTAGAATCCAAATAAGAGATGAGTTTGAACTAAAAAAAATCAAAATGCTTTAAAAAAATGAGAGTCCGAAATTTGGTTAAGGAAATGGGTTTACAATAAAATGGATTCATAATATGAATCTGAGTTGAATAAAAGAACGCGTAAAAATAAATGGGTTGAGAATAGGAAAATGGATTCTCGGAAAGTGTAAAACTCGGCGATGAATCCGAAATTGGATCCAGGATAAAAAGGAAAACGAGTATATTAATCTCGGAATGGGTTAAGAGAATCTGAACTAGGATCCAAATTGTTTGGAAATGAGATCGGCTCGGATGGGTGAATCCGAAATGGATCCACCCAAAAAAGAATCCACCAAATCTACCTCGGAAAAAGAACCTTTACTCCACATCTTAAAGAGTATTTCAAAACCTTTTTATTTGGTATAAGACCAAGGACTCTTGAAACACTATTCATGGTACAATACATGAATTGTTTTGTAAAGCATAATTTGAATCGTCAAGCAACAAATCAAACAATGATTTTTTTTTCTTCTCCAACAACAGTCACGGTGACACTGTTTTGGGCAGAGACGGCTTACGAAAGACTTTTCATAATTCCTTAGATGATTGATATGGTGTTTACTAAGATTCTCACCAATCTTATTGGATCTGAGTATCTTATCCTTTTGCTCAATTGATTCTTAACTTCGTTTCACGAAAAATCTGAACACCATAAGGTTACATTCTCAATGTTTATTCAGATAAACATGTTTACAATAAGTTAGTCTTACTATGTATTGTGGTTTATCTAAACTGTCAATTAGTGTAACCTAATTCCAACAGATACTCATATCACCTAAGTACTGTATCAATCATCTATCTTGATAAACATGATTTTCATTTACCATAAGACTTACCATCAAATGGTACCCATGATATGATCCAACTGGATACTTGGTAATGCATTTCATATATTTCAAGTTCAAGACAACGATTCCACAAATAAAATTTATCCAATCTTTTGTATGTATTCGAATTAGTACGTATTGTGGATAGTTTGAATGGACCATTAGTCAAAACTAATTCAAACAGATATTGACACTATCATATAGTGCTTTAATCATCTGTCTTGACAAATAGGAGTCACAATAATCATGAGAGTTGTGGTAAATGATTTCCAAAACCCTAACCAACTAGATCTTTGGTAATGCAATTCTTATTTTCATGAATATGATCCCACAATATTATATCTCATTCAAATATTTGAATCAACCTTATGAATTATTGTCAACATACCAGTTTCATAGACTTCATAACTTTTCTTATAAATACAAAACATATTAAATGAGTAAGAATAATTTTATGAAATTTGTATAAACAGTTTTCGAATCATAATACTACATACTAAACATTTTGGAGAACAAGATATCTTTTGATCCTATGAATAGTAGCAAGAGCTCGATATTCATGATCAACTTTACTTCTCCTTGTTACAATCCTTTTACGCCCTTTTAGTAACTGTATATATACTTGCTAATTATTATAGACTAAACTTTGGAAGAAATGTTCCAATGGTATTATGAATTATTATATCTAATTGTAGACTAACCATTCACGAGAACAAATTGTCATTTGATCCTACACATAGTAGTATGGTCTCGTTATCCATGATCAAATTATCATTTCTATGTTTCAATCTTTTATATATATATATATATATATATATATATATATATATATATATATATATATATATATATATATTAATTACAGGAACATGTTTTTCATTTTATTTCTTAGGTTCAAGGATTCAATGATGCACATTTCATGAGCATCTCTCGTCGACGACCATGGTTCTATTTAATGGGATCACCATCCTGCAACTTGCATGTTCAACCAGGTTTGTCAATTCCATCTTCTTCAACAAATTTCCTCAATTTTTAAGTTTCTCAAATTTAATTTGGAAAGCCCATTAATTTTCTTCAAAATCCCATCAACAATTAAAGACCGAATTACCTTATTTTGAATCTATTTACATGAATTCCTTGTTTACTAATGATGATCGATAACTCTATATTTTCTTATGTAAGTTAATATCAGTATCACTAGGTTTAATTTGGGTGAAACTGGTGTTTAGATATAGGGGACTTGTGAAAGTTTAACCTCCACCCACCAGGTTTTCGACATAATGACAACACATATTATAACACTTAAAATCAATAATTCTCGGCATTTTGATACCTTTTTGGTAAATATCTTGATGTGATATTGGCTTCTGATTTAGTGCCTTATTTAGTCATTTAACCAAACCTTTTGCAGAAGATGATGTCATTGTCTGGCTTTATGTTTTGTAAGTACGTAATTTTATTTCTCTTCCACTTAGTATTGAATACTAAAAAAGTCTTAGATTATGATTATCTACATTCAAGCTTTTGAATCTTTTATTATTAAATAGCATAAAGGTGTCATCAATGCTTCAATGTGGTTGATGTGCTTTCTTGGAATGTATGCCTAAGAGATAGTGTCAAAGAAAAGACTACATTATGGAGGATTTGATGGCTTCCGTTCCCATGTGGTCCCTAAATCTCCCAGTTCTATAAGGGTGAGAATATCGTGAAATGTCTTTAAATAAAATGTCCCCCTGATTCATGAAAGATTCTATTGACATTATCCTTGTTTTTTAGAGGAATTTACATAAGAAACCATTAGCAAGCAAGCATTGAAATTTGTGCCTTCGAGTTATTAGCCACTATAGCTGGCAAGTTATTGCAGGAGAGATAATGTTATGTTCTAGCACTAATTCAAAACAAAAGGACATATTAACATTCATAAAGACAATGTCAAGCAGGAACCACATGAAGTTAAACTCAACCTACAAGATTAGAGGATCTTGATCAAGGATGTTGTGATGAAAGTGAGTTTGTTCCTGAACCCTCTAATCTAGATTTACAACTAAAAATCCCATTGAATGATTCACTACACTCTGATAAGGATTTTGGATTAGAACATGCTTCTATAGTTACCACTTCATATTTCTTTTAAGAACTTGGCATTGATGTGAAGTTGGAAGTCTCAGAAAGCAGGAATATAGTTATTGATACTCCTAGCAAATCAAAGGGAGGGTCTCAAGTTCATGGGGACTTATGTGATGTTAATATAGGGTTTGTGTGATTAAATTATCAGGTCTCTGGATAGTCCAATTACCACTTCAGATTTCTTTAACATGTTGATTCTTCATTTGGTTCATATGATTCTTTTGTACATTCTAATTCATATGTAACTGGATGCAGTTTGTAATCTTCTTAATCAAAATGATGTATGTCAACTCTTTTTTGTTGTTTCCTTTTAATTATTGTTTCATTTCTATTACTTTACAAGTTTTTTTTTGAAATGACGTTATATATTTCATTTTCTAAAAATGAATTTCACAAAAAAGTGATTTCTCATATTCTATTGTGGAAATGAGTCATCATTCATTTAGTGCGACTAACATTTGTCCAAGATTTCGAGTATGCCTACAATTATAGCAGTCAACATTATTAGGCAAATGATCGGACATATTGGTCAATTGTGGTGAAAGAGGGTATAAAAATGAAAGTAAGATGCTAACAAAGGATAAAAACGAAAGTATGACGCTATTATGGGTTAAAAGTGAAAGTTAGATACTATAAATGGTTAATAATGAAAGTTGGATGCTATTATTGGTTAAAATTGAGAGTTGGATGTTGCTGCCGGTTGAAAATGACAAGTAAATTCCTACATCACTTAAAATTGCTAATTTTAGTTAAAAATGATAATATAGTGCTATTCTAGATAAAAACTGAAACGTGGGTTGCTATTTCTGCTCATAAATCTGAGTAAGTTATGTCGCAAATGACAAATACGATCGTACATCTATTAAAAGTTTAAGTACATTACTCATTTTGATATAAAAAAGGATAAGTATATTTCTATACAACAACCCAAACTTTTTCTGGAGTTTCTATATTTCTTTCAATTCTTCAAGTATTCCCACCAAATCTCCAACAAAGAAACCCTAAGCATTCTTCCTGCAACTTTTCAATCTTTCCCCCGACCATTACCATGAACTCTTGAACCGATGTCAATGGGATAAAAAACTATAATGGCACACCCAAAAAGGTTACAATTTCACATGTAAATGTAGTTAAAGAAACTAATAAAAAAATATTTAAAAATTAGTACCTTCCATTAATAAAGCAGCATGTACCATAAAATTATTCAATCTTTCAGCTTCCTTACATTGTTCATCATTTGCTCGATCAAATAACATCATTGTGTGAAAAATACTATCTCCAAAATGAGCAATCACTATGTTGTTAACAAATTTGTATAGTGAAAACAATAAATATTTTGAATGAATTCGGTCCAAAACCTAATAAATAAAACACATATATATATATATATTTATGGACCAAAGATGTCACGTTACATACTACAACAGTGATGAAGCATCTGGAACTTGTTTATATTTTGAAATTATTTCAGCAAGATGTGATAAGGGAACACATACATCCTGAAAATAAAATATAAAAAAAGGAGATAGATATACTTTGACTTTTTTGTGCTCAACCATCATTCATTTCAAATTCAAAAGATACAAGGTACATTGATTAACTGTTGCCATTGCTTCAAAACCAGGTGCCATGGAAAAGTAGGCATAAAAAGCTTCTTTCTTTATCTAGAAAGACTAGGGGGCCAAATAAAAAAATTTTAAGATCCTAAAAAAATCATCAAAAAAGATTAAAGTGGTAAACTAACCTTCTAAAGTTCCTTTTTAGCTTGTGGGTCTTCTACGAAAACAAAGTCGGGCCTACGATAAATTCAAACATCAAAGTTGTAAATTCAGGCAAGACTTTTCCATTAGCAACATACTTCGAGCTTCTGAACATATTTGGACACCTTCCTCAAAGGTCTCAACTTGGCTTGAGAGAATTCAAGAGCTTCTGTGCTGCCACACAATATGTAAATTAAATAAAAAAATATGCAAATCTTTATATAAATTTATTGATAGAACTTTTCTCATCATTTTTTTATCATATAAGTTCGAGAAAGTGAAGACTCAATAGATCAAAAACATGTCTTTATTGTTTTCAAGTAGGTCAGGTGATACTTGTTATGTTAAAGCAATAGCATCCAATGCATTGCCTTCTAATGTAGAGTGTAAAGTTCCTAAAATTATATATTAAGAGTACATAATAAGGGTATTCAATGTCCAAAAAGGGTAATGTAGAGTGTAAAGTTCCTAAAATTTTACATTAAGAGTACATAATAAGGGTATCCAATGTCCAAAAAGGGTATAAAATCGGGTCAAAATAACTTATTAGTCCTGGTCTTGTGATCTGATGCCCAATGATAATCGAACACCTAGTGGATATTATTAGGACACATCACTAATAATGCATGTGCTGCTTATATGCATGGCCTTGTGATATGATGCCCAATGTTCAGGGTATCTTGAAGAAAAAACTATATTGTTTAACTTATGCAAATTTGATCTCACTCATAAAGAAAATAAAAAAAATGTGAATAAAGGGGTAAGGTAGTCATTTATATTC
Source organism: Lactuca virosa (assembly GCF_052849685.1). Classification (NCBI taxonomy): domain Eukaryota; kingdom Viridiplantae; phylum Streptophyta; class Magnoliopsida; order Asterales; family Asteraceae; genus Lactuca; species Lactuca virosa. Next base: position 301,974,774 of record NC_136433.1, on the reverse strand, counting down.
CTCCAAACAGTTAATTAAGTAAAAAGGATGGTCTTTATAGTAAAATACTTCTACTTTCCTTAACAGGTTATGTTTGTAAAACTCTATGCTTGATAATACCCATTCTCGATAACAACCTATGCATTTATGTTATATTGACACAAAAGTTCACTAAGGAATTTAATCAAACACCTGGTGTACATTCGCATAAACATTTCTATAAAATAAGATGAATATACAGAAAACACCCTAGAAATAAACCTGCTATCGATCAAACATCTTAATCTAATGAAATTAGTAAAAACAAAAGTTAGAATCATTATAATTAAATTCCAACTGATGTGTAAAAAGTACCAATTGAAAAAGATAAAATCGAAAAACGACCTCAATTTGTCACGTGATTAACCTGAAAAAATTAAGAAAGACAAGATGATTAAAAAACCTCGAATGGAAATAAGATAAATTTCTTTGTGATTGAATATGTTGGAAAGAATCGAAGGACTCACAACTATGTATAAATGTAATAGTAGTGGAAGAGAGCTTTATCGCCATCGAATCTTTCTTCTGAGGTCTCTTAGTTGATAGATGCGATATCAGTGAATCCGTCTTCTGGGTTCCCGATAGATGTGATAAGGAACGAGGAAGAAAATCAGGCATGTGTTAACTTACAACGACGTAGGATAGTTAATTTGGATATGTAAACCTATATACCTTTTACGGTATATTCACTTTTCCACATAGACACTAACACTCATTTCTTGATAATATTTAATTACTGCTTGTTCACTGGCTTGAGAAATCTTCATTTTATCCCACCATTTTGAGCGAAATTGTCGATTAAGCCAGGGAGGAGAGGAATCCTTTGCTTCTTGATAATGAAAAGTCCAAGACATTATCCATGGAACTCTGAATATCATAGTGAATTGTAGCATATATTCAAATTCTGGAATTTGTTGAATAAACAATTCCTTAAATTTGAGATATTCATCGTAAATTTCTTTTGGTAAACAATTTGGAAGAATTCCCATATATTTGTACCAATTGATAAACCATCTTGAAGTTCAAATCAAAGAAGATAAACCATGAGTGTGAATAATTCCGAATAAAGAACGCCTTAGTCCAGGCATCTTGATAATCATAGTAAGAAAATCTGGGATAAGCAGGATAACTTATAAGAGGTTTTTCAGAATGAAGGTTTGGAACCCAACTTTCTGGAGAAATGATTTTGATGATGTGAGCTTTGCTAAAATCAATGTTTCCTTCTTTTGAATTAGAACGATGAACAAAATTGACCGAACCAGATTCTTGCAAAATAGCTTGATAATATTCTCGAGTTTTATATGAATCAACATAAAAGGTTTTCCCTTAACCAAAAAGATGATTTGTGAGAATATGAAAACCTTGATGTAACTTATGGATTTGAAAATCTTCAAGAATTTGAACTCTTAAGAAATTTGGATTAAGAACATAAGGAGTTTTTGTAGAAGGGCTAGGAGTCACAGAATTTTGAGTTTGAGGAGTAAAAGGTCTTACAAAAGGGCTTATCGTGTTTGTTGAAGTAACTTTTGGAGTAACAAGTTTTGACTGAAGGATATTAGAATAAAGTTGTGAATTCTTAGAAGTAGGAGTTAAAGGAGAAAAACGATTTTGATTTTGAAATGGAACAAGCTTTTGATAGACGGGCTTCTTGTCATCATGTTTGGAAGAGGACGATGAACTCATTTTCCCTGCAAAAATTCTCGAGAAAGAAAGTCAGGAAGCGAATTATTTTCGCCTTTTATGAATTCTATTTCGAAATCAAAGTTACCTAAAAGGGCTTGCCATCGAGCAAAAATTTGTTTGGAAATAATATTTTTCACATCTTTTTCTAAAATAGTTTTTGCAGATTGACAATCTATTCTTAATAAAAAACTTTTCATAAATAAATCATCTTCAAATTTTTTAATACATAAAACAATGCTTAAAATTTCTTTTTTGACAGTTGAATAATTTTTTTGTGTATCATTCCATGCACCAGAGTAATATCGAACCAATTGTTCTTCTTTTGAATTAACAAATTTTTGTTTTAGAATTCCTCCGAATCCAATATCACTAGCATCGGTTTCAACTATGATATTGGCATTGGGATGAGGTAAATTTAAACATGGCAAAGTAGGAACCTTTTGTTTTATATATTTAATTATATCTGTATGTTTTTGAGTCCATGGTTCAGGATTATCTTTTAATCTGTTATAAAGTGGTTTACATATAATCCCTAAATCTTTGAAAAAATCATGGATATAATTTAAGCATCCTAAAAATCTTTGAAGTTGCTTTTTATCCTTAATTTCATCAGGAAATTTAGTAGAAAACTGCAAACTTCTTGTAATAGGTCTAATAGTGTTTTTGACAATATCATGCCCTAAAAAACGAATTTCATCTTTAAATAAATGCATTTTTGCTGCAGAGACAGCTAAACCATTTTGATAAATTAAATCATAAAATTGATTTAAATGTTTTAAATGTTGATCAATTGATTTTGAAAAAATTAGGACATCGTCAATATAAGCAATAGCAAAACTACTTATAGGAATTATGATATCATTCATAATATTTTGGAATTCAGAAGGGGTATTTTTTAATCCAAAAGGCATTACATTCCATTCAAAATGCTCGAAGGGAACATTAAAACCAGTTTTGTATTTATCTTCCTCATGAAGTTGTATTTGCCAAAATCCTGATTTCATATCAAACTTTGAAAATATATTTGAATCATAAAGTTTTTTTTAGCAAATCTCGTTTATTAGGAATAGGATAACGAATCCATTCTAAAACTTTGTTAAAAGGTTTATAATTGATAACTAGTCTTGGTGATCCTCTTTCTAATTCTGCGGCATTCATAACATAAAATGTTGAACAAGACCATGGTGATTTAGAAGGTCTTATAAGTTTTTTATTTATTAAATCTTGAATTTCATTTTTACAATGACTTTCTAGTTCACTATTCATGTGAATGGCTCTAGATTTTGAAGGAATATCCTTTTCATCAAAAAATTTTATATACGGTAATTTTACAATATGTTGTTTTCTATTCCAAAAGGCATTAGGAATATTAGAACAGACATTTTTTTCAAATTTTAATTTTAAACCTATTATTTTATTTTGAATATTATTGTCATTTAATTGATTAGTTATTCGAACATTATTTATTTCGTTAATAAGATATTTAGCTTGTTGTGTTTTATAATTAAGGACATTAATTGTTGAATATAGAGGAGGTTCACAAAATTTAAATATAATTTCTTTTCCAAAAACATTGGTTCTTATACCATCATCATGAACCATAAAAGGATATAGTTTTGTAATAAAAGGTGTTCCTAGAATTAAAGGAGAAGATAGATCTTTTACTAAAATTAGGTGAGTTTTATAACAGTAATCTTGGTTATTACAAATATGAAGGAAACTTTATAATTTACAATTAATTTTGTACCTCCGGCACCAGTAAGTCTAGATGCAGTTTTTTCATAGAATTGTGTAGGAAAAATTCCTTCTTGAATACAATTCATATCAGCACCACTATCAATTAAAGCAGTTAGGTTGATTTTAAAATTATTCTTGACTAAAGTAATTTGAGTGTTCCATTTTTGAGAAACTTGATTATTTATAATTTTTCCAATAGTTACATTTTCAATTTTATTTTCTTCTTCTTTATTAATTTCTATATTTTGGTTTTTAAAAATAGAAGGTTTTTCTTTTTCTAAAATTAAAATTTTATTTTTTATTTCTTTTATCTCTTGTTTTACTATTTTTAATTCTTCTTGAATTTCTTGCATAGAGATTGGCTTTGCTTCAGTAAATCTTTCATATATATTTTTTAAATTAAAATTTTCATTATTATCAGGAGTTATGTTATTAGTTTTATTAAGCATCTGCTTTATTAATAATTCTTGGATATTTTTATCTTTTATAGAATCAAGAGAGTTTAAAAGATCTTTATCATCTTGTGAAAGAACGTTAATAGAACTACTAGTAATTACATTGATTAAATTTTTACAATGACATTTACCAATACATTCGCAAACATCAGAATCTTCTGAGCTTGACGTAGTATTTTCGAGAATATTTAAATCATTTGTTTGAAAATCAGAAATACTTTCATCGGAATCTGAATCAGTATTTAAAATGATCTTTCTTATTTGTTCTTTTAAATCATCAGAAACATTTAACTCATTTATTTTTGTCTTAGCATAACAATTATTAGTTGTATGACCATTACGCCCACATTTATGACAAATAATAATATCTTTTGATTTTCTCTTAGATTTTTTATAATTTGGTTTATAAGGTTTTTTTAGATTTTGACGCATAATCTTGGCCTTTTTTATAATTTTCTGGAATATTATAATTCTTTTTTCTAAAATATTTTGAAGGTCTTTTCTTATATACTTTAGATTTTGAAGTAGACGGACCATTCAAGGGCTGATAACCATATTGTTGGCAAAAATTTCCCAATTCATTTTTACTGTTAATTCTATCTTTTTTGAGCTTTTCTTTAAACCTAAGATCAGCACAAACTGCTAATCCTTCTTTATTAATGTAGTTTATTAGATCTCCATAAGTTAAATTTTGATAAGGGATGGTATTATTAAAATTTTCTCTTAATTTTTGTCTAACTCTTTCTACAAAGAGTTCTGGAAGGCCAGCTATAAAACGTTCTTTCCAATAAGACTCTTTACAATCAGGTCTTGAAAAAACTTTAACAAGATAATTATCTTTATACCATCTAAAATCAGTAAGTTTTCTGTAATGTAAATTCATTAAAATTTCTGAAGTTTTTTCTTGAAAAGTAGTAGGATCTCCTACAAAGTTTTTGATAATAGCAAAAATTAAAGTGTTAACCATATCATCTTCAAATGTTTGTATTTGTTGATTATTTTCCTGTTTTATAATAGTTTTCTTAGCAGATAAAATATAATCTTTTTCTTCTTGTGAAATATAGAAATCCCACCATCCTTTGAGACTACCAGTAAAACCGGAAGTAATAATATTAACAATTTGAAGTTGAGTATTATTATGAGCTTTATAAGCATTAGCAGCCATAGTCATTTCTTGTACAATATTCATAATTTGATGTTCAGAATGGCCATCAACATTCCATTCATAAACAGAATTACCATCATATTGAGAACGATCAAATTGAAAAGTCCGTTCTTCTAGTTGAACATCTGGAAGAGAGGGCCTATTCCAATAATTTCTTATGGTTGGCTTTGGATTCTTTCCGAAAGAGCTTCGCTTTGATTGATGAATTTTATTAAGATTTGAAAAATCATTAGTGAGTTGACTAATATCATCATTTGAATTATCAAATTGTTGAGCAAGGGTTTCAAAATTTGTTTCACTATTAATATCACTATTTTCAGCTTCATCATTTGTAAGGGTATTAATACTGTTAGTGTTTGAGATATGGAGTTTTGAAAGTCTTTTTTCTAATTCGTTAATTAAATCCGTATTTCCTAGATTAAAATTACCATCGATTTGACAAAGAACAAAACTTATATTGCTAGTGCTTGCCATATCTTGCTTATTATCATTCTTGTCTTTGAAAATTTTTTCTTCAATTTTAACTAAATGCTCGGTAATACTAAATAAGGTTTCGTTTGCATAATTATTTTGATAAATGATTTTTTGAAGACCCTTTTCTGTAGTTAATTGATTTGGGGCTTGAACTAAAGGAGTCGCAATAAACATATCGTTAATAATAATTTCTCCTTTTGGTGGAAAATTAGCAATAATTTCTTTATTAGAAATAATATCTTTATATTTTTTTCTCTAAAATGGGAGTGACAGAATTATTTTTAAATGGGTAATTTATTTTATGTTTAGGGGCATAAATTAACTCAAACCATTGAAAAAAAGGAGAATGAATTTTGTTTGATAAAACATAATCTTCCCAAAGGCCTAAATAGAGAAATCTTAAGTAGTATGAAAAATTTTCTTCGTGCCAAGCTCTTTTTTTATTATTGTAATCTTTGAAATACTCAATATTTTTTAAGTAATCAAAGTCAACTTGATATTCTAAATTTGAGAAATTCATTTTAACAGGTTGTTTTTGTTAGGATTGAAGAAATATGTTTTATTGATTCTAAATTTTGACTTCGTGATTTTTCGTATTTTTTTATTCCTATTGTTAGCCTAGAAATTTTTTCTATTTGTTTATTATATTCATTAGTATATGGAAGTATTTTGTATAAATTATAATCTTCATGAATTCTAGTTTCTTCTAAACGTTGAATGGTTTTGCATATATTAGAATTTATCTTCCAATGTCTTTTTAACATATTAGCCCAAAACTTATTATTTTTTGAACAATTAATTTGTACTTTAGAACTCATATTTGTTGTTTAAAATTTTGGAGTTCATCAATAAAATCTGATTTAGTAGGACTAGGAAAACTATTTTCACTATTTTGGTCATCTTGATATAATGGTTTGGGAATAGAATTAGTATAGTCAACAGTTTTTAGTTTTAAAGATCTTGACTTTGATAACGGAGATTTTGAAGAACTTGTTTCTGGGATAAAAGAAGTCGATAATCTGGATGATGAAATTTTTAAGGAAGAAAAATTTATATCTACTGAACCATCATTATATTTTATAATATTTGAGATTTGTTTTGAAGAGTCTAGAGGTTTTGGATCGATAACATTTTGTAAATTCCAGTTACATGATTGTATCAGACCATTTTAACCTTTTTGGTGTGTGAACTTTGGTATGGTTAGTATTTGCTTCAAAAATAATTGTTTCATTTTTAGGACTCGATAAACGTGTTTTCGGTTCAAGTGTAGTTGTCATGGTTTTGTAACAAACACGATAAATTATTGCTAAAGGCTTCGTATCATCTTTATATTCTAAATTTTTTGTTTCTACAGTCAACACTAAAGTATCTAAAATATTTTTATCAAATAACCCTACAGAAAAATTTGGATAACAATTGAAATAAATAGGTCCGTTAGCAATATTTGTTTCAGCCATAGCTAAAATAGAATTTTGAAAATCTTTATGTCTCTTGTCTCTTAAAATAAGGAGAACAGGGGAATCTATTCCAAGTCTGAATAAAGGCTTGATAGCAATTTGGACTAAACCAACATGTAAAAATTTATATTTCATTCTATGTTCTAGAATAGATCGTGATGATAATAAATGTAAATTTTGTTGGTTTTGACCAATAGACAAAGTTTGTTCTGTCATTTTAATAGAATAACCTTGAAAATAGTCAAAAGTTCATATTCTATATATTGTATTAACATTAGTTTTAGGTATTGTCCAATCATTCAAACTTTGTTCTATGCCATTAACGGTTTCTTCAATAGAATTTATTTGATTATCATAATCTTGTTCATTGTCGATATTTTTACCAGGAATATATTTTTTGGATAGTATGCGTGAAAATTTACTCATATTCAATTAATTTTGCTTTAAAATTCTATAAGAAAACTTACTTGTTTTAATAACGATGAACAGAGGCGAATCGTCTCGACGATGATTGTGGTCCGGCACCGCGACTTACGTCCTTATCTGCGCGTTTTACGCTGATCCAACCAATCACTGGTCTTGTCTCTGAATCATACTTATTAAAACTTGTAAATTTCTTAGAGAATATTAAACCCAAATTAAATAAATATGAAATAAATATATCATGCATAACCACCCCAAAAACTTTTCTTGGCTCTGATACCATTTCTTATAAGATTTCATATAAGACATAAATGATAATTTAAAATATAAATAGTTTTGCTTTTAGATAACGTCATTTCATTCATAAGCATTTATAAGACATAAATGATAATTTAAAATACAAATAGTTTTGCTTTTAGATAATGTATTTGCTTGTAACGAATTTTAATACTAGCTCTTATGAATTGTCTAACATCATGAATATGATTATTGTTTAAAATCGTACCTAGATTATTCGGTTTGTAAGAATCCTTGAGATTTTGCTCAGAATTATTTATAGATTCTTGAATTTGTTGTATTTTTAAAAGAATATCTCTATTAGGAATACAATTCATCAAGATTTTGTTAGACATAATTAAATAAAAGTTGGATCGGGTGAGAATTAAAAAATTGGTGAGGACCGTGAAGACAATTTTTTGCCTTACGATTGAAAAAAAAAAGTGGATAAGATTTAATTTTATATATCCTTAAAATCTCGCGATATGATATGACATTTTGGTAATTATTTACGAAATTTTGACAGTTTACGGTGAACGTTAAATGTTTGGAGGGTTAAAATAGAAAAGAAAACGGGAAAAAGAAAAAAAAATCGAAATTTCTCCATGCCCAAGCACCCTCCCCCATTCACACGCCACTTGTCAACCCCTTATTGGCTGAGCTTTTTTTTTCCACTCACTTCGTTTTTTTGCCACAACTTTTTTTTTCTTTGAAAAAACTAAAGTTCCTAAAATTTATTTCGCTACAAAATGATCATAATCATGAAAATTTTAAAAAAAAATTATTTTTAGTTTTTGATTTTTATAAAAAAAACCTAGGAAAAAAATTCTCCAAAAATCATGAAGATTTAAGGGATTCTTCTACTAATTATACTAGTGACTTTGTAAAAATAATTTTTTTAAAAATAAGTTTTTGAAATGTTTATTTCTAATTTTAAAAAGTATTAGTTTTTAAAAAAATATATATTGAACAAAATATGCTCCAAAATGTGATGATTCAAAATATTTATGATTCAAAAAAAAACTTTTGATTCAACTTTATGATCCTTAATTTTTTATGATCTAAAAATATTTAAACTCAACTTTTTGAGTAAATTACACGAATGGTCCCTATGGTTTAGGGTAATTTGCGCGTTTGGTCCCTAACTTGTTTTTTTAACTCGGAAGGTCCCTACTGTTTGTTTTTCTAACACACCCCAACCCCAGCCCCAACCCCAGCCCCAACCCCCCTCACCTTACCTTACCTATCTCACCATTTTTTCCTATTTAAATAATAGTCTTGTTAGGTAAGACAGGGACCAACTGCGTAACAAAAACAAACAGTAAGGACCAAGTGCGTAACAAAAACAAACAGTAGGGACTTTCCGAGTTAAAAAAATAAGTTAGGGACCAAACGCGCAAATTACCCTAAACCATAGGGACCATTCGTGTAATTTACTCCAACTTTTTTATAATCCTTAATTATATCTTTTATGATTTAAAATTAGATGATTCAAAATATATACCATGATACATACATTTTTTTTAACAAAAACATTATTTAATTGAATATACTATTGATCCAAAATCATATGATTCAAAAATGATTCATTCAAAATACTATGATCCAAAACATTTTGATTCAAAATTTTATGATCCAAAAATAATATGATTCAAAATTAGTATGAACTTAATATATTATGATCCTTAATATTCTTCTTATTTAAAATTTTATGATTGTTAAACATTAAAAATTCAAACCGATATTTAGTTTAAAAAATAAAAAAAATAATAAAACAAAAATAAACAAAAACACTAGTATCTTCAAGTATGTAATAATGACATTAAAAAAAGAAAAAAAATTTGATAAAAAAATATAAAAAAAAACGAAAAACCGAGTATATATCTGATAAAAAAATTTAATTAAAAAAAATAACAAAAAAAGGAAAAAATAATGAAACCTACTTAAACGACTTTCCATGGACATTCGTCGCACATGATTAAATCATCGAGTCTGTATTAATTCTCATGGACGTGTGTCGCATGCGAACGCACAACGTCAAGTATTGAGTTTGACATTTGTGCCCTTGAAGAAATGGGTGGTAGAGAAATGTCGTCGTAATCCTCATTATTTTTTGAGTCAACCGAACTATATATATATATATATATATATATATATATATATATATATATATATATATATATATATATATATATATATATATATATATATATATATATATATAGAGAGAGAGAGAGAGAGAGAGAGAGAGAGGATCAAATGAGAACACCTAAAAGGTTGAGAACGCGAGAACAGTTTTAGACCAATCATTACATAAGGGCGTAAAAGGAATTTTACAATGTAATTAAATATAGATAATTAATTAATTCCTACAATCATGGGATGTTATTTAATTAATTGATTTTTTTACCTAAATACTAGAAATAAATTCAATCTATTTTAATCAATCAGATTTTAAAAAAAACGCTTTTACCATGATTAAAAAATGTTTTTTTTATTTTTTTACCAGTATATCAAAAATATTGATGAATTAATCATTTCAACCAAATATGTATAATCATACAAAAATAAAAACATATTTGTAGTCATATATGAATCCGTTGTAATCGTCAATGAATAGAAGATTAAGTTATAATAATAAACGAATATAACACAATTTATAGAGAAAAATTACAATACAACTATAATCATAAATAAATAAAACATATTGGATACTTATATCTAGATTACACATCTATTCATAAATAACAACACAAAAGGTTACAATGTAATACATATCATATATGAATAAGACGAGATCTTTTCTACTTTTTATTGTTTGGTTGTAAATTAGCGCTCCAAAATTCCGTTTGTAGAAACATCTCGATTTCCTCTACACACTATCAAATAAAGAAATAAATACAATTAACAATCAACCAAATGAAAAAGATTTAGAAAAACACATATGACGTCAAATTATATATGAAGAGACATGAACAAAATATAAAATACATATGAAATCCTATAATTGTAATTATATTCATAAACGAATATATATCATTAATCACGAATGAATACACTTATAATCATAATGAATACCAATCTAATCAGAAATAATTACCATAGCTGTCGATCCCATGAGGTGCATGACAAAACTCATTGCTGACTTAGAGAGTGTCGCAAAAGAGATCAGAGGAATCAGAAGAATAACTCAACTAGTCATCAAAAAAAAGCCTCAAGTCAAATTTAACCCTGAAGTAAAAAAAAAGATCACACATGAATATAAGAAAAGAGTTGTTGTCATCTCGGTTTCAGTCCTCAATTCATCCCTTTTCTCATTCCTTTTTGTCAAGTATTACTACACCAAAAGCACCCTTTTAATGCTTAATTTGATGCTGAAATCAAAGACTAAGAACAACTACAAAAACATTACCTTTCTAGTCATTGTTAGTTACTGAATTTCGAGTAAATCAAGACCCAAGAAATCTACATTGAACCCGCTTTTTGCTGCTGAAATTGAGGAACTGATTTTTGCTCCTTTCTCATTCTTCTTCTTCGTTCCCTGCCAAGAATAACCACCAGGATGGGGTTGTGTTTTCGGAGAAATCAAAAGAGGTAGCAGCCTCTTGGCTTTTTCCCCTCACCTCGGACTAGCCTCCTCCTTTCCCTTCGTATTGAACTCCCGGAGCAGAAGCGAAGCAGTTGGGAAGCTGCTTGAGCATCCCCTCACTACCCCCTCTGAAATCGACAATAGCTTTGTTGCTTCCATCCTTCTCCTTTCTTTAATCGAACCGAGAACCGATGGTCTTTTTTCCCCTCCTCTTTGCGATCAATCTGCCACCACCGAGCCCTCCTTCTTTCCCTTTCTTCTTCTTCATTTGCTGCTAAGAATAACCACCAAGAGGGTCTGATTTAGACGAAGTGGTTAAGACCGATGTATAGATGAGGGAGGCGTGCCCTAGGTATAGAGAGAAAGATGAAGTCGAAAATGGAGGAGTGAATGATGAAGTCGTAGGTTTATACAGAGAAAGATTGAGAGATTTTAGGAGTTGTTTAAAATAAGGGAATGATTAATTACCATGATACTCTTTTCTTATTTTTAATTCAAATTAATTGAATTTAAACATTTTAATAATAACAAAATTTCTAATTAATTATAGCCTTAGATCTAAGATAATAGATGGATGAGATCTGTTCTCGCGTTCTCAACCTTTTAGGTGTTCTCATTTGATCCTACTCCTATATATATATATATATATATATATATATATATATATATATATATATATATATATATATATATATATATATATATATATAATATTTCAAATTTTTATGATTGTACTCATTTTGTAGAGAATTAAGTTTTAAGAACTTTGGTTTTTTCAGATTTCTTTTTCACTAAATGATAGTTTGACATGTGGTAAACAGAGAAAAGAGGATATATATATATATATATATATATATATATATATATATATATATATATATATATATATCCTGTAAGTAGGAAATTTTTGATAGGAAGGTAAGACGTTTTTAATCTGCTAGTTTTTCTACCGAAGCAAAAAAAATGAATCATTGAATGAATAAAAAATAATATGATTCACAAAAAAAAATCCGGAAAAAAAATGATAGGTCATAATATAGTGGTTTGGGCTAGGCATCCATCTTGTATAGGTCTTGGTAGGGTCTTGGGGTTTGTTATGGTGGTTGTAACCTTTGTATGGCTGTGTAGGGCCGGACATGTGTGTATGGCCGTACACCTTGTGTACGGCCGTACACGCGTGTGCGGCTGTACTCTCGTGTACTGTTGAGAGTGCTATAAATAGTAGTTGTCTGTGTCAGTCTTAGGGTGACATATGTGTGTGTTTCCAAGGTGTACCTGGCGTTTTTGCGATATTAACGTGTGCATGCTTGGTTTAATCTTTACTCTACTTCATTCTTATTCTGATTGATTGCTATCTGTTTGATCACTGATTTGGATCATTGAAATCGGGACTTACAATTGGTATCAGAGCCAAATCAGTGTCAATTTGGATCCTCGTGAGTGTACGGCCAGAGAAACTTCACAATTTTTGAAGATAATTCGAAATTGCTTATAGAGTATCTGTTTCTGAACAACATTTAAGGCTTTGGATTGAAAATCAAGTGTACGGTTGAGCTCGGTTGAAGATGTACGGTTGAAGGTTGAAGGTGTACGGTTGAAGGTGTACGGTTGTAAGTGTGCAGTTGAGTGTACGGTTGGGAGTGTACAGCTGCAGTGTACGGTTGGAAGTATACGGTTGAAGAGTGTACGGTTGGGAGTGTACCGTCGTAAACTCCTTAACTGCTTGAACTTCTTAATTTTAAGCGTTTTTCTTGTTAAGATTTCGATCTGTTCATTTCTAAAAAAATGGACTTACAAAACTCGGCAACTCATCATGAACTTGACTTAGTAATGGGTACAACCACTCGCATTCCACGTTTATTGTCTGCTGAAGGTTTTCCTGAATGGAAATACCGTATGGAAAAATATATGAAAATGAAGGACTTCAAGATTTGGAGATGCATCTTAAAAGGACTTGTCAATCTCACTACAACACTTCCAAATGGCTCAATTGTTGAAAAGGATATTAAGGATTATACTGATGAGGAATTTGAGAAGGTTGAACAGTAAGAAAGGGCACTTGCTACTCTCACCATGGCCTTGTCTCCGGAAATTGCTCAGGATTTTCGAGAGTACACTTCTACTAAAGCCTTATGGGAAGCTCTAATTGAAGTTTATGAAGGGAATGGAGATATGAAACAGAGCCGTCAAGACATGCTAAGGCAGAAGTTCAACATGTTCAATTACGTCTTGGGAGAATCTCTTGAAACTCAATTGCAGAGGTTCATCACTCTTACTACTGAGATGAGCTCTGCAGGTATCCTGGTTACTAGATCTGAAATCAACAAAAAGTTGCTAAATTTCTTGCCAAAATCATGGGACATGAATGTGTCCGTGATTAAAAAAACTAAAGATCTGAATCGTTTGAGCCTAGCCGAGACAATGGCAATTATCAAGGCTTGTGATATGGATGACAAGCAGAGAGAAATCAATCATGTCAATTCATATTCAACTGCTAATCTCGGAATTCAATCCAAAAATTCTTTTTCATCCTTCGCCACTCCTCAAGTTCAGCCCTTTATTGCTCCCCAACCTTCAACATATGTCAATCCAACCATGCAAAACGTTCAATCTCCAGTTTCTTATCCACAAGTTGCTTCATCCTCAAAGGAACTTACTCAAGTTTCGACTTCCAAAGAAAATGATGAGAAACTAGCTCTTGCTATTGGTCTTGTTAACTGCTACAATGCTGCAGGTGAATTGCCTCCTCAACTATCTTTTGCCGACTTGGACCAAATTCATCCTGAAGATGTTGAGGAGATGGATATTACTTGGCAAATTGCCATGGCAGTGTTCAGAGCCAAACAGTTCTCCAAAAAGACGGGCAAGAATAATTGGGGAATGAATGCTGAGAAGAAGGTTGGATTCAACAAAGGCAAACTTCGCTGCTTCAATTGCCATGAACCAGGTCATTTCGCCAGAGATTGTCCAAAGGCTGACAGAAGGGAAAACAATGAAAGAACTATGGTGCCAGTAAATAGCAGCAGAGGAGGTACCACCAACAACCAGACTGCGAATCTAGCTGTGGTGGCTCAGTCATTTGACCGGGAGTATCAAATTCAGGTCCTGAACATCTCAGGACCTGAAAATGCTCATCTCGCCCAGATCAATGATGTTGCTGAAGAAGAAGTTGAAATAGACCCAGAAGCAGAAATGATGGAATTGCAGTTTGCATTCATGGCTCAAACAACGCCAGATTCTACAAAGCCGGAGGTCAGTGAAATCACTTGCTCTCAATCTTGCATCGAAACAATTAATTTTTTGCGTACACAGGTCGATTCAATGCGTAGAGAGATAGAAGAATTAAAATATGACGGATATCAACTTAGGAAAGGCCAGAAACCCTTAAAAGATCAATTAGAGGCCAAGACAAAAGACTATAAAAAACTACAAGCATAGTACAGTGATAAATGTGTCCATTATAAATATCTTAAGAAAGATTTTGACATTGTAACTGCTGAACTTGACACATTGAGAACTCGTTTTGCAAATGCCGATTTTAATTTCAAAAAATTCGATGTGTCAAGTGACAGAGTTTCTAAAATAATTGAACTTTAAATGAAGTAGAGTAAAGATTAAACCAAGCATGCACACGTTAATATCGCAAAAACGTCAGGTATACCTTGGAAACACACACATACGTCACCTAAAGACTGACATAGACACCTACTATTTATAGCACTCCCAGCAGTACATGAGAGTACAGCCGCACACGCGTGTACGACTGTACACAGGGTGTACGGCCGTACACACATGTCCGGCCGTACACAGCCATACAAAGGTTACAACCACCATAACAAACCCCAAGACCCTACCAGGACCTATACAAGATGGATGCCTAGCCCAAACCACTATATTATGACCTATCTATCTCCCCCTTGATTTGAGGCTAGCATAGACTTGGTCTTCAATCTTTTGGTTTCTTGAACAGCCTTAGGTCAGATTTTCCCATAGATCCCATCCAAACTCTTTCATTGATAATCGTGGCAACCATTCCTGTGAATTCTTTTGCAGCAGCCTCCATGACCTCCCTCCTACATACGATTTGATGACGGGCCAAAGTGTGAATGTCTCTCTCTCTGAATCTCAGAAGATCCTTAGCGCTAATGAGCCTGAGAACTCCTTCTCTGTTTTTGAATTTTATGGATGCAGTTGCTGTTTCATCATCAAAGGCCCAAAATTCCATATCATCAAGATATCCATCATGAAAATGTTGTGGGATTGGAATCTCCTTTAATTGGTTAGTAGCTGGCCACAACATTATCTTCATCGGTTGGTTAGTTTCAGGATAAAGAATATCTTTGTCTTTTCTAACCAAAGCTTTTGCTGTCTTCATCATGTGAAAATTATCCCTGACTTGTCTATCTAAAAACTGTTTGAAGTTGAAAGCACTAGGATCTTGTGAAGGATTGTGGAATGGAGCCTTTGAGAGTTCAGAGAGATTAACCTTTGTCCAGGAGTTGAAGTAATGAATGCTTTTGTAGTATTCTGGATTTCCAGTATTTCTCTTAACCACCCACAGTTTAAGTTCATGATCATAGCCCCACATTTTGATCCCTGTACGATCACCATATTGATCACCAAATTTTCTCTTTTTAAGATCTGTCACAGTGAGTTGAGGTTCATTTGCTTTACGATTCTCATTTGAGATCTTCATGAAGAGCAAACCTTCTTTCTTCTCAGCTGTGACTGTTCTTTTGCCATGTTTAATTTTGATCCGGGGATTGGCATTCACAGGCTCTTTCTCAAATCGATTGACAACTCTTGTTGTTCTTCGGGGTGGTTGGACAACAGGAATTTCTCTTTCGGAAGGCTGGACGGGAGCAGTGGGAGGATCTTCAATACCATGAGGCTGTTGAAACAAGGATTGGAACTTATCACCAAAAGCTTCAAACAATTTGTTCTTCAAGCTGAAGTAGAAAGCAGTCACGGATCCAAGATTAGTTTGCAAATCAGAAATCTGTTTTGACTTCAATGCATTGTCTGCTTCAAGCTCAGCGATCCTAACATCATGCTTTCCAATTAAAATGTCCTTCTCAATATTTTGCTGTTTTAGAATGCCAATTTCTTCTTTGAGAGTGGACACAACAGAATCATCATCCCCTGAACGACCTTCCTCGATAGATATTCCTTTTCCACGTGAGGAAGGTTCTAGACTATGTTGAGCCAAGTGCCTTGCTAGCTTGATGGAGGCTTCATCTAGCGAAGGCCTCTTGGGGGAGTATTCTGGGACAGCTGAAGATCCTCCTGATTCATATATAGAGCTTGGGCCTTGTTGGGTAGGTACAGGTGGTGCAGTAACTGTTGTGGTGGTGATTGTGGATGAAGCTGGGGGTGCTTGATCTTGAATAAACATTCCCTGCCTCGGATCTAGACGCCTTCTTTTCACAGGAGGTAGAGAGGTCTGTGTCTATGTCGGATCACTAGAAGATGGCACAGATGTAGGAATAGCTGTATCAGGGGGAGGAATCCCTGAAACTGCACCCTTATGGATTGAAGTTTCTACCATCGATCTAGACGTAGGAGGCATAGTTTCGAGAGTCTCCTCAGCAGCCCTACTCTCAGTTGCTGATTGAGCAACTTCATTGACCTTTGTAAAGAACCTGTCAATGAACTCCGAACTTGGACCCAATTCATCATCTTCAAGAATAATGTTAATAGGGATTTCCTCATCGTTAAAGCCAGAGAAATCCATGTCTTTGAGAAAATCATCATCACCATCATTCTCTTCATCATCACCCTCTACATCAAAATTACTCTGAACCTCCACATTTCGCAGTTGGTCATGCTCTTTTGCCACGATTGAGACAGGGGAAACACGACCTTTTTCGTTTTCATGTTCTGAAACCAAGATAACGACATCCTCGGTTTCCGTGGGGCTAGAGAGATCATCATATTCAGATTGGTCACTCTCTTCAGTAAAAATTCCAAACTTGATCAGTGGATATTTCTCTTCAAAATTAAACTTTCCTGGTTGATTTTGCTTCATCAATCCAAAAGCACTTGAGCCAACAACTTAAGATCCAGGGTCTCTCCTCCTCTTTCGATTTCAGGGTGCTTGACATTGAAGATTAGTTGAAGGAATCTTGGGTACATGAAGAACTTATCCCTTTTGTTTCCTTCAATGTTCAAAATCATCTCATGCAAAATAAACTTTGAGAAATTGAACTCTATTCCAGAAGCGAAAGCAGCAATTGCACCGGTGTTGACCAGAGATATTTCATTAGCTCCTGATTTCCGACCAGAGATACAGCTCACAAATACATGAGCTAAATATTTCCAGCATGGAGGCAATAGCTTCTTGAGAGTGGGGGGAAAAGTTCCTTCATAACCCATTTGATCTAGAATCTCTTGAGTCCGGTCTAGATCAATCTCCTTCAGGAATTCAGGCTTATCACCGATCTGCAAAGTTTCTTGAATAATCCGCTCGGTAACCAAGACTTTCTTTCCACGCACAGGAGCCTCAATATATTTTGTACCCTTATTATCCTTCATCACAACTGCGTTGCTCCAGAATTCCTTAACCAATTGTTGATAAATGACCGGACTGGTGGTGAGAGCATTGAACAAGCAGCATCTTCTTAAGCCATCAACTATGAATTGAAACTCGGAGTGAGCCTCTGGAGGATCAACAAGGTAAATGGCCAAGTTGTGAACTTTAGCGAATTCAAGTCCTGCCATATTGAGCTGAGAAAAACACAAAAATTCATCAATAAACATCAAAATAATCAGTTAAATTAAGTTTTCACTGGTTAAATTTCAAATTTTTAAGGGCAAATTGGGGTGTACAGCCGTACACAGAAGTCCAGCCATACACGGGTACACGGGTGTGTGGCCGTACACGGGTGTGCGGCCGGACACAGGTGTGTGGCCGTACACGCTCCAACGATGCCGAAACCCGTTTTTCCTTAATAAACCATGGATTCACAGTCGTTTTAGCTCAAGAACCTCATCACGAGGATCGACTAGATGATACTTACACAGATGAGCAGTTAATTTCAAGAAAAATCGAGATTTTTGAAGTTTTTAAGAGAGAGAGTGTTTTGTCGGGTGTGCGGCCGTATTCAGAAAGTGAAGAAGAAGAGTGAGTCCGACCACACCCACCTTATATACTCCCCCCTACACCTGGTTATGGGCTGCAACCCAACAAACATTGAACTCAAGCCCAACAACCCAATAGACTTTTAAAAAAATATATATTTCAAGGACTCAAAAAATAAAATAAAATAAAATTGAAATTGAATGACACCAAAAAAAAAAAATTTAAAATTTCTCCAATGCAGATAATATTCTTGTGAGATTGGGATCAAAGTTATTAGACAGCCTTCATCCATTTGTCAGTACCTCCCCTTTCATGAATATATCTTGTCGATCGCCGGTATTGTGGTCCACTTAAGCACGAAAAATTATGACAAGATTTTGGTCATGCTATGGGTGATAAGACAAATTGTGACCCTATTTTCCTAGATAAACTTTCTAAAGGACCATTCATCTGACGACGACCAAGGATATTGTTGTCCACCTAAATTGAGCAGCGAGATCTACAGACAACCTATAAATGTTCAATTTTAGTTGTACTAGAACGTGTTTCCCCCTTCCTGATATACCCCAATAATCAGGAACTTCCAAAGTACTCCTTACTTTAGGTGAGCAGACAATTATTATGAGAGAAGTCAGATTTAGAATGCATATGCTGTACACCCAGGTCGGATCTTCCGATCACACAGAGGGTGAAACATATGACTAACCAGATTTAGAGAGATTGAGAAGTAGATTGGTGCATATGCTGTGTACCAGGTCGGATGTATTTCAATCACGCAAAGGAGACAACATATGGCTAACAGACAGGAAGAATTGCATAGATAGAACATGCACAGAAATAGAATTGCATATGTTGCAGTCCAGGTCGGATGTATTTCAATCACACAGAGGAGGCAACATATGACTAACGGAAAGAAAGCAAGAAAATAATTTCTTGCAGACCTACTTTATCGGAATTCCACAGTCGCCCCATCAATACCGGAATTAAGGACAGAGTCCGTACATCGAGGAAGAGTTAAACCACGGTTCTAGATACAGATTACTTTAGTGTGACTGGTGGATTCTCATGTATATCTCTCTGCTCAATCTACCCAAGTGTCATATTTTCAGGCTAAAAGGATCTATCTAGGTCAAGATTTGTCAAGTCTCTAGATTCCTTAAGTTCATATTTACCTAGTCAAGTCCATATAAATCTTTCGTGCCTACCAGTGCATCGAACACAGAGTCTAGACAAATCAACTTTGGTACCTTACACAGATTCAAATTGCCCATCTTCACTTGTTGATATCACCTCCCAGTCACAACATTTGCAGATAATATATTTTTGGATTTTTGATTTTCTATTTTTTGTTTGGTTTTCGATTTTCTAATTTTTGTTTGGTTTCTTTTTATTTCTCCCCCTAAATTTGTGCATGGGCGAGAATGAAATTAAAATGCGCAAATTTAAACTAACCTAAAACAAAACAAAAATCAGTCCTCAAAACGTATCATTTTCAAGAATCCCACAAGCACATCGAATCGAGCTTTGTTAAACGGTTTTGTGAACAGATCCGCCACATTATTAGTAGTGGGAACCTGTTCCAACCGAATGAGCGAACGCTCATAACAATCTCTGATGAAATGCACTTTGATATCGATGTGCTTAGTTTTCGAGTGTTGGACTGGATTTTTGGCAAACTGAATTGCAGCCTCATTGTCACAAAAAATAGGGGTTTCTAGATAATTCAAACTGTAATCCAACAGCTGATGTTGGATCCAGATAACTTGAGAACAACAAGCAGAGGCAGCGACGTATTCCGCTTCTGTTGTTGAAGTTGAGACAGTGTGTTGTTTCTTGCACTGCCATGACACCAGCCGGTCTCCGAGAAATTGACACCCACCAGATGTTGATTTCCTGTCAAGCTCACAGCCTCCATAATTACTGTCAGCAAAAGCATATAGATCAAATTCAGAATTTTTCGGATACCAAAGACCCAGTTTTGGGCTACCTTTGAGATACCGAAAAATTCTTTTGACAACAATAAGATGTGAAAGTTTAGGATTAGCCTGATATCGTGCGCATTGACAAACGGCAAATATGATGTCTGGCCTGCTTGCAGTTAGATACATCAATGATCTGATCATCGATCTATAATCAGTCTGATCTACAGATTCGCCGTCAATATCCGGAGTCAATAGGGGTCTCTCGGCCATTGGCGTCAGTGCAGGTTTTGCGTCTCGAAACCCGAACTTCTCCAACATATCTTCAACATACTTTGCTTGATGGATCAATATTCGGGTTGAATCTTGTTTGACCTGAAGCCCCAAAAACATGGTCATTTCTCCTAGTGAACTCATCTCAAACCTTTTCTTCATCACGCCTTCAAACTCCTTGCATAGTTGTGGACTTGTGGACCCGAAAATGATGTCATGTACGTAGATCTGAACCAAGATTTGATCCGCACCAACATGATTAATGAACAAAGTTTGATCGATTGTGCCTCGCGAATAGCCATGCTCGAGCAAGTGCTTTTTAAGAGTCGCATACCACGCTCGAGGAGCCTGATGTAGCCCATACAAAGCCTTGTGCAACTTGTAGATGTGATTGGGAAACTTTGAGTTAACGAACCCAGGGGGTTGATCAACATAGATTTCTTCCTTCACAGCGCCATACAGGAATGTAGTCTTGACGTCCATCTGGTATACTGTGAAGTTCATGTAGGAGGCATACGCAAGAAAAATACGAATAGCCTCCAAGCGAGCCACCGGAGCATAAACTTCGGTGTAGTCAAGACCCTCGATTTGTCTAAATCCATGTACAACCAACCGAGCGTTATTCCCTACAATGACCCCAGAATCATCTTGCTTGTTACGATAGACCCATCGTGTGTCAAGAGACTTCTTGCCCTTAGGTAACTCAATCAATTTCCAAACCCCAAGCTTTTCAAATTGGTTCAATTCCTCATGCATAACATCTACCCAGCTGGGCTCATTCAAAGCCATTTCAACATTCTTAGGCTCAATTTGAGATATGAAGCAAGAGTAGAGACATGTATTTACATCTCCACTCTGACTCCGCGTTTCAACACCATCACCCAGCTGGCCAATGACATTTTTGATCGGATGATCGCGTTGAATACTGGAAGGTATCTCCTGGCTGATGTCATTGATCGAAACGGGAAGATTGTGAATATTGACAAATCCATCATCTACTGAATGATCTACTTCAGACGGTCTTGAATCGTGAGAAGGGCTTGCCACGAACTCATTTGCAATCGGTTCAGCAAAGAGTAGTTCCATAAATGTTTGAGTAGCAGCGGAAGCTTCTCTGGACATAAACTCTCTTTCATCGGGAGTAAGAGGAGTGGCATCAGCATCTGGATTATGTTGTTGACTTGGAAACTCTGACAAATCACTTGGAATAGGTTCATCCACTGGAGGAGTCGAAGAGGTCACCACCGGCGATCTGTAAACAACTTCTTCGTCTTCATCTTCAAGCACAGTTTTCGAACCAGAACTGGAACCAGGTAAATCATTTGAAAACACATTAAAGGATTTGAATAAGGATGTGTAATCAAACAACCAATCTGGACCAACTCTAGCATCCGTCTCGTTCTCCTTCAACCAGCGCACGTCAAAGGATTCTACGATTTGTTTTGTCTTCTTATTGTAGACCCTGTATGCCGTGCGAGCAGCATACCCCACAAAGTAACAATCATCGGCTTTGGCATTGAATTTGGGGTTGGATTCCAGGTGAAAAAGGGTGCAAGGACAGCCAAAAATACGGAAATGACGGACAAATGGCTTGTGACCATACATAATTTTGTATGGAGTCTTCATCCGAGCCTTGTTGATCAGGACACGATTTTGGACATAGCATGCCGTGTTGATCGCCTCGGCCCAAAAGAAAACCGGAAGTTTGGAGTCACATCACATCGTTCTTGCAGCGTCTTTTAACGTTCGATTTCGCCGCTCAGCAACACCATTTTGTTGCAGTGTGTGAGCAGCACTATATTGACGCACAATCCCTTTTTCCGCACAAAAATGATCAAGGACAACATTCTTGAATTCTGTCCTGTTATCAGTTCTGAGCGCCTTCACCCGGTGGTTGGTTTGGTTCTCGATCATCACAATGAACTTGTTAATCAGATCGGCAACCCCAGCTTTGTTGGACAAGAAGAAGACCCACGTAAAATGCGAGAAGTCATCGATCACAACCAGACAATACAAATTTATGTTGATGCTAAGGACATTGACCGAACCAAATAAGTCCATATGTAATAATTGGAGCACCTGGTTGATTAAATTGACCTGTTTTGGCAAGTGTGGTTTTCTATGATGCTTTCCTTGGGCACATGACACACACTTTTCAAATGTGATGAAGTCTCTGATAGGAAGTCCACGCACCATGTCATTCTTAGCAAGACGATTCAGGTTCTTTGCGTTAGCATGTCCGAGTCTTCGGTGCCACATCATAGCATTTTATTCGGAGACTTTGGAGAAGAGGCAAGTGACTTGTTCAGGAATGTTACTGTTCATGTCAATAATGTATGCATTGCCATCCTGATTTGATTTCACAAGAATCCAGTCTTCCGGAATGACAATGCCTGGCTTCAGAATCAGACATTATTTATCAGTGAAATGAGTCGAATAACCCTTGTCACAAATCTGAGAAACGCTCAACCGGATATGCTTTAACTCGGGAGCATAATTGACATTCTCAAAACTCAGCACTCCATTAGACACTGTTCCTTTTTGAGTGATCTTCCCGCCTTCACCTCCCGCAAATGAAACGTATCCCCCATTAAAAGTTTGAATGTCATTCAACTGGGAGATGTCTCCTGTCATGTGTCGGGAACAGCCGCTGTCGACATACCAGGGTCAGGCAACATTCCTCCGTAACTGTCCCTGCACAATGAGCGGTATTATTTAGATTTGGGGACCCAGGTCATTACAACCCTGGGTTGACCCTTAACATTCACAGATTTATCCTTTGTACTTTTTGATTTTGTACCATTATTGGAAACACTTTCAGATGGTGATGATGATTGGCCAGAAGCAGATTTGGGTACCCAATGGTATTTAGGTTTTTGAAAAATCACGAGTAATTTTGAAATATTTTTCTTTTCTCTTTGTTTTGAGTAAGTGGATTTTCGACCAGAATTGGTTGAAGATCCAGATTCGCTCTTAGATGAAATCGACCTTGGCTTAGCCTTTTTCGATTTTGGCAAATTATTCGTGACTTGTTTATTTAAAACCTGTTTGTTCGTTTGAAAAACGACCCTTTCCTTGTTATGATTAACCTTCCAATCATCATCTCGAGGGCGAGATCTCGAGGACTTTCTAGTTAAATACTTTCCTCGAGACTCGTTCCCTTTCCTTGGTGAAGAAAAATGCACAAATGCCTTATTAGGACAATTTCGAGCGATATGACCGGCAGTACCACAATTGAAACAAATTTGCTTATTTTCACTAGACCCGATACCACCCTTATCAGATTTCAAGCTCTTATTTTCGTGTCTAACTTTTGCGCATGTATAGGTGCAGGTGTTAGATTGTGTGACAGATGTAGAAGATGTGGATGTACTAGTGTCAGATTTGGCAGGTTTCTCAAAGACAACACAATTTCCAAAATCATCCGTTTTAGATATCAAATCATCACAAACAAAAATATCAGTCTTAACCTTAGACACTGACTCATCACAAATGGGAACACCAAACTTAGTCACCAATTTATTAGACTCAGACTTCTCATCTCCTTGATTTCCCTGGCTTACTGACACATCTGCATTTGAAGTAGAAATGTTAGTATCCAAAACCCTAGCACTAGGACCAGTTGCCTGTTCAGCAGCTGGTTTACCATAAGCCATATACGGTTCTCTGTCGATTTCTTCTTTTGTTAAAGGAGTAACATAATATGAATGATTAAATAGAGGAGGGACACTCTCATATCCACGATTATCAATGAAAGACTTTGGATGGGATCTATGGGAAAATCTGACCTAAGGTTGTTCGAGAAACCAAAAGATTGAAGACCAAGTCTATGCTAGCCTCAAACCAAGGGGGAGATTGATAGGTCATAATATAGTGGTTTGGGCTAGGCATCCATCTTGTATAGGTCCTGGTATGGTCTTGGGGTTTGTTATGGTGGTTGTAACCTTTGTATGGCTGTGTACGGTCGTACACGCATGTGTGGCTGTACTCTCGTGTACTGCTGGGAGTGCTATAAATAGTAGGTGTCTGTGTCAGTCTTAGGGTGACGTATGTGTGTGTTTCCAAGGTGTAACTGACGTTTTTGCGATATTAACGTGTGCATGCTTGGTTTAATCTTTACTCTACTTCATACTTCATTCTTATTCTGATTGATTGCTATCTGTTTGATCATTGATTTGGATCATTGAAATTAGGACTTACAAAAAACATCTTCATAATTCATTTTAACAATGATTTTTTTGTCATTCACTTAAATTGTCCATAAAGTAGGTTTTTTGCTGGTTTACTAAAAAATGAATCATGAATGTGGTTTTTTGGAAATTTTTTCTTATGAATCATATTACTTTTTATTCATCTAAAGATTCATTGTTTTGGTTCGCTAAAAAAATATACACATAAAAAACTTTTTTCCTACTTACTAGAAATTTCCTTCTTATTTGATCTGGATTATATATATATATATATATATATATATATATATATATATATATATATATATATATATCCCGTAATCTAATAAATAAGAACAATTTTGTCACGTGGCATTCTATTAGCCCCTCCTAATCTATTTATCCCGCCAATAACAACTAAGTAAATTTCTGATATTACCCCTTCTTCCTTTCTTCCCTAACTCTACTATTCCGTTTCCTCCTCTCCACGTTCAAATCAAATTCAAA
The DNA here is from genome assembly GCF_052849685.1 of Lactuca virosa. Taxonomy (NCBI): domain Eukaryota; kingdom Viridiplantae; phylum Streptophyta; class Magnoliopsida; order Asterales; family Asteraceae; genus Lactuca; species Lactuca virosa. Next base: position 301,949,548 of record NC_136433.1, on the reverse strand, counting down.
GCTTAGACAAGAATCCATGTAAATCAGCAATAAATCATCTGCAAAATTAGTTTATTACTTCCTTTTTTATCTCCCCGTTTCTCTCTATAAAAGAGACTACTAAGAACGATATTCGAATTAGTTTTGCTCATGCAATTGTACATGAAATGTGATTAGGTTTTAAAAAATCTCTCTCTTTCAACAAAACTTTACGTCGGTCATCTTCACCACCACCATCTCCCCTCCTTCATCATTATTTCAGTGGGTTTCTTATTTTACCACTCTCGCTCAAGAATTCTCCTTCAAAATGAGGTAAGAGTTTGATTGTTCTTTGTTGGTAATCCTTATTCTGTTGTCTCTAGAAATCATGAGGTTTGAGATCTAGCTCTTCTAATTCTACCATCCCCCTTCGACAGTTGCAGATTCCAAGCATTTGGTAAAGATTTTGAGCGACATATGAGCAGGTGCCTTTCCTCTTTTCACTCCATGTCTATAATTTTTCTCATTTCGGTTTACACTCATCAACGATGAATCTATAGAAATTAAAGGCGAGAATCACTAATGATTGGTCAAGAAAAGAGGATTTCAACAAGATTATGAGTATACTTACATGTGGATTTCTTCTAGGTTTGATACTTTTAGAGTAGTTAGGACCTATATAGGTCTCACATCGGATTTCTCACTGAAGCGTCGCCACAATGATTTTATATATGCACGAAAAGGAATTATCGGTGATGAACCAAGGTAAAAACCATCCAAGGATTCACAGATGGTGTTTCTATGTGGTAGCGAATTTTTTACAGCTTGACGTGAAAAAGGAGGGACTTTGACTGTTAAAATGTGTCATGTTGTCATGACGGAATATATGCTAATTACGTTAAAGTTGTTTTGTAATGAAAATATATGATGGGAAGTTAATCACTTAACTTATATTATATGAGTTCTTATTAGATAGGTTTGTTGTGGAAGCCTATATGTGGTGGAGGCCTATATGTGTCTCGGTTTTGTGGTCATGCACCCTTTATAATATGTTTGAATGCTCTTTCCATTTTAATTTTTTTTCTTGGAAGTTAAATCATAAATCTCCTTTTCCACATGTATCTTTGTTAGCTTCCTTTCACTTTCTATTATATAGAGGAAGTTACTTCACTATTTTTACCAACTTTCAATATCTATTGAGGTTTGGTATATGTTATATGGGTACTTGGTGTTTAATATATTTCCTTACGGATACTCTAAAACATTTTTTTGTTATATAAATATCGTTGACACGTTATGGTTGCTTGATATTGATGACATGGTTTTACTCACTGAATTTATGTTGGATATAGTTTAAATCAAGGTTAACCTAATCAAATCATATCATGGTAGAGCCTTTTTAGTTTTATAAACAATCCAATTTTGTTCTTCTTTTTCTTGGTTTAGAGAATATAGTCTTATTTTTTGAACAATTTCTTATGCCTAGATGATTGTTTATGTGAAGTAAGAAGTAAAAGGGAAACTCTCTCTTTATGACTGTAGATTAAAATATTAGATATGATGTTTCTTAGTGAATCAATTATTTTTATTTCCTTTAAAGCTTTGTTTCATAATTTTTACTAATTTAGATCTTAGCTTAAATCATATATTATACTAATACTTGTATTTTCAACCAAAAATTGAAAGGAACAATTGTTGATTGTACAAAACTACACCAAAAGGGCCACAAATCACCGATTCTCACTTTTATTTTTAGCCAATTATAAGTATGTTGTCACAACTTTGTCAAAAGCCTTCTTACAACATTTTTATTATAACCATAATTATAAGTGATTGTTTATTGTTTGGCAAATCGTATAGATCCTTTTGGGAATAATATTTGGATGTGGTTGGGACAGTGTGAAGTTTATTATCGGCTATCTTGGAGTAAAAAAGTGGCTATATCATATGTTTGTGTTTCTTTTAGCCTATATTATCTTTTGCTTATAAACTTCATTTTATGTTGACCGATTCTTTCTTGGATTACTTTAGTGGTTCAAGTTTTGTTTCAAGTTTCCTATGAGTTGGTTTTATTTCTCAATAAGAATTTATTTATTGTTCGTTTATAATTTTTGAATATTTAACGAAGAATTTGGTTTATTTGAAAACTTTCTTACGTTTAATTTTTTACAAGCTATTCAAATTTATATTATGTTCCATATAATCATCATTTTATTAAATGTTTAAACAAAACTTATATCTTATTAATTTATTAAAATTTTATAAATCTTTGATTTTTCATTACCATTTTTTATTATCAATATTGATACGTAAATACTTCATTCCTTAAAACATGAGAACTAGCAAATCCTTGCTAAAAACACTAGGTTCCATCGTTTCTTGTTTTTTGCTAATTCACCATCGATTTAGAGCAGGTTCCGGTTTGTGATTTTGCCTTCCGTTCTTCCATCAATGTTAGAGCTTTACTGATTTTCGAATGCTTCCATGATTACATGTATGCTCTGAGCTTTACTGATTTTAGAATCGAGATATGTGTTTATATCATCATTTATTTTTTTGGTTAATCAGGTGACAAGATGAGGCTTTTTTGATTTCATATTCTTCTGTTTATTTTTGGTGTGCCTTTCGTAAAATTAACTTAGATTAATACTAATTTGATTATATTGAGGTTGGTGAACGATACCAGGTTAATTCTATGGTAATTTCTATGTATTTTTCTTTTCAAATATAGTGTTGTTGGTAATGTACATCAGGTGTTTATTTAAATGCCTTAGTGAAGTTTTTGAATCTAAACTTCAAAATATGTGAAACAGTATGAGCTTTGATACACTTGTATATGTTTAAAGGGTGAATTATCGAACTCGTCAATGATCTTTGCTTATTAGGATGTTTAACAAAATACTCTAGGAGTGAATGAAAGTATGATGGTACTTTGTGATAAAAACAAAAGTGTGTTTGTATTTTGTGATAAAAATGAAAGTATGATGTTATTTTGTGAAAATAAAAACAAAAGTATGATGCTATTTTGAGGAGGTAATATATACCCTCTTTCACCATAATTGACCAATGTGTCTAATCATTTGACTAATAATGTTAACTGCTATAATTATAGGTATACGCGATGTCTTGAACAAATGTCACTGAATGAAAGAAATGAATGATTTGTGAAATTCATTTATAGAAAATAACATATATGACGTCATTTCTCAAAAACTTGTAAAGTAATAGAAACGAAACAATAACTAAAAGGAAACAACAAAAAAATCTGACATAAATCAATTTGATTAAGAAGATTACAAAATGTAGCCAATTACAAATAGAATTACAACGTACAAAATAATCATATGAACTAAATGAAAAATATGAACATGTTAAAAACCATAAACATGTGATGTGAGAGAGACATTACATTACATTATAGTGTTCTGTAATTTAAACAAGTTAAAACCTTTTTTCCTACTCTTTGCCTAAATCTTTCTTTGTACACCATTCTAAGTTCCAACTCCAGTAAGGCTTTAACCGATGTCCCAACTGTTTGAATCATTTTAGTATGATGCTTTCTGTTTCCGTTTTGCTTTGATTTATGATGTGACCAATATGCATGTGCAACCAACACCCGTTCTAGAAGATATTCTGGTACTGGCTCCCCATTTTTTTTGTAGTGAGATACTTGCTCTATGAACCAATGTTTTCCATTTATCCTGATAAATGAATAAAAACACCGTACAACATTACAACTCACAATCGTTTACTTTTATTAAAAAAAGTCACAAATAATAATAATAATGATAATAATAATAATAATAATAATAATAATAATAATCTTAATTTGTTACCTTCAAGTCGACATAAGTGGAATACAAACAAAATTATACACTTACAAAAACATAAAGCCAGATAACATCTAATTTGATGCATCTTGTAACGCCCAGTTCCGGATCGATTCCTAATTCGAGGCTACGGCCCGAAGATCGGTCATCATAACGCTTAGGGCCTTTGAATAGATGAGATCTAGGCCCATTTGGGTGCAAGTTATGTAATTGAAGAGATTCGGGTGTTCGGTTCGTGTTTTGGAGCCTAGGTGTATTTCGGTAAAGTGTCAGTTCTGGCTTTTATGGGAATAGGATTTTTGTTTGAAAGGTCTTAAGGCTGGTATGAGTTGTTAGAAGTGTAGAACATGTCGTTACCTTTCCGTGGATATAAGGGTCGTCGAAAACGGACTTATAACGAAGAAGTTACGACCTTCAGAAGTTTGGTGGTTTTAGGGTTTAGTCGGGTACGCAGGTCGTACACAGGTCTACGCATAGAGTACTAGTGAAAAGGGCAGTATCTGGGGTGTACCTCGGTGTACACTAGGCGTACTAATCAGGATGGTCGCGGGTGCTCTACGGAGTACGCTGGGCATACCATAAGTGCGTTGGGCGTACTCCAGTCGTACCAAAACCTTATTCTAGACTCTTGGACCCTATTTAAGCTCCTTATCTCAGAACCTAACCCTAATATCTTCAGCCTCCATCCTTCTAAACCCTAGAAATAGACCCTTAGCCCCCATTTCTGTGATTCTTGAGCTTCAAAGTGATTTATGTGTGTTTTTGGTGTTTGAGGAGGAAGAAGGAACTTTTTGAAGAGTCATTGCTTGACTTGGAGCTTTTGAATCCAGGCTTTGTTCACCGAGATCTAACTTATGGAGGTATAAAGTCTCAACCTTGACAACTCTTTCTTGTAGATCTAGCTAGGTGGCATTTTGTTATGATTTTGGTCCCCTTGTGGTGGTTCTTGTTCGTAGAAGTTACTCAATAACCTTTGAGCTTCATATTTGGCCCTTGTTGGGGTTATGGAGTCATAAAGTTTGGATCTTGATGAGTATAAACCTTCCATGCATGATTTGGTAGTCTTGTGGTGAAGCTTGGGACTTAGGGTTTTGATTTGGGTTCCATTAATTCATGCTAAGTCATAATGTCAGGAACTTTATGACTTAAGAAGTTCCTTTGAATCAGATCTGGAAGTTTGGACTAAGGTCTTAATGTATTAAGAAGTTTTTGAGACATTTTGGAGTGATTTTGACCCTTGGAGTTCATCTTTGGTCTTGGGCTTCATTAAGCCATGCAAAGGTTTAAAGCCTTCGACTTTATGGATCAAGTCACTTATATTTAGCTATTATGAGGTTTCGGACATCTTGGCTTAAGGGATTAAGACGTTTTATAGGTTGGTTGTTGGCAGGGTTAGTATGCAGGTTGTACCTCCTCGTACGCGGGGCGTGTGAGGTTTCTTGGTCATATGCTTAGCGTACCCACTAAGTACGCGGGGCGTACTCAGTCAAATGAGATTTTGCATTTTGGGCTTCAAGTTTGGGCTTTCTTTTGGGCTTGGGTGTTGGATTATTAATGGGCCATCTCAGTACAAGTGTTTTGGACTAGGAAGAATGGTTGGGCTTTAGGGTAAAGGCCCATGTAAGGGGTTTGGGCCCAATTTGGAAAATTAGGCCATATTTGGGCCTTGGTTGATTAAATGGCCTTTGGGGCTTTAAGATTGTGAGTTTTGACCTTAGTCTTGGACCAAGCTAGGTTAGGGGTAAAATGGTCTATTTACCTCAAGTATGGATTTATGGTTATGGATTGGAACCAATTGATGATTGGGTGTTGTTTTGACTTTTATAGTTTGGGGATCTGTCAGCCTGTGACACCCCCAATTTCTCGGCCAGAAAAGACCGATTTGTTTATGCTTTGTTTTATAAATCAGAGTAATCTTTTAAAGAAAACGGTTGCGGAATTTGTTCCCAAATAAGATATGATAAAAATTTATCAAAACATTTCTCAAAGAGAATGTACTTTTCATTAAATAATAAAATCTCGGGATGTCATGTTCCGATACAGACCAAAAGCATAAACAGTACCATATAGGCCTTACAACATTTATTTATATCTAATGGCCTATAATCCAAAATCTCTCGTCAAGTCCACCAACTTATACTCTTGTGCCATTACCTATCATTCATTCCTAAGGATTTATCCTAAGGAATAGGCACGAAGTCCATCGCTGCCCAAGGTTTATACTATAAACACTACCAACGTCGATCCCCCACATACTGATCCTATACAGTGATCTTACTAGATCTAGCCTAAAGGATCGATATGAACAACCAACTAACGAAACTGCTTCGGAAATTCCCTAGCAGCAAACGAGGATCGAAGAAGACATCAAATGAATGGAATAAGTTTAACCACGAACCTTTGTTCGTAAAAGAAAGAACCACAAGACAATTAAGTCACGGGTAATTATCAATGCCTAGGTTGTGGTCTGAATATCGTGAGGTATGTAGCCCCCATACGCACCCTATCCAGCATCGAATTTTGCCTAGGCTGTGGTCTGAATATCGTGAGGTATGTAACCCCTCAGACACACCTTATCTGGCAATGGAAACGCTGACTAATGCCTAGGCTGTGGTCTGAACCCCCAGACTCACCCTATCCGGCATCGGAAATGGAAACACCGACTAATGCCTAGGCTGTGGTCTGAACCCCCAGACTCACCCCTATCCGGCGATGGAAATGAAAACACTGACTAATGAAGCTCGTTCGATCACTTCATAAAAGAAAAAAAGACTCCAAAGCTCTTCAAAATAAAAGTATAGGGAAAATACTAATAGAGTACTCCCGTACGCTCCCGTACCCCGACACGTAATAGTGTCAGTTAGAAGAACTAACGGATGAACACATAGTTCAAAAACACCTAATGAACATATAGTTCGAGAACACCTTATGAACATATAGTTCAAACATACCTACTGATTACAAGTCTGCTAACGTTCCATTGGACTATCTAAAATAGTCTGTGGCCGTTGTCTATACTCTGCTAGATGACTAGATCATCTTAAACATCGATACCTCTCATCACCTTTATTCATCACACACCATCTAATTCATCTACCCATGGTTTTACCCAACATATTTGTAGATAAAAATACATATACAGTTTAAAACTTGTATAAAACACCTATTCAACAGTCACCTTAATTAAACAATTAATATAATTACACATAGCACGTATTTTAAAGAAAATACTTCATATATATGTGTAAGGTGAAAGTAACTATACACTCACTTGATCAGAAGATGATCGGACAGCACTATGGCTTCTAGAAGTAGTATTCTTCGGTGAAACCGGGAGATCTTCACAAAAACCGGGCTTCTCGCGGGCAGAGCTTCGGCTCGGAAACTTTACTTCTCGGGATCTTCGGGACTTCGGGACTTGCTTCGGGGCTCGGGAATGATACCGGGGCTTCAGGATATTTCTTGCACGTAAAACGGGGTAAAAACGAGTGAGAGAGAAGAGTTTGAACAAAAGAAAACGGCAACCCTCGACATCTATTTATAGGGTGCTGAAACCTCGATTACGCTGGGCGTAACCCCAAATTACGCTGGGCGTAATCCTCCGTCGACATGTACGCTGGGCGTACAAAGATCTACGCGGGGCGTAGTTCGGATAAGCTTTGGTATGCGTGCCACGAACTTCAAAAATTCACAACTTTCGCATACGAGGTCCGTTTTCGACGTTCTTTATATCCACGCGTAGGTGAGATTATGCTCTACAACTTTCATTTAGACTCTGTCGGCTAATTTTGACGTTATTTTTATTGTATTATTTTTATTAGGCCGGGACAGGAAAACTCCGTTATAAAATCATAACTTCTTCATCTGACGTCCGTTTTCGTCTGTCTTTTTAATGTTGGACTACTAACGACGAGATCTTCGATTCTCGTTTAGATTGTTTCGGCCAAATATCACTCGATCTCAATTTCGAGATTTGGGCTGTATACCGCTAAGTCGAAACTTAGAAAAATCATAACTTCCTCATACGAAGTCAGATTTAGACATTCTTTTCATGCACGCTATTGGTTTAACGAACTCTACGACTTTAGTTTAGACCACTAAGGCTAAATATCGCTCTATCGTAAATTCACTATTTACGTCGCGCTGTGTCGTGCCGGTTCTGTCACGAAACTTCGACAGGTCATAACCTCTTCGTTATAACTCGGATTTCGGCGTTCTTTATATGTACAGAATCCTTGTAACATATACTGCAACTTGGTTAAGATTACTCCTTCTAAATAATCTTCCATCAAAAAGTCATTTTTGATGCTTATCGTTTCTAAATTGACTGGCCCGGATCTACGGGCGTTACACAGCCAGCAGCCAAGGATTTTCTGTTTGATTCGGTAGTGCGAGGTGAGTCTTTTCACTATATCCATAGGTCGAAGGCACCAATGCCATCCCATTACGTGTTATGTGGAATGCTAGTTGTCTCTTTGATACTTGCATGAAAGACCATGGGGGTAGTCCATGACACTTGGATATCAGACCATGGGGGGAACCCATGGCATTCCAGGTAAAGACCTTGGGGGAGCCCATGGCACTTGGTTATTAGACCATGGGGGACCTATGACATTACAAGTAAAGACCATGGGGGAGCCCATGGAAACTATATGTATGTTGCATGATATTCTGTGGTTGTATGTTTTATGGTATTTTGGGGAACTTAATAAGCTTTGTGCTTACGGGTTTCAGTTTATGTTTTAGGTACTCCGGTATTAAAATGCAAGAGCTTGGGACGATTGCAGAGCACACGCCACATGTTTTCGCATTCTGTGAATTACTCTGATTTGATGATGTTTGTCTAAATCTTGGTTACCTTGGTTTTATGGGAAAATTATGTATTAACGATTCATTGATGTAAAAACAAAAAAAAAATATGTCATGATTTTCAGGACGTTACAAGTTGGTATCAGAGCCTTGGTTTGAGGAATTCGGACATACTATTGGGTGTGTCTGACCTCAAACTGAGGATTTGGTAAAGTTTTCAAAAGAAAAGTATTTTTAAGAAAGGAGTTTTCTAAGATAAGAAAAGGGTGTGGTGCATGCAATCATCCATGCTCAAGTAAGTTTTCCCAAAATACTCATACATGTTATTTGATATGATTTGATTTATGAATCTGTGAGTCGCATGCTAGTTAGGGCTAAGGATCTGCTCAGTTTTTGCATGATAGAATATTATGAGAGATTCCTTTGTATGTATATTGTATGAGATGGTAGACTTGCATGCTAGTGTTGATTAGTTAGTGGTAGATTGGCCTGATATCTGATGCATTGTAGCCTTAGGAGTATTGGATGCTATGATGGAATGGGAATATCTATTGGAATCAGTAACTGCTAAGTGTATGCTTTAAAAATTGTATATGGTTAGGATCTTATAGCCCTAAAATAATTGATTTGGCCATATTTCCTATTCCTTGTTTGGTTGTGGTTCTAGGGCAGATTCTTTTATTCGATAGTCTATTTGATCCTGTTTTGTATATAATTTGTATGTATAAGGCAACCAACAGTGAGGGTGGAAATTTCTAGCATGAGTTGTGGTGTGGTTTGAATGTCCTATGATCGTTCTATAGATTGGAGTGTTATTGCACGAATGCTGCTTGCTTTGTGGAACTCTTAGGTGATGGGAGTTAGCTACTAAGTGAACATGATTGTATTCATGAGGTGGGTGACTGACATTGTGGGGAGTTCTTCAGCAGCTGATGGCAGGGTAAAGTTGGGAACCTAGGAAGGCATAGGGATTGCTTCAGTGGGTTTTGTTGTGCTAGGTAGCGAGTGGTTAGTATATGGATTTGAGAAGGCGACTTAGAGGATTCGGTAGGATTCTTGAGGAAAGTATGGATAGGTGTGGAAGGTAGTATTGGGCCCGTACTACTGAAAGCACAAGATTTATACTCGAATCGGGAAGAGTTCTAGAAAATCTAGGAAGCCTGTGGGATGAGGATTCTTGGGTATGTTCTGACCCTTTGATTATTGTTTTTCTGTATGGTGTTGAGCGCTCAGGGAGGAGGTTTAGGTTCTGGTTCCAGCTTAGGTGCAAAACTGAGCCGATTAGCGGGCAGATGCAGGAATTCATCTCGTTGGAGATTACCTGTGGTATTTTGGAGTAGACTCCTTTGATCTTTGGTTCAGCTAAGGAGGGGATTTTGGAGATTTTGGATGAGCGCTTGGGCACGATCCGTGCTGAGGTTATGGCTATCATTGGAGCTTGCACTCTATCATTTCGCGAGCGGGAGATCAATTTGGAGCACCTGGGGAAGAGGGGCCAGATCAGGTGCAATCAAGGGAGGGTCCCAGGAAGAGACCTAAGACTTCGGATCAGCGATTGGGGGACCAGCAGGGCCGGGGTTAGTGCAACACATGTAGGAAACTGCAGGATGGAGCTTGCTGTTCCAGGGGTATGGGTTGCTAGAAGTGTAGCAGGATTGATCATGTCAGCATGGATTGTCCTCAGGGGGCAATCCCGTTATGTTTTCTCTGCGACCAATTGGGCCACAAGAGGGTCGTCTATCCGATGAGGAAGGGGGAGCAATGAGTGCACCTACTCCGACTATTTTGCGGATATCTGATAGTCGTGAGGGTAGGGGTAGGAGACCCAACAGAGAGGAGCCGATCATTGCAGTGTCAGTCAGGGGAGACCAGTGCTCCAGCAGGTGATATTGCGGGTATGTTATCTTTTGCTTTTTATTCGGTTGTTATCGGTATTTATGTTGCTTAGAATGTTTTATTGGTTTGGGTAAGCGTTATATTTGGTTTAATTCCATGTTATTGTTGGGTTATATATTCGAGAATTGTTATGTGCCTTTTGCAATCCATGAATCATTAGTGGGTTATTGAGGGGTTGCATCTCGTGTAGCGGGTTCCAATGTGTTCGGTTGTTATTCTGGTGTTGGTCAGAATCGTTTCAGGGGTATTGTGTGGAAGGTCTATGGTTAGGATTCAGCGGGTTAGTTCTCCAGTGTCGTTAGGGTTCAATGATTTTAGTAATCGTTCTGGTAGGAGCGGTAGTTGCCTATGGAAGAACTGTTGGGTTCAAGCACTATTGTTGCTAGGAGAGGAGCGGTAGCAGGAAGATGGTGGTGTCAGTTGCATGAGTTGTTTGGTTATTGGAAATGTCAGGGGAGTTTTATATTTTCTCAGGTTGCAGTCGATTACGATTCAATGATTCTTCGAAAGTGGGAGTGGGGATGAAGATTCGTCCGTTCAGGGGAAAGGGTTATGGTTTTTAGTCGCCAGCACAAGAACTCAGGGAATTGGTATGGTATCATGGGGGTGATTTGGATTATCGGAATGGCTAAGGTTTCAAGAGTATTCTTCCGGGTTTCGGGAGTTGGGCAATCATTGAGTTTGGCTAGCAATGGAACGCTAGTATTGTTTAGCATAGGTCATAAGTGGTTCATGTTGTATGAAGTTGATGGGTTGGGAATCCATAAGGATTTAAGAGATGAGAGAGCTTCGTCGAATCCTAAGGGGGGGGGGGAGAATCGATCGGAAATTCCGGAAGTTTGGAAGGGTGTGGAACTAGGATAAGTTTCACATCTTGGCCAGGGAGAGAGACGACCCAAGCGGCCGTTTAGATTGAGATCGTGTAAGTGGGAGTTCAGAAAACTTCCAACCGTTGGGAGGCGTCTTCTTTATTGTGCGTAGCAGGCTTGCGGTTGAGTCCAGGTTGAAGGCTTTGGGATTCGAAGTGTGACCCGAAAATCTGATTGGATGCAGGTTTCGACTAAGGATGCTTGGGGTTGTGATGGTTTGGGTGTGCTAAGGCCATTGGTGGTAACCATGATTGGTTGGAAGTGTTGTATGACTGTGATGGGATCGTAGCATTCACCAGTTCGAGATAGACTATAATTAGAGGTGGTCATGAGCGTTAAAGGGGAATCAGTTCGTGCCTTGGGCACGCTGGTCAAGATTGTCGAGAAGTATTCTCTATTTTAGGTTAAGAACCATTGGGGTCTGAGGTGGAGTCGGGCCTGTGTAGCTTTAGATGAGTAGGACCCATGGGCGAGGCTCGTGTCATTATGGCATTACAGGTCGGACCTGGTAGAGACCGTTGGGTTAAGGTTTTGGATTCTGAGTTGCAGGATCAAGTGGGTGGTCATTGTGTGACGTAGAGGGGTTTATAGGCTGGGTAGCCTTGTTATTTGGACTCTTGGGAACCTGGTGGTTGGACCAGGTGCGAGATTGGTAGTCTTAGCGATGGTTGGGAACCTTTATATCTTTTTATAGAGAGGGATTGTCGTAAATCAGAAGGTTTGAGGTGAAATGCAAGTGCAGATCCGTGCATCTCGGGTTATGAGTTGAGGATCAGGTTGAATTTGGTGAGATATCGAGTCGGGTTCGCAAGTGTTTATATGCAGGATTTTCTTTTCAGTGGGATAAGAATTGGGGTATCTATATGTTGAGGGCATCAATCAAAGGGTTCAAGGGTAAGAATGGATTTAGTTTTGATGATAAATCAAGCCATTGTGATTGTGTTTTTTGTTGGTACTCTCTTTGAAGGAAATCAAGATAAGACAAGGCGGTATTCTTGATTTGGAACTCGAGTGTGGAGTCGCTTGATATTCGGAGAATATGTTAGGACACTTTCGGTTTTGATTAAATAATCTCAGAGTAAATGATTTGATACTGTTGCACACCTCTCGTCTGATTCTAACCGTTGCAGGGATGAGTCTATAACTCGAAGGATTATCTGAGCCTTCTGTTAAGTATAAGTATTTTGCGACAATATTTGGTTTGTGATTCTGTCTCCTAGTGGGAACCTTGAGTTATCAGGAGTTGAGTAGTCAGTTGGGAGATAAATGGAAATGATTTACCAACGGTTCAGTATGGGCATCTTTCAGAGAGTCAGACCATCTCGAAACTTCAGATTTCAAGGTTCGGAAGGGTAGTTGTGGTTTCTGCAAGGGATTAAGGATTCGTTCTTCATCGGGTTTGGAGAGTTCTTCTAGGATTGGTTTCGGTGGCCATGGGAAGGCTGTGGTATACTCGGGATTATGGCCATGTGGCTCAGGTTGTTTGGTGTGCTGGGGATGGTAAGGAATGATTTCGAGTACGAAATCTAATTTAAGTGGGAAAGACTTGTAACACCCTGTTCCGGATGGATTCCAAATTCGAGGTTGCGGCCCAAAGATCGGTCATCATCGGGCTTAGGGCCTTTGAGTAGATGATATATAGGGCCATTTGGGTGCGAGTGATGTAATTGAAGAGATTCGGGTGTTCGGTTCGTGTTTTGGAGCCTAGAGGTATTTCGGTAAATTTTCAGATCGGGCTTTTGTGTAAACTGGATTTTTGTTCGAAAGGTCTTAAGGCTGGTATGGGTTGATAGAAGTGTAGAAATTGTCGTTACCTTTCCGTGGATATAAATATCATCGGAAATGGACATATAACAAAGAAGTTATGGCCTTCGGAAGTGTGGTGGTTTTATGGTTTAGCCGGGTATGTGGGGCGTACACAGGTGTACGCATAGCATACTTGTGAAAAGGGCACTATGCGGGGCATACCTCGGCACACGTTGGGCGTACTGATCAGGATGGTTGCGGGTGCTCTACGGAGTTCACTGGGCGTACCATAAGTACGTTGGGCGTACTAAAGTCAGACCAAAATCCTATTTTAGAGTCTTGGACCCTATTTAAGCTCCTTATCTCATAACCTAACCCTAATATCTTCAGCTGCCATCCCTCTAAACCCTAAAAATCGACCCTTAGCCCCCATTTGACTGATTCTTGAGCTTCAAAGTGATTTATGTGTGCTTTTGGTGTTTGAGGAGGAAGAATGAACTTCTTGAAGAGTCATTGCTTGACTTGGAGCTGTTGGATCCAGGCTTTGTTCACCTAGATCTAACTTCTGGAGGTATAAAGTCTCAACCTTGGCAAATTTTTCTTGTAGATCTAGCTAGGTGGCATTTTGTTATGATTTTGGTCCCTTTGTGGTGGTTCTTGTGAGTAGAAGTTACTCCAAAACCTTTGAGCTTCATATTTTGCCCTTGTTGGGGTTATGGAGTCATAATGTTCGGATCTAGATGAGTATAAACCTTCCATGCATTATTTGGTAGTCTTTTGGTGAAGCTTGGGACTTAGGGTTTTGATTTGGGTACCATTAAGTCATGCTAAGTCATAAAGTCAGGAACTTTATGACTTAAGAAGTCCCTTTGAATTAGATCTGGAACTTTGGACTAAGCCCTTAAGGTATTAAGTAGTTTTTAAGATATTTTGAAGTGATTTTGACCCTTAGAGTTCATCTTTGGTCTTGGGCTTCATTAGGCCATGCAAAGGTTTAAATCCTTCGACTTTATGGACCAAGTCACTTATATTTGACTATTCTGAGGTTTTAGACGTCTTGGCTTAAGCGATTAATACGTTTTATAGGTTGGTTGTGGGTTGGGTCAGTACGTGGGGCGTACCTCCTCGTACGCGAGGCGTACTGGTTTCTTGGTCATATGCTTAGGGTACCCATTGAGTACGCGGGGCGTACTCAGTCAGATGAGACTTTGCATTTTGGGCTTCAAGTTTGGGCTTGGGTGTGGGGTTATTAATGGGCCATCTGAGTACAAGTATTTTGGACTAAGAAAAATGGTTGGGCTTTCGGGTAAAGGCCCATGTAAGGGGTTTGGGCCGACTTTTGGAAAATTGGGCCATATTTGGGTCTTGGTTGATTAATTGACCTTTGGGCCTTTTAGATTGTGAGTTTGAGCCTTACTCTTGGACCAAGCTAGGTTAGAGGTAAAATGGCCTTTTTACCCCAAGTATGGTTTTATGGTAATGGATTGGAACCCAATTGTTGATTGGGTGTTGTTTTGACTTTGAGAGTTCGGGGATCTGTCAGCCAGCAGCCAGGTATTTTTTGTTTGATTCAGTAGTGCGAGGTGAGTCTTCTCACTATATCCATGGGTCGAAGGCACCAATGCCTGCCCATTACGTGTTTTGTGGAATGCTAGTTGTCTCTGTGATACTTGCATGAAAGACCATTGGGGTAGTCCATGGCACTTGAATATCAGACCATGGGGGGAGCCCATGACATTCCAGGTAAAGTTCATGGAGGGAGCCCATGGCACATTATTAGACCATGGGTGGGACCCACGACATTCCAGGTAAAGACCATGGGGGGGAGCCCATGACAACTTCATGTATGTTGCATGATATTATGTGGTTGTATGTTATGTGGTATTTTGGGGAACTTACTAAGCTTTGTGCTTATGGTTTTTAGTTTGTATTTCAGGTACTTCGGTTTTCAAATGAAAGAGCTCGCGACGATTGCAGAGCACACACCACATGTTTCCGCATTCTGTGAATTACTCTGATTTGATGATGTTTTGCTAAATCTTGGTTACCTTGGTTTTATGGGAGTGTTATGTATTAACGACTCATTAATCTAAAAACAAAAAAAAAATTATGTCATGATTTTCGGGACGTTACACATCTGATCTGTATCACTAAACAATAAAAGTTATAACATAAAATGACATCATCTTTGAAAAAGGCTTGGTTAAAGGACTAAATAAGGCACTAAATCAGAAGCTTACAGGACGTTAACAAAAGACAGAAATACCCCATTCTTCTTGTTACATGGTTAACAAATAAACAAAATTTGAAGAACATGTTGGCTACAAAATAATCTCATCAAGATATTTACCAAAATGGAATAAAAATTCTGAGAGTTATTGATTTTTAGTGTTATAATATATGTTGGCAGTATTGAACACCTGGTAGGTGGAAGTTAAACTTTGACAATTCCCTTGTACCCAAAAACCAATTTCACCTAAATTAAACCTATTGATATTGATATTAACTTACATAAGAAAATGTAGAGTTATCGATCATCACTCGTCTTCAAGGAATTCATGTGTCACAACTGGCATTTTGCTAGGAAATTCTACTCTCATGTAATCATTCACCTAGTGTAATAACTTGTACTCTGAGAGAATATCATACTCTATGCTCATTCAAATACATCTCACGTGTTCAACTAAGGGCTGAAAACCCTAAAAATCCCGGTTTAAGTTCACTATGGACTAGGATTCTCTTATTGGGCCTAATGGACCAATAAACCTTCAACTTGAACTACTTTGGGCCTAGAAACCCTAATTGGGTTCTAATTGGACCCACACTCATAAAACTTAACATTTTGGGCCATAATGAGCCTAAAATGGATTAGTTTACCCTATTGGGCCTTATTGGACCATAACAACTCCAATTAACTCTAACGGACCTAAAACCCATCCGTTTATCTTATGTTGGGCCGTAAGTACTTCCAAGGGCCCAATGGGCCGAAAATTTATAATTAGACTTCATAAAAATTGAGCAAGGCCAAGGTTGGGCTCAAAAACATTTCATTATCATTTCTCTTAGCCCATTCTCGGCCCAACATCAATTAACACAAAAAGAAAACTAATGGGAGAAAATGGGGTGACACCTCATAAATAATTGTTGGATATCCATGCAAGAGTGCATGTATCCATGCACCTCTCACATCACACCCCTTAAAGAGTCAACTTATCTCTCTCTCATCTCTCACTTTAATTCTCAGCCACACTCTCATTTCTCCAACCTTTCTCTTTTCAAACTCAAAAATACTTATCTAGATCATCTAACACTCCTCCATCCACTTTCCTCAAGAAAACTGTGAGTATAAGGAAGATCTTCAAGAGAATCACTTCAAGCTTCATTTTGTGGTAAGATCTTGCAAATCCAAGTGTCATACTTCATCTTTAAACTCATTCACTCCTCTTACACCCATGTGTTCGTGAATCATACTCTTAGAGCATCTTAGAGCTCGAAAATCATCTCAATAACACATCTAGGGCCGAGATCTCTTCACTTCTTCATCAACAACCGAAACATCAAAGCAAAGGTGAGTTCATACCCCTATTTTCGATTTTTACTTGGTTTTGGGGGAGAATACAAGTTGATTTATGTAGATCTATGTGTATATGCATGAATATGTGTGTTTTTCATGACTTATTTGTTGATTATGTGCTATACACTTCATAAATCTAAAAATATGTTAAGAACATTAAGTTTATCACTTGGATCTACATGAAAACCTTGAGAAAAGTATGTATTATCACATATTAGACATGTAAACTAGTAGACTGGGATTTATGCCCTTAAAATAGCAAAAATGAGTGTTGTGTTCAAAGATCTATAAACTAAACTCAAAATTCAGCCCTTGACAGAAACGTTTTGGTCCAATCTCGAACTGTTTTGACCACCTAAATGATAATATTTTTCAAAACTGTTTTACATGCAAAACGTTCAAGTTTATACCTTTAAAATGACTACTCTCACGTTTTCATGCGATATTTCTACAATTTTTGGCGAATTTTACAAAACTGCCTATCAGATTTGAAATAATTTCGGATCAGCCTGTGAAGATGAGCAATTTCACACTTGTTAGAGGCCATTAAAAATTTTGAGAAACATTGTGAACAAAGTAGACAAAATTTCCAAACTTCCAGAATTTACGGATCCAAATTTCGATTTACGATGATTTTTCTACAAATTTTCCAACAACTAGGCCAGAAAAGCCAAAAACCAGAAAAATGTGTGTTTTCACAAAAATCAAGCCAAAAATGATATTTTTGAAAAAAATGGGTTTAAAATGTTATTTTTACCACAAACTAGTCATAAACACAAGTTTTGAACAAAATGGGGACTAAAGTGTTATTTTTACTAAAATTGGGTCTTAATTGTAAATTTTTGGCTTATTGGGCCAAGAACGTCATTTTTACAAAAAGTGGGCCTTTTATGTTATTTTAGTGAATACTTGAACCAAAACAACAATAAACTAACAAACGGATTAATTTTGATCATTTCTAGGTTATTGGGCCTTAGTGGCCCATTTATATGTTTGATAGGTTTTGTATACTATTTGCGTGCTATTTGGGCCTATAAATACCTTACATGTGAAATGGGCCTTAGTTGTCCTTTTACATATATTTTGGGCCCATGTTATATAATCTCATTCATATTAGGTTTTGAAATGACTCACATGTTTAGCGATGCCCTAGTGGCTCACTTACATGGTTCGTTGGGCCTGGAATGAGTTTTATACGTTTATCTTCGCGTAAATTCGATTAAGGATCTAGTGAGTTTTTGTTGGTTGACACCTATTAAGTGTAAGATCGTAGCCTGTAGTTATAATCAGAGTCTCTTGGAAGGAGAGCGGGGTTTTGTGTATAGATCTATATGGGGATGACACCCCACACCTGAGCTGTTCGCTACAGTTAGACTACATCGGTCTAGGGTGACTATAACCTTATTCTATTTTTCAGTCGGCGTTCACAAACGCCAAGACAGGTGAGATTGTCATTATTTAGTATGGTTATGACGGCTCACTTATAGGAATTAACGTTATGAAGTTTGCGTAAGACTATTTTCTTTTATGTTGGATTACTAGGAAACTTACTCACACTGGTACCCCACCTCGGTGTTGGTACGTCAGTATTAACTATTCTTCTTTTACGGGCAACATCGGGTTGTCCGGGGACATTCTATATACATTCTCTTCAATTACTTTTGACATTCTATTAAACAATAACACACATGCATTAATACAAGATCAGACATAAACATACCAAACTATTTTAAGAAAATACAGGATTTTCTTGTGATTACAAAGTTATACAAATCATTTTCTCAAATATACTTATGAACTCACCAACATTATATATGTTGACGTTTTCAAAATAACTTGTATTCTCAGGGACTCGTTAAGCAGAAGAATCAACAAGAATAGGGGATTTTGTTTTGTGTACTGTCAAACATCATACATTGAATGTTTTGGTCATGTTATTTAAAAGATTGTACTTGATGTAAACAATGGCAGTTGTATTATATTCTGCATGGTAATGATGATGTTATGTTTCATTTATATTCATTGTAATGATATTTCAAGATGAAGTCACGCACAAGCCCCCGGGCGTTTCCGCCGTCTGGTTCGGGGGTGTGACATCATGTCAATCGTTTCAAAATAAAGTAATTAGATATTTGATTGTACTGGGAGTTTGAAGAAAATTATTGGGTTTTCTAAAGTAAATATGAGAAACTTAAAAATGGAGGAAATTTGTTGAGGAATATGGAATTAACGAACCAGGTTGGACAAGCAAGCTGCAAGAGATGGAAGGGACATATGTTGTAGAGTACACATCTATACAAACAAGCCATCGACGTGAAATCAGGTGGACACTGAACCCATTAAATGTAACCATGGTCATCGACGGGAGATGATCACGAAATGTGCCTCCTTGAATCCTTGAACCTGAAAATTAAAACAAAAAAACATGTTCGTGGGATTAATCAGGAACCGATGTTCTAGAAATGATGATGTGAAATCAAAAAGATTCTAAGCAGATGAAGTCATGGTAAAAATAAGGAAACAATCGTTATTGTGATAAATCAAATCCCTTATGAATTTAAATTTGTGGGTACCTTTGTTTATAGACCCTATAGGGTATATTCACTTTTCCACACACACACACACACACACACATATATATATATATATATATATATATATATATATATATATATATATATATATATATATATGTATATATATATATATATATATATATATATATATATATATATATATATATGTGTGTGTGTGTGTGTATGTGTGTGTCTATATATATATATATATATATATATATATATATATATATATATATATATATATATATATATATATATATATGTATATATATACTCGTTTCCATCTTTTAGGCCACCACAGTACGCTGCTGCTACAGCTTCAGTTGTGAATGAAATATATTTTACACCACCTTGAACCTTGGATCCCCAGATTGTTGAGCAGTTCAGACAATTCATTGCTGCCAATCCGACTGACATGTCAGCTTCCTTCTCTCATTCATGTATAACTTCATCCAACACTTCAGGTATTCTGTCATCTTTGTGGATATGCATCTCATCACATGTCACCATATTTGTCATCTTTTGTTTCGTTATCATCTCGTACACCTGTCTTTGTTATTTTTGCTTGTGCTACACCTATGTCAGTAGAGGGTGTTGGTTCTACTGTCACTCCTTATATATCATTAATAAATGTTTATTACATTCCTACACTTGCTTTAAATCTTGCATCGATCAGTCAGTTGTGTAAGTCTGGTTGTTGGGCCTTCTCTTCTGATTGATTCTACTGTGTATAGGACATTCGGTCTTGGAAGGTGATTGGGATAGGCCGTAGACTTGGGGAGCTTTATGTTTTGGAGCAGCTACATGTTGCTGTATCTAGTGTCGATTTGTCGTGTTTTTGTTTAAACCCTTCGTCGTTTGTTTTCTATTTTTGGCATTCTTGTTTCGGACATGTGTCAGCATCTCATTTATAGTTTTTGGTTTCCACTAACGTATTAGGTTCTTTGAAAACTGATGATATTTTTGATTGTTGTGCTTGTAAACTGGAAAAATTTTCTACTTTACCGTTTAATAAAAGTGTCACTCGTTCTGTTTCTCCCTTTGATATCGTGCATTCTGATGTGTGGGGTCCATCTCTGATCACCTCTAAACCGGGAGCTAACTATTGTGTTTCATTCATTGATGATTACACTCATTATACGTGGGTTTATTTTATGAAGCGCGGGTCTGACTTTGTCACCCTATATAGTGACTTTAGAGCTCTTGTCAAGACTCAACACCATGCTGTCATAAAATGTTTTCGGTGTGACTTGGGAGGGGAATTTACCTCTAATGATTTTAAACAATTATTGGCATCTGATGGCACTGTGCATCAGTTATCTTGTACAGACACCCCTTAGTAGAATAGTGTGCCAAAAAGAAAACACCGACATCTCCTAAAAACTGCAAGATCGTTGCTACTTTCTGTTGCAGTTCCTAATATGTTTTGGGGAGAAGTTGTTCATACCGCCACTTACATTATTAATAGCATTCCTACTGCGTACACTTCGGGGATGTCTCCTTATGAAATGTTGTTTGGGTAACTGCCAAATTATTCTTCATGACGAGTGTTTGGGTGTACTTGTTTTGTCTTGAATCCTCATGTAGAGAGAGATAAGTTGTCTTCAAAATCACCTCTTTGTGTATTTATGGGATATGGTATTGGTCAGAAAGGTTATTGATGTTATGATCCATCAAATCAGAAATTCTATGTCTCTCGTACTGTCACTTTTTTAGAGTACAATTCGTTTTATAGCATTCCTGTTCAGTCACGTGATGCAAACCAAGAGGAGCTTCGTACTATTGATCCATTTAGCATTAACATTGATGATCCATCACCTGCCATTGATTCACCACTTGTCGTTGATCCTCTGCCTGCAGATCATCAGGATCCCCCACCATCGAGGCCTTATCGTAATAAGAAGTCCACAAAGCTTACTGAATTTGTCTATTCCTCTTACTCACCAGTATTTGCCTCCTTTAGTGCTAATGTACATCGTCTCTCTGAGCCAACACCCTATAAAGAGGACGTTTCTGATCGTCTTTGGCATACCGCTATGGCTGAGGAACCTGCTGCACTTTATCAGACTCATACAAGGGATCTGGTTCCGCTTTCGCCCGAAAAGCAGACGATTGGTTGTCGTTGGGTATATAAAATCAAAAAAAGTATGATGGATCCATTGAGCATTATAAATCCAGACTTGATGCGAAAGGGTACGCGCAAAAGTATGGTATGGATTATGAGGAGGCTTTTGCTCCTGTTGCAAAAATGACGATTGCCGGCACCTTGATTGCAGTTTCTTCCATTTCCCAATGGAAGATTTATCAGATAGATGTCAAGAATGCATTCTTCAATAGCGATCTTCATGAGGAAGTATACATGTCTCCTCGCCCTTGCATTGCTAACCAACCAGGTGAAGTTTGTGGACTTCGGAAGGCACTATATGGCCACAAACAAGCCCCTCATGTTTAGTTTGAGAAATTTTCTAAGGTGTTTAATTCGCTTCGTTTTCAAACAAGTAACCATGACTCGGCTCTATTTGTTCGATGTACAAGTACATGTCAGATTATTCATTCCCTATATACGATGACATGATTATTACTAGTGATGATCATGATGGTATATAGTCTTTAAAGTGTGATTCGGCTCAGTCTCCAAAGGGTTATCTTTTATGTCAAACGAAGTATATTTCAGTTTTTTTGAACGCTCATGACTCAGGAATAATCGGACAATGGATATGCCTATAGAGAGTAATGCAAAGTATTCTCCAAATGATGGTGTCCCCTTATCAGATTTAAGCCTTTATCATACCATTATAGGGAGTTTCGTTTACCTGATTGTCACTAGAACATATATTGCTCTTGTAGTTCATGTGGTTAGCCAATTTGTCACTTCCCTACTATTGTTTATTTGCGAGATGTTCTTCATATTTTGAGATATCTTCGTGGTACTCAGTTCCGCACCTTTGTGTTTCCATCTGCATCCTCTCTTGATTTGTATGCCTATAGTGATGCAAATTGGGATAGTGATATATATGATTGTAAGTCCACTACCGAGTATTGTGTTTTTCTTTGAGATTCATTGATATCATAGAAGAGCAAGAAACAAGATGTTGTCTCTCGATCTTCTACATAATCTGAGTATCAAGCCACAGCTATCACCACTTGTGAGATTTATTCGTTGATATGGCTTTTTGCAAATATGGGCGTTCACATCTATCAACCTACCCATTTGTATTGTGACAACGAGAGTGTGATAATGATTTCTAAGAATTCAGTGTTTCATCAGAGCACAAAACACATTGAGATTTATTGTCATTTCACACGACATCATCTCCAGAAGAGAACTATCTCCCTTCCTTATGTTCCTTCCACTTTGCATATTATTGATATCCTTACGAAGCTATTGACTGCTCCTCAATTTCATTTTATGTCTGACAAACTATCAATGCTTATTGTTGTTGCATTGTAAGTTTGACGGGGGATGTTAGCCTAAGAAGATTTTGGGCTTTATTTTGTACTGGGATTTATGTTGGCCCGTTAGCTAGAAAACCCTAATTAGTTAGTCTATATATTTTGTCTTTTCCTTACATTGTATCATGTACTTCTCATTTGATAATAATATAAAATCCTATTCGTTATATGTCTTGTTAGTTTACATCTACTTCGTGTTAAAATGTTTACTTCGGGCTTATGCATCTTCGAGAATGATTTTTTTCTTTGTTCCAGTGTCATACCTACGATTTTACTTGGTGTTGCTGCAACAGATAAATGGGGAAAAAGAAACATAATGTTACACTTCTGGTCCTTAGAGTCTTAATTAAGTGACAATTTGGGACAGTTTCATAAAACGTTTACATTTTCGGGGCCGACTTTCGGGATAATCATATCAAACATTTTGACAAGAATTTTTCACATGAACAATACATAATTGACTCCGGTTCATGTTAAAGGTTGTCCAAAAAGTCAAAATTTCGAAAATTGTCATTTTTTTTTTACTTTTTTTGGATTTGAAGTTTCATGTTTATTCCACTTGTTGAGGGAGAGTATAGCATTGATATATCGGATTTGAATTCATTCTCATGGTAATTTTAAGGTTTTATAACCATATTTCAATTATAAAAAAATGAGAAGAATTTGGTATGGTCATTCCAAAAATATTGCGACTTTTCAACATGGTGATTTTTAATGAAGCTTGAAAACAATTATTGAATTCGAGTGTGTTTAGTGTCTTGATGAGCATATATGAAGTTTTTTTTTGTGACTGACTATGTGGTTTAATGTTTTTCGACTTTGGTATTTCTTGATCAAGTTTTATCAAAAATCTTAATCTTGATTTGTTACATGACACTTTTGGATCTTCATGCCTTTAGCAAATGTTGTTCATGATTATTTTGAAAACCGATGTGATGTTTATGGTGATTTATTCAAAAGATTTGGGAAGCATAGAAATCATACAGATTACTTAATCTGAAGTGGGTGTTTTTGATGAGTTTTCACTAAAAAGACAATTTTTGGATTACTTTCGATCGATAGCTTGAGTTGATATTTCCCTTAGAAGTTTTTCCTTTACATATCCTAAAGCCCATCGATGCTTATTGAGCATGGAAGATTTGAGTTTTTGGATTTCTTCATGGTTGCTTGCCATTATGATGTCACGAATGAACTTCTTATTACTAGATGCTTTTCGGATTTTTGAGTCGCGTCGTTCATTTTTTCATGGAGGATGAAAAGAAAAGACTTGGAAAACCCAATTAGACATGTGTGTTTTTATCAAGGTTGTAAAAATCGCTCGGTGGTAGCTCGGCGGTCGACTCGGGTCAAGCGATTAATCGGTTTGGCGGGGATTAATCGGGGACCATAAATTACTAACAAAACTATTTTAAAACTTAATATATCCTAAGAAAAAATTGTATTTGAAAATTTAAAATTTTGAAATTTTGAAATATTTGGTATAATATTTGAAAATTTGAATATTTAAAAATTTAAAATTTTGAAGTTTTGTAAATTTTGGTGTAATATTTGAAATTTTGAAATTTTGAATTTTTTAAAATCTTCCCGCCAAGGACCGCCGACAACCGCCAAGGACCGCCTAGCCCGAGTTTGACCGATATTGACCAATTTCCGCCAAGCACCTCTAATCGTAATCAGTTGCAGACCGCCTAGCGCCTAGGCCGATATTTACAACACTGGTTTTTAGTTTATGACTTAAGAGGGATACTTGAACATGCCCATCTATAAATAGTGATTGACATATTCATCGCAGAGTGTGTTTAAGAGATAAAATATTTAAGATTTGTGAGTCGAGTTAATTATTTAGATTAGATATAGTTCCTTTTATAATTCCTAACTATGATTGATAATGGCTTTTAACACCCATATCATCATGTCGACTGTGGTCTTATTATTTCGCATGTCAAATCAAGTTTTCATGTCCTAACAGAAGCATTTATACCTCTTATCTCCATCCTTTTGCAAGGTTATTATTAATTCTTATAGATCTTTTTGTTATCTTTTTAGGGATATAAAGTACATGTCCTAATTATCTTTCGACGGTTTTCTATAGATTTTACAAAATAACATACAAATTGTCCATCAATCTAGATCAATCCGTAAAGATGATCACCATCACCTTATAAATTAGTGATCATAATTCATTGTAAAAATATATTTTAAATTAGAATTCTTCATATAAGCTCAATCAAAGACCTCATACCAATTTTATTTTTCTAGAATTATTTATGCATTTTATAAGATGACTATTGTAAATAGCCATTATTCTGGACCATCCTGTGAAGAATGTCAATTCCATCCAACATGGAAATGGAATCGAGCCAGGCCCTTTTAAGGGAATAAACTAAACAAAATCATCAAAATATAGAAAAAACCCATATATAAATTTAAGTTTTCAAAATTTAATTATGATTTTTACAAAATAACCAGTGATCAGTGGACTTTCCGGACCAGTCGGAATTCATTCCAAAAACTATATATATTTTTTTCGAATTAGTTCAATCCCTTAGTATTAACAAAACTACAAATCCATAACTTTCAACGGTCATATTTTTCATGTAATTTTGACAATCCAATCATTTTATATGATTTTTAAAGCTAAGGGAAATTTTCAGAATTTTACGATACTAACAAGATTAACTTTACATTTTGTCCCACAAAACAATCACTTAATAAATAAGTTTATAACCATCTATTTCAACAAGATACAAGTTCTAATCATGCATACTAAGAGGTGCAATAAGAGTATCTTAATGGATTAAGAAATGAATCAAAATTAACATACAACTACAATTTTTCACATCAATTGATAACTAAAAAGAACATAGGGTTAAGCTTCTAATAAAAACCCATTAAGCACTTAGTTCATTGTAACAAGCCTTAAGAGCCACAACTTAGTCGCCATGGATTGGTGGTGACATGGTGGTGATAAGGTGGTCCTAGGGTGGTCAAAACCCTTACACCAAGAACATTGCTAAAAATGGAAAGGATAGAGCAATTCCTAGGATATAAACTTATAGCCATGAAATTAGAAACTAACGACCACGCCACCACTAGGTGTTGACAATGTGGTTCTCCAATAGCCACCACCATTGACGATGGTGGTGGTTTGTGGTAGTGAAGTTCGGTGATTTTTATGAGAAAAAATGGAAGAATAAAGGCTAAATGAAGAGGGGGATTTATACCAAGATGAAAGCTCATTGCAACACCACTTTCTTGCTATACCTTCTGTGGCTAATAATCCCGAGACCAAGCTTCTACTAGTCACCTCAAACTCTCACTTTCTCTGTTTTTTCACCGGCAACATCACTACCCCATATCTCACTCTTTTGCGGCCTCTCTTTCTCTCTCATTAGCTCTCTCTCAAAAGTAGTTGTTCCCAAAAAGAGGAGGCTAGGGTTTGTGTGGATTACGATAAAAGAAAAGAAAAACGAAGGAAATGATATAAGGTTTGGTTGATAGACTAACACAATGTTCAAGACTAATACAATGTTCATAAGGAATTCCACGTCAATTTTTGGAATTTACACAAATGATCCACCTGATTTGAAAAAAAAAATTTACTTGGCCAGTCGACACCATATCTTTACATTATAAGTTTCCAAAATAACTCTAAAGAGTCCCTCATAATTTTTTTGTTTCTTTAAATGTCATATAAATATATTATTATTATTATTATTATTATTATATTAAACATTATTTATTTATTTAATAAATTAATTAACCATTAGATGTCAATAAATGTAATAAATGCCTCTTTAAGCAATTAAAATGTTAATAAAACCCTATTTCTATATAATTATTTATTCTTATATTTACATTCCTCTTTTAAATAATTAAAAAGAAAAATAGGGCTTTACATCATCTAATTAGGGTCCTCACAGGCTTGCATATATAAACATTAGAAAGGGAAAATGTGGTAGTAATGTGAAGATCAAGGCATCAGATTGGTTTGTGAATTCCATGTCAAGCACAAATTGCATAGGATGGGTGGGGAGGGTAATAGGTTTGGGTGAAGGCCAACATTTGGGCAAAAATAGTTTGGTTGTGGATGAAGAGGTGGGGTTTTTGGATTGTAAATAAGCAGTGGATAAGGAGGTAGAGGCTTGATTCGTCGTTGTTGGAGTTAGACCAGGTAAATCATGGACCGAGGATGAAAAGATGGAGAAAGATTAAAGGAATCAATAGGAAGTGATATATGGTGGAAATGAGTCGAAGAAATCATATGAGGGTGACAAGGAAGGTGACATTCACCTTGAAGGGAAGATAGATTCATCAAAGGTAACATGAAAAGAGATGATAAATTTATCGGTGGATAGGTCAAACTATCGAACCTACGATTTTGTAAAGAACATCTAAACAATGCACGATGTGCTAGGGGATTGGTGAGGTGTAGTGAGGTAAGGATTGTATAGACACAAGTATGAGTAAGAAGTGGGTTTTTGAAAGAGATGCAAAAAGGTGTGTTATAAATAAAATTGGAAGAGGAAATTGTGACATCCCCAAAATCACGGCCAGAAAAGACCGGTTTCATTTATGCTTTTAAATAAAATCAGAGTAATCCTTTGATTAAAAGAGTTGCGGAATTTGTTCCCAGAACAAAATATGATAAGAATTTATCAAAGCATTTCACAAAGAAATGTATTTTCATTATATAACAAAACCCCGGGATGTCATGTTCCGATACAGACCAAAAGCATAAACAATACAAAATAGACCTTACAACAGTTACATATAACTACGGGTCTATAATCCAAAAATATATTGACAATGTCATCCAACTTATGCTCTCGTGCCACTACCTGTAATACAAAGAAAACTGAGTGGGTCAAGCTTGGGAGGCTGGTGAGCATATAGGGTTTTCAACCCACAATAAATAATTATATTTAGTTCATCAACCAACAATAACCCGATTACCCGTTCCCGTTATCCTCACATTACGTCCCTAAAACACCTATCATAAGGGACCTAGACTAAGGATCAACACCGGGATGGACACTACTGCCAAGGGGGTCCCTCAGCAATAAATGTCCTAAAGCCAACCATGAGGGGATGGAGTACACCGGTGAACACATCGTTCACAAACACCTACAGGTTGCGAGCCTGCTAGCGTTCCACTGGACTGTCTAGAAAAGTCTGTGGTCGTCATCTATACTCCGCTAGATGACTGGATCAACAACAACATCGAGGTCTCTCATCATTTTATTTCATCACACACCAACTGTCTACCCATGTTCTACCCAACATATTAGTAGATAAAATATATACATTTATATACAGCTTAAAACCTGTACAAAACATCCATTCAACAACTAGTTCAAATAAACAAATAATATATAAACACATAGCAAGTATTTTATAAAGAATACTTCATATCTATGTGTTAGAAGAAAACGAATATACACTCACTTGATAAGACGATGATCGGACAACACCTCGCCTCTGAGAACAATCGTTTCCGATGAAACCGAGATGTTTTCTCCAAAAAACGGGCTTTACTAGGGCAGAGTTTCGACTCGGAAACTTTACTTCTCGGGATCTTCGGGGCTTCGGGACTTGCTTCGGGTCTCGGGAATGATACCGGGGCTTCGGGGTTATTTCTTGCACGCAAAACGAGGAAATATGGGAGAGAGAGAAGAATTTGAGCACTAAAACTTGGCAGCCCACGACATCTATTTATAGGGGCAGATCCCTGCGATTACGCTGGGCGTAACTTCAGAGTATGCTGGGCGTACTCCCTCTACAAGCAGTACGCTGGGCGTACTCTTCGGATAAGCATTAGTATGCGTGCCTCGAACTTCAAAAATTCATAACTATCGCATACGAGCTCCGTTTTCGACGTTGTTTATATCCACGCGTAGGTGAGACTATGCTCTACAACTTTCATTTAGACTCCGTCGGCTAATTGTGACTTTATTTTTATTATATTATTTTTAGTAGGCCGGGACAGGAAAACTCCGTTATAAAATCATAACTTTTTCATCCGACGTCCGTTTTCATCTGTCTTTTTACCGTTTGACCACTAACGATGAGATCTTCGATTCTCGTTTAGATTGTTTCGGCCAAATATCACTCGATGTCAATTTCGAGATTTGGGCTGTACATCGCTAAGTCGAAACTTAGAAAAACAATAACTTCCTCATACGAAGTCAGATTTAGACGTTCTTTTTATTCACGCTCTCGGTTTAACGAATTCTACAACTTCCGTTTTGATCACTAAGGCTAGATATCGCTCTATCTTAAATTCGTATTTTACGTCATACAGTGCCGTGTCGGTTCTGTCGCGAAACTTCGACAGGTCATAACTTCTTCGTTATAACTCGGATTTCAGCATTCTTTATATATTCGGAAACCTTGCCACGACCACTACAACTTCCTTCATAGACATCGGGCTTATCTAATATTTTATTTTATCGCTTATTTTTATCCTTAATTCATTTAAATCACACAATTAAGCAATAAACATATAATACTCAAATAATACATTCTTATTATTTCAAAGCGAGTTACAAAGGTTAACCTACACTATTACATCAACATTAATGCCTATCCCAGAAACACGGGCGTTACAATTCTCTCCACCTTAGAATGATTCTGTCCCGGAATCATCAACGAAAATAGGACTTGTATAATGATTCCATACATTATCTTTCTATCCTAACTAATAACCGTAACTTCTATGTTTCCTCGAAAGAGTATCTAACTCTAGGGTTTCTTGACTGCAGACGATGCTCAATCTTGCATCTGCTTTTCGTACTATACTGGACTTTCAATCATAACTTTCAAGTTACACAATAAGTCCTTATTGTGGACTCCTTATTCTTCTTAGGATAAATACTTTCCTTTATCTATTGTAACAGACCGATGGGTCATGCTCTAATGATCTCTCATCGTATGATGCAATGCTTAGACTCAAGTCTCTTAGAGTCAAATTCCAGAATGGAATATACCTTCCTTCATATTCTAATGCGATATAACCACATTTTAACATGTAGCATTTCTAGCTACTAACTTCTTTAACAACGTGCACGATACAATTGGTCGCATTGATTTCACCCTTCTGACTTAAGTCAGATGTTACATCGAGCTTAGTTCTCTGAACCATGTAACAAACTCATTGTAGTCGGACTCAATTCGATATAACCACTAGGGTCGGAATAACAGCCATCTTACTAGTCATTACCAAAACAATGGTAATAACATACTTGAATAAAACGGAATCAATTACTAGCTTCTTTGTAACCTTGTGACTTTCCCTGATCCAAGCGTGAGTCCTGTGCTTCCAGTAGTATAGATCTCTACTACTATTCACACCTACTCATACTCGTCCCAAGTATTGTCTCGCAGTCCCCAAGTTCTAAAATCACAAAACAATTTAACACATACGAATATGTCCAAATAATCATAGAAATTTTCCTAGACTCTACTAGGACTTCTTCCATGCGTATCTTCAATCATCAATTCTACTTTAACTCGATTGGTGATGGAAATTCCAGATTATGGGACAACTTCAAGAATTACACCAATCGTTCCATCATCCTGCCAATCGAAGGTGTACTTTAGACGTACTGTACTCCTTTAAACGTACTGTTATTTTATCAGACATAAACTAAAGGCAAGATACCACATTCGACATCTTCCGATAGGTGTCACTCAATACATCAGATAACAAAACCAGGGTTTATATTAATTCTTGAAACTATTACACAAAAGTTCGAGTTCACCCTATACTATGCCTCTAATAGGCTACACCATATGTTACTTCATAATTTGATCTTTGGATATGAAATCCTTATTCCTGATTCCTCGCGTTATTGTCTGCTTCGTCGAGGATCATGTGGAATGCCCTTGTCTTTGGTGGAATATTGGGTCTTGCTGCCTCCTTCTTTTTAGGACAGTCTCTTGAGATGTACCCCTCCTCACCACACCCGTAGCAGACTTTCTTGGTAAGGGTGCATTCGTTGGCATAGTGCCCTGGCTTTCCACATTTGAAGTATGTGGCTTCCCCGCCACATTTCTCAAGATGCTTCTTCTTGCATTTGTCGCACCATTTCGCTTCGCCTCCTCCACCTCCTCCTCTCGAACCAGATTTCGAGAATTCATTTTTCTTGTTGGACCCTGAAGACCCATCAAACTTCCTCTTCTCACCAACCTCTGATCTCTCCAGACCCTTCTCCCTGATCTGAGTCTCAACATTCTTAGCAGCCCAGATGGCGGCTTTTAATGTGGTTGCTTGCTTAACCATTAGACCATAGTCCGCTGGTAGTCCGAGGGCAAACTTGTTGACCTTTGAGAGCTCTGTTGGAACTAGGTATGGGATAAGCTTCATCTTTTTTGTGAAACTTGCAGCGTATTAAGTAACGCTCATTTTTCCCTTCTTCAAATTTTGAAACTCATTATTGATTTCCAGAAGGTCCTGCTCGGAGCAGTATTGCAGTTTCAGTTGTTCCACAAAGTCTTCCCAAGACATTTTGCTCGCTTCTCCCTTAGGCATAGAGTCAGCTAACAGCTTCCACCAACTCAACACGATAGATTTTAACAAATGGATCGCAAGAGCGGTCTTATGCCTGTTGCTGGATTCGCAACTTTCAAACATCGTCTCCATTTCAGAGATCCAGTCCATAACTTGCACCGGCGTCGGGCTTCCGGATACACATGGTGGTTTGGATGCCATGAAATGTTTATACTTGTATCCACGTCCGTCGTTTCCTCCATCACGATTGTTTTGTCTAACAATTGGTGGGTTGGCTTGACCAACAGTCCCACTGAAGTTTCCTCCTTCTGACTGCCCTTTACTTAATTCGGGCTGCACAATCGGCATAGAAGGTTCTTCAAGATTCTGTTGAAGCAGACATCTAGTTTCTTCCATCTGACGATCCAACATCGTCTGAATCATCAATTGTACACCAGCCATTGTCATTGGCTCAGGTGCTACTGCTACAACAGGTGCGTGCTCGATTACAGGTGGTTGATTCATGTTTTTGTTCGCGTTTCCGACTCCGTTTCTTGTTCTTGCCATTCTTGATCTATACACCGAATAAGGTGAATTTAGATCCTCAATTACGATAGAGAATCAAATCATCCTTATCACTTCGAAACATTTACATGCTAGTTCTAATACCGTCGTCATACGCTTAGAATCCTAAACACATAAGGTTTCCAGACCCGGTTGGCAACAAACCATAGATCCGAAGAAATAATATCATATATGGCAAACATATAACATTTAGCACATAAAAGCATTTTAGGCAACTTTCCTAAAATAAACTAGTGCTCGTGTCTTAAATATAACAGACACTCATCTCACAATCTTCACTTAGCATTCTAAGTTTAAGTCTAGAAATCCTACAAATTCCTAGTTCGCTTAAACTAATGCTCTGATACCAACTGTCACATCCCCAAAATCACGGCCAGAAAAGACCGGTTTCATTTATGCTTTTAAATAAAATCAGAGTAATCCTTTGATTAAAAGAGTTGCGGAATTTGTTCCCAAAGTATAAACAATACAAAATAGACCTCGGGATGTAAAAAAACCTCGGGATGTCATGTTCCGATACAGTCCAAAAGCATAAACAATACAAAATAGACCTTACAACAGTTACATATAACTACGGGTCTATAATCCAAAAATATATTGACAATGTCATCCAACTTATGCTCTCGTGCCACTACCTGTAATACAAAGAAAACTGAGTGGGTCAGGCTTGGGAGGCTGGTGAGCATATAGGGTTTTCAACCCACAATAGATAATTATATTTAGTTCATCAACCAACAATAACCCGAATACCCGTTCCCGTTATCCTCACATTACGTCCCTAAAACACCTATCATAAGGGGCCTAGACTAAGGATCAACATCGAGATGGACACTACTGCCAAGGGGGTCCCTCAGCAATAAATGTCCTAAAGGAAACCATGGGGGGGGGGATGGAGTACACCGGTGAACACATCGTTCACAAACACCTACAGGTTGCGAGCCTGCTAGCGTTCCACTGGACTGTCTAGAAAAGTCTGTGGTCGTCATCTATACTCCGCTAGATGACTGGATCAACAACAACATCGAGGCCTCTCGTCATTTTATTTCATCACACACCAACTGTCTACCCATGTTCTACCCAACATATTAGTAGATAAAATATATACATTTATATACAACTTAAAACCTGTACAAAACATCCATTCAACAACTAGTTCAAATAAACAAATAATATATAAACACATAGCAAGTATTTAATAAAGAATACTTCATATCTATGTGTTAGAAGAAAACGAATATACACTCACTTGATAAGACGATGATCGGACAACACCTCGTCTCTGAAAACAATCGTTTCTGATGAAACCGGGATGTTTTCTCCAAAAACCGGGCTTTACGCGGGCAGAGATTCGGCTCGGAAACTTTACTTCTCGGGATCTTCGGGGCTTCGGGACTTGCTTCGGGTCTCGGGAATGATATCGGGGCTTTGGGGGTATTTCTTGCACGCAAAACGAGGAAATATGGGAGAGATAAGAATTTGAGCACTAAAACTCGGCAGCCCACAACATCTATTTATAGGGGCTGATCCCTACGATTACGCTGGGCGTAACTTCAGAGTACGCTGGGCGCACTCCCTCTACAAGCAGTACGCTGGGCGTACTCTTCGGATAAGCTTTGGTATGCGTCCTCGAACTTCAAAAATTCATAACTTTGGCATACGAGCTCCGTTTTCGACGTTCTTTATATCCATGCGTAGGTGAGACTATGCTCTACAACTTTCATTTAGACTCCGTCGGCTAATTTTGAATTTATTTTTATTATATTATTTTTAGTAGGCCGGGACAGGAAAACTCCGTTATAAAATCATAACTTCTTCATCCGACGTTCGTTTTCGTCTTTCTTTTTACCGTTGGACCACTAACGACGAGATCTTCGATTCTCGTTTAGATTGTTTCGGCCAAATATCACTCGATCTCAATTTTGAGATTTGGGTTGTATACCGCTAAGTTGAAACTTAGAAAAATCATAATTTCCTCATACGAAGTCAGATTTAGACGTTCTTTTTATGCACGCTCTCGGTTTAACAAATTCTACGACTTTCGTTTAGATCACTAAGGCTAGATATCGCTCTATCTTAAATTCATATTTTACGTCATACAGTGTCGTGTCGGTTCTATCGCGAAACTTCGACAGATCATAACTTCTTCGTTATAACTCAGATTTCGGCATTCTTTATATATTCAGAAACCTTGCCACGACCACTACAACTTCCTTCATAGATATCGGGCTTATCTAATATTTTATTTTATCGCTTATTTTTATCCTTAATTCATTTAAATCACACAATTAAGCAATAAACATATAATACTCAAATAATACATTCTTTTTATTTCAAAACGAGTTACAAAGGTTAACCTACACTATTACATCAACATTAATGCCTAGCCCAGAAACACGGGCGTTACAGAAATGATATCGAGAAGATGAGCGGTCATGAGAAATATGAGTCAGAAGTAGGTTTTTGAAAGAGATGCTAAAAGGTATGTAATAAATAACAGTGGAAGATGGAATGATATTAAGAAGGTGAGCGGTCATGAGAAGAGCCTCAACCCAAAAGGTGAGTTAGAGGCGAGCTTGAAAGAGACATATGAGAACATGAGTTTTGAGCGGTGTGTTTTGCCATTTTTGTAACGTTCCAAAAATTCATATTAAAATTTTCATTTTTAAAACAATAAACCATACAAACGAGTTGTTCCAAAACCGATCAAAGTGAATATATTATTTAAACATCAAATTAAATATTGAATGTTATCAATGCGGAAAACACTGGTGGATGGGGTGTAGTCATGTCGGGCCCTTCACTTTCGTACCAGAAGTCCCTGAAACCATACACATAAAACCGTAAGCACAAAGCTTAGTGAGTTCCCCAAAATACCACATACCATACATAAGAAAGTGAATGCTATCGGCCAAATCATAATCTTACAATCACTTCCTGCCATGGGCCAAATCATGGTCTTTCCATGCAATGCCGAGGGCCAAATCCCGGTCTTACATACAAGTACCAGGGGCCAGATCCTGGTCTTTAATACAATTGACAGGGGCCAGATCATGGTCTTTCATACAATTGCCAAGGGCCAGATCCTGGTCTTTCATGCAAGTATCACAGAGACAACTAGCACTCTACATAACATAGTAATGGGTCGGCATTTGTGCCTTCGACCCGTCAAACACAGTAAGGGGACTCACCTCTCAATCGGAAAGATCGCTGAACAGGACACTGCTCCGAATATCAGCTCTACCGGTCACCTATTCATTGGAACATGACCAAACATAACTTATTAATCAATATACCCAAAATACCCCTAGGTCAAACTTGGTCAAAGTCAAAGTCAAAGTTAATCGAGTTAACCGGGTCAACTCGGTGAGTACGCTGGGCGTACCGAACAGGTATGCGGGTTTACTACACCTTTGACTAGAGTCGAGGGGCTGAACACGTACGCGTAGCATACCCTTTGGTATGCCCAATGTACACGACTGCCTCCCTTTCTTCCCACTAAGAGCTTAATCCTTAAGCTATTTCGTACAAAAATCTAGATCTAGCCCTCAAATGATGTTCTTATTCATAAATTTTCCAACTTTATGATCTTACTTGGCTATTAAGTGATCAATACCAAATATCCTAACTTCTTAACTCTTTAAGATGAACTAGCTCATGCATGGAAGGAAACTAAGGTCCAAGATTACATTTTTATGGTTCCTAATAACTCCATAATGGATAAAGTTTCCACCTTTATCCATTAGAATGGTTGCAACAACCAAGATCTACTCTTTAAGTCTCAAAGGGACCAAAAGTGCATCTTTTTCAACTTAATCCATTAAGTCTAAGTCTCCAACCGTTAGATCTTAATCAATATGATATTTAGATGGATAAAGTTTCCAACTTTATCCATAACAAGGTCACAAACTTTAAAGATCTAACCTTTATGTAGTAAAGTGACCAAAAGTTCATAACACCCAAAACTAGCTAGATCTAACAAATGCATCATCAAGATTCAAGCTTTATACCTATAGAAGAAAGATCAAGGTGACCAAAGTTTGGATCTACAAGCTCTAATGCAACCAACACTTCTTCAAAGAGCTCTTTCTTCTCCAAAATGCACCAAGAACACTCCAAAGCACTCAAGAAAACCTTCTTTTGCTCAAAAGACTCTGACTATGGTTAGAGATTCAAGGGAGGGTGTTGGAGAGGTGGAAGCTGAGAATGGAATGTGTTTCGGGAAGTTAAGGAGCTTAAATAGGGCTCAAAACATGAAAATAGGGTTTAGGCGCTGATCGCGTATGCCCAGTGTACTCCAGGTATGCCTAGTACACCCAATGTATATCCTATACGCCCAACATACTAGGCTAAGCCTACAGCCTTCCTAACTTCAAATGGTCATAACTTCTTCATTCCAACTCCGTTTTCGACGATCTTTATATCCACGGAAATATATTGAAGAGCCCCAAAATATTATCTGGATATCTTGGACTAAAAACTTCCCAAATAAAAATCCATATTTCATGCAAGAAGTCTAAAATATCACTTTTCCCTATTTTACCCTTTGACTCCAACACAAACCAAACTCTTGGATCCCGTAATCTACATTACCCACATCCAAATGGGTCTAAAACTCTCTTTCCCAAAGCTCGAAGCCTTATGATACTTGAACTTTGGGTCATGGCCCCGAATTATGAAACGACTCGAAACACGGTGTTACAACTCTCCCCCACTTAAATTAGATTTCGTCCACGAATTCAATTCTTGATAATTTCTAGCCAATCAGACGATCCGACCATATCTTCCAGATACTTGATAAAATTTGACCATAACATACGATGGCCTTACAATAATCGAACCCATCCTTAGTAGAACTCACATACTGATGACAAATGAATCCTTGCTCCTGCTGACCTTAACCAATAAAGGAAAACCATCACTACTCATCTTAAATCTCGGAATCCAATACCTTATCTGACTTCCCGATATACAAAACCATTCTGAATCAGAGCCAGTATGGCTCCGCTTCGCCATCTAATCTGAACGAAATCCTTACCAGTCTAAATTATCCTACTGACCAAACATTCGCATTTTCGATCTATCCAAGATATTTTGAGCTTCAAGCTGATATACCAATTATCTGAAGCGTCAGATTCCAGACCGGTCGCTGAAACTGACATCCTTTCAAACGACTGTACCACGAGACTCAATTCAAGAGTCTGTTTGGCGAAGCTACCCTAACCTACTTGTATATAAGGCTTCAACAACCATCCTGTTCCAATCAGGGATATCATAACCAACCATCACATCGATGCAATGTAACTTACTTTGCTCTAAATGAATGCTACATGCCCAACTGTAGTCTTACATCACGATCAGCCCCATACGTTCCACAAACTTTATTGATTCTACGAATGTTGTGTCCTTCCCATAGTCTCACTACCCATCCTGTTATGGTCTAATCCCACCTAGAGGAATCTACGAGCCAAATCGTAGATTCGCCACACTTTCACAATTTCTCATTGACCAGGTGAATGCTACGGGTCACCCCATAGTCTTACAACACTTGTATCACTACCCGCCAACCTAGTGAATGCTACAGCCACCCCGCAGTCTTACAATACTTATATCACTACCTACCAACCTAGTGAATGTTACTGTCACCCTGCAGTCTTACAATACTTCTATCACTACCTGCTAACCTAGTGAATGCTACGGCCACCCCGCAGTCTTAAAACATTTATATCACTACCTGCCAACCAAATAAATCATGGGTCGAAGCCTCATTCGACTATACCCCAATCAGGTATCTGGGTCATGCTTCGAGTCCCAAAGTCTTTAACAGACAAGAACAGGCAGAGAGGCTCTATCACAACCCTCAACTTGGACCTATTCACATACCCGCCATACGCCATTACTGATGCGCAAGGTAACCTAAAATCTCATTCCTTGTGTAATCCCTTAGTCCAAGCGGTTCTCCCTCACTTGGTATCAATTGCGCTCTTCCAATCACAAAGTTGATAGATTTCCAATCTATCTTGCAACCTGACTACTCGAAGCTATCGATAACCTGAGCCCACAAGTACTAGCGTTCCATTACTAGCCAATCCTAGCGAGCACACACCTACCAAAATTGAATGAATACTCCCCGAAATCACAATGAACTCAATATTCTCAAGCACTTTCCACTGAATCCACTATAAGTCCTCGGCGACTTTATCGGACAACGAACAAAAAAATCTCAACTATCAAAACGGGTACCTAACCAATTCAACGACCTACTTGCACTAGTGTAATTCCCATTCGAACCTGCAACTGACCACACTTCGAAGGTATGAACTTGAAAATTACCGATCTTACACCCACGATCAAACCAATTCCTTATTGCCTTGTATCCCAGAAAGACCCCTACAAAACCTACATTCAAACCCAACATTGCCACCTTGCGGATTCCTTGAGTTCCTTGCTGATGCCACCAAAGATTGAACCGGATGCTGGTCTTCTCTCACTTAAAGCTTGATCTGATGGTGGTCAATTCCTCCCACATCGAAATCCAAAACCGGCTCACCCAAATATTCTCTAAGCACGACTCTCGGTATGCAAAATGGCATATGAAGATTCTCAAAATAAAATGTCTAGATCATCATGAGGAAAAATTTAAATTCTAGGTGGAGACTTAGAAAAACTACACATAGCGTCTCACACACAACATACCATCACAAACGCAAACAATAAGAACACGAAGGAAAGAAAATAGCACATACCTGCCACGTCAACTGGTGAAACTCGAATCTCTTTGGCCTGTAACTGCAATGCTCGGCTCCTCACCATGGGAACATTCTGCCCTCGCGACCATCAATAATCCTCAGAGTGGTTGGAGCAGGTGCCCTCACTGCTCCCCTCATCGGCTCCGGACAGTCGGCCATCTTGTGGCCTACTTGGTTCCAGTGGAAACATAACGGAATCGTCCGCTGGGGACAATATCTGCTGCCATGACCAAGCCTGCCACACTTGTAGAAACCTGAACCCCTAGAACAACAAACTCCATCGTGCTGCTTCCTGCACGTGCTGCACTGACCTCGGCCTTGCTAGCCTCTCATTCGCTGATAATAAGTCTTGATTCTCTTTGCAGGACCCCCAATTGTCAGCACCTGTTATGGCTTCCTCTTCCCGAGGTGCTCCAAATCAATCTCCCGCTCTCGAGCTCTAACTATCATGTTCTCCAAATTCCGACAAGTCGAAAAGCTAACAAACTACATGATATCATCTCGCAACATATCATGATACCTCACGTTCTTTATCTCCTCGTCTGCTGCATACTGCAGAACCAATAAAGCTCTCTCCCGAAACTTAGCAGTGGTCTTTGCCAGTAGTCTGGCGAAGGCCCTGAAAACCACCTCGTCACCTGTTGCACCTCAATTACCGGTGCAAACTCCTCCTGGAATCTCGCGACAAACTCTTCCCAAGACATGGCCATTACGGCCGCAGATCCCAATACCTTACTAACCTACTCCCACCAATCACGGGCTCGGTCCCTCAAAAGACAAGATGCAAAACCCACCTTCGCCCCCTCAGGACAGAAGCTCGTACGTTGAGCATTATCAATGTCAGTGATCCATTTCCAGCTAGCAACGGGGTCCTCAGCCTTAAAGAACTCTGGAGCTCCACAAACCTTATACTCCCAAAATGATGGAGTTCGCGCTCCCAACTGTCCTGCTGTGATCTCAGCCCGAAAATCCCAAGTCTCTCATCCAACAACTCTGTAATCCCAAAACAGTACGCATCCAGATGCTCCTGCATAATCTCCATGATCCTCTCCTTGATCGTACCAAAGATCACATGAGTCTGCACCAAAATACTGTGGGTGATCTCCAACAAGATGAACTCCCGCATCTAGTCATCAATTGGCTTAGTGCCAGCACCTGAGTCTGAACCATATCCTTAGCCACGAGTGCTCACCACCATACTCAAAAGCAACCACACAATAATTAGAACATACTCCAAGAATCCTCATCCCTCAGGCTTCATAGATCTTCCGTGACTCCCCTCGATTCGAGTATGGACCATGTGTTTTCAGTAGTACATTCCCAATACTACCTTCCACACCTACACATACATTCCTCAAGAGTTATCCCGAATCCTCCAAGTCACCTTCTCAAATTGGTACTCCAAGTACCTGCTAAATAGTGTAACCCAACCCACTAAAGCACTTCCTAGTCTCTCTTAGGTTCCTGACCTCATCTTGCCATCAGCTGCTGAACAACTCCCACTAATGTCAGCTAACTACTTCATGAATACAATCATATGAAACAAATCTTAAATAATCCTTCGAGTAAAAGACTCAATCCATACAACGGTTGGACTTAAACAAGAGCTGCACAATAGGGTTAAATCCATCACTCTAAGTTTATTTAACCTTTGCAGCATGCAAATTAACATATTCACTTAATAGTTAACTCCCATCACTAAGGGGTCCCACAAAGCACAAAGCAAGCAACATTCGTGTAGTAACACTCCAAGCCACAAAACAACGAAAGTACATCTCAAGCTCACTCTCTATGATCCTAATCATATATAATTTTTAAAACATACACTTATCAATCACTTCTGCCAATATAGATTCCAAATCTAGCATATCATCTAATTCTCCTAGGCTACAAGGCATCACATATCAGGCCGATCCATCATGCAATTCCTGAAAGTATCCCTAGCCTTATCCTAGCATGTAACCATTCATATCATATATCATATCAACATATATGGTTATTCTGGGAATCATTTACTTGAGCTCGGCTGATTACACGCATCATACCCCCATTTTCTTTATAAAAATCTTTTTAGAAACTTGTTTTCTTTACAAAAATCTTTTTACAAACTTATTTTCTTTCAAAAGATTACCAATTCCTCAGTTTGAGTTCAGACATACCCGAGAGTGTACCTGAATCCCTCAAATCAAGGCTCTAATACCAACTTGTAACGTCCCAAAAATTTATAGTAAAATTTTCATTTTAAAAAAAAATAAACCATACAAACGAGTCGTTCCAAAATAGATCAAAGTAATATATTATTTAAACATCAGAGTAAATATTGAAAGTTGCTAATGCAGAAAACTCTGGTGGATGCGGTTCAGTAATGTCGGGCCCTTTCCTTTCGTACCGGAAGTACCTGAAACCATAAACATAAAACCGTAAGCAGAAAGCTTAGTGAGTTCCACAAAATACCACATACCATACATAAGAAAGTGAATGCTATGGGCCAAATCATAGTCTTACAATCACTTCCTGCTATGGGCTAAATCATGGTATTTCCTTGCAACACTGAGGGCCAAATCCCGGTCTTACATACAAGTTGTTGGATTAGATGTCTAAGCCCATAACTATTATTGGTATGTACTTGACCCGAGAGTAGCATGGTCCATTTGGGTTGCATATCATCTGGACAATTTGTTAGGATAGACTCTTGAGAGAAGGATTTATATATGATTTATTAATATATTATAAGTTATAATATATTAATATGAAATCATATGTTTTAATTAGTATTGATCAAGAATTAATTTGGAATTAATTTAGTGATCAAAAGAGACTAATTAAATCTATGGAGACTAATTATGGTAATTAGTTATATTTATATGTGTTGGGCTTATGATCCATGTTGGACCAAGTTTATGTATGGATACATAAAGAGTTGGGCCACATGAACCATGGATCATAAACCCATGGGTATGGGTTTGGGTTAACCCATGACCTTCGGAATTCCACATATAAATATGTTACTTCATAGCCAAAATCACCACTAATGTATTCTTGGAGAATATGGACGGTTTTGGTGTGTATGAATTCTCTATCAAGTTTCATCCTTTGTCCATGATGTGTTGTGACTTCATTAGAAGATTCCACACTATTGGGGCTAAGCTCTTAAGGCCAAATACATCAAGACTTCAAGCTACATGAAAGGTATGTTACCCTAACTAGTATCTTATATGGTTTATGTCAAATGCATGCTAGTTATAGGTTTAATGCCTTGGAAACCATTTG
Organism: Lactuca virosa; assembly: GCF_052849685.1. NCBI lineage: Eukaryota > Viridiplantae > Streptophyta > Magnoliopsida > Asterales > Asteraceae > Lactuca > Lactuca virosa. The sequence goes on along the minus strand of NC_136433.1, from coordinate 301,907,742 downwards.
CATGCCTAATTAGTGAAAACATAGATCCAAGGTTTTTAGGGTTGTATGTGCACCATAGGATGTTGTAGCATACTAAAACCCATCAGTGGTATCAGAGCCAAGGCTTGTTTTCAATTATACTTGATGCAAATTGCTGAAAAAATTGATTTTCTGGCAGTCTGGACAGTGGACTCGCCGAGTCCACTGACAGACTCGTCGAGTAGCATGCATTTTGCCTTGGACTCACCGAGTCCACTGATGGACTCGCCGAGTCCAAGTACAAATCTGACCAACTCGCAGAGTTTGTTCATGTACTCGACGAGTTGGTGCTACAGAGTGCAGTTTTTCGACTTTTAAGCCTGGAATTGGACTAGGAACATTACCCTAAGCTGTTTTTGAACTTATAAACCTGTTTTTTGATGTGGTAATGTTCATGCTAATCCAATTCAAAAGATAATTGTCATAATTTCAAGATTTGTATTAGTTTATATGTTTACGCTAATTTCTTGAAGATTGATGATATGAATTATATTGTTCTTATGAGTTAGTTTAGATTAATAGAAAAATTATGTGATAATTTGTTTTCGATCCAAATTGATCTAAAAGTTGTTCATAATATGTGTTTCTCTAACTTGTCCTCAAGTTATATGAAAAGGCTCATTTATGATTTTTTAAAACTCATAAGATTTCTATAAGTTATGAAAATGAAGAGTCTCATTGTTTAAATGTTTTAAAGTCTTCCATAATTTGTCCTCAAGTTATGGAACTTGAAGAGTATTTTCATTAAAACTACTTTAAACTCATATGTGTCACAACTAGCATTTTTGGCTAGGAAATTCCGTCCTCAGGTAAGCAATGACTATTGTGAGACTTGTGCTAACACATTAAAGTGTACAATATGATTCCTAATGAGCCATATAAATTTAGAATGCAAATCTCTCTATGCATCTCAAATCTCTCCATGTATCTCAAATCTCTCCCAAATCTCTCCATGTATCTCAAATCTCTCCCAAATCTTTCTATGTATCTCAAATCTCTCCCAAATCTCTCTATGTATCTCAAATCTCTCTCAAATCTCCCTATTTAGTTTTTCCTTAGTCAAAATCAACTCAAAATGAAAGGAGAAAGCTTGAAAGAACAAGCACATTTGGAACCTCCTTAAGCAACTTCGGAACCCCCCCCCCCCACTTCGGAACCTTCAAAAATGGCTCCGGAATTAAGGTGCTCCGGAACGACCTTGCACCGGACAATCTCGCTCCGGAATAATCACTCTGGACAATTTCGTTTGGAGCCTTCGTGTTCGCTTCGGAAAGTAACGTCTCGCAGCCTCGGAAGAATTGGGTCCAGATCAGAGCTGACTCCGGAAGTGAGGATCAACTCCGGAATCCCACTCCGGAACTTGAGAAGAGCTTCATAATTTATGATTTGACTCCAGAACCTTTGAATCCACTCCGGAAATTGGGGGCTGACTTCGGAACTCACCAAGTGACTCCGAAATTCACCCTTTGGCTCCGGATTTCGACCCATTTCGGACCTTTTCATCATTTTGAGGTATTTTGACGTTGGGAATTCCTCCAAACTCGTATTTTTCCTAACTTAAACCCCTTAAACCTCTATTTTAAGCCAGATTTGATCATTTAAGATAATATTTAAAGATTTCAAAAGATGTTATTCTAAACCATGAGAGGTGAATAAGACAAATGCCTTTGACCTTTTGATGCAACATCTCAACCATTTCCAAGGTGGTCACGGATAAACATGTAACATCTCCCAGATCTCCAAGCACATGTCAAATCAACTTTATTTCCTCTATTTGTTTTAGAAGAACTTCTTTTTGCCAGTCCCCACTCTTATCTCATTTCACTCCATGGGGGATTTCATATTTCCTCAAGAAATCCTTTCCTAACCCATTTGACAAACTCCCCTCAAGAACAAGTGGATTCTTCCAAAAATCTTTATCATCAAGGTGGTGCTTGGAGATTAGGTGAGCTATTTCGAAATCTCCTAGTATTTCTATATATTATTCTGTTAAAATCATCTCATTTACACACAAGATCCTATTTTAACCTCCTTAGAATAATCTAGGCTTCAAGGAGTTCAACAAGGGCATTCTATTGCTTAGGATCAAGATCTCTTCACTACACTTCAAAACCCCACCAAATCAAAGCATGGTGAGCTTCATACCCCTACTTTTTCGAGATTTCTATTGTTTTTGATGGAGGATACAAGTCAAAGGTCTTGTGAAATTATCAACTATTTACTGTCCATATTTTGCATGTTGTAAAATATGTGTTAAAAACTCATGAAACTCCTTATAGAAGCCCATAATTCGAGATTTTGATTAAGTCCCAAGAACTTAAACTATATTTCACAAACTATTGTTAATTTGAAGTAAAAACTAGTATTCATATGAATTATCATTCATGAAATCTTACGCCAAAAGTCACAAAGATTGTTCAAGGAAATTGTTTAAACAAAAGATTGGAACTAATATTTTGAAAATATTATGTTACGAAAATATTGATATCTTGGGCTACTTTCCGTCCACATATATATATATATATATATATATATATATATATATATATATATATATATATATATATATATATATATATATATATCATTTTTGGAACACGAAATGGATTTGAAAAATCATTGAACATCGAAATTTCTAAAGGACCAAAAATGAAATTTTCGGATAAACAAGGGCCTTTTTAAATGTTTCATAAGTATAAAATCCATAATGAACATTTTAGAAGAATTGAGCCATTCTCAACAATGCACCTAGTTTTGAATTACTCATGACACCTTTAATTAATATTGGGTCATTTTTGATAATTGTAATTCAAAGTGGATTAATTCCAATAAACGAAAACGATAGATCTAGTCAATGAGTACAAGTATCATTGTTTATTTAATAAATAATGGATCTCAACGATTTGCTCAAAAGGTTGTTAATATTCTAGTCAGACGAATCTCAAAAGTACATAAATATAAAAATATTAGTGTACGTCTAAAGTCCTGTATGGAGTTATAGCTAGAGTCTCCTGGAGGGAGAGCGAGAATTTGTGTATAGATCTATACCGGGTTGACACCCCGCACCTTCGCTGTTCGCTACAGCTAGACCGGCCAGTCTAGGGTGACAAATGTCTTTAAGCAAAACACGGGTTCCTGAGAAACGCCAAAACGGGTCTCCGTCATATTAGTATGGTTATAACGACTCACTAGAATATGTTATTACATCTAGAAAATTTATGTAAGGATAACCTCATAAATAAACTTTGGCACGTTGTGTTGACTGGCCTACGCATGGTAGTGATGGTCCGCATTTGTTGTGTTGACTGTCCTTTTTCATTGCGGGGAATGTCCACAATCACCATGTTGATTTCTTTCACCTAACAAGTATTAGAGTCTTAATACTGCTATTTTACAAATCAGAAAACATAGGATTTTCCGGGGGAAATGTTTGTATACGATTTTGAAAACGATAAACTAACACACACATATGCAAGTATACTCAATTGGAAATAGAAATTACGAATATTTTATGTAGGAGAAAATATAGGATTTTATGGAGTAAACGATTTTATACGATTTCGATGACGATAAACTAGAACGCATACCCAATTATACCCGATAAGAAAAACGAGATTTACAACTATATTTCTTTTTGAAAATAGGGGATTTTCTAGAAACTGTTGGTTATTAGTACTCAAAAGAACTATTCTCGAACACAGTTCGCCTTTACAAATTATACTACTTTTCAAAAATCACTCCTTATAAGGATGAACAAAAACTAACGACATGCACACATATATCCATAATTTTCAAAGCAAGACCTCAAACGATTTCATAGAAAATATTGGATTTTCGGAAACTACAATGAGAACGATTCTTAACAAGTGTAAAACTATTTTATACAAAAATGCTTATGAACTCACCAACTTTTAGTTGACGCTTTTCAAAACGACTTGTATTCTCAGGGATCTAGTAAGCAGGTAAAAAGGGACGCGGACGCGGGACTATTTTGTTGTAGTTTGGAATTTTTCTACTTATGTCTCTTTTGTGTAACTTGAAGGACAAATACAATATGTAAACAATGTAAGTTTGATATCTCAATGTATGATGCTTGGATTTACTCTGTTTCATTTATATTCAATTGTTATGATACTGCATAATGAAGTCACCCGCCTTCGGACGTTTCCGCCGTCTGGTCCGGGGTGTGACAGATTGGTATCAGTGCATTGTTTATAGTGAACTGGTATATCTAGCCATACAAGATATACAACTATCAATACAATGGGATGAAAACACACTCTGTCTAAAAGTATACTTTAAAAGATAAGTATTTTATAAAAGCATACATATTTACTAACACTGTATCATAACGAGAAGAAACCGAAAGTAACTACAGGTTGAACACTACAGTCAAATCTGGGCAGTTATATAATCATATCTGGGATAAATATAGCCTGATCAACTATATTTATTTGAGATATGACCAACATGTGCTTGGGAGTGATGGTAGTGTTGCAACAAACCTAAAACCTACCAACTATACGTACAATAAAACATTAGAATCAAACATCAAGTTTAAAATACTATAGGAGTATTTTAGGATACTATAAACCCCTCCCACACCTAAACCTTTCCTGTATATCTCGTACTTGAACAAACAACATAGTTCAAATTCCTCACCAAGATTTCTACTACCCTGTCACGGTGATTTGCGGATGGGGCAAGGAGAGACCAAAAGAAGTCCATGAGGAAAACCCATAAGTGGATCCTAAGTAATACCAAGAGATGAATTGTGAAAGGGAGGATTCCGACTAAGAGCCCAATAAGGATGAAAGCGCCAAGGAAACCCTTAACGAGCTTTACCCAATTGGGAGTAGGCCAGAGACCCTTTCACTTCTCTCTTACCAGATACGTAAACACCCCATATAAGTGCCCCTGGATTGGACATACCTAGAAACAAAACAATACTCACGCAAAGACAAGCTTAGTGATTGAATCCTACCCGGTTCAGGGCGCATCTCCACAAAAGACAATCCGATCCACGATCGACATGCATCGAACTCCGATAGCCAACATCCTCACGAATCAAGCATCACTTCCGTTTGGGCCACAAGTAACCCGAATTGACTCCCAGTTTCCAACCCTCTGCCATGGAGTAATGGAGACCGTAAACAAAGCCCGATTTACAACAATGTAAATCCGATCCCCCACAAGCAACAAGAACATCATTCCAAATGCCTTACGAAACCCACAAGTAGGACCAGAAAACTATGCAGACCATCTACACTCCTTGAAGGAGGAAGTGGTCATGTGGAGACCATAACTCATTGTAATCAAGGCTAGGGCAGCCTTAGCAGTGTAAGGAACACAAAAAGGACTCTCATAACATAAGTGAAATGGCGAAGCACTTTGTGCACCATATCGGTATAGTAGAATCACCGCGCTACTCGTCTTAGGTTCATAATGCCTTTAATCGCAACCAGTAGTAGTAAACCAGGAGGAGTACGCCCTCCAAGAATCCATACAATCAAATCCGCTAACTATATTGCTAACTATGTGCTATTTTGACGGACTTAACGTCATACAATATATGTTTCCACTCTCTACCATAACTACATCACGGGGATGTAGGTTGACGCAATTAGCACCATCACGTTAAGATTATACGAGTAAACTCACTTGGAATTAACTACGAGTACCTACCAACTCACCTTTTGTGTGCAACAGAGTCATGTCTTCTCATGAAAATAACCAGTACCCCGACGATGCACTGGTCCTACGAATAGACTCCGCCACTTTCCAAGCCACTGTAACAGCCGTCATGGCATACTTCAATGCCAACAACGCAAACAAAATTGGAAGCAGTGTCGATAATTTCAACCGTAACAACAACTAAGGAAACCAACGAAGGACAACTCACCAATGCACTCTAAAACCTAAACCTAAGAACAAGAAATGAAAGTTCGGGATCGAAAAAGGAGGCAGTTAGACTCAGAGGCTTACTAAAAGGCAACAAGCGAGGGCAGTCCCTACCCCTACTAACCCTACTCCTCCCACACCGAGACAATCATATCTTGGGAGCATTCCACGCTGCAATAAGTGCAAATAACATCATCGGGGAGCCTGCCGAAAATTTCATTGCAAAAGGTGCAACAAGATGGGGCACACCTCCCGCTACTGTAGGACCCCGGCCCCATGCGTCACTCCGACCCTCAACCCAGAAGTAAGTCCAGTATGTCACAAATGCGGTGCAACAGGACATTTCAAGAGAGATTGTCCAACCGAGATGACTGACGGAGGAGTTGACAACTAGACAGGAAGAGGCGACAATGAATCCCACAGCAGTTTTTGGTACATTCCCACGATAAACTTTAGGCATCAAATTATCACAAAAAGTTTTTGTCAATTAAAAACATAATCCAAAAACTATTTCCTCATTAGAGCAAATCATGTAAATCACGGAGAAGCTAGAGATCCTTACGAATGGACCATGATGGTTCCATATGAACGTTAGTATCATATATAGTCAGAATTCCACAAACTAATAGCGGGTGATCCCGCCTTATTTTCCTGTTCCTGGTCTGAATGTTGTTAGGACAGAACCGCGCAATCAATTATCTTTTAAAAATCCTAAGTATATACGGTTAAGTCACATCCATCTATAGTAGAAAAACCTGGCAGAATTCAGATTTCGAATTCCCTTGCCTTATGGCAACGCCCTTGTGTTACTAAACACCTAGCAAGCAGGAACAAAATAGACCCAATGGTAACAACAAAAACGAAACTAGTAGTGATAAGAACATGAACATAGAACACCCTGTCATTCCTAACAACCAATACTCCCCAATAGACGTAACACATGTTATAACAAAGAGTCCAATGTCACCAATTGGCACATACAGGCTTGATTCCCGCCTTACAACCCTCGAGCACTGCAAATAGACTTTCGTCTTACTCAACCGGATAACAAAACTCTTTCAGTCGGTAACGACAAATCCCTAGCAACCAGACACCTAAGTCCTGTTACCATGCTCTCCCCCAGCCCCAATAAAGATTGAAAATCAAGAAGCAAAAGGCAGCAAGGGAATCCAAAAGGCTTCCAACCTTCCTCCCTTGATTCCCATAATCCCTTTATAAACCTCAACCATGTGCTAAACGAAGATAGAATCACCTCGACTCCTGGAACCACCCCAATAACCAAATACCATATACAACTTAGCACGGTCACAAGAATAGATAGTGTTTGATCACAAGATCGACATAATAGGTAAAGGAAACATCAGACCAAGTCCCTAACCGCAGGAAGCACCTATCTAACTCATAATGAAGAAATACGAAATTACCATAAGCACCACTGACTACGAACAAGCCAAACAAACCCATCCTCAAATATCGATACTCCCTACCCCGAATCAGACACTTGTTCAACCAACAACAAGGAACTGGCAGAGGCTGACCTGCCATTAGCTCGGAAAACCATAGGAAGAAAACTCCCAAGATAATCTAAAAACTCATAAAGTCAACCACATCACACGCAAACTCAACCTTGGTAACCATAGTACCAACCCTGAGGGCCCAGAAAACTCTACTTCTAGGACACCGGGATTTCAATCGCTAGAAGACCATTCAAAAGTCCTCGCTAAGATAGGCCCGATAACCCATAGCCTCCGATTAACCTAAGATCCCAGTTTCGGACATTTCACCTTCCATGTATTCAACGCTCATAAGTGTCAGACCACCGAAGCTCTAGAAATCCCATTTGACGAGAATCAAGGCAAACAAGAACCCCCACCCCGAAGAGGAGCATGTGTACTAGAAGTTGACAAGGCTTGGGATACCCACCCGCCTCTAATCGAGCACTCATATAACAACAACTACCACTCGGGCATAGGAGTTGCACCCTTCGAGGCCCTGCGTGGCCAGAGGTGCAGATCATCCTCTGTTGGGCTGAGGTGGGAAACACCCAGCTGGCAAGAGGAAAAACGCCCAATAGCACACTCACTAGACCCGAGATTATTCGAGAAACAACGGAAAGGATAGTTCAAACCCGAGCACGACTCCAAACATCGCGAGCCCGACAAAAAGAGTTATGCAGATAGTAGGTTAAAGCCTTGGAACCCTAAGTAGGGGATCATAGTATTATTAAAGATCTTCCCTCGGGGAAGGATGACACGATTTGAAAGGAAAGGTAAACTAAATCCCCGATGCATCGGACCATTTGAGATCCTTGCACGGATCGGTCCGGTAGCCTACAAACTCCAACTACCCTTCGAGCTTAGTGACGTACACCCTGTATTCCATGTGTCGAACCTAGGAAGTGTTTATCGGACAAAACCCTCCCAGTTCCACTAGACAAGATTAAAGTGAACTAGAACCTTCTAATCGTTGAGCAGCCTAACGATATAATGGAAAGGGAAGTTAAGCGCACGAAACAAAGTCGCATCCCGATGGCGAAGGTCCGATGGAACGCTAAGAGTAGACCAAAATTCACGTGGGAAAGCGAAGACCAGATAAAGAAAAAGTACCCTCACCTATTTCCGCACTCATGACCCTACCTTTCGAAAGAATTTCGGGACGAAATTCCCTCTAATGGGGGGATGATGTCACAACTAGCATATTTTGCTAGGAAATTCCGTCCATAGGTAAGCAATGACTATTGTGAGACTTGTGCTAACACATTTAAGTGTACAATATGATTCCTAATGAGCCATATAAAGTTAGAATGCAAATCTCTCTATGCATCTCAAATCTCTCCCAAATCTCTCCATGTATCTCAAATCTCTCCCAAATCTCTCCATGTATCTCAAATCTCTCCCAAATCTCTCTATGTATCTCAAACCTCTCTCAAATCTCCATATGTAGTTTTTCCTTAGTCAAAATCAACTCAAAATGAAAGGAGAAAGCTTGAAAGAACAAGCACATTTGGAACCTCCTTAAGCAACTTCGGACCCCCCCCCACTTCGGAACCTTCAAAAATGGCTTCGGAATTAAGGTGCTTCGGAATGACCTTGCACCGGACAATCTCGCTCTGGAATAATCACTCCGGACAATCTCGTTTGGAGCCTTCGTGTTCGCTTCGGAAAGTAACGTCTCACAGCCTCGGAAGAATTGGGTCCGGATCAGTGCTGACTCCGGAAGTGAGGATCGACTCCGGAATCCCACTCCATAACTTGAGAATAGCTTCGTAATTTATGATTTGACTCCAGAACCTTTGAATCCACTCCGAAAATTGGGGGCTGACTTCGGAACTCACAAAGTGACTCCGAAATTCACCCTTTGGCTCCGGATTTCGACCCATTTCGGACCTTTTCATCATTTTGAGGTATTTTGACGTCGGGAATTCCTCAAAATTCGTATTTTTTCTAACTTAAACCCCTTAAACCTCTATTTTAAGCCAAATTTGATCATTTAAGATAATATTTAAAGATTTCAAAAGATGTTATTCTAAACCATGAGAGGTGAATAAGACAAATGCCTTTAACCTTTTGATGCAACATCTCAACCATTTCCAAGGTGGTCACTGATAAACATGTAACATCCTCCAGATCTCCAAGCACATGTCAAATCAACTTTATTTCCTCTATTTGTTTTAGAAGAACTCCTTTTTTCCAGTCCCCACTCTTATCTCATTTCACTCCCTGGGGGATTTCATATTTCCTCAAGAAATCCTTTCCTCACCCATTTAACAAACTCCCCTCAAGAACAAGTGGATTCTTCCAAAAATCTTTATCATCAAGGTGGTGCTTGGAGATTAGGTGAGCTATTTCGAATTCTCCTAGTATTTCTATATATTATTCTGTTAAAATCATCTCATTTACACACAAGATCCTATTTTAACCTCCTTAGAATAATCTAGGCTTCAAGGAGTTCAACAAGGTCATTCTAGTGCTTAGGATCAAGATCTCTTCACTACACTTCAAAACCCCACCAAATCAAACCAAGGTGAGCTTCATACCCCTACTTTTTTTCGAGATTTCTATTGTTTTTGATGGAGGATACAAGTCAAAGGTCTTGTGAAATTATCAACTATTTACTGTCCATATTTTGCATGTTGTAAAATATGTGTTAAAAACTCATGAAACTCCTTGTAGAAGCCCATAATTCGAGATTTTGATTAAGTCCCAAGAACTTAAACTACATTTCACAAACTATTGTTAATTTGAAGTAAAAACTAGTATTCATATGAATTATCATTCATGAAATCTTACGCCAAAAGTCATAAAGATTGTTCAAGGAAATTGTTTAAACAAAAGATTGGAACTAATATTTTGAAAATATTATGTTACGAAAATAATGATATCTTGGGCTACTTTTCGTCCATATATATATATATATATATATATATATATATATATATATATATATATATATATATATATATATCATTTTTGGAACACGAAATGGATTTGAAAAATCATTGAACATAAAAATTTCTAAAGGACCAAAAATGAAATTTTCTGATAAACAAGGGCATTTTTAAATGTTTCATAAGTATAAAATCCATAATGAACATTTTAGAAGAATTGGGCCATTCTCAACGATGCACCTAGTTTTGAATTACTCATGACACCTTTAATTAATATTGGGTCATTTTTGATAATTGTAATTCAAAGTCGATTTATTCCAATAAACGAAAACGATAAATCTAGTCAATGAGTACAAGTATCATTTTTTATTTAATAAATAATGGATCTCAACGATTTGCTCAAAAGGTTGTTAATATTCTAGTCAGACGAATGTCAAAAGTACCTAAATATAAAAATATTAGTGTACGTCTAACGTCCTGTAAGGAGTTATTGCCAGAGTCTCCTGGAGGGAGAGCGGGAATTTGTGTATAGATCTATACGGGGTTGACACCCCGCACCTTCGCTGTTCGCTACAGCTAGACCAGCCAGTCTAGGGTGACAAATGTCTTTAAGCAAAACACAGGCGCCTGAGAAACGCCAAAACAGGTCTCTGTCATATTAGTATGGTTATAACGACTCACTAGAATATGTTATTGCATCTAGAAAATTTATGTAAGGATAACCTCATAAATAAACTTTGGCACGTTGTGTTGACTGCCCTACGCATGGTAGTGATGGTCCGCATTTGTTGTGTTGACTGTCCTTTTTCATTGTGCGGAATGTCCACAATCGCCATGTTGATTTCTTTCACCTAACAAGTATTAGAGTCTTAATACTGCTATTTTACAAATCAGAAAACATAGGATTTTCCGGGGGAAATGTTTGTATACGATTTTGAAAACGATAAACTAACACACACATATGCAAGTATACTCAGTTGGAAACAGAACTTACGAATATTTTATATAGCAAAAAATATAGGATTTTCTGGAGTAAACGATTTTATACGATTTCGATGACGATAAACTAGAACGCATACCCAATTATACCCGATAAGAAAAACGAGATTTACAACTATATTTCTTTTTAAAAATAGGGGATTTTCTGGAAACTGTTGGTTATTAGTACTCAAAAGAACTATTCTCGAACACAGTTCGCCTTTACAAATTATACTACTTTTCAAAAATCACTCCTTATAAGGATGAACAAAAAGTAACGACATGCACGCATATATCCATAATTTTTAAAGCAAGACCTCAAACGATTTCATAGAAAATATCGAATTTTCTGAAAGTACAATGAGAACGATTCTAAAGAAGTGTAAAACTATTTTATACAAAAATGATTATGAACTCACCAACTTTTAATTGATGCTTTTCAAAATGACTTGTATTCTCAGGGATCTAGTAAGCGGGTAAAAAGGGACGCGGACGCGGGACTATTTTGATGTAGTTTGGAATTTTTCTACTTATGTTTCTTTTGTGTAACTTGAAGGACAAATACAATATGTAAACAATGTAAGTTTGATATCTCAATGTATGATGTTTGGATTTACTCTATTTCATTTATATTCAATCGTTATGATATTGCACAATGAAGTCACCCGCCTTCGGACGTTTCCGCCATCTGGTCCGGGGGTGTGACAATATGTAATGGAAACCAAACGTTTTTTGAATTGTTCAAAACTTGCCCTCAAGTTTTGGAATTTGTAAAGTTTCCCCCCATGAATACTTTAATTCCAAGTTAATACCTTAGAATTTTAAAAGATAAAATTCAACCCTTATACTATTATAATATTAATAGTTAATAGTTATATATATGTATAAGAACAAAGTCAGTCTTACCGTTAGTAGGCCTCATTCACGAAGGCGGTCTATAAGGGGGGTATAAGGTTACTGCCTATAAAATGACAGTTTAATGGGTGTCCACTCTCACCCACCGCTTCCTTGACTGGTGGAGGGTCGTTAGCCGAACGGGTTTGACAGGACATTAATTCTCCTTTCATTAAAAGTATAATGATAAATATAAAGTAACTAAACCTTATTAAATTCCCAATCTTAGTTACTTTAGGAAAATGGGAATTTGGTGCTAACCCATGAAATTACACTTTGTACCTTACCAAGTCGTTGGTGGAGCGTGTGTGGGTAACCGACACACTAACATGGACTAGTAAGAGTGGCAAAGGGCAACTTAATGTTTATCATAGATTGGTGGAGCGCGTGTGGGTAACCGGCATATCGATTAGGTGAAAGCAATTAAGGGTACCAAGTTAATTTTCATGGTTATTCACACCTTGTTTGTGATCCTCGGCATCCCAGTCACAAACTTGAGAGGGCACAATCGAGATTTAAACATGCCATTGAAAAGTTCAATGAATCTCAAAGGATCTAGGAGTTTCAATTCACTTAAGACCTAAAATTATTTTTCGTTTTTCGTGGTGGAAATTAGTAAATCGTCATTTACATACCTTCAAATATTTTGTAGCTTGGATTACGGCATCCCTCTTCCAAGTTATAAAATATTTTGTTGGGTCCTAGCCTTAATATTTCATATTGGGTGTTATATTAAGAACTTAGATCAACTAACTTGAATTTCTCCCACATAGATGTCTAGTTCAGACAACTATGATCTTCCCAAATCTCTTGGAACAAGCTTTCTCCATCTCCTCCAATAATTCTCCCTAACCCACAAGTTTAAAGACTTGAATAGTTCAAGGTCACTCAAGCCCTATTGGCAAGTGTATGTGCACTCACATCTTGGAGATGAAGTCACATATTGACAGGCTGGGAGAGTTGGGTGTCAAAGTCTCGAGGAAGTTGGCTATTGACTGGGTTCTTCAATCACTTCCTAAGTCCCATAGTGAGTTCTTTAAGGACTACTATGTAACAAACTATGACATGACCCTTAATGATCTTACCTATTTGCTTGTTGCTGCTGAATCAGCAATGATTTAGGGCACTGGTAAAGTAAATTTGATTGGAAGATCTACTTCCCAAACTTTCATGGACATGGACAATAGAAACATTGGAAGTCCAGAAAAGTCTTCTCTTCCCAATGGAAAGGGATTGGCCATAGTCAACCCGGTTGAGCAAATGACAAAGAGAAAGGCTAAGTCTGAGACAGACTCATGTACCATTACTAAAGAGTCGATTTCCAAAGAAAGGGGAATTACTTAAGAAGCTGCCCTATTTACCTGAAAGTTCACTAGGATGGTAAAAGTCAATAAATTTGACTATGCTTCGGGTAAAGTCCACTATCTAACTCTATTAAGTTCCTATTTGGAGATTCTTACTACATGATGTGATTAGGTCACATTTTGATGTTTTGTAGAATCGAAGAAAGGAAGCTTAAAGGAAGAGTAAGCTAATTCTGATCGTGAAGAGATGGATTTCAATCTCATAATATGAAGATCATAATTTTGAGCTGCTACTTAAGAGTTTTGATATATTGCTTAGGAATAGATAACAACATGTTTTTCATATGCATTTGCATTGTAAGGATAAGTTTTTTTCACAAGTTTTAAATAAAAGAAAAGTTTTTGATTTTATTTATTTTAAGTATCCTTACAATGGCATTTGTGAAAAATTGTTGTTTATATGATTCCATTGATAGCAATATTGGAAAATGGATTTGATTCTTTCGTTTGTGGTAGTGTCATAATTCACCAAATAAGGAAAGATTCTCATCACCCAAGTTTCAGTTGGATAGAAACTTGGAATCATGCAACTTGTATTGTATGATGAATGAGAATTTTCATCTTTGGGAAATTAAGACTAATTCCTTGTTCACATGTATATGTGAGTCAAGTGAAGGACTTGGAGATCGGGTACACTTGGTTGTGCGCTGATCAGATCCACCACAAAGAACGATAAGGCTATTCGTCATGATTTACTAAAGTTTAGTAAATATGGTTATGCTTACAAGTTTAAGTATAATTCTAAAACAATGGAAAAGTTTCAATGTATGGCAGGACGAATGAGAAGAATCAAATTAGGCAGAAAGATAAAAGTTTCTCCAATCTGAAAAGATGGTAGAGTACTTCAGTATCATGTTTATGATCATCTTAAATATTAGGAAAAACCATTTCACAATTGATCCTCTAAGGACATCTTAGTGCATTTGTTTGACTAAGAAGAGGAATCGTGAATTGTTGAAATGGTTAAATCAAAAGATGAATCATACTTCGTTCCAAAATTTAGTCTTAGAGTAACACTCCAAGATCAAGCCTTGACTGACATAATGTTAAGAAGGTTTATAACACTTGTCAAATGTATAGTAAAATGTTTTCTTACTCTTGTGCATTTGAAATTGGTAAGTTGTGATGTTTTGGATAAAACAAAGACCAACTAAGACCAATTGTGTGAAGTGTTCGTCTTGATAAGTATCCGCACTAACTCTTGAATATTTGTTTTGTCAAGGAATGGTTCTTGACAAGAGAATCTTATGTGTCAAGAGGTCAGTGGGAGTCTTAATGATCTTGAAAAGGGTCTCAAGAACTAATCAAGAATAAAACCTATTGTTTTTCACTAGCACACGACTTGAGGTTTGTAACCTATCGTGTTGACATTTTCTTCTTTATATGCCCATTCCAGTTAAAGTTGAATATGCTTGTGAGTTCTATGAGTTCTCAATTATTTGCATAACAACCTGGAAGCAATGGTAGGCCTTGTGCTGCCAGGTGGCAAGAAGTTAAGATTGAACAAGTTCAGTCCATATGAGTTTGGATTTGTCACTAACCTCCTCTTGTGGTTATGACAAATTCACATGGATAGGATCACATACACCATAAAATCTAAGTGTCATAAGGCTTCTCTCCGATTCATGAAAATGATAGTGAGGAAACGCTTTCGCTAAATAGTTTTTAAGTAGATAGCAATTGTGATATTTGCATTCTCAAAGTCGTTAGTGGAGCGTGTGTGGTTAACCGGCACACTAACATGGACTTGTGAGAAATGGCAAAGGTCTAAACAATTGAGACTATGATTACGGCATCCTTTTTCATAGTTCTAAAAATTGTTTAGACACATATATGAGCTATCTAAAGAATGGTGTATGATATTAATAAAGTCTTATCAAAGCATCTCGTATCAGAAATCTAAACTTTGGTAAGAAAGTCAATAAAGTATTGATTTCTAGAAGTCCAACTGATTTCTGGATACATGTCAAAGCTAGTGGGAGCATAATTATTATGCTAGTAATTATTATGCTAGTGGGAGCATAATCAATTATGATAAGTGTTGCAAGTTAGCAATGTTAATTATAGAAAAAAAAAGTTTCAATTGGGAAAAGTTGTTTTGCTATAATTAAGGGAGAGGAAATTATACTTCATTTCAATTCTAAAAGCTTAGATTGAGATTTTTATTATCTTTAGTCAAGGATATATATATGAATTTTATGTTGGAATAGTTCAACATAAGGAAATTCTATATATATTGCTTTCTCAAAATTCGATTATGATTACGGCATCCCTCTTCATAGTCGAATTATGAAAATATGGCAAATAAAAAATATTGTAGCAAAAGACTAGTGTAGGATCATGTCTTTATGTGAGACATCATGAATCGTGTCCCATATGCTTCGGGTATAGGATCGATTACATGTTCTATAATATTTATCCTTTCTAAATTTTCCAAATGCCTAAGGCATTAAGAGGGGAAAAGGTCTAGAATTGGATATGACTAAAATGATTAAGCAATTGTCGAAGACAATCTAAGGTTTACCAAAGATTGGTTCCTCATGGACAGTTAGAAGTATGGTGTAAATTTTTAGAAGGAACATATTGACATATTCTGAAAGGAGGCAACTCTTGTTCAGAAGTGATAGTCAAAATGGGAATGTGGAAATGTTTCCATAGGTAGAAGTTATTCATTAAATCTGTGTAAGATTAGAAAACTTAATGCAAGAAGGATGTTCAAAGGAATGTACTTTGAATTTGAGACTTCGTTTCCATGGAATTGCTCTCCATTGGAATACTTTGTAATGTCTGTTGCCGAGTCTTTGTGACTTTTGTGCATAGTATTTACAAGAGGATAATTGCATATAAGTTTAAAATCTAACATATTACAGTAAATGACAAGAATTTGGTATTCTTACATTTACGGTAAGGATTTGGGATTGTGAAATGAGCATCATTGGAATCATGTTCAATTGGTCTATTTCACAAAGTAAGGATCATAGACAAATATAGTATGCATACTTGGAGTATGGCATAACTGTTGTTTGGGCAAACATAGTGTGCATGCTTGGAGCATGGCATGATTATTGTTTCAGTTCAAGTATTAAGTTGATTATTTGAAACATTATACAATGAATAATGAGTAATCAATATGGTGTTTAAATAAAAGGTGTTTTATTTACTCTCAAAGGTGCTTGGCGCCATATAGGATTAGTATTGTTCTTGTATTTCACTTTGCATGTTTTGACTTCCCGAATAACTAGGTTATTCAAACTCTCCACAGTCAATCATACTTTGGAAGTAGGTATGAATCAAGACTGTCATGAATTGGGCTTGTAGATGTCTAAAGTGTTTAGACATAGCAAAAGTTGCTGCAATATTCATGAGTGCTCCTGGAATGAGATTCGAGTATTGGATTAAACCCACGCTCATTTGAATCACTTCATGGATTTTATCATGAGTGATCATGAGACGATAATATCTTATATTCTTCAAACCTAGAGATATGATTTGTTGACTATGAGTTGGTTATACATTGATTGTACGAAAACGCATAATTAACTTGATGTTATAAAACGTGCCTTTGTGTATGATTCAACAAGTGGTTAGTACAAGCATATGAGTTGAAGTTTATCCATTCCTTTTACCCTTGGAGGGATAAAGGCGATATCTGTGGGGCCCTCGATGATTTAGTGATGACAAACGTAAGTGCTTGGCCGGGCCTGGACTGATTTGATTTGTTCAATTAGTCGGTCGTCATCAATCCAAAATCGGGAAACAACAAATGGACAGAGAGTATGATTATAATCCATGTCTCAGTCCATATGATATCTAGAATGGAGGAATACATGATCCCTTATCTAATGGACACGTCATTTGACTAGGTCAAAGTTCGACAGCGACTTTTAAGAGCTATGATTGCTAGTCGGGTTTTGGAGTCATACTTGCAATAATAGTTTTAGATTTATCCAAGTGGGAAACTGTTGGATTAGATGTCTAAGCCCATAACTATTATTGGTATGTACTTGGCCCGAGAGTAGCATGGTCCATTTGGGTTGCATATCATCAGGACAATTTGTTAGGATAGACTCTTGAGAGAAGGATTTATATATGATTTATTAATATATTATAAGTTATAATATATTAATATGAAATAATATGTTTTAATTAGTATTGATCAAGAATGAATTTGGAATTAATTTAGTGATCAAAAGAGACTAATTAAATCTATGGGGACTAATTATGGTAATTAGTTATATTTATATGTGTTGGGCTTATGATCCATGTTGGACCAAGTTTATGCATGGATACATAAAGAGTTGGGCCACATGAACCATGAATCATAAACCCATGGGTATGGGTTTGGGTTAACCCATGACCTTTGGAATTCTACATATAAATATGTTACTTCATAGCCAAAATCACCACTAATGTATTCTTGGAGAATATGGACGGTTTTGGTGTGTATGAATTCTCTCTCAAGTTTCATCCTTTGTCCATGATGTGTTGTGACTTCATTTGAAGCTTCCACACTATTGGGGCTAAGCTCTTAAGGCCAAATACATCAAGACTTCAAGCTACATGATAGGTATGTTACCCTAACTAGTATCTTATATGGTTTATGTCAAATGCATGCTAGTTATAGGTTTAATGCCTTGGAAACCATTTGCATGTATAATTAGTGAAAACATAGATCCAAGGTTTTTAGGGGCCAGAGCCTGATCTTTCATACAATTACCAAGGTCCAGATCCTGGTCTTTCATATAATTGTTAGGGGCCAGATCCTGGTCTTTCATGCAAGTATCACAGAGATAACTACCACTCTACGTAACATAGTAATGGGCCGACATTGGAGCCTTCTACCCGTCAAACACAGTGAGGAGACTCACCTCTCAATCGGAAAGATCGCTGAACAGGGCATTGCTCCGAATATCAGCGCTACCGGTCACCTATTCATTGGAACATGACCAAACTTAACTTATAAGCAATATACCCAAAATACCCCTAGGTCAAACTTGGTCAAACTCATAGTCAAAGTCAAATTCAAAGCAACCAAGTTAACCGAGTCAACTCGATGAGTACGTTGGGCGTACCCAACAGGTAAGCGGGGCGTACTATACATTTAACCAAAGTCGAGGGTCTGACCATGTACGTGCAGCGTACGCGGCTGTCACCCTTTTTTCTCATAAAGAGCTTAATCCTTAATCTCTTTTGTCCAAAAATATAGATCTAGCCCTCAAATGATGTTCTTAATCATAAAGTTTCCAACTTTATGATCTTACGTGGCTATTAAGTTCTCAACACCAAATATCCTAACTTCTTAACTCTTTAAGACAACCTAGATCATGCATGGAAGGAAACTAAGGTCCAAGATTACATTTTTATGGTTCATAATAACTCCATAATGGATAAAGTTTCCAACTTTATCCATTAGAATGATACAAACAATGAAGATCTAGTCTTTAAGTCTCAAAGGGTCCAAAGTGCATCTTTTTCAACTTAATCCATTAAGTCCAAGTCTCCAACCTTTAGATCTGAATCAATATAATGTTTAGATGGATAAAGTTTCCAACTTTATCCATCTGAAGGTCAAAAACTTTCAAGATCTAAACTTTATGCACTAAAGTGACCAAAAGCTCATAAAACCTAAAACTAGCTAGATCTAACAAATGCATCATCAAGATTTCAAGCTTTATACCTCTAGAAGAAAGATCAAGGTGAAAAAAGTCTGGATCTACAAGCTCTAATGCAACCAAAACTTCTTCAAAGAGCTCCTTCTTCTCTAAAATGCACAAAGAACACTCCAAAGCACTCAAGAACACCTTCTTTTGCTCAAAAGGCTCAAACCAGGGTTAGGGTTTCAAGGGAGGATGTTGGAGAGGTGGAGGCTAAGAATGGAATGGGTTTAGGGAACTTAAGGAGCTTAAATAGGGCTCAAACCATGAAAATAGGGTTTGGGCACTGATCGCATACGCCCAACGTACGCCAGGAATGCCCAACGTACTCCATGTATGCCTTAAAACATTTCAAGGCCAAGGTGGAAAGAACAAATCAATCCACCAAGGTAGGGCTCGTGAGTTACGTGGGTTTTAGACCTTAAAACATTTCAAGTATTTTCAAAGAAATTCATTTCTTACATACCATAAATTATCATTTCAGATCATAACATTAATTTACTTTCTCATTCCCAAGACCAAGGTGGAAAGAACAAATCAATCCACCAAGGTATCATAATAGGACATCTACTTCGCGACGGGGAGGTACTACCCTAGTAGATTCCTCTAGTGCCTCTTATGAGGTATCATGGTCCGGACGGTTTTTCATTGCATCATTACATTCTTTCCTTTTTCTATTAACATATAATCATTGAAACATATTCAAAAGACACAATTTACTTTTCAAAACATTTTTTTTCATAAGATAGTTTAACATTTAGCCATGCACCCCAAAGTGGGTAAAAAATCCACACATACTCACCCAGTTCTCCGATGTAGGTTGTTACCAAGCTCCTTTTCCACAAGTAACACTCCCTTACGTACTTCTTATTCAATACAAGTAAAGGTAAATAAAAAGGACCAAAATACCCCTCATAGGTTCCATTACTAAATTTTATTGCTTCATAGTATTCCTCATGAAAGCATATGAATGTAGGCGAAAACCGTGCGTCAATCCGAGTCCGTATGCAGAAGTTATGACTAAAATACTAAAATTCAGATTTTTGGTCGAGCTGGGAAAACTGCTGTATGTGCGCGGGCCGCGTGCTTGGCCACGCGGGTCGCATGCCGTAGCAGCCCAAACACCCCCAAAAACTCACTTTTTGAGTCTTAAACTTCCATGGATGGTTTTGGTCTTTTAGGTAATCATTTGTAACACTTTTAAAGGTTTCCAAGCACTACTAAAGGGTGTTTCATCATGTCAAACATTCAACCTAATTTATTAAGTTCTCAATCAAAATGTTAAGTTTATAATGCTTACGAACACTCAAGTGAAAGGGTTAAGAGCTCAAGTTGATCAAGAACACTCTTTAACCAATATGACTTATTACCAAATCATCTAATACATCATTGGGTGTTGTTAAGTGATTAACATTACACAATCTCATGTTAATTCCTTAATGGAGTTATGGAATGTCAAATTCCATTCCAACCTTCCCATTTTGCCCTTATGGCCAGTAACTCCATATTTTAACTAGGAATCATTCATGTCTTCATGTTATTGCATTTAAATCATATAATTAGTATAACTCATGTTTATGAGTATCATATACTCATCAAATGCTCACAAACAAAAGATTCCATTATTTTCATCACATTTCACTCAATACCATTCCAATTCTAGCATATACATGATTCTACCATCATGGATGAATTTGAGCATTCTAATTGGATTTGTTGCTATCAAATATCATCTAGGTCATAGAATCTAATCTCATTTCATTATCAATTGCCATATTCTCAATTTGGGTTTTCTAGGGTTCATGAAGGTTTTCACCCAAATCATCAAAACCATCAATGGAATGATTAGTTTGAGATTAGAACCATCAAACCCACCCAAAGGGGGTTAGAAATTGAAACCTTAATCATGAAAACCTATTAAACTCGACATTAGGGTTTCACCCTCTTCACAACTTCGAATTTCAAGGGTAATAGAGAAGAGTTTTACCTTGCTAGCCTTGATTCCTTCTCTCGTCTGCTTTATTGTCGAATTCTCCTCTTGAATCAAGCCCTAAATGTCATGAAATGAAGCATTCACCATTAGAGCTCTCTATTCCTTTCAAAATACCTTCAACAAGAATGAGGGAAGTGTGCTTGCATCTTATTTCCTCAAATTTTCAGTTATGGTCCCTCTAGTTTGAGAATTTTGTTAGTTCTTACCATTACTTGCATTTTCCCAATTCTAGCATGTTATTAGATACATTTTAATCATTAACATCCTTATTTTATTTTTAATTTAAATTTTTAGGGTGTTACAAAAAACTTCTCAAACAAAAATCCATATTTCATGCAAGAAGTCTGAAACATCACTTTTCCCGTTTTACCATTTGACTCCAACACAAACCAAACTCTTGGATCCCGTAATCTACATTACCCACATCCGAATGGGTCTAAACCACTCTTTCCCAAAGCCTGAAGACTTATGATACTTGATCTTTGGGTTACGGCTCCGAATTATGAAACGACTCGAAACAGGATGTTACAATTTTATGTGACATATGAGAACATGAGTTATCATATTCCTTAGTTATCGCATTGTCACATTTTTAATTTATATCCAATGAAAGTTTGGACATAAGAGTAAATGTGAAAACTTTAAAAACACATTGGATTTATGTTTGATCGGATATACCCACATGAAATGCAAGATATGATTGACAAATATAACAAATGGATATGTCCACACATCAAAGTATATTATTTTTTTTAAAAAAGTTATAAAACAGTTGATGTAGAAATAGAAAAGAGGAGACGTACATGTTTCCCAACTTGACACACATGTAAAGTTGAATTATACTTTTGTTTGTTATATGAATAACATTGCCGAAAATAAAGACTTCAAACATGATCATTAGGTGATCAAGACTAATGCCAAAAGGAAGAATTAGATGACATAAGAGCTTGTCGTGACGGTAAAGTGACAAAATAAAGATCACTATAACCGTCACATCGGAGTACAATTGTTGTGGTCGATAGTCTTTCATAGAAAAATCAAACTTATAAAATGATATGGAAACATTGTTAGAACGAGTAAATTGATGGACAAAAATAATACTTTTTTATAGTGTAGGGTGAAGAACATAACTAAAATTACAAATATCATAGATTTTTTAAGAATACCAACATCTACATAACGATGCGAGGTGGCCCGATTTCCATATAACATTTGTTGCCAATTTAGTTTTGGAATGTCATGGTGTTACATATGGCTGTAAACGAACCGAACGAACACGAACGAATGCTTGTTCATGTTCGTTCGTTTAAGTTAACCGAACAAATGAACGAACACGAACGAGTTTTCTTGTTCATGTTCGTTCGTTTAACAAATTACATTGTTCATGTTCGTTCGTTTATGTTCGTGAACATGTTAAACAAACATAAACGAACGAAACATAAATGAATAAAGATAAACAAACATAACTGAACCTATATGAACATATAATATAGTAATGTAATCAAAGACAATTAAACATATATGAAAATAAAAGGAACTTATATGAACAACATAAACGAACGACATAAACGAATGTTCATGAACATAATTGAACGAACGAGACTATTGTACAAGTTCGCTCGTTTAACTAAACGAATAAGAATTTGTGTTCATCTTCGTTCATTTATTAGATAAACGAACATAAACGAACTTTACGCCGAACGGTTCACGAACAGTTCACCGAGTTCGTTTACAACCCTAGTGTTATAAGATTACACAAGAATCATTAGTTGGTTGGGTGGGTCGGGTGCTTATTGTTAAAGCCTAAGACTTTGGGTGGTAACATGGGCTTGGGGTGCAATTAGAGCTGCTGTGGCCCATTGGTGTTGCTCGTTGGGCTGATATTGTTTTTGTTGGACAGTCTGTCCCTATAAAGGTTATTGGGCTTGCACAAGGTGGGACTGACTAAATGCATGGCCATTCGGCCCATTCCATTAAAGCTTAAGCAGATAAGCCTAAAAGGGCTTTTGTGGCGTGAAATCGTATCCCCGTGACTGAATGCGAAGCGGATTTTAGCATTGACCGTCGTCGTGATACCCACCCACCACGATGATTTTTTCCATGGTGCTGTCCTCGGTTTGACAGTTGTATTGCAAGTACAGTATGAGAAGAGGAGGTCTAGTGAGGGCCTAGATTTTGAAACTTTACAAATTTAATTCTCCTTGAGTAGAAACATAGACCGTGCTTCATGAAAGTTCAGGATCGAATACGATGGTGGATGAGTTGACGATATACTTGTATCTGGGTGAGAGACCCGTTAATTGTGTAGGTAACTGTATTCTTTTCGAGTATATGCATCGATATTGTCGAGAAGATTAGTGATAAATTTAATGAGTGCAATATGCGGCAACGGATGAATTATCAATGTTGATGTTGCGAAGTTAGTTTACTAGTCGGTGGATTTTTGCGTCTTTATTATCCCACATAAATTTTTTGAGATTGATCCAAACATGATGAGAGGTTGAATAGATTAATAAGGGTTAAATAAATCCAAAGTTTCATAATGGAATCAATTTTCTTCAATTTTGAGTTTCTCATGTGTGGCACATAGTATGTCACAAGAGTCATCTATCTGATTAATCATGCCAAATTCGGTGCAAAGAGGCTCGAAAAACTCTCCAAGCATCATAGTAGAGTTGTTCAAGATCAAGAATAGGATGAACATATGCTTTTATGTTTGTTACGTCATACGGTTTTTTGAAGGTGGGTGACTAATTTTCATTGTTGTTGGCCTTGAGAAAAGAAAGAGGAAGAATTAAAGGACGGGAGATTGGAGAAGGGAGGTGGGAGGTGGGAGGAGGCCAAAAAATTGAATAGGGTTTAGGGTTTCGGGTCTGTTCCATCACAGTGACATATAAGTATAAAATGGGCTTTGATATATAAATACAAATAAAGCTAAATACATTGGCCAATATAAACTCTATATTAACACCGCATTTGTTTAAATATAATTAAAATAAGACGGATTGGCCTTTATAGAAAAGGTAACAACTAAAAACCCTAATACTACGACCCTCTCATCCCTCTAAATTCAATGTCCACCTCCTCTACCTCTAAATGAAAATCATATTTTATTTTTATTGTTGGTGTCAAGCAACATTCGTATCAATGTGTGTTGATACTGTTGGAAATCAATCTTAAAAACCGTCTCTTACATCAAAGTATTCCTACGTATTGAGAAATGCAACTCTAACATCCTATGGATGTGATTATGGCCTTATGGGTTGATCATATATATTATGTTCTAATTGAACCTGGTACTCAAAATTTAAATTTTTTTTAAGTTGTCTTCCTTTGTCCTCCATTATGCGTGGTTCTTTAAATCTAATCACAACTCCCTAATCATGTCATTATTGGGATTTCTTTCCATTTATTATGTAAATTTTACACTTAATAATAAAAATCTTGACTATTTTATTTAATTATAAGTTCATTCCTAACCGAAGCCCAAATTTATGATGGAACTAGCAATTTACTTCAAACCATAAAACCATAAAGACGATTTATGTAATCTATCTATAATATTTTAATAAAAAGTAAATAAGATGCTACGGATCTACGATGAATGAATGATTGTTAAATTTTTTATGTAACATAACTTTTGTAATAAAATAAATAAAGAAAAAAGAAAAAGGGAAAAAAAAAGGTCATTTTGCAGCCCCTCGGCCTATAAATGGTTCCAAGAGATGGACTACCCAAAGCATCCCTTCCTCATAAAGAAAAAATACACACTACTACAAGACTTAAAAATGAAGTCAACGACATCCACCGCAATATGTGCAGCAGCAATAATCCTGTTGATGGTCTTGGCCGGAACGCAGGTGGCCACGGCGGTGACATGCCAGGTTACACAGCTGGCTCCATGTGCAGCGGCCATCTCATCATCATCACCACCGTCAAAGCAGTGCTGCGCAAAGATACAAGAGCAGAGGCCATGTCTATGTCAGTACTTGAAGAACCCTAGCCTGAAAGGTTATGTTACATCTCCCAATGCCAAGAAGGTGGCCAGGACTTGTGGGGTTCCAATTCCTAAGTGCTAGAATACTACCCCTCATGCACTATGTATTGCTCCTGTAATAGTGACGAGTGCTTAATTATTCTTCTCTTTTAATTAGGTAGTGGTGTGCTGTCTTAATTATGTGTAATCGTTCCATCTATGTCTTAAATAAATAGTTTATTATACTTTTTCTCTTTACATATTGTTCTAGCCTTCTAGGTTTATTTTCCTTGTTCTAAGATGTTGTGTTATTGTTGAGATTTTTATTTGATTATGTGTATATTGGTCTAAAAGATGTTAGATATGCCATTAATTTTCTTTGTGATTTTTTGTGCATCAACAAATTAAAGCTGTAAAATTGTGGACAATTTAGTTGTTATTATTATTATTATTATTATTATTATTATTATTATTATTACTATTAGAGATAATATCTTGAAAATATATTGCATTATAATGCATCACGATGGGAGAAAATATATATTGGTTTTTACTTTTTAGAGATGTTTTTATATATTCTTTAGTTACCATATGCTGAAAAATATGGGAGCCTTAAAATGCTTTCCTTTTAATTAAAAAGCTTTCATTGTAGCTTTTTTCTAGTATTCAAGAGATTTTTGGTTTGAACAAAATACACTTTAACGGTTTTAGAGTGTGTTGCATGGAGAAAAATCGTATTTCCCTTTCATGATAAGTCGTTTATTTGGTTTCTAAGTTACAACTTTCTATTGATTTAACCTTAATTTTATTTTATTTTTCTATAAAAAACCATTATGGTTTTCCATTCGATCATTTTAGCAGGTTTCAAGCAATTTTCTGGCTTTTTATACATGCTTTTCGAAAAAAAATATAAACCATTTTTCTTTTAAAGGCAATATTATTATTATTATTATTTTTTGAAAAAAAACCCTCACATTTGACAAAACAATTTGTTTTTAACAAGAATCATATGAATCCCCTAAGTTGCTTAACCATGACTATTCACATAAACCCTTATGCTAAACAACATACATAACTTGCTACAACACTTCCTAGGCTCTCCTAGGAATCCTCGTCTCACTTGCTCCTACACTACAAGGAACTTCTACCAACATCGTCGGTTGCCTTATGCATGCAAATTATACACAAAACGGGATCACATAGACTGTCGAATAAATAATTATACCCTAAACTCACAACCAGACAAGGAATAGGAAATGAGGCTAAATCAGTCATTCTAGGGCTATATGATCCTAATCATATACAATTTTTAAATCATACACTTAACAATTAACTTTGCCGATATAGATCCCATGTAATACATAACATCCAATCTCCCTACGCTACACGTCATCACACAAATCATACGATTCTATCATGCGATTCATGAAGATATCCTTAGCCCTAATCTAGCATGCAGTTTACATAATAGCATACTAATCATAATACCGACGTATGTGTATTTTGGGAATTACTTGATTGAGCTCGACTAATTGCACGCATTGCACTCTTTTTTGTAATAATCTTTTTAGAAAATTTATTTTCTTTTGAAAAGATTATCAATTCCTCAGTTTGAGTTCAGACACACCCGAGAGTATGACCGAATCCCTCAAACCAATGCTCAGATACCAAATTGTAACATCCCAAAATCACTGCTAAAAATTTTCTTTTCTAAATCATCCATTTCATACATTAAGTGTATCAAAACCAATCACGATAAAATTTAGTTTAACATCAGAGTAAAATCAATAGTCGTCAATGCGGAAAAACATAGGGGAGTGTTGTGCAGTCAAGCCGGGGCCTTCCCTTTAGAACTGGAAGTACCTACAAATGTTAAACCATAAAATCGTAAGTACAAAGCTTAGTGAGTTTCCCAAGATACCACATACCATACAAATGGGCCCAACCCAACATAAAAATCAGCCCCATACAAGATACATATAATGTTCCCAGCCCAACATGGAAATGGGCCTAGTTCATTATACATATAAATGGGCCCAACCCAACATGCAAACAAATAGGTGCAACCAAACATGAAAAATGGGCCTAGCCCAAGATACATACAAATGAGCCCAACCCAATATACATACAGATGCAAGAGTCACAAAGAAAGCTTGTTGGGTCACATATTCGTATAGATTTGATGATGCAAAATATATACATTATAGTTACAGTTTATCAACTCATTGTAGATAGTCAGTCATGTCTAAGCAAGTGTAAATAATACACTTAGAAAAGTTGATCTGTTAGAGTTTGTTTAGTTAGATAATATGGAGATATGCTAATGGAAGTTCGTATGTCGAAGACTGAAGATCATCCCTTGATAAGCAAAAGACCCTAAAGACTCTATCAGCACCAAAGGTATAAAATCACCATTCACTGAAGACTAATCAGTGTGTCCATACATTGAAGGTCCTATAATGATGACACACAAGTGATACACCGATGACACACGCTAATGGTTATACACTAATGAAACTGAAGCTGATCAACGAGACTCCCTAAAGTTGATGCTCTGATCAGCGTATGATGTGTTGATGATGATATCCGAACATGGAGTAGATCAGATCTACTTGGTGAAGAAGTATTCTGAAGATTTGATCTGATCCATTCCTTATATACTAGATTAACTTACTTATTTAAAATAGGTTAGAATCAATCCCTTGATTGAAGGGATTCTATAGGATAGATTAGTATATAATCTTGTATTAGGGTAAAACCCTAATTAGGTCTTTGTGACGGCTTTGTGTCAATTGCTTTGTGCACCGTTTTCTTTGTGAGCACTGTTCTTATTAAAAGATATATTTTCGATAATCCTTTGTTATTCTATTGTTCTTTCTTGTTTGTATCTGATCTACAAATCTATAAAGGGTTTGGGACCAACACAACTAGCATTCTACATAGTATAGTGAGAAGATTCACTTGTGTCATGATGTCAGATAACCACAACTAATTGCCACGAAACCAATGCTACAAAACACCTAACAATCAAACAAGGTCCCACCTTCGCCTAAAGTCCAAAACTAGTCACTTTGTCCAAAAGTCAAACCATGTCAAGAAGTCAACGGTCAAGGTCAAAGCCAATGGTCAGCACTTCCATTAGCTGACCCTCATGTCGTGACTAGCTCAAGGTCACATTGTGAGAAACAGAATCAACCCGGTCCCAACTCAGTCGCATCTCAAATCATCTTAGATCCAAACGACCATCACGTCATGATGTACAGGTTGTCACGTCGTGATCGAATCAGTCCAAATTAATTGGGGAAAACCCCAGTCATCACGACGTGGCAATCAAGGGTGTCACGTTGTGAAAACCGGTTATCCCAGCTTATTGGATTCAGTTATCCTCCCATTAAGCCATTCATCCAATCTTTCCATAAAGCATCCTATGGTCCAATAATACCTAAAGGTCGATGATTTTTATCCATACATGCTTATTCTGAGTCTTAGACCCCAACTAGGTCAAACATGAAGCAAATAACCAAAGATCAAATGCATGGGTCCAATACACATTCAATTTCCAGATCTGAACCATATAATATACAAAGGACCTCAAGGATCCATAAAGTAGCTAACTTTATGGAATCCTACCATTCCAACTACCTCATAAATGAAGAAAGTGGAACAAAACCTTAGATCTAGCCACCTATTATAAGAAAGTTTGGGTCTTGGACACTTACAAAGGTCCAAAGATGCACAAAATGAAGCCCCAAGCTAGCCAAGATGCTCAAAACACTTCCAAGTCCTCCTTCCTTCACAAGCAAACACAAGCACCAAATTAGCCTAAAATAGAAGAGAGGGATTAGCTTTTTCTTTTATAGGTTTGGAGGTGATGGAGATTGAGGGTGAAGGAAAACCTAGGCCCTCACTTCCTTTAAATAGGGTCCAAGTCTGAAATTAGGCTTTTCCATTTAATCAGGTGTCATGTTGTGACACCACATAGTTTCACGTCATTACACTTAAATGACCCTTCCCGCATAATGCGACTATGTGACGATGTGATGGTGCTTCCCTCACGTCACCTTCAAAATCCACATTTTACTTAAAATTTCGTACCTTAATGATCCGAATGTTACATATGATACTTTCATCATGAACCATGACATGAATGGGTTGGAAAATCCTATCTATGAGTTGTATTCAATGTTGAAAACTACTGAGAAAAACATCCCAAAGAAACCCTCCTCCCCCAAAGTGCTCATGATTTCTGATGGACAAGTCAAGTAGAAGAAACAAAGCAAGAAATCCAAGGACAAGCCACAAGATGGAAAAGGAAAATGGAAGAAAGCTCCCTAAGCTGAACCGCTAAAGAAGAAAGAGAAAGTTTCTAAGGGTGACACTTGCTTTGAGTGTGGAGTTGTTGGGCAGTGGAAATGGAATTTTCCTATATATCTTGCTGGGTTGAAAGCCAACAAGGTCGGGGAAAGCAATTCAGGTATATCTATTTTCATGATTGAAATGGGATTATCTATTTTTTCATCTAACACTTTGGTATTTGATACTAGTTGTGCAACTCACATATGTAATTCATTCTAGGGGTTTGGAAAGAATAAGGAGATAAAAGCGGATGAGATGGTACTACATGTTGGCAATGGAGCACGGGTTGCAGTCCAACTGATAAGGCATTTTGATTTTTGTTTACCATTTAGTCTATATTTTTCATTAAGCAATATGTGTTTGATAACCTCTAGTACTAATAAATGGAATTTATGAATTGAACTTTGATAACACTTCAAAAAATAAGTCCCTTTATCATGTTAACAAAAAAAGGCTAAACAAGATTTGAACAAAAAATATCTATGACATTGTCGCCTGGGTAAAATAAACAAGAAATGCATATCCCAACTCCAAAAGAGTGGGATTTTGGGGGCAATTAACAATAAGTCATTTGATATATGTAAATCTTGTTTATTGGTAAGATGTGTGACATCCCCATTTTCCCGATCAAAAAGACCATTTTATTTCTGCTTATTTTAAAACAGAGTATTCTTTATATTACAAAATTTGTCCCATAAAAGTATGTAACACCCTATTTCGAATTGTTTCATAATCTGGGGCCGTGACCCGAAGAACGTTTATCATAAGGCTTAGGGCCTTTGGGAAAGAGACTTAGACCCCCCCATTGAGTGTGAATAATGTAGGTTAGATGATCTGGGATTTCAGTTTGTGTTTTGGAGTCCAAGGGTATATCGATAAAGTGGAATTCGGGCCTTTTATGAATTTTGGATCGTAGTTTGGAAGTTTTATTGCAAGGATAGGTTGTTAGAAGTGTAGAGCTTCACATTACCTTTCCGTGGATATAAGGATCGTCGAAATCAGATTTAAAACAAAGAAGTTATGGCCTTCGGAAGTTTGGTTTGTTTAAGGCCAAGCGTAGTGCGCTAGGTGTACATAGGGAGTATGTTGGGCGTACCAGGCAGGAGGATCGCGGACACCTATTGGAGTACGTTGGGCATACTGGGAGTACACAGGGCATACTGCAGCCTCATTGTAATGCCCGGTTCCCGGTACATATTTTTATTACAAGTTTTTGCATATTTACACAGGGACTCGACGAGTTGGAGGCCCAACTCGTCGAGTAGATGCGAAGAATTGGACGCGGGTGGAAGAGTCTACTCGCCGAGTCGAAAGCCCCGACTCGATGAGTAGACCTGTCTAGATGAAACCCTAAATTTGAGGGTTTTCACAGTATTTAAACAACTTATAGGGCCTCCACTCCAGCCTCCATCACCCTCAGACTCTTTTCACGAAACCCTAATCGAATATTGAGTGTTCTTTAGCCTTTGTGCCATTTGTGTGTCTTTGAAGCTTGAGAAGAAGGAGGAGGCTTGGGAGATCAAGAGAAAGCTAGTAGATCCAAAGGTTTTGGCCCATTTCCAGCTCATTTAAGGTACAAAGTTGATACCTTGACTATTTATTTCTTAGATCTCCATTTAGGGCTATTTTATACCTTTTTTAAGTGTTAGTGAAGCCATACTCGAGATTGTGAGCATCCATGGAGTTGTACTTCAGATCTTGAACCTTTAAGGGTTCCCATGGCATAAAGGTGCCAACTTTATGGCCATGGGAGTCCCATGCACCTTGTAGACTTCATTTAAGGCCCTTATGAGCTAGTTAACCCTTGCATGCACGTAAAGTTTGTAACTTTATGTGCTATATCGATCCTAGGAGGTCAGATCTATGTTCTGGATGCATTAAACCCAACTGAAATCGACTTGGTAGACATGGACTTTGGGGGACTCGGCGAGCCGTTCATAGGACTCGACGAGTCGGGTTATGGTTCCCCAACCGTTTCTGTTTCCGATTGATCTGGTTGAGTCTAGAAGAGGACTCAACAAGGTGGACGTGGATATGGACTTGAAGATCAAAGGACTCGACGAGTTCAAGGATGAACTTGGCGAGTTCAAGACATTGTCCCAACTAATATGAAGCAGGACTCGACGAGTTCAAGGATGAACTCGGTGAGTCAATGAGCAAATGTTCCGATCTGTATGAAGGAGTACTCGACGAGTCCAAGGAAGGACTCGACGAGTTCAAGTGGAAAGTCCCGATTCTGTCATAAGGAGAAACTCGACGAGTTAGAGGGTAAGTCGACGAGTCCGATCGCGAATTTGAGTTTCTCTGAATTATGGAACTCGACGAGTTGATGGATCAACTCGGCGAGTTGAGTCAACCAGGATGTTGACTTTGACCACGGTGTTGACCTTGACTTTGACTTTGACCTGAGTTGACCCTTGAAAGGGTTAAGAGTATGAAATGGTAAATAAGAAAGGTTGTTATGTGTAGGTGTTTGAGAGGAGTTGATTCCCGCACCGAGGACAGTTCATACACTTCATGACATTAAGGTGAGTTACCTTGCAGTAGAAGTGGGTCTACGACCACAATGCCGGCCCTATAGTAGGAGTTGTTTGTTAGATGATTGTCTTCGTGATAATTATCTGGTATGTTATGTTTATGTATTTTTATGTTATGATGATATGTGATAATGATAAGAAGGGTAGGATAGACCCTGGTACCGGTCGATAGGGCCGAAGGGGTATGTCATCACCCGAATAAGCTAGGCGGTACATGATTTATATGTTTTGCACTAGGATGCTATGTGGTAGAAGTAGGGGTGAAATAGTCCCCGGTACCGGTCGACAAGACCGAAGGGGTAGGACAACACCCTGATATGCTAGGCTAGGTACCGGTCGACAGGACCGAAGGGGTAGGCCAGCACCCTAATATGCTAGGCTAGGTACTGGTCGACAGAACCGAAGGGGTAGGCCAGCAGCCTGATATGCTAGGCAAGTTACCGGTTGAAAGAGATCGAAGGGGGGTAGTACCCAGATATCTTAGATTGTATGTGTTATGTATGGTATGTGGTATGATGGGGGAACTCACTAAAGCTTCGTGCTTACAGTTTACAGTTCTGTTTTCAGGTACCTCTTCATCGAAGGGGAAGGAGCCAGCACGGCAACAGCGCATTGCACACACACCTGATTTCCGCACTATGATGTTCTTGGGATTGTACTCTGACATTATTATTATTATTCCATGACATGTTTTTTATGACATTTGACTTATGGTTTTTGAGTTTGATATGATATCGATGATGTTTTTCAGTAAATGGTTTTATAAATTACTTAATTAAAATCAAAATTTAATTGGGATGTTACAAGTTGGTATCAGAGCCTTGGTTTGAGGGATTTGGACACACCTTCGGGGGTGTCTGGACTCAAATCGAGGGTTTGAAAGATTTTTACAAGAAAATAGTTTTTCTAAAATTTAAAATAAGGAGTTTTGAGAAAGAACAAGGTGTGTGATGCGTGCAACCAACCGAGCTCAAGTAAGTTTTCCCCAAGATACCCATACATGTTATGTTATGATATGATATGCTTATGAGAACTGCATGCTAGATTAGGGCTAAGGATCTAGGAATGATGCCTTATATGCCTATTTACTTTGTATGACAACTGCATGCTAGATTAGGACTAAGGACCTAGGGAGATGCGTTATGTGCCTGCTATATGTGCTTATTGAGATATATGCTAGAACTGATTAGTCAGCAATACGATGGCCTGTATAGGACATGCTTGGTGTGGTTACTCAATGCTCGAATGCTGCTTGCTTTGTGCTTTTAGGGATTCTAGTTATATTTAACTAACTAGTAAACGAATATGTTAAGTTACATATTGCGAGGACTAAATAATTTCAGAAGGTTAGGTCTAGCCCTATTGCGCAGCTCTTGTTTGAGTCCAACCGTTGTAGGGTAGGACCTCTCATTCGAAGAATTATCTGGTCTTAGTGATATGTAATGGTATTCGCAAGCTAGTTAGGTAAAGGTGGTAGGAGTTCCTTATGCAGCTGATGGCGGAGAGTAGGTCGTAGAGTTACCCTAGGGTAAGCCTAGGATGAAATTAGTGCAGAGAACAGTAGCAGTAGAAGGGACTTGGTAAAGTCAAGGCAAACCTTGAGGAAAGTACGGATAGATGTGGAAGGTAGTATGGGCCCGTACTACTGAATGCAGAGGATCCATACTCGAGTCAAGGAGGGCTGAGATGAAACCAGGGAACTTGTAGTATGTGAGACCTCTCAAGGTTATGTATAACCCTGACGATTATGTGTTATGTTTCAGAATGGTGATGATTACGCGACATGGAGGGGGAGGTTCAGGGTCAGGATTGGGTTCAGGATCAGTTTCGAGATTAGGTGTCGAGCTAGTTGATGAAGGACTACGTGAGTTCATTGCTTCTGAGATCACTAGAGGCATCCTTGAGTCGACCCCGGTGATTTTCGGGTCGATCAAGGAGGGGATTATCGAGCTGATGGAGGATCGCCTCAGGGCATTTCAGAGTGACATGGTTGCCACTCAGACAGGGACACACACACTCTCCTTCAAGGACTTCAGGGGACGTGGTGCGCCAGAATTCCACGGGGTGAAGGACCCCATTGTTGCCAGGAGGTGGATTGCAGACATCGAGTCTGCACAGTTGACGAGCTTCTGCCCTGAAGGGTCTAAGGTCCGGTATGCTGCAGGGTGCTTAAGAGACCGAGCTCGAGATTGGTGGGAGGCGGATTGTGATTTGTTAGGAGCCCCAGCCGTTGAGTCTATGACTTGGTCAGACTTTGTGACCAGGTTTATGGCGTAGCGGGGGATGAGGATATGAGGAAGACCCGGTACTATGATATGAGACAGACGACAGAGTCAGTGGCGACGATTACTGCCAAGTTCAGGGAGAGGTCCTTAATGGTGCCTCAGTACGCGGGGGATGAGGATATGAGGAAGACCCGGTACTATGATATGCTGAGAGCTGACATTAGGAAATATGTCAGCTACTCAGCATGTCCGACTTTGGAGGACATGATAGCTAGGGCGAGAGAGAGGGAGATTGATATCGAGGACATCCGGAAGAGGAAGGCGGAGACTGGGCAGGTTTCTGGGGTTTTGGGGAAGAAACCCAAGGGATCTGACACTAGGTCGAAGGGCCAGCAGGGCGGGAGCCGCTGTGGGAAATGTGGCAAGACTCATGAGGGGGTTTGTAGACTAGGATCATCAGGCTGCTATAAGTGAGGCAAGACTAGGCACTTTAGTAGGGATTGTACTGCCCCTACCCCCACCTTTCAGACATCAGACCTGATTTTCTTTCATTGCAATCAGAAGGGCCATAAAAGGTCAACTGCTCGAGATTGACCGCAGCAGCGCCAGTGGCGGCGCCTGCTCCAGCGACCCTGCGGATTACTGATGGCCGGCAGGGCAAGTCAGAGGCTCCAGTGGTGAGGAGCCGAGCCTTCCAGCTGACCGTCGAAGAGGCGCATGCCGCACCTGATGTGGTGATGGGTATGTTTTCTTCTCCCTAACTCTTATTTCATGTCGATTATGATATTTATGTGCTGTGTTTATGTGTTATGTTTAGGATCATTGCACGTGAACGGTATCCCAGTACAAATGTTATTGAATTCGGGGGCTACCTGATCATTTGTTTCTCTTGCGCTTAGCAAGTGGTTTTCTGAGTCCTCAGGCATGTTAGACTATCCTTTAGAGGTTGAGATTACTGACAACCGATCTGTCCGAGCATTAGAGGTTTTCAGAGACTGCGTATTAAGGTTATACGATGAGCATTACCTCGTAGACTTGGTTCCCATTCCGTTACGAGGGAACAAGGTTATCATAGGCATGGACTGGTTGAGCCCTAATGAGGCGGTGATCGACTGTGCACAAAAGCTGGTGCGTATCAAGACCCCAAGTGGGGGAGAGCTGGTGATTAAGGGTGATAGGCCACAGCGAGGACCAGCTTTATGATCAACAGTGAGGGCTAGGCGCTATCTTCAGCAGGGTTGCGCAGGGTACATCGCCTATGTTATGGATACCCGGGAAGCGGGTAAGGCGACTGTGAGTGATGTGCCAGTGGTGCGAGAGTAGCCGGACGTATTTCCAGAGGAGCTGCCTGGGATACCTCCGGAGAGGCAGGTGGAGTTTCGGATCGACCTAGTCCTTGGTGCGGCTCCGATAGCCAAGGCACCATATCGGTTGGCTCATCTTGAGATGCAGGAGCTGTGTACACAGCTGCAGGAGCTGTTAGACAAGGGATTCATTAGACCTAGCAGTTCACCCTGGGGATCCCCGATCCTATTTGTGAAGAAGAAGGACAGGTCGCATCGGATGTGTATAGATTACCGGGAGCTGAACAAGGTGACGGTGAAGAACCGTTACCCACTCCCGAGGATTGATGATCTCTTAGACCAGTTACAGGGGGCATCTTGGTTTTCCAAGATAGATTTGCATTCAGGCTACCATCAGATGAGGGTCAGAGATGAGGATGTACAGAAGACTGCTTTTCGGACACGCTATGGCCACTACGAGTTCGTGGTGATCCCCTTCGGGCTCACCAACACTCCTGCCGTGTTCATGGACCTCATGAACTGCATGTGCAGACCGATGCTGGATCGGTATGTGATAGTTTTCATTGATGATATCTTGGTTTACTCCAAGATGCAGGAGCAGCACAAGGAGCACTTGCGAGAGGTGCTGGATACCTTGAGGAGGGAGAGCTTGTACGCCAAGTTCTCCACGAGCGAGTTCTGGTTGCGCAAGGTGCAGTTTCTTGGGAACCTTGTCAACCAGAATGGGATTTTGGTTGACCTGGCCAAGGTGGAGGCCGTGATGAGATGAGAGGTTCCGAAGTCACTATCTGAGATTCGGAGTTTCCTGGGATTGGCAGGCTATTACCGGAGATTCATTCAGGACTTCTCCAAGATAACCGTACCCTTGACACGGTTGACCAAGAAGGTCGTGGTCTTTCGTTGGGGGCCTGAGCTGCAGGCAGCATTTGAGACATCGAGACAGATATTATGCGAGGCGCCGATTTTATCCCTGCCGGAGGGCGTGGAGCATTTCGTAGTGTACTGCGATGCATCCATATCGGGTTTGGGCGTAGTACTGATGCAGAGAGGGCACGTCATCGCCTACGCCTCGAGGCAGCCGAAGCCTCACGAGGTGAACTACCCGACCCATGACTTGGAGTTGGGGGCGGTCGTCTTCGCCCTCAAGATATGGCGACATTACCTCTATGGGGTCCGTTGTACCATTTACACGGATCACAAGAGTCTGAGGTACCTCATGGATCATCCGAATCTAAACATGAGGCAGCGTCGGTGGCTAGATGTGGTGAAGGATTATGAATGTGAGATCCTCTACCACCCGGGGAAGGGCAATGTCGTGGCCGATATTCTTAGCCGCAAGGCATCCCCGATCAGAGACATTTTCTTACAGATGACAGTAGTGACTCCGCTGTTGGAGCAGATCCGAGAGGCCTAGTAGGAGGCTATGAAGGAGGAACATCGGAAGAGTGAGCGTATTGTGGGTCAGGTTTCCTCCTTGGACTATCATAGTCGTGGGTTGTTGACACTACACAGTAGAGTGTGGGTTCCATAACATGGAGGGGTGCGCCTAGTTTTGATGGAGGAGGCGCACAAATCCCGATTCTCGATTCATCCTGGGGCGACGAAGATGTACAAAGATCTTCGTCCTGCTTACTGCTGGCCTTGCATGATGCGGGATGTAGCCTGGTATGTTGAGAGATGCCTGACCTGCAGGAAGGTCAAGGCCGAGCACCAGAGGCCTCATGACAAAACACAGTCGTTGGATATCCCTATGTAGAAATGGGAAGAAATCACTATGGATTTCATCACGAAGCTTCCCAGGACCGCACGGGGAGTGGATTCGATTTGGGTCATCGTGCATCGATTGACCAAGAGTGACCATTTCATACAGATCCAGGAGAGCATCTCGGCCGAGAAGCTGGCCGATATCTACATCCGAGAGGTAGTAGCTTGAAACGGAGTGCCAGTTTCTGTGATTTTTGATCGAGACGTGCGGTTCACTTCCAGATTCTGGAAGAAGTTTCACGACGAGTTGGGTACTCGTCTGCACTTTAGCACCGCTTTTCACCTGCAGACGGATGGTCAGAGCGAGCGGACCATCCAGACTTTGGAGGATATGCTGTGGGCATGTTATTTAGACTTTGGTGGTAGCTGGGATACATACCTTGCCTTGGCAGAGTTTTCCTACAATAATAGCTACCACGCGAGCATCGACCGTCCTCCCTTCGAGATGTTGTACGGGAGGAAGTGCAAGACCCCAATTTGCTGGGGTGAGGTTGGACAGAGAGTCATGGGGAGTACCGAAGTGGTACTCAAGAAGACAGAGAGGATACAGCAGGTCCGGAGCAGGCTTCAGACTGCTCAAAGTCGGCAGAAAGGTTATGCCGACAAGCACCGTTCAGACCTGGAGTTTCAGGTCGGGGATATGGTTCTCCTGAAGGTGTCACCTTGGAAAGATGTCATCCGGTTCAAGAAGCGGGGCAAGTTAGGTCCCAGGTACATCGGTCCTTTCAGGGTTACTGCCCGGGTGGGCGAGGTGGCATATAGGCTGGATCTGCCAGCCAAGCTCAGTCAGATTCATAGTACCTTTCTCGTCTCCTAGCTGCGGAAGTGCCTGGTAGACGACTCTGCAGTAGTGCCTCTAGAGGATATTTAGGTGGATGACAATCCTGAATTACATTGAGCGACCAGTAGCTATCCTTGACAGGAAGTCGAAGGATCCGAGGAACAAGAGGGTCGAGCTGGTGAAGGTGCAATGGTAGCACTACAAGGGTTCAGAATGGACTTGGGAGTCGAAGGATGAGATGAGGGAGCACTACCCCGAGCTTTTTCCAGATGTAGTGGCAGACTTTGAGGACGAAGTCTAAAATAAGTGGGGGAGATTTCTAGCGTCCGGTTCCCGGTACGTATTACAAGTTTTTGCATATTTACACAGGGACGCGACGAGTTGGAGGCCCAACTCGTCGAGTAGATGCGAAGAATTGGACGCGGGTGGAAGAGTCTACTCACCGAGTCGAAAGCCCTGACTCGACGAGTAGACCTGTCTGGATGAAACCCTAAATTTCAGGGTTTGCACCATATTTAAACAACTTATAGGACCTCCACTCCAGCCTCCATCACCCTCAGACTCTTTTTACGAAACCCTAATCGAATATTGAGTGTTCTTGAGCCTTTGTGCAATTTGTATGTCTTTGAAGCTTGAGATGAAGGAGGAGGCTTGGGAGATCAAGAGAAAGCTAGTAGATCCAGAGGTTTTGGCACATTTCCAGCTCATTTAAGGTATAAAGTGATGGGTTTTGAGCATTCTAACACTCCTATGGTGTACATGCAATCCTATAAACCTTGGATCTATGTTTTCTCTATTATACATGCACATATTTGATATTCCATGGTTTCATCCTAACTAGCATATTATGAAGCAACAATACTACAATGGCCTAGTTAGATGACATACCTTTTGATGGAGCTTGAAGTCTTTGAACTTTAAGAGCTTAGCCCCAATAGTGTGGAAGCCTCAAGTGGAATCACAAATCACCAAAAACACTTTGTGGAAAACTTGAGAGAATAGAGTGCACTTCTAGAAATCGGCCCACCCTTTGTTCTCACACACTAGTGCCAATTTCAAGTGCCAAGGACCTCTTTAAATAGTATGGAGGATTAGGGTTTCATCAATGTAAACCCTAATACCCATGACCTTTCTTTTCCATAGGATCCATGGGTAAAAAACTCCATGGACTATCCATGCAAGCTTAGCCCATCCTACATGAACTTGGCCCATTCCATATATATATATATATATATATAAGAGTCCATATTTAATTAGTTCCTTTTGATCACTAAATTAATCTAAATTAATTCTTGATCAATGCTAATTAAATAATATGATTCCATATTAATATATTAGAACTTATAATATATTAATATAAATCATAAACATACTATTCTCAAAAGACTATCCATATAAATTATTCTGGTGAAGTGCAACCCAAAAGGACCATGCCAAGTCGGGTCAAATACATACCATTTATAGTTATGGACTTAGACACTAATCTAACAGTCTCCCACTTGGATAAGTCTAAAACTATTATTGCGTATGACTCCAAACCCGACTAGCTATCGTAGCTCTTAAAACCGTTGTCGAACTCTAAACAAATCAATGACACGTCCATTAGATAAGGGATCATATATTCCTCCTTTCTAGATATCATATGGACTGAGAGATGGATTACAATCATTCTCTCTGTCCATTTGTTGTTTCCCGATTTCCGATTTATGACGACCGACTAATTGAACAAATCAAATCAGTCCAGGCTTGGCCAAGCACTTCGGGGTGTCATCACTAAATCATCGAGGGGCCCACATATATCGCTTTTATCCCTTTAAGGGTAAAAGGAATGGATAAACTTCGACTCATATGCTTGTTCTACTACTTGTTGAATCATACACAAAGGCACGTTTTATAACATCGAGTTACCAATGCGTTTTCATACAATCAATGTATAACCAACTCATAGGCAACAACTCATATCCCTAGGTTTGAAGAATATAAGATATTATCGTCTCATAATCACTCGTGATAAAATCCATGAAGTGAGTCAAATGAGCGTGGGTTTAATCCAATACTTAGAACTTATGAGCACTCATGAATGTTGTAGCAACTCTTGCTATGTCCACTACCTTGGACATCTACAAACCAGCTTCATCACAGTCTTGCCTTAATACCTACTCCCAACGTATTATTGACTGTAGATGGTTTGAATAACTTAGTCATTCAGGAAGAACGACCTGGTTATTCTGGAAGTCAAAACATGCAAAGTGAAACACAAAAATAATCGAATCCAATATGGTCTCAGAACTTATGAATATAAATAGATCACCTTTTATTTATCACCATATTGATTACACATTATTCATTGCATACTGTTTCAAACTATCAACTTTATACATGAATTAAAACAATAGTTGTCCCATGGTCCAAGCATGTACACTATGTTTTCTAAACACTAGTCATTCCATACACCAAGTATGCACACTATGTTTTTCCAAACATTAGTTATGCCATACACGAAGTATGCACACTAAGTTTGTCTATGATCTTTACTTGGTGGAATAAATCGATTGAACATAATTCCAATGATTCTCATTTCACAATCCCAAATCCTTACCTCAAATGCAAGAATTCCAAATTCCTGCCATTTACCAAAATCTTGTTAGATTTTAAACTTATATGCACTGATCCTCTTGTAATGATTATGCACAAACTCACAAACACTTGTCAACAGTCATTACAGAGTATTCCAATGGAGATCATTCCATGAAAACGAAGTCTCAAATTCAAAGTACATTGCTTTGAACATCCTTCTTGCATTAAGTTTCCTAATCTTACACAGATTTAATGAATAACTTCCACCTTTGGGAATATTTCCATATTCTCATTTTGACTATCACTTCTGAATAAGAGTTGCCCCTTTTCAGAATATGTCAATATCGTCCTCTCCAAAATTTTCACCATACTTCCAATTGTCCCGGAGCAACTAATCTTTGGTAAACCTTAGATTGTCCTCGACAATTGCTTAATCAAATTAGTCATATCTAGTTCTAGTACTTTTTTCCTCTTAATGCTCTAGGCATTTGGAAAAATTTAGAACAGATGAATATTATAGCACATGCAATCGACCCTATATCCGAAGCATATGGGACGCGATTCATGATATCTCACATAAAGACATGATACTTGACCAGTCTTTTGCTATAATGTTTCTATTTCTATTTGCCAAGTTCTCATAATTCAAATTATGAAAAGGGATGCCGTAATCATAATTGAATTTTAGAACGCAAATAATGTTCCCATATATAGAATTTCCTTATGTTGAACCATTCCAACATAACATTCATATATATACTTGACTAAATTTGATTAAAATCTCACGATCTAAGCTTTTAGATTTGAAATGAAGTATATTTTCCTCTCCCTTAATTATAGCAAAACAACTTTTCCCAATTGAAACTTTTGTTTTCTATAACTAATATTGCTAACTTGCAACACTTATCATAATTATCATGCTCCCACTAACATGATGATTATTAGCATAACACTTATGCTCCCACTAGCTTTGACATGTACTCAGAAATCAGCTGGACTTCTAGAAATCAATACTTTATTGACTTTCTTACCAAAGTTCAGATTTCTGATACAAGATGCTTTGATAAAACTTTATCAAAGTCATACACCTTCCCTTAGATAGCTCATATGTGTGTCTAAACAATTTTAGAACTACGAAAAGGGATGCCGTAATCATAGTCTCAATTGTTTAGACCTTTGCCATTTCTCACAAGTCCATGTTAGTGTGCCAGTTAACCACACACGCTCCACTAATGACTTTGAGACTGTGAATATCATAATTGCTATCTACTTAAAATCTACTTAGTGAAAGCGTTTCCTCACCATCATTTTCATGAGTCGGAGAGAAAACTTATGACACTTAGATTTTATGGTCTATGTGTTCTTATCCATGCGAATTTGTCAAAACCATAATCACAAGACAAGGTTAGTGACAAATCCAAACACATATGGATTGAACTTGTGCAATCTTAAATTCTTACCACCTGGCAGCACAAGGGCCTGCCATTGCTTCCAAGTTGTTATGCAACCAATTGAGAACTCTCAGAACTCATATGCAAAGCCAACTTTAACTGGAATGGGCACAGAAATAGGAATATGTCAACACGATAGGTTATAAACCTCAAGTCGTGTGCTAGTGATAAACTACATGTTTGATTCTTGATTAGACTCTTTCAAGATCTTTTAGACTCCCACTGTCCTCTTGACATATAAGACTCTCTTGTCAAGAACCATTCCTTGACTAACAAATATTCAAGAGATAGTGCGGATTCTCATCAAGACAAACACTTCATACAATTGGCCTTAGTAGGTCTCTGTTTTATCAAAAACATCACAACTTACCAATTTTCAAATGTACAAGAGTAGGTCACTCAAATTACAATCTTAGAGTATGACTCTAAGACTTGTTTTGGAATGAAGTATGATTCATCTTTTGATTTAACCAATTCAACAATTCATGATTCCTCTTCTTAGTCAAACAAATGTACTAAGATGTCCTTAGAGGATCAATTGTGATATGGTTTCATAATCACTAAGATAATCACCAAACATGATACTAAAGTACTCTCCCATCTTTTCAGATTGGAGAAAATTTTATCTTTCTGCCTAATTGGATTCTTCTCATTCGTTCTGCCATACATTGAAACTTTTCCAATGATTCAGAATTATACTTAAACTTGTAAGTATAAACATGTTTACTAAACTTTAGTAAACCATGACGAATAGTCTTATCGATCTTTGTGGTGGACTTGATCAGTGCACAAGAATTTGTACCCGATCCCTTAGTCCTTCACTTGTCTCACATATACATGTGAACAAGGAACTAGTCTTAATTTTCCAAAGATGAAAATTCTCATTCACCATACAATACAACTTGCATAATTCCAAGTTTCTATCCAACTGAAACTTGGTTTATGAGAATCTTTCCTTATTTGGTAAATTATGACACTACCACAAATGAAAGAATCAAATCCATTTTCCAATATTGCTATTAACAGAATCATATAAACAACAATTTTTTTTCAGAAATGCCATTATAAGGATACTTAAAATAAATAAAAAACGAAACTGTTCATTTATTTAAAACATGCGGAAAAACTTATCCTTACAATGCATATGAAAACTATGTTGTTATCTATTCCTAAGCAATCTATCACAACTCTTAAGCAACAGCTCAAAAATTCTGATCACCGAACCATGCGATCGAAATCCATCTTCGCAATCAGAATTAGCTTACTCTTCCTTTAAGTTTCCTTCCCTTTGCTTGATCCTACCATACATCAAAATGTGTTAATAATCTTCAAATAGGAACTTAAGGGAGTTAGATAGTGGACTTACCTGAAGCAGAGTCAAACTTTTTGACTTGACCTTCTCTCAGATCTTTCAGGTAGTTAGGGCAGCTTCGCAACCAGTGCCCCTTCCTTTGGCAATAGAAACATATGGACCCTTTGGTAATGGTACATGATACTGTCTCAGACTTAGCCTTTCTCTTTACCATTTGGTCAACCGAGTTGACTATGGCCGATCCCTTTCCATTGAGAAGAGAAAGCTTTTCTGGATTTTCAATTTTACCATTGTCAATGTCCATGGAAGTTTGGGAAGTTGATCTTCTAATCAAATTTGCTTTACCAGTGCTCCAAATCATTGCTGATTCAGCAGCACCTAGCAAATAGATAAGATCATTAGGGTCATGTCATAGTCTGTTTCATAGTAGTCCGAAAGGAAACTTACTATGTGACTTAGAAAGTGATTGAACAACCAACGTTCTCAAGACTTTGACACCCAACTCTCCCGGCTTGTCAATATGTGACTTCATCTCCAAGATGTGAGCACACATAGACCTTGCTTGCCAATAGGGCTTGAGTGACCTTGAGCTATTCAAGAACTTGTGGGTTAGGG
The DNA here is from genome assembly GCF_052849685.1 of Lactuca virosa. NCBI lineage: Eukaryota > Viridiplantae > Streptophyta > Magnoliopsida > Asterales > Asteraceae > Lactuca > Lactuca virosa. The sequence continues at coordinate 301,863,655 of NC_136433.1, read as the reverse complement.
AGAATAATTGGTGGAGTTGGAGGAAGAGAAGTATGATTTCCATGAACCAACCATGGGACATCATCTTCATTAGGAAAGCTTGTTCCTAGGGATTTGGGAAGATCATAATTGTCTGAACCAGACATCTACAATGGGAGATATTCAATTTAGTTGATTTTAAGTCCTTAATATAACACCCAATATGAAATATTAAGGCTAGGACCCAACACAATATTTTATAACTTGGAAGAGGGATGCCGTAATCCAAGCTATAAAATATTTGAAGGTAGGCGAATGACGATTCACCAATTTCCACCATGAAAAGCGAAATAGTTTATTAGGTTTTAATTGGATTTGAAACTCCTAGATCTTTTGAGATTCATTGAACTTTTCAATGGCATGTTTCAATCTCGATTGTCCCCTCTCAGGTTTTGTGACTGGGATGCCGAGGATCACAAAAGAAGGTGTTATAACCATGCAAATATACTTAATACCCTTAATATTTATCACTTAATCGATGTGCCGGTTAACCACACGCGCTCCACCGATCCTATGATAAACATTAAGTTACCCTTTGCCTACCTTGTTAAATCCAGGTTAGTGTGCCGGTTAACCACACATGCTCCACTAACGACTTAAGCAAAGTGCAAAGTATAATTTCATGGGTTAGCACCAAATTCACATTTTCCTAAGTAACTAAGATTGGGAATTTATAAGAGTTTAGTTACTTAGTATCTATCATTAATACTTTTAATGAAGGGATAATTATAGTCCTTGTCCTACCCGTTCGGCTAACGACCCTCCACCAGTCAAGAAAACGGTGGGTGAGAGTAGACACCATTAAGTTGCCATTTTATAGGCAACAACCTTATACCCCCTTATAGACCGGCTTCGTGAATGAGGCCTACTAACGGTAAGACTGACTTGCTCTTATATATACATATATATATATATATATATATTATTAACTTATAATACTATAAAGTATAAGGGTTGAATTTTAACTTTTAAAACTCTAGGGTTTGGAATTAAGGTGTGTGTGAGACTTTACAAATTCCAAAACTTGAGGGCAAGTTTCGAATAATTCAAAAACTTTTCTATTCCATAACTTATGTGTTTAAAGTAGTTTTTAATAAAAAACTCTTCAAGTTCCATAATTTGAGGACAAGTTATGGAAGACTTTAAAGCATTTACAAAATGAGACTCTTCATTTTTTTATAACTTATGGAAATCTTATGAGTTTTAATAATCATAAATGTGACTTTTCATATAACTTGAGGACAAGTTGCAAAAACACATATTATGAACAACTTTTAGATCAATTTGGATTGAAAACATATTATCACATAACTTTTCTATCAATCTAAAACAACTCATAAGAACTACATAATTCAAATCAAACAATTTTCATGAAATTAGACTAACCATTAAACTAATACAAAACATGAATCTATTGACAATTATCATTTATTTGGATGATAATAAACATTACCATCACATCAAAATCAAGTTTTATGAACAAAAACACTTTGTGGTAATGATTCTAATCCAAAACAGGCCAAAAAACTAATTTTTTTTCACTGAACAGTCACCACCTCGTGGTAAATTTTACCACCTCGTGGTGAACTGGCAGATTCCAAAAAAACAATTTTTCTTGCAAATAGCATCAAGTATAATTGAAAACAAGCCTAGGCTCTGATACCACTGATGAGTTTTGAGCATTCTAACACTCCTATGGTGTACATGTAACCCTATAAACCTTGGATCTATGTTTTCTCTATTATACATGCACATATTTGATATTCCAAGGTTTCATCCTAACTAGCATATTATGAAGCAACTATACTACAAAAGCCTAGTTAGATGACATACCTTTTGATGGAGCTTGAAGTCTTTGAACTTTAAGAGCTTAGCCCCAATAGTGTGGAAGCCTCAAGTGGAATCACAAATCACCAAAAAACACTTTGTGGAAAACTTGAGAGAATAGAGTGCACTTTTAGAAATCGGCCCACCCTTTGTTCTCACACACTAGTGCCAATTTCAAGTGCCAAGGACCTCTTTATATAGTATGGAGAATTAGGATTTCATCCATGTAAACCCTAATCCCCATGACCTTTCATTTCCATAGAATCCATGGGTTAAAAACTCCATGGACTATCCATGCAAGCTTAGCCCATCCTAAATGAACTTGGCCCATTCCATATATATATATATATATATATATATATATATATATATATATATATATATATATATATATATATATATATATATATAAGAGTCCATATCTAATTAGTTCCTTTTGATCACTAAATTAATCTAAATTAATTCTTGATCAATGCTAATTAAATAATATGATTCCATATTAATATATTAGAACTTATAATATATTAATATAAATCATAAACATACTATTCTCAAAAGACTATCCATATAAATTGTTCCGGTGAAGTGCAACCCAAATGGACCATGCCAAGTTGGGTCGAATACATACCAATTATACTTATGGACTTAGACACTAATCCAACATAAAGCTGATACCTTGACTATTCATTTCTTAGATCTCCATTTAGGGCTATTTTCTACCTTTTCTAAGTGTTAGTGAAGCCATAGTCGAGATTTTGAGCATCCATGGAGTTGCACTTCAGATCTTGAACCTTTAAGGGTTCCCATGGCATAAAGGTGCCAACTTTATGACCATGGGAGTCCCATGCACCTTGTAGACTTCATTTTAGACCCTTATGAGCTAGTTAAACCTTGCATGCATGTAAAGTTTGTAACTTTACGTGCTATATCGATCCTAGGAGGTCATATCTATGTTCTGGATGGATTAAACCGGACTGAAATCGACTTGGTAGACATGGACTTTGGGGGACTCGGCGAGCCGTTCATAGGACTCAGCGAGTCGGGTTATGGTTCCCCAACCTTTTCTGTTTCTGATCGATCTAGTTGAGTCTAGAAGAGGACTCAACAAGGTGGACGTGGATATGGACTTGAAGATCAAAGGACTCGACGAGTTCAAGGATGAACTCGGCGAGTTCAAGACAATGTCCCAACTAATATGAAGCAGGACTCGACAATTTCAAGGATAAATTCAGTGAGTCAATGAGCAAATGTTCCGATCTATATGAAGGAGAACTCGACGAGTCCAAGGAAGGACTTGACGAGTTCAAGTGGAAAGTCCCGATTCTGTCATAAGGAGAAACTCGACGAGTTAGAGGGTAACTCAACGAGTCCGATCGCGGATTTGAGTTTCTCTGAATTATGGAACTCGACGAGTTGATGGATCAACTCGGCGAGTTGAGTTAACCAGGATGTTGACTTTGACGACGGTGTTGACCTTCACTTTGACTTTGACCTGAGTTGACCCTTGAAAGGGTTAAGTGTATGAAATGGTAAATAAGAAAGGTTGTTGTGTGTAGGAGTTTGAGAGGAGTTGATTTCCGCACTGAGGACAGTTCAGACACTTCACGACATTGAGGTAAGTTACCTTCCAGTAGAAGTGGGTCTACGGCCATAATTTCGGCCCATTAGTAGAAGTTTTTTGTTAGATGATTGTCTTCGTGATAATTATCTGGTATGTTATGTTTATGTATTGTTATGCTATGATGATATGTGATAATGATAGGAAGGGTAGGATAGAACCTGGTACCGGTCGATAGGGTCGAAAGGGTATGCCAGCACCCGAATAAGCTAGGGGGTACATGATTTATATGTTATGCACTAGGATGCTATGTGGTAGAAGTAGGAGGTAAAATAGTCCCCGGTACCGGTCAATAGGACCGAAAGGGTAGGCCAGCACCCTGATATGCTAGGCTAGGTACCGGTCGACAGGACCGAAGGGGTAGGCTAGCGGCTAGGTACCGGTCGACATACAGTTTTGTATGGTATGTGGTATGATGGGGGAACTCACTAAGCTTCGTGCTTACAATATACAGTTTTGTTTTCAGGTACCTCTTCATCGAAGGGGAAGGAGCCGGCATGGTAGCAGCGCATCGCACACACACTTGATTTCCGCACTATGATGTTCTTGGGATTGTATTCTGACATTATTATTATTCCATGACAAGTTTTTTTTATGATATTTGACTTATGGGTTATGAGTTTGATATGATATCGATGATGTTTTTGTTGGATTAGGTGTCTAAGCCCATAACTATAATTGGTATGTACTTGACCCGAGAGTAGCATTGTCCATTTGCGTTGCATATCACCACGAAAATTGATAGGATGGACTTTTTAGAAGAGGTTATTTATGATTTATTAATATATTATAAATTCTAATATATTAATATGAAATCATATTATTTAATTAGTATTGATCAAGAATTAATTTGGAATTAATTTAATGATCAAAAGAGACTACTTAAATTAATGGGAACTAATTGTGTAAATTAGTTATATATATGTTTTGGGCTTATGATACATGATGGACTAAGTTTATGGAAGAATCCATAAAGAGTTAGCCCACTTGAATCATGGATCATGGATAATAAGCCTAAGAGTATGGATTAGGGTTTTACCCATGAATCTTGGATTCCTAACATATATATAGAGCACCCCATAGCTAAAATCGGGACACAATATGTTCTTTGAGTTAATAACCGATTTTGTGTGCAAGAAACTCTCTCAAAAGTCATCCTTTGTCTAAGGTGTGTTGTGAACTGTCACACCCCCAAACCAGAACGGCGGAAACGTTCGGGGGTTGAGGACGTCATGTTCAGTATCATAACAATGCATAATAGTAAAACATGCAACAACATCATCCATTGCATTAATAATATAGTTAATATAAGTGTGTTCTGAATGTATTTGTAAGACACCAAAAAAGTCTATATCAAAATAAAAGACGAGTCTTGAACACGCTCCGTGTTCTGAATGTATTTGTAAGACACCAAAAAAGTCAGTATTTGTAAGACACCAAAAAAGTCTATATCAAAATGAATGTATTTGTAAGACACCAAAACCTTGTTTATATAACCATATCTATATAGACATGATTTTGACAATATATAAGTTTAAAAGATTTTTGTAAAACGATAAAGAGTTTATTATATAAAAGAGTTTTAACCATTTGAATGGTTATTGATGACTTGATGTCAGTTTATAAAATGATTTGAAACAATTTATTTGATAATACAGTTTTAAAGTATAAGAAATCCTCTTGTTTGATAGTTATAAATCACATGTGATTGATATTACAACCATATTGTTTTCTACTTGTATTCCCCCCATAAAAGCATTTAAAATCATTAAAAGATAAGTTAGGGGTATGAGCTCACCTGTAGTGAGTGATTCGAATGAAAGATAGATATAGGATGCTTGAGATCACAAATGAAGTCCCGAAGCATAATGGGATCCTATTAGACATATAATCACATATATAGACATACAATTAGTGTATATAACAACTAATCATGTAAGGGAACAACCTTAGGTACTAGGAAACACTTGGAATGAAGTGTTAGAATCACATATGATTGTATGAAAGGTTGTTCACGGCCACACAATGAGTGTTTACGGCCATAAGAGAGTTTACAGCCACACATGAAGGGTTTACGGCCATGGGTTGAAGGGTTTACGGCCACATCAAGATCCTATGAAGGGTTTACGACCATGGGTTGAAGGGTTCATGGCCACCTCATGAACTAAGAAGGGTTTACGGCCACATGAAGGGTTTACGTCCACCTCATGAATTAAGAAGGGTTTACGGCCACATGAAGGGTTTACGGCCGTAAACACTTGAAGTTCATGCATAAAATGGTTGATTCTTGGTTGGAAATCAATAGCTTCTAATGAATAACAAGTATATGGAAGAGATACTTACGTTTTGGAAGCTTATAGGGTGATTACGACCCAAATAACAAGTGTGTGTTCTTGGTGTTCTTGGTCATTTGAAGATCTAAACCCAAAAGAGATGAATTCATGGATGAAATCATAGGATTTCACTTGAATGATAAGGATATCAAGAAAGAATGGAAGAATCACTTACATCTTAGAAGAGAAATGGAAGTGTTCTTGATGATACTTGAGAGAGAAATGAGTTTTCTTGACTTGAAGATGTGAGGTATGCAAAATAATGAAGGAAATCTATACTAGTAGAAAGGGATTTATGGCCAAGCTTGGGTTTATGGCCGTAAACCCACTTTGGGACGTAAACATCCCTTGATGGATGATCTTGGCTCAATTTGAAACTCATAGATTCGTTACTCACACATCATAGCATCGAGTCCTAAGTGTACGAGGCTTAAAAACTCACAGAATAACCCTTAGCACGACTAAAAGGTAATAGATACAAGTCTAAATTTGATTGATTTGCTTGGCTTATAAGATAGAAATTTCGGGTTGTCACATCATCCCCCCGTTAAAGGGAATTTCGTCCCGAAATTAGATTTTAAGCAATTATAGATAAACTAAGGGAAAAGATGAGGATAGTTTAGTTTCATTTGATCCTCGCGCTCCTAAGTGAATTCTGGTCCTCGCTATGCATTTTAAGCGGACTTTCACTATCGGGATAAGGATCTGTTTAGTCCTAACGACTTCACTGTCTAGGATTTCTATGGATTCTTCCACAAAGTTGAGGTTCTCGCTTACCTCGATCAAAGCGAGTGGGGTAACAAAAGTTTCGTCGGATGACTAGTTTTCAAGTTAGAGACGTGGAAAGGTTGGGTGTATGCTATTGGATTTCCGAGGTAGTCGTGTTCTATAAGCTACTGGATCAACTCTTAGTTAGAATCTCAAATGATCTTACGTACCTTGGGTTTAGTATTCCACGCTTTCCGAAGCGTATTCTGCCCCTCCGGGTGAGACCTTCACCTGACGAGGTCCCCAACCTGGAATTTCCAAAGGTTTTTCTTATTGATGGCGTTAGCTTTTCTGCCTGACCCTGGCGTATTTGTACTCTCTTCTCGGTAGTTTCTCGGATGAATTCCGGACCAGCGAAGGTGCCGTCTGGAAATCAGACCTCTAGCTAGTTGCGTGTCGCCTACTTTAATCCAGTGCAGAGAGGATCTGTACTTATGATCAAAGAGGGTTTCGAATGGAGGAATTTTAACTGCTAGCATGATCAAGGACTCGACTCGTTGGTATGTGGGTATTCTTGTTCTCCCAAAGTCTATCACATATGCTCTTCGCACACTTCTAGTGACTGTATCGTTCTCTCATTCTGTCAGTTTCCTTAAAATTGTAGGAAGGGTGCGGATTTGGCTGATCTGACGACGATCACCCAAAATGGAAATCAAGTCCACCTGTTTCCTTGGTTAACTTGATTATGAATCTCTTTGTAATCCGCTACAACTTCAACTCAGGTATCTCCGGTTGTTTGTAGTAAGCCTACGGCTTTTGTTCTGAAGTTCATGATAAGACTCATACTTAGGTTATCCACCATCACCTCGTGTATACAAGTCGTATATAATTTAGATTGACAAAACGTTTGGATGGGTGGCTCTGCCCCAAGTCCACAACCAGAAAAGGAACATGAGATAGGGCGGAATCACACATCCTAAATCTTGTTGAGTCTAAATTATATACCACTCTTGCGTATACACTTCGCAGCGATTGATTAACCTAATGAGTTCTTAGTCTCTATTGTTGAACTTGTCCTGCGGTACGGGTGGTCTTTCTCGGAGATCTATTGGGTATAATTCGGGTGGTTACTGACTTCTGAGACTTCTTTGGTGTTTTTCGCTTCAAGGCTATTAACTACTTGGTAGGCTAGAAGGGCGCGGTACCCCTCGCATGGGTACTTCTGAAGTTTTGAAGTGAGAGATGATGTAAGGGTTTGCGCTATGGATCGGAAGAATTTCATTTGACGGTTGATTAAGGTAAGAGTTCTTTTTACACAACATAGAAATTTTGCATGGTAAGGACTAAGCAAAACCATGTCGGATGATGATGTCGGAACTTCTTGATGAATCAGATGTTACGTTAATTGGAAGAAGAATGATTACTAGGACGATGAACTAACCTTGGTATGATTACTACGAACCCTATTTTATCAGAATTAACAAATACAACCAAACGAGGGTTCCGATAATTTGAAACAATGAACTCTCATGAAATGACCCCTACTAGGTCTCTCTATAAATGTTTGGTGTACACCAGTCATGCATAATTAAGATTGGAAAGACAGTTGACTGAGTGACCCTGCCCTAAATCCACAACCAAACAAGGAACATGAAATGAGGCGAAATCACTCACTCAAAGTCTACAGATCTTAATTATAGATGACCCTAATGCATACACTAAGCCATCATAGCTTTACCTGTTAGTGTTCTGAGTTTTATATGAGTGTTGTGATTTGGTTAGAACGAGAGAGTTATTATAATTATAATTAATTAATGAGGTTTTGGAAGCGTACCAAAATTACAGCAGGGTTCTTTGATGCTTCCCCATCTTCTAGGGTCAAACTCCTCCTGCTCCCCCGTTATTCTTCTCTGTTGGACAGTCCCTTTTGAAATGTCCTATTTCACCACAAAGGTGACATATTAGACTGATTCCAACATTGGTGGTTGAAGTAATGTGCCGGATCGGGACTCTGCAGAAACGGGTAGTGTGCCCGTTCTTGTTGCAGTTCCTGCAATGCATCACTCGGCAGGCTCCCAGGTGATGGAAGATGCACTCTTTTCACTTCGGTAGATTTCCCGCATACTGCCTCGCTGGGATAGGGGTAATAGGGATACTGGTAGAAACGACAGTAGGAGAAACAGATGTCGTGGTCGCAGAGGCTGCCACAAGTTGTTGTCTCTTGGCTAACTTTTGAGGTGATTTTCCCTTCTTTTTATCCCAGAACATCCATTTCTTGCTCTTAAATTTGAGGATCGGAGTGTTGTTGCGAGTAGGAACTCGTTGTTGTACTTGGTTATCACCTTGATTGGGATTGCCGATAATAATTCCACTACCATTTGCTTTGTTAGAGTTAAGGTGAGTCATGACAGCTGTTACGGTAGCTGAGACCGCAACTTGAAAGGTAGCCGTATCTATCTGAAGGATTGGTGTTTTGCCAGTGGGTTGGTTTCGTTTCTTCGGAGGCATGATTCCGTTATATGATAAGAAAATGAGTTCGTGAGCGTTTATGGTTGGCTCTAGATGTATCCCTATCATTTATGTGAATGCAACTTTTTCTTTTTGTTATTCGGTTCTCGATGATTCGACCTAGATCCCTATGATGCAGTCCGGGAAAGGAATAGAAGTAAGTTTCAAGAACAGTCATAGGCGGGTGTCATCCGAACTAAGTTATCTTTGGTTGGAGGATATCATGTTCCAATTTTTGAAAAGATTTGAAAGTAGCTCATAATAGAGTCTACATAAAATAGACTTATGAATTTGAGAAATAATCACTCTCAATTGAGATTTCGTGATCCGATTTATTGTTGTTAGTCGTGACCGAAAAGGACGATAAGTTTAAAACCTAATGCGAGTAATGTATTGACTAACTCACTAGGTTGCATTAGTTTTTTAGTTATTACTATGACGAAGAAAAGGAACTCTAACACATCGTATGAACCACGCATGGTTTCCCCTTGAGATTAGATGTCTGTCAATAACATTGGCAGTAAAGATGTCATAAGTTCGGGAAAAATGACTTGGAATAGGTCTTACATCACACCGGAATTTAGAAAATTTTGACAGCACTAAGACCTAACAGACTGAAAATCCAAGGTCTTAACATAAATAGGAAATTTACAGGGAAAAGTGCTACTTAAAGCATAGATAAGCAGGCTATTCCTTAAACCAAAATAAGGGATGAGTAGAGCATCTCGTACTGGCGACGAGCACCCCTCGGATGAACCCTTAATTCAGCCAGCTGACGCTCCACATTAAGCAGGTGTCTCTCATACACTGACTAGTGTGCTCGGAGCTCTTTGACTTCAACTCGAGTTGCAGCTAACTCTTGCTTCATAGCTTCATTGTCTCTCATAGCTCTCCCATGAGCAACTTCAAGGTTGTGAATACGATCCGTATTGGCGTTTGTGTCCGCATCAAGCTCCACGGTTTGTGAATGGCTGTCGTTCTTAGCTCAGCATTTCGAGCCAATCTGCGAACCGGAATAGACAGGATCCTTTCTACTGAGCCTCCCTCGCTCAGATTGTAAAAGCTTCAGTCTCCGTTGTAGGGTAAGGGTTGACCCTGCTCTTGACTCCATCTGCCTAAGTTCTCAGCCCACAAAGGCATCAGGCCTTGAAAAGCCGGAAGAGGGTTAGGATTTAGGATTGGAGCCACTAGGGGTAGATCATTGACTTCTGGCTAGGAGTCAGAATCCTGTGGGAAGTTTTCTGCAAAGTCATCATCTAAAGGAATTGCATGATTCTCTTCTGGCTCTGCATCGAGCCATCCACCATTTCCTTGGTTGGGAAAGTACGGGTCGTCGCGGAGATGGAATCCAGCCATGTTATCTAAACGAGAAAGGGGTGTAAGAAACATATTATAGACGTACTACTTAAGATAATTATAGGATGATCCTTACTAGTTACTCCAATATTTGCGTAGTGCATACCAGTCACATGTAACCAAGATAGAATAGACCTTCGAATAAGTGACCCTAACTCTAAGTCCACAACCAAACAAGGAACATGAAGTAAAGCAAATGTAACACCCAGAATCAGAAAGACCAAGAAAGGAAAGGAAAACCCTAAGTCAAAGGGGTGGACTCGTTGAGTCTATAGGTGAACTCGACGAGTTGGAGCGGGTCCCGTGTCGGGATTTAAGTGACCGACTCGGCGAGTCGGAGGGACTCACTCGGCGAGTCAGGTCTGGGTTGGAAAACCCTAATTTCCGGGCTTGGTGCCCTATTTAAGCATCAGCTCAGGCCTTCACCCCAGCCTCCATCACTCCCTTTACCTTCTTTCGAACCCTAAGCCTCCATTGAAGTACTCTCAAGCTTTCTTTATCATTTTTGGGTGCTTTGAAGCAAAAAGGAAGAAAAGAACCTTGGGTGATTCAAGAAGTGGCAGTGGACTCTGTGTTGGTGCGTTATTTCAGATCCTAGGAAGGTATGAAGCTCATACCTTGGCTGTTATTCACTTAGATCCCCTTTCCTAGTTAGATTTTGTCATTTTGGGCCATTTCCAAGGCCAATTCGTGTATTGTGCCTTTGTGAGCAAAGAGAACTTCGGATCTAGGGTTGTCTTGGCCCAGAAACCCATAAAGTAGTAGTCTTTGGTGTGTTGGTGAAGCATCCTTGTCCCAAACCCTAGCCCTAGAGTGTTTTAAGCCTATAGCTCCTTGGTTTCACGTAAAGTTTGCAACTTTATGTGGGGGATACACTGTAGAAGAGTGGATATATGGATTGGAGCCCCTGCATGGCTTGAAAAGCCACTGTATGGATTGAGAACTGGAGAGACTCGGCGAGTCACATGGGTGTACTCGACGAGTTGTATGAATATGTGCATGGAGTCGGCGAGTTGGAAGAACAACTCGGCGAGTCTGTTGAAGATTGCCTAGGACTCGGCGAGTCTATTCTTGGACTCGACGAGTCAGGTCGCAGAACCCCCAACCTCTTCTGGTTAAGACGCAGATCAGTGAGTCGAGTGGTGACTCAGTGAGTTGGACAGGATGGGACTTAGAGATCGTTGAACTTGACGAGTCCTGGGGTGACTCGGCGAGTTGGGTCGTATGTTGAGAGCTTCTGAGTTTAAGGACTCGGCGAGTCTTCGGGTTGACTCGGCGAGTCGAGTCAACTGGAAGGTTGACTTTGACCAGGACTTTGACTTTAACCAGAGTTGACTTAGTTTGACTTCTAGAGTTCAGTTTGGAGCTAAGTGTTTTATTGATATTAGTAGCTCGGGGAGCTAGTGGAGCAGCGATTCAGAAAGTGGTCGGTCAGCAGCCAGAGGGTTATAAGCAAAGTTCAGCAGTGCGATGTGAGTCTCCTCACTATTTGTATGGGTCTACGGCCACAATGCCGACCCATTTAGTTTATGTATGGTAGGAAGACCCGGGCGTTAGCCCTAGGCATTGTGCATGAAAGACCAGGAGGAGGCTCCTGGCACACAATATGTTATTATGTATGATAGGAAGACCCGGGGGTTAGCCCTAGGCAATATGTATGAAAGACCAGGAGGTGGCTCCTGGCGCACTGTATGCTATTGTGTATGAAAGACCAGGGGGTGGCTCCTGGCACACTATATGCGGAGTGGCCTAGTAGAGTAGTCTGTATAGTTGTCTTTGTGATACTTGCATGAAAGACCAGGGGGTGGCCCTTGGCACTTGTCTGTAAGACCCAGGGTGTGGCCCCAGGCTTGACCAGGAAGACCACGTGCGGCCCGTGGCATAACCGCAAGACTATGTTTGGCACATAGCACCTTACTTGATTATGGATATGTTGGTTATGTATGGCTCTCGGCTATGTATGGCATGTATGGATCAGTTGGTTTGTATGGTATGTGGTATCTGGGGAACTCACTAAGCTTTGTGCTTACGGTTTTCAGTTTTGGTTTCAGGTACTTTGTTTTCAAGGAAAGGAGCCGGTTCGATCGCAGCGCATCACACTATGTTTTCCGCACATGAGATCTTTGGGATCACACTCTGATATGGTTTTATGATAATATGCTTTGATTACTGACACTTTGGCTTAACACGAGATATTATTATGAATGTTTTATACTGATGGTTTATGTAATAACTTATTTAAAAATGAAATTTTTGGCCTTGAATTTTGGGATGTTACAAGTTGGTATCAGAGCCCTGGTTTGAGGGATTCGGACACACCCTTGGGGGTGTCTGGACTCAAATCGAGGGATTAAAAGCTTTTTACAAGAAAATGGTTTTCTAAAATATGAGTTAAAGGAGTTTTGAGAAAGAACGAAGTGCGTGATGTGCGCGACCGGCCGAGCTCAAGTAAGTTTACCCCAAGATACCCATACAAGTTTATATTATGGTTACCAGTTTCAGTAGAACAACATGCTAGAATAGGACTAAGGATCTAGGAATGATGCCTTATGTGCTTGCTTTATGTGCTTCAGCTTATGAGAATTGCATGCTAGTATTGAGTAGACAGCAGTAGGATAGCCTGTTTAGGTTATACCTGATAGTATGAGCTTAGCATTGTATGCTGGTGCAGTTTCCTGTTATGAGGATAGGATTGCTTGAGATCGTTCCCTTTGTCTGAATGCTGCTTGCTTTGTGCTTTGTAGGACTCTGAGTGATGGGAGTTAGCCATTAGGTGAATACGTCACGTCACATGTGATCAGGATTGAATAATCTCAGAGTGCTGGATTTGGCCCTATTGCGCAGCTCTCGTTTGAGTCTAACCGTTGTAGGGACGAGTCTTTTACTCGAAGGATTATCCGAGCCTCGTCACATGTGATGGTATTCGGGTGATAACTAATTGGCATTATAAGGAGGCCTTCAGCAGCTGAGGACTGGTTTGGGTAGAGCCAGAGATTTATCTAGGGCAAGCCTAGGATGAGAGTAGCAGAGATCAGTAGTAGTGAAAGGGACTTGGTGAAGTTGAAGCAACCCTTGAGGAAAGTACGGATAGATGTGGAAGGTAGTATGGGCCCGTACTACTGGAAGCAGAGGATCCGTACTCGAGTCAAGGAGGGCCGAGATGGAACCAGGAATCTTGGATAATGTGTGAGACCTCTCGGGGTATGTTTTGATCCAGACATTTATGTGTTTATCTCCAGTATGGTGACCACGCGACATGGAGCAGGAGGCTCAGGATATGGATCAGGATCGGGCTCGGGCGCGGGATCCGAGCAAGTTGATGATGGATTACGCGAGTTCACCGCGTCTGAGATTACGAGAGCCATCCTTGAGGCGACCCCGATCATTTTCGGGTCGATCAAGGAGGGGATCATTGAGCTGATGGAGGATCGCCTCCGAGCTTTCAGGAGTGATTTGGCGTCTGGCCAGGTGAGTACGCGCACACTGTCCTTCAAGGACTTCAGAGGGAGTGGTGCGCCGGATTTTCACGGGGTGAAGGACCCCATTGCTGCCAGAAGATGGATCGCAGACATTAAGTCTGCACAGTTGACGAGCTTCTGCCCGGAAGGGTCGAAGGTCCGCTTTGCGGGGGGATGTTTGAGAGACAGAGCTAGAGATTGGTGGGAGTCAGTTGGTGACTCATTGGGAGCCTCGGTCGTCGAGGTTATGACCTGGTCAGACTTTGTGACCAGGTTTACGACAGAGTTTGCACCGGCGGTGGAGCTTCAGCAGCTGGCCAGAGAATTCCTAGACATGAGACAGACGACAGAGTCGGTGGCGGAGATTACCGCCAAGTTTCGGGAGAGGGCCTTATTGGTGCCTCAGTATGCAGGGGATGATGAGATGCAGAGGACCCGCTATCATGACATGTTGAGAGCTGATATTCGGGAGCATGTTAGCTTCTCGACATGCCCGACCCTGGACTCTATGATTGCCAGGGCGCGGGAAAGGGAGATTGATTTGGAGCACATTGCGAAGAGGAGGTCAGATCAGACGTATACTTTGGAGGGTCCCGGGAAGAGACCTAAGACTTCAGATCAGCGAGTAGTAGGTCGGCAGGTCCGAAGTCAGTGCAGCACGTGCGGGAAACCGCACGAGGGAGTTTTCCCTTCCAGGGGTTCAGGCTGCTACAAGTGTGGCAGTGATGATCACGTCAGCAGAGACTGCCCGCAGGGAGCGAGCCCATTATGTTTTCACTGCAATCAAGTGGGCCACAAGAGGGCTGACTGCCAGACGATGAGGGGAGGAGCAGGGAGTGCGTCTGCCCCGGCGACTATGAGGATTACAGATGGGCGAGAGGGTAGGGCCTTGCAATGACGGATGAGGGAGATCTGGATTATAGCAGGGAATTTTGCAGGTATGTGTAAATGGCTATTTGTGAATCTATATGTATTAGAATTGTTCTTACCTCGGTCTCGGGTGATAGTATATGTGAGTTGTCTCTCTGCTTGTATTTGGATTGTATTCTTAGAATTTTCATATGCCAATTGCATACCAGAAACTATTAGTAGCTAGTGTAAGGTCATCTTTCACTTAAGGTTCGAAGTGTCCAGTATCATCTCAGTTACGGCTGAAAATGGTTCAGGAGTGTTACGTGGAGGTCGGTGGGCAGTGTTTAGGGAGTAGCCAGCCACCATCATCAGGGTTTGATGGTTCTAGTTTTGGTGTTTGGGATAGCTTTTAGAAGCATCAAAGGAAGTGGCCTATCACTGAGGAGGTTGCTCTGAGCATTAGTTATTCATACCTTAAGGACGTCAGATTAAGCTCAGGGGATTATCAGTATCAGGGACGCAGAAAGTGTTCATCTAGTATTTGGTAATCGTACGGTATTTGGAGTGGGCTAGTGACGGATTGCTAGCAAGATTAGGGCGATAGTGGTTATCATACCTATCGTATAAGGGAGGAAGGAATGGAAATCCTCGTATTTTCGCGTGCAGTAAAGACTTAGCTGAAGCTAAGTGGGGGAGAAACAATCATGTTATGGGAACAGAAGCGGTTTTGAAATTAGGATAAGTTTCGCCCTCCTGTCAGGAAGAAAGACGGCCTAGGTGGCTGTATGAATTGAGGACATTGTGAATTGGAAGTTTGGAAAACTTGCCAATTTGTGAGACCTCATTCTCGAGATGTCTGGTAGCAGATTGCAGAGGAATCGGTTAAGAGTTCCATTTGGGAAATGAGTACCACTTGGGGGTACTAGATTGTGCTTGTATGCTCGACTATGGGTTAGTCGTAGCATCCACCAGTAGCCAGTCGGTGTGGAAGGGTGTTGTCAGACTACCGGATGGCCGTAGCATTCACCAGTGGTCAGATAGTAAGAGGAATGTGGTAAGACTGCGGGGTGGCCCATAGCATTAGTTAGTAAGACTGCGGTGTGGCCCGTAGCATTAGTTTAGTAAGACTGCGGTGTGGCCGTAGCATTAGTTTAGTAAGACTGCGGTGTGGCCCGTAGAATCGTATGTGAGTATAGTTAGGCTGCGGTGTGGCCCGAAGCACTGCTTTAGCAAGACTGCGGGGTGGCCTGTAGCTTTAGTTGGCTGGCAGCACAGAAGTGTTGTAAGACTATGTGGGTGGCCGTAGCATTCACTAGTTGACAGAGCGAGTATAGTAAGACTACGGGGTGGCCCGTAGCATTCGTCGGTCCCTATTCGCTAGTGCGAATGTATCATGTGTGTGATTCAGTGGCAGGATTTTCAGGTAGTTAAGTTCAGGACGGGACAGCCGCCCGGATGTGAGCGGACCACATTATGATTGGGTCCGGAAGGTGGTAGGCCATTGGGGACCAAGAGTGGCGTAAGACTGCGGGTAAGCCATGGCATTCATTAGTAGTTTAGTTCGCGGAGTGTGGGCGGGGGCCCATATCTCCGAGGTGGCATGGGGGAAACCGGTATTCCGGGTAATGGTAGATCAGTTGGGACCAGGGCGGTCTCGGTTCATCCGGTAGGCGGATGAGAGTCAACAGGACTACAGGAAGAAATGATGGTAAGGGATTTGGTGTGAAAAGCCATGAGCTGATCAGATAATGCTAAGCTGCTCATCGCGGGATCGGATGATCTCAAAATAAAGGATTTGGCTCGGTACCGCCGTTCTCGTCTGAGCCTTAATCGTAGCAGAGAGGGATCTGCTACCCGAAGGATTGTCCGAATTCTCCCGATTGGGTGGAACTCTCAGTATGGGAGCATTGTATGGGGGTTATTCCGTGAGTATTGGTATGATGGCCGACACTGAGGGTGGCCGGGATTGCGGTTTCGGCAAAGGATCGGTCCTCGAAGGGCATTGGGAAGGTTGTTGCTTGTAGAAAGTGCCTTAGAAAGGCCAGTGACAGTGTAGCGTAAATGGTAAACCCCTTGCGAATCAAGGGTAAGTGTATCAGGAGTATCGGTATGATTACCGGTTGGATAAAAGTGTTGTACTCGAAGGTAGTAAGTAACGGGTTATTCTGAAGATGGCATCTTCAAGGTTTGGACCGGAAGGGGGGAGTGTGTACCTTGTGGTAAGTGGCGACCAGAAGGTAAGGTAGTTGGCTGTGGCAGACTTCGAGGACGAAGTCTAGTTTAAGTGGGGGAGTGTTGTAACACCCAGAATCAGAAAGACCAAGAAAGGAAAGGAAAACCCTAAGTCAAAGGGGTCGACTCGTCGAGTCCATAGGTGAACTCGATGAGTTGGAGCGGGTCCCGTGTCGGGATTTAAGTGACCGACTCGGCGAGTCGGAGGGACTGACTCGGCGAGTCAGGTCTGGGTTGGAAAACCCTAACTTCCGGGCTTGGTGCCCTATTTAAGCATCATCTCAGGCCTTCACCCCAGCCTCCATCACTCCCTTTACCTTCTCTCGAACCCTAAGCCTCCATTGAAGTACTCTCAAGCTTTCTTTATCATTTTTGGGTGCTTTGAAGCAAAAAGGAAGAAAAGAACCTTGGGTGATTCAAGAAGTGGCAGTGGACTCTGTGTTGGTGCGTTATTTCAGATCCTAGGAAGGTATGAAGCTCATACCTTGGCTGTTATTCACTTAGATCCCCTTTCCTAGTTAGATTTTGTCATATTGGGCCATTTCCAAGGCCAATTCGTGTATTGTGCCTTTGTGAGCAAAGAGAACTTCGGATCTAGGGTTGTCTTGGCCCAGAAACCCATAAAGTAGTAGTCTTTGGTGTGTTGGTGAAGCATCCTTGTCCCAAACCCTAGCCCTAGAGTGTTTTAAGCCTATAGCTCCTTGGTTTCACGTAAAGTTTGCAACTTTATGTGGGGGATAGACTGTAGAAGAGTGGATCTATGGATTGGAGCCCCTGCATGGCTCGAAAAGCCACTGTATGGATTGAGAACTGGAGAGACTCGGCGAATCACATGGGTGTACTCGACGAGTTGTATGAATATGTGCATGGAGTCGGCGAGTTGGAAGAACAACTCGGCGAGTCTGTTGAAGATTGCCTAGGACTCGACGAGTCTGTTCTTGGACTCGACGAGTCAGGTCGCAGAACCCCCAACCTCTTCTGGTTAAGACGCAGATCAGTGAGTCGAGTGGTGACTCAATGAGTTGGACAGGATGGGAGTCAGAGCTCGTTGAACTCGACGAGTCCTGGGGTGACTCGGCGAGTTGGGTCGTATTTTGAGAGCTTCCGAGTTTAAGGACTCGGCGAGTCTTCGGGCTGACTCGGCGAGTCGAGTCAACTGGAAGGTTGACATTGACCAGGACTTTGACTTTAACCAGAGTTGACTTAGTTTGACTTCTAGAGTTCAGTTTGGAGCTAAGTGTTTTATTGATATTAGTAGCTCGGGGAGCTAGTGGAGCAGCGATTCAGAAAGTGGTCGGTCAGCAGCCAGAGGGTTATCAGCAAAGTTCAGCAGTGCGAGGTGAGTCTCCTCACTGTTTGTATGGGTCTACGACCACAATGCCGACCCATTTAGTTTATGTATGGTAGGAAGACCTGGGGGTTAGCCCTAGGCATTGTGCATGAAAGACCAGGAGGAGGCTCCTGGCACATAGTATGTTATTATGTATGATAGGAAGACCCGGGGGTTAGCCCTAGGCAATTTGTATGAAAGACCAGGAGGTGGCTCCTGGCGCACTGTATGCTATTGTGTATGAAAGACCAGGGGGTGGCTCCTGGCACACTGTATGCGGAGTGGCCTAGTAGAGTAATCTGTATAGTTGTCTTTGTGATACTTGCATGAAAGACCAGGGGTGGCCCTTGGCACTTATCTGTAAGACGTAGGGAGTGGCCCCAGGCTTGACCAGGAAGACCACGTGCGGCCCGTGGCATAACCGCAAGACTATGTTTGGCACATAGCACCTTAGCAAGACTATGTTTGTCACATAGCACCTTACTTGATTATGGATATGTTGGTTATGTATGGCTCTTGGCTATGTATGGTATGTATAGATCAGTTGGTTTTTATGATATGTGGTATCTGGGGAACTCATTAAGCTTTGTGCTTACAGTTTTCAGTTTTGGTTTCAGGTACTTTGTTTTCAAGGAAAGGAGCCGGTTCGATCGCAGCGCATCACACTATGTTTTCCGCACATGAGATCTTTGGGATCACACTCTGATATGGTTTTATGATAATATGCTTTGATTACTGACACTTTGGCTTAACACGAGATATTATTATGAATGTTTTATACTGGTGGTTTATGTAATAACTTATTTAAAAATGAAATTTTTGGCCTTGAATTTTGGGATGTTATAGCAAAGATCACAGATTCTAAGTCTATGACACCTTAGTCACACATAACCTTAGCGTATCCACTCAGCAACTATTGACATACTAGTAAAGACCTTTTAGTTTGCACATAAGTAATTATAGTAACACAAAATACTCCTATAATACTTTAAGTTTATGTTATGTTCTAAAGTTTTCATTGTAGTAGTGTCGGTAAGTTTTTAGACTTGCTGCAACACCACAACCATTCCTAGGCACATGCTAATAACTTCTCGGAAATATATAGTTGATCAGGCTATATCACTCCCAGATCTGATTATATGTCCCCAAGTCTACTTGTGTTGTCCAACAACCACAATACTTTTGTTCTGTTCTAGTATGACACTGATCCTAGTATGAATGCTTGTATGTATACTTTGGTTAAATATTTTATTATTTAAAAGTATAAACTCTTGGTCAGAGTATTTTAATCCTGATGTGTTTATAGTTGTATACATTTTATGGGTTGATATACTCAATTCACTATAAACAAAGCTCTGATACCAATCTGTCACACCCCCAAACCAGAACGGCAGAAACGTTCGGGGGCGGAGGACGTCATGTTCAGTATCATAACAATGCATAATAGTAAAACAAGCAACAACATCATCCATTGCATTAATAATATAGTTAATACAAGTGTGTTCTGAATGTATTTGTAAGACACCAAAAAAGTCTATATCAAAATAAAAGACGAGTCTTGAACACGCTCCGTCTTCTCAAAACCTGGTCCACCGTACCTGTCTACTGGTGACCTGAGAATACAAGTTATTTTGAAAGAGTAGATCAGCATTTAAGCTGGTGAGTTCATAAGTATTTTAGTGTCAATTGTTTGTATAAGTTTGATGAAAATGTTTGTAAGTGTTTGATGTAAAGTTTGTAAGTGGTTGATGTAAATGTTTGTATACTTCCTATAAGATCCTATATTTTCTACTAAATTGGAAAGTAGTCTTCTACCAAGACCCGACTGTTTTGTATGTTTGTTCCTTTTGTAAAAGTGAGTGTTTTCCCAAGTATATGCCTATTATTACCAGAAAATAGTTTACATTACCTTTTATGTGAGAAGATCACTATATGAATGTAATGGGAAAATGACAGTGTATAGTAATGTTATAAAAAGTAACTACTGAAGCACTAACTACCTTAAAACCAATTTGTTTATTTAAGGTTAAAATGTGATGTGGTTATAACCATACTGATTGACGAATGTTTAACACGACGACCTACTGGCGTCGAAACTGATGTGACATTTGTCACCCCTTGGCCTGACGGCCAAACTGTAGCGAACAGTCGGGATGCGGGATTTTCAGTCCCGTATAGATCTATACACACAATGCCTGCTCTCCCTCCAGGAGACTCTGGTTACAAAACGCGACCTAACAAGTATATTTCTAAGCCGTGAAGTAGTGGTTTCACATTAATGTTATCTTGTTCTTGTAAAAGGATGTATGTTCCTTTCTGTTCTTGTTATTGTATGTTCCTTCTTGTTCTAGTTATTGTATGTTTGAACTGAATCATGTATGAACTGACTCATGTAAGTTTCATTGTTCTAGAAATCGTAAGTAGTAAGTTCCTAAACTATACCTATTATAGTTTACTAGTAAGCTCTGTTATTGATTGACTGATCATGTTTGTACACCTTTGCTACCCAAAGGTATTGAACTGATTGAAGATACTTTTATATGTATATACATATATATAATATATAACTAAGATTTAAACGACATTCGGACAAACAACCGATACCCTAAGTCCACAACCAAACAAGGAACAGGAAATAAAGCGAGTTATCAGTCCGAAGCCCTTTCAACCTTGTTAATATAACTATATCTATATAGACATGATTTTGACAATATATAATTTTAAAAGAGTTTTGTAAAACGATAAAGAGTTTATTATATAAAAGAGTTTTAACCACTTGAATGGTTATTGATGACTTAATGTCAGTTTATAAAATGATTTGAAACAGTTTGTTTGATAATATAGTTTTAAAGTATAAGAAATCCTCTTTTTTGATAGTTATAAATCACATGTGATTGATATTACAACTTTATTGTTTTCTACTTGTATTCCCCCCATAAAAGCATTTAAAATCATTAAAAGATAAGTTAGGGGTATGAACTCACCTGTAGTGAGTGATTCGAATGAAAGATAGACATAGGATGCTTGAGATCACAAATGAAGTCTCGAAGAACAATTGGATCCTATTAGACATATAATCACATGTATAGACATACAATTAGTGTATATAACAACTAATCATGTAAGGGAATAACCTTAGGTACTAGTAAACACTTGGAATGAAGTGTTACAATCACATATGATTGTATAAAAGGGTGTTCACGGCCACACAATGAGTGTTTACGGCCATAGGAGAGTTTACGGCCACACATGAAGGGTTTACAGCCATGGGTTGAAGGGTTTACGGCCACATCAAGATCCTATGAAGGGTTTACGGCCATGGGTTGAAGGGTTCACGACCACCTCATGAACTATGAAGAGTTTACGGCCACATGAAGGGTTTACGGCCACCTCATGAACTAAAAAGGGTTTAAAGGGTTTACAGATGTAAACTCTTGAAGGTCATGCATAAAATGGTTGATTCTTGGTTGGAAATCAAGAGCTTCTAATGAATAACAAGTATATGGAAGAGATACTTACGTTTTTGAAGCTTATAGGGTGATTACGGCCCAAAGAACAAGTGTGTGTTCTTGGTGTTCTTGGTGATTTGAAGATCCAAACCCAAAGGAGATGAATTCATGGATGAAATCATAGGGTTTGACTTGAATGAGAAGGATATCAAGAAAGAATGGAAGAATCACATACAACTTAGAAGAGAAATGGAAGTGTTCTTGATGATACTTGAGAGAGAAATGAGTTTTCTTGACTTGAAGATGCGAGGAATGCAGAATAATGAAGGAAATCTGTACTAGTAGAAAGGGGTTTACGGCCAAGCTTGGGTTTACGACCGTAAACCCACTTTGGGCCGTAAACATCCATTGATGGATGATCTTGGCTCAATTTGAAACTCATAGATTCGTTACTCACACATCATAGCATCGAGTCCTAAGTGTACGCGGCTTAAAAACTCACAGAATAACCTTTACCACGACTAAAAGGTAACAAATACAAGTCTAACTTTGATTGATTTGCTTGGCTTATAAGATAGAAACTTCAGGTTGTCACATGAACCATTTGAGGTGCATCATTTGGGGCACTAAGTTCTTAAAGGCCAAATACAACAAGTTCTACAAACTAGATAAAGAGGTAAACTCCTAACTAGTATTTTATGTTTTTTATGTCCATTATATGCTAGTTGTAGGATTAATGCTTTGGAAACAATATTGCATGTATAATTAGAGAAAACATAGATCCAAAGCATTTAGGGTTGTATGTGCACCATAGGATGTTGTAGTATACTAAAACCCAACAGTGGTATTAGAGCCATGAGTTGTTTTCTGTTATATTGATGCAAATGTTTGATTTTCAAAGTTGAAAAAAAAAAACATGAAGCTTGCCAAATTTTAAGATAATTACTTGATTTTATGAAAAACTAATTCTTTGTAAAATTTGAGTCATTTTACTACAAGGGTTGAATTAGGTCAATTTATTAAAAGATAGAATGATATGATTATTTTATTTGTTTTAAAGGGTTGATCTAAATGTTTTTAAGGAGTTACAAATTTTGTCATAAGTTATGCATGTGAAAAGTCTCATACATTAACTCTTTAAGTTATGAATTCCAAGAGTCTTCAAAGGTTACAAAATTTGTTATAAATGGCTTTAAAGAGTTTCATAACTTGTCCTTAAGTTATGGATTTTGGAAAGTCTCTTTTATGGAATTCTAAAAGTTTTTAAGAGTTACAAAACTTGCGCTCAAGTTTTGGAATTTGAAAAGTTTTTTTATGAGACATTGAATTCTAAAACTAAAGTTATTTGAAAAGTTTTCAAAAGTGTAACTCATGTGTTCATAACTTAATAATAAATTAAATAGTTTTAATTTTGTTTTAGCATCTTGATGTTTTGAATAATTCATATTACATCTTTATGGACTTTATTAATAGTTAATTAAAGTGTTTAATTAAAAGAGAATTAATAATTCCATAATGACATGGTTTAAGTTTAACTAAATTAAGAGAATAGTTTAATTAATAGATTAAACCACTTATTATTTTAAAAGTTTAAAATACACCATTATACTATTATAATATTAAAAGTTTAATATATTATATGTATAAGTAAAAATTTGGTCTTACCGTTAGTAGGCCTCATTCACGAAGCAGGTCTATAAGGGGGGTATAAGGTTACTGCTTATAAAATGGCGGTTTAATGTGTGTCCACTCTCACCCACCGCTTCCTTGACTGGTGGAGGGTCGTTAGCCGAACGGGTAGGATAGGACATTAATTCTCATTAAAAGTATAATGAAAATACCAAGTAACTAAACACTTATAAATTCTCAATCTTAGTTACTTAGGAAAAATGTGAATTTGGTGCTAACCCATGAAATTGCACTTTGCACCTTGTTAAGTCGTTAGTGGAGCGCGTGTGGTTCACCGACACACTAATCTGGGACTGACAGTGTGTGGAAAAGGGTAGCTTGATGTTAATCATAGATCAATGGAGTGTGTGTTGTTAACCGACACATTGATCATGTGATATGTAACATTAAGTGTACCAAGCTAATTTGCATGGTTATTCACACCTTGTTTGTGATCCTCGGCATCCCAATCACAAACTTGAAGAGCACAATCGAGATTTAAACATGCCATTGAAATGTTCAATGAATCTCAAAAGATATAGGAATTTCAATTCATTTAAAACTTAATAATCAATTTACCATGGTGGAAATTGGTAAATCGTCATTTACCTACCTTCAAATATTTTGCAATTGGATTACGGCATCCCTCTTCTGTATTGTAAAATATTGTGTTGGGTCCTAGCCTTAATATTTCATTTTGGGTGTTATATTAAGGACTTAAATCAACTAAACTTGAATTTCTCCCTTGTAGATGTCTTGTTCAGACAACTATGGTCTTCCCGAATCTTTTGGAAAAAGCCTTCCTAATGAAGATGATATCCCACATGGTGATCGAGGTGAAAGATTAATCCCTTTGTCGTGTATTAATGGGACTGAAAATCATACTTCACTTCCTCTACCTCCTCCAATTATTCTCCCTAACCCACAAGTTCAAGGTCACTCAAGCCCTATTGTCTAGAAAACACCAAGATGGAAGTTCGGTGTGTGCACATGTATTGGAGATGAAGTCACACATTGACAGGCTGGGAATGTTAGGAGTCATTGTGTCGAGGAAGTTGGCTGTCAAATAAGGCAACCATCGGGGTGACAACAGTGCTTTCCTCAGCAATTTATGTCAAATAAGACAACCAATGGGGTGACAACATTGCTTTCCTCAACAATTTATGTCAAACAAGACAACCAATAAGGTGACAAAATTGCTTTCCTCAACAATTCATATCAAACAAGACAACCTGACATATAACAACCAATAAGGTGACAACATTGCTTTCCTCAGCAATTTATGTCAAATAAGACAACCAATGTGGTGACAACACTGCTTTCCTCAGCAATTTATGTCAAATAAAACAAACATCGGGGTGACAACATTGCTTTTCCTTAGCAATTTATGTCAAACAGGCACGAAGTCATATCGTTGCCAAGGTTTATACAACAGACACTAAGTCCATAGCTGCCAACGTACTAAATCCATAGCTACCAGCATACATCTATACTGTACTAAATTCATAGCTACCAACGTACATCTATACTGTACTTTAATCCCTCATTCTTTATCTACCCATGTTTTACCCAACATATTTGAAGATAAAATATATATACATTTTAAATTATTTTAAACATATATAAAACATCCATTCAACATCCATTTCAAATAAATAAACAACATATATACACATAGCACGTATTTTATATAAAATACTTCATATCTATGTGGAAGATGAAAGTGACTATACACTCACTTGATTTAACGATAATCAGGCAGCACTTCGTTTCCTAAAACGATCGTTTCTAATAAAACCGAGAGTTTTATTGAGAAACCGGGCTCTACGAGGGTCGGACTTCAAAACCGAAAACATAAATTTTCCGGGTCTTCGGGCACTTCGGGACGTGTTTCGGGTGTTAAAAATAATATCGGGGCTTTGGGGGATGTGAAAGTAGCTAAAATATTGAAAAAGGGGTGAAAAATGGCAATTTCCTAAAATTATCCGAGAAGGCTTGCAGCCTTGTATTTATAGGGCCGAAGCTTCTGATCGGATGGCTGAGAGGCTTCCAGGTGGCAGCAGATCCGAAGAGTAGTCACGTGGGTTGCGCATGCGAGGGTCTCGCTGGAGGCTCCTGATTGGACCGAAGTCTGGGTCCGGGGGGGGGGGGGGGGGTTCGTGGCACCCTGCGAGGCTCGGACACGTGAGAATGAGGCACGCGTCGGACTCCCATTGGACCGAAGTTCGGATGCGAGGGTAGGTGACACGTCTCGCCAGGTGGCTTCGGTGGCTCATCAAATTTCGGACACGTGGCACGTTTTGAGCGAGGGTGACGTGGCTTTTCCGGGTGAAGCTTATCTATGCGAAATTTCTCGAATTTTGTGCCAAAATTTTCTAAAATTCATAACTTTCGCATACGAGCTCCGTTTTTTACGTTCTTTATATGCACGCTTAGGTAAAATTACGCTCTACAACTTTCATGTAGACTTCGTCGGCTAATTTTGAATTTAATTTTTATATTATTATTTTTAACAGACCGGGACAGGAAATCCGTTAAAAATTCATAACTTGTTCATCCGACGTCCGTTTTCGTCTGTCTTTTGACCGTTGTGCTACTATTGACAAGACTTTCGATTCTCATTTAGGTCGTGTCGGCTAAAAATCACTCGATCTAAAATTCGAGTTTTTAGCTCTGTACTGCTAAGCTGAAATTTAGAAAAATCATAACTTCCTCATACAAAGTCAGATTTGGGCGTTCTTTTTATACATACTCTCGGTTTAACGAACACTACGACTTTCATTTAGATCACTAAGGCTAAAATGTAGTTTATCAAAAACTCACTTTTTACGACATTCGGCACCTTGCCGGTTTTGTCGCGAAACTTCGACAAGTCATAACTTCTTCGTTATAACTCGGATTTCGGCATTCTTTATATATCCGTAATCCTTATCACGACCACTACAACTTTCTTAATAGATATCGGCTTTATCTAATATTTATTTTCGACGCTCATTTTTATTCTTAATTAATTAAACCCTAATAATTAAGCATAAAACACATAATTCACATAATTCCTTTTCATTTCTTCAAAATGAATTACAAAGGTTAACCTAGACTATCACATCAATATTAATGTCTAGTCTAGAAACACGGGCATTACAATAATCAAATAACTTGTATGGTATTTTGGGGTCTACTTACTGGCTTCGGCTAATCGTACACCCTGCATCCTCCTTTACTTATTTTGAAAAATCATTTTGAAAATCCTTTCCTCGATTTGAGACTGGAGTTACACGAGTGTTCCTCCAATTCACTCAAAACAAGGCTCTGATACCAACTTGTAACACCCAAAAATTTCAAACCAATTTAAACTTTTAAAACATGTCAAGTTCATCAAAACATTACAACTTTGTTTTCAAAACATTATTTATCAGAATATTCCCAGAAACATAAACATAATATGAGGAGTTGTACGATCGTGCCTTCGCCTTGCCGCGATCCCCTGATGTACCTGAAACAATAAACTGAAACTGTAAGCCCGAAAGCTTAGTGAGTTACCCCCAAAATACCGATACACATACAATCCACATGACCATGTCAGCAATATAATAACATACAAACTGAACAGCATATAACAGGTCCACAACTTTACAGTCTGGATTACCCCTAGGCCCACAGTGTGAGTATGGATTGCCTGCCGGGCCCACAGCTCACATCTGGATTGCTATCGAGCCCACAGTACGAGTCTCCCTTAGCCCGTATCTGGAATGCTCCCCGGTTTGTTGGTTACCGCACGAAGCAGTATCACCTCAACCCATCCCACATAACATATAAACATATAACATAACTACCGAGCATGCATATATTCATATAACAACACAGGTAGTCCTACAGATCTACCTATCTGGCATAACCACTAGCATGCAACACTAACTCATACTCAACATCTAACACTGCTAGAATAACATATCCAATGGGCTGGCCTTGGTGCCCTAGACCCCTTAGTATAGTGAGGATAACTTACCTCACAACTGTCGTCTGAAACTAGAAAGCTCGACTCCCGGATCACCAACACGAACTCCCCCTCCTATAGCTACCATAAAATCCCTTTTTCATAAGTTTCCAATTTACCAAAATACCCTCAGAAGTCAACTGGTAAACTATTGGTCAAAGTCAAAGTCCACAGTCAAAGTCAACAGTCCATGTTGACTCGACTCGTCGAGTGTAGATCACCGACTCATCGAGTCCTTCCTGAACTCGAGAAGTCGTGAAATCCTTGGTTGGCTCGTCGAGTTCCCTTTAACTCTCCGAGTCCATGCGTGTCCAAAGGTTCGGGAGAAACCCTAGCCGACTCGCTGAGTCATTCGACTGACTCGCTGAGTCCAAGGCATCCTTCATCTGACTCGCCGAGTTGTTCATCCAACTCGTCGAGTACATGACTATCTTCATATGACTCGCCGAGTCGTTCATACAACTCGCCGAGTCTCTTCAGTCCTTTGTTCATACAGAAGATTTTAAGCCATGCTAAGGCTCCAAATTGTAGATCCAGCTTCCCAATGCACGTTTATCACGTAAATTTGCAAACTTTACGTGCATGCAAGGCTCTAATGACCCATAATGCCAAATCTAAACTTGAAATGGGGTTTAACTCAAAAGGAAGGGTTCATACTTGCTAAGACTGTAAGCTTTATGGACCTAAAGACCAAGGAGGGTTCAGATCTGAAGTTGCAACTTCAGATCTTAGCTCATACCCAAGAATAGCTTCATAACATGATGAAAAGCCCTAAACTTCAACCCAAAGGAGATCTAGAAGGAAAGAAGGTCAAGGTAACGACTTGATACCTTCAAATGGTGCTATCTGAGGTAGATTTCAGGTCCACACAAGCTCCTTGCTGCTAGCTACTTGATCTTCAAGCTCCCTTTTCCAAGAATCTTCTTCCCAAGGCTTGAAACACACAATGGAGCACACACACACGTATTAGGGTTTGAGAGGGACACGAAGCAGTAAAGGGGAGGCTGGGGGAGGCCAATGATCCTTTAAATAGGGTGCAATACCCCGAGATTTAGGGTTTCATCCTCCAGCTCCTACTCGCCGAGTCCCTTATTGGACTCAGCGAGTAGGTCACTAAAACGCGCGACCCAACCCGCTGCTACTCAACGAGTAGGGCAACCAACTCGTCGAGCAGACCTTGAAAACAAGAAAATTTTTATATAAAATCGATACCTGAAAAAATCGGGGCGTTATAGAATGATTTCGACTATATATTTATTTACAAGGCATATTTCGAATTCGAACTAGAATGTTTAGTCCTTGTACTTTTTGTTGTGTCTGTAACACCCTATAAATATGTAACACCGTAACTTTTCAACAATTTTTTTCATTCTAAAATCACATAATTCTCATAACCCATTTCACAAAAATATCATTTATTAATTTACAAAACGCAACTCTATAATTGTTTGATTAATAATCCAGGATCCTCAAAACATAACTCTTTCTCTGGTGTGTACAATCAAGTCGGCACCTTTCCGCGGTCCTGAGAAGAACCTAAAACACATATCACATAACATGGTAAGCACGAAGCTTAGTGAGTTCCCTAAAATACCACACATATCTCATTAGCCTCTCATGGCTATACTCAGATAAACCCTCCGGTCAATGTGTCTCAGTGGGACCCTCCAGTGCCACAACTCGGGTGGACCCTCCGGTCCTAACTCAGTAAGCTCAGAATAATACACATCACAAATCACAAAGACGTAATGCAGGACATCAAATACTCAATATAAGCACATAAGAATCGCTGGTCACACAAAGGTTACCACGCTAGGTAAAGTATAGTGAGAAGACTCACCTCGTAAGCAAGTAATAACCTCGTGCACGAATCTCGAACTAGCCTCCGCCTAACACATAGGATAATTATCTCTAATTAATACTCTATTCACAACTCTAAATAAATCAAGGCTATTCTCTTTCTCTCAAACTCTTGGAATGGGTAAAAGACCATTTTACCCCTCTATGGCTCTCTTAACCCTGTCTTGATCAAAACCCTAAAGTCAACAGAAGTCAACGCCCGAGTCAACAATCCATGTTTGACCCGACTCGCCAAGTGCACCTATGTGACTCACCGAGTCCCCATTGTTCCTCAGAACATCGTGAAAACCCAACTTAAGTCGTCGAGTCGTCTCGTCGACTCGCTGAGTTACCCATATCCAGACTCATCGGGGAAAACCCTAGACGACTCGCCGAGTCAGCTCTTTAACTCGTCGAGTCCCTTAAGGCAGTTTCTCATTCAGATGTTTTTAAGGCAGAAAGCAACCCCAAACTCTAGATCTGATCTCCCTAGGCTCGATTATCACGTAAAGCCACAAGCTTTACATCCATGCATGGCACTTAGGGCTTGAAATGCCAAAAACATAGTCTATTAAGGGTTTCTCACTCAAAAGCTCTATTATGGCTGAATAAAGCAAGGACCTTAGGACTGTAGGGACCTCACAAGGTCCTGATCTGAAGTCCAAATCTGTAGATGAAATGAATACATCCAAATTCCCAATATTAGAAGGAAAAAGCCCTAAACTCCATAAACATGAGATCTTACCAACATAATGAGAAAGGTGTGGACTTTTTACCTTTCATAGAATCTCTGGACGAAATAGCAACGGATCTAACAATCCCTTCTCGTTCCTTGCTCGAAATCCTTCCCTTCTTTTCAAAAGATGCACCAAAACACTCAAGGATTACCTCACACACTCTGTCTTAGCTCAAAGGCTGATTAGGGTTTCACACAGGGGAGTTGGGCAGCTGGTGAGGTGAAAATGAGAACATAAGTTCTCTTAAATAGGCCCCAACCCCAGAGATTAGTGTTTTCATCTCACAGCGCCTAATCGGCGAGTCGTCTCTCTGACTCGTCGAGTCGGTCATTAAATGTAATACCAAAATTTTTAAACCAAAATTTTCATTTTGAATATAAAAATCACATATCATATTTCTCGAAAAATCTCAAGTATCAACATTAATCCAAATTATTTATCAAAAGGTTGTTTATCACATATCGGAAGTACCTGAAACACATAGCACATAACACGGTAAGCACGGAGCTTAGTGAGTTCCCCAAAATACCACATACAGCTCATTAGCCACTCTAGGCTATAACTCGATAAGACCCTCTGGTCAGTGTGTCTCAGTGGGACCCTCCAGTCCCAACTCATTAAGCTCATAATAACAATATTCGGCATAAATCACAAAGACATAATGTAGAATATTAAATACACAGATAAACACAATAAACAGCTTAATCACACAAGGTGCCACTCAAAGAAAGTATAGTGAGAAGACTCACCCGTAAGTAAGCTAAGTGAATGAATACTCTCGCACACGGATCACCGAGTCTAGCCTCCTCCTAATCACATAAGATAATTATATCTAATTAACTCTTTAAATTGCACATTTTACTTAGTTATCTATCTCTCTCTCTCTCTCTCTCTCTCTCTCTCTCTCTCTCTCTCTCTTTCTCTTGAAATGGAAAAGACCCATTTACCCCTCCATGGTTTCCCAAAGACAGGGTTGACCAACCTTAAGTCAACAAAAGTCAAACTCGAGTCAACACTCCATGTTGACCCTACTCATCGAGTGCACTCATGGGACTCGACGAGGCTGTTTGCCATCCACAGAATCACTGAAAAGTCTGGCTTAACTCGCCGAGTTGACCCGTCAACTCGCCGAGTTGCTGTACGATCAAAACCATCAGGACAACCCCATCCGACTCGGCAAGTCCATTCAGACTCATCTCTCATTCAGTCGTTTTCAAGGCAGAGAACTTCCCCAAACTCTGGATCTACACTCCTAAGGCTCATCTATCACGAAAAATCACAGGCTTTACGTTCATGCATGGCATTCAGAGCTTAAAATGGCAAAACACACCCCAAAAAGGGTTCTTCACTCAAGACTACTATTATGCTTGGATAAAGTAGGGACTTTTGGACTCTAGGGACCTCACATAGTCCAGATCTGAAGTTCAAACCTCTCAATGAGCATGGAACACTGAAGGTCCTCACATTTGGGTGGAAAAACCCTAAATTCACAAAATCATAAGATCTATGCAATAGAATGAGAAAGGTGAAAGATTTATACTTTTCCCAGAAGCTTTCAAGTGAAGCAACCTCAGATCTAGCAGCACCCTCTTGTCCCTTGGCTTGGGAGTCTTCTCCTTTCTTCTCAAAATGCACCAAACACTCACAATTAGCAAATCATTCTCTCTCTAGGCTCAAAGATCGTTTAGGGTTTGCTCTCAAGGAAGGGTAGCCGCAGATGAGGCTATAAGTGCCTTTAAATAGGCCCCGAACTCGGGAATTTAGGGTTTCTTATCCCAGCGCCTACTCGGCGAGTCGGCTCTCGGACTCGTCGAGTAGGTCATTAAACCCACGTGGCCATCAGCGATACTACTCGGCGAGTTGTCGCACCAACTCGTCGAGTCATTCTATAAATTTCAACAATAAGTAATCAAAATGATGTACCTAGGACTCCGGATGTTACAATTCTCCCCCACTAGAATCAGGCTTCGCCCTCGAAGTCATGATCTGAAAATAACTCCGGATACTGCTCTCGCATCTTGGACTCCGGCTCCCATGTCAACTCGGACCCCCGCCGATGTTGCCACTGGACCTGAACCAGGGGCACCTCCTTTTTCCTCATATCCTTCACCTTTCGATCCATGATCGCAATTGGTCTTTCAATGTAATTCAGGCTCACATCCACCTGAATGTCTTTTAATGGTACTATCATCGTCTCGTCGGCTACACACTTCCTTAGCTGAGACACATGGAAGGTGTCATGAATCTGACTCAACTCCACAGGTAGCTCCAAATGGTACGCTGCCCTACCCACTCTGGCGGTCACTCTGAAAGGACCGATATATCGGAGCCCAACCTTGCCCCGTTTCCTTAATCGGATCACCCCTTTCCAAGGGGATACCTTCAGCAGGACAAAGTCTCCAACCTGAAACTCAAGCTCGGATCGTCGCCTATCAGCGTAACTCTTCTGGCGACTCTGGGCCGTCATTAACCACTGTCTGACCTGCTGAATATGCTCAGTCGTCTTGAGCACTATCTCAGTGCTACCCATCACTCGTTGCCCCACCTCTCCCCACTAGATAGGAGTCCGACACCTTCTCCCATAAAGGAGCTCGAAAGGAGGCATACCAATACTGGAATGGTAGCTGTTGTTGTAAGAAAACTCAGCCAAGGGCTGATATGTGTCCTAACTTCCGCCAAAGTCCATAACACATGCTCGAAGCATGTCCTCGAACGTCTGAATCGTCTGCTCACTCTGCCCGTATTTCTGTGGGTGGTAGGCTGTACTGAAGTGCAATCTCGTCCCCAATTCCTCATGAAACTTCTTCCAAAACCTGGAAGTAAAGCGTACATCCCGATCTGACACTATCGACGTCGGCACTCCATGTCGAGCTACCACCTCTCTTACATATACCTCGGCTAGTTTCTCTGCAAAAGAACTCTCACTAATAGCAAGGAAGTGAACGATCTTGGTCAACCGGTCCACAATCACCCAAATTGCGTCGACACCTCGCGCGGTCCTCGGCAATTTGGTGATAAAATTCATGGAAATCTGTTCCCACTTCCACTGGGGAACCTCTAGTGGCTACAACTTGGCATGAGGACGCTGGTGCTCGGCCTTAACCCGACGACAGGTGAAGCACCTATCGACTACCCAAGTCACGTCCCTCTTCATACAAGGCCACCAATAGTCTCTTTTCAAGTCCAAGTACATCTTAGTGGCTCCTGGATGGATCGAGAATCTCGATCTGTGCGCTTCCTCCATCAGAACACGGTGAGCTCCACCAGTATAGGGTACCCAAATCCGCCCTCGGAAAGTCATAAGCCCACGACTGTCTGTCACAAACTCAGACACCTGCCTAATCACCCGCTCCCTCTTGCGGTTCTACGGTCTCACGGCCTCCACCTGGGACTCTCGAACGGTATCTAAAACTGGAGTCATCACCGTCATCCTCATACATACATCCCTGATCGGAGCGCTCTCGGCTCTACGACTCAGGGCGTCGGCTACCACATTAGCTTTGCCTGGATGATACAGGATCTCACAGTCATAGTCTTTCACCACATCCAACCACCTCCCCTGTCTCATATTCAAGTTGGGCTGATCCATGAGGTACTTCAGACTCTTGTGGTCCGTGTATATAGTACATCGCACGCCATAAAGATAGTGGCCCCAAATCTTGAGGGCGAACACCACCGCCCCTAATTCCAAATCATGGGTGGGATATCTCGTCTCATGAGGCTTCAGCTGCCTTGATGCGTATGCTATCACGTGACCTCTCTACATCAACACTGCACCCATCCCTGAGGTAGACGCATCGCAATAGACCACAAAGTCCTCTACTCCCTCCGGAAGGGCTAACACTCGAGCTTCGCATAATCTCTGGCGAAGGGTCTCGAATGATGCCTACTACTCGGGCCCCCAAACAAAACTAACCCCCTTCCGGGTCAATTTGGTGAGAGGAACTGCAATCTTGGAGAAATCCCTAATAAATCTCCGATAGTAACCGGCCAATCCTAGAAAACTCCTGATCTCGGATGGGGATCTCAGCACCTCCCATCGCATGACTGCCTCAATCTTGGCCGGGTCGACCAATATCCCATTCTGATTAACGAGATGCCCTAGGAACTGGACCTCTCGTAACCAAAAATCACACTTGGAGAATTTGGCATATAGCCTCTCCGATCTCAAAACCCCCAAAAACCTCTCTAAGGTGCTCATCGTGCTGTTCTCGGGACCTCGAGTATACAAGAATATCGTCGATAAACACGATCACCGATCGATCCAACATGGGCCTACATACCCTGTTCATGAGGTCCATGAATGCCGCCGGTGCGTTGGTGAGCCCGAAGGGCATCACCACAAACTCATAGTGCCCATAACGAGTCCTAAAGGTCGTCTTGATAATATATTCCTCGCAAACTCTCATCTGATGATATCCAGACCTCAAATCAATCTTGGAGAACCAAGACGCCCCCTGCAACTGATCGAACAAATCGTCGATCCTCGGAAGTGGATAACGGTTTTTGACCATCAATTTGTTCAACTCCCGGTAATCAATGCAAATCCGGTGCGAACCATCCTTTTTCTTGACAAAAAGAATCGGAGCTCCCCACGGTGAGCTACTCGGTCTAATGAACCCTTTCCCCGGTAGCTCCTGGAGCTGAGAGGATAACTCCTGCATCTCTGGTGGCGCAAGGCGATAGGGTGCCTTGGCAATCGGTGCCGCACCCGGAATCAAATCAATCCGGAACTCCACCTGCCTCTCGGGAGGCACACCCGGTAACTCCTCGGGGAAAACATCAGGGAACTCGCATATTATCGAAACCTCGGATACAGAACTCGGCCTCTCTGACACGGTCTGCGAATCCATCACATACGCTAGGAATCCCATACAACCTTGCTGTAAACTCTGCCTTGCCCTGGTGGCAGAGCAGAAAGCTGACCCAGATCTGGTAACTTCGCCATACACTGTAAGCACTCCCCAACTAGGGTCTCGTATAGTCACCAACTGGCACCCGCAGTCGATCACTGCTCCAAAGCGTCTCAACCAATACATGCCCACAATGACACAGACATCACCCATCGCGATCGGTACAAGGTCGATCGGAAACTCGACGCCAAAAATCTCCAGCACGCATCCTCGGAACATCTCGGTAGCAAAAACCGCATGCTCATCTGCTATAGAAACCCTCAGAGGTCGACTCAACGCCTCGCACTGGTTGCCGATGTGACGACTAAAGGCTATGGATACGAAGGATCGACTCACACCCAAATTAAATAACACTAAAGCAGGTACAAAACTCACAAGAAAAGTACCTAAATATAGCACATGATAATCATAAAAGAAGTGCAGAGTAAATAAATGAACAAATAGAGGAATACATACCAGCCACAACATTCGGTGCTGCGCGGACCTCCTCCGCTGTCAGCTGGAAAGATCTCCGACGAGCCTTCGGAGCCTCGACCTTTACCGGCCTAACATCAGTAACACGCAATGCAGTAGGAATGGAACCCTGGGCTGATCCCTGAACAAGCTGAGGGCACTCGGCCTTCCGATGGCCGGTCTGATTGCAGTGGAAATAGACTGCAAAACCCTTGGGGCAGTCCTTCGCCATATGCCCCTCCTTGCCACATTTGTAGCAAATCCCTGCCCGACAAGATCCCTCATGACTCTTGCCGCACTTGCCACAAGTGTGGCACTTCTGGCCTCCTGATCTCGAATCGGCGGGCTTAGCCCGCTTGGCTGCCGGCTGAGACTCCGCATCCTCCCTAGCCTGGGTCTCCAGCTCGATCTCCCTCCTCCTGGAATTTGCCTGAAGCTCCGCAAATGTCCGATAAGATGAGTTCTCCACGAACTCCCGAATATCCCTCCTCAAAATGCTCAAATAATGGCTCATGCGTGTCTGCTCAGTCGGCACATGCTCAGGGCAGAACAACGCCCTCTCGTGAAACATCCGAGTAATCTCAGTCACCGACTCCGTCTTCTGCTTGAGAGACAGAAACTCTTGGGCCAACCGTTCCCTCTCCACCGGGGGAACATACTCATCACGGAACATCACCACAAATCTCTCCCTAGTCACTGCAGTATGCTCTGCAGAAGTAAAGCTGGCTGTCGCAAATTTCCACCAGTCCTTCGCCCCCAAGCGAAGATGGTTCAGCGCGAACCGCACCCTCAAATGCTCTGGGCATGAACACGTATAGAAACATCCCTCGCTATCAGAGATCCACCTCATCGCAGCAATCGGATCCTGAGCCCCATCAAACTCTGGTGGCTTCGTGTTGCTGAATTCCCGGTATAGCAACAAGTCACCTCCCTATGGTCTGGCAGCAGCGAGAGCTGCAGTGGCTACAGCAGCTGTGGCCTCAGTAACAGCGGCGTACCGCTCATCAAAAGTCTCAATCAAAGTGGTCTTAATGGACCCAAACATCTCCATAATCTCCGCTCGAATAGCTGCGGCCACCTCCTCGTGAATCATCCTACGGAGCTCATCATCACTAGTCCCACTTCTCCCGGGGTTGTGGCGTGTACCCACCATGACGTCTCTGAAACACAAAAAAAATCATCAGACTCGCTCAATTACACTCACACTCGATCACTCGCTCTTAGCATCCTATGGATTCGTACCTAGGCTGCCTGCAGATCTGGTGCTTTCAGTAGTACGGGCCCAATACTACCTTCCACACCAAGTCCATAGTCACCTGAAGTCCTCCTCCTAGGATTCCAATTCATAAATACTCTATATCTCACGATTCTCAAACTACCCTCTCAGAAGACTCCTCTCCAGCTCATCTAGGTACCTCCTCCTAGATTATCTTTCGACTCCAAAACTCAGTACATACTCAGAGCAAATAGTAGGTAACACTGATTAAAACACCTCCTAGGCTAAGGCATCACAAATCAGGCAACTCTAGCCCTAAAATATGAAATACCTAGCCTAATTTTCTATCATGCAATCCTAACAGAATATTTTATAAATATCTTATAACATAAAGTAAGGGTATCTTGGGAAATCACCGTTCGGGCTCTGGCTGATTGTACACACCGCTCCAACTTGTCTTCTCTTTAAGCTCTTTCTCGTTTTAGAAAAATCATTTCTTTTGAAATTTTCCTCAAATCCTCAGTTTGAGTCAAAACACACCCGAAGGTGCATCCGAATCCCTCAAACCAAGGCTCTGATACCAACTTGTAACACCGAAATTTTTAAACCAAATTTTTCATTTTGAATATAAAAATCACATATCATATTTCTCGAAATATCTCAAGTATCAACATTAATCCAAATTATTTATCAAAAGTTGTTTATCACATAAATCAGGAACCTCCAAAATATATTCCCAAAGCGCGCGTGTGTGTACAATCAAGCCAGGGCCTTCCCGCGATCATCGGAAGTACCTGCAACACATAACACGGTAAGCACGGAGCTTAGTGAGTTCCCCAAAATACCACATACAGCTCATTAGCCACTCTAGGCTATAACTTGATAAGACCCTCCGGTCAGTGTGTCTTAGTGGGACCCTCTAGTCCCAACTCAGTAAGCTCATAATAACAATATTCGGCATAAATCACAAAGACATAATGCAGAATATTAAATACACAGATAAA
Source organism: Lactuca virosa (assembly GCF_052849685.1). NCBI lineage: Eukaryota > Viridiplantae > Streptophyta > Magnoliopsida > Asterales > Asteraceae > Lactuca > Lactuca virosa. Next base: position 301,826,142 of record NC_136433.1, on the reverse strand, counting down.
CACAATAAACAGCTTAATCACACAAGGTGCCACTCAAAGCAAGTATAGTGAGAAGACTGTTGGATAAGGTGTCTAAGTCCATATCTTATTTGGTATATACTTGACCCGACCCGGCATGGTCCATTTGGGTTGCACTTCACCCGGACTATTTATATGGATAATATTATGAGAATAGTATGTTTATGGATTATTAATATATTATAAGTTATAATATATTAATATGAAATCGTATTATTTAATTAATATTGATCTTAAATTAATTATGAATTAATTTAGTGATAAAAAAAGGTGACTAATTAAACATGGGCTATTATACTTATATGGTGTGGGCTAACACTCATTAGGAAATGGGCTAAGCTTGCATGGGAGTCCATGAATGATCCATGGAGCTTTTAACCCATGGATCCTTGGAAAGGAAAAGACATGGGTTATTAGGGTTTACATGGTTCATAACCCTAATCATCTACACTATATAAAGAGGATTGTGATGCTTGAAATGACACTAAGTGTGTGTGCATAAGAGTGGCCGATTTCTAGAGCAAACATACTCTCTCACAAATTTTTGCAAGTTTATGGTGTTTTGTGATTTCCATATGAGGCATTCACATTATTGGTGCTTGGCTCTCAAACTCCTAGGAATCAACTCACTACTAAAGGTATGTTATTCTTCTAGTTTCTTTTATGTTTAAAAGTACCCCATGCCATGCTAGATAGGTTATAAACCTTGGAAAAATTATTTTGCATGTATCTTAGTCAAACATAGATCCAAGGTTTCTAGGGTTGCATGTACACCATAGGAGTGTTAGAATGCTCAAAACCCAACAGTGGTATCAGAGACTAGGCTTGTTTGTTTGATACTTGATGCAATATTGTGAAAAAAAACTCGTTTTTATGCATTCTGAAGCATGAACTCGCCGAGTCCTTGGGCGGACTCGACCAATCCTTGAGTAAACTCATCCTACTCGTCGAGTAGGTTCTTGGACTCGACGAGTAGGAGCCCCTGAGTGCAGTTTTTGAAGTTTTGCTGCTGGAAATGGACTAGAAACATTACCCTAAACTGTTTTGGTGTTATAAAACTTTTTTTAGATGGTGTAATGGTTGTGCTAATCCATTTACAATGGCCAATATCAAAATTCCATGTTTATATGTGTTCATATGTTCTTGAAGTTTTGATATGATATTCATGTTCTTATGAATTATTGTTAGATCATAGGAATGACTTGCTAAATTGTTTATTAATTAATTCTTGCTCATTTATGTGTTTTAATGGAGTCCATAATTTTTCCTCAAGTTATGGATTTCCAAAGGTTACTTTCTTTTATGCACACTTAAAACACCTAAGTTACATAAAAATGAAGAGTCTTCATTTTTATGAACCATTAATTCATAAGTTATGAAATGAAAAGTTTTGAATAGTTTCAAAACTTGCCCTCAAGTTTTGGATTTTGTAAAGTTGCACACACTTTAATATACTTTAATTCCAACCCTTAGAGTTGTAAAAGTTAAAATTCAACCCTTATACTATTTATAACATTAATGGTTAATAATTATATTTATGTATAACATCAAGTCGTTTTACCGTTAGTAGGCCTCACTCACGAAGCCGGTCTATAAGGGGGGTATAAGGTTGTTGCCTATAAAATGGCAGCTTAATGGGTGTCCACTCTCACCCACCGCTTCCTTGATCGGTGGAGGGTCGTTAGCCGAACGGGTAGGACAATGACTTTAATTCTCATTAAAAGTATAATGATTATTATTAAGTAACTAAATATTTTATAATTCCCAATCTTAGTTACTTTAGGAAAATGTGAAATGGTGCTAACCCATGAAATTCACACGTTATACCTTACCAAGTCGTTCGTGGAGCGTGTGTGGTTAACCAGTACACTAACTTGGACTAGTAAGGATAACCAAGGGTGACTTAATGTTTATCATAGATCGGTGGAGCGTGTGTGGTTAACCGGCACATCGATTAAGTGATAATATTAAGGGTACCAAGTGAATTTGCATGGTTATTCACACCTTGTTTTGTGATCCTCGGCATCCCAGTCACAAAACCTGAAGGGCACACTCGAGATTGAAACATGCCATTGAAAATTTCAATGAATATTAAAAGAATATAGGAATTTCAAACCAATTAAACCTAATAATTCTTTTCGTTTTCATGGTGGAAATTGGTGAATCGTCATTCACCTACCTTCAAATATGTTATAGCTTAGATTACGGTATCCCTCTTCTAAGTTATAATATATTGTGTTGGATCCTAGCCTTCATATTACATTTGGGTGTCTTATTAAGGACTCTATTTAAATCTAATCTAAACTTGTTTTTCTTCTTTTCAGATGTCTTCCAATAACAATGCTTCGTGCTCTAACCCTACTGGCTCCTTCTCTCTCATGAACCTTTATGGGAGAGTCATCTTTGATGGTTCCAACTTCATGGATTGGATCCGGAACATCAGGATGGTTACTCGTAACAAGGAAAAGGAATATGTCCTTGATAAAGAGCTAAAGGAGCTTGATGAGTCTACTGCTACTCCTGAGGAGATCGCTGAATTCAGGACGCCTGAGAGAGATGCCACTAAAGTGGCATGCATCATGAGGGCCACGATGACAGCCGAGCTCCAAAAGTCCTATGAGGACTATTACCCTTTTGAGATGCACCAAGATTTGATGGAAAGGTACCATCAGAGTGCTCGTCAAGAGCGGTATGAAATAATCTCCTCCATGATAACAACCCGAATGAAGGATGGTGAACCCATCACGGGCCACATGTAGAAAATGCAAAGGGATGTGGACTGTTTGCAGAAATTGAATGTGAACTTCGCTGAGGAGTTGGCAATTGACATCATTTTGCACTCCCTACCCTTGTGTTATGATCAATTCCGCATGACATACCACATGAACAAGGAGGAAGTTACACTCAGCAAGCTTCAGGGACTTCTGAAGACCGCCGAAAGTGGTCTTAAAGGTAAGTCGGTTGTTACTACTCCTACTCCTACAGCTACCCCTGTTTTGGCTATCGGGCAAGGCAAAGGAAAGAAGAGGAAGAGCCCTTCGAAGGGTACCAAGGGAAAGTCTCTTAAAGGCTCCTCATCTGGAACCAAAAGTGGTTCTATCACTCCTTCTGCCATCCCTAAGGATGCTGATTGCTTCTACTGTCAGAATAAGGGGCACTGGAAGCGAAACTGCCCTAAGTAATTGCAGGATGTCAAGGATGGGAAAGTGAAACCATCCCACACAGGTATTTACACTATATTGTCTAATAACTCACCATATTCTAATTCTTGGGTGCTTGATACAGGATGTGGTATTCACATATGTTCTGATTTGCAGGGCCTAAGAAGAAGTGAGGATGTGGGGCACGGGAAGATAAACCTGATCATGGGGAATTGGAAGGCTTCACCTGTTTCCAAGATTGGAGTTTATACTTTGTTGCTAAGTAGTGGGTTAAAGTTAGATTTGAATAAATGTGTGTACTCGTCAGAAATGGCGAGAAATATTATTTCCTTTCATGCTTTGTACAAACAAGGGTTTACCTTTTCTTTTGATAATGAATGTGGTGGAATAAATGCTTTCTTTAATAATGTTCTTTATTTTAAAGCATTACCTTGTGATGGTGTGTATGAAGTTGTGTCGGCTGTAGATAATTTTGGAAATAATATGTTGTGTATTGATTCTTCTACTAGCTTAGATAAAGCATCATTGTGGCATTGTCGTCTTGGACATGTAAGCAAGAAACGCATAGGCCAGCTCCAAAAGGAAGGAGTCTTGGAGTCGTTCGACCATAAGTCGGATGATAGTTGTGAATCTTTTCTACTTGGGAAAATGACAAAATCACCCTTCACTGGTACTTGTGCAAGGGGTGAGGGTTTGTTGGACCTTATACATTCTGATGTATGTGGACCATTCAAAACCGCCACAAGGGATGCCAATCGCTATTATGTGACTTTTGTTGATGATTTTAGTAGATATGGTTATGTCTACTTAATCAAACATAAGTCATAAACTTTTGAAAGGTTTAAAGAGTTTAAACATGAAGTAGAAAATCAATTGGGGAGGAACATTAAGATGCTTCGATCCGATCGAGGTGGTGAGTATCTTAGCACTGAGTTCCTCGACTATCTCAAAGAGTGTGGGATTGTCTCACAATTGACACCTCCCAGGACACCACAGCTGAATGGTGTGGCTGAGAGGCGTAATCGAACCTTGTTGGACATGGTTCGCTCTATGATGAGTCGAGCTTCGCTACCAATCTCTTTTTGGGGGTATGCCTTAGAGACTGCCGCCCACATCCTTAATCTAGTCCCTACAAAGAAGGTTGCCAAAAAACCTCATGAGATGTGGACTGGGAAAGTTCCCAATTTGGACTACATCAAGATTTGGGGTTGCGAGGCTTTCGTGAGGCGCGATACTCATGATAAGCTCGAACCCCGAAGTGAAAGGTGTATTTTCATCGGCTACCCATAGAAATCCTTTGGTTACCTCTTCTACAGACCTAGTGAGAATGTGGTCTTTGTGGCAAGGAGAGGGGTCTTTCGAGAGAGAGAATTTATAAGCCAAGGAGACAGTGGGAGGCAAGAAGAAATTCAAGAATCAATTGGTGAAGGAACCTCAGACACTAGCAATCAACCTGAGGAGGAAACTCCTATTGAGCCAACTGACGAGTCTGTACCTCCGAGGCGTTCCACATGGGTTAGGAACACACCTGAGTTTTATTATGGATTTCATATTACTACGGAAGATGATACATTTATCAGTGATAGTACACTGGTAAATCTGGATGAACCTAACAGTGTTAAGGAAGCCATGGAAGGCCCGAAGTCTGCTAAATGGAAGGAGGCTATGGACAGCGAGATACAATCCATGTATGACAATCAAGTTTGGAACTTGGTTGACAATGTACCAGGCCGTAAGACAGTCGGGTGCAAATGGATCTTCAAGAAGAAGAACAATATGGATGGAAAAGTGCACACTTATAAGGTGCGATTGGTTGCAAAGGGTTTTACTCAAACTCAGGGTATTGACTATGATGAAACCTTCTCACCAGTAGCGAAGATTAAGTCTATTAGAGTTATGCTAGCCATTGCTGCATTTCATGATTATGAAATATGGCAAATGGATGTCAAAACCGCTTTCCTTAATGGGAAGCTGGCTGAGGATGTTTACATGAGTCAGCCAGAGGGTTTTGTCAGTGCAGAATACCCTAATAGAGTGTGAAAGCTTGAGAAAACTATTTATGGATTGAAACAAGCATCTCGCAACTGGAATCTTTGTTTCGATGAAAAGGTCAAAGAGTTTGGCTTCTTGAGAAGTGAAGATGAGTCATGTGTGTATGTCAGAGCTAGTGGGAGTATAGTCAGCTTTTTGAAACTGTATGTGGATGACAAACTACTCATAGGAAATGACATCCCAACCTTGCAGGAGGTTAAGTCCTGGCTTGGGAAGTGCTTTGCTATGAAGGACCTTGGGGAAGCTGCCTATATCCTAGGGATAAGGATATTAAGAGAAAGGAGTAAAAGACTAAATGGACTTAGTCAGAGTACTTACTTGGATAAGGTGTTGAAAAGGTTCAACATGCAGAATTCCAAGAAAGGAGAGTTACTGTGACAACCCGAAATTTTTTTGTTTTGAAAGCTCAGTCAGTCAACTCAACTGAGTGTCGGACTCATTGGTAATGAGTTCTAGCCTGGTTAAACGTCATTCTAAGGAGTTTTAAGCCTAATACACTCAAGGAATGAGTGTTAGGAAGTACATGTTAGCTTCACTGTACAACACTAAAGCCCTAAACTCCAACATGTGGAGTTTACGGCCGTAAACTCAACCCTGGCCGGAAACTCCCCTATAAGACTCCATCCCTTCATTTTTCTTTCATTCTTTCATTTCCAACTCAAGAACGCTCCATTTCTCTCTCAACTATCATCCCGATTTTCATCCTAGATCTTCAAAAGTTGTAAGTGTTCTTTCCTTGATTTGTTGTTACACTTCATCTCCTAGTTACACTCTTTGATTTCATCCATGGAAATCAACTTTTCTTAGATCTTCAAGTTTCACCAAGAACACACACTAGTGTTCTTGGCCAAAATCGACCATTTCAAGCCTCCATATCGTAAGTACTCTTCCCTATACTTGATATCTAGTTAAGCCTCATTCTTAGAACCTCGAAATCATCAAGAATGAAAGACCAAAAGGAGTTTACGGCCAAGCCATCTCCCATGGCCGTAAACCTCTATAAGTATGCCACTTTAGCCATAAACTATTCCTAAGGCTTGGATTTGAGGCTAGAACACTCCCATATGCTTTGTAAGACCTTGAATCATCACCAAACTCATCATTTAGAGAGTTTACGGCCCAAGAGTAAACACCCTTGGCCGTAAACTCCAATTATGGTCAAGTCTTGGACCTTAAACACTTCTAGACCCTTGCTAAACCTTAGAACACTTGAACCCTTGAGACTCCTTACCTTTAAGACCCTAAATGTGACCATTTAGAGAGTTTACGGCCAGGAGTAAACTCCCTTGGCCGTAAACACCTCAACACTCTCCATAGAGTTGGTCTTTCTCATCCTTGTGTAGAGCAAAAGTCCGTCAAGCTTCCCTAGCCTTCAAACACCCTCATATGCATCTTTGACCATGAGTTTATGTCCGTAAACTCCCTTGGCCGTAAACACATGGCCGTGAATACCAAATCATGGCCATAAACACCCTTTAGGTCAATCACATGTGATTCCAACACTTGGTCAAAGTGTTTCCTAGTCCCGTGAGGTGTTTCCTTGCATTTGGTTGCTTCCAAAAACTATATTCATGCCAATATATGTGATTATATGTCATTTAGGACTTGTCGTGTCTCGGGACTTCATTCGTGGAACTTCTCATCCTTACACGCGTATTCGTTGAATCACCCACATCAGGTGAGTTCATACCTCGTAATGAATCTTTTAACTGTTTTAAATGTTTTTAAGGGGGGGGATACAAGTTGAACACAATGATAATTGTGTAAATGTTTGTTATAAACATCTTTCAAAAGATTGCTTACGTCTTATATAAGTGATCAAAACATTTCACAAACTCTTTTAAAGTTATGTTACTTTATAGTTTTACAAAACTCCGTTTTTAAAGTACAAGCATAACTTAGTAGATAAATGAGTCTTTTCAATAACAGTTCAAGTAAAACATTAGTAAAATATAATAGGTATAGATTAGGAAGACACTACTCATTACTTCTAGTACAATGAAGCATACAAAGAGTCAGTTCATACATGAGTCAGGAACAGAACATACTATAACAAGTACATGGAGGAACATACTATACTAAGTATCGGGAAAAATCACGTTAATATATCTTTCCGGTTTGCGTTAACTTTAGTATGATTACACGTATCTGGGTTAGCAGACACGAGGTGATAAAATATAATAATATATCTTTCCGGTTTGCGTTAACTTTAGTACGATTACATGTATCTGGGTTAGCAGACACGAGGTAATAAAATATAATAATATATCTTTCCGATTTGCGTTAACTTTTGTACTATTACACGTATCTGGGTTAGCAGACACGACGTGATAAAATATAATAATATATCTTTCCGGTTTGCGTTAACTTTAGTACGATTACACGTATCTGGGTTAGCAGACACGAGGTGATAAAATACAATAATATATCTTTCCGGTTTGCGTTAACTTTAGTACGATTACACGTATCTGGGTTAGCAGACACGAGGTGATAAAATATAATAATATATCTTCTCAGTTACATACGAGTTCACATTTAAACCTTTAATTAACCAACTTGGGATTAAAGGCTACTTTAGACTCCCCGAGGTGTATTGTACATTTAATACTACCTGGAGTCTGTATTTTATTACTTTATAGCCAGTAGTGTCACTCCTGAGGTAAAATATTATTTTCCCTATTACAATTACTTTGTGATCTTCTCACATAATCATTAATGTATAAACTATATTTAGTTAATGATAGTCTAACTCAGGAAAATACACACTCATGCAAGAAAACAAACATACATAACATTTGATGCCTTGGTAGAAGGCTACATTTAGTAGAGGGGACCATAATGCTAACCTTATGATTCCTTAATGTATACATCAAAGGATATATATATCAATAGGATCCGAAAGGTATTAGGATGTGTGCTCTCCGCTTAATTTCCTGTTCCTTGTTTGGTTGTGGGCTTGGAACGAATTCAGCCAACCTATTTTCTATTCGATTCTAGATATATATATATATATATATATATATATATATATATATATATATATATATATATATATATATGTTTAGTATACATTAAGTCATCATAAGGGTACCAGGTATGGGTCAAGTCATGGGACACAGAGTCAATGCACAGTTTTCTAGTACAAAACATACATTCCAAATCAGAACTTTTGGTATACAACACTAGAAACTTACCAGTTAAGGGTTTAATCCATTTTATTAAACCAGTATAAACTTAAAGGACCTTAGGTGATTAACTCTATAATACTTTAGTTTATACATCATGTGTGTATATCATTAATACCCAATAGGTAGTTGGATGTGTGCTTTCCGCCTTACTTCCTGTTCCTTGTTTGGTTGTGGACTTAGGGCAGATTCACCCAATTAACTCTCTATCCGATATTAGATCATATATAGCCAGTATAAGCTAAGTGATTATAGAAGTAATCACTGTGGTCACCATTTTATTATAAGAAATAAGGGTTTTCTTAAAGAATGTTTTCATTAAATATAAAGAAACCAATACAATTAACTCCATGAGTAACAAGTGAACACGCCAGAGTTATATACAACAATGATCTAACAAACAATTGGATGTGTGCTACCCGCCTTACTCCCTGTTCCTTGTTTGGTTGTGAGCTTAGCGCAAATGCGCACAGTCGATTGCTTGTTTACTCTGAGTTTTATATCACTTGTATCCATTTAGTACTCATAGAAAGGATTGTAGGATCATTTTTACGTACCTTTCATCAAACTAGGAAATATAGGATTTCCTAAGAGGAACATGCGAACTTTTCTAAATAGAACTTACAATTCACTACATTTTTCAACTACATTTTCAACAGCATTTTACCACAACATTTTACAACTTACTTACATCACTAAAATCTTATGAACTCACCAGCTTAATTGCTGATCAACTCTTTCAAATAACTTGTATTCTCAGGAGCCTAGTAGACATGTACTCGCACTGGGATTCAGAAGATGGAGCAGTATAGCTTCAAGTCTTGTTTGTTATTTGCTTATGTATTCTATGTTTCGTGAACACACACCTTGTAAACACTTTCTTTCTAATGATATGGTTGTTCATTACTTTGCTTACTATAATGCATATCTTGTGATACTAGACATGACGTCCTCCACCCCCGAACGTTTCCGCCGTTCTGGTTTTGGGGTGTGACAGTTACCTATCCAAAGCAATGCCAAGCTGAGTAAGACTCAGAGTATGAGTACAGAGGCTGAGATAGCTGAGGAGTCGACTACCATTTGCTTCCGCTGTTGGGTCGATCATGTATGCTATGACTTGTACCCGCCCTGATGTGGCCTTTGCTTTGAGCATGGTCAGCAGATATCAAGGGAACCCTGGCAAGGCTCACTGGACTGCGGTAAAGAATATTCTCAAGTACCTGCGGAGGACAAAGGATTGGATCCTTGTCTTCAGTGGGAGTGATGACTTGAGGGTAGTGGGGTATAGTGATGCTAGTTTTCAGACTGATAGGGATAACTTCCATTCTCAGTCTGGCTGGGTCTTTACCCTAAATGGAGGGGCAATCACTTGGAAGAGTTCCAAGAAGGAGACGGTAGATGATTCGACTTATGAATCAAAGTACATAGCAGCGAGTGAAGCAGCGAAGGAGGCGATATGGCTGAAGAACTTCATCGGAGACCTTGGAGTTGTACCAGCTATTAAGGAGCCTATGGAGATTTTCTATGACAGCAATAGTGCGGTTGCCTTAGCCAAGGAACCAAGAGATCATGGCAGATCCCGACACATTGACAGAAAATATCACTTCATAAGACACAAGATAGAAGAAGGACTCCTCGTGGAAAAGAGGGTATCGTCGGATGAGAACCATGTGGATCCCCTTACGAAGGGACTGACGAGGGTTAAGCATTTGCAGCATGCGAGGCGCATCGGGCTGAGGGACGATATTAGTATTACAGATTAGATAGTTATTACTGAAACTTGTAAGATGTAATCGACGTTTGATGATGAATAAAAGTTGTGATTTATTTATGAGTAAGGTGTTGTTATCATTGTCAATTATTTACTATTGTTTCAGCTTTGCATGTTTTGACTTCCAGAATAATAAATTTATTCAAATTCTCCACAGTCGGTCATATGTCGGAAGTAGGTATGAATCAAGACTGTCATGAATTGGGATTGTAGATGACTAAATGTGTTTATCCATAGCAATGGTTGCTACAACATTCATGAGTGCTCATAAGTTATGAGTATTGGAATAAACTCACGCTCACTTGTATCACTTCATGGAATTTATCCCGAGTGATCGTGAGACGGTAATATCATATAAGTCTTCAAACCTAGAGATATGACTTGTTGCCTATAAGTTGGTAATACATTGATTGTACGTAAACGCATTGGTAACTCGATGTTATAAAACGTGCCTTTGTGTATGATTCAACAAGTAGTAGAACAAGCATATGAGTCGAAGTTTATCTGTTCCTTCTTGGATTAGAAGCGATATCTGGGCCCCTCGATGATTTTGTTTTGACCTATGTACCGGGCCCGGTCAGAACTAAATTGATGTGTTCGATTAAGTTCTTTGTCAAACAAATCGGAAATCAGGAAATAAACTGTTGGACAATAAGTAAGACAGTGTTCCATGTATTTGTCCGGCTGATATCATGAGAACAGAGGATTATATGATCAGTTATCTAAAATCGTGCTTCATAACTTATATAGGCAAATACAGTTACTATACTTATCCAAGTGGTTGGTTCCTGATGTGGTTTGTTCCTGAAGTTATATAGGCAAATACAGTTATTAGACTTATCCAAGTGGGAGACTGTTGGATAAGGTGTCTAAGTCCATAACTTATTTGGTATATACTTGACCCGACCCGACATGGTCCATTTGGGTTGCACTTCACCCGAACTATTTATATGGATAATATTATGAGAATAGTATGTTTATGATTTATTAATATATTATAAGTTATAATATATTAACATGAAATCGTATTATTTAATTAGTATTGATCTTAAATTAATTATGAATTAATTTAGTGATCAGAAAAGGTGACTAATTAAACATGGGCTATTATATTTATATGGTCTGGGCTAACACTCATTAGGAAATGGGCTAAGCTTGCATGGGAGTCCATGGATGATCCATAGAGCTTTTAACCCATGAATCCTTGGAAAGGAAAAGACATGGGTTATTAGGGTTTACATGGTTCATAACCCTAATCATCTACACTATATAAAGAGGCTTGTGATGCTTGAAATGACACTAAGTGTGTGTGCATAAGAGTGGCCGATTTCTAGAGCAAACATACTCTCTCACAAAGTTTTCCAAGTTTGTGGTGTTTTGTGATTTCCATTTGAGGCATTCACATTATTGGTGCTTGGCTCTCAAACTCCTAGGAATCAACTCACTACTAATGGTATGTTATTCTTTTAGTTTCTTTTATGTTTAAAAGTGCCCCATGCCATGCTAGATAGGTTATAAACCTTGGAAAAATTATTTTGCATGTATCTTAGTCAAACATAGATCCAAGGTTTCTAGGGTTGCATGTACACCATAGGAGTGTTAGAATACTCAAAACCCAACAAAGACTCGCCTCGTAAGTAAGCTAAGTAAGTGAATACTCTCGCACACGGATCACCGAGTCTAGCCTCCTCCTAATCACATAAGATAATTATATCTAATTAACTCTTTAAATTGCACAATTTACTAAGTTATCTCTCTCTCTCTCTATCTCTCTCTCTCTATCTTTCTCTTGAAGTGGAAAAGACCCATTTACCCTCCATGGTTTCCCAAAGACAGGGTTGACCAACCCTAAGTCAACAGAAGTCAAACTCGAGTCAACAGTCCATGTTGACCCTACTCGTCGAGTGCACTCATGGGACTCGACGAGTCTGCTTGCCATCCACAGAATCACTGAAAAGTCTGGCTCAACTCGCCGATTTGACCCGTCAACTCGCCGAGTTGTTGTACGATCAAAACCATGAGGACAATCCCATCCGACTCATCGAGTCGGCTCCTTGACTCGGCGAGTCCATTCAGACTCATCTCTCATTCAGTCGTTTTCAAGGTAGAGTACTTCCCCAAACTCTGGATCTACACTCCTAAGGCTCATCTGTCACGTAAAGTCACAGGCTTTATGTTCATGCATGGCATTTACAGATTAAAATGCTAAAACACACCCCAAAAAGGGTCATTCACTCAAGTATACTATTATGGTTGGATAAAGTAGGGACTTTTGGACTCTAGGGACCTCACATGGTCCAGATCTGAAGTTCAAACCTCTCAATGAGCATAGAACACTCAAGGTCCTCATATTTGGGTGGAAAAAACCCTAGATTCACAAAATCATAAGATCTATGCAATAGAATGAGAAAGGTGAAAGCTTTATACCTTTTCCAGAAGCTTTGAAGTGAAGCAACCTCAGATCTAGCAGCACCCTCTTGTCCATTGGCTTGGGATTCTTCTCTTTTCTTCTCAAAATGCACCAAACACTCACAATTAGCAAAGCACTCTCTCTCTAGGCTTAAAGATCGTTTAGGGTTTTCTCTCAAAGAAGGGTAGCCGCAAATGAGGCTATAAGTGCCTTTAAATAGGCCCCAAACCCGGGAATTTAGGGTTTCTCATCCCAGCGCCTACGCGGCGAGTCGGCTCTCGGACTCGTCGAGTAGGTCATTAAACCCACATGGCCATCAGCAATACTACTCGGCGAGTTGTAGCACCAACTCGTCGAGTCATTCTATAAATTTCAACAATAAATAATCAAAATGATGTACCTAGGACTCCGAATGTTACATTAAACCCACATGGCCAATCACGACTCTACTCGACAAGTTGAGTCCCCAACTCGTTGAGTTACTCAATAAAACCCAAAAATAAATATATAAATAATATTCCTGGGAGTCCGGATGTTACAATTCTCCCCCACTAGAATCAGATTTCACCCTCGAAGTCATGCTATGGATATAACTTTGGGTACTGCTCGCGCATCTCGGACTCTGGATCGCACGTCCACTCGAATCCCTTCCGATGTTGCCACTAGACCTGAACCAGGGCACCTCTTTGTTCCTCAGAACCTTCACTTTTCGTTGGAAGATCGCAATCGGCCTCTCAAAATAATCTAGGCTATCATCAGTCTCAATATCCTCCAATGGCACCACTGCCGTCTCATGTCATACAAAAATCTCTTTCCAGATACACCTAACCCATACATAAACTCTCTATCCCACCACAGGACAGATTCCCCCGCCGTTGCAGTTCCAGTCCTAACTCTTCAGAACCTGAGACTATAGTAGTTTGACTTGTGACATCCCCAATTTCACGGCCAGAAAAGACCGGTTTAATTTATGCTTTTAAAATAATTTCAGAGTAATCATTTGATTAAAAGTGTTGCGGAATTTGTTCCCAGAAAAACATGATAAATATGTTATCAAATCATTTCCGAAGAAATGTATTTTATTCACTTAAACCATTGGGATGTCATTGTCAATACAAAAACATAAGCATAAACAAAACTTACATTCATTTACACTAGTGATCTACTTCTCTTTTAATCTCTCAGTGTAAAGCAACTTCGTATCGATACCTGTGATATAATTAAACTGAGTGGGTCAGGCTTGGGAGCCTGGTGAGCATATAGGGTTTTCAACCCACAATAAATAATAAACTTATTAAGTTCTCAATCAACAATAAATTTATTAATTCCATGAACCAAAATAACCCTAATTACCCATTCCCATTATCCTCACTTTACGTCCCTAAAACAACTATCATAAGGGACCTAGCCTAAGGATTATCACTAGGGGCGACAACATTGCTTTGGGAGTTCCTCAACAAGTTATGTCAAATAAAACAAACATCGGGGTAACAACATTGCTTTCCCTCAGCAAGTTATGTCAAACAAGACATCCTAACATAAAACAACCAACAAGGTGACAACATTGCTTTCCTTCAGCAATTTATGTCAAATAGGCACGAAGTCACATCGTCGCCATGTGCTAGTCCATAGCTCTTATTCATCGACGGTATTTCCCACGGGAGTTTCCCCCCCCCCCCCCCCCCCGAATACATGTCAATAGCTCTAAGACAAGATACCACTCTTACGATATCTTCTGATAAGTATCATTCACTATCATAAGCTTTTCATTTCCTCCATCTACTCAATTCTCTACGAGTCTTCACCATAACGTTTTGTACACCCAAGCAGACGATCGGTGTACCAGTCGAGAATTTAAGATAGGAAAGCTTTATCTACGATAAACGTATAAATCTCCTTATCACTTCGAAACGTTTACATGTTAGTTCTAATCTCGTAATCATACGCTTAGAATCCTACACACATAAGGTTTCCAGATCCGGTCGGAAACAGACCATAGATCCGAACAATTAATAGCATATAAGGCATCCTTATAGCTATAACATAAAATATTTAGCACATAAAGCATTTTAGGCATCTTTCGTAAAATAAACTAGTGCTCGTGTCAATTTAGGTGTACTAACTAAAATATAATAGACACACTCAACTCACAATCATCGCTTAGCATTCTAAGTTTAAGTCTAGAAATCCTACAATTTCTTAGTTCGCTTAAACTAATGCTCTGATACCAACTGTGACATCCCCAATTTCACGGCCGGAAAAGACCGGTTTAATTTATGCTTTTAAAATAATTTCAGAGTAATCATTTGATTAAAAGTGTTGCGGAATTTGTTCCCAGAAAAACATGATAAATATGTTATCAAATCACTTCCGAAGAAATGTATTTTATTCACTTAAACCATTGGGATGTCATTGTCAATACAAAAACATAAGCATAAACAAAACTTACATTCATTTACACTAGTGATCTACTTCTCTTTAATCTCTCAGTGTAAAGCAACTTCGTATCGATACATGTGATACAATTAAACTGAGTGGGTCAGGCTTGGGAGCCTGGTGAGCATATAGGGTTTTCAACCCACAATAAATAATAAACTTATTAAGTTCTCAATCAACAATAAATTTATTAATTCCATGAACCAAAATAACCCTAATTACCCATTCCCATTATCCTCACTTTACGTCCCTAAAACAACTATCATAAGGGACCTAGCCTAAGGATTATCACTAGGGGCGACAACATTGCTTTGGGAGTTCCTCAACAAGTTATGTCAAATAAAACAAACATCGGGGTAACAACATTGCTTTCCCTCAGCAAGTTATGTCAAACAAGACATCCTAACATAAAACAACCAACAAGGTGACAACATTGCTTTCCTTCAGCAATTTATGTCAAATAGGCACGAAGTCACATCGTCGCCATGTGCTAGTCCATAGCACTTATTCATCGACGGTATTTCCCACAGTAGTTCCCCCCCCCCCCCCCCCCCCCGCAATACATGTCAATGGGTTTTCCATATACTAAGTCCATAGCTCTTATTTATCGACGGTATTTCCCACGGGAGTTCCCCCCCGCAATACATGTCAATGGGTTTTCCATACAGCTGATGAACATACTTAAGGGGTTTCCCCAGCCTTACATGCCCTAAAGGCACTCATGAGGGGAATAGAGTACATCGAATGAACACTTAAGTCCATTAACACCTACATGTTACGAGCCTGCTAATGTTCCACAGACCGTCAAAACAGTCCATGGTTGTCATCCATACTCTGCTGAATGACGGAGGTTTTAGAGTACATCGAATGAACACTCAAGTCCATTAACACCTACAGGTTGCGAGCCTGCTAGTGTTCCGCAGACCGTCTAGAAGAGTCCATGGTTGTCATCCCTACTCTGCTGAATGACGGGGGTCAACGTTGGGTAAGGGCTTTTCTCATATTGCACCACTCACGCCAACATTTGGGTAAAAGCTTTTCCCATATTTCACCACTCACTTTCAACTCATGATCTATATCACTGATCATCTCATCTATCCAACTCACTTTTCATCACACACCCACTATTTAACTCATGATCTATATCACTAACTCATGAAGCTCGTCCGATCACTTCATAAAAGAACAAAGACTCCAAAGCTCTTCCAAATAAAAGTATAGGGAAAATACTGATAAAGTACTTCCGTACGCTCCCGTACCCCGACACGTAATAGTGTCGAAAGGAAGAACTAATGGATGAACGCATAGTTCAAAAATACCTAATGAACATATAGTTCAAACATACGTATCGATTACATGTCTACTAACGTTCCACTGGGCTATCTAAAATAGTCTGTGGCCGTTGTCTATACTCTGCTAGATGACTAGATCATCTTAAACATCGATACCTCTCATCACTTTTATTTCATCACACATCATCTAATTAATCTGCCCATGTTTTACCTAACATATTTGTAGATAAATATATATATATATATATACATATATATATATATATATATATATATATATATATATATATATATATATATATATATATATATATATATACAGTTTAAAACTTGTATAAAACATCAATTCAACAGTCACCTCAAATAAACAATTAATATATTTACACATAGCACACATTTTAAGGTAAATACTTCATATCTATGTGTAAGGTGAAAGTGACTATACACTCACCTGATTTAATGAAAATCAGGCAGCAATTCGTTTCCTAAAACGATCGTTTCTAATAAAACCGGGAGTTTTATTGAGAAACCGGGCTCTGCGAGGGTTGGGCTTCGAAACCGAAAAGATAAATTTTCCGGGCCTTCGGGCACTCCGGGACGTGTTCCGGGCGTTGGAAATGATCTCGGGGCATCGGGGGAAGTGAAAATGGCTAAAATATTGAAAAATGGGTGAAAAATGAAAATTTTGGAATTTCCCCCGGAAGATCTCGCATGACTTCTATTTATAGGGGTCAGCTTGCGAGGGTTCGGCCGAGAAGGAGGAGTCAGCAAAGGCAGGTGGCATCCGCGGAGCGAGGCCAGGTGGCGGGTGCGAGCTTCGGACACGCGAAGGGCACGCGACGCCTTCGGATTGGGCCAGCGAAGCTCGGATGATGAGTTAGAAGCGAGGCGTGTCGGAAGATCATTGGACCGCACCCTCGGTCAAATCAGCAAGCGACACGCGTGTTGCGCACGGGCTATGCATGCGAGGATCACGTGGCCAACACCATTCCTTGCGAATTTTCTCGAAAATTGTGCCCATTGTTGTAAAATCCATAACTTTCTCATACGGGCTCCGTTTTTTACGTTCTTTATATGCACGCGTAGGTAAAAATACGCTCTACAACTTTAGTTTAGACTTCGTTGGCTATTTTTGACTTTAATTTTTAAATTATTATTTTTAACAGACCGGGACAGGAAATCCGTTAAAAATTCATAACTTCTTCATCTGACGTCCGTTTTTGTCAGACTTTTTACCGTTGTGCTATAAATGACGAGACCTTCGATTCTCGTTTAGGTCGTGTCGGCTAAAAATCTCTCGATCTAAAATTCGAGTTTTTAGCTGTCTACTGCTAAGCTGAAACTTCGAAAAATCATAACTTCCTCATACGAAGTCAGATTTGGGTGTTCTTTTTATACCTACTCTCGGTTTAATGAACACTACGAGTTTCGTTTAGATCACTAAGGCTAAAAAGTAGTTTATCAAAAACTCACTTTTTACGACATTCGGCACCGTGCCGGTTTATCGTGAAACTTCGACAGGTCATAACTTCTTCGTTATAACTTGGATTTCGGTATTCTTTATATATCTGTAATCCTTGTCACGCTCACTACAAGTTTCTTAATAGATATTGGCTTTATTTAATATTTAATTTTGACGCTCATTTTTATTCTTAATTAATTAAACTCTAATAATTAAGCATAAAACACATAATTCACATAATATTCACATAATTCCTTTTCATTTCTTTTAAATGAGTTACAAAGGTTAACCTAGACCATTATGTCAATATTAATGCCTAGCCTAGAAACACGGGCGTTACAACTCTCTCCCCCTTAGAATGATTCCGTCCCCGGAATCACACATCAGCAAACAAATACGGGTAGCGACTCCTCATGTCACTCTCCGTTTCCCAGGTGAGATTGGGCCCATTCGTATGTTTCCAACGCACAAGCACTAAATCGACCATTTTTATATCACAACTTCCTAGTCTTACGGTCAACGATTGCCTCAGGTTCTTTAATCAACCTCTTGTTTTCATCCAACCTTAATTTAGAAATGGGAATTATGTCGGGCACATCTCCCGTAAATTTTCTTAAATAACACACACGAAAGGTGTTATGAATACCCTCTAGTTCTTCCGGTAATTCTAGCTTGTAAGCTTGATTCCCGATTCTCAGAAGAACTTTAAACGGTCCAATAAACCTTGGACTCAACTTTCCCCTTCTACCAAATCTTATAAGTCCCTTTCACGGCGAGACTTTAAGTAAAACCGAATCTCCAACTTCAAATGATATCGGTTGTCTTTTCTTGTTAGCATATCTCTTTTGAGCAGCTAACCTCCTTTCCCTAATCACTTTCAACTTTTCAGCAGTCTGATGGACTATTTCAAGTCCCATAAACTGCTTTTCCCCAGCTTCCAGCCAACATGATGGCATTTGACACTTTTCTACATACAAATCATGATAAGGTGCCATCTTGATGCTTGAGTGGAAACTATTACTATAGGAAAATTCTACTAGAGGTAAGTGTTTACCCCAGTTACCTTGGAATTCCAGGGTACATGCTCTCAGCATATCCTCCAATGTTTGAATTGTTCGTTCGCTCTTACCATCGGTTTGTGGATGGTAAGCTGTATTCAAACACAACTTGGTACCTAATTCCGCTTATAGACTCCTCCAAAACCTTGAGGTAAAACGGTTGTCACGATTGGAACAATCGTTAACGAAACACCGTGAAGCCTTACAATTTCCTTCACGTAAGAATTCGCAAGTTTATCCATAGACCATTTCTCGTTGGCTGCTATGAAATGCGTACTCTTAGTGAAGCGATCAACGACAACCCAAATCATGTCGTGACCATTCCTTGTTCTGGGCAGTTTAGTCACAAAATCCATGTGATATCTTCCTATTTACCCATGGGTACAGGCAAAGGTTCTAAACTCCCATACGGTTTCTGATGTTGTGCCTTAACCCTAGCACATGTTACACACTCGGCCACATACTTTAGCAACATCGAGCTTCATCGTCGGCTACCAGTAATAGGGTTTTAGATCCCTATATATTTTCGTACTGCCGGGATGAATCGAGTACATGGTCTTGTGAGCTTCTTCCACCAGAAGACCTCTTACTCCTCCCATCCCAGGTACCCAAATCCTACCTTTGAATACCTTCAGTCTTTGACCGTTTGTATCAAACACCAACGTTTTATCCCGAACGTTCCTCCTTTCGGTCATTTTTCTCTAAAGCTTCCTCCTAAGCTTTCTTTTATACTTCCCATTTGTAGAAACAACTTCAATTCTCAACGCTCTTGGCCTCTTCCTTTCAAGATTCACCTTCCGACTGAGAGCATTAGCAACAATACTTGCTTTACCAGGGTGGTAAAGTATCTCACAGTCGTAGTCCTTCAGTAACTGTAGCCAGCGCCGTTGCCTCAATGCATACGCTATCACTTCATCCCTTTGGGTCAGAATATAACCTAACCCAACTTCTTTAACAACGAACGCGATACTTCTATTGATCGCTTTTATCAGCCTTTACTTCAATTCGGCTTAAGTCAACTGCTACATAGAACTTGGTTCTCTGAACCACATAACAAACTCATCGTAGTCGGACTCAATTTGATATGACCACTAGGGTCGGAATAACAATCATCTTCTTAGTCATTACCGAAACGATGGTAACGACAGACTAGAATAAGACGGAATCAATTACGAGTTCCTTAGTAACCTTGTGACTTTCCCTGATCCAAGTGTGAGTCCTGTGCTTCCAGTAGTATAGATCTCTACTACTATTCACACCTACTCATACTCGTCCCAAGTACTGTCTCGCAGTCCTCAAGTCCTTAAATCACAAAACAATTTAACACATACGAATGTGTCCAATTAATCATAAATTTTTCCTAGACTCTACTAGGACTTCTTTCATGCGTATCTTCAGTCATCAATTCTACTTCAACTTGGTTGGTGATGGAAATTCCAAATGATGGGACAACTTTAGGAATTACACCAATCGTTCCATCATCCTGCCAATCGAAGGTGTACTTCAGACGTACCATACTCCTCTAAACGTTTCATTATTTTATCAAACATATTCTAAGACAAGATACCACTCTTACGATATCTTCTGATAGGTATCATTCACTATCATAAGCTTTTCATTTCCTCCATCTACTCAATTGTCTACGAGTCTTCACCATAACGTTTTGTACACCCAAGCAGACGATCGGTGTACCAGTCGAGAATTTAAGATAGGAAAGCTTTATCTACGATAAACGTATAAATCTCCTTATCACTTCGAAACGTTTACATGTTAGTTCTAATCTCGTAATCATACGCTTAGAATCCTACACACATAAGGTTTCCAGATCCGGTCGGAAACAGACCATAGATCCGAACAATTAATAGCATATAAGGCATCCTTATAGCTATAACATAAAATATTTAGCACATAAAGCATTTTAGGCATCTTTCGTAAAATAAACTAGTGCTCGTGTCAATTTAGGTGTAATAACTAAAATATAATAGACACACTCAACTCACAATCATCGCTTAGCATTCTAAGTTTAAGTCTAGAAATCCTACAATTTCTTAGTTCGCTTAAACTAATGCTCTGATACCAACTGTGACATCCCCAATTTCACGGCCGGAAAAGACCGGTTTAACTTATGCTTTTAAAATAATTTCAGAGTAATCATTTGATTAAAAGTGTTGCGGAATTTGTTCCCAGAAAAACATGATAAATATGTTATCAAATCACTTCCGAAGAAATGTATTTTATTCACTTAAACCATTGGGATGTCATTGTCAATACAAAAACATAAGCATAAACAAAACTTACATTCATTTACACTAGTGATCTACTTCTCTTTAATCTCTCAGTGTAAAGCAACTTCGTATCGATACCTGTGATACAATTAAACTGAGTGGGTCAGGCTTGGGAGCGTGGTGAGCATATAGGGTTTTCAACCCACAATAAATAATAAACTTATTAAGTTCTCAATCAACAATAAATTTATTAATTCCATCAACCAAAATAACCCTAATTACCCATTCCCATTATCCTCACTTTACGTCCCTAAAACAACTATCATAAGGGACCTAGCCTAAGGATTATCACTAGGGGCGACAACATTGCTTTGGGAGTTCCTCAACAAGTTATGTCAAATAAAACAAACATCGGGGTAACAACATTGCTTTCCCTCAGCAAGTTATGTCAAACAAGACATCCTAACATAAAACAACCAACAAGGTGACAACATTGCTTTCCTTCAGCAATTTATGTCAAATAGGCACGAAGTCACATCGTCGCCATGTGCTAGTCCATAGCTCTTATTCATCGACGGTATTTCCCACAGTAGTTCCCCCCCCCCCCCCCGCAATACATGTCAATGGGTTTTCCATATACTAAGTCCATAGCTCTTATTTATCGACGGTATTTCCCACGGGAGTTCCCCCCCGCAATACATGTCAATGGGTTTTCCATACAGCTGATGAACATACTTAAGGGGTTTCCCCAGCCTTACATGCCCTAAAGGCACTCATGAGGGGAATAGAGTACATCGAATGAACACTTAAGTCCATTAACACCTACATGTTACGAGCCTGCTAATGTTCCACAGACCGTCAAAACAGTCCATGGTTGTCATCCATACTCTACTGAATGACGGAGGTTTTAGAGTACATCGAATGAACACTCAAGTCCATTAACACCTACAGGTTGCGAGCCTGCTAGTGTTCCGCAGACCGTCTAGAAGAGTCCATGGTTGTCATCCCTACTCTGCTGAATGACGGGGGTCAACGTTGGGTAAGGGCTTTTCTCATATTGCACCACTCACGCCAACATTTGGGTAAAAGCTTTTCCCATATTTCACCACTCACTTTCAACTCATGATCTATATCACTGATCATCTCATCTATCCAACTCACTTTTCATCACACACCCACTATTTAACTCATGATCTATATCACTAACTCATGAAGCTCGTCCGATCACTTCATAAAAGAACAAAGACTCCAAAGCTCTTCCAAATAAAAGTATAGGGAAAATACTGATAAAGTACTTCCGTACGCTCCCGTACCCCGACACGTAATAGTGTCGAAAGGAAGAACTAATGGATGAACACATAGTTCAAAAATACCTAATGAACATATAGTTCAAACATACGTATCGATTACATGTCTACTAACGTTCCACTGGGCTATCTAAAATAGTCTGTGGCCGTTGTCTATACTCTGCTAGATGACTAGATCATCTTAAACATCGATACCTCTCATCACTTTTATTTCATCACACATCATCTAATTAATCTGCCCATGTTTTACCTAACATATTTGTAGATAAATATATATATATATATATATATATATATATATATATATATATATATATATATATATATATATATATATATATACAGTTTAAAACTTGTATAAAACATCAATTCAACAGTCACCTCAAATAAACAATTAATATATTTACACATAGCACACATTTTAAGGTAAATACTTCATATCTATGTGTAAGGTGAAAGTGACTATACACTCACCTGATTTAATGAAAATCAGGCAGCAATTCGTTTCCTAAAACGATCGTTTCTAATAAAATCGGGAGTTTTATTGAGAAACCGGGCTCTGCGAGGGTTGGGCTTCGAAACCGAAAAGATAAATTTTCCGGGCCTTCGGGCACTCCGGGACGTGTTCCGGGCGTTGGAAATGATCTCGGGGCATCGGGGGAAGTGAAAATGGCTAAAATATTGAAAAATGGGTGAAAAATGAAAATTTTGGAATTTCCCCCGGAAGATCTCGCATGACTTCTATTTATAGGGGTCAGCTTGCGAGGGTTCGGCCGAGAAGGAGGAGTCAGCAAAGGCAGGTGGCATCCGCGGAGCGAGGCCAGGTGGCGGGTGCGAGCTTCGGACACGCGAAGGGCACGCGGCGCCTTCGGATTGGGCCAGCGAAACTCGGATGATGAGTCAGAAGCGAGGCGTGTCGGAAGATCATTGGACCGAACCCTCGGTCAAATCAGCAAGCGACACGCGTGTTGCGCACGGGCTATGCATGCGAGGATCACGTGGCCAACACCATTCCTTGCGAATTTTCTCGAAAATTGTGCCTATTGTTGTAAAATCCATAACTTTCTCATACGGGCTCCGTTTTTGACGTTCTTTATATGCACGCGTAGGTAAAATTACGCTCTACAACTTTAGTTTAGACTTCGTTGGCTATTTTTGACTTTAATTTTTAAATTATTATTTTTAACAGACCGGGACAGGAAATCCGTTAAAAATTCATAACTTCTTCATCCGACGTCCGTTTTTGTCAGACTTTTTACCGTTGTGCTATAAATGACGAGACCTTCGATTCTCGTTTAGGTCGTGTCGGCTAAAAATCTCTCGATCTAAAATTCGAGTTTTTAGCTGTCTACTGCTAAGCTGAAACTTCGAAAAATCATAACTTCCTCATACGAAGTCAGATTTGGGTGTTCTTTTTATACCTACTCTCGGTTTAATGAACACTACGAGTTTCGTTTAGATCACTAAGGCTAAAAAGTTGTTTATCAAAAACTCACTTTTTACGACATTCGGCACCGTGCCGGTTTATCGTGAAACTTCGACAGGTCATAACTTTTTCGTTATAACTTGGATTTCGGTATTCTTTATATATCTGTAATCCTTGTCACGCTCACTACAAGTTTCTTAATAGATATTGGCTTTATTTAATATTTAATTTTGACGCTCATTTTTATTTTTAATTAATTAAACTCTAATAATTAAGCATAAAACACATAATTCACATAATATTCACATAATTCCTTTTCATTTCTTTTAAATGAGTTACAAAGGTTAACCTAGACCATTATGTCAATATTAATGCCTAGCCTAGAAACACGGGCGTTACAACTCTCTCCCCCTTAGAATGATTCCGTCCCCGGAATCACATATCAGCAAACAAATACGGGTAGCGACTCCTCATGTCACTCTCCGTTTCCCAGGTGAGATTGGGCCCATTCGTATGTTTCCAACGCACAAGCACTAAATCGACCATTTTTATATCACAACTTCCTAGTCTTACGGTCAACGATTGCCTCAGGTTCTTTAATCAACCTCTTGTTTTCATCCAACCTTAATTTAGAAATGGGAATTATGTCGGGCACATCTCCCGTAAATTTTCTTAAATAACACACACGAAAGGTGTTATGAATACCCTCTAGTTCTTCCGGTAATTCTAGCTTGTAAGCTTGATTCCCGATTCTCAGAAGAACTTTAAACGGTCCAATAAACCTTGGACTCAACTTTCCCCTTCTACCAAATCTTATAAGTCCCTTTCACGGCGAGACTTTAAGTAAAACCGAATCTCCAACTTCAAATGATATCGGTTGTCTTTTCTTGTTAGCATATCTCTTTTGAGCAGCTAACCTCCTTTCCCTAATCACTTTCAACTTTTCAGCAGTCTGATGGACTATTTCAAGTCCCATAAACTGCTTTTCCCCAGCTTCCAGCCAACATGATGGCATTTGACACTTTTCTACATACAAAGCATGATAAGGTGCCATCTTGATGCTTGAGTGGAAACTATTACTATAGGAAAATTCTACTAGAGGTAAGTGTTTACCCCAGTTACCTTGGAATTCCAGGGTACATGCTCTCAGCATATCCTCCAATGTTTGAATTGTTCGTTCGCTCTTACCATCGGTTTGTGGATGGTAAGCTGTATTCAAACACAACTTGGTACCTAATTCCGCTTATAGACTCCTCCAAAACCTTGAGGTAAAACGGTTGTCACGATTGGAACAATCGTTAACGAAACACCGTGAAGCCTTACAATTTCCTTCACGTAAGAATTCACAAGTTTATCCATAGACCATTTCTCGTTGGCTGCTATGAAATGCATACTCTTAGTGAAGCGATCAACGACCACCCAAATCATGTCGTGACCATTCCTTGTTCTGGGCAGTTTAGTCACAAAATCCATGTGATATCTTCCTATTTACCCATGGGTACAGGCAAAGGTTCTAAACTCCCATACGGTTTCTGATGTTGTGCCTTAACCCTAGCACATGTTACACACTCGGCCACATACTTTAGCAACATCGAGCTTCATCGTCGGCTACCAGTAATAGGGTTTTAGATCCCTATACATTTTCGTACTGCCGGAATGAATCGAGTACATGGTCTTGTGAGCTTCTTCCACCAGAAGACCTCTTACTCCTCCCATCCCAGGTACCCAAATCCTACCTTTGAATACCTTCAGTCTTTGACCGTTTGTATCAAACACCAACGTTTTATCCCGAACGTTCCTCCTTTCGGTCATTTTTCTCTAAAGCTTCCTCCTAAGCTTTCTTTTATACTTCCCATTTGTAGAGACAACTTCAATTCTCAACGCTCTTGGCCTCTTCCTTTCAAGATTCACCTTCCGACTGAGAGCATTAGCAACAATACTTGCTTTACCAGGGTGGTAAAGTATCTCACAGTCGTAGTCCTTCAGTAACTGTAGCCAGCGCCGTTGCCTCAATGCATACGCTATCACTTCATCCCTTTGGGTCAGAATATAACCTAACCCAACTTCTTTAACAACGAACGCGATACTTCTATTGATCGCTTTTATCAGCCTTTACTTCAATTCGGCTTAAGTCAACTGCTACATAGAACTTGGTTCTCTGAACCACATAACAAACTCATCGTAGTCGGACTCAATTTGATATGACCACTAGGGTCGGAATAACAATCATCTTCTTAGTCATTACCGAAACGATGGTAACGACAGACTAGAATAAGACGGAATCAATTACGAGTTCCTTGGTAACCTTGTGACTTTCCCTGATCCAAGTGTGAGTCCTGTGCTTCCAGTAGTATAGATCTCTACTACTATTCACACCTACTCATACTCGTCCCAAGTACTGTCTCGCAGTCCTCAAGTCCTTAAATTACAAAACAATTTAACACATACGAATGTGTCCAATTAATCATAAATTTTTCCTAGACTCTACTAGGACTTCTTTCATGCGTATCTTCAGTCATCAATTCTACTTCAACTTGGTTGGTGATGGAAATTCCAAATGATGGGACAACTTTAGGAATTACACCAATCGTTCCATCATCCTGCCAATCGAAGGTGTACTTCAGACGTACCATACTCCTCTAAACGTTTCATTATTTTATCAAACATATTCTAAGACAAGATACCACTCTTACGATATCTTCTGATAGGTATCATTCACTATCATAAGCTTTTCATTTCCTCCATCTACTCAATTGTCTACGAGTCTTCACCATAACGTTTTGTACACCCAAGCAGACGATCGGTGTACCAGTCGAGAATTTAAGATAGGAAAGCTTTATCTACGATAAACGTATAAATCTCCTTATCACTTCGAAACGTTTACATGTTAGTTCTAATCTCGTAATCATACGCTTAGAATCCTACACACATAAGGTTTCCAGATCCGGTCGGAAACAGACCATAGATCCGAACAATTAATAGCATATAAGGCATCCTTATAGCTATAACATAAAATATTTAGCACATAAAGCATTTTAGGCATCTTTCGTAAAATAAACTAGTGCTCGTGTCAATTTAGGTGTACTAACTAAAATATAATAGACACACTCAACTCACAATCATCGCTTAGCATTCTAAGTTTAAGTCTAGAAATCCTACAATTTCTTAGTTCGCTTAAACTAATGCTCTGATACCAACTGTGACATCCCCAATTTCACGGCCGGAAAAGACCGGTTTAATTTATGCTTTTAAAATAATTTCAGAGTAATCATTTGATTAAAAGTGTTGCGGAATTTGTTCCCAGAAAAACATGATAAATTGGTTATCAAATCACTTCCGAAGAAATGTATTTTATTCACTTAAACCATTGGGATGTCATTGTCAATACAAAAACATAAGCATAAACAAAACTTACATTCATTTACACTAGTGATCTACTTCTCTTTAATCTCTCAGTGTAAAGCAACTTCGTATCGATACCTGTGATACAATTAAACTGAGTGGGTCAGGCTTGGGAGCCTGGTGAGCATATAGGGTTTTCAACCAACAATAAATAATAAACTTATTAAGTTCTCAATCAACAATAAATTTATTAATTCCATCAACCAAAATAACCCTAATTACCCATTCCCATTATCCTCACTTTACGTCCCTAAAACAACTATCATAAGGGACCTAGCCTAAGGATTATCACTAGGGGCGACAACATTGCTTTGGGAGTTCCTCAACAAGTTATGTCAAATAAAACAAACATCGGGGTAACAACATTGCTTTCCCTCAGCAAGTTATGTCAAACAAGACATCCTAACATAAAACAACCAACAAGGTGACAACATTGCTTTCCTTCAGCAATTTATGTCAAATAGGCACGAAGTCACATCGTCGCCATGTGCTAGTCCATAGCTCTTATTCATCGACGGTATTTCCCACGGGAGTTTCCCCCCGAATACATGTCAATGGGTTTTCCATATACTAAGTCCATAGCTCTTATTTATCGACGATATTTCCCACGGGAGTTCCCCCCCCCCCCCCCCCCCCCCCCGCAATACATGTCAATGGGTTTTCCATACAGCTGATGAACATACTTAAGGGGTTTCCCCAGCCTTACATGCCCTAAAGGCACTCATGAGGGGAATAGAGTACAGTGAATGAACACTTAAGTCAATTAACACCTACAGCTTACGAGCCTGCTTGTGTTCCACAGACCGTCAAAACAGTCCATGGTTGTCATCCATAATTTGCTGAATGATGGGGGTCTTAGAGTACAGCGAATGAACACTCAAGTCCATTAACACCTACAGGTTGCGAGCCTGCTAGTGTTCCACAGACCGTCTAGAACAGTCCATGGTTATCATCCCTACTCTGCTGAATGACGGGGGTCAACGTTGGGTAAGGGCTTTTCTCATATTGCACCACTCACGCCAACATTTGGGTAAAAGCTTTTCCCATATTTCACCACTCACTTTCAACTCATGATCTATATCACTGATCATCTCATCTATCCAACTCACTTTTCATCACACACCCACTATTTAACTCATGATCTATATCACTAACTCATGAAGCTCGTCCGATCACTTCATAAAAGAACAAAGACTCCAAAGCTCTTCCAAATAAAAGTATAGGGAAAATACTGATAAAGTACTCCCGTACGCTCCCGTACCCCGACACGTAATAGTGTCGAAAGGAAGAACTAATGGATGAACACATAGTTCAAAAATACCTAATGAACATACAGTTCAAACATACGTACCGATTACATGTCTACTAACGTTCCACTGGGCTATCTAAAATAGTCTGTGGCCGTTGTCTATACTCTGCTAGATGACTAGATCATCTTAAACATCGATACCTCTCATCACTTTTATTTCATCACACATCATCTAATTAATCTATCCATGTTTTACCCAACATATTTGTAGATAAATATATATATATATATATATATATATATATATATATATATATATATATATATATATATATATATATATATATATATATACAGTTTAAAACTTGTATAAAACATCAATTCAACAGTCACCTCAAATAAACAATTAATATATTTACACATAGCACGCATTTTAAGGTAAATACTTCATATCTATGTGTAAGGTGAAAGTGACTATACACTCACCTGATTTAATGAAAATCGGGCAGCAATTCGTTTCCTAAAACGATCGTTTCTAATAAAACCGGGAGTTTTATTGAGAAACCGGGCTCTGCGAGGGTCGGGCTTCGAAACCGAAAAGATAAATTTTCCAGGCCTTCAGGCACTCCGGGACGTGTTCCGGGCGTTGGAAATGATCTCGGGGCATCGGGGGAAGTGAAAATGGCTAAAATATTGAAAAATGGGTGAAAAATGACAAATTTGGAATTTCCCCCGGAAGATCTCGCATGGCTTCTATTTATAGGGGTCAGCTTGCGAGGGTTCGGCCGAGAAGGAGGAGTCAGCGAAGGCAGGTGGCATCCGCGGAGCGAGGCCAGGTGGCGGGTGCGAGCTTCGGACACGCGGCGCCTTCGGATTGGGCCAGCGAAGCTCGGATGATGAGTCAGAAGCGAGGCGCGTCGGAAGATCATTGGACCGCACCCTCGGTCAAATCAGCAAGCGACACGCGTGTTGCGCACGGGCTATGCATGCGAGGATCACGTGGCCAACACCATTCCTTGCGAATTTTCTCGAAAATTGTGCCCATTCTTGTAAAATCCATAACTTTCTCATACGGGCTCCGTTTTTTACGTTCTTTATATGCACGCATAGGTAAAATTACGCTCTACAACTTTAGTTTAGACTTCGTTGGCTATTTTTGACTTTAATTTTTAAATTATTATTTTTAACAGACCGGGACAGGAAATCCGTTAAAAATTCATAACTTCTTCATCCGACGTCCGTTTTTGTCAGACTTTTTACCGTTGTGCTATAAATGATGAGACCTTCGATTCTCGTTTAGGTCGTGTCGGCTAAAAATCTCTCGATCTAAAATTCGAGTTTTTAGCTGTCTACTGCTAAGCTGAAACTTCGAAAAATCATAACTTCCTCATACGAAGTCAGATTTGGGTGTTCTTTTTATACCTACTCTCGGTTTAACGAACACTACGAGTTTCGTTTAGATCACTAAGGCTAAAAAGTAGTTTATCAAAAACTCACTTTTTACGACATTCGGCACGGTGCCGGTTTATCGTGAAACTTCGACAGGTCATAACTTCTTCGTTATAACTTGGATTTCGGTATTCTTTATATATCCGTAATCCTTGTCACACTCACTACAAGTTTCTTAATAGATATTGGCTTTATCTAATATTTAATTTTGACGCTCATTTTTATTCTTAATTAATTAAACTCTAATAATTAAGCATAAAACACATAATTCACATAATATTCACATAATTCCTTTTCATTTCTTTTAAATGAGTTACAAAGGTTAACCTAGACCATTATGTCAATATTAATGCCTAGCCTAGAAACACGGGCGTTACATGACTCCCTGCACGACCGCACATGAACGTTATCATCATGTCATTTGCTCATCGAATGACCGATCTCAAAATCATACCCCCAGCTCTAATCATCTTGACACACATGATGAAATCAGATCATTGACCATAACAACTGCCGAACACTCATACCTGACATATCAGTCGATCCAGATCGTACTCCAAAGGAACGAAAAGGGGCACATGTCACTAGAGATCCATCAACTGCACTACTATAAGAACCCATTTGAACAAAACGAACCCCAATACACTGTTCTTAATACAAGAAAATGATCGTGCCCGCTCCGAGGTATCCTCATACCACTATGAGCATAAGCCCCAGCTCCCTCTCACATATCCCTTTTAACACTGAGCACTAGGTTAACTCTCGACCCAATGGTTGGACCTCCAAAGGTTTCCCACCGCACACCCAATAAAACGACTTACCGACTTCCTTCTCACAATGACTATCTCGGCCCGTCATGACACACAAGTCACGAAGTTCGCTTTACCCCAAGTGAATACTACAACCACATCTGAGGTCGTCTCACTCCCGACCTCTGTCGTCTACCACTCACTAGCTCCTGGCATCTCGCAGTCCTTCCTAAATCAATGAACTAGACTACTAAAATCTAAAACATCAGACGGAAACACATCCCTCTCAGAATAAGATCCACCCGATATCCCAACCTGCTCGTCCTCTACACAGATAGATACAAACTCACCCACCAGAGTCTGATCCTACACAGAATTGGAACCACTCGTCCCAAATATAGCACTCAACTCATGACCCATGTTCCACGATTACATGTGTGTATTACACCTCGATCCGTCCAATTTGTGACACCCCTCTCTAACTCAAACACAACGGCTTTCTACCACTACCGAGACCCCAGTCTCGTCCTTCGTTCGGCCATCGGTTTCTCACAGACTACTTTGGTAAGGCTACCCAAGCCTACGAGCCGCTCTGCGTCACACCCTGACTAGTAAGGCTGCGGCTTCCCACAGTTATACAACACACTCTCTCTCTCTCACTGACTAACAAGTGCTACGGCTCCTCGCAGTCTTACGATACATTCTCTGACTCACGTATGCTACGGCTTCCCGCAGTCTTATGATACCTTCTCTTTCTGACTCATGTATTCTACGGCTCTTCACAGTTACACGATACCCTTTCTCTGACTCATGTATGCTACGGCTCTCCGCAGTCACATGATACCCCTTCTCTGACTCACGTATGCTACGGCTCTCCGCAGTCACATGATACCCTTTCTCTGACTCACGTATGCTACGGCTCTCCGCAGTCACACGATACCCTTTCTCTGACTCACGTATCCTACTTCTCTCCGTAGTCTTACAACACTCTCTCACTCACTGACTCACCATGGGATCACTCCATGGTTTTCCCCTGATAATCCCAAGTGATTTCTCCTACTCGGATCCACTCGCTCTCTTATTACCCTATAATCTCATCACCAAGTCATCACTACACTGAGTCACTAACTCATGCTCCTAGCCCAACATAGATAGGTTCACACACCTACCCAGCTTATGCACCACCATTCTTGATATAAATTCTCGTAGGCAAGGCACTTTTCTCAACACAGGTATATCCTTAGACAGTCCCACTCCGGCGACAATTAACTGATGGGTTCCCACTGGAACGATAGTCACTTGGTACTCCACTTGCCATCTCACAACTCGAGTCTCAACATGACCCAAAAATTAGGACATCATACTCGGGTACCTCGGTACACCATCACAACATCTCATGCTGTCTTGCCTCAACCACTGATCTTCCACTCACGCAACTCGTAACCTCGAAATTCTCTAATCTCACAAATTGAAACACGGAGGAATCGTCAATGACTGAAAAACGCGTTGACGAAAATCCGAAGCTCCATCCCCTACAGACCATAACTCATATGAAACTACTCATACCGACACTGAAATTGGTTGCCAAATCATCTGCTGCCCCTCCTGGAGTATAGATCACAATCTATACTTAAACACGCAAATCTCAGCTATTGCACCATGACCTCAGCGACCCAACTGCCTCGAACTCAAAATTTGCAAGCCCGAAAATCCCTGGCCACAGCAAATTCTCCGACCAACGGCCACCTGCCGTGATTCACTCATCCTCTCTCAGGCACACACACATTCATCATCTTGCTTTTAGATCTAACCTTGTCCACCCATAACCCAAGTCTTCGTGTGTCCACACCGCAGATCTCCATAACCAGTGCTCAAACCACCCTTGAACAGATCGCTGATTCTCTCAATGGAATACCCAACTCTCCCCCACTCAGGGTTCGAACGTATCACCAATTGGCATACCAACAGTCTACTCCATAGGCTGTTTCACCAGATACATCACTCTTGACTCTTGTAATTTTACAACGTAACACTCGATGATCTTTCCGATAGAGACCAAGCAACTCCAAATATCCGAATCTCAGATGAAATCCTCCCCACGTGACCACCTCTAGTCATCCCGAAATCTCATACCGACACACCGCCGGATATCCCAACTGTTCCGAATTAGCCATGACTCTCAATCTGGAAGTATTAGACTGTCGCACACCGTGTCTCCGGTCCCTCAACGAACATTCCATCGCGTGGATCATCATAGAAGCAAGAGACCTCACTCTCACAGTCGATACACAACGTAGACAATGAGGGTCGCCGTCCCGGTATACTCCTCTTGATTGCCTGAATCTGCTGCTAATAAGTATGCCTCCCTCAATAATGCACCCCCTTGTTCTCTTCCATCTTAGTCCCACTAATGACTCTCTCATGGTATAAGAAATACCTCACAGCAAACATACTGCCCAAATACTCTGGTGAAAAGGTTGCAACCATATGCTACCCCACGGGGTTTACCTCCAAACTCTGAAATTGGAAGCTCGTTATCTTTTTTGCTTCTCCCAGGAAACGGGGACAACGCAACTCTTGTCAAAAAAGGGGATGCCTCATCTATTGGTTGATTGCTCACTCAGACCGTGATCCCCCAATAAGCATCATCTCTATTCATCCCTGAGTCTTGCGACTCCAACTGCCATCTCACCAATAAAATCTCTCGAAAACTAACTCGGTTTCCTTCTCAAGGTAGGCTCCATTGAAACTTGTTCGACATGGACCTCTGGCCCCACACTCTATCATATCTGTTCTCAGTCTAATCAATCACAACGAGATAACTGGTAAACTCTGGAGCACTAACCGCCACGAATCATGGTACTCGAACCATCTTATCACCTCTCATTCTGCCACGAATCATGGTACTCGAACCATGTTATCTCTTCTCAATCTGCTACGAATCATAGTACTCAAACCATGTTATCCCCTTTCAATATGCTATTTAGAACCTCTAGGATTCTCCCTGCTTCGACTATGGGTCCTCTGCTTTCAGTAGTACGGGCGCATACTACCTGCCACATCTACCCGTACTTTCCACATGGATCGTCCCAGATTTCCTAAGTAGATGCTCAACCTTCTCGATCACTAATCTCGTTACACATGGTCGCTCTCCAGCGAATACTCTCCTTTTTTCAGCGTACTCAACTGGCTAAAGTCACTCCCCAGGCTCTTCCTAGGTTCTCACACTTATCTGCCATCAGCTGCTGAAGAGGTCCTTATGATGCGAGCCATCTACCCCCTGAATATAATCATATTCACTCGGTAGCTGACTCCCATCATCAAGAGTTCCACAAAGCACAAAGCAAGTAGCATTCGGGCATCGGATAATCTCCACCAACACGTAAAACCATCTAGGCCACAACTCCACTTGCTCTACTCACACTCAAAAGGTATCACTGAACACAAGCAACCCTACCTCTCGCAGGTATCTCACTACTCTCTCAGTAGATTCCTCTAAAGCACATCTAGGTATCTCTCCTAGATTACTCCACTACTCAAAGCTTTCTCTAAATATTCATTTGACATACTCTTACTCAGCACATACTCAAGGCACATAACATATAGCAACAACTCCTAGGCTAAGGCATCACAAATCAGGAAACTCTAGCCCTAAAATATGAAATACATAGTCTATCCTCTAGCATGCATCACTAATATCTCAATAATAACTCATAACACAATTAAGTAAGGGTATTTTCGGAAATCACCGTTCGGGCTCTGGCTGATTGTACACACTCCTCATTCTTGTTTTTCTCTTAGAAACTCTTGCTTGTTTTAGAAAAATCATTTCTTTTGAAACTTTTTCTCAAATCCTCAGTTTGAGTCCAGACATACCCGAAGGTGCATCCGAATCTCTCAAACCAAGGCTCTGATACCAACTTGTAACACCGTAAATTTTCGACAATTTTTTTTTCATTCTAAAATCACATAATTCTCATAACCCATTTCACAAAAATCCCATTTATTAATTTACAAAACGCAACTCCATAACTGTTTGATTAATAATCCAGGATCCTCAAAACATAACTCTTTCTCTGGTGTGTACAATCAAGTCGGCGCCTTTCCGTGGTCGGGTGAAGAACCTGAAACAGATATCACATAACACGGTAAGCACGAAGCTTAGTGAGTTCCCCAAAATACCACACATATCTCATTAGCCTCTCATGGCTATACTCAGATAAGACCCTATGGTCAATGTGTCTCAGAGGGACCCTCCAGTCCCACAACTCGGGTGGACCCTCCGGTCCTAACTCAGTAAGCTCAGAATAATACACAACATAAATCACAAAGACATAATGCAGGATATCAAATAATCAATATAAGCACATAAGACCCGCTGGTCACACAAAGGTTACCACTATAGGTAAAGTATAGTGCGAAGACCCACCTCGTAAGCAAGTAATAACCTCGTGCACGAATCTCGAACTAGCCTCCGCCTAACACAAAGGATAATTATCTCTAATTAATACTCTATTCACAACTCTAAATAAATCAAGGCTATTCTCTTTCTCTCAAACTCTGGGAATGGGTAAAAGACCATTTTACCCCCTCTATGGCTCTCTTAACCCTGTCTTGACCAAAAACCTAAAGTCAACAGAAGTCAACGCCCAAGTCAACAGTCCATGTTTGACCCGACTCGCCGAGTGCACCTATGTAACTCGCCGAGTCCCCATTGTTCCTCAGAACATCGCGAAAACCCAACTTAACTCGTCGAGTCGTATCGTCGACTTGCCGAGTTACCCATATCCAGACTCATCGGGGAACCCTAGATGACTCGCCGAGTCAGCTCTTTGACTCATCGAGTTCCTTAAGGCAGTTTCTCATTCAGACGTTTTTAAAAGCAGAAAGCAACCCCAAACTCTTGATCTGACCTCCCTAGGCTCGATTATCACGTAAAGCCACACGCTTTACATCCATGCATGACACTTAGGGCTTGAAATGCCAAAAACATAATCCATTAAGGGTTTCTCACTCAAAAGCTCTATTATGGCTGAATAAAGCAGGGACCTTTGGACTCTAAGGACCTCATAAGGTCCAGATCTGAAGTCCAAATCTCTAGATGAACTCAATACACCCAAAGTCCCAATATTAGAAGGAAAAAGCCCTAAACTCCATAAACATGAGATCTAACCAACATAATGAGAAAGGTGTCGACTTTTTACCTTTCACAGAAGCTCTGGACGAAATAGCAACGGATCTAACAGCCCCTTCTCGTTCCTTTCTCGAAATCCTTCCATTCTCTTCAAAAGATGCACCAAAACACTCAAGGATTATCTCACACACTATCTCTTTGATCAAAGGCCGATTAGGGTTTCACACCAGGGAGTTAGGCAGCTGGTGAGGCGAAAATGAGAACATAAGTTCTCTTAAATATGCCCCAACCCAGGAGATTAGGGTTTTCATCTCACAGCGCCTACTCGGCGAGCCAGCTCTCTGACTCGTCGAGTTAGTCATTAAACCCACGTGCCAATCACGACTCTACTCGACGAGTTGAGGCTCCAACTCGTCGAGTTACTCAATAAACCCAAAAATAAATATATAAATAATTTGCCTGGGAGTCCGGATGTTACAAATAGTGTAAGTATTTGAGTCGAGAGTAACTTTTGTACTCTCCAACTTTGTAAATTCTTTCAAACTCCTTTACTGTTACAGACGAAATATTAGCTAATCAGATCTTATTTACTCGATGTGTTATTTCTGTTTTCATTGATTGATTACGTACTCATTACTCGATTCTAACTCACATCAATTGGTATTAGAGTAGGATTCATTCAATCAGTTTCAGTTTTCTCATGTTTTTCATATTTTTTGAACCGCTCTTTCCGATTCAAAGTTTTCCGCAATATTGAATCAGAAAACTTCTTTCAATTGATTATTGTGTTTCAATTTTGCACTCTATTTATTAGATTGAGTGATTACTAGTCAAATTCTATTTGATTCCCCTTTCGGATCTCTTTTTGAATCAAATATCTTATTTGTTCGTACAACAATGGCGAACTTTAACCTGAACATGATGTTGAGTTTCTCACACTTGCTTGGATCATATACGAAGATTCTAATGTTCATTCCTAAATACTTTGATCAGTGGGCCGAAAGAATGGAGGATTATCTCAACGGAATAAATGAAGATCTTTGGAGATGTATCACAAGTGGAAATTATCGTCCTTATATGCTTGAACAAGTTGGAACTGCTGGTTCTTCTGATGATGTTGTTATGCGAAGTGATAAATAGGAAGCAAATGATAAGAAATGTCTTTGTGAACTACATGGTGCTCACCCAACAGTAGTTTGCAACTACGTCTGAAGTTGCAAAACAACAAAGGAGATTTGGGACACATTGAAAGAAAAATATCAAGGAAATGAAAAGACAAAGAAAATCTCTATGAAGCAATGTTTGTTGGAAATGGGTGAGTTCAAGAAGAAAGATAACAAATCAGTAGAGTTAAACTATGATCGTTTGAAAGAATTGATATTCAAATGCACTCGTTATGGTGTTACTTGTTCGACTTTGGAACCCAATCTGACTTTTCTGATGGGATTGAGAAAAAAATGGAGGAACATTAGCCTGATGATTAAAACTCAACAGTGTTTCATTGGTTATTCGTTGGCTAATCTGTATAATGTTCTTAAGGCCCATGAAGGTGAGATAAACAAAATTGCTAAAGAAGGAAAGTTGAGCTTAGGAGGACCATTGGTTTTGATTTCGAAAGTGACTGCTAAGGACTCTAAAGTCGAATCTATTGAATAAGATAACCTTGAAGAAGAAGGATTTTTGGTTAACTCTGAAGATAAAGCCGTGGCTTACTATTCGAATAACAAAGTGAAAAAGTTCTTCAAAAAGTCGTTCAATCTGAAGTACAAGAACAACAGTGAGTTCAAGGGGAATAGTTCAACTGGAAAAGGTGTAAAGATCAAGTCGAAAGAGGAAAATAAGGAAGTTAAGAACATTGTTAAGAAGAAGCAAATGAAGCTCAAAGGTGATTCGAGTTATGATTGCAATTACTGCAATGGGTCGAATCACATGGCAAAGGACTGTATATTGAGAAAGGAGGAGAAGAAGGAGAGAGAGTAAAAGATGAAGCGTACTACACAGGAAAGATTGAGGAGTTGAAGGCTCGAACCAAAGGAATCTCTCTAATGGATAAAGGAGGAGATGAGAATGATCGGACGTATCAGATGTGGTCTTAAGGGTGTGATGATGAGGAAATGAGGAATCCCACACATGGATCTATGTATGCTTAGTTTGAAGAAGGTTGTTCTGGTGATGAGAAGATCTCAGGAAGATGCTTTGTTTCAACAGGTGCTGACAAATCTCCAATGACATCAAAGGTACATAATCTTCTTGGATCTCTTAATATTCCTTCGAATACTTATCATGTAGTTATAACAAAATTTTGATGATACTTTTTCTTATCTTAATGATATGTTGATTTCCGTGAGTAGAGAAGATGAAAATTTGAAATCATTACTATATGATGTTCGAAACAAAATGCAAGTTCAGAAGAGTATTATAGAGAGTTTAGAACTTCAATTAAGGAACGTTAGGGTAGATAGAGATTCTGTTAGGATTGATAACATGTTGTTAGTTAAATAGAAGAATATTTACTATAATTCTGCAAAATGTTTGTATGCTAAACTAACTGAACTGCATCATTCATCATATATGTGCTAAGAACAACATCGAAAGTTGCTCCCTTTCTTAGCTTATGAGAGAGAAAAGGTAGATAAACTTTAGATTGTGAAAAGAAAATATATGAGTATGATAAATTACCTAATGATTCTTATGCATATGGAATAATTAAGATTGATGAATGCTTAAATGCTGATGATCTTGTCAATATTGTTAATGAAACTCTCACTAAAAATGAACAAGTTCAAATTTTGAACATGACTGAGAAGTCGAAATTTGATTCTGAAAAACATTTTGCTAATATCGAAGATGATTATAATAAGATTAGTGAAATTAAGGGTGAGGAAAGTGTCGATTGTTATCATTTATCTGTTATTAATGTCAATTCGATGGAAAAAGGCAAAGAAATATGTCTATATCCAAAGTTTGTGATCCTTTAGACCATGTTGTGGTAGAAGACTATGTAAGCAATGAGGATGATGTTTCGAATGAAACACCTATTCCTAGAGTTGTAGTCGAAGCGGTCTATGAAGAGTCAACGGAATACTCAAAGGTGTTGAAAGACAAAGGACAAAATTATCTGGAAACAAACTCAGTAGTCTATCCAAGACTCTAGTGTATAGATGATGTTGTCTTTCCAAATCAAGTATTTTCATCTCTGGAAATGGTGATAAGGTGAATCCAAAATTAAACAAACTGGTTGAGGAAGAAAATAAAGATGTGACAAAATATGGTTTTTATTCGAATCGAAGCACAGTCAAAAATAGTTTGAACAAAAACTCAACAACTTTTCAACGACAAAAAACAAAATGTGTTTGGGAAGTAAAAACGGAAAAATCAAGTGTTGATAATCAAAATAAAGAAAATGTTTCGAAACCTCAAAAGACAAAAGCACAAGTTTTCAAGGAAAATGTTGAAAAATTGGTTTGTAAGGAAGGTATTTTGAATAAAAAAGCACGAAATAAAGCTTACTGGAAAAATGTAAAAGCTTTTCAAAAACAAAAGGTTTTTAAGCAAAAATCAACTAAACATGTTCAGAAATTTTCTCAAAATAAGACATCTGTTCAAAACAAACCATCTCAAAAGCAAAATAATTTTCCAAAAAGTTGAACTAATGTTCAAAATCAAGTTCGATCTCATAATGTTCAAAACCAAGGAAATGGAAACTTTGTTCGAAATCAACGTCAAAGAAATTATGGTTCAAATCATGAAAATTGAAGTTTTGTTCAAAACAGGAATCAATGGAATTTTGTTCAAACTAATGAATGAAAGAATTTTAATCCAACTCATGATCAAGGACGTTTTCAACAATGTCAACATGTTGTTCATCGAAATGTTTTTGGTTATCAAACTCAATACCAAAATCCTTTTCAAAATTCACCTACAAGGACATTTCCAAAATGAAAATTTCAGAAATTGGATGTTCAAGGAAAGAAAAATGAACCCTTTAAATCCAAAAATCCACACTTTCCAAACCCTGATTCGAAGAAGAAGATGAAAGCATCATTTGCTAAAGGGAAAAGTGATGTGAAGAACATCAAACATTGGCTAGAAGGAAAAGGAAAAAGATATCAATCTGGAAAGTACTCTCAAGAGAAAATTAAGTCTGCTTACGAGATATACTTGAATGATTCAATGTGTGGAAATTCTTCATCACAGGAGTCGAATCCGTCTGTGAAAAAGTGGAAAGAAATTCCTAATAATAAAGTTGATGGATTTCAGAAAAAGGACAGAAAAATGAAAATCAACGTTGAACCTTTTCCATTGAATGATTACATTTCGATGCCTAAAGCCAATGAAATTGAATTAACAGATAGTTTCAAGTCTATGGTTTGAAGTTGGGTTATAGGTTTATCCTTTCATAATGCATTCCGAGCTAATGTCCAAGGACCCAAAAGGTCTTGGGGACCTAAAGTCTTCTAATTGATCGCAGGTACTATGTGAAGAGCAATACGATGAGAATTAGTACAATGATAGTGGTTGCTCGGGTCACATGACTGGGGAAAGGAGAATTTGAGAGATTTTTGAAAGCTGGATAATGCAGGAGTAGTAAATTTTGGCAATAACAACAAATGCAAAGTCAAGGGATATGGAAAAGTGACGAATGGAAAATTCACGGTTAATAGGGTGGGATATGTCAAAGGCTTAAAATATAACCTGATTAGTGTTTTGCAACTTGTTGTGGGCATTGGCAATCAAGTTGTGTTTGATGAAGAAGGAAGCATTATGTTTAACAAGGAAACTAAGGATATTCTTCTTAAGTAGAAATGAAAAGAAGACATGTTCAATCTCGACATGAAACCAACTGTTGGAGTTCCCTCTGTGTGTTTGCTTTCGAAAGCTTCTTTAGACCTCAGCTTGTTATGGTATCGACGTCTATCCAATCTTAATTTCAAAAATCTTAACAATCTTGTTTTAAATGATCTTGTTCGAGGCTTAGCTATTATAAAATTTGATAAAGATTCGTTGTGTGTAGCTTGTGAACAGGGAAATCAACATAGACAAGGTCATCCAATTGTCATCGATTCCAAAATCACCGAACCTTTGGAACTTCTTCGCATTGACCTATGTGGACCTTCGACTGTTGAGACTCTCAATAAGAAGAAGTACATATTAGTCATTGTTGATGATTTTTCAAGGTTTACATGGGTTTTCTTTCTTCTTCATAAGTCTGAAACTGCTCCATTGATGATTGACTTCATCAAAAACATCGAGTTGAGTTTGAAGAATTAAGAGTGACAATGGCTTCGAGTTCAAGAATCGAATTCTTGATTCATTCTTGACTGTGTAGGGAATTTCACACATCTTTTAGTCTCCTTACACACCACAACAAGATGGTGTTGTCCAAAGGAGGAATCATTCTCTATGTGAAGCTGCATGAACCATGCTTACATATGCAAATTTGGCTCAATATCTTTGGGCAGAAGCTGTTTCGACAGCTTGTTTCACACAAAATATTCTTTTATTCATCGTCATCTCAACATCACTCCTTATGAGATAATTAACAAAAGAAAGCCTAATGTTAAATTCTTTCATGTTTTTGGGTGCAGATGTTTCATAATGAATCTCAAGGACAATCTTTCTAAAATTTAGTCGAAAGCTATTGAAGGAATCTTCTTGGGATATTCACACCTCTATTGCCTATAGGGTGTTGAACAAACGAACGCGAAAGATCGAAGAAACTTTCAATCTTACATTCGATGATTCTGATATCAAGAACTTTTATGATATTCATTATGATTTAATTTTTGGAATTTTAGATACGGTGATTGATTCTGAAAACCATGCTAATGATAATCATGTTCCTGAAGCATCAAAAAATTCATATGATTCAACTGTTACATGGGAAGAAGATGGCACACATTCTACATCAACGTCAAGAGTGAATGTTGGACGAGTATCGGTTTCGACTGATCTTCAAGTAGAGGAGGAACACTTGAATTCGACATTACATGATGACAATAATGATTAAAATGTTGAGGGGGAGCATGTGCTAGACCATGCT
This sequence comes from Lactuca virosa, assembly GCF_052849685.1. NCBI lineage: Eukaryota > Viridiplantae > Streptophyta > Magnoliopsida > Asterales > Asteraceae > Lactuca > Lactuca virosa. The sequence continues at coordinate 301,784,313 of NC_136433.1, read as the reverse complement.
GATGTCAAGGGGGATAATCAAAATTCAAATCCATTATTCGAGGGGGAGACAGTGGATCGAATCCTGATAATATAAGTGATCGATGTAATAAGTTTCATGATGTCACTGGCAATATTTCGAATGCAGGAGAAGGTTCAGAAGAAGATGATGTCTTCGAAGATGCACCTATAGATTTTGATCCTGCATATCCACCAATACATAAGTGGACACACAATCATCCAAAGGAACAGGTTCTTGGTGATCCACATTCTGGAGTCTTGAGATGAGCACAGATTTGAGCCAAAAATGAAGTACTGAATGTTCATCAGAAATACTATATGTTTTACTGTTGGGTTTTGAGCAAACTAACACTCCTAAGGTGTTCATGCAACCCTAGAAACCTTGGATCTATGTTTGTCTAAAATACATGCAAAATAATTTTCCAAGGTTCATAACCCATCTAGCATACATGGGGTACTTTTAAACATAAAAGATACTAGAAGAATTACATACCTTTGTTAGCGAGTTGATTCCCTGGGAGTTTGAGAGCCAAGCACCAATAATGTGAATGCCTCAAATGGAAATCATAAATCACCACAAACTTGGAAAACTTATGAGAGAGCACTCTAATACTCTAGAAATCGGCCACACCTTATGCACACACACATAGTCTCTTTTCAAGCACCATAAGCCTCTTTATATAGTGTAGATGATTAGGGTTATGAACCATGCAAACCCTAATAACCCATGTCTTTTCCTATTCCAAGGATCCATGGGTTAAAAGCTCCATGGATCATCCATGGACTCCCATTCAAGCTTAGCCCATTTCCTTATGAGTGTTAGCCCACACTATATAAGTACAATAGCCCATTATTTAATTAGTCACCTTATGATCACTACATTAATTCATAATTAATTTAAGATCAATACTAATTAAATAATACAATTTCATATTAATATATTATAACTTATAATATATTAATAAATCGTAAGTATACAACTCTCATAAAATTATCCATAACTAGTTCGGGTGAAGTGCAACCCAAATGGACCATGCCGGGTCGGGTCAAGTATATACCAAATAAGTTATGGACTTAGACACCTTATCCAACAGACTCCCACTTGGATAAGTCTAATAACTGTATTTGCCTATATTACTTCAGGAACCAACCGGCAATCGTAGCTCTCGAAAACTCTAGTGAACTATGAAGCGCCATTTTAGATAAGTGATCACATAATCCTCTGCTCTCATGATATCAGCCGAACAAATACATGGAACAATGTCTAACTTATTGTCCAGCAGTTTGTTTCCCGATTTTCGATTTGTTTGACAAAGAACTTAATCGAACACATCAATTTAGTTCTGCACACAAAGGCACGTTTTATAACATCAAGTTACTGATGCGTTTACGTGCAATCAATGCACAACCAACTCATAGGCAACAACTCATATCTCTAGGTTTAAAGACTTATATGATATTACTGTCTCACAATCACTCGAGATAAATTCCATGAAGTGATACAAGTGAGCGTGAGTTTATTCCAATACTCATAACTTATGAGTACTCATGAATGTTGTAGCAACCATTGCTATGGATAAACACCTTTAGTCATCTACAATCCCAATTCATGACAGTCTTGATTCATACCTGCTTCCAACATATGACCGACTGTGGAGAGTTTGAATAAACTTATTATTCTGGAAGTCAAAACATGCAAAGCTGAAACAATAGTAAATAATTGACAATGATAGCAACACCTTACTCATAAATAAATCACAACTTTTATTCATCATCAAACGTCGATTACATTTTACAAGTTTCAGTAATAACTATCTAATCTGTAAAACTAATATCGTCCCTCAGCCTGATGCGTCTCGCATGCTGCAAATGCTTCACCCTCGTCAGTCCCTTCGTAAGGGGATCCGCAGGGTTCTCATCTGACGATACCCTCTTTGCCACGAGGAGTCCCTCTTCTATCTTGTGTCTTATGAAGTGATATTTTCTGTCAATGTGTCGGGATCTGCCATGATCTCTTGGTTCCTTGGCTAAGGCAACCGCACTATTGCTGTCACAGAAAATCTCCATAGGCTCCTTAATAGCTGGTACAACTCCAAGGTCTCCGATGAAGTTCCTCAGCCATATCGCCTCCTTTGCCGCTTCACTCGCTGCTATGTACTCTGATTCACAAGTCGAATCAGCTACAATTTCCTGTTTGGAACTCTTCCAAGTGATTGCCCCTCCATTTAAGGTAAAGACCCAGCCCGACTAAGAGCAGAAGTTATCCCTATCAGTCTGAAAGCTAGCATCACTATACCCTACTACTCTCAATTCATCACTCCCACAAGGGTAAGGATCCAATCCTTAGTCCTCCGCAGGTACTTGAGAATATTCTTTACCGCAGTCCAATGAGCCTTGCCAGGGTTCCCCTGATATCTGCTGACCATGCTCAAAACGAAGGCCACATCAGGACGGGTACAAGTCATAGCATACATGATCGAGCCAACAGCGGAAGCATATGGAAATCGACTCATCTCAACTATCTCATCTTCTGTACTTGGGCTCTAAGCCTTGCTCAATTTGGCATTGCTTTGGATCGGTAATTCTCCTTTCTTGGAATTCTGCATGTTGAACCTTTTCAACACCTTATCCAAGTAGATACTCTGACTAAGTCCAATTAGTTTTTTACTCCTTTCTCTTAATATCCTTATCCCTAGGATATAGGCAGCTTCTCCAAGGTCCTTCATAGCAAAGCACTTCCCAAGCCAGGACTTAACCTCCTGCAAGGTTGGGATGTCATTTCCTATGAGTAGTACCAAAAAGCTAACTATACTCCCACTAGCTTAGACATACACCCAGGACTCATCTTCAGTTCTTGAGAAACCAAACTCTTTGACCTTCTTATCGAAACAAAGATTCCAACTTCGAGATGCTTGTTTCAATCCATAAATGGATTTCTCAAGCTTGCACACTCTATTGGGGTACTCTGCACTGACAAAACCCTCTGGCTGATTCATGTAAACATCCTCAGCCAACTTTCCGTTAAGGAAAGCGGTTTTGACATCCATTTGCCATATTTCATAATCATGAAATGCAGCAATGGCTAGCATAACCCTAATAGACTTAATCTTTGCTACTGGTGAAAAGGTTTCATCATAATCAATACCCTGAGTCTGAGTAAAACCCTTCGCAACCAGTCGAGCCTTATAAGTGTGCACCTTCCCATCCATGTCGATCTTCTTCTTGAAGATCCATTTGCACCCGACTGTCTTACGGCCTGGTACATTGTCAACCAAGTTCCAAACTTGATTGTCATACATGGACTGTATCTCGCTGTCCATATCCTCCTTCCATTTAGCAGACTCTGGGCCTGCCATGGCTTCCTTAACACTATTAGGTTCATCCAGATTTACCAGTGTACTGTCACTGATAAATGTATCACCTTCCGTAGTAATATGAAATCCATAATAAAACTCAGGTGTGTTCCTAACCCTTGTGGAACGCCTCGGAAGTATAGACTCGTCAGCTGGATCAACAGGATTTTCCTCCTCAAGTTGATTGCTAGTATCTGAGGTTTCTTCACCAATTGAGTCTTGAATTTCTTCAAGGTCAATTTGCCTCCCACTGTCTCCTTGGTTTATAAATTCTCTCTCTCGAAAGACCCCTCTCCTAGCCACAAAGACCACATTCTCACTGGCTCTGTAGAAGAGGTAACCAAAGGATTTTTGTGGGTAGCCGATGAAAATACACCTTTCACTTCGAGGTTCGAGCTTGTCATGAGTCTCGCGCCTCACGAAAGCCTCGCAACCCTAAATCTTGACATGGTCAAAATTGGGAACTTTCCCAGTCGACATTTCATGAGGTGTTTTGGCAACCTTCTTTGTAGGGACTAGATTAAGGATGTGGGCGGCAGTCTCTAAGGCATACCCCCAAAAAGAGATTGGTAGCGAAGCTCCACTCATCATAGAGCGAACCATGTCTAACAAAGTTCGATTACGCCTCTCAGCTACACCATTCAGCTGTGGTGTCCTGGGAGGTGTCAATTATGAGACAATCCCACACTCCTTAAGATAGTCGAGGAACTCAGTACTAAGATACTCACCACCTCGATCGGATCGAAGCATCTTAATGTTCCTCCCCAATTGATTTTCTACTTCCTGTTTAAACTCTTTAAACCTTTCAAAAGTTTATGACTTATGTTTGATTAAGTAGACATAACCATATCTACTAAAATCATCAATAAAAGTCACATAATAGCGATTAACATCCTTTGTGGTGGTTTTGAATGGTCCACATACATCAGTATGTATAAGGTCCAACAAACCCTCACCCCTTGCACAAGTACCAGTGAAGGGTGATTTTTTCATTTTTCCAAGTAGACAAGACTCACAACTATCATCCGACTTGAGGTCGAACGACTCCAAGACTCCATCCTTTTGGAGCCGGCCTATGCGTTTCTTGCTTACATGTCCAAGACGACAATGCCACAAAGATGCTTTATCCAAGCTAGTAGAAGAATCAATACATAATACATTATTTCTTAAAGTATCTACAACCGATATAGCTTCATACACACCATCACAAGGTAATGCTTTAAAATAAAGAACATTATTAAAGAAAGCATTAATACTACCAACTTCATTATCAAAAGAAAAGGTAAAACCTTGTTTGTACAACGCATGAAAGGAAATAATATTCCTCGCCATTTCAGACGAGTACACACATTTATTCAAATCTAACTTTAACCCACTATCTAGCAACAAAGTATAAACTCCAATCTTGGCAACAAGTGCAACCTTCTGTTCCCCATGATTAAGTTTATCTTTCCGTGCTCCACATCCTCACTTCTTCTTAGGACCTGCAAGTCACAACAGATGTGAATACCACAACCTGTATCAAGAACCCAAGAATTAGAATATGGTGAGTTATTAGACAATATAGTGTAAATACCTGCATGGGATGGTTTCACTTTCCCATCCTTTACATCCTGCAAGTACTTTGGGCAGTTTCGCTTCCAGTGCCCCTTATTTTGACAGTAGAAGCATTCAGCATCCTTAGGGATGGCAGAAGGAGTGATAGAACCACCTTTGGTTCCAGATGAGGAGCCTTCAAGGGACTTTCCCTTGGTACCCTTCGAAGGGAGCTTCCTCTTCTTCCCTTTGCCTTGCCAGATAGCCAATACATGGGTAGTAGTAGGAGTAAGAGTAGTAACCGACTTACTCTTAAGACCACTTTCGGCAGTCTTCAGAAGTCCTTGAAGCTTACTGAGTGTGACTTCCTCCTTGTTCATGTGGTATGTCATACGAAATTGATCATAACACGAGGGTAAGGAGTGCAAAATGATATCAATTGCCAACTCCTCAGGGAAGTTCACATTCAATTTCTGCAAACGGTCCACATACCTTTGCATTTTCTGCATGTGGCTCGTGATTGGTTCGCTATCCTTCATACGGGTATTGATCATGGAGGAGATTATTTCATACCTCTCTTGACGAGCACTCTGATGGTACCTTTCCATCAGATCCTGATGCATCTCAAAAGGGTAATAGTCCTCATAGGACTTTTGGAGTTCAGCTGTCATGGTGGCCATCATGATGCATGTCACCTTGGTGACATCTCTTTCATGTGCCTGATACTCAGCGACCTCCTCAGGAGTAGCAGTGGACTCATCCAGCTCCTTTAGCTCCTTATCGAGGACATATTCCTTGTCCTCGTAACGAGTGACCATCCTGATGTTCCGAATACAATCCATGAAGTTGGAACCATCAAAGATGACCCTCCCACAAAGGTTCATGAGGGAAAAGGAGCCAGTAGGGTTAGAGCCCGAAGCATTGTTGTTGGAAGACATCTGAAAAGAAGAAAACAAGTTTAGATTAGATATATCGAATCCTTAATAATACACCCAAATGTAATATTAAGGCTAGGATCCAACACAATATATTATAACTTAGAAGAGGGATGTCGTAATCTAAGCTATAACATATTTGAAGGTAGGTGAATGACAATTCACCAATTTCCACCATGAAAACGAAATGAATTATTAGGTTTAATTGGTTTTGAAATTCCTAGATTCTTTTGAGATTCATTGAACTTTTCAATGGCATGTTTCAATCTCGATTGCGCCCATCAAGTTTTGTGACTGGGATGCCGAGGATCACAAAACAAGGTGTGAATAACCATGCAAATTCACTTGGTACCCTTAATATTATCACCTAATCAATGTTCCGGTTAACCACACACGCTCCACCGATCTATGATAAACATTAAGTCACACTTCGTGATCCTTACTAGTCCAAGTTAGTGTGCCGGTTAACCACACACGCTCCACCAACGACTTGGTAAGGTACAAAGTGTGAATTTCATGGGTTAGCACCATATTCACATTTTCCTAAAGTAACTAAGAATGGGCATTTATTAAAGGTTTAGTTACTTTATAATATTCATTATACTTTTAATGAGAATTTAAAGTCATTGTCCTACCCGTTCGGTTAACAACCCTCCACCGATCAAGGAAGCGGTGGGTGAGAATGGACACCCATTAAGTTGCCATTTTATAGGCAACAACCTTATACCCCCCTTATAGACCGGCTTCGTGAATGAGGCCTACTAACGGTAAAACGACTTAATCTTATACATATATATAATAATTAACCATTAATGTTATAAACAGTATAAGGGTTGAATTTTAACTTTTAAAACTCTAAGGGTTTGGAATTAAAGTATATTAAAGTGTGTGTAACTTTACAAATTGCAAAACTTGAGGACAAGTTTTGAAACTATTCAAAATTTTTCATTTCATAACTTATGAATTAAAGGTTCATAAAATGAAGACTCTTTATTTTCATGTAACTTATGTGTTTTAAGTGTGCATAAATGAAAGTGACCTTTGGAAATCCATAACTTGAGGACAAATTATGGACTCCATTAAAACACATAAATGATCAAGAATTATCAATAAACAATTTAGCAAATAATTCTTATGATCTAACAATAATTCATAAGAACATGAACATCATATCAAATATTCCAAGAACATATGAACACATATCATCATGCAATTTTGATATAAGCCATTATAAATGGATTAGCATAAACATTACACCATCTAAAACAGGTTTTATAACACCAAAACAGTTTAGGGTAATGTTTCTAGTCCATTTCCAGCAACAAAACTCGAAAATCTGCATTCTGAGGCTTCTACTCGTCGAGTGCACGAACCTACTCGACGAGTAGGACGAATTTACTCATGGAATCGGCGAGTCCCCCCATGGACTCGGCGAGTTCATGCTGCAGAATGCAGAAAACTTGAGTTTTTCAACAAGTTTGCAACAAGTATCAAACAAACAAGCCTAGGCTCTAATACCACTGTTGGGTTTTGAGAAAACTAACACTCCTAAGGTGTTCATGCAACCCTAGAAACCTTGGATCTATGTTTGTCTAAAATACATGCAAAATAATTTTCCAAGGTTCATAACCTATCTAGCATACATGGGGTACTTTTAAACATAAAAGATACTAGAAGAATTACATACCTTTGTTAGTGAGTTGATTCCTTGGGAGTTTGAGAGCCAAGCACCAATAATGTGAATGCCTCAAATGGAAATCACAAATCACCACAAACTTGGAAAACTTATGAGAGAGCACTCTAATACTCTAGAAATCGGCCACACCTTATGCACACACACATAGTCTCTTTTCAAGCACCATAAGCCTCTTTATATAGTGTAGATGATTAGGGTTATGAACCATGCAAACCCTAATAACCCATGTCTTTTCCTATTCCAAGGATCCATGGATTAAAAGCTCCATGGATCATCCATGGACTCGCATTCAAGCTTAGCCCATTTCCTTATGAGTGTTAGCCCACACTATATAAGTACAATAGCCCATTATTTAATTAGTCACCTTATGATCACTAAATTAATTCATAATTAATTTAAGATCAATACTAATTAAATAATACAATTTCATATTAATATATTATAACTTATAATATATTAGTAGGCCGCAAATATACTCTTCTCATAATGTTATTCATATAAATAGTTCGGGTGAAGTGCAACCCAAATGGACCATGCCGGGTCGGGTCAAGTATATACCAAATAAGTTATGGACTTAGACACGTTATCCAACATTTACATGTTCATTTCGAAACATGAACCAAAAACCGTAAAGGTTGCATTAGAACACTCAAATTAGGTTGTTGGAGTGCAATTTGAACTGACTGAATTTGAACGAAACAAAGTTTGGAGGTTAATTCCTAAACCAAAGGATGTTTCCTTAATTGGTTTAAATGGATTTTCAAAAAAAAAAAACTGATAAAGAAGGTAATGTGATTCGAAATAAAGCAAGATTAGTCGTTAAAGGTAACTCTCAACAAGAAGATATCGATTATGCCGAAACCTTTGCCCCTGTTGCACGAGTCGAGGATGTTCACATTTTTCTTTCTTATGCATCGCATAAGGATTTCGATGTATGTCACACCCCGCTAAAGCGGAAACACGGGGCGTGGCAGTACAAAGGGTCTCAAAGCAAAAGTTAAAAGACAACACCAATCGTAGTATTAAAAATCATTACAAATTTACAATGAGTTCAAACAACTTTTTAAAAGAAATTACAATGTATTTAAAAGACAACACATGTGAATGCTCCTACAAGTGATGTGTCTCTATGTGCCACTTACTCGATGATTCTTGAAAAATCATGTAAAACGAGCGTCAACTATAGAAATAGTTGGTGAGTACTCACATATTTATAACATAATATAGTTTGAAGTCATGAAAATCAGAATATTGATAATAGTTTCCATAAACAAATGTTCATTGCTAAATAAGTAAATAAGTTTTCATGAATAGAAGTTCGTTGCTTAAACGAGTAATAAATTTTCCATAAATAGAAGTTTTTTGCTAATATGAGAAACAAAGTTCGTTGCTCAAATGAGTAAACAGGTTCACTGCTACAAAGAGCAAACAACTACAAAGAGCAAACAAGTTCGTTGCTAAGACAAGTAAATAAGTTTCCAGTAATAAAAGTTTGTTGCTATAATGAGAAACAATGTTTCTTTGATAAAATGAATATACAAGTTTTGTTGATAAAATGAGTATACAAGTTTCATTGCTAAAATGAGTATACAAGTTTCTTTGCTAAAATGCGATGTAAGATTCGTATGTGCATCAAGTTTCCATTCATGAGTTCACAACCCAAGCCTAATGACCGAATCGTGCCCTATTGACTACTATGTGTATCGCAAACATAGTGTATAAAATGGTAAAATGCACTCAAGTGAATCGTGCGAGTGAGGAGTTGTCTACCTCCTAATAGCGATATCCATAATGACCATGGACTCAAAAGAGCTAATCATTTGTGTCAAATGATTCCAAGGACTTAACCGCGATACAGTCCTCATGAATTAAAGTAACATACACATATATGCAAATTATAGCAACCAAGATTATACGAGTGAAAATAAATACAACGAACATAAATAATTGAGGGCATGCTTTTCCACCCCAAAACATTTAAAAATCGTAAATAGGGGGAGGCGTGAATGCTCACAATGCTTTGAGATGATGCAAATTATGCCTTGAACTTAGACCCACTTGTACCACTACCAATTCCTACAATAATGGTATACACTAGTGAGTCTTTAATCGAAATCTAACACTAGCATACTTAACTTCTACAATAGAATTATACCAATATTGTGTCAAAGTTAGGTTTTGTATAAGTTGCAAATACTTTTCTGAAAATTCAGATTTTCATATACCAATTGACTTATTAATATTTGCAAGTGACAAATCTCATTTTATGTTATTGTTTGTAATGCATTTTAGCACTTTTGGAAGGGCTTTACAAGCTAAAAATCCAAAACTAAATCAAATAATTTCTAAAAATTTCTAAACTTTACATTTCAGTTCTAACTATAATTTAGAATCATCTTGTAATTTTTCATGGTTTTTAAATATGTTTAACTATTTTTCCACCATTTAATTCCTTGAAAACATCAGAAAACCATGAAAAATAATAAACATTTAATAAAAATTCCCAATCTTTTTGTAAAATTGTTATACTCTGTATATAAATGGGGAAATACACCCAAATTTATTTTCAAATAGTTTAACCGTATTTTATGGTTTTTGTGTGTTTATTCTAACAAAAATAGAGATAATTAGAAAACAATTTCTAAAATTTCCCAACCTTTTTGTGTTAGTGTTATTAGACACATAAAAGCTGGGAAAAATATAAAAGTTGGTTTCCAAATAGTGTATATATTTTCTTTGTTTTATTCACTTAAATAAGCATTAATTCGTGAATAATTATTAAACAGTAAATGAAATTTACCAAACTTTTTGTAAAATTCACATACAATGTACATCAGCTGGTAAAATTACGAAAATTGATTTTCACATATTGGAGTCAGAGTTTTTAATTTATGTGTATTTAATGTAAAAGGATTCGATAATACTTCAAAATTTTTGTTAAATTATTATTTGATGTATAAAAACTTGAAAAATATCACAACTAGTTTTTGAACAACTTAACCTGTTTTATTATTTTTGTGTATTTATTCTATTAAAAATAAAAATAAATACTAAAATGTTTATAAAACTGTCCAAACTTTTTATTTGAGGCTAAACTCTAATACACTATGTTATGGAAATTTATTTTAAGTTTTAGAACAGTTTCATTATTTTTCCCTGATTTATTCTCATAAATGAGCATTAATTAATGAAAAATTAGTAAACAGTAAGATAAATTCGTTAAAATTTTTATTCACGATTAATATGTATTAGACGATATTATGGTAAAGGTTCATAAGTTTTGGACAAGCTTAACTATTTATTACCAAAGATGACCCTCCCACAAAGGTTCATGAGGGAAAAGGAGCCAGTAGGGTTAGAGCCCGAAGCATTGTTGTTGGAAGACATCTGAAAAGAAGAAAACAAGTTTAGATTAGATATATCGAATCCTTAATAATACACCCAAATGTAATATTAAGGCTAGGATCCAACACAATATATTATAACTTAGAAGAGGGATGTCGTAATCTAAGCTATAACATATTTGAAGGTAGGTGAATGACAATTCACTAATTTCCACCATGAAAACGAAATGAATTATTAGGTTTAATTGGTTTTGAAATTCCTAGATTCTTTTGAGATTCATTGAACTTTTCAATGGCATGTTTCAATCTCGATTGCGCCCATCAAGTTTTGTGACTGGGATGCCGAGGATCACAAAACAAGGTGTGAATAACCATGCAAATTCACTTGGTACCCTTAATATTATCACCTAATCAATGTTCCGGTTAACCACACACGCTCCACCGATCTATGATAAACATTAAGTCACACTTCGTGATCCTTACTAGTCCAAGTTAGTGTGCCGGTTAACCACACACGCTCCACCGATCTATGATAAACATTAAGTCACACTTCGTGATCCTTACTAGTCCAAGTTAGTGTGCCGGTTAACCACACACGCTCCACCAACGACTTGGTAAGGTACAAAGTGTGAATTTCATGGGTTAGCACCATATTCACATTTTCCTAAAGTAACTAAGAATGGGCATTTATTAAAGGTTTAGTTACTTTATAATATTCATTATACTTTTAATGAGAATTTAAAGTCATTGTCCTACCCGTTCGGTTTACAACCCTCCACCGATCAAGGAAGCGGTGGGTGAGAATGGACACCCATTAAGTTGCCATTTTATAGGCAACAACCTTATACCCCCCTTATAGACCGGCTTCGTGAATGAGGCCTACTAACGGTAAAACGACTTAATCTTATACATATATATAATAATTAACCATTAATGTTATAAACAGTATAAGGGTTGAATTTTAACTTTTAAAACTCTAAGGGTTTGGAATTAAAGTATATTAAAGTGTGTGTAACTTTACAAATTGCAAAACTTGAGGACAAGTTTTGAAACTATTCAAAACTTTTCATTTCATAACTTATGAATTAAAGGTTCATAAAATGAAGACTCTTTATTTTCATGTAACTTATGTGTTTTAAGTGTGCATAAATGAAAGTGACCTTTGGAAATCCATAACTTGAGGACAAATTATGGACTCCATTAAAACACATAAATGATCAAGAATTATCAATAAACAATTTAGCAAATAATTCTTATGATCTAACAATAATTCATAAGAACATGAACATCATATCAAATATTCCAAGAACATATGAACACATATCATCATGCAATTTTGATATAAGCCATTATAAATGGATTAGCATAAACATTACACCATCTAAAACAGGTTTTATAACACCAAAACAGTTTAGGGTAATGTTTCTAGTCCATTTCCAGCAACAAAACTCGAAAATCTGCATTCTGAGGCTTCTACTCGTCGAGTGCACGAACCTACTCGACGAGTAGGACGAATTTACTCATGGAATCGGCGAGTCCCCCCATGGACTCGGCGAGTTCATGCTGCAGAATGCAGAAAACTTGAGTTTTTCAACAAGTTTGCAACAAGTATCAAACAAACAAGCCTAGGCTCTAATACCACTGTTGGGCTTTGAGAAAACTAACACTCCTAAGGTGTTCATGCAACCCTAGAAACCTTGGATCTATGTTTGTCTAAAATACATGCAAAATAATTTTCCAAGGTTCATAACCTATCTAGCATACATGGGGTACTTTTAAACATAAAAGATACTAGAAGAATTACATACCTTTGTTAGTGAGTTGATTCCTTGGGAGTTTGAGAGCCAAGCACCAATAATGTGAATGCCTCAAATGGAAATCACAAATCACCACAAACTTGGAAAACTTATGAGAGAGCACTCTAATACTCTAGAAATCGGCCACACCTTATGCACACACACATAGTCTCTTTTCAAGCACCATAAGCCTCTTTATATAGTGTAGATGATTAGGGTTATGAACCATGCAAACCCTAATAACCCATGTCTTTTCCTATTCCAAGGATCCATGGATTAAAAGCTCCATGGATCATCCATGGACTCCCATTCAAGCTTAGCCCATTTCCTTATGAGTGTTAGCCCACACTATATAAGTACAATAGCCCATTATTTAATTAGTCACCTTATGATCACTAAATTAATTCATAATTAATTTAAGATCAATACTAATTAAATAATACAATTTCATATTAATATATTATAACTTATAATATATTAGTAGGCCGCAAATATACTCTTCTCATAATGTTATCCATATAAATAGTTCGGGTGAAGTGCAACCCAAATGGACCATGCCGGGTCGGGTCAAGTATATACCAAATAAGTTATGGACTTAGACACGTTATCCAACATTTACATGTTCATTTCGAAACATGAACCAAAAACCGTAAAGGTTGCATTAGAACACTCAAATTAGGTTGTTGGAGTGCAATTTGAACTGACTGAATTTGAACGAAACAAAGTTTGGAGGTTAATTCCTAAACCAAAGGATGTTTCCTTAATTGGTTTAAATGGATTTTCAAAAAAAAAAACTGATAAAGAAGGTAATGTGATTCGAAATAAAGCAAGATTAGTCGTTAAAGGTAACTCTCAACAAGAAGATATCGATTATGCCGAAACCTTTGCCCCTGTTGCACGAGTCGAGGATGTTCACATTTTTCTTTCTTATGCATCGCATAAGGATTTCGATGTATGTCACACCCCGCTAAAGCGGAAACACGGGGCGTGGCAGTACAAAGGGTCTCAAAGCAAAAGTTAAAAGACAACACCAATCGTAGTATTAAAAATCATTACAAATTTACAATGAGTTCAAACAACTTTTTAAAAGAAATTACAATGTATTTAAAAGACAACACATGTGAATGCTCCTACAAGTGATGTGTCTCTATGTGCCACTTACTCGATGATTCTTGAAAAATCATGTAAAACGAGCGTCAACTATAGAAATAGTTGGTGAGTACTCACATATTTATAACATAATATAGTTTGAAGTCATGAAAATCAGAATATTGATAATAGTTTCCATAAACAAATGTTCATTGCTAAATAAGTAAATAAGTTTTCATGAATAGAAGTTCGTTGCTTAAACGAGTAATAAATTTTCCATAAATAGAAGTTTTTTGCTAATATGAGAAACAAAGTTCGTTGCTCAAATGAGTAAACAGGTTCACTGCTACAAAGAGCAAACAACTACAAAGAGCAAACAAGTTCGTTGCTAAGACAAGTAAATAAGTTTCCAGTAATAAAAGTTTGTTGCTATAATGAGAAACAATGTTTCTTTGATAAAATGAATATACAAGTTTTGTTGATAAAATGAGTATACAAGTTTCATTGCTAAAATGAGTATACAAGTTTCTTTGCTAAAATGCGATGTAAGATTCGTATGTGCATCAAGTTTCCATTCATGAGTTCACAACCCAAGCCTAATGACCGAATCGTGCCCTATTGACTACTATGTGTATCGCAAACATAGTGTATAAAATGGTAAAATGCACTCAAGTGAATCGTGCGAGTGAGGAGTTGTCTACCTCCTAATAGCGATATCCATAATAACCATGGACTCAAAAGAGCTAATCATTTGTGTCAAATGATTCCAAGGACTTAACCGCGATACAGTCCTCATGAATTAAAGTAACATACACATATATGCAAATTATAGCAACCAAGATTATACGAGTGAAAATAAATACAACGAACATAAATAATTGAGGGCATGCTTTTCCACCCCAAAACATTTAAAAATCGTAAATAGGGGGAGGCGTGAATGCTCACAATGCTTTGAGATGATGCAAATTATGCCTTGAACTTAGACCCACTTGTACCACTACCAATTCCTACAATAATGGTATACACTAGTGAGTGTTTAATCGAAATCTAACACTAGCATACTTAACTTCTACAATAGAATTATACCAATATTGTGTCAAAGTTAGGTTTTGTATAAGTTGCAAATACTTTTCTGAAAATTCAGATTTTCATATACCAATTGACTTATTAATATTTGCAAGTGACAAATCTCATTTTATGTTATTGTTTGTAATGCATTTTAGCACTTTTGGAAGGGCTTTACAAGCTAAAAATCCAAAACTAAATCAAATAATTTCTAAAAATTTCTAAACTTTACATTTCAGTTCTAACTATAATTTAGAATCATCTTGTAATTTTTCATGGTTTTTAAATATGTTTAACTATTTTTCCACCATTTAATTCCTTGAAAACATCAGAAAACCATGAAAAATAATAAACATTTAATAAAAATTCCCAATCTTTTTGTAAAATTGTTATACTCTGTATATAAATGGGGAAATACACCCAAATTTATTTTCAAATAGTTTAACCGTATTTTATGGTTTTTGTGTGTTTATTCTAACAAAAATAGAGATAATTAGAAAACAATTTCTAAAATTTCCCAACCTTTTTGTGTTAGTGTTATTAGACACATAAAAGCTGGGAAAAATATAAAAGTTGGTTTCCAAATAGTGTATATATTTTCTTTGTTTTATTCACTTAAATAAGCATTAATTCGTGAATAATTATTAAACAGTAAATGAAATTTACTAAACTTTTTGTAAAATTCACACACAATGTACATCAGCTGGTAAAATTACGAAAATTGATTTTCACATATTGGAGTCGGAGTTTTTAATTTATGTGTATTTAATGTAAAAGGATTCGATAATACTTCAAAATTTTTGTTAAATTATTATTTGATGTATAAAAACTTGAAAAATATCACAACTAGTTTTTGAACAACTTAACCTGTTTTATTATTTTTGTGTATTTATTCTATTAAAAATAAAAATAAATACTAAAATGTTTATAAAACTGTCCAAACTTTTTATTTGAGGCTAAACTCTAATACACTATGTTATGGAAATTTATTTTAAGTTTTAGAACAGTTTCATTATTTTTCCCTGATTTATTCTCATAAATGAGCATTAATTAATGAAAAATTAGTAAACAGTAAGATAAATTCGTTAAAATTTTTATTCACGATTAATATGTATTAGACGATATTATGGTAAAGGTTCATAAGTTTTGGACAAGCTTAACTATTTATTACCAATTTAATCCCTTAAATACCCATTAAATCGGAAAAAATAAGAAATTGTCTTGGTAAAATCTGGAAATATTTTCATGGAGTTTTTATGATGTCTAAAAGCCGCAAATATTATGAAATTTAGTTTCTGATATATATAACTGTATTTTTCTATTTATTTCTCTACAAAAAAAATTAGAAATCAACAGAAAACAGTTAAATAAATGCATGCAACTTCATGAAACGTCTCTAATCAGTTCATAAGTCATATCCGAAATTTAGCAGAATTTATTGACCATAAAAAGTATTTAATGTGAATTATTGCTCTATTTGCGTTAAAAATTACAATAAATCGAGAAAAATGATTTCTTTTCTGAAAACTTCCGGATCATCTTACTTTGTTGTTTGGATTCTGAGAAAAAAAGAAGGTTTAGATATTTATTTGTCAATAAATCTTTTATGACATAGTTAAAAGCTTTTTAACAACATACTTTGGTCATCTAACATCTAAGCTTGAAGATCATCACATGCATGTTGTTATTTGGGTGAAATACTACCAGCATCATAATAAAAATCGTGGTTATGAACATATTATTCATAATCCATCCATAGAATGGTGTAGAAGTAGAAAAATGTGCATGAAATTGTGTAACTTTGAAAGGAGAGTAAGGGGTTTTCGATTTTACCTTAAGAACACACTTGATGAGGATGATCTTTGGTGTCTTGAGACTCATTTTACTGGAAATTTTTGTGGATGGTAGAGAGAGGAGGAGAGAAATTGAGTTGTGGAGTGTGAGAGAGAGAAGAGTGAAAGAGAAGGAAGTGTGAGAGAGAAGTGAAGTGTGTATGAGGATAAAATGATTAGTGTCTTGGGGAAGAGTGGACTTGGGGAATGGAGAACGAAAGTTTGGAGTTATGAGGGAGGTTCTCTCTCTTCCATTTTTATAAAATCCAAATCTTTTATAAAACTCTCAATTTTTTATAAAATATGCACCTTAATATAGATTTTATTCATAAAACGTTCATTTTTGACTTATGAATTAAGTGTAAATGTTAATGAGTTAAATTTTATTTTCCTTGAATACATTTTCAGAAAATTAATTATTATAAGATAATATTATAAGGTGCATAATTATTTTTATAGAATTTTTAAGGTTAAAGTTTATAAATATGAGTTTTTATGGCTTTTAGGGTTTTTGGGTTTAATAAATCTTTGGATATCAAAATAAATTGAATTTTTGAGACTTCAAATCATTTTATGGTATAATAACTCTTTTATAGTTATGAAAATATTGGGTATTTGTTTTTATCGGTTTTTTGGCATTCTATGTAGTGATTCTGAGATTCAAGTGAAACGAAAGAATCGAGTATACTAGTCATAGTTTTCAACTTAGTCTTAAGTTCCTACGAGCTTCTGACCTAATTTCTATTATTAGGTCAAATGTATGATGTGTCGTGCCTATACGTGCAATAAATTTATTCAAATCTAGAACTGTCTCGAATTTTAACGGTTGTCACAATGTATATCAAATGGACATTAAATGTGCATTCCTCAATGGAGTACTGGAGGAAACGGTCTATGTTGAACAACCACCTCGTTTCATCAATGATAAGTATACTAATCACTGTTATATTCTAGATAAGGCAGTCTATGGGTTGAAACAAGCACGTCGTTCCTGGTAGGCAACCTTGACCAATTTTTTGAAAATTGATAAATTTAAACAAGGATCAGTTGATCCCACTTTATTTCCAAAGAAAGTTGGGAATCACCTGATGCTTGTTCAAATTTATGTCGATGATATAATTTTTGGTTCGGCTGACCCTTTGTTATCTAATGAATTTGTGGAGGTTATGAAAAGCCAGATCGAAATGAGTATGATGGGGAAAATTAATAATTTTCTGGGAATACATATTTGTCAAAGAAGGGAAGTCATATTTATTAATCAGGAGAAATATACACGCAACCTGCTTGAATGATTTGGGATGACGAATAACACTAAAGTGAAAGTACCTATAGCTGTTGGAACTAGCTTGTTATAATGTCATAGATTATATAAGGAAATTAGTGGTATCATTCTCAGACTTTATGCTCTCAACACAAATTTCCCAAAATTCTCAACAGTTCATCGTCTTCAACATTCCTTGAAATCACAACAATGGGTGCTCCTTAAAGCAATGTTGATCCCACAAACACCACCAATTAGGGAGAAATTTCACAACCTCTCATGAAGATTCATATTACGAATCTATTATTGCTACCAACGGTGGATCAGTATCCAGAGCACTTACGCATGTTGATCCAAACCCTAAATAACTCTGTTCTCTCCATAGTGTTATCATCTTCGTTTTCAGTTTCAATGACTTGGATTTCTTTTGCTGGTTCCACAACAATGTTCAACAAAACTACATAATTCATCACATTTCAACTGACGAATTCGAAGAAGAGTAAGCTCACGAGGAAACAATTTGCTCAAATCATGAAGTTGCCTGTCTCAGGTACTTTTTATGAGATTACTAATGAATAAGTTCTTCACAAGTTCAATGAGATGGGGCATCAACCTGTTCTAAATGGAATCAATCATTTTAAGAAATTAGGTCTACCCTGTGTATGGAGTTTTCTATTTGGAATTGTTTTAAGCTGCTTGACAGGTCGAAGTTCCGGATTAGATAAAGCTAAATTGGAAATCTATTCGATTCTTGTTAGGCATTACTATGGTCTTGATGTGGATTATACCACATTTCTCTGGGAAGAATTTGGCACAACTATTACTCACACCAAGTTGACGAATGGTGTTTCGTGTGCTCGACACTGAAGTTTGATTTTCAAAGAGGTTTATCGACAAGAAGGGATTACGGTTCCTTCTGATGTCGAAACGGCTGAATTTTCGACGATGGCTGCTCCAAGAGTTGTATTTAATGATCCAACAATTTTTCCTAATGTTTCTCGTATTCCAGATGTGATGCTAAGACATGTTGATATGCAAAATCCACTCCTTATTCAGTATTTGTCCTCCATTGATTCTACTATTTTGATTGGTGTTCTTCCATCGAAAGGGGTCGAGGGTTCTTCAAAAGCTGTTAAAGTACCGAAGAAGAAGAAGAAGCAGAGTGAGAAACCACAACCTGTGGTAGAGGACGTTTCTAGAGAAATTATTCCTTCAAAAACTGGTATTCTCAAGCATACCAAGAAGCCAGCCAAGAGGCCTTTTCATTCTCCAGTCAGACCATCTGTTCAATAACCCGAAATCGAGACAACCGACCAAACACATGATGATTCTTCACATATTCATTTGTCTCAGAATAGTATAAAGAAGATTAGAAAACCTCAATTCAACAGAAGAGGCGTGTTGTTTAGAGAAGTTCATGTTCCTGTTTCTCCAA
Organism: Lactuca virosa; assembly: GCF_052849685.1. Classification (NCBI taxonomy): domain Eukaryota; kingdom Viridiplantae; phylum Streptophyta; class Magnoliopsida; order Asterales; family Asteraceae; genus Lactuca; species Lactuca virosa. The sequence continues at coordinate 301,764,972 of NC_136433.1, read as the reverse complement.
CCTCAAAGAAACGAAAAGCATTCAATATGGCTCATAAATTACAAAAAAATAAGAGAAAGCATCAGATCTACTTGATCAAGGCACTGTCGAAGCTGATAATGACATTGATAGTGGGGATAATGGACATGATGATTCTAGGCTTGGGTCACCTAGAAGGGATCCTCCTATGAAGTTGAATTCCGAGGAGACAAGAGATCCTTGTGTCACTGTAAACGTATCTAATATGGATACAAACACCAATTCGAATAATCAAACATTTACATCCATCCCTGAAAAGACTAAGGGCATACCACCTGGGGTTCTGCATACTGAGTCCTAAACGGAGGAGGTTCGAACTGCAGACATCCCTATGGACAAGTCTGATAAGGGCACAAATGTCAATATGGGTGAAGGGGTGTTGAAAAAAGAACCCTCTGTGACTTCTACTCTTGAAACATCAACCATTCCCACTTCAAGTATTTTCTCATTTAACATCGACTATTCTACATTCGAAACTTTCACTTCCTTACCATCACTTTCATCACCCATCCCAACTTCATTTCCAGTTTCAACCATTTCACCAACATACTCCACGATTATGCATGAGCCTATTACTACCCTTTTCTCCTCTCAATCGATTGAAGCTGAGATAGTGGTTCAAGAAGACGAACCAAATGATGATGAGATCATGGTGTCTTTTTCTGATTTGAAATTCGAGCCAGAGGAGGATAATGTACCTGATAACATGATTATGTCTGGTAAACAATTCAAAATCCTCAACAACAAAATCAATTCTCTTCTTCAATTACAAGCTGATTTTGGGGGAAGAAGTTTTGTTTATGGGGTAGAGATGGAGTACTTGTTAAATTATGGGGTAGAGATGGAGTACAATTCAAAATCCTCAACAACAAAATACTGAAACAGAATCAGCTCGAACGGTTGAATGTTCATTCCAAAATCTTTGAGTACTGAATTCAAAAGCTTCGTGATGTTGCCAAGGAGCGTCATGATCTTTTTGTGAAACATGTGATGAAGATGAAAGAGTATGTGGATCTTAAAGTGGATGAACTTAAGTCTGAGATGGATACATAGGTGGAAAATATGGAGAAGAATTATACTTTGTTGCATAGTAAAAATTGATGTTGTGAAACTGCTATCATAAAGTTGGTTGAATTCAATATTGATTATTCGACCAAGCTTGAAGAAAAATCGGAAAAGGATTCCCAGGTGTTTGTAAAGCTGGAAGAATTCTTAACCAGTATTACAGAATCCATTTCGACAATTGATCTTTCGAATCAATCCTCTATTTCTCAAGAATCAATTTCTCAGTTTATTTTGACCATCGATAAAAATATAAAAGAAGAGCTTGTTCCCATGCTTGAGTTGGTTCTTCGACTACCAACGAATACTCCACCTGCTAGGAAGGTGTCACATGGGGGAGATAAAGGATGTGGAGGTGTTGGGTCTTTGAAGGATTTTGCGAAAGGGGATGTTATTGGAAAACTGATTTCGACTCAGATACTGACTTTACTTCCTATTTAACCAGCCACAACTTCAACAACAACAACAATAACAAGACTAATCACGAAAGGGATCATAATAAACGAAGGAGATAGAGGTTCAAGTTTGAGTTTTGTGCCACCACCTTCGAAAGACGATCAAGGTGATAAAGGGAAAGTTATTTCAGTGGTTCCTTCTGAAGAAGAGAAAAAGAAACAACAAGCTTTGGAAATCGAAAAACAAAGGCAAATCAACAACATAATGACATGAAGACAAAATGACCCACCTGGCTTGAATAAGGGTCATCCCAACAAGCAGTGGTGTTACGAAACCATTGAAGAAATCGTTTTGATTGGGATGAATGATTATTTTTGCAAATTGCCTAAGAAGAGTTATGATGTTGAAAACACTGATTTTAATCATCTTGACTTCCTAATGAATCACATGTTGTTCACCTCTTCCCAATTCAAAATTTTTGAAAACTTCAAAGATATAGAAGAATTCAAAAGACTAAAGATATGATTTCATGAAGTCTTGGGAAAGAATGAAGAAGAAGTTTGGTCATCAGTGTTGTAAAGGTGATGACAATTACTCGAGAAAACTTGTTTGAAGGCATTCTACAAAACTTTCACTGTGTGGTTGTTAGAGCGAATAATATGGTTTGTGAATTTTCTATTGCTGATTTCCCACTGATGAACTTAAATATTGTGACAAGGATTTTAAGTAATGTGGATGTTTCGAAGCTGTCAGAAACCAATAAGGATGAGTTTCTCATTGGTTTTGCTCATATCAAGGTGTTCATCGACAACTATTACGATTGCCTTGCAATTACTGATATTGAGCTTGCTTCAACTATTAATAAGCCTTCGAAAGTTCCTCAATATCTGCTGAAGGGGAAGATTAACATTGACAAATATGGAGATGGGGAGATTATACATCAAACTCTTGGGGTTGTATTTCAAGGGAAAAACAAGAATGGGAATTTGACAAAACTCTTGTTCGCAACGTACTTCTACAAACGTTGAAGCTTATGGCATAATTTCGACTACTCTCACTAAGGGGAGATTGTAGGGGTCGAAATGTAGATAGTGAGGAGTCGAAATACTTTTGGTTTGTAAGGGTTGGATATCAGAAGGATTTCAACTCTATATGTATTTACAAGGCACGTTTCGAATTCGAACTAGAATGTTTAGTCCTTGTATTTTTTGTTGTGGCTGTACCACCCTATAAATAGGGCAAGTATTAGAGTCAAGAGTAACTTTTGTACTCTACATATTTGTAAACTCTCTCAAACTCTTGTACTCTTATAGACGAAATATGAGCCAACCAGATCTTATTACTCGATGTGTTGTTTCTGTTTTCATTGATTGATTATGTACTTATTACTCGATTCTAACTCACATCAGGGAGTACTCTCGAGGATGTCCATTTTGGGCCTTGTTGGGCCATTGGACATCTGAATTTGGGCCATGGATAGACTACAGGCTTTCTTGGAATTAGGTCCATGATGGTTTTTGGGACCAATTAGGAAGATGGGCCATATTGGGCCTTGGGATGCTATTTAGGAAATTGGGCTTTTTGAGCAAATAGGTTGGGCCTTGATTTTGGGCCAAGTAAAAAAAGGGTAAATGGTCTTTTACCCTGGATGTTGAACAAGTAATTTAGATTCTTGATTATGGGTTGATATCCAATTATTAATTGGATATTATTTGATGGTGCTAGCGCGTGGGAATTTTCCGGATCAGTAGATCGAGATTTTTTTTGAGAGATTCAACGGCTTGAGGTGAGTTTCCTCACTGTGTTTAGCAGGTCGAAGGAACCAACTCCGGTCAATGGTTTATTTTGAATAGGATGCTAGATATCTGCATGACTCTGCATGTATGTTTTTTGAGATGTTTACCGGGCGGGGCCTGATGATTATACTGTATGCTATTTACCTTTGTGATTTTTGCATGTGTTCATGTGTTTGTATGTATACCGGGCAGGGTGTGATTACTGACAGATATGTCTCGAGCGGGGCCCGATGCCGGGTGGGGCCTGATTCCTGGCGGGACCCATTATATGTTTGATATGTATGGTATGTGGTTACGATTTATAGTTTATGTTTCAGGTACTTCTGGTTGGAAAGAGAAGAGTTCGGGATGACTGAATTGCACTCACCACATTGTTCCGCATATTACATGACTCTAATATACTTGGATGTTTATTGATACCCTCTGATTCACTATGGTTTTTATGATATTATTTTGGATAATGGTTTTATTAATTTAAAAATCAAAATTTTTCATTGATTTATTAAAACTTGGGATGTCATAACTGATACAAGAAACATAAGCATATACAAGATTATTACTGGCTTTACAACATCTAATGGCCTACATTCCATTTAATCTCTCATCAGATCCAAACATCAAATACCTTCGTTTCGCTACCTGTGATAAAAAGAAACTAAGTGGGTGTGTTTGGAAACATGGTGAGTACATAGAGTTTTCAACCGACAATTTTATAATTAATTTATTATAATTAGATAATTCATATCAAAACAATTAACTCTATTACCCATTCCCGTTATTCTCATTCCGTAATCCTAGACCGATGATCTTAAGGTATGTATCCTAAAGGATCTATAAGTGAACAATATTGTCTCGGGGTTTCGTTATCAATATTTTCTATTAAGAAGACCATGGGGTCATCAGAATACCCACATGAATAATTTATTCATACCTACAAGTGGTAGTCCTATCTATAGGAGGTTTATTTACATATACTGGTCGGGGACCTGCCCATGTATAATTTAGTAACACCTACAAATTGTGTACCTTTATGTGTACGGTTCATCAATGCCCATAAGTCATATACTTGTCCGCTAATAATTTCATTAACATCTACATGTTGTAAATATGCTCATGTATAATCGATTAACACCTACATGTTTTAAACGTGCCTGTGTATTGCTTATAAATATCTACAGGTTATAGGCGTGTCCATGTATGACTTATAAACATCTGCTTGTTGTGTGTCTGCCCATGTTTGACCTAACTTGTCTAGAAGAGTATGTGGTCATCATCAATACCATACTAGGTGACTACATTGCTAGTTCGATAGTAAAATAAAAGTCTCGATACTTCATATCTATGTGTAAGATGAACATAATCAGCTCGTATCTATGTTAAACAAAATCAGCTCGTATAGTTTCATCTAACACATAAGGTTTCAATGCAGATAATAGACACACATAGCATTTAATTATCTAAATACTTCATATCTATGTGTAAGATGAACATAATTGTGCACTCACAAGTTAAAAGCAGATGACTTGTGATTTCGGCAGCGCTACGCCTTAGCACTTTGAGTTCTTCTGATACGGCCTAAGTTCAATTATCACATGTTCCTAGTATAATATTACTCATGACTAATGATATTGTAGATTCCTCATTAACCCCAATGTTTTCATCAAAATCAATCAAGTTTGGATCATATTAGAGGTAGGGTCCGTTTGGTATATATCAGAGGTAGGGTCCGTTTGGTGTATAGAGTATACTGTTTGGAAATATCGCTTTAAATACCTCACTAAATCCAGCCTAGATATCATCCCCATAAGTAGATCAGTCACTATAATGACTTGGAATTACTGATAAATCTTATTTATAGGTTTATAATAACAACTATGAACATAAATATAAGTAACACTTGAAATAATTTAAGTCTATCTTAACTTACATAGATTTTAGAGAAAACTAGGAAATTGCATGGACAGAATTTCGAAACTGAAAGCTCTATTTCTCCGTGAGAGATCTAGTATGCTCAAGAGTCATAATAAAATGATATTGCTAAATAACATATGATCCTAAGGGTTACACTAACAACAACTTGAGACAATTGATTATTTATTAGAAATTGATGTTAATAAATATTCATAAACTCTTATAATAAATTGGGAAAATATTTATTTCATGAAAATAATTATTTTACAATACAAGTAATACATTATTTCATAAGGTATGAATTATTAAGTCATGCACAACATTTTGGACTAGGTTAGCCTTTTTTCTTTTAGCAAAAGACAAAGTCTATATCATATAAACTTTGATATATAAAATATAAACTTCATCCTCATTTTCTTCAACATATGGTTGGCCTATGTAAGGAAAAAGAGAGACATGGCTTTCTTATTTGTTTAATCAAAAGAATTCAAAGTATGGTGCATGCATGGGGACAAGGTTCTGTAAAGTGTTTAATGTTTAAGGAATCTTGGATTAACATTCTACTTTAAATGGATGGAGAGTGCATTCATTTTTGTCACTCTCTTCATTCTCTCTCCATCTCTTCTCTAGCCTTGTGTTCTTGAAGATTTGTTACTTGTTTTTTACTCTCTTGGGACATATACTTGGGTATTTTGTTCTAAGCTTAAGAGTTGTCAAAGAACTAGCATTCTAATCAAGTTGGAACATTGTTGGTGTCTCAAGGGTTCATCATATCTCCATCAACTTCCAAGCCTCCCCTAGAGAACCCAAAGCTCTTTCAAGGTTGTTGCTTCTTTCTCCTTCTATGGTTGTACTTTAAATCTTTCTAATACTTGCAAGACGATCCTTGGAGGGTGATAAAATGTTTATCTTATTTATAAAACTCAAGTCTTCCGTTTTGACATTATTTGTAGTTTTTGAAACTAGTTTTACAAATAAAACCCAACAATTGGTATCAGAGCCACCTTGCAAGTTTGGTTAGATATTTTAATTTAAGGAAATTTTATTTTTTGGACAATATGGATAATTTGTTTTTGTATAAAAACAAGTTCATACATATTTTCTTTGACAACTTTATAATTGTTATTTTATGTGACGAAAACTTACATGCATTTTTTGTCACTTAAATCTGTCTTAGAAAAACAAAGGTTGTTTTATGTTTATATGTATTTTAGAGTGCATAAACAAACCTTGGAACATTTATGTTGTTGTTTGTGTGATTTAGTTGAAAAGGGTTTGTAATATTCTTTTATTCATAAAGTATGTAATAAAAGTAGCTAGTTTTTATTCTTGTTATTATTTTTTTTGTAAAAGATTAGTTTTAGACTATATTTATTTTGTGAAAAATGTAAGAAGATTAAGATGGAGGTCATTTCTTGAAGAACCATGGAGACCCACGGTTTTATAAGATTTTATAAAAGTTCATAACTTTTATAAAGTTTTTTAATAAAATTGCAACAAAGTTGGTTGTCATTGCAAGTGGGATCATGAAAATCACATGAAGAACAAGTTGCAGTATTTGGTCCTTTTGTCCCTTAGGAAGGACTGAAAACTTTTTTGTTGGCTCGCAAAAGTGTTATATAGTTTAAGGCTTATTTATGTCAAACGCATGCTTGTGTTGTTTTTTTGTCAAGTAAATATTTTGTGTGGTTGATAATTTAGGTTTTCACAAACCAAGACTATTTTTTGGATAAAATAAACATCACATGGAGTTTGGATTTCAAAATGTAAAATATGGACATTGGATGTAATATAGTCTAGCCATAAAATAAAAACCGGTTTTATAAAATTGTTAATTACGGCAACTTTTGAAATATTGAATTATAAGTGTAAAAAACATGTTTTTATAACTTATTCAAACTCCAAAGTATTAATTAATAAAAGGAAGTTTTATTAAACAATATTAAAAGGTTCTACATGGCTCAAACACAAACTTAATACTAGTTATTAATTTTAAAATTGAACCAAGCCGAAATATAAAAACCGGGTTTTTATAAGAACCTCAAAAGTGATTTTTTTTAGAAAATTGATACCATGACATATTAGATGCATGCAATTGTCATGATATCAAATGTTTTAAATAGAATAATAAAACATACAAATCTCTTTTTCAAAATGCAAGTCTATGCCATCCAACTTTAGAAACATTTGAACATCACTTGCATAATGCTAGTGGGGTAAAAGATACCTAACCATTAGTGTCATCTTTTGACGGCCAAAGTATTTTTGCGATTTCCATAACCAAGTTATAGGCCAATTCTACAAGTTTATCTAATTGGGTGACTTAATTGGAAACCGTTTGTGATAAAGGTCACCTAAGCAAGAGTGTTCCAAGACATAGATGAGACCAAACATGTCAAATTAAGAAATGGATTGTTAAGGGTCTCATACATCTAGGAATTAAAAATGGTGTAATTAATACAAGTTATTTATCTTGTTAAAATTGACTAAATTGGATAAAGGATACCTAACCATTTATTTGATTTTTAACTTGGATCCTAGAATTTAAATAAATAATGTTTTTGGAAACAAAAGGGTATTATTATTTAAATAATTAAATACTAAATGAAAACTTTGTTAAACTTTTGTAGATGGCTCCACCAACTACTGTAACACACCACCCAATGAACATTCGATCAATTCTTGACAAAGAAAAAACTCAACCACCCTAACTTTTTGGATTGGCACAGAAATTTAAGAATCGTTTTGAAACAAGAAAAGAAAGACTATGTCCTTGAAAAACAAACCCCTGATGAACCACCTGCTCTCCCAAAGACTGCACATGGTGCATGGCTAAAGCATATAGATGATTCACTTGATGTTTCATGTCTTATGCTCGCCTGTATGGTTCCCGATCTTCAGCGAGATTTGGAACACTACACTGCCTTTGAGGTGATTGAAAATCTCAAAGAGATGTTTGGTAAACAAGCTAGAACCGAAAGGTTCGACACTATAAGAGCACTCCATGCCATGAAAATGGAGGAGAGTAGGAATGTGAGCACACATGTTCTCAAGATGAAAAGTTACATGGATCAATTGAAGAGATTGGGCTCTATATATCCACAAGACTTGGCTACAAATATCATTCTAAACTCTTTTCCAAAGTCTTAAAATGCTTTCATCATGAACTATAACATGAATGGGTGAGAGAAACCTATCTCTGAGTTGCACGGGATGCTAAAAACTACAGAAAAGAATATCCCAGATAAAACCCCCCAAGTTCTCATGATTGGGAAATGAAAAGTCAAAAAGAACAAAGGCAAGAACTTCAAGGGAAAGCCATAAGCTGGCAAGGGAAAATGGAAGAAAGCTCCCCAAAAACCAACCACCCAAGAAGAAGGAAAAGGTTACCAAAGATGACACATGCTTTGAGTGTGGAGTTGTCGGGCATTGGAAAAGGAATTGTCCTAAGTACCTTGCTGAGTTGAAAAAAAAAGAATATCGGTGAAGGCCCTTCAGGTATATCCATTTTCATGATTGAAATGGGACTATTTACTTTTCCGTCTAACATTTGGGTATTAGATACTGGTTGTGGAACTGATATTTGTAATTCGTTGCATGGGTTTAGAAAGAGTAAGGAACTGAAAGCAGATGAGATGGTATTGCATGTGGGCAATGGAGCATGGGTTGCAATCCAAGAAATATGACATTTTGATTTTATGTGTTACCATCTGGTCTGTACTTGACATTAGACAATGTGTGTTTAATTACTTGTATTACTAGAAATATCATTTCAGTTTCACGTTTGAGAAAATCTGTTTATGATTTCAAATTTGTTGATGATAACATTCACTCCTTCTTGAAAGGAATCTTCTATTTTGAGGCTAGGCCAATAAATGGAATTTATGAATTAAACCTAGATGACACTTCAAACAATAAGTCCCTTTATCATGTTAACATCAAAAGGCTCAAACCAGATTTGAACCAGACATATATGTGGCATTGTCGCCTTAGACATATAAACAAGAAGCGCATATCTCAACTCCAAAAGAGTGGACTTTTGGGGGCAAATGACATTGAGTCATTTGAAATATGTGAATATTGTTTATGTGGAAAGATGACAAAATCCCCTTTCTTTGGAACAACTGAAAGGGCAAGTGTTTTATTAGGCATCATACACACCGATGTATGTGGACCTTTTAAAACAATGTCTAGATTGGTGAGAGATATTATATCACCTTCACTGATGACTTCAGTCGTTTAGGTTATGTGTATTTGATGAAACATAAACATGAAGCATTTGAAAATTTTAAATTGTTTCATAGTTAAGTTTAAAATCAACTCGACAAACCAATCAAAATCCTTCGTTCAGATAGAGGAGGCGAGTACTTGAGCCAAGAGTTCCAAGACCATCTAAGGAGTCATGGGATTATCTCACAACTTACTCCACCTAGAACACCACAACTTAATATTGTTTTGAGAGGATAAATCAGACCTTACTTGATACGGTTCGATCTATGATGAGTCGAAGTACCCTTCCTTTATCATTTTAGAGTTATGCTTTACTCACCACAGCCCGTATCTTGAATATGGCACCAACTAAGAAGGTAGAGAAAACACCTTATGAGATGTGGTATGGAAAATCTCCATCCTTATCTTATATGAAAGTTTAGGGATGTGAAGCTTATGTTAAACAAGAGACTTCCAACAAACTTGAGCCTAGATCTACCAAATGCATATTTGTAGGATATCCTAAATATTTTTTAGGATATTACTTCTACATCCCTAGTGAGAATAAGATCTTTATTTCACGAAAAGCTTAATTCTTAGAAAGCAAGTTTCTAATGGATGAGGCTAGTGGGAGGCGTCTGGAACTTGAAAAAGATCAAGAACCTTAACCCGATGCATCTTTAGTTGGCACTAGTACTAAACAAGAGGTTTTTGAAGATGAAAAGATCATTGTCCTTCAACCTACTAAAACACAAGTCGTTCGCAGATACGATAGAATTCGTCCTGGACCTGAGAGATATGGATTTCTCATTGACAAGTGCTTCATGATGATGAATGTCGATGACCCCATCAACTACCGATAGGCAATGTTAGATCCCGAATCTGACAAATGGCTTGAAGCCATGAACGCTGAGATGCAATCCATTAGAGAAAATCAAGTCTGGGACTTGGTTGATCTTCCTCCCAATAGCAAGACTGTTGGAAGTAAGTGGGTCTTCAAGAAGAAGACTAACATCGATGGCAACTTACACACATTAAAAGAAATATTGGTTCCTAAAGGATTCACTCAAACTCATGGGGTTGATTATGATGAAACCTTTTCACCAGTCGCTATGATTAAATCAATTAGGATACTACTTGCCATAGTTGCATATAATGACTATGAGACATGTCAAATGGATGTCAAAACCACTTTTCTAAATGGACACTTGGAAGAAGATGTCTATATGGTTCAGCCCGAAGGTTTTGTCGACCAAAAGCACCCTAATAAAGTGTGCAAGCCCAAGAGATGCATTTATGGGTTAAAGCAAGCATCTCATAAATGGAATCATCGTTTCGATGATGAAATCACAAAGTTTGGTTTTATTAGAAATGAAGATGAATCTTGTGTTTACATGAAAACTAGTGGGAGCTCGGTGACATTCTTGGTCCTATGTGTGGATGACGTATTTGTCATGGGAAATCACATTCCAACTTTACAAGGTGTAAAGACATGGCTTTAAATGTCTTCGCAATGAAGGAACTAGGTGAGGCACAATATATTCTTGGAATCAAAATCTACAGAGATAGATCAAAACGATTAACAAGTCTAAGCCATGGTACATATATTGAGAAAGTATTGAAACGGTTCAATATGGAAAAATCTAAGAGAGGATTTGTACCCATGGCACATGGCACTATACTAAGTTCATCTCAATGTCCTAGCACAAAGGCTGAGCTAGACAAGATGAAAGATGTTCCATATGCTCCTGCAATTGGATCTATCATGTATTCCATGAATTGTACAAGACCCGATCTTGCTTATGCTATGAGCATGGTAAGCAAGTTCCAACAAAATCCAGGGGAGAGTCATCGGATAGCTGTGAAGAACATTCTCAAGTACTTACGAAGAACTAAGGATATGTTCTTCGTCTATGTAGGCGTGGAAGATAGCTTAAGTGTAAAGTGCTACACTGATGCTTCCTTCACAACTCATCGAGATGATTGCAAATCACAATCAGGATATGTGTTCATTATCAATGGGGGTGCGGTGTCTTGGAAAATCTCTAAGAAAAGTGTTGTTGCACAATCCACTACAGAGTCAGAATACATTGTTGCTTCTGAAGCTGCAAAAGAGGCTGCTTGGATGAAGAAATTCATTGGGGATCTATGGGTAGTCCCTACCAATTAGGACCCCCTAGACGTTTTCTGTGACAATGAGGGTGCTATTGCTTTGGCAAAAGAACCCCGATCACACAAGAAGACCAGGCATATTCGCCACAGATTTAATTTCATCCGGTATAAAGTTGATGAAGGTAAAACTAGTATTCACAAAGTTCACACTGATCAAAATTTGGTGGACCCTTTCACGAAGCCTCTTCCTCAAGCAAAGTTTGAAGGACATGCTCGAGGAATAGGACTTCTCTATTCTAGTGATTGGATTTGATCTTTGTATTAGTATTGAATATTGGAACATTATATATAACATCATCTATTGTAATGACTATGATATATATCGCATATGATCTTTTCATAAAATATTTTTGTGTTATTTATTAACATGTTTAATCCTTGAGTAAATTTATTCATTCTAAAACTCCATAGTCAGTTATTATTATGGGAGATATAATTAAATAAGACTAATATGAAATGGGATGGTTGGCAAAGTTGTGACCAGTTTCATAGGTACTTACTAGAGAGTAAGTATTGGAGTGACCCGTTCAAGATCACTTCATGGATCGTTGTCATGAATGATACTTGATAAAAGGTAATATCTGTATATCCTTCACAGTTGAGATACATATATGGGACTTTAGTGTGGGGAATGTTATGCTTTGATGTAGTCAAATACTGTTCTTTTATCAGGCAGTTATAAAAGCTATTATCAGGCATGATGTAAACCCTGTAAGAGGCGTATGTAGTCAATATGGTCCTCTTATTCGTTGAGAGTTAGACATCTAAGGTATGATGTAAATTTGAACACTTATATGAGATTGATTGCGATCTATATCTCATGTTCAACATGATGTCTGTAGCAAAGGGATAACTGATAAACTTACCTTACTCACCAATTGTAGCCTTGGGGCTTCTGGGAATTGGCCGTTGATCATATGTTGTTGGGGAGCAGTCAAATGTTGCTAGACGTTCACCACTGTCTATATCAATTTGATATGACTCTTGCACAAGTGGGAGATTGAAAGATCTAGTATGCTCAACAGTCATATTAAAATGATATTCTAAATAACATATGATCCTAAGGGTCACACTAACAACAACTTGATACAATTGTTTATTTATTAGAAATTGATTTTAGTAAATATTCATAAACTCTTATAATAAATTGGGAAAATATTTATTTCATGAAAATAATTATTTTACAATACAAGTAACACATTATTTCATAAGGTATGAATTAATAAGTCATGCACAACATTTTGGACTAGGTTAGCCTTTTGTCTGTCTTTTAGCAAAAGACAAAGTTTATATCTTATAAACTTTGAATTTATAAAATATAAATTTCATCCTCTTTTTCTTCAACATATGTTCGGCCCTATGTAAGTAAAAAGAGAGACATGGATTTTTTATTTGTTTAATCAAAAGAATTCAAAGTATGGTGCATGCATGGGGACAAGGTTGTCTAAAGTGCTTAAAGGTTAATGACTCTTGGATTAACATTCTACATTAAGTGGATGGAGAGTGCATTCATTTTTGTCACTCTTTCTATGAAAAACCGAGAGCAACTTCATCCTCTCTCCATCTCTTCTTTAGCCTTGTGTTCTTGAAGATTTGTTACTTGTTTTTTACTCTCTTGGAACATATACTTGGGTATTTTGTTCTAAGCTTAAGAGTTGTTAAAGAACTAGCATTCTAATCAAGTTGGAACATTGTTGGTGTCTCAAGGGTTCATCTTATCTCCATCAACTTCCAAGCCTCCCCTAGAGGACCTAAAGCTCTTTAAAAGTTGTTGTTTCTTTCTCCTTCTATGGTTGTGGTTTAAATCTTTCTACTACTTGCAAGATGATCCTTGGTGCGTGATGAAATATTTCTGTTATTTATAAGGCTCAAGTCTTTCGTTTTGCCCTTATTTGTAGTTTTGAAACTAGTTTTACAAATAAAACCCAACACTCCGGGCTATCTAAAGCTCCGGAACCTTGATAAAGTAGCCAGGAACTAGGGAGTATAGGGGCTCGGGGGTAGCAAGAATTCCCAAAGGACTTAGAGTGAGTTGTGAGGATAAAAGGTTGAAATTTGAGGCTATATATAGATTTTTAAAAAAAGCTCGTTGCACCTGGTAACGTGGCCAATTCTCCTTCCACCACGCGTCGTAGCCTGCTTCGCCCACATCACCATGTCATCCACCTTCTAGAACCCGCCATGTGTCACCATTTCGTGGTTCCACGTATCAAAATTTCTTTGGGCCACGTCAACATGTCTCCCGAAAGAGTCGTTTTTCCGAACAGGCCACTTGGCGCACTCCGGTGCTGCCACATCATCAGAATAGATAAATTTTCACAGATCGTCAGACGGCCATAACTTATGTATACGAGCTCCGTTTTCTATGTTCTTTATATCCCTCAGAATCAATTCTATATCCGAAGCATATAGGACTCAAATCATTATTACAAGGGTCCAACATTTGTTAAATTTCTTGCTATAATATTTTCGTATATAGAATATCTAATGTCGAAACACTTCAACATGCTTTTCATATATGCCTTTAACTAAGATCTATTAAACTATACAATCTAAACCTTTAGATTCGTAACGAAGTTTGAGTGTCCTCTCCCTTAAGTTCATTATAGCGAAACATTTTATAAACTTTTCAATTTGAAAAACCGGAGACATCGTTTCCTACAAATAATATTGTTGTCATGCAATACCAACATAACAATTCTGTTGGGTTTTCTATGATATACCTAAGTGTACATGAAACCTATGGATCTATAGATTCATGCTAATTACATCTACCCTAGAATACGGAAATACAAAGAAGAAAAACATACCTCTTATGTAGCTCTTTATCTTCATGCTTGAGATCTTGATCCTCCATGAAGTTGTTTGGATGAGAGGACCCAAACCAGAATCCATCTAATAGTATCACACCCAATGAAAAAAAAAGAGTGGAATAAAAATAATTAGGAGAAGGGTCACTTTCACAAACCTTAAGAAGGAGAGGATGAAGAGTTTGCGAAACTTCAAGCCAAGGTGCAAGGAAGAATGAAATCCCTAAGGCCCTATTTATAGCCCTGGATCCCTTCCTAAGTTTTTTACTCCTTCCCATGTGGGATGGAATACCTAGAACGAATTTCACTCCTATTCCCATGTGGGACAATGTGATTTTCATCCAACCCTAATTCCATAAGGGTTCTGGAACATTCCTGATCAACCAACTATCGATTAATGAATATCCAACCCTTTAATTAATCAAACTGTTAATTAATTCCCAAAATATATTTTCAATTAGTTTCTAATTAATTATTAACCATAATAATTAATAAACCAATTTCTCCTTTATTTATTCTACTCAATTTGGGTCTTGAGGGCAACCCAAAAGTACCCTATTATCATTAGAAATATTACCAACAGTTAATGTCCTTGGACACTCTTTCCAACAGTCTCCCACTTGGACAAGTCATCAACTATACGAGGTCCAATATTTCTCCAATAACCAACAACGAGTTAGCCATCAAATGCAACTACCGAACTCTTGATCTAATCAAGATTCAGTCCTTAGATAAGTGATCAACTATTCCTTCGTACTATGATATCTATATGAACTCGAGATATGGTGAATGGTCAATCTCAAAATTCAAGATTATGTTTCCCGATATAGATTTGTGAAGACTGCATTTGACTACTAAATTGAATACATCAAATTCAGTCAGGGCTCTGCCAAGCACTTTAGATGTTAGCACCAAATCATGGAGGAATAAACTTCAACTACATAATAGATATCGCTTCTCCTGTTAAGGAGAAGGAACAAATAAACTTCAACTACATAGTTTTCGTCTATTTCATCATGTTACACATGGGCATACCCTTTATAACTACCAGTTACGGATAGCGTTGGAGTAGACTAATGCATAAGAGAATCATAGAGCAAAACCCCACATGTATCTAGGTTTGAAGAATAGAAGATATTATCATCTTAGAATTACTCGTGACTGGATCCATGAAGTAATCTCTAAGCGCGGGTTGGTCTAATACATAAATCTCTATTAAGTACTCATGAGTGTTAGTGCAATATCTATGTTGTGTCCAATTACTATGGATAATCAACTAATGCTCATGAAAGTCTTGAATCACTACTTACTTCCAAGAGTATGAACTACTATGGATGTTTGAGTAAATTAATACTCAGGAAGTGGTATCCAAATATGCAAAAGGAGAACACAATAATAAGCTAATTGAAATGACCGAACTCCATCATATATTAAGATCTCCACTTAATAATTGCCAAATCGTATTAGCACTTATATTACTTTAAGTTCTTAGGTCTAAAACAAACCAAACGAAGAGTGTTCAAGCGAATTCATTCGCAAATCTAATGCCTCTTGGCTTTGTCTGACTGTCAGACTTGGTCAGTGACATTGGCTTATGGAATGGATCGACAAGATTATCTTTCGATATGACTTATTGACTATGATGTCTTTACATTTGACTCAATATAAAATGTGATGGTACTTACTGAGTATGTGTCTTGTGAGCTTGCATGAATTGGGATCCATACTCGAGGTAAGTTCACACTTATAGTCAGAAGTAACTCCAAAAGGACCATCAATGATTGAATTTCAACAAGGATTTCACTAATGAATCTCTTTTAATCAAATTATTTTCTTTGAAATTTAACTAACTTAAATTTGCTCTATGTTTTCAAATCCACTACGGTGTATTACTTGGTACACTTGCAAGCCAATACTTCACCATTCTGTAAAAGTACAAATTCCGACTGCAAACAGAATCGTCTTTATCAGTATAGAACTTAGCATCAATGTAATCTTCACAATTATCTCTTCCAGACTATCAAGATCTTTTCCTCTGTCCTCCTAGGAAACTTAAGAAAGTTCTTGATCTTGATTCGTCGATTCTTGCCAAAATGATCTAATCCAACTTGTCGCACTCAAGGAATACGTCATGGCATATATGCTCGATCCCATAGCAAAAGCATGTGGGACACGACTCCTTTCCTTTAACTCATAGTAGAACTAGGACATTAGCATCGCTCAATGTCATGCCATATTAAGCATGAACTCCTTTTTGAGTTATGTATGTCGAGTTTCGTCAAGATTCTATGTACTTTGGCTTAATCTAATGAATCACTTTGATCTATCTCCATAGATCCTTATTATGTACATGTTGTGTATCTCCCTTGTATATCATAGCGAAAGAAAAATTCATACCATGCAAAGTTTTTACACTTGCTAAGTTAAAATATAGTTTCCTACGAATCGTACATTATCTATGTACAATACAATGGTGACTAGAATGCTCCCACTAGCATTGACATATATATGGTTTATCTATGTTTCACGAAATTCAAACTCCTTGAACTTTCTCATTAAAACAGAGATCCCAATTACTCCCACTAGATTTGACATATGTATGGCTCATCTTTATTTGTTGAAATTCAAACTCCTTGAACTTTTCTCATTGAAGCAAATATTCCAATTGCGAGGTGCCTGTTTCGGTCCATAAGGAACTTCTCAAGCTTACACATCCTTCACAACCTATATTGGTTTGATTATGTGTTTGTTCCTATCCATGCTTTTCTCTTCTTGAAGATCCACATACACCTAATGGTTAAGGTCAAGTGCTTGATCTATCAAGTTTTCACATACATAGACTAAATGTCACTCTCCATTTCCTCCTTCCATGTTGTAGCCTTTAGGGCATACCATAAGTTCCGATAGCCGGTACACTTTGATTGCTATCTACCAGCCACTCATATACCTTAGTACTATAAACTCTAATATAACAAATGTATGATTTTCTTTATCAAATTTATAAGGAAGAAGTAGAGGTATGTTAGTTTCCCCAATAGATCTTTCAACCTTAAATTGAATGTTAGGTCCAACTTTAGTCTCTTCGTTGGTTGACTCTTGAATCTTATCATGATCAATGTCGCTCCCACTAACCCTTTTGGAAATCAGTTCCCTCTCTTGGAAGACTTCCCTTCTAAAAACATACACTTTGTTCTCAAAAGGATTGTTGAACAATTATCTAAATTGCTTGATATGTTCTCCAATGAGATAACACATCTCTATTCTAAGTTTTAGATTGTCGAGCGCTTCACAATGAGCGTAAGCCTCATAGTAGTAGACTTCCATATGTGGTTGAGAGGACTGAATTCCACTTCACATATCATAGATTGTTTCATGAACCTTCTTACTTGGTACAAGACCATAAGACTTATGCTAACATTATTCATGATACCATCCACTAATTGTTAGTATGCATAATGCGACTCATCTAGTACAAAATCAAAGAATCATTTGTTTCTCTATCCAACTAACACTTCCTAGTGGTAATTGTAACACTAGTCAAATTTAGGTCAAAGATAAATTGATCAATAATCATGATTGGGATGAAAAAAGTGGTAGAGATTGTAACAAGGTTTCCAAAAATATAAAGAACACTGAAATCCGAGTTGTAACGAAGAAGTTATGACCAATCGAAGATCCGCGACAAAACCGGCAAAACACTGTTCAGTGTAAAATGTGAATTTTCGATAAAAGGCTTTTTAGCCTTAACAATCTAAATGAAAGTTGTAGAATATGTTAAACCGAGAACTTTCATAAAAAGAACGTAAAAATCTGACTTCGTTTGAGGAAGTTATGATTTTTCTAAGTTTCGGTTTAGCAGTAGACAGCTAAAAATTCGAAATAAAAATCGATCGATATTTAGCCGACACAACTTAAACGAGAATCGAATGTCTTTTCAAAAGTATTACAACCGTAAAAAGACAGACGAAAACGGACGTCAGATGAAGAAGTTATGAATTTTTAACGAATTTCCTGTCCCGGTCTGTTAAAAATAATAATATTAAAAATAAATTCAAAGTTAGCCAACAAAATCTAAATGAAAGTCATAGAGTATATTTTTGCCTACGCGTGCATATAAAGAACGTCGAAAACGGAGCTCGTATGCGAAAGTTATGAATTTCGCAAGTTTTTGGCACGAAAATCGAAAAATGTTGAAAACCGGGAAATTTCGCATGGCTGGCATCCAGACACGTCACCTCGCATGCGAGACCTCCCCGTGTCGGACACATGTTCACTGCTGATTGGACCGAAGTACTCGTGGCACCTCCTGATTGGACCGAAGTTCGGTCCTCTCCTGATCCGACGCGCATCCGAGACCGCCTCCAGCTTCGCTTCTCCTTCTGGCGCGTGGCTGCTGACTCCTCTTCCCCCTCGCCACCTGTCGGAACACGCATCGCCACTCCTCCCTTCGGACCGAACCCTCGCAACCCTATATAAAGGGTGCGAGACTTCTCGGATTTTTTATATATTTCACCCAGATTTTCACCCTTCTTCACATTTTCACCCCCCTAAACTTTCTTACGACCCCATCAGGCCTCGGTATCGTATCTAAAACCCGAAGCAAGCCCCAAAACCCCGAAATTCTCGAGAAGCTAACCTCTTTCCAGTCAAAGTGCTGCCCGCGTAAAGCCCCGGTTTTTAATGAAAAACTCGCGGTTTCTTCGAGAAAGATCATCTATAGAAACGAAACGCTGCCCAAATCACCACTTATCAAGTGAGTTCATACCCCTATAATCCACCTTTTTAATGATTTTTAAATGCTTTTTACGGGGGGAATACAAGTTGAACACAATATAAATTGTGTTAATAATCGTATGTCATAATAATCATACAAAGGGGTTTCCTTATGTTTTTAAGGATTACCAAATACTTCCAAAATGACTTAAAGCCATGTTAAATCTTTAAAGTCATGTAAACTCCGTTAAATTCTTTGAAAAAGGTTTTATAAACTATTTCAAATTATAATTGCCAAAATCATGTTTATATATGTATAAATATATAAATAAGATTTGAAGGGCTTAGGACTAATGAATTATCTTATTTCCTTTTCCTTGTTTGGATGTGGAATTAAGGTGGTGTTATTTGTCCGAAGGTCGTTTCCTTCTTAATTATATATATACATATATATATATATATATATATATATATATATATATATATTACACATATATGAATATAAAAGGTTACTTCATTCGGTATCATTACCTTTGTATCAGGCTGAGCAAAGGTGTTCATCCATGAGAAATCATGCTAACCAGATAGAACATATAAATTATAATAGGTATAATTTATGATTCATAACTAAATATACAAGTATGATTCACGATTGTATACTTTTTATTCCAAGGAAATTACTTACAATTCATTTATCTATACCATGATACGTATAATACTTTTAGTATATGGATAATATATTAAAGAAGTAATAATACATCATACCGGTTTTGCATTAACGAGGGTACAATACAACGTACCAGGGTTAGCAACCACGTGGTAATAATACATTATACCGGGTTTGCATTAAGAAGGGTACAATACTACGTAACAGGGTTTGCAATCACGGGGTAATAATACATCATACCGGGTTTGCATTAACAAGGGTACAATACAACGTACCAGGGTTAGCAACCACAGGGTAATAATACATCATATCGGGTTTGCATTAACAAGGGTACAATACAAAGTACCAGGGTTAGCAATCACGGGGTAATAATACATCATACCGGGTTTGCATTAACAAGGGTACAATACAACGTACCAGGGTTAGCAACCACAGGGTAATAATACATCATACCGGGTTTGCATTAACAAGGGTACAACACAACGTACCAGGGTTAGCAATCACGGGGTAATAATACATCGTAATCTCGTTGAAACAATAAATTTGTGAGACTCTTCATGGTGTACTTATCTAAGTACGACCTTAAGTCCTGACTGATTAACCAGAATCTCCTGGAGGGAGAGCGTGAATTTGTGTATAGATCTATATGGGACTGACAATCCCACACCTTCACTGTTCGCAACAGTTTGGCCGGCAGGCCTAGGGTGACAAATGTCATACCGTTTTCGACGCCTGAAGAACGTCGCATCAGGCACATCAGTCATATTAGTATGGTTAATTGAACTCACATGGATAAAACAATGAGTAATTACTTAGTAATATACTTCTCTTAAAACAGTAAGAAAAGATAATTTCATCCTGACCAAATATACCTTCTGTTAGTTTTTACTTACAGTAAAAACTACGTATCATGAAATCAAGTATGGAAAATATACTTGTACTTCTGGTTTTGGAACATTTAAAACCACAAAGCAGTATTATGGATAATATAATATTTTCCGGGATTAATACTAATGTTTTACTGTAGAACGGATATAACTAATAATACTTTTACCAATGAAACGGTTTATGGGATTAAACTACTTTTACAAATAAAACGGTTTATGAGATTAAACTACTTTTACAAATGAAACGGTTTATGGGATTAAACTAATTTTACAAATGAAACGGTTTTTGGGATTAAACTACTTTTACAAATGAAACGGTTTATGGGATTATACTACTTTTACAAATGAAACGGTTTATCGGATTAAACTACTTTACAATTGGAACTTAGTCATTCACTCTCTGTAAACTAGTATAACATAAAGGACGTTTAGTGGTTAATTCTATAATTCCTTAGTTTTTACATCAGAGTTATACATAAGTAATATCTTATTGATAGCAAAATGTGTGACTTCCGCCTTACTTTAGTTCCTTGTTTGGTTGTGGGCTTAGGGCAGATACACCCGTTTAACTGTCCATTCAATATTAGGTTATATATAATTAGTATAAACTAAGAAATTACAGAGGGAACTATTGAGGTTATCAGTTTATCACCTCAGGAAATATAGGATTTTCTGGAGGAACCAGCGAAATTTTCCAAGAACTTAGAGTATACTTTATATAACTAAAATACTTATGAACTCACCAGCTTAAATGCTGATCTACTCTTTCAAAATAACTTGTATTCTCACGAATCCAATAGACAGGTACACTCCCGAAGCTTTTGAGATGACTACCTAGTACAATAAAAAGTAACTTATACTTATTAATGCAATGGTTGTTTGTACTTTGATTACTATATTGCATGTGTTGTCATACTTACATGAAGTCCTCCGTCCCCGAACGTTTCCGCCGTTCTGGTTTGGGGGTGTGACAGATTGGTATCAGAGCAGTGTTATAGTGAACTCAGTATATCAGTCATAAAAGATATACAACTATAAACCCATTGGGATAAAAACACTCTGACCAAGAGTTATACTTTAAAAATATAACAATATTTTATAAAAGCATAAGTACATGCAGAATATATATACTAGAATGAGTATCACAAGAAGAAAAAAAAAACAAATGTATTTGGATGTCGGACATTACAGTTAAACCTATACAGTTATGTCATCATATCTGGGATCAATATAGCCTGATCAACTATATTCATTTGAGATATGACCAACATGTGTTTGGGAGTATTTGTAGTGTTGCAACAAGTCTAAAACTTACCTAGGTACCAGAAGAATTCTAGAACCAAACATAAAGGTTAAAATACTATAGGAGTATTTTAGGATGCGATAACAAGAAAACTGAAAACTTATCAACTTCTTATATCTAGAAGTCCAAGAATCAAACTTATAATTAAAATACCATGGAAGTGTTTTAGATACCATAAATAACTTTGGGGAAATGTTAAAAAGATCTTTTCTGGTAAGTCTATAATTACTAAGTGGATACATTAAGGTTATATATAGTTGAGATTTTATAGACTTAGAATATGTGATTTTCACTCTACTTCCTTTTCCTTGTTTGGATGTGGTTTTAGAGTAGGATTACTTATTCAAAGGTCTATTTGATCTGGATTATATATAATCGGTACACACCATGTGATTATAGAAGGACCAGAAAGGATCACCTTCGTAAAAAAAAATTAATTTTCTCATAGATTCTTTAGACATTCCCATTCTCGTATAAACCCCTTAGATAGATGTAGTCACTCCAGCAATCAATAGAACAGTCAAGGAAGATCCAACAGAATCTCATTAGGAGAATTCCGAGAAAGAAACAGATGAGAAGTAAAGAAACTATAGAAATCATTTAGTGCCCTTACCCTATTAAGGACACCAATGAGAGATTCGCATGAACTTCCGAGATTCAAAATCTTCATTACGAAATAATGGGGATCAGTGTCAGAATCGAAAGTAAGACAGCTCGGGAATTCAATATACCTACGGAGGAGAAGCACACCCTATAGATACCAGGAGAGAACAAATCATTACCACCCAGAATAGAACAGAGAGCAAAGGAAAACCACGTGTGATTCATGTGAAGTGTTTGAGTGCCTTTTCATCTAAGTAATAACTAGTAAATCAATTCAACCTAGTGAGTTAGTATTTACATTACTCACATTAGGTTTTGAGCTTATCTTCGTTTCCTGTCACGGCTAATAACAATAAATCGGATCACGAAATCTCAATTGATAGTGATTACTTCTCAAATTCATAAGTCTATTTTATGTAGACTTTATTATGAATTGTTTTCAAATCATTTCGAAAGTTGGAAAACGATATCCACCAATCGAAGGTAACATAGCTCGGATGATACTCGATTTATAACCATTCTAGAAACTTATTTCTGCTCCTTACCAGGACTGCATCATAGGGATGCAGGTCGAATCATTGAGAACAGTATAACAAAATGAAAATTTATATGTAGATACAAATGATTAGAATACATCTAGAGCCAACGATAGTCGCTCACGACCTCATTTTCTTATCATGTAACAGAATCATGCCTCTGAAGAAACGTAACCAACCCACCAGCAAAACACCAATCCTTCAAATAGATGCGGCTACGTTTCAAGCTGCAGTCACAGCAGCTGTAGCAGCTGTCATGGTACACCTTAATGCTAACAACGCAAATGTTAGTAGTAATGCTATTGGCAATCCCGATAATGGTGATAACCAAGTACAACAACGAGTACCTATTTGTAAGGACACTTCGAACCTTAAGCCTAATATCCTGAAACGAAAGTTCGAGAACAAGAAAGGGAGTTATTCAACTCAAGAACCTAACAGAGGGCAATGAACTAGGGCAGTCAATACCCCCATCAGCCCTGTTATTCTAGCACCGACCTCGTCGTACTTAGGAAACTTGCCACACTGCAGCAAGTGCAACTGCCATCATCATGGAGTTTGCCGAGAGCTGCATTGCAATAGATGCAACATGAAGGGGCACACTGACTACATTTTTAGAACCCCGGTTGAGTTCATCACTTCAACTACCAATGTTGGAACCATTCCAATATGGCACCTTTGTAGTGAAATAGGACATTACAAGAGAGACTGTCCAACAGAGGAGAACGACGGGTGAGCAGGAGGAGTTTAACCCCAATGCATGGGAAGGCATCAAAGAACCCTGCTATATTTTTGGTACGCTTCCAAACCCCAATAATTATCTATAATTATGATTACTCATCCGTTCAAATTAAATCACAACATTCATATAAAATTTGAAACCCTAACAGGTAAGCTACGATGACTTAGTGTATACATAATGGTCATTTATAATTAAGATTTGTAGACTTAGAGTGAGTAATCACGCCTCATTTCCTGTTCCTTGTTTGGTTGTGGATTTAAGGCAGGGTTGCTCAGTCAAAGGTCTTACCAATCTTAATTATACATGACTTGTATACACCAAGCGATTATAGAGAGACCTAGTAAGGATCATTGCATGGAAGTTTGTAATTCCAAATTATCAGAACCCTCGTATTGGTAGTACCCGCCAATTTCGAATCAAAAAAGGGATACGTAACAGTAATAACAAAATGAAACCGGAAGCGCTGAAAACTTAGGTACATAGGATAGTTTATTATCCTAGTAATCATTTCTCCCAGAACGACTTAATATCTATTTCGTTGAGAAAATTCCGACATCCTCATTCAACATGGTTTGGCCTGGTCATTACCATGTAAAAATTCTTATGTTGTGTAAGAGAACATTTTCCTTAATCAACCGTAAGATGAAATTCTTCCAATCCATAACGCAAACCCTTAGGTTGTCTCTCATTTCAAAACTTCAGAAGTACCCATGCGAAGGGTACCATGCCCTTCTAGCCTACTCAGTAGACATGAAACTTCAAACGAAAAGCATCGAAGTAGTCTTAGAAGTCAGTAACCACAAGAGTACCCCAATAGATCTCGTAGGAAAATCATTGTACCGCGGGTCAAGTTCAAGAATAGAGACTAAGAACTCATTAGGTTAATCTATCGCTGCTAAGTGTATCCACGAGAGTGGTATATAATTTAGACTTAACAAGATTTAGGATGTGTAATTCCGCCTTATCTCCTGTTCCTTGTTTGGTTGTGGACCTGGGGCAGAGTAATCCATCCGAACGTTTTGTGAAATCTAAATTATATACGACTCGTATACACGATGTGATGATAGATGAGCCAAGTATGAGTCTTATCGAAGAAAAAGCCGCAGGCTTACTACAACAACCAGAGATACCTGAGTGGAAGTGGTAGCGGATTACAATGGGCTTTATAATCAAGTTACCAAGGCAACAAGTGGAATTGATGCCATTTTTGGTGATCGTTGACAGATTAGCCAAGTCTACGCACTTCCTACAATTTTGAAGAAACAGGCAAGTAGAGAAGATAACCGGAACGTGTGTTGGAGAGATTAGTCATAGGGCACAGTGTTTTAATATATGTTATCTCTGTTGAGATAATAGAATCATCTCCCAGCTCAAGCAGTCACTTCAGGATTCCCTGGGAACTAGAGTAGTCTTGAGCATATGCGATCGACTATGGTAAAGTATGGAATACCCATTTACCAATTAGTTGAGTCCTTTACCATGCTAGCATTTAAAGTTGCTCCATTCGAAACCTTATGTGGTCGCAAGTGCAGATCCTATCTGCACTAGACTAAATTAGGTAATACGCAACCAGCTAGAGGTCCAATTTCCACACAGCACCTTCGCTGATCTGGAATTCATCTGAGAAACTACCAAAAAGAAAATATGAATCAAGAAGCGACATAAAGCTTCCAGAGTAAATCAGAGAAGCTACGGCTTCGATAAAAGAAAACCCTTGGAATTCCAGGTTGATGACCTTGTCATATAAAGGTCTCACCCCGGAAGGACAAGATACGCTTGAGAAAGCGTGGAATACTAAATTCAAGGTACATAGGACCATTCGATATTCTTACCAGAATCGGTCTTGTAGCTTATAAACTTAAACTACCACAAAAACTTAATAACATTCATCCCACCTTTCACATATCTAATCTAAAGAGGTGTCTATCCGATGAAACACTTGTTATTTCACTCGATGAAATCAAGTTAAATAAAAGTCTACACTTTGTAAAAGAATCAATAGAAACCATGGATAGGGAAATCAAAAGAACCAAGCAAAGTCTTACCCCGTTAGTAAAGGTTCGTTGGATTACAAACCGGGGACTTCAATTCACTTGGGAAAGGGAAGATTAGATGAAATGAAAATATCCATGTCTTTCCCCTAGTCCATGAGTATCACTTTAGACTTAATTTCGGGACGAAATTCCCTCTAACGGGGGGATAATGTAACACCAGTCAAATTTAGGTCAAAAATAAATTGATCAATAATCGTGATTGGGATTAACAAAGTGGTAGAGATTGTAACAAGGTTTCCAAAAATATAAAGAACACTGAAATCTGAGTTATAACGAAGAAGTTATGACCAATCGAAGATCCGCGACAAAACCGGCAAAACACTGTTCAGTGTAAAATGTGAATTTTTGATAAAAGGCTTTTTAGGCTTAACAATCTAAATGAAAGTTGTAGAATATGTTAAACCGAGAACTTTCATAAAAAGAACGTAAAAATCTGACTTCGTTTGAGGAAGTTATGATTTTTCTAAGTTTCCGTTTAGCAGTAGACAGCTAAAAATTCGAAATAAAAATCGATCGATATTTAGCCGACACAACTTAAACGAGAATCGAAGGTCTCGTCAAAAGTAGTACAACGGTTAAAAGACAGACGAAAACGGACGTCGGATGAAGAAGTTATGAATTTTTAACGGATTTCCTGTCCCGATCTGTTAAAAAGTCGTAGAGTATAATTTTACCTACGCGTGCATATAAAGAACGTCGAAAACGGAGCTCGTATGCGAAAGTTATGAATTTAGCAAGTTTTTGGCACGAAAATCAAAAAATGTTGAAAACCGGAAAATTTCGCATGGCTGGCATCCGGACACGTCACCTCGCATGCGAGACCTCCCCGTGTCGGACACGTGTTCGCTTCTGATTGGACCGAAGTACTCGTGGCACCTCCTGATTGGACCGAAGTTTGGTCCTCTCCTGATCCGACGCGCATCCGAGACTGCCTCCAGCTTCGCTTCTCCTTCTGACGCGTCGCTGCTGACTCCTCTTACCCCTCGCCACATGTCCGAACACGCGTCGCCACTCCTCCCTTCGGACCGAACCCTCGCAACCCTATATAAAGGGTGCGAGACTTCTCGGATTTTTGATATATTTCACCCAAATTTTCACCCTTCTTCACATATTCACCCCCTAAACTTTCTTACGACCACCAAGGCCCCGGTATCGTATCTAAAACCCGAAGTAAGCCCCAAAGCCCCGGACTTCTCGAGAAGCTCACCTCTTTCCAGTCGAAGTACTGCCCGCGTAAAGCCCGATTTTTAATCAAAAACTCGCGGTTTCTTCGAGAAAAATCATCTATAGAAACGAAACGCTGCCCAAATCACCACTTATCAAGTGAGTTCATACCCCTATAATCTACCTTTTTAATGATTTTTAAATGCTTTTTAGGGGGGGGAATAAAAGTTGAACACAATATAAATTATTTTAATAATTGTATGTGATAATAATCACACAAAGGGGTTTCCTTATGTTTTTAAGGATTACCAAATACTTCCAAAATGACTTAAAGCCATGTTAAATCTTTAAAGTCATGTAAACTCCGTTAAATTCTTTGAAAAAGGTTTTATAAACTATTTCAAATTATAATTGCCAAAATCATGTTTATATATGTATAAATATATAAATAGGATTTGAAGGGCTTACGACTAATGAATTATCTTATTTCATTTTCCTTGTTTGGATGTGGAATTAAGGTGGTGTTATTTGTCCGAAGGTCGTTTCCTTCTTAATTATATATATATATATATATATATATATATATATATATATATATATATATATATATATATATATATATATATATATATATATATATATATATATGAATATAAAAGATTACTTCATTCGGTATCATTACCTTTGTATCATGCTGACCAAAGGTGTTCATCCATGAGAAATCATGCTAACCAGATAGAACATATAAATTATAATAGGTATAATTTATGATTGATAACTAAATATACAAGTATGATTCACGATTGTATACTTTTTATTCCAAGGAAATTAGTAAGAATTCATTTATCTATACCAGGATACGTATAATACTTTTAGTATATGGATAATATATTAAAGAAGTAATAATACATCATACCGGGTTTGCATTAACAAGGGTACAATACAACGTACCAGGGTTAGCAACCACGGGGTAATAATACATCATACCGGGTTTCACATATCTAATCTAAAGAGGTGTCTATCCGATGAAACACTTGTTATTTCACTCGATGAAATCAAGTTAAATAAAAGTCTACACTTTCTAAAAGAATCAATAGAAACCATGGATAGGGAAATCAAAAGAACCAAGCAAAGTCTTACCTCGTTAGTGAAGGTTCGTTGGATTACAAACCGGGGACCTGAATTCACTTGGGAAAGGGAAGATTAGATGAAACGAAAATATCCACGTCTTTCCCCTAGCCCATGAGTATCACTTTAGACTTAATTTCGGGACGAAATTCCCTCTAACGGGGGGATAATGTAACACCAGTCAAATTTAGGTCAAAAATAAATTGATCAATAATCGTGATTGGGATTAACAAAGTGGTAGAGATTGTAACAAGGTTTCCAAAAATATAAAGAACACTGAAATCTGAGTTATAACGAAGAAGTTATGACCAATCGAAGATCCACGACAAAACCGGCAAAACACTATTCAGTGTAAAATGTGAATTTTTGATAAAAGGCTTTTTAGGCTTAACAATCTAAATGAAAGTTGTAGAATATGTTAAACCGCGAACTTTCATAAAAAGAACGTAAAAATCTGACTTCGTTTGAGGAAGTTATGATTTTTCTAAGTTTCCGTTTAGCAGTAGACAGCTAAAAATTCGAAATAAAAATCGATCGATATTTAGCCGACACAACTTAAACGAGAATCGAAGGTCTCGTCAAAAGTAGTACAACGGTTAAAAGACAGACGAAAACGGATGTCGGATGAAGAAGTTATGAATTTTTAACGGATTTCCTGTCCCGGTCTGTTAAAAAGTCGTAGAGTATAATTTTACCTACGTGTGCATATAAAGAACGTCGAAAACGGAGCTCGTATGCGAAAGTTATGAATTTCGCAAGTTTTTGGCACGAAAATCGAAAAATGTTGAAAACCGGGAAATTTCGCATGGCTGACATCCGGACACGTCACCTCGCATGCGAGACCTCCCCGTGTCGGACACGTGTTCGCTTCTGATTGGACCGAAGTACTCGTGGCACCTCCTGATTGGACCGAAGTTCGGTCCTCTCCTGATCCGACGCGCATCCGAGACTGCCTCCAGCTTCGCTTCTCCTTCTGACGCGTCGCTGCTGACTCCTCTTACCCCTCGCCACCTGTCCGAACACGCGTCGCCACTCCTCCCTTCGGACCGAACCCTCGCAACCCTATATAAAGGGTGCGAGACTTCTCGGATTTTTGATATATTTCACCCAAATTTTCACCCTTCTTCACATATTCACCCCCTAAACTTTTTTACGACCACCAAGGCCCCGATATCGTATCTAAAACCCGAAGTAAGCCCCAAAGCCCCGGACTTCTCGAGAAGCTAACCTCTTTCCAGTCGAAGTGCTGCCCGCGTAAAGCCCGATTTTTAATCAAAAACTCGCGGTTTCTTCGAGAAAGATCATCTATAGAAACGAAACGCTGCCCAAATCACCACTTATCAAGTGAGTTCATACCCCTATAATCTACTTTTTTAATGATTTTTAAATGCTTTTTAGGGGGGGGGGGGGAGGGGGGGAATAAAAGTTGAACACAATATAAATTATTTTAATAATTGTATGTGATAATAATCACACAAAGGGGTTTCCTTATGTTTTTAAGGATTACCAAATACTTCCAAAATGACTTAAAGCCATGTTAAATCTTTAAAGTCATGTAAACTCCGTTAAATTCTTTGAAAAAGGTTTTATAAACTATTTCAAATTATAATTGCCAAAATCATGTTTATATATGTATAAATATATAAATAGGATTTGAAGGGCTTACGACTAATGAATTATCTTATTTCATTTTCCTTGTTTGGATGTGGAATTAAGGTGGTGTTATTTGTCCGAAGGTCGTTTCCTTCTTAATTATATATATATATATATATATATATATATATATATATATATATATATATATATATATATATATATATATATATTATACATATATGAATATAAAAGGTTACTTCATTCGGTATCATTACCTTTGTATCATGCTGACCAAAGGTGTTCATCCATGAGAAATCATGCTAACCAGATAGAACATATAAATTTATAATAGGTATAATTTATGATTGATAACTAAATATACAAGTATGATTCACGATTGTATACTTTTTATTCCAAGGAAATTACTAACAATTCATTTATCTATACCAGGATACGTATAATACTTTTAGTATATGGATAATATATTAAAGAAGTAATAATACATCATATCGGGTTTGCATTAACAAGGGTACAATACAACGTACCAGGGTTAGCAACCACGGGGTAATAATACATCATACCGGGTTTCACATATCTAATCTAAAGAGGTGTCTATCTGATGAAACACTTGTTATTTCACTCGATGAAATCAAGTTAAATAAAAGTCTACACTTTGTAAAAGAATCAATAGAAACCATGGATAGGGAAATCAAAAGAACCAAGCAAAGTCTTACCCCGTTAGTGAAGGTTCGTTGGATTACAAACTGGGGACCTGAATTCACTTGGGAAAGGGAAGATTAGATGAAACGAAAATATCCACGTCTTTCCCCTATTCCATGAGTATCACTTTAGACTTAATTTCGGGACGAAATTCCCTCTAACGGGGGGATAATGTAACACCAGTCAAATTTAGGTCAAAAATAAATTGATCAATAATCGTGATTGGGATTAACAAAGTGGTAGAGATTGTAACAAGGTTTCCAAAAATATAAAGAACACTGAAATTTGAGTTATAACGAAGAAGTTATGACCAATCGAAGATCCGCGACAAAAGCGGCAAAACACTATTCAGTGTAAAATGTGAATTTTTGATAAAAGGCTTTTTAGGCTTAACAATCTAAATGAAAGTTGTAGAATATGTTAAACCGAGAACTGTCATAAAAAGAACGTAAAAATCTGACTTCGTTTGAGGAAGTTATGATTTTTCTAAGTTTCCGTTTAGCAGTAGACAGCTAAAAATTCGAAATAAAAATCGATCGATATTTAGCCGACACAACTTAAACGAGAATCGAAGGTCTCGTCAAAAGTAGTACAACGGTTAAAAGACAGACGAAAACGGACGTAGGATGAAGAAGTTATGAATTTTTAACGGATTTCCTGTCCCGGTTTGTTAAAAAGTCGTAGAGTATAATTTTACCTACGTGTGCATATAAAGAACGTCGAAAACGGAGCTCGTATGCGAAAGTTATGAATTTCGCAAATTTTTGGCACGAAAATCGAAAAATGTTGAAAACCGGGAAATTTCGCATGGCTGGCATCCGGACACGTCACCTCGCATGCGAGACCTCCCCGTGTCGGACACGTGTTCGCTTCTGATTAGACCGAAGTACTCGTGGCACCTCCTGATTGGACCGAAGTTCGGTCCTTTCCTGATCCGACGCGCATCCGAGACTGCCACATCAGTCACATGGATAAAACAACGAGTAAATTACTTATGGTTAGTAGAACTCACATGGATATCATTTCCGACGCCTGAAGAACGTTGCATCAGGCACATCAGTCATATTATTATGGTTAGTAGAACTCACATGGATAAAACAACGAGTAAATTACTTAGTAATATACTTCTCTTAAAACAGTTAGAAAAGATAATTTCATCCTGACCAAGTATACATTCTGTTAGTTTTTAATTACAGTAAAAACTACGTATTATGAAATCAAGAATGGAAAATATACTTCTACTTCTGGTTTTGGAACATTTAAAACCACAAAGCAGTATTATGGATAATATAATATTTTCCGGGATTAA
The DNA here is from genome assembly GCF_052849685.1 of Lactuca virosa. Classification (NCBI taxonomy): domain Eukaryota; kingdom Viridiplantae; phylum Streptophyta; class Magnoliopsida; order Asterales; family Asteraceae; genus Lactuca; species Lactuca virosa. Next base: position 301,733,176 of record NC_136433.1, on the reverse strand, counting down.
TACTAATGTTTTACTGTAGAACGGATATAACTAATAATACTTTTACAAATGAAACGGTTTATGGGATTAAACTACTTTTACAAATAAAACGGTTTATGGGATTAAACTACTTTTACAAATGAAACGGTTTATGGGATTAAACTAATTTTACAAATGAAACGGTTTATGGGATTAAACTACTTTTACAAATGAAACGGTTTATGGGATTATACTACTTTTACAAATGAAACGGTTTATCGGATTAAACTACTTTTACAATTGGAACTTAGTCATTCACTCTCTGTAAACTAGTATAACATAAAGGACCTTTAGTGGTTAATTCTATAATTCCTTAGTTTTTACATCAGAGTTATACATAAGTAATATCTTATTGATAGCAAAATGTGTGACTTCCGCCTTACTTTAGTTCCTTGTTTGGTTGTGGGCTTAGGGCAGATACACCCGTTTAACTGTCCATTCAATATTATGTTATATATAATTAGTATAAACTAAGAAATTACTGAGGGAACTATTGAGGTTATCAGTTTATCACCTCAGGAAATATAGGATTTTCTGGAGGAACCAGCGAAATTTTCCAAGAACTTAGAGTATACTTTATATAACTAAAATACTTATGAACTCACCAGCTTAAATGCTGATCTACTCTTTCAAAATAACTTGTATTCTCACGAATCCAATAGACAGGTACACTCCCGAAGCTTTTGAGATGACTACCTAGTACCGTACTGTGACTCTTGTCTTCTACTGTACCTACTTTGGTGTTTGAATATGTAATGTTTCAACACTTATGTAAAACTTATACTTATTAATGCAATGGTTGTTTGTACTTTGATTACTATATTGCATGTGTTGTCATACTTACATGAAGTCCTCCGTCCCCGAACGTTTCCGTCGTTCTGGTTTGGGGGTGTGATAGTAATGTTTTGGGTGGAGATAGATTGTGAAACTCTTTTACAATTACTTAGATGATCGATAAGGTTTTGGACTAAGATGCTCACTATGAGTGACTAATCCTATTGCCTAATTGATTCTTAACTTTGCTTTATGAGAGCCTCTAAACACATGAAAGGTTCTAGGCTCATGTTCATATGAAGCTGGTCTTACCATGTATCATGGTTAATCTGAACGGTCCATTTGTGCAAACTAATTCCAATAGATATTCACATCACCCAGTGATGTATTCATCATCTATCTTGATACAAGATTTGCATTTCTCATGAGACTCGAGGTCAAATGATATCCAAAATCCTATCTAACTGGATACTTGGTAATGTTTTTCTCATTTATGTACCCAAGACTATGATTCTACAAATACACTTCACCCAAACCTATGGATGTATTTGAATAATTACTTATGATGGTCAATCTGAATGATCCATTTGATAAACTAATTTAAACAAATATTTACACAATAATACATCTTTTTCATATATTTGAATCAAGTTTGAACTATTGCTACTATACTAGCTTCATATATTTTAATGACTTTCTTTTAACATGCTAGAATGCTCCACATTTAAATAAGTCAGAACTATCTCATGAATCATAGTATAAACAATTTCAATTATAATACCATAGACTAAACAATTTCTCCATGTTTGAGTCTTCTTACTTCATTTTAGTCACTGCACATTCTTGCAAATGTCAATACTTAATCCTTAGGAAAATACTCAATGTTTAGAAGTAATGTTCCGATGGCATTATGAATCCATATATTTGATTGAACACAAAATATGGGAGAACTAGTTATCTTTTGATCGATGGAAAGTAGCAAGGGCTCGCGATCCATGATCAAATTTAACTTCTTTTATGTTTTAGTCTTTTCACTTCATATATATATTGGGCATGTATTATTGCTTAGTCCTTTCTTGTTATGGAACCGAATGACTATCAAAACATTTCTCTGAATAAGCCTTCCTTTGTCCTTGGTATTTAGGCCTAGATTAGACATACCAACACTAATTTCCTTTTAACCCATGGGCAATTGATTTCTTCTTCTTGACACTTCTATTCATGATTGTAAATTTGTGGGAGTCTTTTGAAGTTTGAGTCTCTATGATTGTCCATGTTAGTTCCAAAAGGAAACCTCAACATTCTACACAACTCTTTCATGGGTATTGCAAGTAGTTCATATCGAAATCAGAATGAACTGATTATATGTACATGCCAACTAGTTGACTAACCCTGGTCAACTCCTAACTCAAGAAAATTCCATTTTACTTCAATGTGTCAGTTTACAACGTACATTTGACAACTGTTCTTTCTAATAGTTTAGAATGCAATCTTTGGAGTAACCTAAGAAGAGCTTTATTAAAGGCAAGATCTTTCCTTTTGTTTATGAGAACTATTCCCAAAATACGAATTTTACAAGATTGATCATCCTCATAGCTAATCCTTTCAAAGGTTTTATAGCAGTAGATTTCAGTGGATAAGGTTATAGACATCATTCAATATCAATTTCCATTATAGTTTGTTTCATTAATCCTTCAAAAATAATCACCCTAAAAAAATTATTTTAGAAGGCTAGGATCCATATTTGGCTCCATGATGTGTAAAGGGATTCCGTAAACACACCATAAAGTTATTTAGGTAGGCAAAGCACTTTGCCAATTTCGATAAGCATGAAATTCCTAGATCTTTGAGATTCATTGACTATCAATTCCATTTTAATATCGAATTATGTTCATCTCAAATACAATGACGGGGTCACCGCGGATCACTGAACAGATGGTGAATCATCCATACAAAATTGTGTGGTCCCCGACTCAAGTTACGCTTGAGATTTGCGAGTTCCACATCATTATCAATTTATACTCTCAAATTGACGTGCCGGTTAACCATGCAAGCTCCATCAACAAGTTATAAAGAGAATGTGAAACTTTTATGGATAACATAAGATTCACATTAAATAGATTGTGAATTAACCATGCAAAATCGCTTGGTCTCTGGATCAAGTTACGCTTGAGATTAGCGAGTTCCGTATCATTCTCAACTATAATCTAGATTGATGTACCAGTTAACCACATGAGCTCCACCAACAGAATATAAAGAGAATGTGCAATTTTCATGGATAATATGAGACTCACATTCTATTAATAAAATGGGATTTTGTTTTATACTTGTATTTAGAATACTTTTAGATTGACATTATCACTATCAAACCCTTTTGGTAACTCCATTCTCAAAATGCAATAGGATGGTGAGGGTGGTAAGCGTGAAGCATATTAGAAACCGACCTCATTAAGAATCATAGAGACCTCTGTGAACCCCTACATCAGAATCGGCTAGCCTAGTCATGGAAGACTGACAATGTCAATATTTAAACATGTGAGGGTGCATGTTTTAACTTTCTTATACATATAGTAGATAAAATTATAATATATATAAATATAAGGGGTAAATTTAAAACTCATTAAATTTAGTTGTCTATTATTAATTCTAATTAATCGCGAGGACTCAATGTAACAATTAATAAATCATGAGGGATTAATATTCAAATTTATAAATCTCTATTGTAAATAATAATAAATATTTTAATTCACTATTTAAATTATAAATAAATATTGAAATTTAAATAATCACATTGAAATAATATTTATCAACTTTCGAGATTTAAAACATTTTAAATTTTGTATTTATCCATATTTAACAAACCTTCAAATTTGAAAAATGAAAAAAAAGGGAAACCCTAATCTGGGCTGCTCACGTCGTGAGCATAAACCCCTCACGCTGCAAGCTACGACAAAGGGTTTTTTTTAGTTATGAATTTTACAATTTTTCCTCTTTCATTCAATTTCAAACAAACATTTTCAGAAAATATGGATCTAGGGTGAATGTAATCATGAATCAATGGCTCTGATATCACTATTGGGTCTTCTATGCATCAAATATACTCTAAACCAGGTAGCGGAAAAATTGAAACTATGATATACCTAAGTGTACATGAAACCTATGGATCTATGGTTTCATGCTAATTACAACTACCCTATAAAACGAAAATACAAAGAAGAATAACATACCACTTATGTAGCCCTTGCTCTCCATGAAGTTTCTTGGATGAGATGACCTAAACCAGAATCCCTCTAATGGTAACACACCCAAAGATGCCAAAGAGTGGAATAAAAATTACTAGGAGAAGGGTCAATTTCACAAACCCTAAGAGGGTTAGAAATCGTCCCTAAGAGGGGGAGGAGGAAGGGTTGGCGAAATTTAAAGCCAAGGTGCAAGGAAGAATGAAATCCCTAAGGCCCTATTTATATCCTTGGATCTCTTCCTAGGTTTTGTACTCCTTCCCATGAGGGATGGAATACCTAGAACGAATTTAACTCCTTTTCCCATGTAGGATGGAGTGATATTCATGCAACCCTAATTCCATAAGGGTTCTGGATCATTCCTGATTAACCAACTACCGATTAATGAATATTCAACCCTTTAATTAATTAAATTGTTAATTAATCCCCAAAATATATTTCCAGTAAGTTTCTAATTAATTATTAACCACAATAATTAATAATCCAATTTCTCCTTTATTTATTCTACTCAAATTGGGTCTTGACGACAAACCAAAAGGACCCTGTTATTATTAGAAATACTACCAGTAGTTAATGACCTTGGACACTTTTTCCAACAAATTATGCTCCGACTAGCTTTGACATGTACTCAGAAATCAAATGGACTTCTAGAAATGAATGTCCTATGAATTTCTCATGGAAATGCAGATTCCTATTTCATGATGCTTTGTCAAGCCTCTAATTAGGTTTCTTAAGCTTATGCACATTATCCGAATAGTGTATATGGTCAAACTCTTTTAAGACATGATAAACATATCTCCTGAAAGTTTAAACAATTTCTTGTCGTTCCTCACAATTTGAAATATGAAGAGGGGTGATGTAATCATAATGTGAATTTGAGAATGCAATTAATAAAAACAATATATGTATTGATCTTTATCAGATCCTTAAAATCTATCAACGAAAGTGTCTCCACATAATCAATTTCATGAATTAGAACAAAACCTTTTGTCTCCTAGATTCTACGGTGCATATGTTCCCATCCATGTGAATCTATCACTTCCAAAATATAGTTATAAGACAAGGTTTAGGGAAAAGCAATTTCAAATTCAGTTTTCGTTAATGGAATGAACTTCACTGTTAAATTTCTTGCCTTCTGGGAGCACAAGAGCAATTTCAAATTCAACATGGGATGGTGGAACAACATGGGATGGAGGTTGTGGAACAGCAAAGGCTTGATTTTGTGAAGTGGTAAAGGATGAAAAGGCATTGTTTGTCGAAATTCCAAGATTTGCAGTAGAATAGGAATTCACATGATTGATTTCTCTCTGCTTTTCATCAAGATCACAGGCTTTAATGATTGCTATTGTTTCTGCAAGACTGAGTCGATTAAGATCCTTTATTTTCTTGATGACAGAGACATTCGTGTCCCATGATTTTGGAAGAGAGTTTAGCAGCTTCTTGTTAATTTCTGATCTTGGCACATAAATTCCAGCAGAACTCATTTCAGTGGTAAGTGTAGTAAATCGCTGTATTTGAGCTTCCAATGATTCTCCAAGAATATGATTAAATATGTTGAACTTCTTTCTGAGCATGTCTTGGCGGCTGTGCTTCATGTATTCATTTCCCTCATAAACTTCAATTAACGCTTCCAATAGAGCTTTGGATGAGTCATACTCTCTGAAACCTTGAGCAATATCAGGAGATAGAGCCATAGTCAGAGTAGCAAGATCCCTTTCTTGTTCATCAAATTTCTCAAAATCCTCATTTGTGTAATCCTCAAACACTTTGTCAATTATCGTTCCATTTGCAAGTGTAGTAGTAATCCTGATAGGGCCTTTAAGAATGCTACGCCAAACTTTGAGACCTTTCATTTTGATATACTTCTCAATTCTGTATTTCCACTTAGGGAATCCTTCAGCTGACAAAAGACGTGGGATTCGAGTAGTAGTTCCCATGATTGAGTACAACTCCTGATGAACTTTTAAGTTTTGTGAATCCATTTTTTTAATTTGAATGAAAACAAGACTTGAAATGAAAGTGTAACTGAAAACCAAAAGAGTTCTATAACCAAGAGGGGTTCACAGCCGCAAAGGGTTCACGGCCGTACACAAGAGTTGATTCATGGTTAATGAATGGTTCACGGTCCAATGAATGGTTCACGATCCAATTGAGATGAGTGGTTCACGGCTGTACAAGTGTTCACCAACGTAAACAATTCAACAGATGAAGTCGTAAACACCCAGATTTTGACGAAAACAGATGATTTTGAGAAGATTTCGATTCTTTTGGCCTTGAACTTCACGAGCAAATGCAGGAACTCAGCAACCAAGCTTGAAACAGTCACGAAAATGAAGAATCCTCCAACCGCAAACTCAACTTGAACTATTTTGACACTAGATTGGCTCTGATACCAATTGTAAGTCCACAATTCGGATCCAACCAGTGATCAAACAAACAATCAAGCAGTAATCGAATAAGGATAAGAAGGAGTAGAAGCAGAAAATGATCCAACAATGCACAAGTCTATTAGGCCGCAAACGTCAGGTACACTTGGATACACACACACAACTTCTGTTCATCTGACACATCTGACAACTATTTATAGGGGGCAACCAACCGCAAACATGTTCACGGCCGTAAATAGGTTCACGGCCGTGAACACCCATACATCCGCAAACACAACCCTACACCCATTACATGACCAAACCCTATCAAGACCTATACAGATTGATGCCTAACCCAAACCAACAAAATGTGACCTAACAAAAAGTTTGGTTAATGATTCCTCAGTGGTTCTATTGGAGGATATTTAGATGGGCGATCGCCTAAATTATATCGAGATACCGATGGCGATTCATGATCCGAAGACGAAAACCTTGAGGAGCCAGGTTGTTGAGTTGGTGAAGGTGCAGTGGCAGCACCGCAATGGTTCAGAGTGGATGTGGGAGCCTGAGGGTGAGATAAGGAAGCACTACCCAAAGTTATTTTTGGCAGCGAACTTTGAGGATGAATTATGATTCAATTAGGGGAGAGTTGTAACAACTGATTCAAGGTATTTTCATTTTTGACACTTGGTATGTAAATACTTTGCAGAGTTGGTCCCTGAGGGGCAGCTTTGCCACTTTCAGAAAACTTATAGTAGACGAGGCGTACTCCTCGTATGTGGGGCATACGCATGCAGGGAGAAACGCTAAATTTTAGGGTTTGGACCTTATTTAAACTACATTATGAATATTGGACATCTTATTTCTCATCCTCCAAAGCCCTTTAAGTCACATTTCGAAACCCTAGCCCCTTTTGAAGAGATTTGACCCTCTTGTTTGTGTTTTAGTGTGTGTTCAAGAGATTTGAAGAAGAAGGACTTGGAAGAGGGAGCCTTGATAAAAGGAGAGCTTGTAGATCCAGATTTCTCACATCATTTCTAGCCTTATTGAGGTATAAAGCTTAGAACTTTCTCCTTGTATGCTTAGATCTAGACTTTATGAAGTTTTGGTCCCTTTTTTGGTCATAAGATGAGATCTAGTGGATTCCTTCCACTCAAGAAGTTAGGATTTGCTTCTCTTGATGTTTCTGAGGTCCTTAGTCCATAATGTTAGCATCTTGATGGTTGTGGATCAACCATGTTTGTGTTTAGGTCATTATGGTGAAAGTAGGATGCTAAAAGTGAGGTTTGGGTCCTTTTGAGCCATACAAAGGCTCCAAGTTCATGACTTGATGGATTATGACGTTTGATAAGATTTGGATATGAAGTTGGGCTTTTGGTTGCAAGTATTAAGCACTTAATGAAAAAATGCATAATAGGCACATATGATGGGCGTACGTATGTGTATGTTGTGCGTACGATGCCCGGTCCCCGATCATGCTCGCTTGGTAGAATGTTGGGCGTACGCAGCTCGTACGCAACATGTAATGAGGATCCTAGGAGAACGTTGGGCGTAATCCTGAGTATGCCGGACGTACTCAGCTGTTGTTGACGTATGTTGACTTTTTGGTTTGGTCTACATTTGGACTAGAGTAGTTTTATTCCTTCTTGGATTTAGGCCCATGATGGGTTTGGGCCCATTTTGGAAGTAATACCTTATTGGGCTTTTTGGTTTTATTGGTTTGGGCCAAGAATTTTGGGCCAAGTTTGGAAAGGATAAAATGGTCTTTTACCAGAGTGTTGGACAATTGGACCAGGATTCTAGTTATGGGTTGTAACCCAATTATTGATTGGATATTATTTGATGGTGTTAGCATGGAGATTTTTCCGGATCAGCAGTCTGAGTCTTTATTTCAGATATTCGACAGCTTGAGGTGTGTTTCCTCACTGTGCTTGGCCGGTCGAAAGCACCAATGCCGACCAATGGTTTATTATGATTAGGATGGTAGTCGTGTGCATGAATCTTTGATGTATGTGTTTATATGTATACCAGGAGGGGCCTGATGAGTATATTTTAGGTTATTTATCATTGTGATTCTTGCATGTGTTTATGTGTTATATATATATATATATATATATATATATATATATATATATATATATATATATATATATATATATATATATATATATATATATATATATATATATATATATATATATATCGGGCGAGGCCCGATGCCAGGCGGGGCCTGATGAATGCGATAAGGCGGGGCCCATCTCATATTTCTGAGAGATCTGTTTCGAGCAGGGCTCGATGTCGGGCAGGGGCTGTTATCTTTTTTATGTATGGTATGTGGTGTTTTGGGGAACTCACTAACCTTTGTGCTTACAGTTTTCAGTTTATGTTTCAGGTACTTCCGGATCCAAGGGGAAGAGCTCGGGGTGATCGTATCGCACACATCACATTTTTCCTTATTTTACTTTACTCTGATGTATTTTGATGTTTTGGTCATACTTGATTCTATTGTGGTTTTACGAACGTGTTTTGAAAGATGGTTTTATTATTTTAAAAAGTGAAATTTTTGGACTTAATTTTTTGGACGTTACAGAAGAGATCCGAGTTCCACTAGTTGGCATCGCATGTATGAGCCGAATTCCTTCCTTCATGCTCTTATCAAATGTGTTTATGATTATATGGTTGTGTGTGATACGCTATGTGCATTCTAACTAAGTATCCACCTAGAAAATTTGATTTTTCTTCATGATGGTCTTAAGAATCTTCAAATGCCATTTTTCATGTTGTGGGCCGTGTTTAGAAGAGGATTGAGTATTCTGAATAGGAGACCAGCAGCCGGTCTGATCTCTAGTGGTATCAGTGAGAATTTAAGGAATCCTCAAGGTAGGCATGCCGGGTTTTGAATGCCGGATGTGGAGGGTTTTTCATGGTTTCAAGGAAGTAAGGAATTGGTTCGGTCATGGGTGTAAGATCAGTAGTCTTCAAGTTCACACCTTTGAAGCAGGGTCAGTTGCAGGTTCTCTTGGGAATCGGTCTAGTGCAAGTAAGTTGTTGAACAGGTTGGGTACCTGTATCGATAACTGAAATTTTGTTCTTCGTCAACCGATCAGTCGTCGTGGACTTGTAGTGGATTCAACAGAAATTGCTTAAGGATCTGGAGATTCGTTGAGGTATTGGGAATGATCACCCGATCTTGGAATGTATAAGTGCTAGGCTTAGCGGGTCAAGGAAAGCTAGCGATTGTAAATCTCAGGTTTTTGACTACTACCATCAGTAGGAAATGAGCAGTGGTAATGTTTAAATCTTAAGTAATAGGAAAGTATTGTTTGCATGGGTTGATTCAGCCATTGGGATTGTCAGCAGAAATCGAATGGTATCTATTGATGAACTTTCAGTACATCATTCGTTCGGAAAGTGAGTTGTTAAATGAGTGATCCGTCCGTTTCGATCAACATTTCATCAGCAGATTGGGTTGTGAGTTGGTTTGGAACTCCAACGATTATGGGGTTGGCAAAGTGTAGTTGAATCCAAGTGGGGGACAACCGTTGGATTATTGGGAATAAATCCTGGCATGAAACAAGAAAGAATTTTATACCGCATGCAAGTACATGGCCAGTTCTAATTATGGTGTGGACTGAGATTTTCCCAAGGAAGGAGGATTCAGGTTATCTTATCCAAATATGTGAAGCATCATTCATGGCGCCTAGAGAAAACGTAAGCAGCTACAGGTGGAGGGATTTGTGTTAGAGCCTCTCTTCCTGTTCTTATCTGATAAAGGCTTTAGGGTTTGAAGCATAACCCAAACACCTGGTTCGAATTCAATCGATATGTTTTTTACTCGTGCTTGATTATGGCTAGTATGGTATATGGAAATTAAGAGCATGGGTTGGGTCCATGAAAATGATGGAAATGTTGTAAGGCTGCAACGTAGCCATAACATTCACTAGATTGGCAGATAGTGATGGAGGTGTTGTAAGACTGCGAGGTGGCCCGTAGCGTTCACCTGGTTCTTAACTAGCTGTGGGAGCGAGGTTAATCTATGGTTTGGTCTCATAGTTTCCTCTAGGTGGGATTAGTGTTGGATTACTGTCTAAGTCCATAACTATAATTGGTATGTACTTGACCCGACTTGGCATGGTCCATTTGGGTTGCACTTCACCGGAACAATTTATATGGATAGTCTTTTGAGAATAGTATGTTTATGATTTATATTAATATATTATAAGTTCTAATATATTAATATGGAATCATATTATTTAATTAGTATTGATCAAGAATTAATTTAGAATTAATTTAGTGATAAAAAAGGAACTAATTAAATATGGACTCTTATATATATATATATATATATATATATATATATATATATGTGTGTGTGGAATGGGCCAAGTTCATTTAGGTTGGGCTAAGCTTTCATGGATAGTCCATGGAGTGTTTAACCCATGGATCATATGGAAATGAAAGGTCATGGGTATTAGGGTTTACATGAATGTAACCCTAATCATCCATACTATATAAAGAGGTATTTGGGACATGAAATGGCACTAGTGTGTGAGGATACAAGAGTGGGCCAATTTCTAGTGTGCTTACTATTCTCTCAAGTTTTCCAAGGTGTTTTGGTGATTTGTGATTCCACTTGAGGCTTCCACACTATTGGGGCTAAGCTCTTAAAGTTCAAGACTTCAAGCTTTATTAAAAGGTATGTCATCTAAGTAGGCTTTTGTAGTATAGTTGCTTCATATTATGCTAGTTAGAATGAAACCTTGGAATATTGAATATTTGCATGAATAATAGAGAAAACATAGATCCAAGGTTTATAGGGTTGCTTGCATGTACACCATAGGAGTGTTAGAATGCTCAAAACCCATCAGTGGTATCAGAGCCTAGGCTTGTTTTCATTTATACTTGATGCAAATTGCTGAAAATCGAAGTTTGTATGCTGTCTGAACAGATGACTCGCCGAGTCCATTAAGGGACTCGACGAGTCCATGCCTAAATTCATCCAACTCGTCGAGTTGGTTCATGCACTCGACGAGTTGGACCCCCTGACAGCATACCTTCGAGTTTTATGGCTGGAATTGGTCTAGAATCATTACCCTTAAACAGTTTGGGACCTATAAAATCTGTTTTTGATGTGGTAATGATTATGGTAAACCAATTTCAAGGTTGTTATAAAAAAATTCAAGTTTTATGTGTGTTTATGTAATTCTTGAAATTGTTGATATGATTGTTCATACACTTATGAGTTTTGGTAGATCATAGGAATTATTTGCAAATTGGCTGTTAGTTAATTCTTGATCTAATTGTATTTTAATGGAGTCCATAATTTGTCCTCAAGTTATGGATTACCAAAAGACATTTCTTTTAAAGATTCATTAAAATGCATATGTTACAAAATTGAAGAGTCCTTTTGTTTTATGAACTCCGTAACTTGTCCTCAAGTTATGGATATTCAAGAGTCTCTTCATTAAAGTTTTTAAAACCTTAATTAAACTCATAAGTTATGAAAATCCAAAAGTTTTTGAATAGTTCAAAACTTGCCCTCAAGTTTTGGAATTTGTAAAGTCTCACGCACACTTTAATTCCAAACCCTAGAGTTTTAAAAGTTAAAATTCAACCCTTATACTTTATGGTATTATAAGTTTATAATATATATATATATATATATATATATATATATATATATATATATATATATATATATATATATATATATATATATATATATATAAGATCAAGTCAGTCTTATCGTTAGTAGGCCTCATTCACGAAGCCGGTCTATAAAGGGGGTATAAGGTTGTTGCCTATAAAATGGCAACTTAATGGGTGTCCACTCTCACCCACCGCTTCCTTGACTGGTGGAGGGTCGTTAGCCGAACGGGTAGGACAAGGACTATAATTCTCCCTTCATTAAAACTATTAATGATAGATACTAAGTAACTAAACTCTTATAACGTCCCAATCTTAGTTACTTAGGAAAATGTGAATTTGGTGCTAACCCATGAAATTACACTTTGCACTTTGCTTAAGTCGTTAGTGGAGCGTGTGTGGTTAACCGGCACACTAACCTGGATTTAACAAGGTAGGCAAAGGGTAACTTAATTTTTATCATAGGACCGGTGGAGCGTGTGTGGTTAACCAGCACATCGAGTAAGTGATAAATATTAAGGGTACCAAGTATATTTGCATGGTTATTCAGACCTTGTTTTGTGATCCTCGGCATCCCAGTCACAAAAACTGAGAGGGCACAATCGAGATTGAAACATGCCATTGAAAAGTTCAATGAATCTCAAAAGATCTAGGAATTTCAAATCCGATTAAAAACCTAATAAATTATTTCGTTTTCTTGGTGGAAATTGGTGAATCATCATTCCCCTACCTTCAAATATTTCATAGCTTGGATTACGGCATCCCTCTTCCAAGTTATAAAAGTATTGTGTTGGTTCCTAGCCTTAATATTTCATATTGGGTGTTATATTAAGGACTTAAATCAACTAACTTGAATACTCCCATTGTAGATGTCTGGTTCAGACAACTATGATCTTCCCAAATCCCTAGGAACAAGCTTTCCTAATTAAGATGATGTCCCATGGTTGGTTCATGGGAATCATACTTCTCTTCCTTTACCTCCTCTAATTATTCTCCCTAACCCACAAAGTTCTTGAAAAGTTCAAGGTCACTCAAGCCCTATTGGCAAGAAAGGTCTATGTGTGCTCACATCTTGGAGATGAAGTCACATATTGACTGGTCGGGATAGTTAGGTGTCAAAGTCTTGAGGAAGTTGGTTGTTGACTAGGTTCTTCAATCACTTTCTAAGTCACATATTGAGTTCCTTTGGGACTACTATGTAATAGAATATGACATGACCCTTAATGATCTTATCTATTTGCTTGGTGCTGCTGAATCAGCAATGATTTGGAGCACTGGTAAAGCAAATTTGATTAGAAGATGAACTTCCCAAACCTCCATGGATATTGACAATGGTAACATTGGATATCCAGAAAAGCTTTCTCTTCCCAATGGAAAGGGATTAGCCATAGTCAACTCGGTTGACCAAATGGAAAGGCTAAGTCTGAGATAGTCCCATGTACAATTACCAAAGAGTCCATATGTTTCTATTGCCAAAGGAAGGGGCATTGGTTGCAAAGCTGCCCTATTTACCTGAAATATCATAAGGTTGGTCAAGTCAAAAAGTTTGACTCTACTTCAGGTAAGTCCACTATCTAACTCTGTTAAGTTCCTATTTGGAGATTCTTATTACATGATGTGACTGGGTCACATGTTGAAGTTTTAAGAATCAAAGAAAAAAAAGGAATCTTAAAGAAGAGTAAGCTGATTCTGATCGCGAAGATGGTTTTCGATCGCATGGTTCGGTGATCAGAATTTTTGAGCTGCTGCTTAACTTAGGAATAGATAACAACATAGTTTTCATATGCATTTACATTGTAAGGATAAGTTTTTCCGCAAGTTTTAAATAAAAGAAACGTTTCGTTTTATTTATTTTAAATATCCTTACAGTGACATTTGTGAAAAATTGTTGTTTATATGATTCCATTGATAGCAGCATTGGAAAATGGATTTGATTCTTTCGTTTATGGTAATGTCATAATTTACCAAATAAGGAAAAACTCTCATCACCCAAGTTTCAATTAGATAGAAACTTGGAATCATGCAAGTTGTATTGTATGACAAATGAGAATTTTCATCTTTGGAAAAATTAAGACTAATTCCTTGTTGTAACGCCCGTGTTTCTAGGCTAGGCATTAATATTGACATGATAGTCTAGGTTAACCTTTGTGACTCATTTTGAAGAAATGAAAAGGAATTATGTGAATATTATGTGTTTTATGTGTTTTATGCTTAATTATTAGGGTTTAATTAATTAAGACTAAAAATGAGCGTCGAAAATAAATATTAGATAAATCCGATATTTATTAAGAAAGTTGTAGCGGTCGTGACAAGGATTGCGGATATATAAAGAATGCCGAAATCCGAGTTATAACGAAGAAGTTATGACCTATCGAAGTTTCGCGACAAAATCGGCACGGTGCCGAATGTCGTAAAAAGTGAGTTTTTGATAAACTACTTTTTAGCCTTAGTACTCTAAACGAAAGTCGTAGTGTTCGTTAAACCGAGAGTATGTATAAAAAGAACGTCCAAATCTGACTTCGTATGAGGAAGTTATGATTTTTCGAAGTTTCAGCTTAGTAGTAGACAGCTAAAAACTCGAATTTTAGATCGAGTGATTTTTAGCCAAGACAACCTAAATGAGAATCAAAGGTCTCGTCAATAGGAGTACAACGGTAAAAAGACAGACGAAAACGGACGTCGGATGAAGAAGTTATGAATTTTTAACGGATTTCCTGTCCCGGTCTGTTAAAAATAATAATATAAAAATTAAATTCAAAATTAGCCGAAGAATCTAAACGAAAGTTGTAGAGCGTAATTTTACCTACGCGTGCATATAAAGAACGTCAAAACCGGAGCTCGTATGCGAAAGTTATGGATTTTAGAAGTTTTGGCGCGAAAATCGAGAAATATTGTCAAAACCGGGAAATTTCGCATACGTGGACTTCGGCCACGTCACCCTCGCTTAAATCATGCCACGTGTCCGAAATTGATGTGTCATCAGAAGCGTGTCCGAACTGGAGAAGCCATCCGAAGTGGTCCAATGAAGTTACGACGCGTGCCCCTTTCCTCGTGCATCCGAGCTTCGTAGGGTGCCACGGACCCCCCCTCGTCGGACCCGGACTTCGGTCAAATCAGGAGCTGCGAGCGAGGCCCTCGCATGCGCAACCCACGTGACCTCTTCTCGCATCTGATGCCGCGTGGCTTCCTCTCAGCCGTCCGATCAGCAGCCTC
This sequence comes from Lactuca virosa, assembly GCF_052849685.1. Lineage (NCBI taxonomy): Eukaryota > Viridiplantae > Streptophyta > Magnoliopsida > Asterales > Asteraceae > Lactuca > Lactuca virosa. The sequence goes on along the minus strand of NC_136433.1, from coordinate 301,717,920 downwards.
GCATACTATAAATAGGAGGGTGCGAACCCTCCCGGCTAGAATTTAAGAATTGGCAATTTTGGCCCCTTTTTCAATATTTTGGCTATTTTCACATCCCCCGAATCCCCGGTATCGATTATAGCACCCAAAACACGTCCCAAAGTGCCTAAAGACCCGGAAAATTTATCTTTTCGGTTTTGAAGCCCGACCCTTGTAGAGCCCGGTTTCTCAATAAAACTCCCGGTTTTATTAGAAACGATCATTTTAGGAAACGAATTTATGCCCGATTTTCATTAACTCAGGTGAGTGTGTAGTTACCTTCACCTTACACATAGATATGAATTATTTTACATAAAATACGTGCTGTGTGAATATATATTGTTTGTTTATTTGAGATGGATGTTGAAGGAATGATTATACAGGTTTTTAAATAATTTAAATTGTATATGTATTTTTATCTACAATAAAATGTTGGGTAAAACATGGGTGGATGAAATAGTGGGTGTGTGATGAAAGGTGAGTTGGATAAATGAGATGATCAGTGATATTGATCATGAGTTGAGGGTGAGTGGTGAAATATGAGAGAATCACTAACCCAAACGTTGGCCCCCGTCATTCAGCAGAGTATGGATGACAACCATGGACTATTCTAGATGATCTGTGGAACACTAGCAGGCTCGCAACCTGTAAGTGTGTAAACTATATGTTCATCTGCTGTACTCTAAAAACCCATTGACATGTATTGCAGGGGGGATTCCTGTGAATAATACTGTCGATAAATAAGAGCTATGGACTTAGCACATGTTGAATAAACCTTGGCAGCTATGGACTTAGTGCCTGTTGTATAAACCCTGGCGACGATGTGACTTCGTGCTTGTTCCTTAGGATGAATCCTTAGGAAGGAGTGATAGTTGAATCTTAGGGTAAACCCTTAAGAAATAAATAAGATAATGGGGTTGGGGTAATTTGGTTGATTGATTGATGTTTAAGTACAATAAATTTATTTATTGTGGGTTGAAAACCCTATATGCTCACCAGGCTTCCAAGCCTGACCCACTCAGCTTTTTTTATGTTACAGGTAGTGGACCCCGAGCATAGTCAGATGATGATGATGAGTGATTTTTGGATTATAGGCCAGTAGTTGTAAATAACTGTTGAAAGGCTTATAATGTCTTGTTTATGCTTTTGACCTGTATCGGAACATGACATCCCGAGGTTTTGATATGAAATGAAATTATATATTTCTTCAAGAAAGGTTTTGACAAACTTTTATCATGTTTTGTATTGGGGACCAATTCCGCAACATCTTTTAAAAGGATTTCTCTGATTTTATTTTAAAAAGCATAAATTTAATCGGTCTTTTCTGGCCGAGAAATTAGGGGATGTCACACTTGTTCACATGTATATGTGAGTTAAGTGAAGGACTAAGGGATCGAGTACACATTCTTGTGCACTGGTCAAGTCCACAACAAAGATCGATAAGATTATATGTCATGATTTACTGGAGTTTAATAAATATGGTTATACTTACAAGTTTAAGGATAATTCTGAAACATTGGAAAAGTTTCAATGTATGGCAGAACAAATGAAAATAATCAAATTAGGCAGAAAGATAAAAGTTTCTCCAATCTGAAAAGATGGGAGAGTACTTTAGTATTGTGTTTTGTGATTATCTTAGTGATCATGAAACCATATCACAATTGATCCTCTAAGGACATCTTAGTACATTTGTTTGGCTAAGAAGAGGAATCATGGATTGTTGAAATGGTTAAATCAAAAGATGAATCATACTTCGTTCCAAAATTGAATCTTAGAGTAATACTGCAAGATTGTAACTTGAGTGACATAATCTTAAGAAGGTTTATAACACTTGTCAAATGTAAGAGTAAAATGTGTTCTACTCTTGTACATTTGAAATTGGTAAGTTGTGATGTTTTGGATAAAACAGAGACCAACTAAGGCCAATTGTGTGAAGTGTTTGTCTTGATAAGAATCCACACTAACTCCTGAATATTTGATTTGTCAAGGAATGGTTCTTGACAAGAGAATCTTATATGTCAAGATGTCAGTGGGAGTCTTAAAGATCTTGAAAAAGTTTCAAGAACTAATCAAGAATAAAACCTGTAGTTTATCACTAGCGCACGACTTGAGGTTTGTAACCTATCGTGTTGATATACTTCTATTTTTGTGTCCATTCCAGTTTAAATTGACTATACATCTAAGTTATACAAGTTCTCAGTGTTGGGACAACTACTTGGAAGCAATGGCAGGCCCTTGTGCTGCCAGGTGACAAGAAGTTAAGATTGCATAAGTTCGGTCCATATGAGTTTGGATTTGTCACTAACCTCCCCTTGTGGTTATGAAAAATTCACATGCATAGGAACATAGACACCATAAAATCTAAGTGTCATAAGGTTTCTCTCCGATTCATGAAAATGATGGTGAGGAAACGCTTTCACTAAGAGGTTTTAAATAGATAGCAATTATGATATTTGCATTCTCAAAGTCGTTAGTGGAGCGTGTGTGGTTAACCGGCACACTAACATGGACTTGTGAGGAATGGAAAAGGTCTAAACAATTGAGACTATGATTACGACATCTCTTTTCATAGTTCTGAAATTGTTTAGACACACATGTGAGCTATCTAAGGAAAGGTGTATGATTTTGATAAGTTTTTATCAAAGCATCTCGTATCAGGAATCTGAACTTCGGTAAGAAAGTCAAAAAAGTATTGATTTCTAGAAGTCCAGCTGATTTCTGAGTACATGTCAAAGCTAGTGGGAGCATAAGTGTTATGCTAATAATCCTCATGTTAGTGGGAGCATGATAATTATAATAAGTGTTGCAAGTTAGCAATGTTAATTATAGAAAACAAAAGTTTCAATTGGGAAAAAGTTGTTTTGCTATAATTAAGGGAGAGGAAACTATACTTCATTTCAAATCTAAAAGCTTACGTCGTGAGATTTTAATCAAAGTTAGTCAAGTATATATATGAATGTTATGTTGGAATGGTTCAACATAAGGAAATTCTATATATGGGAACATTATTTGCGTTCTAAAATTCGATTGTGATTACGGCATTCCTTTTCATAATCTGAATTATGAGAACATGGCAAATAGAAATAGAAATATTATAGCAAAACACTGGTCTAGTATCATGTCTTTATGTGAGACATCATGAATCGTGTCCCATATGCTTCGGATATAGGATCGATTGTATGTGCTATAATATTCATATGTTCTAAATTTTTCAAAATGCCTATGGCATTAAGAGGGAAAAAGTACTAGAACTGGACGTGACTAAAGTGATTAAGCAATTGACGAGGACAATCTAAGGTTTACCAAATATTGGTTGCTCAGTGACAGTTGGAAGTATAGTGTAAATTTTGGAAGGACCATATTGTAGCATATTCTGAAAGGAGGCAACTCTTGATAGTCAATATGGGAATATGGAAATATCTCCATGGGTGGAAACTATTCAATCTGTGTAAGATTCGAAAACTTAATGCAAGAAGGGTGTTCAAAGCAATGTACTTTGAATATGAGAATTCGTTTCCATGGAGTTGATCTCCATTGGAATACTCTGTAATGTCTGTTGACAAGTCTTTGTGACTTTGTGCATAATCATTACAGAGGATCAATGCATATAAGTTTAGAATCTAACAGATTTCGGTAAATGGCAGGAATTTGGAATTCCTGCATTTGCGGTAAGGATTTGGAATTGTGAAATGAGAATCATTGGAATTATGTTCAATCGATCTATTCCACAAAGTAAAGATCATAGACAAACATAGTGTGCATACTTGGTGTATGGCATGACTAGTGTTCAGAAAACACAGAGTACATGCTTGGAGCATGGGACAACTATTGTTTTAACTCAAGTATTAAGTTGACAAATTTGAAACATCATACAATGAATAATGTGTAATCAATATGGTGATAAATAAAAGGTGTTCTATTTATATTCATAAGTTCTGAGACCATATTGGATTCGATTATTCTTGTGTTTCACTTTGCATGTTTTGACTTCCAGAATAACTAGGTCATTCTTCCTGAATGACTAAGTTATTCAAACCATCCACATTCGATAATACGTTGGAAGTAGGTATTAAGGCAAGACTGCCATGAAATTAGTTTGTAGATGTCTAAGGTATTGGACATAGCAAGAGTTGCTACAACATTCATGAGTTCTCATAAGTTCTGAGTATTGGATTAAACCCACGCTCATTTGACTCACTTCATGGATTTTATCACGAGTGATCATGAGACGATAATATCTTATATTCTTCAAACCTAGAGATATGAGTTGTTGACTATGAGTTGGTTATACATTGATTGTACAAAAACGCATTGGTAACTCGATGTTATTAAACTTACCTTTGTGTATGATTCAAGAAGTAGTAGAACAAGCATATGAGTCGAAGTTTATCCATTCCTTTTACCCTTGATGGGATAAAAGCGATATTTGTGGGCCCCTCGATGATTTACTGATGACACCCCTAAGTGCTTGGCCAAGCCTGGACTGATTTGATTTGTTCAATTAGTCGGTCGTCATAAATCGGAAATCGGGAAACAACAAATGGACAGAGAGAATGATTATAGTCCATGTCTCAGTTCATATGATATCTAGAATGGAGGAATATATGATCCCTTATCTAATGGACAAGTCATTGACTAGGTCAGAGTTCGACAGCGGCTTTAAGAGCTACGATTGCTACTCGGGTTTTGGAGTCATACACAATAATAGTTTTAGACTTATCTAAGTGGGAGACTGTTGGATTAGTGTCTAAGTCCATAACTATAATTGGTATGTACATGACCCGACTTGGCATGGTCCATTTGGGTTGCACTTCACCGGAACAATTTATATGGATAGTCTTTTGAGAATAGTATGTTTATGATTTATATTAATATATTATAATTTCTAATATATTAATATGGAATCATATTATTTAATTAGTATTGATCAAGAATTAATTTAGTGATCAAAAAGGAACTAATTAAATATGGACTCTTTTATATATATATATATATATATATATATATATATATATATATATATATATATATATATATATATATATATATATATATATATGGAATGGGCCAAGTTCATTTAGGTTGGGCTAAGCTTTCATGGATAGTCCATGGAGTGTTTAACCCATGGATCCTATGGAAATGAAAGGTCATGGATATTAGGGTTTACATGAATGTAAGCCTAATCCTCCATACTATATAAATAGGTCCTTGGCACATGAAATGGCACTAGTGTGTGAGGATACAAGAGTGGGTCAATTTCTAGTGTGCTTACTATTCTCTTAAGTTTTCCAAGGTGTTTTGGTGATTTGTAATTCCACTTGAGGCTTCCAAACTATTGGGGCTAAGCTCTTAAAGTTCAAGACTTCAAGCTTCATTAAAAGGTATGTCATCTAATTAGGCTTTTGTAGTATAGTTGCTTCATATTATGCTAGTTAGGATGAAACCTTGGAATATTGAATATTTGCATGTATAATAGAGAAAACATAGATCCAAGGTTTATAGGGTTGCATGTACACTATAGGAGTGTTAGAATGCTCAAAACCCATCAATTAAACCATGGTTAGGCAGGCCGTGAGAATGTGGGAAGACCACAATCTTCGTGTAATTAAGGAAGGTTGTGGGTCGTGTGAGACTGGTGGTGATATAAGACTACAGTTAGGCATGTCGCATTCGTTTATAGCAAGGTGGATTTTTTTTTCATCGATGTAATGGTTGGTTATGTTATCCATTAGTTGGATCAGGAGGGCTGTTGGAGCCATTATAGCAAGCAAGCTAGGACAACTCTTTCCAGATAGACCCTCGGTCAGGAGACGCGTGGTACGACTGCGTGAGGCGATCAGCCTTAGCAACTGTTTTGGGATCCGTTTTATCGGTCAATTGATGGGTAAGTTTAAGACTAGGGAGGTCTTGGCTGCATCCGAAATGTAAATATAGGTCGACAAGATGAGTCTGGGATGGTACTAGTGTTGGAGACTCATGTTAAGAATCACCTTGTTATCAAGTGAAGGGTTTTGAACAATGATGAATGGTCATGGATTCTGTTTGCCAGCGGAAACAACAAGATTATCCAGGGTGGGAAGTGTGTATGCTCCATTTATATTGCGAAGTGGAATCAAAATGGAAGTGATTTAGAATGGTCTATCTATCGGGGAGTCATACAAGGTTTTAGGATTTCGGATTTCGGGTAGAGTAATGATGGTTCTTCTTTAGTGGTTAGCGCTAGTAGGGAAAGTATCCGTTCATCGTCGGGTTTTGAGAGCCATGTTACGGTTGCGTTCGGTTATTGCTTTAGAAGCTTGTTGTGTGTATGAGTCAACTTTTCAGTCTGTATCGAGGTTGTGAGAGTATCATCCAGGTTTTCTGGTGTATCTAGAAGGTAGTAAGGAGTGATTTCGAGGACGAAATCTAATTTAAGTGGGGAGAGTTGTAACACCCTGTTTCGGGTTGTTTCATAATTCCCTGTCGCGACCCGAAAATCGAGTATCATAAGGTTTCGAGCTTTGGGGAAAGAAAGGTTTAGACCTATTTGGTATTAGATAATGTAGGTTGTGGGTACCAAGTGTTCGGTTTATAGTTTTGGAGCCCAAGGGTATAACGGTAAAGTGATGGTGCTGGTTTTTCATGAAATTTGGATTTAAGTTCGGAAGGTTTTAAGTAAAAGGAGAGTTGATAAGATTGTCGAGCTTCTCATTACCTTTCCATTGATAACAGGATTGTCGAAATCGGAGTTAGAACGAAGAAGTTATGGCCTTCGGAAGATAAGAGGATTATGGGTTAGTCTAGTACGTCGGGCATACACAGGTATACGTTGGGTGTACTGGATTAAGTCATCGCAGGTTGGTCCATGGAGTACGTTGGGCGTACCAGGAGTACGCAGAGCGTACTCCAGTTAGGTGCAAACCCTAATTTAGGGTCTTGGACCCTATTTAATGACCTTACCTCATCTTCAAACCATTTTATCTTCACCTCTATCCCATTAAACCTAAATACGAAACCCTAGATTGTTCTTGAGTGTTCTTGAGCTTTGGTGGTTAACCTTTGGTGCTTTTTCTCACTTTGAAGAAAAAGGAGCTTGGTGTTCAAGCATTGGTTGGAGTGGAGCTCATAGATCCAAATTCTTCATCCATTTTGCTAGAATTTGAAGGAATAAAGTTCTATCTTGATAACTTTATGTGTTTGATCAATTCTAGGGCTTGTTTTGGGTATATTACGGTCCCTTGAGTTTTGCTTGTAAGTATGAGCTAAATGTTGGATCTTAGCATTTTTGTAGTTGGTGTTCAAATTATGGACTTAGTTGGATGAAAATGAGTTTTGGGTCCCATTAAGACATGCAATGGAGTAAAGTTTCCAACTTTATGGATTAAGAACTTCATTCAAGGTTAGATATGGGTTTGGACGTTTTTGTATTAAGCATTAACTGCTTAATGTGAATTTTGGTCACCTGGTGCGTACGCTTGGGGTACGTATGAGTACGCTCAGCGTAATACATAAAGTCCCTGTCTTCCCTGCTTTGGCGAGTTGTACCTTGTGCATCAAAGAGTTGTACGTGAGGCGTACTATTTGGTACGCATGGCGTACGCTGCATGGACTTTTCTTTATTTTGGTCCACCTTTTAGGAATTTAGGGTTTTGGGATTTTGTTGGGCCATAACTATTGTTGGATTGGGCTATTTTTAGTGGTTGGGACTCTATGGGATTGAGCCCGTATTGGGCCTTGAATGTTTTATGGATTTGGGTCATCATTAGGCTTTAAGTACCATTGAGTTTGGGTCTCAGTTAATTGGGCCAATTGAGGGAAATGGTAAAATAGTGTTTTATCCTAGGAGTTGGGATCAGTGAATTAAATCTTGATTATGGTTTGTGACCAAGTATTGATTATGTTTGTATTTGATTGGTTAGCGCGGGGATTCTCCGGTCCAGTAGCATGAGCATCATAGGATTGTCAACAGACTAAGGTGAGTTTGCTCGCTATATTGTAGGACACTAGGATATGTTATGTGCTTGTAGTCTTTCTGACTCCTGTTGTGTTTGTTGTATGCATGTGTGCCTGTTTGCTATATGTGTGTGGGGTGAAATAGACCCGGTACAGCCTTGTGCTAACATATGAGTTGAAATAGACTTGGGGGTGAAATAGAACCAGTATTGCTTTGGGCCAATGCATGAGTTGAAATAGACTCGGGGGTGAAATTTACCCGAGGGTGAAATAGACCTGGCACAGCCTTGAGCTGAAGTACATGTATGGAATGCGGTATTTTGCGGAACTCACTAAGCTTTTCGCTTACGATTTATGTTTAAAATGTTTTCAGGTACTACCGGTTCGAGAGGGAAGGGCACGGCTTGATCGCAACGCATCCACCCATGTTTCCTCACTTTATGATTTTAGGATTATACCCTGATAACTATTTTTACTCTGATATACCTTTGAATGATTGAAATGATTAAATAGTGTTAATGGTTGAATTAAAAATGAAACTTTTACTTTATAATTTTTGGGATGTTACATAACGACCCTCCACCACACAGGAGAGTGATGAGTGAAAATGACACTCATTCAACGATCATTTTATAGGTTGTTTCCTTATAACCTCTTTATAGCATGACTTCGTGAATAAGGCTTACTAACGATTCGACTGACTTTTCTTATACATATAATAATTAATCTTATGATATATATATATATATATATATATATATATATATATATATATATATATATAAAGATGTATTTTAAAACATTTAAAATTAATTATTTAATAAATTAATTAATTAATTATTTAAACCAATTATGGATTTAATATTTATCTTTTAATTAACCATTTAATTAAAATAATTATTATATCCATAGTGATAATATTAATTAAATTCATAATTAATCATTATCTTGTGAAAAGATATCTCCTAATATTTAGGGATTTTATTTACTCATCCAAAGCATGAAAAATCGGATTCTAACAATTTTCTAAGCTGATAAATATCAAATAACAATCAAAAAAATCAAATTAGGCAAGAAATCCTGAAATTCTGGATTTGTACTGAGTTCACGTCGAGAGTTCAGTTTATTCGAGAAAAATTGTTCAATTCAACTAATGTGCTTTCAATGCAAGACACACAAATTAGCTCTGATACCACTAAAGGGTTTATTAGGTTACAACAACATGCACAACGCGAAAAAAAACTTAACAATTAAGAAGGGCACATGAAAACTAAAAGGATCTATGTATTCACATTAAGGAGACATACTTTGAATAACAAAATCTAATATGCATCCTAGTAATTTCGAAAACTAGAAACTAAAGTGTAACATCCTGTTTGAGGACGTTTCTCAGTTCAGGATTTGGTGATTCAAACCCACAGCTGTCTACAAGGATCCAATTAAAATACCAGATGGAACGGTTACAAGGGCACGAGCTAAAGCATTCAAGGAGGCTTTAAATGGGATGATTAGAGAAGTTTGTACTCAAAAAAGTGCAAGGAGACCCATTCGACCTCATCAAAGTTGGATTACCATAATTCAAGTACAAGAATGATTTACAAGATCCAATAAGAGACTTTAGCAAGCCTATTTTGTTTTTTTTATTTTAATATGTAATTTTTGTTTTTATTTCTCATAAATAAGTGCTGGGAACCTAATAGGGTTTTAGGTTACCTGAACCTTGTGATAAACCGTGTCTAGATTCATAGTCTTAACTTGGGGGTTAAATGCCTTAAATTAAAGACATTTTTGTAATTCATGGCTCTTTAGGTGCTTTCCCCCATAAAAATGTGGTCTTGTATCCATTTTGGAACCAATCAAGTTTTGAATACAATTTGTGAGTTTTAACTCTTTTCTTTCTTTGTGAACTTCAGAACTTATCAGGTTTTTATAGCTTGTGGCGTTCATAACTTACCAATCAACTTGGTGGGTTGATTGTGGCATTTTTTACCAAGGTTCTTGTCTCTTTATAGACAACGGGTCACAGTTTGCACCTTTTACAATTCAGCAATTAATAGAACGATCGGGCAAAGCATGTTCAAACCTAATCTTCGGGTGAGATTACATCATTTAGGGACCATAATTCGACCATGTAAAGGCCTTGGGATTCAATGGAATGGAGTTTAGCCTCTATTGGAAGGGGCAAAAGGGTCTTTTGCCAAATGAGGATTTAGTTTTGGTATGTGGACTAGTTGAGCCGACATTATTACCTTAATTGTTGATTGGCGTTTGGTTATAGATGTGTTTAGTATGAGGAGTTCTTGTGCCAGCAACTTGTGTGCGCAAGATTATCTATCAACGGACTGAGGTGAGTCCTCTCAATATACTTACCTGTATGGTAGAATATATGTGTTGACCAGCTGGGTATATTTGTTGTTTGTGTGATATAAGTTACTCTGTGTGCTGAGACTTCATGTGGTCTCCAGGATTGTTGATAATCCACAAGGTGTGCTCTTTCCCTACTGAGACTTTGAGTAGTCTCCAGGGTTGCTGATAACCCATAGTAGTTTATTTGTGTTGTGTTGTATGTGGTATGTTAGGGGAACTCTCTAAGCTTTGTGCTTATGGTTTGTGGTTTAAATGTTTTCAGGTTTTCTTATATTAAAGGAGGGGTAGGACTCGATTACACACATCCATGGGAGAATTGTGCACATGATAACTTTTGACAATACTCTAATAATGTTTTGAGTTAAATAGTTTTATCTAATAGTTTCGTAGTTGTGAGTTGAATAAACACTTAAATTTTTAAATGAAAATTTTGTGTTGAAATTCAGGGCGTTACATAAACATACATCCCTCAAAATTGTTATAGTAAACAAGTTACTTCAATCCTTCTTTTAAAGAGCTTGGAAAGCTAGCACCAAAAGGATGATGCATCTAATGGCTCACACCCAAACCCTAAAAATAGAAGACACTTAAGGAGAGAGGAATAATTTTGTTCACCACCTTTGAGGGAACTGTGTACACGAATTTCAGGTCCCAAGGGGTCCTATTGATAATATAGGTAATTAGGAATAAAGCAAGATTTGAATAATTAAATAATTGATTTAATTCTAATTCATATCATTTCCATATCTGCTACCACGAGGCTTTTGGAAACCCTAAAAGTCCTCCCAAAACCGTCCACCTGATGGTAGGTTCTAGAATTGTCTTTCCTTACTCAAATAGGAACAATTATAATTCACCCATTGCACGTTTAATTAATTCCAATTAATCCCAAATAAATTTTAGATTAATTCTGATTAATAATAAATTAATTCTAATCTATTTCTCATTAATTTATTAATCATATAAAGTAACAAATCAATTATTTTAACAATTGATCTCATATTAGTTTATTAATCACATAATAAATTAATAAACCAACTGTCTATTTCCAATTAATATATTAATCATATAATATATTAACAAATTATTTCCTCATAATTTTCAGTTAGTTTATTAATCATATAAAAATCTAATAAATCATCATCTCTCTATAAATGCCATTCTAATCAAATTCTAGTTATGAGGTATAACCCAAAAATGATTTTGCTTCTAATTACAAGAGCATACCAATTTAGTTACTAGCTTAGACAACTTAATGCAACAGTTCCCAGAGGATTTGGGAGTGTGTAGTGAGGATAAAAGGATAAAATTCAAGACTATATATAGATGTTTTGAAAAAGCACGTCGCGCTTGGTGAGAAGGCCAATTCTTCTTCTGCCATGTGTCGTAGCCTGCTTCGTCCGCATCACCTTGTCAGCCACCTTCTACCAACCGCCACGTGTCACCATTTTATGGTGCCATGTGTTGCTTTTTTTCTTGGACAATGTCAAAATGTCACCCGAAGGAGTCGGCTTTCCGACCAGGCCACATGGCGCACTCCGGTGTTGCCACCTCATCAGCATAGGTAAATTTTCGCAGATCTTCGGACGGCCATAACTTTCGCATACAAGCTCCTCATACGAAGTCAAATTTTGGTGTTCTCTATATTCAGACTCTTGGTTTTAAGATTACCATGAATTTTGTTTAGATTTCTTAGTCTAATAAGAAACCTATCTAAAATTCGATTTTTATGTCGCGCACAGTCGTGTCGGCTTAATTGCGAAACTTCGAAGACACATAGCTTCTTCATATGAAGTCGGATTTCAGCGTTTTTGATATGTACGGAATCATTGTCACATATGCTATAACATTGGTTAATATTATTTATCCTAAATAATCTCCTATATAAATTTCATTTTTATCGCATATTATATTTAAGTTGTCTAGTCCGAATATACAGGCGTAACAAGATGACAAAGTCTTATTTCTCTCATTCGAGTGGAAGGGCGAGTGTTTTATTAGGCATCATACACACTGATCTATGTGGTCCAAGGTTGTAAAAATCGATCGACGGTATCTCGACAGTAGATGTCACACCCCCAAACCGGAACGACGGAAACGTTCGGGGGCGGAGGACGACATGTTTAGTATCACAAGACATGCATCATAGTAATCAAAGTAACAAACAACCATTTCATTTGAAAGAAAGTGTTTACAAAGTATGTGGTTTACATAACATAGAATACAAAATAAATAACAAAACAAGACATGAAGCTACTATGCTCCATCTTCTGAATCCCAGTGTGTGTACCTGTCTAGTAGTTTCCTGAGAATACAAGTTATTTCGAAAGAGTAGATCAGCATTTAAGCTGGTGAGTTCATAAAATTTTAGTGATGAAAGTAAGTTGAGAGTTCTTTTAGAAAAGTTCGTCTGTTCCTCCAGAAAATCCTATATTTCCTGCTTTGATGAAAGATAAGTAAAAATAACTCTACAATCCTTTCTATGAGTACTAAATGGATACAAGTTATATACAACCCAGATTAAACAAACAATCGATTGTGTGTATCTGCCCTAAGCCCACAACCAAACAAGGAACATGAAATGAGGCGGAAGGCACACATCCCATTGTTTCTTAGATCATCATTGTATATAACCCTGGCGTATTCACTTGGTACTCACGGAGTTAACTATAATAGTTCCTTTATATTTGATGAAAACGTTCTTTAAGAAGACCCTTATTTCTTTTAGTAAAAATGGTAACCACAATGGTTCCTTTTATAATCACTTAGTTTATACTAGCTATATATAATCTAATATCGAACGGATAGTTAATTGTGTGAATCTGCCCTAATCCCACAACCAAACAAGGAACAGGAAATGAAGCGGAAAGCACACATCCAACTACCTATCGGATATTATATATAACCCTGATGTATAAACTAAGGTATTATAGAATTAACCACTAAAGGTCCTTTCAGTTATACTGGTTTAATAAAATGGACTAAACCCTTTACTCGATAAGTTTCTAGTTTTGTCTACCAAATGTTCTATTTGAAAAGTATGTTTTTGTACTAGAAAACGATGTATTGAATTTGTATACTATGACCAGACCTATACCTGGTACTCCTTATGATTATTTGGTGTATACGGAATATATGTTTAACTAAGACTGGATAGATAGTAAAATGGGTGCATCTGCTGTAAGCCCACAACCAAACAAGGAACATGAAATGAAGCAGAAAGCACACATCCTACTATCTGTCGGACTCGATTAATATATATCCCTGATTTATAAACTAAGGAATCATAAAGTTAGCATTATAGGCCCCTTTCTACTGAATGTTCAAGTTACTGGGAAGTTATGTGGCGTTGTTCTATTGTTTGGACGACTACTAGAAGTAATGAAATCATGTACTCTTAACGCCTCAGTTGATACTGTTGTGATTTTTGTATATAATTATGTGTTTTATTTATTACCGACCGGTACTTTGTAGATGTACCCCTTTATAAATAAATCTGGTACTTTGTAGATGTACCCCATATATATATATATATATATATATATATATATATATATATATATATATATATATATATATATATATATATATATATATATATATATATATATAAATCATGGCATATTGTAGATGCACCATATATATATATATATATATATATATATATATATATATATATATATATATACATATATATATATATACATATATATATATATATATATATATATATATATATATATATCCTTATACCACTTTTATTATCATCTTTTGTTTAAAACAATGAGTTAATGATACTTTCCCTTCCTAGGTTACTGGGAATTATTATTATAAATGTGTTAATCATGATTTTGTCTTCTGTTTATAGTATATTGTATGTTCCTTCGTGTTTCTCTTTATAGTATGTTCCTCCCTGTCCTAGTTATAGTATGTACTGAACCCCTAAACTATACCGATTATAGTTTACTAGTATGTTTACATGAACTGATACTGACTTGAATAAAAGACTCATTTATCTACTAAGTTATGATTGTACTTTAAAAACGGTGTTTTATAAACAATAAATTAACATAATTTAAAAGAGCTTTTTGAAATGGTTTGATCACTTATAAAGGATAAGAGATCCTTTGAATATGATAGTTATCACAAATAACATTTACACAATTATCATTGTGTCCAACTTGTATTCCCCCCTTAAAATCATTTAAAACATTTAAAAGATTGATTATAGGGGTATGAACTCACGTGATGTGGGTGATTCAATCGAATATGCGCATAATGATGAGAAGTTGCACGAATGAACTCCCGAGACACAAATGGATCCTAAATGACATATAATGGAATATATATAGGCATGTAGTTAGTGTTTTACACAACTAACATGCAAGAAAACACCCTATGGGACTAGGAAACACTTGGAATAAGTGTTAGAATCACATTTGATTCATCAAAGGGGTGTATACGGCCACAATAAGGTGTGTACGGCCATGGAGTGTACGGCCGTACATAAATGGTCAAACATGCATAAGAGGGTGTTTGAACAATGGGGAAACTTGAGGGTCTAATGCTCAACAAGAAGGTGCACTAAGTTCTCATTTTGGAGGGCTTTTGGGAGAGTTTTGAGGGGTGTACGGCCATGCAAGGGTGTACGGCCGTACACTCCTTTTGTTCTTGAGTTATGGTCGTTTTTAGGGTGTTAAACAAGGTTTCCTAACGTATACTAAGCATAAGGAAAGGATACTTACATTATGGAGGCTTGAAAAGGGTTCACAGCCACCAAGAACAAGTGTGTGTTCTTGGTGTTCTTGGTGTTCTTGGTGAATGATGAAGATCTTGAAGATCTACCCAAAAAGATTATTTCCATGGATGAAATCAAAGGGTGATACATGATTAAGAAGGATAACAACTCAAAGCTGGAAGAAACACTTATGTTTTTGATGATCTATGATGAAGAACTCGATGATACCTGAGAGAGAATCCGATTTCTAGACTTGGAAATGAGAGGAATGACTAGAAATGGAATGATACTCTACATATGGGGGTGGGTGTACGGTCATGATGGGTGTACGGTCGTACACCCATGTGTACGGCCGTACACTCCCTTGGATGGAGTGTTCGACTCGATTTCAACGCGAAGAACTTTAGCTGAAACTTCCCTCGGCCCATAGCTTGATTGTACTGAGTTTTGAACCCTTAAACAGACTGTAAACAATGCTAAAAGATAGAAGAAACAAGTCTAACACTTGGTTGAATTGAATGGTTGGACATACAAGGAAAACAATTTTGGGTTGTCACATCATCCCCCCGTTAGATGGAATTTCGTCCCGAAATTAGCTTTCTTAGAAGTACTACTGGGGTTGTGCTCCTCTGATTAGAAGAATACCCACTCGTAGACCTGGGCAACTTTGCCCTACTGTCCATGATAGGATTCATACCTGGTCCATCTATCATTACCTCGTGTATACAAGTCGTATATAATTAAGATTAGTAAGACGGTCGGATGTGCGACTCTGCCCCAGGTCCACAACCAAACAAGGAACAGGAGATAGGGCGGAAACACACATACTAATCTGCATAATCATAATTATATACCACTCTAGCGTATACACTTATTAGTGATAGGTGGGTTGTATTCGTCCTTAGCCTCTGTGCTTGAACTTGATCTGCTGGACGAGTGGTAATTCGGAAGGTCTGCTGAATATACAGCGGAAAGGTTTCGTAGGGAAAAGTACTCTTCGCATGAGTACTTCGGGGTTTAGAATACGAGATAGATGATTTCGAGGTTTGGGTCGGACTATCGTTACGAATGATGAAGGTTCCGTGAATTTGACGGTCAAGGTGATGGAAACATATGAACTTAGTATCGTGAGGACAACACCAATCCATGACGAATGAAAGCAACAAACTCTTTATTGAACAAAAGTTAGGCCGATTTGAAAGAAACGTCTGATATACGATGATGTATCCCTAGTGTGCTCGATAATGTACTCTGTGTATACTTTCTACTGTTTTCTGTTTTCTCCTTGATGTTAACACTTCTACGTATCGTACTGCGATGAGCGAGTACATATCGTGAAAGTGCTTTGATAACTAGTGTCGATACTTTATACTACGATCCTCCTCGGTACCACTATGATCGCCTGGAATATACAAGTTATGACCAATTAAGATGAATAAGACAGTCGACTGAGTAACTCTGCCCCAAATCCACAACCAAACAAGGAACAGGAATTAAGGCGGAATCACCCACTCTAAGTCTGCAAAATCTTAGCTATGCACAACCCTGATGTACATACTAAGCCATCATAGCTTCTCTGAACGGATCTTTTAGTTCTCTTGAATACTGTGACTTGTTCTGAAAAGTGAGTTATTTACAATTACTTTTAAATGTTTTCCCCAATTTTTAATCATATATAAATATAAATTAATTTTTAAATTAATTATTATTTCGAAGACGTACCGCTGCTCGCTGGCGACTCCGTGGTAGATTTTCATGCGGTGATCATCAGAATTCGTCCATCCGCTCCTGAGTTCTTTGTTATCGGGCAGTCCATCCTATAGTGTCTAATCTCACCATAGCCATAGCAGGCTTGGTTTTCTTCAACATCGGGGACTTGGGAGATCGGTTGAGCCGGTGCCCTGCAGAAACGGACTGTGTGTCCCTTTCTATGGCAGTTTAGGCACTGCATTTCCTAACATACTCTAGTATGGTGATAGTTGCACTTTCCACACTTCGGGAGAGTTCCAGCATATCGATGCAGATGCTGGAGTAGCAAGTATTGTGGCGGCGTATATAGAACTCTTTTGTTGCTCCTGCGGGGTTTCCTAGGTTGTTCGCTCTTTCCTCTTTTTCCCCGACTTTCGTTTATGGTCTCCTCCCTTAGATAGCTCGGGAACGGGGACCACCACGCCATGGCGGACTCCATGGTTGATGAGTCGTTGGTCCAGGCGTTTGGCACTATCAAATGTAGTTGGGTTAGAAGACATCACATCTCCTTCAATCGGGGTAGATAAACCCCAGATGTATCTTTCTATATTCTTACTCTCCGTGTTAACCATCCCGGGACACATTATTGCCAGGTCGTTAAACCTGTCGGTGTAAGCCACTATGTCTGAGCCGACCATAGTGTGCTCCTATAGTTATTGTTCCAGCTTTTAAACTTCGCCCCACGGGCAGTATTCTTCCAACATCATCTCCTTCAGGTTTTCCCAACCTATGGAGTTAGCCACTGATAGGGTCAGTGACTTAACATGGCTATTCCACCATGTTAGGGCTCTGTCGGAGAAGGTGTAGGCAGCAAACTTAACTTTGCTCCCTTCTGGGCACGAACAGATTGCGAAGACCGAATCTGTTTTCTCGAACCATCGCATCAAAGCAATGACTCCCCCATTTCTATTAAAGGATTTGGGTTTGCAGTTAATCAAGTCCTTGTACGAACACTCCTTTGGGTGTCCGTGAGTAACTCCGGGGTTGGTTGTGTGGGTACCGCTACCAGTTTCGTAGGTACCACTTTCGCTGATATGAGCTAGAGCAGCTGCCACTGCGGCTGATATCGTTGCTTGGAGAGCAGCAGGATCGAACTGTGGAGGAAGTAGTGGAGTTTGAACTGGAGTTATCGGAGTAGTGCGTCTGTTTGATATACGAGGAGCGATCTTTGCTAAAAGAATACAAAGATGAGATGGAAATAAGTCTACAGCAGTAGATATAAGCCGAAAGCTGAAAGACTAAGTTATCCTAGTTCTTGATGTATCTTGTTCTGACTATCATGGGGTTCTGGAAACAATTCATAAAGGAAGTCTATATAAAATAAACTTTATGAATCAGAAGTGGCTATCCTCGAATGAATCTCTGTGAATTGAATAACTGATACCAGTTGCATGAAAAGAAATTGATTCTAACACATAGTGTGAGCAGTAAAATCACTAGCTCACTAATTCAAATAAGGTAATTATTTATTAGTGTGACGCATAAGATGTTTTAGTTTCTCTGGCTGATCACTTCTCTGAAAACTTCTCATGAACCTTCTCTTGTTCCTCCTTGACACTTCAGCTGATCGCTATGAGGGAGTGGTTACATCTATCTGGGTTTGTCGTGCGATAATGGAAGTGTATAAAGAATCTATGAAATTAAGTGAAACATTATGGGGTGATCCCTACTGGTTCCTCCTATAATTGCGCAATGCATACAAGTTGTATATAATTTAAGATTAAATAGACCTTCGAATAAGTGATCCTACTCCAAAACCACAACCAAATAAGGAACAGGTAGTGAAGCATAGATCACAAATTCTAAGTCTATAAAATCTCAATTATATAAAACCTTGGAAGTATACACTCCGGAATCATAGACCTACCAGAAGGGTCTTTAGGTTCTCACATAAGTTATTTGTAGTGCCTAAAATACTCCTATAGTATTTTATTATAATGTACTTGATATGTTTTAAACTTCTTGTTGTCATGTAGAATCATAAAATACTCCCATAGTATTCTAACTTTATGTACTGATCTAGAAATCCCTTGAATAGTGTTAGGTGAGTTTTAAGACTGTTGCAACACCACATCACTCCAAAACACATGTCGGTCACATATCGAATGAATATATAGTTGATCAGGCTATATTGATCCTAGATATGATTACATAACTGTCCAGGTTTGACCGCAGTGTTCAACCTTTAAATACTTTAGTTCTATTCTTCTCGTGATACTTGTTCTAGTATGTATATATGTATAAGCACGTATGTATACTTGTATAAGGTATTGTTATATCCTTAAAATATATAATTATCCAGAGCACTTAGGCCCCATTGTATTTATAGTTGTATATCTTTTATCGGTTAATATACTTAGTTCACTATAAACAATGCTCTGATACCAATCTGTCACACCCCCAAACCGGAACGGCGGAAACGTTCGGGGGCGGAGGACGTCATGTTTAGTATCACAAGACATGCATCATACTAATAGAAGTAACAAACAACCATTTCATTTGATAGAAAGTGTTTACAAAGTATGTAGTTTACATAACATAGACTACAAAGTAAATAACAAAACAAGACATGAAGCTACTATGCTCCATCTTCTGAATCCCAGTGCGTGTACCTGTGTACTAGTTTCCTGAGAATACAAGTTATTTTGAAAGTGTAGATCAGCATTTAAGGTGGTGAGTTCATAAGATTTTAGTGATGAAAGTAAGTTGAAAGTTCTTTTAGAAAAGTTCGCCTATTGCTCCAGAAAATCCTATATTTCCTGCTTTAATGAAAGATAAGTAAAAATGACTCTACAATCCTTTCTATGAGTACTAAATGGATACAAGTTGTATAAACCCCAGAGTAACAAACAATAGATTGTGTGTATCTTCCCTAAGCCACAACCAAACAAGGAACATGAAATGAGGCGGAAGGCACACATCCCATTGTTTGTTAGATCATCGTTGTATATAACCCTGGCGTATTCACTTGGTACTCACGGAGTTAACTGTAATAGTTCCTTTATATTTGATGAAAACATTCTTTAAGAAAATCCTTATTTCTTTTAGTAAAAATGCTAACCACAATGGTTCCTTCTATAATCACTTAGTTTATACTAGCTATATATAATCTAATATCAAACAGATAGTTAATTGTGTGAATCTGCCCTAAGCCTACAACCAAACAAGGAACAGGAAATGAAGCGGAAAGCACACATCCAACTACCTATCGGATATTATATATAACCCTGATGTATAAACTAAGGTATTATAGAATTAACCACTAAAGGTCCTTTAAGTTATACTGGTTTAATAAAATGGACTAAACCCTTTACTGGATAAGTTTCTAGTTTTGTCTACCAAATGTTCTATTTGAAAAGTATGTTTTTGTACTAGAAAATGATGTATTGAATTTGTATACTATGACCTGACCTATACCTGATACTCCTTATGATTACTTGGTGTATACGGAATATATATTTAACTAAGACCGGATAGATATTAGACTGTGTGCTTCTGCTCTAAGCCCACAACCAAACAAGGAACAGGAAATGAAGCGGAAAGCACACATCCTACTATCTGTCGGACCCGATTAGCATATATCCCTGCTGTATAAACTAAGGAATCAAAAAGTTAGCATTATATGCCCCTTTCTACTGAATGTTCATGTTACTAGGAAGTTATGTGGCATTGTTTTATTGTTTGGACGACTACTAGAAGTAATGAAATCATGTACTCTTAACGCCTCGATACTGTTGTGAGTTTTGTATATAATTATGTGTTTTATTTCTTATTGACCGGTACTTTGTAGATGTACCCCATATATAACTCCGGTATTTGTAGATGTACCCCATATCTATATATATATATATATATATATATATATATATATATATATATATATATATATATATAGGGGTATGAACTCACCTGATGTGGGTGATTCAATCAGATATGCGCGTAAGGATGAGAAGTTCCACGAATGAACTCCCGAGACACAAACGAATCCTAAATGACATATAATGGAATATATAGGCATGTAACTAGTGTTTTACACAACTAACATGCAAGAAAATACCCTCCAGGACTAGGAAACACTTGGACTAAGTGTTAGAACCACATGTGATTCATCAAAGGGGTGTATACGGCCACAATATGGTGTGTACGACCATGGGTGTACGGTCATGGAGTACATGGCCGTACACTCATGGTCAAAAATGCATAAGAGGGTGTTTGAACAATGGGGAAACTTGAGGGTCTAATGCTCAACAAGAAGGTGCACTAAGTTCTCATTTTGGAGGGCTTTTGGGAGATTTTTGAGGGGTGTACGGCCATGCAAGGGTGTACGGCCGTACACTCCTTTTGTTCTTGAGTTATGGTCGTTTTTAGGGTGTTAAACAAGGTTTCCTAAGGTATACTAAGCACAAGGAAAGGATACTTACGTTATGGAGGCTTGAAGAGGGTTCACAGCCACCAAGAACAAGTGTGTGTTCTTGGTGTTCTTGGTGAATGATGAAGATCTTGAAGATCTACCCAAAAAGATGATTTCCACGGATGAAATCAAAGGGTGATACATGATTAAGAAGAATAACAACTCAAAGATGGAGGAAACACTTACGTTTTTGATGATCTATGATGAAGAACTCGATGATACTTGAGAGAGAATCCGATTTCTAGACTTGGAAATGAGAGGAATGACTAGAAATGGAAGGATACTCTACATATGGGGATGGGTGTACGGTCCTGATGGGTGTACGACCGTACACTCCCTTGGATGGAGTGTTCGGCTCGATTTCAATGCGAAGAACTTTAGCTGACACTTCCCTGAGCCCATAGCTTGATTGTACTGAGTTTTGAACCCTTAAACAGACTCTAAACAATGCTAAAAGATAGCAGAAACGGGTCTGACACTTGGTTGAATTGAATGGCTGGACTTACAAGGAAAAAAATTTCGGGTTGTCACAGTAGACTGGTGTTAAAGGATTTATCGGTCTTGGCGGGGATTAATCGTGTATTAATTGGGGACCATAGATTATTACTAAAATATTAAAATTAATCAAAGATTAATATAATTTAAGAAAGATAAGTACTTCAAAATTAGAAAATAAGAGAATTTGTAATTTGAAATTTGAAATTAAAATACGAGAATATGAACATTTTGTTATAATATTTGAAATTTTGGAAATTTGAAAATTTTGGAGTGAAAAAATTTTAATTTTTTGATTTTTTTTTTACTTTTTTTTTACTTTTGTTGACTTTTATTGACCGATTAATCCCGCCAAACCATACCAATCCTTAAACACACTAGTCCTAGTAGGTTGGAAAACGCCAAACGATTAATCCACAATTAATCCTGATTTTTACAACCATGATGTGGTCCTTTCAAAATAATGTCAAGATAAGGTGAACTATATTACATCACCTTCACTGACAACTTCAGTAGTTCTGATTATATGTATTTGATAAAACATAAACATGAAGCATTTGAAAGTTTAAATTGTTTTTATGGTGAAGTTGAAAATGAACTCGACAAGATAATCAAATCGTTCATTTGGATAGAGGTGTCGAGTACTTGAGCCAAGAGTTCCAAGATAATCTTAGGATGTGTAGGATTATCTCATAACTTCCTCCACCCAGAACACCACATCTTAATGGTGTGTCTGAGAGGAGAAATCAGACGTTACTTGATATAGTTCGATCCATGATGATCAAGAGTACTCTCCCTTTATCATTTTGGAGTTATGCCTTACTCGCCTCAATCCAAATGTTGAATATGGCACCAAATAAAAAGGTAGATAAGAAAACTTATGAGATGTGGTATGGAAAGCTCCATCCTTATCTTACATGAATGTTTGGGTTGTGAAGCTTATGGTAGACAGTAAAGTTCAAGCAAACTCGAACCTAGTTCTATCAAATGCATCTTTGTAGGATATCCTAAAGATTTTTTAGGATATTAATTTACATCCCTAATGAGAATACGGTCTTTATTTCAAAAAAAAAAGATGAGTTCTTAGAAATCAAATTTGTGATCGATGAGGCAAGTGGGAGGCACGTGGAACTTGACGAAGATAAAGAACCACAAACTAATGCAACTCGAGTTGGCACTAGTACTAAACAGTAGCTTGTTGAAAATGAATAGATCGTTATCCTTTAACCTACTGACACACAAGTCATTCGTAGATTTGGTTGAATTTGTTAGGAACCTGAGAGATATGGATTTATCATTGATGAATGTTGATGAGCCCGTCAGCTATCGATATGCAATGGCATTTTATGAATCTGACAAATGGATTGAAGCCATGAATGCAGAGATGCAATCCATGAAGGAAAACCAAACATGGGATTTGGTTGAACTTCCTCCCTATTGTAAGACTTTTGGAAGTAAGTGGGTCTTCAAGAAGAAGACTAACATGGATGCCAATTTACACAAATTCAAAGGAAGACTTTTTTTAATGGATTCGCTTATACCCAAGGAGTTTATTATGATTAAATCTTTTCACGAGTCATTATGATTAAATCTATTTTGATACTGCTTGCCATAGTCGCATATTAAGACTATGAGATATGGAAAATGGAAGTCAAAATTGATTTTCTAAATGGACACTTGGAAGGAGATGTCTATATGGTTCCACCTAAAGGTTTTGTTGATCAAAACCATCATAATAAGGTGTCCGATCTCAAGAGATTCATTTAGGGGTTTTAGAAATCATCTCAAAATTGGAATCGCTGTTTCGATGATGAAATTGCAAAGTATGGTTTTGTTAGAAATGAAGATGAATCTTTGTGACAACCCGAAATTTTTTGCCTCGTAAGTCTAGCTATTCAATTCAACCGAGAGTCAGACTCGTTTCTCCTATCAATTAGCATTGATTAGGACCATTTTAAGGGTTCTAAGCTCAGTACATTCAAGCATTGGGTATAGGATTGAGCTGCTTAGGTTATACGCGTTGAAATCGAGCGGAACACTCCATCCAAGGGAGTGTACGGCCGTACACCCATGTTGACCGTACAACCACCCCATATGTAGAGTATCCTTCCATTTCTAGTCATTCCTCTCATTTCCAAGTCTAGATATCGGATTCTCTCTCAACTATCATCGAGTTCTTCATCCTAGATCATCAAAAACGTAAGTGTTTCTTCCATCTTTGAGTTGTTATCCTTCTTAATCATGTATCACCCTTGATTTCATCCATGTAAATCATCTTTTTGGGTAGATCTTCAAGATCTTCATCTTTCACCAAGAACACACACTTATTCTTCGTGGCTGTGAACCCTCTTCAAGCCTCCATAACGTAAGTATCATTTCCTTATGCTTAGTATACATTAGTAAACCTTGTTTAACACCCTAAAAACGACCATAACTCAAAAACAAAAGGAGTGTATGGCCGTACACCCTTGCATGGCCGTACACCCCTCAAAACTCTCCCAAAGGCCCTCCAAAATGAGAACTTAGTGCACCTTCTTGATGAGCACTAGACCCTCAAGTTTCCCCATTGTTCAAAACACCCTCTTATGCATGTTTGACTATGATTGTATGGCCGTACACTCCATGGCCATACACCCATGGCCGTACACTCCATGGTTAGGCCGTATACACCCCTTAAGTTAATCACATGTGATTCTAACACTTAGTTCAAGTGTTTCCTAGTCATGAAGGGTGTTTCCTTGCATGCTAGTTGTGTAAAACACTAATTACATGCCTATCTATTCCATTATATGTCATTTAGGATTCGTTTTTGTCTCGAGAATTCATTCGTGGAACTTCTCATCCTTACGCTCATATTCGATTGAATCACCCACATAAGGTGAGTTCATACCCCTTTAATCAATCTTTTAAACTATTTTAAATTCTTTTAAGGGGGGAAAACAAGTTGAACACAATGATAATTGTGTAAATGTTTTTCTATAAACATCATTTTAATAGATTGCTTATGTATTTATAAGTGATCAAAACATTTCAAAAGCTCTTTTTAAGTTATGTTACTTTATTGTTTATAAAACTCCATTTTTAAAGTCGAGCATAACTCGATAGATAAATGAGTCTTTTCAACAATTCAGAGTCAGTTCAAGTAAACATACTAGTAAACTATAATAGGTATAGTTTAGGGGTTGAGAACATACTATAAAGAGAAACGGGGAGGAACATACTATAAAGAGAAACAGTGAGGAACATACTATAAAGAGAAACAGGGAGGAACATACAATATACTATAAACAGAAGAACAAATCATGATTAACACACTTATACTAATAATTCCCAGTAACCTAGGAAGGGAAAGTATCATTAACTCATTGTTATAAACAAAAGATGAATAATAAAATTAGTATATGGTTATTTATATATGGGGTACATCTACAAAGTTCCGGCGTTATATATGGGGTACATCTACAAAGTACCGGAAGTATATATGGGGTACATCTACAAAGTACCAGATTTATTTATAAATGGGTAGATCTACAAAGTACCAGATATTAATAAATAAAACACATAAATATATACAAAACTCACATCATTACAAGAGACAAACAGAACAGTCGAGTCTGGTACATTCAGTAGGAAGGGGCCTATAATGCTAACTTTATGATCCCTTAGTGTATACATCAGGGATATATATTAATCGATCCGACAGGTAGTAGGATGTGTGCTTTCCGCTTCATTTCTTGTTACTTGTTTGGTTGTGGGCTTAGAGCAGATTCACCCAACCTACTATCTATCCGATCTTAGTTATATATATATATATATATATATATATATATATATATATATATATATATATATATATATTCCGCATACACCAAGTAATCATAAGGAGTACCAGATATAGGTCAGGTCATAGTATACAAATTCATTACATCGTTTTCTAGTACAAGAACATACTTTTCAGTTAGAACATTTAGTAGGCTAAACTAGAAACTGATCAGAAAAAGGACCTTTGGTGGTTAATTCTATAATACCTTAGTTTATACATCAGGGTTATATATAATTAATATCCAATAGGTAGTTGGATGTATGATTTCCGCCTTACTTCTTGTTCCTTCTTTAGTTGTGGGCTTAGGGCAGATTCACACAATTAACTATCTGTTCGATATTAGATCATATATAGCTAGTATTAACTGAATGATTATAGAAGGAACTATTCTGGTTACCAATTTTACTAAAGAAAATAAGGCTTTAATCTATCTTACTAAACCAGTATAACTTAAAGGACCTTAAGTGGTTAATTCTATAATACCTTAGTTTATACATCAGGGTTATATATAACTAATATCCAATAGGTAGTTGGATGTGTGCTTTCCGCCTTACTTCATGTTCCTTGTTTGGTTGTGGGCTTAGGGCATATTCACACAATTAACTATCTGTTCGATATTGGATTACATATAACTAGTATAAACTAAGTGATTATAGAAGGAACTATTGTGGTTACCATTTTTTCTAAAGAAAATAAGGTTTTTTCTTAAAGAATGTTTTCATCAAATATAAAGGAAGTATTACAGATAACTCCGTGAGTACACCAGGGTTATATAAAACGAAGACCTAACAAACAATGGGATTTGTGCCTTCCGCCTCATTTCCTGTTCCTTGTTTGGTTGTGGGCTTAGGGCAGATACACACAATTGATAGTTTGTTTACTCTGGGTTTTATATAACTTGTATGCATTTAATACTCATATAAAGGATTGTAGAGTCATTTTTACTTATATTTCATCATATCAGAAGATATAGGATCTTCTGGAGGAACAGGCGAACTTTTGTAAAAGAACTTTCAACTTAATTTACATCACTTAAATCTTATGAACTCACCAGCTTAAATGTTGATCTACTCTTTCAAATTAACTTGTATTCTCAGGAGACCAGTAGAAAGGTACACGCACTGGGATTCAGAAGATGGAGCATAGTAGCTTCATGTCTTGTTTTGTTATTTACTTTTGTAGCCTATCTTATGTGAATCACATACTTTGTAAACACTTTCTTTCTAATGAAATGGTTGTTTGTTACTTTGATTACTATGATGCATGTCTTGTGATACTAAACATGACGTCCTCCGCCCCCGAACATTTCCGCCGTTCCGGTTTGGGGGTGTGACAGATTGGTATCAGAGCATAGTTTATAGGGAACTAAGTATATCAACCTATAAAAGATATACAACTATAAATGCAATTGGGCCGAAGTGCTCTGGATAATAATATATTTTAAAGATATAACAATACCTTATAAAAGTATACATACGTGCTTATACATATATACATACTAGAACAAGTATCACAAGAAGAACATAACAGAACTATTTAAAGGTTGAACACTGCGGTCAAACCTGGATAGTTATGTAATCATATCTAGGATCAATATAGCCTGATCAACTATATTCATTCGAGATGTGACCGACATGTGTTTGGGAGTGATGTGGTGTTGCAACGGTCTTAAAACTTACCTAACACTATTCAAGGGATTTCTAGATCAGTACACAAAGATAGAATACTATGGGAGTATTTTATGATTCTACAAGACAACAACAAGTTTAAAACATATCAAGTACATTATAATAAAATACTATAGGAGTATTTTAGGCACTATAAATAACTTATGTAAGAACCTAAAGACCCTTCTGGTAGGTCTATGATTCCGCAGTGTATACTTCCAAGGTTTTATATAATTAAGATTTTATAAACATAGAATTTGTGATCTATGCTTCACTGCCTGTTCCTTGTTTGGTTGTGGTTTTGGAGTAGGATCACTTATTCGAAGGTCTATTTAATCTTAAATTATATATAACTTGTATATACATTGCGCAATTATAGGAGGACCCAGTAAGGATCACCCCATAATGTTTCACTTAATCTCATAGATCCTTTAGACATTTCCATTCTCGTACGACGAACCCAGATAGATGTAACCACTTCCTCATAGCGGTCAGCAGAAGAGTCAAGGAGGAACATGAGCAGGTTCATGAGAAGTTTTCAGAGAAGTGATCAGCCAGAGAAACTAAAACGTCTTATGCGTCACACTAATAAATAATTACCTTATTTGAATTAGTAAGCTAGTGATTTTACTACTCACACTATGTGTTAGAATCATTTCTTTTCATGTAGCTGGTTTCAGTTATTCAATTCACAGAGATTCATTCGAGGATAGCCACTTCTGATTCATAAAGTTTATTTTATATAGACTCTTTTATGAATTGTTTCCTGAACCCTATGAAAGTCAGAACCAGATACACTCAGAACTAGGATAACTTAGTCTTTTAGCTTTCGGCTTATATCCACTGCTATAGACTTATTTCCATCTCATCTTTGTATTCTTTTTAGCAAAGATGCCTCCTCATAGATAAAACAGACGCCCTACTCTAATAACTCCAGTTCAAACACCACTGCCTCCTCCTCAGTTTAATCTTGCTGCTCTGCAAGCAGCGATATCAGCCGCAGTGGCAACTGCTCTATCTCATATCAGCGAAAGTGGTACCTTTGGATCTGGTAGCGGTACCCACTTAACCAACCCCGGATTTACTCACGGACACCCAAGGGAGTGTTCGTACAAGGATTTCATGAACTGCAAACCCAAATCCTTTAATGGAAATGGGTGAGTCATTACTTTGATGCGATGGTTCGAGAAAACAGATTCGGTCTTTGCAATCTGTTCGTGCCCAGAAGGGAGCAAAGTTAAGTTTGCTGCCTGCACCTTCTCCGACAGAGCCCTAACATGGTGGCATAGCCATGTTAAGTCACTGACCCTATCAGTCGCTAACTCCATAGGTTGGGAAAACCTGAATGAGATGATGTTGGAAGAATACTGCCCGAGGGGAAAAATTCAAAAGCTGAAACAAGAACTATGGGAGCACACTATGGTCGGCTCAGACATAGTGGCATACACTAACAGGTTTAGCGACCTGGCAGCACTGTGTCCCGGGATGGTTAACACGGAGAGTAAGAAGATAGAAAGGTACATCTGGGGTTTATCCACCCCGATTCAAGGAGATGTACTGTCTTCTAACCCAACTACATTCGATAGTGCCAAACGCCTGGCCCAGCGACTCATTGACCACGGAGTCCACCATGGCGTGGTAGTCCCTGTTCCTGAGCCATCTAAGGGAGGGGACTATAAACAAAAGTCGGGGAAAAGAGGAAAGAGCGAACAACCCAGGAAACCCCGCAGGAACAACAAAAGGGTTCTATATACGCCGCCACAACACCTGCTACTCCAGCATCTGCCAGTCGATATGCTGAAACTCTCCCGAAGTGTGGAAAGTGCAACTATCACCACACCGGAATATATCGGGAAATGCAATGCTTGAATTTCCACAGGAAGGGGCACACTTCCCGGTTCTGCAGGGCACCGGCACAACCGATCTCCCAAGTCCCCGGAGTTGAAGAAAACAAAGCCTGCTATGGCTATGGTGAGACAGGACACTACGAGAGGGACTGGCCGATAACGAGGAACTCAGGCGCGAATGGAATGATTCTGATGATCACCGCATGAGAAGCAACCCCGGAGTCCCCAGCGACCAGCGGTATGTTCTCGGTTTATAAATTGCTTTAAGAATTTAATTTATATTTATATAATATTAAAACTTGGGGAAAACATTTAAAAGTAATTATAATAACTCACTCATATGTAACAAGTCACAGTATTCAAGAGAACTAAAAGATCCGTTCAGAGAAGCTATGATGGCTTAGTATGTACATCAGGGTTGTGCATAGCTAAGATTTTGCAGACTTAGAGTGAGTGATTCCGCCTTAATTCTTATTCCTTGTTTAGTTGTGGATTTGGGGCAGAGTTACTCAGTCGACTGTCTTATTCATCTTAATTATTCATAACTTGTATATTCCAGGCAATCATAGTGGTACCGAGGAGGATCGTATTGTAAAGTATCGACACTAGTTATCAAAGCACTTTCACTATATGTACTCGCTCATCACGGTATGATACGTAGAAGTGTTAACATCAAGGAGAAAACAGAAAGCACTAGAAAGTATACACAGAGTACATTGTCGAGCACACTATGGATACATCATCGTATAACAGACGTTTCCTTCAAATCGGCCAAACTTTTGTTCAGTAAAGAGTCTGTTGCTATCATTCGTCATGAGTTGGCGTGGTCCTCACCATACTAAGTTCATATGTTTCTATCGCCTTAACCGTCAAATTCGCGAAACCTTCGTCAATTCGTAAAGACAGTCCGACCCAGACCTCGGAATCGTCTACCTCGTATTCTAAACCCCGAAAGTACTCGTGCGAAGAGTACCTTGCCCTCCGAAACCTTGTCGTCGTATGTTTAGCAGACCTTTCCAAAATACCACTCGTTCAGCAGACCAAGTTCAAGCGCAGAGGCTAAGGACAAATACAGCCCGCCTATCACTATTAAATGTATACGCGAGAGTGGTATATAATTATGATTATGAAGATTTAGTATGTGTGTTTCCGCCCTATCTCCTGTTCCTTGTTTGGTTGTGGACCTGGGGTAGAGTCGCACATCCGACCGTCTTACTAATCTTAATTATATACGACTTGTATACACGAGGTAATGATAGATGGACCAGGTATGAATCATATCATGGACAGTAGGGCAAAGTTTCCCAGGTCTACGAGTGGGTATTCTGCCAATCAGAGGAGCACAACCCCAGTAGTACAGCTAAGAAAGCTAATTTCAGGACGAAATTCCATCTAATGGGGGGATGATGTGACAACCCAAAATTTTTTGCGTTGTATGTCCATCTATTCAATTCAACCGAGAGTCAGACTCATTTCTGCTATCAATTAGCATTGATTAGGACCATTTTAAGGGTTCTAAGCTCAGTACATTCAAGCATTGGGTATAGGATTGAGCTCCTTAGGTTATACGCGTTGAAATCGGGCCGAACACTCCATCCAAAGGAGTGTACGGCCGTACACTTGGGTGTACGGTCGTACACCCATGTTGACCATACACCCACCCCCATATGTAGAGTATCCTTCCATTTCTAGTCATTCCTCTCATTTCCAAGTCTAGAAATCGGATTCTCTCTCAACTATCATCGAGTTCTTCATCCTAGATCATCAAAAACGTAAGTTTTTCTTCCATCTTTGAGTTGTTATCCTTCTTAATCATGTATCACCCTTGATTTCATCCATGGAAATCATCTTTTTGGGTAGATCTTAAAGATCTTCATCTTTCACCAAGAACACCAAGAACACACACTTGTTCTTTGTGGCTGTGAACCCTCTTCAAGCCTCCATAATGTAAGTATCCTTTCCTTATGCTTAGTATATGTTAGGAAACCTTGTTTAACACCCTAAAAACGACCATAACTCAAGAACAAAAGGAGTGTACGGCCGTACACCCTTTCATGTCCGTACACCCCTCAAAACTCTCCCAAAGGCCCTCCAAAATGAGAACTTAGTGCACCTTCTTGATGAGCAATAGACCCTCAAGTTTCCCCATTGTTGAAACACCCTCTTATGCATGTTTGACCATGATTGTACGGCCGTACACTCCATGTCCATACACCCATGGCCGTACACTCCATGGTTAGGCCGTATACACCCCTTAAGTTAATCACATGTGATTCTAACACTTAGTCCAAGTGTTTCCTAGTCCTGAAGGGTGTTTCCTTGCATGGTAGTTGTGTAAAACACTAATTACATGCCTGTATACTCCATTATATGTCATTTAGGATTTGTTTGTGTCTCGAGAATTCATTCGTGGAACTTCTCATCCTTACGCGCATATTCGATTGAATCACCCACATCAGGTGAGTTCATACCCCTATAATCAATCTTTTAAACTATTTTAAATGCTTTTAAGGGGGGGAATACAAGTTGAACACAATGATAATTGTGTAAATGTTTTGCTATAAGCCTCATTTTAACAGATTGCTTATGTATTTATAAGTGATCAAAACATTTCAAAAGCTCTTTTTAAGTTATGTTACTTTATTGTTTATAAAACTCCATCTTTAAAGTGTGAGCATAACTCGATAGAGAAATGAGTCTTTTCAACACTTCAGAGTCAGTTCAAGTAAACATACTAGTAAACTATAATAGGTATAGTAACAGGGAGGAACATACTATAAAGAGAAACAGGGAGGAACATACAATATACTATAAACAGAAGAACAAATCATGATTAACACGCTTATACTAATAATTCCCAGTAACCTAGGAAGGGAAAGTATCATTAACTCATTGTTATAAACAAAAGATGATAATAAAAGTGGTATAAGGTTATTTATATATGGGGTACATCTACAAAGTACCGGCGTTATATATGGCGTACATCTACAAAGTACCAGAGTTATATATGGGATACATCTACAAAGTACCGGATTTATTTATAAAGGGGTACATCTACAAAGTACCGGATAGTAATCAATAAAACACATAAATATATACAAAACTCACATCATTACAAGCGACAAACAGAACAGTCGAGTCTAGTACATTCAGTACGAAGGGGCCTATAATGCTAACTTTATGATCCCTTAGTGTATACATCAGGGATATATATTAATCGCATCCGACAGGTAGTAGGATGTGTGTTTTCCGCTTCATTTCCTGTTCCTTGTTTGGTTGTGGGCTTAGAGCAGATTCACACAACCTACTATCTATCCGATCTTAGCTATATATATATTCCGTATACACCAAGTAATCATAAGGAGTACCAGGTATAGGTCAGGTCATAGTACACAAATTCAGTACATCGTTTTCTAGTACAAGAACATACTTTTCAGTTAGAACATTTAGTAGGCTAAACTAGAAACTTATCAGAAAAAGGACCTTTGGTGGTTAATTCTATAATACCTTAGTTTATACATCAGGGTTATATATAATTAATATCCAATAGGTAGTTGGATGTGTGATTTCTGTCTTACTTCCTGTTCCTTGTTTGGTTGTGGGCTTAGGGCAGATTCACACAATTAACTATACGTTCGATATTAGATCATATATAGCTAGTATAAACTAAGTGATTATAGAAGGAACTATCGTGGTTACCAATTTTACTAAAGAAAATAAGGGTTTAATCTGTCTTATTAAACCAGTATAACTTAAAGGACCTTAAGTGGTTAATTCTATAATACCTTAGTTTATACATCAGGGTTATATGTAATTAATATCCAATAGGTAGTTGGATGTGTGCTTTCCGCCTTACTTCTTGTTCATTGTTTGGTTGTGGGCTTAGGGCAGATTCACACAATTAACTATCTGTTCGATATTGGGTTACATATAACTAGTATAAACTAAGTGATTATAGAAGGAACTATTGTAGTTACCATTTTTACTAAAGAAAATAAGGGTTTTTATTAAAGAATGTTTTCATCAAATATAAAGGAACTATTACAGTTAACTCCGTGAGTACCAAGTGAATACAGCAGGGTTATATAAAACGAAGACCTAACAAACAATGGTATGTGAGCCTTCCGCCTCATTTCCTGTTCCTTGTTTTGTTGTGGGCTTAGGGTAGATACACACAATCGTTGTTTGTTTACTCTGGGTTTTATATAACATGTATCCATTTAGTACTCATAGAAAGGATTGTAGAGTCATTTTTACTTATCTTTCATCAATCAGAAGATATAGGATCTTCTGTAGGAACAGACGAACTTTTCTAAAAGAAATTTCAACTTACTTTACATCATTAAAATCTTATGAACTCACCAACTTAAATGTTGATCTACTTTTTCAAAATAACTTGTATTCTCAGGAGACCACTAGACAGATACACTTACTGGGATTCGGAAGATGGAGCATAGTAGTTTCATGTCTTGTTTTGTTATTTACTTTTGTAGCCTATCTTATGTGAATCACATACTTTGTAAACACTTTCTTTCTAATGAAATGGTTGTTTGTTACTTTGATTACTATGATGCATGTCTTGTGGTACTAAACATGACGTCCTTCGCCCCCGAACGTTTTCGCCGTTCCGGTTTGAGGGTGTGACAATCTTGTATTTACATGAAAACTAGTGGGAGCTCGATGACCTTCCTGGTCCTATATGATGTTGACATACTTATCAAGGGAAATCATATTCCAAATTTACAAGGTGTAAAGCCTTGTCTTGGAAACTGTTTCTCAATGAAGGATCTTGGTGAGGCATCATACATTCTTGGTATAAATATTTATAGAGATAGATCGAAATGATTAATAAGTTTAAGCTAAAGTACATAAATTGACAAAGTCTTGAAACGGTTCATGATAGAAAACTCCAAAAAAGGATACTTACCAATGAAACATTGAAATGTACTAAGTTCATCTCAATGTCCTTGCAGAAAGGTTGAGCTATACAAGATGAAAGATGTTTCATATGATTTGACAGTTGGATCCATGATTTATGTTAGGAATTAAAATAGACCTGCTGTTCCTTTTTCTATGTTTATGACAATCAAGTACCAAAAAAATCCATGGGAGAGTCATTGGATAGATGTGAAAAACATCCTTAAGTACTTGCAAAGAGCTGAGTATATGTTCCTCTTCTATAGAGGTGTGCAAGAAAACTTAAGTGTAAGGTGTTACACTGATTCTTTGTTCATAACAGATCGACATGATTGTAAGTCACAATCAGGATATGTTTTCATTATCAATGCGGAGGCAGAGGAAAGTGTTATAGTACAAGCACCACTATAGAGTCAAAATACATCGTTGCTTCAGAAGCTGCACAAGAAGTTGTTTGGACGAAAAAATTCATTGGAAATCTAAGCGTTGTTACTTCCATTCAGGATCCCTTAGAAATATTTTGTGATAATGAGGGTTCTATTGCTTTGGCCAAAGAACCCATATCACATAAGAAGACCATGCACATTAACATGTGTAATCCTTGAGTAAATTTATTCACTCTAAATTCCATTGTCGATATTATTATGGGAGAAATAACGAAGTGATAATAATATGAATTGGAGTGGTTGAAAAAGCGTTGTAACTAGTTTCATAGGTAGTTTCTAGAGAATAAGTATTGGATAGATCCGTTCAAGATCACTTCATATATCGATGTCATGAACGATTCTTGATAAAGGTAATATATGTATATCATTTATACCTTAGATGTATATATGTGACTTGAGTATGGGGAGTGTTACGCTTTGATGTAATAAAATGTTTTTCTTTAAGAAGATAATTATAAAAGCTATTACCATTTATGATGCGAGTCGTGCAAGAGGCGTAAGTAGACAAGATGGGACCTATTCCTCCTATTCGTTGAGAGTTAGACATCTAAGGCATTATCTAATGTTGAACACTTAAATGAGATTGACCATGATTCATATATCATGTTCAACGTGATGTTTTCAATAAAGGGATAATAGATAACTTACTTATAGACCTGTTTTGGTTTTAGGCTTCTGGGAATTGGATGTTGATAGAATGGAACAAAGTCATATATTGTTGGGGGAAATGAAATGTTTCTAGACGTTCACCATTGTCTCTGTCAATCTAATATGAGTCTTGTGCAAGTGGAAGATTGAATGATCTTGTTTGCTCAAGTGTCATATTAGAATGATATTTCTGAGTAACATATGATCCTAAAGGGTCACACCAACAACAACTCAATACAACTGATTATTTATTAGAAATTGATTTTAATAAATATTCATAAACTCTTATAACTAACTGGAAATTGTTTATATCATGGATATAAAAACTTTCAATGGAAAATAACATAATATCATATAGTATGATTTATTGAGTCTTCTACAACATTTGGACTATAGATGCTTTTGTCTTTTAGCCAAAGGTTAAGGTTTATAAATTATAAATGTTTTCTAAGATTTATATAAACTTTTTCTTATTCTTTTTTTTTTGTGGTGATTGTCGAGAACTAGAAAGCTAGTAAATGCATGGGATCTTGAATTGTTTAATTAAAATAACCCACCCTAAAACGGATTGCATGGACAACCTGATGAAGTATGGGTGACTAGGCACATGGTATCTCTAAAGTGCTAAGACCTTATGGTTAATAGATTTAGCTGGAAAGCTTTCATTAGGCTTGCATTCTCCTGGGTTGAAGCTGTATGCACCTCTTCTCTCTCTCTCTCTCATGTTTCTCTTGCAAAGTGTTAGACGTCTTTTGCTACTTGATTTCATTCTCTCTTTAGGTCACATTTGGTTTTAGCTTAAAGCTTAAGAGGCTAGCTAGCATCTTATTGAAGGGTTTTATACATAACAAAAATCATATTTTTAGGCGGAAAAATAACACCCTAAGTTTGCATATAGCCTAAAGCATCTATGTTCTCACTGTGATTTGAAAACAACAATTTATATTCAAGAACCCTAAACTAGATTGCTATTTTCGAAATTGAGAAGGGTTATTAGAAAAACATGCATTTAAGTTTATTGTTTTAAATAAACTTGAATTCCTTCTTTGTAGAAATTCAGAAAGCCAGCACCAGAAATCTCGTGCCTCTAATGGCTCACACCCAAACACTAGAAGTTGGAGGCTATTGAAGAGATAGAGGAGAAGGGAGAGGATTTTTGGTTCTTCCTTGGTATATGGGATGGCTGAAAATATGAAGATGGAGAAGGGTTTATATAGGTGGAGAAGGGGGCTCGGATAAGGCAGGTTTCCTTAGATAAGCCTTATCCTTCCCCCCCCCCCCCCCCAAGTTTCCTTAGATCCCAAGAAAGGCTCTAGAAACTCTAGAACTCCTCTAGAATTTTCGTCCCCCCCTACGGACATTCTAGAGTTGCTCAATGTTCAACTTTTGAACATTGTCACCTTTAGTCTTTCCACTTTAAATTATTCCAATTAATCCTAAAATTAATTCGAATTAATTTCAGATTAATTTATAATTAAACAATATAATTTCTAATTAATATATTTTTATGAAAACATATCAATAAATTATTTATTTTGATTTCTACTTAATTTATTAATCATATAATAAATTAATAAATCAGTCTCTTTCTCCAAATAGCATTCCTGTCTCTTACTCAGTGTGAGGGGAACCCAAGAGGACTTTGTTAATAATTTAAGTTTATAATAATTTAGTTAATGGCTTAGACACTAATCCAACGGTCTCCCACTTGGATAAGTCTATAACTAAATTAAAACTTCCAAATTAAACAGCAAAATGTGCTTTCCGAAGCAACCGCCAAACTCCGATTTAAACAGACATTGGTCCTTAGATAAATGATCAAATATTCCTATGTTCTACTAGATATCATATAGACATGATACATGGATTAAAATCAATCCAATTGTCCAAATTTTGTTTCCCGATTTCCTCATTTGTGATGACGGCATAAGACTTCAAATTGAACACATCAGTTGAGTCCTGGCTGGGCCCAACACTATAACTCAACACCAAATCACCGATGATCCCAAAAATATTGCTTTTCCTGTTAGGCAAAAGGAACAAATAAACTTTGACTTATATGATTGTATCCTTTACTCACCAAATTATGCATGACACTGCGTTTTATAACATCTTGTTACGGATGCGTTTACGCAACACCAATGCACAACCGACTTGTAGATTACAACTAATATATCTTTGTTTCAAGAATATAAGATATTATCGTCTGATAATTACTTGTAATATACTCCATGAAGTAATTCTCTGAGCGTGGGTTTATCCAATTCTTAAATCTCCATTTCTAAGTATTCATGAATGTTGTAGCAGTACAATTGCTATGTCTAACTCCCTTAGACAATCTACAATCCAATTAATGAAAGTATTAATTCACTACTTACTTCCCAAAGTATAAGTGACTATGGAATTTGAATAATTAAATTATTTGGGAAGTAAAATATGCAAAACGAAACACAAGAATAAATAATTGACCAAGGCAGTAACCAAACTCATAAATAATCTCTATTATTTAATCACCAAAAGTCAATTACATTTATTTTGTTACAAGTTTCAAAATGATCATCTAACTACTAAAATCTAATATCTTCTCTCAATCCAATGCTCCTAGCATGCTGTCTGTGCTTAATCCCACTCATCGCCTTTGTGAGAAGATCTGCAGGATTATCTTCTGATGAGATTATTTTCGCTATGAGATGAAATTCTTTAAATCTATGTCTGATATAATTGTATTTTCTATCGATATGTATTGATTTTTCATGATCCCTCGGTTCTTTAGTTAAAGCAACTGCTCCTTCATTATCACATAAAAGTTCCATTGGTTCCTGAATGGTTGGAATAACTCCAAGATCTCTGATGAAGTTGTTCAACCATGTTGCTTCCTTTGATGCTTCACTTGCTGCTATGTACTCTGATTCATAGGTAGAACCAGTCAATGTGTCTTGCTTGGAACTTTTCCAAGTAACTGCTCCTCCATTTAATGTAAATATGCAGCCAAATTGAGAACGAAAGTTGTCTCTATCTGTTTGAAAGCTGGCGTCACTATACCCAATCACTCTCAACGTATCACTACCACCAAGGACTAGAACCATGTCATTTGTCCTTCACAAAAACTTGATAATGTTCTTAATTGTTGTCCAATGTCCTCTTCTAGGATTTCCCTGATAGCAACTGACCACGCTCAAAGCAAAGGACACATCAGGGCGAGTACAAGTCATAGCGTACCTGATCGATCCTACATCCGAATCATAAGGGACTTGACTTCTATCAAGTATCTCTTCATCTGTACTTGGGCTTTGAGTTTTACTCAATTTGGCATTTCTTTGAATAGGTAGTTCTCCTTTCTTGGAATTTTCCATACTAAATCATTTTAGTACCTTGTCCATGTATGTACTTTGACAAAGTCTAATTAATCTGTTCTTTGTATCTCTCAAAATTCTTATCCCGAGAATATATGCAGCCTCTCCTAGATCCTTCATAGAGAAACACTTTCCAAGCCAAGATTTTACTTCTTGCAAGGTTGGAATGTCATTTCCCATGAGTAGTATGTCATCAACATACAACACTAGAAAAGTTAATATACTCCCACTATCTTTGACATACACGCAAGACTCATCCTCACTCCTAGAAAAACCAAATTCTTTAACTTTTTCATGGAAGCAAAGATTCCAGCTGGGAGATGCTTGTTTCCATCCATAGATGGATTTCTCAAGCTTAAACACTCTATTGATAAACTTTGCATCAATAAAACCCTCTGGCTGACTCATGTAAACCTATTCAGTCAACTTCCCATTAAGGAAAGCGTTTTTGACATCCATCTGCCAAATTTCATAATAATAAAATGCATCTATGGCTATCATTATCCTAATAGATTTTATCTTAGCCGCTGGTGAGAATGTCTAATCATAGTCAACCTCGTGGGTTTGAGTATAGCCCTTCGCAACCAATCGTGCCTTGAAATTGTGCACATTTCCATCCATGTCGGTCTTCTTCTTGAAGATCTATTTGCAACCAACCGTCTTTCGACCAGATTGTTGATCAACCAAATTCCAAACTTGGTTGTCATACATGGACTTGATCTTACTGCCCATTTCCTCTTTCCATTTAGCACCCTCAGGGCCTACCATAGCTTCCTTGTAGTTAACCGGTTCATCCAAATTTCTCAGTGTTTGATCACTGATAGACGTATCACCATCTAAAGTTATATGGAAACCATAGAACTCAGGTGGCATGCTAACTCTTCTGGAACGACGAAGAGGTAATGAATTGTCAACTGGATCAACTAGAATTTCTTCCTCTAGTTTAGTGCTAGTGTCTTCTAAGGTTCCTTCATTGGTTAACTCTTGAATCTCTTCAAGGTCAATTGTACTCCTACTGTCCTCTTTGCATATGAGCTCTCTCTCTCACGAAAGACTCCTCTTCGTGCTACAAAGTACACATTTTCACTAGGTCTATAGAACAAGTATCCAAAAGAATTTTGTGGGTAGCCAATCCAAATATATCTCTCACTTTTAGCTTGTAGCTTGTCATGAGTCTATCGTCAAACGAAAGCTTCACAACCCCAGACTTTGATATGTAACAATGTGGGAACCTTACCTATCCACATCTCGTGAGATGTTTTGGCAACCTTTTGAGTAGGGACAAGATTAAGGATATGTGCGGCTATCTCTAAGGCATACCCCCAAAAGGAAATGGAAAGAGTGACTCGACACATCGTGGAACGAACCATGTCTAGTAAGGTTCGATTGCACCTCTCAGCCACACCATTAAGTTGTGGTGTTCTAGGAGGATTCAATTTTGAAATTATTCCACATTCCATGAGGTAGTCGTGAAACTCGATACTAAGATACTCTCCTCCTCTATCAGATTGGAACATCTTTATCTTCCTGCCTAATTGATTCTCGACTTCACGCGTAAACTCTTTGAACTTTTCAAAGGTTTCTGATTTATGTTTGATCAAGTATACATAAACATATCTAGTATAATCATCTGTAACATTACATAAAATCGATTAGCATCTCTAGTGGTGGATCTGAAGGGACCACACACATCTGTATGTATAAGATACAACAAACCTTCATCTCTCCCACAAGATCCATTGAAAGTTGATTTTGTCATCTTGCCCAAAAGACAAGATTCGCATTCATCATTTGGACATAACTCAAATGATTCCAAGTCTCTATCCTTTTGGAGTTGGGCGATGCGTTTCTTGTTAACGTGCCCAAGACGACAACGCCACAACCATGCCTTGTCTAATCCATTAGAAGAATCAATATGAAATACACTATTGTCTAAGATATCAATACAAGTCATAGTTTCATACACACCATTACAAGGTAAAGCTTCAAATATATAATACCATTTTTATAAACTACAATTGAACCATTCAAATCATCAAAGGAGTAGCGAAAACCTTGTCTAAACAATGCATGAAAAGAAATAATGATTCGTGTCATTTCTGACGAGTAACAAAAATCAATTAAACTAATCCTAACATCACTACTAAGAACAAGATGATAAGCCCCAATCTTGGTAACTAGAGAAGATTGCCTATTTTCCATGATCAGATTCATCTTCCCATGCTCCACCTCCTCACTTTATTTTAGCCCCAGTAAATTAGAACAAATGTGTAAACCACATCCTGTATCAAGGACCAAAAATGTAGATGGTGAGTTATTAGTTTGAATAGTGTATATACCTACCTACGATGGCTTCACCTTGCCATCCTTGATGTCTTGCAAGTATTTGGGGCAGCTCCTCTTCCAATGGCCCTTGTCATTGTAATAGTAACAACTGGACTCTTTGGGGTCACTAACAACTGGAATATCTGAGTTGGGCTTCACCCTTTTCCTATTGCTTGATGACCCTGCATCGTCCTTGTTCTTATAGTTAGCTTTGGAAGCAGCCTTCCTTTTCATCCCTTTTCCCTTTTCAATCGTGAGAATGGCAGTATTAGCATGAGGGGCCCTATTCTTCCCCTTCAATCCCGACTCAACAGTCTTTAGTAAGTTATGGAGTTGGTCCAACGTGGTTTCTGTGTTGATCAAATGATAAGCTAATATAAACTGATCATAACAACTTGGCAAGGAGCTTAAGACCATGTTAATGGCCAGCTCCTCGTCAAAGTGCACATTAAGCTTAACCAGGCGCTCCACGTATCTTTTCAATCTCTGCACTTGGTTACAGACAGACTCTGCCTCTTTCATATTGCAAGCCATGAGGGACTTTACCACTTCAAATTTCTCTTGACGAGCTCTCTTGTGGTACTTTTTCAAAAGGTCATTGTTCATCTCAAATGGTCAGTATTCCTCATAGAACCTCTGTACTTCAGGAGTCATTATGGAGACCATTCTGCAAGCAAATTTTGTGGCATTATCGTAGTGTTTTCTGTAAGAGGCTAGTTGTTCAGTAGTAGCCGTGTTTTCATCGACTCAACGAGTTTATCTTCAAGGACATATTCTTTGACCTTGAATCGAAGAGCCATTCTTATGTTGCACATCTAATCATTGTAGTTGGAGCCATCAAAAGTTACTTTGGACACGATGGAAATAAGAGAGAAAACTGAGTAGTGGGTTCAAGATGATGGATCAGAAGCATCAACAGGAGTAGACATCTATAGAGAAAAAGAATAGTTTTAGTTAGATGACAATTATCCTTAATATTTTAACCTATAATAAATGATTATGGCTAGGATCCAAAATAACAATTCACAACTAAGAAGAGGGATATCATAATCTTATTGCAAATTTACGAAGGTAGGTAAAAACAATTCACCAATTTCGAACTATGAAGTTCCTAGATCTTTTGAGATTCATTGATTCTATCAATGGCATGTTTAATATCAGATTATGCTCTACTATTTGTAATTGTGATACTGAGGATCATAAACTAGATCTGAATAACCATACAAATATGCTTGGCACTCTCGATGTCATTTATCATCTCATTTTAACGTGCCGGTTAACCACACACGCTCCATTAATCAATGATAATTTTTGAGATGCCCGTTATTACTCTTTATTGTCAATATTAGTGTGTCAGTTAACCACACGTGCTCCACTAACTACTATAAAGTATAATGTGTAATTTTATGGATTAAAATACTTTTCACATTTTTCTAAAGTAACTAAGAGTGGGATTTTATAAAAGATGTTTTGGTTACTATAATACGATTATACTTATTAAGGAGGTTATGTCATACCAAATCCGTTCGGCTAACGACCCTCCACTATACAAGAGAGCGATAGGTAAGAACGGATACCCAATGACAGTCATTTTATAGGCCGCTTCCTTAACCTCTCCTTATAGTATGGCTTTGTGAATGAGGCATACTAACGATGTAACTGACTTAGTCTTAAACATATAGTAAATATTAAACTTTTTAATTTTATATATAGTATAAGATGTATTTCGAAACTTTTCAAAATAATAGGTTTAATTTATAAATTTCGAAATTAATAAAATTAATTCAATTAAATTAAACCAATAAGGATTAAACAATTTATTTAGTATTAATCAACTAGCCAAATAAATTTAATCTTAATCCAATACCCTCTAATTTCGAAATTAAGGTTTGGGATTTACCAAATTTATAATTATCCAAATTAAGACATTTAAAACTAATAATTATCAAAACAAGGAAACCCTACAAGAACCCTAGCATTTTTCGAAAATCAAAGAAGGAGACTAGGGTTTCTAAAACCCTTTCCCAAATCAAAAACCATCAAAACGGTTATTGATCTAATTCAACTTTGTGCAAGATCACATAGAACATACACTCTGATACCGCTGATGGGTTTTATACATAACAAAAATCATATTTTTAGGCGGAAAAATAAAACCCTAAGTTTGCATACACCCTAAAGGATCTATGTTCTCACTATGATTTGCAAGGTTGTAAAAAACGCTCGACGTTAGCTAGACGGTGGACTGGGGTCAAGGGATTAATTGGCTAGGCGGAGATTTATCGGGGGATTAATCGGGGACCATTAATTGCTAATTTGTTGAATTTTTTAAAATTAAATATGACTAATATCATATCAAAGTTCGTAAATACCACTAATATGATAACAAAATAGGTTAATATGATTAATAAAACACTAATCATGCCTCAAATAGTTTCCATTGAAATAAAACTTCTTCAAAATGTTAAAATTTCGTTGTTTTATAATGTTTCACTCATTATTTATGCAGGGATTAATCGCTAGGTGCCCTCTAATCGGTCGAGTAGCGCCTAGGGATTAGTCGGAGATTAATCGGGACCTACTCGGGATTTTTACAACAGTGATGATTTGCAAACAACAATTTGAATTCAAGAACCCTAAAGTAGATTTCAATTTGAGAATGGTTATTAGAAAAATGTACGTTTAAGTTTATTGTTGTAAATAAACTCTAATTCCTTCTTTGTAAAACTTCAGAAAGCCAGCACCAGAAATCGCGTGCCTCTAATGGCTCACACCCAAACACTAAAAGTTGGAGGCTATTGAAGAGAGAGGAAATGGGATAAGATGTTTGATTCTTCCATGGTATAGGGGGTGGCAAAATATATGAAGGTGGTGAAGGGTTTATATAGGTGATCAAGGGGGCTTTGATAAGGCAGGTTTCCTTGGTAAGCCTTGTCCCTTTTACTTTCCCTCAAAGTTTCCT
Organism: Lactuca virosa; assembly: GCF_052849685.1. NCBI lineage: Eukaryota > Viridiplantae > Streptophyta > Magnoliopsida > Asterales > Asteraceae > Lactuca > Lactuca virosa. The sequence goes on along the minus strand of NC_136433.1, from coordinate 301,674,222 downwards.
TAGAGCCCAAGAAAGACTCTAGAAACTCTAGAACTCCTCTAGAATTTTTTTTCCTCCTTAGGGACATTCTATAGTTGCTCAATGTTCAATTTTTGAACATTGTCACCTTTAGTCCTTCCACTTTTAGTTATTCCAGTTAATCCCAAAATTAATTCGAATTAATTTCTGATTAATTTATAACTAAACAATATAATTTGTAATTAATATATTATTCAAAAAACATATTAATAAATTATTTATTTTGATTTATATTTAATTTATTAATCATATAATAAATTATTAAATCAGTCTCTCTCTCCAAATAGCATTCCAGTCTCTTAATAGGTTTCAGGGCAACCCAAAAGGAGTTTGCGAATAATTTAAGTTTATAATAATTTCGTTAATGGCTTAGACACCTAATCCAAAACTTATGTCAATTTGGCTTCTTGTTGGTGTCCACAAAGGAAAGGATTTCGTCCACATTCTTCTACAACTTCCAAGCCTCCCCTTGAGGAACAAAAGATCTAAAAATGTTTTTAATTATTACACCTTCTATGGTTGTTGTTTTTCTTTCCAAGCTCTTGCAAGATGATCCTTGGTGGGTATAACTTGTTTATTTTTATTCAAGATTTTAAGTCTTCTATTGCTAATATCTTATGTTTTTGAAACTATTTTTTAATAAAAACTTAACAAAGGCTCCATCCTTATCTTACATTTTTTTTTTGAGGATTTGAAGCCTATTCAAGACTAAAGATTCTAAATTAAAAATCTACTAAATATATATTTGTAGAATATTCTAAAAGGTTACTTAGATTATTATATATAAACCTACCAATTATCAGAAAGCAAACTTCTAATGACAAAGCAAGTAGGAGGCACATGGAACTTGAAGTAGCTCAAGAACCATAGCTTGATGTAGCACAAGTTGCCACTAGTTTTAAAAAGAAATTGTCAAACATGAATAATAGTTATTTGGAAATGCAAATTGCTCACATATATGGTAGGAATCATCTAGAACATGTGAAATATGGAATCTCTTATTGATGAGTTCTTCTTGATGGTTTTTGGAGAATCCATCAATTACCAAAATGATATATCATATCTTGAACCTGATGAATGACTTATAAAGTTATAGTCATGAAAATTGAGATGTAATCCCTGTACAATAATCAAATGTGGGTTGATTAATCTTCTTTCCTATAGCAAGGCGAAAAAGAGTAAGTAATTTTTTTTAGAAAGAATACATACATGAAAATGTATATACATTTAGCAATACTTGTTAAAAGCTTTAATCACACTTATGTAAATGACTATGATCAAACCTTTCCTCAAGTAGTGTTGATTAGATCAACAAGGATATTATTTACCATAATTACATATTCTGATCATGATATATGACAAATAGATTTCAAGAAAAAAGTACTTTTCTTAATAAACACCTGCTTGAAGATGTCTATATAGCTTAGCTTCGAGGTTTTCTTAATCTAAGTTATCCTAACAAAATGCGAGTCTTAAGATCCATTTGTGTAGATAAAGCAAAGATCTCAAGTTTAGAATCGTTATTTTAAAATGAAAACACACCATATGTTTTTGTATCAAAATAAAGTTAACATATGTATTTACTAAGAACTAGTGGGTGCAACCGTGATATTCCTAATCTTGTATGAATGAGACATACTTAATAAAGGTTAAAATCATGCTATGAACACATCGTAAGGTACAAATTAGATACATGGGAAAGTTATTGGATGACTATAAGGGCATTCTAATAGTACATAAGAAGAAGTAAAAAATGTATATGAGTTAATCAATTTAAAAGAAGATCTTTATGTAAAGAGCTACACAAGATGCTAACTTCAAAACAGATAAATATAATTATGAATTATAATTGGATTATGACTTCATTATGAAGGGTAATTTTTTTTTGGAATGATGTCCAAGGAAAACATAATTGCACAATCTACTAAAAAACCAGAATACATTACTGCTTCAAAACTTGTAATCAAATTTGATTAGATAAATGAGTTTACTGAAAATATAAGTCAAATCCTAATTCAAGGATGACCTAGAAATCTTTTATGAGTTCAAGAGTGTAATTAGTAAAGCTAAATATACTATAAACCACATCATAACACAAATCATATTCTCCAAGATATTTTACTATGCTTAAAATAAAGTTAAATATGGAGATGATCGTATTAAATTTAGTCAGACCTATGAATAAGTTCATTCCTTTGAGTTAAGCATGAATGGTCACACTTGAACTATCAAACTTTTTTATTCTAGAAATGAGATTTGATTTAGATTTTGTATTTGGATTTTTGAACATTGTAACAAAAACTATTGTACTATTTTGATATATATGGATATGATCATCACATTAATATTTGTTGTCTTCTATATTAATAGGTTTAATCTATGAATAATCTTATTATTCTAAAAGTTCATAGTCGGTCATAAATTGTGGGAAAAATTATGAAGTAAGACTAATATGATTTAGATTAGTTAACATTCATAAGATGAAAGCGAGAAAGTGGTTGTAACAAATATTCATAGATACTTGTCAGAGAACTGGTATTGGACAGACCCACATCAAAATCACCTCATGGATCGTTGTCGTGAGTGATACTTGATAAAATGTTACTATCTTTGCATCATTAATAGATGAGATACATTATGGGAATTAAGTATGCGGAGTGTTACTCTTTGATATGGTTAAATGCTGATCCTTAACCTGGAAGATATAAAGGTTATTTTCAGGTGCGGTGTAAACTATGCCAAAGTCTTATGTAGTCGAGATGCGATATGTTCCTCTTATGTGCTGAGAGCTAGACATCTAATGTAACACCCAGAATCAGGAAGACCAAGAAAGGAAAGAAAAGCCCTAAGTCAAGGGAGTCAACTCATCGAGTCTAAGGAGGAACTCGACGATTCGGAGTGTGACCCGTGTCGCGGATTAAGTGACCGACTCGGCGATTTAGGGATACTGACTCGGTGAGTCTGGTCTGGGTTGGGAAACCCTAATTTCGGGACTTGGCACCCTATTTAAGCATCTCATTCTCATTTCTAGGGTTTCATTTATAGCCTCCATTGTTCAGAGACGAAACCCTGGCCACCCAACTTCACTCTTGAGCTTGTGTGAGAAGATTAAGGCCTTTGGTGTGCATCTTGAAGATTGTGGAAGAAAGGGAGCAAGGAAAGGAGTATAGATCCAGAGTTTGGGTGACATTCCAGATCATTTGAAGGTATAAAGCTTATACCTTGGTTGTTAATCATCTAGATCTCTTTTCTAGCTTATCTTTTGTTACATTTGGACCATTTCCAAGTGGAATCCGGGTGATAAGCCTTGGAGGATGGATTGGACATTAGATCTGGACACTTTTGAGCTCTAGAAGCTTAGATTTGTTGGCTTTATCTAGCTAAGGCTCCATGTCTTGACCTTGAACTTCTTTTTAGCTTGGATTTGGTGTTCTAGCCTCATAACCCCCTTGCATGCACGTGAAATAAGCAACTTTACGTACAATGCTAGCATAAGGAGTTCAGATCTATGAGTTGGAAGTGTTGGAATAGACTGAAATCGACAGAATAGAGTTGTCACATAGAGGACTCGACGAGTCAGCTCATGGACTCGACGAGTCGGGTCGTAAAACCCAAACCCTTCTGTTATGAGTCGGATCAGTAAGTGGGGTTAGAAAAGGACTCAGCCAGTCTGTGTCCATGATGGACATGAAGATCATGGTGCTCGACGAGTTCAAGGAGGAACTCGGCAAGTCCAAGGCAATCTCCTTAGCTGATGAAGATGGACTCAGCGAGTTGTAGAACAACTCGGCGAGTCGGTTGAAGATAGTATCGAAGTGTTAGATGAAGGAGAACTCGTCGAGTTTTCGCTAGACTCGACGAGTGGAGTCGGGGTTGTTTGGGATTTGAGGGGCATGGACTCGGCGAGTTGGTAGAACAACTCGGCGAGTCGAGTCAACTGGAAGGTTGACTTTGACCAGAACTTTGACTTTGACCAGAGTTGACTTAGTTTGACTTCTAGAGTTCAGTTTGGGACTAAGCGTTATATTGATATTAGTAGCTCGGGGAGCTAGTGGAGCAGCGGTTCAGAGAGTTATCGGATAGCAGCCAGAGGGTTATCAGCAAAGTTCAGCAGTACATGTGAGTTTTCCCTTTGTGTGAATGGGTCTACGGCCACAATGTCGGCCCATGTAGTTATGAGTAGGAAGACCAGGGGGTTAGCCCTAGGCATTGTTTGCTAGTATGATATTCAGGACCAAGGTCCAATATCGGGCGGGTGCCCAAGGAATGGTCTGCATGATAGAGTATACTTTTTGTCTGTGTGATACTTGTATGTGCCTAGTAGGGAGGTGAGCGTGGGCGAGGTCCCGTATCTCATTATTAGCAGAGTATGGATGGGGTTCCATATCTCATCAGTAGCCGAGCAGGGGCGAGGCCCAAGTCGGGAATGGAGTGAGTGTGGGTTGGGCCCGTATCTCACTATCAGCAGGAGTGTGGACGGGGTTCCATGACTTATTAGTAGCAGGACAGGGGTGGGGCCCAAGACAGGCGAGGCCTTAGCATAGGAATGCAGTAGAGTAGTTATGGTTTACGTGTTATACGATATGTTATATGTTTGTATATGACTAGCGGGCAGGGCCCAGAGACAGGCGGGGCCTAAGAGAAACAGATATGTACCCGAGCGGGGCTCGAAGTCAGGCGGGGTCTGGAGCGGCGGGGCCGTTGTAGCGGGCGAGGCCCAAGGTAGTGGACGAGGCCCGAAGTAGCGGGCGTGGCCCAGTATTTGCAGTATGTGATTATGCAGGGTATGTGGTAGGTTGGGGAACTCATTAAGCTTCGTGCTTACAGTTTTCAGTTTTGGTTTCAGGTACTTTCGGTAGCGGAGGGAAGAGCTCGGGATGATCGCATGGCACACACTATAGTTAGTCAGCCTGGGATGTTTTACTCTGATAATAAGAACATGTTTTGAATTGATACTCCGAACTTATGTTATGACTTATAATATGGTTTTATAAATATGGTTTTTATTATTAAATTAAACGAAATTTTCAGACCGTGTTTTTGGGATGTTACAAGTTGGTATCAGAGCCTTGGTTTGAGGGTTTCGGGCACACTTTCGGGTGTGTCTGAACTCAAACTAAGGAAGTGGTATAAAGTTTTCAAAAGAAAAGAGTTTTAGAAAAGCGAAAAAGAAATTTGAAAGGAAAGAACTTTGAAAGGAGAATAGGGTGTGGTGCATGCAATCAGCCGAGCTCAAGTAAGTACCCCAAAATACCCATACAAGTTTATGTTATGTTTATCAGTTAGTAGAATAGCATGCTAGATTAGGGCTAAGGATATAAGAAGGATGCCTTATGTGCCTGTTTTATGTGTATGAGCTTTATGAATTGCATGCTAGTACAGATTCCTGTGTAGAGGATAGAACAGTTTGATTGAATTATGTTATGGTTAGATTTTTCCTTTGTCTGAATGCTGCTTGCTCTGTGCCTTGTAGGATTCTGAGTGATGGGAGTTAGTCATTTGATGAATACGTTAAGTCAGATGTGATCAGGGTTGAATAATCTCAGAGTTCTGGATTTGACCCTACTGCGCAGCTCTCGTTTGAGTCTAAACGTTGTAGGGACAAGTCCTTTACTTGAAGGATTATCTGAGCCTCGTCACATGTGATGATATTCAGTTAATGGCTGATTGGCATTACGAGGAAACCTTCAGCAGCTGAGGACTGGTTGGGTCAGGGGTTCCCTAGGGTAAGCCTGGGATGAGAATAGTGATGGGAGCAGTGTTAGTAGCAGTGGAAGGGACTTGGTGTAGCCGAGGCAATTCTTGAGGAAAGTACGGATAGATGTGGAAGGTAGTAGGGGCCCATACTACTAAAAGCAGAGGATCTATACTCGATTCAAGAAGGGCTGAGATGAAACCGGGGAACTTGTAGTGTGAGTGTGATCCCTCGGTAAAGATGTGTATGTTGATGATAGTTATGATATGTTGCAGAATGGTGACACTACGGGGTAGACCAGTTGGCGGATCAGGCGCTGGAGAGGGATCATGCTCAGGATCAGGGACCGAGCAGCTCGAGGAGCGGATGAGGGAGTTTGTATCAGTCGAGGTTACGCGCAACATTCTAGATCACACTCCTGTGATCTTTGTCACGGTCAAGGATGGCATACTGGAGATATTAGATGAGAGGCTAGGAGCCTTACACGCTGAGATGATGGCTTTGGTTGGGGCGCGTACCTTGACATTTCGAGAGTTCATAGCTTGTGGAGCACCGGATTATCATGGGGCTAGGGACCCCATTGCTAGCAGCAGGTGGTTGGCCGAAGTTGCCAACGCTTTCCGTACGAGCCGGTGTCCCGAGGGGGACAAAGTCAGACTCGCTTCCTGTCTTCTAAAGGACAGAGCGCAAGATTGGTGGGAGGAGGTTGGTCAGGCCATGGGTGATGATGCCGCGTTGGACGCGATGACATGGGGTGATTTCTCAGCCAGGTTCAGGGCCGAGTTTGCACCAGTTATTGAGGTGCAGCAGTTGGCACGGGAGTTTCAGGACCTGCAGCTGACGACTGAGACTGTGGCGGAGATCATCGCCAAGTTCAGGGAGAGGGCCCTTCTGGTTCCTCAGTACGTGGTGGACGAGGAGATGAAAAAGTTCCGATATCACGAGATGCTGAGGAGTGACATCAGGCAGTTTGTGAGAAGGTCTAGCTGCAAGACGCTAGAGGATATGATTGCTCGAGCCAGAGAAAGGGAGATCGATTTGGAGACTGAGAGGAAGAGGAAGTCGGATGAGGTTCAGGCAGCCACAGGTTCAGGCAAGAGGCCCAAGGGGCCAGATGGGAGATCGAGGCATTTTCGGGGCCGCAGTCGTTGTGGCAAGTGTGGCAGGACGCATGAGGGTGCGTGCAGGAGTGGTAGTGGTGGTGATTCTGGCTGCTTCAAGTGCGGTCGGACTGGTCATTTCAGCAGGGATTGTACTGCTACCACCGCCCAGGGATCAGACTTGATATGTTTCCATTACAGTCAGAGGGGCCACAAGAAGGCCCAGTTTCCGAGTTTGCTTTGAGGATCACCGACGGCCGTCAGGGCCGCGCGGAGGCGCCTGCGATGGGGAGCAGAGCTTTTCAGTTGTCTACAGTGGAGCCGAGAGCAGCACCGGACAGTGCAGGTGCGTATCTTTTGCTTTCCTGTTATCTTTTATTCATGATTACATTGTTATGGTAGTGCATCGGTGATAGGGTATATATATATATATATATATATATATATATATATATATATATATATATATATATATATATATATATATATATATATATATATATATATATATATCGGAGTATTATATTATCTTTTTTCGATTAAGTCATATGTCATCTGCATACCTTGGATGTTAGTGTAGTAGTTCGAAGATATTCTTTTAGAGCAGGTTCTCACGATGCAGTCACTGTAGCAAGTATGTGGTTGGGGCTCTGGAAGGATTCTATTAATCTTCAGCAGTGAGTCAGATTCGATACTAGTGGATTTTGGGTCACTAGCAGCAGTAAGCGTTGAGTTATCAGTAGGAGGGTCATTAGATGGTAGAGAGGATTGGAAATCCTATCCCAGTAGTGAGTCGTGAGGATCTAGCAGAATCGAAGTAGGGGAGAAACCTCCAAGTATTTAGGAGCAGCGACATGCGAAACCTGGAGGAATTAGTGACCTTTGAGAAGGAGAGGAAAGCAGTCTGAGGGGCTGTGTGGGTAGAGAAGTGCAGGGTTGGAAGTTTGGGAAACTTCCCAACATTGGGTTCATATAGTTATGATTAGTAGATGATTGGTTTGGGAAACCAAGCCGGAGATTATCTCGGCAGAATGTGAGTATAGCTAGGACGTAAGACTAAGGGATAGTCGTAGCATTCATCAGTAGAGAGATAGTGTAGGAAGTGTGGTGAGACCGCGGGATGGCAGTAGCATTCGTTAGTAGCCAGTTAGCGGAGTGTGGGCGGAGGCCCGTATCTCCTAGTTCGCGAAGTATGGGCGGAGGCCTGTATCTCCTAGATAGCACGATAGGGATCAGGAAAGGCTAAGTCGTTGAGGCTTAGTATGGAGTTGGCCTATATAGCCCTTGATAGGTGAGGTCACTCCAGTATGCAGTATAGGTGAGACCTGGGAACAGGATTGCTCAGTAGTATGGTTTGGGTCAGACCCGTGGGCGAGGCCCGTGCGACAGTAGCTAGACAGGTGGGACTAGAGGGGAGGACCGCCCTAGGATATAGTCGGATGAGACCCGTGGGCGAGGCCCGTGAGATTATAGCAGCACAGGTAGGAGCTGGTAGGGACCTTTGAGTCAAGATAGGGGATCGAGGATCCCAAGACTGGTAGCGCCAGAGTGGCAGGATAGATAGAGCAGTTTAGACAGCCGAAGTTCCTTCAGAAGTCGCTGGGAGCGACTAAGAGATTATGGTAGTTGTAGTGACCGGTGAGTATCCAGTAACCCAGTTATCGGCAGAATCAGTTGGGACCAGGGTGGTCTCGTTTCATTCGAAAGGCAGATGAGGCAGTAGAACTTTGAGGCAGGAGAGTGATGATAGAGGGGTATGGTATGAGACAGTTAGTGGACCGAGGAGTGCTACGCCTCTCACAGCAGGGTGGGATAATCTCAAAGGGAAGGGTTTGACCCTGTTGCGCAGCTCTCGTTCGAGTCTAACCATTACAGGGATGAATCTTTTACTCGAAGGATTATCTGATCCATACGCTGGGTTGGGTACTCAGCGCTAAGTTATAGTAGCAAAAAGTATTCGGTATGTATCGGCAGTAGTGGCCAGCACTGGGAGTGGCTGGAGTGATGGATACCGTGAAGGGTATGTCCTTCACAGTGGTAGAAGAGGTGATTAGTTGTGGAACGTTGCCTTGGGAAGGCCAGAAAACGCGCGGGAAAAAGGGGGTGAACCCCTAGGATCTCAGCATAAGTACTCGGGGAGTACTGGAAGGATTGTCAGTTGAGTGAGTTGTGTGCTCAGGATTGGCGGGATTAGAGTGCACTTGAGGATTGTTATCTACAAGGACTAGTTTTATTCTGAGTGACCGGGCGAAAGGTCCATGGAAGTGGTCGGCCGGAGTTATATTCATCAGGCAAGGGTGATGCGAGCGGATTGCAGGACAGTTGGCCGTAGCGGACTTCGAGGACGAAGTCTAGTTTAAGTGGGGGAGAGTTGTAACACCCAGAATCAGGAAGACCAAGAAAGGAAAGAAAATCCCTAAGTCAAGGGAGTCAACTCGTCGAGTCTAAGGAGGAACTCGACGAGTCGGAGCGTGACCCGTGTCGCGGATTAAGTGACCAACTCGGCGAGTCTGGTCTGGGTTGGGAAACCCTAATTTCGGGACTTGGCACCCTAGTTAAGCATCTCATTATCATTTCTAGGGTTTTATTTATAGCCTCCATTGTCCTGAGACGAAACCCTGGCCACACAACTTCACTCTTGAGCTTGTGTGAGAAGATTAAGGCCTTTGGTGTGCATCTTGAAGATTGTGGAAGAAAGGGAGCAAGGAAAGGAGTATAGATCCAGAGTTTGGGTGAAATTCCAGATTATTTGAAGGTATAAAGCTTATACCTTGGTTGTTAATCATCTAGATCTCTTTTCTAGCTTCTCTTTTGTTACATTTGGACCATTTCCAAGTGGAATCCGGGTGATAAGCCTTGGAGGATGGATTGGACATTAGATCTGGACACTTTTGAGCTCTAGAAGCTCAGATTTGTTGGCTTTATCTAGCTAAGGCTCCATGTCTTGACCTTGAACTTCTTTTTAGCTTGGATTTGGTGTTCTAGCCTCATAACCCCCTTGCATGCACGTGAAGTTAGAAACTTTACGTGCAATGCTAGCATAAGGAGTTCAGATCTATGAGTTGGAAGTGTTGGAATAGACTGAAATCGACAGAATAGAGTTGTCACATAGAGGACTCGGTGAGTCAGCTCATGGAATCGACAAGTCGGGTCGCAAAACCCAAACCCTTCTGTTATGAGTCGGATCAGTGAGTGGGGTTAGAAAAGGACTCAGCCAGTCTGTGTCCGTGATGGACATGAAGATCATGGTGCTCGATGAGTTCAAGGAGGAACTCGGAGAGTCCAAGGCAATCTGCTTAGCTGATGAAGATGGACTCGGCGAGTTGTAGAACAACTCGGCGAGTCAGTTGAAGATAGTCCCGAAGTGTTAGATGAAGGAGAACTCGTCGAGTCTTCGCTAGACTCGACGAGTGGAGTCGGGGTTGTTTGGGCTTTGAGGGGCATGGACTCGGCGAGTTGGTAGAACAACTCGGCGAGTCGAGTCAACTGGAAGGTTGACTTTGACCAGAACTTTGACTTTGACCAGAGTTGACTTAGTTTGACTTCTAGAGTCCAGGTTGGGACTAAGCGTTATATTTATATTAGTAGCTCGGGGAGCTAGTGGAGCAGCGGTTCAGAGAGTTATCGGATAGCAGCCAGAGGGTTATCAGCAAAGTTCAGCAGTACAGGTGAGTTTTCCCTTTGTGTGAATGGGTCTACGGCCGCAATGCCGGCCCATGTAGTTATGAGTAGGAAGACCCGGGGGTTAGCCCTAGGCACTGTTTGCTAGTATGATATTCAGGACCAAGGTCCAATATCGGGCGGGTGCCCAAGGAATGGTCTGCATGATAGAGTATACTTGTTGTCTGTGTGATACTTGTATGTGCCTAGTAGGGAGGTGAGCGTGGGCGAGGTCCCGTATCTCACTATTAGCAGAGTATGGATGGGGTTCCATATCTCATCAGTAGCCGAGCAGGGGCGAGGCCCAAGTTGGGAATGGAGTGAGTGTGGGCTGGGCCCGTATCTCACTATCAGCAGGAGTGTGGACGGGGTTCCATGACTCATTAGTAGCAGGACAGGGGCGGGGCCCAAGACAGGCGATGCCTTAGCATAGGAATGCAGTATAGTAGTTATGGTTTACGTGTTATGCGATATTTTATATGTTTGTATATGACTAGCGGGCGGGGCCCAGAGACAGGCGGGGCCTAAGAGAAACAGATATGTACCCGAGCGGGGCTCGAAGTCAGGCGGGGTCTGGAGCGGCGGGGCCGTTGTAGCGGGCAAGGCCCGAGGTAGTGGGCGAGGCCCGAAGTACCGGGTGTGGCCCAGTATTTGCAGTATGTGATTATGCAGGGTATGTAGTAGGTTGGGGAACTCACTAAGCTTCGTGCTTACAGTTTTCAGACTTGATATGTTTCCATTCCACAGGTGTTGGCACCTGCCCCTGCAACTTTGAGGATCACCGACGGCCGTCAGGGCCGCGCGGAGGCGCCTGCGGTGGGGAGCAGAGCTTTTCAGTTGTCTACAGTGGAGCCGAGAGCAGCACCGGACAGTGCAGGTGTGTATCTTTTGCTTTCCTGTTATCTTTTATTCATGATTACATTGTTATGGTACTGCATCGGTGATAGGGTATATATATATATATATATATATATATATATATATATATATATATATATATATATATATATATATATATATATATATATATATATATATCGGAGTATTATATTATCTTTTTTCGATTAAGTCATATGTCATCTGCATACCTTGGATGTTAGTGTAGTAGTTCGAAGATATTCTTTTAGAGCAGGTTCTCACGATGCAGTCACTGTAGCAAGTATGTGGTTGGGGCTCTGGAAGGATTCTATTAATCTTCAGCAGTGAGTCAGATTCGATACTAGTGGATTTTGGGTCACTAGCAGCAGTAAGCGTTGAGTTATCAGTAGGAGGGTCATTAGATGGTAGAGAGGATTGGAAATCCTATCCCAGTAGTGAGTCGTGAGGATCTAGCAGAATCGAAGTAGGGGAGAAACCTCCAAGTATTTAGGAGCAGCGACATGCGAAACCTGGAGGAATTAGTGACCTTTGAGAAGGAGAGGAAAGCAGTCTGAGGGGCTGTGTGGGTAGAGAAGTGCAGGGTTGGAAGTTTGGGAAACTTCCCAACATTGGGTTCATATAGTTATGATTAGTAGATGATTGGTTTGGGAAACCAAGCCGGAGATTATCTCGGCAGAATGTGAGTATAGCTAGGACGTAAGACTAAGGGATAGTCGTAGCATTCATCAGTAGAGAGATAGTGTAGGAAGTGTGGTGAGACCGCGGGATGGCAGTAGCATTCGTTAGTAGCCAGTTAGCGGAGTGTGGGCGGAGGCCCGTATCTCCTAGTTCGCGAAGTATGGGCGGAGGCCTGTATCTCCTAGATAGCACGATAGGGATCAGGAAAGGCTAAGTCGTTGAGGCTTAGTATGGAGTTGGCCTATATAGCCCTTGATAGGTGAGGTCACTCCAGTATGCAGTATAGGTGAGACCTGGGAACAGGATTGCTCAGTAGTATGGTTTGGGTCAGACCCGTGGGCGAGGCCCGTGCGACAGTAGCTAGACAGGTGGGACTAGAGGGGAGGACCGCCCTAGGATATAGTCGGATGAGACCCGTGGGCGAGGCCCGTGAGATTATAGCAGCACAGGTAGGAGCTGGTAGGGACCTTTGAGTCAAGATAGGGGATCGAGGATCCCAAGACTGGTAGCGCCAGAGTGGCAGGATAGATAGAGCAGTTTAGACAGCCGAAGTTCCTTCAGAAGTCGTTGGGAGCGACTAAGAGATTATGGTAGTTGTAGTGACCGGTGAGTATCCAGTAACCCAGTTATCGGCAGAATCAGTTGGGACCAGGGTGGTCTCGTTTCATTCGGAAGGCAGATGAGGTAGTAGAACTTTGAGGCAGGAGAGTGATGATAGAGGGGTATGGTATGAGACAGTTAGTGGACCGAGGAGTGCTACGCCTCTCACAGCAGGGTGGGATAATCTCAAAGGGAAGGGTTTGACCCTATTGCGCAGCTCTCGTTCGAGTCTAACCGTTACAGGGATGAATCTTTTACTCGAAGGATTATCTGATCCATACGCTGGGTTGGGTGCTCAGCGCTAAGTTATAGTAGCAAAAAGTATTCGGTATGTATCGGCAGTAGTGGCCAGCACTGGGAGTGGCTGGAGTGATGGATACCGTGAAGGGTATGTCCTTCACAGTGGTAGAAGAGGTGATTAGTTGTGGAACGTTGCCTTGGGAAGGCCAGAAAACGCGCGGGAAAAAGGGGGTGAACCCCTAGGATCTCAGCATAAGTACTCGGGGAGTACTGGAAGGATTGTCAGTTGAGTGAGTTGTGTGCTCAGGATTGGCGGGATTAGAGTGCACTTGAGGATTGTTATCTACAAGGACTAGTTTTATTCTGAGTGACCGGGCGAAAGGTCCATGGAAGTGGTCGGCCGAAGTTATATTCATCAGGCAAGGGTGATGCGAGCGGATTGCAGGACAGTTGGCCGTAGCGGACTTCGAGGACGAAGTCTAGTTTAAGTGGGGGAGAGTTGTAACACCCAGAATCAGGAAGACCAAGAAAGGAAAGAAAATCCCTAAGTCAAGGGAGTCAACTCGTCGAGTCTAAGGAGGAACTCGACGAGTCGGAGCGTGACCCGTGTCGCGGATTAAGTGACCAACTCGGCGAGTCAGGGAGACTGACTCGGCGAGTCTGGTCTGGGTTGGGAAACCCTAATTTCGGGACTTGGCACCCTAGTTAAGCATCTCATTATCATTTCTAGGGTTTTATTTATAGCCTCCATTGTCCTGAGACGAAACCCTGGCCACACAACTTCACTCTTGAGCTTGTGTGAGAAGATTAAGGCCTTTGGTGTGCATCTTGAAGATTGTGGAAGAAAGGGAGCAAGGAAAGGAGTATAGATCCAGAGTTTGGGTGAAATTCCAGATTATTTGAAGGTATAAAGCTTATACCTTGGTTGTTAATCATCTAGATCTCTTTTCTAGCTTCTCTTTTGTTACATTTGGACCATTTCCAAGTGGAATCCGGGTGATAAGCCTTGGAGGATGGATTGGACATTAGATCTGGACACTTTTGAGCTCTAGAAGCTCAGATTTGTTGGCTTTATCTAGCTAAGGCTCCATGTCTTGACCTTGAACTTCTTTTTAGCTTGGATTTGGTGTTCTAGCCTCATAACCCCCTTGCATGCACGTGAAGTTAGCAACTTTACGTGCAATGCTAGCATAAGGAGTTCAGATCTATGAGTTGGAAGTGTTGGAATAGACTGAAATCGACAGAATAGAGTTATCACATAGAGGACTCGGCGAGTCAGCTCATGGAATCGACGAGTCGGGTCGCAAAACCCAAACCCTTCTGTTATGAGTCGGATCAGTGAGTGGGGTTAGAAAAGGACTCAGCCAGTCTGTATCCGTGATGGACATGAAGATCATGGTGCTCGATGAGTTCAAGGAGGAACTCGGAGAGTCCAAGGCAATCTGCTTAGCTGATGAAGATGGACTCGGCGAGTTGTAGAACAACTCGGCGAGTCGGTTGAAGATAGTCCCGAAGTGTTAGATGAAGGAGAACTCATCGAGTCTTCGCTAGACTCGACGAGTGGAGTCGGGGTTGTTTGGGATTTGAGGGGCATGGACTCGGCGAGTTAGTAGAACAACTCGGCGAGTCGAGTCAACTGGAAGGTTGACTTTGACCAGAACTTTGACTTTGACCAGAGTTGACTTAGTTTGACTTCTAGAGTCCAGGTTGGGACTAAGCGTTATATTTATATTAGTAGCTCGGGGAGCTAGTGGAGCAGCGGTTCAGAGAGTTATCGGATAGCAGCCAGAGGGTTATCAGCAAAGTTCAGCAGTACAGGTGAGTTTTCCCTTTGTGTGAATGGGTCTACGGCCGCAATGCCGGCCCATGTAGTTATGAGTAGGAAGACCCGGGGGTTAGCCCTAGGCACTGTTTGCTAGTATGATATTCAGGACCAAGGTCCAATATCGGGCGGGTGCCCAAGGAATGGTCTGCATGATAGAGTATACTTGTTGTCTGTGTGATACTTGTATGTGCCTAGTAGGGAGGTGAGCGTGGGCGAGGTCCCGTATCTCACTATTAGCAGAGTATGGATGGGGTTCCATATCTCATCAGTAGCCGAGCAGGGGCGAGGCCCAAGTCGGGAATGGAGTGAGTGTGGGCTGGGCCCGTATCTCACTATCAGCAGGAGTGTGGACGGGGTTCCATGACTCATTAGTAGCAGGACAGGGGCGGGGCCCAAGACAGGCGATGCCTTAGCATAGGAATGCAGTATAGTAGTTATGGTTTACGTGTTATGCGATATTTTATATGTTTGTATATGACTAGCGGGCGGGGCCCAGAGACAGGCGGGGCCTAAGAGAAACAGATATGTACCCGAGCGGGGCTCGAAGTCAGGCGGGGTCTGGAGCGGCGGGGCCGTTGTAGCGGGCAAGGCCCGAGGTAGTGGGCGAGGCCCGAAGTACCGGGTGTGGCCCAGTATTTGCAGTATGTGATTATGCAGGGTATGTAGTAGGTTGGGGAACTCACTAAGCTTCGTGCTTACAATTTTCAGACTTGATATGTTTCCATTCCACAGGTGTTGGCACCTGCCCCTGCAACTTTGAGGATCACCGACGGCCGTCAGGGCCGCGCAGAGGCGCCTGCGGTGGGGAGCAGAGCTTTTCAGTTGTCTACAGTGGAGCCGAGAGCAGCACCGGACAGTGCAGGTGCGTATCTTTTGCTTTCCTGTTATCTTTAATTCATGATTACATTGTTATGGTAGTGCATCGGTGATAGGGTATATATATATATATATATATATATATATATATATATATATATATATATATATATATATATATATATCGGAGTATTATATTATCTTTTTTCGATTAAGTCATATGTCATCTGCATACCTTGGATGTTAGTGTAGTAGTTCGAAGATATTCTTTTAGAGCAGGTTCTCACGATGCAGTCACTGTAGCAAGTATGTGGTTGGGGCTCTGGAAGGATTCTATTAATCTTCAGCAGTGAGTCAGATTCGATACTAGTGGATTTTAGGTCACTAGCAGCAGTAAGCGTTGAGTTATCAGTAGGAGGGTCATTAGATGGTAGAGAGGATTGGAAATCCTATCCCAGTAGTGAGTCGTGAGGATCTAGCAGAATCGAAGTAGGGGAGAAACCTCCAAGTATTTAGGAGCAGCGACATGCGAAACCTGGAGGAATTAGTGACCTTTGAGAAGGAGAGGAAAGCAGTCTGAGGGGCTGTGTGGGTAGAGAAGTGCAGGGTTGGAAGTTTGGGAAACTTCCCAACATTGGGTTCATATAGTTATGATTAGTAGATGATTGGTTTGGGAAACCAAGCCGGAGATTATCTCGGCAGAATGTGAGTATAGCTAGGACGTAAGACTAAGGGATAGTCGTAGCATTCATCAGTAGAGAGATAGTGTAGGAAGTGTGGTGAGACCGCGGGATGGCAGTAGCATTCGTTAGTAGCCAGTTAGCGGAGTGTGGGCGGAGGCCCGTATCTCCTAGTTCGCGAAGTATGGGCGGAGGCCTGTATCTCCTAGATAGCACGATAGGGATCAGGAAAGGCTAAGTCGTTGAGGCTTAGTATGGAGTTGGCCTATATAGCCCTTGATAGGTGAGGTCACTCCAGTATGCAGTATAGGTGAGACCTGGGAACAGGATTGCTCAGTAGTATGGTTTGGGTCAGACCCGTGGGCGAGGCCCGTGCGACAGTAGCTAGACAGGTGGGACTAGAGGGGAGGACCGCCCTAGGATATAGTCGGATGAGACCCGTGGGCGAGGCCCGTGAGATTATAGCAGCACAGGTAGGAGCTGGTAGGGACCTTTGAGTCAAGATAGGGGATCGAGGATCCCAAGACTGGTAGCGCCAGAGTGGCAGGATAGATAGAGCAGTTTAGACAGCCGAAGTTCCTTCAGAATTCGCTGGGAGCGACTAAGAGATTATGGTAGTTGTAGTGACCGGTGAGTATCCAGTAACCCAGTTATCGGCAGAATCAGTTGGGACCAGGGTGGTCTCGTTTCATTCGGAAGGCAGATGAGGCAGTAGAACTTTGAGGCAGGAGAGTGATGATAGAGGGGTATGGTATGAGACAGTTAGTGGACCGAGGAGTGCTACGCCTCTCACAGCAGGGTGGGATAATCTCAAAGGGAAGGGTTTGACCCTGTTGCGCAGCTCTCGTTCGAGTCTAACCGTTACAGGGATGAATCTTTTACTCGAAGGATTATCTGATCCATACGCTGGGTTGGGTGCTCAGCGCTAAGTTATAGTAGCAAAAAGTATTCGGTATGTATCGGCAGTAGTGGCCAGCACTGGGAGTGGCTGGAGTGATGGATACCGTGAAGGGTATGTCCTTCACAGTGGTAGAAGAGGTGATTAGTTGTGGAACGTTGCCTTGGGAAGGCCAGAAAACGCGCGGGAAAAAGGGGGTGAACCCCTAGGATCTCAGCATAAGTACTCGGGGAGTACTGGAAGGATTGTCAGTTGAGTGAGTTGTGTGCTCAGGATTGGCGGGATTAGAGTGCACTTGAGGATTGTTATCTACAAGGACTAGTTTTATTCTGAGTGACCGGGCGAAAGGTCCATGGAAGTGGTCGGCCGGAGTTATATTCATCAGGCAAGGGTGATGCGAGCGGATTGCAGGACAGTTGGCCGTAGCGGACTTCGAGGACGAAGTCTAGTTTAAGTGGGGGAGAGTTGTAACACCCAGAATCAGGAAGACCAAGAAAGGAAAGAAAATCCCTAAGTCAAGGGAGTCAACTCGTCGAGTCTAAGGAGGAACTCGACGAGTCGGAGCGTGACCCGTGTCGCGGATTAAGTGACCAACTCGGCGAGTCAGGGAGACTGACTCGGCGAGTCTGGTCTGGGTTGGGAAACCCTAATTTCGGGACTTGGCACCCTAGTTAAGCATCTCATTATCATTTCTAGGGTTTTATTTATAGCCTCCATTGTCCTGAGACGAAACCCTGGCCACACAACTTCACTCTTGAGCTTGTGTGAGAAGATTAAGGCCTTTGGTGTGCATCTTGAAGATTGTGGAAGAAAGGGAGCAAGGAAAGGAGTATAGATCCAGAGTTTAGGTGAAATTCCAGATTATTTGAAGGTATAAAGCTTATACCTTGGTTGTTAATCATCTAGATCTCTTTTCTAGCTTCTCTTTTGTTACATTTGGACCATTTCCAAGTGGAATCCGGGTGATAAGCCTTGGAGGATGGATTGGACATTAGATCTGGACACTTTTGAGCTCTAGAAGCTCAGATTTGTTGGCTTTATCTAGCTAAGGCTCCATGTCTTGACCTTGAACTTCTTTTTAGCTTGGATTTGGTGTTCTAGCCTCATAACCCCCTTGCATGCACGTGAAGTTAGCAACTTTACGTGCAATGCTAGCATAAGGAGTTCAGATCTATGAGTTGGAAGTGTTGGAATAGACTGAAATCGACATAATAGAGTTGTCACATAGAGGACTCGGCGAGTCAGCTCATGGAATCGACGAGTCGGGTCGCAAAACCCAAACCCTTCTGTTATGAGTCGGATCAGTGAGTGGGGTTAGAAAAGGACTCAGCCAGTCTGTGTCCGTGATGGACATGAAGATCATGGTGCTCGATGAGTTCAAGGAGGAACTCGGAGAGTCCAAGGCAATCTGCTTAGCTGATGAAGATGGACTCGGCGAGTTGTAGAACAACTCGGCGAGTCGGTTGAAGATAGTCCCGAAGTGTTAGATGAAGGAGAACTCGTCGAGTCTTCGCTAGACTCGACGAGTGGAGTCGGGGTTGTTTGGGATTTGAGGGGCATGGACTCGGCGAGTTGGTAGAACAACTCGGCGAGTCGAGTCAACTGGAAGGTTGACTTTGACCAGAACTTTGACTTTGACCAGAGTTGACTTAGTTTGACTTCTAGAGTCCAGGTTGGGACTAAGCGTTATATTTATATTAGTAGCTCGGGGAGCTAGTGGAGCAGCGGTTCAGAGAGTTATCGGATAGCAGCCAGAGGGTTATCAGCAAAGTTCAGCAGTACAGGTGAGTTTTCCCTTTGTGTGAATGGGTCTACGGCCGCAATGCCGGCCCATGTAGTTATGAGTAGGAAGACCCGGGGGTTAGCCCTAGGCACTGTTTGCTAGTATGATATTCAGGACCAAGGTCCAATATCGGGCGGGTGCCCAAGGAATGGTCTGCATGATAGAGTATACTTGTTGTCTGTGTGATACTTGTATGTGCCTAGTAGGGAGGTGAGCGTGGGCGAGGTCCCGTATCTCACTATTAGCAGAGTATGGATGGGGTTCCATATCTCATCAGTAGCCGAGCAGGGGCGAGGCCCAAGTCGGGAATGGAGTGAGTGTGGGCTGGGCCCGTATCTCACTATCAGCAGGAGTGTGGACGGGGTTCCATGACTCATTAGTAGCAGGACAGGGGCGGGGCCCAAGACAGGCGATGCCTTAGCATAGGAATGCAGTATAGTAGTTATGGTTTACGTGTTATGCGATATTTTATATGTTTGTATATGACTAGCGGGCGGGGCCCAGAGACAGGCGGGGCCTAAGAGAAACAGATATGTACCCAAGCGGGGCTCGAAGTCAGGCGGGGTCTGGAGCGGCGGGGCCGTTGTAGCGGGCGAGGCCCGAAGTACCGGGTGTGGCCCAGTATTTGCAGTATGTGATTATGCAGGGTATGTAGTAGGTTGGGGAACTCACTAAGCTTCGTGCTTACAGTTTTCAGTTTTGGTTTCAGGTACTTCCGGTAGCGGAGGGAAGAGCTCGGGATGATCGCATGGCACACACTATAGTTAGTCAGCCTGGGATGTTTTACTCTGATAATAAGAACATGTTTTGAATTGATACTCCGAACTTATGTTATGACTTATAATATGGTTTTATAAATATGGTTTTTATTATTAAATTAAACGAAATTTCCAGACTGTGTTTTTGGGATGTTACATCTAATGTGTATTACCCAAATTATAATATTATCTTATACATCAATTGTAAGAAATGGATAACTTATAATATTACCTTATACATCAATTGTAGCATTGAGCTTTTGAGAATTGGATGTTGATGCATGGCTTCTGCGTCGTGTGTTATTGGGTGCAGTGAAATATTGCTAGACGTTCACCATTGTCTATATCATTAGGAAACATTAGTTTGATTTCTGATTTTTGACGTGAATCGAAACCACCAACGATCTTTAGGACTCAAATCATTCAAGTCTGGAGTAGTTGGTAATATTGTTCAGTTGGTTATAAAGGTAGAGGTAAGAGAAATCATGTGTGTTTTGCGGTTGAAGTGGGTATCAAGGTAGATGTAAGTTGATATTGAGAATGCTTTTTTTTTGTTAATCGGTTGTGTTTTCTTAAAATGAAATGCACTTGGATTTTTTTCCTTGTTGAAATTATTGGTATATTGATTTCCGGTTCCATGTTCACGAAGTACACCTAGATTATTCTTGTTAATCGACTGTAATTATGAGTGTGTGCGTTTAAGGGATATGTTGTGATAGTACCTTGTTCCATTTCTAAAATGCTTGGAGGTGTTAGCGAAAGGTTTTGATGTGTGGGTGGGCTTGGTGGCGGTAACCGGCGGTCGTATCATCATAGATCTTGGCAACAAGCAAGGTGATGGACTGGATTGGTTATTTGATAAGATGAAAGGGTTTGATTTTGGGAGTTATCTTGGAACGGGGAACAAATGGGTAGGAGTTGGGGATTTTTTACTAATAAAAATGGTAAATCAATGAAAAATAATAGGAAAAAAAATTTAAAGGGTAAAATAGACATTTTAAGTTTTGTGGACCACATACAAAAAAAATAAAAATAAAAATAAATAAATAAAAAACACTCGAAGAAAGAGACTTTCTTTGGTTTTCAAGATGTTTTGACT
This sequence comes from Lactuca virosa, assembly GCF_052849685.1. Taxonomy (NCBI): domain Eukaryota; kingdom Viridiplantae; phylum Streptophyta; class Magnoliopsida; order Asterales; family Asteraceae; genus Lactuca; species Lactuca virosa. The sequence continues at coordinate 301,653,493 of NC_136433.1, read as the reverse complement.
GGCTTGCTGAAAAATGCAAACGACATGTAATCTTGTTTAAATTACTTCATTTGTCTTAAATGATGTTTAAATTAATTCATTTGATTGGATATAAACATGTGGTTGTTCAATTGTCATTTTTGGTTGAAATGCAACTAAAATAAGCATAAGAAATTAGTAATTAGTTTTACCTTAAAAATATATATATATATAATATGAAGCAATTGCCACTACCCCCACTTAATAAAGTCCACTAATTTCACTTGGTCACGCGTCAAAATGAGGTTACCCTTTTCCAATTTCAAATCCTTTTATATAGTGCAAGTTTTATTATATTACATATTAGATTATATTAGATTGGATATACGGTAATACGAGGTCTATGAATTGCTTATTAAAAACAGCTTTTTCTAATAATGTTTATTAATTTATATTGTTCGAAAATATAATATGTAAGATATAATAATATAATAAGCTGCAGTTTATTTAAGTAGCAAATTAAAATAAAAATAATCTAATAAATTAAATTAAAATAACTTAATCAATATTGTTTATTAGCAATATCAAACCATAATAAACAAATATTACGGTATACAATCTAAACATTCAAATTAGTTTATTGATTGTACCAAAAGACAATAACATAATATACATTGTAAATAAACAATATCAAATACCTTCTATAATAGCACATGTCAACTTTGACTCAATTAATATCTATGTTTATATGTAGGCATTCGAATGTTAAGAAAATGATCAACTTTACTTATGGACGTTTCTATAAACCGAAAACCTTTTTTAATCATTTTCTGTTATTTATTAATAAAACTTAGATCGACCATAATACCTTAACTTCATATCTCATTCTCTCACATACTTAAAAAATAAAAAAAATAAATAAATAAATAAATAAAACCTTCGTTCCTTCTTCATGTTTTGTTCTAACACCATGTGACCTCAAGCATCATGCTTATCTTGATTACTAACAATCATCGCGTGCATTTACTCTTTAATCCCATAAAAAAAACTTTCAGATTAATAATTTCATAGAGAAACTGATTAGTGTCTTTTATTCCTTGATTGTTGATGTTTTCAAGGTATTAAAGAGTAAATGAATACAGTAATTGTGAATAATCAATGTAAGCATGATGTTTGGGGTGGCATCTGATAGCCTAATAAGATTTTAGGCTTTATTTTGTATTGAGTTTTTTTGTTGGCTCATTAGCTAGAAAACTTTAATTAGTTAGTCTATATTTTCTGTCTTTACCTTTCATTGTATCTTGTACTTCTTATTTGACAATAATATAAAACCCTAGCCATTCTATGTCTTATTAGTTTAAATAGTATCAGAGCTCAGTTTGATCATCTCTATTTTCGTTTTTGGAGGCGAGTTGTAGCAGTCATGACGTTGCACATATCGATTTTGGGGGTGAATTGTACAAATACATTTTGGATACAGTTTTCTTGCTCGTTTATTTATTCCGTTTGATTGGATTTGTTCGTTTCACCAATTTCGAGGGTTTCGTTTCGTATGTTCGTTTGTTGATTTCGAGATCTTGATTGTTGCTGCTACTACTCGTATTTACTATAGTTTTCGTTATTCTCGTTTGATTGATATTCAAAATATGGCATCGAGAGATGATTCTCTTCAGTCCATTAGTATCCAACTCGATGGCAAGAATTACGCCTATTGGAGTTATGTTATGAAAAATTTCTTGGGAGGCAAGACTATGTGGGGGATTGGTACAGATGACAGGAAGAAACCAACAGACAAGAAGGCTGCTAATTATGCATCGTACTGGATTCATGGGAGACTGATAACTCTAAGATCATTACTTGGATTAATATTTAGGGTATCTAGTCTATTGGTACTCAGTTGGCGAAATATGACACAACAAAGGTGTTGGATAAGGTGTCTAAGTCCATAACTATATTTGGTACGTACTTGACCCGAGAGTAGCATGGTCCATTTGGTTGCATGGCACCAAAACAATCTAAATGATGGACATTTGAGAAGAGGTTATTTATGATTTATTAATATATTATAAGTTCTAATATATTAATATGAAATCATATTATTTAATTAATATTGATCAAGATTAATTTGGAATTAATTTAGTTATCAAAATAGACAAATTAAATATATGGGGATTGATTGTGTAAATCATTGTTTCTTATAATGTGGGCAAATGATCCATAGTTCATTAAGTTGAGCTAAACCAATGTCATAACCCATGGATGGTCCATGGAGGTTTAAACCCATGGAGCATAAGGAATATGGAAGGTCATGCACATTAGGGTTTACATGGTGTAACCCTAGTTTTGCCACACTATATAAGAAGCCCTTTCGTTAGTGAAATCTGCCACTAGTGATCTTTGGAAGAGTCATAGCCGATTTTGTGTGCAAGCCATTCTCTCTCAAGTCCTCCATTGTTGGTGGTGTTGTGTGAAGCATTTGAGGCATCACATTTGGGGTGCTAGGCTCTTAAAGGTCCAAGGAATCAAGCTACAAGAAAAGGTATTTCATCTAACTAGTTTTGTTATACAAGTACCCATGTTTTGTATGCTAGTTAGGATAATGCTTTGGAACATCAAATTGCATGTATAATTAGAGAAAACATAGATCCAAAGCATTTAGAGTTGTATATGCACCTTAAGGTTGTTAGGATGCTCAAAACCCATCAGTGGTATCAGAGACTAGGATTGTTTTCTATTATACTTGATGTTTTATTGGTTTTCAAAGTTAAAAAAAAATCGAATTTTTGCATTAGGTTCAGTGAACTCACCGAGTCCACTGGGTGACTCGCCGAGTCCACTCATAAAAAGACCAACTCGACGAGTCCAGTTCATGTACTCGCCGAGTTGGTGCTCCAGTGGGCAGATTTTCGACTTTTGGCCAGAAATTAGATTAGGATCATTACCCCAAACTGTTTTTTGAACCTTGAAATCTGTTTTTTTCATAAGGTAATGATCATGCTTGTCCAATTAAAAGATAATTGTCATAATTTCAAGATTTGTATTAGTTTATATGATTAGGCTAATTTCTTGAAGATTGATGATATGAATTATCTTATGCTTATGAGTTTAATTAGATCATGTATGAATTTTTAATTAATGTGTTAATTAAATTAATGATCTTAATGGGTTTAATGGTCTCCATAACTTGTCCTCAAGTTATGGAAAACCAAAATTCTTTTCTTTAAAAGTCATTAAACTCGTAAGTTAAGAAAATGAAAAGTTTTGAATAGTTTCAAAACTTGTCTTCAAGTTTTGGAATTTGTAAAGTCACACTTATGAATACTTTAATTCCAGACCATAGGATTTTAAAGGTTTAAAATTCAACCCTTATACTATTATAATATTATAGGTAATTATATATATGTATAAGACAAGTCAGTCTTACCGTTAGTAGGCATCATTCACGAAGCCGGTCTATAAGGGGGTATAAGGTTACTGCCTATAAAATGGCAGTTTAATGGATCTCCACTCTCACCCACCACTTCCTTGACTGGTGGAGGGTCGTTAGCCAAACGGGTAGGATAGCACATTAATTCTCGTTAAAAGTATAATAAAAATTATAAAGTAACTAAATGTTTTATTAAATTCTCAATCTTAGTTACTTTAGGAAAATGTGAATTTGATGCTAATCCATGAAATTGCACTTTGCACCTTGTCAAGTCGTTAGTGGAGCGTGTGTGGTTAACCGCCACACTAACTTGGACTAGTAAGGGTGGCAAAGGGTAGCTTGGTGTTTATCATAGATCGGTGGAGCGTGTGTGGTTAACAGACACATCGATTAGGTGATAAATGACATCAAGTATACCAAGTTAATTTGCATGATTATTCACACCTTGTTTGTGATCCTCGGTATCCCAGTCACAAACTTGAAGCGCGTAATCGATATTTAAACAGGCCATTGAAAAGTTCAATTAATCTAAAAGGAATCTAGGAAGTTCAATCCAATTAAAACTTAATAATCAATTTCGTTTTTCATGGTGGAAATATGTAAATCGTCATTTACCTACCTTCAAATATTTTGCAAGTTGGATTACGGCATCCCTCTTCCAAATTGTAAAATATTGTGTTCGGTCCTAGCCTTAATATTTTATTTGGGTGTTATATTAAGGACTCTCATATAATCTAAACTTTGTATTTCTTTCTTTTCAGATGTCTTCCAACACTGCTTCTGGCTCAAACCCTACTGGCTCCTTCTCTCTCATGAACCTTTGTGGGAGAGTCATCTTTGATGGCACTAATTTCAATGATTGGATTAGGAACATCAGGATGGTCACTCGCTATGAGGACAAGGAATATGTCCTTGACAAGGAGCTTAAGGAAATCGATGAGTCTTCTGCTACTCCTCAGGAGATCGCTGAGTTTAGGACTCATGAGAAGGATGCCACCAAGGTATCTTGTATCATGTTGGCCACCTTGACAACTGAACTCCAAAAGTCCTATGTGGAATTCTACCCTTTTGAAATGCACCAGGAACTGATGGAAAGATACCATCAGAGTGCTCGTCAAGAGAGGTATGAAATTATCGCCTCTATGATAACAACAAATATGAAGGATGGTGAATCCATCACGGCTCACTTGCAGAAAATGCAAAGGCTTGTGGACCGTTTGCTAAAATTGAATGTGAACTTCGATGGGAAGCTGGCTATAGATATTATTCTACACTCCCTACGTCCATGTTATGATTAGTTCCGCATGACCTATCATATGAACAAGGAGGAGGTCACACTTACCAAACTTCAAGGGCTTTTAAGGACTGCTGAAAGTAGTCTCAAAGGTAAATCGGTTGTTCCTACTCCTACAACAAATGCCCCTGTTCTGGCAATTGGACAAGGATAGGGGAAGAATAGGAAGGCTCCCACCAAGAGCCGCAAGGGAAAGTCTCTTGATGGATCCTCTTCAAGTGGGACCAAGGCTGGTTCTGCTGCTCCCTCTTCCATTCCTAAGGAAGCCGAGTGTTTCTACTGCAATGATAAAGGGCACTAGAAGCAAAGCTGCCCCAAATACTTACAGGATGTCAAAGATGGGAAGGTTAAGGCCACCCATGCAGGTATTTATATTATTCTATCTAATAACTCATCACATTCTTGTTCTTGGGTCCTTGATATAGGTTGTGGAATTCACATTTGTTCTGATTTGTAGGGACTAAAAAGAAGTAAGGATGTGGAGCACGGGAAGATAAACTTGATCATGGGGAATAGGAAGGTTTCACCTGTCACCAAGATTGGATTTTATTCTTTATTGCTGAGTAGTGGGTTAGAATTAGATTTGAATAATTGTTGCTACTCATCTGAAATGGTGAGAAATGTTATTTCCTTTCATGGTTTGTACAAACAAGGTTTTATTTTTTCATTTGATAATGAAATTGGTGCTATTAATGCTTATTATAATGGTGTTTTTTATTTTAAAGCATTGCCTTGTAATGGTGTATATGAAACTGTGATGGTTGTAGACAACTTAGGAAATAATGTGTTGCACATTGATTCTTCCAATGAATTAGGTAAGGCATGCATGTGGCATTGTCGTCTTAGACATGTCAGCAAGAAGCGCATAGGCCAACTCCAAAAGGCTGGAGTTTTGGAGTCATTCGACTTAAGGTTGGATGACACTTGCGAATCTTGCTTACTTGGAAAGATGACCAACTCACCCTTCACTGGTACTTGTCAAAGGGATGAAGGTTTGTTGGATCTCATACACACAGATGTGTGTGGGCCCTTCAGAACCGCCACAAGGGATGTTAACCGCTTCTATGCGACTTTTACTGATGATTACAGTCGATATGGCTATGTCTACTTAATCAAGCATAAGTCAGAAACCTTTGAAAGATTCAAAGAGTTTAATCAAGAAGTGGAGAATCTGCTGGGCATGAAGATAAAGATGCTTCGATCCGATCGGGGTGGTGAGTATCTTAGTATCGAGTTCCTAGACAATCTTAAGGAATGTGGGATTGTTTCAGAATTGACGCCACCTAGGACACCACAGCTTAATGGTGTGGCTGAGAGGCGCAATCGAACCTTGTTAGACATGGTTCGTTCCATGATGAGTCGAGCTTCGTTATCTATCTCATTCTGGGGTATGCCTTGGAGACTGCCGCCCATATCCTTAATCGAGTCGCAACTAATAAGGTTGCCAAAACACCTCACGAGATGTGGACAGGGAAGGTTCTCTCGTTAGCACACATCAAAGTTTGGGGTTGCGAGGCTTTCGTGAGGCGTGAGGCTCACGACAAGCTCGAACCTCGAAGTGAGCGGTGTATTTTCATCGGCTACCCGCAAAAATCATTTGGTTATCTCTTCTACAGACCGAGTGACAATGTTCTCTTCGTGGCTAGGAGAGGAGTCTTTCACGAGAGAGAGCTCATAGGACAAGGAGACAGTGGGAGGCAAATTGACCTTGAAGAGCTTCAAGAGTCAAGTGCTGAAGTGTCACACCCCAAAACCAGAACGGCGGAAACGTTCGGGGGTGGATGACGTCATGTGTAGTATCATAACAATTGCATCATAGTAATCAAAGTAAACACAACCATTGCATTGATTAAGTAGAATATTTACATTAGTTTGATACATAATTTGTATACATCAAAAGTATAGCAAAATAAAGACGAGACTCTATACTCTCCGTCTTCTCAAAAGTGTACCGAGGTACCTGTCTACTGATTTCCTGAGAATACAAGCGGTTTTGAACGAGAGTATCAACATAAAAGCTGGTGAGTTAATAAGCATATTTTTGTAATGAAATCTTGTAAATGAATCAGTGAAAATGTTTGTATATTTCCAAGAAAATCCAATATTTTCTTATGTAAAGCATGATTAACCCATTCCTTCTATGACTTCTAAGTTCATACTAGTTACGTATAAAAAAATATCGAATAGACAGTTAATTGTGTGGATCTGCCCTAAACCCACAACCAAACAAGGAACAGGGAATGAGGCGGAAACCACACATTTCACGGTCTATCAGATACACGTAACCCGGATGCATAAACTAAGGAGTCATGGAATTAATAATGAATATTCGTTAATTGAATAATAAACCAACTGTTTATAAAGTACTGATGTTTACCTTGGAAAATCCTATATTTTCCCTAAATGTAAGTTATTGAATTATTTGTTCCAAATCGTAGAGTACAAGTATCTACCATACTTATGTTGTTTAAGCATTGTTCTGTTTTGAAAACCCTGGTTATTACCAGTATGTATAGTAGTTCTATTTCTCGAAAAGAAACCATGTATTTTCCATACTTATGCTAAATAAGTATTGTTCATGTAAAGTATATTACTACGTAAATATATCGTTGGTATCTACTTGCGAGTTTTATGACCATGCTAACTGATATGGCGTGAATCGGGCGCCAGTATCCTCTATGACTTTGTCACCCGTAGACCTGCTGGTCCTACTATAGCAAACAGCAAGGTGCGGGATTGTCAGTCCCATATAGATCTATACACAAACTCACGCTCTCCCTCAAGGAGACTCTGGCTCATAAGGGTAGTCTTCCACTAGTACATGTGATTGTACCCAAAGACGTGTCTCTCAAACTAGATTAACGACTTTACAAGTAATAATATGGAAAACCCTTCTTATAAATAACGAAGAAGTTAATAAAAGATAAGTTTGTAAAACCGTTTAATGAATTCCCAAACTATACTTATTATAGTTTGTATGTTTGTATATGTATAACCATGTATTGAATTCCCAAACTATACCCATTATAGTTTGTATGTTTGTATATGTATAACCGTGTATTGAACTCCAAAACTATACCGATTATAGTTTGTATGTTTGTATATGTATAACCATGTATTGAATTCCCAAACTATACCCATTATAGTTTGTATGTTTGTATATGTATAACCATGTATTGAACTCCCAAACTATACCTTTTATAGTTTTGTATGCTTGTTATGTACTTTGATTTATGTATTAATCTGAAAACTATGTGATTACGCATGTAAGTTCAAAACGTCCCTTATGCTCAGCATGTTACAAAAAGGGATGAAGTATATAAATATTTTATAAAACATGGAAAGTCCTTTGGCTGTGTGGATTTCAGAAGTTTTAAACTTGTTGAAAATTCTTATAGTATAATGTTTACAAAATCATTTGTATTTGGCTTGTCTACCCCCCCCCCCCCTGAAAACATGAAAAATAGTAAAAGCATAGGGGTATGAACTCACCTGTAGTGAGTGATTAGAATGCAAGATCGGTTGTACGATGCTAAGTGTCAAGTGAAGTCTCGAACACAAACAGATCCTATTTACCATATAATAACACATATATGTATCAAATTAGTGTATAACACAACTAGTTACGATAGGGAACCACCCTAGGGACTAGGAAACACTTGAAACTAAGTGTTAAAATCACATATGATTGAATAAGGGACGTTCACGGCCACACTAAGGTGTGTACGGCCATGGGGTTCACGACCCATGACTGTTCGGCCGTACACTCATGAAGAAGTTATGCAAATGAGGTGTTTTAAGGTCCTATCTAGCATCAAGGAAGTGTTCTTGGGCCCATGCTTAGCTTTAAGGAAAGTTTAAGGCTAACTATGAACATCAACAGGGGGTTTACGGCCCTATGAGGTGTGTACGGCCGTATAAGGGTTTACGGTCGTACACCCTTCATGTTCTTGCTAAGATGGTCGATTTTAAGATGAATAACAAGTGTTTCTAGTAGATAACAAGCATAGGAAGCAGTTACTCACGATTTGGAAGCTTGATGAGGGTTCACGGCCACCAAGAACTAGTGTGTGTTCTTGGTGTTCTTGGTGAAAGATGAAGATCTAACCAAAGATGAAATTTAAGGAATGAAAACATGGATTCATCACTAGTTAAAGTAATGTAGCAACAAATTAAGGTAGGAAACACTTACTTCTTATAAGATCTAGGTGAGAAACTTGATGATAGTTGAGAGAGAATCCGAATTCTTGGCTTGGAAGTGTGAAAAGTGTTGAGAAAATGACTAAGTATCATTATATAGGTGAGAGTTCACGGCCATAGATGGGTGTACGGCCGTACAACCATGTGTACAGCCGTACACTCCTCTTAAAGGAGTGTTTGGCCCGAAAGCAACCCTATGTCTTTAAATAACTCATCCCTAAACCCAAACCCTGATTGTACTAAGCTCAGAACACTCAAACAGACCCTAAACAATGCTAAAAGATAGCAGAAACGAGTCTGACTTTGATTGAATTGAATGGCTTATACAAAAGAGAAATTTTGGGTTGTCAACTGAAGGAACCTCAAACACTAGCAATCAACCTGAGGAGGAAACTCATGTTGATCCAATTGACGAGTCCGTACCTCTCAGGCGTTCCAGTAGAGTTAGAAATATACCTTAGTTTTATGGTTTCCATATTACTGTTGGGTTTTGAGCATTCTAACACTTCCTAAGTGTACATGCAACCCTATTAAACCTTGGATCTATGTTTGTCTAAGATACATGCAAAATATTGTTTTCCAAGGTTTATAACCTATCTAGCATGGCATGGGGTACTTTTAACCATAAAAGAACTAGATGAATTACATACCTTTTGTTGATTGTTGATTCCTTGGAGTTTGAGAGCCAAGCACCAATAATGTGAATGCCTCAAATGGAAATCACAAATCACCACAAACTTGGAAAAGATGTATGAGAGAGTATACTAACTCTTGATTTTGGCCACCACACTTACACACACATTAGTGTCTTTTTCATGCAACATAAGCTTGTTTATATAGTGTACATGGTTAGGGTGAAACCCTAATAACCCATGTCTTTTCCTCTTCCAAGGATCCATGGGTAAAAGCTCCATGGATCATCCATGGACTTCCATATAAGCTTAGCCCATTCCAAATGAGTGTTAGCCCACACCATATAAATATAATAGCCCATGATTTAATTAGTCTTCCTTTTAATCACTAAATTAATTCATAATTAATTCAAGATTAAAACTAATTAAGTAACATGACTTTATATTAATATATTATAACTTATAATATATTAATAAATCGTAAGTATACAACTCTCATAAAATTATCCATAACTAGTTCGGGTGAAGTGCAACCCAAATGGACCATGCCGGGTCGGGTCAAGTATATACCAAATAAGTTATGGACTTAGACACCTTATCCAACAGACTCCCACTTGGATAAGTCTAATAACTGTATTTGCCTATATTACTTCAGGAACCAACCGGCAATCGTAGCTCTCGAAAACTCTTGTGAACTATGAAGCGCCATTTTAGATAAGTGATCATATAATCCTCTGCTCTCATGATATCAGCCGGACAAATACATGGAACAATGTCTTACTTATTGTCTAGCAGTTGTTTCTCGATTTCCGATTTGTTTGACAAAGAACTTAACTGAACACATCAATTTAGTTCTGACCGGGCCCGGTACATGGGTCAACACAAAATCATCGAGGGGCCCAGATATCGCTTCTATTTCTAGAAGGAACAGATAAACTCCGACTCATATGCTTGTTCTACTACTTGTTGAATTGTACACAGTCTATCAGATATTCTTCACACGTAACCCGGATGCATAAACTAAGGAGTCATGGAATTAATAATGAATATTTGTTAATTTAATAATAAACCAACTGTTTATAAAGTACTAATGTTTACCCTGGAAAATCCTATATTTTCCCTAAATGTAAGTTATTGAATTATCTGTTCCAAATCATAGAGTACAAGTATCTACCATACTTATGTTGTTTAAGCATTGTTCTGTTTTGAAAACCCTGGTTATTACCAGTATGTATAGTAGTTCTATTTCTCGAAAAGAAACCATGTATTTTCCATACTAATGCTAAATAAGTATTGTTCATGTAAAGTATATTACTACGTAAATATATCATTGTTATCTACTTGCGAGTTTTATGACCATGCTAACTGATATGGCGTGAATCGGGCGCCAATATCCTCTATGACTTTGTCACCCGTAGACCTGCCGGTCCTACTATAGCAAACAGCAAGGTGCGGGATTGTCAGTCCCATATAGATCTATACACAAACTCACGCTCTCCCTCAAGGAGACTCTGGCTCATAAGGGTAGTCTTCCACTAGTACATGTGATTGTACCCAAAGACGTGTCTCTCAAACTAGATTAACGACTTTACAAGTAATAATATGGAAAACCCTTTTTATAAATAACGGAGAAGTTAATAAAAGATAAGTTTGTAAAACCGTTTAATGAATTCCCAAACTATACTTATTATAGTTTGTATGTTTGTATATGTATAACCATGTATTAAATTCCCAAACTATACCCATTATAGTTTGTATGTTTGTATATGTATAACCGTGTATTGAACTCCCAAACTATACCGATTATAGTTTGTATGTTTGTATATGTATAACCATGTATTGAATTCCCAAACTATACCCATTATAGTATGTATGTTTTTATATGTATAACCATGTATTGAACTCCCAAAATATACCTTTTATAGTTTTTTATGCTTGTTATGTACTTTGATTTATGTATTAATCTGAAACTATGTGATTATGCATGTAAGTTGAAAACGTCCCTTATGCTCAGCATGTTACAAAGAGGGATGAAGTATATAAATATTTTATAAAACATGGAAAGTCCTTTGGTTGTGTGGATTTCATAAGTTTTAAACTTGTTGAAAATTCTTGTAGTATAATGTTTACAAAATCATTTGTATTTGGCTTGTATTACCCCCCCCCCTCTGAAAACATGAAAAATAGTAAAAGCATAGGGGTATGAACTCACCTGTAGTGAGTGATTAGAATGCAAGATCGTTTGTAGGATGTTAAGTGTCAAGTGAAGTCTCGAACACAAACGGATCCTATTTAGCATATAATAACACATATATGTATCAAATTAGTGTATAACACAACTAGTTACGATAGGTAACCACCCTAGGGACTAGGAAACACTTGAAACTAAGTGTTAAAATCACATATGATTGAATAAGGGAGGTTCACGGCCACACTAAGGTGTGTACGGCCATGGGGTTCACGGCCCATGACTGTTCGGTCGTACACTCATGAAGAAGTTATGCAAATGAGGTGTTTTAAGGTCCTATCTAGCATCAAGGAAGTGTTCTTGGTCCCACGCTTAGCTTTAAGGATAGTTTAAGGCGAACTATGAACATCACTAGGGGTTTACGGCCCTATGAGGTGTGGACGGCCGTACAAGGGTTTACGGCCATACACCCTTCATGTTCTTTCTAAGATGGTCGATTTTAAGATGAATAACAAGTGTTTCTAGTAGATAACAAGCATAGGAAGCAGTTACTCATGATTTGGAAGCTTGATGAGGGTTCACGGCCACCAAGAACTAGTGTGTGTTCTTGGTGTTCTTGGTGAAAGATGAAGATCTAACCAAAGATGAAATTTATGGAATGAAAACATGGACTCATCACTAGTTAAAGCAATGTAGCAACAAATTAAGGTAGGAAACAATTACTTCTTAGAAGATCTAGGTGAGAAACTTGATGATAGTTGAGAGAGAATCCGAATTCTTGGCTTGGAAGTGTGAAAAGTGTTGAGAAAATGACTAAGTATCATTATATAGGTGAGAGTTCACGGCCATAGATGGGTGTACGGCCGTACAATCCTCTTCAAGGAGTGTTTGGCCCGAAAGCAACCCTATGTCTTTAAATAACTCATCCCTAAACCCAAACCCTGATTGTACTAAGCTCAGAACACTCAAACAGACCCTAAACAATGGTAAAAGATAGCAGAAACGAGTCTGAATTTGATTGAATTGAATGGCTTATACAAAAGAGAAATTTCGGGTTGTCACATCATCCCCCCGTTAGAGGGAATTTCGTCCCGAAATTAGAGTTTAAGTAATTACAATTGACTAGGTAAAAAGATGAGGATATTTCAGTATCATCTGATCCTCGCATGAGTACTTCGGAGTCTATAATATAAGGGAGGTGATTCAGAGATCTATGTCGGGTTGTCGTTACGAGTGACGAGGGTTTCTATAATCGGTCGGTTAAGGCGGTGGGTTTTCGTAATACACGAACTTGGTATGGTGAGGACTACACCAATCCTTGTCGAACGACTATGCCGGACTCTTTATAGAAACAAGTGTTGAGTCGTTTTGAAAGAGATGTCTATTATAACGATGGTGTACCACGAGTGTGCTCGATAGTGAAAGTGATTTGATAATCTGTGACGATACTTCATATTATGATCCTTCTCGGTACCTCTATGATCGCTTGGCATATACAAGTTATATACAATTAAGATGAATAAGACGGTCGACTGAGTGACTCTGCCCTAAATCCACAACCAGACAAGGAACAGGAATTAAGGCGGAATCATTCACTCTAATTCTGCAAAATCTTAGCTATGCATAACCCTAACGTACGTACCAAGCCATCATAGCTCACCTGCGCTGATCTTTAGTTCTCTTATGGATGTCATGACTTGTTCGGACGAGTGAGTTATTTATAATTAGTTTTTAATTTCCCCAAATTTTAATATTAATTTAGATTAAATATTTAAAGAAATTTTTATTTAGAAGACGTACCAAAATCTCAAAAGGGGAGGGGTTCCTCGTTGCTCTTATATGTCATGCCGTTACACTCCTCCTTCTCCTCCGTCATTTCTCTCCGTCGGACAGTCTCTCTTAAAATGCACTATTTCTCCACATGCATGGCATGCTTGAATTATACTAGCATCAGTAGTTGAAGTGATGTGTTGAGTCAGGGTCCTACGGAAGCGAGCTTCTTCGCCATTTTTAGTCTTTGAACAATCTCTTTCGAAATGTCCAGATTCGCCACAACTATAACAAACTTGACTCACTTCCACGCCAAGAACTTGGGTGATTGATCGTGCCGGTGCCCTGCAGAAACGAGTGGTGTGTCCTTATCTGTTACAGTTCTTACATCACAATTTGCAGCATTTTCCTAAGTGGTGGAAGTTGCATTTCTTGCATTCCGGTAGATTTCCAGCATATTGCCATACTGGCATTGGTACTGGAGTGGCAGATGTCGTGGCTGTAGAAGTTGCCACAGGTTGTTGTCTCTTGGCAAGTTTTTGAGATAACTTGCGCTCCTTTTTGTTCCAGAATTTCCGTTTATTATTAATAGGTTTGTGAGCTGGAGTATCATCATGGCTAGGCCCTTGTCGATTTCCTTGTGTTTTACTATGGTTGGAATTTTTGGAACTGTTTCCATTCTCATTTGAGTTGTTGGCATTGAATTGCGCCATGACAGCTGTCACGGCAGATGTGACTGTGGCCTGAAATGTAGCAAAGTCTATATGCAGAATTGGTGTCTCGCCAGTTGGTTGGTTACTTCCTCGTGAAGGCATGGTTCTGCGGCATGACGAGAAACGATCTTATGAGTAACGATGGTCATTGGTAGTTCTACTTATAAATTTCACGCCTTGAAGGACTACCCTGAATGGTTTTGATAACATTCCTGAAGTGTATTCTATGGAAGTGGGTATTGCACAAGTGTTATTTATGCTAAGTTATACTGGTTTTCCGAGAGTATCATGATCCGACTTCTATAGTGTCCTGATAACCATCCATAAAGGAAGTCTATATGAAATAAACTTTTGGATTTGAAGTGGCTATTCTTGAATGAATTTGTGACGAGACGTTTGTGAGGTGGCATTTTTAGTTATAAATTTCAAATATGAAATAGTGGTATGGCTTCGATAGAGTTACTCAGTTTGGATGTTACTGAACTAAAATAAATTTTTGATAATGATGGTCTTTAACTGAACTAAGATTGTTCTCACTATAGTTGGTATTGAGACTACACAGAGTTCAGAAAATTTGACCTAGGAATAGGTCTACAACATACCAACAGAGGGAAATTTTGACAGTATAAAGAACTAGTGAAACAGTACTTGCAAGATAGGAATGTTTATAGGGAAAAGTGCTACTTAGAGCATAGATATGAAGGCTATTCCTTAAACCAAAATAAAGGGTGAGTAGAGTATCTCCTACGGGCGACGGCCACCCCTCGGACGAATTCTCAATTCGGCCAGCTGACGCTCCACATCAAGGAGGTGTCGCTCATACACTGCGTGGCGTGCTCGGAGCTCTATGACTTCGGCTCAAGTTACAGCTAGCTCTTGCTGTAGATCCTCGTTGTCTCTCATAGCTCTCCCATGAGCAGCTTCAAGGTGGTGAATGCGATTCGTACTGGCGCTTAAATCCGTCTCAAGTTCCACAGTTCGCTGAATGGCTGCCACACTTAGCTCAACATTGCGAGCCACTCGGCGAACCAGGATAGGAAGGACTCTGTCTGCGGGACCTCCATCATTCAGATTGTAGAAGTTACGGTCTCCGTTGTATGGGAGGGGTTGGCCCTGCTCGTGGCTCCACCTATTCAAACTCCCAACCCACATAGGCGTTGGACCTTCGAACTCAAGTCGTGGTTAGGATTTGGAATTGGAGCGACAAGGGGTAAATTCTCGACTTCAGGTTCCGAGTCGTCATCTTCATGCATTTCTTCCTCAAACTCCTCCGGTTCGGCCTCTAACCATCCTCCATTCTCTTGGTTAGGTAAGTACGGGTCTTCAGGAGGATAGAATCCAGCCATGATATCTACGCGATAATAGGGGTGAAAGGGATAGTTAATAAATGTCTAATCTAATAATACTTCTATAGTATTGTAATTGTATGCTCGATACTTTGTTGTTATCTTATAGTAACTAAAAATACTCCTATTGTATTTTAATGTTGTATGTTCTGTTCTATCGATCCCTTGTTTGATATATTTAGGTAAGTTTTAGGCTTACTGCAACAGCACAGTTACTCCCAAACACATGTTGGTCATGTCTCAAATAAATATAGTTGATCAGGCTATATTGATCTCATACATGATTACATAACTATTCAGGTTTAACTGTAGTGCCCAACTTGCCCTAAATACTTTTATGTAATTCTTACTATGTTATAGTTTCTTGTACGTATGTATACTTCTTGTAAAATACTTATATTTTAAAGTATACTTTTAGTTTCAGAGCGCTCTGGCCCCTTTAGTGTTTATAGTTGTATACCATGTAAGGTTCGGTCTACTTAGTTCACTATAAAAAATAGCTATGATACCAATCTGTCACACCCCCAAACCGGAACGGCGAAAACGTTCGGGGGTGGATGACGTCATGTGTACTATCATAACAATTGCATCATAGTAATCAAAGTAAACACAACAATTACATTGAATAAATATAATATTTACATTAGTTTGATACATGATTTGTATACATCAAAAGTATAGCAAAATAAAGACGAGACTCTATACTCTCCGTCTTCTCAAAAGTCTACCGAGGTACATGTCTACTGATTTCCTGAGAATACAAGCGGTTTTGAAAGAGAGTATCAGCATAAAAGCTGGTGAGTTCATAAGCATATTTTTGTAATGAAATCTTGTAAATGAATCAGTGAAAATGTTTGTATATTTCCAAGAAAATCCAATATTTTCTTATGTAAAGCATGATTAACCCATTCCTTCTATGACTTCTTAGTGCATACTAGTTACGTATAAACCAATATCGAATAGACAGTTAACTGTGTGGATCTGCCCTAAACCCACAACCAAACAAGGAACAGGGAATGAGGCGGAAACCACACATTTCACAGTCTATCAGATATTCTTCACACGTAACCCGGATGCATAAACTAAGGAGTCATGGAATTAATAATGAATATTCGTTAATTGAATAATAAACCAACTGTTTATAAAGTACTGATGTTTACCCTGGAAAATCCTATATTTTCCCTAAATGTAAGTTATTGAATTATCTGTTCCAAATCGTAGAGTACAAGTATCTACCATACTTATGTTGTTTAAGCATTGTTCTGTTTTGAAAACCCTGGTTATTACCAGTATGTATAGTAGTTCTATTTCTCGAAAAGAAACCATGTATTTTCCATACTTATGCTAAATAAGTATTGTTCATGTAAAGTATATTACTACGTAAATATATCGTTGTTATCTACTTGCGAGTTTTATGACCATGCTAACTGATATGGCGTGAATCGGGCGCCAGTATCCTCTATGACTTTGTCACCCGTAGACCTGCTGGTCCTACTATAGCAAACAGCAAGGTGCGGGATTGTCAGTCCCATATAGATCTATATACAAACTCACGCTCTCCCTCAAGGAGACTCTGGCTCATAAGGGTAGTCTTCCACTAGTACATGTGATTGTACCCAAAGACGTGTCTCTCAAACTAGATTAACGACTTTACAAGTAATAATATGGAAAACCCTTCTTATAAATAACGAAGAAGTTAATAAAAGATAAGTTTGTAAAACCGTTTAATGAATTCCCAAACTATACTTATTATAGTTTGTATGTTTGTATATGTATAACCATGTATTGAATTCCCAAACTATACCCATTATAGTTTGTATGTTTGTATATGTATAACCGTGTATTGAACTCCCAAACTATACCGATTATAGTTTGTATGTTTGTATATGTATAACCATGTATTGAATTCCCAAACTATACCCATTATAGTTTGTATGTTTGTATATGTATAACCATGTATTGAACTCCCAAACTATACCTTTTATAGTTTTGTATGCTTGTTATGTACTTTGATTTATGTATTAATCTGAAAACTATGTGATTACGCATGTAAGTTCAAAACGTCCCTTATGCTCAGCATTTTACAAAAAGGGATGAAGTATATAAATATTTTATAAAACATGGAAAGTCCTTTGGCTGTGTGGATTTCAGAAGTTTTAAACTTGTTGAAAATTCTTATAGTATAATGTTTACAAAATCATTTGTATTTGGCTTGTCTATCCCCCCCCCCCCCCCCCTGAAAACATGAAAAATAGTAAAAGCATAGGGGTATGAACTCACCTGTAGTGAGTGATTAGAATGCAAGATCGGTTGTAGGATGTTAAGTGTCAAGTGAAGTCTCGAACACAAACAGATCCTATTTACCATATAATAACACATATATGTATCAAATTAGTGTATAACACAACTAGTTACGATAGGGAACCACCCTAGGGACTAGGAAACACTTGAAACTAAGTGTTAAAATCACATATGATTGAATAAGGGACGTTCACGGCCACACTAAGGTGTGTACGGCCATGGGGTTCACGGCCCATGACTGTTCGGCCGTACACTCATGAAGAAGTTATGCAAATGAGGTGTTTTAAGGTCCTATCTAGCATCAAGGAAGTGTTCTTGGGCCCATGCTTAGCTTTAAGGAAAGTTTAAGGCTAACTATGAACATCAACAGGGGGTTTACGGCCCTATGAGGTGTGTACGGCCGTATAAGGGTTTACGGTCGTACACCCTTCATGTTCTTGCTAAGATGGTCGATTTTAAGATGAATAACAAGTGTTTCTAGTAGATAACAAGCATAGGAAGCAGTTACTCACGATTTGGAAGCTTGATGAGGGTTCACGGCCACCAAGAACTAGTGTGTGTTCTTGGTGTTCTTGGTGAAAGATGAAGATCTAACCAAAGATGAAATTTAAGGAATGAAAACATGGATTCATCACTAGTTAAAGCAATGTAGCAACAAATTAAGGTAGGAAACACTTACTTCTTATAAGATCTAGGTGAGAAACTTGATGATAGTTGAGAGAGAATCCGAATTCTTGGCTTGGAAGTGTGAAAAGTGTTGAGAAAATGACAAAGTATCATTATATAGGTGAGAGTTCATGGCCATAGATGGGTGTACGGCCGTACACCCATGTGTACAGCCGTACACTCCTCTTAAAGGAGTGTTTGGCCCGAAAGCAACCCTATGTCTTTAAATAACTCATCCCTAAACCCAAACCCTGATTGTACTAAGCTCAGAACACTCAAACAGACCCTAAACAATGCTAAAAGATAGCAGAAACGAGTCTGACTTTGATTGAATTGAATGGCTTATACAAAAGAGAAATTTTAGGTTGTCAACTGAAGGAACCTCAAACACTAGCAATCAACCTGAGGAGGAAACTCATGTTGATCCAATTGACGAGTCCGTACCTCTCAGGCGTTCCAGTAGAGTTAGAAATATACCTTAGTTTTATGGTTTCCATATTACTGTTGGGTTTTGAGCATTCTAACACTTCCTAAGTGTACATGCAACCCTATTAAACCTTGGATCTATGTTTGTCTAAGATACATGCAAAATATTGTTTTCCAAGGTTTATAACCTATCTAGCATGGCATGGGGTACTTTTAACCATAAAAGAACTAGATGAATTACATACCTTTTGTTGATTGTTGATTCCTTGGAGTTTGAGAGCCAAGCACCAATAATGTGAATGCCTCAAATGGAAATCACAAATCACCACAAACTTGGAAAAGATGTATGAGAGAGTATACTAACTCTTGATTTTGGCCACCACACTTACACACACATTAGTGTCTTTTTCATGCAACATAAGCTTGTTTATATAGTGTACATGGTTAGGGTGAAACCCTAATAATCCATGTCTTTTCCTCTTCCAAGGATCCATGGGTAAAAGCTCCATGGATCATCCATGGACTTCCATATAAGCTTAGCCCATTCCAAATGAGTGTTAGCCCACACCATATAAATATAATAGCCCATGATTTAATTAGTCTTCCTTTTAATCACTAAATTAATTCATAATTAATTCAAGATTAAAACTAATTAAGTAACATGACTTTATATTAATATATTATAACTTATAATATATTAATAAATCGTAAGTATACAACTCTCATAAAATTATCCATAACTAGTTCGGGTGAAGTGCAACCCAAATGGACCATGTCGGGTCGGGTCAAGTATATACCAAATAAGTTATGGACTTAGACACCTTATCCAACAGACTCCCACTTGGATAAGTCTAATAACTGTATTTGCCTATATTACTTCAGGAACCAACCGGCAATCGTAGCTCTCGAAAACTCTTGTGAACTATGAAGCGCCATTTTAGATAAGTGATCATATAATCCTCTGCTCTCATGATATCAGCCGGACAAATACATGGAACAATGTCTTACTTATTGTCTAGCAGTTGTTTCTCGATTTCCGATTTTTTTGACAAAGAACTTAACTGAACACATCAATTTAGTTCTGACCGGGCCCGGTACATGGGTCAACACAAAATCATCGAGGGGCCCAGATATCGCTTCTATTTCTAGAAGGAACAGATAAACTTCGACTCATATGCTTGTTCTACTACTTGTTGAATTGTACACAAAGGCACGTT
This sequence comes from Lactuca virosa, assembly GCF_052849685.1. Lineage (NCBI taxonomy): Eukaryota > Viridiplantae > Streptophyta > Magnoliopsida > Asterales > Asteraceae > Lactuca > Lactuca virosa. The sequence goes on along the minus strand of NC_136433.1, from coordinate 301,633,355 downwards.
TTATAACATCAAGTTACTGATGCGTTTACGTGCAATCAATGCACAACCAATTAATAGGTAACAACTCATATCTCTAGGTTTGAAGACTTATATGATATTATCGTCTCACGATCACTCGAGATAAATTCCATGAAGTGATACAAGTGAGCGTGGGTTTATTCCAATACTCATAACTTATGAGCACTCATGAACGTTGTAGCAACCATTGCTATGTCTAAACACCTTTAGCCATCTACAAACCCAATTCATGACAATCTTGATTCATACCTACTTCCGACGTATGACCGATTGTGGAGGTTTGAATAAATTAATTATTCTGGAAGTCAAAACATGCAAAACTGAAACAATAGTAAATAATTGACAATGATAGTAACACTTTACTCATAAATAAATCACACATTTTATTCATCATCAAACGTCGATTACATTTTACAAGTTTCAGAAAAATTATCTAATCTGTAAAACTAATATCGTCCCTCAACCCGATGCGCCTCGCATGCTGCAAATGCTTAACCCTCGTCAGTCCCTTCGTAAGGGGATCTGCAGGGTTCTCATCTGACGATACCCTCTTTGCCACGAGGAGTTCTTCTTATATCTTGTGTCTTATGAAGTGATATTTTCTGTCAATGTGTCGGGATCTGCCATGATCTCTTGGTTCCTTTGCTAAGGCAACCGCACTATTGCTGTCACAGAAAATCTCCATAGGTTCCTTAATGGCTGGTACAACTCCAAGGTCTCCGATGAAGTTCCTCAGCCATATCGCCTCCTTTGCCGCTTCACTCGATGCTATGTACTCTGATTCACAAGTCGAATCAGCTACAGTCTCCTGTTTGGAACTTTTCCAAGTGATTGCCCCTCCATTTAAGGTAAAGACCCAGCCCGACTGAGAGCGGAAGTTATCCCTATCAGTCTGAAAGCTAGCATCACTATACCCTACTACTCTCAAGTCATCACTCCCACCGAGGGTAAGGATCCAATCCTTTGTCCTCCGCAGGTACTTGAGAATATTCTTTACCGCAGTCCAATGAGCCTTGCCAGGGTTCCCCTGATATCTGCTGACCATGCTCAAAGCGAAGGCCACATCAGGAAGGGTACAAGTCATAGCATACATGATCGAACCAACAGCGGAAGCATAAGGTAATCGACTCATCTCATCTTCTGTACTCGGGCTCTGAGCCTTGCTCAGTTTGGCATTGCTTTGGATCGGTAATTCTCCTTTCTTGGAATTCTGCATGTTGAACCTTTTCAACACCTTATCCAAGTAGATACTCTGACTAAGTCCAATTAGTCTTTTACTCCTTTCTCTTAATATCCTTATCCCTAGGATATAGGTAGCTTCTCCAAGGTCCTTCATAGCAAAGCACTTCCCAAGCCAGGACTTAACCTCCTGCAAGGTTGGGATGTCATTTCCTATGAGTAGTATGTCATCCACATACAGTACCAAAAAGCTAACTATACTCCCACTAGCTCTGACATATACGCAGGACTCATCTTCACTTCTTGAGAAACCAAACTCTTTGACCTTCTCATCGAAACAAAGATTCCAACTTCGAGATGCTTGTTTCAATCCATAAATGGATTTCTCAAGCTTGCACACTCTATTGGGGTACTCTGCACTGACAAAACCTTCTGGTTGATTCATGTAAACATCCTCAGCCAACTTTCCGTTAAGGAAAGCGGTTTTGACATCCATTTGCCATATTTCATAATCATGAAATGCAGCAATGGCTAGCATAACCCTAATAGACTTAATCTTTGCTACTGGTGAAAAGGTTTCATCATAATCAATACCCTGAGTCTGAGTAAACCCCTTCGCAACCAGTCGAGCCTTATAAGTGTGCACCTTCCCATCCATGTCGGTCTTCTTCTTGAAGATCCATTTGCACCCGACTGTCTTACGGCCTGGTACATGGTCAACCAAGTTCCAAACTTGATTGTCATACATGGACTGTATCTCGCTGTCCATAGCCTCCTTCCATTTAGCAGACTCTGGGCCTGCCATGGCTTCCTTAACATTGTTAGGTTCATCCAGATTTACCAGTGTACTGTCACTGATAAATGTATCACCTTCCGTAGTAATATGAAATCCATAATAAAACTCAGGTGTGTTCCTAACCCTTGTGGAACGCCTCGGAAGTATAGACTCGTCAGCTGGATCAACAGGAATTTCCTCCTCAAGTTGATTGCTAGTGTCTGAGGTTCCTTCACCAATTGAGTCTTGAATTTCTTCAAGGTCAATTTGCCTCCCACTGTCTCCTTGGCTTATAAATTCTCTCTCTCGAAAGACCCCTCTCCTAGCCACAAAGACCACATTCTCACTGGGTCTGTAGAAGAGGTAACCAAAGGATTTTGTGGGTAGCCGATGAAAATACACATTTCACTTCGAGGTTCGAGCTTGTCATGACTTTCGCGCCTCACGAAAGCCTCGCAACCCCAAATCTTGATATGGTCTAAATTGGGAACTTTCTCAGTCCACATTTCATGAGGTGTTTTGGCAGCCTTCTTTGTAGGGACTAGATTAAGGATGTGGGCGGCAGTCTCTAAGGCATACCCCCAAAAAGAGATTGGTAGCGAAGCTCGACTCATCATAGAGCGAACCATGTCCAACAAAGTTCGATTGCGCCTCTCAGCTACACCATTCAGCTGTGGTGTCCTGGGAGGTGTCAATTGTGAGACAATCCCACACTCCTTAAGATAGTCGAGGAACTCAGTACTAAGATACTCACCACCTCGATCGGATCGAAGCATCTTAATGTTCCTGCCGAATTGATTTTCTACTTCCTGTTTAAACTCTTTAAACCTTTCAAAAGTTTCTGACTTATGTTTGATTAAGTAGACATAACCATATCTACTAAAATCATCAATAAAAGTCACATAATAGCGATTAGCATCCCTTGTGGCGGTTTTGAATGGTCCACATACATCAGTATGTATAAGGTCCAACAAACCCTCACCCCTTGCACAAGTACCAGTGAAGGGTGATTTTGTCATTTTTCCAAGTAGACAAGACTCACAACTATCATCCGACTTGAGGTCGAACGACTCCAAGACTCCATCCTTTTGGAGCTGGCCTATGCGCTTCTTGCTTACATGTCCAAGATGACAATGCCACAAAGATGCTTTATCCAAGCTAGTAGAAGAATCAATACATAATACATTATTTCCTAAATTATCTACAACCGATACAGCTTCATACACACCATCACAAGGTAATGCTTTAAAATAAAGAACATTATTAAAGAAAGCATTAATACTACCAACTTCATTATCAAAAGAAAAGGTAAAACCTTGTTTGTACAAAGCATGAAAGGAAATAATATTCCTCGCCATTTCAGACGAGTACACACATTTATTCAAATCTAACTTTAACCCACTATCTAGCAACAAAGTATAAACTCCAATCTTGGTAACAGGTGCAACCTTCTTGTTCCCCATGATTAAGTTTATCTTTCCGTGCTCCACATCCTCACTTCTTCTTAGGCCCTGCAAGTCACAACAGATGTGAATACCACAACCTGTATCAAGAACCCAAGAATTAGAATATGGTGAGTTATTAGACAATATAGTGTAAATACCTGCATGGGATGGTTTCACTTTCCCATCCTTGACATCCTGCAAGTACTTTGGGCAGTTTCGCTTCCAGTGCCCCTTATTTTGACAGTAGAAGCATTCAGCATCCTTAGGGATGGCAGAAGGAGTGATAGAACCACCTTTGGTTCCAGATGAGGAGCCTTCAAGGGACTTTCCCTTGGTACCCTTCGAAGGGTGCTTCCTCTTCTTCCCTTTGCCTTGCCCGATAGCCAAAACAGGGGTAGTAGTAGGAGTAGGAGTAGCAGCCGACTTACTCTTAAGACCACTTTCGGCAGTCTTCAGAAGTCCCTGAAGCTTATAGAGTGTGACTTCCTCCTTGTTCATGTGGTATGTCATACGAAATTGATCATAACACGATGGCAAGGAGTGCAAAATGATATCAATTGCCAACTCCTCACGGAAGTTCACATTCAGTTTCATTAGACGGTCCACATACCTTTGCATTTTCTGCATGTGGCTTTTGATTGGTTCGCTATCCTTCATACGGGTAGTGATCATGGAGGATATTATTTCATACCGCTCTTGACGAGCACTCTGATGGTACCTTTCCATCAGATCCTGATGCATCTCAAAAGGGTAATAGTCCTCATAGGACTTTTGGAGTTCAGCTGTCATGGTGGCCATCATGATGCATGCCACCTTGGTGGCATCTCTTTCATGTGCCTGATACTCAGCGACCTCCTCAGGAGTAGCAGTGGACTCATCAAGCTCCTTTAGCTCCTTATCGAGGACATATTCCTTGTCCTCGTAACGAGTAACCATCCTGATGTTCCGGATCCAATCCATGAAGTTGGAACCATCAAAGATGACCCTCCCATAAAGGTTCATGAGGGAAAAGGAGCCAGTAGGGTTAGAGCCCGAAGCTTTGTTGTTGGAAGACATCTGAAAAGAAGAAAACAAGTTTAGATTAGGTATATGTCGAATCCTTAATAATACACCCAAATGTAATATTAAGGCTAGGATCCAACACAATATATTATAACTTAGAAGAGGGATGCCGTAATCTAAGCTATAACATATTTGAAGGTAGGTGAATGACGATTCACCAATTTCCACCATGAAAACGAAATGAATTATTAGGTTTAATTGGTTTTTGAAATTCCTAGATTCTTTTGAGATTCATTGAACTTTTCAACGGCATGTTTCAATCTCGATTGTGCCCTTCAAGTTTTGTGACTGGGATGCCGAGGATCACAAAACAAGGTGTGAATAACCATGCAAATTCACTTGGTACCCTTAATATTATCACCTAATCAATGTGCCGGTTAACCACACACGCTCCACCGATCTATGATAAACATTAATTCACCCTTCGTGATCCTTACTAGTCCAAGTTAGTGTGCCGGTTAACCACACACGCTCCACCAACGACTTGGTAAGGTACAAAGTGTGAATTTCATGGGTTAACACCATATTCACATTTTCCTAAAGTAACTAAGATTGGGAATTTATAAAAGGTTTAGTTACTTTATAATATTCATCATACTTTTAATGAGAATTTATAAGTCCTTGTCCTACCCGTTCGGCTAACGACCCTCCACCAGTCAAGCAAGCGGTGGGTGAGAGTGGACACCCATTAAGTTGCCATTTTATAGGCAACAACCTTATACCCACCTTATAGACTGGCTTCGTGAATGAGGCGTACTAGCGGTAAGACGACTTTAATCTTATACATATATATAATAATTAACCATTAATGTTATAAATAGTATAAGGGTTGAATTTTAACTTTTAAAACTCTAAGGGTTTGGAATTAAAGTATATTAAAGTGTGTGTAACTTTACAAATTCCAAAACTTGAGGACAAGTTTTGAAACTATTCAAAACTTTTCATTTCATAACTTATGAATTAAAGGTTCATAAAAATGAAGACTCTTCATTTCCATGTAACTTATGTGTTTTAAGTGTGTGTTTAAAAGAAGTGACCTTTGGATATCCATAACTTGAGGACAAATTATGGACTCCATTAAAACACATAAATGATCAAGAATTAATCCTAAACAATTCAACAAATAATTCCTATCATCTTCTAAATTCATAAGAACATGAACATGATCATCAAAGTTTCAAGAATTATATGAACACATACAAAGCATGAAATTTTGATATAAGCTATTGTAAATGGATTAGAACAACCATTACACCAACTAAAACAAGTTTTAAAACACCAAAACAGTTTAGGATAATGTTTCTAGTCCATTTCCAGCAGCAAAAGTCGAAAATCTGCATTCTGAGGCTCCTACTCGCCGAGTGCACGAACCTACTCGCCGAGTAGGATGAGTTTACTCATGAACTCGGCGAGTCCCCCCATGGACTCGGCGAGTTCATCAGGCAGACAGCAAAAATTCGACTTTTTTCACTATTTTGCATCAAGTATCAAACAAACAAGCCTAGGCTCTGATACCACTGTTGGGTTTTGAGCATTCTAACACTTCCTAAGTGTACATGCAACCCTATTAAACTTTGGATCTATGTTTGTCTAAGATACATGCAAAATATTATTTTCCAAGGTTTATAATCTATCTAGCATGGCATGGGGTACTTTTAACCATAAAAGAACTAGATGAATTACATACCTTTTGTTGATTGTTGATTCCTTGGAGTTTGAGAGCCAAGCACCAATAATGTGAATGCCTCAAATGAAAATCACAAATCACCACAAACTTGGAAAAGATGTATGAAAGAGTATACTAACTCTTGATTTTGGCCACCACACTTACACACACATTAGTGTCTTTTTCATGCAACATAAGCTTGTTTATATAGTGTACATGGTTAGGGTGAAACCCTAATAACCCATGTCTTTTCCTCTTCCAAGGATCCATGGGTAAAAGCTCCATGGATCATCCATGGACTTCCATATAAGCTTAGCCCATTCCAAATGAGTGTTAGCCCACACCATATAAATATAATAGCCCATGATTTAATTAGTCTTCCTTTTAATCACTAAATTAATTCATAATTAATTCAAGATTAAAACTAATTAAGTAACATGACTTTATATTAATATATTATAACTTATAATATATTAATAAATCGTAAGTATACAACTCTCATAAAATTATCCATAACTAGTTCGGGTGAAGTGCAACCCAAATGGACCATGCCGGGTCGGGTCAAGTATATACCAAATAAGTTATGGACTTAGACACCTTATCCAACAATTACTACTGAAGGTGATACATTTATCAGTGACAGCACACTGGTAAATTTGGATGAACCTAACAACTACATGGAAGCCATGGCAGGCCCCGAGTCTGCTAAATGGAAAGAGGCTATCAACAGCGAGATTCAGTCCATGTATGACAATCAAGTTTGGAACTTGGTTGACAATGTACCGGGTCGTAAGACACTCGGGTGCAAATAGATCTTCAAGAAGAAGACCGACATGGATGGAAAGGTACATACTCATAAGGCGCGACTGGTTGTGAAGGGATTTACTCAAACTCCGGGAGTTGACTATGATGAGACCTTCTCACCAGTGGCGAAAATTAAGTCTATTAAGGTTATGCTAGCCATAGCTGCATTTCATGATTATGAAAAATGGCAAATGGATGTCAAAACCGCTTTCCTTAATGGAAAGTTGGTTGAGGATGTTTACATGAGTCACCCAGATGGTTTTGTCAATCCAAAGTACCCTAATAGATTGTGTAAGCTTGATAAATCCATTTTTGGGTGAAACAAGCATCTCGCAGATGTTTAGCTTTTCGAGAAGCGAGGATGAGTCATGTGTATATATCAAGGCTAGTGGGAGAATAGTTAGCTTTTTGTTGTTGTATGTGGAAGACATACTACTCATAGGAAATGACATCCCAACCTTGCAGGAGGTTAAGTCCTTGCTTGGAAAGTGTTTCGCTATGAAGGACCTCGGAGAAACTGCCTATATTCTTGGGATAAGGATATTGAGAGACGAGAGTAAGAGACTAATTGGACTTAGTCAAAGTACCTACTTGGAAAAGGTGTTGAAAAGATTCAGCATGATGGATTCCAAGAAAGGTGACTTACCGATCCAGAGCAATTCCAAACTGAGTAAAAGTCAGAGTCCGAGTACAGAGGCTGAGATAGCTGAGATGAGTCGAATAACATATGCTTCCGCGGTTGGCTCGATCATGTATGCTATGACTTGTACTCGCCCTGATATGGCCTTTTCTTTGAGCATGGTCAACAGATATCAAGGGAATCCTGGTAAGGCTCATTGGACAGCGGTTAAGAACATTCTCAAGTACCTGCGGAGGACTAAGGACTGGGTCCTTACCGTCGGTGGGAGTGATGACTTGAGAGTGGTGGGGTATAGTGATGTCGGCTTTCAGACCGACATAGATAATTTCCACTCTCAGTAGGGCTGGGTATTTACCCTAAATGGAGGAGCAATAACTTGGAAAAGTTCCAAGCAGGAGACAGTTGTTGATTCAACGTGCGAATCATAGTACATAGCAGCAAGCGAGGTGGCGAAGGAGGCAATATAGGTGAAGAACTTTATCGGAGTCCTTGGAGTTGTACCAGCTGTAAAGGAGGCTATGGAGATTTTCTGTGACAGCGAGAGTGCGGTTGCCTTCGCCAAGGAACCAAGGGATCATGGCAGATCCAGGCACATCGACAGAAAATATCACTTCATAAGACATTGGATAGAATAAGGACTCCTCGTAGCAAAGAGGGTATCGTCAGAGGGGAACCCAGCAGATCCCCTCACGAAGGGACTGATTAGGGTTAAGCACTTACACCATGCGAGGCGCATCGGGCTGAAGGACGATATTAGTTTTAACGCTTAGATAGTTTTGAAACTTGTAATAGCTGAAATGTAATTGACATTTGATGATTTAATAAAAGGTGTTTTTTATTTATAAGTAATGTTACTATCTTGTGTCAATCATTTACTATTGTTTCATTTTGCATGTTTTGACTTCCATAATAATTATATTATTCAAACTATCCATAGTCGATCATACTTTAGAAGTAGGTATTGAGGCAAGACTGTCATGAATTTGGCTTGTAGATTGTCTAAAGTGTATTATACATAGAAAAGTTTGCTATAACATTCATGAGTGCTCATAAGGTCTGAGTATTGGATCAAACCCATGCTCACTTGTATCACTTCATGAAATTTATCTCGAGTGATCGTGAGACGATAATATCATATAAGTCTTCAAACCAAGATATATGAGTTGTTGACTATGAGTTGGTTGTACATTGATAGTGTGAAACCGCATTAGTAACTTGATGTTATAAAACGCACTATTGTATATGATTTAACAAATAGTTAATACAAGCATATACTGTCGAAGTTTATATGTTCCTTTTAGTCATTGGAGGATTAAAAGCGATATCTTGGGCCCCTCGATGATTTTGTTTTGACTTATGTGTCGGGCCCGGTCAGAACTCAATTGATGTGTTCGATTAAGTTCTATGTCAAACATATCGCAAATCGGGAAACAAATGATGTAAAATAAGAATGACTATGTTCCATGTATTTGTCCGGCTGATATCTTGAGAACATAGGATTATATGATCATTTATCTAAAATGGTGCGTCACAGTTCGACAGAGGATTTTAAGAGCTACGATTGCTTGTCGGTGTTTGAGGTCATACATGCAACTATACTTATTAGACTTATCCAAGTGGGAGATTGTTGGATAATGTGTCTAAGTCCATAACTATATTTGGTATTTACTTGACCCGAGAGTAGCATGGTCCATTTAGGTTTCATGACACCAAAACAATCTGAAGGATGGACATTTGAGAAGAGGTTATTTATGATTTATTAATATATTATAAGTTCTAATATATTAATATGAAATCATATTATTTAATTAGTATTGGTCAATAATTAATTTGGAATTAATTTAGTGATCAAAAGAGACTAATTAAATATATGGGGATTGATTGTGTAACTCTTTGTTTCTTATAATGTGGGCCAATGATCCATAGTTCTTTAAGTTGGGCTAACCAATGTCATAACCCGTGGATGGTCCATGGAGGTTTAAACCCATGGATCATAAGGAATATGAAAGGTCATGCACATTAGGGTTTACATGGTGTAACCCTAGTTTTGCCACACTTTATAAGAAGCCCCTTCGTTAGTGAATCTTCCACTAGTCATCCTTGGAAGATTCATAACCGATTTTGTGTGCAAGCCATTCTCTCTCAAGTCCTCCATTGTTGGTGGTGTTGTGTGAAGCATTTGAGGCATCACATTTGGGGTGCTAGGCTCTTAAAGGTCCAAGGAATCAAGCTACAAGAAAAGGTATGTCATCTAACTAGTTTTGTTATACATGTACCCATGTTTTGTATGCTAGTTAAGATAATGCTTTGGAACATCAAATTGCATGTGTAATTAGAGAAAACATTGATCCAAAGCATTTAGGGTTGTATGTGCACCTTAAGGTTGTTAGGATGCTCAAAACCCATTAGTGGTATCAGAGACTAGGATTGTTTTCTATTATACTTGATGTTTTATTGGTTTTCAAAGTAAAAAAAATCGAATTTCTGCATTCTGTTCAGTGAACTCGCCGAATCTACTGCGTGACTCGTCGAGTCCACTCATAAAATGACCAACTCGACGAGTCCAGTTCATGTACTCCCCGAGTTGGTGCTCCAGTGGGCAGATTTTCGACTTTTGGCCAGAAATTGGATTAGGATCATTACCCCAAACTGTTTTTTGAACCATGAAATCTGTTTTTTCATAAGGTAATGATCATGCCTGTCCAATTAAAAGATAATTGTCATAATTTTAAGATTTGTATTAGTTTATATGATTAGGCTAATTTCTTGAAGATTGATGATATGAATTATCTTATGCTTATGAGTTTAATTAGATCATGTATCAATTTTTGATTATTGTGTTAATCAAATTAATGATCTTAATGGTTTTAATGGACTCCATAACTTGTCCTCAAGTTATGGAAAACCAAAAGTCTTTTCTTTAAAAGTCATTAAACTCATAAGTTATAAAAATGAAAAGTTTTGAATAGTGTCAAAACTTGTCCTCAAGTTTTGGAATTTGTAAAATCACACTTATGAATACTTTAATTCCAAACCCTAGGATTTTAAAAGTTTAAAATTCAACCCTTATACTATTATAATATTATAAGTTTAATAATTATATATGTGTGTAAGACAAGTGAGTCTTACCGTTAGTAGGCATCATTTACGAAGCCGGTTTATAAGGGGGTATAAGGTTACTGCCTATAAAATGGCAGTTTAATGGGTGTCCACTCTCACCCACCACTTCTTTGACTAGTGGAAGGTCGTTAGCCGAACGGGTAGGATAGTACATTAATTCTCGTTAAAAGTATAATAAAAATTATAAAGTAACTAAATGTTTTATTAAATTCCAAATCTTAGTTACTTTAGGAAAATGTGAATTTGATGCTAATCCATGAAATTGCACTTTGCACCTTGTCAAGTCGTTAGTGGAGCGTGTGTGGTTAACCGCCACACTAACTTGGACTAGTAAGGGTGGCAAAGGGTAGCTTGGTGTTTATCATAGATCGGTGGAGCGTGTGTGGTTAACAGACACATCGATTAGGTGATAAATGACATCAAGTATACCAAGTTAATTTGCATGATTATTCACACCTTGTTTGTGATCCTCGGTATCCCAGTCACAAACTTGAAGCGCGTAATCGAGATTTAAACATGCCATTGAAAAGTTCAATTAATCTCAAAGGAATCTAGGAAGTTCAATCCAATTAAAACTTAATAATCAATTTCGTTTTTCATGGTGGAAATGTGTAAATCGTCATTTACCTACCTTCAAATATTTTGCAAGTTGGATTACGGCATCCCTCTTCCAAATTGTAAAATATTGTGTTCGGTCCTAGCCTTAATATTTTATTTGGGTGTTATATTAAGGACTCTCATATAATCTAAACTTTGTATTTCTTTCTTTTCAGATGTCTTCCAACACTGCTTCTGGCTCAAACCCTACTGGCTCCTTCTCTCTCATGAACCTTTGTGGGAGAGTCATCTTTGATGGCACTAATTTCAATGATTGGATTAGGAACATCAGGATGGTCACTCGCTATGAGGACAAGGAATATGTCCTTGACAAGGAGCTTAAGGAAATTGATGAGTCTTCTGCTACTCCTCAGGAGATCGCTGAGTTTACGACTCATGAGAAGGATGCCACCAAGGTATCTTGTATCATGTTGGCCACCTTGACAACTGAACTCCAAAAGTCCTATGTGGAATTCTACCCTTTTGAGATGCACGAGGACCTGATGGAAAGATACCATCAGAGTGCTCTTCAAGAGAGGTATGAAATTATCGCCTCTATGATAACAACAAATATGAAGGATGGTGAATCCATCACGGCTCACTTGCAGAAAATGCAAAGGCTTGTGGACCGTTTGCTAAAATTGAATGTGAACTTCGATGGGAAGCTGGCTATAGATATTATTCTACACTCCCTACGTCCATGTTATGATTAGTTCCGCATGACCTATCATATGAACAAGGAGGAGGTCACACTTACCAAACTTCAAGGGCTTTTGAGGACTGCTGAAAGTAGTCTTAAAGGTAAATCGGTTGTTCCTACTCCTACAACAAATGCCCCTGTTCTGGCAATTGGACAAGGATAGGGGAAGAATAGGAAGGCTCCCACCAAGAGCCACAAGGGAAAGTCTCTTGATGGATCCTCTTCAAGTGGGACCAAGGCTGGTTCTGCTGCTCCCTCTTCCATTCCTAAGGAAGCCGAGTGTTTCTACTGTAGTGATAAAGGGCACTAGAAGCAAAGCTGCCCCAAATACTTGCAGGATGTCAAAGATGGGAAGGTTAAGGCCACCCATGCAGGTATTTATATTATTCTATCTATAAACTCATCACATTCTTGTTCTTGGGTCCTTGATATAGGTTGTCGAATTCACATTTGTTCTGATTTGTAGGGACTAAAAAGAAGTAAGGATGTGGAGCACGGGAAGATAAACTTGATCATGGGGAATAGGAAGGTTTCACCTGTCACCAAGATTGGATTTTATTCTTTATTGCTGAGTAGTGGGTTAGAATTAGATTTGAATAATTGTTGCTACTCATCTGAAATGGTGAGAAATGTTATTTCATTTCATGGTTTGTACAAACAAGGTTTTAGTTTTTCATTTGATAATGAAACTGGTGCTATTAATGCTTATTATAATGGTGATTTTTATTTTAAAGCATTGCCTTATAATGGTGTATATGAAACTGTGATGGTTGTAGACAACTTAGGAAATAATGTGTTGCACATTGATTCTTCCAATGAATTGGATAAGGCATGCTTGTGGCATTGTCGTCTTGGATATGTCAGCAAGAAGCGCATAGGCCAACTCCAAAAGGCTGGAGTTTTGGAGTCATTCGACTTAAGGTCGGATGACACTTGCGAATCTTGCTTACTTGGAAAGATGACCAACTCACCCTTCAACTTACTTGGGAGGCAAATTGACCTTGAAGAGCTTCAAGAGTCAAGTGCTGAAGGAACCTCAAACACTAGAAATCAACCTGAGGAGGAAACTCATGTTGATCCAATTGACTAGTCCGTACCTCTGAGGCGTTCCAGTAGAGTTAGAAATATACCTAAGTATTATGGTTTCCATATTACTACTGAAGGTGATACATTTATCAGTGATAGCACACTGGTAAATTTGGATGAACCTAACAACTAAAAGGAAGCCATGGCAGGCCCCGAGTCGGCTAAATGGAAAGAGGCTATGGACAGCGAGATTTAGTCCATGTATGACAATCAAGTTTGGAACTTGGTTGACAATGTACCGGGTCGTAAGACAGTCTGTTAGGGTATGCTATCCATAGCTGCATTTCATGACTATGAAATATGGCAAATGGACGTCAAAACCGCTTTCCTTAATGGAAAGTTGGATTGAAACAAGCATCTCGCAGATGGAATCTTTGTTTCGATGAGAGTGTGTAAGCTTGAGAAATCCATTTATGGATTGAAAGTACCTTTACATGAGTCAGCCAGATGGTTTTGTCAATCCAAAGTACCTTTATAGAGTGTGTAAGCTTGAGAAATCCATTTATGGATTGAAACAAGCATCTCGCAGATGGAATCTTTGTTTCGATGAGAAAGTCAAAGAGTTTGGCTTTTCGAGAAGCGAGGATGAGTCATGTGTATATGTCAAGGCTAGTGGGAGCATAGTTAGCTTTTTGGTGTTGTATGTGGATGACATACTACTCATAGGAAATGACATCCCAACCTTGCAGGAGGTTAAGTCCTTGCTTGGAAATTGTTTCGCTATGAAGGACCTCAGAGAAGCTGCCTATATTCTAGGATAAGGATATTGAGAGACGGGAGTAAGAGACTAATTGGACTTAGTCAAAGTACCTACTTGGAAAAGGTGTTGAAAAGATTCAGCATGATGGATTCCAAGAAAGGTGACTTACCGATCCAGAGCAATTCCAAACTGAGTAAAAGTCAGAGTCCGAGTACAGAGGCTGAGATAGCTAAGATGAGTCGAATACCATATGCTTCCACGGTTGGCTCGATCATATATGCTATGACTTGTACTCGCCCTGATGTGGCCTTTGCTTTGAGCATGGTCAACAGATATCAAGGGAATCCCGGTAAGGCTCATTGGATTGCGGTTAAGAACATTCTCAAGTACCTGTGGAGGACTAAGGATTGGATCCTTTCCCTCGGTGGGAGTGATAACTTGAGAGTGGTGGGGTATAGTGGCGCCGACTTTCAGACCGACAGAGATAATTTCTGCTCTCAGTAGAACTAGGTATTTACCCTAAATGGAGGAGCAATAGCTTGGAAAAGTTCCAAGCAGGAGGCAGTAGCTGATTCAATGTGCGAATCAGAGTACATAGCAGCAAGCGAGGTGGCGAAGGAGGCAATATGGTTGAAGAACTTCATCGGAGACCTTGGAGCTGTACCAGCTATAAAGGAGGCTATGGAGATTTTCTGTGATAGCGAGAGTGCGGTTGCCTTCGCCAAGGAACCAAGGGATCATGGCAGATCCAGACACATCAACAGAAAATATCACTTCATAAGACATCGGATAGAAAAAGGACTCCTCGTAGCAAAGAGGGTATCGTCAGAGGAAAACCCAGCAGATCCCCTCACGAAGGGACTGAGTAGGGTTAAGCACTTACAGCATGCGAGGCGCATCGGGCTGAAGGACGATATTAGTTTTAATGTTTAGATAGTTTTTAAACATGTAATAGTTAAAATGTAATTGACATTTGATGATTAAATAAAAGCTGTTTTTTATTTATAAGTAATGTTACTATCTTGTGTCAATCATTTACTATTGTTTCATTTTGCATGTTTTGACTTCCAGAATAATTATATTATTCAAACTGTCCACAGTTGATCATACTTTGGAAGTAGGTATTGAGGCAAGACTATCATGAATTTGGCTTGTAGATTGTCTGAAGCGTATTAGACATAACAAAGTTTGCTACAACATTCATGAGTGCTCATAAGGTCTGAGTATTGGATCAAACCCACGCTCACTTGTATCACTTCTTGGAATTTATCTCGAGTGATCGTGAGACGATAATATCATGTAAGTCTTCAAACCAAGATATATGAGTTGTTGACTATGAGTTGGTTGTACATTGATAGTGCGAAACCGCATTAGTAACTTAGGGCATTACAATACTCCACTACTTAACATAATTTCATCCCAAAATTCCATTCCTGAAAAGCTCCGAATAATTCTTTCACATCTCATACTATGGTTAACATGTCAATTCAGAACCTCTTTGGTGTTGCTAATGTACTTTTACGAGTTCAATCTTCTTTTTGTGTAAGTCTTTTGTCTTTTGAAATTGGAGTCTGATCTCCTTGTTGCATACGACTTTCTTTTTTCATTCTACTTTGTAAATTGGTCTTTCAACGTAATTCAACTTCTCATCTACCTAGATATCTTCGATGTTTTGAATCATTTCGAGCTCTTCGGGCAGCTCCGAATAATAAGCCACCTTTCCCATGCGAGCTAAAATCATGTTGGGACCACTGAACCTTGGACACAATTTGCGTTTTTTTTTTTGCTAAATCTTATCACCCTTTCCAAGGTGATACCTTTTAAAGCACAAAATCTCGAACTTCAAGTTTCAACTTGGATAGCCTGTTGTCAGCATAACTTCTCAGACGATTTTATGTCATACAAAATCTTTCTCTTATTCTTTGTATGTTCTCCATGGTATTCTAAACACATTTGGTTCTTCCTATTACTCGTTGGTGCACTTCTCCTCAACAAATAAGCATTCAATTATTTCTTCCATACAACATCTTATTAAGGGAATACCTATACTTGTATGGTAGCTATTTTTTAGGAGAAATATGTGATAGGTAGGTATACCAACTTCCTCCGAAGTTAATTATACATGCCCAAATCATCTCTTCGATTGTTTACATGGTTTGCTCACTTTCACCATCAGTTTGTGGTGATATTTTGTACTAAAATGAAATTTAGTACCCATATCTTCATTAAACTCCACCCAACATCATGAAGTGAATCTGGTATCTTGATTTTAAATTTTTATAACTGGAACCTCATGTCTAGAATATATTTACCTTACATAAATGTTCGATAGTTTTTATGATAAAGAACTCTCTTGGATTTCTATAAAATTAGTACTCTTGGTCAGCCCATTAAAAATAATCCATATAACATGCAGTTTGTTCTAGGTTTGGGGCAACTTAGTGATTAACTCCATGGTAATATTCTCATATTTCCAGACTTGTATGTCCAAGGCTATACTTTAACGTGTTTCTTCTGATGTTCAACGTTGACCTTCATACACGCCAAGAACTTTTCCACGTATCCAGCTACATACTTTTAAATTCATGACTACTAATAGTCTTCCCTTGTATCCTTATACATCTTGTTACCCCTATGGTGAATGAAACATTTTCATTTCTGAAGCCCATCCAAGAGAACTTGTCTATTCCCTCCAATATGTGGAACCTAAACTCAACCATCTCTCGTCACCAATCCATGACCATCTCTACTAAGGTGAGATTCTTGGCCTTTTACATGCTCCATGTTCAGATTCTTGGCCCCAGAGGCTTCTGCTTGTCCTTGTCTAATTATCTCCAAAATTGATATCACTATGGATATCCTTAGACATGATATTCGCAATATGGAACAAGTTTTTTTATGTTTAATGTATCAGCCAAGACATTCACTTTTCCCGAGTTGTAAAGTACATCACATTCATATTCCATTACTATGTCAATCCATTTATTCTTCCTCATATTTAATTGTTTTGATTAATGAGGTACTTTAAAATTTTATGGTCAATTTATACATTACACTTTACACCATAAATGTAATTTCTCTAAATTTTCTATACAAACAGTACTGTTGCCAACTCCAAGTTGTGTGTCAGCTAATTTCCTTCATGTTGTTTTAATTGTCGTGAAGCATATGCAATCAACTTGTCCTAATGTATATTAATAAATGGTCATCTCGTTCACCCACTCCAACAAAAATTTGACCTTAGGACTTCAAAGGCCCTCTACTGATCATATCCCTACTTTAAAAGGACATTCTTCTTTGTCAATTTGGTTAGTGGCACTACATTTTCGAAAAATCTTAAATGAAACGACCGTATTATCCAACCAGGCTAAGGAAACGATGAATCTAGTTCAAGATCTTGGGACATATCACTTTATCACAACCTTAATATTAGCCAGGTCAACATTGATATCATCCTTATTGACGAGATGTCCCACGAATTGAACCCCTTGCAACCAAAAGTCGCACTTTAAGAATTTCGCATATAGCTTCTCCATTCTCATCATGACCAATACTTACCTCAAATGGTCTACATGTTGGGTTTTATTTACTCTAACATCCCTATGGTGCACATACAACCCTAATGCTTTGGATCTAAGTTTTCTCTAGTTATACATGCAACAAAAAAATATCCAAAGCATGAAACCTATAACTAGCATACAACTTGATATTTGAAACATAAAACAAGTTTGACAATTACCTCGTTGTTGTAGCTTGTAGAGTTTTGGCCTTTCAAGAGCTTAGTGCCTCAAATTTTGCACCTCTAATGGAATCACAACACACCATGAACAAATGGAGGACTTTGAGAGAGAGGTTAGACACACCAAAAATGGCTATACTCTTCATGGAATACACTTGTGTCCATCGATTTTGGCTAAGGGGTTACATATATATAGTGTAGGATTCCAAGGATCAATTGTAAACCCTAATCCATACACTTAGGCTTATGCTCCATCAACTCATATGGACTAACTCTTCATGGACTCTCACATAAACTTAGCCCATCATGGATCAATAGCCCAAACCATATGTATCACTAATTTACATAATCAGTCCCCGTTAATTTAATTAGTCTCTTTTGATCACTAAATTAATTCCAAATTAATTCTTGATCAATACTAATTAAATAATATTATTTCTCAATTAATATATTATACTTATAATATATTAATAAATCAAAAATAACCACTTTCTCAAATATCCATCCTATCAGATTGTTCTGGTGAATGCAACCCAAAATGGACCATGCTACTCTCGGGTCAAGTACATACCAATTATAGTTATGGGCTTAGACACCTAATCTAACAGTGTCCCACTTGGATAAGTCTAATAACTATAACTGCTAGTACGACTTTAAAAACCGACTAGCAATCGTAGCTCTCAAAAGCTGTTGTCGAACTTTGACGCATCCATTAGATAAGGGATCATATATTCCTCCATTCTACAAGATATCGTATAAATCGAGACATGGATTGTAATCATTCTATCTATTCATGTGTTGTTTCCAGATTTCTGATTTATGACGACTGACTAATTGAACAAATCAAATCAGTCCAGGCTTGGCCAAGCGCTTAGGTTTGTCATCACTAAATCATCGAGCGGCTCACAGATATCGCTTTTATCCGTCTTAGGGTAAAAGGAACGGATAAACTTCGACTCATATGCTTGCTCTATATACTCATCAAATCCCACACAACAATATGTTTTATAACACCAAGTTACTGGTGCATTTACATATCATCAATGTGCAACCAACTTGTAAATTGCAACTATATGTCTCCGTTTCAAGAATATAAGATATTATTGTCTCACTAATCACTCGTGATAAAATCCATGAAGTGATTCAGATGAGCGTGGGTTTAATCCAATACTCAAATCTTATTACAGGAGTACTTAAGAACACTGCAGCAAACTTGTGCCATGTCTAAACACTTTAGACAATCAACAGACGGATTCATGACAGTCTTGCCTCAATACCTACTTCCAAAGTATGATCGACTGTGGATAGTTTGAATAATCTTATTATTCGGGAAGTCAAAACATGCAAAGTGAAACAAAAGAATAATCGAATTCAATATGGTCTCAAAACTTTTGAATATAAATAAAACACCTTTTATTTAATCACCATATTGATTACACATTATTCATTGTATAATGTTTCGATTAATCAACTTAATACTTGAATTAAAACAATAGTTATCCCATGCTCCAAGCATGCACAATATGTTTATATATGGTCCTTACTTTCTGAAATAGATCAATTGAAAACATTTCAATGATGCTCATTTCACAATTCCAAATCCTTATTACTTAGTGTAAGAATACCTAATTCTTGCCACTATAAGAATGTGTTAGATTCTATACTATCATGCAATGTATCTTTTGTAATGTCGAGGTACCAAAGTCACAGAGACTTTGCCAACGATATTATAAAACTTTCCACTGGAGATTGATAACAAAACAATTCCAAGGAAGGGAAGTGTCAAATTCAAAGTACATTCCTTTGAACATCCTTCTTGCATAAAGGTTTCTAACCTACACATAGATTCTTAATACCCAACTCCCATTATGAAAACATTTCCATATTTTCCATATGACAATGCATTATTAATAGAATTTTGTCTATTCATAATAATGTGAATATGGTCCATCCATTACTATACTTCCAACTGTCCTTAAGCAACCAATCCTTAGCGAACCTTAGATTGTCCTTGACAGTTGTTTAACCACTTTAGTCATATCCGGTTCTAGTCCTTTTTCCCTTTTAATGCCCTAGGCATTTGGAAAATTAGAACACGTGAATATTATAGCATATGCAATCGATCCTATATCTGAAGCACATGGGACACGATTCATAATTTCTTACATAAAAACATGATACTTGACCAGTCTTTTGCTATAATATTTCCATATATAGAATTTCCAATGTTTGAAATATTTCAACATGATATTCATATATACTCATGACTATGTTTGATTACTACTTCAATCTAAGCTTTTAGATTTGAAATAAAGTATAAGTACCTTCTCCCTTACTATAGCGAAACAACTTTTCAACCTTTGCTACTTTGCGATTTAAAACTTTGTTTCCTATAAACAGCATTGCTGACTCTCAATACTTAGTATAATAATCATGCTCCAACTATCATGATAATTATATTCTTACTAGCATACCACTTATGCTCCCACTAGCTTTGACATGTACCCAGAAATCAGCTGGACTTCTAGAAATCAATACTTATTGACCTTCTTACCAAAGTTTAGATTTCCGATACAAGATGCTTCGATAAGCCTTTATCTAAGCTCATACACTTTTCATTAGAAAGCTCATATATGTGTCTAAACAATTTCAGAACTTACAGCGATAAGTCCCGAATGTTCAGACTATTTCCCATTTCTCACAATTCGAACTATGAAGAGGGAGGTCGTAATCATAATCGAATTTGAGAACGCAATTAACACAATTGTTATCTCCTTAAAATCTACATAATGAAAATCTTTCCTCACAATCATTTTCATGAGTTTGAGAGAAACCTTATGACACTTAGATTTTATGGTGTATGTGTTCTTATCCGTGTGAAACTGTCATTTCCAACCATTATCATTAGATAAGGTCTACGACAAATTTAAACTCATATGGACTGAACTTGTTCAATCTTAATTTCTTGCCACTTGGCAGTACAAGGGCTTACCATGTCTTCCAAATTGTTGAGCAGATCACCCTTACTAGTCAATGCACTTTCACTGATCAAGGTACTTTGCCTTATGCAATCAATTTAGAACTCATAGAACTCACATGTATAGTCAACTTTAACTGGAATGGGCACAGAAACAAGAATATGTCAATACGGTAGGTTACAAACCTCAAGTCGTGTGCTAGTGAAAAAATATAGGTTTATTCTTGATTAGTTCTTGAAACTTTTCAAGACCATTAAGGCTCCCACTGACTTCTTGAAATATAAGATTCTCTTGTCAAGAACCATTCCTTGACAAACAAATATTCAAGAGTTAGTGTGGATTCTTATCAAGACAAACACTTCACACAATTGGTCTTAGTTGGTCTTTGTTTTATCCAAAACATCACAACTACCAATTTAAAATATGCAAGAGTTAGAAAACATTTCTACTCAATATTTTATGATGTGTTATAAACCTACTTAAGACATGTCACTCAAGGCATAATCTTGGAGTATGACTCTAAGACTTGATCTTGGAACGAAGTATGACTCACCTTAATTGATTTAACCATTTTAACAATTCCCGATTCCTCTTCTTACCCATGCGAGTGCACTAAGGTGTCCTTAGAGGATCAACTGTGATATGGTTTTCATAACCATTAGGATGATCATAAAACACGATACTAAAGTACTCTCCTTTCCTTTCAGATTGGAGAAACTTTTATCTTTTGGCCTGATTGATTCTTCTTATTCGTTCTGCTATACATTGAAACTTTTTCAATGATTCAGAATTATACTTAATCTTGTAAGCATAACCATATTTACTAAAATTTTAGTAAATCATGACGAATAGTCTTATCGATCTTTGTGGTGGACCTAGACTAGTGCACAACAATTTGTACTAGATCCCCTAGTCCTTCACTTGACTCACATATACATGTGAACAATTAATTAGTCCTAATTTCCCAAAGACGAAGTTCTCATTCATCATACAATACAAGTTGCATGATTCCAAGTTTCTGTCCAATTGAAACTTGGTGATGAGAATCTTTCCTTATTTGGTAAATTTTGACACTACCACAAACGATATAATCAAATCCATTTTCCAATATTTCCTTAATAATAGAAACATACAAACATCAATTTTCACAAATGCCATTGCAAGGAAATTTAAAAAATAAGATAAAAACAAAATTTTTGTTTATTTATAAAATTGCGGAAAACTTATCCTTACAATGCAATTACAAATGAAAACTATGTTACTAAATATTTCTAAGCAATCTATCATAACTCTTAAGTAGCAGCTCAAAAATCTGATCACTGAACCATGAGATCGAAATCCATCTCTTCGCAATCAGACTCAGCATACTCTTCTTTTAAGCTTCATTTCTTTTCTTCGATCCTACAAAACATCAAAATGCTATCTTATAACATCATGTATTGAGAATCTACAAATAGGAACTTAATTGAGTTAGATAGAGGACTTACCTGAAGTAGAATCATACAATTTGATTTTACCCTCTCTTAGATCTTTCAGGTAGTCAGGGCAGCCAGGGACGGTTTTAAGGGGTTCCCGGTGTGGCACCGGTAACCCCTAAGTTTTCTGGCCGCAGTGGAAAAATTTTCGATTTTTCGATTTTTTTAACTTATTTTTCATGTATCGGCAACACCTATTCATCCCGGCAACACATGCAATGTATTCCTGCGTCCGTCCCTGAGGGCAGCTTCGCTTCCAATGTCCCTTCAAATGCAGTAGAAACAAGTGGACTCTTTGGCATTTGCACATGGAACTATCTCAGAACTGGCTTTTCTCTTATGGTCAAATCTTTTGACCATAGCCAATTCCCTTCCCATAGTGGAAGGGATCATTTCTGGACTATCTATGTCATTTTGCCTATGTCCATGGCAGCTTGGGAAGTAGATTTTCCAATCAAATTTGCTTGACCAGTGCGTAAAATCATTGCTGATTCAGCAGCAATTAGCAAATAGATCTCAATAAGGGTTACGTCGTGATATGTCATATAGTAATCTTTAATGAAATCACTATATGACTTAGGGAGTGACTAAAGAACCCAGTCAACAGCCAACTTCCTTGGGAAAACGACACCTAACATTCCCAGCATGTCAATATGCAACTTCATCTTCAAGACGTGAGCACATACAGACTTTCCATTTTCGTGTTTGCTTGCCAATAGGGCTTGAGTGACCTTGAACTTTTCAAGTCGACGAACACGTGGGTCAGGGAGAATAATTGGAGGAGGTGGAGGAAGTGAAGTATGATATTGTGGAATATCATCTTCATGTGGAAAGCTTTTTCCAAAAGATTCGGGAAGACCATAGTTGTCAGAACTAGACATCTACAAGGGAGAAATTCAAGTTAGTTTATTTAAGTCCTTAATATAACACCCAAATGAAATATTAAGGCTAGGACCCAACACAATATTCTGTAATTCGGAAGAGGGATGCCGTAATCCAATTGCAAAATATTTAAAGGTAGGTAAATGATGATTTACCAATTTCCACCATGAAAAACGAAAATGAACATAAGGTTTTCAATGAATTGAAATTCCTAGATCTTTTGAGATTCATTGAACTTTTCAATGGCATGTTTAATCTCGATTATGCCCTTTAAGTTTGTGACTAGGATACCGAGGATCAGAAACAAGGTGTGAATAACCATGCAAATTAGCTTGGTACTCTCGATGTCATTAATCGCCTAATCAATGTTCTGGTTAACCACACACGCTCCATTGATCATGATAATTTACGAGAAACCCATTGTCATCCTTCATTAGTCCATATTAGTGTGACGGTTAACCACACACGCTCCACTAACTGACCAATAAGGTGCAATGTGCAATTTCATGGGTTAGCATCAAGTTCACATTTTTCCTAAAGTAACTAAGATTGGGAATTTATAAAGCGTTTAGTTACTTTGTATTTCATTATACTTTTAATGAGGATTTAAGTGTCCTATCAAACCCATTCAGCTAACGACCCTCCACTGGTCAAGGGTGCGGTGGGTAAGAGTGGATACCCAATGGCGGTCATTTTACAGGCCACTTCCTTAAACAACCCTTATAGACCAGCTTCGTGAATGAGGCCTACTAACGGTAAGACTGGCTTTTTAACTTATACATATATAATATATTAAAATTTTAATTTTATATAGTATAAGGGTGTATTTTAAACTTTTAAAATGCTTTGTGGTTTAATCTATTAACTAAATTATACTCTTAATTTAATTAAACTTAAACCATGTGATTATGGATTTATTAATATTCTCTTTTAATTAAACATTTAATTAATTTAATGAAATCCATAAAGATGTAATTTGAACTATTCAAAACCTCAAGGTGCTAAATATAAAAATTCAAAATTAAAAACTACTTAATTAATTTTTAAGTTATGAACCTAAGAGTTGCATCTTTTGAAACCTTTCAATTACAAGAGTTAATGTTTTCATGAATGAGACTTTTCATATTCCATAACTTGAGGGCAAGTTATGAAACTCTTGAAAACTTTTGGATTCCATAACTTATGGACTTAATTTTGTAACTCCTTAAAAAATTTTGAGTTCCAAAACTTGATGACAAGTTTTGTAACCTCTTAAAACATTTAGATCAAATTTAAAACTAATAAAAATAATCATATATTTTTTATCTTTTACTAATTTGACCTAATGCAACTCTTATAGCAAAATGATTCAAATTTTACAAATAATTAGTTTTTCACAAAATCAAGTAATTATCTTAAAATTTGGCAATCATCATGTTATTGGATGGGGATAATCATTACCATATCAACAAAATCAAATTTTATGAACCAAAACAGTTTGTGGTATTGATCCTAATCCAAAACAGCCAAAAACTCCAAAAATTCTACCAACAGACTACCCAACTCGTCGAGTCAGGGCATGGACTCAACGAGTTCATCCCCAAATGATCCAACTCGGCAAGTCCACTCATGGGACTCGTCGAGTCCAGCAGTCAGACAACAAAAATTGAAATTTTTTAGCTTTGAAAAAATAACCAATGCATCTATATAACAGAAAACAACTCATGCTCTGATACCACTGTTGGGTTTTATGTACTCTAACATCCCAATGGTACACATACAACCCTAATGCTTTGGATCTAAGTTTTCTCTAGTTATACATGCAACAAAAAATATCCAAAGCATGAAACCTATAACTAGCATACAACTTGATATTTGAAACATAAAACAAGTTAGACAATTACCTCTTTGTTGTAGCTTATAGAGTTTTGGCCTTTCAAGAGCTTAGTGCTTCAAATGTTGCACATCTAATGGAATCACAACACACCATGAACAAATGGTGGACTTTGATAGAGAGGTTAGACACACCAAAAACGGCTATACTCTTAGCCCATCATGGATCAATAGCCCAAACCATATGTATCACTAATTTACATAATCAGTCCCCGTTAATTTAATTAGTCTCTTTTGATCACTAAATTAATTCCAAATTAATTCTTGATCAATACTAATTAAATAATATTATTTCTCAATTAATATATTATACTTATAATATATTAATAAATCAAAAATAACCACTTTCTCAAATATCCATCCTATCAGATTGTTCTGGTGAATGCAACCCAAAATGGACCATGCTACTCTCGGGTCAAGTACATTCCAATTATAGTGATGGGCTTAGACACCTAATCCAACACTACATGATCTTATCTCGTTTTAGAATACACTAAGATATCATCGGTGAATACGATCACCACCCTATCTAGCATTGGTCGTCAAAGTAGATTCATCAAATTCATTAACGTCGTTGGTTTATTCTAAACCCTAAAAGGCATCACCATAAACTTATAATCCCTACATATATATGGTCTTAAATGATGTTTGTATACATCCTCTTCCTTAAACCTCATCGGGTGGTAGCCATATCGATGGTTGATGTTGGAGAACCACGACATACCTTATAACTTGTCAAACATGTGGTCAATACTTGCAAATGTGTATTGATTCTTTATCATGGACATATCACATTATTGATAGTATATGAACATATGCAAGGCTTATCCTTTTTTACACAAACAAAATAGGTGCTCCCTAAGGAGAGCTACTAGGACATAAGAACTCCTTGTCCAGTATCTTGAAGTTGAAATGATAACGCTTCCATCTCGGAGGTGCAACTCTTTATGGTGTCTTAGATATTGGAGTGGCACCAGGAATGAGATCAATTGCAACTCCTCTTTCCTCTTAGAAAGAACAAGATTCATATCTACGGGGTACACATCAGAACATTCATTAACCATGGATACTTCTATAATAACATTTTCTTCTTTTCCACCTGATCATCTTACACATAAACTAAGTATTCATAACAACCATGCTACAAGTACTTTCACACAATTGAAGCATAAATATGGCTATTGACCCACTCCTTTTTCTCCTCGAATAACCAACTCTCCCCCACACAGGGGGTAAACTCGGACTAGCTGCTTATAACAGTCAATAATAACATGATGCTTTCCCAACTAATACATGCCCATAGTGACACCAACTCCTCTTGATGATATTGGTATAAGGTCTACAGAGCATTTTATATAAGATGCCTCTACCACACAATCCTTATATACATTAAACACTATTAAATCTTTGTCGTATGCTATTTCTACCGATAAATGAGAATCTACAATCTCCAATTTATGATCAAAATTCTTACTAAAGGTAAGATACAAAAAATATATACGAGCTCTAAAATCAAATAACACCAAAGCAAGTAACTAATTCACAAGAATAGTTCTGATAATCACATTAGGTGCTCCCTTATCCTCTTCGACTGTGAGCTGATACGCCCTGTTTAGCTCAAACCCTAATTCCTTGGGACCTAGAACTTGGTCCTTAAGCCTTTCTTACACCAAACTCAAGATGACAACCTCAGATCTAAGCCCTGACACTACTTAGACACCTAAAGTTCCCACCTTTTCCTCACATGCATGGCCTTTTGGGCTAAAAAGACCAATATGATACTCTATGGCTCGCATGGGGGCTCCAATGGCATAAAGTTTGCACCTTTATGCCATAATAGCCCCTCTAGGTCCTAGATCTAGAAGATTATCCACTTGGGTCGTCCATTCTCCAAAGGTTATCATTCTTGGGCCCAAAACCTTCATAGAAGGAAGGAAGAGATCTAATGAACTAGAGGTCAAGATATAAACTTGATTACCAGAAAATGTAGCCAAAGAAGTGTAGTGTCTGGATCTACTCTCTTCCTCTTGAGCCTTGTAACTCCTTCTTCTTCTTCAAGATTCAAGAACACAAAAGATTGCTTACAAATGGCTCACACACTCACAACATGCTCTAGGGTTTTGTGGATTAGGGTTTGGGACAAAGAGGATGTAAATAAGGCTAAGGGGTGGGGGTTAAGGAGCATAAATAGGGTGCAAAACCCCAAAATTAAGTTTTCACTCTACCAGGCCTACTCGCCGAGTCGAGGGCTCTTGACTCGTTGAGTAGGTAGCTAAAATCCCGCGCATAATCTGCCTTCTACTCGACGAGTTAGGGCCACCAACTCGTCGAGTTCCTCTCTTAAAATGAATAAATATTGAATTAAATGCATACCAGGAACCAGGCGTTACAGTTCTCCCCCACTTGTCTAAGAATTCGTCCTCGAAGTCTGCTGCATCTGAAAGCAACTTTGGGTAGTGCTCCCTCATCTCCTCCTCAGGCTCCCAAGTCCACTCTGAACCCTTTCGGTGTTGCCACTTCACCTTCACTAGCTGAACAACCTTGTTCCTCAAGGTTTTCGTTTTGCGATCGAGGATTGCCACCAGTCTCTCAATGTAGTTCAGGCTGTCGTCAACCTGAATGTCCTCCAAGGGTACAATCGTTGAATCATCCAATAAGCACTTCCGCAACTGGGAAACATGGAAAGTGTTGTGGATCTGACTGAGCTCTGCTGGTAGATCCAACCGATAAGCCACCCTATCCACCCAGGTTGTAACCCTGAAAGGACTAATGTACATGGGGCCCAACTTGCCCCGCTTTCGGAATCGGATGACACCTTTCCAAGGTGACACCTTCAGGAGGACCATGTCGCCCACCTGAAACTCTAAGTCTGAACGCCGCTTGTCGGAGTAGCTCTTATGTCGACTCTGAGCAGTCATGAGCCTGCTCTAGACCTGTTGGATCCGCTCTGTAGTCTTGAGTACTACCTCAGTACTCCCCATGAATCTCTGACCGACCTCACCCTAAAATATTGGGGTCCTACACTTCCTCCTGTATAACATCTCGAAGGGAGGTCGGTCTATGTTGGCGTGGTAACTGTTGTTATACGAAAATTATGCTAATGGAAAATACGTATCCCAACTGCCATCGAAATCCAAAACACATGCGCGTAGCATGTCCTAGAGAGTTTGTATCATCCTCTCGCTCTGTCCTTCTGTCTGAGGGTGGAAAGTGGTGCTGAAGTGGAGACGAGTACCCATCTCCTCGTGAAACCGCTTCTAAAATCTGGAAGTGAAACGTGTTGGGTTTTTAGCATTCTAACACTCCTATGGTGTACATGCAACCCTATAAACCTTGGATCTATGTTTTCTCTATTATACATGCAAATATTAACTATTCCAAGGTTTCATCCTAACTAGCATATTATGAAGCACCTATACTACAAAGTTCTAGTTAGATGACATACCTTTTGATGTAGCTTGATGTCTTCAAGCTTTAAGAGCTTAGCCCCAATAGTGTAGAAGCCTCAAATGGAATCACAAATCACCAAAACACCTTGGAAGAACTTGAGAGAATATGTATGCACACTAAAATCGGCTCACTCTTATTTTCACACACTTGTGCCAATTTTGTGAGCCAAGGACCCCTTTATATATTATGGAGGATTAGGGTTACATCCATGTAAACCCTAATACCCATGACCTTTCATTTACATAGGATCCATGGGTTAAAAGCTCCATGGACCATCCATGAAAGCTGAGCCCAACCTAAATGAACTTGGCCCATTCCATATATATAAGAGTCCATATTTAATTAGTTCTTTTTGATCACTTAATTAATTCTAAATTAATTCTTGATCAATACTAATTAAATAATATGATTCCATATTAATATATTAGAACTTATAATATATTAATATAAATCATAAATATACTATTCTCAAAAGACTATCCATATAAATTGTGCCGGTGAAGTGCAACCCAAATGGACCATGCCGGGTCGGGTCAAGTACATACCAAATATAGTTATGGACTTAGACATTAATCCAACAGTCTCCCACTTGGATAAGTCTAAAACTATTATTGAGTATGACTTCAAAACCTAACTGGCAATCGTATCTCTTAAAGCCGCTGTCGAACTCTGACCTTGTCAATGACTTGTCCATTAGATAAGGGATCATATATTCCTCCATTCTAGATATCATATGGACTGAGACATGGATTATAATCATTCTCTCTGTCCATTTGTTGTTTTCCGATTTTCGATTTATGATGACTGACTGATTGAACAAATCAATTCAGTCCTGGCTTGGCCAAGCACTCACATGTGTCATCGCTAAATCATCGAGGGGCCCACAGATATCGCTTTTATCCCGAAGGTAAAAGGAATGGATAAAATTCGACTCATATGGCTTGTTCTACTACTTGTTGAATCATACACAAAGGCACGTTTTATAACATCGAGTTACCAAATGCGTTTCGTGCAATTAATGTATAACCAACTCATAGTAACAACTCATATCTCTAGGTTTGAAGAATATAAGATATTATCGTCTCATGATCACTCGTGATAAAATCCATGAAGTGATTCAAATGAGCGCGGGTTGAATCCAATACTCAAAACTTATGAGCACTCATGAGTGTTGTAGCACCACTTTGTCCACCAACTTGGACCTCTACAAACCAACCCATGACAGTCTTGATTCATATCTACTTCCAACATATGACCGACTGTGGATGGTTTGAATAACTTAATCATTCAGGAAGAGCAACTTAGTTATTCTGGAAGTCAAAACATGCAAAGTGAAACACAAGAATAAATTAATCAAATATGGTATCAAACCCTATGAATATAAATAAACACTTTTATTTATCACCATACTGATTACTCATTATTCATTGTTTCGGTTTTATCAATTTTATACTTGAATTAAAAACACTAGTTGTCCCATGCTCCAAGCATGTACACTATGTTTTTCTTAAACAATAGCTTTGCCATACACCAAGTATGCACTCTATGTTTGTCTATGATCCTTACTTTGTGAAATAAACCAATTGAACATAATTTCAATGATTCTAATTTCACACTCCCAAATCCTTATCGAAAAATGTGAGAATTTCAAATTCCTATCATTTATCGAAATCTGTTTATATTTTAAACTTATATGCACTGATCCTCCTGTAATGAATATGTACAAAGTCACAAAGACTTGTCAACAGTCACTATAAGGTATTCCAATGGAGATCAACTCCATGGAAACTAAGTCTCATATTCAAAGTACATTGCTTTGGGCATGCTTCTTGCATTAAGTTTTCTAATCTTACACAGATAACTTCCACCTATGGAGACAACTCCATATTCTCATTTTGACTATCACTTCTGAATAAGAGATGCCTCTTTTCAGAATATGTCAATATGGTCCTTCCAAAATTAGCACTATACTTCCAACTGTCCCTGAGCAACCAATCTTTGGTAAACCTCAGATTGTCCTCGACAATTGCTTAATCATTTTAGTCATATCCAATTCTAGACCTTTTCCCTTCTTAATGCCTCTGGGCATTTGGAAAAATTTAGAAATGACAAATATTATAGCACATGCAATCGATCCTGTACCCAAAGCAAATGGTACACGATTCATGATGTCTCACATAAAGACATGATTCTAGACCAGTCTTTTGCTACAATATTTTTATTTGCCATGTTTTCAAAATTTGACTATGAAGAGGGATGTCGTAATCATAATCGAATTTTGAGAACGCAATATATAGAATTTCCTTAAGTTGAACCAATCCAACATGAAATTCATATATATATATTCTTGACTAAAGATGATTAAGGTCTCAATCTAAGCCTTTAGAACTGAAATGAAGTATATCCTCTCCCTTAATTATAGCAAAACAACTTTTTCAATCCCTGCAGCCTCACGAATTGAAACTTTTGTTTTCTATAATTAACATTGCTAACTTGCAACACTAACAATAATTATCATGCTCCCACTAACATGATGATTATTAGCATAACACTTATGCTCCCACTAGCTTTGACATGTACTCAGAAATCAGCTGGACTTCTAGAAATCAATACTTTATTGACTTTCTTACCAAAGTTCAGATTTCTGATACGAGATGCTTTGATAAAACTTTATCAAAATCATACACCTTTCCTTAGATAGCATGCATGTGTGTCTAAACAATTTCAGAACTATGAAAAGGGATGCCATAATCATAGTCTCAATTGTTTAGACCTTTTGCCATCTGCTTCAAATCTACTTGGTGGAAGTGTTTCCTCACCATCATTTTCATGAATCGGAGAGAAACCTTATGACCCTTAGATTTTATGGTGTATGTGTTCTTATCCATGTGAATCGTCAAAACCATAGTCACAAGACAAGGATAATGACAAATCCAAACTCATATGGACTAAACTTATGCAATCTTAACTTCTTGCCACCTGGCAGTACAAGGCCTGCCATTGCTTCCAAGTTGTTATGCAACCAATTGAGAACTTTCAGAACTCCTATGCAAAGCCAACTTTAACTGGAATGGGCACAGAATATGTCAACACGATAGGTTATAAACCTCAAGTCGTGTGCTAGTGAAGAACCTCAGGTTTTATTCTTG
The DNA here is from genome assembly GCF_052849685.1 of Lactuca virosa. Classification (NCBI taxonomy): domain Eukaryota; kingdom Viridiplantae; phylum Streptophyta; class Magnoliopsida; order Asterales; family Asteraceae; genus Lactuca; species Lactuca virosa. The sequence goes on along the minus strand of NC_136433.1, from coordinate 301,602,018 downwards.
ATTAGTTCTTGAAATTCTTTTTAGGATCTTTAAGACTCCCACTATCCTCTTGACATATAAGACTATCTTGCCAAATATTCAAGAGATAGTGCGGATTCTTTATCAAGACAAACACTTCACACAATTGGCCTTAGTTGGTCTTTGTTTTATCCAAAACATCACAACTTACCAATTTCAAATGTACAAGAGTATGACACTTTTACTCTTACATTTGACAAGTGTTTTAAACCTTTCTTTAAGATATGTCACTCAAGTTACAATCTTGGAGTATGACTCTAAGAATTGTTTTGGAACGAAGTATGACTCATCTTCCTGATCTAACCATTTCAACAATTCATGACTCCTCTTCTTAGTCATAAGAATGCACTAAGATGACCTTTAGAGGACTAATTGTGATATGATTTCTAAATCATTAAGATGATCACAAACATGATACTAAAGTACTCTCCCATCTTTTCAGATTTGAGAAACTTTTATCTTTCTGCCTAATTTGATTCTTCCCATTCGTTCTGCCATATATTGAGACTTTTCCAATGTTTCAGAATTATACTTAAACTTGTAAGTATAACCATATTTACTAAACTTTAGTAAATCAAATAGTCTTAACGAGCTTTGTGGTGGACATGACCAGTGCACAAGAATGTGTACTCGATCCCTTTAGTCCTTCACTTGACTCACACATCCATGTGAACAAGTAATTAGTCTTGATTTTCCAATGCTTGAAAGTTCTCATTCATCATACTATTCAACTTGCATGATTCCAAGTTTCGGTCCAATTGAAACTTGGGTGATGAGGAACTTTCCCGATTTGGTAAATTTAGACACTACCACAAATGAAAGAATCAAATCCATTTTCCAATATTGTTGTCAGTGCAATCATATAAGCAACAATTTTCCACAAATTCCATTGTAAGGATACTTCAAATAAATAAAATTAAACAATTTTCTTTTATTTTAAAACTTTGCGGAAAAACTTATCCTTACAATCCACATGGAAAATTGTTGTTATCTATTCCTTAGCAATATATCATAACTTCTTAAGCAACTGCTCAAAATTCTGATGCGATCGAAATCAACCTTCGCGATCAGAATCAGCATATACTTCCTTTAAGATTTCTCTCTATTATTTGATTCTTAAAACATCAACATGTGACCCCAGTCACATCATGTAATGAGGATCTCAGAATAGAACTTAACAGAGTTAGATAATGGGCTCTACCTGATGTAGAGTCAAACTTATTGACTTTAACATTCTTAGGTAAATTTGGCAGCTTTGCAATCAACGCCCCTTCCTTTGGCAAAATAAACATATGGGCCCTTTGGTAATGGGATTATCTCAGACTTAGCCTTTCTCTTTACCATTTGGTCAACCGGGTTGACTCTGGCCAATCCCTTTCCATTGGGAAGAGAATGCTTTTTCTGGATTTCCAGTGTCACCATTGTCACTGTCCATAAAGTTTTTGGGAAGTTGATCTTCTAATCAAATTTGCTTTAGTATCGTTCCAAATCATTGCTGATTCAGCAGCACCAAGCAAATAGATATGATCATTAAGGTTCATGTCATAGTCTGTTTCATAGTAGTCCTAAAGGAACTCACTATGTGACTTAGAAAGTGATTGAACATCCAACTTTCTCAAGACTTTGACACCCAACTCTCCCGGCTTGTCAATATGTGACTTCATCTCTAAGATGTGATCACACATAGACCTTGCTTGCCATTAGGGCTTGAGTGACCTTGAACTTGTGGGTTAGGGAGAATAATTGGAGGAGGTGGAGGAAGAGAAGTATGACTTCCATGAGCCAAACTCGGGAAGTCATATTCATTAGGAAAGCTTGGTTTGGGAAGATCATTGTTGTCTAAACCAGACATCAACAATGGGAGAAATTCACGTAAAGTTGATTTAAGTCCTTAATATAACACCCAATATGATATATTAAGGCTAGGACCCAACAAACTATTTTATAACTTGGAAGAGGGATGTCGTAATCCAAGCTATAAAATATTTGAAGGTAGGTGAATGACGATTCACCAATTGCCACCAAGATAAACGAAATGTATTATTAGGTTTTAATTGGTTTTGAAACTCCTAGATTCTTTTGAGATTCATTGAACTTTTCAATGGCATGTTTCAATCTCGAGTGTGCCCTTCAGGTTTTGTGACTGGGATGCCGAGGATCACAAAACAAGGTGTGAAGTAACCATGCAAATATACTTGGTACCCTTAATATTTACCCCTCAATCGATGTGCCGGTTAACCACACACGCTCCAACGATACTATGATAAACATTAAGTTACCCTTTGCCTACCTTGTTAAGTCCAGGTTAGTGTGTCGGTTAACCACACACGCTCCACTAACAGCTTAAACAAAGTGCAAAGTGTAATTTCATGGATTAGCACCTTATTCATATTTTCCTAAGTAACTAAGATTGGGAATTTATAAGTGTTTAGTTACTTAGTATTTATCATTATACTTATAATGAAGGGAGAATTATAGTCCTTGTCCTACCTGTTCGGTTAACGACCCTCCACCGGTCAAGGAAGCGGTGAGTGAGAGTGGACACCCATTAAACTGCCATTTTTTATGCAGTAACCTTATACCCCCCTTATAGACCGGCTTCGTGAATGAGGCCTACTAATGGTAAGACGACTTGCTCTTATACATATAATATATTAAACTTTTAATATTATAATAGTATAAGGGTGTATTTTAGACATTTAAAATACTTGGTGGTTTAATCTATTAATTAAACTAGACTTTTATTTTAATTAAACTCAAACCATATATTTATGGATTAATAATACTCTTTTAATTAAACGCTTTAATTAACTATTAATAAAGTCCATAAGAGTTAATTTGAACTATTCAACAAAACATCATAATTCCAATTATTAAACTCAAAATTAAAACCATTTAATTAATTGTTTAAGTTATGAACCCAAGAGTTTTAGAATTCAATTCTTTTTTTCATAAAAAACTTTTCTCAAATTCCAAAACTTGAGGGCAAGTTTTGTAATTCTTGAAAACCTTTGGATTCCATAACTTATGGAATTAATGGTGTTTTATGATGAAACTTTCCATGTTCCATAACTTAAGAACAAGTTATGGAACTCTTTAAAACATTAACACCAAATTTTGTAACTCCATAAAAACTTTGAATCAAATTTTTTTTTTTTAAAAAAAACTTTCATATCCATAACTTATGGAAGTTTCAAAAACCCTTAAGATCACAACTTTAAAAAAAACTTTTGAGCTCCAAAATTCTATGACAAAATATGTAACTCCTTAAAACATTTAGATCAAACTTTTAAAACTAATAAAATAATCATATCATTTTATCTTTTACTAAATTTGACCTAATTCAACTCATATAACAAATGATTCAAATTTTACAAATAATTCGTTTTTCACAAAACAAGTAATTATCTTAAAATTTGACAAACGTCATGTTTTTTTTTCTTTTTTTTTCAACTTGAAAATAAAACATTTGCATCAATATAACAGAAAACAACCCATGGCTCTGATACCACTATTGGGTTTTGAGCATTCTAACACTCCTATGGTGTACATGCAACCCTATAAACCTTGGATATATGTTTTCTCTATTATACATGCAAATATTAACTATTCCAAGGTTTCATCCTAACTAGCATATTATGAAGCACCTATACTACAAAGTTCTAGTTAGATGAAATACCTTTTGATGTAGCTTGATGTCTTCAAGCTTTAAGAGCCTAGCCCCAATAGTGTAGAAGCCTCAAATGGAATCACAAATCACCAAAACACCTTGGAAGAACTTGAGAGAATATGTATGCACACTAAAATCGGCTCACTCTTATTTTCACACACTTGTGCCAATTTTGTGAGCCAAGGACCCCTTTATATATTATGGAGGATTAGGGTTACATCCATGTAAACCCTAATACCCATGACCTTTCATTTACATAGGATCCATGGGTTAAAAGCTCCATGGACCATCCATGAAAGCTGAGCCCAACCTAAATGAACTTGGCCCATTCCATATATATAAGAGTCCATATTTAATTAGTTCTTTTTGATCACTTAATTAATTCTAAATTAATTCTTGATCAATACTAATTAAATAATATGATTCCATATTAATATATTAGAACTTATAATATATTAATATAAATCATAAATATACTATTCTCAAAAGACTATCCATATAAATTATGTCGGTGAAGTGCAACCCAAATGGACCATGCTGGGTCGGGTCAAGTACATACCAAATATAGTTATGGACTTAGACATTAATCCAACAAAACGGACATCTCGATCTGACACCACCGAGACAGGCACTCCATGCCGTGCCACTATCTCACGCACGTATATCTCGGCCAGCTTCTCGGCCGATATGCTCTCCTGGATCGGGATAAAAAGAACACTCTTGGTCAACCGATCCACTATGACTCATATCGAATCTACTCCACATGCGGTCCTGGGAAGCTTGGTAATGAAATCCATGGTGATATCCTCCCATTTCCACACGGGAATGTCTAGCGGATGCATCTTGTCGTGTGGTCTCTGGTGCTCAGCCTTAACCTTCCTGCAGGTCAAACACCTCTCCACATACCACGCTACGTCCCGCTTCATGCAGTGCCACCGCCTTGCGGCTCAGGGCGTTGGCCACCACATTGGCCTTGCCCGCGTGGTAAAGGATCTCACAGTCATAATCTTTTACCACATCTAACCACCGACGCTGCCTCATGTTCAGATTCGGCTGATCCATGAGGTACCTCAGACTCTTGTGGTCTGTGTAAATGGTACAACGGACCCCGTAGAGGTAATGTCGTCAAATCTTGAGGGAGAACACCACAGCCCCCAGCTCTAAATCATGTGTCGTATAGTTAGCCTCGTGAGGCTTCAGCTGCCTCGACGTGTAAGCTATCACATGACCCCTCTGCATCAAAACTGCACCCATGCCTGTAATCGACGCGTTTCAATAAACCACGAAGTCATCCACTCCTTCGGGAAGAGTCAAAATCGGTGCTTCGCACAACCGCTGTCTCAGAGTCTTGAGGTTGCCTGCTGCTCAGGCCCCCAGCAGAATGTCACCGACTTCTTGGTCAGTCTGGTCAAGGGAACGACGATCTTGGAGAAATCCTGGATGAATCTCCAGAAATAACCCGCTAGACCAAGAAAACTCTGAATCTCAGTTGGAGACCTCGGAACCTCCCACTGCATCATGACCTCTATCTTGGCCGGATCGACCATAATACCCTTCTGGTTGACAAGATGCCCAAGAAACTGCACCTGGTGCAACCAGAACTCACACTTTGAGAACTTTGTGAAGAGTCTCTCTCGCCTCAGTGTCTCCAGCACCTCCCTCAGGTGCTCCTCATGCTGCTCCTCATGTTGCTCCTGAGTCTTGGAATAGTCCAAGATATCATCAATGAAAACAATCACATACCGATCCAGCATCGGTCTGCACACTTGGTTCATGAGGTCCATGAACGTGGCTAGAGCATTGGTGAGCCCAAACGGCATCACCACAAATGACCATAGCGAATCCTAAAAGTTGTCTTCTGCACATCCTCGTCCCTGACTCGCATCTGGTGATAACCCGAACGTAGATCAATCTTGGAGAACCAAGATGCACCCTGTAGCTGGTTAAACAAATCATCGATCCTCAGGAGGGGATAACGGTTCTTCACCGTTACCTTATTCAGCTCCCGGTAGTCTATGCACATCCGATGCGACCCATCCTTCTTCCTCACAAATAGGATCGGTGCTCCCCATGGTGAACTACTCGGTCTGATAAATCCCTTGTCTAGCAGCTCTTGCAGCTGCGTAGACAACTCCTGCATCTCAGGAGGAGCCAACCGATATGGTGCCTTGGCTATCGGAGCCGCACTAGGGACTAAGTCGATCCTGAGCTCAACCTGCCTCTCCGGAGGTATCCCAGGCAAATCCTCCAGGAATACATCCGAGTACTCTCGCAAGACCGGTACATCATCCACTGTCGCCTTACCCTTATCCCGGGTATCCATCACATATGCGACGTAACCTACGCAACCCTACTGAAGGTAACGTCTCACCCTCACCGCTGAACAAAAAACTGGTCCACGTTGTGGCCTCTCGCCCTGAATCACTAACCCTCCCCCACTAGGAGTCCGAACCCTCACTAGTTGTTGCTCGCAGTCGATCACTACCCCATTGGGGCTCAACCAATCCATACCCATTATAACCTTATTCCCTCGCAGGGGAATAGGAACCAGATCCACTAAAAACTGCTCATCGAATAATTGTAATGTACAACGTCTGTGAACCCTAGCAACCCTGACGGCCCTATCATCTGCTATCTCAACATCTAATGGACAGTCCAGCTCCTCCGGTGCTCTACTAAATCGCTTGCTAAGTGTGAGCGACACAAACGATCGGGTAGCCCCCGAATCAAACAATACGAGAAAAGAGATACCGTTCACAAGGAACGATCCTATAATAAAACGCATAAACATAAAGAGATAAGGAGAAGACACATACCCGTCACCACGTCAGGAGCTGCTCATTCCTCCTCTGCAGTAAGCTGAAAATCCCTGCTCCGTGTTGTGGGCGCCTCAGCCCGACCCTGTCGGCCATCCGTAATCCTCAATGTAGCAGGAGAAGGTGCTGCCACTTTTCCCACCACTGCTAAGCTCAGATACTGGGACCGCTTGTGTCCCCTCTGATTGCACTCGAAGCAAATCAGATCTGATGTTGTCGTGGTGGTGGTGGTAACTGTGCAATCTCTGCTCAAATGACCAACTCGGTCGCACTTGTAGCAGCCCAAACTCCCTGCCTTGCACGTTCCCTCGTGCATCTTGCCGCACTTGCCACAACGACCACATCTCTTCTGGATCCTAGATCTATGATCTGATACCATGGGCTTCTTTCCCGCAATCCCTGACTGAGCCCCCTCAGGTTTCCTCTTCTTTTCCATCTCCAAATCCAACTCCCTATCTCGAGCCCTAGAAATCATGTCTTCCAGCGTCTTGCAGCTGGATCGGCTCACAAACTGGCGGATATCACTCCGAAACATCTCATGGTATCGGGCATTTTTCATCTCCTCGTTCGCCGCATACTGCGGAACGAGAAGGGCCCTCTCTCTAAACTTGGCGGTGATTTCCGCCACAATCTCTACCGTCTGCTCCAAATCTTGGAACTCCCTAGGTAACTGCTGCACCTCAATCACAGGTGCAAACTCGGCCCTGAACCTGATCGAAAAATCACTCCAGGTCATCGCATCCAACACTACATTATCTCCAATGGCTCTCCCAACCTCCTCCCACCAGTCACGTGCCCTTTCCTTTAGAAGACAGGACGCAAGTCTGACCTTGTCCCGCTTGGGACATCTGCTGGTGCGGAATACGTTGGCGACATCCGCCAACAATCTGGTTCTAGCAATGGGGTCCCGAGCCCCATGGTAGTCGGGAGCTCCATAAGCCATGAACTCCCTGAAATTCAGCGTACACGACCCCATCATGGCCGCTACCTCAGTGCGGAAAGCGCTCAGCTTTTCATCCAGAAGCTCCAAAATACCTTCCTTGACCGAACCAACGATCACAGGAGTCTGGTCTAGGATAGTACGTGTGATCTCAGACGAGATGAACTCCCTCGTCTGCTCATCTACCTTCCCGGCTCCTATGCCCAAGCCTGATCCCTCACCAGTGCCTGAAGTGCCAATTGGCCTAGTGCGTAGCGTCACCACTCTGAAAATACACCATAACAAAAATCAGTATACTCCTCATATCTCTAGGGATCTAACACCCTACAAGTTTCCTGGATTCATCTCAGCCTTTCTTCATTCGATTATGGATCCTCTTCTTTCAGTAGTACGGGCCCATACTACCTTCCACATTTATCCGTACTTTCCTCAAGAAGTGTCTTGACTCCACCAAGTCCCTTCTACTACTACTGCTCTCTGCTAATCTCATCCTAGGCTTACCCTAGGGTAATAACCAACCCACTCTCCTCCATCAGCTGCATACGAAGTCCCTGCTATCCCCCTAACTAGCTTGCGAATACTATTACATATCACTAAGACTAGATAATTCTTCGAATGAGAGGTCCTACCCTACAACGGTTAGACTCACACGAGAGCTACAAAATAGAGCTAAACCTAACCTTCTTAAATTATTTAATCCTCGCAATATGTAACTTAACATATTCGTTTACTAGTTAGTAAAAGATAACTAGAACTCCTAAAAGCACAAAGCAAGCAACATTCGAGCATCGAGTAAACATAATCAAGCATATATCACATTCAGGCCATCATTGACTAATCTGTACTAGCATGCGGTTCATAGAGCTGAGATACACATAACAGGCACATAACGCATCCTTCCTAGATCCTTAGTCCTAAGCTAGCATGCAATTCTCATAAAGCTGATACACATATAATAGGAACATAAGGCATCCTTCCTAGATCCTTAGTCCTAATCTAGCATGCAGTTCTAATAAACATATCACAAAATAAGCTTGTATGGATAGCTTGGGAAACTTACTTGAGCTCGGCTGATTGCATGCACCACACCCTTTTCTCTTTTCAAAGTTCTTTTTCCCTTTTTAATTTCTTTTCAAGATTCTTTTTATGAAAATGATTTTCTTTTTGAAAATTTCATACCAAGTCCTTAGTTTGAGTTCAGACACACCCGAAAGTGTGCCCAAATCCCTCAAACCAAGGCTCTGATACCAACTTGTAACATCCCAAAAATACGGTCCAAAAATTTCTTTTTAAATTATTAAATAAACGATAATATACCGTTGAGGAATAAAAATCATAAGTCGTGTCAATCCCAAAACATCATATCAAAATCAGTATCAATGTATCGAAAATCACATATAACATATCAGAGTAAAAATCCCAGGCTAAGTTGTGGTGTATATCATGCGATCATCCCGAGCCCTTCCCTTTACTAGTGGAAGTACCTGAAACCAAAACTAAAAACCGTAAGCACGAAGCTTAGTGAGCTCCCCAAACTACCACATACCATACACATAACAAATAACATAACTTTAGGACTTCGCCCAGCTGCATCGAGATGAATCCCGACATCGGCTTACCCGGCGTAGGTCCCCGCCCGGCATCGGGCTTTCCCCGGCATCAGACCACGTCTGGCATCAAGCCTTGCCCGGCATCGGGCTTGCCCCGGCATACAATATCTCATAATCATATAACATAAACATGTAAACATAACATATTATCATAAACATATAAACATTCATCAGGCTCGCCCCGGCATCGGACCGGGGTCTAGAACATATAACACATAACGTATAAACTAAACATACATCGGGCTTGCCCCGACATCGGACCAAATCCCGGAATACATACATCGGGCTTGCCTTGACATCGGACCGAAGCCCGGAACACATAACACATAACATGCATGAATGACAAAGACATCAAGCATACATAAACGTTCCTCGGGACCGCCACGGTATCGGATCGTAATCCGGAAAGCATATAACCTACATCGGGCCCTGCCCGGCATCGGACCATAGCCCGAAACTACTAAAATCTAAATGGGTCGGCATTGTGTCCATAGACATGTTCCTACTGGAGAAAACTCACCTCGAATGCTAGCTGTGAAATCTCGTGTGAGGAATCCCTGTCGGATGCTCCAACGACTCCCCGACTATCAATTTCACAATAACATTTAATCAGAATCTGATAATCCTTCTTAGGGTAAAATGACCATTTTACCCCTGGTCAAAGTCAAAGTCAAGGTCAACTCCCAGTCAACCCAACTCGTCGAGTTATCTCCCAACTTGGCGAGTTCCTGCACTACTCAGACTCGTGGTCAACCGAGTCAACTCGTCGAGTCCCTTCACAGACTCGTCGAGTTCTACCTGGCATACTATCGGGACAACCCGGCTTCAACTCATCGAGTCTCTTACTGGACTCGCCAAGTTCTCATGTCTATTTGGGCTATCTTAATGGATTATTCAGATCCAAGCTCCATACTTCACATAAACCCTAAAAATGTCCTTTTAAGGGTAAACTTTCTGACTTTACCCCTTAATACCACTTCTTAAAGGGTTTAGCTCAAACCCTAATTCCTTGGGACCTAGAACTTGGTCCTTAAGCCTTTCTTACACCAAACTCAAGCTTACAACCTTAGATGTAAACCCCTAACACTACTTAGACACGTAAAGTTCCCACCTTTTCCTCACATGCATGGCCTTTTGGGCTAAAAAGGCCAATATGATACTCTATGGCTTGCATGGGGGCTCCAATGGCATAAAGTTTGCACCTTTATGCCATAACAGCCCCTCTAGGTCCTAGATCTGGAAGATTATCCACTTGGGTCGTCTATTCTCCAATGGTTATCATTCTTGGGCCCAAAACCTTCATAAAAGAGGAAGGAATAGATCTAATGAACTAGAGGTCAAGATAAAAACTTGATTACCCGAAAATGTAGCCAAAGAAGTGTAGTTTCTGGATCTACTCTCTTCCTCTTGAGCCTTCTAACTCCTTCTTCTTCTTCTTCAAGATTCAAGAACACAAAAGATTGCTTACAAATGGCTCACACACTCACAAGATGCTCTAGGGTTTCGTGGATTAGGGTTTAGGACAAGGAGACTGTAAATGAGGCTAATGGGTGGGGGTTAAGGAGCTTAAGTAGGGTGAAAAATCCCGAAATTAGGATTTCACTCTGCCAAGCCTACTCACCGAGTCGATGGCTCTTGACTCGTCGAGTAGGTGGCTGAAATCCCGCGCATAATATGCCTTCTACTCGACGAGTTAGAGCCACCAACTCATCGAGTTCCTCTCTTAAAATGAATAAATAATGAATTAAATGCATACCAGGAACCAGGCGTTACAACATAATTATTAACGTTTAGGAAATAACCTCGTTAAAATGGAGCTTCCTAGATTTAGTTATGATTTTTACAAAAAGACTAAAGTGATCAGTGAAATTTCTCGACCAACATGCATTCAAAGTGAAAACCGTACATTTGAGCTCAAAATCAGGTTCATCCATTGATATGGGTGAAACTAGACATTCATTCCTTTCCAGGGATTTATAATCCACTTAACTCATTAAGTCCTTAATAGTTAAATATGGTCTTAAACCAAATATTTCCACTTAACTCATTAAGTCCTTAATGTTAAAAACACTCAAAATAGTTAAATATTGTCTTAAACCAAATATTTCCAATGCTAAACAATAAATGATTCAATGGATTAAGAGCTTGGACAAATTGACTCAAAAACATTACTCTTCTTCACAGCTCATAAGAAGTGTCTAAGGGTTTAGTCTTTAACGACATGGTGGTGCAAGTTAATATCAGCCCCTATTGAGCTCAAAAACATTACTCTTCTTCACATTGAGCTCAAAAACATTACTCTTCTTCACAGTGAGCTCAAAAACATTACTCTTCACCATTAAGCACTTTAATGACACAAAAACATGGCTGGAAATTCAAGTTCATATCAGCCCGCATTGATTGGTGGTGACATGGTGGTGCTATGGTGGACCATGGTTGTTCAAAACCCTCACACCAAACCAAAACTAAAGAATAATGAAACTAGGACTTGAAAGAGGCATCATAAACCAATATTAAACAAAGTCTTGCAATTAATGGATCTCACCATTACCTAATTGACATCATGGTGGCGGTGTTGGGGTATTTTTCGGCGACAACAGCCACCACCGGAAGTAATGGCAATGAGTGGTGGTTTGGAAAGAAAATGAAAAAGAAAGGTAGATATGGGACATAAACCTTAAGCAACAAGCAATAACTTCTAATACCTACTTCCTCGTCTCCCTCCTTCGACTTTCCGATGATAGTGGCCGCTTCTGGAGACTAGAGGCGGTGGTTTTCCAGCAACAACAACAATATTTCGACAGCTTCCTCCTTTTCTCGATTTCTTTCTCATATTTGGTCTCTCTGTGGGTGTTTAAGACTCTATTAAATGCACGGACAAGGTTTGCAAACACAAATCTTGAATTAATCTTTAATACCAATGTTTTCTAGTAATTAAGATCAGTCAAGTCTGGTCAAATCAGTCAAGACTAGAAATAAATAAATTCAACAAAGTATTCAATAAGATTAAATAAACTAAAGTATGAACAAAGTAAAGAAATCAAGAACAAGAAGAACTTATGACACATGATTAACAGAAATTTGAGAATGGAGTGAAGGATTCTCTTGATGCACAAAACTGGTGTGTAAGATCTCATTTTCAATATAAGGTTGACACTGCTTTTATAGGAAAATGAGTCAATACAAGACAAATACATAGAATATAGAGAACTTGCATCAGTAAACAAATTCCAGATAAAGTGGATTTTCCCTGATTGTACATAATACTAAAAATGGAGTAAAACAAAAAGAACTTTCTTAATGTCAGGGAAGTTCTCTAAGTTCCAAATCCAAGGCATCTCGGAACTAGTAATCTTGGAGTCTCCATCTCCGAATATTCACTTCACGTTTGAAATAACATTCCATCTTAGAATGAGGAATGATCTTGGATTCTTCATATCTCTGATAAGAAACTATCTCATAAACATCTTCTTCATCTCGGTTGAGAAGTGATTTTGGAATCACTTCACCATCTCAGAATCGCTATGTAAACCCAGAATCGTAACCATCTCGGAATGGATTCTCATATCAGATTGTCTAAGGAACACTTTCACGTACTAACAATCCCCCTCTAAGTATCCTTAGCAATCTTACTTTGATTCTTTTAATTCATGGAGATTCCATTGCCTCTGTCTTTGGCAGGAGGATCCGAAGGGATAGTAGATGAGATGACGTGTTGACCGATTGAAGTGATTAGTCTTATACAAATCAAATAACCCTATCAACTTGATTATATGTTGTTGATTAGTCTTATACAAATCATAGTTTGTTTAACATAAAAAAATTCATTTCAAATATGTTGTTGATTAGTCTTATACAAATCATATAACTCTATCAACTTGATTATATGTCAAATTTGAGATTAATTATATTAATTTCCATCAATTTTGTGCATTTCATACATAAAATCATTTCAAATACGCCGTCCTTTTAACAGATGCATAATTTATTTTATACTCAAAATTTTCATTTCAAATGTGTTGCTAACAGGTCTTATGCAAATTATATCACTCTTATCAACTTGATTATTTATCTTATTTAAGAATAATTATGCTCAATTCCATTGTATTGTGCATTTAATATAAAAAATAAGTTACATTAGAGACTTCATGTGTTAGTTAAAAAAAATACAAATGTCGAACAAAATTCACCTTTGATTTGTTGTAGTTTATGGTACGATTAACTAAAAACAGATCAATTAATCTTATCGAAACAAATCTCACTTTCATTATATCCTAATTTTGAGTTGAAAATTGAAAAATAATATTTATTAACTATAATGATAATTAGAGTTTCAAACAAAATTCAATTGATCGAACAAAAAAAATACCTAAATTGTTGTTTTTTATTTTTATAAATTCTTCTTGATCGATATTTCTTGAGGCAGATCATCGATATTGATTATTGTTTTCATTCGGTTAAACTATTATTGATTTTGAATAGTTAATCAATTTTTGAATTTCTAATCTACCCTCCCTTATGATAGAAATATATATCCTTTATTTGTTAAATTCAATATATATATATATATATATATATATATATATATATATATATATATATATATATATATATATATATATATATATATATATATATAGGGGATGGTTCCAATAAAAATACTAAATAAAGTGAGAACGTAAGAACGATTCTCAGCCAATCATTTTCTTTAGTTAAATTATTTTTGATAATTAATAAAATATATTATTAAAAATTGGATTAATAATGTGGAAGGTTAAAATAGTAATTGTATTTTTAGATAATTATAGAAATAAGAGAAATTTAAGGGATTTTTAAATTTTCGAAATTTCAAATTTCAAAATTTTAAAAATTCTGAATATTTAAATTTAATGTTATAACCTAAATTTCAAGTTAATATTCATCATGGAATATATTATACACTTGCTAAATTCTAGTCGACAATGCATATTCATAATAGAATGTATATATAAAAAGTTGTTAACAACATAAAAAATTCTTTATTGAATAATGAGATAAACAAAAATTGATATCGACAAAAGTCATAATAAAATAGTAACATACATAAAAATATAAACTTATAAAAAATAAAGTATACATACAAATTCAAGACAAAAAAAGTTAATTAAGTTATATGTATTCTACTAAATTTTTATTTGTTTTTGGTCTTGACTACGTTCCTTTCTTAGCCTTCATTATTTTTTCTTTCTTTGAGTTCCTTTTAACCTATAAATATAAAAAACAAAAAAAATAAAGAATAAGTTGTATGCAATAATTCATAACAGAATAACAATAAAAATATTAAGATATATGTAGAATTTCAAAACAGAATAACATAAACACTAAGTTGTATAATAGAATATCATAAACCATTAAGGTAAGTAAAATGTTCATCATCAATAAAAGTCTTCTTAGACTAAAGCGTAAATATTCATGGCAAAATCTACACACATAATTTTTTTAAAGGAAAACATAAATATTTTTGACAAAATATACATAAATATATTTTCCATACAGAAAAAACACAAATATTCATGATATAATATACACATACATGCGATCTTCATAGAGAAAAACATAAATATTCATGACTGAATAATAAAATATACACACATACAATATTCGTGACTTTATATACACACATAATATAACTAATGTTTATATATAAATTCTTATGTATGCACCCATGGTGCATCTGGAATACTTCGTTAACGCACCTGCATAAAACAATTAAGAGTGTCGTCAAATATTCGTTTATACAAGTATGTCATATTATATATATTAAACTTGCAATTTCGAGTATTATTCAGATAGGAATCATATCAATATATTCTGTGAAGAATAAGTAAAAAAACACTCAAGCTAAATGATATTCATGACTATACGGTAAAAGATATTTTCAATAATTGTATGAAAAAATCCAGTGTGCTTATAGCTTGAGCTTTATTACATTTTGCCTTTTAATGAAGACTCTCCAACATAGAACAATTTTTGTCACAGTTTTAAACACCCATCATCAAAAATTTATTGAAAATCATTCAAGAGCTTTTATGAAAAAGAATATGACAGGTTGTAGTTGTAGTTTGTCCTAAAAGTTTCATACTACAAATAGACACCGACATATCGATGAATTCAAGTACATATTGTTTAATTATATAAGGATTCAATAGTATCTTCGTGAATGATATGTGTTCCACCAAAGACCAAATATATAATGGACAAATTAACAACTTGGATTTAACAAAACAAAGAAAATCAAAGAAGATATTCAAGCTAATATGACAAATTTAGGATGTTGAATAAAAATGCTACGATGGATGGCACCATTATTATTTTTTGTATACATGTAATTCAAAGAAGCATCATATGAAATAATAATGGGTAATATAAAACCCAAAAGTGCAGAAAAAAGAAGTGATTTGAAGAAGCATCATATTTTAAAATTAGTATTACGATTTACTATTTTGAAATCCAAAAAACCTGTTAACCTAAAAAAAACATGATACTAAAAATTCATAAATCCAAAAAAAATCAAACAGCTGCAAATAAATCATTTCGATCAGAAAAAATAACATGCAGATAATGAAATTCAACATCACAACAAAAAAATTCGATCATAGCCAATGATACAAAAGATTGATTTATCAGGTGCAGGCTTCCAAAAGGCAACTGATTGCAGACCAAAATTCAACGACAGTGAGTCGATTGCAAACCTGGGCTGTGTCATTTTGATTTTGTGGTGTCGAAGGTCATCTTCCATGAGAGTCTAACTTGAAGTCATGATTCTTGATTCTTGAAATGTAAACAGGGGAAGACTCAAAGATTCGAACAATTGAAGTCGACTCTCCATTCTTGATTCTGATAAGGAGAAAACATGGTGGTGGCGTGTGATATGGCCGCTACAAAGAGAGACATTAGGGTTTTAAATTATGAAGATTTTTTACTATTTCCATAATAAGAGGAATCTAAAATTAATGTTGATATTTAATCCAAGGTCAATATACCAATAATGCCCTTTTCTTTTTCTTTTTTTATGAAATTAATTAAATAAAACGATTGGCTGAGAATTGTTCTCATGTTCTCACAATAATTATTGTTTTCATATGAACCTACTTATATATATATATATATATATATATATATATATATATATATATATATATATATATATATATATATATATATATATATATATAGGCTTAGATTATTATATTCAAAGTAATTATTGTGCTATTGTATGCATAAATGTGGGTCAATCATTTTACTTATTTTAAGAAAGTGATTAATACATATTATTGAATTAAATATAATTGAAAAATACCATCTAATTTAACTAGAAGGGTATTTTAGTCAATTAACATAGATTTAATAAATGAAATTTGCATATTTTAAGGGATCATATATTCTATTAATTTTAAAAATCCGATTTTACGAATTATAAGGTTTTTAATTCGGACATTCTGACAGAATATGTTTGAGTGTGTTCAAAAATAAAAAAAATTCTTGAACCATAAAATAATAAAAATATTCTTGAACATATTTTTTGATCATGACTTTAAACATTTCTTGTAGAATAACAAAATTCTCGAACCATCAATTGAAGTATTAAAACAAAAATTACATTAATTCTTATAGAATACAAGTAACAATTGTTAAGAATTACATTTATTGTTAAAGAATAAAACTAAAAAAATTTCAAATCTGGAAAAAAAACATCAAAATCTAACAAAGGCACTACTACATTCTAAAAGAATAATGTTGCTAAGAGGCATCGTTCAAATTTCGTGGTCCGTTCTTCAAGCATCAGCTTCTGTAGAAACAAATCCAATAATAAATTAGTGAGAAAATATCCATATTCCATTCCAACATAATTGGAATTCGTGATTCCATTCTGATAGAATTGAAATTCATTTACCAATAATTATATTAATTCGGGGAATTCTAACAGAATATGTTCATGATTATCATAAAAAACATTTTTTTCTGATAGAATACTATAAACGAAGAAATACCATTCAGTTGAAGCATTTTAGCGAGCGATTTGTGTGTATCAATTCGTCTAGAAACATATTGTCATTGCAATCGTTATTCTTCTCTGTTTCTTGTCTAACTGTTTGCATCAATTCGTCTAGAAACATATTGTTACAAAATCAGATACATAGATACATAGTTTTAATTAGATAAACCCATATGTGTAATTGAATCAATATATATCAGATAAAGCATAATGAAACCCATACAATGTTAACTAAACTATGCTAACAGATGAACAACCCATAAAGCAGAATGCAATCAACAGCTAAAGCAAAAATCAACAACTCATACTCCTATGATAAAAAGCAGATTACATGTTTATCAAATCAGCTTTACTTAAACGTGGTTGTATATGAAATTAGCAAAAACATCGACAGTTTATAAAATGAGGATTTGAAATAAACAAAGAAACCGACTGTGAATGAAATCAACAAATACATCGACTGTGTATGAAATCAGCAAAGAACAAATTTTACATAACTATGAAATCAGATTCAAAAAAGAAATCAATAAAGACATCTTATTCAAACAATGGCATAGAAATCGAAACTGACCTGAGTCGTCGCTGCCTTGCTTCGCCGGAGTGGAGACGAGGTTGCGTCGGTGAGTAGAAATCAATAACACCATCGACGAAGTAGCAAACAGGGGACGTAGTCTTTTGAGGCGTGTATACGGCGAGTGGAGTCGACGAACCAGAACCACTGTGAAATGTGAATGTCGGCTGCAAACGGAAGAATCGAAGTTGAGAATTGGGATACACTCTTAGGGTTAATGGGTTAGAGTCATAAAGGGCAAAAAATGTATTTTCATATTGGTCGGCCGGAAGTGGAGTGTGTACGAGAGGGAGATGAGAGGGAAAAGGTTGGGGGCGACGATAAATAGAAGAGAAGAGGGAAGAGGCGGACGTGAGGATATATACTAGAAATTGGGTTTTAAAACTGATAGTCATAAATTAAAGGGATATTAATTGATTTATATATTTACCATAATTAATTAAATGTATGATTACATATTTATCCTTTTGAAATGATTGGCCTATATTTATTCATACAATAACACAATAATTACTTTAAATACATGAATCTTTCTCTCTCTCTATCTATATATATATATATATATATATATATATATATATATATATATATATATATATATATATATATAAAAGATCAACTGACATGATTAAAAGATGAAGTTGGTGGCATTTTTATGAATAAATTAAAATTAACAAATAAAGGATATCTATTTTTATCATAACCGTAGGTAGATTACGAATTCAAAAACTGATTAACTGTTCAAAATCAATAATCGTTTAATTGAATGAAAACAATAATCAATGTCAACGATCAAACACATGAAATATCGATTTAAGAAGAATTTATAAAAAACAAAAACAACAATTTAGACATTTATTTGTTCGATCAATCGAATTTTGTTTGAAATCTAATTATCATTATAATTAATCGATATTCTTTTTCAATTAATTGCAACTCGAAATTAGGATATAATAAGGGTCCTCCTATTCGCACGAAACGAATCGTGTAATTGTTTTGGTATTTGTGCCTGAAGTTTGAAAACTGACAATATGTCACAACCGCTTTATATATGAAATGTTATTATATAATTTCTCATTAATCCCTTTATTAATACATAATGTTCATATTTCATCCTATACTTTTTCGACTTTTAAAAATTCCCTATATTAATCTATTCTATTAGAAATATGCTCATATGTGTATGATAATATTTAAAAATATATATACATAATTTTTAACCTATAGTATTAGTCTAATTCATTTCTAAACTCAATCAACATTTAAAAATTAGTTTTAAAAAACTCAATTAGTATTTAAAATTAATTAGTGTTTTAAAAAATTAGCATTTAGAGTTGCTGTTTAAAAACTCAAGTAGTGTTTAAAATTAACATTTACAAACTCAATTAACGTATTAGAACTCAATTGACATTTAAAAACTCAATTAGTGTTAATTAGAAAATAACACTTTCATAAGTTTAAAATTATACAAATATTGAAGCATCATAAACCGTTATTAAATTAGTGTTTTTTTCTAACATGGGAAATCCATCGGCATTTCGTTTTTTTAATATGTATATAAATAAAAGGGGAAATACAAATCTAACAATTTTGGTTAATTACTTATGAAAAAATAGCAAAAAAAAATAATATTTAGCCAAAAATAGCCCTTAAAAACGTAGTCAACTTTTGGTTGACTACGGTCAACGTTGTTGACTATTATTTTATGCCTTAAAGTAGTGTTTCGTGCTAATAGGCTACTGTTTCACGGGCCCGTTTACTTTTTCGTGGCCCATTAGCCCAAAGTATATAATGAAATTTTTTTCAGATTAGGTCATTTTTCCTATTGTTTTCTTTGGTTTGACTACTTTTTTGTCTCAATGGAGCACCCGAAGAACAACCAGGTTTGTCTACTTTTCATCAAAATTTTACCGTGTTTGTGATTAGGAGTAGGTTTTGTATATGTGGTTAAATTTTTTTTGAAAAAAAATCGAAAAAAAAAATATAAAACTGTAGGTTTCATACTAAACATACGGTGTACAAGTGTCGATGATTAGACTTCAAGTTTGTTGCACAACAAGTGTGTTGGTCAACAACTTTTGTGACTTGGAAAGCAGTAGTCGATTTGATTCCCCTTGCCCTAACCATCCAAGAACAATTTTCTACCAAACAAACCACCTCGAACCTCTCTTTGCTCGATCTGGTAGTCTTATACTGCTTACCTTGTTCCATGCATTGTCTTCCAATTGCAAGCTTGAGCAACTCTTTGTCATCAAAAATGTCTAGAACCTTAATCTCTTCATTTATATCCAGCCTCTGACATGGAATGTTCACATCATTGTTTACAGGACACGAAGGCAATGAGGGCATACCATGAAACATGTTATCTGAATAAATAAGTTTAGGTTCATCATCAAATTCTTCTCCGTTAGAATCACTCTCTATGACGGATATATCCAACTTGTCACAATCCGCAAACTCGCCATATCCTTTTTGTTCACCATCATGAAAAAATGGAACTTCTTGTTTTCCAGATTCATTACCAACCTTATCCACCAAGTCTAGTGCTTTTTTTGGTCAAAGTAATGATTTACACCAACATCATTAACATATGTACCAACATCATTATCACCGATATACTTATAATTCTCCGGTGTAACATACATAATCGGTTCTGGCACTACAGGCACTACATTTACATTTTCAGCGACACTATGATATTGACTTTTACTTGGACTTTTAAAATTACCTATTGGGTTGTTGCTCCCTTTTCCACTTGATAAATTAGCTGCAGATGCCTTTCCTCTATCATCCACTTTGTTACGCGATACGCCTTCTTCAACCACCACATAGACAGATACAGATTTATCTCCAACGGTATTTATTACCTTGATCAGCTTTCTAATATCACGCTCATCAAGAATACCACAATAATAGAGTTGTTCTGGATGTTGATAAGCCAGACTGACTTTTGATTCTTCGGGAAGACCCATCTTGCACTTCACCAAATGAACAAATTCGGTGTACGTGGTGGTTTCGTAAAATTCAACACCAAAATAAAACATTCTGGGATTGTATTCGGCCGGCCAAACATATGATAATTGGGAATTAACAAACTCTCATCTTCCATCCGTAATGAGCAATACGAAATATTCGTTACAACTCATTATGTTAATTTTAAGAATAAAGAAACTAGAGAGAAGTGTAGTTTTCAAAATATAAAATACTTAATATATATATATATATATATATATATATATATATATATATATATATATATATGGTAGGTTCAAAATAGTAATCCACTCTGACAAAAAAAATAGTCAAGTTTAACAAAACAATAGTCCACTCTGACAAAAAAATAGTCAAGTTTTACAAAACAGTAGTCCACTCTGACAAAAAAATAGTCAAGTTTAGCAAAACTAGTTTTTATATTTTACAAAAAATATTTTTTAACAAAATAATTGTCAAAAAACAACTCTACATTGTATAAACAATATAATTGTTAAAATAATTCTACATCTTATAAACAATCTTTTTAATACTCTATATCACAAAAAGAATACAGTTTTTTTTTAAAGTCTAATGTTTTGAATTCTCAAAAAATTTTAACAAAATAATTGTTAAAATAATTCTACATCTTATAAAAAAATTTAAAATTTAAAAAAAAAATTAAAACCGTAGGTTTTTTCACAAAACAGTAGACGAAACCCCAAAAACAGTAGATTTAAAAAAAAAAACCGTATTTTTCCCCCAAAACCGTAACCTACGGTTTGGGATACCGTAGCTTAACCGAGAGGAAATCGTAGGTTTCCCTAAACCTACGATTTTGTATGTTACAAATGAAAAAAAACAATTTTTTTTTATACAAAACACGAAACAGTAGACGATATGGCGAAACAGTAGACGATTTTAGAAACCTACGGTTTCGTGGGCTATATTCGAACATTTACTAATTTTTGGCTAAAAATTGATAATCACTTCCTTAATTTGGCTAGATTAATAATTACCCCTAAATAAAAATATATTTTGTTGAAATTTTGGATAAATTTGACTACATTAAATATAATCAATCATTTCATTCTTGCAAAATACATTTAGAAATCCCCAATAAGAGCTTCATTGTTAATTGCATACAAGAAAAATATGCGTAGAAAAAAGTCATTTCCCCCTGTAATATTATATTAATGATATTTAAATAATGGATGTGTGGAATATATTTTAAACAAGTAAAAGGTGAATTTTGAAATAAATAGTTAAATAGAAGGGTGACAAATGAAAATTCGTATTATGTAAACAGTTTGTTTAAATTTAAAAATAAAATTTGACTAAATAAACATAATCAATCAAATCATCGTGCATTTAGACTTTTGTTCGTGTATATAGAATTACCCTATAATAAAGGTGAATTCAGTGGGAGATTTGATTTGATAAGACTAGTCTATCTTTTTTTCATTAATCATACCATAAACTACAACAAATCGAAGGTGAATTTTGTTCAACATTTGTATTTTGTATAACTATCATATGAAGTTTCTAACGCAACTGATTTTGCGCAGGAAATGCACAATACAATGGAATTCAACATAATTATCTCAAATATCATATGTAATCAAGTCGATAAGATTTATATAATTTGCATAAGCCCAATTAGCAACGCATTTGTAAAGAAAATTTTGTGTAAAAAATAAATTGTGCATCTGTTAGATGCAAAACATATTTGAAATGATTTTGCGGATGAAAATCGAAGAAAATCGATATAAGTAATCAAGTTTATAGAGTCATATAATTTGCATAAGACCAATCAATAACATATTTGAAATGAAATTTTTTCAAACAAACAATGCATCTTTTAAATACTTAACATAATCAAAATGAAAATGCAGAAACTTTGAATGTGCAAGCATTAAAGCGGTGCATCTACACACACACATATATATATATATATATATATATATATATATATATATATATATATATATATATATATATATATATATATATATATATATATAGGGAAGGGTTATTTGGAAAACAAAAAAACCCTAAAAAAACCCTAAAAATCATAAAAATGCATAAAAAAAATACTTAGAGACCACAAAACTTTTTTTTGAATTTTTTTATGAAAAAATCGCAATTTTTTTAATAAAATCGCTGAAAAAAAAATAAAAAATCTTTTTTTTTTATAAAAAAAGAGGTTTTTTTTCAAAAAAAATTTCAGCGATTTTGTATTAAAAACAACGATTTTTTCATAAAAAAATTTAAAAAAAAAGTTTTGTTATCTCTAAGTATTTTTTTTATGCATTTTTATGATTTTTAGGGTTTTTTGTTTTCCATAGAACATAAACCTATATATATATATATATATATATATATATATATATATATATATATATATATATATATATATATATATAGAGAGAGAGAGAGAGAGAGAGAGAGAACCATTATCAATGAATGAACTAATGAACCAATCTAAATCGTCGAAATTTAAAGTCGTCGACGACCAAATGAAAAGTTGTGGATTTGTACATTTGACACGCCGCGGATTATACCAAAAAAAACTCACTTCATTTTTTAGTTTGAATTTTTTTAGGTTATGTCTTCTATAAAAAAACATAATATATCATTGTTCATGATTTGTCTCCTTTAAATAGAGATCAATATTGATATGTAAAAATGATTTTTTTTTTCAAAAAAACCCACTTTGTTTTCTTTGTTTTTTGAAAAGTAAATACTTATTTTTTTATTTTAATAAACTGATAAATAATATCAAAATTCATATTTTTTTGGTATTCTTTAAATAAGCATTTCTACCGATAAAAAAAAATTAAAATTTTAATTTAGATTTTCATGTGAATATTTAACTGTATGGATTTTTTATAAAATAAAAATCACATGTGAATGCTTATTGTACCCAATTTTTCGAATAACTTTTGATCATTTACATGTAAATTTAAGTAATTCAATTATGATTATCAGTAAATTTATTTGTGTATGATCAAAATGTTGAAATCTAAAACATTCATCTGATCATTGTGTACAAAAATCATTAAAATATATTGATTTCTTAGTCCACATTCACACTTAGATTATAGATATGAATTAAAAATATCTATAAGAATACTCGTTAAATAAACATATCAAATTTACATGTGAATTTCGACACAAATTCACAAATATATGTGAACCTGACTAAACTAAATACGAATCTACGTTAATGCACTTGATTTTTTTTTTGACAACTTTTACATTTTGATCATAGAAAAATAAATTTACTGATAATCAAAGACATTTTTATTCAAATTCATATGTAAATGTTCAATAAAAACAAGAAAAGTTAGATACAATAAGCATTTTTTGTCTAGCGGTATGGAATAGCGGTATTGAATGACTTTCCCAAATGAGAGGTCATGAGTTCAAGACTCACTAGGAGACATAGGTGATGTTTAGGATGAGATTAGGAGTATGATAGTTTTCCGTTTCAAAAATAATATAGATTGTTTACAAAAATTTGATACAACTCAGATTCACATGAAAATTTGAACTAAAAATTCAATTTTTTTCATCAATATGAATCTATATTTAAAAATTACCAAAGAAAACGAAGTGACTTTGTTTTGAAAAATAATCGTTTTATTATATAAACTATAAAGTGAGTTTTTTGGCATATTCATGTGTATGTGAGTCTAATGTATAAATTAACAAGTCATCCGTTGGTCGTTGATCGTCAATATTCTTGACGCACACGTTTTGTTCCTTGTTAATAATGGTTCTATATTGAACTAACCACATATATATATATATATATATATATATATATATATATATATATATATATATATATAGAGAGAGAGAGAGAGAGAGAGAGGTTCAATTGAGAAAAACAAAGGTTGAGAATGAGGGAATGAATCTGGGACACTCATTTTGAATGTCTCTTAAGCGCTACAGTGTATCGGGACGACGAAACAGATCATATTTATATATAAATACATATATGGATATGTATATTCATATATTAATATATATGAATTAGTGTACTCATATATGAAGAAGTATAAATGAAGTGATTATTCATATATAAATATGGCCACGGTGATTGGTACCAGAGGTGGCAGTTGTTGGTGACGGAGGTGATGGTTGTGGTGTAGGTGGCGATGGTGGTTGGTGGTGGTGGCGCTAGTGTTTTGTGGCGGAGGGGAGATGGTGGATTCATATATGAATACACTTATATTTATATTCATATATGAATATTACTCATCCTCCTTTGCGGGGGTACACCAAAGCGTTTTGCGGAAAAAATAAATAATTGGTTGGAATGATTACTTCATTCTCAACCTTTTTTATTTTCTTAATTGAACTTATATATATATATATATATATATATATATATATATATATATATATATATATATTGGAAAAATAAATATATGGTTGTCATATGTATATAATGTTAGGTATAGAACCATCAAATTTGACTTCATTTTAATTAAAAAAATAAAATTTTCTTTCAATGTTAGCTTTTCCATATTGCTTTTGAACTCATACTATTTTTGATTTCGAGATTCATCCCAACATCTATGCATTTCGAATGTATTTTTATTAAACCTCTAGTAGGCTTCATAACTTCATCCGACACCTACCTTATATATACTTGCATGATTTTTTTCTTGATGGTTATTGGAAGAGGTTTATCAAGGTTTTTAATAAACGCTAATAATCTTTCACTATAGTTTTCTGTATTAAATTTCATTATGGAGACCTAATAGTAATTATTAAATATTTTTATACTTAGTTTGTGGTGAAAAATGAAACTTATAAAAATCCATAAGAAATATATACAAAGCATTGCATAAGCTCTAATAGAAGATGCAAGAAAGATGGTAGAGAGATTTGATTGTATTTTGTTAAAATTATATATTTTTTGATGGTTCTCTACATAATATTAGCTACATAACAGTCAAATATACCTCAAGTCCTTATATATATATATATATATATATATATATATATATATATATATATATATATATATATATATATATATATTGAAATGACAAACTATCCTACTCCTAATCTAATTCTAAACACCACCTATGTTTTCTAGTGAGACTTGAAATTCTGAAATTCTGAAAAGAAATAGATATATTGAGATTCAAAATCAACCACATGTTTTTCATTTGTCGTAGTAGCGCTCCATCGTACCAGTAAGGTAGAAGAGTTATATTTATAAATGATTATGCATCGTTACCCGTTCTTTTTTACCCCGCCACCTTCCCCACCACCACAATCACCCCGACGACCACCACCACCTCAGCCACCAACCGATATCACCATTGTCACCTCTGCCACCTCTACTACCGCCACCTCCTCTGCCAATAACCATCATAATCATATATAATTAATCAATTTGAGAAATCAAATATCCTTTTATTTTTTTCCAAAAAGTATATATATATATATATATATATATATATATATATATATATATATATATATATATATATATAGAGAGAGAGAGAGAGAGAGAGAGAGAGTTATGTTTAAATGAGAACATTTTTGAGATTGAGAACATTTGAGAACAAATTTTGACTACAAATTTCAAAAAAACAAAATATATCGTATCCCACCTACCCCCAACACTACACGACTATTCCAGCTAGTACACTTTCTTTTTTTTATGGAAAGTCATTGAAACCACCGGATAGCTATCGTATTGCCCGCCAATCACCGATGGATCGCCGCCGATCACCGTTGTATCGCCGTCAAGAAGCTGGAAATGTTGAAATCACCTGACAATTGCCTTTTCACTCTCTAGATCTGCTATCTTCGCCTATACTCCTCCCCGTCGGAAACAACCTCTCTCCCGTATCTCATCTCCCTAAACCAACATCGGACTCTCTTTCTAGTGAAAAGCTTTCCCTATACCATTTCTCTAACCACTTAAGCTAGATTCTACAAGATCTGAAGTAGAAGGTTTTCCCGATCTCGTTTCATCGGATCTAAAGAAGGCTAAAAGATCTGATTTCACAGGCGACCGCCGACACTGCCATCAAATTTGCCGACGACGCTATTACGTTTAAGCTCATACCTGAAATCACAAATCACATAATCATCGTTATTTCACTAGTCATCAGATCTGATTTCGCCGCCTATCTATTGGTCTTCTCCTTTTTCTTCGCACCTTTGATCTTCGTTGTCAAGTTGTACTTCCGATTTAAAAGGTCCTTCTCGGAACCGTTGATCGCTGCCATCGATCCAAGTCTATTTCTGATCAGACCTAACCTTCTCGTAGTTCACCATATCAAACCCTCCAATGAGATTAGAGTCGCAGTCGGAAAGTGACTGAAGGTACGATTTTGTTGTTGTGGATTGTGCCTGGTGATGAGCTTCCGAGTTGTGGAGGTGCCGAATGATGTCCTCCTCTCGATGCGACTCTAATTGGTGATGGTGTCGATGTCATCAAATGGAGACGTGGATGGAGAGTAGTGTTTAAGAGATCAAGAGCTAGATCAAGCTCAGTGTTGGCTTCTAAGGGAAATTGAGAAAAGTAAGCGGTTTCATTTTTATTGGAGCTAAACTTGCAGAAATTTTGGTAAGTGATTTTTGTTTTTATTTTATATTCATGAAGAAACATTAAAGGTGCTTTCGTTTCTGGAACGATTAAAAGATCTGATTATGGGTTGGCGTGTAACGTGATATCAATACCAAGAGTAAAAGCAACAATTCTTTAACCTCTATTGTACGACTAAAAGCAAGACTATAAAAAGATACATTTAAAAGTTTTCAAATAATTCTTAACAACTTAATTTTAAGAAATATAACTAATTAGAATTAATCTTATAAATCAATTTTTTAAAAAGTTCGAGATTTCAAAAATACCATAATTAACCACAATTTTTACAACTTTAAAAATGTAGATAGACTGTGACTTTTTTTAAACATATGATTATATGTATCTAAACACATATGATTATATGGGTAAATCATATGAGATTAAATACATATAATCATATGTGATTAAATACACGAGCAAAACTACTAAATTGAAAACGAAAAAAATGAATATTGTCATATAAATCATATGTGATTAAATACATGTGATTATATGTATCTAATCACATATGATTTGTTTGGTCAATAATGATTTTTGCTTTCTCGACCCAATAATTTTCTCTTGTATTTAATCATATGTGAATGTATCTAATCACAAACAATTTTTGTCCATATAAATCATATGTGATAACATACATATATAATCACATGTGATTATATACACGAGATCAATCATTGAATCAAGAACACGAAAACAAATATTTTCCACACAAATGATACGAGATAAAATATTTTGTGCATAAATCATATGTGATTAAATACATATAATCATATATGATTAGATACACGAGACCAACTATTGAATAAAAAATGAGAAATAAATATTGTCCACATAAATCATATGCGATTAAATACATATAATCACATGTGATTACACATATAATCACATGCGATTATATGTATCCAATCACGTATGATTTTTGTGGAGAATATTCATTGTCTCGTTCTCGATTCAATAATTTTTCTTTGTCAAAATTAATCATATGTGATTAAATAAATCTAATAACATGTGATTATATATATATATATATATATATATATATATATATATATATATATATATATATATATATATATATATATATATATATATATATATATATATATCTAATCACATATGATTTTTTTGGACAATAAAGATTTTTGCTTTCTCGATTCAATAAATTTTCTCTTGTATTTAATCATATGTAAACGTATCTAATCACAAACAATTTTTGTCCATATAAATCATATGTGATGACATACATATATAATCACATGTGATTATATACACGAGAACAATTATTAAATCAAGAACACGAAAACAAATATTTTCCACACAAATGATATGAGATTAAATATTTTGTGCATAAATCATATGTGATTAAATACATATAATCACATATTAGATATACGAGACCAACTATAGAATCGAAAATGAGAAATAAATATTGTCCACATAAATCGTATATGATTAGATACATATAATCACATGTGATTATACATATAATCACATGTGATTGTATGTATCCAATCATATAAGTTTTTTGTGGAGAAGATTCATTGTCACGTTCTCGATTCAATAATTGTTCTTTGTCAAATTTAATCATATGTGATTAAATAAATCTAATCACAAGTGATTATATGTATTTAATCACATACAATGTAATCGCATGGGATTATATGTATTTAATCATATGTGATTTATTTGGAAAAGATTTGTTTTAACGAATCTTGTTTATATACCCTAATAACATGTGATTATGTGTATCTAATCACATATGATTTATGTGGCTAAGATTCTTTTTCGCGTTCTCGATTAAATAATTGTTTTTTCCACTTTAATCATATGTGATTAAATACATTTAATCAGATGTGATTATATGTTTCTAATCACATATGATTTTATTTGGAAAAAAACAAATCTTGTCTATTTAAATCATATATGATTAAATACATACAATCACATGTAGTTATATACACGATAATAAAAATTGTACCAAGAACGCGAAAACAAATCTTTATCCAAATTAATCATATGTGATTAAATACATATAATCACATGTGATTATATGAATCTAATCACATGTGATTATATGAATCTAATCACATATGATTTATTGGACATAATTCATTTTTGCTTTGTCGATTCAATAGTTGTTCTCATGTATTTTATCACATGTGATATATGTATAATTGTATGTGATTAAGTACATGAGCACAACTATTGAATCGAGAAGGAAAAAATAAATCTTGTCCACCTCAAATCATATGTGATTATATACATATAATCACATGTGATTAATTACACAAAAACAATTATTCAGTCGAAACCGCAAAAATAAATATTGTCTACATAAATCATGTCTGATTAAATACATATAATCACATGTGATTAAATATATTAGAACAATTATTGAATCGACGCAAGAATAAATATTTTCCATACGAATCATATGTGATTAAATATATATAATCACATGTGATTAAATACACAAGAATAACTATTGAATCAAAATGTAAAAACAAATATTGTCTATATAAATCATATGTGATTAAATACATATAATCACATGTGATTTAATACACGATGCCAATTATTAAATCGAAAACACGAAAATAAATACGGCCCACGTAAATAAAATTTTATTAAATACATATAATCACGTGTAGTTATATGTATCTAACTATATATGATTTACGTGAACAATATTCATTTTTTCATTCTCGATTCACTAGTTTTTCACGTGTATTTAATCACATGCGATTATATGTATTTAATAACATATAAATCAGATATGACCTGATACATATAATCACATATGACTCGATACATATAATCACATGTGATTATATACAAGAGAAAAACTAATGAATCAAACACACAATAACAAATCTTTGTAGGTGGGGGTGGGGGTGGTGGTGGTGTGTGGTGATGGGTGGTGGTGGGTGGGTGGGTGGTTGCAAGTGGTGGTGATAGTGATAGGTGGTGGTTTTGGTGGGTGTGGGTGGTAGAGGTGGGTGGTGTTGGTTGGGTGGTGATGATGGTGGGTGGTGATGGTGGTGGCTGTTGGTGGTGGTAGTTGTGGTAGGTGGTGTTGGTGGCGGGTGGTAGTGTGTGGTGGGTAGTGATGGGTGGTGGGTGGTGGTTGGTGGTGGTGGGTAGTGATGGGTGGTGGTGGTTGGTGGTTGGTGGTGGTGGTGGTGGTGGGTGTTGGTTGTGGCGGGTGGTGGTGGGTGGTGGCTGGTGGGTAGTGATGGGTGGTAGTGGTTGGGTAGTAATGGTGGTGGGTGGTGGTGGTGGTGGGTGGTGGTGATGGGTGGTGGTGGGTGGTGGTTGGTGGTGTGGGTAGTGATGGGTGGTGGTGGTGGGTGGTGGTGGCAGGTGGTGGCGATGGGTGGTAGGTAATGGTTGTGGGCGGTGGTGATGGATGGTGGAGGTGGGTGGTGGTGGCAGGTGGTGGTGGTTGGTTGGGTGATTATGGTGGGATGTGATGGTGGTGGAGGATGATGGTTGGTGGTGGTGGAGGTGGGTGGTGGGTAGTGATGGGTGGTGGGTGGTGGTTAGTGGTGATGGTGGTGGCGGGTGGTGGGTGGTGGGTAGTGATGGGTGGTGGGTGGTGGTGGTGGCGGGTAGTGGTGGGTGGTGGGTAGTGATGGGTGGTGGTTGGTGGTGGTGGGTAGTGATGGGTGGTGGTGGCCGGTGGTGGTTGGTGGTAGTGGGTAATGGTTGTGGTGGGTGGGTGGTGGCCGGTGGTGGTGGGTGATGGGTAGTGATGGGTGGTGGGTAATGGTTGGTGGTGGTGGGTAATGATGGGTGGGTAGTGATGGGTGGTGGTCGGTGGTGATGGTTAGTGATGGGTAGTGATGGCGGGTGGTGGTTGGTGGTGGTGGCTAGTGATGGGTGATGGTGGCGGGTGGTAGTTGGTGGTGGCAGGCGGTGGAGGTGGGTGGTGGTGGCAGGTGGTGGTGGTGGTGGTGGGTGGTGATGGTGGTAGCGGGTGGTGGTTGGTGGTGGGTGGTGTTGGTTGGGTGGTGAGTGGTGTTAGTTAGTGAGTTTTTTTTAATTGTTTGTAATTATTTTTTGATTCATATGAATATTATTTTATAATTTTAATTAAAAAAATTATGTGGTCCAAATTTGTTCTCAAATGTGCTCGCGATAAGAAATGTTATCGATTGAACGCTCATATATATATATATATATATATATATATATATATATATATATATATATATATATATATATATATATATATATATATATATATATATATATATCAAAATAAAAAGATGTGATTTAAAAAACAACAGAGAGCATGAAGGGTTGCCAACTTAATTTATATAGGCTATTATAATATCTAATCATTTAACTAAAACTCCACAAAATTTATTTTTAAATCTTTATTATATAATCATCAGTTTTTATTTCTCTCTCATAGTTAATTATTTTTTTATTCATATTTATTCTCTTCAAATTATATTATCTAGCGGAAAAACCCGGGCTTCGCCCCGGCCCGTTTTTTGTGTTTTTTATGAAAAAATGTAAAAATTTTAACTGTAAGGATCAAAAATTTCAAAATGGTTAAAGAATTAAAGAGGTTGGAATTAACAAGTTTTTAGAAAATGGACCAGTTATCAATTCCTTATATGTTACATTTTTAACGGCAAAATAATACACAAAATAGTTGTCTAAATTGATTATTTTTTAATTTTTATTTTTGTAAAGTGAATTTCCCTAACGTGGATTTCGAAACCAACTTTCGCATACCGACTAATCCAATATTCCAATATTACGAAAATAATGTTATTTTTTATGCCTTAAAGTAACTGCAAACGAACTTACGTAGTAGTCAAAAGGGTTGAGCCTAGAGTGAGTGGAGTGCGTTTTCAGCCTATGTGGCATGTGAAACCGCAGTGAACACTGCCCCCTTCAAGTTCTTAGGGTCTGATTCGTAAGCAATATAATTAGGTGATGTTGATAGATAGATGGAGGCGGCGGCAGATGCTGATGGTGGCAGCAGAGAGACGATTCAATCGCCAACATATTGTTGGTGTTATCTCCTGCGTGGGCAATAGAAGCTCAGAGGAAAAAACACCACGTAGATTGTAGCTATGGACCTGAACGGATGTGGAGTAGGTTCAAAGCGGTGGAATGAGTAAATGGATAAGAAAAGAATGGCGGTGCAGAAGGATCGAGAATGAATGACCGACCCAATACAAATAACATAAAAATGGACGAAATTGCAACTTCAAGAAAAAACCGGGCCATTCCATCGATATGTATTGAACTTTATTTAGTTAAAAAAAAAATTCCCAAATGGTTAATAGGCAAAATAGAAGGACCAATTATGTCAAACCCTTTAGTTAAAAAAAACCAAAATGGTTAATAGGCAAAATAGAAGGACCAATTATGTCAAACCCTTAGGAACTTTAGTGTTCCTAAGGAACCTAAAATTAATCTATTATTTTAGTAAAAAAAAAATTCCAAAATGGTTAATAGGCAAAATAGAA
Organism: Lactuca virosa; assembly: GCF_052849685.1. NCBI lineage: Eukaryota > Viridiplantae > Streptophyta > Magnoliopsida > Asterales > Asteraceae > Lactuca > Lactuca virosa. Next base: position 301,569,271 of record NC_136433.1, on the reverse strand, counting down.
GGACCAATTATGTCAAATCCATTAGTTAAAAAAAACAAATTTCAAAATGGTTAATAGGCAAAATAGAAGGACCAATTATGTCAAACCTTACGAACTTTACTGTTCCTAAGGGAACCTAAAATTAATCTATTATTATATATAATGTGATTTAAATAAAAACTTAAAACAATAATCTAATATTAACAAATTTTTATTAAAATAATATAATTTATATGCTATCGTTTTTTTGTTTTATATCGTCAAAATAACTTTAGTGTCGTCTAAATTTTCATTTTATATCGTCAAAATAAATTTATATTCATCTAAATATCCTTTCGAACCATATTTTTTATAAAATAAATAAAGCAAAATTAATATAATTATAAAGAATGTACATTCTGAACAAATTTTTCTAAATCTTCCTTTTTCTTTATTTTAAATAAACCTCTTTTACTTTGGTCACCTTATCAACAATTCGACTGATATGTAATTAGCAACACTAATCATTTCATTTAGAAAATTAAATGTATACGACTTTATTAAAAAAATTACAGCTATAATTACACATATACGAAATGATTTATTAAAAGCATTTAGTAACATTACTAAAAAACAATATTAGAAATTTGTTATCCATTTTTTTTTGTAAATTTTCACATTTCACAAATGTAATATTTACATGGATATAATCACGTGTAAGCCAAGATAATTGTATGGTTGGTATATTAGTCCAAACAAAAAAAAAACTTGAAATGGTCATATATATAGTTATTTAAAGAAAAGTAATTAATGTATATTACATAAAGATATAATGAGTATTAATTAAATCTTCAACATTTAATATGCATTAATTATTTTCTTAAAATAACCAAAATGATTGGTCCAGAATCAATCGTACATGCACACAATATAGTAGAAACATTTGAACCTATATATATATATATATATATATATATATATATATATATATATATATATATATATATATATATATATATATATATATAATGTATAGCATATTTTATATATTTATGTAAAAAATAGTTAAAAAAAGGACATTCCAACTAAAGATAGTGGGGACAGAAGAAAAAACAAATAAAAATAGTGGGAGAATTATCTTCTTAAAAAGTAAGTAATAGTCAACACCTACCAAAAAAAAAAAAAATGCGGCAGAGCAACAATTGCAACAAATCAAATTTATTCAAATATCTAGATTTTAAAAAACTCTATGTCTAAAACTAGATTACTGGTTAAGGAATACCCTTTTTTATATCTAGTTATCAAACGGATCTCAATTCTTAAAATAATTCCATATCGATTGCTATCAAATTGTGTCATATATGTTCCAACAATCATTATTACTAAAGTAATCATATTTGACACTTCTCAAATAAGAAGTCGGTGAGGAGCAATGATAAAATATGGACAGACTATTAGACACATGAAGAAATGTAATCATAAAAGATGAAATGGGTCCCAAGGAGTTGAAATAAATGTCACCGATATATATATATATATATATATATATATATATATATATATATATATATATATATATATATATATATATATATATATATATGTTAAAATATGGATACACAACTATTATGCGGACGTATGGACAATGTTATTTTATAAGAATTACGAATAGAATATTTAGTTTAATAATATAAATGCTTTCAAACGCAAACAACTATTGTCATTTTCATGCATTCTCAATAATTCTTATTAATTTTTGTTCTCATACATCGTTTTTCACTCTTTTTTTTTATTACACAATACGACTTAATAAACATTCTGGCAGAATGAGAATAATAATAAAAAACTCTATAATAACCTGATAGATAGTTTAATTAGTGAGAATGTATGATAATGACAATAGTTATATAGCATTGAATATATTCATATTATTAAACAACATAGTTTTTTTGTCATTCTCACGGAATAGCACTGTCCACACGTCTAGATGTTAATCCACATTTGAACATAGCTCTCTCTCTCTCTCTCTATATATATATATATATATATATATATATATATATATATATATATATATATATATATATATATATATATATAGATGTCAATCCACATTTGAACATAGCTCTCTCTCTCTCTCTCTCTCTCTATATATATATATATATATATATATATATATATATATATATATATATATATATATATATATATATAGAGAGAGAGAGAGAGAGAGAGAGAGAGAGAGACAAAGTGAATATACCCTTAAGGGTATATAAGATTAGATACCAATTCATTAAAACTACATAGTTTAAATTAGTGATTGAAATTTTTTGAAAAAAACAAAAAAAAAAAAGAAAACACGATTTCCAATATGTGTTTCCTTATTCACTGACGAATTCAATTGCTCAATTCTTTTTGTATCATGATCGACGTTGCTTCTATAATACCTGATATTTTGAACGAAAAAAAAAATTGTCGTACGGACAAAAAAAGATTTCAAAGAAATCGGAATTACAAGTTATTGTAATTCATACGAAAAAAAGTTTCAATTCACAGAAGATTTAAAAAAACTATTTCAAAGGAAAAAAAATCATAGAAATTATGATTCCCAGAAAAAACGATAAAGTGTGGCTGTAGCATCCCAAGAAGTTTCAATTCACAGGTGAATGTCCACGTTACTTTCAAATACTATGGTCCTCTATCAAAAATTTTCAGTGGTATTTGATCAAACAATTCTTAAATTGGGAAAAGTGATTATTATGACAAGTATATTAATTTTGCATATGTTTTTTGTTCCGATTGTTTATCAACAAAATTTTTATTTTATATGTTCTATTATTATCCATGTTGCTTTTGTTTGATCAAGTTTAGTTAAATTTATTGCTTTTGATATAATGAAAAAGTTAGGCCATCTCTAAAAAGTTACTGACTTGGCATTAATAGGGTCAAGTTCTCATTGTCTTTTACTTGTGGTTTTGTGCATGCTATGATGTTTGAAACCGAAGCAGTTGATCAAGCTATAGAACCATATATAAATGAAAATGCTGACTCAAATGATTTTGGTGAAGCAACATATGAATTTGAAGAACTTAACGATTTTGGTGTGAACACTGAATTTGACGAAGATGATGTTAATGATGAAAGGATACTGGGAAAGGTTTTTTATGCACTCGATGATGCCTATACATTTTATAATGATTAATCATTTTTGCATGGCTTTGGTATACGTAGAGATGACACAATTAAAAATCCTAAAACAAATTAGCCTTTTCAGAAGATATATGCATGCAACAAAGAAGGTTTCAAACGGATTGAAAAAACTGCTTCAAGTGAAAATGAGAAAAAACGTCATAAAGATGTTAGAACCGGATGTTAAACAAAGCTTCGAATAATAAGACAATAGGATGGAAAATGGTTGGTGAACTCGTTTAATGAAACACACAATCACGACTTGACCATGACACCTACGAAGGTGATAAAGCATCGATCTCATAGCAATTTCCACCGTTCAATAGAAGGTAAATCTCTTATGGTGGAATTTGGTCAAGCAAGGTTGAAACCTTCTCAGATTAAAAAGGTTGTTAATACAATGAAAACCTCAAATGTAGCTGATGTAAATTCAAAGCAATATGCTGATGTCTTATCTGAGCATCGAAAACAACATATAGGAAAGGAGTTCTATGGACTTATAAAACATTTTCAAGATAAAACATTAGTTGACAGTGATCGGTATTTTGTCGTGGACTTGTCTGATGATGGGTATCCTAAAAATATCTTTTCGGTTGATGGTAGATCCAGAGATGCCTATACAAAATTCAGAGATGGTGTTGTGTTTGATGTCACTTATATGACTAACAAATTCAAGATGCCTTTTGCTCCCTTTAGTGGGGTGAATCATCATGGGCAGTCTATAATTTTTGGTGGAACATTGCTTGAAAACGAAAAGGAAGAGACATTTGAATGTTTATTTGAACATTTCCTCAAATGTATGTTTGGCAAGTATCCGAAGACAATTATTACCAATCAAGACAAAGCTATGAGAAATGCAACAAAAAAAGTGTTTCCAAAGACTCGACATCACTTTTGTTCATGGCATATCAGGAAGCATGAAACTGAGCACCTTCGATCGTATGCTTCCCGTTACAATGATTTTCAAGAGACGCATATGCAATGGGTAAATAGTGACACCATTGAACAATTTGAAGCAACATGAGAAAATATGCATATTAAGTATGAACTGGAAAACAATTGTTGGATTAGTGACATGTATAACCAACATATACATCGGGCTAAACCCTTCTTGAAGGATATTTTCTTTGCTGGTATGACCACAACTGGACGAAGTGAGAGTATCAATTCATTTTCTGATGGATTTTTTTAACTCGAGGACCAAGTTGAATGAATTTGTTGTACAATACGACAAAGCAGTTTAGTCACGAAGGTTGCCGAAGAAGATGAAGACTTCAAGACTATGAACTCAAGGCTAGTTCTTTCTTCAGTGCATCCAATCGAAGCAAAAGATGGTCAATTTTATACTAGAAAGATGTTTGATACTTTCAAAAAATAATGGACCGAAGCTATTACCAATTTGACGACAGAAGAAAGCACATATAGAGTTGGGTATATAGACGTTAATAAAAAATATATTGGCGTATTGTTACCTTTCGTTCTTTAAATCAAGTCATCGTCACATGTTCGTGTTCTATGTATGAGACAAATGGGATTTTATGCAAGCATATCTTATATGTGATGAAGATGAAGCATGTTCAAGAACTTTCGAGTCATTATATTTTAACGCGATGGACCCTTGATGCTAGGTACAAACTGGGTTGTGTTAGTATCAGACTCAAAGAAATAAATACTGAAAATGGAGTTACTATCTACACATTATTTTGTGTCCATTCAAATTTTACTAAACTAATTGAACAAGTAAGGGATTCCCCTTCGAAGATATAAAAACTCAATACGATATTGATAAGTCTTTTAGATGATCAAACAAATCAAAAGCAATCTATGTCTTTGGAGAATGCATCTCAAAGTTCTTGTATGAGAGATTCGCAAGTAAATATGCTGCCACAATTATTTGTCCGTGATTTCTCTTGGTCCAACTACTAAAAAAGGGTGTCCTAAACTTGCAAGTAGAATGAAGTCTTCTTTAGAAGCCCCCAAAAAACAACATGCTCTTAGTGTCAAGGATTGGGTCATTATACTACTAGTTGTTAAAAAAGAAAGGTAATTATAATAATAATTTAATTTTCATGATTGAGAACTATAATAATTATATTAACAATTTTTTTATGTATCATGCAGATGAATCGTTGCAAGAAACATAATGATGAGATGTGTTATTTCTGTGAGCAAAAGAAAAAGTAGATGCTTCATGACATTTTTTTGGTTAATTGTTCCTTTTTGATGTTTTAGACACAAACAATGTATGAATAATCTAGAAGTTATTGATGTTTCTTAAAAATTTTAATGTTTTTGAATGAAATTTGTTAATTATTTATGATTTGTGTGATTGTAATTGAAATTTGGTTGCCACTATGTGTCTCAAACGAAAGTATGAGGGTATTTTGTCAAAAAAAAAAAAAACGAAATTATGAGGGTGTTTTGTGAAATAACGAAATTATGAGGGTATTTTGTGGAAAAAACAGAAGTACAAAGGTATTTTGTGAAAAAACGAAATTATGAGGGTAATTTGTGAAAAAAACAGAAGTACAATGGTATTTTATGAAAAAACGAAATTATGAGGGTATTTTATGAAAAAACGGAAGTACAATGAAATTTTGTGTAAAGGCGAAATTATGAGGGTATTTTGTGAAAAAGGAAGTACAAAGGTATTTTGTGAAAAAACTAAATTATGAGGGTATTTTATGAAAAAAAAAAAACAGAAGTATAATGAAACTTTGTGAAAAAATGAAATTATGAGGGTATTTATTGAAAAAAAACGGAAGTACAAAGGTATTTTGTGAAAAAACGAAATTATGAGGATAATTTGTGAAAAAATGGAAGTACAATGGTATTTTGTGAAAAAAGAAATTATGAGAGTATTTTGTGAAAAAAAAAACGGAAGTACAATGGCATTTTGTGAAAAAACAAAATTATAAGGGTATTTTGTTAAAAAAAAAAAAAGGAAGTACGATGGTATTTTGAGAAAAAACGGAAGTATGATGGTGTTTTGTGTAAAAAAACGAATGTGTGAGGATATTTTGTGAAAAAAAAAATAAAAAATATAATGCTATTTTGGGTTAACATGAAACTTTTGTGCAATTTTGGGTTAAAAATGAAAGTAGGCTGTCATTTTTTGTTCAACACGAAACTTTTTTGCAATTTTTGGTTAAAATGAAATAAGGCTGTCATTTTGGGTTCAAAACAAAACTTTTCTAGAATTTTAGGTTAAGAATGAAAGTAGGCTATTATTTTGGTTAGTATTGTGTTAATCTACACATAAGTTTTATGGTTTTTAAAATTGTTGGGCGATTTTGCCCTGTCCCAAAGATGGTAATCCTCAAGAACTTAAGGATAGAGAAGTTCAAGTTACATAAACAATACGACCAAAAGCGAAGAATCTCAATTGGTAATTTTGATTAAAAATGATAAATATAAGTACAGTTCTCATTTTGAAATAAAAGGAAGTACACTGCTATACAACAACCACATCTACAATTCTAGAGTTTCTACAATTCTTTCAGTTCTTCAAGTTTCAATAATCCTTTGTTTTTGAGAAATGCTAATTATAGGCTCCTTTGCAGCTACAAGCACTTTATCATAAAGAGATGGCAAAGATTCCAACAAGGCTTTGCAAAGTTTACATTGCGTATAGTTTGTTTTTGTTAAGATCCTTTGATCCCAAATCTTTTGGGCTCTTAACATGTCCATTATTATGCAAAAATGATTTCCAGATCATGGAACCTGCAACAAGGGTATTTCAGTCATTAGTTAGTAAGGTTGTGTAGAGGTGTAGAGAACTAGGAGGGTATTTCAGTAACCTGCAACTAGACTTCTTTTTTGATCGGTGATTTGTGATCTTTTTACTATTGTTGTAAGTCCCCAAAACTAAGAACCAACTAGTGACCAACAAAGTGAACAAGCCAAAATGATAAAAACAAGAAGGAGTAGAGGCAAGATTAATCCAAATGCACACGATTTCAATTGAAACAATCGTCAGGTACAATGGATGCAAAACACACACTAATGACCGAAAATAGTTAGCTATCATCTAGCAGCTTATGACACTATTTATAGGGAACACTAGCAGCAAAAAGTTTACAATCGAAAACACTATAGGACCGAAAACGTTCCGTTTTCGGTCCACCCAACCGAAAATTCAATACAAGCTCTAACCAATACAAGAAATGCCTATAAAACATATGTGCCTAGCACAAACCAACAAATTATGTCCTAATAGTCTCCCCCTTGGTTTGTTGCTAGCATGAGATCAAGGCTTATCAACTATCATCACATCAGATTTTTCCATGGCTCCAGCCCACATTGTTTTGTTGATGATTTCAGCGACCATGCCAGTAAACTCTTTAGCAACAGACTACAAAATATCATCGTTGACCAAGATCTGATGCTTTGCCAAAGTATGAATATCAAGCTCACCGAACTGAAGAAAATCTTTTGCTTCTAGAAGACGAATATCACTAGTCGACAGCTTAATGACGGCGGTGGCTGTGACCTCGTCAAATACCCAGAATTCCATGTTCCGCATAGAACCGTCAGGTAACTGAGGAACAATAGGAATTTTTGTCATTTGTTTGGTAAGAGGCCACATCACATTTTTTATGGTACGGTTTGTGTTGGGATCACGTACGCCCTTGACTTTCTTGACAAAGGACTCTGCAGTCTTCATCCCATCGAACTTCTTCTTTACTTGGTTCTCCAAAATGATCTTGAAGTTAGTTCCGCGAGGATCGTTCGATGGGTTGTGGAAGGGAGCCTCACGCAGTTCTGCAAGATCAACTTTAGTCCAAGAACTAAAGTCATTTTGATTCGCATAATACTCCACATTTCCACTTTTCCTCTTGACTGTCCAGACGTTTTTCTGGTCATGAAATCCCCACACCGTAATTCCCGACCTGTCTCCATACTTGGCTTTGAACCGCTTTTTCTCGAGCTCAGTTACACTCAACTGGGGTTGATCACCACGAGCGTTTTTATCATAATTTTTCATGAAGAGAAATTTCCCTTTTCTTTGAGTAGAGGCTTTCTTCTGAGCTCTGGGATCAATATTTGCAGATTCATTTTCAAATCGGTCAACTATTCGAGATGTACTGGTATGTCGAGGAGCATCTTATGAATCTTGAGTTGCTTGGGCAGGGGCACTTTGGAAAGTCTCAGCTTCATTGGGTTCACCGACTGATGTTTTGAATTTTTCGCCAAATTCACTTATCAACTTGTTCTTCAGATCAAAATAACCAGCAGTTAAAGCACCAAGATTGAGTTGCAAGTCGGAGATTTGTTTTGATTTTTGGGCAATTTCTTTCTCGAGCTCGGAAACTCTAATCTCTAGAGTTCCAATCAAAACATCTTTTTCAATGAGCTTTTGATTTAAGACTCCAATCTCTTCCTTGAGCTCGAAAATCGTTGAATCTTCTTTATCAGGGCTCCCTGCACCAATCGATATTCCTTTGCCCCTGGGTGTAGGATCAACACCTTTACGAGCCAAAAACCTGGCAAGCCGTTCGGAGGCTGCATCGTGCGCAGGTTGAGGAGTCGAGGAGCCACCAGGAGCTGAAGAACTCCCTGCTTCAAAAGAAGAACGAACAACACTGGGCCCTTCATTCAATACTTGACTATCCACATGAGTTGGTTGGGTAGGTGTAACGACTGCAGTTGATTGTTGAACAGACTGAACTTGTTCCCTAATGAGCACTCCCGGCCTTAGATCTGCTCTTCTTCTTTTAAATGGAGGCTGGGAGGCTTGTGTCTCTTGTAGATCACTTTCAGATGGAATGATGGTTGGAGTTTCAACTGCTCGGGGAGGAATCCTTGCAGTTGAACCAGTTTAGCAATTATGTCGGCCATCTGACCGGGTGTTTGAAAAGGCACCTATAGAATATTAGGGTCTCCCTCTGTCTCAGTTGGAAAGATCCTAACATCATTGACATCATCAAAGAACGAACTGAGGTCATCATTATTCGGCTCGAAATCAAAGAAGAAGTCACCATCATTAAAGCCTAGTGTATCACCCCCTTGTATCATCCCAACTACTTCATCACCATCATCTTTATCATCATCATTTTCATCCTCATCATCATTATCATCTTCCACATCAAGCACATGCATATGTTCCTCTACAACAATTGCTACAGGAGGAATAGTGTCATCTTTAGGATCGGAGACTGTAACCTCATCATCTTCATCATGTTGAGCATCTTCTGATTCAGAGGCTTCATCTATCTCTGCAAAGTAACCAAACTTTACCAAAGGACTTTCTCCCTTAAATACAACCTTTGAAGCTTTGCGGTTCTGCTTCATTAGGCTAAAAGTGCTTGGACACAAGGACTTCAAATCCAAAGTATCACCTCTTCTTTGTAAATCTAGATATTGATCATTAAAGATTAGTTGAAGAAACCTTGGGTACATTAAAAATATGTCCTTCCTCTTCCCCTATAAATTGTTCTTCATTTCATTTAACACAAACTTTGAAAAATTGAAATCAAAGTCCATGACTAGAGCAACAATGGCGTCGGTATTCAATAAAGAGATCTCATCCGCACCTCTTTTCCTGCCAGAGATGTATATAACAAAAGAGTGGGCAAGAAGACGCCAGTACGGAGGAAGTAGCTTCTTCATAGTTGGAGGAAAAGTTCCTTCATAACACATTCTATCAAGAACCTCCTTGATCTGATCAACAGAAATTTCAGTTGGGGAGCCTGGCTGATCCCTAAATTGAAGCACTTCTTGGATAACCTACTCAGACACAACAATTTTTCTCCCTTGGATAGTTGATTCCACTGTGCCTTCTCCATTTTCTCCTTCTTTGTTAATGGAAGCTTTGTCCCAAAATTGCCTCACTAACTCCTGATAAATAATGGGATTTGATTGAAAAGCGTGAGCAAGTTTGCAGTTGTTAAGTCCATGAACGATGGACTTAAACTCTTGATGAGCCAGTGGAGGATCAAACAAGCATGCAACAATGTTGTGATTTTCCGAGAATTTTAGGTCTGCCATTTATCTGCATCAAACGAGCCAAGTGAGAAAATAAAAAATTTAAACACTTTAGATCAATTATCTCAATTTTGATTTGATTAGGCCCCAATTTGATTTGTTTAATTAATTTGAACCAAATTATAAGTTGATTAAGGGTTTTGGTCGAAAACGCTACACCAAAATCCAAAAATCACTTATATATGGGTTTTCGGCCGCAAACAGATTTTCGGCCGCAAACGGTTCCTTTTCCAGTTTTGACGAAAATCACTGTCAGAATCACGATTTTGCCCTTAAAACTTGCAAAACCAAGTCGAATCGAGTAAAAAATATATGTATGGGTATCGCAATCCTTGAAGAATAGAGGATCAATTTCTGATTAAAACCGCAAAAGATCGATGAATCGATGAAGATGATTAAGATAGCAAACAAGAACACGAGAGAGAGAAGGGGGGAGATTTTCGGCCGCAAACGATAAAATGAGGGTAATGAGGTTATTGGCCGAAGAATCCCTCCTTTAATACCCTAGCACTTTTCCGGCCCATAACCCACAATCCAATGGGCTGTAAACCGAAAACTTTAAGTCCAAATCCAACACTTCCAATTTTTAATACAAAATAAAACCATTTTGAAGACTTAAAATTAAAAATAAAATAAAATAAAAATAAAGAAATTCTAAAATTTAAATGCAAACAAATTTTTTTTAAAATTTTAGAAGATAAAAAATAAAATAAAAAATAACTCTAACTACTCTTCAAAATTAAGAATTTTAACATTTTGGGATCATAAGTTCAGACACTGTTTTAACTTGTTTTTCAATACCTTCACCTTCACGAATAGATCTGGTCAATTGCCAGTATTGTGGTCCACTTAAGCACGAAGGATTTTTGACAATTTTGACAGAAAATAAATAATAAGTCATTGCATCTAAATTCCTAAATTGACCATTTAGCTGACGACGACCAATGCTATTGTTCTCCACTTAAATTCAGTGGCAAGATCTACAGACAACCTATTAAATGATTTAATTTTAGATGAACTAGAATGTGTTTCCCACTTCCTGAAATACCCTGGCAATCAAGTGCTTTTAAAGAATTCCTTAGTTTAGATGAGTAGACAATTATTAGGAGAGAAGATAGATTTAGAGGTGCATATGTTGTGCACCAGGTCGGATCTCATCTAATCACGCAGAGGGGACAACATGTGACTAACACAGATAGAGAGGTTGAGAGATAGAAGGATGCATATGCTGTGTTCCAGGTCGGATTGTTTCAATCACGCAAAGGAGACATCATATGACTAACAGACAGAAAGAAATGCATAGATAAGAAGATTCATAGAAATAGAGTTGCATTGTTGCATTCCAGGTCGGATATGTTCCAATCACGCAGAGGAAGCAACATATGACTGACAGATAGAAAGCAAGAAAACAATTTTCCACAGACCTACTTTATCAGAATCCCCCAGTTACCCTATCAGTGCCAGAACTAAGGTCATAAGACCATACATCAAGGACATGTTAAACCACAGCTCTAGATACATATGATTTTAATGTATCCTACAAATTCTCATATTTATCTCACTGCTCAATCTACCCAAGCGTCATATTGTCAGTCCAAATGAGACTATCTAAGTATATACTGTCAAGTCCTTTCGATTGCCAATCTAAGTCTAGTCCTTTTGAACCCTTCGTGCCTACCAGCACATTGAACACAGAGTCTAAACAATTCAGATTCAGTACCTTACACTTGTTTAGACTGCCCTTTATTACTCAATCTTGATACCACTTCCCAAATGATCACCTACAAAATAAAACCATAAGAACATATTTTTGGATTTTTGTTTTATAATTTTTTTTGTATTTTGATTTCCCCCCCCCCCCTAAATTTGTGCATAGGAGAGAAAATAAATGAAAATGAAAATAAAATGCGCAAATTTAAACTAAGCAAAAAAAATTAGTCTTCAAAACGGAACATTTTTAGAAAACTCACAAGCACATCGAATCGAGCTTTATTGAAGGGTTTGGTAAACAAATCCGCCACATTATTATCAGTGTGAATTTGTTCCAAACGAATGAGCGAACGTTCATAACAGTCTCGAATAAAATGAACTTTGATATTGATATGCTTGGTTTTGGAATGTTGGACTGGATTTTTAGCAATTTGGATGGCGGCATCATTATCACAGAAGATGGGAGTGTCAAGAAAATTCAAACCATAATCCTGCAGTAGATGTTGAATCCAGATAACTTGAGAACAACAGGCTGAGGCAGTAACGTATTCAGCCTCAGCCGTTGAGGTTGACATAGTTTGTTGTTTCTTACATTGCCATGACACCAACCGTTCTCCTAAAAACTGGCACCCACCCGATGTTGATTTCCTGTCAAGATCACATCCTCCATAATTGTTGTCAGCAAATGTATATAAATCAAAATCAGGATCAAAGACCCAGTTTAGGGCTACCTTTAAGATATCTAAAAATCCTTTTAACAGCAATTAAATGAGAAAGTTTAGGATTAGCGTGATAACGAGCGCATTGACACACAGCAAACATGATATCATGTCTTCTTGCAGTCAAATACATCAGAGAACCAATCATCGAGCGGTATTCTGTTTGATCAACGGATTCCCCATCTGGGTCTGGAGTCAGCAGCGGTCTTTCAGCCATTGGAGTCAAAGTAATTTTTGAGTCTTTAAAACCAAACTTTTCGAGCATGTCTTCGACATATTTGCCTTGATGTAATAAGATTCCAGCTGAATCCTGTCGAACTTGTATCATCTCACCCAGCGAGCTCATCTCAAACTTTTTCTTCACAACTTCCTCGAACTCTTTGCATAACGCTGTGCTCATTGACCCGAAAATGATATCGTCAACGTAGATCTGAACAAGGATCAAATCTGCATCCACATTCTTGATGAATAATGTCCGGTCGATAGTTCCCCGTGTATATCCGTGCTCAAGCAAATGTTCTGTGAGGGTTTCATACCAAGCTCTGTGAGCCTGATGTAACCCATATAGAGCCTTATCCATCTTGTAAACATGATTTGGAACTTTGAGTTGATAAACCCTGGAGGTTGATCAACATAAATTTCCTCTTTCACAGCGCCGTACAAGAAGGCTGTCTTGACATCCATTTGTTAAACTGTAAAGCCCATCTATGAAGCGTATGCTAGGAATATACGAATGGCTTCCAAACGAGCTACCGGAGCATATACTTCTGTGTAGTCAAGACCTTCTATTTTCCTGAATCCACGAACGACCAATCGAGCTTTATTGCGCACAATCACCCCGCAATCATGTTGCTTATTTCTGAAAACCCAACGCGTGTCCAAAGACTTCTTGCCTTTCGGTAACTCAACCAGCTTCCAAACTCCCAAATTTTCAAATTGATTTAGTTCTTCATGCATCGCATCTACCCAACTTGGTTCGCTTAAAGCCATGGCAACACTCTTGGGCTCGATTTGAGATATGAAGCAAGAGTAGAGACATGCATTTACATCTCCACTTTGACTTCTCGTTTTAACTCCGTCGGCCAATGGACCAATGACATTTTCGATCGGATGATCCCGTTGAGTTCTTGTTGGGATTTCTTGGCTGAAGTCATTGATTGAGACTGGAAGATTGTTGATGTTGAGTAATCGATCTTCAACTGAATCACCCGCCTCAGACGATCTAGGACCGTGAGAGGTACTTGCCATATACTCATTTGAAATAGGTTCAGGAAAGAGAAGCTCCATAAACGATTGAGTGGCAGCTGAAGAATCTCTTGTCATGACTTCTCTTTGTGCAGGAGTAAGGGGAGTGGCTTCAGCATCATAACTGATTCTTTGACTTGGAGAACTCAAGGAAGTACTTGGAGCAACTTCATCCACTATAGGAGACGCGGGAGTGTTAGATGCCATTTTATGCATCTTTTAGGGTAGTTTTCATTATTATTTAGTATCATATTTTGTACATTTGCATTTCATTTATTTAAATAATGTTCAGCTCATGTAATTCGTAAGAATTCCCGTACTGCTCATGTTTTTATGTCAATTTCAGATAGTTTAAGTGGAGCAGTGCTTTGGAAGCAGCTGGATGCATGTTTGGAGCTTAAAATGGAGCTAGGAACTTATGGAGTATGTTGCGGAATGATTGGAAGATGCTTTGGTCAAGAAACATCCGATTGAATTGATCACACGAAGATAGAATTTGCAATCTAAAGTTAAAGGATGTTGGTGGCAGCTTTGACCCCCTATCAGTATTTTGACCATATCTCGAGAACCGTAACTCTGATTGAGGCGATTCAAAATGATATGCAAAGTAGACGAAATTTCGAACGTCTTAGGCACAACATGCAATCGTAGGTTACCTTTATGCGATCATATGGGGCCTTTTTGCGATTGCAGGTTAGGTCGCAGCTTGGATTTGAGGTTTTTTAGTGCCAAAAATTCATCCGGAAGCAAAAAATGAAAACATGCGATCGCAGGTTGGCCAAAAAGTGTCAAAATAGCATCCTACTTCATTAAAAAGGCACGAGATGCGTTTTCTTCAAAACCTGCGATCGCAGCTTTGATACATGCGATCGCATGCGCATCGTTTTTGCTCCTGGACGTATAAATAGACCCTAATAACCTTCCAGTAACCTAAGTTGGCGATCCTAGAGGTACCAGACGGCGAAAATACGATTTTGGAGGCGTTTCTTCTCCGATTTCAACGATTTCTGAAGATCTGAAGACTGTGGATCATCTCCTTCAAGTAGATTAGAAAGATTAGTTGTTCGATGTCTCTTTTCATCTATTTTCATCAGATTTTGGCCATGTCTGGCTAAACCCTAGTTTTCAGTTCTGCATAAGACAAGTACTTTTCATGTGATTGATCATTAGATCTGGTTTTTGATTTGTGTTTCTATCTAGATTCTTCAGTTTTGAGCTTAATGAATGTTTGATTTGAATTCTTGTTAGTCTGATCACCTAGCTAGAGTTTTATCATTCTAGTTAATCAATTAATAGAATCCATAATTATTCTAATAAATTGGTAAAAGTAACAAGTATCAGATTGGTTCCATTTTGGGATTTAACTCTAGTATAAACTGTAAAAATCATATCTTTACCCTTCCGAGCTTGTGAGAAGTATTGGGTATTGCTGGGAATTTTATAAAGAACTTAATGCAACTTTTCTGATTTAATTAAGAGCTTATTTAATTGAACAGTAAAAAGTTAGGGTTAATTGAAGAGCTTGTTTTGATTAACTAGTTTAGGTAAAAGAGAAATTACTAGAGCTTGTTAGTTTTTCTCAGTACCAGCTTAGATAGAACGCATCTCAAATAATCAGATCTGGATCAGTTGCAAGATTAGGAAAGTCGCAGCAAAACTGGAATTGTTTTTATTATTGACTTACATTTAAGTTAATATCACTGCATTTTAGTTTTTAGTTTAATTAAAATCCCCCTTCTTAATAATTTTTGTCTTGACTAGATTGTGCCTGATGCAAAAAGGCATTGACCATTAGGCTGTGTCCGTGAGGACTCGACCCTGCTTCCCTGTGCTATATTTTTAGTGCAACCAGCAGTGATAATTTATTTGCTTAATACGCGTGCGACAGCGTGTTAACAGATTGGTGCCGTTGTCGGGGACATGGTACTGCTAATTGTTTTTTGTCAAAATCTTTACTTAAAGGTGATCTAGTCTTCAGGCATGGTCGAGCCAACGACCTTAAAAAAGGGCGGCTTTCTGGGAGGCAACTCGATGAGTAGTTTTTAGTTTTTATGCTTTCAATAAAGAGATGGTTGCAGTTCCAAGCAAGCTTAGGGAAATCAGAAGATCTTCAAAGTCGCTGAAATTCAGATTTTTCGCCACATTGTCGTCAAAATCAGATTTCTACCAAGTTATCAGGTACATTCATTCCTAGCTGCACCTTTTTGCCCTTATATTCTTTATTGAGCTGTTCATTCATCTCTAAGCATTGAGGACAATGCATCATTTTAAGCTTGTGGAGGGGGTTAGTGTAAAATTTTGCATTTTTGTTTATTTTATTTTTTTAGTTTTTTTTTGGTTAAATTTTTCAAAATTTTCTTTTTGCAATTTATTTTCTGCATTGCATTATATAAAAATTCAAAAAAAGTCTAAAAGATATTTTATTTTTCTGCATTCATAAATAAGAGAACAAAAAACCCAAAAATATTTTTATTTCTAGTTATTTTTTATTTTCTGTATATAAAAAAATCAAATTAAAAATCTTTAAAAAATATTTTACATGAGATGAGGATATTTTTTACATTCGATAGCTTTGTTAAGATGAAGTGTGATAGTTACCGAAAATAAAAGTCTCATTACACTCAATTTTAAGAATTATCTTTTCAAGTGCTTTAAATGTTTCAATATGAACCAACATATGAGTCAGATAATTTTTCCAATGGAAGTGTGGGATGGAAAAACGAACAGTGTTTTGCAAATAATTTCCTTGAATGCCATAAAAAGAACCTAGATTGGATAACCCTTATCATTCCTTGAAGTACTGAACCCTATAGTTTCTGCGCCTTTTGAGGTTGGGAGGGAACTCTCGTTATACCCACAAAATAGTTATCATTTTTGAAGTATTGAAGATATGGTGGGCCTCAAAGTAAAATTCATGCCCATTCGATATATATGTTAGATATGGTATATCAAGCAACTTGAAGAAATCTACAATTCAAAGTCAAATCCAAGTCAAGTTCAAGTCGAAATCAAGAACCAAGCAAGTTAAATATGAAGAGTTGATCAAGATAAAGAAGACGTGTGGTATAATAAGATTGATCCCTCGATAGTGGAATCATAGGGGTAAGCTTGGATTTTCTGTCCATAATGGAGCTTACCGCATTTACTGGACGAGTTCGGAAAAAAAGGAGGGGTTGGTCAAGCTAAGTTTTTATAAACGAATTTTCGTGAAATTATTTTTAAAAATACACTGTTTTCACAAATTTAATACGGAGTAAAAATTATTTGCTCAAGCTTGGTTTAACTCATTAAATATAATTATGAATCGTTAATATAAGATATTGAGACTGATATCTAGGTAGTGATTTCATTAGAGCTTCCTTGTTGTGAAATCTGATCATGTGAACAAAAAAAGAGTGAAGTGTTTTGATAAAGTTTAAATTTTTAGTTTCCTTAATCTTGTTTTAGTTTTTATTCTAAATTCATGTTTATGTCATCTACATCTTTCTATTTGTTTATAATGTTTTATTCTTTTTCTTACTTGAGGGCAAGTAAGGTTTAAGCTTGAGGAGATTTGTTAGATGCCATTTTATGCATCTTTTAGGGTAGTTTTCATTATTATTTAGTATCATATTTTGTACATTTGTATTTCATTTATTTAAATAATGTTCAGCTCATGTAATTTGTAAGAATTCCCGTACTGTTCATGTTTTTATGTCAATTTCAGATAGTTTAAGTGGAGCAGTGCTTTGGGAGCAGCTGGATGCATGTTTGGAGCTTAAAATGGAGCTTGGAACTTATGGAGTATGTTGCGGAATCATTGGAAGATGCTTTGGTCAAGAAACATCCAATCGAACTGATCACACGAAAATAGAATTTGCAATCTAAAGTTAAAGGATGTTGCTGGCAGCTTTGACCCCCTGTCAGTATTTTGACCATATCTCGAGAATCGTAACTCCGATTGAGGCGATTCAAAATGATCTAAAAGTAGACGAAATTTCGGACGTCTTAGGCACAACATGCGATCGCAGGTTGCCTTTACGCGATCGCATGTTAGGTCACAGCTTGGATTCGAGGTTTTTTAGTGCCAAAAATTCATCCGGAAGCAAAAAATGAAAACCTGCGATCGCAGGTTGTGTACATGCGATCGCAGGTTGGCCAAAAAGTGTCAAAATAGCATCCTACTTCATTAAAAAGGCACGAGACGCGTTTTCTTCAAAACCTGCGATTGCAGCTTTGATACATGCGATCGCATGCACATCGTTTTTGCTCCTGGACATATAAATAGACCCTAATAATCTTCCAGTAACCTAAGTTGGTGATCCTAGAGGTACCAGACGGCGAAAATACGATTTTGGAGGCGTTTCTTCTCCGATTTCAACGATTTCTGAAGATCTGAAGACTGTGGATCATCTCCTTCAAGTAGATTAGAAAGATTAGTTGTTTGATGTCTCTTTTCATCTGTTTTCATCAGATTTTGGCCATGTCTGGCTAAACCCTAGTTTTCAGTTCTGCATAAGACAAGTACTTTTCATGTGATTGATCATTAGATCTGGTTTTTGATTTGTGTTTCTATATAGATTCTTCAGTTTTGAGCTTAATGAATATTTGATTTGAATTCTTGTTAGTCTGATCACCTAGCTAGAGTTTTATCATTCTAGTTAATCAATTAATAGAATCCATAATTATTCTAATAAATTGGTAAAAGTAACAAGTATCAGATTGGTTCCATTTTGGGATTTAACTCTGGTATAAACTGTAAAAATCATATCTTTACCCTTCCGAGCTTGTGAGAAGTATTGGGTATTGCTGGGAATTTTATAAAGAACTTAATGCAACTTTTCTGATTTAATTAAGAGCTTATTTAATTGAACAGTAAAAAGTTAGGGTTAATTGAAGAGCTTGTTTTGATTAACTAGTTTAGGTAAAAGAGAAATTACTAGAGCTTGTTAGTTTTTCTCAGTACCAGCTTAGATAGAACGCATCTCAAATAATCAGATCTGGATTAGTTGCAAGATTAGGAAAGTCGCAGCAGAACTGGAATTGTTTTTATTATTGACATTCATTTAATTTAATATCACTGCATTTTAGTTTTTTGTTTAATTAAAATCCCCCTTCTTGATAATTTCTGTCTTGACTAGATTGTGCCTGATGCAAAAAGGCATTGACCATTAGGCTGTGTCCGTGAGGATTCGACCCTGCTTCCCTGTGCTATATTTTTAGTGCAACCAGCAGTGATAATTTATTTACTTAATACGCGTGCGACAACATGTTAACAGGGAGTCACCAGGGGTGGTATGTATACAACATCTTCCTCTTCATATTCAACAACTGCACTTGTACGTGAGCAGGAACCTGAAACATTTTCCGAATGCACATTAAAGGATTTAAATAGTGATGCATAATCAAATAAGCAGTCAGGTCCAACTCTCGCATCTATCTCATTCTCTTCCAGCCAACGCACGTCAAAGGATTCTACAATCTTCTTGGTGGTTTTGTTGTACACTCGGTAAGCGGTACGTGCGACATATCCCACAAAATAGCAGTCATCGGCCTTTGAGTTGAACTTGGGGTTGGACTCTAGGTGAAGGAGGGTGCAAGGACATCCAAAGATATCGAAATGAGCGACCGATGGTTTGTGATTATATAGAATTTCATACGTGGTCTTCATCTGAGATTTGTTGATCAGAACACGGTTCTGGACATAACAAGCAGTGTTGATTGCTTCAGCCCAGAAGAAGACCAGTAATTTGGAATCACAAAGTATAGTCCTTGCAGCGTCCATCAGTGTACGATTTCTCCGTTCTGCAACACCGTTTTGTTGTGGTGTCCGAACAGACCTGTATTGATGCACTATACCCTTTTCTGCACAGAAGTGATCCAGAACTGAATTCTTGAACTCTGTGCCATTATCAGTTTGAAGCGCCTTCACCTTTTCATTTGTCTGATTCTCAAACATCACAATGAATTTCTTGATCAGGTCAGCAATCCCACTCTTGTTGGATAAGAAGAAGACCCATGTGAACCGTGAGAAATCGTCAATCACAACCAGGCAGTAAGAATTCTTCTTGATGCTAAGGACGTTTACCGGACTGAACAAATCCATATGTAACAACTAAAGAAGCTTGCTGATTGAGTTGACCAACTTTGGCTTATGTGTCTTGCGATGACGCTTTCCCTGAGCACAAGCAACACACTTCTCAAAGGTTATGAAGTCTTTGATTGGAAGACCACACAATCTCATTTTAGCAAGACGATTAAGGTTCTTGGCATTTGCATGGCCGAGACGACGATGCCAAAGCATGTCATTGTGTTCAGAGACTTTTGAGAAAAGACAAGTGACTTGCTCTGGAATTTTATGATTTATGTCAATAACGTAGGCATTCCCTTCCCTTTTCGATCTAACCAAAATCCATTCTTCAGGTATAATGATTCCGGGCTTCAAAATGAGACACTCTTTGTTCGTAAAATGAGTTGAATAGCCTTTATCACATATATGAGATACGCTCAACAGACTGTGTTTCAACTCAAGAGCATAGTTAACATTCTTAAAGCTAAGCACACCATTCATCACGGTACCCTTCTGAGTGATCTTTCCACCTGCTCCTCCCGTAAAGGAAACATAACCCCATTAAAGCTTTGAATGTCGTGAAGTTGGGAAATGTCTCCTGTCATGTGCCTGGAACAGCCACTATCGACATACCAAGGTCTGACGTTATTCCTCCATAGCTGTTCCTGCACGATGCACGAGATTAGTTAGATTTTGGAACCCAGGCCATAGAAACACTGGGTTTACCTCTTCTATTAACATTTTTAACTTTTTCATTTTAAGATCAGATTGATTACCAGATGCATGCAACGAACTCTGAGGTGATTGGATTGAAGAATTTTTGGGCACCCATTTGTAATTAGGTTTATTAACATTAACAGGTGATTTTGAAAAAAAATTTCTTTGATTTTGATCGTTTGGGTATCCGTCTATGACTAGATGAAGATCCAGACAATGACTTTGACGAAACTGATCTTGGCTTAGCCAATTTCGGTTTCGTTAAAGTGCCTGTTGAATTTTTGTTCAAAACATGTTTGTTCTTTTCAAGTTCAGCCCGATTTCTGTTTTTAGTAGTGTTCCAATAACCATCAACTGAACGTGATCTCGAGGACTTTCTCTTAAGAGATCTTCCTTGTGACTCTTTCTTTCTATCTTGTGCATAATAAGGAACATATGCATGGTTTGGACAATTTCTCGCGATATGACCAGGAATTCCACAATTGAAACATGTATGTTTCTTTATATAGAAACTGGTACCGCTCTTTCCTGATTTAGTGTCTTTATTGAGTTCTTTACTTTTCCCACAAGTGCACGTGCATGGTTCAAATTGTGTGAGTGGCTTAGGTGGCAGATATTTTCTAGTGACAGGTTCATTAGATTTATCAGACACATCACCACACTTATCAGAAACATCCGAATCATCAGATTTCAAAACAGAATCATCAAAAACTAAAAGATCAATTTTCAAATTAGAAACATAAACATCATTGTTTGAATCAGAAACATCAGTTTGCAAAACAAAACTAGTATCAGAAACACTCTCTCCAGCCGCCTGCTTGCCATGAACTAAAGGTGAATCTGCATATGAAGTAGAAACATTAGTATTGTTCACCTTAGAACTATTTTCTGTCACAACCACATCAGGTTTCCCATACTGAAGATCTGCCTCCCTGTCTATTTCTTCTTGTGTCATAGGGATGGATGTGTAGCTATGATTAAAAGGAGGAGGAACACTGTCATACCCTAGACCCTTTTGCTGATTACCTTTAAATTTTAATTGTTTTTCAATCATCGATGCAACTACCTCACTTGACACATCATATTTTCTGAAATTAAAATCTGCATTTTCAAACTTATTTTTCAATGTGTCAAGTTCATCAGTCAAGCTGGCAAGTTGTTTCTTAACAAAGTTATAGTTTTCACACTTGTTACTATATTCTTCCTGAAGTTTCCTAAAGTCTTTGGTTTTGGCCTCTAATTGTTCTTTAAGAGGTTTTTGTCCTTTCCTAAGAGTATAGCCTTCATACATAAGGTCCTCATTTTCTCTACGTAATAAATTAATTTGATCACGCAGATATTTAACAATATCCATGCATTTTTTATAACAAGAAATTTCACTGACCTCTTTCTTCTCTGGAGTGGTAGATACCATGAAAGCAAACTGAACCTGTATCATTTCTGCTTCAGCATCCTCTTCACCCTTTTCATCTGGAAGCTCACTTATCTGCGCCAAATTTGCAGTTTCAGGTCCTGAGATGTTCAATGCTTGTATCTGGTCCTCCCAATCAAATTCTTGAGCTACAACTATCAAGTTTACAGTTTCACTGTTGGATGCAGTTCCTCTGTTGTTCACCACTGGTACCATTGTCCTGTCATGGTTCTCTCTTCTATCCGGTTTTGGGCACTCACGAAGCAAAATGACCTGGCTCGTGACAGTTGAAACATCTCAGCTTTCCTCTGTTAAAACCAACCTTCTTTTCTCCATTCATACCCCAGTTGTTTTTCCCAGTCTTCTTGGAATACTGCTTAGCCCTGAACACCTCCATGGCAATTTTCCATGTAATATCCATTTCTTCCACATCCTCTGGATGAATTTGGTCAAGATCAGCAAATGAGATTTGAGGAGGCAAATATTCTGCTAAGAAGTCATTGTACCAATTCATGAGACCAGAAGCTAGAGCTAGATTTTCTTCAGGTTCCTTGGGAGTTATGACAGTGGCAGGAGCTTTTAAGGAAGAAGCTGAATGTTGATAAGGCTTAGATGATGGAATGACATGTGTTTGAGGAACAGTAAAAGTTTGAGTTTGTGGAACAGTGAAGGATGAAAAGGCATTATTGGATGAAATCCCTAGATTTGCAGTGGAGTAGGAGTTCACATGGTTTATCTCTCGCTGCTTGTCATCCAAATCACAAGCTTTGATGATAGCCATGGTTTCATCAAAAGAAAGTCGGTGAAGATCCTTGGTCTTTTTAATCACAGACACATTCCCATGACTTAGGAAGAGAGTTCAATAGTTTCTTGTTTATCTCTGAGCGTGGTACAGAGATTCCAGCAGTGCTCATCTTAGTGGTAAGAGTGATGAATCTTTGCAAATTGGGCTTCAAGAGTCTCCCCCAGAACATGGTTGAACATGTTGAATTTTTGACAGAGCATGTCCTGTCTGCTTTGCTTCATATCGTCATTTCCTTTGTAAACTTCTATCAATGCTTCCCAAAGTGCTTTTGCTAAATCATACTCCCTGAATCCTTGAGCAATGTTAGGTGATAGAGCCATTTTCAGAGTTGCAAGTGCCTTTTCCTGCTCCTCAATTTTCTCAAAATCCTCATCAGTGTAGTTTTCAAATGCTTTGTCAAGTATGGTTCCATTTTCCAGGGTAGTTGTGATTCTAACAGGACCCTTAAGAATGCTTCTCCAAATCTTAAAGTCTTTCGTTTTAATGTACTTCTCGATCCTGTATTTCCATTCTGGAAACCCTTCTGCTGATAAGAGATGTGGTATTCTTGTAGTGGTTCCCATGATTGAATCTAATTTTTGATGAATTGCACCGTGTTGAGGTTCCATTTTTTAATTTTTTTAAATAAAAACAAAACTTGTTCAAAAAACAAAGAAAATGACAACGGAAAAGGGTTTACAGCCGAAAAGGGTTTACAACCGAAAACGATTTACAGCCGAAAATGATTTACAGTCGAAAACGATTTACAGTCGAAAACGAATCAATCACGCTCCACCGAAAACGCCAAGATCTTGATGAAAATAACGATTTCAAACAGTTTTTCAATCCCTTTGGCCTTGAATTCACGATCAATAGCAAGAACCCAACAACAACAGCAACAACAATGAATAATTTGCAATAAGAAGCTCCAAACGGATTCCAAATCATCCAAAACAAGCTTGATCAAGTTGCCACTAGATTGGCTCTGATACCAATTGTAAGTCCCTAAAACTAAGAACCAACTAGTGATCAACAAAGTGAACAAAGTAAAATGATAAAAACAAGAAGGAGTAGAGGCAAGATCAATCCAAATGCAGACGATTTCAATTGAAACAATCGTCAGGTACAATGGATGCAAAACACACACTAATGACCGAGAACAACTAGCTATCATCTAGTAGCCTATGACATTATTTATAGGGAACAATAGCAGCAAACAGTTTACAACCGAAAACACTATAGGACCGAAAACGTTCCGTTTTCGGTCCACCCAACCGAAAACTCAATACAAGCGCTAACCAATACAAGAAATGCCAATAAAACATATATGCCTAGCACAAACCAACAAATTATGTCCTAACAGTTGTCCACTGACAAATTGTTTTGGTTGGAATGATTGGGTGTTGTAGTCACTTAAAGAGGCATATCCCAATGCAAACTTTGAATCCAGGATATATAGAACCTGAGCCAAATATATACAAAAAATAAAAAACAGAGAAAAAAATGAGCGTCTGTGAAAACCAGTTGCTTAAATAGAGATGAAACTATACATCAAATAAAAAGGGTAGAAAACAAATGAGCATCTTATATATACCCTGAAGCAAATGTCAATTTGAAGTATTCATAACAAAGCCACACATATCCATTTTCAACTCATCTCCATAAAAACACAAGATATTATATCTGATTTACCTGTGTCAACGTTGTTGCATCTACAATTACAAAATGAACATTAACAAACCAAGAAAGGGTAAATCCAAATATTTTTGATAAAAAAAGGGTAATCCGAACATTTTTGAAAAATCAAGGGCTTTATTGGCATTAAGTAACCGGTAGGTTTCCTGGAAACATGCTAAAAGGGTATAAATAAACAAATTAAACAAAACATCCGGTTTTACTGGACCTAAAACATGTCCAAGGATAAAATCGGCATTTTTGTGAAAACTTAGGGGATTTTATGCCATTTTCCCAACAAATGAGCATCTTATATATCCCCTTAAGCAAATGTTAATTTGAAGTATTCATAACAAAGCTACATATATCCATTTTCAACTAATCTCCATAAAAACACAAGATATTATATCTGATTTACCTGTGTTAACGTTGTTGCATCTACAATTACAAAAGGAACATTAACAAACAGAGAAAGGGTCTTTGCAAGTAAAGTTTTCCTTGTTTTAAAGAAGTCAAATTTAATCATCAGCCATCTGCAAGCAACCAAAAAGTAACCAATGGAAACAAAAAACAAGAGACAACCTTGTAGCCATACCCGAGCCAGTGATGCCCCATTAAAAGTACATTGCTTTTCTCTAAATCTACATTAGCATCATCATCTTCCATTCTACCTCTTCCGTTTTCCACTCCTGGCCTAGAATTCAACAAATAAATTGATCATTTTCATTTAACATATCTACTTCAAGAAATGAAAGCTTTTATTCTTCAAATCACTAACCCTTTCTTTAAGGACGCATGGTATATTCTTTTTTAATGGTTATATATAGCCACAAAAAGCACCTGAATATAAAATGAAAAAACAGTTAATGTATTGCAGGAATAAAGTATTAGAAAGACGAAAAAGGGTTAAAGTTGCAACCTTTTTGGCATGATATTGACCGATGAAATTTAAACAAAACTGAACACACACTTTTGCAGCAATGACATGCACAGTCTTGGCACGATGTGCTCCAGAAACTGTTGCTCAGCCTTTTCCTCCATTATGTTTAAGAGCACTACGACCTGGTTTCACAGCAATATCAACATCTTTCGAATATCGAGGAAAACATACAATTTGATTCACATAAAAATAAAAAAATAGAGTTCTGATAGGAGATGACATTTTTCGAACACTTAGTGGGCTTCTTTTAATATATTTGCAAATGAAAAATCATATGAGATACACAAATCACAACTTAACATAAAAAATGGATTTCACATACTCAATCTGAATCATGAATCAATTTTGACTCCAAGTGAATAAGTCTCGATTCTTCAATGATCAAGCTTCTAGCCATAAGAAATCCAATAAATTTCGAGTTCTACTTTTCTAAATTTGAGCTTTAGATTAAATAAAAAAATGGGAGATTGGGAGAACAAATTGGAAGAATAAATCGACCAACCGTTGGGTGTCTTGAGCAAACGAATTCGTTTAATTTCTTGATGACAAATAAAAGTTGTTCTCTACCTCGGTCGTTAGGGTGTAAGCTATATGTGCCAGCTTTGGGGCAAATCCAACTGTTAGGAAGAATCGGAGGACTCACAACAATCGAATAAGTCACAAAAAACACCCATCTTCTAAATAGGAGTGGAAGAGATTTGATTATGATCGATTCTGTCTTTTGAGTTCTCCTAGTTGATATGCGATAAGGTATGAGGAAGAAAGTAAAGCACTATTAACTTCAAACGACATCGGATAATTACTTCGGGTATGTTAAGGGTATATTTCATTTTCCATATATATATATATATATATATATATATATATATATATATATATATATATATATATATATATATATATATATATATATATATATAGGAAGGTTCAAATGAAAACAATTATTGGAAAAATCTGAAACATCATCATTTCAACACAGATTTCGAAGCAACCCAATATCGTTCTCGCAACGATATACCCAAGGCGAGTTCATTCATTTTCTCCCTCTTTTACGTTATATGATTTAATTGTTATTATATACAATGAGGGCATTATATAATTGAAGTGTAGGGTATGAGGATTGGAAAAAAGGACAACAAGCATGCTAGATTTCAAACTTTTATATACCCAAGACGAGTTCATTCATTTTCTCCCTCTTTTAAACTTTTATATATGCTAAACTAATAAAAAAAATTGAAAAATAAAAGATTTCAAAAAATGGTTTAATTAGAAATCTAGTAAATTTAAAAAAAATTGTTTAGATATTATTGCATTAGGACTAAGTTTTCTAGTGTTATTTGGGATAACTTGAAGAGAATTCGAAATTTTAGTTAAGCCAAATTTTTATAGTGTATTTGTGGTTTCCCAGTCCTAGTAAAATCATAAGACAAAAACACGAACTTGTGTACTTTAAGGGGCCTAATATGTTTACCTAGACCTAATAAAAAGCCCACCGATGATGATTTATCTCCTAGGTCATTTTTTTTTAAATAAAGCGAGTCAAGTTCCAAGTGTTATCTGTTTAATTTTTCCATTTTAAGTCTAGTTATATATAAATAATAATTAACAGTTCAGCAGTGGAGCCAATCTGTAGCCTTTGAGACTAGGTGAGTATCCCCCCCCCCCCCCCCCGAGGATATTTATATGTATCCACCTACTAATAGAATTCCATTAGTAGCCTAAGGAATTCCCGAGTACCCCAATGAATTTCATTGAAAGTCACAAACTATAGTATGAGTAGAAATAAAGTTAGTATTATTTGTTTACTTATGTTTGTGAAAGTTAAAGTATTGAGAAAAGATAAAAAAAAGTGATAAAGCTGTGAAAAAAAAAGAAAAAATGTTCCAAAAAAATCGTGTGTTGCAATAAATTTAGATATATTTATAGGACAATTATTATATATAGTATTTTATTTTTAAATTTGAGTAACTTAAAATTTGGTAATACCTTTTGAAACGAAAGGGAGTAAATAAAAGGGCATAGGTGGTAGGAATGCAAAAATGAATGTTGTTCAAAATAAGTGACAAACATTTATGAGGATTGTGGGTATTTAGAATTTGGGAAGTATTTAGGATCTTTTAGACAAACATATATACATTAAGGTAAAACATAATTGGAGAATTAAAATTGGGTTATTATGTGTGATGTTGGTGAGCAAAGTTTTGATGTGGTGTGTAACATCCGAAATCTTGAAGAGAAATTACTGAAAATAACCCTTTGTCTAGGAAAACTCGACAAGTTGGAAGGATCAACTCGTCGTGTTGAAGGTGGAAGGATCGCGAGGATTTAATGAACGAACTTGGCGAGTTGGGGAGCCTCAACTCGACGAGTTGGCAGCTGGGAAGGAAACCCTAATTTTTAGGGTCTTGCACCCTATTTAAAGGCCTTAAGTCCTTTCCCTGGCCTCCTTATCAGCCTCCATTGTTGTCCAAACCCTAAATCGAGTTGTAGCCTCCATTATCTAGTTTTTTGAAGCCTTGGAAGGAAGTTTGGTGTCCATTTTGCTTATTTTGAAGGGATTGAAGAAGATTGTAGGTGCAATGCTTAGTGTGAAGCTTAGAGATCCAGAATCATTACTCATTTTGCAAGTATTTTGAGGTATCAAGTTCATACCTTGCCTTCTCTATGCTTAGATCTCTTCATGCTTTGGTTTTATGCTTCTTTGTCCCCTTTTGGTTGGTCTTGATGGGTTGAGGCCGATTTATAAGCTAAATCTTGTAGATCTGGATGTTTGGAGGGTTCATTCCAAGCTTAAGAGCTTCATTTAGACATACATGAACATAAAGTTGGCAACTTTACGTGGTTTTCCAGCTCAAGGAATTCAGATCTATGTTTTGGAGTCATGTCCTCATGGATTAAGTGCTTCATGTGTTAAGTGGTGGGTTACTGGCGAACTCGGCGAGTTTGTTGGATAAACTCGGTGAGTTGGTTCGGTTTTCCCCGACATTTTCAGATTAATAAAGGAACTCGGCGAGTTGGTGGGTCAACTCGGCGAGTTGACTTGGTTTTTCCCGATCTTTTTAGATTGGTGTAGAAACTCGACGAGTTGAAGGATAACTCGGCGAGTTAGGTCAACTTGGACCATTGACTTTGACCTTTGACTTATGTCTTTGACCAAGTTTGTCCCAAGGGGTGTTTGTGGTAACTTGATTTGTATTTAAGGAAAATATGGGATTAAGATAAGACCCATATGGGGTTAGGCCTAATTCGGAAAATTAGGCCATTAGTGGGCCTTTGTGGATCTTTTGATTTTGGGCCTCAGTTTTGGTTCATGTTGGGTCAGGGGTAAAATGGTAATTTTACCCCAAGTAAGGATTATGGATTATAACATGGAACCCAATTGCTAATTGGGTGTGTTGTTGGTATTGATAGCTCGGGAAGCCGTCAGGGCAGCAGTTAGGGATTTCTTTCGTGGAGCTTCTGCATTCGAGGTGAGTGTTCCTCACCGTACTTGCTGGGTCGAAGGCACCAAGGGCGGCCCATTGGGTTGTTATCTTGGTCATTGTCTGATTCTATGTGTAGTGATTTGTTAGATATGTATTCCGGTTTATATAATAATGATATGTTGTAGTGATCTGTTAGATACGTATCCTGGTAGATAGGATGTTGCTATGTTGTAGTGATCAGTTAGATCGGTATCCTGGTAGATAGGATGACGCTATGCCTAGTGATCTGTAGATATTCTTGTTATCTGTTTTGGCTATATGTTTACCTGTCGGATGTGCATGAGTAGTGTGGTTGGGTTGAGACTGTACTACTTTGTGTGGCCAGTCAATAAACCCGGTAATATTTATATCGGTATGTTTTATGCCTGCTTATCTATTATGTGTATGTCGACATGGTGGTGTGTGTGGTTGGGTTGAGGCAGACCTGCTTAGTACTGAAGGCGAACAGACGCAGGGCGTCCCGGATAGACTGAAGGCCAGTAGGGCGTACCAGTCAGGCCGAATGCCCGGAGAAAGTTCCAAATAGGCAGACAGCCCGAGGTGGCGTACCAGTCATGCTGAAGGTTCTTTGAGCATACCAGACAGACTGTAGGTCGGTGGGGCGTTCTAGTCAGGCTGAAGGCTCTGTATGCATGATGTTATTTGTATATGTTATCTGTTTGGGTGTTGGTACTTTGGGGGAACTCACTAAGCTTCGTGCTTACAGTTTTGGTGTATGGCTTCAGGTACAGTTTTGGTGTATGGCTTCAGGTACTTCAGTGGCTTCAGGTACTTCAGTTTTGGTGTATGGCTTCGTGCTTACAATTTTGGTGTATGGCTTCAGGTACTTACAGTTTTGGTGTATGGCTTCTGGGAAAGTCTGATAATGTGAATGTTTTGAAAACTATGTTGAAAATGAATCTGATTTTAAATAAAGTTTTGGAATCAATGGTTTTGTAAACGCTTCTTTAGAAAAAGGGTTGTTTTGAAAAGTTTAATTTTTTTGAAATTTTTGGGATGTTACAAGTTGGTATCAGAGCCTTGGTTTAAATGAATTGGAGGAACACTTGTGTGAATCCAATCTCAAACTAAGGAAAAATATTTTCAAAATGATTTTCAAATGGTTTTCAAATTTTTTAAGGAGGATGCGATGTGTATGATCAGTCGGAGCTAATAAGTAGACCCCAAAATACCATACTGTTATGTGATATTGTGATATGTTAGAACAACATGCTAGTGATATGCTAGGGATCTTCAGGAATTGGATGATAGAATTTCCTGATTATATGATGCCTGATAGCCTATGATATTTTCTTATATGGAATTGACATCATTACTGTAGTTGCTTAGTGTATGCATCGTGGTTATATATATAACTAAGATCTTATAGCCTGAGAATGTTTGATTTTGGCCTTATTTCCTGTTCTTGTTTGATGAAGGGCTTAGGGTAATATTTGAATGTCTACAGGGTCCAGTTTTATGTATGGCTAGCATACACGAGTGTTGCAGGGTTGGTGGAAGTTTCATGGATGAGTTGTGTGGGGTCAGCCGGCCAGTAGCGTTATTGGATGAGGTAGCGGTGATTTCCCTGGTTTGGGCGCGATTCATATCGATTCGGCATGTAGAAGTATTAACCACTCTTGAGAGAGTGAGGACAGGGAAAAGATGCGTGCGAGATGCTGGGAGTCTGAGATCGAGGATTTCATAGGAGGATCTGTCAGATCTTATTGCATTTTAGTGTCAGTCGGCTCCTCTGCACGAATGCTGCTTGCTTTGTGCTTTGTGGAACTCATGAGTGATGTGAGTTAGTTATTAAGTGAATATTTCAAATCACATGCGAAAAAGGTTGGATAATCTTAGAGTGATGGATTTGACCCGGCTGTGCAACTCTTGTTTGTGTCGAACCGTTGTAGGGATGAGTCTGTTACTCAAAGGATTATCTGAGCTTTGTTGCGTGTGATTGTATTCATGGAATGGCTAATTGACATTGTGAGGAGTTCTTCAGCAGCTGATGGCAGAGAAATGTAGAACCCTAGGATAGCCTAGGGAGTATTCTAGTGCAGTTGTTTCGCTGTTGAGCAGGTTTCAGGAGTGTTTTGTGATTTGGTCTTAGTGGACCCGAGAGGATTCTTGAGGAGAGTATGGATAGGTGTGGAAGGTAGTATTGGGCCCATACTACTGGAAGCATAGGATCCGTACTCAAATCGAGGACAATTCCAGAGATTCGAAGGACTTGTCAGGGAAGATGGCATGGTTGGATGCCATGGTTCGAGGCAGTGGTTCCGTATCTGTCGGTCTTTTGGCATGGGCTGCCCATGCGAGGATGGGTTTTGAGTTGTTCAGGCCCCTATGGCGATATTGATGTGGGTTGAGTGGTTCAGACCCAGATGAGTATGTTGGTGGGAGGTCTCGGAGAGTTGGCTAGAGGTCGTGCCTTGGACCTCGAGACACGAAGTGGAAGTGGTTGATATGATCGGTTTGGAATTGCATCTGGAATTTAAGTGGAAAATTGTCGAATTAGATTTTTGTTATTAGTGGCAAGGATCTTCCCCTTCAGATTTCCGAGTTCGAAGGAGTGGGCAGGCTTGTGACCTCCCAAGTTAGGTTGGATTCTCAGCTTGAGGTCTGTTGGTCGCGGTGGTTGGCGACGACATGTCAGCGCTTGTAACGACCACTTTCAGAAAAGAGGAAGGATATTAAAGGTATAATATATGTGTGTATATGTATGTTTGTAAAAATGTGTATTTACGTGTGTAATATGATTTTACCTAAGTTATGACGTAAGTTGTTGGTCATAAACAATGTACAATTTAGGTATTTAGATATTAAGTATAGAATAATATAGGTGGTTCAAGATTTAAGGAATGAAAAAAAGAAATATACAAAAAATTTTGAGGCTCACGACGTGAGCGTAATGTGTCACGACGTGAAGTGGGTAAGAACGAGATCAAAGTTACGTAAATGAGCAGTGACAACATCATACTTTGATTCGTTACGACGTGAGTATTTAATTCGCACGATGTGAGAAAGTAGATTGTTAGATATTATTAGTGACAAATCTTATTTTTTCATACAAGTAAAGTGTCACGGAATGTCACTCACGATGTGAGCAAAATGGGCTCACGACGTGAGCACGAAACAGGGGCTTAAATTCATTCCGATTAAGAACAAATGTTACAGTTAAAACACCTCAACACACTAACCCTAAGGTGCGATTTACACACACTTAAGCTCCCCAAGCGTGATTTCCAAAGGATTGAAGGGTTTGAACTTCAATTTGTTGGATTAAGGTAATGGTTATGCATTTCCAACATCAATTTCATTGAATTTAGGGCTTGATGTGGTTTTCTTCATTGAAACCCTAGATGGGTAAATTTTTGTTTAATAGCTGAAAGTTTGATCTTTAATTGATATTACATAGTTTGGATATACCTTAAAAACATTGTTTATGAGCTTTATATGTTGTTTGGAATTGTAAGGAATTTGGTTTATAGATTAAGGAAGAAGTGACTTAATGGGGCAAGTCCTTAATTGATTAGTTGAGATGTTTATGAATATAATACAATTACAATAAACTAGATAAGGGATTTGATGAATGAATTCAAGTTGTATATGTAAAGATTTCTTATTAATGGGTTAAGTCATAAAGGGTAATATGGATGAACATAAATGTGTGATTCATTGTGTTAACATCGGTTATGGAATGATTATTGAATAGGGAAACAAGAGGAAGGTACAAGCAAAGAAGTCTGGATTTCAGATTATCATCCATACATGTTGTAGGAGACGAGGTGATTAATAATGCATTTACTTACAAGTTATTGAATAAGAATCTTTTAGTTACATATATGTAAATGATGTCTAATCATCAAGGTTTTCGTATACGATGGTGATTGAATTATGAAGAAAAATTCATCATAACTCAGAATGGAGTTAATGTGATGAATTATGTTTGGAGTGAAATTTGAGAGTCTCAGAATGGAGACTAAAAAGGGAATATGGAATTGATTAACAGGTTAAGCAATGGAGAAAGGTATTAGTGATGTTATGATGTTGATTTAATCATTTATATAAATTCTTAAATTATATAAGAGTTTTGTATTTGAAATTTCTTTTTCAGGATTAAAGAAAAAGGAAGCGAAGATCTTTTGTAACGGGGACAGAAAAGAACTTTATTATATATATATATATATATATATATATATATATATATATATATATATATATATATATATATATATATATATATTACTAAACTTTTGTGTAGAAACATTATGTAGTTACACTTTGTTGTAAAAATTTTAGTCTTTTGAATTACTTTTCGTTTGTATATTAAGTAACATAAATGTATTTTGGACTTAATATATAAATACTTATATAAAATCCAAGGATATTTTTAAAGAAAAGGTTTTGTTGTTATAAGTTAGAATGGTTGTTTCAAGTTGGTATCAGAGCAGTGGTTCAAGAAAACTAGATCCTGGATTGGGGATTCTAGACTTGAGCTGTGGAATAACGATTAAGAAACTCCTTGGATTGAAGGAGTGTGAATGAAAAGTAATTGTGAAAATACTAGACTTGTACTAGTATTGATTAACATGTGATGTGTGATATATTAAAAAAAAGGAGTTCATGTTGAGAATGAACTAAATTGTTGAAATTTTGTTTTGAAGATAGTGAACACTTGGAATACTAAAGGAGGTGGTCAAAAGGGTGGACGCACTGGATCTTAAGGTTCAGTACGTCAGCCAAATCTGGAAGTAACTCCTGTACAAGAGACGAATCTTCGACAAATAATTTCAGATGAGGTAGGTAAAGCTCTCATGAATTTCTTACCGACTTTAATTACAACACAGTTAGAAGCGACTGTGAAGGCGATGTATGATCAACCTCCTGTTATTTTGGAGGGAGTAGGAGAAAATTTGGACACTGAAGGAATTGTTATAACAACATGAACAACTTCTGAAGGAAATAAAGGATAATGCATGCATAAAATGTTTATTGATTGTAAACCCAGGGAAGGAACTACCAACCCGGTGGTTGCTGTGACATGGTTAACCCACACTGAAAATATTTTTCGTACATGAAAATGTAGAGAGGAAGATAAAGTAGAGTTTGCTAGTGAAAGATGCTCATTATTGGTGCGACATGATTTATAGTACGCTCGGGGAAAGATTGACTCGTTTGTTGACTTGGGCACAATTCCGAGCTAAATTTGAAGAAGAATATTGTTCTCCAATTGCAATGAAGCAAGTGGAAGAAGATTTCATGCGACTACAACAAGGGATGAAGACGGTACAACAAATACGACTGAATTTAATGAAAAAGTCGGATTTGCTCATCATCAAGTTAATATGGAGGCTCGGAGAATGGACCATTACACTTGGGGACTTACTACGAAGATACGTGAGTTTATTCAAATGAACTCTTATGTCACTTTTCGTCAATTGGTGGATGCAGCTAAAAAAAGAGAGATTGAAATAAAAAGACAGAATACAGAAAGAGAAGGAGATTCTTCAAAATGAAAATGGGAGAGAAGATGGGATAAAAACCTATGAACTAGTTTCAAGAAGCCTTAGGGTTCGAGATTTCAACACCAGACTG
This sequence comes from Lactuca virosa, assembly GCF_052849685.1. Taxonomy (NCBI): domain Eukaryota; kingdom Viridiplantae; phylum Streptophyta; class Magnoliopsida; order Asterales; family Asteraceae; genus Lactuca; species Lactuca virosa. Next base: position 301,534,823 of record NC_136433.1, on the reverse strand, counting down.
ATGTAAAAAGAAATGAAGGTAAATGGTGTGACAAATGTTGTAAGAAACATTTTGGACCTTGTGAAACGTCTTTGGCCCCGATAACTTGTTACAATTGCGGAAAGACGGGACTCACAACACGTGATTGTCGGGAACCGGTTCGGAGCTTTAAACCTGTATGTTATGGTTGTGGAGAGAGCGGCCATATTCGCTCGGAATGCCCAAAAGGGTTCAAGGGAGTTCAAAAGATGGCCAATAAAGATGATCGTACAAGAGTCCGTGAGGACCGAAAGCTGGAAGTTAATATGGTTAAAAGCCGAGCATTTCAAATGATTGTAGAAGAAGCGGGAGGGAAACCAGATGTGGTGACAGGTACTTTTACTCTAAATTCACTCCTGGTATATGTGATGTTTGATTCCGGTGCAACATATTCGTTTGTGTCAGTTAAATTTGCTTCTGAATTAAAAACAAAAGTGACCCCTACTAGTGAACATATCTTAGTAGAAGTTGTGGATGGGAGGTATGTAATGGTTAAAGAGGAATATTGTGAGTGTCGGCTAGGGATTTACGGGATAGAATTCCTTATAAATCTCAAACCGGTCACTACCAGGGAGTTCGATATAATTGTAGGAATGGATTGGATGTCTTTAAATAATGCTCAGATTATGTGTAATCAACAAGTTGTTATTGTAGAAACTCCCGATAAATCCTTAATTATGATCCGGGGTTAAAGACAAGGCAAAGGAGTTCCTATAATTTCAATGGAAAAGGCTCAAAAAATTGTTGGTAAGGGAGGTGAATTGTATGTCGCTTATGCAAACGATATTTGTACGTAAAAGAAGATTGGTGATATGGAAGTAATAAAATAATTTCAAGATGTGTTTCCAGAAGAATTACCCGGGTTACCTCCTAACCGTCAAATTGAATTTGCTATTGATTTAATACCTGGTACAGAACCTATTGCTCGTTCTCCATATCGTATGACACCTTTAGAAATGAAAGAATTAATGGCGCAATGGCAAGAATTAATGGATCGTGGTTTTATACGACCTAGTACGTCTCCATGGGTGCCCCTATTCTGTTTGTTCGGAAGAAAGACGGTACGATGCGGATGTGTATAGATTATAGAGAATTGAATAAGGTTTCCATTAAAAATCGGTATCCGTTACCCCGAATCGATGATTTATTTGATCAATATCAAGGGGCTTCATATTTCTCAAAAATAGATCTAAGATTGGGGTACCATCAATTGAAATTAAAAGAATCTGACATTATGAAGACCGCATTCCGGACTAGATACGGACACTTTGAATTTCTTGTGATGTCGTTCGGATTAACCAATGCTAATACATTCATGGATTTAATGAATCAGGTGTGTCGACCATTTTTAGATAAATTTGTTATTGTGTTTGTAGATGATATAGTTATATATTCGAAAAGTAGATAAGAACACAAAGTACATCTACGACAAGTGTTGGAACTACTAAGACATGAGAAATGTATGCGAAATTCTCGAAATGTGAATTTTGGCTGGAAGAAATTCAGTTTCTTGGTCATATCATTGGGAAAGAAGGCATAAAAGTTGATCCATCAAAAACCGAAGCCGTAATGAAATGGGAGCCACCAAAGAATCCTTCAGAAATTTGTAGCTTTCTGTGGCTAGCGGGGTATTATCGACGATTTGTGAAAGACTTTTCAAGCATAGCAGCTCCATTAACCAGATTGGTAAGAAAGACTGAGCGGTTTTGTTGGACAGAAGAACAACAACAAGCCTTTCAATTACTGAAAGAGGCTTTATCTAAAACTCCAGTCTTAGCGTTACCCGAAGGAGAAGAGAATTTTTCTATTTACAGTGATGTTTCTCGAGTTAGACTAGGTTGTGTTCTCATGCAACGAGGAAAAGTGATTGCTTATGCTCCTCTTCAATTGAAACCCGTAGAGCAGTTATATCCGACTCACGACTTAGAACTAGCAGCGATTGTATTTGCATTAAAAATATGGTGACATTATTTATTCGGAGTGAAATTTCAGATTTTCACGGATCATAAAAGTTTAAAATATTTATTCGACTAAAAAGAATTAAACATGAGGAAAAGGAGGTGGATGGAGTTATTAAAAGATTATGACTGTGAAATCCTATATCATCCCAGAAAGGAAAATGTGGTTGCGGATGCATTGAGTCGAAAAGAGTCACCAATTCGTATAGATTCTGCCCGAACAGGAATTTCTAGTCGATTACATGATCTGATACGGCAAGCACAAACAGAAGCGATAAAACCAGAAAAGATGAAAAGTGAAGGAATGGTTTTTTATGTTAAAGAATTACAACTGAATGATCAAGGTATAAGGACGTTTCGGGATCGGTTGTGGGTTCCAAAATGTGGAGAAGCTCAGAAATTTTTGTTAGAAGATGCTCATTGTTCCCGATACACGATACATCAAGGTAGCACAAAAATGTATCGTACATTGAGACTGTTGTACTGGTGGCCGGGAATGAAACAAGACGTTGGAAGATATGTAGAAAATTGTTTGACTTGTCTACAAATGAAATCCAATCAACAAAAACTGTACGGAGAGGTACAACCATTGCCAATTCCAACAAAGAAGTGGAATGAAATAACAATGGATTTTGTGACTAAATTACCGCGAACATTCTGGGGTTACGATTCCATTTGGGTAGTTGTGGATCGATTAAAAAAAATCGGCCTAGTTTATTCCTATACGTGAAAATTACTCGGTGGAGAGGTTAGCGGGAATATATATATTGATGAAGTAGTGAGACGGCATGGTGTTCCAATTTCTATAGTATCGGATCGTGATAGTCGGTTTACTTCGAGATTTTGGCAGAGTTTCCAAAATCAAATGGGCTCCAAAATATTGATGAGTACCGCGTACCATCCACAGACAGATGGGCAAACCGAAAGAACCATTTGTACTATGGAAGATATGCTATGTGCATGTATTATCGAATTTGGAGGTAGTTGGGATGATTATTTGCCTTTGGTAGAATTTGCATATAATAATAGTTATCATGATAGCATCCAAATGGTGCCCTACGAACCTTTATATGGAGCCCCGTATAGGAACCCAACATGTTGGACTGAAGCGGGAGAGAAGCCACTTGCTAAATTAGATATGGTGGAAGAGACTGAAGCAAAGATCAAAGAAATTCGAGAAAATATAAAAGTAGCTCAACTCAGACAAAAACAATATGCAGATAAACGCCGAAAACCGATGGAATTTCAAATTGGTGACATGGTGATGCTTAAAGTGTCACCATGGAAGGGATTAATTTAATTTGGAAAGCGAGGAAAATTAAGTCCCCGATTTATTGGACCTTTTCTTATCTTACAACGAATTGGAGCTATTGCCTATCGTCTAGATTTACCTGCTGAGTGGCAAGGTATACATAATGCTTTTCATGTATCCCAACTATGGAAAACATTACTTAATGAACAACAAAAGGTACCGTTATCCGATGTACAAATAGATGAAAAGTTGAGGTACCAGGAACAACCTAAGAAAATTTTGGATTATAAAGACAAAATGCTTCAGAAGAAGAGAGTTGGGCTTGTGAAGGTCCAATGGCGACATCATAAAGGGTCAGATGTTACATGGGAGACGGAGTCAGAAATGAAAAACAAATACCCCATTTATTTTAGTTGATTTCGAGGACGAAATCTTTTAAGGGTGGGTGAACTTGTAGTGACCGGTTTCCGAAAAGAGGAAGGATATTAAAGGTATAATATATGTGTGTAAATGTATGTTTGTAAAAATGTGTATTTACGTGTGTAATATGATTTTACCTAAGATATGAAGTAAGTTGTTGGTCATAAACAATGTACAATTTAGGTGTTTAGATATTAAGTATAGAGTGATATAGGTGGTTCAAGATTTAAGGAATGAATAAAAGAAAGATATAAAAAATTTTGAGGCTCATGACGTGAGCCTAATGTGTCACGACGTGAAGTGGGTAAGAACGGGATAGAAGTTAAGCAAATGAACAGTGTCACACCCCCGAACCGGGACGACGGAAACATCCGGGGGTGGGTGACTTCATCTGGTAATATCATAACAATTGAATATGAATGAAACATAGCAACCATCATCATCATGCATTAACGATATCAACATGCATTGATTACATCTTTGTGTTTGTTTACGTAATACATCCAAAATAACATAATGTATGATAATTCAAAAATACAACAAATATTTAAATCTCCTTAGCTGCCCACCTGCTTATTGAGTTCCTGAGAATACAAGTCGTTTTGAAAAGCATCAACATAGAATGTTGGTGAGTTCATAAGCATGTTTGTAAGAAAACGTTGTAATAGTTTGTAAACTTCCAGAAAATCCAATATTTTCTTGTAAAAATAGTTTGTAAGTCTCGTTTCAAATCATGTATAATTGCATGTGTATTTTTTGTCTATCTTGTTTGAAAATATATAGAGAGTGATTCCCATAAAATCCTATATTTTCTGTTGTACGAAAAGTTGTGGTCTTAAAACCTAAGACCCGATTGGTGAAATTTAGATGCAAAATAGTCGACGCATGGTTTTGTACTTCGTAACATGAGTAGAGTATATGTATTGCGTAAATTTTAATATAATATTGTTATTCTCTATGTGATTCGTTACAACCATACTAATATGACGAGAGCGCCTGTCTTGACGTTCTTCTGGCGTCAGTTTCTAAAGATCATTGTCACCCTAGACTGGTCTGTCTTGCTGTAGCGAGCAGCTTAGGTGTGGGGGTGTCAACGCCGTATAGATCTATACACAATATCCCGCTCTCCCTCCAGGAGACTCTGGTTATAACTACAAGACTTACGATGTACACTAGGTAGGTACAAGTGAATGAGTGTCTCACAAGAACCTTAACGACATTTACGCGAATTTTGAATTCCATTATTTAACGTTATAAATTGTCATGTAAGGCCCATTTTCACCAAAATTGTCATAAAGGTCCAATTCTACTAAAATTGTCATGTAAGGCCCATTTTCACCAAAATTGTCATAAAAGACCCAATTTTACTAAAATTGTCATATAAGGCCCATTTTCACCAAAATTGTCATAAAAGGCCCAATTTTACTAAAATTGTCATATAAGGCCCATTTTCACCAAAATTGTAATAAAAGGCCCCATTTTACTAGGTTTAGTAAAACAATTTTATATATCCAAAATGTTACCATTTTTAGTGTAACTTCCCATATTTTCCATTTTTCAAGTTTTCATGACAAAAATTTGTGTTAACTTTTTCTTTGACTTTATGGTGATTTTATCACACATCAAAGGTAACCTTTTAAACATAACAACAAATCATATAAGCTACACAAAATAAATTTGTTTTCCAACAACTTGAGACTTGCACAAAATCTCGAGTTTATGGAACTTTTTTCATGATATCACAACATTTAAACACACATAACATGTAAAGCATACACATGCAAGCAAATATACATAGATCTTTCACAAGACTAGACTTGTATCCTCCCCCAAAAGAAATAAAACTCGAAAAATAAGGGTATGAAGCTCACCTTGGGGCTTTTTCGGTTTTGAGGAGGAGGATGGAGAAGGTTTTCAGCCTAGATTGCTTCCTTGAGGAGATTTTCGAAGTTGAGGTTGATCTAGGGAGCATGGACACGAAAATGAAGTTGTTTGATGAATGATCTTAGTGTAACTTGGAAATAAAACAATTTGAGTGTGATATAAATTTACCAAGTTTATGATCTTTGAAGAGGAACTCTTGCAGCACCCACACACAACCCATAAATTTCTTGGAGAAAAGGGAGTGAGAAAACACTTTGAAGGTTAGAGAGAATTGAGAAGGGAGTGAAAATTGAAAGTGAAATGGAGAGGGGATGGTGGTGGTGTTCGGCCGATTAAAGGGGAGAGGGGAGAGAAGGTCATTGATGCATGTTGGACAAAAGCTCGTTGCATGGATGTATGATATACAATTTGCATGTTTACATGTGATGTAATTGTGAGGTGTCACAATTTTAGACCACCATTTCTTTAACCTTTTTTTTTCTTTTTTTTGTTAACACCAATCGGATTTTTGGAGAATGGAGAAGAGAAGGAAATAGGCTTTGGTTTTGAAGGGCAACCGAGAACCCCTAGGCCCATTGGTGTTTTCGGTTCAATAATATATCCAAAAGAATTGGATTCGGCCCAATAAAGGTTTTTAACCCATTAGGGCCCATATATGGGTTTTTGGCCCCATAAGATTAAGTGGAAGAGTTTCCGGCCCAAATGGAGGCCCAATATTGATCTTCGGTTCGATGAGCCCAAAAAAATGACTTTCGGCCCAACTATGGCCCAAATATGAGTTCTTGGCCCATATAAAGGTCGACTAGGCCTTTTGGCCCAAAAGGGGTCCAATAGCGGTTTTCGGTCTTGGAAGGCCCATTAGAGAGTTTTTTGGCCCAAAAGATCAATTGGAAGGGCTGTCGGCCCATTAGGGCCCAATAAGAAGATCTTGGTCCATTAAGAGGTTTGGATCGAGAAAACTTTGGTTAAGGCCCAAAGTTGAGTGGATATAGCTTATTGGGTTAGACTTTGGGCTTACATGAGGAAGTTTCTGTTGGAGATAGTGTCTAAGTCCATAACTATATTTGGTATGTACTTGACCCGACCCGGCATGGTCCATTTGGGTTGCACTTCACCCGAACAATTTACGGATAATCTTTTGAGAATAATATAAGTTATGATTTATTAATATATTATAAGTTCTAATATATTAATATAAAATCATATTATTTAATTAGTGTTGATCTATAGATAATTTAGAATTAATTTAGAGATCAAAAGTATGACTAATTAAATATGGGCTCTAGTATTTATATAGTGTGGGCTAATGCTTATTTGGAATGGGTTAGGCTTGCATGGAAAGTCCATGGATACCCCATGGAGCTTTAACCCATGGATCTCATGGAAATGAAAAGACATGGGTATTAGGGTTTACATGGATGTAACCCTAATCCACCACACTATATAAAGGAGGCTTTGGTTCTTGAAATTGCACTAGTTGATGTGTGTAAACTAAGAGGGCCGATTTCAAGAAGTTTGTGACTATTCTCTCAAGTTTCCAAGTTTGTGGTGATTTGTGACTTCCATTTGAGGCATCCACATTATTGGTGCTAGGCTCTTAAACTCCAAGCAATCAACTACTACTACAAGGTAAGTAATTCTACTAGTTTTATTTGATTCAAGTACCCCATGCCATGCTAGTTAGGATAAGAACCTTGGAAAAATAATTATTTGCATGTATCTTAGTCAAACATAGATCCAAGGTTTCTAGGGTTGCATGTACACCATAGGAGTGTTAGAATGCTCAAAACCCATCAGTGGTATCAGAGCCTGGTTTGTTTATTTGATACTTGATGCAAAAAAAAAAAAAAAATTGAAAATCGAAGTTTTGTTCAAAAGCTCGTATCAAAATTTCAAGTTTTGTATATGTTTTTACGATTCTTGAAATTTTTGATATGAACATTCATAAACATATGAGTTTAGAAGATCATAGAAATTATGTGCTAATAATTGATTAGATTAATTCTTGATCTTTATGTGTTTTAATGGAGTCCATAACTAGTTCTTAAGTTATGGATAACCAAAAGTCACATTTATAAATAACCATTAAAAGAACACATAGGTTACAAAAAAATGAAGAGTCATCATTTTTAATAACCATTAACTCATAAGTTATGAGAAATGAAAAGTTTTGAAATTTTACAAAACTTGCCCTCAAGTTTTGGAACATGTAAAGTCATATTAAAAACTTTAGTTCCAACCCCTAGAATTTTAAAAGTTAAAATTCAACCCTTATACTTTATAATATTATAAGTTTAATAATATTTATATATGTATAAGATCAAGTCGTCTTACCGCTAGTACGCCTCATTCACGAAGTCGGTCTATAAGGGGGGGTATAAGGTTGTTGCCTATAAAATGGCAACTTAATGGGTGTCCACTCTCACCCACCGCTTCCTTAATCGGTGGAGGGTCGTTAGCCGAACGGGTAGGAAAAGGACTTATAAATTCTCATTAAAAGTATAATGATAATACTAAAGTAACTAAACTTTATTGAATTCCCAATCTTAGTTATTTTAGGAAAATGTGAATAAGGTGCTAATCCATGAAATTACACTTTACACTTTGTTTAAGTCGTTAGTGGAGCGTGTGTGGTTAACCGGCACACTAACTTGAACTTAATAAGGTAGGTAAAGGGTGACTTAATGTTGATCATAGTATCGAGGGAGCGTGTGTGGTTAACCGGCACATCGATTGAGGGGTAATACATTAAGGGTACCAAGTAATTTGCATGGTTACTTCACACCTTGTTTTGTGATCCTCGGCATCCCAGTCACAAAACTTGAAGGGCACACTCGAGATTGAAACATGCCATTGAAGAAAGTTCAATGAATCTCAAAGAATCTAGAAGTTTCTAAACCAATTAAAACCTAATTAAATATTTCGTTTTTCATGGTGGAAATTGGTGAATCGTCATTCACCTACCTTCAAATATCTTATAGCTTAGATTACGGCATCCCTCTTCTAAGTTATAAAATATTGTGTTGGGTCCTAGACTTAATATTACATTTGGGTGTTTTGTTAAGGACTATCTCTATATCTAATCTAATCTATTCCCTCTTCTTTTCAGATGTCTTCCAATAACAATGCTTCTGGCTCAAACCCTACTAGCTCCTTCTCTCTCATGAATCTTTGTGGGAGAGTCATCTTTGATGGGTCCAACTTTACAGATTGGATCAGAAAGATCAGGATGGTCACTCGGTATGAGAACAAAGAATATGTTCTCGACAAGGAGCTGAAGGTACCCGAGCCAACTGCTACTCCTGAAGAGCTTGCTGAATATGAGGTACATGAAAGAGATGCTACAAAAGTGGCATGCATCATGATGGCCACCATGACAGCCGAGCTCCAAAAGTCCTATGAGGACTATTATCCTTTTGAGATGCACCAGGACTTGATGGACCGCTACCATCAAAGTGCTCGTCAAGAGCGATATGAAATAATCTCCTCCATGATAACAACCTGAATGAAGGATGGTGAACCCATCATGGGCTACATGCAGAAAATGCAAAGGTATGTGGACCGTTTACTGAAGCTGAATGTGAACTTCCCTGAAGAGTTAGCAATAGACATCATTTTGCACTCCTTGCCATCGTGTTATGATCAATTCCGCATGACATATCACATGAACAAGGAAGAAGTCACCCTCAGCAAACTTCAAGGACTCTTGAAGATCGCCGAAAGTGGTCTAAAGGGTAAGTCGGTTGTTACTACTCCTACTCCTACTCCAACTGCGACCAATGTCTTGGCAATCGGGCATGGCAAAGGGAAGAAGAGAAATAACCCTTCTAAGGGTACCAAGGGTAAGACCCTTGAAGGCTCCTCTTCAAGCAAAACCAAGAAAGGTTTTGTCACTCCTTCTGCTAACCCTAATGAGGCTGAATGCTTCTATTGCCATGAAAAGTCACACTGGAAGCGAAACTGCCCAAAGTACCAACAAGATTTGAATGATGGGAAAGTAAAACCCAACCATGCAGGTATATACACTATATTGTCTAATAACTCACCTCATTCTAAGTCTTGGGTCCTTGATACAGGTTGTGGTATTCACATATGTTGTGATTTGCAGGGACTAAAAAGAAGTGAGAATGTGGAGCAGGGAAAGATAAACTTGATCATGGGAAACAGGAAAGCTTCACCTGTCACGAAGATAGGAGTTTATTCCTTAGTGCTAAATAGTGGGTTTACATTAGATTTGAATAAATGTTTTTATTCGCCAGAAATGGCAAGAAATGTTATTTCCTTTCATGCATTGTATAAACAAGGTTTTATTTTTTATTTTGATAATAATAATGGTAGTATTGATGCTTTCTTTTATAATGTTCTTTATTTTAAAGCATTACCTTGTGATGGCGTGTATGAAACTATATCTGTTGTAGATAATCTAGGAAATAATGTATTGTGTATTAACTCTTCCACTAGCTTAGATAAAGCATCCTTATGGCATTGTCGTCTTGGACATGTAAGCAAGAAACGCATAGGCCAACACCAAAAGGATGGAGTCTTGGAGTCATTTGACCTAAAGTCAGATGATAGTTGTGAATATTGTTTGCTTGGTAAAATGACAAAGTCACCTTTTACTGGCACTTGTGCTAGGGGTGAAGGTTTGTTGGACCTCATACACATGGATGTGTGTGGACGCTTCAGAACCGCCACAAGAGATGCTAATCGGTTCTATGTGACTTTTACTGATGATTTTAGTAGATATGGATATGTCTACCTAATCAAGCATAAGTCAGAAACCTTTGAGAAATTCAAAGAGTTTAAGCAAGAAGTGGAGAATCAGTTGGGCAGGAACATTAAGATGCTTCGATCCGATCGTGGTGGTGAGTATCTTAGTACTGAGTTCCTTGACTATCTTAAGGAATGTGGGATTGTCTCACAATTGACACCTCCTAGGACACCACAGTTGAATGGTGTAGCTGAGAGGCGCAATCAGACCTTGTTGGACATGGTTCGTTCCATGATGAGTCGAGCTTCGCTACCAATCTCATTTTGGGGGTATGCCTTAGAGACTGCCGCCCATATCCTTAATCTAGTCCCTACAAAGAAGGTTGCCAAAACACCTCACGAGGTGTGGATTGGAAAAGTTCCCAATCTAGACCACATCAAGATTTGCGGTTGCGAGGCTTTCGTGAGACGCGAGACTCACGATAAGCTCGAACCCCGAAGCGAAAGGTGTATTTTCATCGGCTACCCACAGAAATCCTTTGGTTACATCTTCTATAGACCCAGTGATAATGTGGTCTTTGTAGCAAGAAGAGGATTCTTTCGAGAGAGAGAATTCATGAGCCAAGGAGACAGTGGGAGGCAAATTGACCTTGAGGAAATTCAAGAGTCAAGTGGTGAAGGAACCTCAAACCCTAGCCCTCAACCTGAGGAGGAAACTCCTGTTGAGCCGACTGAAGAATCTATACCTCTGAGGCGTTCCACCAGAGTTAGGAATGCACTTGAGCATTATTATGGTTTTCATATTAGTGCAGAAGGTGAGACACTTATCAGTGATAACACACTAGTAAATCTGGATGAGCCTAATAGCTACACGGAAGCCATGGCAGGCCCTGAGGCTGTTAAATGGAAAGAGGCTATGGATAGCGAGATACAGTCCATGTATGACAATCAAGTTTGGAACTTGGTTGACAATGTACCTGATCGTAAGATAGTTGGGTGCAAATGGATCTTCAAGAAGAAGACCGACATGGATGGTAATGTACACACTTATAAGGAACGACTGGTTGCAAAGGGTTATTCTCAAACTCCGGGAGTTGATTATGATGAGACCTTTTCACCAGTGGCCAAGATTAAGTCTATTAGGGTTCTGTTAGCCATTGCTGCATTTCATGATTATGAAATATGGCAAATGGATGTCAAAACCGCTTTCCTTAATGGAAAGTTGGCTGAAGATGTTTACATGGTTCAGCCAGAGGGTTTTGTCAGTACAGAGTACCCCAGTAGAGTGTGTAAGCTCGAGAAATCCATTTATGGATTAAAACAGGCACCTCGCAGATGGAATCTTTGCTTTGATGAGAAAGTCAAAGAATTTGGGTTTTTAAGGAGTGAAGATGAATCTTGTGTCTATATCAAGGCTAGTGGGAGTATAGTCAGCTTTTTGGTACTGTATGTGGATGACATACTACTCATATGAAATGACATCCCAACCCTGCAGGAAGTAAAGTCATGGCTTGGGAAGTGTTTCGCTATGAAGGACCTTGGAGAAGCTGCCTATATCCTAGGGATAAGGATTTTGAGAAACAGGAGTAAAAGACTAATTGGACTTAGTCAAAGCAACTATGTGGACAAAGTGTTGCAAAGGTTCAACATGCATAACTCCAAGAAAGGAGAGTTACCCATCTAGAGTAACGCCAGATTGAGTAAGACACAAAGCCCTAGTACTGAGGCTGAGATAGCAGAAATGAGTCGAATACCTTATGCTTCAGCTGTAGGATCGATCATGTATGCTATGACGTGTACACGACCTGATGTAGCCTTTGCTTTGAGCATGGTTAGCAGGTATCAGGGGAACCCTGGCAAGGCACACTGGACTGCGGTAAAGAATATCCTCAAGTACCTACGGAGGACTAAGGACTGGGTCCTTACCCTCGGTGGCAGTGAGGACTTGAGAGTTGTAGGGTACAGTGATGCTAGCTTTCAGACTGACAGGGATAATTTCCGCTCTCAGTCGGGCTGGGTCTTTACTCTAAACGGAGGGGCAATTACTTGGAAAAGTTCCAAGCAGGAGACAATGGCTGATTCCACTTGTGAATCAGAGTATATAGCAGCAAGCGAGGCAGCAAAGGAGGCTATATGGCTCAAGAACTTCATCGGAGACCTTGGAGTTGTACCAGCTATAAAGGAGCCAATGGAGATTTTCTGTGACAGCAATAGTGCGGTTGCCTTAGCCAAGGAACCAAGAGATCATGGGAGATCCAGACACATTGACAGAAAATATCACTTCATCAGACATCGAATAGAAGAAGGAATCCTCGTGGCAAAGAGGGTATCATCGGATGAGAACCCAGCAGATCCCCTCACGAAGGGACTGACTCGGGCTAAGCATCTCCAGCATGCTCGGAGCATAGGGCTGAAGGATGATATTAGTTTTAGTAGTTAGATAATCTTGAAATTTGTAAAATGTAATTGATATTTGATGATAAATAAAAGCTGTTATTTATGAGTAAAGTGTTGCTATCTCTTGTCAATCGTTTACTATTATTTCTTTTTGCATGTTTTGACTTCCAGAATAATTATGTTATGGTTTATATCATATTATTCAAACTCTCCACAGTCGGTCATATGTTGGAAGTAGATATGAATCAAGACTATCATGGGTTAGCTTGTAGAGGTCTAAGATATTAGAAAAAGCGGGGCTACAACACTCATGAGTGCTCATAAGTTCTGAGTATTGGATTCAACCCACGCTCACTTGTATCACTTCATGGAATTTATCTCGAGTGATCGTGAGACAGTAATATCATATAAGTCTTCAAACCTAGAGATATGATTTGTTGCCTATGAGTTGGTTATGCATTGATTGCACGAAAACGCATTGGTAACTCGATGTTATAAACCGTGCTTTTGTGTGTAATTCAACAAGTAGTAGAGCAAACATATGAGTCGAAGTTTATCTGTTCCTTCTAGAATTAGAAGCGATATCTGGGCCCCTCGATGATTTTGTTTTGACCTATGTACCGGGCCCGGTCAGAACTAAATTGATGTGTTCAGTTAAGTTCTATGTCAAACAAATCGAAAATCGGGAAACAAATGCTGGACAATAAGCAAGACCATGTTCCATGTATTTGTCCGACTGATATCTAGAATAGAGGATTATATGATCACTTATCTAAAATGGCGCTTCATAGTTCAACAGAGTTTTAAGAGCTACGATTGCTGATCGGTTCCTGAAGTCATACTTGCAACTATAGTTATTAGACTTATCCAAGTGGGAGACTGTTCGAGATAGTGTCTAAGTCCATAAATATATTTGGTATGTACTTGACCCGATCCGGCATGGTCCATTTGGGTTGCACTTCACCCGAACAATTTACGGATAATCTTTTGAGAATAGTATAAGTTATGATTTATTAATATATTATAAGTTCTAATATATTAATATAAAATCATATTATTTAATTAGTGTTGATCTATAATTAATTTAGAATTAATTTAGAGATCAAAAGTATGACTAATTAAATATGGGCTCTAGTATTTATATAGTGTGGGCTAATGCTTATTTGGAATGGGCTAGGCTTGCATGGAAAGTCCATGGATACTCCATGGAGCTTTAACCCATGGATCTCATGGAAATGAAAAGACATGGGTATTAGGGTTTACATGGATGTAACCCTAATCCACCACACTATATAAAGGAGGCTTTGGTTCTTGAAATTGCACTAGTTGATGTGTGTAAACTAAGAGGGCCGATTTCAAGAAGTTTGTGACTATTCTCTCAAGTTTCCAAGTTTGTGGTGATTTGTGACTTCCATTTGAGGCATCCACATTATTGGTGTTAGGCTCTCAAACTCCAAGCAATCAACTACTACTACAAGGTAAGTAATTATACTAGTTTTATTTGATTCAAGTACCCCATGCCATGCTAGTTAGGATAAGAACCTTGGAAAAATAATTATTTGCATGTATCTTAGTCAAACATAGATCCAAGGTTTCTAGGGTTGCATGTACACCATAGGAGTGTTAGAATGCTCAAAACCCATCAGTTTCGACTTGAAAGCACAATTTTTGGATGTATAAACTTGTATAGCATTGAAGTTTGATTTATACCAAATGTAGGGTTACAAGATTACACAATGAAATTATCGTGCACAAGATAGAAATCTTAACCCTAATTTGCTAGCTGTGACATCACCCCCCCCCCCCCCCCCGTTATAGGGAATTTCATCCCGATATTCTTTCGAAATTAATCGTTAAGAACTAGAGAAAAGATGAGGGTATTTCTGCATCATTTTATCCTTGCGTTCCCATGTGAATTCAGGTCTGCGTTTGGCATTCCATCGAACTTTCACAATCAGAATGCACCTTTGTTTCATATGTTTCACTTCTCTGTCCATGATTTCAACCAGTTCCTCAACGAATAGGAGGTTTTCATTCACCTCAATCTTGTCGAGTGGAACAACGAGGGTTTCGTCCGATAGGCATTTCTTCAGGTTTGACAAGTGGAAGACAGGGTGTACATTGCTAAGCTCTGAAGATAGTTGTACCTTGTAGGCCACCGGACCGATCCTGGCAAGGATCTTAAATGGTCTGATGTAACATGTATTTAACTTCCCTCGCCTTCCGAATCGTATAATCCCTTTCCAGGGAGAGACTTTTAGCAGCACACAATCTTCTACTTGAAATTCCAGAGGCTTCCGCCTTTGGTCTGCATAGCTCTTCTGTCGGTCTCGAGATGCCTGGAGCCGTGCTTTTATCTGGACGATTTTTTCAGTTGTTTCCCGAATGATCTCGGGCCCTGTGAGAGTGC
This sequence comes from Lactuca virosa, assembly GCF_052849685.1. Classification (NCBI taxonomy): domain Eukaryota; kingdom Viridiplantae; phylum Streptophyta; class Magnoliopsida; order Asterales; family Asteraceae; genus Lactuca; species Lactuca virosa. The sequence continues at coordinate 301,519,774 of NC_136433.1, read as the reverse complement.
TGTTTGGCACCTGCCCTATTGCCAATTGCGTGTCTCCTACCTCCGCCCAACAAAGAGGTGATCTACATTTCCAACTATATAAGGCCTCGAAGGGAGCGACTTTAATGCTTGTGTGCTAGCTATTGTTGTACGAGAATTCGATTAGTGGCAAATGGGTATCCCATGCCTTGCCAAAATTTATCACACAAGCTCGGAGCATATCTTCTAGTATTTGAATGGTTTGCTCATTTTGACCGTCAGTCTGGGGGTGGTAGGCGGTACTCATATCTAGCTGAGTTCCCAATGCTTTCTGGAGCGACTGCCAAAATCGAGAGGTGAATCTACTATCTCGGTTAGAGATAATAGATATCGGTACTCCATGTAGCCTCACCACCTCCTTTATGTAGATCCGTGTTAGTCTCTCCATTTTATACATTTCTTTTATTGGTAGGAAGTGAGCAGATTTAGTCAACCGATCGACAATCACCCAAATGGCATCCAGACCGTCTGCCGACTTAGGCAATTTGGTTATGAAATCCATCGTTATTCGCTCCCACTTCCACTCAGGTATTACTGCTGTTGTAATAGTCCCGAGGGCTTCTGATATTCTACCTTAACCTTTGCGCAAGTCAGGCACTCGCTCACGTAGGTAGCAATCTCCACTTTAATATTTGGCTACCAATAATGCTACTTGATATCCAGGTACATTTTATCGGAACCTGTATGGACGGAGTATCGTGTCTTGTCTGCTTCATTCATGACTACGTCTCTGAAGCCTCCAAATTTTGGGGTCCAGGTTCGGTCCATGTGGTAGTATGCTCCGTCCTCTTTAATTGCGAGATTCTTGTTCATCCCACGTATTGCTTCGATTGCGACGTTCTTCGGCTTCAAGGCTTCCAGTTGAGCCTCCTTGATCTGTGAAGACAAGTGGGAATGGATGGTCATCGTTAGTGTTTTTACTCGGCGGCCCGAGTATTATTTTCTGCTTAAGGCATCGGCCACCATGTTAGCTTTGCCCGGATGGTACTTGATCTCGTTTTCGTAGTCGTTTAGCAACTCAACCCATCGTCGCTGCCTCATGTTTAGCGCTTTCTGGTTCAGGATATGCTGGAGACTTTTGTGGTCCGTGAAAATGGTGCACCTTGTCCCGTAGAGGTAGTGCCTCCAAATATTTAGAGCGAAGACCACAACTCCCAGCTCAAGATCATGAGTGGTGTAGTTTACTCGTGGGTCTTTAGTTGCCTGGATGCATAAGCTATCACTTTCTTGCGCTACATAAGTACGTAGCCTAGCCCTTGATTGGAAGCATCACAATACACTATGAAATCTTCCGTTCCCTCTGGAAGAGACATCACCGGAACACTACAGAGGGCTTGTTTCATGGTTTGAAAAGCAGCTTCTTGATTTGCATCCCAGTTGAAGAGTACGCCCTTCTGGGTTAGAGTGGTGAGGGGCTTGGCGATCTTGGAGAAATTCTGAATGAACCTTCTGTAATAGCCAGCAAGGCCCAAGAATTGCCTGATCTCTGTTAGTGTTCTCGGGGTCGCCCAACCCTCAATAGCTTTGATCTTGGAAGGGTCTACATGTATCCCTTCTTCACTGACTACATGTCCCAAGAAATCCACCCTGCGAATGCAGAACTCGCATATGGAGAATTTTGCGTATAGCTTTTCCGCCCTTAGGGTCTCCAGAACCTGCGGTAGGTGTTCGTTGTGTTCTTCCTTACTCCGAGAATAAACGAGTATATCATCAACGAAGACAATTACAAAGTTGTCGAGGAACGGTCGGCAGACTCGGTTCATTAGGTCCATAAATGCTGCGGGTGCATTCGTTAGACCGAAGGGCATAACCACGAATTCATAATGCCCATAACGAGTTCGAAAGGCAGTTTTGGGGATATTTTCTTCTTGGACTTGTAGCTGATGGTATCTGAATCTCAGATCTATTTTGGAAAAGTAACTGGCTCCTTGAAGCTGGTCAAATAGATCATCAATCCGAGGGAGAGGGTATCGGTTCTTGATGGTGAGCTTGTTAAACTCCCGATAATCGATTCACATTATGAAAGATCCATCCTTCTTTTTGACAAACAAGACCGGAGATCCCCATGGTGAGAAGCTCGGTCTAATGAATCCTTTGTCTAACAGTTCGCTCAATTGGCTAGATAGCTCTTGCATTTCTGCAGGGGTCAATCTATACGGCGACATGGCAATCGGCGTGGCTCCCGGTATTAGGTCAATTCGAAATTTGACCTGTCGATCAGGGGGTATTCCCGGGAGGTCTTCCGGAAATATGTCTGGAAAGTCGCACACCTCCGGAATATCTTTGATGTTCTTTTCCTCCTTTTGCTTGTCCACTACGTAGGCTAGAAAGGCGTTATTCTTCTTATGCAAGCACTTTTGTGCTTTGATGCATGAGATAAGACGGAGGTTTGCACCGAGTTTATCGCCGTAGATAATTAGTGTTTTGCTGGTGGGTAGGTGAAGGCGAACGGTCTTCTCGTGGCACATAATATCGGCATGGTGAGGGCTTGACCAATCCATGCCAATGATCACATCAAAGCTTCTAATATTAACCAACATCAAGTTGATTTGAAACGAGTGATTATTTAATGTTAACGTGCACCCTACGAAAATGTCGTTTGTTGTTTCAGTTTTCACCTTAGCCATTTCCACTGTGAAGGCTTCGCTTAGCTTTTGGGGGTTTTGATTTAATAGGTGTTTGAATTTATGACTCACGAAACTCCGCTCAGCCCCACTATAATATAAAATGCATGCATAAGTCTTGTTGAGGGGAAACGTACCAGTGACTAAAACCGGATCTTGAACCGCCTCCCCCTGTCACATTGTTAGGACCCTGCCTGATCCCCCTGCACCTTGATTGTTGGCTTTGGGGTAGTTTCTCTTAAAATGGCCAGTCTCCCCACATACGTAGCATGCTCGACTGGCCCCGACATTGTTGGGTTGAGGGTTGTTTTGTTGGGGCTGAGATCTGCAATACCGGGCGGTGTGACCTTTGCAATTGCAGTTGGTGCCTTGTAAGTCTCGGCATGCGCCACTGTGGTGGAAATTGCATTTATCACACTTGGGTAGAGAAACTGCATATGACCTTGCAGGTGTTGGTTTGGTTGAGGCTGGTGCAGCTGGAGCTGGTGTGATCTGAGTGGTAGCAGCGTGGACTGCTACAGTTTGCTGCTTTTTAGATGATTCTTGATTCTATCGCCCTTTTCTTTTGTTTCCTCGGCTGTTCTTGTTGTTTTCCTCCTTCTTTGTTTCAGCGCCGGAAGTTTTCGCGCCCTTTCCATCCCCGTGGTCGTACAACTTTTGTGCCAGACGCTTGGCACTATCGAAGGTCGAGGGGTTTGTAGCAATTACATTCCCCTGGATTGGAGGTGTTAACCCCCAAATAAAGCGTTCAACCTTTTTTTCCCTCTGATGTTATCATTCCAGGGCACAAAAGTGCCAGTTCATTGAATCTGGCAATGTACGTTTCAATGTCGGAGTTCTGCACACTCAGGTTCCACAATTCCTGTTCAAGCTTTTCTACTTCGCCTCACGAGTAGTACTCATCCAACATCAAAACTTTGAGGTCTTCCCATGACATGGCATTGGCGACCGGGAGAGTTAGGGCCTTGATGTGGCCGTTCCACCACGGAAGCGCCCGATCAGCAAAGGTACATGCCGCGGACTTCACCTTGCTCTCTTCGGAACAACCGCATATTTCGAAGACCAATTCGATTTTCTCGAACCACCGAGTGAGAGCTATTACACCCCCACTTCCATTGAAGGTTTTCGGTTTTGCATTTGTGCAGTCTTTATAAGTGCAAGTGTTCTGGTGTTTGGGGTTAGTCCCGTGGTTGGAACTTCCCGTTCCTTGACCGTTGCCTCCTCCGTTGTTGTCCTGGTTGATGTGTGCTAAAGCTGTCGTAACCGCAGCTGAGATTGCCACCTGGAAAGCAGCAGAGTTCATCTTCGGTGGAGGCGGCGGTGGTGGTGGTGCTGTATTGTTCTTGCGAATATATCTCCTCAGAATTTCCTGCTATGAGACAGGAATGGCGATGAGTTTATAAAACGATTACGGTGTTTCGGTTGTACTCATAATTGAAACGATATTACACCAAGTAAAAATGAATAGAGAAAACTTAGCAGATCACAACATCACAAATAAAACACAGAACGATTAGATTAATGATATATTTCAGTACATGAAAGCATGAAAAGTGACCTTTAAAAGGTCTACAGTACATAGAGAATGAAAATTTGCCAGCATAACGAATCTACGAGTAGTGTAATCACTTAATCGTAGGGTCAGTCCTACATACATAAAGTAAAAGAAAAAGAGAGTCCCATCAATAGCAGGGGTAAGTAGGATGGGTCCTACTCACGCCGGGAGGTATCTGGTGGTGCTGATGACGAAGTGGAAGCGCCCTGGAGTCTAGATAGCTGGCGCTCGGTGACCCGCATCCTCGCCTCTAGTGCGGCCTGTCGCTCCTGGTAGTCCCGCACTATTTCATGGGTCTGCCTCTCCGCGCGTTCCACCGTAACTCTCGTCGCGTCAATCTGATTGGCGGTCGCCTGGGTCTGATCATAGATATCCCTGGTCCACCTGACCATCACCGGAAGGGCTCGGTCCACTGGCCCTCCATGTCTGAGGTCAAAAAATCCCTGCTCCAAACCAAACGGCGGACGCAACCTCTGCTGCCTGCTCCACCTCCATATATCGTGTGCCTACGGGGGCATAGGGCCATTGGGGCCCATCCGATGTGCGAGCACCCTATCCATGTAGGGTGGGTCAATGACTTCGGACTCCGCGTCCGAGTCATCCTCTTCCTCCTCGTCATCCTCATTGACTTCCTCGTCAATTTCTTCTTCTTCCGGGTCTTCCATGGACTCCTCTTCTGGGTCCTCCTCTAGCCAACCTCCATTTCCCTGATTTGGGGGACAAGGATCATCCGGCTGGTGAAAGTCCGCCATAGTGTCTGTACAAGAATATAAGTACAAAAGGAGATATAAGAAAATGCATGAAGACTCCAAATAATGCCAAAATACTCCCATAGTATTTTAATTGTTTAGGTTTGATTCCTTAAACCCTTTGGGTATTAGGTTAGTAAGTTTTAGATTCGATGTCCACCCTGATCACTCCCAAACACATGTTGGTCGTATTTTGAATAAATATAGTTGATCAAGCTATATTTATCCCCAATACGATTACATAACTGCTTGGGTTTAACCACAATGTCCAACTGTTCAAAAGACTTTTAATTGTTTTTCTTATTTTTGTTCAGAGTATCTTAGTCCCATTGTATTTATCGTTGCATATCTTGTATGGTTAGATATGCTAGTTCACTATAAACAATGCCCTGATACCAATCTGTCACACCCCCGAACCGGGACGGCGGAAACGTCCGGGGGCGGGTGACTTCATCTTGTAATATCATAACAATTGAATATGAATGAAACATAGCAACCATCATCATCATACATTAACGATATCAACATGCATTGTTTACATCTTTGTGTTGGTTTACGAAATACATCCAAAATAACATAATGTATGATAATTCAAAAATACGAAAAATATTCAAATCTCCTTAGCTGTCCACCTGCTTATTGAGTTCCTGAGAATACAAGTCGTTTTGAAAAACGTCAACATAGAATGTTGGTAAGTTCATAAGCATGTTTGTAACAAAACTTTGTAATAGTTTGTAAACTTCCAGAAAATCCAATATTGTCTTGTAAAAATAGTTTGTAAGTCTCGTTTCAAATCATGTATAATTGCATGTGTATTCTTTGTTTATCTTGTTTGAAAATATATAGAGAGTGATTCCCAGAAAATCCTATAATTTCTGTTATACGAAAAGTTGTGGTCTTAAACCCTAAGACCCGAGTGGTCAAAATTTAGATGCAAAATAGTCGACGCATGGTTTTGTACTTTGTAACATGAGTAGAGTATATGTATTGCGTAAATTTTAATATAATATTGTTATTCTCTATGTGAGTCGTTACAACCATACTAATATGACGAGAGCACCTGTCTTGACGACGTTCTTCAGGCGTCGGTTTCTAAATATAATTGTCACCCTAGACTGGCCTGTCTAGCTGTAGTGAGCAGCTGAGGTGTGGGGGTGTCAAACCCGTATAGATCTATACACAATATCCCGCTCTCCCTCTAGGAGACTCTGGTTATAACTACAAGACTTACGATGTACACTAGGTAGGTACGAGTGAATGAGTGTCTCACAAGAGCATTAACGACATTTACGTGAATATTGAATTCCATTATTTAACGTTATAAATAATGTTATTAGAGTATATTTTTTACTATGAATCATAAGTGACAAAAATAGTCATTTTTACCATAAGTGTCAAAATAGCACGCTTTTACCATTGTGGTCAAAAATAGCCTAATTTTACCAAAATTGTCATAAAGGTCCAATTCTACTAAAATTGTCATGTAAGGCCCATTTTCACCAAAATTGTCATAAAAGGCCCAATTTTATTAAAATTGTCTTATAAGGCCCATTTTCACCAAAATTGTCAAAAAAGGCCCAATTTTACTAAAATTGTCATATAAGGCCCATTTTCACCAAAATTGTAATAAAAGGCCCCATTTTAATAGTTTTAGTAAAACAATTTTATATATCCAATTGTTACCATTTTTAGTGTAACTTCCCATATTTTCCATTTTTCAAGTTTTTATGACAAAAATTTGTGTTATCATTTTCTTTGACTTTATGGTGATTTTATCCACATCAAAGATAACCTTTTAAACATAACAACAAATCATATAGGCTACACAAAATAACTTTGTTTTCCAACAACTTGAGACTTGCACAAAATCTCGAGTTTATGGAACTTTTGCATGATATCACAATATTTAAACACACATAACATGTAAAACATACACATGCAAGCAAATATACATAGATCTTTCACAAAACTAGACTTGTATCCTCCACCAAAAGAAAGAAAACTCAAAAAATAGGGGTATGAAGCTCACCTTGGGGCTTTTTCGGTTTTGAGGAGGAGAATGGAGAAGGTTTTCGGCCTAGATTGCTTCCTTGAGGAGATTTTCGAAGTTGAGGTGGTTATAGGGACCATGGACACGAAAATGAAGTTGTTTGAGGAATGGTCTTAGTGTAACTTGGAAATAAAACAACTTGAGTATGATATAAACTAACCAAGTTTATGATCTTTAAACAGGAATTCTTGAAGCACCCACACACAACCCATAAATTTCTTGGAGAAAAGGGAGTGAGAAAACACTTTGAAGGTTAGAGAGAATTGAGAAGGGAGTGAAAATTGAAAATGAAATGGAGAGTGGATGGTGGTGGTGGTCGGCCGATTAAAGGGGAGAGGGGAGAGAAGGTAATTGATGCATGTTGGACAAAAGCTCCTTCCATGGATGTATGATATACAATTTTCATGTTTACATGTGATGTAATTGTGAGGTGTCACAATTTTACACTACCATTTCTTTCACCCTTTTTTTTTGTTAACACCGATCGGATTTTTGGAGAGGGGAGAGGAGAAGGAAATGGGCTTTGGTTTTGAAGGGCAACCGAGAACCCCTAGGTCCGTTGGTGTTTTTGGTTCAATAATAGGTCCAAAAGAATTGGATTAGGCCCAATAAAGTTTTTTTAACCCATTTGGGCCCATATATGGGTTTTCGGCCCAATAAGATTAAGTGGAAGATTTTTTGGCCCAAATGGTGGCCCATTATTGATCTTCGGTTCGATGAGCCCAAAAAAATGACTTTCGGCCCAGCTATGGCCCAAATATGAGTTCTTGGCCGATATAAAGGTCGACTAGGGCTTTTGGCCCAAAATGGGGTCCAATAGCGGTTTTCGGTCTTGGAAGGCCCATTAGAGAGTTTTCTGGCCCAAAAGATCAATTGGAAGGGCTGCCGCCCCATTTGGGACCAATAAGAAGATCTTGGTCCATTAATAGGTTTGGATCGAGAAAACTTGGGTTAAGGCCCAAATTTGAGTGGATATAGCTTATTGGGTTAGACTTTGGGCTTACACGAGGAAGTTTTGACTTGAAAGCACAATTTTTAGATGTATAAACTTCTATAGCATTGAAGTTTGATTTATACCAAATGTAGGGTTACAAGATTACACAAAGAAATTATCGTGCACAAGATAGAAATCTTAACCTTAATTTGCTAGCTGTGACATCACCCCCCCCCCCCCCGTTAAAGGGAATTTCATCCCGAAATTCTTTCGAAATTAATCCTTAAGAACTAGAGAAAAGATGAGGGTATTTCTGCATCATTTTATCCTTGCGTTCCCATGTGACAAACAGTGACAATATCATACTTTAATTCGTCACGACGTGAGTATTTAATTCTCATGACGTGAGAAAGTAGATTATTAAATATTATTAGTGACAAACCTTATTTTGTCATACGAGTAAAGTGTCACGGAAAGTCACTCACGACGTGAGCAAAATGGGCTTAAATTCATTCCGATTAAGAACAAATGTTACGGATAAAACACCTCAACACACTAACCCTAAGGTGCGATTTACACACACTTAAGCTCCCCAAGCATGATTTCAAAAGGATTGAAGGGTTTGAACTTCAATTTGTTGGATTAAGGTAATGTTTATGCATTTCCAACATCAATTTCTTTGAATTTAGGGCTTGATGTGGTGTTCTTCATTGAAACCCTAGATGGGTAAATTTTTGTTTAATAGCTGAAAGTTTGATCTTTAATTGATATTACATAGTTTGGATATAACTTAAAAACATTGTTTATGAGTTTTATATGTTGTTTGGAATTGTAAGGAATTTGGTTCATAGATTAAGGAAGAAGTGACTTAATGGGTTAAGTCCTTAATTAATTAGTTGAGATGTTTATGAATATAATACAGTTACAATAAACTAGATAAGGGATTTGATGAATGAATTCAAGTTGTATATGTAAAGATTTCTTATTAATCACAAGGATAGTATAACCTTAATCATAAAGGGTAATATGGATGAACGTAAATGTGTGATTCATTGTGTTAACAATGGTTATAGAATGATTATTGAACAGGGAAACAAGAGGAATGTACAAGCAAAGAAGTCTCGATTTCAGGTTATCATCCAAACAAGCTGTAGGAGACGAGGTGAGTAATAATGCATTTACTTACAAGTTATTGAATAAACATCTTTTAGTTACAAATATGTACATGATGTCTAATCATCAAGGTTTTGGTATACGATGGTGATTGAAGTATAAAAAAAAATTCATCATAACTTAGAATGGAGTTAATGTGATGAATTATGTTTGAAGTGAAATTTGAGTGTCTCGGAATGGAGACTATATAGGGAATATGGAATTTATTAACGGGTTTAGGAATGGAGAAAGGAATTAGGGATATTATGATGTTGATTTAACCATTTATATAAATTCTTAAATTATATAAGAGTTTTGTATTTGAAATTTGTTTTTCAGGATTAAAGAAAAAGGAAGCGAAGATCTTTTGTAACGGGGACAGAAAAGAACTGTATTATATATATATATATATATATATATATATATATATATATATATATATATATATATATATATTATATATATATATATATATATATATATATATATTACTAAACTGTTATGTAGAAACATTATGTAGTTACACTTTGTTGTAAAAATTTTAGTCTTTTGAATTACTTTTCGTTTGTATATTAAGTAACATAAATGTATTTTGGAGTTAATATATAAATACTTATATAAAATCCAAGGGTATTTTTGAGGAAAAGGTTTGGTCTTCGCGTTTGTTCTTCGCGTTTTTGATTAAAACGAGTTTTTGATCGAGTTTTGGAGCAAAAAGAGGTGAAAAACGCTGTTTTTCACGTAATCTGCGAAGAGTTTACGGTCTTTGAAGGGTTTACGGTCGGCGGCGGCGGTGGCTAGGGTTTCCTGGAGTTTACGGCCGTACACATGTTTATGGCCGTAAACATGTTTACGGTCCGAGTTTACGGTCCGGGGTTTGCGGTCCGGAGTTTGCGGTCCGAGTTTACGGCTCGCACGTGTTCGGTCTCGTTTACGGTCAGCAGCATCGCATCGCATCTTCGCCTCGCACCTCGCTTCGCACCGCGTCTCGTCCTCGCTTCGCCTCGGCCTCGTCCTCGCTTCGTAGCCGTCTTCACAAGCCCTCGTCCTCGCATCGTACAGTTAAAAAGAAAAGGGGGGGGGGGGAGCAGATTTTTGGAGGTGCCAGGGATCGAACCCGGGTTCCTCGCTTCAGCATCGCATGCGCCTTACCATCTCAGCTAGGCTGCTTGATGATTCAACTCTTCCGATTTTAATTCAAATAGACTCCTTATTTGCACCAATTTCGCATTTTTTACATTTTTAACCCAAACATCAATTTTCTTTATTTTAAAATTCCATTTTCAACCCAAAAATTTAGTTTTTAATTTTTGACTTTATTTTTTAACTTTTGACCTTAAAATTATGACTTTGACTTTTTAAAGTTTGACCTTTGACTTTAAACTTTGACTTTCTCGTTTAACTTTTAAATTTTCAAATTTAGCACTTCGGTTTGACTTTTAAGTTTGACTTTTCAAGTTTGACTTTTGAGTTTGACTTTTTTAATTTGACTTTTAAGGTTGACTTTTGAGATTTATAGTCAAAGGGCATTTTTTTTGGGTTTGACTTTTAAGTTCTAGTTGTGCTTTTAATAGTTTTTGAAGTTTACGAGGGAATTGAAGACATGAAAGAGAGTCGTCAGGAGATGTTAAGACAAAACTTCAACATGTTCGATTATATCCCTAGAGAAACCCTGGAAGCTCAATTGCAGCGATTTACCACACTCACTACTGAGATGAATATAGCCGGGATCTTCTTGACTAAATCTGAGATAAACAAAAAGCTATTGAATTCACTTCCGAAATCGTGGGATATGAACGTGGCTGTCATCAAGAAGACAAAAGATCTCAATCGTCTTAGTCTTGCTGATATAATTAAAGAACTTGACGCTTTGAATTGTCGAAAAACAATGAGTTCCGCAAACCTTCCGGTCAATGAAGTTTCATGTTCTCAATCATGTGAAGTTTCATGTACACTATCTAGTGAAGATACGATTAAATTTCTTCGGGAACAAATTGATTTATTAAAAAGAGAAGTTGAGGACCTGAGATATGAAGGATATCAACTCAGGAAAGGACAGAAACCCCTGAAGGCTGAATTAGAAACAAAGATAAAGGACTTTAAGAGAATTCAGCAAGACTACAGTGAAAAATGTGAACATTATGATTATATCAAGAGACAGAATGCTGAGTTAATTACTGAGCTTGATACATTAAAAGGGCAATTTGAAACTGCAAATTTTGATTTTAAAAAGTTTGATGTATCAAGCGAAGTAGTTGCCAACATGATAGACCATTGCATGCAATTTAAACATAATCAATCAAAGGGTTTAGGATACGATAATGTACCTCCTCCTTTTAATCATACATATCAGTATCAACCTTTGTCTAAAGAGGAGATTACCAACGAACCATTCATGGTTTATGGCAAGCCATCTGGTTTTGTTTCAGGAGGATTTATTAATGTTGAAAATGCTAACGTTTCTACTTCCCCAGCAGATCAATCCTTAAATCAATCCAAGCAAGCAGCTGAAGAGAGTGTGTCTGATAGTAAAGTAGCAGAAGATGAGAACAAGGAGAAGACCATTGAACAAACCAACATCTCCTTGAGCTCTGAATCTGTTGCTTCGAACTCAGTTGCTTCTGATCAACCTGTTGTTGAGAAGTACATGCCACCAAATCAAGTTAAACAGAATGCATGCTGTAATTGTGCTTGTGGGAACAATAAGAGACAAGGCAAGGATACGCCACCAGGGGCAGGAAGAAACAACTTCACAGTGAAGAAAAAGACATGTTTTCACTGTGGAACACCTAGACACATCGCCAGATATTGTCCTAATCGCGCATACGTTCCCTACTATGCACAAGGGTGGCAGAACGCGCCAAGAGGGAGATACTTCAAAAGAAACCCCTCAAGGTCACGTTCAGACCATGGTGACTGGAACGCGCAGAAGGCCAAGAATAAAACCTACAAGGCCAAGAATCCAAATCCCAAGGGAAATAAGGGAATGCCGGCCAAGAAGCCAAATCCAAGAGATGCTCCCGTGAAGCCAAAATCAAAGTCATTTCAACGGCCGACATCAAGATCAAAAGCAAGTACTGAGCCACCCATCGGATCGGAAAAGAAATGGGTTAAACCCAACTACAAATGGGTTCCAAAGGCTCACTCTCCCAAATCTTCTAACGATTCTAATATTTCTACATCTTCTGTTTGTGATAAACAGGATATGTCATGGGAGAGAGTACCGTGCAAGGATGACAAAGGTCGACCCAGTTTCAAAATGGACTTGGTTCCAAAGACCAAGTAATCCCGCTCTGTGTTGGAGCAGCTATGGAGGCATATCATCAGACTTCGGTTTGTTGGTAGTGGCTGCTCCAGGCACATGATAGGGGACATCTCTCAACTGTACAACATTCAGATCTCTGTTTGAGAGTATGTGTCCTTTGCGGGAAAGGAACAAAGGAAGAGATCACAAACGAGGTTAGTGCTTAATGACATGAAGAATTTTTGGATCTGTTATGAGATTACGCGTGCTGTTCTCAGACCTTCTGGCTACAAATTCAATCGGTGACTTACGGTTTGAGTTTTCTTCTCTATACTCCTGAGTTTTTCTTAAGCTGATTCGCTTTAAAGACTAATTTTTTGTTTTAGGATAGTTTAAATTTGCGCATTTACTTTCGTTTCTCTTCTATGCACACATTTAGGGGGAGAAATAAAAACAAAACAAAAATTAGAAAAGTTATAAAAAAATATATGGTGTTAATGAAATGTGCTTGAGGGAGATGTTTTGGGAAGTGATATAATCATGTGATAACAGGCAATCTGAATATGTGTAAGGGACTGAATCTAAATTGTCTAGGCTCTGTGTTCGATGCGCTGGTAGGCACGAGAGATTAAAATGGACTTGACTAGGCATTAATGAACTTAAGGAATTCATAGAATTGACAAATTTTGACCTAGTTAAATCCGTTTAGCCTGACAATACGACGCTCGGATAGGTTGAGCAGGGAGATATATATGGGAATCTACTGGTCATATTAAAGAACTCGTATCTGGAACTGTGGATTAACTTTTCCTCGATGTGCGGATTATGTCCTTAATCCCGGTATTGATGGGGTGACTGGTGAATTCCGATAAATTAGGTCTGTAGAAGGTTATATTCTTTCTTTCTATCTGTTAGTCATATGTTGCCTCCTCTGCGTAATCGAAAGATCCGACCTGGAATGTAGCATATGCAACTCTATCTCTCTGCATCTTCTATCTATGCAATTCTTTCTATCTGTTAGCCATATACTGTCTCCTTTGCGTGACTCACAATCCGACCTAGTACACAGTATATGCATCATTCTTTTTCTCAATCCCTCTAAATCTGGTTAGTCATATGTTTCACCCTCTGCGTGATTGGAAGAGATCCGACCCGGGTGTATAGCATATGCATTCTAAATCTATCTTCTCTCTTAATAATTGTCTGCTCACCCGATGTAAGGAGTATTCTGGAAGTCCTTGATTACTAGAGCATATCAGGAAGCGGGAAACATGTTCTGATACAACTAAAACTGAACACTTACAGATTGTCTATAGATCTCGCTGTTCAATTTAGGTGGACAACAATATCCCTGGTCGTCGTCAGCTGAATGGTCCTTAAGAAATATTATCTAGGAACTTAGGATCACTCTGTCTTATAACTAATAGTATGTCCTAATTCTGTCACAATTTTTCGTGTTTAAGTGGACCACAATACCGGCGATCGATCAGACAAAGACGTGAAGATAAAAGGTACCGACAAGCGGATAAAGGTTGTCTAAAAACTTTGATCCCAAATCATTCTTAAAGTTAGATATCATTTTATTTTTGTTAAATTTGTTCATAGTTTTCTTCTAATTTAAATATTAGGGGAGAATTAAAAATTTTAAAAAACCAAACAAAAATCAGAAAATTAAAAATCCAAAAATAGTGTTATTTCTGTTTTATTTCTTTTTCAGAAAATATGAAAAATCCAAAAATATTGTGTGCTAAATTTTTCTTTTAGTTTTGTTTTGTCTTGAATAGTGAATTCAGGTAAACATGAAACTCATGGAGTTTGTGTCGAAGATTTCTAAGCCAAGGCTTCATCCGTGATCATCGAAGAATTCTCATTCGAATGAACAAGAAATGAAGATTATTCTTTCGACATTCAATCTTTCAACCCCAGAAGCAAGGTGAAGCTGCAATTGAAGATTATATGACGGATTGCATTGAAGCCTCCTCAATCAGTCCGCTGCTATCTTGAACCTGCTGAAGTGATCCTAAAGATTAGTTCTCTCTGATGTTCACTCTGAAGATTCTCAAACTGAAAGCATTATCTTTCAAGAATCAGTACAAAAAGCCTCCTCACCCAATGTGCGTTCAATGTCAAATTCTGAAGAAAAGCCCAACTGCTCAAGATGAAGTCATTCATTGAAGATTCATCAAGTTCATCTTGAAGTTGTGAAGAATTTGAAGATTAAAGTTAGAGCCAAAGCTCCCAATGAAGATTAACAAGAAAAGCCAGCTACTTTTTAGGGGGAGCTTGTTGGGTCATTTAAGAAAAGAAAAGAAAGCTATAAACCAAGGGGGAGATTGTTGGGTCAAAAATATGGTTTATACTTTGCTTTTCTAATACTATACCAATTGTAACTAGGTCGAGTTCCTTTAACCACTAAAACACTAAAACCAGGCTCGAACAATAAGAATATCAGTTTAAACAGCCCAAAAATCGATTGAATGAAGCTTTGACACCGGTTCTTGCTCTGATACCAATTGTAAGGTCCTGAAAAGGATCTTTACCAATGATCAAGCAACAAACAATCACAAAAGAAGAATAAGATGAAAAGAAATCGAGCTTGCACACGTTTATATTCAGAAAAATGTCAAGTACAACTCGATGGAGCACTCTGTAAACGCAATGGCATCAAAAATATAAAAAAAATATATGGTGTTCGATGCGCAATATTTTTATCTCTCGTGCCTACCAGCGCATCGAACACAGAGCCTAGACAATTCAGATTCAGTCCCTTACACAGATTCAGATTGCTTGTTATCACATGATTATATCACTTCCCAAAACATCTCCCTCAAGCACATTTCATTAACACCATATATTTGGATTTTCTGATTTTCTAATGTTTTTGGATTTTTTTTTAAAATTTTAAAATTTTTGTTTTGTTTTTATTTCTCCCCCTAAATTTGTGCATAAGAGAGAAACGAAAGTAAATGCGCAAATTTAAACTATCCTAAAACAAAAATTAGTCTTTAAAGCGAATCAGCTTAAGAAAAACTCAGGAGTATAGAGAAAAAAACTCAAACCGTAAGTCACCGATTGAATTTACATCAAGAAGGTCTGAGAACAGCACGCGTAATCTCAGAACAGATCCGAAAATTCTTCATGTCATTAAGCACTAACCCCATTTGTGATCTCTTCCTTTCCTCCTTTCCCGCAAAAGGACACATACTCTCAAACAAAGGTCTGAATGTTGTACAATTGAGAGATGTCCCCTATCATGTGCCTGGAACAGCCACTACCAACAAACCGAAGTCTGATGATATGCCTCCATAGCTTCTCCGACACAGAGCGGGATCAGTTGGTCTTTGGAACCCAGTCCATTTTGAAACTGGGTCAACCTTTGTCATCCTGGCACGGTACTCTCTCCCATGACATATCCTGTTTATCACAAACAGAAGATGAAGAAATATTAGAGTCATTAGTTGATTTGGGAGAGTGAGCCTTTGGAACCCATTTGTAGTTGGGTTTAACCCATTTCTTTTTAGATCCGATGGGTGCCTCAGTACTTGCTTTTGAACTTGAGGTCTGTTGTCGAGATGACGTTGACCTAGCCGGTTTTGGTTTCGTTGGAGCATTTCTTGAAATTGGCTTCTGGACCAGCATCCCCTTCATGCCCTTGGGAATTGATTTGTTGGCCTTGGGAGTTTGATTTTTCTCCTTTTGCGCGTTCCAGTCGCTATTTTCTGAACGTGACCTTGAGGGATTTCTTTTGGAGTATCTCCCTCTTGGCGCGTTCTGTCAGCCTTGTGCATAGTAGGGAACGTATGCGCGATTAGGACAATTTCTAGCAATGTGTCCAGGTGTTCCACAGTGAAAACATGTCTTTTTCTTCACTGTGAAGTTGTTTCTTCCTGCCCCTGGTGGCGTATCTTTGCCTTGTCTCTTGCTTTTCCCACAGGCACAGTTGCAGCATGCATTCTGTTTAACTTGATTTGGTGGCCTGTACTTCTCAACAGCAGGTTGATCAGAAGCAGCTGAGTTCGAAGCAACAGATTCAGAGCTCAAGGAGATGTTGGTTTGTTTAGTGGTGTTCTTCTTGTTCTCATCCTATGCTACTTTACCTGCACATGAAGTAGATGTGCTAGAAACAGGAACATCAGTATTTTCAAACAAATAATCAAATATGTCAAAAAAATTTAACTCAACATGATCCGATGCAAAAGCATCAAAGGCATCACAAGATGTATCATCAACTTTAACATCAGAAACATAAGGTTGTTCATTGGAAACAGAAACATCAGGTTCAGGCTCAGTTTTGTTATCAGAAACAGATCCTTCAACTTTGTGCTTTAACTGATCTAAGGATTGATCTGCAGGGGAAGTAGAAATGTTAGTACTTTCAACATTAATAAATCCGCCTGAAACGAAACCAGACGGCTTTCCATAAACCATAAATGGTTCGTTGGCAATCTCATCCTTGGATAGGGGTTGATACTGATATGTATGATTATAAGGAGGAGGGACACTATTATATCCTAATCCCTTTTGTTGGTTTCGTTTGAACTGCATGCAGTGATCAATCATGTTGGCAACTACCTCGCTTGATCCATCAAATTTTCTAAAATCAAAATTTGCAGTTTCAAATTGTCTTTTTAATGTATCAAGCTCGGTAATTAGCGCATCATTTTGTCTTTTAACATAATCATAAAGCTCACATTTTCACTATATTCTGTCTGAATTCTTTTAAAGTCCTTAATTTTTGTTTCTAACTGGGCCTTTAGGGGTTTCTGTCCTTTTCTAAGTTGACATCCTTCATATCTCAGGTCCTCAACTTCTCTTTTTAATAAATCAATTTGTTCCTGAAGAAATTTAATCGTAGTTTCACAAGATGGAGTACATGAAACTTTATTAACTGGAACGTTTGAAGAACTCATTGTTTAAAAAAAATATGCCCTTTGACTAAAAACTCAAAAGTTAACCTCAAAAGTCAAATGTAAAAACTCAAACTCAAAAGTCAAACTTGAAAAGTCAAACTTAAAAGTCAAACCGAAAAGCTAAATTTGAAAATTTAAAAGTCAAACGAGAAAGTCAAAGTTTAAAGTCAAAGGTCAAACTTTAAAGTAAAAAGTCAAAAATTAAAAATTAAAATTTTTGGTTGAAAATGGAATTTTAAAATAAAAGAAATTGAATTTTTGGGCTAAAATTGTCAATTTGCGAAACTGGGAACCGGAGGTATTGTATTTAAGTTAAAAAGGGAAGGAATGTAACATCCACCAATCTAGATCAACTGGTAAGGCGGAAAGCTAATGAACCAAAGGTTGCGGGTTCGATCCTCGGCACCCCCAAATCCGTTTCAATTTTTGAAGTGCGAAGGCGATGAGACTGCTGCGATGCGAGGGCGCTGCTACGATGCGAGATGCGAAGACCGACGACGCGATGCGAGGACCTCGTGTGAGGCGCGAGACCGAGGCTCCTGAACGAGGCAAGGTGCGAAGCGCTGATGCGAAGCTGCTGTGCGAGGCGAAGACCTGGTGCGAGGATGCTGCTCACCGAGCCGTCCTTCAAGCCGTTCACCGAGCCGCTACCGAATTCCGAGCCGAGGCCGCAAACTCCGGCGACCGTAAACCGCCGACCGTAAACTCCGGACCGTAAACACGTTTACGGCCGTAAACTCCGGACCGTAAACACGTTTACGGCCGTAAACTCTGGGAAACCCTAGCCGCCGCCGACCGTAAACCCTTCAAAGACCGTAAACTGTTCGCAGATTACGTGAAAAACAACGTTTTTCACCTCTTTTTGCTCCAAAACTCGATCAAAAACTCGTTTTTATCAAAAACGCGAACAACAAACCCTCCCCCCCTAATTTTCAGAGATCTATCCAAAAACGCAAGAATCTTTCAAAAATAAGATCAAATATGCTCCAGATCTGACAAAAATGACTGATACAATCCAAGCTCTGATACCAATTGTAAGTCCCCAAATCTGCTTGTGTATTAATCAGATCCGTTTGATGGTGCGGAATCCCAATCAAACGGATGATGTCAGATCAAATAGAAGAAAAGGAGAAGAAGAATATGATGAATCTTGTATGTATTGATATGAATGAAGATCCGGATACAAGATTCACACACACTAACACACACTCTCTTTTCTCTCTCTCTAGAACACCTTCAAATGCACACACTTAAGCTCTTCGTGTGTTCATCCTTCACATGTACTCCTCACCCTATATATATATATATATATATATATATATATATATATATATATATATATATATATATATATATATATATATATATATATATATATATATATATATATGGACCTAAGGCCAAGCCCAAAATACAAATAATCCAATGCTCGGTCCAAGCTACAATTAATCCTATCCTATTTTTGGCCCAAATAATAAAAACAATAAATGCTTAGAAAAGCAAAGTATAAACCATATTTTTGACCCAACACTTATCTTTTCAGAAAGTACTTTTAAAGGTCCAAACGATTTTTCTACAATTTTCTTTGAATTTTACAAGACAGCATGTCCGTGCAGCTAATTTCCGACCAGTCAGTGAAAAAGACAATTTTCACCTTGGTTAGGAACAATATCAGATCCTGGGAAAACTCATGGACAAACTAGTCTCAAAATTAAAAGTTTTAGAGTTTACGAATCATCAATCCGACTTCTGATGATTTTCCTACATTTTTTTTGAAAACAGGGGCATATTGGTAATTTTTCAGAATTTTCCAGCTTTGAATTTCAAGGACTTTTTGACCACTTAACCGATTAACTCACCACCCAAATCGACCAGATGGCTGAAAAACAGGTTTAAGACAGTAGAAATATAATATGGGAGTAAAAAGTTAGTTTCACCCTCCAACCATGGTCCAAAGTACATTGTCTTTAAAGGAAAGACAAAATACATTGTTGAGAAGAGAAATACCAACTTAGGTTTGGACTTCTCCTACCTATTAACCATATATGAATACACTTGCAAAACTATTTTGAAGCCCTTTTGGAGAGTTGAAAACATAGTCTCTCACCAAAAATACTCACTTGAATATAAGAGGAAATCAATGCGAGCTCTTGACTTCAACAAGGAAATTATGACATCAATCTTTGAGCACTTCCTAAATATGATCAAGAACACTCTTGTGGGTGATTCCAATAAACTTTTTACATCAAGAATTGTCAAGAACACCCAAGATGATTGGACAACAAAACACTAGACTTGATAGAAGGAAGGATTTGGGCATAACTTTCGCCCATTCTTAAAGATTGGAGGTTGAATCGAACAAGAAATCATCAAAAAAACTTACCAAGAGAGACAATTGATCAATCATTCTTCCTCAAGGTTGCTTCCCACGAAATTAGTCCTCCCTCCTTGATAACCCTTGCCTAAAATCGCCATTTCCTCCAAGAATTAGGGTTTATGGCCGAATTCTCCGTCTTCTTTCTCTTTGGATGCCAACGATATCAACTTGATCATTTTTTATTCCTTTTGTGCGACGAGACTCAAACAACAAACATTATTTTTTCTTCTTGCTAGTTGACGAAATCAGTAGCCCAAGGATCAAATATTAGCTTCTTTTAATTCGCACATATGAGACTAGCAAGAAACGGACGTGAAGAAAAAAGAAGCGTTCCATTGACCTGTAGGTTACAATCTGAATTGCACTAATGGTCCGTCAAATTTTGGCTCTAAACCCCTTCCAATCTAACCCTAGGTAAGTTAACATAAATAGTTTCCTTATTTGACACTTCAATCCCTCAACATCATATTTACCCATTAAGTGAATTGTTTTTTTACCCTAATAATTCGATAAATCAATTTCATTAAGTTACACACATTTTAATTTTGATTAATTCTCTTTTTATTAAATAACATCATTTTTTATTTAATTTGTATTATTTCAATAACTTTAAAACCGGAATAATCCTATGACAATAAATATTCGTCTAACGAAAACTAACATGTTTGACAAAAACAAATTCGGGTCGTTACAAGCAGCAATATAATCAGGGGTTGAAAGCATTTTGTTTGGTACGAGACTCTATGAGGTTGGCTTGGTGACAGTTTGGTAAGGGGGGAGGTCTGACAGGGATTCAGACCATTGAGAGTTTAGGTTTTAGATTTCAGTGGATGTAAGATTGGTTTTTATTCAAAAGATTGAGGATTCGTTCTTCGTCGGGCTTGAAGAACTATTCTAGGGATGGTTTCAGTAGATCTGGATAGACCGTTGTATGATCAGAGTTGGAAGTGTTATGTTTGGTATGTTATTCATTCAGAGTTTGGCATGGAATTATTTCAGTGTGGGCGGTCTGTTAGGGAGTCAGACCATTATATATTTCAGGTCTCATAAAGGTTGAAGTGGGTTGCATGGACTGAAGTTTTGATTGTTGTCTTCCGGATGGAGGTTTCGATTCGGGTTCCGATTGCTACGGGAAGATTGTTTTTGCCGCATAATTTTCATTTGTGATCATCAGGTTGGTCGTTTTGATATGAGTGTTAATAAGGAGCGATTTCGAGGACGAAATCTAATTTAAATGGGGGAGAGTTGTAACATCTGAAATCTTGAAGAGAAATTGTTGAGAATAACCCTTTGTCTAGACCAACTAGACAAGTTGGAAGGATCAACTCGTCATGTTGAAGGTGGAAGGATCACGAGGATTTAAATGAACCAACTCGAGGAGTTGGGGAGCCTCAACTCGATGACTAGGCAGTTGGGAAGGAAACCCTAATTTTTAGAGCCTTGCACCCTATTTAAAGGCCTTAAATCCTTTTCCTGGCATCCTTATCAGCCTCCATTGTTGTCCAAAACCTAAATCGAGTTGTAGCCTCAATTATCAAGTTTTTTGAACTCTTGGAAGGAAGTTTGGTGTCTAGTTTGCTCATTTTGAAGGGATTGAAGAAGATTGAAGGTGCAATGCTTAGTGTGAAGCTTATAGATCCAGAATCATCACTCATTTTGCAAGTCTTTTTAGGCATCAAGTTCATACCTTGCCTTCTCCTTTCTTAGATCTCTTCATGCTTTGGTTTTATGCTTCTTTGTCCCCTTTTGGTTGGTCTTGATTGGTTAAGGCCGATTTATAAGCTAAATCTTGTAGATCTAGATGCTTGGAAGGTTCATTATGCTTAAAGGTGAAAACTTTAGGAGGATTTTGGTGTCATGCATGCATTAAGTCAATTATTAAGTCCATTCCAAGCTTAAGAGCTTCATTTAGACATGCATGAACGTAAAGTTGGCAACTTTATGTGGTTTTCCAGCTCAAGGAAGTCAGATCTATGTTTTGGAGTCATGTCCTCATGGATTCAGTGCTTAATGTGTTAAGTGGCGGGTTACTGGCGAACTCGTCGAGTTTGTTGGATAAACTCGGCAAGTTGGCTCGGTTTTCCCAGACATTTTCAGATTGATAAAGGAACCCGGCGAGTTGGTGGGTCAACTCGGCGAGTTGACATGGTTTTTCCCGATTTGTGCAGATTGGTGGAAAAACTCGACGAGTTGAAGGAAAACTCGGAAAGTTGGGTCAACTTGGACCGTTGACTCTGACCTTTGACTTATGTCTTTGACCAAGTTTGTCCCAAGGGGTGTTTCTGGTAACCTGATTTGTATTTAAGGAAAATATGAGGTTAGGATAAGACCTATTTGGGGTTGGGCCCAATTCGGAAAATTGGGCCATTAGTGGGCCTTTGAGGATCTTTTGATTTTGGGCCTCAGTTTTGGTTCATGTTGGGTTAGGGGTAAAATGGACATTTTTTCCCAAATAAGGATTATCGATCTTAGCATGGAACCCAATTGCTAATTGGGTGTGTTGTTGGTATTGATAGCTCGAGAAGCCGGTAGGGCAGCAGCTAGGGATTTCTTTCGTGGAGCTTCTTCATTCGAGGTGAGTGTTCCTCACTGTACTTGCTGGGTCGAAGGCACCAAGGCCGGCCCATTGGGTTGTTATCCTGGTTATTGTCTGATGCTATGTGTAGTGATCTGTTAGATATGTATTTCGGTTTATAAAATAATGATATGCTGTAGTGATCTGTTAGATCGGTATCATGGTAGATAGGATGTTGCTATGCTGTAGTGATTAGTTAGATTGGTATCCTGGTAGATAGGATGATGCTATGCCTAAAGATCTGTTAGATCTTCCTGTTATCTGTTCTGGCTATATGTTTACCTATCGCATGTGCATGAGTAGTGTGGTTGGGTTGAGACTGTACTACTTTGTGCGGCCAGTTAACAAACCAGGTAATATTTATATCGGTATGTTTTATGCCTACTTATATGGTATGTGTATGTCGACATGGTTGTGTGTGTAGTTGGGTTGAGGCGGACCTGCTTAGTACTGAAGGCCAACAGTCCTAGGGTGTCCCGGATAGACTGAAGGCCAGTAGGGCGTACCAGTTCGGCCGAAGGCCTAGAGAATGTTCCAGATGGGCTGAAGGCTCGAGGTGGCATAACAGTCATGCTGAAGATTCTGTGAGCATACCAGATAGACTGTAGGCCGGTGGGGCATTCCAGTCAGGCTGAAGGCTCTGTATGCATGCTGTTATTTGTATATGTTATCTGTTTGGGTGTTGGTACTTTGGGGGAACTCACTAAGCTTCGTGCTTACAGTTTTGGTTTATGGTTTCAGGTAATTTAGTGGGTCGTGGAAAGGTGAAGGTGTGACCGTACATATCCTCGCGTTTTTGGACTTATGATTTATGGGAAACTCTGGTAATGTGAATGTTTTGAAAACTGTGTCGAAGATGAATCTGATTTTATATAAAGTTTTGGAATCAATGGTTTTGTAAACGCTTCTTTAGAAAAAGGGTTGTTTTGAAAAGTTTAAATTTTATTAAAATTTTTGGGATGTTACATGGTGGTATTAAAATAAAATCATAATGAATCTAATATTGCTTGAGGACAAGCAAAAGAATATGGTGGGGTATTTTGATATGACCTTATTTAACTATGTATTTTAGGTCATTATCCTAATATATTTGAATAAAAAAGTTATATTTTAAGATACATATGATACTTAATATAATTTGAAATAATAAATTATAATTAAAATTGGAGCTGTGATGCAAAAGGAGGAGAAAGGAGCTGAAAACGATGCAAAAAGGATGTTGCTGGCAGCTTGACATCTCTTCAGTGTTTTGGCCATATATTATGATTCATAACTCCGATTGACGAGTATCAGGATGTTCTGAAAACTAGACAAAATTTAGGACGACTTTCCTACTTATGTAAAATTCTTATTCCAAATTCCCATGTCGTGGAAAAGCCATTTACATGCTGTGGAAAATTAGAAATTCTCGTGGACGTGAAGATTCCATCGCCCACGATGTGGCAAGTCTTTTTCCATGTTGTGACGTCATTATAACCTATAAATTAAGAAGAAAATTAATCCTAATGATATATCTATAAACCTAATTCGTACGAAATAAACCCCACAAGTTCTGTTTTGACGGTCCCAAAAGTTCTGTTTATATGGTCTAGAAGGCGGCATAGGGCCATTAATTTGATATGCAGCGAAGATCTGAAAGATTCAAGAGCGGATTCATCACAAGAATTATTCGGTTTGCTGTTTTTACCATGATTAGCATTACAATTGGTTCTATTTGTGTTTTTGCTTTCTGAATTCGGGTGCTAAGACCTCTTTCTTTCGTTTAGATTAGATGAACTCATAATACTCTGTGTTGATTTTATATTTCTTGGTTTTATAAAGTTAGTGTTTTGCTTTAGCAATTGTTCTGTAGATCTTAACCTAGCTTAGTAAAGTTTCTATCTTTATTATCTTGCCCTCAAGTTTTATGTAGTTATATGGCCATTGATTGAATGAACTTATTTTACCTAGTTATTTATGATGATTGAATTTCTAGAGCTAGAGGTTGATCATACCCTATTATAGGTGGTAAGTTAGTTGTTTGACTGTGTTAGAGAGCATTATTTGATCATAATATTTTCTTGATTACTTGTCTTGATCATAGATAGTTAGTTCATAGATCTTATCATTCAGAGTCTAAATAATCTATAAAATCAATTTAATGGTCTTAACTTGCATGATCATTGGGTTAGAGTTCATAAATTGAGATATGCTAGTTAGTCTGATGATGATAACTAGTAACCTCTAATTTGGTAACCAACTAATAAGTTCATCTCACTTGAGTAATTAACCATGATTTTGAGATGTAATCCAATCTAAACCAAGATACCTGAAGTGATTCATTTCAAATGAAATTATCTAGTTAGTTAGTTATTACTTGAGACTTAACAATAAAACTCCAATTTCATTGCTTTCTTCGATTTAGTATAACCTATAATCAAAAAATTATAATATTGATTCACTACCATTCCCCTTGAGTTCGACACCCTTGATTATCAAAACAATATTATACTCGGTCAGGTTCACGGTTTGTAAGGTGTGGTTTAGATGCAATAGAGTAGGAATTATAAATAAATAACTAGTGCACTAAAAATACACATCAAAGTTTTTAATGTCGTTGCTGGAACGGTTTTCAATTAATTTAGTTTGTTTGATTAGTTTTTAGTTATTTTATTTTCTCATTGGGGAATGGTTTTCAATAAATTTAGTATATTTTATTATTCGTTAATTGGTTTTTCATTTTTAGTTTTATTTATATAATCTTAGATAACATGCCACATATCACAAAGGTTTTTGTTATTCAGTGTAGGAATTCGTGATCATATGCATTGTTTGGTTTTCCTTTTTGCATAGGTTTTGAGATTACAATAAATTAGAGAATTCTTGACTTGTTTAGTCTACAACTTTAGAGATTTTTCCAACTCAATCCACAAGGCATAATATTGCAAGACGTATCGTGATGGTTAAGCGGAAGACCGAACTCTTGCTATTCTTGACTATTTGGGTCAATTTTTGTTCTACTTATTAGTTAATAGTGAAAAGAAAGAAAAGGAAAGAGCTCGATGAGACCCGAAAGTTTTTGTTTTCACAAACCACTTCTTGCATTCAAGAGATTTAATCAACAATTGTTGCATGATTTCTACAAAGATGAGTGATTGTCGTATCCTTTTTAATTATTTTGGTTTTCTAGTTTTATATTGTAGTTATTTTAGTAGGATTTTATTTTTAATTTTAGTTTGTTTAATTTTGTTTTCCATGTTGATGCTCTTTGGTGTTTACATATTTTCATAATTATATTGTCCTTCAGATGCCTTCATTAATTTCAGCGACTAGAATCGAGTGTTGTTTTGTCACGAGAGATACCTCACGATAGGCGTTACATCACATAAGTGTGGGTTACTTACCCACACAAGAGAGGGACCAAGGTTTTATTAAAATCCATTACTAAAGGGAAGATCATCTACGAGAGAAGAGATCAGTGGACGACACAACTCGAGTTAATTTTATTTGTGATGAAAAATATATTGTTCAGTTTCCACGTCATGGACTGTGCACAACCACGACATGGCGTCATGTTTTTACGCTTTGAAAATTCCCAAGAAACGTTTCCCAGATTTTACATTTCATACTACTATACGATGTTTTCGCTAATCGTTTTGCACACCAAGTCTCGACTTGAGCAGAAAAGTAAAGTAGTTCTAGTTTTCAGTTTCTAGTAAAATCCGAAGCACCATCATTCCATCACACATTTCGATTCAATCCACTACATTCGATATCATTCTTCCGACTATATACCGAAGGCAAGTTCGTTCCTTTTCTCCCTCTTTTATTTTATATTCTTTAATTTTTATTATATACAATGGGGGAATTGTATAATTTAAGTGTGGGGTATGGAGATTGGAAAAAAGACAACAAGCATGCTTGTAACACCGTAAATTCCAAGATAAAATTTTCATTTAAAAATCACATAATTCTCACAACACCTTTTACAAAAAGCTCATTTATTGAATGGATAAATTGCAACTCCATAATTGTTTGATTAAAATCCAGGATCTTCAAAAACATAACTCTTTCACTGGTGTGTACAATCAAGCCGGTGCCTTCCCGCGATCCTGAGAGAAACCTGAAACACATAACACATAACACGGTAAGCACGAAGCTTAGTGAGTTCCCCAAAATACCGCACACACAGCTCATTAGCCACTCGAGGCTATATTGATGTAAGACCCTGCGGTCAATGTGTCTCAGTGGGACCCTCCAGTCCCACGGTTCGTTGGACCCTCTGGTCCGGTCTGTAAAGCTCCGCATAGCATAAATCACAAAGACATAATGCACAACATAAAACATAAGGCAGGATAACATAATACTCAATGTAAGCACATAAGACCCTCCGGTCACACATAAGTACCACTCTAGGTAAAGTATAGTGAGAAGACTCACCTTGCGAGCAAGCTAGCAAATATCCTCGAACTCGAATCTCGAACTAGCCACCGCCTAACACATAGGGTAAATATCTCTAATTAATATTCGATTCTCGACTCTAAGTAACCACATGTTATTCTTTTCTCTCTAACTCTCGAATTGGGTAAAAGACCATTTTACCCCTCCATGGTCTCCATTACTCATGTTGACCAAACCCTAAAGTCAACAGAAGTCAAACTCGAGTCAACAGTCCATGTTTGACCCGACTCGTCGAGTGCACTCTTGCGACTCGTCGAGTCCCCTCGTTTCCTCAGAAGGCTCAAGAAGGTCCAACTCAACTCGTTGAGTTGACCCCCAACGCGCCGAGTTATCGCACAATCAAACCCATCGGGACAAACCCTCACCGACTCGTCGAGTCAGGCCATGGACTCGGCGAGTCCCTTCGATCAGATTCCTTATTCAGACGATTTAAGGTAGATCCATCACTCCAAACACTAGATCTACCATCCTGAGGGTCGATTGTCACGTAAAGCTACAAGCTTTACGTTTAAACATGACATATAAGAATCATAATGCACAAAAGCTAGACTCTAGCTCAATAAAGCTTGGATCTTTGGTCTCTCAAGTCCTTCTACAGTCCAGATCTGAGGTTTCCACCTCATGATATACTCAAATAACTTATTTCCAAGAATGGATGGGAGAAAACCCTCAAAATCTCCCCAAACTAGGATCTCACAAAGGAAAGGTCAAGATAGGAGCTTTTTACCTTTGCACTGAAGCTCACGACTGAGGAACTCTGGATCTACAGCCCCTCCTTGAACAAACACACCAAGCTCTCCAAATCTCCTTCAAAGGATGCAAAAAATCACTCAAATTAACTCCTCACTCACTCTCTAGCTCTAATGGCGATTAGGGTTTGCTCTCTGGGGTGTAGGGTAACTGGTGAGGCGCAAATGGGGCTATAAGTTCCCTTATATAGGCCCCAACCCCGGGGAATTAGGGTTTCTCTGCCCAGCACCTACTTGGAGAGTCAGCTCTCTCACTCGTAGAGTCCATTCATTAATTTCACGTGGCCAACCCGACCCTACTCGGCGAGTTGAACTCAGAACTCGTCGAGTCACTCCCTCAATCTCAAAGATAAATACATATTAATGCATCTTGAAAGTCCGAATGTTACAATTCTCCCCCACTTGAATTAGATTTCGCCCTCGAAATCGCTTCTCAACGTCACATAGATTGAACCAAACAACCCGAAATGTACCACCGAAAGGATCTCATATTACACAACTAACTTCCTCCATAGACATTTGAAACCAATAAGGAACTCCCAAACCCGGAAGAGGACATACCCTTCTGCCGCTACGATGCCCCTTTTGACTCACCAGAATTTGAAAACTCTGGTGGCCTGTCTCACTGCCCAACCGCCCTATCAAGCTATCATCATGTTATTCGCTCCTCGAATAACGGACCCGTAAAACTCATTGCCCCTATGATTCTCTCGTAGCGACTGATAGAAACAAGTCAAAGCCCAAAAATTTGCCACCGATCACTTATACCAGACATACTAAACAATCCATATCAAACTCCAAGGAATGAAAGGGTCACATTACACCAGAGACCCATCCAATATACTGCAATCGAAATCCCATTTGAACAAAGAACTCTCAATACCCTGCCCTCAAACACAAGAAAATAATCATGCTAGCTCAGAAGCATCCTCTGACATCTAATAATTATAAGCCCCAGCTCCCTCTCGGATATCCCCTTCAACATTGAGCACCAGGTCAACTCCCAACCCAACTGTTGAACCTCCAAAGGTTACCCTTTGCATACCCCAAAACGTTTCACTGACTTCCTTTTCAGAAGAACTATCTTGGCCCATTGTGACACACAAGTCATGAAGTTCGCTTTACCCCAAGCGAATACTACAATCCCAACTGAAATCGTCTCACCCTCGACCTCTACCGCCTACTACTCATTAGTTCCATGCGTCTCGCGGTCCTTACCATACAAACGAACTGACCCACTCAGTTCTAAGACATCAGATGACACACAATACCCATCAAAATGGAACCCATCTCTGAATCCAGAATCTCATTCGCCTACCCAATTCACCACCAAAGCTAAACTCAAACTCGAGAGTTTGGTCTGACACATAATTGGAACCACTCGTCCCAATGAAGCACTCAACTCATGACCCATGACCCGCAACCCACGCGTACACCACTTCTCCAATTCCCTTCGATTGCGATAACCACAACTTAACTCAGAATATAACGATTCCCGACAATTATGGAGACCCCAGTCTCGTACCTGGTCCGGCCACCTAGATCCCTAAACTCAAAGAATAAGGCTACCCAAGCCTAAAGCTCTTCTGCGTCATGATCTGACTAGCGAATAATACGGCTCCCCGTAGTATCATAAAATTCCCTTTCACTAACCCGCGAAGGCTACGGCTCCCCGCAGGCCTACGACACTCTCTCACTGACTTATGGATGCTATGGCTCCCTGCAGTATCACAACACTCTCTCGCTGACTGGTGAACACTACGGCTCCCCGCAGTATCACAACACTCTCTCTCACTAACTCGCCATGGGCTTACTCCATGGTTTTCCCTTGCTAATCCGAAGTGATTACTCCCACTTGGATCCACTCATCCTCTTATCACCCCATAATCTCCTCCTCGAGTCATCACCCCACCGAGTTCACTATCGAATACTCCACGGCTCAACACAGATATGTACAACCACCCACCCAGGTTATGCATCTCCACTCCTGACAACAACCGTCGTGTCCAACACTTTTTCTCGCTGCTATTCACATTCTTGGATACACCCATTTGATGACCATTAGCTGAAGGGCTCCCGCTGGAACCGTAGTCACTTGATACTCCACTTGTCATCTCATAACTCAAGTTTCAAAGTAATTCGAAATTCAGGGCATTCTACTCGGATACCTCGGTACACCATCACAGAACCTCACGATGTCTTGCCTCAACCACTGATCTCCTACTTACGACATCATACTCAGATATCGCAATGCATCCTTTCAGAATCTCATAACTGATCTTCCTCTCAAACAACTCATAACTTCGGAATATTCCAACTCTCAATTGAAACACGGAGGAATCGTCAATGACTCAGAACACGTTGACGACAATCCGAAAGTCCCTCCTCTAATGCTCAAAACCCATGTAGGAATACTCATATCGACCCTGAAGTTGGTTGCCCAATCAACTTCTATCCTTCCCAAGGTGCATATAACAACCCATACATTGAACCAGAAATTCTCAATCGTCGAAACTATCCTTACGAGCCAACCACCTCGAATTTACTATTACAACCTCGAGGAATTCATATCCACCACAAGGTTTCTGACCAACGGCCACCTGCCGTGGAGACACTCATCCCTTCCTGAACACGTACATCATGCACTATCTCGCTCTGCACCTCGCCTCAACCACCAATAACCCTGACCTCATGTTACCGAACCGTAGGTCACCATATCCAGTCCTCTAACCGTTGTGGAACAAATCTCTGATATACTCAAAAA
Organism: Lactuca virosa; assembly: GCF_052849685.1. Taxonomy (NCBI): domain Eukaryota; kingdom Viridiplantae; phylum Streptophyta; class Magnoliopsida; order Asterales; family Asteraceae; genus Lactuca; species Lactuca virosa. Next base: position 301,489,633 of record NC_136433.1, on the reverse strand, counting down.
AATACTCGGTTCTTCCCCACTCAAGGCTCGAAACATCACCATTTGGCACACCAACCATCTATTCTATAGACTGTTTCACCAGGTACATCACACTTACTCTTGGAAGGTACCACTGAACACTCGATGATCTTCCCGATAGGGAAAAAGCAACTCCTAACATCCCGAATCTCAGATAGAATCCTCGAAAACTTCCCAACGTGACTGCCCCTAGTCATCTTGAATGCCTCAGACCGACACACCGCCAGATACTCCGACTGTTCCGACACAGTCCTGACTGTAAATCTGGAAATAATGCACTATTATGCACCTCATTTCTGATTCCTCGACCAGACTCCCAACGTCATTCAAATCTCGTACTGACACACTACCAGACATCTCAACTATCACGTAGTAGTCATAACTCTTAGTCTGAAAATTAATGAACTATCACACTCCTCATCTTCGACTCCCCAACCAACGTCCCATCATGAGAATTATCATGATAGCAGAGACCTTACTCCCACACTCGATATCCATCATAGACGATGAGAGCCACCACCCCAACATACTCCTCTTGATCACCCGACACTGCTGATAACATATTCCCTACTATACTCAAATAGGGTATATCCTTTTCCTTGACCATCTCAGTCTCCACTGATGATCCTTTCATACTATTATACTACCTTGCGGTAGACAACTGCCCAGATATTCCGGCGAAAGATCGCAACCAATGCTACCCCACAGGGTTTACCTTCAAACTCAGAAACTGAAAACTCAATGGCTCTTCTTCTTCTCACATGAAAAGGAAATAGCACGACTCTGGTCATCGAAAGTGACGTCTCTACTATCGGCCGATTGCTCAACTCAGACCATAATCCTCCATAAAGCACCATCTCTACTCATCCCTGAGTCTTGCGACTCCAACTGGCATCTCACCAAAAATCTCTCGGAAACTATCTCGATTTCCCTCTCAAGGTATGCTCCCTTGAAACTCGTTCAACATGCCCCTCTGGCCTCACACTCTATCACATCTGATCTCAGTCTAATCAATCACAATAGGATAACTGGTAAAACCTGAAGCACTTACCCACCACGAGTCATGGTACTCGGACCATTTTATCACCTTTCAATCTGTTATAAATCATGGTACCCGAACCATGTTATCTCCTCTCAATATGCTACTTAGAACCTCTGGAACTCTCCCTATTTCGAGTACGGGTCCTCTGCTTTCAGTAGTACGAGCCCATACTACCTGCCACATCTACCCATACTTTCCACACGGATCGTCCCAGATTTCCTAAGTAGCTGCCCAAACTTCTCGATTACCAATCCCGTTAAACCTGGTCGCTCCCCATCGAATACTCTAATCTATCAGCGTACTTATCTGACTAAGGTTACTCCCTAGGCTCTTCCTAGGTTGTCACACTTCTCTGCCATCAACTGCTGAAGAACTCCTTATGATGCCAGCCATCTACCTCCTGAATATCGTCATATTCACTTAGTAGCTAACTCCCATCATCGAGAGTTCCACAAAGCACGAAGCAAGCAGCATTCAGGCATCGAATAATCTCCACCCGCACGCAAAACCACTCTAGGTTACAACTCTATCTGCTCTACTCACACTCAAAAGGTGTTACCGAACTCAAACAACTCTACCCCACGCGGGTATCTAACTACTCTCTCAGTAGGCTCTTCCAATGCTCATCTAGGTATCTCTCCTAGATTACTCCTTTACTCAAAGCTCTATCCCTGAAATATTCCTGTTGGATACTCTCACTTCTCACATACTCAAAGCACATCACAGATAACAGCAATTCCTAGGCTAAGGCATCACAAATCAGGCAACTCTAGCCCTATTATATGAAGTACCTAGCCTATCATCTAACATGAATCACTAATATCTCAATAATAACTCATAACACAAGTAAGTAAGGGTACTTTGGGAAATCACCGTTCGGGCTCTGGCTGATTGTACACACCGCTCCTTCTCGTTTTCTTTTAGAAACTCTTACTCGTTATAGGAAATCTTTTCTTTTTGAAAACTTTTCTCAAATCCTCAGTTTGAGTCCAGACTTACCCGAAGGTGCATCCGAATCCCTCAAACCAAGGCTCTGATACCAACTTGTAACACCGTAAATTCCAAGACAATTTTTTCATTTAAAAATCACATAATTCTCACAACACCTTTTACAAAAAGCTCATTTATTGAATTGATAAATTGCAACTCCATAATTGTTTGATTAAAATCCAGGATCTTCAAAAACATAACTCTTTCACTGGTGTGTACAATCAAGCCGGTGCCTTCCCGCGATTCTGAGAGAAACCTAAAACACATAACACATAACACGGTAAGCACGAAGCTTAGTGAGTTCCCCAAAATACCACACACACAGCTCATTAGCCACTCGAGGCTATATCACTGTAAGACCCTCCGGTCAATGTGTCTCAGTAGGACCTTCCAGTCCCACGGTTCGTTGGACCCTCTGGTCCGGTCTGTAAAGCTCCGTATAGCATAAATCACAAAGACATAATGCACAGCATAAAACATAAGGCAGGATAACATAATACTCAATGTAAGCACATAAGACCATCCGGTCACACATAAGTACCATTCTAGGTAAAGTATAGTGAGAAGACTCACCTTGCGAGCAAGCAAGCAAATATCCTCGAACTCGAATCTCGAACTAGCCACCGCCTAACACATAGGGTAAATATATCTAATTAATATTCGATTCTCGACTCTAAGTAACCACATGTAATTCTTTTCTCTTTAACTCTCGAATTGGGTAAAAGACCATTTTACCCCTCCATGGTCTCCATTACTCATGTTGACCAAACCCTAAAGTCAACAGAAGTCAAACTCGAGTCAACAGTCCATGTTTGACCCGACTCGTCGAGTGCACTCTTGCGACTCGTCGAGTCCCCTCGTTTCCTCAGAAGACTCAAGAAAGTCCAGCTCAAATCGTTGAGTTGACCCCCAACTCGCCGAGTTATCGCACAATCAAACCCATCGGGACAAACCTTCACTGAATTGTCGAGTCAGGCCATGGACTCGGCAAGTCCCTTCGATCAGATTCCTCATTCAGACGATTTAAGGCAGATCCATCACTCTAAACACTAGATCTACTATCCTAAGGGTCGATTGTCATGTAAAGCTACAAGCTTTACGTTTAAACATGGCATATAAGACTCATAATGCCAATACATGCTCCCACAAGGGCTAAATGCACAAAAGCTAAACTCTAGCTCAATAAAGCTTGGATCTTTGGTCTCTCAAGTCCTTCTACAGTCCAGATCTAAGGTTTCCACCTCATGTGTTGGGATTAAAACCCTAATTGTGATTTGATGAATAAGATGCGGAAAATAAGAACACACATAATAAAGAAGATATGTCGAATGATCACTCGATTTATTCAAAACATGATGAATAAATTACACTTTCAGAATAGACTAAAGAATCTAACTCTACAGAAGAAACCTCACAATGTGGCGACTACATTTGCCTCACTCTTAACCCTAATTATGAATAATACATGACTATTTATAGGGAAAAGACAAGTCTTGTGTGACATCTCCATTTTCACGGCCAGAAAAGACCGATTTTGTTTATGCTTTATAAAAATCAGAGTACCCTTTTTAATAAAAACGTTGCGGAATTTTTTCCCAGAAATACATGATAAATACGTTATCAAAGCATTTCTGAAGAAATGTATTTTTATTCATTTTCAAAACCTTGGGATGTCATCGTCAATACAGAAACATAAGCATAAACAGAACTTACATTCATTTACACTAGTGATCTACATCTCTTTTAAATCTCTCAGTGTAAAGTAGCTTCATATCGACACCTGTGATACAAATAAGCTTGAGTGGGTCAGGTTGGGAAACCTGGTGAGTACATAGGGTTTTCAACCCACAATAATATAATTATTATGTTTAAACATCAAACAATCAACCCAATTACCCATCCCCATTATCTTCTTTACTCTTAAGGATCTACCCTAAGAATCAGCTATTCCTCGTTCATTCATTCCTAAGGATTATCCTAAGGAATAGACACGAAATCCATCGTTGCTAATGACACATCTGTCAAGCAAAACTGCTAATATTATCACTTAGGTGCATCTGCCATAATTGTGACATTCTTTATGGGGCGCATCTGCCGGTATAGTCCTTTAGGCGCATCTGCCGGGGTTATCAGGTTCTCTATTAGGCGCTTCTACCGGTAGAGTCCTTTAGGCGCATCTGCCAGGGTTTTATTGACAGTATCGTTTTCGAGAATCCACTCGCGATACAGGACAATGGGTTTTTAGAGTACACCGGTGAACACATCATTCACAACACCTACAGGTTGCGAGCCTGCTAGTGTTCCATTGGACTGTCTAGAATAGTCCGTGGTTGTCATTCATACTCTGCTAGATGACGGGGCCATCATTTGGAAAAAGGCTTCTCACATCGTCCACCTCTCACCCTTACCTAATGGTCTATATTACCTCTCAACTTATCGTCCAACTCATATTTCATCTACCCATGTTTTACCCAACATATTATGTAGATATAAATACATATACAATTTAAATCATATAAAACTTGTATAAAATCGTTCATCCAGCATAGATAGCATGTATACAGATAATATGCACACATAGCACGTAGTTTATATAAAATACTTCATATCTATGTGTAAGATGAAAGTAACTATGCACTCACCTGGTAAGGTGGTGACTCGGTACTCGGACAGCACTTCGTTATCTCAAAACAATTTTCCCTTGACAAAACCTAGTATCATTACCACTAGAGTTTAGTCTAATATTCGTCGAGACTAATTAATAGTCTGGCTATTATTACTATTATATAAGCGTTAAACAATACTTATATAACCCATAATAATAGCCCAAATACTCCTTATAAAGTCCTAATAACATTACTATATTGAAACATAAGCTATACTAAAGATAGGGTAGGCATAGCTCACTTACATCGGGTTTTCTCGAAAACCGGGCTTTGCTGGAGCAGCGTTTCAGAGCTGAAAAGCTCTTTTCTCGAGGCTTCCTTCGGGTGCTAGGGGGTTTACCTAGACTTTAGGGGGGGGGGGGTTAGGGAGGCTAGAGAGAGAAAGTAGAGAGAGAAAGTGGAAGAGGAAAGGTGTGAAAATGAATGGAACCCGACACCTCTATTTATAAGTTGAATTCCTGATGGACTCGACGAGTCGGTTCACAGACACGCCGAGTCGGTGCCACGTGTCATCACCTGATGGCTTTTCTTGGGGAGAAAGCCTTGGCCCATATTCAGCCACGTCACCCCTTTTGCAGCAACACCCTGCCGACTTCTAAACCCCGTAACTTTCGCATACGAGCTCCGTTTTCGACGTTCTTTTTTTTCACGCGTAGTTAAAAACAAGATCGACTACTTTCATTTAGACTCCGTCGGCTAATTCTCGACCGATCTTAAATTTAACAGTAGGAGGAGATTAGACTGTTAAATGACCACGAAGAATTCGTAACTCCTTCAGACGGACTCCGTTTTCGTCTGACTTTTTACCGTTGAGTTCCTATTAATGAGATCTTCAACTCTCATTAAGGTTGCGTAAGCCAAAAACCGCTCGAACTAAAATTCGAGTTTCGGGCCGTGTACTGCTCTGCCAAATCTTAGAAAAATCATAAGTTCCTCATACGAAGTCAGATTTGGGCGTTCTTTTTTTGTATGTTCTCGGTTTAACATATACTACAACTTTTGTTTAGATCACTAAGGCTAAGAAGTCCTCTATCGTAAATTCACTATTTACGTCTCCCGGTGTCGTGCCGCTTTTGAAGTAAAACTTCGACGAGCCATAACTTCTTCGTTATAACTCGGATTTCGACGCTCTTTATATGTACAGAACCCTTGAGATATATTATAAAACTTGGTTAAGTTTATTTATTCTAAATAATCTTTTGTCGAAAAGTCGTTTTCGACCCCTATTATCTCTAAATTGACTAGCCCGGATCTACGGGCGTTACATCCTGGGCTTTTAACTTACACTTCATCAAGGGGGCCCATTGCCATAATCTATGGAGTACTTTGAAACCCTACAATCTCCCCCTCCAAGTATGGAATGGATGACAATGCTTCAACTTCCAAAAAAAGCATCTAGCAAATAAGAAATAATCTCGCAACGAGGAATATTTGAAGCAATCCACGAATCTTGATTCTTCAATAGTCTTCAAAAATGGGTTCTAGGATATATAAACCAAGTACTGAAGTAATGTTTTTAAACTTCTTTTTCTAATGTAATCCCAAAGATATTCAATAAAGCCAAACCCGCCATAAAAACCCATTTTAGAATTAAGAAATCAAATTACTTCTTGTCTTTGAAGAACTCCCCCTCCAAGTCACAATGATCTTCAAATAAGCTAATGATATAAGCTCTCCAAAAATATCATGTAACAACCCAAATTTAAGATTCGTAACGCCACTTGATCGAGAAAATACTAGAATTCAGAGATATATCAAGCTCTTAAAAGAGCTCGACGAAGAACTGCTACTATAAAGGCTACTTCTCTGTAAAAGCTTTAGAAGAGCTCGATGAAGAATTGCTACAGTAATAGCTACCTTCATAATTCAACCACAAGATTTATAAAAAATATTCAAATTTGAAAAGTCACAAATCCAATTTCGAATGGCCATACCAAATTCTCCCCCGATTTATTATAAAAACATGATTATAAAGCCTTCAAATGGTCTTGAGAATGATCTTGAATGGATAAAAAATTACTATGCTCCCCCGCGACAAAATGATATAAACAATGAAGTTTAAAATCCGAAAGAGTCGAAAAAATTTGACGTTATTGCGAAAAACGACTTTCCGAACCGCTAATACTTGATGGAATCCTTAATTTTCTGTTCACGAAAAAATATGTGCATTAAAAAATCCAAAACTGTTCACTAGCCCTCAAATTTGCAAACTTTTCGAAAAATGGGCTGAAACCGTCACATTGCTGAAAGTTAGGGGATTAAAATAATAAATCTGCATCATACTCCCCTTCATTTGTAATAGTTTCTGGAAATGGTCCAAAATCGCCAAGCTATGAAAACAACAGGGACCAAAAGTGTCAAATCGTTGAAATTGCAGGGACCAAAAATATAACATGAGTCATCCTTCCCAATTTAACGTCTGTTACAACTCATTTTTGTATCTTGAAGAACACGAATCCAAACAACTCTCATTTAGACGGACGATTAAAAGAACCATAACTCCGTGTAGACTTTGGTTCGGAGCACAAGGTTGTGAATCCCAGTCGAGCCGACTGGAACCCCGAAACCATATCGACGTTCGCTGCGAATCCATTTCATAGGTTCTTGAGTCCGAATCCGAGTCAAGTCCCACCTTTCGTTCTGAATCCGTCGATTACACACCCAAAGCGAATGTCAGTTAAAAGTTCGATGTGAGCCGATTCACCATTACGAACAGCGAAACCCAATGTCAACCGATTCACTGCGAATCAGCGACATTCACGAGTCCAAACAGAGGTTTGATGCGAACCCAAAGCTCTAAGCGATCGTGGAAACAGATTTGCGAGCCCAGAAAACTTAGTTCCGATCATTCGCAGGTTGTCAAGCTCCAACCATTCGCATGTGAAACAGTTCGTACCAACGGATTCACAACTTTAATTTTGACTTTTAAGGTTTGACCATTGCCCTTCCCGATTGAGTTCCAGTTACGAATCTGATTTTGATATTTTCATTTGACCCATCGAATTTGAATCGAAACTAGCCATCAATTTCACCACAATCGATAAACAACCAAACCATTATTCCAATTGATATTTCAGATTAAACAAATCGATTTACCAACTATTTTCCAGTTTTTCATCTGTTCATCATTAGTTCTTCAACGAATAATTATGAACACCAAACCAGAATCATCACTCTCATAGTAACAATATCGAAATAATCATCAATTTCTAACAGTTAATAAATTAACCTCGAAATTAATTGAACAAAGGATGAATCTGAGGGCTCAAAAGAAAACAACGATGTGATAAGAAATTCGAATAACCCAAATCCCGTCATCAAACATGAAACAAATCAAAGATTGAAGGAAACAGTGGAATCTTAACATATAATCGATTTTCAAGCATAAATTAAATGAATGAATCCAAGAATAAGAATCTCTGATTTCAAGATGGCATTATCAAAGATGAGCGTGAATAAAGAAGAACTTGAACGAACAGGAAATAGGTTTGGGCTTATAAAGTGGACATGAAGTGCTTAATAGACTGGATCCAAAGTAAGAATGTGATAGAATAAGAAAACGACCCACAAATAGCTAGAAGATAACAAATTAAATAAGAATCGGATTAAAAATACCAGATGAACAGTGATGAACAGTATCATAATTCTCCATGAACAGTTAATTGAACAGAATTTTGATTCCAAGACGCCAAAACACCAATAATCTTCAATAATTTGTGCAAAAAATCATCAAACCAAGAACCGATACTTCAAAAATCAATAGATTTTCAAAGACCCGCTCTGATACCACTTGTTGGGAAAAATCCGAGATGACGAATGCGGAATATCAAGAACAATAAAGAATCAATCACCATAATATGCAAGTCATCTGATAAAGGTTTTTCATGTATTGATTATGAGATGAACGTACAGAGAAAACCCTAATCTGGTCAAAAAGCTTACACCAAAAGTTAACCTAATGAATATTTATAGGGAACAATAAATATATGCTATAAATATAAAATCTATGCCTAATATAAAACCAATGTCTTAGAAGAGCTCGATTAAGAACTTCTACTGTAAAGGCATCGTAGGGAATCATAAAATGATTAACCCTAAAAAGGCTTCCCTAAATAACCAAATATGCCATATCAGTTTCAATATCTCAAATACTCAACAATCTCCCCCTAGATGTTGAAACTGATGAAGATCACGATTTCCGATCTTCTTGTAAAATTTCCGCTCTGAATATTATCATGAATTCTCTCAACCTCAGTACCTTACCTGGAGTAACAAGAAGATCACAACAATTAAGGTGCTGAAACTTACTGCAGCAGGGAAGTTCATTAACGTCAAGTTCAATGTGACCCGAGGATCAGATGGTTCGGTCCATATGATTTCCCTTGCTGATCTGCCAAATCTGAATCCACACAACTGGATTCTTCTGAACAACATCCTACTCTCCAATCAGAAAGAATATGAGCCCATCATTGATCACATCAAGCGTATGCTAGTGTGTTACATTCATGAAGTGGCGAAGATGGATCAGGATATTGCCACTGCTATACACAAGAGACCCTTAATCAAGCCTGTTGGGAAGGCTGGTGACACTTAGATGATGGTGAAGGGAAAAATTGATCCACAGTCTCACACCCTCATGTTTCTTAGAGGCGAAGGTCAAAGATGCTTATTTGCTCTGGCTGACAAACATCTATTCTCCAATTCCTGTTTGGAGCACATTCTTGAGCTTATCCATGGGTGTGATCAAAATAGTGAAGCAGACAAGAAGTTATTCTCAGATATGCTTCGGTGGTATATGGCATTCAGACAAACTCTTCTTGCCATCATTCCAAAATTGTTCAAGGTTGTGAAGCGAACTACTCAACCTCCACCGAAGTGAATTCTCGCCCCATTTGACGCAAATGGGGAGATTGTTGGGTCTAGTAGTGTTGCGTCCTTGGGCTCTGTCCTTAGCCCAGTTTTGTTATCCGGTTTGGGCCTATCCAATAAGTGGTATCAGAGCGGGTTCTTGTAGATCTCTGCGATTATTGCAAGAATCGATCTTGTTTAGGGTGAAATTTTATCTTGAATCTCACCTTGTTCTTCAAGTTTTGTAAGTTTTGTGAAAAGAAAAAGTCTACTACTTCGTTTTATTACCAAATCTTGTTCAGATCTGTTATCTTCTACCCATTGTATCATATGATTTGTTCTTAATTCGTGTTTTGGAAGAAAAAGAAGAAGAATTTCGTGATTTGTCAAAGTATTTGTGTTCAGATCTACTTTATCACTCTAGAAACCATCTCAGATCCATTTTCTCTCTCTCTAAAATTCTTATCGGATCTACTTTCTCTCTCTTCAAGTTCTGTCACTTGTTGAAAATCTAATGGTTTCACCAAACTCATTGCTTTTATCTTCTGTTTTCGATCTTGGATTAAAGATCACTGATCCAAATTTTCGTCTGGGATTAAAGAAATATTGGCGTTTGTACAATCAATATGTGGATCGAGATGCTATAGAGATGTATAATCTTTTTCTTGATGGGGAGATAGATAAGTTCACAAGTTGTAATCAATATGGAAGTTGTGTCTTAGTAACTGATGAAGTTTTGATAGATCAATTTCGTATTATTAAAGCACATTTAGATCTGAAAAATGAACAGCAGTTGGAGTTAGATAGAAAAAGAAATGAATATGCTATGAGAGAAAGAAAAAGAAAAGAATATTATATGAGAAAAGAAGAAGATGTTCTTGGTGAAGTTCATATTCCTCATGTTTCTGAAGATAGGATGATTCCTGATGTTCTTGTTGAGGGGGAGTCAGATGTTCATACAAAGGTTTGTGATTCAGAAGTCATTAGCTCTGAATTTAGTGTTTCAAATAGTGAATCGCAAATCAAGTCTTCTGAAATAGTGAAAACAAAGGTATTTTGTTCTATTGGAACTATAACAGATGATTCTTTATGTTTTGAAGATGTTTTTGAAGGAATGGTTCCTTACAAAAAGCCAATAATTCAACATGTTCAGATTTACCAAACTCCAAAAGTTTGTGTGTCAAAGTCTTCAAATGTTCAGATTCAGAAAGAAGAAAAAGATGTTCAGATCCGAAATTTGTTTCTGAAGCCTAGAAATAAGAAAAGGAGGAAGAAGAGAAAGAACAAGAGTAAAATGAAGAAAGTTTGGATGCCCAAAGTACAAGTACCCAATGCTTGTGGAAAAGTTCAGAAAGCTGAAGTCAAGAATGTTCAAAGAAAGTTCCATTCACATTTTTCTTCAGATGAATATGGTAAAAGTTGGAGAAAAGAGAAAAGAGTATTTGGTTGGTTTAATGAATTTTTTGAAAATTTTTGTTTTCCAACTAAGAAGCGGGTATTATTTTCAGAGGATGATAGATTTTCTTCAAATAAGTGGGTATGCAAGAAACCAACTTCAAAGTTGAACCTTAAATGGGTACCAAAAGTCCCATAAAAGTTTTGTCCTTTAAAAAAAAAAACAAAGATGGGGACAAAATCTTGGTGAAATCTGGTGGATTTGGTTCAAAGATATGATATTGTGTTGAAGAAATCAAATTTATTGTTTTTTTTTGTGTTGGAATTGACAAAAGGCTGAAAAAGGTGAAAAAGAGGTGAAAAGTGTCATTTTTCTGCAAAAAGAAAGCTGCCTTCTGACACTTTTCTGCTTAAAAGGTATAAACTGTCAGTTTACTGTAACATGAGGGGTTGCTTTTGAAATCGCTATGTTGTATTCGTTCACTGAAGCACAAAAGCGAACTCAAAAACGCGATTGTCACAAAATGCGAATGCCAAGACGCGAATCTGACATCCAGAAACGAACTCAAAATCAACCAACGAACTTCGTCAACCAAAAGCGAACCTCAACATCAAAGTCAATGAAGCGAAGTCAAATGTGCAGGTTTCTTATTGAAGCGAACGTTCGCTTTGGGTGTAGCATCAACAAAATTGGAAGCGAAACTCACGATTAAGAACCGAACTCACAAGAACCGAACCCGAATCTACTGTTCATAGGCAAACGTTCGGTTGCATTCGGTTTGGGTATGAAATTGAAGCGAACCTACAATTCGCTTTCGGTCCTTGATTAGCTTCCGTTCCTTGATCAGCATTTGGTCCTTGATTAACTGATTCGGAGCGAGAGTCACAGTCGGCGCTGAAGGTTCCAATCGATTGGCAAATGGGTATCGGAACTTTTGTGTATCGGCGTCATCTGTAAACGAAGGTTCATATTATTTTGGAACCAAAATTGGATCTTGAAGCTTTATTCAGAAATCGAATAGAAGAATGCGTTTCTAGTAGTCGGAACTTGATATTGCATTTGGAAATTGGAATTGGATGTTAATATTCGTCGGCATCGTTATTGCTAAATCAAAATCAGAATTTCAAGGCTTCAAAATTGAAAGCGTAATGAAACTGTACTGATGATCGGAACCAACGGTATTGGAGATTGGTTTTGACATAAAAGCTTTTATGGATCGGAAATTTTCTTTCACGTATCTAATTTTGACTTTCTAAGTCAAAGGATCGTCGTTCTTAGTTTAAACGAGAAGACAACAACTGTTTCAATTCCAGTCCCCGAGTATTTACAAGCTTTACAGTTTCTACCCCAGTTGGAAGATGTTCTTTATTTCAGCGTTCTAAAGATGAAAATGGGTTATATTTTAAAATTTTGCCCCCCTGACTTTCAGATCTTCACAGATTTTACCAAATATCCAATTTCTTTTCAAAATTTTTGGATTTTTACCTTGTTTATCCCTTCTTTCCAAAAGATTTTCACTTCTTGTCCTTTTTCTTTGGTCTTATTCTTTTTAAACCCTTCTAAATTATTGCTTCTTATTCTATTCTTTTGTCTAAATTTAAAAATCGAAAAATAAAAAATTATTTTTTTTGTCATTTTTCCGGTTTTAATTTTTGAAGATTGGGTTTATTCCAAAAGAATTTGTTTCATCATATCTGACGGGTTTTGAATATTGTTGGTGATTCTACTTAACTTTCCGGATTCTCTCCATGACATTTGTTGAAGATTCAAGGGGGAGTGATGATTATTCAAGGGCGAGTTCGTATTCAGAAGATTATTTCTATTTCTCTCGCTTTCACGACCCCATGTGCTGATGAGTATCACAATTTAGGGGGAGAAATGCCAAGAAGATCGGAAATCGTGATCTTCATCAGTTTCAACATCTAGGGGGAGATTGTTGAGTATTTGAGATATTAAAACTGATATGGCATATTTGGTTATTTAGGGAAGCCTTTTTAGGGTTAATCATTTTATGATTCCCTACGATGCTTTTACAATAGAAGTTCTTAATCGAGCTCTTCTAAGGCATTGGTTTTATATTAGGCATAGATTTTATATTTATGGCATATATTTATTGTTCCCTATAAATAATCATTAGGTTAACTTTTGTTGTATGCTTTTTGACCAGATTAGGGTTTTCTCTGTACGTTCATCTCATAATCAATACATGAAAAACCTTTATTAGATGACTTGCATATTATGGTGATTGATTCTTGATTGTTCTTGATATTCCGCATTCGTCATCTCGAATTTTTCCCAACATTATGATATACTCAAATAACTCATTGCCAATAATGGATGGGAGAAAACCCTCAAAATCTCCCCAAACTAGGATCTCACAAAGGAAAGGTCAAGATATGAGCTTTTTACCTTTGCACTGAAGCTCACCACTGAGGAACTCTGGATCTACATCCGCTCCTTGAACAAACACACCAAGCTCTCCAAATCTCTTTCAAAGGATGCACAAAACCACTCAAATTAACTCCTCACTCACTCTCTAGCTCTAATGGCGATTAGGGTTTGCTCTCAGGGGTGTAGGGTAACTGGTGAGGCGCAAATGGGGCTATAAGTTCCCTTATATAGGCCCCAACCCTGGGAAATTAGGGTTTCTCTGCTCAGCACCAACTCGGCGAGTCAGCTCTCTGACTCGTCGAGTCCATTCATTAATTCCACGTGGCCAACCCGACCCTACTCGGCGAGTTGAACTCACAACTCGTCGAGTCACTCCCTCAATCTCAAAGATAAACATATATTAATGCATCTTGAAAGTCCGGATGTTAAAATGCTAGATTTTAAACTTTTATAATTGCTAGATTAAAGAAAATTGAGAAAAAATAAAGACATGAAAATGGTTGAAATTAGAAATCTAGTAAATTTTTAAAATTTTGTATTGATATTTTTGCGTTAGGACTAAGTTTGCTAGTGTTATTTGGGATATTTGAATTGAATTTGAAAATTTAGCTAAGCCAATTTGTTATAGTGTATTTGTGGCATCCCAGTCCTAGTGAAATCATGAGACAAAAACGTGAACTTGTGTAGTTTGGGGGACCTAATATGTTTTACTTTGTGAATACCTAGACCTAATAAAAAGCCTACCAGTGATGATTTGTCTCCTAGGCCCTTTCTTTTAGTATAAAGTGAGTCAAGTTCCAATTATTATCTATTTAATTTTTGCATTTTGAGTCTAGTCATATATAGATAATAACTAACTATGGAGCCAATATGTGCCCTTTGAGACTCGGTAAGTATTCCCCTCCCCCCCCTCCCCCCCCCCCCCCCCCCCCCGATGATATTTATATCTATCCACCTCTTTGTAAAAGGTTGGATGAATAGGAAGAAAATCATTATATGGGTTTCATTAAAAGTTATGGCTTCCATTAGTGGCCTAAATAATTCCGAGCACCCAATTAATTTTTTAGAAAGTGACGAACTATAGTATTAGTAGAAATAAAGTTAGAATTATTTATTTTGTTATGTATGTGAAATTTGAAGTATCAATAAAAGATAAAAAAAAGTGAAATAGTAATGAAAAAATAAAAAAGAAAGTGAAAAAAAAGATAAAATGTTCCAAATAAAAATAATGTGTTGCAACAAATTTAGTTATATTTATAGGACAATCAATATATTTACTATTTTATTTTTATAGTCGAGTCACTTGAAATTTGATAATAAGTTTTGAAACGAAAGTGGGAAAATAAAAGGACGTAGGTGGTAGGAATACAAAAATGAATGTTGTTTAAAATAAGCGGGGAACGTTTATGAGGATTGTGAGTATTTAGAATTTGTGAAGTATTTAGGATATTTTAGACATAAATATATGCATTGAGATAAAACATAATTGGTGAATTAAAATTGGATTATTCTGTCTGATGTTGGGAGCAAAGTTTTAATGTGGTGGTATTAAAATAAAATAATAAGGAATCTAGTTTTGCTTAAGGACAAGCAAAAGATTATTGTGGGGTATTTTGATATGACCTTATTTAACTATGTATTTTAGGCCATTATCCTAATATATTTGAGTAAATATGTTATATTGATACTTAATATACTTTGAAATATTAAATTACAGTTAAAATTGGAGCTGGGATGCAAAACAAGGAGAAGGGAGCTGGAAAAGACGCAAAAAGGATGTTGCTGACAGCTTGATCTCTCTTATGTGTTTTGGGCATATCTCATGACTCGTAACTCCAATTGACGAGACTGCAGATGTTCGGAAAACTAAAGAAATTTTCGGACGACTTTCGTGTTTGTGAAATTTTTTGATTCCTACTTCCCTCACTGTGGCAAAGCCATTTACACAGCACATAAAATCGTAAAATTTCGTGGATGTGAAGAGTCCATCTCCCACGGCATGTAAAGTCTTTTTCCACGCTGTGGCGTTGTTATAGTCTACAAATTAAGCCGGAAATTAACCCTAATGATATTTCTTCAAACCTGATTCTTCCCTACGAAAATAAACCCCAAAACTGCCATTTTGAGGGTCTAGAAGGCGGCCGGAGTACCATTAAGCTGTGATGGAGAGAACATCTGAAGGATTTAAGAGCGGATTCATCACAAGAATCATTTGGTTTGTTGTTCTTACCATGATTACCATTCCAATAGTTTCTATTTATATTTTTACATTCTGAATTCGGGTACTAAGACATGTTACTTTCGTTTAGGTTAGATGAAATCCTAATACTACGTTTTTATTTTATATTTGATGGATTTATGAAGTTAGTTTTTTCTTTAAAAATTGTTCGATAAATCTTAACCTAGCTTGTTGAAGTTTCTATATTTATTGTCTTGCCCTAAAGTTTTGTGTAGTTATATGACCAATGATTGCATCAACTTTTTTTACCTAGTTAGTTACGATCCTAAAATTACTAGAGCTAGAGGATGATCATACCCTAGTACTGGTGGTAAGTTAGTTGCTTGACTATATTAGAAAGCATTATTTGATGATAATATTTACTTGATTACTTGTCTGGATCATAGATAACTAGTTCCTAGATGTTATCATTCGGAGTCCAAATAATGTTTAAAATCAATTTAATGTTCTTAACTTGCATGATCATTTGGGTTAGAGTTCATAAATTGGAATATGGTAGTTAATCTGATCATGATAACTAGTAACCTCTAATTGGTTAACCAACTAATAAATTCACTGCACTTGAGTAATTAACCATGATTTTGAGATATAATCCAGTTTAAACCAAGGTACCTGAAGTGATTCGTTTCTAGTCAGTTTATATAGTTAGTTAGTTATTACTTGAGATTTAATAATAAAATTCCTAGTTTATCGCTTTCTTCAATTTAGTATAACTTATAATTAAACAATTCTAATATTAATTATCTACCGCTCCCAGACACACCTACTTATCAAAACTATACTATACTCGACCGAGTTCACTACCTGTAAGGTGTTGTTCAGATGTGATAGACTATGAATTATAAATAAAAAAATAGTGCATTAAAATTACACATCAACAACCATACGAAATACTACCATCTAACAATATGAGTGATACATGTCTTTAAGTTCAAGTCGCAACATGTCACTATACAACTTATGTGATTAATTAAACAATATCTCACCATCCAACTTTAAAAAAACAAGAAAAAAAAGATAATTAGGGGTAAGATGTTCTAGTGTCATCATAAATCTCCAACAAGAAATATATATATATATATATATATATATATATATATATATATATATATATATATATATATATATATATATATATATATATATATATATAATCAAGTAGCAACATTCCTTACTAATGCTCTTTGATCTGCAACCAACATCATAAGAACAATAGGACACAACTTTATGATAATTATTGACTAAATCATTACTAAGGGTAAAGTCGTGCATACTCCATCTACATCTCCATTTGAACCTATATATATATATATATATATATATATATATATATATATATATATATATATATACATATATATATTGTAATGACCTGAGTTTTCTATACAAATGTCTAAGGGAATATTAGTGTATTTTAACAATGCGGAATTCTGAAAAAAATTAAAACACTTCAAATCCCTGCAAAACATGAAACATCTGTACAACATCAGACAACAATGCTTGGTGAGTTACATTATTTCTATATTCATGTTTGTCTACTGAACTTTTAACTCCTTCGTTTCTTCACACACTCTATCTTTCTTCTTTGCTTCTTTATCGTACTTTGCAATCTAATCTCTTCTTCACATAGAATACACTATTATTATTACTCATTTATCTATCTCTTCTACTCTTTTTCCCGTCATTACTTTCTACTATTTCTCTATCTCATCTCATATATCTCATAATCAATCTTCTACTCTTATTCTATTCTCGTTTCTTATTGTCGTATACTCTTTCTTAGCCTCTTCTCATGCTTATCTCTTATTCTATCTATGCACTATGTTCTCTTTCTTTATATTTCTCATACTGTTCATTCTATATCTCCTTTTCTTTTCCCCTACTCTTATCTCATCTCGTACTATATATGTTTTTCTCATACTCTATGCATGTCCTTCTTATATTCTTACTCTTTTCTTCACATTAAATGATCATTATGCCCAAGAGTCATTATATAAGGATATTGATAATGACATATGATCCTATAGGGTCACACCTTATAACATGTTACTACTAATCGATTATTTATTAGAGTATTTTTGATTATTAATAAATATCAACAATTTTAATTGGAAAAACATTATGTTATGAAAATAATATTTTACCAACACATTGGGAATTATTTTTTCTAGGGAATAACAAAAAAGAGAACACAAAATAGTCACAATTCATATTCTAGAGAAGCTCTTCTTTTAGTTTTTAGTCATCTTCATTAACTTCCTAATTGCCAAAAGGAACCAAAGTCCTCAAAGTTTGTAAACTTCTTCCTTTCTATGGTTATATTAGTTTTTCATAGCTTTACTAAATGATGCTTGATGGGTAAAATAGTTTTAGTTTATTCAAATGTGAAATCACTTCCGTTGTTAATTGCATCAAGTTTGACAGTATCATTAGACTACTTTTGAATAAAAACCCAACAATTTTTAATAGAGCCATTTTTGCAAGCTTGGTTAGATTATATATATATATATAATTTTTATTATCTTTGTTTTTTGAAAACAGTGATGGTTTTCGTTTTGTAAGAAAATCCATACATATTTTCTTTTACTACTTTATAATTGTTATTTTTGAATGTGTGTGTGTGTATATATATATATATATATATAGCCTTGGACCTCTTGTGTTTGTGTTTGTGTTTGGTTTGTTAATATGGTTGTAATATTTTATTATTCATATAATATGTGATAATTAAATATATATTTTTCATTTTGTTTATTTTTGTAAGTAATAGATTAGTCTTATATATAATTTATTTTTATAAAAATATTACAAGAATGGAGATGGTGACCATTTTGAAGATCGAGAGTTTATAAACTTGATTTTATTAAATTTTCTTAAACTTTCTAAATTTGTTTTTATAAACTTGCTACAAGGTGTTGAAGCAAGTGAGAGAACATGAAAACAATGCAATATAAAGGTCCCTTATGTCCCTTTGTGAATGGACTTGATATTTTTGTGATGGCTCACAAAAATGTCATTAATTTATCGTTTTGTTTATGCACATATGTTATAATTTTTATGTTGATATTTTGTTTTGATTGTTAAAATTAGTTTTTACATGCAGATAATATTTTAACATAAATAAACATCACAAAGAGTTTGGTTTTAATGAATTTACTTTTAACATAATATGATAAAATTAGTTTTAAAAGTAAATGAGTTTTCTCATTAAAACTACCAAACGGTAAATTTCACGATTAAAATTATATAAGTTTAAAATTGAGACTTTATATACTTATCAAATTTCAAAATTGAAGTTTTATTAAAAGGTTTGTAGATCTTCTATAGCGCTCAAAAGCTAAAACTTAATTCTAGTTATTAATTTTAAAATTTGATCGCTTTAATAATATAAAATTTGGATTTTATAAAACCCATTGTGAAAATTGTGATTTTGTTTCCTCCTCCTTTTTTTTGTAACAAAATGAATCAGAAGTAGGACCAAACTGAGAGTTAAATAAAAGTATTTCTTCATTTACTGGATGCATGCAATAATCATGATATAATATGTTTTTTAAATTAGAATTATAAAAACATCAAAAACCTCTTAAAACCTCAAGTCTATGCAATCAATTTTGAAAACACTCGCACGTCTATATATATATGTATATATATATATACATATATATATATATATATATATATATATATATATATATATATATATATATATATATATATATATATATATATATATATATATATATATATATATATATGCTTGTGGGATAAAGTATATCTAACAACTTAGTATTATCTTTAGATGGTCGAGGTAGGTTCAGACTTTCTAGTGGGATCTGTTGTGACATAGGATATCTAAGCAATAAAGATCTGAGACATATATGGGATCAAACATGTCTATTAAACTTGGTTGTTAGAGGTCCCATAAAACTAGGAACTATATAGGATTAATCTCAAAACAAATCTTATATTTTGTGTTTTTTCTAGATTAAACTTCAAATTTATTTTTTCCCTTAAAAATACCTTGTATTTTTTTCCCATTTGGCCATTTTAGTCATGTTTTCCCAAAAAAAAATTATAAAATGTGAGGATTTTGTAACATCCCAATGATGAGGTACTTCTAATTTTCACCCTATGTTTGAATAATAAGGCATCTTGGCCCTTGGGATTGCAAATTATTGCAAAAAGGCCCATAGTGGCAATATGGTGATTTTGCCCAAGTGTAGTAAGCTGGGCATACGTTGTGTACGCTAGGCGTACTAGAGCGTGCCCTAGTATGCAGGGCGTACACCTCGTACGCGGGGCATATGTAAGGAATATGAAAACCCTAATTTTTAGGGTTTGTTCCATATTTAAACCCCATTATAGCTTCATGTCTTATTTGTTCATCAGCATCCCTCTGTGAAAAACGATCCCAAAGAAACTCTAAGTGACAGTTTTTGAGTCCATTGGAATGTTTTGGAAGTGTTCTTGAAAAAGAAGAAGGTGGTGAGAGGAGCTTGGAGCTTGGAAGCATCTTGGATTTCCTTATTGTTAGCAACCTCCAGGAGGTATAAAGTTTGCATCATTATCACTCCATCTTGTAGATCAAGGCATTTCTTCCTTTAACACACTTTTTGTCCAAAAATGGTGATTCTTGAGCATGGCATGTTCTTGAACCAATAATCCGTCCTTTTAGACCATATGAGGGGTCTTAAGTAATAAAAATGTGGTCTTGATGGTTGGTTTTTCTGCATGCATGCTATACAAGGTCTTAATGCCTTAAGATGTTGAGTTTTTTGTGTTTTAAGCACTTAATAGGTATGCAAAGTCATAAAGTTGGAAACTTTATGACTGTTAAGGATATTTTAGCATTGGATCTATAATTAGAAGCATTAAGTCGAAGAAATAAGTGCAGAATGGGATAAGAAGAGGTCAGTCGCGTACGCTGGGTACACTGCACGTATGCAGATATGGCCCCGATGCCTCGGACTCTTGTACGGCCCACGTACCTCCAGAGTACGCCTCATATACGAAGCCTGAGTCAACTCAGCTGAGTTGACTCGGTTATGTTGACCCGTCGACTTTGACTTTGACCAAGGTCGTCGAAGTTTGACCTAGGGGTATTTTGGTATTTTGGATTGTGTTTGAGAATTGGTCATTTGGATGGATACCTGATGGTTAGAGATGACATTCGGATTCGGGACCTCATCAGCTATTGTTCAGACTGTGAGGTGAGTTTCCTCATTGTCCTTTTGGGTCGAAGGCACCAAGGCCAGCTCATTGGATTGGTATCCTGGTTTACTGTATGTTGCTATGCTATAGTGATTTGTTAGATCGATATCCTATTTTATAGGATGTTGTTATGTGGTAGTGATCTGTAGATCTGCCTATTTTCCTGTTGACTCGTTGTATGTTTTTCTGTTATGTATATGTCAACATATTTGTTGGATTGAGGTTGTACTACTTTGTGATGTAGCCAACAAAACCGGGAGCATTGGGAATATGAGCTAAGGGACCATTGGCATGCCAGACTCATACTGAGGGCTCGAAAGCATTCCAGATACAAGCTGAGGCCCCGGTTGGTATGCCTGACTCGTACTTAGTGTTGGGTTTTGGTATACTACAACATCCTATGGTGCACATACAACCCTAAATTCTTTGGATCTATGTTTTCTCTAATTATACATGTAATAGTGTTTCCAAAGCATTAAGCCTACAACTAGCATACAAATAACATATGTATAATAAGACAAGTTTTAGACATTCCTCTTGATATTGTTGATGTTGCCAGCAAGACTTTAGCCTTTAAGAACTTAGTGCCCCAAGTGTTGCACCTCAAATGGTATCACAAAACATCTAGTACAAAGGATGACATTTTGAGAGAGAATTCCATGCACCAAAATCGTCCATCTTTCTCTAAGAATAGAAGCACACCTTTTTAGGTTATGGAGCATATATTTATATGTTGGATACCAAGGGTCATGGGTATAACCCAAATCCATACCCATGGGTTTTATGATCCATGGTTCATGTGGCCAAACTCTTTATGTATCCATACATAAACTTAGTCCAATATGGATCATAAGCCCAACACATAAATATAACCAATTACTATAATTAGTTCCCATAGATTTAATTAGTCTCTTTTGATCACTAAATTAATTCCAAACTAATTCTTGATCAATACTAATTAAATCATATGATTTAATATATTAGAGCTTATAATATATTAATAAATCATATAACCTCTTCTCAAAAGTCCATCCTAACAATTTGTTTTGATGATATGCAACCCAAATGGACCATGCTACTCTCGGGTCGAGTACATACCAATAATAGTTATGGGCTTAGACATCTAATCCAACAGTCTCTCACTTGGATAAGTCTAAAACTATTATTGCAGATATGAATCCAAAATCCCGACTAGCAATTGTAGCTCTTAAAAGCCGTTGTCGAACTCTGATCTAGTCAATGACGTGTCCATTAGATAAGGGATCATATATTCCTTCATTCTAGATATCATATGGATTGAGACATGGACTACAATCATTCTCTCTGTCTATCTGTTGTTTCCCGATTTCTGATTTATGACGACCGACTAATTAAACAAATCAAATCAGTCCAGGCCCGGCTGAGCACTTAGGGTTGTCATCACTAAATCATCGACGGGACCACAAATATCGCTTTTATCTATCTAAGGGTAAAAGGAATGGATAAACATTGACTCATATGCTTGCTCTATTTACTTATCAAATCACACAAAACAATGTGTTTTATAACACCAAGTTACTGGTGCGTTTTCACATTATCAATGTGCAACCGACTTGTAGACTGCAACTCATATCTCTTCGTTTGAAGAATATACAATATTATCGTCTCATGATCACTCGTGATAAAATCCATGAAGTGATTCAAATGAGCGTGGGTTTAATCCAATACTCGAATCTTATTCCAGGAGCACTCATGAATACTGCAGCTATGCCTAAAACATCTAGACATACTACATACCCATTCATGACAGTCTTGCCTTAATACCTACTTCCAAAGTATGATCGACTGTGTATGGTTTGAATAACCTAGTTATTCGGGAAGTCAAAATATGCAAAATGAAACACAAGAATAATACTAATCCTATATGGCCCCAAAACGTTGAGTCATATTGATTACTCATTATTCATTGTATAATGTTTCAAATAATCAACTTAATACTTGAACTAAAACAATAGTTGTCTCATGCTAGAAGCATGCACACTATGTTTACCTATGGTTCTTTCTTTGTGGAATAGATCAATTGAAAACATTTCAATGATGCTCATTTCACAATTCCAAATCCTTATGATGAATGTAAGAATACAAGATTCTTTTCCATTTACTGAAATCTCTTGGAAGAGGGATGCCGTAATCCAAGCTACAAAATATTTGAAGGTAGGTAAATGACGATTTACCATTTTCCACCATGAAAAACGAAATTTAACATTAGGTTTTAAATGAATTGAAACTCCTAGATCTTTTGAGATTCATTGAACTATTCAATGGCATGTTTAAATCTTGATTGTGCCCTTCAAGTTTGTGGCTGGGATGCCGAGGATCACAAACAAGGAGTGAATAACCATGCAAATTAACTTGGTACACTTAATGTTACAACCACCTAATCAATGTGCCGGTTAACCACACACGCTCCATTGATCTACGATTAACATCAAGCTACCCTTTGTCACACATTGTCAGTCCCAGATTAGTGTGCCGGTTAACCATACATGCTCCACTAACGACTTAACAAGGTGCAAAGTGCAATTTCATGGGTTAGCAACAAATTCACATTTTCCTAAAGTAACTAAGATTGAGAATTTAATAAAGTTTAGTTACTTTATATTCATCATTATACTTTTAATGAAGGGAGAATTAATGTCCTGTCCTACCCGTTCGACTAACGACCCTCCACCAGTCAAGGAAGCGGTGGGTGAGAGTGGACACCCATTAAACTGCTATTTTATAGGCAGTAAGCTTATACTCTCCTTATAGACTGGCTTCGTGAATGAGGCCTACTAACGGTAAGACTGACTTACTCTTATACATATATATAAATATTAAACCTATAATATTATAATAGTATAAGGGTTCAATTTTAAACTTTTAAAATTCTAGGGGTTGGAATTAAAGTTTACATAGGGGGGTAACTTTACAAATTCCAAAACTTAAGGGAAAGTTTTGAATAATTCTAAAACTTTTGGTTTCGATAACTTATGAGTTTAATATGGTTTTTATGGAAGACTTTTCAAGTTCCATAACTTGAGGACAAGTTATGGAAGACATAAAACTATTTTATGATGACATTTAAAAACAAGACCTTTCATTTTTCATAACCTATGAACTCTAATGAATCTTTTAAAAGGAAAAACTATTCATTTTCCATAACTTGAGGACAAGTTATGGAGTTCATAAAAACCATTAATATAAATTATTTCAATTAACACAATAATCAAATAATTTTTTCTATGATCTAGATCAAACTCATAAGTAAAGATAATTCATATCAACAATTTTCAAGAACTTAGCTAATCACATAAACTAACACAAATCTTGAAACTTTGACAATTATCCTTTATTTGGATGAGGATAATCATTACCATGGCATCAAAATCAAATTTTATGAACAAAAACATTTTTGTGGTAATGATCCTAATCCAAAACAGGCCAAAAAACTCGAAAATCTGCATCCAGGACAGCCAACTCGTCGAGTGCATGAGCTGACTCGTCGAGTTGGTCAACTTTGTGAGTGGACTCGGCGAGTCACTCATCCAACTCGGTGAGTCCAAGGCAAAAACCATGCAACTCGTCGAGTTAAGCACTGGACTCGACGAGTTCTGCTGTCAGAGTGCAGAAAATTTGATTTTTTCACTTTGAAAACCAATAAAACATCAAGTATAATAGAAAACAACCCATGGCTCTGATACCACTGTTGGGTTTTGGTATACTACAACATCGTATGGTGCACATACAACCCTAAATGCCTTGGATCTATGTTTTCTCTAATTATACATGTAATAGTGTTTCTAAAGCATTAAGCCTACAACTAGCATACAAATAAAATATGCATAATAAGACATGTTTTAGACATCCCTCTTGATATTGTTGATGTTGCTAGGAAGACTTTGGCCTTTAAGAACTTAGTGCCCCAAGTGTTGCACCTCAAATGGAATCACAACACATCTAAGACAAAGGATGACATTTTGAGAGATAATTCCATGCACCAAAATCGTCCATTTTTCTCTAAGTATAGAAGCACACCTTTTTAAGTTATGAAGCATATATTTATATGTAGGATTCCAAGGGTCATGGGTATAACCCAAATCCAAACCCATGGGATTTATGATCAATGGTTCATGTGGTCCAACTCTTTATGTATCCATACATAAACTTAGTCCAATATGGATCATAAGCCCAACACATAAATATAACCAATTACTATAATTAGTCCCCATAGATTTAATTAGTCTCTTTTGATCACTAAATTAATTCCAAACTAATTCTCGATCAGTACTAATTAATTCATATGATTTAATGTATTTGAGATTATAATATATTAATAAATCATATAACCTCTTCTTAAAAGTCCATCCTCACAAATTGTCCTAATGATATGCAACCCAAATGGACCATGCTACTCTCGGGTCGAGTACATACCAATAATAGTTATGGGCTTAGACATCTAATTCAACACTTAGGGCCCGAGGGTATTTCAGTCTCATGACTAAGTGGGCCTGTTGTACGTTGGCATTCCGGTCCGATCATTGATTGGGCTAGGGGTAATCCAGACTGATGGGTATGGACCCGAGGGTATTCCAGTCAGATGAATGATTGGACCCAACATGCTTGTTTGATTATGTTTTGTATTTTGTATGGTAGTACTTTGGGCGATACTCACTAAGCCTTGGCTTACAGTTTTATGTTATGGTTTCAGGTACTTCCGAGGATTGTTGAAAGGCGAAGGCGTGACCGTACACATCCGGATTTTATGTTGTTGATCTTGGGAAACTCTATTTTGAACTATGTTTCGGAAACAATGGCTTTGTAAACACTTTTATTAGTAAATGGGTTGATTGGAATTGTTTAAATTGGTTGTGATTTTTGAGATGTTACAAGTTGGTATCTGAGCCTAAGTTTGAGCGAATTGGAGGAACACCCGTGTGAATCCAGTCTCAAATGAATGAACTAAAAAGTTTTAAAAATGATTTTCAAAATTGTTTTCAAAAATAATCAAGAAAGGATGTGATGTGTACGATCAGTTGGAGCCAGTAAGTAGACCCCAAATTACCACACTGCTATTTGATAATATGATATGTTAGAACAACGTGCTAGTGATAGGCTAGGGATATTTAGGAATAGAATGATAGAATTGCCTGATTATATGATGCCTGGTAGCCTAAGGCTTCTTTATTATATGAAATTGACATCATTATTGTAGTTCCTTAGTGTATGCATCAGAATTGTACATAACTAAGATTTTATAGCCTGAGAATGTATGATTTAGCCTTATTTCCTGTTCTTTGTTTGGTTGTGGGCTTAGGGTAGAATCAAGTATTCGACTGTCTATAGGATCTAGTGTTATGTATGATTAGCATACACAAGTGTTGCAGGGTTGGTGTAAGTTTCATCGATGAGTTATGTGGGGTAGTCGACCCGTTGAGGGATGTCTAGCCTTTCTCCAGTGAGTATTGTTAGGGTTGTTATGATGATCTTCTGAGACAAATACGAGTAGGTGTGGAAGGTAGTATTGGCCCGTACTACTAGAAGCACAGGACCCGTACGCGTAGTAGCAAAGTCACAACCCCTAGGATTTTTTGGGAAATGGTTCCTATGGTATGATATACGTTTTATCTGATATCTCCCTGGTTTATTTTTAGTATGGTTATTACGAGGAGATTTGAGTCAGGAGCCGGAGCAGGTGGCTAGGATGGGCCATGATTGAGTGAGGACTGGGTTAGGGAGATCCTTCGTGAGGAGGTTGTTTCTATTGTTCGGGAGCAGATACTAGAGCTGTCTGGGTCTATAAACACCGCTATGATGGAGTTCTTCGATGACCAATACGCTGCACTTTTGGAGGCTGCTGCTGCTGTGGGGATTGGTGTTGGGAGGGCATTCCAGTATCGGGACTTCGACAATACGAAGCCCCCGGTGTTTGACGGGTTCAGGATCCGATAATTGGCATGAGGTGGTTGTCAGATGTTGAGGGATGTTTCTTTACTTGCTCTTGCCCGGCTGACCAGAGGGTCAAGTGTGCTCTGAATCTTCTTAGGTCCAGAGCGAAGGATTGGTGGAGACTGATTACTAGTTCTTGCCCTCCAGAGAAGAGAGATGCAATATCATGGGAGCAGTTCTATGAGATGTTCTGCTCGAGGTAAGTTCCATTGGTGGAGTGGGAGAGGCGGGCTCAAGAGTACTTGGATCTGAGACAGGGGACCGAGTCGGTGACGGAGATCACAAAGATTTTTATAGAGATATCTATTTTTTTCCCTGAGTTTGCTGCTTCTAAGAAAGCTCAGATGACCTGGTACTTGATCATGCTCAAGATGAACATCCATCCGTTTGTGTGTAGTCAACACTATGGTTCACTGGTGGAGTTGCAAGAGGTCGGTAGGCGGTGGGAGATTGAGATGGAGCTCCAGACGAGGGAGCAGAGGCAGGCCCCGACGTAGTCACAGCCTACGCCAAAGCGGTTCAAGGACGCTGATGTTAGATCTGGGAGTCAGAGGGGCCGCAATTTTGGAAAGTGCGACAAGGTTCATGATTGTTCTTTCCGATCTTCTTCTATATGTATGGGATGAGGTATCTTCCGAATCGAATGGGAAGAGCTCAAGATGATCGCATCACACACACCATGTTGTTCCGTATTTTATTTAACTCTCATGTATTTGGATGATTATTGACATACTTTGATTTCATTATGGTTTTATGAAAACGGTATGGTGATGGTTTTATTATATAAAAAATGAAATTTTTGGTCTTATATTTTGGGGCGTTATTGTTGAGGTCGAATGTAGTTGTGAGATGTCGAAGTCTGTTTTGATTCGATTCTGCGTTTTATTTGTTAAATCGAGTATTCGGTGTTTGTTTTTTGGAAGTTTTAATCATCAGTTCTCAATTTTTGAAGCTTTTCTCAAATCTCTTCCGTACAACAATGGCAAATTTTAACATGAACACCATGACTTCATATTCTCATGTTCTCGGTTCATCCACAAAAATTCCTATGTTGACTCCAGAATTCTATGATGAATGGGCAGATTGAATGGAAGACTATCTGAATGGAATCGATGAGGATCTCTAGAAATGCAATTTTGATAATGTCCGT
This sequence comes from Lactuca virosa, assembly GCF_052849685.1. Lineage (NCBI taxonomy): Eukaryota > Viridiplantae > Streptophyta > Magnoliopsida > Asterales > Asteraceae > Lactuca > Lactuca virosa. Next base: position 301,461,715 of record NC_136433.1, on the reverse strand, counting down.
TCTCCTACTGTGTTACAAAATGTTGGAACTTCTGCAACCAATCAAGATGTTGCTCAACAAGCTGAGAAACTGCAGAAAAACGAGAAGAGATGTATGTGTGAACTCCGTGGTGCTCTTCCTCCAGTCGTTTACAACTATGTGTGTAGTTGTAAGGCATCAAAGGAAATTTGGGACACGTTGAAGTAAAAGTATCAAGGGAGTGAGAAGACTAAGATAAGCTCTGTTAAGTAGTGTCTGCTTGAATTAGGAGAATTCAAGCAGAAAGAAGGTGAATCAATTAAGCTCTATTACGATCGTCTGAATGAACTAATCTACAGGTGCAACAGATATGGAGTCACAAGGTCAAAAATGGAGTTCAACTTGACTTTCATCATGGGGCTTCGCAAGTAATGGCGTAATGTCAGCTTAATGAGAAAAACTCAACAAAGCTTCGACTACTACTCTCTCAATAATCTCTATAATGCGTTGAAGGCGTATGAAAGTGAAGTAAATGAGATAGCTGATGAAACAAGAATTGGTTTGGGTGGTCCTTTGGCACTGATGTCGAAGGTTGCTAGTAGAGAAGCCGAGAAAGAGACTGTTGAGAATGAGGGCTAAGAAGATGAAGGCTTGATCGTTAATTCTGATGACGAAGCAGTGGGTTTCTATTTGAACAATCCAGTGAAGAAATTTTTCAAAAATCCATTCAATTCGAAGACAAGAACGAGTGAGGTGAAAGGAAGTTCTTCTGGGAAGAATGTGAATAAGAAGAAGAGAGTAGAGAAGAAGGAAGTGAAGACTATGAAAAGAAAATATCTAAGTTTGACAAGGTCCCAATAGATCAATATGCATATGGTTTTGTTAGAATTAATGAATGTTTAGATGCAAATGATCTTGTTGATATTATGACAGAGACCTTGACCAAAAACGAACAAATAATTTTTTTGAAAAGAAATGACAATTCAACATCTAAGTCTCAAAATAGTTTTGTTGATATCAAAGATGACTCTGATGATATTAGTGAAATTGAGGAGGAGGAAGTTGGTGATTCTTCTCAGTTATCCGTCATTAATGTCACTTCAATGGCTAAGGGTAAAGAAATCTGTAATGATTATTCGGTTAAAGTTGACACCGACCAACCCTCAAATTCGAAAGTTCATGATCTTGACCATGTGACTGTCGAAGATAGTGAAACAGACAGTGATGATGATAATGATGATGCTTCGGAAGAAACAACCATACCTAGGGTTGTAGTTGATCAGGTTTATGGTGAAACTGAGAAGTTCGAAAAAGTAATGAAGGAAAAAGGCTCACATTATCTTAAATCAAATTCGATTGTATCCAAATTTCAAATGCACAGATGAAGTTATCTTTCCAAATCAGGTAGTTGTTACCTCTGGGAATGGTGATAAAGTCAAACCTGAAATCAACAAAATTGTTGAAGAGGATAAAATGAAAGCTTCGAAAGAAGGATTTTTCTCCAACCAAAGCACTGTCGAAAATAATCTCAACAAAAAATCGTCCACTTTCCAAAGGCAAAAACCTCAAAGAAATTGGGTAGTTAAAACTGGCAAACCAAAAGATGAAAAACAATCAAAAGAAACACTTTCTCAAAAATCAAAAACGGATGCTCAAAGTTTCAAAGAACAAATTGAAAAGATTTCGAAAGAAAATGGGATTTCAACGAACAAATCAAGAAAGAAGGTTTATTGGCAAAATATTAAGTCTCGAAAGAAACAGAATGTTTTGTTAACCAAATCGTCTGAAACGATTGAGTCTAAATGAGTTCAGACATCTTCTCGAAACAAGTCTTTTATTAAGAAAACACCCGCTCAACCACCAAAAGATTTGTCAAAAAGTCAACTACAAAAAGATTTTTCCAAGAGTAAACCACAAATTTCGATGTCCAATTCTAAACCAAATTTTCAAAAATCAAACAATGAGAATTTTGTGAAATCTCAGTCATCAAGAAATTATGTTCAACATGCAAGGTTTTCACAAAATCATTCTCAAAGAAACGGTTTTCAATTTAATAAACCAAGGAATTTTTCTCAATTTTCGAATCGAAGACGATTTTCGAATGTTCCACAAGATTTTCAACGACCGAATGTTGGATATCATAAACAATTTCAAAATCATTTTCAACCACATGTTAAACCAGTGTTTCCAAAACAAAATTTTGGAAAATTGGATGTAAAAGGAACTAAACGTACATCATTCATACCCAAACAAGCTAATTTTCCCAATCCTCCTTCGAAGAGGCCAAGTATCGCTTCGTTTACCAAAGGAAAAACAGATTTCAAAAACATCAATCACTGGTTGGAGGGAAAAGGCAAACTTTATTAAACTGGGAAGTTTTCACAAGAAGAGATCAAGGTTGCTTATGAAAGTTACTTGAAGAGTCTTCAAATGGAAGCTCTTCATCCAAGGAGTCAAATCCTTCTGTTTAACAGTGGAGAGTTGTTCCAAAAGCGAAAGTCGATGAGAAATGAACTGAAAAGGATAAAGGGAAAGTCAGTGTTGAGCATAAACCATCGAATGATTTCATTTCAATACCTTTGACTAACGAAGTGGACCTTATTGACAGTTTAAAATTCAAAGTTCGTAATTGGGTCTTAGGTTCCTTGTTTAACAATGTTTTTCACATTAATCACCAAGTACCCAAAAAGCCTTGGGGACCTAAATTATTTTACTGATTGCAGGTTTTGTGTGACGAGCAATATGATGACAAATGGTATATCAATAGTGGTTGCTCTCTTCACATGACTGCAAAGAAGGAAATCCTGAGAGATTTTCGAAGTCAGGAAAATGCTGGTGTAGTGAAGTTTGGTAATAATAACAAATGTAAAGTCAAAGGATATGGTAAAGTTACGAATGGAATGTTTACTATGAATAGAGTAGCATATGTCGAAGGTCTTCAACACAACTTGATAAGTGTTTCGCAACTTGTTGTGGGCACTGACAATCAAGTTGTATTTGATGAAGAAGGAAGTGTGATTTCGAACAAAGAAATGAAAGAATTTCTGCTCAAATCTAAAAGAAAAGGAGATATGTTAACCCTTGACATCAAACCAATAGTTGGTGTTCCCTCGGTTTGTGTACTTTCGAAATCATCATTAGATATAAGTTGGCTATGGAATAAAAGACTCTCTCACTTGAATTTCAAGAATTTGAACAAATTGGTGGTAAATGATCTTGTTCGTGGTTTACCAATCTTAAAAATTGATAATGATACTTTATGTGCAACTTGCGAGCAAGTGAAGCAACATAGACAAGGTCATCCAATTGTCATAGATTCAAAGATCATTGAACTTTTACAACTTCTTCATATTGATCTTTGTGGCCCTTCGACGGTTGAGACTCTCAACAAGAAAAGGTACATATTGGTCATTGTTCATGATTTTTCAAGGTTTACTTTGGTGTATTTTCTACGACTGAAGTCAGAAACAGCTCAAGCAATGATTGACTTTGTCAAGCACATTGAAATAAGTTTTAAGAAAATGGTTCGTAAGATGAAAAGTGATAATGGCTCAGAGTTCAAGAACCAGTTTCTTGATTCGTTCTTAACTGACAAAGCAATTTCACATAATTTTTCCTCTCCTTATACACCTCAACAAAATGGTGTTGTCGAAAGGAGGAACCAGTCTCTTTGTGAAGCAGCAAGAACAATGCTTACATATGCGAATCTTCCACAGTATCTTTGCGCTGAAGCGGTTTCGGCAGCTTGTTTTACTCAAAATCGATCTTTCATTCATCGTCGATTTAATATCACCCCATATGAAATCATTAACAATAGGAAACTAAAGGTTAAATTTTTCCTTGTTTTTGGCTGCAGGTGCCTCATTATGAATCTTAAGGATAACCTTTCGAAATTTCAGTCAAAAGTTGATGAAGGGATATTCTCATAATTCGGTTGCATATAGGGTGTTAAACAAACGAACCAGGAAAATCGAAGAAACTTTTAATTTTACCTTTGATGATTATTATGTTAGAAGAGTCGAAAAATGCTTTGACCAAAAGCCAATCATTAATGAATCGAATGATGAATCTCAAAGTTTGAATTCTTTAGATTTTGATTATAATTTAATTTTTGGTGTTCCTGACAGGGCTATCGATGCAGAAATTCATGCTGATGAAAATCAAGTACCTGAAGCATCAAAGCACTCTGATGATTCGACTATCACACATGATGATGTTGATATGAACTCTTCAACAAATTCTCCAATGAACAACTAAAGTCTTCCAAATTTACCCAATGATCAAGTGGAGGGGGAGCACTTGAGTTCAACTAATAGTGTTGAGGGGGAGCATACTTTCGAGGGGGAGCCAAATCAAGTGAATGTCAATCTCGAGGGGGAGCATCATACTAATGATCCAATTGTCGAGAGGGAGAAAAATGGATTTTTACCAAATACTTTGAATGTTCAAACTGATATTTTTCATGACTTGACTGATAATATGTCAAATACAGGGGAAGGATCGGAAACTGAAGAAATGTGCGAAGATGCACCATTGGACTTTGATCCTACATATCCGCCAATGGATAGATGGAGACGAAGTCCTCCACAAGAAGAAATTCTTGGTGATCCTCAAGCTGGAGTGTTGACAAGAGCTCAGCTTCGTGCGAAGAATGAGGTACTCAATGCTAATCAATAATTTTGTATGTTCAATATGTTTATTTCGAAAACTGAACCAAAGTCAATAAAGGCTACTATGGATGCTCAAGGTTGGATTGTTTCCATGCAATCTGAATTGGCTGAATTTCAACGAAATAAAGTTTGGATACTTGTTCCGAAACCTAAAGATGTATCAGTTATAGGCTTAAAATGGATTTTCAAAAATAAAACAGATAAAGAAGGGAACATAGTTCAAAATAAGGCCAGGCTTGTTGTAAAAGGATATTCGCAACAAGAAGGTATTGATTATGAAGAAACCTTCACCCATGTCGCAAGACTCGAGGATGTTCGAATCTTTTTAGCCTATGCAACACACAAGAATTTCGGTGTATATCAAATTTATGTAAAATGTGCCTTTCTAAAAGGATTTTTGGAAGAAATGATGTATGTTGAACAACCACCAGGGTTCGTAAGTACTCAATACCCTGATCATTGCTATATTTTAGATAAAGCTGTTTTTGGTCTTAAACAAGCACCAAGAGCATGGTATGCTACTCTTACTAATTTATTAAAATCATCGAAATTTAAACAAGGATCTGTTGATCCCACTCTCTTTCGAAAGAAAATTGGGAATCATCTCATGCTTGTTCAAATTTATGTTGATGATATTATTTTTGGCTCTACTAGTCCTAACTTGTCAAATGAGTTTGAAAATATAATGAAGAGTCAGTTTGAGATGAGCATGATGGGAAGGATCAACAATTTTCTGGGATTAAACATTCGTCAAATTAGAGAATATATATTAATCAATCAAGAAAAGTACTATCGAACTCTGCTTGAAAAGTTTCGAATGACGAATAGCTCAAACTTGCGTGTACCAATGGCAGTTGGGACGAGACTTGGTACTTCGTCGGATAAGTTGGCTGTTGATCTCACATTATATAGGAGCATGATTGGTTCGTTACTATACCTAACAGCTAGCCGACTTAATATAATGTTTGTTGTTTGCAATTGTGCTAGGTACCAATCGAATCCTAGGGAACCTCATCTAACAGCTGTCAAGAACATTTTTTGCTAACCCAAAGGCACAGTTTCGTTAGGCTTGTGGTACCCTTCAAAGACAGGGTTTTTCATTCAAGCATTTTCAGATGGAGACTTGGGTGGTTGTCAACTTGATCGAAAAAGCACAAGTGGCATATGTCAACTTTTGGATGGGAAGCTTGTGAGCTAGAAATCAAAGAAACAAACTTGTGTTTCGATTTCCACAACAGAAGCAGAATATGTTGCTGCTGCAACTTGCAGTTCTCAAATCATATGGATACAAAGTCAACTGCGTGATTATGCAATCAACATGAAGAAAATTCCGTTGTATTGTGATTCACAAAGTGCAAAATTCGAAAACCAAACACATTGCACTTCGCTATCACTTCATTAAAGATCATGTTGAGGATGGCAACATTGAAGTTCACTTTGTAAAGACAACATATCAGCTTGCTGATATCTTTACTAAACCGTTGGATGAAACGACTTTTCTAAGGATTTTGTCGGGCTTAGGCATGATTGATGCGAATGCTGTTGCTGGTCTGAATTCGTTATAAAATCAAGTCATGTTGAAACATCGTTGAATGATCTAGAAGTTATTGTTCATTATTTAGCATTCGACATGCTTCGCTTTCAAAATTCCTCTGAACGATCCAGAACACGCTTCGCTACTTCATACCAAGTGTTGTGTCGATACATTCATTCCTTATGTAGAAACTTTACACTTCGCATGACTTGTACATTTTTCTTCCTTTTCTTAGCATTTTCATTCAAAAACCAAAAATATCAAAAATATTTTCTTATTTTTTGTTATTTTCATTCAAAAATCAAAAATATCAAAAATATTTTCTTATTTTTTGTTGATTTCATTCTAAAATCAAATATATCAAAATATTTTGTTATTTTCATTCAAAAATCAAAAAGATTTTCTTATTTTTGTCATTTTCATTCAAAAATCAAAAAGCTAAAATATTTTCTATTTTTTTTTGTTTGTTAACGTGTTTGTGTAGCTTACAAGCGAAGACCTCTAGTGGTACATGTTTTGCAGCTCTAGGGAAAGGTATATCTTCGATCCTTGCACTAGTTAGGTGTCCCTAGAAGCATGCTCCAGCATGTTGACCCAAGCCTTAACGACTTAATGTATTTCGAAGCCTTAATGGATCTCTCATTACGAGGAGTCCTTCCCAATCAGGCTATATTCACATTAGTCACTGAGCTACCTTACTCTTCTCAAATGATTTAAGAGTTTCCTGGTTGGTCCAAATATAGCAGAGGTATAGTGGGTGCATCAAAGAATTATGAACAAGGAAAAGTTGTTGGAAAAGTGTCAATTACACAAATACCCAATACATTTCTAGTATCTACAACAACTACTTCCACGACCATGACTTCGAAACCTTTAACCAAAGGTGTTGTCTTTTGTTCATTAGTTGGGGGATCAAGTTCGAAGTCACCATCTTCAGAAGAAGAAATGAAGAAAAAGGGACAGGGTACTTTTATTGAACCAACTATCGAAGAGAAAAGTTGGCATTGGAGCAGGAAATGGAAAAGGAAAGGAAAATTCAGAGCATACTTCGACAAATACAGGGTGATCCTCCTAGTCTTGATAAGGGTGATCCATCGAAACATTATAGCTACGAAACAATTGAGGCCAATGTGTTCAGTGATGTTAGGCATGAGTTTGCTAAATTTCCGAAAAAGAGCTATGGTATTGAAAACTCAGATTTCAATCAGCTAGACTTCTTAATCAAAAAATGATGTCATCTCTTCACAATATCAAATTGTTGATAAGTTTGAAGACAAAGAAGAATTTAGAAAGTTGAAGCTCAGATTCCATCCAGTCCTTGGTAAAAGGTAAGAAGAGATTTGGTCATTGGTGAAAATAATTAGAGTGCTAAACATTTCCAAGGATGTTCTGTTCGAAGGAATTTTACCAAATTTTTGATATCATGTAGTTCGAGCTAACAATGTTGCATTCGACTTCTCAGTAGCTGACTTCCCATTCATGAATCTAAATGATCTAATCATTGTTGCAAAGATTTTGAAAGGAGTGGATACTTCGAAGCTACAAATGACCAACAAAGAAGACTTTCTTCTTGAATTTGCTTATTTAAAACTGATTTTTGACAATTACTATGATTGTCTTGCAATGACGGATGTGGAGCTTGCACTCACTATGGGAAAACAAATCTCTGTCCCACAGTCTTTGTTAAAAGGAGATAAGAACTTGAAAAATTATGATGATGGAGAAATTTGTTTCAAGCCCTTGGGAATTTTTTTTGTTGGAAAGAACAAAAACAAGAAAATTACAAAGTTTCTGTTCAAGGTTGAAGATGTGGAAAGATATATGAATTCTCAGTATACGAATTTACTAGTTCGTATCAACAATTGTAAGAAGAATTCGGAAGGCGATAAAGCTGAGATTCGTAAGATAATTTTGTGGTATATGGATGTTCGGAAGGTTTTACATCATGCTGATCAGATGCTAATTACTTAGATTCGACACTTCTCAAAAAGGTGGAGAATGGTGAGGTCGAATGTAGTTGTGAGATGTTGAAGTCTATCTGAGTCTGTCTTAGTGTCGAAAGTTAGTTTGTATGTTTTGCATAAGGCCATTGTTAGTTTCGAAACTGTAACGCTTAGTCCCTTATGTACTTTTTCTATGCTTTTGTATTCCTTACAAATACAGAATGGATACTAGAGTTAGAGTAATCTTCGAGTGTGAACAACTTGTACTCTATTTTTCTCTGTATTCTTCAAGAGCATAATCGAGCCAACCAGATCATATTTACATCGTGTGTTCTTAATTCATTGATTACTCTGATTTCTGTTTTCATACTCGATTAAATAACAACTATAGTTGGTATCAGAGCAGGATTCATTCAGCTTTGATCTGATTTTCTTAAGTTTTCAAAAAGTTTTTGAGTCTCGTTCTAGATTCAAAATACTCCGCTCTTTTGATTCTGAAACTCATTACAGATGATCTGTAGGACATAATCTCATTAATAAGTATAATGATATAAAAAGTACTAGAACCCTCTTTAAAAATCTCACTCTAGTTACTTTAGAAAAAATGTGAAATAGTATGGTAATCCATGAAAACACACGTAATACTTTAATATGTTGTTAGTGGGTCATGTTTGGTTAACTGGCACACTAATAGGGACTTCAAAGAGAAATGATGGAAATCTCAAAAATTATCATTGTTAATGGAGTGTGTGTGGTTAACTGGCACATTAATTGGAGATGATAAATGACATCGAGGGTGCCAAGAGGGTTTGCGTGGTTATTCACATATTGTTTATGATCCTCAGCATCCAAGTCACAAATAGAAGAGTATAATCTAAGATTAAACATGCCATTGATAAGATTTAATGAATCTCAAAAGATCTAGGAGTTTCATAGTTCGAAATTGGTGAATTGTTTTTACCTACCTTCATAAATTTGCAATAAGATTACGACATCCCACTTCTAAGTTTTAAATGGTTATATTGGATCGTATCCTTAAATATTAATTATGGGTTAAAGTATTATGGAATTGTATCAACTAAATAAAACTACTTTCTTCATATAGATGTCTACTCCAGGAGATGCCTCTACCACTCAATTGTCCACCAACAACAACTTCACTCTACTATCAATCCTCTCTAAAGAGAAGCTATATGGTCCAAACTACATGGATTGGATGCGTAATCTCAAGATGAATCTTCGATACAAGGGAAAAGAATATATCCTCGACAAAGCTCTTGTTTAGATCGATGAGTCAACTTCTACTCTAGAAGAGATTGCTGCCTACAAGAAACATTTGACCACGCAACAAAGGTCGCTTGCATTATGGTTGCAACCATGGCACATGTGTTGCAAAAGTTTTATGAGGACTATTGGTCGTACGAGACTAGCTTGGATAATATGGAAAAGTTCCACAAGAGAGCACGCCAAGAAAAGTATGAGGTCGTTAAAGCGTTAATGGACTTCAAGTTGAAGGAGGGAGAATTTGTCTACAATCATGTGCAGAGAATACAGAGATACGTAGAGCGTCTTGAAAGGCTCAATGTCAACTTTAATGAGGATTTGGTTGCTGATCATTTGAATAATACAGAGACTACATTGGCCTAACTCCATAACTTGTTGCAGACATTTGAATCGGGTATGAAGAATAATCAAGTCCCTTATACTATGAGTGCTCCTATCCTTGCCATTAGGCAAAACATAGGAATGAAGAGGAAGGGTAAACCTCAATCAAACTATAAGGGCAAGGCCCAAGCTGGATCGTCTAGCAATAGGTCAAATCTGAAGCCCAATTCAGATATTCCTGATGTTTGTGATCCCAAAAAGGCCACTTGCCATTAGTGTAATGATAAGGGACATTGGAAAAGAAGCTTCCATAAATACTTGTAGGACGTCAAGGACGGCAAGGTCAAGCCATTGTCAGCATGTATATACACTATTCAAGTCAATAACTATCAACTTGGGTCCTTAATAAAGGATATGGATTTCACATTTGTTCTGATTTGCAGGGGTTAAGAGAAAGTGAAGAGGTGGAGCATGGAAGAATAAATGTAATAATGGGAAATATGCGATCTTCACTTGTTACCAATATTAGAACTTATAGTCTTATGCCTAGTAGTTATGTTAGTATAGATTTGATAAATTGTTGCTATTCTTCAGGAATAATACGAAACATTATTTCTATTCATGTATTGTTTAGACAAGGATTTCAGTATTCTTTTAATGATATGAATGGTTCGATTTTAGCTTATAAAACGGTATTTTTATGATTGTAGTTTTACCTTGTAATGATGTGTATGAAATTGTGATTTTTATTGATAACTTAGAAAATAGTGTATTAAATATTGATTCTTCTAATGGTGTAGACAAAGCATGCTTGTGGCGTTGTCATCTTGGACACATTAACAAGAAACGCATCACCCAACTCCAACAGGATGGAGTGTTGGAATCACTTGACATAATATTAGATGATGAGTGTGAATCCTGTCTTTTGGGTAAGATGACAAAATCATGTTTCACTGCATCTTGTGAAAGAGGTGAAGGTTTGTTGGACCTCATACACATAAATGTGTGTGGGCCCTTCAGATCAACCACAAGGGATGTCGATCAATTCTACGTGACATTTACGCATGACTATAGCAGATATGGATATATCTACTTAATCAAACATAAATCAGAAACCTTTGAAAACTTCAAAGAGTATAAACAGAAGGTCGAGAATCAAATAGGCAGGATGATAAAGATGATTTGATCTGATTGAGGTGGAGAATATCTTGTTATCGAGTTCCTTGACTATCTCAAGGAATGTGGAATAGTTTCAAATTTGACTCCTCATAGGACACCACAACTTAATGGTGTGGTTGAGAAGAGAAATCGAACTTTTTTAGACAAGGTTCGTTACATGATGAATCGAGCTTCACTTCCTATTTCTTTTTAGGGGTATGCCTTAGAGATAGCCTCTCATATTCTTAATATAGTCCCTACTAAAAAGGTTGCCAAAACACCTCACGAGATGTGGATAGGGAAACTTCCCTCGCTAGGCCATATCAAGGTTTGGGGCTGTGAAGTTTTCATTAGACGAAGGATTCACGAAAAGCTAGAACCTAGAAGTGAGATATGTATTTTCATTGGTTACCCATAGAAGTTTTTTGGATACTTGTTCTATAGGCCTAGTGATAACGTGGTTTTTGTAGCTCGAAGAGGAGTCTTTCGCGAGAGAGATATCATATTCAAAGAGGACATTGGGCATCCTATTGATTTGGAAGAAATTCTAGAATCATCCTATGAATAAGCCTTAAAAGACACTAGATCTCAACTAGAGGATGAGAATCCTGTTAAGCCCATTGGAAATTCATTAGCTCTTCACCGATCAGGTAGAGTTAGGATGCCACCAAAATTCTATTATTTCCATATAACGTCTGATGGTGACACGTTTATCAGTGATGGTACAATGGTAAATTTGGATGAGCCAGCTAACTACAAGTAAGCGATGGCGAGCCTTGATGCTGCCAAATGGAAAGAGGCAATAGATAGTGAGATTCAGTCCATGTATGACAACCAATTTTGTAATTTGGTTGATCAAGAACCTGGTCGAATGACGGTGGGTTGCAAATGAATCTTCAAGAAGAAGACCGACATGGATGGGAAAGTACACACGTTCAAAGCACGACTAGTTGCAAATGGCTTTACTCAAACCTTTGGGATTGACTATGATGAGTCCTTTTCACCAGTGGCTAAGATCAAGTCTATTAGAATAATTGTTGCCATAACTGCCTTCCATGATTATGAAATCTGGCAGATGGGTGTCAAAACTACTTTCCTTAATAGGAAGGTGGCTGAGGATGTTTACATGAGTTAGCCAGAGGGTTTTGTACATGCAAAGTTTCATAATAGAGTGTGTAAGCTTGAGGAATCCATTTATAGATTGAAGCAAGCATCTCGCAGTTGGAATCTTTGTTTCCATGACAAAGTGAAAGAATTTGGTTTCTCTTGGAGCGAAGATGAGTCCTGCTTTTATGCCAAAGCTAGTGGGAGTATAGTGACCTTCCTATTATTGTATGTTGATGACACACTCCTCATAGGAAGCGGAATTACGACCTTAGAAGAAGTGAAATCTTGGCTCAGGAAGTGTTTCGACATGAAGGATCTAGGTGAAGCTGCCAATATTAGTCAAAGTTCTTACTTGGATAAAGTACTAAAAATTTTTAGTACGGAAAATTCCAAGAAAAGGGAACCGCCTATTCAGAGTGATGCCAAGTTGTGTAAGAGTGAAAGTCCAAGTACAAATTAAGAAATAGGTGATATGAGTCGAGTCCCATATGCTTCAGTTGTAGGTTCGATCATGTATGATATCACATGTACTCACCTTGATGTGTCTTTTTCTTTTATCATGGCCAGTCACTTTTAGGGAAATCCAAGAATATCTCATTGGACTGCAGTAAAGAACATACATAAGTATCTATGAAAGACGAAGGATATGATTTAAGCCATTGGAGGCAGTGATACGTTAAGTGTAACTGGATATAATGACGCCAACTTTCAGATAGATTTAGACAATTTTTGTTCTCAGTCGGGCAGGGTGTTTGTGTTAAATGGTGGATCAGTAACTTGGAGGAGTTTCAATCAAGATAGGGTTGTTGATTCCAATTTTGAATCAGAGTACATCACAGCAAGTGAAGCATCAAAGGAGGAGACTTGGTTGAAGAATTTCATCGGAGATCTTGGAGTAGTCCCGACTATTCAAGAGCCATTGGAACTTTACTATGATAATGAAGGCGCAGTTGCTTTGACCAAAGAACCCAAGGATCATGGTAGATCCAATCATATCGATGAGAAGTATCATTATATTAGACATATATATGAAGAAGGTCATCTTATAGTGAAGAGAGTGTCCGCAGAAGAGAATCCTATAGATCCTTTCACGAAGGCTCTGAGTAGGGTTAAGCATAACTAGCATGCTAGGAGAATATGCTCAAGAGATGATATTAGTTTTAGTAGTTAGTTGGTATTTTAAAAGTTGTAACAACATAATTGTAATTGATATTGGTGATTAAGTAATAGAGATTATTTATGAGTATGGTTACTGCTTTTTTCGATTATTTATTCTTTTGTTTCATTGTGCATGTTTTACTTCCCAAATGATTTGATTATTCGAAACTCCACAATCACTTATACTTTTGGAAGTAAGTAGTGAATGAAGACTGTCAGGAATAGATAGTAGATTGTCTATGGATATTAGACATTGCACTCGTTGCTACAATATGCCTAAGTACTTAGAAAATGGAAATTTTGAGTATTGGATAAACCCACTCTTAGGGAATTACTTAATGAATTATATCACGAGTAATTCTAAGACGATAATATCTTATATTCTTAAAATGGAGATATATGAGTTGTAATTTATAAGTCGGTTGTGTATTGGTGTTACATAAACTTATCAGTAACATGATATTATAAAACATAGTATCGTTCATGATTTGGTAAGTAAAGGATACAAGCATATGAGTTGAAGTTTATTTGTTCCATTTTCCATAACAAGAAAGTCTTATCTTTGGGCCCCTCAGTAATTTGGTGTTGACATTATAATGATGGGCCGAAACATGACTAAATTTATGTGTTTAATTAGCAAGTCTTATTAGGTCATCACAAATCGGGAAATCAGGAAGCAAAATTTTGGACAAGAGATTGATTATAATCCATTTCTCATTTCCATACGATATCTTGTAGAATGGAGGAAAGTTTGATTACTTTTCTTAGGATCGATAACTGATCAAATCAGAGACTGGATTTGCTTTGGGAAACACCCTTTGTTGTTTAATTCAGAAGTTATACTTGCAATTGTAGTAATACACTTATCAAAGCGGGTGACTGTTACATTTGGTAACTAAGGCCATAACTAAATTGGTATATACTTGAATTAATAGCAGAGTTCTTTTGGGTCGCCCTCAAAACTAGTAATTAACATAATGACTTTTTAGAGAAAGAGGAAGATTTATTGGTTTATAAAAGATTAATAAATAGTAATAAATGATTTAGTAATATTATATGTTATTAATATATTAATTAAATAGTATTATTTAATTAATAATTAATCAGGAATTAACTGGAATTAATTTTGGGATTAATTGGATTAATTAAAATTAGAAGAATTAAAGGTGACAATGTTCCAACGTTGAGAATTGAAGAATTATAGAACTTTCCCATACGGGGGCGGTTTTGGAAGAGCGTTCTAGGGTTTCTTGGAAGCCTCACAAAGCCTTAGGGAGCAAGAAAAGGGATAAGAGTTTCCAAGGAAAGCTTCATTATCCTAGCCTCCTTACTCACTTATATAAACCCCTGATGGGTAGATAATTTTGACCATCCCATTATAAGAGCCTTATTGATGAAATTCATTCCCTTCTCCTATCTCCTTTAAAGTGTTCTATTGCTAGGGTTTGGGTACAAACCATTAGAGGGCATGATATATTTGGTGCTTGCTTTCTGAAGCTTGATCAAGAAGGAATTGTTGATTATTTGCAACAATAATCAAAAGGTACGTAAACCGTAAAACCCTTTATGAAGTTTGAAGGTAGTAGAGTACTCCTAGGGTTTTGGATGTTCAATTGTTTGATGCAAATCACTAGTGAAAACATAGATCCTTTAAGTTGCATCTGAACTAAGGGTTAAGTTTTTTCTGCCACATATTTTTTTGTAACCTATAAAACATATCAGTGGTATCACATATGACATCAATATTTTATTCTATATATGGAGTGATAGAGTGTGACTATGTATATCTACAAATTGGACCAAAATATCCTTCTACATTTCCTCCCATGTTTGGACATCTCAACATGATCTCCATGACTTGGTTGTTTTTTTTAATCAAGTTGGTTTCTAGCTCATAATACTCCAAGTCTAAAAGGAAAGATAAACTTGAACTAAGTCCCTTGTAGCTTTTCAAAAAGTCCCTTTGTTAGTTCCCTTGTCATTACAATTTATTAAATTTCACATGTATTTTACATTAATAGTTGTGTCTATGTACTATAATTGTCCTAGATCACCCAGCTGGTTTTATCTTTTAGTTGTATATATTCATTAGTAGTATATATTCAACCATTAAAAAGCTTGTACTCTTTCTCTCACTGATAGTTAGCATCCCTTGAATTTAATTTTTCTTCTTCTTGATCCTCTTGATAATCAAAACATAAAGTATTTAAAAATATGAAATGTTATTTATATAATCTAAAATCAATATAATAAGAAACAAGCTATTAAAAGGATAAATAAAATATTTATTATTTTTATAGAAAGAATACTTAATCATTGGTATCTTTTACCTGCTTATATTATTGTCAAGGAA
Source organism: Lactuca virosa (assembly GCF_052849685.1). Taxonomy (NCBI): domain Eukaryota; kingdom Viridiplantae; phylum Streptophyta; class Magnoliopsida; order Asterales; family Asteraceae; genus Lactuca; species Lactuca virosa. Next base: position 301,446,229 of record NC_136433.1, on the reverse strand, counting down.
CATAACTCTACTCTCTGTTCCTAACTTACACACATATCTTGAATGAGACTACCCAATATCAAGCTTACTTGAACTAGGTATTTTTAATAAGCTTTATCTTTATTAACAGGCATAACTACTAAACTCCCAATACCAACCGTGTCTAGCCAACACTATCCTATCTTTGTGTATATATTTAGCACATAATATTTTAGCAATTGTTATACTTTTAATCTTTTCCCAAATAATATTTCTATTGTTGTTATATATATATATATATATATATATATATATATATATATATATATATATATATATATATATATATATATATATAACCATATATGATTCGCATATATTATATCCTCAAATATATTTCTCAGACATAAACCAGTCAATGAGCATCTACCTCACATATAAACTTTCTAACAGATATTTAATACTTTAACTAATACTTGTATTAAAGTCTTGTTAATGAAAGGGACTATGCACTCACTTGATAAAAGTGGATGCCTTGTAATTTGGGCTGACTTCATATTGGTACTTTATCTTTTCCTCTGAAGTGACCAAGGTACGATTATCATTAAGTCTTAGTCTTATATTCCAAGCAACTAATAATAGTATATATGTCTTCCTAATCCCAATGTCTACATCAAGATCTATAAAGTAAGGAACAACCAGGTAGGATCATATTGGACGTAGGTTTCGTTTGGTATACAGAGTATACTATTTGGAAATCCCACTTGAAACACCTCACTAAATCCAGCATAGACATCATCCACGTAAGTAGATCAATAATTATAATAACTAGGAAATACTGATAAATGTCATTTATAAGTTCATAATAATGACTTATGACTATAAATATTGTTGGGTTTTATGTACTCTAACATTTCTATGGTGCACATACAACCCTAATGCTTTGGATCTTAGTTTTCTCTAATTACACATGTAACATTGGGTCCAAAGCATGAAGCCTAAACTAGCATACAAAAATTTAACAAATGAATCATAAAACAAGTTGCTAGTAATATTTTGGCCTTGTGAGAACTTGGAACCCCAAGTGTGGTGCCTCAAACAAGTCACAAACACCAAGTAACAATTAGATGGATATGAGAGAGGCTAAGGAGACTCTAAAACCGATTTCTCTTCTTGGAATGCAAGTAGTGGTCAATTTTCTTCTTAGCACAATATATATATATATACATATATATATATATATATATATATATATATATATATATATATATATATATATATATATATGTGTGTGTGTGTGTGTATGTGTGTGTGTGTAGAATATCAAGGGTCATGTGTAACCCTAATCCATACACATTAGCCCATGACCCATCCATTTGATTTGGATAGACACTTCATGGTTTAACCCATAAGCCCATCACAAACCAAACCATGGATCATTAGCCCAACTCATATGTATCAATTTAATTAGTCTCTTTTGATCACTAAGTTAATTCTTGATCAATACTAATTAAATAATATGATTCCTCAATTAATATATTATACTTATAATATATTAATAAATCATAAATAACCTCTTACTCAAATATCCATCTATCAAATTGTTCTGGTGAAGGGAACCCGAAATAGACCATGCTACTATCGGGTTAAGTACATACCAATTATAGTTATGGGCTTAGACACCTAATCCAACCGTCTCCCACTTGGACAAGTCTAATAACTATAATTTCCAATGCAACTTAAAATCCGATTAGCAATCATAGCTCTCAAAAGCCGTTGTCATACTCTAATGCATCTATTAGATAATTGATCATATAATCCTCTGTTCTACAAGATATTAGCTGGACAAATACATGGAACAATGTCATACTTATTGTCTAGCTGTTTGTTTCCCGATTTCTGATTTGTTTGACATAGAACTTAATTGAACACATCAATATAGTTCTGACCGGGCCCGACACATAAGTCAAAACAAAAACATCGAGGGGCCCAAGATATCGCTTTTAATCCTCTTAGGATAAAAGGAACATATAAACTTCGACTTATATGCTTGTACTAACTATTCGTTAAATCATACACAACAACACGTTTTATAACATCGAGTTACCGATGCGTTTTTGTACTATCAATGTACAACCAACGAATAATCGCCAACTCATATATCTTGGTTTGAAGATTATACGATATTATCATCTCACAATCACCCATAATAAATTCCATGAAGTGATATGTGAGTGTGGGTTTATTCCAATACTCAAATCTTATTTCAAGAGCACTCATGAATGTTTGTAGCAATCTTTTGCTATGTCTAACACCTTAGATAATCATACAAAAACCCATTCATGACAGTCTTCTTTCATAACCTACTTACAAAGTATAATCAACTGTGGATAGTTTGAATATTCTTATTATTCTGGAAGTCAAAACATGCATAGTGAAACACATGAATAATCGAATCCAATATGGTCTTAAAACTTTTGAATATAAATGAAACACCTTTTATTTAATCACCATATTGATTACACATTATTCATTGTATAATGTTTCGATTTATCAAATTTATACTTGAATTAAAACAATAGTTATCCCATGCTCCAAGCATGCACACTATGTTTACCTATGGTCCTTTCTTTGTGAAATGGATCAATTGAATACAACTTCAATGAAACTCATTTCACAACTCCAAATCTTTATCGTAAGTGTCAGAATGCCAAATTCTTGTCACTACTAGAATGTGTTAGGTTCTAACCTTTATGCAATGATCCTTTTGTAATGTCAATGCACCAAAGCCACAGAGACTTAGGCAATGAAATTACAAAGTATTCCACTAGAGATTGATAACAAAACAACTTCATGGAAGCGAAGTCTCAAATTCAAAGTACATTCCTTTGAACACCATTCTTGCATAAAAGTTTCTAACCTACACATAGATTCTTAATATCCAACTCCCATTATGGAAACATTTCCATATTTTCCATATGACACCTCATTATTAATAGAATCTTGTCTATTCATAATAATGTCAATATGGTCCATCCATTACAATACTTCCAATTGCCCAAAAGCAACCAGTCTTTGGCGAACCTTAGATTGTCCTTGACAGTTGTTTAACTACCTTAGTCATATCCGGTTTTAATCCTTTTCCCTCTTAATTCCCTAGGCATTTGACAAAAATAGAACATGAGAATATTATAGTATATGCAATCGATTTTTTACCCGAAGCATATAGGACACGATTCATAATGTCTTACATAAAGACATGTTACTTTACCAGTCTCTTGCTATACTAATTTCATATATAGAATTTCCTTATGTTGAACCATTCCAACATAACATTCATATATATATCCCTGACTAAATTTGATTAAAATCTGACAATCTAAGATTTTAGATTTGAAATGAAGTAGGAGTTCCTCTTCCTTAATTATAGCAAAACAACTTTTCAAAATCTGCAAATTTGCGAATTGAAACTTTTGCTTTCTATAATTAACATAGTTAACTTGCAACACTTACCATAATGATTATGCTCCCACTAGCATAACAATTATTTCTTTAATAGCATGACACTTATGTTGGGTTTTGTATACTACAACATCCTATGGTGCACACACAACCCTAAATACCTTGGATCTATGTTTTCACTAATTATACATGCAATGATGTTTCCAAGGTATTAAGCCTATAACTAGCATGCATTTGTTATATACCATACAAGATACTAGTTAGGGTAACATACCTTTTGTGTAGCTTGAAGTCTTGATGTATTTGGCCTTAAGAGCTTAACCCCAATAGTGTGGAAGCCTCAAATGAAGTCACAACACATCATGAACAAAGGTGGAACTTGAGAGAGAATTCCTTGCACCAAAAACACCTCCATGAGCTCCAAGTACATGCATGTAGGCGTTTTTTAGCTATAGAGCACATATTTATATGTAGGATTCCAAGGGTCATGGGTATAACCCAAATCCATACCTGTGGGTTTTATGATCCATGGTTCATGTGGCTCAACTCTTTATGTATCCATACATAAACTTAGTCCAACCTGGATCATAAGCCCAACACATATAAATATAACTAATTACCATAATTAGTCCCCATAGATTTAATTAGTCTATTTTGATCACTAAATTAATTCCAAATTAATTCTTGATCAATACTAATTAAAACATATGATTTCATATTAATATATTATAACTTATAATATATTAATAAATCATATACAACCTTCTCTCAAGAGTCCATCCTAACAAATTGTCCTGATGATATGCAACCCAAATGGACCATGCTACTCTCGGATCGAGTACATACCAATAATAGTTATGGGCTTAGACATCTAATCCAACAGTCTCCCACTTGGATAAGTCTAAAACTATTATTGAAGTATGACTCCAAAACCCGACTAGCAATCGTAGCTCTTAAAAGCCGCTGTCGAACTCTGACCTTGTCAATGACGTGTCCATTAGATAAGGGATCATATATTCCTCCATTCTAGATATCATATGGACTGAGACATGGATTATAATCATTCTCTCTGTCCATCTGTTGTTTCCCGATTTCCGATTTATGACGATCGACTAATTGGACAAATCAAATCAGTCCAGGCCCGGCCGAGCACTTACGTTTGTCATCACTAAATCATCGAGGGGCCCACAGATATCGCTTTTATCCCTCCAAGGGTAAAATGAATGGATAAACTTCGAATCATATGCTTGCTCTATCTACTCATCAAATCACACACAACAATGCGTTTTATAACACCAAGTTACTGGTGCGTTTTCACATTATCAATGTGCAACCGACTTGTTGACTGTAACTCATATCTCTTCGTTTGAAGAATATAATATTATCGTCTCATGATCACTCTTGATAAAATCCATGAAGTGATTCAAATGAGCATGGGTTTAATCCAATACTCGAATCTTATTCGAGGAGTACTCATGAATACTCCAGCTATGTCTAAAACACCTACACAAACTACAGACCCATTCATGACAGTCTTGCCTCAATACCTACTTCCAAAGTATGATCGACTATGGATGGTTTGAATAACCTAGTTATTCGGGAAGTCAAAACATGCAAAGTGAAACACAAGAATAATACTAATCGTATATGGCCCCAAAACTTTTAAGTCATATTGATTACTCATTATTCATTGTATAATGTTTCAAATAATCAACTTTATACTTGAATCAAAACAATAGTTATCCCATGCTCCAGGCATGCACACTATGTTTACCTATGGTCCTTTGTTTGTGGAATAGATCAATTGACAAGATTTTAATGATGCTCATTTCACAATTCCAATTCCTTATGATAAATGTAAGAGTACAAGATTCTTTGCCATTTACTGAAATTTGTTAGATTCTAAACTCATATGCAATGATCCTCTTGTAATGACTATGCACAAAAATCACAAAGACTTGGCAACAGACATCACAAAGTATTCCAATAGAGAGAAATTCCATGGAAACTAAGTCTCACTTTCAAAGTACATTCCTTTGAACATCCTTCTTGCATGAAGTTTTCTTACACAGATTTGAAGAACAACTTCCACCTATGGAAAAATTTCCATATTCCCATTTTTGACTATCACTTCTAAACAAGAGTTGCCTCTTTTCAGAATATGTCAATATGGTCTTTCCAAAAACTAACACTATACTTCCAACTGTCCATGAGCAACCAATCTTTGGTAAACCTCAGATTGTCATCGACAATTGCTTAATCAATTTAGTCATATCCGGTTCTAATCCTTTTCCCTCTTAATTCCCTAGGCATTTGGAAAATTTAGAACGGATGAATATTATAGCAGATGTAATCGATCCTACATCCAAAGCATATGAGACACGATTCATGATGTATCACATAAAGACATGATACTAGACCAGTCTTTTGCTATAATATTTCTATTTCTATTTGCCATGTTCTCATAATTCGAATTATGAAAAGAGATGCCGTAATCATAATCGAATTTTAGAATGCAAATAATGTAATCATGACTAAATTTGATTAAAGACTCACAATCTAAGCTTTTAGAATTGGAATGAAGTATAATTTCCTCTCCCTTAATTATAGCAAAACAACTTTCCAAACCCTGCAACTTTGCAAATTGACACTTTTGTTTTCTATAATTAACATTGCTACCTAACATAATAATCGTGCTCTCACTAACATGATAATTATTATTAGCATAAGACTTATGCTCCCACTGGCTTTTACATGTATCCAGAAATAAGCTGGACTTCTAGAAATCAATACTTATTGACTTTCCTACCAAAGTTCAGATTTCTGATACGAGATGCTTTGATAAAACTTTATCTAAGCTTCCTGACTTCATAAACCTTTCCTTAGATAGCTCACATGTGTGTCTAAACAATTACGAAGAGGGATGCCATAATCATAATGTTTAGACCTTTTGCCATTCTCACTAGTCCATGTTAGTGTGTCGGTTAACCACACACGCTCCACTAACGACTTTGAGAATGCAAATATCACAATTGCTATATACTTAAAATCTACTTAGTGAAAGCGTTTCCTCACCATCATTTTCATGAATCGGAGAGAAACCTTATGACACTTAGATGTTTATGGTGTATGTGTTCCTATCCATGTAAATTTGTTATAACCATAATCACAAGACAAGGTTAGCGACAAATCCAAACTCATATGGACTGAACTTGTTCAATCTTAATTTCTCGCCACCTGGCAGCACAAGGGTTTACCATTGCTTCCAAGAAGTTATGCAAACAACTGAGAACTCATAGAACTCACATGCATAGTCAAATTTAACTCGAATGGGCACATAAACAAGAATATGTCAACACGATAAGTTATAAACCTCAAGTCGTGTGCTAGTGATAAACAATAGGTTTTATTCTTGAGTAGCTCTTGAGACCCTTTTCAAGATCATTAAGACTTCCACTGACCTCTTGACATATAAGATTCTCTTGTCAAGAACCATTCCTTGACAAAGAAAATATTCAAGAGTTAGTGCGGATTCTTATCAAGACGAACACTTCACACAATTGGCCTTAGTTGGTCTTTGTTTTATCCAAAACATCACAACTCACCAATTTCAAATGTACAAGAGTAGAAAACATTTTACTCTACATTTGATAAGTGTTTTAAACCTTCTTAACATTATGTCAATCAAGGCTCGATCTTGGAGTATGATTCATCTTTTGATTTAACCTTTTCAACAATTCACGATTCCTCTTCTTAGTCAAACAAATGCACTAAGACGTCCTTAGAGGATCAATTGTGATATGGTTATTCATAATCATTAAGATGATCATAAAACATGATACTGAAGTACTCTCCCATCTTTTCAGATTAAAGAAACTTTTATCTTTCTGCCTAATTTGATTATTCTCATTCGTCCTGCCATACATTGAACCTTTTCTAATGTTTCAGAATTACACTTAAAATTGTAAGCATAACCATATTTACTAAACTTTAGTAAATCATGACGAATAGCCTTATCATTCTTTGTGGTGGACCTGATCAGCACACAACCAAGTATACCTGATCTCCTAGTCCTTTACTTGACTCACATATACATGTGAACAAGGAATTAGTCTTAGTTTCCTAAAGATGAAAATTATCATTCATCATACAATACAAGTTGCATGATTCCAAGTTTCTATCCAACTGAAACTTGGGTGATGAGAATCTTTCCTTATTTGGTAAATTATGACACTACCATAAACGAAAGAATCAAATCCATTTTCCAATATTACTATCAATGGAATCATATAAACAACAATTTTTCACAAATGTCATTGTAAGGATACTTAAAATAAATAAATTTCAAAAATTTTCTTTTATTTATAAAACTGCGGAAAAACTTTTCCTTACAATGCAAATACAAATGAAAACTATGTTGTTATGCATTCCTAAGAAATCTATCATAACTCTTAAGCAGCAGCTCAAAATTCTGATCTTCGAATCATGCGATCGAAATCCATTTTCACGAAAAGATTCAACATACTCTTCTTTTAAGCTTCCTCTCTTTTCCGATTCTACAGAACATCAAAATGCGACCTAGTCACATCATGTAATAAGAATCTCCAAATATGAACTTAATAGAGTTAGATAGTGGATTTTAGCTGAAGCATAGTCAAATTTTTTTTGACTTTCACCATCCTAGTGAATTTTCACGTAAATAGGACAGCTTCGCAACTATTTCCCCTCTTTTGGCAATAAAAACATATGGACTCTATAGTAATGGTACATGGGACCATCTCAGACTTAGCCTTTCTCTTTACCATTTGGTCAACCGGGTTGACTATGGACGATCCCTTTCCATTGGGAAGAGAAGACTTTTTTGGATTTCTAATGTTACCATTGTAAATGTCCATGGAAGTTTGGGAAGTAGATCTTCCAATCAAATTTGCCTTACCAGTGCTCGAAATCATTTCTAATTCAGCAGCAACAATAAGTAGGTAAGGTCAGTAAGAGTCATGTCGTGGTCTGTCACATAGTAGTCCTTAATGAACTCACTATATGACTCGGAAAGTGATTGAAGAACCCAGTCAACAGTCAACTTCCTTGAGACTTCGACACCCAACTCTCCCAACTTGTCAATATGAGACTTCATCTCCAAGATGTAAGTACATATAGACACTGCTTGCCATTAGGGATTGAGTGACCTAGAACTTGTGGGTTAGGGAGAACAATTGGAGGAGATGGAGGAAGTGAAGTATGATTTCCAATCTCGTCAATGCACAACAAAGGGATTAATCTTTCTCCTTGATCGCCATTTGGGATATCATCTTCATTAGGATAGCTTTATCCAAAAGGATAAGGAAGACCATAGTTGTCATAACTAGACAAATATGAGGGAGAAATACACGTTTAGTTGATTTAAGTCCTTAATATAACACCCAATATGAAATATTAAGGCTAGGACCCAACACAATATTTTATAACTTGGAAGAGAGATGCCGTAATCCAAGCTACAAAATATTTGAAGGTAGGTATATGAAGATTTACCAATTTCCACCATGAAAAAACGAAATTTAGCATTAGGTTTTAAATGAATTTGAAACTCCTAGATCTTTTGAGATTCATTGAACTATTCAATGGCATGTTTAAATCTCGATTGTGCACTTCAAGTTTGTGACTGGGATGCCGAGGATCACAAACAAGGAGTGAATAACCATGCAAATTAACTTGGTACACTTAATGTTACAACCACCTAATCAATGTGCCGGTTAACCACACACGCTCCATTGATCTATGATTAACATCAAGCTACCCTTTGCCACACACTGTCAGTCCCAAATTAGTGTGCCGGTTAACCACACACGCTCCACTAACGACTTAACAAGGTGCAAAGTGCAATTTCATGGGTTAGCACCAAATTCACATTTTCCTAAATAACTAAGATTCGGAATTTATAAGTGTTTAGTTACTTAGTATTTATCATTATACTTTTAATGAAGGGAGAATTAATGTCATATCCTACCCGTTTGGCTAACGACCCTCCACCAGTCAAGGAAGCGGTGGGTGAGAGTGGACACCCATTAAACTGCCATTTTATAGGCAGTAACCTGATACCCCCCTTATAGACCGGCTTCGTGAATGAGGCCTACTAACGGTAAGACTGACTTACTCTTATACATATATATAAATATTAAACCTATAATATTATAATAGTATAAGGGTTGAATTTTAAACTTTTAAAATTCTAAGGGTTTAACTTGGAATTAAAGTATTCATGGGGGGGGGGGGGGAATTTACAAATTCCAAAACTTGAGGGCAAGTTTTGAAAAATTCAAATAACTTTTGATTTCCATAACTTATGAGTTTAAAGTAGTTTAATGAAAAAACTCTTCAAGTTCCATAACTTGAGGACAAGTTATGGAAGACTTTAAAAACATTTAAAAATGAGACTCTTCATTTTCATAACTTATGGAAATTTTATGAGTTTTAAAATTCATAAATGAGAATATTCATATAACTTGAGGACAAATTACAAAAACTCATATTATAAATAACTTTTAGATCAATTTGAATCGTAAACCAATTATCACATAAATTTTCTATTAATCTAAACTAACTCATAAGAACAAGATAATTCATATCATCATTCTTCAAGAAGATAGCATAAACATATAAACTAATAAAAATCTTGAAATTATGACAATTATCTTTATTTGGATGAGAATAAACATTACCATAACATCAAAATCAAATTTTATGAACAAAAACACTTTGTGGTAATGATTCTTATCCAAAACAGGCCAAAAAACTCGAATATATGATGTCAGAGGCTCCAACTCGCCGAGTGCAATAACCAACTCGACGAGTTGGATGAGTTTACACATGGACTCGTCGAGTCCCCTGTCTAGACAGCAAAAAATTCAATTTTTTCAGCTTTTTTCAGCAAGTAGCATAAAGTATAATTTGAAAACAACCCATGGCTCTGATACCACTATTGGGTTTTGTATACTACAACATACTATGGTGTACATACAACCCTAAATACCTTGGATCTATGTTTTTACTAATTATACATGCAATGATGTTTCCAAGGTATTAAGCCTATAACTAGCATGCAATTGTTATATACCATACAAGATAGCAGTTAGGGTAACATACCTTTCGTGTAGCTTGAAGTCTTGATGTATTTGGCCTTAAGAGCTTTGCCCCAATAGTGTGGAAGCCTAAAATTAAATCACAACACATCGTGCACAAAGGTGGAACTTAAGAGAGAATTCCATGCACCAAAAACACCTCCATGAACTCCAAGTACATGCATGTAGGCGTTTTTAGCTATAGAGCACATATTTATATGTAGGATTCCAAGGGTCATGGGTATAACCCAAATCCTTACCCATGGGTTTTATGATCCATGGTTCATGTGACCCAACTCTTTATGTATCCATACAGAAACTTAGTCCAACATGTATCATAAGCCCAACACATATAAATATAACTAATTACCATAATTAGTCCCCATAGATTTAATTAGTCTCTTTTGATCACTAAATTAATTCCAAATTAATTCTTGATCAATACTAATTAAAACATATGATTTCATATTAATATATTATAACTTATAATATATTAATAAATCATATACAACCTTCTCTTAAGAGTCCATCCTAACAAATTGTCCTGATGATATGCAACCCAAATGGACCATGCTACTCTCGGGTCGAGTACATACCAATAATAGTTATGGGCTTAGACATCTAATCCAACAACTTATGCTCCCACTAGCTTTGACATGTACTAAGAAATAAGCTGGACTTCTAGAAATCAATACTTGTTGATTTTCTTACCAAAGTTCAGATTTCTGATACAAGATGCTTTGATAAGACTTTATCTACGCTTCTCAAACTCATACACATTTTACCTAGATAGATCACATGTGTGTCTAAACTATTCAGAAATTACAACAATAAGTTCCAAAATTTTCAAATTATTTGCCATTTCTCACAATTCGAACTATGAAGAGGGATTCCGTAATCATAATCGAATTTGAGAATGCAAATATCATAATTGCTATCTCTTTAAAATCAACTTAGTGAAAGTGTTTCCTCATAAACATTTTCATGAATTGGATAGAAACCTCTATCACTTAGATTAATGGTGTATGTGTTCCTATCCGTGTGAATTTGTCATAACCATAATCAGAAGACAAGGTTAGTGACAAATCCAAACTCATATGGACTAAATTTGTTCAATCTAAATTTTTTGCCACTTGACAGCACAAGGGCCTACCATGTCTTCCAATTTGTTTAACAGATCACTCTTACTGATTACTGAACTTTCATTGATCAAGGTGCTTTGCCTTATGCAAACAATTAAGAACTCATAGAACTCACATGCATTGTCAACCTTAACTGGAATGGGCATAGAAACAATAATATGTCAATACGATAGGTTACAAACCTCAAGTTGTGAGCTAGTGATACACAATAGGTTTATTCTTGATTAGTTCCTAAAACTTTTAAAGATCTTTAAGACTCCCACTGACCTCTTGACATATAAGATTCCCTTGTCAAGAAACCTTACTTGACAAACAAATATTCAAGAGTTAGTGCGGTTTCTTATCGAGAGAAACACTTCACACAATTGGTCTTAGTTGGTCTTTGTCTTAGACAAGAGATCACAACCTACCTATTTCAAATGTACAAGAGTAAGAAACATTTTCTTCTACATTTGATGAGTGTTATAAACCTTTTCTTAAGATTATGTCACTCAAGGCACAATCTTGGAGTATGACTCTAAGATTCGATTTTGGAACGAAGTATGACTCATCTTTTGATTTAACCATTTCAAAAATTCATGATTCCTCTTCTTAGTTATACAAATGCACTAAGATCTCCTTATAGGATCAAGTGTGACATGGTTCTATAATCAAAAGGATGATTATAAAATAAGATACTAAAGTACTCTCCCTTCCTTTCACATTGGAGAAACTTTTATCTTTCTGCCTCATTTGATTCTTCTTATTCGTTTTGCTATAATTGAAACTTTTCCAATGACTCAGAACTATACTTAAACTTGTAAGCATAACCATATTTACTAAACTTTAGTAAATCCTGACGAATAGTCTTATCGTTCTTTGTGGTGGACTTCACCAGTGCACAACAAAGTGTACTAGATCCCCTAGTCCTTATTTTGACTCACATATACATGTGAACAAGAAATTAGTCTTAATTTCCCAAAGATGAAGGTTCTCATTCATCATACAATACAAGTTGCATGATTCCAAGTTTCTGTCCAATTGAAACTTGGGTGATGAGAATCTTTCCTTATTTGGTAAATTTATACACTGCCACAAACGAAAGAATCAAATCCATATTGCTAAAAATAGAAACATACAAACATCAAAGTAGCAGCTTCAAAATGCAAGTACATAAGAAATACTTTGTCGCTACATATTTCTAAGAAATCTATCACAACTCCTAAGTAGCAGCTTCAAAATTCTGAACATCGAACTATGCGATCGAAATCCATCTCTTCGCGATCAGAATCAACTTATTCTTTCTTTAAGCTTCCTTTCTCTTCTTCGATCCTGCAAAACATCAAAATGTAATCTTATCACATCATGTATTAATAATCTCCAAATAGGAACTTAATAGAGTTAGATAGTGGACTTACCTGAAGCAGAGTCAAACTTTTTGACTTTACCATTCTTGTGGTTCTTCAGGTAGACAGAGCAGCTTTGCTTCTAATGTCCCTTCTCTTGGCAATAAAAGCAAATAGATTCTTTTGGAATGGTAAACGGGACAATCACAGACTTAGCCTTTACCTTTCCCTTGGAAAGAGAAATCTTTTCTGGACTTCCAATGTTTCCATTCTCAATGTCCATGGAACTTTGGGAACTAGATCTTCCAATCAAATTTACATTACCGGTGCGCCAAATCATTGCTGATTCATCAGCAATTAGCAAATAGGTAAGGTCCATAAGGGACATGTCGCGGTCATATAATAGTTTTTAACAAACTGACTATACGACTCGGGAAGTGACTGAAGAACCAAGCCAACACCCAACTTCCTCGACACAACGACTCCTAACATTCCCAGCCTGTTAATGTGTGACTTCATCTCCAAGACATGTGCACACACAGACCTTCCATCTTGGTGTTTGCTAGCCAATAGGGCTTGAGTGACCTTGAACTTTTCAAGTCTTTGAAATTATGGGTTAGGGAGAATAATTGGAGGAGGTGGAGGATGTGAAGTTCCACTACAACACGAAGAAGGGATTAATCTTTCACCTTTATTGTCTTATGGAATTTCATCTTCATTAGGAAAGCTTTTTCCAAAAGATTCGGGAAGACCATAGTTGTCTGAACTAGACATCTACATGGGAGAAATTCAAGTTTAGTTGATTTAAGTCCTTAATATAACACCCAAAATGAAATATTAAGGCTAGGACCCAACACAATATTCTACAATTTGGAAGAGGGATGCTGTAATCCAATTGTAAAATATTTTAAGGTAGGTAAATGACGATTACCAATTTCCACCATGAAAAACGAAAATGAAGTTTAGGTTTTAAATGAGTTGAAACTCCTAGATTCTTTGAGGTTCACTGAACCTGTCAATGGCATGTTTAAATCTCAATTATGCCCACTCAAGTTTGTGACTGGGATACCGAGGATCACAAACAAGGTGTGAATAACCATGCAAATTAGCTTGGTACACTTAATGTTACAAATCACCTAATAAATGTGCCAGTTAACCACACACACTCCATTGATCCATGATTAACATCAAGCTACCCTTTGCCACACATTGTCAGTCCCAAGTTAGTGTGTCGGTTAACCACACACGATCCACTAACGACTTAACAAGGTGCAAAGTGTAATTTCATGGGTTAGCATCAATTCACATTTTTCCTAAGTAACTACGATTGGGAATTTATAAAAGTTTAGTTACTTTAATAATTATCATTATACTTATTAATGAAGATTAATGTCCTATCCTACCCGTTCGGCTAACGACCCTCCACCAGTCAAGGAAGCGGTGGGTGAGAGTGGACACCCATTAAACCACCATTTTATAGGCAGTAACCTTATACCCCCCTTATAGACCGCTTTGTGAATGAGGCCTACTCACGGTAAGACTGACTTGTCTTACACATATATATAAGTATTAAATTTTTAATATTACAATAGTATAAGGGTGTATTTTAAACCTTTAAAATACTTGATGGTTTAATCTATTAATTAAACTATAGTCTTAATTTAATTAAACTAAAACCATGTGATTATTAATGACATCCATAAGGATTCGAATTAATGTTTTAAAATTCAAGGGTTTGGAATTAAAGTTTCATTAATGTAACTTTTCAAGTTCCAAAACTTGAGGGAATGTTTTGTAACTTGTCAAGACTTTTGAAATTCATAACTTATGGATTTTAAAGTTCCATGAATGAGACCTATCCAATTCCATAACTTGAGGATAAGTTCTGAACTTTACTAGACCTTTGCTATTTCATAACTTATAAGAATTCATGTTTCATGAATGATGGCTTTTCACATTCCATAACTTGAGGACAAGTTACGGAAATCTTCAAGAAACACTTCTAGATCAAATTAACTAATCCAATTATCATATGATGATTATTTACCCATTTGACCTAATTTGATTCATATTACATGACAACTTCAAATTATACAAATAACTAGTATTACACAAAAACAAGTAGTTATCTTAGAATTTGACTAACATCATGTTTTTGGATAGGGATAAACATTACTATATCATTAAAAACGAATTTGATGAACCAAAACAGTTTGTGGTAATGTTCCTAATCCAAAATAGGCCAAAAACTCGAAGATTCTGCCCACAGACGGTTCAACTCGTCGAGTGCACTTATGAACTCGACGAGTTCATCATCATAAGGCACCTAATCATCGATTTCATACATGGACTCGTCGAGTAGGCCCTGGAAGAATCCAGTTTTGTAGTTTTTTTAGATTTGAAAACTACACAGCTGCATCAATATAATAGAAAACACCCATGTCTCTGATACCACTTTTGGGTTTTATGTACTCTAACATTCCTATGGTGCACATACAACCCTAATGCTTTGGATCTAAGTTTTCTCTAATTATACATGTAACATTGGTTCCAAAGCATGAAGCCTAAACTAGCATACAAAAATTTAACGCATGAATCATAAAACAAGTTGTAGAGTTACCTCTTGATGTTGTTGATGTTACTAGTAAGACTTTGGCATTGTGAGAACTTAGCACCCCAAGTGTTGTGCCTCAAACAAGTCACAAACACGAAGTAATAAGTAGATGGATATGAGAGAGGCTAAGGAGACTCTAAAACCGATTTCTCTTCTTGGAATGCAAGTAGTGGTCGATTTTCTTCTTAGCACAACATATATATATATAAATATATATATATATATATATATATATATATATATATATATATATATATATATATATATGTGTGTGTGTGTGTGTGTGTGTGTGTGTAGAATATCAAGGGTCATGTGTAACCCTAATCTATACAAATTAGCCTATGACCCATCCATTTGATTTGGATAAACACTTCCTGGTTTAACCCATAAGCCCATCACAAATCAAACCACGGATCATTAGCCCAACTAATATGTATCAATTTAATTAGTCACTTTTGATCACTAAATTAATTCTTAATTAATTCTTGATCAGTACTAATTAAATAATATGATTCCTCAATTAATATATTATATGTATAATATATTAATAAATCATAAATAACCTCTTACTCAAATATCCATCTATCAAATTGTTCTGGTGAAGGCAACCCGAAATGGACTATGTTACTATCGGGTAAAGTACATACCAATTATAGTTATGGGCTTAGACACCTAATCCAACAAATATAAGTTAAAATGAAAGCAAAAGAGTGTAGCTTAACTTACAGAGGTTTTAGCGAAAACTGGGAAAATTATACACACAGAATATCGACCGAAAGCTCCTATTTTTCAGGAGAAACCTAGTTTGAAAGCTAGAGAGGTTTTGATAGGTTTAGAGGGAAATGGGTGAGGAAATAGAACAAAATCAACAACCACATATAGGAATAGGGGGCGCATGCCACACACCGACCATAGGCGCGTCGCACCCTTCAGCTCTGGTACCTCCTTTGGTTGCCTGCCATGTGTCGTCCATCCCTTCGTATGCATCATCCTTCTAGAACATTACCACATGTAATCATGTGGTGGTGCCACATGTCTGTTTATTATGGAGCCACGTCGACTTTTCTCAGAAGAGATGGGTCATCCCGACATCTCCACGTGTCGCCCCCCGGAGAATGCCACGTCACCATATGTGCGTCGAGCACTACGCAGGAATTTCTAAATTTTAAAAAATTCTAACTTCTTCATACGAGCTCCATTTTTGATTTTCTGCATATCCTCGAAATCCTCTGAACAAGCTCTACCTTCGCCAAGGTCTCAACCCCTAATTCTCACTCTAGGAAAAATTCATATTTAGACTGGTTTAGACTGTTAAAGTGCGTGCAAAATTTCTATCTTCTTCATACAAACTCCGTTCGCGGATTTATTTTTATTGACTGGTTCATATTTATGAGATCTTCAATTCTCGTTTAGATTGTTTCGACTAACATTCAACCGCTTAGAATTTTGATATCTGCTGCCGCACTACTATGCTGAGAGTTTGAAAAATCATTACTTCCTCTTACGAAGTTAGATTTGGACGTTCTCCATATGAACGCTCTCAGTCTAACGACTACTATGACTTTCGTTTAGTTTACTTAGTCTGAAAATAAATTTATCAAAAATTCACTTTTTACGATACGAAGAGCTTTGCTGGTTTAATCGTGAAACTTCGAAGAATCATAACTTCTTCATACGAAGTCGGATTTCAGTGTTCTTTATATAAACGGAATCCTTGTCACATATACTATAATGTTTGTTAAGCTTATTTATCATAAATAATATTCTGTCAAAAATTCATTTTTAATGCTTATTATATCTTACTTGACTAGCCCGTATCTGCGGGTGTTACATTTGGTCCTTGGCATTTGCGCTGGTGACCAGGATTTGGTCACTGGAAATGATATGGAATACCAGGATCAGGCCCCTATAAATTGTACAAGTTAAGACCATGAATTTCCCCATGGAAAGATGTGACTATAAGATTATGACTTGGTCCATAGCATTCACTTGGGTTTGGAGTTAACTCGTTATTTCATATATGATTGTTATGTATGTTATATGCATGTTGATAGGGGAGTTGGAAGGTCGGGCTTAGAGTCGAAAGCTTATGTGGATGCATTGTATGTTTCATGGCATATGTGGTATATTGGGAAACTCACTAAACATTATTCTTACAATTGTGGGTTAAACATTTTTAGGTTGTTTATGAGAAGAGCTCAACAGGACTGTACATGTGTATTAAAGATATTCGTTTCCACAATTTTGTAAACATAACTTTGATAATGTGGGGTTTTCAATCAATCAAATGTTATTCAATGGTTTTTGAAACAATGTTTTAATTGGTTAATCTATTTTAAAATGAAAAATCTATTTGAAATTTTAGGACATTTCAAGTTGGTATAAGAACCTTGATTTGAGGGTTTCGGGCGTGCCTTGCAGTATGTCTAAACTCAAACTGAGGACCAAGAGAGTTTCTAAATAAGTTTCTAAAAGGGAATGCTTTTATTCATGAAAACGATTTTCTAAAAAAGGTTTTATAATAATTTGAGGATGTGATGTGTACGGTTAATCACATCTCAGTAACTACGTTATTCCTAATATACCTATATGCTTTTGCATTTGTGCTATGAACTGTTATGCATGCTAAAATAGGGCTAGGATCCCTTTAGAAATTGCATGATAGAATTGCCTGACATCAGTGATGCCTTATAGACTAGGTAATTATTTGTTATGTGATACTTGAAGTCTAGATTGATAATGTTTATTTCTAAGATTCTTTTTTAGAATTGTATAGAATCAGGATTATGCAGGCTTAGAATGATTGATGTAGCCTTATTTCCTGTTCCTTGTTTGGTTGTGGGCTAAGGATATAATCATTTATACGAGGATCTATTTAATCATGTATTGTGTACAATTTTCATGAAAGAGGCAACCAACGGTGTTAGTAGAGATTTCTATATATGCGGGAGCAAGTAGGAAGGGAGGAATGCTTGAGGGGGAGTCTAGGAAGTGTAGTATTTTGTATATGGCTAAATATATGAATGCGTATGAGGATTTTAGTGGAGTAATGCAAAGTGACTTGGGAGTCTTGGAATAGTCCTTGGAACAAGTATAGATAGCTGTGGAATTCAGTATTGGGCTAGTACTACTGGAAGCATAGGATCCATACTTGGGTCAGGGAGTGTTTCAGGAATAACAGGAAACTTGTAGGTATATATACATAGTGTGGGTTTTCACTGTGAATTTATTTTGATATGTTCCTGTTATCTTTTAGATTCAGGATGACAACTTTTCATGTTGGGGTTTCAGATCTGAGTGATAGGGATGTTCGTGACTTTACTGCTGCCAAGGTTTCGAGGTTTATGAGAGAGGTTATACCTGCTTCGATTAGTGTTATCGGGGATGAGTTGATTGTTGTTATGGAAGAGCGCCTTAGTGTTCTTCGCACTGATTTGAAGATGGTCGACTCAAGAATCATGATTTTTCCTTCATGGAGTTTGATGCTTCTGGAGCTCCATGTTTCTTTGGAAGTAGGGAGCCTATCATCTCCATGCGTTTGATTGCAGACATGAAGAGTTCCTTTCATGCCAGCTTCTGTTTGGTGAGGGACAAGGTCAGATTTGGATTATGTATTTTGCACGACAGAGCTAGGGATTGGTGGTGCGAGGTTGTTCAGGGCCTTGACCCTCATGCGGTCGAGTCTATTACATGGGAGGATTTTGTCACCCAATTCAAGAAAGAGTTTATGCTGGCATTTATGTTGATAGGTTGACTCAAGAGTATTTGTCACTTGATCAGACTACAAAGATGGTGGTTGAGATCACCACCAAGTTAAGAGAGAGAGAGAGAGAGAGACAGAGAGACAGAGAGAGAGCATCTTTTGCCCTCAGTATATGGCCACAGAGGAGATGAGGAAGGCTCACTATCATGATATGTTGAGAGCAGAGATTCGGGAATTTTTTAACATTTCAGATCATCAAACCCTTTCCGGTTTAGTGGAGGTAGAGAGGGACATGGAACTAGAGTTGGAGACATAATACCATAAGAGGGAGCAGGATCATGTTCATGCATTAACATGGATAGCCAAGAAGGATCGGGTGACAGGCATTTGGTCAGGAGATCGAGCGACTCGTGGATTTTGAGGGAGGTATGATCAGACTCATTGGGGTATTTTTCATTTGCCTATTTCTGGATGTTTCAGATGCGGTCAAGAGGGTCACTACAGTCGGGACTTTAGTCAAAAAGTGTCAAGTGTATGTTTATTTTGTTTTCAATCAGGCCATGTTATGGTCGATTGTCCTCTGAGAGTAGATGGTGTGGTTTTGGATCCGACACCTTTGGCTTGGCAGCTACCAAATAGGCGGCATTGGAAAGCTGGACTCCTCAGGGTCGATATTTGAGTCGTCGGATCTTCAGTTCGGTTGGGTACAACATTCGCTCGTGTTATCTGTTTCTCTCCTGCTTTGTTTTCATTGTTTCATTTGTCATCTTGAACGATTTGTTGAGTGGTAATGTCTTAATCAACTCTAGTTCTATCTTAAATGCTTATGTACGGTTGATTTTTTGTTGTTGTGAGGTTGTAAATGTGTGTTTGGGACTCTTTGTATTTCTTCATTATGGTTTGTACTCGTATATTGGAGCTCTTGAGTTTTGTTTGAAGAATTTGAATTCCTTTGTGCTTATTAATGTCAGGCGTGGTTGTTACGAACCATACAATGGAGTTATTGGATTGGCTTAAAATTCGAATGGTTATGAAGACGTCAGAGTCTAGAAAATTACAAGTGGGGAAGAATCCCTTCGTCATACAAAAATGTTTTTGAGTGCAGGTCATCCCGGAGTTTCATATTCAAGGATGGAAGGATAACTGGTTTTGGTCGTTGTTCGAATTGAATCTTATGCAAGTAATGTTCTCAGCAGTCGATTATGATCATGGAAGCAAATGTTTAAGGTTCAAGGTTATCTCTTCTAAAGGTTTAAAGCTTCGGCAGTGGCACAAGTTTGGGTTAGTGTCTAAGTTCAGGTTGAGGGTTGTATGAGCGCCTCACTGCTTGTTTTTGTCTGGTGAAGGCTTTTGAGTTTGAAGAACGCATCAAACATCTGATGGGGGCTAGTAGACTAGGGGTCTGTCTCATGTCAGTTTCTCTTACTATCTTTGTAGGTTTGTCAGAAAGATCATGGGGAAGCCCGTGGCAGTCACGAAAGTGTTGTAAGATTGTCGGAGGACCACAACATTCACATAACTGAAATAGGTCAGAAGTATTGTAAGACTATGGGAGGACCACAACATTCACATGGTTGAATGAGAAAATTTGCTAAAATAGGTCGGGAGTGATGTAAAACTATGATTTGGCTCATAGTATTCACTTGGGTTGAAACGGACCTGTTATTGTTTGTTTATTGGTTTCTTAGTCATCCTTTGCCTAGACCTAAGGTTTCTTAGTCATCCTTTGCCTAGATCTAAGGTTTATATGCTAGGTTAGCTTGTGTCTGTTGAGCTCTTTTTTGGACTTTTGTTGTGCGTCTGTGTATGAGGTTGTTAACTTCCATTCTCCAGTCTGTAGTAGGACGACGTAAGGCTGGGGAGGTCCTAGTTGGGTCAGATTTATGCGTTTTGGTAAACATGGTTGAGGTATGAGGGTGGCCTTGTCTTCCTGGAACCCAAAAATTATCGTGGAGTCTTCAATTCATGGGTAATGAACTTAAATCCTCTCGGAGTCAGTTTCTTGTGAAGTGATGTGATATTGCTATATTTTACATATATTTGGCATTATTTCAATACATTTTAAGTTATATTATGGTTTTTTGCAAAGATATTTGGTACTTATTGAGTTAATTTATATTTTTCTGCCAAATAGGACATTCTTGAAGGAAAACGACCAAAAACATAAAAAAATGGAACCTGGAAGGAATGGAGTTGAAGCTAGGAACTTAACAGAGCTTAAAATGAAGAAAAACCATGAAAATACAAGTCCCACAACGTGGCCTCAGAGTAGTGCGATGTGGCGATTAAAAAAATCTCGATGATATGCAAAATAATGAAGCTCACGACGTGAGCATTATAATCCCACGTCATGATAAGGGAGGTTCAAAAGATAATTACGTGGAAAGGAAGTTTCCTTGCCAGACACAAATTTATCTAAGCTCAAGACGTGAAACCGTAATTCTCACGACATGAGACACAGATTTAGGAAACTATAAATATCCCTTCATATACTCGATTTAAGGAGGTTGAATTGGATATTCTGGAGAGATAGTCGAAATCAGAAGCCAGATAAGAGCGAAAAAACCCTTTGGAAGAAAAGAAGATTGAAGATCAATGAAGATTACACATCATATTCGGTTTGCATTGATTTAATTATGTCAAATTCTTATGTATTTATGTGCTTATTTTCTGTCATGGGTAGCTAATCATTAAGCTTTCTTTTAGTGTAGATGAACCCTAATAATATGTGCTAGTTTCTTAAATTTTGAATTTATGAAATTGGTTAATGCATGTGTTTCATTGTCAGCATCTAGAATGTTAAATTTTGCATCTTTATTGGTTTGATTTAACTTAAGTGTAGTTTAATGAGCATTTGAATTGCATGAACTTGTTTACCTTGTAGTTTACGATCATTAAATTGTTAGAGTTTGGATTAATTACATCTTAGATTAAGTAATAAAGGTAACAACTTTAGCTGTGTTAGAGAACATAATTTGACAATAATTATGTTTGGTAATTTATCTTGATCATAGGTAATTATCTTAGATATATCTTACATAGCCCAGTTATCATTAATAATCAATTATGTGTTTGCTTGTGTGTGATCATTACATAGTAGTTCATGAATTGGTGAAAATATTAAGATATCGGATCAAGATTACTAATTATATTAAAGTTGGTAACCAACTGTATAAATCCATACTTAGTAACTACACATAGGAAAAAAGGGGATTCAAAGCTAAACAGAAGTGTTTTATTAATCTCGTTTACAATCATTTTTAATTGAGCGAAAACACTTATTGTTTTTTTACATTAATTTTAGTAATTATATTATTAGCTAAATCCATTCCATGTGTTCGATACCCAACTTACCTAAAATATTCTTTAAATTTGACTAGGTACACTGCCTAAATGCAATTAGTTAGTTAAGTAATTTAGGATTACAAATTTAAAACTAGGTAGTATATAAATTAGACATCAAGTTTTTGGCGCTATTGTCGGGGAACGGCAATTTCAGTTTTTAACTTAATTGTTTTAGGTTAATCGATCATTTTTGTGGGGTAAAAACCACAAAATGTTAATTTTCTGCAAAATTTTATTTTTCTGTTTTTTCAGTTCTCACGACGTGAGGGGCATCTCTCATGACGTGAGTTCAATGTTTTTCAGTTTTTTCGTTTATTTTCAGTCTTGTTACTTTTTACGCCTTTTGATTTTGTTTTATTTCAGTGCTTTATGACCCGAGGATCCAGAACTCCAATTATTCCACCACTAAAAAATTTAAAATCAGCTTTCCACAAAAACAAGAACAAAAAGGTTGACTAGTGAACTAGCATTTTTTAAGTAGAAACATACGAGTATTTTGAGAAGACTCCAATCAAGAAGGAACCGAATACGAGCCAGAAACATCAACCGAAGAAGATTCATAGGACGATTTGAAAAGCGAGGTCGAAGAGATGCAAGACATAGCAGATATGACGATGGAAGAGTACAAGAAAAGGTTGTGTAACGATAACAGGCAGGGTCTTGTACAACCCAAAATTCCAGCAACTGCATATTTCGAACTTAATCGGCATATTCTTGACATGCTTAAAGATATCCCATTCTTTGGGAAGGACAATGAAGATGCCTTCAAGCACATCGATGAATTCTTGGACATTGCTAACTACTTCTATGTGCCAAATGTTAGTAGAGATGTAGTTTTACAAAGGATGCTTCTAGTAACACTTACTGGAGATGCAAAAGTTTGGTTGAAGTCACTCGCACCTGGAGTTATTCGAACATGGGATAATCTTAAAGAGGTGTTTGTTGAGCAGTTTAGTCCTCCTTCAAAGATCTCAAAACTAAAGAAGAAGATAGACAACTTCCAACAAGAAATCGGAGGGTCATTATACGAAGCATGGGAAAGATACAAGGGCCTTCTAAGAAATTGTCCTCAACATGACTTGAATGTGCAACAAGAAGTCTCTATTTTCTATGATAGGGTGAACATTACAACAAGATAACTTCTTGATTCGCAAGGGCCAATGCCTAACAAGAATCCATCCATGATTACAGAACTAATTGAAGAATTCACAAAACATTCAAGAGAATACCATGACCCATGAGAGGAACATACAAGAGGTAAAGTTGATGGATGGAACGAGAACATGGCTGCAATCATGGCTAAACTAGAGAATATGGATCAGCCAAAGACGAAATTGTATCAATCTATACATTCCATACAAGTTGGGTGTGAAAATTACAACGGGTCACGCATAACGAAGGATTATGATTTGGATAAATATGAAAATAGAAAAGGTCAAGTATGTTATTCAAGTGGTGATAAATATGATGAAGATTGGAGGAAGCCGAGGAAAGTATGGTTTCCTTATGAGGAATACAAAAAACAAGAAGAAGAAGAGTATTGGCAAACCGGGCGAGGCTACTACAAAAATGAACAACTACTACCCGAGAACAAGTTGGGATTTGAGTCAATGCTTAATAGGTTTATGGAAGCCTCTAAAAGGACATGATGCTACTAATGTTACCATGAGAAATTATCAAGCTTCCATCAAAAATATCGAGACTCAGCTCGAGAAATTGACTACACTTGTTAACGAAAGGTTACCTCCCAAGAATCCCGATTCAAAACCACACCCACATGTAATGGCCATAACCACTAAAGAAGACCCTCATTCAGATCTTATTATGATCCATGATGTGGTCTTAAAGCAGCCCGATCCACGGCCGAAAAGAATGAAGTTTAAAGAAAAAGAAAGGGTTGATGCCCAGTTCTCACGATGTGAGCAATAGAAGCTCACGTTGTGGGATCGGTTTGAACAAAAACTTTTGTCTTCAATTAAACCTTACAAGCCTCTGTTACCATTTCCTTCTCGAGCAAGGGTACTTCCATTGGAGCAATAGCATAAGAGATTTAGCAAGCAAGTCAAGGGTATTTCCATTAACTCCCTATTTATTGAATCGTTAGCAAAAATGCCTGAATACGCGAAATTTATTCAAGATCTTCTTGACACTCGCCAAAAATTAGAGAATACTTTCAAGGTTGTTCTTAAAAAACAATGTTCAACAGTGATAATTGAAGGCATACCAACAAAGATGGGAGATCCATACCGTCTTACATTGCCATGCAAATTCGGCAATTCCATGAAATATTTGCCTTGACAGATTCTCGAGCTAGTATAAACTTAATGCCTTATTCAGTTTATCAAAGGCTCAATCTTCTAGAATTGAAGACTATAGGAATGGAGATCCACATGGGGAATCGGTCAGTAAGATATCCTTGAGGAATCGTTGAATTTTTATTGGTTAAAACTGGGAAATTCATTTTTCCAAATGATTTTGTGGTCATCGACATGAAAGAGGATGAAGAAATACCGATCATACTTGGACGCCCACTACTTAATACCGCGAGAGCCTTGGTAGATGTTCGTGAGTCAAAGCATACTTTACGAGTTGGAATAGAAGAGATGACATTCAGGTTTAAATAATAATTCAAGAGCTCAAGGGAAAAAGATGAAGTGTTCATTATGGATGAAGAAAATGAGCTTGAAGAATTTAAGATATTAACAGAAGAAGATGTCCAAACAAGAGAAAAGACAAAAGAAGAGTTAAAGCTTACTATGCCAAGAGCCTCAATTCCAATGATCTTTATAGTCTTTTCCTATACTACACTAAAAGTTCAAGATGAAGAGGTTTGTGAAAGCGAAGAGATAAGTTCTAGTGATGAAGAAGATGATCAAGAAGGCAAGGAAGTAAAGCTTAAGGATATGGAGGTAGACAAGTACGAGTTAGCTGAAAACAAAGTGAATAGCTCGAAAGATGATAAATCCCAAGGAATAAAAAGAAAACTTGAAGCTTGCGACCATAAAAAAAGGAAAATTCAAAGAAAGCATACATAAGGAGAGTTAAAGCGTACAAGAGGAGGTGGAATGAGAAAAAGGAGAAGAACGAGATTCTGCTCCCAACTAACGCATCGTATAGCGGGAAGGAGTGTAGCTCACGACTCCTCAAAAAGAAGCGCTTCTCGGGAAGCAACCCGAGCTCGGTTTGCATTTTCTTTTATTTTCCTTTTCTTAATTTTTCATTTCTATAATTTTATTTTTATGATAGACATCTTGGTCAACTTCTATTTTTAAATCAAGTGTGGGATTAAATTCATGAGTGGTAAAAAAATTTAAAAGGATATTTTTTTTTGTTTTTGGTAAAATTTACAACCCACGACGTGGCCTTAGATACCATGACATGGGGAATAAAGGAAGCCCTTATATATTTCATCCGTTCAAAACTCACGACGTGACGTTAAAAGCTCACAACGTGAGCTTTAAGCGGGGACCAGATTTATACGGAGTCATAATCCTTTTGACTTCCATTCTTAAAAAAACCACTCATGAAGAAAGAAGTAGCTATCGGTCCCCACACTTCGATTTTCTTCAAAATTCCTTCATTTCTTCTCGATTTCGTGTTCTCATTTCGACTAAGGTAAGATTCCCATACTTTAATCTTGTTAATTTTACTAGTTATGAGCATTTAGAGTTAGGGTTTGTTCTTAGATGGTATTTAGCGAAATTGGTTCGAATTTATGAGAAATTCTCACTGCATGTGTGTTTAATGGACTTAGAGGTACTGCCTAAGCAAAACCTATAAGTTTTTTTGGTTCGATTTGACCATAATGCTGCCCGATTGAATTGATGTCGCCGAACCAAGCACACGACGTAAGCTTTAAAGCTCACAACATGAGAACTGGGAAACCTAGCTTCTGGTTTTTTTTGTCAATTATTTAATGGTTGTGTTTTTATTTGGGATTGGTTTGCTTTCTGTTTTTTAGATATCATGGGTCCAACAAAAGCTCCTCAACAACAAAAATGTGATGTCTCGAGCCAACACCCATTTTATGAATTTTCGGATGATCTCCCACGTGGAATATTGAATAACTACACAAACAAGTTGGGGTGGCTCTACAATCGTGAATTTTCCATTTCACCAACCATTGACTGGGACAAACTTAATAAAATTGGGATTTTGGAAAGATTACACCCATACCTCACAAAGATGTTTGAAGAAAATTGGGCCTCTTTTACATGCAACGCGTGCCAAAAATTTATTCTCGATTAAGGAACCGGTTTTCAAAGAGTTGTGTATTAAGTTTTTCTCAATAATTTCTGTTGAAACAAACACAGTTGATCCTCACTACGCTACGTCTTTAGTTTTCGTCTTGGTGGCCAATATAGAGAATGTAATTTCACCAATTTCTCGTGGAGAATGGGCTTGTACGAACCACACGAATCAATGTCTCCTATTTTTGATAGATTTTTTAGAACAACTGCTCGGGATTACTATGAATAGATGAGTAGGTAAGGTTTTATGGCAACAAAAGCTAATGGATGATTTCACTTGGGGGTATCTCAATAGAACCAAATCCGGTCTCCCATTCACTACCTCATCCACCGCCTCGTGACATTTTCCATCAACAACAAAAAAACATGGAGACAAGGTGATGAGTCTCAACTTATTTTTTATTGGAGCATCATAGCAGCGGGGGTTTGTTGAGATATACCCTATTTTTCTTGCACAATATTTGCGGGTTAAAGCAGTCACTTCGAGAGCCAGGAGCCTAATTATAGGTTGTCACTTGGTCACCTGCTTGGCAAAATCATATGGTGTGTTAATTCTGAGAGTGATTCGTACTTTGACATGCATCAAGGGAAATGATCTTACATTGAGTTTTTTGGAATTGATGAATGTTGTAGTAAATATGGGAACACATTGGAGTATATCGGCCGATGATGAAGCGGTACCATTAGAGCAACCAAAGAGCAGCCGAGACCACGAGGACGCCGAAATGTTAGAGGACAGGGAGAATGGGGTCAATCACAGCAAAAATTTTAGGATGTACCCATTGGAGGTGTACCCACTGACCCTTTCCAAAATCGGGTCAGATACTATTTAGATAACATACGAGGGGCGATACACTATCAAAATCAAGCTATTGTTGGAATTTTTACACATTTTCAGGTTTAGTGACAGCCCGACATGCAACCACATGGTCCTTACATTCTAACTTGGGAGGAAATTTGGGCCTCACACAACTTTGGCGTCGGGTCGAGTGGAACGCATGGAATGGAGATGATGATGCATGATGATTTTATCTATCCTTTTTATTTTATTTTATTTTTATTCTTGGTTATTTTTGGTGTGTTTTAAATGTGTGTTTTATTTTTCATTGGATTATTTAAATTGATGTAACCAAATGTTGAATGTTTGTTTTCTTTTGGCAACCTAGGACTTTGTTTTGTTTGCAGAATTGATGAGTTATCAAGTAAAAAATGTGAAAGCGGATAGAGTTAGAGTTTTAAAACCAAAGACTACACTTTTTGTTAAGTGTGGGGTGACAATCGTGTGCGAGAAGAGATACGAAAAGAGAGAGTTACAAATAAAATATGGGTCTTAAAATGAGTCTTAACGACTTAAGAGGTTTCTTGCATAGAAGAATTTACAGAAACACACAATCTGTTTTCACCTAGTTCTCACAACGTGAGACTTATCCCTCACGCCGTGAGCTTTATATTTTCACTATTAAAGAAGACTTTTATTCTAGACTCACGTCGTGGCTCTCTATTCTCACGACGTGATATATCGACAATCGTGTTTCTGCTCTTTCTTTCGACCATAAAACATGGTGTATGCTTTCCTACGTTATGATGCATTACTTTAAAGATTTTATGCATCACACTTTTCGAAGATACAAGTCTTTGGTTTACATTTTTTATTCAACACATTTATGACAAGCTGCAAAAGTCTAGTTCCAGCAACGTATTCAAGAAGTTCAAGTCTTCCCACCAACAATCAGAATTCGATCTCACCAATACTACCCCAGAGGGAGTCTGTTCCTTTTTCTTTCTTTTGATTGTTTTTTATTGCATTCATTATTTTAGCATACAATGAGGTTATTGTATGAAATAAGTATCGGTAGGTGGTCAAAAAAGGATTATCAAGCATGAGAAAAAAATTAATTAGAAAATTCTATAAATTTTAAAAATTAATAGACTAGCAACAATAGTCTAATAAATCTGGTCATTTTTTAAATTTTAATATTATTTCATATGGGCTAGTTTGCTAGCATTATGTGTGATGATTCAATGAAAACACTAAGATTTAGTTCAACAAATATGTCACAGTGTATTTATGGCTTCCCAGTCTTAGTGAAATTGTGGGACGAAAACACAATTCTATTTAGTTTGTGGGACATAATATGTTTATCATTGTGTACCATAAATGTATCTAGGAGACCTTATGTATTCATTGCACTTTAGACAAATACCTTTAACCAATAAATGTTGAAGTTAAGTTCCTTTGCTTCAGTATCTGTTTTTATTGTTAAGTTATGAAGATAAAAAATATTATGAAGAAAAGTTCAAAAAGTTTCAAATTATTGAAGAATCCAAGTTGAAGAAGTTCAAGAATAAGGCAAAATTTCCAAGTTATTATTGTAATTTTTTCTTTCTAGGTTATTTTACCATATGTATGCTTGGGAGCTTAACCATAAATACATTGAGGTTAAGAAATGTTTTTTTTGGTATGGATTCGAAGGGATGCATAAAATGAATATTGTTCAAAATAAGTGGGAAACATTTATGAGGATCGTAAGTATTTACGGCTGCGAGGTAATTAGGATTTGGACACAAATACATGCATTGAAATAAAGCATAATTAGTGGGTTCAATTCACATTGTCTTGTGTGATATTGGTGGGAATGGTTGTATGTGATATATTAAAAGATAATTTTTTCTTGAGGGCAAGCAAAAGGCAAGTGTGCGGTATTTTGATATTGTTATATATATATATATATATATATATATATATATATATATATATATATATATATATATATATATATATTGGGAAAAGTTCTAAAAATTGAAAAAAAGATTTGGTTCCTTGAAGAACCAATAATTATGGTTCTCTATTGAACTATATATATATATATATATATATATATATATATATATATATATATATATATATATAGGGAAAAGTTCAATAGAGAACCATAATTATTGGTTCTTCAACGAACCAAATCTTTTTTTGAATTTATATAGCTTATTGTTTATCGAAAAAAAAATCTAAAAATATCTAAATTCATATATTAACATTGTGAATGTGAAAAATATTTTTCGGATTCACCGTGTGAATCCGGATTCACATTGTGAATTTTCGAAGATTCACATTGTGAATTTGACGTAAAATAAATAAATAAATAAATAAATAAATAAATAAAAATCGAATTTGATATCATTGGAAAAAGGATAAAAAGTCATGAATTTTTGTATTTTTAGTTTTTCTTTTTTGATAAAAAATAAGTTCTAAATGTTGAAAAAAGATTGATTCCTTGGTTAATTATGGTTCTCTATTGAACCTCACCCTATATATATATATATATATATATATATATATATATATATATATATAGGCATTATTTTAATACATTTTAACCTATATTTTGGTTATTTGCAAAGATATTTGGTATTTATTGAGTTAATTTACATTTTGCAGCCAAATAGGACATTCTTGAAGGAAAAGGCCCAAAAACGAAAAAAGTTGAGACCTGGTGATCGAGGTCGTTGTCTCAATCAAAAATAAACCTCACACACACACACACACACACACACACACTAGATAGCTAGGGTAAGTAAGGGTCGAATCCACGAGGAGTTTGTGGTCAAACTTTTTGTTAGAATAGTTAGAAAGAAAGAACGAGTACTTGCAATTGTCACGAAAAAAATATTTTAGCTAAGATATAAATAAAAACAAGAAACTTTATATTCCAAAGGATTACCAATGAGAAAAATAAGGTTACTTCTGGTTCAGTGTCGGATGATTAAGAGTCACGTGTTTATCTTCCCTTAAATTCTAATTTAATTATGAAAACATAACTATGGTCAATTAGTATGCAATAAATAACTTTGGGCACACAATATGTTATTTCTACTAATTGTCTTACTCCCTATGTCAAAATGGATTAGGAACAATGAGTGGCTTGGCAATATTGTGTCTTATGATTACCAATTACCATGTTTAGCATTTAAAATCACAAGTTTGGAATAGTATATGTTGATTCAACCGAGCGTCTTAGTTCCTAAACTATATGAACTCGGCACGATTAGTGAATTTGAAAATATAATACCTTACATGTAAAATCAAACACATGAATAATACCCAACTTCAATTATCACTAATAGAAATCATAAATTTAAGAACATATAATAACCAAAGTTGATTGGAATAGAAGTAATAATCAAAACACGTTCATCAAATCATCCTAAACATTCCCGGAAGTAACCCTAATGATTTAGTCTTCCATAATATTCACAAAACACACAACTAGCATAAAAACGATGAAATCTAATGTAAGATCCATAAAAAAAACTAAAAATCATAAAGCTAATGATGTTTGATAATCATTAAAGCATAGAACAAAGGGACCTTGGGGAGAAAGTAATAAATTCTGGAACTTGATAGAATTGATGTAGATCCACCCTTTGAACAATCTTCAAACATCGAATGATTGTGTACTTGATGATTTCTTGGCTTTGATTTGGAAATTGATGATCAAAAATGTGTTTGGAGAAGCTTTGAACGTGTTTGGAACCCTCCAAAACTGGTTAAAATCGCAGGGGAGAAGTCCTAAGTCGATTAGGGTTAAATCTCCTTTAAATAGGTGCTGAAAAACTGATTTTCGGAGCTGTTTTCCGCGTCTGCGTCATAGTGGGCGTCTTAGACGTCATATCAGACATCTTGGCGTCCTTCGAGACGTTTTACATGTCTTCTGTCGTTCTTTATTTACACTTGAAAATGGCGTAGAAAGGGTAGGCGTCCTGGGGGCGTCTTAGACGCGTTCTAGGACGTTCATCATCTTTGGTGCCCTTTTTTGGTGATGAAAACGGTAGAATCAGTAAAAACGCAAAAAATGAAAGTTGTAGGAAATTTTGTCTAGTTTCCATAACTTCTTCATTCATGTTAATTGGAGCTCTGGATCTGGAGATATGATCAAAACATTGAAGAGTGGTCAAATTTCTCAGCAACATTTTTCTTCATTCTTTTAACAATTCGTCTCCCATGCTTCTTAGCTTCATTTTGATCGTTTTTCTTGCGGGTTCCGCCCACTTTAGCACTAAGTAGTTTCCTGCACATAATGTTCAACATTTCATCAAAGTAGTGCCATTCTTGGACAATTATACATCAATTCAACATATTTAGTATAATTTATTATGCTATATATATAGACCGATCAAACCTCCCCAACTTTATTCCAAACTCGTCCCGAGGTTGACCTGAAATAATCAGCGTAGTCTTACTCTCTTATCCAAAGAAAAACTCAATGGAATCATGAATTCCATACATTTTATCACAATATTTTTGATAGCACAATATATTGATTTTGGGGATTATTAGTTTCTTATCCGGACTTTTAAACTCAAAACACATGTTATGCTTATTTTACTTTGTTGTTTGAAACCCTCCACTTTTTGAACCCTTTCCATTAATCAACCTCATGAGTAATTAGTTGAACTCATTGCCAAAGTCCCGTTTTCAAGTTTCACTAACATAGTTAGCGCGGTCGGTAACACTTAATGGACCAACTTACACACTCCCGCTATCGAGGGGTCACATATTGTTTCACACAATGTCTTCAACTTGAACTTTTCTTCATATTCATCTTGATTGTGCGTTCTTCAAGTTCTTTGATGGCTTCATCAAATTTGATCATCTTTGTATTTGACTTCAGCTTGAATATAGATACTTGGATGTTTTTCAATGTCTTCTGATGCTTTTTGGTTGTTTGAAAACAATAATAGTCCCCTCCCAACCCCAAAGGCGCAGGAGTAAGTAAAACCAAGTATTCAGAGCATGATGACACATATTGTTCAGTTGGGTCCTCAATTGAAAGATCGTAGGCTCGAGCCAAAAACCTTCATTTTTCAAACTTGGGTATTTCACATAACAATTTTTAAATAAATATAAGTATTTCCGAACCGGCTGAGCAACCCACAAAATCAATATTAAATAGATATTATGACTCGATGTACGAAACTCCTATCATTTTTCATCTTGATGAGTTACATTCAAGATATAGAGAAGCTACTAACTCATCACATACTTCATGGTGACCAACTTCAAGATAAGATAATTAAAGATAGAGTTTAAGATAGCAGTACATTCATCCTAAGTTGATTATCCAAAAGAAAATTCATCAAAGTTAATGTAAACGATATTAAAAATATGGAGGACGAAACACCTGATGGTACCGGTGGTAGAGGCAGTTTCGATTCTTAAAAAACTTCACTAGCTGGAGGTATCTGCATAATGTTTTCTTATGCCCAAATAAACATCGAATAATTATGATTTTTTTTATAAAAAAATCACTTTTTTCTTCAATCCTCCATCTTTTTCTTGTGTACACCCCCTCCCCAAACTTTAAGTCTTGCATCGTCCTCGATGCATCAAAAGATAAATTCCTAAGATAATAATAATAAAAAAACCAACTACAAGCACACAAATCAAATCAAATAAAAATAAACTACACTAACTAGCCCTCAATTTCGTAGGGGTCCACGATTGCACTTGACACGTGCAACAAGCCTTTTAAACCCCTAGGTTACCCCTAGTGGACGAGTGAAGTCTCGTGAGGGTTTGCAGTGAACTTACCCACAAAGTTCCAAAATTGCCAAGTTTAACGTCATTAGCGGGACAGGTTACCTCGAGTGATGTCTATGGAAGATCATATGTCCATGGACTTTTTTGAAAGTCAACCGTCTTGTTGTTGACCTTAAACTGAATGATCGGATCGTGTGGCATGCCATCTTTGACCTTGTGTAAATAAACCATTTTGCATTTAATCTTTCCATGATGATGCTTAAACCT
This sequence comes from Lactuca virosa, assembly GCF_052849685.1. NCBI lineage: Eukaryota > Viridiplantae > Streptophyta > Magnoliopsida > Asterales > Asteraceae > Lactuca > Lactuca virosa. Next base: position 301,412,510 of record NC_136433.1, on the reverse strand, counting down.
TGATTTGAACAGCCAAGCATAACTTTTATTAATGGACTTCTTGACTTGATGTTTGGTATCATGAAACATCTTCATCTTTGATTTGTAGGCAAGCGTGCCATCATGTTTCATGGTCCATAATTTTTTCTTCGTTTGTTGACCCCGATCTCATGCAATTCCATTGATCTGTGACAAGATAAACCTTTCTCCAAATCGTGGGTGGTGTCATAGAGCATATTTCTGGTATGCTCATAAACATAATCATCAATACTATTGATCACAAACAGGTCCCCACTAATTGGAGGATCATTATTAGGTCCAAACAAAAGAAATCTCACTGTATGGTTTCCAAATATCATATCGATCGCACCTTCCCGACAACTAATCTGAGAATAGGCGGTTGCCAAAAAGGGCCGATCAATGATTATATTTGTTTGTTTGTATTTGGCTACTTTTTTAGAATCCATTACAAGAAGTTGTGGTTCAAGTTTTTTCAAAGTTGTTGGGCAAGGGGTGGTGTTAGCCTCCACGGACCCCTCCCCAACTTTGGTCACTTCTAACACATGAAACTCTTCATTATACTTTTCCTTTTCGATTACAACTTCTTTTATTTCAATTATCCTTTCAGTATTATTGTCATATAAAGGCACATAATCCTGCACCACAACCTCAAGTTCGGGTGGTGTAGAATTATTCACTTTTTTATCAACTTATTTATCACTACATAAAATTGTTACCTCATTATCTTGTGTAGTGTCTGAAAGATTGCCTGGTGGTTGTTGATTTAGCTTCTCTCTTATTTGTTCAATTTGTCTTTCAAGCGTAGAAATTGATTTGGTGTTTTCTTCCTCCTTGTAGAAGGTTTCATTCAACATGTCCAACATTTGATCCAACTTCTTGCTGAATGAAGATTTGTCCGATTCTTGGTTGTCTAGGAAACAGTTGATCCATGGTGTTGGATTTGAACCGAATCGTCAGTCCACCAACAATCACCATCATATCGATCATCATTATATGAATCATTGTATGGAACATTATAATATTGATATGGACTCATATTTTCTCTCTCCCGCCACATATCTTGATTCATGTAAGTGTATTCCTCCATTCACGACCGTCCCTACACAAAAATAGTAAAATAGTGAAGATTCTGAACTAAAAATAAAACAAATAAAATAAAATTTAATGACTACTTCAACACAATAGTTTAAGCACATAATCTCCCCGGCAACAACGCCAAATTTTGATCGAGGTCGTTGTCTCAATCAAAAATAAACCTCACACACACACACACACTAGATAGCTAGGGTAAGTAAGGGTCGAATTCACGAGGAGTTTGTGGTCAAACTTTTTGTTAGAATAGTCAGAAAGAAGAACGAGTACTTGCAATTGTCACGAAAAAAATATTTAAGAAAAGATATAAATAAAAACAAGAAACTTTATATTCCAAAGGATTGCCAATGAGAAAAATAAGGTTACTTCTGATTCAGTGTCGGATGATTAAGAGTCACGTGTTTATCTTCCTTTAAATTCCAATTTAATTATGAAAACAAAACTAAGGTCAATTAGTATGCAATAAATAACTTTGGGCACACAATATGTTATTCCTACTAATTGTCTTACTCCCTATGTCTAAATGGATTAGGAACAATGAGTGGCTTGGAAATATTGTGTCTTATGATTACCAATTACCATGTTTAGCATTTAAAATCATAAGTTTGGAATAGTATATATTGATTCAACCGATCGTCTTAGTTCCTAAACTATATGAACTCGGCACGATTAGTGAATTTGACAATATACTATCTTAATTGTAAAATCAAACACATGAATAATACTCAACTTCAATTATCACTAATAGAAATCAGAAATTTAAGAACATATAATAACCAAAGTTGATTGGAATAGAAGTAATAATCAAAACACGTTCATCAAATCATCCTAAACATTCTCGGAAGTAACCGTAATGATTTAGTCTTCCATAATATTCACAGAACACACAACTACCATAAAAACAATGAAATATAATGTAAGATCCATAAAAAAACTAAAAATCATAAAGCTAATGATGTTTGATAATCATTAAAGCATAGAACAACAGGACCTTGGGGAGAAAGTAATAAATTCTGGAACTTGATAGAATTGATGTAGATCCACCCTTTGAACGATCTTCAAACATCGAATGATTGTGTACTTGATGATTTCTTGGCTTTGATTTGGAAATTGATGATCAAAAATGTGTTTGGAGAAGCTTTGAACGTGTTTGGTGTTGGAGATAGTGTCTAAGTCCATAACTATATTTGGTATGTACTTGACCCGACCCGGCATGGTCCATTTGGGTTGCACTTCACCCGAACAATTTATGGATAATCGTTTGAGAATAGTATAAGTTATGATTTATTAATATATTATAAGTCCTAATATATTAATATAAAATCATATTATTTAATTAGTATTGATCTATAATTAATTTAGAATTAATTTAGAGATCAAAAGTATGACTAATTAAATATGGGCTCTTGTATTTATATAGTGTGGGCTAATGCTTATTTGGAATGGGCTAGGCTTGCATGGAAAGTCCATGGATACTCCATGGAGCTTTAACCCATGGATCTCATGGAAATGAAAAGACATGGGTATTAGGGTTTACATGGATGTAACCCTAATCCACCACACTATATAAAGGAGGCTTTGGTTCTTGAAATTGTACTAGTTGATGTGTGTAAACCAAGAGGGCCGATTTCAAGAAGTTTGTGACTATTCTCTCAAGTTTCCAAGTTTGTGGTGATTTGTGACTTCCATTTGAGGCATCCACATTATTGGTGCTAGGCTCTCAAACTCCAACCAATCAAATACTACTACAAGGTAAGTAATTCTACTAGTTTTATTTGATTCAAGTATCCCATACCATGCTAGTTAGGATAAGAACCTTGGAAAAATAATTATTTGCATGTATCTTAGTCAAACATAGATCCAAGGTTTCTAGGGTTGCATGTACACCATAGGAGTGTTAGAATGCTCAAAACCCATTAGTGGTATCAGAGCCAAGTTTGTTTATTTGATACTTGATGCAAAAAAAAAAAAAAAAAAAACTTCAAAATTGAAGTTTTGTTCAAAAGCTCGTATCAAAATTTCAAGTTTTGTATATGTACTTACGATTCTTGAAGTTTTTGATATGAACATTCATAAACATATGAGTTTAGAAGATCATAGAAATTATGTGCTAATAATTGATTAGATTAATTCTTGATCTTTATGTGTTTTAATGGAGTCCATAACTAGTTCTTAAGTAATGGATAACCAAAAGTCACATTTATAAATAACCATTAAAAGAACACATAGGTTACAAAAAATGAAGAGTCTTCATTTTTAATAACCATTAACTCATAAGTTATGAGAAATGAAAAGTTTTGAAAGTTTACAAAACTTGCCCTCAAGTTTTGGAACATGTAAAGTCATATTAAAAACTTTAGTTCCAACCCCTAGAATTTTAAAAGTTAAAATTCAACCCTTATACTTTATAATATTATAAGTTTAATAATATTTATATATGTATAAGATCAAGTCGTCTTACCGCTAGTACGCCTCATTCACGAAGCCGGTCTATAAGGGGGGTATAAGGTTGTTGCCTATAAAATGGCAACTTAATGGGTGTCCACTCTCACCCACCGCTTCCTTGATCGGTGGAGGGTCGTTAGCCGAACGGGTAGGACAAGGACTTATAAATTCTCATTAAAAGTATAATGATAATACTAAAGTAACTAAACTTTATTGAATTCCCAATCTTAGTTATTTTAGGAAAATGTGAATAAGGTGCTAATCCATGAAATTACACTTTACACTTTGTTTAAGTCATTAGTGGAGCGTGTGTGGTTAACCGGCACACTAACTTGAACTTAACAAGGTAGGTAAAGGGTGACTTAATGTTTATCATAGTATCGATGGAGCGTGTGTGGTTAACCGGCACATCGATTGAGGGGTAATACATTAAAGGTACCAAGTAATTTGCATGGTTACTTCACACCTTGTTTTGTGATCCTCGGCATCCCAGTCACAAAACTTGAAGGGCACACTCGAGATTGAAACATGCCATTGAAGAAAGTTCAATGAATCTCATAGAATCTAGGAGTTTCTAAACCAATTAAAACCTAATTAAATATTTCGTTTTTCATGGTGGAAATTGGTGAATCGTCATTCACCTACCTTCAAATATTTTATAGCTTAGATTACGGCATCCCTCTTCTAAGTTATAAAATATTGTGTTGGGTCCTAGCCTTAATATTATATTTGGGTGTTTTGTTAAGGACTATCTCTATATCTAATCTAATCTATTCCCTCTTCTTTTCAGATGTCTTCCAATAACAATGCTTCTGGCTCAAACCCTACTAGCTCCTTCTCTCTCATGAATCTTTGTGGGAGAGTCATCTTTGATGGGTCCAACTTTACAGATTGGATCAAAAACATCAGGATGGTCACTCGGTATGAGAACAAAGAATATGTTCTCGACAAGGAGCTGAAGGTACCCGAGCCAACTGCTACTCCTGAAGAGCTTGTTGAATATGAGGTACATGAAAGAGATGCTACAAAAGTGGCATGCATCATGATGGCCACCATGACAGCCGAGCTCCAAAAGTCCTATGAGGACTATTATCCTTTTGAGATGCACCAGGACTTGATGGACCGCTACCATCAAAGTGCTCGTCAAGAGCGATATGAAATAATATCCTCCATGATAACAACCCGAATGAAGGATGGTGAACCCATCACGGGCCACATGCAGAAAATGCAAAGGTATGTGGACCGTTTACTGAAGCTGAATGTGAACTTCCCTGAGGAGTTAGCAATAGACATCATTTTGCACTCCTTGCCATCGTGTTATGATCAATTCCGCATGACATATCACATGAACAAGGAAGAAGTCACCCTCAGCAAACTTCAAGGACTCTTGAAGACCGTCGAAAGTGGTCTAAAGGGTAAGTCGGTTGTTACTACTCCTACTCCTACTCCAACTGCGGCCAATGTTTTGGCAATCGGGCATGGCAAAGGGAAGAAGAGAAAGAACCCTTCTAAGGGTACCAAGGGTAAGACCCTTGAAGGCTCCTCTTCAAGCAAAACCAAGAAAGGTTTTGTCACTCCTTCTGCTAACCCTAATGAGGCTGAATGCTTCTATTGCCATGAAAAGTCGCACTGGAAGCGAAACTGCCCAAAGTATCAGCAAGATTTGAAGGATGGGAAAGTAAAACCCAACCATGCAGGTATATACACTATATTGTCTAATAACTCACCTCATTCTAAGTCTTGGGTCCTTGATACAGGTTGTGGTATTCACATATGTTATGATTTGCAGGGACTAAAAAGAAGTGAGAATGTGGAGCAGGGAAAGATAAACTTGATCATGGGAAACAGGAAAGCTTCACCTGTCACCAAGATAGGAGTTTATTCCTTAGTGCTAAATAGTGGGTTTACATTAGATTTGAATAAATGTTATTATTCGCCAGAAATGGCAAGAAATGTTATTTCCTTTCATGCATTGTATAAACAAGGTTTTACCTTTTATTTTGATAATAATAATGGTAGTATTGATGCTTTCTTTAATAATGTTCTTTATTTTAAAGCATTACCTTGTCATTGCGTGTATGAAACTGTATCTGTTGTAGATAATCTAGGAAATAATGTATTGTGTATTAACTCTTCCACTAGCTTAGATAAAGCATCCTTATGGCATTGTCGTCTTGGACATGTAAGTAAGAAACGCATAGGCCAACTCCAAAAGGATGGAGTCTTGGAGTCATTTGAACCTAAAGTCAGATGATAGTTGTGAATCTTGTTCGCTTGGTAAAATGACAAAGTCACCTTTTACTGGCACTTGTGCTAGAGGTGAAGGTTTGTTGGACCTCATACACACGGATGTGTGTGGACCCTTCAGAACCGCCACAAGAGATGCTAATCGGTTCTATGTGACTTTTACTGATGATTTTAGTAGATATGTATATGTCTACCTAATCAAGCATAAGTCAGAAACCTTTGAGAAATTCAAAGAGTTTAAGCAAGAAGTGGAGAATCAGTTGGGCAGGAACATTAAGATGCTTCGATCCGATCGTGGTGGTGAGTATCTTAGTACTGAGTTCCTTGACTATCTTAAGGAATGTGGGATTGTCTCACAATTAACACCTCCTAGGATACCACAGTTGAATGGTGTAGCTGAGAGGCGCAATCGGACCTTGTTGGACATGGTTCGTTCCATGATGAGTTGAGCTTCGCTACCAATCTCATTTTGGGGGTATGCCTTAGAGACTGCCGCCCATATCCTTAATCTAGTCCCTACAAAGAAGGGTGCCAAAACACCTCACGAGGTGTGGACTGGAAAAGTTCCCAATCTAGACCACATAAATCCTTTGGTTACATCTTCTATAGACCCAGTGATAATGTGGTCTTTATAGCAAGAAGAGGATTCTTTCGAGAGAGAAAATTCATGAGCCAAGGATACAGTGGGAGGCAAATTTACCTTGAGGAAATTCAAGAGTCAAGTGGTGAAGGAACCTCAAACCCTAGCCCTCAACCTAAGGAGGAAACTCCTGTTGAGCCGACTGAAGAATCTATACCTCTGAGGCGTTCCACCAGAGTTAGGAATGCACCTGAGCATTATTATGGTTTTCATATTACTACAGAAGGTGAGACACTTATCAGTGATAACACACTGGTAAATCTGGATGAGCCTAACAGCTACACGGAAGCCATGGCAGGCCCTGAGGCTGCTAAATAGAAAGAGGCTATGGATAGCGCGATACAGTCCATGTATGACAATCAAGTTTGGAACTTGGTTGACAATGTACCTGATCGTAAGATAGTTGGGTGCAAATGGATCTTCAAGAAGGAGACCGACATAGATGGTAATGTACACACTTATAAGGCACGACTGGTTGCAAAGGGTTATTCTCAAACTCCGGGAGTTGATTATGATGAGACTTTTTCACCAGTGGCCAAAATTAAGTATATTAGGGTTCTGTTAGCCATTGCTGCATTTCATGATTATGAAATATGGCAAATGGATGTCAAAACCGCTTTCCTTAATGGAAAGTTGGCTGAAGATGTTTACATGGTTCAGCCAGAGGGTTTTGTCAGTACAGAGTACCCCAGTAGAGTGTGTAAGCTCGAGAAATCCATTTATGGATTAAAACAGGCACCTCGCAGATGGAATCTTTGCTTTGATGAGAAAGTCAAAGAATTTGGCTTTTGAAGGAGTGAAGATGAATCTTGTGTCTATATCAAGGCTAGTGGGAGTATAATCAGCTTTTTGGTACTGTATGTGGATGACATACTACTCATAGGAAATAACATCCCAACCCTGCAGTAAGTAAAGTCCTGGCTTGGGAAGTGTTTCGCTATGAAGGACCTTGGAGAAGCTGCCTATATCCTAGGGATAAGGATTTTGAGAAACAGGAGTAAAAGACTAATTGGACTTAGTCAAAGCACCTATGTGGACAAAGTGTTGAAAAGGTTTAACATGCATAACTCCAAGAAAGGAGAGTTACCCATCCAGAGTAACGCCAGATTGAGTAAGACACAAATCCCTAGTACTGAGGCTGAGATAGCAGAAATAAGTCGAATACCTTATGCTTCAGCTGTAGGATCGATCATGTATGCTATGACGTGTACTCGACCTGATGTAGCCTTTGCTTTGAGCATGGTTAGCAGGTATCAGGGGAACCCTGGCAAGGCACACTGGACTGCGGTAAAGAATATCCTCAAGTATCTACGGAGGACTAAGGACTGGGTCCTTACCCTCGGTGGCAGTGAGGACTTGAGAGTTGTAGGGTACAGTGATGCTAGCTTGCAGACTGACAGGGATAATTTCCGCTCTCAGTCGGGTTGGGTCTTTACTCTAAACGGAGGGGCAATTACTTGGAAAAGTTCCAAGCAGGAGACAGTGGCTGATTCCACTTGTGAATCAGAGTAAATAGCAGCAAGCAAGGCAGCAAAGGAGGCTATATGGCTAAAGAACTTCATCGGAGACCTTGGAGTTGTACCAGTTATAAAGGAGCCAATGGAGATTTTCTGTGACAGCAATAGTGCGGTTGCCTTAGCCAAGGAACCAAGAGATCATGGGAGATCCAGACACATTGACAGAAAATATCACTTCACCAGACATCGAATAGAAGAAGGAATCCTCGTGACAAAGAGGGTATCATCGGATGAGAACCCAGCAGATCCCCTCACGAAGGGACTAACTCGGGCTAAGCATCTCCAACATGCTCGGAGCATAATTATGTTATGGTTTATATCATATTATTCAAACTCTCCACAGTCGGTCATATGTTGGAAGTAGATATGAATCAAGACTGTCATGGGTTGGCTTGTAGAGGTTTAAGATGTTAGACAAAGCGGGGCTACATCACTCATGAGTGCTCATAAGTTCTGAGTATTAGATTCAACCCACGCTCACTTGTATCACTTCATGGAATTTATCTCGAGTGATCGTGAGACGGTAATATCATATAAGTCTTCAAACCTAGAGATATGATTTGTTGCCTATGAGTTGGTTATGCATTGATTGCACGAAAACGCATCGGTAACTCGATGTTATAAACCGTGCTTTTGTGTGTAATTCAACAAGTAGTAGAGCAAACATATGAGTCGAAGTTTATCTGTTCCGTCTAGGATTAGAAGCGATATCTGGGCCCCTCGATGATTTTGTTTTGACCTATGTACCGGGCCCGGTCAGAACTAAATTGATGTGTTCAGTTAAGTTCTATGTCAAACAAATCGGAAATCAGGAAACAAATGCTGGACAATAAGCAAGACCATGTTCCATGTATTTGTCCGGCTGATATCTAGAACAGAGGATTATATGATCACTTATCTAAAATGGCGCTTCATAGTTCAACAGTCTTTTAAGAGCTACGATTGCTGATCGGTTCCTGAAGTCATACTTGCAACTATAGTTATTAGACTTATCCAAGTGGGAGACTGTTGGAGATAGTGTCTAAGTCCATACCTATATTTGGTATGTACTTGACCCGACCCGGCATGGTCCATTTTGGTTGCACTTCACCCGAACAATTTATGGATAATCGTTTGAGAATAGTATAAGTTATGATTTATTAATATATTATAAGTCCTAATATATTAATATAAAATCATATTATTTAATTAGTATTGATCTATAATTAATTTAGAGATCAAAAGTATGACTAATTAAATATGGGCTCTTGTATTTATATAGTGTGGGCTAATGCTTATTTGGAATGGGCTAGGCTTGCATGGAAAGTCCATGGATACTCCATGGAGCTTTAACCCATGGATCTCATGGAGATGAAAAGACATGGGTATTAGGGTTTACATGGATGTAACCCTAATCCACCACACTATATAAAGGAGGCTTTGGTTCTTGAAATTGTACTAGTTGATGTGTGTAAACCAAGAGGGCCGATTTCAAGAAGTTTGTGACTATTCTCTCAAGTTTCCAAGTTTGTGGTGATTTGTGACTTCCATTTGAGGCATCCACATTATTGGTGCTAGGCTCTCAAACTCCAAGCAATCAAATACTACTACAAGGTAAGTAATTCTACTAGTTTTATTTGATTCAAGTATCCCATGCCATGCTAGTTAGGATAAGAACCTTGGAAAAATAATTATTTGCATGTACACCATAGGAGTGTTAGAATGCTCAAAACCCATTATTTGGAACCCTCCAAAACTGGGGAAAATCGCAGGGGAGAAGTCCTAAGTCGATTAGGGTTAAATCTCCTTTAAATAGGTGCTGAAAAATTGATTTTCGGAGCTGTTTTCCGCGTCTGCGTCATAGTGGGCGTCTTAGACGTCAAATAGGACGTCTTGGCGTCCTTCAGGACGTTTTACATGTCTTCTGTCGTCCTTGATTTACACTTGAAAATGGCGTAGAACGGGTAGGCGTCCTAGGATGCGTCATAGACGCGTTCTAGGACGTCCTTCAACTTTCGTGCCCCTTTTTGGTGATGAAAACGGTAGAATCAGTAAAAAGGAAAAACATGAAAATTGTAGGAAATTTTGTCTAGTTTCCAGAACTTCTTCATTCATGTTAATCGGAGCTTTGGATCTTGAGATATCATCAAAACATTGAAGAGTAGTTAAATTTCTCTGCAACATTTTTCTTCATTCTTTTAACAATTCGTCTCCCATGCTTCTTAGCTTCATTTTGCTCGTTTTTCTTGCGGGTTCCGCCCACTTTTGCACTATGTAGTTACCTGCACATAATGTTCAACATTTCATCAAAGTAGTGCCATTCTTGGACAATTATACATCAATTCAACATATTTAGTATAATTTATTGTGCTATAAATATAGACCGGTCACCTAGGAGGATTGGAGATGAAGGTAGGAGCTTAACGGAACTTAAAATGAAGAAAAACCATGAAAATACAAGTCCTACAACGTGGCTTCAGAGTACCGTGGTGTGACGATTAGAAAATTCTCGTTGATATGCACAATAATGAAGCACATGACGTGAGCATTATAATATTACAACATGAGAAGATAGGTTCCGGAAGATAATTACGTGGAAAGCAAGTTTCCTTGCTACATACGAATTGATTCAAGCACACGACATGAGACCTTAATTCTCATGACGTGAGACACGAATTTAGGAAACTATAAATATCCCTTTACATATTCTACTTGAGGAGGTTGGATTGGATATTCTAGAGAGATAGTCGAAATCAGAAGTCAGAGAAGAGCGAAAAACAACCCTTTGGAAGAAAAAAAAAGATTGAAGATCAAGATTTTGATGATTACACATCACATTCGGTTTTCATTCATTTAATTATGTCAAATTCTTATGTATTTGTGTGCTTATTTTATGCCATGAGTAGCTAATCATTAGGCTTTCGTTTAGTGTAGATGAAGCTTAATAATATGTGCTAGATTCTTATATTTGGAATTTATGAAGTTGGTTAATGCATGTGTTTTATTATCATTACCTAGCATGTCACAGTTTGCATCTTTGTTGCTTTGATTCAAGTTAAGTGTAGTTTAATGACCATTGGAATTGCATGAAATTGTTTACCTAGTAGTTTATGATCATTAAATTGCTAGAGCTTGGATTAATCACTTCCTAGATAAAGTAATAAAGGTAACAACTTTATATGTCTTAGAGAACGTAATTCGATAATAATTGTGTTTGGAAATTTATCTTGATCATAGGTAATTATCTTCAATATATCTTACATAGCCCAGTTATCATTAATAAGCAATTAGTGTTTCCTTGTGTATGATCATTACATAGTATTTCATGAATTGGTGAAAATATTAAGAGATCATATCAAGACTGCTCATTATATTAAAATTGATAACCAACTGAATAAATCCATACTTAGAAACTACATATAGTAAAATGGGGGATTCGAAGCTAAACGGAAGTCTTTTCTTAATCTTGTTTACAATTGTTTTTAATTGAGCATTTAGTTTTAAGTTAATCTAAATTTGCAAAATCAGATAAAAATCCCTCTTTACTTATTTTTTTTAGCTTTATTTTAGTAATGATCATATTAGCTAAATCTGTTACCTATGCTCGATACCCAGCTTACCAAAACTATTCTATAAATTTTACTAGATACACTACCTAACTACAATTTATTAGTTAAGTCAGTTAGGATTATAAATTTAAAACTAGGTAGTATATAAATTGAACATCAAGTTTGTGTCGATCTCCTAATATTTTCACCAATTCATGAATTACTATGTTGGTGTTTGTTTCTTTGTTGGGTTGCGTATTTCTTGCTAAGGATTGAATTGTCACCGGTGTCGAAAAGGTGGTTACATGTTTAAGGTGTTAATCTCAGTACTGTATGGTTAACGATTCGACCTTTGGAAGTATCTAGAGATCCTTGTGTTAAAAGGGAGTGGCTTGGAAACCCACATGGGTTTTGGAGGGTGTTTTAAGACTATTTAATAAGGACATATTTCGAGGTCGAAACCCTAGCCGCTAAGTAATATTAGGAAATTGTTTACTTGGTTTTGAGGTCGTTCTTCTTGATTTGGTGAATTTTGTAAGAAAGGAACTCCTTCTTGGTGCAAGGAAGCATAAAGCAAGACTATATCCATCATCTTCTTCAAGTTTCTAGACCTTTTGTAGTGAAAAGCTTGCACCATGACCTTGTTCTTTTTTTTATTCATGTTGTTGGTCAATATTAGTTGGTTTTGGTCCATTCTTGGATGCTCTTGGAGTTTGAGGAACCCTTGACTTTAATACATTGTTATAGTCATGGACTTCTGTTAAGTAATAAAAGGGTCATATTTTGAGAGTTCTTAGTCCCATGTGCAATTTTTGGTTATATTAAGGACTTAATGGATTTAGGGTTGGACATATTGGCTTAGAATGACCTATTAATGGATAAAGTTCGAAACTTTAACCATTAAGTCATTGAGAAGGTTTAGATCTGAACTTTTGAGCCTTGATATGTAACGATTAGGCTCTTAAGGAAGATTTGAGGAAAACTACCAGCGACCACGACAAGGACAAGGAATGACCACAATGTGCTGAAGTTCAGAATCGCGACTTTACTATCCTGGAATTTCCACGATATGGCCAAAGAGGGCCCACGATGTCGCAATGCCCTGTAATGCAACTGATTGGTCCTTTCACGCCCACGACGTGGCAAGGAGGTCTCCACATCTTGGTGGCTATTGACTTGGTTGATCGTTGACCATTGACTTTTTACCAGTTTGACTTGGGGTCCAACTTGGAGGATTTTGTTTATCGATAGAGGATTTATCTCTTCTTATGTTGGTAAAGGTTTATATTGATCGGATACACTTCAAGTATTCAGAACAAACATAAACTATTCTATGAAAAACAAAGAACAGAAAGTAAATAACACAGGGAGTTCTCCAAATTGTTCTTTCACCAAGAAAGGTTTTTTTCTCCACCAAGAATACGGATGGTTAAAAAGACCATTATGACACCATGCCATGTTAATAACATTAGGGTTTACCCTAATATTGTATATATACTAATCTACACAATTATATCCCTTGATTGAAGGAATTGCGTATAATCTATACTAAGAGCCGATCTTATCACAAAGACACCGGATTTGTGATCTATTCTACCTAATATACAAAAGATTACATAGAATAACTATACTAAGCGCTAACACTGATAAGCTTTATACGTTGGCGCTGGTTGTTGTAACGACCCAATTTTCAAAAGAAAATTTTCATTTTTAATTAACCAAAACACATTTCCATAAACCGTGAAATCCAGATACAATTGTTTTCAAAACTCATATCAATTACAATTTTATTTCAAAACATCAGAAGGTCCCATAAAAGTGTCTGAGAGAGTGCACACCGCGCCATCAAGCCTTGCCCTTGCCATTACCCTTGGGCTCAGATGTACCTGAAACAAATCCACAAACTGTAATCTAATGCTTAGTGAGTCCCCCAGAGCATACCCCACACCCAATCCGCATAACACATATCATATTAGTTATAAAATCTACACATATCACACAAGCCATGCATACAACATATAAGGATGTCGTGGGCTCCCCCCAGGGTCTTATACCTTCGTGCCATGGGCTCCCCCATGGTCTTTACCTAGGAATGCCATGGGCTCCCCCACATTGTCTTATATCCAACTGCCACCGGCTCCCCCTGGGGTCTTCCATGCAAAACACATATATAATCAACTAGCATATCATATATCACAGAGGTATTTATCATACTACGTAACACATATATAAACATATAAGGATGCCGTGGGCTCCCCCAGGGTCTTATACCATCATGCAATGGGCTCCCCTACATGGTCTTCACCTACGAATTCCACGGGCTCCCTCACATGGTCTTATATCCAACTGTCACGGGCTCCCCCGGGGTCTTCCATGCAATAACATACATAATCACTAGCATACCACTTAGCATAAAGCTAACTATCATACCACATATCTCTACTACAACTAGTGTACCACCTATTATAAAATGGGCCGGCCTTGGTGTCGTAGACCCATTGGTATGGTGAGAAGACTCACCTCTCGGATGCTGAACTGACAACCTAGAATCAGATATATCCCACGTGCTGCTCCAACTCAGCTGCCTATAATCATTATGTGATTAACTTGTCGTAATCCCATAATTACCCCCAAATTCAATCCTGGTCAAGCCTGGTCAAAGTCAAGGTCAACAATCCATGTTAACCTCAACTCGTTGACTGCATCCAGCAACTCGTCAAGTTCCTCCCGAGTCCATTTCACTGCATCCCGCATCGACTCGCCGAGTCACCCTAGTGACTAGTCGAGTTCATCATATGTCCAGAAAACAAATGTCTAATCAGACCAAAACTCTAATCCTTCACTGTACCCATTCAGAAACCCAGAAACGAGTAAACCCTATCCCGAATCGTCGAGTCAGCTAAGGGACTCGACGATTTCCTTCAGTCCTTTCCAAGTTCGGCCCTTTCCGGTGGTATCTAAGGTCCCAAACTTTAGATCCAAACTCCCCAAGTGCAGATACCACGTAAAGTTGCAATCTTTACGTGCATGGAAGGCCCTCCAAGGCTATAACATCAAGACTATGCTTCTTCCAAGGTTTTTATGCATGGGAAGGGGCTAGGCTGCATAAAGTGAGCAACTTTAAGCCATTGGGGACCTTGAGAGGTCCATATCTGGAACCATATCCTTGTGATAAGTCCAGATCCAAGCTTGACTCCATTTTGCACAAAAAATGACCATTTACTTCCAAGAAAAGTGATCTAAACAACTAGAGATTAAGGTGATGACTTTATACCTCAAAATGATGGCCAAGACAGAGTAGATGTAGGATCTACTACTCCTCTCCTTGCTCCTTCCTCTTCAAGCTCTAGAATCCTTCACAAATGCCCCAAAAATCACTCACAAAGCTCTTACTCTCTCTTAAGAAGGTGTAAGGTTGATCTAGGGTCTTCTCTGGATATTAGGGTGATAAGGGAGGCCACAAGAGGAACAATAAGTTCTTTAAATAGGGTGCAAAACCTAAAGATTAGGGTTTATCTTTACAGCTCCTACTCGTCGAGTCGGGGCCTTTCAACTCATCGAGTAGGACCCAAACCCCGCGTCCCCTAAGAGTCTCTACTCGACGAGTTGGAGCACCCAACTCGCTGAGTCCATGCACAAAACCCTAAAAATGATATAAATAATCAATACCTGGAACAGGTGTTACAGTTGTAGAATATACGTTGATGCTGAAGGGTGTATAGAGTGTTTGACTGATCAAATCATAAGGTGTGACCTTACAATCTCCCCTATCCAATGATGTCAAAACTAATCTTCTTTAGAGTCATCAGAAGAGCCATTGTAAAATTTCTCAGCTTCTTTCAAGATCTCAGGCTTGACCCACCTGAATTCATCAATTTTAAGTTCATCTAGTTTTCTACTAAGCTCCAGAGATATCAGCACGTGATATCCTCTTTCTAGTTCAAAATAACCAAGTCCTTCCAAGCAAAGATGAAAAAAATGTTCAGTAGGAGAAGAAGGAAGATCATCAGTGTGCTGAAAGCACATTTGATTTTGACTGTTAAGATAAATATCCCATGCTCCGATTCTGGAATAAACATGTATTGGAGTAGTTCAACACCTGCTGGTATTTTATTATTGATATACCGAGTTCCACAAGGAAGAAGAAACTTGGTGTTCTTAGACTGTCTGGAAGCGCTTGTTCTTCCTGAGAATGACGGTCTACATGGAACAGCTGATGGAATAAGGTTCGTCTTCTTGACTTTGTTGAGTAGCTTCTAAAGTGCCAACTTCACTTCCTATGCATAAATACCCTTGTGTTTGTTGATAATTTATTGAATTTGCATCCACTCATTGTAGCCAAATTTGAGTAGCTCACGAGCAAATACAACCACCGTGTATTCATATTCTGTTTTCTTTCTAACCAAGTGAAGCTTAAGTGACTCATTCCTCGATTTGGTGCATCTCACTTTGTTAATATGATTAGACTTTGACCTGCGAGTAAGAACACCTCCAAACTTCTTTTTATCAATCATGTCATTCAGGTATTAAACTATGTGTTGTTTCTCCACATTATTATTGAATATTTTATTGACCTCATTTTTAGTGCTTTGAACATTAGCACTCTCATCAGCGGAGGCAAGAGGTTGAGCATGTTTGGCAGATAGACGTTCTTCTTTTCTTGCTTCTTTCTTTTGACAAAAAGCAGCATTATATTCTAGCATGATTTATCTAACTTCCTTAATGGGTAACCTCCATGTTTCTGTAATTCATTTAGATCACAGATGAGTTTGCTTTTTCTTTTTAGGAGGAGATGTTGAAGGATTACCAACAGTAGCAGCAGAAGAGCATCCAACTTCAGCGTCATGAGCTCCCCTTGAGAAGGAAGCCTTCCTCTTTCTAGGATTGAGCTGATTTTTGTCATAGTAAATTTCACTATAAGTTACTTGATGAACCCCATGAGAAATTTCCCCCTCAAAGTAAGACCCAAGGTAGATAACATTTAAGGGAGCAACAGGAACAACGGATTGTTGCATGAAACCAAGATAAAAAAACCCTTCATAGTCATCGGTCTCTAACTAATTACCAATGTCTAGAATGGGCTTATCAGTTGTAGCATCAACATATGGAATATCAGCAACAACAATATTCTTTTGAGGATCAGCTTCAACTTCAACCCTTCCAGTCATCTCAGGCTGAGATGGAGTTGGTACAATAATCACCTACATTTGCATTGGCTGAGGACCCTCTTGATTATTCTCCCCCTTTTTGGTAGCATCGTATTAGGGAGGACAGTTAGGAGGAGGTGGAGGAGTTCGAGGAGGAGAGTGAGATGGTGGAGGAAGACTTGTTCATGAAGGTGGAAGTGGAGGAGGATTATCACTTAGAGAGTTTGGTGGAGTGTCAGCAACAATCATATCATCAATATCATCATCATCATCATCACCCAAAGCCATAAAACGCTTCATTGTAGCCACATCTCTTATAACTTTACTCAACCTTTTATCTAGTGATTGAGTAATCTGGATAATTTGAGAAAGTTGGGAAAGCACTGTAGTTTGAAAATTAGTGTCAAATTCTTCCTGATTATCCTGATGAAAGGAGGCAGTCATGATAGGATTTGGCATATGAGGAATAATATCAGCTTGAGGAGGAGGAGATGCTGACTTCTCTTGGATCAATGGTTTGATAGTTTCAAAAAAAGGAGGGGTTGATCCGCATTTTGCAGCATTATCTGTAGATGTGACAACCCGAAATTTCTATCTTGTACAACATTTCAACTCAATCAAAGTCAGACTTATTTTTGCTATCTTTTAGCATTGTTTACGGTCTGTTTGAGGGTTCTAGGCCTAGTACATCCAAGGAATGAGTGTTAGGAAGTGTCTGCTGAAGTTCAAAACCATCAAGCAAGCCATAAACTCCTTCATGACGAGTTTACGACCACATCATATGATTTTACGGCCGTAAACTCAAGGTGGCCGTAAACTCATGGCCTTAAACATGTGATTCCTTCACCATTCCTCATTATTCACCGTTCCAAGCCTAGAACTCGATTTTCTCTCTCAAGTATCATAAGGATCTTCGTTTTTATCTTCAAAAATGTAAGTGTTTTATCCTTTGTTTGGTTGATACATCTCATTACCTAGTATCACCCCTTTGATTTCATCCATTAACTTCATCTTTTGGGTTTGATCTTCAAGATCACCAAGAACACACAATAGTTCTTTGGGCCGAAATCAACTCTTTTTGCTTCCATATCGTAAGTATCTCTTCACTATACTTGTTATCTAGTAGGAGCCCTTGATTTTCATCCTTGAAATCATGCAAATCCCAATAACAATGAGAGTTTACGGCTAGGAGCATCTCCCTTGGCCGTAAACCCTTGTTAAGGTTCCTAGTTGGACATAAACTCTTCATTAAGGCTTGCATTTGTTGGATAAGGTGTCTAAGTCCATAACTATTTCTGGTATGTACTTGACCCGACCCGGCATGGTCCATTTGGGTTGCATGGCACCATGCAATTGGATAAACTAAAATGAGAGAAATAACACTTATGGTTTATTAATATATTATAAGTTCTAATATATTAATAATATTATTTAATTAGTTTGATCAAGAATTAATTTAGAATTAATTAAGTGATCAAAAGATAACTAATTAAATATATGGGTAGATTATGTAAATCTTCCATATCTTATATAGTGGGCTAAGAGGCTCCATGGATTATCAAGTTGGGTTCCACCGATAGGATGCTCCATGGATGCTCCATGGGAGTTACAAACCCATGGGTCATGGAAATGAAGAGTCATGACACATTAGGGTTTACATGGTGTAACCCTAGATGTGTCAACACTATATAAGAAACCCATTCTCCACCAAAATAGGCTACACATAAGAAACAAGAGGGCTAGAGCCGATTTTGCAAGTGTAAGATTCTTTCAAAGTTTACTCCTTTGCATTTGGTGTTGTGTGAAGCATTTGAGGCATCACACTTGGGGTGCTAGGCTCACAAGGTTTCAAGGATCATAATCAACAACAAGGTAAGTTATTCTATCTTTCATTCAAGTTAAAAATGTTCCCCATGTATGCTAGATAGGAATATAACCTTGGAATTGAACTTTGCATGATTATTAGACAAACATAGATCCAAGGTTATTAGGGTTGCATGTACACTTAGGAAGTGTTAGAATGCTCAAAACCCATCAGTGGTATCAAAGCCAGGTTCGTTTGTTGTTTTTTTTTTTTGTGTGCAAACTGCTTGAAAAAAATCGTTTTTCTATTTTCTGCTCGTATGAAAGTTTGCACATTTGTTGCTGGAAATGGACTAGAAACATTACCCTAAACTGTTTTGATGTTTTAAAGCTTGTTTTAGATGGTGTAATGTTTATGCTAATCCATTTACAATGGCAATTATTAAAATTACAAGTTTTTTTTAAGTGTAATTTTTGATTCTTGAAAGTGTTCATATTCATGTTCTTGAACTTATGAAGATTAGATGATTATAGGAATTGTTTGTAACCTTCATGGTAGTTTAATTCATGATCATAATGTGTTTTAATGAAGTCCATAACTTGTCCTCAAGTTATGGAAAACCAAAAGTCTCACTTTTATTAAAGCCATTAAAAGAACACAAGAGTTATAAAAATGAAGAGTCTTCATTTTTATTACTCAATTAATTCATAAGTTATAAGAAATGAAAAGTTTTGGAAGTTTACAAAACTTGCCCTCAAGTTTTGGAACATGTAAAGTCTTGATTAAAACTTTAGTTCCAACCCTTAGAATTTTAAAAGTTAAAATTCAACCCTTATACTTTATAATATTATAAGTTACTAATATATATATGTATAACGACAAGTCGTCTTACCGCTAGTACGCCTCATTGATCGGTGGAGGGTTGTTGCCTATAAAATGGCAACTTAATGGGTGTCCACTCTCACCCACCGCTTCCTTGATCGGTGGAGGGTTGTTAGCCGAACGGGTAAGACAAGGACTTATAAATTCTCATTAAAAGTATGATGAATATTATAAAGTAACTAAATGCTTTTATTAAATTCCCAATCTTAGTTACTTTAGGAAAATGTGAATAAGGTGCTAATCCATGAAATTACACTTTACACTTTGTTTAAGTCGTTGGTGGAGCGTGTGTGGTTAACCGGCACACTAACTTGGACTTAACAAGGTAGGTAAAGGGTGACTTAAGGTTTACCATAGCATCAGTGGAGCGTGTGTGGTTTACCGGCACATCGATTGAGTGATAAACCTTGAGGGTACCAAGTGATTTGCATGGTTACTTCACACCTCGTTTTGTGATCCTCGGTATCCCAGTCACAAAACTTGGAGGGCACACTCGAGATTGAAACATGCCTTTGAAAAGTTCATTGAATCTCAAAAGAATCTAGGAATTTCTAAGAACCAATTAAAAACCTAATATTTATATTTCGTTTTTCATGGTGGAAATTGGTGAATCGTCATTCACCTACCTTTCAAATATGTTACAGCTTGGATTACGGCATACCTCTTTTAAGTTATAATATATTGTGATTGGATCCTAGCCTTAATATTACATTTGGGTGTTTTATTAAGGACTCTCTTAATATCTAAACTAATCTTGTTCTCTTCTTTCAGATGTCTTCAAACAATGTTGCTTCTGGCTTTAATCCTAATGGCTCCTTTACCCTTATGAACTTGTGTGGGAAAGTCACTTTTGATGGATCCAACTTCAATGAATGGATCAGAAACATCAGGATGATTACCCGCTATGAGGACACAGAATATGTCCTTGACAAGGAGCTTAAGAAGATTGATGAGACCACTGCAACTCCCCAGGAGATCGCTGACTTCTGGGCACATGAAAGGGATGCTACAAAAGTGGCATACATCATGTTGGCCACCATGACAGCGGAACTCCAAAAGTCCTATGAGGACTTATACCCTTTTGAAATGCACCAAGATCTGATGGAAAGATACCATCAAAGTGCACGACAAGAGAGGTATGAAATCATATGCTCTATCATAACAACCATGATGAAGGACGGGGAATCCGTCACGAGCCACATGCAGAAAATGCAAAGGTATGTGGATCGGTTGCTGAAGCTTAATGTGAACTTCCCTGAGGAGCTTGCAATAGATATCATTTTGCACTCCTTACCATCGTGCTATGATCAATTCCGCATGACATATCACATGAATAAGGAAGAGGTCACACTCAGCAAACTTCAGGGACTCCTCAAGACCACAGAAACAGGTCTTAAGGGTAAGTCGGTTGTTAACACTCCTACTCCAAACTCTGCTCCAGTTTTGGCAATCGGGAAAGGTAGAGGGAAGAAGAGAAAGAGCTCTTCGAAGGGTACCAAGGCTAGGACCCTTGATGGCTCTTCTTCAAGTGGAACCAAGAAAGGTTTTGTCACTCCTTCTTCTGACCCTAAAGAGGCTGAATGCTTCTATTGCCATGAAAAGTCACATTGGAAGCGGAACTGCCCAAAGTACCAGCAAGATGTGAAGGATGGGAAAGTTAAACCCAACCATGCAGGTATTTACACTATCTTATCTAATAACTCACCCCATTCTAACTCTTGGGTCCTTGATACCGGTTGTGGTATTCATATATGTTCTGATTTGCAGGGACTAAGAAGAAGTGAGAATGTGGAGCATGGAAGAATAAACTTAATCATGGGGAATAGGAAAGCTTTACCTGTCACCAAGATTGGAGTTTATACTTTATCGCTAAGTAGTGGGTTTAGTTTAGATTTGAATAAATGTTGTTATTCGCCAGAAATGGCAAGAAATATTATTTCCTTTCATACATTGTATAAACAAGGTTTCACCTTTTCATTTGATAATGAAGTTGGTTCGATTAATGCTTTCTTTAATAATGTTCTTTATTTTAAAGCATTACCTTGTGATGGTGTGTATGAAACTGTATCTGTGGTTGATAACTTAGGAAATAATGTATTGTGTATTGATTCTGTTAATGATAATAACTTGGATAAAGCATCATTATGGCATTGTCGTCTTGGACATATAAGCAAGAAACGCATAGGCCAACTCCAAAAGGATGGAGTATTGGAGTCATTTGACCTAAAGTCAGATGATAGTTGCGAATCATGCTTACTTGGAAAAATAACAAAGTCACCCTTCACAGGTTCTTGTGAGAGGGGTGAAGGTTTGTTGGATCTTATACACACGGATGTGTGTGGGCCCTTCAAACATGCCACAAGGGATGCTAATCGTTATTATTTGACTTTTACTGATGATTACAGTAGATATGGATATGTCTACTTAATCAAGCATAAGTCAGAGACTTTTGAGAGGTTTAAAGAGTTTAAACAGGAAGTCGAGAATCAATTGGGCAGGAACATTAAGATGCTTCGATCCGATCGAGGTGGTGAGTATCTTAGTTTAGAGTTCCTCGACTATCTTAGGGAATGTGGGATTGTCTCACAATTGACACCTCCCAGGACACCGCAGTTGAATGGTGTAGTTGAGAGGCGTAATCGAACCTTGTTGGATATGGTTCGTTCCATGATGAGTCGAGCTTCGCTACCAATCTCATTTTGGGGGTATGCCTTAGAGACTGCCGCCCATATCCTTAATCTAGTTCCCACAAAGAAAGTTGCCAAAACTCCTCATGAGATGTGGACTGGTAAAGTACCCAAACTAGACCACATTAAGATTTGGGGTGGCGAGGCTTTCGTGAGACGCGAGACTCATGATAAGCTCGAACCTCGAAGTGAGAGGTGTATTTTCATCGGCTACCCACAGAAATCCTTTGGTTACCTCTTCTACAGACCTAGTGAGAATGTGGTCTTTGTAGCTAGGAGGGCTTTCTTTCGAGAGAGAGAGTTCATAAGCCAAGGAGACAGTGGGAGGCAAGTTGACCTTGAAGAAATTCAAGAGTCAAGTGGTGAAGGAACTTCAAAACCTAGCACTCAACTTGAGGAGGAAACTTCTGTTGAGCCAATTGACAAGTCTGTACCTCTGAGGTGTTCCACAAGGGTTAGGAATGCACCTGAGCATTACTATGGATTCCATATTACTGCGGAAGGTGATACACTTATCAGTGATGAGACACTGATAGGTCTGGATGAACCTAACAGTTACACGGAAGCCATGGCAGGCCCTGAGTCAGCCAAGTGGAAAGAGGCAATGGACAACGAGATACATTCCATGTATGACAATCAAGTTTGGAACTTGGTTGAGAATGTACCAGGTCGTAAGACTGTAGGGTGCAAATGGATCTTCAAGAAGAAGACCGACATGGATGGTAATGTACACACTTATAAGGCACGATTGGTTGCAAAGGGTTTCTCACAAACTCCGGGAGTTGATTATGATGAGACCTTTTCTTCAGTGGCCAAGATTAAGTCTATTAGGGTTCTGTTAGCCATAGCCGCATTTCATGACTATGAAATATGGCAAATGGATGTCAAAACCGCTTTCCTTAATGGAAAGTTGGCTGAGGATGTTTACATGAGTTAGCCAGAGGGTTTTGTCAACACATAGTACCCTAATAGAGTGTGTAAGCTTGAGAAATCCATTTATGGGTTAAAGCAAGCACCTCGCAGATGGAATCTTTGCTTTGATGAGAAAGTCAAAGAATTTGGCTTTTCTAGGAGTGAAGATGAATCTTGTGTATATGTCAAGGCTAGTGGGAGTATAGTTAGCTTTTTGGTATTGTATGTGGATGACATACTAATCATAGGAAATGACATCCCAACTCTGCAGGAAGTTAAGTCCTGGCTTGGGAAGTGTTTCTCTATGAAGGACCTAGGAGAAGCTCCCTATATTCTAGGGATAAGGATCTTGAGAGACCGGAGTAAAAGACTAATTAGACTTAGTCAGAGTACTTACTTGGATAAGGTGTTGAAGAGATTCGGCATGTAGGACTCCAAGAAAGGAGAGTTACCCATCCAGAGTAATGTCAGATTGAGTAAGACACAAAGCCCTAGTACTGAGGCTGAGATAGCAGAAATGAGTCGAATACCTTATGCTTCGGCTGTAGGATCGATCATGTATGCTATGACGTGTACTCGACCTGATGTAGCCTTTGCTTTGAGCATGGTTAGCATGTATCAGGGGAACCCTGGCAAGACACACTGGACTGCGGTAAAGAATATCCTCAAGTACCTACGGAGGACTAAGCACTGGGTCCTTACCCTCGGTGGGAGTGAAGACTTGAGAGTTGTAGGGTATAGTGATGCTAGCTTTCAGACTGATAGGGATAATTTCCGCTCTCAGTCAGGCTGGGTCTTTACGTTAAACGGAGGAGCAATTTCTTGGAAGAGTTCCAAGCAAGAGACAGTGGCTGATTCAACTTGCGAATCAGAGTATATAGCAGCTAGCGAGGCAGCAAAGGAGGCGATATGGCTGAAGAACTTCATTGGAGACCTTGGAGTTGTACCAGCTATTAAAGAGCCAATGGAAATTTTCTGTGATAGTGAAAGTGCAGTTGCCTTAGCCAAGGAAGCAAGGGATCACGGGAGATCCAGACACATCGACAGAAAATACCATTTCATCAGACATCGAATAGAAGAAGGACTCCTCGTGGCAAAGAGGGTATCATCAGATGAGAATCCAGCAGATCCCCTCACGAAGGGACTGACTTGGGTTAAGCATCTCCAGCACGCTCGGAGCATAGGGCTGAAGGATGATATTAGATTTAGTAGTTAGATAACCTTGAAATTTGTAAAGTGTAATTGACATTAGATGATGAATAAAAGGTGTTTTATTTATGAGTAAAGTGTTGCTATCTCTTGTCGATCGTTTACTATATTTCTTTTGCATGTTTTCACTTCCAGAATAATTATGTTTGGTATATCATATTATTCGAACCTCCACAGTCGGTCATATGTCGGAAGTAGGTATGAATCAAGACTGTCATGATTGGTTGCAGAGGTCTAAGTTGTTGGACATGGCTACAACACTCATGAGTGCTCATAAGTTCTGAGCATTGGACTCAACCCACGCTCACTGGAATCACTTCATGGAATTTATCTCGAGTGATCGTGAGACGGTAATATCATATAAGTCTTCAAACCTAGATATATGATTTGTTACTTATGAGTTGGTTATGCATTGATTGTATGAAAACGCATTGGTAACTCGATGTTATAAAACGTGCTCTTGTGTATAATTCAATGAGTAGTAGAACAAACATATGAGTCGAAGTTTATCTGTTCCTTCTTGGATTAGAAGCTGATATTTGGGCCCCTCGATGATTTTGTTTTGACCTATGTACCGGGCACGATCAGAACTAAGTTGATGTGTTCAATTGAGTTCTATGTCAAACAAATCGGAAATCGGGAAACAAACTGCTGGACACAAAGTAAGACACTGTTCCATGTATTTGTCCGGCTGATATCTAGAACAGAGGATTATATGATCACTTATCTTAAATGGCGTATCATCATCTTCTCAGTTCCGAGAGACCTTGAAAGAGCTACGATTGCCGATCGGTTCCTGAAGTATTGCAGTTATAGTTATTAGAGTTATCCAAGTGGGAGACTGTTGGATAAGGTGTCTAAGTCCATAACTATTTCTGGTATATACTTGACCCGACCCGGCATGGTCCATTTGGGTTGCATGGCACCATGCAATTGGATAAACTAAAATGAGAGAAATAACACTTATGGTTTATTAATATATTATAAGTTCTAATATATTAATAATATTATTTAATTAGTTTGATCAAGAATTAATTTAGAATTAATTAAGTGATCAAAAGATAACTAATTAAATATATGGGTAGATTATGTAAATCTTCCATATCTTATATAGTGGGCTAAGAGGCTCCATGGATTATCAAGTTGGGTTCCACCCATAGGATGCTCCATGGATGCTCCATGGGAGTTACAAACCCATGGGTCATGGAAATGAAGAGTCATGACACATTAGGGTTTACATGGTGTAACCCTAGATGTGTCAACACTATATAAGAAACCCATTCTCCACCAAAATAGGCTACACATAAGAAACAAGAGGGCTAGAGCCGATTTTGCAAGTGTAAGATTCTCTCAAAGTTTACTCCTTTGCATTTGGTGTTGTCTGAAGCATTTGAGGCATCACACTTGGGGTGCTAGGCTCACAAGGTTTCAAGGATCATAATCAACAACAAGGTAAGTTATTCTATCTTTCATTCAAGTTAAAAATGTTCCCCATGTATGCTAGATAGGAATATAACCTTGGAATTCAAGGTTATTAGGGTTGCATGTACACTTAGGAAGTGTTAGAATGCTCAAAACCCATCAGCATTGGGTCTAGAACACTTCCTTGATTCTTGTAAGACCTTAAATCACCTCTTTGGCACAAGACTTCATGAGTTTACGGCCGTAAACTCATAGGGCCATAAACCATTTGGCCGTAAACTCATAGGGCCGTGAACACTTGGCCGTAAACACCATTGTGTGTCCATACACCCCGTAGATGCAACCCTTTGTACTTCTAACACTTCAATCTAAGTGTTTCCTACGTCCTAGGGTGTTTTCCTTACATCATTAGTTGTATAAACACTAATTATGTACATATATGTGTCATTATATGCTTATTAGGATCCGTTGTGCTAGAGTCTTCACTTGATACTTAACATCCTACAATCGATCTTACATTCGTATCACTCACTATATGTGAGTTCATACCGCTTAGCTTATCTTTTAAATGATTTTAAATGCTTTTATGGGGGGGGGGGAATACAAGTAGAACTATTATAGTTATTATATCAATCGCATATGATTAATAACTATCAAACAAGAGGATTTTATTACCTTTCAAACTGTGTTATCAAACAAACTGCTTCAAATCGTTTTATAAACTCTTTTACATGTTAAATACTTTCTATTAAACTCTTTTAAACTTTTACTTTGTCAAATCATGTCTATATGGATATAGTTATATAAGTAGGATTGAAAGGTCTTAGGACTGATAACTCGCCTGATTTCCTGTTCCTTGCTTGGTTGTGGACTTAGGGTATCGGTTGTTTGTCCGATGGTCGTTTGAATCTTAGTTATATATTATGTACATGTATATAGATATAAAAGTTCTTCTATTAGTTCAATACCTTTGGGTAGCAAGGGTATACAAACATGTTCATTCTTACAAACATCACTACTAGTAAACTATAATAGGTATAGTTTAGGAAGTCACTAATACTATTTCTAGAACAATGAAACATACAACTGTCAGTTCATACATGAGTCAGTTCAAACTTACTATAAATAGAAACAGATAGAGCATACTATAACGAGAGACAATACTCACTATAAAGAGAAACAGATAGACCATACTATAACGAGAAACAATACATACTACACACTATACATTAGATAACATACTACATACTAGACAGAGAGAACATACACTACACTAGAGAACATACTACATACTAGACAGAGAGAACATACACTACACTAGAACATACTATACAAATACAAGAATACTATAACATTAATGTGAGATACTACTTCATGGCTCGTCAATATACTGCTGCGTCATGTTTGTACCCAGAGTCTCCTGGATGGAAAGCGTGAATTTGTGTATAGATCTATACGGGACTGACCCTCCTACACCTTGCTGCTAGCTACAGTGGGACCTGCAGGTCTACGGGTGACGAATGTCATATCATTTCGATGTCTTGAACGTCGTATTTTACTAGTCAATCAAGTATGGTTACAATCATATCACATTTTACCTTAATTAAACTAACAAGTTTAAGGTAGTTAGTACATTGGTAGTAACTTAGATAAAACTACAGTACATCTTTATTTTTCCCATTTCATTCACATTGTGATCTTCTCACATAAACGGTAATGAAAACTATATTTTTGGATAATGATAGTCATACTTTGGGAAAATGCACACTTTTACAAAAGAACAAACATAAAGAACAGTTGGGTCTTGGTAGAAGACTGCTTTAGTAGAAAATATAGGATTTTCTAGGAAGTTTACAAACATTTACATCAAATACTTACAAAATTTTACATCAAATATTTACAAGCACATTCTTCAAACTTATACAAACAATGACACTAAAATACTTATGAACTCACCAGCTTTAATGCTGATCTATGCTTTCAAAATAACTTGTATTCTCAGGTCACCAGTAGACAGGTACCGATGACCAGGTTTTGAGAAGACGGAGCTTTCAAGACTCGTATTTATTTTGATTATTCATTTTGGTGTCTTATAAACTACAGAACACACTTGTATTAAAATTATATTATTAATGCAATGGATGATGTTGTTGCTTGTTTACTATTATGCACTGTTGTGATACTGTACATGACGTCCTCCGCCCCCGAACGTTTCCGCCGTTCTGGTTTTGGGGTGTGATAGATTGGTATCAGAGCATTGTTTATAGTGAATTGAGTATATCAACCCATAAAAGATATACAACTATAAACACAACGGGATTAAAATACTCTGACCAAGAGTTTATGCTTTTAAATAATAAAATATTTAACCAAAGTATACATACCTGCATTCATACTAAAATCAGTGTCACTAGGACAGAACAAAAGTATTACGATTGTTGGACAGCACGAGTAGGCTTGGGGACATATAATCAGATCTGGGAGTGATATAGCCTGATCAACTATATCTTTCCGAGAAGTGATTAGCATGTGCCTAGGAATGGTTGTGATGTTGCAACAAGTCTAAAAACTTACCAACACTACTAGAATGAAAACATTAGAACAGAACATAGATTTAAATACTATAGGAGTATTTTGTGTTACTATAATTACTTATGTGCAAACTAAAAAGATCTTTATTAGTATTTCAATAGTTGCTGAGTGGATACGCTAAGGTTATATGTGACTAGGGTGTTATAGAATTAGAATTTGTGATCTTTTCTTTACTTCTTGTTCCTTGTTTGGTTGTGGGCTTAGAATTAGGGTCACTTATTCGAAGTTCTATCCTGTTTTGGTTACATATGACTGGTATGCACTACACAAATGTTGGAGTAACTGGTAAGGATCATCTTATAATTATCTTAATTAGTACGTCTATTAATTATTTTCTTTTACCCCTATTCTCGCGTAGATAACATGGATGGATTTCATATCCCCGGAGACCCGTACTTTCCCAACCAAGGCAACAGTGGATGGCTCGATGTTGCGCCAGAAGAGGAACCTGCAATTCCATTGGACGATGACTTTGCCGATAACTTTCCAGAGGATTCTGTCTCCGAGCCAGAAGTCAACGATCAACCCCTGGTAGCTCCAAACCCAAATCCTAACCCTCGTCTGGCTTTTCAAGGCCCGACGCCTCTGTGGGTGGAAAGTTTGGAGACATGGAGCCAAGAACAAGGTCAGCCCATTCCATACAATGGAGACCGAAGCTTCTATAACCTGAGCGAGGGAGGCTCAATGGACAGAGTCCTGCCTATTCTGGTCCGCTGGGTTGCTCGCAATGAGATCCAGGGTAGGACAGCCCTCAACCGAGTCGTGGAAGTTGACGCCAATTCAGGAGTCAATACTATCCGCATCCATCGTCTGGAAGATGCTAGTGAGAGAGCAGTAGGAGACAATGAGTCTCTACTACAAGCACTAGCTGAGACTAGGGATGAAGTCACAGAACATCGCGTATGCCAACGAGTGTACGAGGGACGCCTTCTTGAGATGGAGCGACAGTTGGCAGACTTAAGGGTTCGCCCAAGGGGTTCACGTCGCCAGTAGGGAAATGGTCTGCTCAAATTTCCTTTTGTCTAAGGATTAGCCTTCTTATCTATGCTCTAAGTAGAACTTCTCCCTGTAATTTCCTTTTATTTTAAGACCTTGAACTCTCGGTAGATAGGTCCTTATTCTGTAAAAATTTTCTTATCTTGGTTTGATGTAAGACCTACTCCTAGGTCATTTTTCCCGAACTTGTTACATCTATAATACCAGTATTATTGACAGATATCTAATCTAACGGAGATTATTATCCAAATGCTTTCATCTTTCTAGTACTAGATTTCTAACCAATCATACTATCATTTGTGTTGTTGGGCTATGGAGAGTTAGTACATGAGTCACTCTCATCATTCTCTCTATTAAATTCTTATCAATATCTTCATCGTTGTGATCTTATAGCCACGAGATGCCTCCTCGTCGATCAATGAGACGCAATCCTCCAATAACTCCGAATCAAACTCCTCCTCCTCAATACAACCCAACAGCTATTCAAGCTGCTGTGAATGCGGCTGTTACGACAGCTCTAGCATAATTCACCTCGACCGATACTAGTGGGAGTGGTACTAATGTGCCTCCCACTATTGTTGAAGCTCCAGTGCGCTCTAGGGAGTGCTCTTATAAGGAGTTCACCAGCTGCAAACCCAGGGCCTTCAATGGAACTGGCGGAATCATTGCCCTCTCGCAATGGTTCGAGAAAACGGAGTCGATCTTTGAGATCTGCTCCTGTACGGAAGGGAGCAAGGTAAAATTTCCCGCCTGCACCTTCGTGGACCGAGCCCTGACATGGTGGAATAGCCATGTCAAGTCACTATCTCTTATAGTTGCAAATGCTATTGGCTGGGAAGCTCTTAAAGAGCTCATGATCGAAGAATACTTCCCTAGGGGCGTAGTTCAGAAGTTGGAGCAGGAGCTCTGGAGCCTAACCATGAAGGGCTCCAACAAAGTCTCCTACACTGCCAGATTCAGCGATCTGGTAGCACTATGTCCGGGAATGGTCCCTTCTTAAGCAAAGAAAGTGGAGAGGTATATTTGGGGGCTGGTGCCTCCATTTCATGGGAATGTACTAGCTTCAAACCCCACTACCTTCGATAGTGCCAAACGATTGGCACAACGGCTCATTGACCATGGGGTTCATACCCTGTCACCAACAACAACCCTAGCCATCTCAGAACCCTCCAAAGCCGTTGATAACAAGCGAAAGTTCTGGGATGAAAAGAAGAAGAAAGCTGCCAAAAAGCAGCAGGTCGTGGCAGTACATGTTGCGATAGCACCTGCCGCTGCTGCACCGGTAAAGTAGTACGCTGGAAACTTGCCGAAGTGCAACAAATGCGACTTCCACCCCAATGGACCCTACCGGTAAATGCAGTGCTCAAAATGCAACAGGAAGGGTGTCACACCCCAAAACCGGAACGGCGGAAACGTTCGGGGGTGGAGGACATCATGTTAGTATCACAAGACATGTATCATAGTAAGCAAGTAATGAACAACCATTTCATTAGAAAGAAAGTGTTTACAATGTGTGTGTTCACAAAACATAGAATACATAAGCAAATAACAAAACAAGACTTGAAGCTATTATGCTCCATCTTCTGAATTCCCAGCGCGAGTACCTGTCTACTAGTCTCCTGAGAATACAAGTTATTTGAAAGAGTTGATCAACAATTAAGCTGGTGAGTTTATAAGATTTTAGTGATGTAAGTAAGTTGTAGAAAGTTGTTGTAAAATGTAGTTGAAATGTAGTAAGTGGTAAGTTCTGTTTAGAAAAGTTCGCCTGTTCCTCTAGAAAATCCTATATTTCCTACTTTGATGAAAGATACGTAAAAATCATTCTACAATCCTTTATATGAGTACTAAATGGATACAAGTTATATAAAACTCAGAGTAAACAAACAATCGACTGTGCGCATCTGCCCTAAGCCCACAACCAAACAAGGAACAGGAAGTAAGGCGGATAGCACACATCCCATTGTTTGTTAGATCATTGTTGTATATAACCCTGGTGTATTCACTTGTTACTCATGGAGTAAATTGTAATAGATCCTTTATTTTAATGAAAAGATTCTTTAAGAAAACCCTTATTTCTTATAATAAAATGGTGACCACAGTGATTACTTCTATAATCACTTAGTTTATACTGGCTATATATAATCTAATATCGAATAGATAGTTCATTGGGTGAATCTGCCCTAAGCCCACAACCAAACAAGGAAGAGGAAGTAAGGCGGAAAGCACACATCCAACTACCTGTTGGGTATTAATGATATATAACCATGATGTATAAACTAAGGTATTATAGAGTAAATCACCTAAGGTCCTTTAAGTCTATACTGGTTTAATAAAATGGATTAAACCCTTTACTGGGAAGTTTCTAGTTTTGAATACCAAAAGCTCTGATTTGGAAAGTATGTTTTGTACTAGAAAACTGTGCATTGACTTTGTGTCCTATGACTTCACCCATACCTGGTACCCTCATGATGACTTAATGTATACTGAACATATATATATCTAAAATCGAATAGATAATAGATTGGGTGAATCCGTTCCAAGCCCACAACCAAACAAGGAACAGGAAGTGAAGCAGAGAGCAAACATCGTATTATCTGTCGGATCCTATTGTTATATATATATATATATATATATATATATATATATATATGCTTTGACGTATACATTAAGGAATCATAAGGTTAGCATTATGGTCCCTTTCTACTGAATGTACTAGACTCGACTGTTTTGTTTGTCGTTTGTAAAATGTAAGTTTTCCCTAGTTTATAACTATCTTAACTCGAAAATAGTTTGCATTTGACTTTCAAGTGGTACTGTCATTTTATGAAAGAAATGGAAAATGTAAGTACACATTTGTCGTTTAAAATGACAAACGGATGTACTGATGACCTTAAAACATGTTTGTTTTATACTGGTCATAATGTGAAGGCTAGTACCCCTACAATACGCTCTCCTTGTTTGGAGATTAAGGGAACCAAACGCAACCTCTACAATTAATTGCAAGCCGTGTAATTCACATTAAAGTTATATGATCATGTATACCGAATATAACTATCACCTTTTGTTTAGAACAATGAGTTAGTGATTCATTGGTATAATTAGATCCTGTAGTACTTTCATGCTATAGCAACTTAATATGTTTGTTCTGTTTCTCATATAGTATGTTCGTTCTGTTATCGTGTATTGTAGCTACCTCCTGTTTCTCTTTATGTTATCGTGTATTGTATCTAGTATGAACTGAATCTCTAAACTATACCTATTATAGTTTACTAAAGTTTTACTTGTACTGTTATTGAAAAGGCTCATTTATCTACTAAGTTATGCTTGTTCTTAAAAATGGAGTTTTGTTAAACTATGAAGTAACATAACTTTAAATGAGTTTTTGAAATGTTTTGATCACTTATAGAAGACATAAGCAATCTTTTGAAAGATGTATATATAACAAACATTTACACAATTATCATTGTGTTTAACTTGTATTCCCCCCGTTAAAAGCATTTAAAACAGTTAAAAGATTCATTACGGGGTATGAACTCACCTGATGTGGGTGATTTAAGCGAATATGTGTGTAAGGATGAGAAGTTCCACGAATGAAGTCCCGAGATACAACAAGTCGTAAATGACATATATTGGCATATACTGACATAAATATAGTGTTTATAAGGAACTATATGAAAGGAAACACCTTCCGGGACTAGGAAACACTTTGACCAAGTGTTGGAATCACATGTGATTCACCAAAAGAAAGTGGAATGGCACTACCATGAGTTTACTGCCATGGGTTTATGGCCAAGGGAGTTTACGGCCGTAAACGCATGGTCAAACATGCATAAGTGTGTGTTTGAAGGCTCGAGAAAATTGAGGGACTTTTGCTCTACACAAGGATGAGAAAGACTAACTCAATGGTGAGTGTTGAGTTATTTACGACCAAGGGAGTTTACTCCTGGCCGTAAACTCTCTAAATGGTCACATTTAGGGTCTTAAAGGTAAGGAGTTTCAAAGGCTTAAATGTCCCAAAAGTTAGCAAAGGCCTAGATGTGTTTAAGGTCCAAGACTTGACCATAATTGGAGTTTATGGCCAAGGGTGTTTACTCTTGGGCCGTAAACTCTCTAAATGATGAGTTTGGTGATGATTCAAGGTCTTACAAAGCACAAGGGAGTGTTCTAGCCTCAAATCCAAGCCTTAGGAAGAGTTTAGGGCTCAATTGGCACCTTTATAGGGGTTTACGACCATGGGCGATGGCTTGGCCGTAAACTCCTTTTGGTATTGCATTCTTGATGATTTCAAGGTTCTAAGCATAAGTCTTAACTAGATATCAAGTGTAGGGAAGAGTACTTACGATAAGGAGGCTTGAAATGGTCGATTTTGGCCAAGAACACTAGTGTGTGTTCTTGGTGTTCTTGGTGTTTCTTGAAGATCTAAGAAAAGATGATTTCCATGGATGAAATCATTAGATGATGCTAGATTAGGAGATGTATCAACAAATCAAGGAAGAATACTTACAACTTTCGATGATCTAGGATGAAAATCAGGATGATATTTGAGAGAGAAATCAAGTTTCTTGAGGTGGAAATGAGATAATGAATGAAAAGTGAAGGAAATGAGTCCTTAAGGGGGAGTTTATGGCCCACCTTGAGTTTACGGCCGTAAACTCAAGTGTTGTGGCCGTGAACTCTAA
Source organism: Lactuca virosa (assembly GCF_052849685.1). NCBI lineage: Eukaryota > Viridiplantae > Streptophyta > Magnoliopsida > Asterales > Asteraceae > Lactuca > Lactuca virosa. Next base: position 301,378,712 of record NC_136433.1, on the reverse strand, counting down.
ATGAAGAGGTTAAGGCTTGATTTGTTGAACAGTGTCTCTAGCAGGTACATTCTAACACTAATTCCTTAAGTGCACTAGGCTTAATACTCCTTAGAATGACCTTTAACCAGGCTAGAACTCATTACCAATGATTCTGACACTCAGTGGAGTCGACTGACTGAGCTTTCAAAGCAAAAAAATTTCGGGTTGTCACAAAGGGGAACATTCCCCGTTTCTGCAAAGCTCCGCCAAGACCAATCGCCCAGGTCCCCGGCGCTGGTGTGGTCCAGGCTTGCTACGGTTGTGGAGAGGTGGGCCATTACAAAAGGAACTGCCCGAAGGCAGGGAATGCCGGTGGAGTGGGAAGGGTTTTGGCTATAGGCCACGAGGAAGCGGTTGCCGACCCCACAGTGGTCACTGGTACGTTTCTCCTCGATAACTCTTATGCATGCATTCTATTTGATAGTGGAGCGGAGAGGAGTTTCGTGAACCAGAAATTTTCTCACTTGCTTAAGCATAAATCGCATGCACTTAAAGAACCGTTCACCGTAGAAATGGCTAACGGATAGACAGAGAGCACTAGCTGCATATAAATAGGATGTACACTAACACTAGATAGCCATTCATTTCCAATCGACCTCATGCCGGTCTCTATTAAAAGTTTCGACGTCATAATCGGCATGGATTGGTTGAGTTCTCATCGTGCCGACATCATGTGTTACGAAAAGGCTGTTCGCCTTAATCTTCCGTCTAGCGAAACTCTAGTTATCTACCGCGACAAAACCGACACGAAGTACGCGATTTTCCCAACAGCTTTCTAGAAGAACTCCCAGGATTACCTCCGCAACGGCAAGTCGAGTTCAGAATAGACTTAGTTCCAGGGGCTACCCCAGTAGCCAAATCGCCCTATCGTCTAGCACCAGCTGAGATGCAGGAGCTATCCGGTCAACTTAACGAATTGCTCAGCAAGGGCTTCACTAGGCCAAGCTTCTCACCCTGGGGTGCACCGGTCTTGTTCGTCAAGAAGAAAGACAGATCGTTCTGTATGTGCATCGACTATAGAGAACTTAACAAACTAACCGTCAAAAATCGTTACCCTCTGCCTCGCATAGACGATTTGTTTGACCAACTTCAAGGGGCGAACTTATTTTCAAAGATAGACCTGAGGTCCGGGTATCACCAGTTACGAGTGCTAGGGGAGGATGTTCCGAAGGCAGCCTTCTGAAATCGTTATGAACACTACGAGTTTGTAGTGATGTCGTTCGGATTGACCAATGCGCCCGCAGTATTCATGGACTTGATGAATAGGGTGTGTCGTCCTTACTTAGATCAGTTCGTCATTGTCTTCATCGATGCCATACTTATCTACTCTCGTAGTAAGGAGGAGCATAGTCAACATCTGCGTAAGGTCTTAGAAACACTGCGATTAGAGAAGCTTTATGTGAAGTTCTCGAAATGCGAATTTTGGATACGAAGATTCGAATTCTTAGGGCACGTGGTTAGCGAAGAGGGAATACACGTGGACCCTTCCAAAATCAAAGCCATTGAGAACTGGTCAGCACCGAAGACGCCTACAGAAATTTGTCAATTTCTAGGCCTTGCTGGCTACTTTCGCAGGTTCATTAAGAACTTCTCGCGAATTGTGAAACCTCTTACAACATTGACCAAGAAGGGCGTGGCCTTTGACTGGGAGGAGAAACAAGAGAAAGCATTCCAAACGGTAAAGCGAGCCTTATGCACCGCACCGATACTGTCCCTCCCCGAAAGGATAGAAGACTTCGTGGTCTATTGCGATGCATCCAATCAAGGGCTCGGCTGTGTTCTGATGCAACGAGGTAAGGTCATCGCCTATGCCTCAAGACAGCTGAGGACGCTCGAGGTCAACTACACCACACATGATCTTGAGTTAGGAGCAGTCGTGTTTGCTCTAAAGATCTGGAGACACTACCTGTATGGTACGAAAAGCACTATCTTTACAGACCACAAAAGCCTACAACACATATTCGATCAGAAGGAGCTCAATATGAGACAACGATGGTGGGTTGAACTACTCAGTGATTATGAATGCGAAATTCGTTATCATCCGGGTAAAGCCAACGTAGTAGCTGATGCCCTAAGTCGGAAAGAATACTCTGGTCGTAAATTCAAATCATTAACTATGACTATCCATTCACACTTGTCCACACAAATTAAGGAGGCTCAACTCGAAGCTTTGAAACCTGAAAATGTGGCGGGTGAATCCCTGAAAGGGATGGACAAGAACTTGGTGGTCAAGGGTGGCGGAGCCTTATATCTCATGGATCAGATCTGGACACCGAAACACGGTGGTTTCAAAGACTTGCTCATGACAGAAGCGCACAACACTCGATATTTCGTCCACCCAGGATCAGATAAGATGTATCTGGATCTTAAAAAGTTATACTTGTGGCCTAACATGAAAGCAGAGATTGCTACCTTTGTGAGTAAATGCCTTACTTGCGCCAAAGTTAAGGTCGAATACCAGAAACCATCAGGTTTACTTCAGCAACCGGAGATACCTGAATGGAAGTGGGAGCGGATCACAATGGAATTCATAACCAAGTTTCCCAAGACAACGGGTGGGCTCGATACCATATGGGTGATCGTAGACTGGTTAACCAAGTCCGCACACTTCCTGCCTATCAAAACAACTGACAAAATGGAGAAACTAACAAGAACATACATTAGGGAAATCATACGACTGCATGGTGTTCCCATATCCATTATCTCGGATAGAGATAGTAGATTTACTTCGACGTTCTGCCAGTCGCTACAAAGTTCCCTAGGAACTAGGCTGGACATGAGTACAGCCTACCATCCGCAAACCGACGGAAAAAGTGAGAGGACTATTCAAACTTTCAAAGATATGTTGCGAGCCTGTGTGATAGACTTTGGGAAGGCATGGGATACTCATTTACCCCTTGTCGAGTTCTCCTACAACAATAGTTATCACACGAGTATAAAGGCTGCTCCATTTGAAGCCCTCTATGGCCGTAAGTGCAGATCCCCTCTGTGCTGGGCTGAGGTGGGGGACACTCAGTTAGCTAAAGGACGAGTTCCTGACAGCACTCTCACAGGTATGAAAATCATTTGGGAAACGACAGAGAAGATCGTTCAGATTCGTGAACGATTGAAAGCCTCTAGAGACCGACAGAAAAGCTACGCAGACAAGAGAAGGAAACCGTTGGAATTCCAGGTGGGCGACCGTGTTCTATTGAAGGTCTCACCCTGGAAGGGCTTGATACGCTTCGTAAAGCGTGGAAAGCTAAATCCAAGATACGTAGGGCCTTTCGAGATTCTCGCTAGAATCGGCCATGTAGCTTACAAACTCAATCTACCTTGCGAACTCAGTAACGTACATTGTACTTTCCACGTCTCGAACTTGACAAAGTGTCTGTCCGACGAGACTCTTGTAATCCCACTCGACAAGATCGAGATCAACGAGAGCCTCAACTTAATGGAAGAACATGTAGAGATCATGGACCGAGAGGTCAAGCAAACAAAGCAAAGCCGTATCCCGATAGTGAAGGTTCGCTGGAATGCCAAGCGAGGACCTGAATTCACTTGGGAGCGCGAGGATCAAATGAAACTGAAATATCCTCATCTTTTCGTTTAGTTATTTGTAATAGCTTAATTGTTTAAACTCTAATTTCGGGACGAAATTCTCTCTAACGGGGGGATGATGTGACAACCCGAAATTTCTATCTTGTACAACATTTCAACTCAATCAAAGTCAGACTTATTTCTGCTATCTTTTAGCATTGTTTAGGGTCTGTTTGAGGGTTCTAAGCCTAGTACATCCAAGGAATGAGTGTTAGGAAGTGTCTGTTGAAGTTCAAAACCATCAAGCAAGCCATAAACTCCTTCATGAGGAGTTTACGGCCACATCATATGAGTTTACGGTCGTAAACTGAAGGTGGCCGTAAACTCATGGCCTTAAATATGTGATTCCTTCACTTTTCCTCATTATTCGCCATTCCAAGCCTAGAACTCGATTTTCTCTCTCAAGTATCAGAAGGATCTTCGTTTTTATCTTAAAAAATGTAAGTGTTTCATCCTTTGTTTGGTTGATACATCTCATTATCTTGTATCACCCCTTTGATTTCATCCATTAACTTCATTTTTTGGGTTTGATCTTCAAGATCACCAAGAACACACACTAGTTCTTTCGACCGAAATCAACTCTTTTTGCTTCCATATCGTAAGTATCTCTTCCCTATATTTGTTATCTAGTAGGAGCCCTTGATTTTCATCCTTGAAATCAAGCAAATCCCAAGAACAATGAGAGTTTACGGCCAGGACCATCTCCATTGGCCGTAAACCCTTGTTAAGGTTCCTAGTTGGACATAAACTCTTGATTAAGGCTTGGATTGGGTCTAGAACACTTCCTTGATTCTTGTAAGACCTTAAATCACCTCTTTAGCACAAGACTTCATGAGTTTACGGCCGTAAACTCATTGGTCTGTAAACCCTTTGGCCGTAAACTCATAGTGCCATGGACACTTGGCCGTAAACACCATTGTGTGGCCATACACCCTTTAGATGCAACCCTTTGTACTTCTAACACTTCAATCTACATGTTTCCTAAGTCCTAGGGTGTTTTCCTTACATGATTAGTTGTATAGACACTAATTATATACATATATGTGTTATTATATGCTTTTAGGATCCGTTGTGCTCGAGTCTTCACTTGACACTTAGCATCCTACAATCGATCTTACATTCGTATCACTCACTACGGGTGAGTTCATACCCCTTAACTAATCTTTTAAATGATTTTAAATTCTTTTATGGCGGGGGGGGGGGGGGAATACAAGTAGAACTATTATAGTTATTATATCAATCGCATGTGATTAATAACTATCAAACAAGAGGATTTTATTACCTTTCAAACTGTGTTATCAAACAAACTGCTTCAAATCGTTTTATAAACTCTTTTACATGTTAAATACTTTATATTAAACTCTTTTAAACTTATACTTTGTCAAATCATGTCTATATGGATATAGTTATATAAGTAGGATTGAAAGGACTTAGGACTGATAAGTTGCCTTATTTCCTGTTCCTTGTTTGGTTGTGGACTTAGGGTATCAGTTGTTTGTCCAAAGGTCGTTTGAATCTTAGTTATATATTATGTATATGTATATAGATATAAAAGTTCTTCTATTAGTTCAATACATTTGGGTAGCAAGGGTATACAAACATGTTCATTCATACAAACATCACTACTTGTAAACTATAATAGGTATAGTTTAGGAAGTCACTAATACTATTTCTAGAACAATGAAACATACAACAGTCAGTTCATACATGAGTCAGTTCAAACTTACTATAAAGAGAAACAGATAGAGCATACTATAACGAGAGACAATACTCACTATAAAGAGAAACAGATAGAGCATACTATAATGAGAAACAATGCATACTACACACTATACACTAGAGAACATACTACATACTAGATAGAGAGAACATACACTACACTAGAGAACATACTACATACTAGACAGAGAGAACATACACTACACTAGAACATACTATACAAATACAAGAATACTATAACATTAATGTGAGATACTACTTCATGGCTCGGAAATATACTGATGCCTCACGTTTTGTACCCAGAGTCTCCTGGAAGGAGAGCGTCAATTTGTGTATAGATCTATACGGGACTGACCCTCCTACACCTTGCTAATAGCTACAGTGTGACCTGCAGGTCTACAGGTGACGAATGTCATATCATTTTGACGTCTCGAACGTCGTGTTATACTAGTCGATCAAGTATGGTTACAATCATATCACATTTTACCTTAATTAAACTAACAAGTTTAAGGTAGTTAGTACATTGGTAGTTACTTAGATAAAACTACAGTACATCTTTATTTTTCCCATTTCATTCACATTGTGATCTTCTCACATAAACGGTAATGAAAACTATATTTTTGGATAATGATAGTCATACTTTGGGAAAATGCACACTTTTACAAAAGAACAAACATAAAGAACAGTTGGTTCTTGGTAGAAGACTACTTTAGTAGAAAATATAGTATTTTCTAGGAAGTTTACAAACATTTACATCAAATACTTACAAACTTTTACATCAAACATTTACAAGCACATTCTTCAAACTTATACAAACAATGACACTAAAATACTTATGAAATCACCAGCTTTAATGCTGATCTACGCATTCAAAATAACTTGTATTCTCAGGTCACCAGTAGACAGGTACCGATGACCAGGTTTTGAGAAGACGGAGCTTTCAAGACCCGTCTTTATTTTGATTATTCATTTTGGTGTCTTATAAACTACAGAACACCCTTGTATTAAAATTATATTATTAATGCAATGGATGATGTTGTTGCTTGTTTACTATTATGCATTGTTGTGATACTGTACATGACGTCCTCCACCCCCGAACGTTTCCGCCGTTCTGGTTTTGGGGTGTGACAGTAGAGGGAGTGGATGAAGGAGTAGATGGGAATTGAATATGCTTGTTCATCCTTGGAGGAGAGTTCCTTGGACGAGAATTCTTTACATGATGATTCATTCCCTAAGCACGTTCTTCTTCCTTATCAGCGGTTGATTCTTCTTCATCTTCATCAGTGTATTCTTCCTCGTCAGCTTGTTCTTTGTTACAAGCTTCTTCATCTTAATCATCATTATCATTCACATCATCTTCAGAGTTTGAGGATTCAACCACATAGTTTTTTTCAATCCATTTTTGCATCCTCATAGTAATAGGCAAGTCACCCTGAGATGGAGTGGCATTAATAATCTTTGAGGAAAGAGCAGGAATTGGAATGATAATCCCATGACTTTCAACATAGCCTTCATCACCAGACAAGATCACACCAAGGCAATGAGGATAAGGAACATGCAATGGCTTCTTGTTCCTAGTAATGCAGTCAATCATTTGATCAAGAAAAAGTTGAGAAAAATCCAGTCTTTTGTTGTAAACAATGGAGTATAAGATCATTTTCTCAAAGAGATTCAGTTGATCCAAACTTCCAGTCTTGCATCCTATGTATTTGCCAATCATACCTATTAAGTACTTCCATCTTACATAAAAACACTAACGAAGAGTGTTCTTATATGGATCACGAGTGAGACCCTGAAGTTTGAAATTATACCTAATTGTTCACGAACAGATTTTCAACTTTCTATAGAAGGAGTTTCATAGTAACTTTCAAATCGAGGAAGACGAAGAGCAATTTGAAAGGATTCCCATCACTAGTAATCCTATATTGATCATCTCCAATGGTTGCAGTGATGGTTTGATCATTAGTGTTAACAGATCATGAATAATAGAACCCACATACTTCTTTAGGGTAGAATGGATCCGAGAATTCACAGAATGCATATGGAAGAGGACAACTCTTGACATAGTTGACGAAATCTTCAGTTCCAGATTTTACGAACTACTTTGGGATTTCATATGAGAACGCCACATTGGTCGATTGAATGATGATGGGAAATTCAGGAGTATGAGGACCTTTGACGACATTGGCTCTAGGGGAAAACTCGTACAAAGGCTTTGACATGGTGCAAGCTTTGAGGAAGATGACGATTTGGAGTCTTTTTGAGATAGAGAGAGAGAGAGGGAGAGAGAGAGAGCTTAATTACTTGAATTTCTCTTTAAAGTGACCTAGGATGAAGAATTCCCAATATATAGCCTAAACATTTCTTCCCTTTTACGTAATCATGAATGACGATATATGCGTCGTAAAAATCTCATATCCCAAGATAGCGGTGGATCTTTCAGTCGTCATCCAAAAATTTACCATTAAAACAGGTGATGTGTCATCAACGGTAATGAGCATCAGCATAATCCATCAACGAGTGCCTTGAAACGTTAAGTTTGTGATGTCTCCTGATAGTGTGGGTTTAAACTACCATTCAGCGACATAGTATTGCGAGATCTCATCAGCGTGTGGTTTCATACGCTGACTCATTAATCACTTTTATTAGAAGAAAAAGGCAAGAGTGGTACAATGCGTGTGATAAGCAGTGGTGTTTTAGCTTAACCATCAACATAGATTTGTCAAGTTGTTATCAGCATATGGTACATTATGCTGAATCATATAACTATAAAGAAGATTATAAGGGAAAGAATGGATTGGTGCATGTGATAGTCTACGGTACATAAGCTAACCATGAACACAAAGTTTCAAACTTTTATCAGTGTGTGGTATAACATAGTGAATCATTAATTTTTACTAAGAAGATAAAGGAAAGAATGGTTTGTTTCAGTCACACTAAGTTGAAATCAATGTGAATCATAAACAGTTTAACTCATCAACCAGAAGTGGTTTAGACCTCCGTATCATAGAATAAGTTGCATTCTAGAATCAAAGATTCACTGCTAACTCATAATGGTACCATGTCATACCTCAGACTAGGAGGTCAGGGACATGAAAAACCCTTTGTCATTATAGGAATGGACAAGTAACACTTCTATTGATCACTATGCAATCAGAGTAAGCCATTGGGTTTGCTCAATGTTTCAACAGAACATGACACTTGATGCATACCGCAATCATGATTCCATGGACAGGGTCAGGTAATATAGTTAAATAAAGATAAACACCCAAGCCTTTTTATCAAATTTTTATTTATACCAGGCAATCCCATTTAGAAAGTTTAGACAATGCTAGATAGTTAGCCTGAGGGGGTGAATCAATGTTCTCCGCAGATAGTCTCGCTGATGAGAAACTTAGAGAGATTTAGTCACATACATCAACATGCTTCTTGGGAGGATGATTTGTTAAAAGTTGCATACTAGGGTTAGAATTGCCACCGTCGGATTCCCTTTAAAGATGGTACAAAATAATAAGCAATATAAGAATACAAACAAAAGAGTTAGTCAAACAAGAACATAGTTCAAACAGCAAAGTATGTGCAACTTTTTCAGAAAAAGTGATAAAGACTCGTTCTATCACATCTTTAGAATTGAATGGTCATAAATGCACTTACATTTTCCAAGATATCTACCACTTGAATTTTGGCTATAAAAGAGAACAAACAAGATCAACCATATAACAAAAAAGACACAATTCATAGTAAACAACAAGAGAGAATGCCTTTAATCGTTGAGATTCTGCAGATTAATTCCAAGCTTCATGTTCACCAAGATCAAAGGAAAAGCATGAACCAATCTTTGTAACCAATCTTTGTAACCTTCGAGTTATGAGAGTCACCAAGACAACACTCGAAGGTTCCATTAATTGTGATCCATGAAGGAAGAGAATGTGGGGTCACTATCTTGTCGAGCACGCCTTTGGATATTTGAGGTGATGGAGTTGCAATGACAATGTCTCTGGAAATTAGTTGCACCATGTCACAGACCTCCACCTCATCTCACTACAACCGAAATAGGTTGTTCAAGACAGAAGATATATATGTCCAGAAGAACACCTGGTGGTGCAGTTATCCCTCATCTGGTCTCATCAACATGAAGCAACATGTTAAACAGTGTGTGCATCAGCATCAATGAAAAGGCAGTTGTTGCTGTAGAAAAGATATCGAGTCATCGTCAACTAGCTCTTACAAGGAGGGTGATGCATTTAAGAAGTGACACACTGATCTTAATCAGTTCAGATCAATGTTGAGATGAAGACGAGAGGTCCTGAGACATACAGAGGAAAGAGAAGAACGAACATTGGTAATGTTAGTATAAAACTGTGTATGTACAATGTATACTTCTTTGGTAAAGTAATAAAAGAAAATTTTAATGCAAAAAAAAAAAATAAACTAAGAAGGTAGCAACTTAAGTTTAGAAATCTAAGAGTAGCAAAGCATAAAGCAAAAACAAAATAAAGTATTGATGTCTTAACCAATAACATCAAACCATATAAATGTCATTGTCCCTTAGTGCAGTTAGCACGATTTTGTTTCTAGAATCAAACACCTTTCCCTCATGTCAATTGAAAATAACTTTATTGTAACACCGTAATTTTTCAAACAAAATTTTCATTTTAAAATCGCATACTTTTCGTAACATATTGTATAGAAATCTCGTTTATTCAATTTACAAAACACAACTCCATTAATAAGCCAGAATCCTCAAAACATGACCCCTTCTCTGGTGTGTACAATCAAGCCGGTGCCTTCCCGCGATCCTCTGAGATACCTGAAACACATAACACATAACACGGTAAGCACGAAACTTAGTGAGTTCCCCAAAATACCACATACAACACATACGCCACTCGAGGCTACAGTACGACCCTCCGGTCGATGTGTCTCAGCGGAACCCTCCAGTCCCGTAGCTCGTTGGACCCTCTGGTCTGGTCTGTATCATTGGACCTATCGGTCCGGTCTATATCGTTGGACCCTTCGGTCCGGTCTATATCGTTGGACCCTTCGGTCCGGTCTATATCATTGGACGCTCCGGTCCGGTCTATACAACAAATAGCATACATATATCACAATGCACATAATCTCATACATACACATAGCACATAAGACCCTCCGGTCTACATATAGATACCACTCTAGGTAATGTATAGTGAGAAGACTCACCTGACCAGCAGCAAGTAAAGACCCCGCTCCCGAATCTCGAACTAGCCTCCACCTAACACAAGGGATGAATATCTCTAAGTGATACTCTAATCACAACTCTAATGACAGAAGGCTATTCTTCCTCTCTTTAACTCTTTGAAGTGGATAAAAGACCATTTTACCCCTCCATGGTCTCTACTACTTATGTTGATCAAAGCCCCAAAGTCAACAGAAGTCAAACTCGAGTCAACAGTCCATGTTTGACCCGACTCGCCGAGTGCACCCTTGCGACTCGTCGAGTCCACTTATTTTCCTCAGAAATCTCATGAAGGTCCAGCTCAGCTCGTCGAGTTGACCCCCAACTCGTCGAGCTATCTCATGCTCAAGCTCTTCGGGACAAACCCTCACTGACTCGTCGAGTCAACTCATGGACTCGACGAGTCCCCTCGGTCTGATTCCTCATTCAGACGTCCAAAGTCAGATCTCTCATTCCAAACCCTAGATCTAGCCCTTTAAGACACCAGAGACACATAAAGTCTCGACCTTTACGTTCATGCATGGCATATGTGCTTCAAAATGCCAAAACAAACCCTTCTTAAGGTGTTAAGCACAACAACCCTCATTTGGATGAATAAAGTTGGGACCTTTGGACTCTAGGGACCTCACAAGGTCCAGATCTGAGGACTAGGCTTCTAGCTAATCCATTTTAATCAAAGTCCCAAACCAAAGGTGGTAAAAGCCCTAGAACTCCAAACACATGAGATCTAACCAAAATAATGAGAAAGGTGCAGACTTTTACCTTCCTCAAAAGCTCTGGACGATCTATCACTGGATCCAACTTTCCCCCTCTTGATCCTTGCTTGATCTCCTTCTCTCCTTCTCAAATGATGCACTAAAAATCCCAAGATAGCTTCTCTCTCACTTTCTAGCTCAAATGACCTTTAGGGTTTGCTTCTAGGGAAAGGGTGGCCGCAAATGAGGCTATAAGTGTCTTTAAATAGGTCCCAAACCCCGGAAATTAGGGTTTCTCTAATCAGCGCCTACTCGGCGAGTCCCTCCTCCGACTCGTCGAGTCCATTCATTAAGTCCACGGGAAAAACCCGGTTCGACTCGGCGAGTTGGACACTCAACTCGTCGAGTCTCTTCTTTAATCATAAGATCAAACTACACGATAATATCCCTGAAAATCCGGATGTTACAATTCTCCCCCACTTGAATTAGATTTCGTCCTCGAAATCACTCCTTAACCACTCACATAATGAAATCATCAACCCCAAAAGGTACCACCGAAAGGATCTCATACTACACCGATATCTTTCTCTATGGACACCTGAAACCACACAAAACTCCCAAGACCAGGACTGAACCAACTCTTTCGTCGCTAATATACTCCTTCCCACTATCCGGAAGCTCTAGTGGCCTGACCCGCCGCCAGACCGCCTACCATGATATCCTCTGATTCTCTCAAGACCAAAACCAACAATCGGCTACCGTCACTCATATCAACATGCTAATGATCCAAATCACGCCCCAAGAAATGGAAGGGTCCACACCCCACCAGGGATCATACACTAAACTGCTATCAGAACCCATCTGAACAAAGAATCCTCAACACTCTGCCCTTCAGACACAAGAGAATAACCAACCTCGCTCAGAAGTGTCCTTAGACATCACAATCACAAGTCCCAGCTTCGTTCCTCATACCCCTTTTTAATACTGAGCACTAGGTCAACTTCTGACTCCACAGTTGAACCTCCAAAGGTCACCCATAACATATCTCGAAATGTCTTACTGACTTCCTTCTCATAACAACTATCTCGGCCCAGTGACACCCAAGTCACGAAGTTCTCTTTACCCCAACGGATTCCACAATCCTACAAAATTGTTTTACCCTCGACCCCCGTCGAACACTACTCCCTAGATACGAGCGCCTCGCGGTACCTCCCGTACCAACGAACTGACCCACTCTGGTCCAAAACATCTGATGACAAACAATATTCCTCAAAGTGGAACCCATCTCAGAATCCGGAGTCTCATTTCGCCTACTCAATGCACCACTAGAGTCAAACTCAATATCGAGAGTCTAGTCCAGTCCAGAATTGGAACCACTCATCCCAATGAAGCACCCAACTCAAGACTCATGACCCGCAACTCATGCGTTCCTCACTTATCCACTTCCCTTTGGTTGCGACAACCATTACTCAATTTCAGAATATAACGACTCCCGACAAATATGGAGACCCCAGTCTCGCCCCTGGTTCGAACCCAGGCTTCCACACACTCAAATATTAGGGCTACCCAAGCCTAAAACTCTTCTGCCTCAAGCTCTGATCAGAGAGCACTTCATCACAACATTCTCTAGCTGACTAGAGGGTACTACGGCTCCCCGCAGTATCACAACGACCTCTCACTGAATAGTGAGTACTACGGCTCCCCGTAGCATCACCACACCCCTCACTGAATAGTGAGTACTACGGCTCCCCGTAGCATCACCACAACCTCTCACTGAATAGTGAGTACTACATCTTCCCATAGCATCACCGCACCCCTCACTGAATAGTGAGTACTACAGCTCTCCGTAGCATCACCACAACCTCTCACCTAATAGTGATTACTACGGCTCCCCGTAGCATAACCACATCCTCTCTGCACCGACTCATTGAAATTGCAGCTCCCCGCAGTCTCACCGCACTTACTCTACCACTCCACGATCTCATCCTCAAGTCGACGCCATCCTGCGTTCACTCACTCATGCACCGTGGCGGAGCGTAGATAGGTACACACACCCATCCCGACTATGTATCACTACTTCGGACGACCACCGCCGTGACAAAACGTCTTTTTCTCGCTGCCATTCACATTCTCAGATAATCCCGTTTGGTGACAATTAGCTGAAGGGCCCCCACCGGAACAATAGACACTTGGTACACCACTCGTCATCTCAAACTCCAACTCAAAATAATCCGAGATTTTAGGACATTAAACTCGGATACTCCGGAATACCATCACAACGCCTCGCAGTGTCTTGACTCTACCACTGATCTCATACTCATGGCATCATACTCAGATATCGTATTGCTTCCTCGGAACCTCGCAACCGGTCTTTCTCTCGTGTCTCTTGTAACCCCGGAATACTCCATCTCCCAAATTAAAACACGGAGAAATTGCCAACGACTCAGAACACGAAGAGGACAATCCGAAACTTCCTCCTCTATTGCTCAAAACTCATGCAAGAATACTCATAACGACCCTGAAGTTGGTTGCCGAATCAACTTCTTCCCTTCCCATACTGCATATAATAGGCCATACTCTAAACCATAAATTTTCAACCGCCGTACTAACCTCACAAGCCAACCACCTCGAATTCACCATTTTAACCTTGAAGGATTCCTAACCACCACAAGGTCTCCGACCAACGGCCACTTGCCATGGAGACACTCATCCTTTCTCAAACACGTGCCACATGCACTATTTCACTCAGCACCTCTCCTTGACCACCAAAAACCCTGGTCTTAGGAATCCGCACCGCAGGCCTCTCTATCCAGTTCTCTAACCGCTCTTGAACAAATCTCGGATCTCCTCAAAAGTACCCGGTTCTCCCCCACTCAGGGTTCGAACCATCACCAATTGGTTCGCCAACAATCTAACCCACATACTGTTTTTACCAACAATATCGCACCTACTCTTGGAAGGTGATACGCAATGCTTGATGATCTCCCCGATGGGGATCGAGCAATTCCAAATACCCCGAATCTCCGATGAAATCCTCAGAAACCTCTCATCATGACTACCTCTAGTCATTCCGAATCCCGTACCATCCCAGTACCGGATACCTCAACTGTCCAGTCGTAACCCTGACTCTCAGTCTGAAAATAACGAACTAACATATTCCTCATCCTCGACTCTTCAACCAACGTTCCATCACGTGGGTTGTAATAAGAGTGGAGTCATCGTTACCACACTCGATACTCATCATAGACAATAAGAGCCACCGCCCCAATATCCTCTTCTTCGCCGTCTGCTGCTGCAGCTAATACATGCCCTACTATGCTCAAATAGGGTGTATCCTTGTCCTTCACCATCTCAGCCCCCATTGACAACCTGTTCATGCTCTAACATTACCTCTCGGCAGACATACTGCCCAAATACTCTGATGGAAGGTCGCCATCAATGCTAACCCGCAGGGTTCTACCCCCAAGTTCGGAAACCGAATTCTCAACACCTCTTATGTTTCCCACAGGAAACGGAAATAATACCATCCATGTCACAGAAGGTGACATCTCCACTATCGGCTGATTTCTCAACTCATGTCGTAATCCTCCATAACTGCCATCTCTACTCATCCTTGAGCCTTGCGACTTCATCTACCATCTTACCAAAAATCCCTCGGAGCTAACTCGATTTCCCTCTCAAGGGATGCTCCACTAAAACTCGTTCATCATGGCCCTCTGGCCCCATACTCTTTCACATCTGATCTCAGTCTAACCAATTTTCAACGGAATAACTGGTAGAACCAGTAACACTAACCGCCACGAGTCATGGTACTCGAACCATGTGGCCACCTCTCGATCTGCTACAAATCATGGCACTCGAACCATGAAATCACCTCTCGATCTGCTACTTAAAACCTCCGGAATGTTCCCTGTATCGAGTATGAGTCCTCTACTTTCAGTAGTACGGGCCCATACTACCTGCCACATCTACCCATACTTTCCATACGGACCATCCCCGAGCTCCTAAGTAGCTGCTCGACCTTCTCAATCACCAACCCCGTCATGCGTGTTCGCTCCTCTTGCGAAATATTCAACTCTGTCAGCGTACTCATCTGACTAGGGTCACTCTTTCCTAGGCTCTTCCTAGGTTCTCACACTTCTCCGCCATCAGCTGCTGAAGAACTCCTTATGATGCCAGCCATCTACTTCCTGAATATCATCATATTCACTTAGTAGCTGACTCTCATCATCAAGAGTTCCACAAAGCACGAAGCAAGCAGCATTCGGGCATCGAATAATCTCTACCAAAATGTAAAACCACTCTAGGTTATTACCCACTTGCTCTCCTCATACTTAAAGGATACCACCGAACTCAAGCAACTTTACCCCATGCGGGCATCTGACTACTCTCTCAGTAGACTCCTCAAATGCTCATCTAGGTATCTCGCCTAGATTACTCCTCTACTCAGATCCCTTCTCTAAAAGGGATCCTGCTGGATCCTCATACTCGAAGGCACATCACATATAACATCAGCTCCTAGGCTAAGGCATCACAAATCAGGCCACTCTAGTCGTAAAATATGAAATACCTAGCCTATCTCTAGCATGCATAATATCTCATAGCATATCTCATACATATCTCATAATACAAACGTAAGGGTATTTTGGGAAATCACCAACTTGTAAATTTTTCTCAAATCCTCAGTTTGAGTCCAGATCTACCCGAAGGTGCATCCGAATACCTCAAACCAAGGCTCTGATACCAACTTGTAACACCGTAATTTTTCAAACAAAATTTTCATTTTAAAATCGCATACTTTTCGTAACATATTGTATAGAAATCTCGTTTATTCAATTTACAAAACACAACTCCATTAATAAGCCAGGATCCTCAAAACATGACCCTTTCTCTGGTGTGTACAATCAAGCCGGTGCCTTCCCACGATCCTCTGAGATACCTGAAACACATAACACATAACACGGTAAGCACGAAGCTTAGTGAGTTCCCCAAAATACCACATACAACACATACGCCACTCGAGGCTACAGTACGACCCTCCGGTCGATGTGTCTCAGCGGAACCCTCAAGTCCCGTAGCTCGTTGGACCCTCTGGTCCGGTCTGTATCGTTGGACCCATCGGTTCGGTCTATATCGTTGGACCCTTCGGTCCGATCTATATCGTTGGACCCTTCGGTCCGGTCTATATCGTTGGACCCTCCGGTCCGGTCTATATCGTTGGACCCTCCGGTCCGGTCTATACAACACATAGCATACATATATCATAATGCACATAATCTCATACATACACATAGCACACAAGACCCTCTGGTCTACATATAGATACCATTCTAGGTAATGTATAGTGAGAAGACTCACCTGACCAGCAGCAAGTAAAGACCCCGCTCCCGAATCTTGAACTAGCCTCCACCTAACACAAGGGATGAATATCTCTAAGTGATACTCTAATCACAACTCTAATGACCGAAGGCTATTCTTCCTCTCTTTAACTCTTTGAAGTGGATAAAAGACCATTTTACCCCTCCATGGTCTCTACTACTTATGTTGATCAAAGCCCCAAAGTCAACAGAAGTCAAATTCGAGTCAACAGTCCATGTTTGACCCGACTCGCCGAGTGCACCCTTGCGACTAGTCGAGTCCACTTATTTTCCTCAGAAATCTCATGAAGGTCCAGCTCAGCTCGTCGAGTTGACCCCCAACTCGTCGAGCTATCGCATGCTCAAGCTCTTCGGGACAAACCCTCACTGACTCGTCGAGTCAACTCATGGACTCGACGAGTCCCCTCTGTCTGATTCCTCATTCAGACGTCCAAAGTCAGATCTCTCATTCCAAACCCTAGATCTAGCCCTTTAAGACACCAGAGACACATAAAGTCTCGACCTTTACGTTCATGCATGGCATAAATGCTTCAAAAATGCCAAAAAAAACCCTTCTTAAGGTGTTAAGCACAACAACCCTCATTTGGATGAATAAAGTTGGGACCTTTGGACTCTAGGGACCTCACAAGGTCCAGATCTGAGGACTAGGCTTCTAGCTAATCCATTTTAATCAAAGTCCCAAACCAAAGGTGGTAAAAGCCCTAGAACTCCAAACACATGAGATCTAACCAAAATAATGAGAAAGGTGCAGACTTTTACCTTCCTCAAAAGCTCTGGACGATCTATCATTGGATCCAACTTCCCCCCTCTTGATCCTTGCTTGATCTCCTTCTCTCCTTCTCAAATAATGCACTAAAAATCCCAAGATAGCTTCTCTCTCACTTTCTAGCTCAAATGACCTTTAGGGTTTGCTTCTAGGGAAAGGGTGGCCGCAAATGAGGCTATAAGTGTCTTTAAATAGGTCCCAAACCCCGGAAATTAGGGTTTCTCTAATCAGCGCCTACTCGGCGAGTCCTCCTCTGACTCGTCGAGTCCATTCATTAAGTCCACGGGAAAAACACGGTTCGACTCGGCGAGTTGGACACTCAACTCGTCGAGTCTCTTCTTTAATCATAAGATCAAACTACACCATAATATCCCTGAAAATCCGGATGTTACATTTATAACCAGCATCATAAAGTTGACTGATTGAAATGAAGTTGCCTTTCAGACCCTCAACATAGAACACATATTCCATATTAATCGTCCTGCATTCAAAAGTTCCAACACCTATAACAGTTCTTCCACTATTGTCACTAAATATCACCACTGGACCATCCATTTCTTTAAAATCAGTTAACAGGGACTTGTACCTGGTCAAGTGTCTAGAACTTCCATTGTCTAAGAGGTACCAAGTTTTTCCTAGATTTGGACTTGATCCTTTGACAGCGTGAAAACCATCACCGTTACATATGCCGTCAGGGGAATCATCGATAAGTGCCATAACACCCTTAACATTCAACCCCTCGTCTTCAGATGTATCCTCTTCTTCCACTCATTCTTCATCATCCTCTTGTTTTGCAATTAGGGCTTTCGGTTGAGAGATGTTTTCCTTCTTCATGTGAGCCACCAGATTCTTGTACAAGGCCTCATAGTTCTCAGGACTTTGGGCTTCTTTCTTCTCCTTGTAGTCCCTGGAAAAATGGTCATGGCTTCCATAATTAAAGTAATTACCTGAGTTTCTCTTCTATGAAGGGGATCTCCTTACTGAACTTCTTCCCTTTAACCGAGCTCTTCTAACGCCGTTTGCTTTGCTTTCTTCGTAATGCTTGATGTGACAACCCGAAATTTCTATTCTGTACAACCTCTCAATTCAATAAGAGTCAGAACAGTTTCTTCTAACTTTCAGGCATTTTGGATTAAGTTCTAGTGTTTTAAAGTTAGTAATTCAGGAGATGACAGGAGAGAGGATGCCCTAGGGTTTATTGTGCAACAATAATGTCCCAAAACTCCAAGAGTTTGGAGTTTACGGCCTAAACAAATGTGTTTACGGCCGTAAACCCTAAAAAGGGGGTATAAATTTGACATTTAGTCATATTTTACCACTTTTCACATTTTCAAGACCAAAACCAAATTCTCTCTCAAGTATCATCCAACATTTCTTCAAGATCTTCAACTTGTAAGTGTTTCTAGCCCTAATAAGTTGATATCTACCTTAATCTAGTGATCTAACATGATTCCATCCGTGAAATCATTCCAAAAGTGTAGATCTTCAAGTTTCACCAAGAACACCAATAACACACACTAGTGTTCTTGGACTTTTAACACCTTTTCAAGCTTCTACCTAGTAAGTACTCCTACCCTAGTGTATTATAAAGCTTGTTACACTTCTAAACATCAAGAAAACACCCAAGAAACACAAGATCAAGGTGTTTACGGTCCAAGATGTTCTTGGACCGTAAACCCTAAAAAGGGTGCCAAAGTGTGCCCTAGTCCCTTCTAAGCCTTGGAAACTAGTCTAGACCCCTTCCTTATTGTGCTTAGGACTCAAAACAACCAAAAGACCATAACCATTTGGGTTTACGGCCGTAAACCCAAAGGGAAATGGTCTAAGGACCGTAAACTCCTAAAAGGAGTGAAATGGTGCCCTAATCTCTTCCTAAGGCTTAAAAATGAAGTTGGAATGCTTCTTGTGATCTTTGAGGCTTCAAAATACAAAATGGTCAATGAAACATGAGTTTACGGCCGTAAACTCATGGGTTTACGACCGTAAACTCAAGGAGTTATGGTCACAAAACCGTAAAATCCAAGGGAGTTTACCCTTGAACCCCAAACTCAATAGCAAGGTCCTACCACCCTTAGATGCAATCCTTATGACCTATAGCACTTAAATCAAGTGTTTTACATGTCTTAGGATGTCTTAAACTTGGTTAATTAGTTGTTTTATGACTAATTGGATACATATATGTGATTATATGTTAACTAGGATCATTGTGTGTGTACAAGTCTTCACTTGACACTTAGGATCCTACATCATCCAGTTCATCCACAACCACCCACTACATGTAAGTTCATACCCCCTTAATCAATCTTTTAAATGATTTTAAATGCTTTCATGGGGGGAATACAAGTAGAAATCAGGAAGTTATAGAATCAATCGCATGTGATTTATAACTATGTTTTCAACCAACCGATTTCACATACTTCAAAATGTGATAAACACAATGCTTTTTAGTTATTTTTACTTTGTTATCAAGAAATTACTTTTGAATTATTATATAAAGTGACATCAAGTCATTATTATTTATTGTTCAAAACTCTTAAATGTTTTACAAAACCTCTTTCAATTTACTGTTAAAAATCGTATCTATACACTTATGTTTCATGTATATATGTATTGATATGAGAGCTTTCATTCTTTCTTCAGTTCCAACACTCTTGAGTAGCAAGGGTGTATAAACCAACTTGGACATTCAATTTACATTCCAGTAAACTATTATAGGTATAGTTTAGGGGATACAAATTACTATTCCTATTACAAGGAATTACACAAGAGTCAGTTCATTCATGAGTCTATACAAATTACTATTCCTATTACAAGGAATTACACAAGAGTCAGTTCATTCATGAGTCTATACTACTATATGAAGAGATACTATTACATGTTTCCAGAGAGAAATACTATATATATACTATACGGGACTGACCATCGTACACCTGGCTGCTAGCTACAGCGGGACCTGTTCATCGACGGATGATCTCGGTTGTACTGTTCGGCGAGTTTCCACGCCGTGTTTATCCTATGGCAACAGGATACGATTTCAATGATTATATAATTTTCCCTATTACTTTTATTTTGTGACACATTCACATAAACGATTAGGTAGACTATATTTTTATGATAATAGTTGTACAGGGAAAAATCTTCATTGATACAGAAATGCAAACCTTCAAAGCATTCGGGTCTTGGTAGAAGACTACTTTTTATACTAGTAGGAAATATGGGATTTTCTAGGGTTTTCACACTTATACAAAATGTTTTATTAAACATTTACAAGTCTTTCATAACAGCTTTTCGAATCAATGACACCATATTACTTATGAATTCACCAACTTTATGCTGATCTACGCTTTCAAAATAACTTGTATTCTCAGGTCACCAGTAGACAGGTACGATGACCAGGTTTTGAGAAGACGGAGCACAGACAAGACTCGTCTTTTATTTTGATTACATATTTTGGTGTCTTATTACAATGAAAGAAAACTCATGTATTAAAACTTTACTTTTAATGCAATGGATGATGTTGTTGCTTGTTTACTACTTTGCACTGTTATGATACTTTACATGACGTCCTCCACCCCTGAACGTTTCCGCCGTTCTTGGTTTCGGGGTGTGACAGATTCGTATCATAGCTTTGTTTATAGTGAATTGAGTATATCAACCCATAAAAGATATACAGACTATAAATACATTGGGATTAAAATACTCTGACCAAGAGTTTATACTTTTAAATAATAAAATATTTAACTAAGTATAATTGCCTGCATTCATACTAAAATCAGTGTCACAATGACAAGAACAAAAGTATTACGATTGTTGAATATCACAAGTAAGCTCGGGGATGTATGGTCAGTCCTGGGAGTGGCATAGCCTGATCAACTATGTTGGTCCGAGGAGTGATTAGCACATGCCCAAGAATGGTTGTGATATGGCAACAAGTCTAAAAACTTACCAACATTACCACAATGAAATACCATAGGGGTATTTGGTGTTACTATAATTACTTATTTGAGAACTAAAAGGTCTTTATCAGTAGGTCAATAGTTACTGAGTGGATACACTAAGATTATATGTATCTAGGACGTCACAGAGTCGGAATCTGTGAATCTTTGCTTTACTTCTTGTCCTTGTTTGGTTGTAGGCTTAGAGTTAGGTCACTTATTCGAAGGTCTATCCTGTCCTGAGTACATATAACTGGTATGCACTAAACAATTATTGAAGTAACTGATAAAGATCATCTTATAATTATCTTAGTTAGTATGTCTATTAAATTCTTCTTATATCCCTTTTCTTCTTATATCCCTTTTCTCGCGTATATATCATGGCTGGATTCCATCCCCCTGGCGACCCGTACTACCCTAACCACGGCAATGCTGGATGGGTTGGAGAAGAACCAGAGAATGATCACCCAATTCCTTTGGATGATCATGAAGCTGAAGGCTTTTCTGATAGTTCTGACTCAGAACCAGAAGTCAACAATCTACCCCCAGCTGCTCAAAACCCAAACTTGAACCCTCGTCCAGCATTTCAAGGACCCACACCTCTGTGGGCCACAAACTTGAATAGATGGAGTCCGGAACAGAGTCAACCCATCCCCTACAATGGGGACAGAAGCTTCTACAACCTCACTGAGGGAGGTTCAGCTGACAAGGTCCTACCCATCATGGTTCGTAGGATTTCCCGGAACACTGAACAGGGTCGAGCCGCTATCGACCGAGTCATGGAGATTGACGCCAACTCTGGCGTTAACACAGTCCGCATTCGCCAACTAGAGTCTGCTCATGAAAGGACTCTGGTCCACAATGCAGCTCTGCAGAGAGAACTTGCTGGAACTCAAGCTGAAGTCAGGGAACTTCGAGCTCAGCAAGTAAGATCTGACAGGCGTGTGAGGGACATAGAACGCCTTCTGTCGGAATCAAGAACTCACTCTAGTAGTTCTCGTCGCCGATAGAATCTCATCGACTTCTCTTTTGGATATAACCTAGTTATGTAATACTCTGGTCTAATTTCCTATCTTTGTAAATCTTAGACCTGTTAGGTCTTGATTAGGTCGTAGTCCTGTCAAAATTTTCCATCTTGGTTGATGTAAGGCCTCCTACTAGGCCATTTTTCCCGAACTTGTTACATCTGTAATTCCAGTAATATTGACAGGTACCTGATCTCATGGAAATTATTATCCAAATGCTATCATCTGTTAGTTCTACATCTACATTTAATCGTGCTGTTGGACTATGAAGAGTTAGTCCATGAGTCATTTTCATCAACTTTCCTATTGAATTCTTATCAATATCTTCATCTTTCTAAACTTATAGTTAAAAGATGCCTCCTCGCAGAAATCCGAGGCGTAACAATAATAACGAAACACCAATACCACCACCTCCACCACCTCCTCAGTTCGACGCTGCTACGTTCCAAGCAGCTGTCACGGCGGCCGTAGCGGCTGCCATGTCCCACATCAATACTCCTGTCCCTAGTGGATCAGGAACTGGTGCACCTATTTCTAACCATGGCGAGATACATGGGCGCCCCCGGGAATGCACCTAAAAGGATTTTACGAATGCCAAACCCAGAAATTTCAATGGAACTGGAGGGGTTATGATCTTAAGGCAGTGGATCGAAAAGACAGAAGCAGTCTTTGAAATCTGCGCCTGCCCAGAGAACAATAAGGTCAAGTTTGCTACTTGTACCTTTTCTGATAGGGCTTTAACTTGGTGGAATGGCCACGTTAAGTCACTGACTCTGATAGTGGCAAATTCGATAAGCTGGAAGAACTTGAAAGCCATGCTGATGAGAGAGTACTGCCCACGAGGGCAAATTCAAAAACTCGAGTAGGAGCTATGGGGTCTTGTAATGGTTGGTTCTGACATATCAACCTATACTAATAGATTCTATGATCCGACAATTCTTTGCCCTGATATGGTTGCTCTAGAGAGCAAGAAAATAGAGAGATATATTTGGGGACTGTCGCCCCAGATCTAGTCAAGTGTGTTAGCATCAAGGCCTATTACTATTGACAACGCTAAAGAGCTGGCACAATCTCTTATAGATCACGGAAACTACAAGAACCCAATGATTTCTACACCCGAGCAACAAGAGGGAAACAACAACAACAACAACAACAACAACAAGAAAAAGGGGTGGAACAAGAGGAAAAGTGGGACTTCGCAAGAATCCTCAAAGAGACAACAACTAGTTACAATCAATGCTGCCATGGTAACTCCTGTTGTCCTTGCTAATCCCTTACCAGCGAAGCCTTATGCCGGTAATCTTCCGAAGTGCAACAAATGCACCTTCCATCACAACGGACCTTGTCGGGAAATGCAGTGCACCAACTGCAACAGAAGGGGGCATACTGCCCGTTTCTGCAAGACTCCAGCAAGGCCGACCGCTCAAGTTTCTAACGTCGGTGTGGGCCAAGCTTGCTACGGTTGTGGCGAAGTGGGCCACTACAAGAGGAACTGCCCTAAGGCAGGGATAGCTGGAGGAGTAGGAAGAGTTCTGGCCATAGGCCACGAGGAAGCCGTAGCTGATCCTACAATAGTTACTGGTACGTTTCTCCTCGATAACTCATATGCTTGCATACTTTTCGACAGTGGAGCGGAGAAAAGCTTCGTAAACCAGAAATTTGCACACTTTCTTAAACAAAAACCACGTGCACTAGATAAATCATTCACTGTAGAAATGGCAAACGAGAAAACGGAAAGTACTAACTGCACATACGTAGGTTGTACTCTAACTTTAGATGGCCATACTTTCGAGATAGACCTCATGCCGGTCCCAATTAAAAGTTTCGACGTCATTATCGGAATGGATTGGTTGAGTCTTCATCGCGCCGACATCTTGTGATTTGAAAAAGCAGTTCGTCTTAACCTTCCTAACAGCGAAACTCTAGTTATCTACGGCGACAAACCTAGTACTAACCTTCGCATCATTTCGTGCATACAAGCTCAGAAGTGCTTGCGAAAGGAATATCATGCATTCCTCGCACACATCGTCGATACGAGTCAAGAAGTGAAAGATATTCAGAACATCCCAGAAGTACGCGAATTTCTCGACATCTTTCCGGAAGAACTTCTAGGATTACCACCCCAACGCCAAGTCGAGTTCAGAATCGACTTAGTGCCAGGAGCTACTCCAGTAGCTAAATCTCCATATCGTCTGGCACCGGCAGAGATGCAGTAACTTTCCAGTCAGCTTAACGAACTTCTCCAGAAGGGATTCATTAGGCCAAGCTTCTCACCATGGGGAGCACCGATCTTGTTCTTCAAGAAGAAAGACAGATCGTTTCGTATGTGCATCGACTACAGGGAACTCAACAAGCTTACCATTAAAAATCGTTATCCCTTACCCCGCATTGACGATTTATTTGATCAACTTCAAGGAGCCAACTACTTCTCGAAGATAGATCTACGATCCGGGTACCACCAACTACGAGTGTTAGAGGAGGATGTTCCCAAGACAGCCTTCCAAACTCGTTATGGGCACTACGAATTCGTAGTGATGCCATTCGGATTAACTAACGTGCCTGCAGTATTCATGGATTTAATGAATAGGGTGTGTCGGCCTTACTTGGATCAGTTCGTCATCGTCTTCATCGATGACATACTCATCTACTCTCGTAGTAATGAAGAACATAGCCAACATCTTCGTCAAGTCTTAGAAACATTACGATCGGAGAAGCTCTATGAGAAGTTCTCCAAGTGCGAATTTTGGATTCGAAGAGTCGAATTCTTGGGCCACGTAGTTAGTGAAGAGGGAATTCACGTGGACCCTTCCAAAATCAAGGCCATTGAGAATTGGTCAGCACCGAAGACACCTACAGAAATTCGTCAATTTCTAGGTCTCGCTGGCTACTATCGTAGGTTCATTTAGAACTTCTCCCGCATAGCGAAACCTCTTACAACACTGACCTAGAAGGGCGTGGCCTTTGAGTGGGAAGAGAAGCAAGAGAGAGCGTTCCAAACGCTCAAGCGAGCCTTGTGCACCGCACCAATACTATCCCTCCCCGAAGGGATAGAAGACTTCGTTGTCTATTGCGATGCTTCAAATCAAGGGCTCGGCTGTGTTCTGATGCAGCGAGGTAAGGTCATCGCCTATGCCTCAAGACAGCTGAAAACACACGAGGTCAACTACACCACACACGATCTTGAACTAGGAGCAGTTGTGTTTGCTCTGAAGATCTGGAGACACTACCTGTATGGTACAAAAAGTACTATCCTTACAGACCACAAAAGCCTACAACATATATTCGACCAGAAGGAGCTCAACATGAGACAACGACGGTGGGTCGAGCTACTCAGTGATTATGAATGTGAAATTCGTTATCATCCGGGTAAAGCCAACGTAGTAGCCGACGCCCTAAGTCGGAAAGAATACTCTGGTCGTAGAGTCAAATCTTTGACTCTAACTATCCATTCACACTTGTCCAAGAAAATTAAGGAGGCTCAGCTCGACGCTTTGAAACCTGAAAATGTGGCGAGTGAATCCCTGAGAGGGATTGATAAGAACTTGGAAGTCAAGGGTGGCGGAGCCTTATACCTCATGGATCGGATCTGGACACGAAAACACGGTGGTTTCAGAGACTTGGTCATGACAGAGGCACACAACACTCGTTATTCCGTCCACCCAGGTTCAGATAAGATGTATCTGGATCTGAAAAAGCTATACTGGTGGCCTAACATGAAAGCAGAGATTGCAACCTTCATAAGTAAATGCCTTACTTGCACCAAGGTCAAGGTCGAATACCAGAAACCCTCCGGTCTTCTACAACAACCAGAGATACCGGAATGGAAGTGGGAGCGGATCACTATGGACTTCATAACCAAGTTGCCCAAGACAACGGGTGGACTTGATACCATATGGGTCATCGTCGACAGATTGCCAAGTCCGCACACTTCCTGCCTATCAAAGAAACCGACAAGATGGAGAAACTTATGAGAACCTATATTCGGGAGATTGTACGACTGCACGGTGTTCCCATATCCATTATCTCAGACAGAGATAGTAGATTCACTTCGGGGTTCTGGCAGTCGCTAGAAAGTTCCCTAGGAACTAGGCTGGACATGAGTACAGCCTACCATCCACAGACCGACGGATAAAGTGACAGAACTATCCAAACCTTGGAAGATATGTTGCGAGCCTGTGTGATCGACTTTAGGATAGCATGGGATACTCATTTACCCCTTGTCGAATTTTCCTACAACAACAGTTATCACACGAGCATAAAGGCTGCTCCATTCGAAGCCCTCTATGGCCGAAAGTGCAGATCCCCTATGTGCTGGGCTGAGGTGGGTGATACCCAGTTAGCTAAAGGATGAGTTCCTGAAAGCACTCTCACAGGTCCGGAGATAATTTGGGAAACGACAGAGAAGATCGTTCAGATTCGTGAACGATTGAAAGCCTCTAGAGACCGACAGAAAAGCTACGCTGACAAACGAAGGAAACCGTTGGAATTCCAGGTGGGCGACCGTGTTCTATTGAAGGTCTCACCCTGGAAGGGCATAATACGCTTCGGAAAGCGTGGAAAGCTAAATCCAAGGTACATAGGGCCTTTCGAGATTCTCGCAAGAATCGACCCTGTAGCTTACAAACTTAACTTGCCACGCGAACTCAGTAACGTACACTCTACTTTCCACGTCTCGAACTTGAAAAAGTATCTGTCTGACGAGACTCTTGTAATCCCACTCGACGAGATCGAGATCAACGAGAGCCTCAACTTCGTGGAAGAACCTGTAGAGATCATGGACCGGGAGGTCAAGCAAACGAATCAAAGCCGTATCCCGATAGTGAAGGTTCGCTGGAACGCCAAGCGAGGACCTGAATTCACTTGGGAGCGAGAGGATCAGATGAAACTGAAATATCCTCATCTTTTTACTTAGTTATTTGTAACTACATATTTGCTTAAATTCTAATTTCGGGACGAAATTCCTTCTAACGGGGGGATGATGTGACAACCCGAAATTTCTATTATGTACAACCTCTCACTTCAATAAGAGTCTGAACAGTTTCTGCTAACTTTCAGGCTTTTTGGATTAAGTTCTAGTGTTTTAAAGTTAGTAATTCAGGAGATGACAGGAGAGAGGATGCCCTAGGGTTTATTGTGCAACAATAATGTCCCAAAACTCCAAGAGTTTGGAGTTTACGGCCTAAACAAATGTGTTTACGGCCGTAAACCCTAAAAAGGGGGTATAAATATGACACTTAGTCATATTTTACCACTTTTCAAATTTTCAAGATCCAAAACCAAATTCTGTCTCAAGTATCATCCAACATTTCTTCAAGATATTCAACTTGTAAGTGTTTCTAGCCCTAATAAGTTGATATCTACCTTAATCTAGTGATCTAACATGATTCCATCCGTGAAATCATTCCAAAAGTGTAGATCTTCAAGTTTCACCAAGAACACCAAGAACACACACTAGTGTTCTTGGACTTTTAATACCTTTTCAAGATTCTACCTAGTAAGTACTCCTACCCTAGTGTATTATAAAGCTTGTTACACTTCTAAACATCAAGAAAACACCCAAGAAACACAAGATCAAGGTGTTTACGGTCCAAGATGTTCTTGGACCGTAAACCCTAAAAAGGGTGCCAAAGTGTGCCCTAGTCCCTTCTAAGCCTTGGAAACTAGTATAGACCCCTTCCTTATTGTGCTTAGGACTCAAAACAACCAAAAGACCATAATCATTTGGGTTTACGGCCGTAAACCCAAAGGGAAATGGTCTAAGGACCGTAAACTCCTAAAAGGAGTGAAATGGTTCCCTAATCTCTTCCTAAGGCTTAAAAATGAAGTAGGAATGCTTCTTGTGATCTTTGAGGCTTCAAAACACAAAATGGTCAATGAAACATGAGTTTACGGCCGTAAACTCATGGGTTTACGACCGTAAACTCAAGGAGTTATGGTCACAAAACCGTAAACTCAAAGGGAGTTTACCCTTGAACCCCAAACTCAATAACAAGGTCCTACCACCCTTAGATGCAATCCTTATGACCTATATCACTTAAATCAAGTGTTTTACATGTCTTAGGATGTCTTAAACTTGGTTAATTAGTTGTTTTATGACTAACTGGATACATATATGTGATTATATGTTAACTAGGATCATTGTGTGTGTACAAGTCTTCACTTGACACTTAGGATCCTACATCATTCAGTTCATCCACAACCACCCACTACAAGTGAGTTCATACCCCCTTAATCAATCTTTTAAATGATTTTAAATGCTTTCATGGGGGGGGGGAATACAAGTAGAAAATAGGAAGTTATAGAATCAATCGCATGTGATTTATAACTATGTTTTCAACCAACCGATTTCACATACTTCAAAATGTGACAAACACAATGCTTCTCAGTTATTTTTACTTTGTTATCAACAAATTACTTTTGAATTAGTTTATAAACTGACATCAAGTCATTATTATTTATTGTTCAAAACTCTTAAATGTTTTACAAAACCTCTTTCAATTTACTGTTAAAAACCATATCGATACACTTATGTTTCATGTATATATGTATTGATATGAGAGCTTTCATTCTTTCTTCAGTTCCAACACTCTTGAGTAGCAAGGGTGTATAAACCAACTTGGACATTCAATTTACATTCCAGTAAACTATTATAGGTATAGTTTAGGGGATACAAATTACTATTCCTATTACAAGGAATTACACAAGAGTCAGTTCATTCATGAGTCTATACAAATTACTATTCCTATTACAAGGAATTACACAAGAGTCAGTTCATTCATGAGTCTATACTACTATATGAAGAGATACTATTACATGTTTCCAAAGAGAAATACTATATATATACTATACGGGACTGACCATCCTACACATGGCGGCTAGCTACAGCGGGACCTGTTCATCGACGGATGATCTCGGTTGTACTGTTCGGCGAGTTTCGACACCGTGTTTATCCTATGGCAACAGGATACGATTTCAATGATTATATAATTTTCCCTATTACTTTTATTTTGTGACACATTCACATAAACGATGAGGTAGACTATATTTTTATAATAATAGTTGTACAGGGAAAAATCTTCATTGATACAGAAATGCAAACCTTCAAAGCATTCGGGTCTTGGTAGAAGACTACTTTTTATACTAGTAGGAAATATGGGATTTTCTAGGGTTTTTACACTTATACTAAATGTTTTATTAAACATTTACAAGTCTTTCATAACAGCTTTTCGAATCAATGACACCATAATACTTATGAATTCACCAGCTTTATGCTGATCTACGCTTTCAAAATAACTTGTATTCTCAGGTCACCAGTAGACAGGTACGATGACCAGGTTTTGAGAAGACGGAGCACAGACAAGACTCGTCTTTTATTTTGATTACATATTTTGGTGTCTTATTACAATGAAAGAACACTCATGTATTAAAACTTTACTTTTAATGCAATGGATGATGTTGTTGCTTGTTTACTACTTTGCACTATTATGATACTTTACATGACGTCCTCCATCCCTGAACGTTTCCGCCGTTCTTGGTTTTGGGGAGTGACACTTGACGATAAGTGCAGCGTTGACAACATGCTCACCGGTGAGATCTTCATCACACTCGTCACCCTGATCTGAGTTATTTGAATCGTTGATGTGCTTCATGGTTTCCTTTCGAGACACCAGTGCAACAGACTTTTCCTTGCTTTAGTCCTTCATGATTTCTTTACAAAGAGCTTTGGTGCCTTCATAATTTCGCAGATTACCGAACAACGAATTCAGATTCATGGTATCGATCTTTTCACCATTCTTAAGAGCTTTAGCATGATGTTTCCAGCTTTTTCCAAGATAATCCAGAAACTTTAGAAATAATTAAGATGAATGCTTGATGATTCCCAGCCTGCGCATATCATTAACCAAACAGTTAAACCTATTAAAGGTTTGGGTTAAAGTCTCACCATGTTGAACAAAGAAATGCTCATATCTCTGATTGATATTCTTGATGGTTGTGGCATGAACTTCCACAGTGCCTTTGTAAGCCACTTTCAGTGTATCCATCATCTTTTGGGATGATTCATAGTTTCGCACAAGATGGTACACGTGATAGGGAAGTGAATTTCCTATCATTGCTCTGGCTTTAACATCAAGAATGGTCATCCTCTTATCATCATAGCTGGTCTCTAGTTTCTGCTTCAAGGGACCAACTTGAGAATTGTTGGCCATAGGTTGGTACATAGTAACGTGAGGACCTTTTTCAATGATTTTGCGTGTCTCATAGTCCATGGTTTCAAGAATGTCACACCCCCAAACCAGGATGGCGAAAACGTCTGGGGGTGTATGACTTTCATGTATCGTATCATAACATTTGAATAATAGTAAAGAAAGCAAACATGACCATCATATATATAATTGAAAAAGCTACATTATTGTAAGTGTTACATGTTTCAAAAGTCAATTACAATATGATGACAAAAAGACTTGTTTGACGCCTTAGCGCCCCATCCTCAAAAGCGGGTGTTTACCTATTTTACTGATTTCCTAAGAATACAAGTTTTTTGAAAAAGTGTCAACAATTAAGTTGGTGAGTTCATAAGAGTTAGTTATAAGAAATAGTAGGCCTTTCCGTGTAAAGATATCGTGTTTGTTTCCATAAAATCCGATATTTTCTAATAAATGAGAGGTAAGTTGTGTTGGATAAGGTGTCTAAGTCCATAACTATATTTGAGATGTACTTGACCCGACCCGGCATGGTCCATTTGGGTTGCACTTAACCCGAACAATTTATATGGATAATCATTTGAGAATAGTATAAGTTATGATTTATTAATATATTATAAGTTCTAATATATTAAAATCATATTATTTAATTAATATTGATCTAAAATTAATTTAGAATTAATTTGGTGATCAAAAGTGTGACTAATTAAATATGGTCTCTTGTATTTATATAGTATGGGCTAATGCTTATTTAGAATGGGCTAGGCTTGCATGGTAAGTCCATGGATAGTCCATGGAGCTTTAACCCATGGATCTCATGGAAATGAAAGGTCATGGGTATTAGGGTTTACATGGATGTAACCCTAATCCACCACACTATATAAAGGAGTCATTGGCACTTGAAATGGCACTAGGTTTTGTGTGATAACAAGGGTGGGCCGATTTATAGAAGTGTTATACTATTCTCTCAAGCTTCCAAGGATTGTGGTGATTTGTCACTTCCATTTGAGGCATCCACATTATTGGTGCTAGGCTCTCAAACTCCAAGCAATCAACCACTACTAAAAGGTATGTAGCTCTACTAGCTTATTATGTTTCAAAGTTCCCCATGCCATGCTAGTTAGGTTAAGAACCTTGGAAAAGCAAATTTGCATGTATCTTAGTAAAACATAGATCCAAGGTTTCCAGGGTTGCATGTACACCAGAGGAGTGTTAGAATGCTCAAAAACCTTCAGTGGTATCAGAGCCTAGGCTTGTTTTCTTGATACTTGATGCAAATTGTTGAAAAAAGTCGAAAATTATGCATTTTGCTGAAGGAACTCGCCGAGTCAATGCCTAAAATCAACCTACTCGTCGAGTAGGTTCATGCACTCGATGAGTAGAATGCCCAGAGTGCATATTTTTTCGAGTTTTGCTGCTGGAAATGGACTAGAAACATTACCCTAAACTGTTTTGGTCTTATAAAACTTGTTTTAGATGGTGTGATGGTTATGCTAATCCATTTTCAATGGCTATTATCAAAATTTCAAGTCTTGTATGGTTTATTTATGATTCTTGAAATTGTTGATATGAATATTCATACACTTATGAGTTTAGAAGATCAGAGGAATTATTTGCAACTTGCTTGGTAGTTTAATTCTTGATCATTATGTGTTTTAATGGAATCCATAATTTGTCCTCAAGTTATGGATTACCAAAAGTCACTCTTTTAAAGTCCATTAAAGAAACACATAGGTTACATAAAATGAAAAGTCTCTCATTTTAATAAACCATTAACTCATAAGTTATGAAATATGGAAAGTTTTGAAAGTTACAAAACTTGCCCTCAAGTTTTGGAACATGTAAAGTCTCACACATTTTAGTAAACTTTAGTTCCAACCCCTAGAATTTTAAAACTTAAAATTCAACCCTTATACTTTATAATATTATAAGGTTAATAATAATTATATATGTATAAGAACAAGTCGTTTTACCGTTAGTAGGCCTCATTCACGAAGCCGGTCTATAAGGGGGGTATAAGGTTGTCGCCTATAAAATGGCAGATTAATGGGTGTCCACTCTCACCCACCGCTTCCTTGACTGGTGGAGGGTCGTTAGCCGTATGGGTAGGACAATGACTTTAATCCTCACTAAAAGTATGATGAATGTAAAGTAACTAAATGCTTTTATAAATTCTCAATCTTAGTTACTTTAGGAAAATGTGAATAAGTTGCTAACCCATGAAATTACAATTTGCACTTTGGTTAAGTCGTTAGTAGAGCGTGTGTGGTTAACCGGCACACCAACCTGGACTTAACGAGGTAGGAAAAGGGTGGCTTAAGGTTTATCATAGGTTGGTGGGGCGTGTGTGGTTAACCGGCACATCGATTGAGTGATAAACATTAAGAGTACCAAGTAATTTGCATGGTTACTTCACACCTTGTTTTGTGATCCTCGGCATCCCAGTCACAAAACCGGAAGGCCACACTCGAGATTGAAACATGTCATTGAAAAGTTCAATGAATCTCAAAGAATCTAGGAGTTTCAAAACCAATTAAAACCTAATAATTTATTTCGTTTTTCATGGTGGAAATTGGTGAATCGTCATTCACCTACCTTCAAATATTTTATAGCTTGGATTACGGCATCCCTCTTCTAAGTTATAAAATATTGTGTTAGGTCCTAGCCTTAATATTAAATTTGGGTGTCTTATTAAGGACTATCTTTATATCTAATCTAAACTTGTCTTTCTTCTTTTCAGATTTCTTCCAACAATGCTGCTTCTGGCTCAAACCCTACCGACTCTTTCTCTCCCATGAACCTTTGTGGGAGAGTCATCTTCGATGGATCCAACTTTATGGATTGGATTAGGAACATCAGGATGGACACTCGATATGAGGACAAGGAATATGTCCTCGACAAGGATCTTAAGGAACTTGATGAGTCGTCTGCTACTCATGAGGAGATCGCTGAATACCAGGCACATGAGAGAGATGCCACTAAGGTGGCATGTATCATGTTGGCCACAATGACAGCCGAGCTGCAAAAATCCTATGAGGACTACTACCCTTTTGAGATGCACCAAGACTTGATGGACCGCTATGATCAGAGTGCTCGTCAAGAGCGGTATGAAATCATCTCCTCCATTATAACAACCCGAATGAAGGATGGTGAACCCATCATGGGCCACATGCTGAAAATGCAAAGGTATGTGGACCGTTTGCTGAAACTGAATGTGAACTTCCCAGAGGAGTTGGCAATTGAGCATGTGGTACAGGTTGTGGTATTCACATATGTTCTGATTTGCAGGGACTAAGAAGAAGTGAGAATGTGGAGCATGGGAAGATAAACCTGATCATGGGGAATAGGAAAGTTACACCTTTCACCAATATTGGAGTTTATTATTTGTTGCTACGTAGTGGGTTAACATTAGATTTGAATAAATGTTGTTACTCGTCTAAAATGGTGAGAAATATTATTTCCTTTCATGGTTTGTACAAACAAGATTTTACCTTTTCGTTTGATAATGAATGTGGTGGTATTAATGCTTTCTTTAATAATGTTCTTTATTTTAAAGCATTACCTTGTGATGGTGTGTATGAAACTGTGTTGGTTGTAGATAACCTAGGAAATAATTTGTTGTGTATCGATTCTTCCACTAGCTTGGATAAAGCATCATTATGGCATTGTCGTCTTGGACATGTAAGCAAGAAACGCATAGGCCAACTCCAAGAGGATGGAGTCTTGGATTCATTTGACCTAAAGTCAGATGATAGTTATGAATCTTGTTTACTTAGGAAAATGACAAAGTCACCCTTCACTGGTACTTGTGCTAGGGGTGAAGGTTTGTTGGATCTTGTACACACAGATGTGTGTGGACCCTTCAGAACCGCCAAAATAGATGCTAACCGCTTCTATGTGACTTTTACTGATGATTATAGTAGATATGGATATGTCTACTTAATCAAGCATAAGTCAGAAACCTGTGAAAAGTTTAAGGAGTTTAAACAGGAAGTGAAGAATCAGTTGGGCAGGAACATTAAGATGCTTCGATCCGATCGAGGTGGTGAGTATCTTAGTACAGAGTTCCTTGACTATCTTAAGGAATGTGGGATTGTCTCACAATTGACACCTCCTAGGACACCGCAGTTGAATGGTGTGGCTGAGAGGCGCAATCGAACCTTGTTGGATATGGTTCGTTCTATGATGAGTCGAGCTTCGCTACCAATCCCATTTTGGGGGTATGCCTTAGAGACTTCCACCCATATCCTTAATCTAGTCCCTACCAAAAAGGTTTCCAAAACACCTCCTGAGATGTGGACTGGAAAAGTTCCCAATCTAGACCACATCAAGATTTGGGGTTGCGAGGCTTTCGTGAGGCGCGAGACTCACGATAAGCTCGAACCTCGAAGTGAGAGGTGTACTTTCATCAGCTACCCACAGAGATCCTTTGGTTACCTCTTCTACAGTCCTAGTGATAATATGGTCTTTGTAGCACGGATAGGAGTCTTTCTCAAGAGAGAGTTCATAAGCCAAGGAAACAGTGGGAGGCAAATTGACCTTGAAGAAATTCAAGAGTCAAGTGGTGAAGGAACCTCAAACCCTAGCAATCAACCTGAGGAGGAAGCTCCTGTTGATCCGACAGATGAGTTTGTACCTCTGAGGCGTTCCACGAGAGTTAGGAATGCACCAGAGCATTACTATGGTTTCCATATTACTACGGAAGGTGATACACTTATCAGTGATAGCACACTGGTAAGTGTGGATGAACCTAACAGCTACACGGAAGCCATGGCAGGCCCTGAGGCTGCTAAATGGAAAGAGGCTATGGAAAACGAGATACAGTCCATGTATGACAATCAAGTTTGGAACTTGGTTGACAAAGTACCAGGTCGTAAGACCATCGGGTGGAAATGGATCTTCAAGAAGAAGACCGACATGGATGGTAATGTACACACTTATAAGGCGCGACTGGTTGCAAAGGGCTTTTCTCAAACTCTGGGGGTTGATTATGATGAGACCCTTTCACCAGTAGCGAAGATTAAGTCTATTAGGGTTATGTTAGCTATTGCTTCATTTCATAACTATGAAATATGGATAATGGATGTCAAAACCGCTTTCCTTAATGGAAAGTTGGCTGATGATGTTTACATGAGTCAGCCAGAGGGTTTTGTCAGTACAGAGTACCCTAATAGAGTGTGTAAGCTTGAGAAATCCATCTATGGATTGAAACAAGCACCTCGCAGATGGAATCTTTGTTTCGATGAGAAAGTCAAAGAGTTTGGCTTTTCAAGGAGTGAAGATGAATCTTGTGTATATGTCAAGGCTAGTGGGAGTATAGTAAGCTTTTTAGTATTGTATGTGGATGACATACTACTAATAGGAAATAACATCCCAACTCTGCAGGAAGTGAAGTCCTGGCTTGGGAAGTGTTTCGCTATGAAGGACCTTGGTGAAGCTGCCTATGTCTTAGGGATAAGGATTTTGAGAGACAGGAGTAAAAGACTAATTGGACTTAGTGAGAGTACCTACTTGGATAAGGTGCTAAATAGGTTCAGCATGCAGAATTCCAAGAAAGGAGAGTTACCGATCCAGAGTAACGCCAGATTGAGTAAGACTCAGAGCCCGAGTACAGAGGCTGAGATAGCTGAGATGAGTTGAGTTATGTATGCTTCCGCTGTAGGCTCGATCATGTATGTTATGACTTGTACTCGTCCTGATGTGGCCTTTGCATTGAGCATGGTCAGCAGACATCAGGGGAATCCTGGCAAAGATCACTGGATTGTGGTAAAGAACATTCTCAAGTACCTGCGGAGGACTAAGGACTGGGTCCTTACCCTCGGTGGGAGTGATGACTTGAGAGTAGTAGGGTATAGTGATGCTAGCTTCAAAACTGATAGGGATAATTTCCGCTCTCAGTTAGGCTGGGTCTTTACCTTAAACGGAGGAGCTATTTCTTGGAAACGTTCCAAGCAGGAGACAGTGGCTGATTCAACTTGCGAATCAGAGTATATAGCAGCAAGCGAGGCAGCAAAGGAGGCTATATGGCTAAAGAACTTCATTGGAAACCTTTGGGTTGTACCAGTTATAAAGGAGCCTATGGAGATTTTCTGTGATAGGGAAAGTGCAGTTGCCTTAGCAAAGGAACCAAGGGATCACGGGAGATCCAGACACATCGACAAAAAATACCATTTCATCATACATCGAATAGAAGAAGGACTCCTCGTGACAAAGAGGGTATCATCGGATGAGAACCCAGCATATCCCCTCACGAAGGGACTGAGTAGGGTTAAGCATCTCCAGCATGCGAGGCGCATAGGGATGAAGGATGATATTAGTTTTAGTAGTTAGATAGCTTTGAAATTTGTAAAGTGTAATTGACATTTGATGTTAAATAAAAGTTGTTTTTTATTTATAAGTAAAGTGTTTCTATCTTCTGTCAATCGTTTACTATCATTTCATTTTGCATGTTTTGACTTCCAGAATAATTATGTTATGGTATATTATTCAAATTCTCCACAGTCGGTCGTATATTGGAAGTAGATATGAATCAAGACTGTCATGAGTTGGCTTGGACATGTCTAAGATGTTGGACATAGCAAAAGTTGCTACAACACTCATGAGTGATCATAAGTTCTTAGTATTGGATTCAACCCACGCTCACTTGTATAACTTCATGGAATTTATCTCGAGTGATCGTGAGACGGTAATATCATATAAGTCTTCAAACCTAGAGATGTGAGTTCTTGACTATGAGTTGGTTATACATTGATTGTACGAAAACGCATTGGTAACTCGATGTTATAAAACGTGTCTTTGTGTATAATTCAACAAGTAGTAGAACAAGCATATGAGTCGAAGTTTATGTGTTCCTTCTCTGATTAGAAGCGATATTTGGGCCCCTCAATGATTTTGTTGTGACCTATGTACCGGGCCCGTTCAGAACTAAATTCATGTGTTCAATTAAGTTCTACGTCAAACAAATCGGAAATCAGGAAACAAACTGCTGGAAAATAAGTAAGACATTGTTCCATGTATTTGTCCGGTTGATATCTAGAACACAGGATATATGATCCCTTATCTAAAATGGCGCTTCATAGTTCAACAGAGTTTTAAGAGCTACGATTTTCGGTCGGTTCCTAAAGTCATAATTGCAACTATAGTTATTAGACTTATCCAAGTGGGAGATGTTGGATAAGGTGTCTAAGTCCATAACTATATTTGAGATGTACTTAACCCAACCCGGCATGGTCCATTTGGGTTGCACTTCACCCGAACAATTTATATGAATAATCTTTTGAGAATAGTATAAGTTATGATTTATTAATATATTATAAGTTCTAATATATTAATATGAAATCATATGATTTAATTAGTATTGATCTAAAATTAATTTAGAATTAATTTGGTGATCAAAAGTGTGACTAATTAAATATCGGCACTTGTATTTATATAGTGTGGGCTAATGCTTATTTAAAATGGGCTAGGCTTGCATGGTAAGTCCATGGATGGTCCATGGAGCTTTAACCCATGGATCTCATGGAAATGAATGGTCATGGGTATTAGGGTTTACATCGATGTAACCCTAATCCACCACACTACATAAAGGAGTCCTTGGCACTTGAAACGGCACTAGGTTTTGTGTGAGAACAAGGGTGGGCCGATTTCTAGAAGTGTTCTACTATTCTCTCAAGCTTCCAAGATTTGTGGTGATTTGTGACTTCCATTTGAGGCATCCACATTATTGGTGCTAGGCTCTCAAACTCCAAGCAATCAACCACTACTAAAAGGTATGTAACTCTACTAGCTTATTATGTTTCAAAGTTCCCCATGCCATGCTAGTTAGGTTAAGAACCTTGGAAAAGCAAATTTGCATGTATCTTAGTAAAACATAGATCCAAGGTTTCTAGCGTTGCATGTACACCATAGGAGTGTTAGAATGCTCAAAACCCTTCAAGTTGTTCACTTGTAAAATAAAGGTGTTTGTTCCAGAAAATCCAATATTTTCTAAAGCATGACATGTAAGCCCTTTACTTGTAAAAATGATAATGTTTATTCCATAAAATCCGATATTTTCTAATGAATGAGATGTAATCTATAAAAGTTCCAAAACAGAAATGTACCACTGTTTTCCATACATTAAAGTAGTAATATGTAGTTTTTTCGTATATAAAACCGTTTGAAGGAATGTGTGTTCGTGTAAAATAAACGTATCGTCGTTTCACTATGTGAGTTTTTATAACCGTGCTTTTAAGATGTGGTGCCTACCTCGTCGTTCTTCAGGCCCCAAGATATTTATGACAATTGTCACCCATAACCTGCCGGTCTGGCTGTAGCTAACAACTAGGGTGTGGGATCATCAGTCCCGTATAGATCTATACACAAGTATCACAGTCTCGTATCGGAGATTCCGGTTATAAATACAGGACTTGCGAATATACCTCAGTTAGGTACGATTGAAGACAGCGTCTCACAATTTCCATTCAAGGAGTGTACGTGTTTTTGAAATGAAAACATTTGTAAATGACATTATCCCATATTTCTAGGATAACGTCGAAAATGTCGTAAAACAATTATATATGCACTTTGTATAATTTTACCCTTTTCTCAACGAGTTACAAATGGGTAAAGTTTCGTAAACTATATTTATAAAGTTTTGATGAAATGAATGTTTTGTACTTGCAACAATATATATATATATATATATATATATATATATATATATATATATATATATATATATATATATATTGTATGAATACTGTAATCTTTATCAAAATGTTGTTCGTTAAATCATATGCGATTGCTAGTAAAACCGTTTCGCGTATTTAGCACTTTTCGTAAAAATAGAAAAGTAACGTATATATATATACTTGTATTCCCCCCTCCCCGCCCCCCCCCCCCCCCCCGAAAACATAGAAAAAGTCTTGAAAGATATAGGGGTATGAACTCACCTTATGGTTGTTTGCGGTTTTGATAACGAGACGACGGTGACGATCTTTAAGTTATGAACACTTGAAGATGATTGAATCCTAAGAGTTTTTAACACATAATAATGTGTGAATAATACGAATTAATCATAATATCGTGTTTATATAACACAAATCATATAAGAAACACTTAGCAAAAGTCTTTTGGATTATTTTGAAAGTATGCTTCCTGGGATTAATGATCTTGAGTCTTTTGGATTATTTTGAAATTCTTTTGTTTAGTTTTTTTTTTAATTTATATTTATTACAACTTTATTAATGATAAAGAATTTGAAAAAAAAAGTTAAAATACTTTAAAAAAATGTTCGACGACACAAACATAACATTTTTGACAAATTCATAAATAAAAATTTATTACAATAATGATAGTTGAAATTGTTTATATAAATATAAAAAAAATCATAATAATTTGTATATTTTGTGTGCTAATATTTATAAAATATTATTTAATACAGTATCGTCAATTTCATGGGAAAATATTTATAGTATGTTTTTAATTGATTTAATGGAAAAAAATCGAAGTTTATTTCCATCCATTTATGTGTCAAATTCTTTGATTTATAATTGCAATGTTTAGGTATAACTTTACGACCAAAATTGATGGTTTTTGTCAAATATATACGCTAATTCGTACCATTTTATTTTCGCTTTTTATACAATAATACATAAAAGTTGATGTAGATTTGTTAATTATTTATAACAAAGTCGTAAAAATATTGAAAAAACACTTTGAAGTTAAAAAAAATCAGTTTATTTAGATATTAGTTATTTTAGTAGACTGTAGATGTTAAAAAAACAAACGGTCTTCTTTTTTCAGGCTGCAGACGTTTGGTCTACCTCTTCTACTGCAGATGTCTATAGATGTGGTCCGCAGACTGCTGACATTTTGCCCCGAAAAAAACAAAGAACACCTAAGTCTCCACAAAACAATCACCAAATCAGATAATATACAATTTGTATTAGTTTAAAATATAGAACTACAAACTAAGTTATCAAACCAATTCACTAGCAAATATAATCCTTATAGATATAGTATGAGCATCATGCTTGATCTGTTACAATGGTTTGGTGAGAAAATCAGTTGGATTATCCTCATATTGTACACGACTAACTATGATGTCTCTATCCTTAAAAATCTTACTGATGTAGTGGAACTTTCTAAGTATAAGTCTTTAGTGCCTGTGTTCATGGGGTTCTTTAACCGGAGCAAGAATCATATATATTAGTTTGGAAACTTGCATCCACAGATCCTTTTACATTCAGCTTATCTTTACCAGGATAGACCAAGAACATATATTTAGTCCTCCTAAGATACTTCAAAATGTTCTTGACTGTGATCCAATGACTTTTTCTAGGATTGGATTGAAACCAACTCGTCATGCTCTAGGCGCATGAGATGTTGAGGTTAGTACATATCATTGAATACACGATCGATCCTATAGTAGAAGAATATGAGACTCAACTCATTTTATCCAGTTCATCACTAGTACTGCAGCATTGAGTCTTACTCAATATCATGCCATGTTGCACACGTATAAATCCTATCTTAGAGTTTTCCAGCTTAAATTTCATCAAGATCTAATGGCCTTAATTGATCTTAATAGATCTTAATACCAAGTATATATGCGACATTTCCCATGTCTTTCATAGCAAAACACTTCCTAATCCAATTTTTTAGACTTTTCAATGTTGGGATGTCGTTTCCCATGAGTAATATTTCATCAACATATAGAACAAGAAATAGTACTGCGCTCCCACTAGTTCTAACTACGAGATGATTGTTTGATTTCTTAAATGGACATATTAAGCTTGCACACTCTATTTGGATACTAGAACTATACAAAACCTTCTCTTTGACTAATGTATATTTCCTTAGCCAGATTTCCATTAAGGAAAGCGCTCTTTACATCGATTAACCATATTTCATAGTCATGAAAGGCAGTTATGGCAAGTAGTATCCTAAAAGATTTGATCACTGACAACGGTGAAAAAGTTTAATCCTAGTAAATTCTGTGATTTTGAGTATAACCTTTCACAACCAGTCGAGATTTGAACGTGTGTACACATTCCCATCCATGTTAGTCTTTTTCTTGAAGACCCATTTACGCACAACGGTTATCATACATGGATTGAATCTCACTTTCCATTGCCTCTATCTAGTTTTCAGCCTCTAGGCTCGCCATGACATCCTAATAGTTGTGCGGCTCAGTATCACCTAATGGGTTATCATCCTCCTCTATAATATGGAAACCATAAAA
The DNA here is from genome assembly GCF_052849685.1 of Lactuca virosa. Taxonomy (NCBI): domain Eukaryota; kingdom Viridiplantae; phylum Streptophyta; class Magnoliopsida; order Asterales; family Asteraceae; genus Lactuca; species Lactuca virosa. Next base: position 301,336,948 of record NC_136433.1, on the reverse strand, counting down.
CTCGGATGGACGACGTTATCTATCAAATCTACGTGGTGGAGGTGAAAGAATGGTAAATTCCTCAATAGGTTCTTCTACCTCTTGTTAAGGTCCAGTATGAACTTCAGGTTCTTTATTAGTCGACTTTTGAATCTTATCAAGATCAATCTGGCTCCAACTAGCTCTTTGGTCTATCCGTTCCAACTCTAAAAAAATGCCCTATGAGAAACAATGAATTTGTTCTCATTACACTTGTAAAAAAAGTATCCAAAGGAATCTTTGGGTTAACCAATAAAGTAACACCTTTCAGATTTGGGTTAAAGTTTGTACATAATTTTGTGATAAATGAAAGCCCCACAACCCCATACCCTGATTCATCCAAGAGAGGGACGAGTCCCTTTTCCACATATCAAATGGTGTATTAGATACCTTCTTGGTTGGTATAAGGTTTAGAATGCATGTAGTTGTATCTATAGCATAACCCCAAAAGCTTATTAGAAATGTAGAAGGAGTTATCATAGCTCAAACCATGTCTAACAAGGTTCAATTTCTCCATTCATATACATTATTTTGTTTTGGTTTTCTCATTGTAGCAAGCTATAAAAATGTTCCACAACTTCTAAGATGATCATAGAATTCATCACTAAGAGATTGTATGCCTCTATCAGGTTGGAGTATCTTGCCTTTCTTGCCCAGTTGGTTTTTTTACTTCTCATTGGAAACACCACGAATATTTTAGACTTATGTCTAATCAAATAGAAATATCTATATATACTAAAGTTATTAGTAAAGAGACTAAGTATTTTTCACCATGTCATGTGGCAGATCTGAATAGTCCACATACATCTATGTTTATGAGGTCCAATAGATCTTTGCCTCTTTCATCTTTCTATGTAAGCAAGATTCACATACATCCTCCAACTATAAGTGAAATGATTCCAAGATCCGATCCGATTGGAGCTTCGTGATTCTATTTTAGTTTATATGGCCATGTCAACAATACCATAGACATCAGTTATTCAAAACATATATGCACGAACCAATGTTTAATATTAATCTATCATTTTTCCTTATCCATATAACAGTTTCATAAATTTCATTGCATGGATTTGCTTTAAAGTTTAGAACATTTTTATATAAACCAAAATCGAACCATTATTGTTATAAAAATCAAAAGTGAAACCATCATGATAGAATGCATGAAAGGAAATATTGTTTCTTTCCATTAAAGGTGAATAAAAACTATCAATTAAACTAACTGAAAAATCATTAAGCAAAACAAGATCGTAATCCCCAATCATAGTAGCAGCTACTTTGCTCTTGTTTCCCATGATCAAGTCAAGCTTGCCATGCCTTATCTTCCTACTTTAATTTAGTCCTTGCAAATCATATCAAATGTTAACACCATATCATGTGTCAAGAATCCAAGAGTTCAAATTTGAATCTTTGTTAATGTCAATCATATATATACACGAGGTGCCAATTTCTTTGGCCTTGCTCTTCTTGATGTCCTTCGACTACTTTGCATAGCTATGTTTCTAATGCCTTTTCTCTTTGAAGTACAATCAAATGGTCTCCTTAGTATCATTGGTTGGTGTTATGTAAGAATTGTCCTTCTTACGATTTCGGTTAGACCCTCCAACTCTGGCCTTTCACTTTTTTTCGGGATAAGAAGTTTTCTTTCTTTTGACACCACCTTCCCTAATGGCCAAAACCGGAGTGTTTAATCTAGTGCTACAAGGTTTAATCATACTTCTTAGACAATCTTTAACAAGCCATGTACATCCATTAAGGACTTTTCCATATTATTCATAATTATGTTTAATATGAACTGCTTAACGAGTTAAGTGTTATGTCAACTACCAATCCTTGAGGAAATGGAAACCTCAGTTGCTTAAGTATGTCAAAGTACCCTTTCATTTTCATCACATGAGTACTGATAGAACCACCCTCTTAAATATTGCGACGAAGAATATACTTCACAACATCGAATCGATCATGACAAGCTTGCTCTTTGAACATTTCCTTGAGTTTCTCATTCATTTCACATGCCCTAAGATTCTCAATACTCTTTTGGATCCCGGGAACCATGGTCGCTAACATGAGACATGCAACTTCAATGGAGTGAAAATGATGCTTTTTTGGTTTGTTATCTCTTCAGTTATAGCATCTTCATAAGGATCCTCAGGAAAATACTTGTCTAGCATATACTCTTTCTTTTCATATCTAAGGGTGATCCTCACAAAAAGAATCCAGTCTAGATAGTTCGGACTAGTGAGCTTATCTCGTGAGAGTAGTTGAAGTAGTGAGAAGTCTTTGATGATGTAGGGGGAAGTGCAGGGGGGAAAGAAGTATCTTCACCAGCACACATTTATAAGAGTAAACAAAGTTTGAGATTAATTTGACCAAAACCCTTTTAAAATAATTAACCAATTACAATATTATTTATGAAAAGGGTAGGATCTATATTTGACTGCAGGATGCAAAGTGGATTTGCCAAAGTTACACAATGAAGTTATTTAGGGAAGCATACTTTTACTAATTTCAATCTCTATGAAATTTCTAAATCCTTCGATATTTATTGACTTATATCAATAGCATGTTGATCTCTTCTATGCTCATTTAACATCGATGACTGGATTAGCTGAGGATCATAAATCCAAATGGTGAATCGATCATGCAAAAATGTGATGATATTCAGCTCAAGTAACGCTTGAGAATCACGACTATCATATCCCATTACGACCATAGTCTCACATTGACGTGATGGTAAACTACACACGGAACACCAACAGAATATACAACGTGTATTTTTCATGGAGTAGCATAAGATGCACATTTTATTTATTAGAATGGGATTTTTTTATTTACTAAATGCTTTTAAAAGCTGACCCCATTAGGAATCGAAGAGACCTCCTTAAACCTTCCTTATAGTGTAAAAGTATGTGTGTGGAATCATGGTAAGACAACGCTGCACAAAACCATACGGGAACGTGATGTTTTTACTTTTATGATATACAAATAAATACAATTTTATCATATATATATATATATATATATATATATATATATATATATATATATGGAATTTAACCTGTTAAATTCAATGTCTTTTAATTCAAATGCACATGCGAGAATGCAAGTAAATAATTAATTAAACATGAGTTATATATTTGTCTTTTAACTTTTTATTTTGTATTTTAATTGGTTAATTATGTTTTAATAGACTAATTAAACCAATTATAATTATAATTTTTAGTTTTAGTAAAATTGGCTAATTTGCATATGTTAAAATCGAGGCAAACAAATAAGACGCCGAATAGGAGGATCTACACACCATGTACCAATTGCATATGTTATGACCCTACGCGCCGTGTAGAATGACCTACTCACCGCATAGACGTAAAACAATTACTAAACCTTACAAATTTTAATCATGACATTTCTAGACATTTAAAACTATTTTAAAACATAGAAAGACATAGCAGATATGTTCATGCAAATTCAATTAAACACAAAATGTGGAAAACTTAAGTGTATTAGATGTAAACAGGTAGGCTCTGATGCCATTGTTGAGTGATGTATTCCCAGAAGACCTTCCGGGAATACCACCCGTATGCCAAGTCGAGTTCAGAATCGACCTGATTCCTGGAGCCAGTCCCATCGCCTAATCCCCATACTGTTTAGCACCGGCTGAAATGCAAGAATTGTCCAGTAAACTGAACGAACTGCTGAGCAAAGGATTTATCAGACCGAGCTTCTCACCTTGGGGAGCACCGGTCTTGTTCATGAAAAAGAAGGACGGATATTCCTTCATGTGCATAGACTATCGAGAACTGAACAAGCTCACTATCAAAAACCGTTATCCCCTACGTCGAATCGACGACTTATTTGATCAACTGCAAGGATCGAGCTACTTCTCAAAGATTGATCTAAGGTCGGGGTACCATCAGCTGCGGATTCAGAAGGAAGATGTGATGGGTTTGGAGAATTATAACACTCCTAAGTGTACATGTAACCCTAGAAAACCTTGGATCTATGTTTGTCTAAAATACATGCAAAATACGTTCCCCAAGGTTCATAATCCTATCTAGCATACATGGGGAACTTTAATCATAAAAGATGGCTAGAATTACATACCTTGTAGTTGTTATGATTCCTTGAAAACCTTGAGAGCCTAGCACCCGAAGTGTGATGCCTCAAATGTTTCACACAACACCAAATGATTTGGAATAACTTTAGAGAATGTATAACACTTGTAAAAATCGGCTTGCCCTCTCTTGTTCTTAGTGTAACCGATTTTGGTGAGTATCATGTTCCTTATATAGAGTGTCATATCTAGGGTTACACCTGTTGGATATAGTGTCTAAGTCCATAACTATATTTGGTATGTACTTGACCCGACCCGGCATGGTCCATTTGGGTTGCACTTCACCCGAACAATTTATGGATAATCGTTTCAGAATAGTATAAGTTATGATTTATTAATATATTATAAGTCCTAATATATTAATATAAAATCATATTATTTAATTAGTATTGATCTATAATTAATTTAGAATTAATTTAGAGATCAAAAGTATGACTAATTAAATATGGGCTCTTGTATTTATATAGTGTGGGCTAATGCTTATTTGGAATGGGCTAGGCTTGCATGGAAAGTCCATGGATACTCCATGGAGCTTTAACCCATGGATCTCATGGAAATGAAAAGACATGGGTATTAGGGTTTACATGGATGTAACCCTAATCCACCACACTATATAAAGGAGGCTTTGGTTCTTGAAATTGCACTAGTTGATGTGTGTAAACTAAGAGGGCTGATTTCAAGAAGTTTGTGACTATTCTCTCAAGTTTCCAAGTTTGTGGTGATTTGTGACTTCCATTTGAGGCGTCCACATTATTGGTGCTAGGCTCTCAAACTCCAAGCAATCAACAACTACTACAAGGTAAGTAATTCTACTAGTTTTATTTGATTCAAGTATCCCATGCCATGCTAGTTAGGATAAGAACCTTGGAAAAATAATTATTTGCATGTATCTTAGTCAAACATAGATCCAAGGTTTCTAGGGTTGCATGTACACCATAGGAGTGTTAGAATGCTCAAAACCCATCAGTGGTATCAGAGTCTGGTTTGTTTATTTGATACTTGATGAAAAAAAAAACTTGAAAATCGAAGTTTTGTTCAATAGCTCGTATCAAAATTTCAAGTTTTGTATATGTACTTACGATTCTTGAAATTTTTGATATGAACATTCATAAACATATGAGTTTAGAAGATCATAGAAATTATGTGCTAATAATTGATTAGATTAATTCTTGATCTTTATGTGTTTTAATGGAGTCCATAACTAGTACTTAAGTTATGGATAACCAAAAGTCACATTTATAAATAACCATTAAAAGAACACATAGGTTACAAAAAATGAAGAGTCTTCATTTTTAATAACCATTAACTCATAAGTTATGAGAAATGAAAAGTTTTGAAAGATTACAAAACTTGCCCTCAAGTTTTGGAACATGTAAAGTCATATTAAAAGCTTTAGTTCCAACCCCTACAATTTTAAAAGTTAAAATTCAACCCTTATACTTTATAATATTATAAGTTTAATAATATTTATATATGTATAAGATCAAGTCGTCTTACCGCTAGTACGCCTCATTCACGAAGCCGGTCTATAAGGGGGGTATAAGGTTGTTGCCTATAAAATGGCAACTTAATGGGTGTCCACTCTCACCCACCGCTTCCTTGATCGGTGGAGGGTCGTTAGCCGAACGGGTAGGACAAGGACTTATAAATTCTCATTAAAAGTATAATGATAATACTAAAGTAACTAAACTTTATTGAATTCCCAATCTTAGTTATTTTAGGAAAATGTGAATAAGGTGCTAATCCATGAAATTACACTTTACACTTTGTTTAAGTCGTTAGTGGAGCGTGTGTGGTTAACCGGCACACTAACTTGAACTTAACAAGGTAGGTAAAGGGTGACTTAATGTTTATCATAGTATCGATGGAGCGTGTGTGGTTAACCGGCACATCGATTGAGGGGTAATACATTAAGGGTACCAAGTAATTTGCATGGTTACTTCACACCTTGTTTTGTGATGCTCGGCATCCCAGTCACAAAACATGAAGGGCACACTCGAGATTGAAACATGCCATTGAAGAAAGTTCAATGAATCTCAAAGAATCTAGGAGTTTCTAAACCAATTAAAACCTAATTAAATATTTCGTTTTTCATGGTGGAAATTGGTGAATCGTCATTCACCTACCTTCAAATATCTTATAGCTTAGATTACGGCATCCCTCTTCTAAGTTATAAAATATTGTGTTAGGTCCTAGCCTTAATATTACATTTGGGTGTTTTGTTAAGGACTATCTCTATATCTAATCTAATTTATTCCCTCTTCTTTTCAGATGTCTTCCAATAACAATGCTTCTGGCTCAAACCCTACTAGCTCCTTCTCTCTCATCAATCTTTGTGGGAGAGTCATCTTTGATGGGTCCAACTTTACAGATTGGATCAGAAACATCAGGATGGTCACTCGGTATGAGAACAAAGAATATGTTCTCGACAAGGAGCTGAAGGTACCCGAGCCAACTCATTCTCCTGAAGAGCTTGCTAAATATGAGGTACATGAAAGAGATGCTACAAAAGTGGCATGCATCATGATGGCCACCATGACAGCCGAGCTCCAAAAGTCCTATGAGGACTATTATCCTTTTGAGATGCACCAGGACTTGATGGACCGCTACCATCAAAGTGCTCGTCAAGAGCGATATGAAATAATCTCCTCCATGATAAAAACCCGAATGAAGGATGGTGAACCCATCACGGGCCACATACAGAAAATGCAAAGGTATGTGGACCGTTTATTGAAGCTGAATGTGAACTTCCCTGAGGAGTTAGCAATAGACATCATTTTGCACTCCTTGCCATCGTGTTATGATCAATTCCGCATGACATATCACATGAACAAGGAAGAAGTCACCCTCAGCAAACTTCAAGGACTCTTGAAGACCGCTGAAAGTGGTTTAAAGGGTAAGTCGGTTGTTACTACTCCTACTCCTACTCCAACTGCGGCCAATGTCTTGGCAATCGGGCATGGCAAAGGGAAGAAGAGAAAGAACCCTTCTAAGGGTACCAAGGGTAAGACCCTTGAAGGCTCCTCTTCAAGCAAAACCAAGAAAGGTTTTGTCACTCCTTCTGCTAACCCTAATGAGGCTGAATGCTTCTATTGCCATGAAAAGTCGCACTGGAAGCGAAACTGCCCAAAGTACCAGCAAGATTTGAAGGATGGGTAAGTAAAACCCAACCATGTAGGTATATACACTATATTGTCTAATAACTCACCTCATTCTAAGTCTTGGGTCCTTGATACAGGTTGTGGTATTCACATATGTTGTGATTTGCAGGGACTAAAAAGAAGTGAGAATGTGGAGCAGGGAAAGATAAACTTGATCATGGGAAACAGGAAAGCTTCACCTGTCACCAAGATAGGAGTTTATTCCTTAGTGCTAAATAGTGGGTTTACATTAGATTTGAATAAATGTTATTATTGATGGGTTTTGCGCATTCTAACACTCCTAAGTGTACATGCAACCCTAAATACCTTGGATCTATGTTTTCTCTATTATACATGCAATTATGAACTTTCCAAGGTATTACCCTATCTAGCATACAATACTTGATACTTGGGTAATCAAATGGATAGAATACATACCTTTGTTTGATGTAGCTTGTCTCCATGAAGCTTGAGTGCCTAGTGCCCCAAGTGTGACACCTCAAATGGTTCACACAAAACCAAATGCACATGGAATGACTTGAGAGAAATGGAACACTCCTTGAAATCGTCTAGCCCTCATATTCACACATTAGTGCACGATTTCTTGAGCCATGGGATTCTTTTATATGGTGGCTATTAGGGTTACACCATGTAACTCATAACTTTACCCATTCCTTATGCTCCATGGATTTTAACCTCCATGGAGTATCCATGGGTCACCCCATGGACTTAGTCCAACATAAGAAATCTTGGATCACAAGCCCACATATATAAGAATGAATGATTTACACAATCAACCCATATATTTAATTAGTCTCCTTTTGATCACTTAATTAATTCCAAATTAATTCTTGATCAATAGTAATTAAATAACCTTATTAATATATTAGAACTTATAATATATTAACCAACCTTAAGTGTTATTTCTCTCATTATAGTCTATCCAAATGCATGATGCCATGCAACCCAAATGGACCATGCCGGGTCGGGTCAAGTCTTACCAATTATAGTTATGGACTTAGACATTAATCCAACAGTCTCCCACTTGGATAAGTCTAAAACTATTATTGCGTATGACTTCAGGAACCGATCAGCAATCGTAGCTCTCAAAAGCTTCTGTCTTCTGACCTTGTCGATGAACTCTGACCTTTGTCAATGACTTGTCCATTAGATAAGGGAACATATATTCCTCCATTCTAGATATCATATGGACTGAGACATGGATTATCAATCATTCTCTCTGTCCATTTGTTGTTTCCCGATTTCCGATTCATGATGACTGACTGATTGAACAAATCAAATCAGTCCTGGCTTGGCCAAGCACTCACATGTATCATCTTTAAATCGTCGAGGGGCCCACAGATATCGCTTTTATCCCGAAGGTAAAAGGAATGGATAAACTTCGACTCATATGGCTTGTTCTACTACTTGTTGAATCATACACAAAGGCACGTTTTATAACATCGAGTTACCGAATGCGTTTTTGTGCAATCAATGTACAACCAACTCATAGTAACAACTCATATCTCTAGGTTTGAAGAATATAAGATATTATCGTCTCATGATCACTCGTGATAAAATCCATGAAGTGATTCAAATTAGCGCGGGTTGAATCCAATACTCAGAACTTATGAGCACTCATGAGTGTTGTAGCACCACTTTGTCCACCAACTTGGACCTCTACAAACCAACCCATGACAGTCTTGATTCATATCTACTTCCAACATATGACCGACTGTGGATGGTTTGAATAACTTAATCATTCAGGAAGAGCGACTTAGTTATTCTGGAAGTCAAAACATGCAAAGTGAAACACAAGAATAAATGAATCAAATATGGTATCAAACCCTATGAATATAAATAAACACTTTTATTTATCACCATAATGATTACTCATTATTCATTGTTTCGGTTTTATCGACTTTATACTTAAATTAAAAACACTAGTTGTCCCATGCTCCAAGCATGTACACTATGTTTTTCTTAAACAATAGCTTTGCCATACACCAAGTATACACTCTATGTTTGTCTATGATCCTTACTTTGTGAAATAAACCAATTGAACATAATTTCAATGATTCTAATTTCACACTCCCAAATCCTTATCGAAAAATGTGAGAATTTCAAATTCCTATCATTTATCGAAATCTGTTTAGATTTTAAACTTATATGCACTGACCCTCCTGTAATGAATATGTACAAAGTCACAAAGACTTGTCAACAGTCATTATAAGGTATTCCAATAGAGATCAACTCCATGGAAACTAAGTCTCATATTCAAAGTACATTGTTTTGGACATGCTTCTTGCATTAAGTTTTCTAATCTTACACAGATAACTTCCACCTATGGAGACAACTCCATATTCTCATTTTGACTATCACTTCTGAATAAGAGATGCCTCTTTTCAGAATATGTCAATATGGTCCTTCCAATATGAGCACTATACTTCCAACTGTCCCTGAGCAACCAATCTTTGGTAAACCTCAGATTGTCCTCGACAATTGCTTAATCATTTTAGTCATATCCAATTCTAGACCTTTTCCCTTCTTAATGCCTCTGGGCATTTGGAGAAATTTAGAAATGACAAATATTATAGCACATGCAATCGATCCTGTACCCAAAGCAAATGGTACACGATTCATGATGTCTCACATAAAGACATGATTCTAGACCAGTCTTTTGCTACAATATTTTTATTTGCTATGTTTTCAAAATTTGACTATGAAGAGGGATGTCGTAATCATAATCGAATTTTGAGAACGCAATATATAGAATTTCCTTAAGTTGAACCAATCCAACATGAAATTCATATATATATTCTTGACTAAAGATGATTAAGGTCTCAATCTAAGCCTTTAGAACTGAAATGAAGTATATCCTCTCCCTTAATTATAGCAAAACAACTTTTTCAATCCCTGCAGCCTCACGAATTGAAACTTTTGTTTTCTATAATTAACATTGCTAACTTGCAACACTAACAATAATTATCATGCTCCCACTAACATGATGATTATTAGCATAACACTTATGCTCCCACTAGCTTTGACATGTACTCAGAAATCAGCTGGACTTCTAGAAATCAATACTTTATTGACTTCCTTACCAAAGTTCAGATTTCTGATACGAGATGCTTTGATAAAACTTTATCAAAATCATACACCTTTCCTTAGATAGCATGCATGTGTGTCTAAACAATTTCAGAACTATGAAAAGGGATGCCGTAATCATAGTCTCAATTGTTTAGACCTTTTGCCATCTGCTTCAAATCTACTTGGTGGAAGTGTTTCCTCACCATCATTTTCATGAATCGGAGAGAAACCTTATGACCCTTAGATTTTATGGTGTATGTGTTCTTATCCATGTGAATCATCAAAACCATAGTCACAAGACAAGGATAATGAGAAATCCAAACTCATATGGACTGAACTTATGCAATCTTAACTTCTTGCCACCTGGCAGTACAGGGCCTGCCATTGCTTCCAAGTTGTTATGCAACCAATTGAGAACTTTCAGAACTCCTATGCAAAACCAACTTTAACTGGAATGGGAACAGAATATGTCAACATGATAGGTTATAACCTCAAGTCGTGTGCTAGTGAAGAACCTCAGGTTTTATTCTTGATTAGTTCTTGAAATTCTTTTTAGGGTCTTTAAGACTCCCACTGTCCTCTTGACATATAAGACTATCTTGCCAAATATTCAAGAGATAGTGCGGATTCTTTATCAAGACAAACACTTCACACAATTGGCCTTAGTTGGTCTTTGTTTAATCCAAAACATCACAACTTACCAACTTCAAATGTACAAGAGTAGGACACTTTTACTCTTACATTTGACAAGTGTTATAAACCTTTCTTTAAGATATGTCACTTAACTTATAGTCTTGGAGTATGACTCTAAGACTTGTTTTGAAACGAAGTATGACTCATCTTCTTGATTTAACCATTTCAACAATTCATGACTCCTCTTCTTAGTCATAAGAATGCACTAAGATGTCCTTAGAAGACCAATTGTGATGTGGTTCTTTAATCATTAAGATGATCACAAAACATGATACTAAAGTACTCTCCCGTCTTTTCATATTTGAGAAACTTTTATCTGTCTGCCTAATTTGATTCTTCCCATTTGTTCTGCCATACATTGAGACTTTTCCAATGTTTCAGAATTATACTTAAACTTGTAAGTATAACCATATTTACTAAAATTTAGTAAATCATGACGAATAGTCTTAACGAGCTTTGTGGTGGACTTGACCAGTACACAAGAATGTGTACTCGATCCCTTTAGTCCTTAACTTAACTCACACATCCATGTGAACAAGTCTTAATTTTCCAATGCTTGAAAGTTCTCATTCATCATACTATTCATACACACGGATGTGTGTGGACCCTTCAGAACCGCCACAAGAGATGCTAATCGGTTCTATGTGACTTTTACTGATGATTTTAGTAGATATGGACATGTCTACCTAATCAAGCATAAGTCAGAAAACTTTGACAAATTCAAAGAGTTTAAGCAAGAAGTGGAGAATCAGTTGGGCAGGAACATTAAGATGCTTCGATCCGATCGTGGTGGTGAGTATCTTAGTACTGAGTTCCTTGACTATCTTAAGGAATGTGGGATTGTCTCACAATTGACACCTCCTAGGACACCATAGTTGAATGGTGTAGCTGAGAGGTGCAATCGGACCTTGTTGGACATGGTTCGTTCCATGATGAGTCGAGCTTCGCTACCAATCTCATTTTGGGGGTATGCCTTAGAGACTGCCGCCCATATCCTTAATCTAGTCCCTACAAAGAAGGTTGCCAAAACACCTCACGAGGTGTGGACTGGAAAAGTTCCCAATCTAGACCACATCAAGATTTGGGGTTGCGAGGCTTTTGTGAGACGCGAGACTCACGATAAGCTCAAACCCCGAAGTGAAAGGTGTATTTTCATCGGTCCTTTGGTTACATCTTCTACAGACCCAGTGATAATGTGGTCTTTGTAGGAAGAAGAGGATTCTTTCGAGAGAGAGAGAATTCATGAGCCAAGGAGACAGTGGGAGGCAAATTGACCTTGAGGAAATTCAAGAGTCAAGTGGTGAGAAAACTCCTGTTGAGCCGATTGAAGAATCTATACCTCTGAGGCGTTCCACCAGAGTTAGGAATGCACCTGAGCATTCTTATGGTTTTCATATTACTACAGAACGTGAGACACTTATCAGTGATAACACACTGATAAATCTGGATGAGCCTAACAGCTACACGGAAGCCATGGCAGGCCCTGAGGCTGCTAAATGGAAAGAGGCTACGGATAGCGAGATACAGTCCATGTATGACAATCAAGTTTGGAACTTGGTTGACAATGTACCTGATCGTAAGATAGTTGGGTGCAAATGGATCTTCAAGAAGAAGACCGACATGGATGGTAATGTACACACTTATAAGGCACGAATGGTTGCAAAGGGTTATTCTCAAACTCCGGGAGTTGATTATGATGAGACCTTTTCACCAGTGGCCAAGATTAAGTCTATTAGGGTTCTGTTAGCCATTGCTGCATTTCATGATTATGAAATATGGCAAATGGATGTCAAAACCGCTTTCCTTAATGGAAAGTTGGCTGAAGATGTTTACATGGTTCAGCCAGAGGGTTTTGTCAGTACAGAGTACCCCAGTAGAGTGTGTAAGCTCGAGAAATCCATTTATGGATTAAAACAGGCACCTCGCAGATGGAATCTTTGCTTTGATGAGAAAATCAAAGAATTTGGCTTTTCAAGGAGTGAAGATGAATCTTGTGTCTATATCAAGGCTAGTGGGAGTATAGTCATCTTTTTGGTACTGTATGTGGATGACATACTACTCATAGGAAATGACATCCCAACCCTGCAGGAAGTAAAGTCCTGGCTTGGGAAGTGTTTCGCTATGAAGGACCTTGGAGAAGCTGCCTATATCCTAAGGATAAGGATTTTGAGAAACAGGAGTAAAAGACTAATTGGACTTAGTCAAAGCACCTATGTGGACAAAGTGTTGAAAAGGTTCAACATGCATAATTCCAAGAAAGGAGAGTTACCCATCCTGAGTAACGCCAGATTGAGTAAGACACAAAGCCCTAGAACTGAGGCTGAGATAGCAGAAATGAGTCGAATACCTTATGCTTCAGTTGTAGGATCGATCATGTATGCTATGACGTGTACTCGACCTGATGTAGCCTTTGCTTTGAGCATGGTTAGCAGGTATCAGGGGAACCCTGGCAAGGCACACTGGACTGCGGTAAAGAATATCCTCAACTACCTACGAATGACTAAGGACTGGGTCCTTACCCTCGGTGGGAGTGATGACTTGAGAGTTGTAGGGTACAGTGATGCTAGCTTTCAGACTGACAGGGATAATTTCCGCTCTCAGTCGGGCTGGGTCTTTACTCTAAACGGAGGGGCAATTACTTGGAAAGGTTCCAAGCAGGAAACAATGGCTGATTCCACTTGTGAATCAGAGTATATAGCAGCAAGCGAGGCAGCAAAGGAGGCTATATGGCTAAAGAACTTCATCGGAGACCTTGGAGTTGTACCAGCTATAAAGGAGCCAATGGAGATTTTCTGTGACAGCAATAGTGTGGTTGCCTTAGCCAAGGAACCAAGAGATAATGGGAGATCCAGACACATTGACAGAAAATATCACTTCATCAGACATCGAATAGAAGAAGGAATCCTCGTGGCAAAGAGGGTATCATCGGATCAGAACCCAGCAGATCCCCTCACGAAGGGACTGACTCGGGCTAAGCATCTCCAACATGCTCGGAGCATAGGGCTGAAGGATGATATTTGTTTTAGTAGTTAGATAATCTTGAAATTTGTAAAATGTAATTGACATTTGATGATAAATAAAAGTTGTTATTTATGAGTAAAGTGTTGCTATCTCTTGTCAATCGTTTACTATTATTTCTTTTTGCATGTTTTGACTTCCAGAATAATTATGTTATGGTTTATATCATATTATTCAAACTCTCCACAGTCGGTCATATGTTGGAAGTAGATATGAATCAAGACTGTCATGGGTTGGCTTGTAGAGGTCTAAGATGTTAGACAAAGCGGGGCTACAACACTCATGAGTGCTCATAAGTTCTGAGTATTGGATTCAACCCACGCTCACTTGTATCACTTCATGGAATTTATCTCGAGTGATCGTGAGACAGTAATATCATATAAGTCTTCAAACCTAGAGATATGATTTGTTGCCTATGAGTTGGTTATGCATTGATTGCACGAAAACGCATTGGTAACTCGATGTTATAAACCGTGCTTTTGTGTGTAATTCAACAAGTAGTAGAGCAAACATATGAGTCGAAGTTTATCTGTTCCTTCTAGAATTAGAAGCGATATCTGGGCCCCTCGATGATTTTGTTTTGACCTATGTACCGGGCCCGGTCAGAACTAAATTGATGTGTTCAGTTAAGTTCTATGTCAAACAAATCGGAAATCGGGAAACAAATGTTGGACAATAAGCAAGACCATGTTCCATGTATTTGTCCGGCTGATATCTAGAATAGAGGATTATTTGATCACTTATCTAAAATGGCGCTTCATAGTTCAACAGAGTTTAAAGAGCTACGATTGATGATCGGTTCCTGAAGTCATACTTGCAACTATAGTTATTAGACTTATCCAAGTGGGAGACTGTTGGATATACTGTCTAAGTCCATAACTATATTTGGTATGTACTTGACCCGACCCGGCATGGTTCATTTGGGTTGCAATTCACCCGAACAATTTATGGATAATCGTTTGAGAATAGTATAAGTTATGATTTATCAATATATTATAAGTCCTAATATATTAATATAAAGTCATATTATTTAATTCGTATTGATCTATAATTAATTTAGAATTAATTTAGAGATCAAAAGTATGACTAATTAAATATGGGCTCTTGTATTTATATAGTTTGGGCTAATGCTTATTTGGAATGGGCTAGGCTTGCATGGAAAGTCCATGGATACTCCATGGAGCTTTAACCCATGGATCTCATGGAAATGAAAAGACATGGGTATTAGGATTTACATGGATGTAACCCTAATCCACCACACTATATAAAGGAGGCTTTGGTTCTTGAAATTGCACTAGTTCATGTGTGTAAACTAAGAGGGCTGATTTCAAGAAGTTTGTGACTATTCTCTCAAGTTTCCAAGTTTGTGGTGATTTGTGACTTCCATTTGAGGCATCCACATTATTGGTGCTAGGCTCTCAAACTCCAAGCAATCAACTACTACTACAAGGTAAGTAATTCTACTAGTTTTATTTGATTCAAGTATCCCATGCCATGCTAGTTAGGATAAGAACATTGGAAAAATAATTATTTGCATGTATCTTAGTCAAACATAGATCCAAGGTTTCTAGGGTTGCATGTACACCATAGGAGTGTTAGAATGCTCAAAACCCATCAACACCATGTAAACCCTAATTTAACATGACTCTCCATTTCCATGACCCATGGGTTTGTAACTCCCATGGAGCATCCAATGGGTTTAACCCAACTTGATAATCCATGGAGCCTTTTAGCCCACTATACAAGTTATGGATGATTTACATAATCAACCCATATATTTAATTAGTCATCTTTTGATCACTTAATTAATTCCAAATTAATTCTTGATCAATACTAATTAAATAAGACTATTAATATATATGAACTTATGATATATCAATAAACCACAAGTGTTATTTCTCTCATTTAGTCTATCCAAATTCATGATGCCATGCAACCCAAATGGACCATGCCGGGTCGGGTCAAGTACATACCAGAAATAGTTATGGACCTAGACACCTTATCCAACAGTCTCCCACTTGGATAAGTCTAATAACTATAACTACAAGTATGACCTCAGGAACCGATTAGCAATCGTAGCTCTTTTCCAAGGTCTCTCGGAACTGAGAAGATGATGATACGCCATTTAAGATAAGTGACCATATAATCCTCTATTCTAGATATCAGCCAGACAAATACATGGAACAATGTCTTACTTTTGTCCAGCAGTTTGTTTCCCGATTTCCGATTTGTTTGACATAGAACTTAATTGAACACATCAACTTAGTTCTGACCGGGCCCGGCACATAGGTCAAAACAAAATCATCGAGGGGCCCAGATATCGCTTCTAATCCAAGAAGGAACAGATAAACTTCGACTCATATGCTTGTTCTACTACTTGTTAAATCACACACAATGGCACGTTTTATAACATCGAGTTACCGATGCGTTTTCGCACGATCAATGCATAACCAACTCATAGTCAACAAGTCATATATCTAGGTTCGAAGACTTATATGATATTACCGTCTCGCGATCACTCGAGATAAATTCCATGAAGTGATACCAGCGAGCGTGGGTTGAATCCAATACTCAGAACTTATGAGCATCATGAGTGCTGAGGCCATGTCCAACATCTTAGACCTCTACAACCAACTCATGATAGTCTTAATTCATATCTACTTCCAACATATGACCGACTATGGATAATTTGAATAATATGTAAAACACAACATAAATATTCTGGAAGTCAAAACATGCAAAAGAAATAATAGTAAACGATTCACAAAATATAGCAACACTTTACTCATAAATAAACACAACTTTTATTCATCATCAAATGTCAATTACACTTAACAAATTTCAAAACTATCTAACTACTAATATCATCCTTTAGCCCTATGCTCCTTGCGTGCTGGAGATGCTTAACCCTACCCAGTCCCTTCGTGAGGGGATCTGCCGGGTTCTCATCAGATGATACCCTATTTGCCGCGAGGAGTCCCTCTTCTATTCGATGTCTGATGAAATGATATTTTCTGTCAATGTGTCTGGATCTCCCGTGATCCCTTGGTTCCTTTGCTAAGGCAACTGCACTTTCACTATCATAGAAAATATCTATGGGCTCCTTTATAGCTGGTACAACTCCAAGGTCCCCAATGAAGTTCTTTAGCCATATCGCCTCCTGCTTGGAACTTTTCCAAGAGATTGCTCCTCCGTTTAAGGTAAAGACCCAGCCCGACTGACAACGGAAATTATCCCTATCAGTCTGGAAACTAGCATCACTATACCCTACAACTCTCAAGTCATCACTCCCACCAGGGGTAAGGACCCAGTCCTTAGTCCTCCGTAGGTACTTGAGAATGTTCTTTACCGCAGTCCAGTGAGCCTTACCAGGGTTCCCCTGATACCTGCTAACCATGCTCAAAGCAAAGGCTACATCAGGACGAGTGCAGGTCATAGCATACATGATCGAGCCTACTGCAGAAGCATAAGGTACTCGACTCATTGCTGCTATCTCAACCTCGGTACTCGGGCTCTGAGTCTGACTCAATCTAGCGTTACTCTGGATGGATAACTCTCCTTTCTTGGAATCTTGCATGCTGAACCTCTTCAGCACCTTATCCAAGTATGTACTTTGACTAAGTCCAATTAGACTTTTACTCCGGTCTCTCAGAATCCTTATCCCTAGAATATAGGCAGCTTCTCCTAGGTCTTTCATAGTGAAACACTTCCCAAGCCAGGACTTCACTTCCTGCAAGTTTGGGATGTCATTTCCTATGAGTAGTATGTCATCCACATACAATACCAAAAAGCTAACTATACTCCCACTAGCCTTGACATATACACAAGATTCATCTTCACTCCTCGAAAATCCAAACTCTTTGACTTTCTCATCAAAGCAAAGATTTCATCTGCGAGGTGGTTGCTTTAATCCATAAATGGATTTCTCAAGCTTACACACTCTGTTAGGGTTCTCTGTACTGACAAAACCCTCTGGCTGATTCATGTAAACATCCTCAGCCAACTTTCCATTAAGGAAAGCGGTTTTGACATCCATCTGCCATATTTCATAGTCATGAAATGCAGCAATGGATAACAATACCCTAATAGACTTAATCTTGGCTACTGGTGAAAAAGTCTCATCATAATCAACTCCCGGAATTTGAGAAAAGCCCTTTGCAACCGGTCGTGCCTTATAAGTGTATACATTACCATCCATGTCGGTCTTCTTCTTGAAGATCCATTTGCACCCTACTGTCTTACGACCTGGTACATTGTCAACCAAGTTCCAAACTTGATTGTCATACATGGACTGTATCTCGCTGTCCATTGCCTCTTTCCATTTAGCAGAATCGGGGCCTGCCATGGCTTCCGCATAGCTGTTAGGTTCATCCAGACTTACCAGTGTCTCATCACTCATAAGTTTCTCACCTTCTGCAGTAATATGGAAACAATAATAATGCGCAGGTGCATTCCTAACCCTTGTGGAACGCCTCAGAGGTACAAACTTGTCAATTGGATCAACAGGAGTTTCCTCCTCAGGTTGACTACTAGGGTTTGAGGTTCCTTCACCACTTGACTCTTGAAGTTCTTCAAGGTCAATTTGCCTCCCACTGTTTCCTTGGCTTATGAACTCTCTCTCTCTCTCTCTCTCTCTCTCTCTCTCTCTCTCTCTCTCTCTCTCTCTCTCTCTCTCTCTCTCTCTCGAAAGACAACCCTTCTTGATATAAAGACCACATTCTCACTGGGTCTGTAGAAAAGGTAACCAAAGGATTTCTGTGGGTAGCCGATGAAAATACACCTCTCACTTCGAGGTTCGAGCTTATCGTGAGTCTCGCGTCTCACGAAAGCTTCACAACCCCAAATTTTGATGTGGGCTAGACTAGGAACTTTTCCAGTCCACATCTCGTGAGGTGTTTTGGCAACCTTCTTTGTAGGGACCAGATTAAGGATATGGGCGGCAGTCTCTAAGGCATACCCCCAGAATGAGATTGGTAGCGAAGCTCGACTCATCATGGAACGAACAATGTCCAACAAGGTTCGATTACGCCTCTCAGCTACACCATTCAACTGTGGTGTCCTGGGAGGTGTCAATTGTGAGACAACCCCACATTCCCTAAGATAGTCGAGGAACTCTGTACTAAGATACTCACCACCGCGATCGGATCGAAGCATCTTAATCTTCCTGCCCAATTGATTCTCTACTTCCTGTTTAAACTCTTTAAACCGATCGAAAGTCTCTGACTTATGGTTGATTAAGTAGACATATCCATATCTACTATAATCATCTGTAAAAGTCACATAATAACAATTAGCATCCCTTGTGGCAGTTTTGAAGGGTCCACACACATCCGTGTGCACTAGATCCAACAAACCTTCACCCCTAGCACAAGAACCTGTGGAGGGTGACTTTGTTATTTTTCCAAGTAAACATGATTCACAACTATCATCTGACTTGAGGTCAAATGATTCCAAGACTCCATCCTTTTGGAGTTGGCCTATGCGTTTCTTGCTTACATGTCCAAGACGACAATGCCATAATGATGCTTTATCCATGTTATTATCATTAGTAGAATGAATACATAACACATTATTTCCTAAATTATCTACAACCGACACAGCTTCATACACACCATCACAAGGTAATGCTTTAAAATAAAACACATTATTAAAGAAAGCATTTATTCCACCAACTTCATTATCAAAAGAAAAGGTAAAACCTTGTTTGTACAAAGCATGAAAGGAAATAACATTTCTTGCCATTTCAGGAAAATAACAACATTTATTCAAATCTAAAGTAAACCCACTACTTAGCAACAAAGTATAAACTCCAATCTTGGTGACAAGTGAAACTTTCCTATTCCCCATGATCAACTTTATCTTTCCATGCTCCACATTCTAACTTCTTCTTAGTCCCTGCAAATTAGAACAAATATGAATACCACAACCGGTATCAAGGACCCAAGAGTTAGAATAAGGTGAGTTATTAGATAATATAGTGTAAATACCTGCAAGGTTGGGTTTTACTTTCCCATCCTTCAAATCTTGCTGGTAGTTTGGGCAGTTCCGCTTCCAGTGCGCCTTTTCATGGCAATAGAAGCATTCAGCCTCTTTTGGATCAGAAGAAGGAGTGACGAAACCTTTCTTGGTTCCACTTGAAGAGGAGCCATCAAGGGTCTTACCCTTGGCACCCTTCGAAGGGTTCTTCCTCTTCTTCCCTCTACCTTTCCCGATTGCCAGGACAGGTGCGGAGTTTGGAGTAGGAGTAGGAGTGGTGACAACCGACTTACCTTTAAGACCTGATTCTGCGGTCTTTAGGAGTCCCTGAAGTTTGCTGAGGGTGACTTACTCCTTGTTCATGTGGTATGTCATGCGGAATTGATCATAACACGATGGTAAGGAGTGCAAAATGATATCTATTGCTAACTCCTCTGGGAAGTTCACATTCAGCTTCATCAAACGGTCCACATACCTCTGCATTTTCTGCATGTGGCCCGTGATGGGTTCACCATCTTTCATTCGGGTTGTTATCGTGGAGGAGATGATTTCATATCGCTCTTGACGAGCACTCTGATGGTAGCGGTCCATGAAATCCTGGTGCATCTCAAAAGGATAGTAGTCCTCATAGGACTTTTGGAGCTCGGCTGTCATAGTGGCGATCATGATGCATGCCACTTTGGTAGCATCTCTTTCATGTGCCTCATATTCAGAAAACTCCTCAGGAGTAGCAGTCGGCTTAGGTACCTTAACCTCCTTGTCGAGAACATATTCTTTGTTCTCTTACCGAGTGACCATCCTGATGTTTCTGATCCAGTCTGTAAAGTTGGATCAATCAAAGATGACTCTCCCACAAAGGTTCATGAGAGAGAAAGAGCCGGTAGGGTTTGAGCCAGGAGCAGCATTGTTGGAAGACATATGAAAAGAAGAAAAGACAAGTTTAGTTTAGATATAAATATAGTCCTTAATAAAACATCCAAATGTAATATTAAGGCTAAGATCCAATCACAATATATTATAACTTAGAAGAGGGATGCTGTAATCTAAGCTAAAACATATTTGAAAGGTAGGTGAATGACGATTCACCAATTTCCACCATGAAAACGAAATATAAAATTATTAGGTTTTATTAGGTTTTTAGAAACTCCTAGATTCTTTTGAGATTCATTGAACTTTTTCAATGGCATGTTTCAATCTCGAGTGTGCCCTTCATGTTTTGTGACTGGGATACCGAGGATCACAAAAAAAGGTGTGAAGTAACCATGGAAATTACTTTGTACCCTTAATGTTTTTCACTTAATCGATGTGCCGGTTAACCACACACGCTCCACCAACCTATGAAAAACCTTAAGTCACCCTTTTCCTACCTTGTTAAGTCCAAGTTAGTGTGTCGGTTAACCACACACGCTCCACTAACGACTTAATCAAAGTGCAAAGTGTAATTTCATGGGTTAGCACCTTATTCACATTTTCCTAAAGTAACTAAGATTGGGCATTTATAAAACATTTAGTTACTTTATAATAATCATTATACTTTTTAATGAGAATTTTAAGTCATTGTCCTACCCGTTCGGCTAACGACCCTCCACCAGTCAAGGAAGCGGTGGGTGAGAGTGGACACCCATTAAGCTGCCATTTTATAGGCAACAACCTTATACCCCCCTTATAGACCGACTTCGTGAATGAGGCCTACTAACGGTAAAATAACTTGATCTTATACATACATATATATATATATATTATTAAACTTATAATATTATAAAGTATAAGGGTTGAATTTTAACTTTTAAAATTCTAGGGGTTGGAACTAAAGTTTATAAAGATGACTTTACATGTTCGAAAACTTGAGGGCAATTTTTGTAACTTTACAAAACCTTTCAATTCATAACTTATGAGTTATTAAAATGAAGACTCTTCATTTTTGTAACTTGTGTGTTCTTTTAATGGTATTAATACAAAGAGACTTTTGGTTATCCATAACTTGAGGACAAGTAATGGACTCCATTAAAAACACATAAAGATCATGAATTCAGCATTTAATCAAGTAATTCCTATGATCTATCAAGAACTCATAAGAACATGAATAATCATATCAAAATTTCAAGAACATATGAACACATATAATCATGTAATTTTGATATTAGCCATTGTAAATGGAATAGAACAAACATTCCACCATCTAAAACAAGTTTAATAACACCAAAACAGTTTAGGGTAATGTTTCTAGTCCATTTCCAACAGCAAAAGTCGAAAATATGCATTCTGTGGCTCCTACTCGTCGAGTGCACGAACCTACTCGGCGAGTAGGATGAGTTTAATCATGGACTCGGCGAGTTAGTCATGCAGACAGCAAGAAAATCGACTTTTTTTCACTATTTTGCATCAAGTATCAAACAAAAAAAAACCAGTCTCGGATACCACTGATGGGTTTTGAGCATTCTAACACTCCTAAGTGTACATGCAACCCTAAAAGACCTTGGATCCATGTTTGTCTAAAATACATGCAAAATACTTTTCCCAAGGTTCATAATCCTATCTAGCATACATGGGTAACTTTAATCATAAAAGATGGCTAGAATTACATACCTTGTAGTTGTTATGATTCCTTGAAAACCTTGAGAGCCTAGCACCCCAAGTGTGATGCCTCAAATGTTTCACACAACACCAAATGCTTTGGAATAACTTTAGAGAATGTATAACACTTGTAAAAATCGGCTTGCCCTCTCTTGTTCTTAGTGTAACCGATTTTTGTGAGTATCATGTTCCTTATATAGTGTGTCACATCTAGGGTTACACCATGTAAACCCTAATATGACATGACTCTCCATTTCCATGACCCATGGGTTTGTAACTCCCATGGAGCATCCAATGGGTTTAACCCAACTTGATAATCCATGGAGCCTTTTAGCCCACTATACAAGTTATGGATGATTTACATAATCAACCCATATATTTAATTAGTCATCTTTTGATCACTTAATTAATTCCAAATTAATTCTTGATCAATACTAATTAAATAATACTATTAATATATATGAACTTATAATATATCAATAAACCACAAGTGTTATTTCTCTCATTTAGTCTATCCAAATGCATGATGCCATGCAACCCAAATGGACCATGCCGGGTCGGGTCAAGTACATACCAGAAATAGTTATGGACTTAGACACCTTATCCAACAAGATGTTCCTAAGATGGCATTTAGAACTCGCTACGGTCACTATGAGTTTGTGGTGATGCCCTTTGGATTGACTAATGTGTCATATGTGTTCATGGACCTGATGAACCACGTATGTCGACCCTACTTGGATAAATTTGTGATAGTATTCATCGACGACATACTAATCTATTCCCGAAGTCAGGAAGAACGTAGTTACCACCTACGACAGGTCTTGGAGATGTTAAAGGAAGAAAAGCTATACATGAAGTTCTCGAAATGTGAATTCTGGATTCGAAGGGTAGACTTCTTGGGACACGTATTCAGCAAGGAAGGGATACACGTGGACCCTTCCAAAGTCAAGGCGATTGAAAACTGGGCAACACCAAGAACACCGATAGAGATCCGCCAGTTTTTGGGTCTTGCTGGCTACTACCGAAGATTCATACAAAACTTTTCTAAGATCGCAAAGCCGCTCACTACCTTGACTCAAAAGGGAGTGACTTTCAACTGGGAGGATAAACAACAAACTTCCTTCCAAACGCTTAAGCAAGCTCTGTGCAGCACTCCAATCTTGTCTCTCCCAAAAGGGACCGAAGAGTTTGTGGTCTACTGTGATGCATCCAAGCAGGGCCTAGGGTGTGCGCTCATGCAACGAGGAAAGGTCATCGCCTATGCCTCAAAAAAACTCAATACTCATGAGGTCAATTACACCACGCACGACCTCGAATTAGGAGCAGTGGTGTTTGCCCTGAAGATCTGGAGACACTACCTTTACGGCATGAAATGCACCATCTTTACATATCATAAGAGTCTTCAGCACATTCTCAAAAAAAAGGAGCTCAACATTAGAAAACGACTATGGGTAGAAATGCTAAATGACTACGAATGTGAAACTCGTTATCATCCACGCAAGGCCAACATAGTAGCAAACACCCTAAGTCGAAAAGAATACTCGGGCCGCCAAGTAAAATCATTAACCATGACCATCCACTCACACCTGTCCACGCAGATCAAAGAGGCTCAACTGGAAGCCTTGAAACCCGAGAATGTCTTAAATGAAGCCTTGCGAGGAATGGACAAGAACCTTGAAGCCAAGGAGGAAGGGGCTTATTATCTTATGAACCGGATCTGGACACCAAAATTTGGAGGGTACAGAGACCTTTTCATGAACGAGGCTCACAATAATTAATACCCCGTTCATCCCGGTTCAGAAAAGACGTATCTGGGCCTCAAGAAACTTTATTGGTGGCCAAACATGAAGGCAAAAATCACTACCTATGTGGGCAAGTTCCAGACTTGTGCCAAGGTCAAGGTAAAATACCAAAAGCCCTCGGGTTTGCTTCAGCAACCGGATATACCTGAGTGGAAGTAGGAGCGGATAACCAAGTTGCCAAGACAACGGGCGGACTTGACACCATCTGGATGATCGTTGATAGGTTAACCAAATCCGCACACTTCCTACCAATAAAGGAGACCGACAACATGGAGAAGCTAACAAGGACGAACATTAAAGAAATTATACAACTTCATGGGATGCCAATATCAATCATCTCCGATAGAGATAGTAGGTTTACCTCAAGGTTTTGGCAATCACTCCAAAAGTCCTTGGGAACCAAACTCGACATGAGTACGGCTTATCACCCCCAAACCGATGGTCAAAGTGGGAGAACCATACATACACTAGAAGACATGTTGAGAGCTTGTATGATAGACTTTGGTAAAGCCTGGGATACACACTTACCACTCATCGAATTCTTGTACAATAACAGCTATCACACAAGCATCAAGTTCGCGTCATTCGAAGCTCTCTATGGGCACAAGTACAGATCACCTCTGTGTTGGGTTGAAGTGGGTGACACGCAGCTATCAAGAAGACAAGTGCATAATAGCACACTTGTTGGCCCAGAGATCATACAGGAAACTACAGAGAAGATTAGGCAAATCCGTGAATGATTAAAGGCATCCCAGGATCGGCAAAAGAGCTATGCAAATAAACAACGCAAACCCTTGGAATTCCAGGTTGGTGACCGCGTTCTGTTGAAGGTCTCACCCTGGAAGGGAATGATACGATTTGGAAAGCATGGGAAGCAGAATCCAAGGTATATCGGGTCATTCGAGATCCTTGCCATAATCGGCCCGGTGGCTTACAAACTTCGACTACCACAAGAACTCAGTAACGTACACCTCACCTTCCACGTGTCCAAGTGTCTATCAGACGAGACTCTCGTAGTCCTACTTGACGAAATCGAGGTAAACGAGAGTCTAAAATTCGTAGAGGAACGTATGGAAATCATGGACAGAGAGGTCTAAAGGACGAAACAAATCCGCATACCCATAGTGAAAGTCCGTTGGAACGTCAAGCGAGGACCAGAATTCACCTGGGAACGAGAAGATCGAATAAAACAGAAGTACACACATCTTTTCCCTAGCTCATGAGTACCCTCTCAAGAACAAATTTCGGGACGAAATTCCCTCTAATGGGGGGATGATGTGCCCACTGCCAATTTTGGATCCAACAGAAGTCAAACAAGCCAACAAAAGTCAAGTAAAGTCAACGGCTTAGGAACCAAATCCTTTTGATTTCAGTTGGCACCTAGACCGAAATCACCATGTGATCTCGATTGGTGCATAGACCGAAATCACCATGTGATCTCGATTGGTGCATAGACAGAAATCACTAGGTGATCTCGGTGTGCTAGGCCGAAATCACATGTGATTTCGGTGGTCCTTTAGGGTTTTCGATGGGAACAAGAAGGAAAGAGGGTTGACTTTCGTTACATGATGTTTCATCTTTTCCAATACAAAAATATTACCCAGCATATATCAATTCATTTATCCAACATATAACAATGCAAATGTCACCTCACCCTCCCCTCTTTAACCTTGGTCGAGAACACCCACAAAACCCCACCATTTCCATTTTTTCCTTCTGATTACTCCATATTCTCTCAAGAACAAGTTCCTCCTCATTAAGCTAAATTATTCCAAGATATCCTTGACATTTTTGGTAAGTGATTCTTCATAATCTAGTGTTCCACACACTTTTACACTAGTTTCATCTTATTTACACACATTATCATGTGTTAAAACTCTTAGGATAATATCATCTTCAAAGAGTTCATCAACCACTTTCAAGTGTTCTAGGCTTGAAGATCATCACAATCATGTCTTTATCCAACCACAACCACACTTAATGTGAGTTCATACCCCCCATATTTTCGAGTTTTTTTTATCATGTTTTAGGTGGGCGGGGATACAAGTAAAGTTTGGTTTATCACACAAATACTTGCATGTCATATCACTATGTTAAATATAAAACAATATTTGCATTAAATATGGTTATCACTAGTCTTTAGACAATTATTTGTGATATATTAGTTTTGAGATGCAAAACTAACAAAAACAAAACATGAACTATGTTATATAATCATAAGAAAAGTTATGATTACAAAACTACAAGGATTTTTGAGACTTTTTACCAACATATGGCTTTTCTAACAAAAATAGTTACATTCTAGTTATTTCACCATTTTTTTTGGATACAACCCAAAATAAGTTGTTTTGACCATACATTTCGAAACTAGACAAAAGCTTGAAATGAACTTTTTAAAACAAATTCCTCATAACTTGTGCTAGATGCAAGTTTTTATGACATAATCTTTTAAAACCATCTAGACAAGATAACTACTATGTATTTATATAAATGATTATATAAATAGTCTTGACAAACAATCGTAATAAGCTATAATTGGTATAGTTTGGGAGTCACAAACGCTACATTATCATTTCAGAAGAAACATAAATTATTTAAAGGTATAATTATTTCCACACCATGTAACCTCTATAGAAGAGGAATGCATTAATTTACAAGAAAAAGGAGTTTTCAGTACACGACCGGTTGATACAATTTTGTGAGACATTTGGCTTCACTGTACCTACCAGAGTACAAACTAAGTCCTGCATTATAACCAGTGTCTCTTGTAGGTTGAGTGTGACACTTGTATATAGATCTATACGGGACTGACAACCCCGCACCTATGCTGTTAGCTACAGTTAGACAGACCAGTCTAGGGTGACAAATGTCTAAAAGTTCTGACGCTTGAAGAACGTCATAGCAGGCCAACTAGTCATTAGTGTGGTTATGATAAATCACATGAGGTATTAATAAAACATTTGGTTTACGGGGTTAACATACATTTAATTAGTTTTATATAAAGATAAAACTACATAGTACTATTTCCCAGTACAACATTACTTACATTTTTAGTCTTTGGATTTAAGACTTACAGCTCATTTTTAAAAGAAAATACTGGATTTTCTGAAAGTACACACTATTATTTTTACATGGAAAAGTTTCCAATCCTTCTCATACAAAACGCTTATGAACTCACCAACTTAATTGTTGACACTTTTTGTCAGACCCCCGAACCAGACGGCGGAAACGTCCGAGGGCTCGTGTGACTATAAATTGAAATATCATCACAATGAATATACATGAAACATAACACATTCATCACCAAACATTACATATTACAACTGCTATTGTTCACATCAAGTACATTATCATAGGTTACATAATCCAAAGTAATAAAAGTACGATGAGTGAAGTTACACAAAATAAATCCATACACACTTGAAAGTCCTTCTGCTTAACGATTACCTAAGAATACAAGTTATTTTGAAAACGGTCAACATATATAATGTTGGTGAGTTCATAAGCATGTTTGAATAAAAGTCTTTGTATAGTTTGTAAAACCCAGAAAATCCGATATTTTCTGTAAAAAAAGTCTAAAAAATGATGTGAAAATCGAGTATAATGCATGTGTGAATTTCATAGTAGTAACGTATAGGAATGCAGTTCAAATTTTATTTGTATTCTTTCTGTTGTAAGTAAGTGGTATTTGAATAATAGTATTTCCCCAGAAAATCCGATATTTTCCGATTTATAAAAATGTCACGGTCTTTGCACTGTAGAAATGTTTTGTATCATTATGACTTACGAGTTTTTAATTTTCCATAATGTCTTAATGGGAATGGATCTCTATCTGAGTCATTATAACCACACATGATAGTGACTGACTTGCCTGTCTTGGCATTTTTTCAAACGCTGCATTTTCGATCAAGGTTTTGTCACCCTAGACTGGCCTAGTGTCACTGTAGCGAACAGCTCAGGTGTGGGGGAGTCACCCCCGTATAGATCTATACACAAACTCTCTCTCTCCCTCCAGGAGACTCTGATTATAACTACAAGCTACGACCATACAGTCAATGATGTTAACCGACACGTCTCACTAGATCCCATTTGTTTTCACATGAATTTGTATAATGTTATATGTATTTAGAAGTTCGAACACTAGATGATGCATGAAATGAAAAGGTAAGGCCCAACAAACATGAAGAAAAGGCAACTATGGCCCATTAGACGTGTAAGTTATTTCCAGACTAAATTAGCATGTAAATGGGCCACTAAGGCCCAATAACATGTAAATGCTAAATTTGGCCCATTTAGCATGTAATTGGGTCACTGAGGCCCAATAGACATGTGATGAATACATTGGTCCCAATAAACATGTAAATGGATCACGAAGGCCCAATAAACATGTATAGCAAATACTAGGCCCAATTATCGCACCATTGTTGTATTTCGTTTAGTCGAATTCTTTATCCTTAATGTCGTAAAAAGTCCAATGTTTTGTTAGAATGCTATTTTTAGTTCAATACGTCAAAATTCTATAATTAGAACTTGCGTTTAATAAAAATTTCGCTTTAGGCTCCTTAAGAACTAAATTAAACATTTAAAGGCTTATTTTTACATAAAATGTCCTTTTTTGTCTATTTTAATTAAAAATAACATTTTAGCCCATAAATTTATAAAAATTTGTATTTCCGCCCAAAATGTTTAGTAATTTGCGGAATTGGCCCAAAAATACATATATTGACATTTTCGGCCCATATTAGCAGAAAATTACGTTTTTAGCCCTCATTTGAATAAAATGGCATTTTCGGCCCAATTTTTATAAAATTAACATTTTTTGCCTAAATTTTGAGATAGTGTCATTTTCAGCCCCTAATCTCATTTATTCTCATTTTTGGTTCAAGTTTTGATTAAATAACATTTTTATCCCCAAAAATTGATATATTTGCAATTTGGGCCTAATAGGCCGTGAGGCCCACATTAAGGCCCAAAATGCCAAATTTTACACTTTTGACCCTTAGGAAAATATGGTTGTTATAAAAACTCATTTTTAAGTTAATAATACCCTTTTGGCCCCTATAAAACCGTAAGTGTCACTCTTGTCCCAAACTTTTTTTTATTTGCCAAGAATGATCCTTACACAAGATTTTGTTTTGTTTTTCACAACTTAGGCATTTATAACACTTTTAACTTTGTAGTATGGTGTCTAGAGTGTTTTTGTTTGTGAATCTCACTTATTTTTGTTAGAGTTTTATAGATCCATCGAGTTTATCACACAAACACAACAAAAAGCCAAGAAAATCACACATAACATGCAAAAATACATAGATCTACACATAAATACTTGTATTCTCCCCCAAAAAAAAGTAAAAACCAAAAACAAGGGGGTATGAACACACTTTTCTTAGTTGTTCACGGTTTGAAGAAGAAGTGGAAGAACATTTTTATCCTAGCAAGCTTTCTTGAGTGGATTTCGAACTTAAGAAGTTCTAGGAAGCAAAATCGCAAAACAGGTGTGGATAAGGAGTGATTTAGCTAAAGAATGAAATAATCCCACTTAAGTATACAAAATCTTACCAAGGATTGATGATATTAGTGAAGAATCGTCTTGGAACACATGTAAATTCTCGCAAATCTTGATGGAAGGAGGAGTGTTCTTGAGAGATTTTAGAGTGTTTGAAAGTGAAGTTTATGTGTATGTGTTTGATGTTCACGGCCGAGAGATAAAGAGAGAGAGAGAGAGTGTGTGTGTGAGGGGAGTTTGCATGGAAACATGAGAAATACCTAGATACATGTTGTGTATAATTCCTTAATATCCTCTAAATAAAAATGATGTGTCATGGCTTGGGTAATTAGCCATTATATATATATATATATATATATATATATATATATATATATATATATATATATATATATATATATATATATATATATATATATATATATTACACATGGGTCGAGAAAGGAAAAAATTTTGGGCTTTGGCCTTTTCTTGATCTGGTTGGAGTATATGAGGCCCATTGAAAGAGGCTTTCGGCCCATTGGGCCTTTAGGTGTATTCATGGCCCAATGAAAGTCCCTTATGTAGTTTTATGGCTCTTTAGGGTGATTGGAGTCGTTATGGACCAATAAGGTCCATTAAAGGTAAACTAATCCATTTTAGGCCCATTATGGCCCAAAACATTAAGTTTTATGAATGTGGGTCCAGTTAGAGCCCATTTAAGGGTTCTAAGCCCAAGATAGTCAGATTGGATGCTTATTGGTCCATTGGGCTCAATAATGAAACCCTACTCCATAATAAGCTGAACCTGGATTTTTAGGGTTTTCAACTCATTATTGACTATTTGGATACTTTGTATAGAGTTTTGAACTTCACTTGTGAATTTTGATTAAGTTTGTTGTCATAGAATGAACATAGTGTATGGTATCAAGTTAGGGTTACAAGTATTATCATAGATGATGTTTACATGATCACATAATTTCCTGGCTAAAAATGCCAGTTGTGACATCATCCCCCCGTTAGAGGGAATTTCGTCCCGAAATTCTTTCAAAAACTAGAATTATGAAGGAGAGAATAAGTGAGGGTACTTCTGCTTCATTTGATCTTCGCGTTCCCATATGAATTCCAGTCCACGCTTGGCGTTCCATCGAACCTTCACAATCAGAATGCGGCTTTGCTTTGTATGCTTTACTTCCCTATCCAATATCTCGACTGGTTCTTCGACGAACAGGAGATTCTCGTTGATCTCGATCTCTTCTTTAGGAATGACAAGAGTTTCATCTGATAGACACTTTTTCAGATTAGAGATGTGGAACACGGGGTGTACGTTGCTGAGCTCGGCAGGTAGCTGTAGCTTGTAAGCCACCGGGCCAATCCAGGCAAGAATATCGAACGGTCCAATGTATCGCGGGTTCAGTTTTCCCCGTTTCCCAAAACGGATCATCCCTTTCCAGGGAGATACCTTCAACAACACTCGATCTCCGACATGAAATTCTAATGGCTTTCGCCGCTTATCAGCATAACTCTTCTGTCGGTCTCGCGATGCTTGAAGTCGAGCTTTGATTTGGATTATCTTTTTGGTCGTTTCACGGATGATTTCTGGTCCTGTGAGATCCCTGGCTGGCGATTGCCCTTTTGCTAGTTGGGTGTCACCCACCTCGGCCCAGCATAGAGGTGATCTGCATTTACGACCATAGAGAGCCTCGAAAGAAGCAACCTTGATGCTCGTGTGATAACTGTTGTTATGGGAGAATTCGATCAGAGGCAAGTGCGCATCCCATGACTTGCCGAAGTCAATCACGCAAGCTCGGAGCATATCTTCGAGTGCCTGGATGGTACGCTCGCTCTGACCATCCGTCTGTGGGTGGTAGGTAGTGCTCATATCTAGCTGTGTTCCCATTGCCTTTTGAAGAGATTGCCAGAATCTTGAAGGGACTCTGCTATCTCGATCCGAGATAATAGACACTGGCACTCCATGGAGTCTCACGATCTCCTTGATGTAGATTCGGTTCAGCTTTTCCATCTTGTAGGATTCTTTTATTGGTAGGAAATGAGCGGATTTTGTTAACCTATCAACGATTACCCATATAGCATCCAATCCGTCTGTTGTCTTTGGCAATTTGGTCACGAAGTCCATAGTAATCCTTTCCCATTTCCACTCGGGTATCACTGGTTGTTGCAATAATCCCGAGGGCTTTTGGTATTCCACTTTCACTTTGGCGAAAGTAAGGCACTTGCCCACGAAAGTGGCTATCTATGCCTTCATATTAGGCCACCAATAATGTTGCTTGATATCCAGATACATCTTATCTAACCCCGGATGAATTGAATATCGCGTCTTGTGGGCTTCATGCATGACTACTTCTCTGAATCCCCCAATCTTAGGAACCCAGATTCTGTTCATGAAGTAGTGAGTTTCGTCCTCTTTAACTTCAAATCCCTTATCCATTCCCCGCAGTGATTGATTAGCGACATTCTCCGGTTTCAATGCGTCCAATTGGGATTCCTTGATCTGTGAGGTTAGGTGAGATTGAATGGTGATTGATAAAGTCTTCACGCGACGACTTGAATACTCATTTCAATTCAGGCCATCGGCTACCACGTTAGCCTTGCCTGGATGGTACTTGATCTCACACTCGTAATCGTTTAGCAGCTCAACCCATCTTCGCTGCCTCATGTTCAGTTCCTTTTGATTTAAAATGTGTTGAACGCTTTTATGATCGGTGAAAATGGTGCACTTGGTGCCATAAAGGTAGTGCCTCCAAATCTTCAAGGCGAAGACCACAACTCCCAGCTCGAGATCATATGTGGTGTAATTTACTTCATGGGTTTTTAGTTGCCTAGATGCATATGCAATTACCTTCCCGCATTGCATAAGGACACAACCTAAACCTTGATTCGAAGCATCACAGTAGACTACGAAGTCTTCAGTTCCCTCCAGTAAGGATAGCATTGGTGCACTACATAGGGATTGCTTCAGGGTCTGGAAGGCAATCTCTTGCTTCTCAGTCCAGTTGAAGGGTATGCCTTTTTATGTCAATGTGGTGATAGGTTTGGCTATCTTGGAGAAGTTCTGAATGAACCTTCGGTAGTAGCCTGCTAGACCCAAGAATTGGCGAATTTCTATTGGTGTCGTCGGATTTGTCCAGCCTTTAATGGCTTTGACCTTGGAAGGGTCTACGTGAATTCCTTCCTTGCTGACAACGTGACCCAAGAAATTTACATTGCGGATCTAAAACTCACATTTGGAGAGTTTCGCATACAACTTTTCAGCCCGTAGGGTCTCTAAGATCTGTCGGAGATGTTGGCTATGATCTTCTTCGTTTTGAGAGTATACGAGAATATCATTGATGAAAACGATTACGAAATTGTCAAGGAATGGGCGGCAAACTCGATTCATGAGGTCCATAAATGCAACGGGGGCATTTGTTAGACCGAAGGGCATCATGACAAATTCGTAATGACCATAGCGAGTTCGAAAAGCAGTCTTAGGAATGTCCTCATCTCGGACTTTGAGTTGATGATAACCGGATCTCAGATCTATCTTCGAAAAGTAACTAGCCCCTTGAAGCTGGTCAAATAGATCAACGATTCATGGAAGTGGATACCGGTTTTTGATGGTGAGCTTATTTAATTCCCTATAGTCAATGCACATCCTGAAGGATCCGTCTTTCTTTTTAACGAAAAGAACCGGAGCTCCCCATGGAGAGAAGCTTGGTCTGATGAATCCTTTATCCAGGAGTTCACTCAGTTGGCTTGATAATTCTTGCATTCCAGCGGGAGCCAGCCTATAGGGTGATTTGGCGATCGGAGTTGCTCTAGGCACGAGGTCAATTCGGAATTCGACTTGCCTTTCTGGAGGTATTCCTGGAAGATCTTCAGGAAATACATCTAGAAAGTCGCACGCCACTGGGATGTTATGAATGTTCACTTCCTCTTTGCTTTTATCCACCACATGAGCAAGGAACGCGTAGTTCTTCTTGTGTAGACACTTATGTGCCTTGATACACGAGATAAGGCGAAGGTTTGTGACAGGTTTATCTCCATAGATTATTAGGGTTTCATGATTGGGAAGATGAAGGCGAACGGCCTTCTCGTGACACATAATATCAGCATGACGGGGGCTTAACCAATTCATGCCAATTATCACATCAAAACTCCTAATATTTACAGGCATCAAGTCTATTTGGAAAGAGTGGTTGTTTAGTGTTAACGTGCATCCTCTATAGATATCTTTAGTTGATTCAGTCTTCCCATTAGCCATTTCCACCGTGAAGGTTTCATTGAGCTTCTGGAGTTGTTGTTTTAGTAAATGTTTAAACTTGTTACTAACGAAACTTTGCTCTACTCCACTGTCGAATAAGATGCATGCATATGTGTTGTTAAGTAGAAACGTACCGGTAACAACTGTTGAGTCCTGCACTGCTTCACCCTGACCCATTGTCAGCACTCTCCATGCTGCTCCTGCCCCTTGATTGTTTGTATTGGGGCAATTTCTCCTGAAATGCCCGGTTCTCCCACATCTGTAACTGGTATGACTGGCCCCAGCATTGGTGTTGTTGTTGTTGTGGTTGTTATTGTTGTTGTTGTTGTTGTTGTTGTTGTTGTTGTTTGGCATCTGGTTTTGTTGAAGCTAAGCCCTATAATACTTTGTTATATGGCCTTTCTGGTTGCACCTTGTGCAAATCATCTCTCTGCATTCCCCCTGATGGTGGAAGTTTCATTTGTTACATTTGGGGAGATTTCCTGATTACTGCTTTGGAGCATTTGGCGTGGATGAGGCTGGAGCATGTGGTGTGGTGGTAGCTTGAGTTGCAGCATGAACAGTCACCGTTTTTTGTTTCTTAGATGATTCCGAGTTTTGTTTTCCCTTTCGCTTGTTGTTTTTCCCTTTCTTGTTCTCACCTTCCTTCTTAACCTCCGCTTCTACTGTTTTGGCACCCTTTTTGTTGCCATGATCATACAATTTCTTAGCCAGCTTCTTGACGCTATCAAACATCTCAGGGTTTACCGCAATGACATTCCCTTGGATAGGTGTAGTGAATCCCCAGATAAACCTCTCAATCTTTTTCCCTTCCGAGGTGATCATTCCGGGACACAAGAGAGATAGTTCACTAAACATGGATATGTATGCGTCGATATCGGAGTTTTGAACCGTGAGGTTCCACAATTCTTGTTTCATCTTCTGAATTTCGCCTCTTGGACAGTATTCAGCCAGCATCATTTCTTTAAGCTCTTCTCATGGCAACGCGTTCGCCACCGGGAGTGTCATGGACTCTATGTGGCCATTCCACCAGGAGAGAGCTTGATCAGTGAATGTGCAGGCCGTAAACTTGACCTTGCACCCATCCGGACACCCACAAATTTCAAAAACTGATTCCACCTTCTTAATCCATCTTTTCAGGTCTATTACACCTCTTGTTCCATTAAAGGTTCGAGGTTTGGCGTTGGTGAAATCCTTGTAGGTGCATGTTCGTGTGGTTCCGTGGTTTGTTCCTTGATTTGTGATTCCGGTTCCTTGTCCGTTGCCTTCTCCGTTGTTTCCATTGCGAATCCGCGCAATTGCTGTAGTGACCGTGGCAGACACTGCTGCTTGGAATGCAACTGAGTTTATTTTTGGCGGGGTCGGTGTTGTGTTGTTTCCACGGTTGGGTCTTTGAGGCATCTTTCTGTCAAAGAACAGAATGATGTTGAGTACATATCGTATTCCGAGTTTAGAATTCCATAGACTCTGCGTATCGAGTGTGTACTTAAGTAATTCCATGCA
Source organism: Lactuca virosa (assembly GCF_052849685.1). Lineage (NCBI taxonomy): Eukaryota > Viridiplantae > Streptophyta > Magnoliopsida > Asterales > Asteraceae > Lactuca > Lactuca virosa. Next base: position 301,301,274 of record NC_136433.1, on the reverse strand, counting down.
TTAACATAAAACAAAGAAATAAAACACATAGCAGATAACAACATCATGATAAAAACATAAATCATTTTCATTAATACTAATTGTTTTAATACATGAAAATTTGCCAGAAGGCATACAGTACATGGGGACATATAAAAATCCGGCTGCATGACGACGCTATGAATAGTGTAATCACTTAAACATAAGGTCGATAGTACATAAAGTAAGACATAGAAATAGTAATCGTAACAGGAGCACATGAACAGGTGCTAGCCGCGGCGGGGTGGATCTGGTGGTGCTGATGATGAGGTGGAGGCGCCTTGAAGTCTAGCCAGATGGCGCTCGGCATCCTGAAGTCGGGATTCCAACGCTGCCTGACGCATCTGGTAGTCCCTGACTACCTCGTGCGTCATCCTCTCCGTACGCTCCATCGCGGCTCTCATGGCCACCATTTGGCCAGCGGTCGCCTGCGCCTGCTCACCGATGTCACGAGTCCTCCGTACTATCACCGGCAAGGCTCGATCGGCGGGTCCACCGTGGCTCAGATCGTAATAGTTTCGGTCCATACCAAACGGGGGCCGCGTCCCCTGCTGACGGCTCCATCGCCAAATGTCGTGTGCCCGTGCGGGTGTGGGTCCGTTGGGGCCCATTCGGTATGGGGGCACCCTGGCCATGTAAGGAGGGTTGATGACCTCGGACCCTGTGTCCGAGTCATCGGAGTCGCTGCCCTCTGCCTCCTCCTCATCCGAGTCGGCTAAAGGTTCTGCCAATCCTCCCGCGGGTTCCTCTTCTTCTGGGTCTTCTTCAGGTTCCTCTTCAGGTTCCTCTTCCAGGTCTTTCAGCCACCCGTTATTTCCCTGATTGGGAAAATAGGGATCTCCGGGGTGGTGAAAACCCGCCATGATGTCTGCACAAAAGCGTATAAATAAATAATATTTAGATTATTCCTATAGTGTTTTCATTATTTATGTTTGAATTCCTGGGAAGTTTTGGATATGAGGTAAGCTTCTAGGTCAATTTCCTACCACAATTACCCCCAAACACATGTTGGTCATATTTTGAATAAATATAGTTGATCAGGCTATATTTACCCCCAATATAACCACATAACTGACCGGGTTTAATCACAACATTCCATTCTCTCTAGAGACTTTTAATGTTATAGTTTTAATGTATGCACTTTATTCGTAGTCCAATTATATTTATAGTTGCATATCATGTATGGTTAGATATGTCGGTTCACTATAAACAATGCTCTGATACCAACCTGTCACACCCCCGAACCAGACGGCGGAAACGTCTGAGGGCTTGTGTGACTATATGAAATATCATCACAATGAATATACATGAAACATAACACATTCATCACCAAACATTACCTATTACAACTGGTATTGTTTGTTGGATTAGTGTCTAAGTCCATAACTATATTTGGTATGTACTTGACCCGATTGGCATGGTCCATTTGGTTTGCATGGCATCATGCATTTGGATAGACTAAAATGAGAGAAATAACACTTAAGGTTTACTAATATATTAATAAGATTATTTAATTAGTATTGATCAAGAATTAATTTGGAATTAATTAAGTGATCAAAAGGAGACTAATTAAATATATGGGTTGATTGTGTAAATCATACATACTTGTATAGTGGGCTAATGCTCCATGGATTATCAAGTTGGGTTAAAACCCATAGGATGCTCCATGGATGCTCCATGGTGTTTTTGTACCCATGGATCATGGAAATGAAAGGCCATGACAATTAGGGTTTACATGGTGTAACCCTAATTGTGACAAACTATATAAGCATCTTATTCTTGTCAAAATTGGCCACCGTGAGAGAACTATGTGTGTATGGTGAGGGCTAGCCGATTTCATGAAGTGGTTCATTTCTCTCTAAGTTATTCCAAGTGTATTTGATGTTATGTGAACCATTTGAGGTGTCACACTTGGGGCACTCAGCTCTTAAGCATCAAGGAATCAAGCTACATAAAAAGGTATGTCTTCAAACTTGTTTTTATTACCCAAGTATCATAGATTGTATGCTAGATAGGGTAATACCTCGGAATATTCATATTTGCATGTATAATAGAGAAAACATAGATCCAAGGTATTTAGGATTGCATGTACACTTAGGAGTGTTAGAATGCTCAAAACCCAATAGTGGTATCAGATCCTAGGCTTGTTTTCAATTTTACTTGATGCAAAGTGCTGAAAAATGCTGAAAAAATCGATTTCCGGGCTGTCTGGGCACTAGACTCGCCGAGTCCACTGATGGACTCGCCGAGTCCATGAGGAAACTCATCCTACATGTCGAGTAGGTTCATACACTCGACGAGTAGGACCCCCTGACAGCATATTTTTGACTTTTAAGGCTGGAATTGGACTATAATCATTACCCTAAGCTGTTTTTGAACCTATAAACCTGTTTTTGATGTGGTAATGTTCATTCTAATCCAATTTCCAAGATAATTATCAATAGACTCATGTTTTGTATTAGTTTAATGGTTAGGCTAATTTCATGAAAAAGTTTGATTTGAATTATCTTGTTCTTATGAGTTGCTTAGATTAATAGGAAAGTTATGTGAAATTGTTGGTTTCAATCCATTTTAATCTAAGAGTTGATTCTAAAATGTGTTTTTGTAACTTGTCCTCAAGTTACATGAAAAGTCACATTTAAGAATCATAAAACTCATAAATATTTCATAAGTTATGAATAAAGGAAAAGTTACATTCTTTTAATAGTTTAAAGTCTTCCATAACTTGTCCTCAAGTTATGGATCTTGAAGAGTTTTTTGTATTAAAAACTACTTTAAACACATAAGTTATGGAATTGAATAGTTTTGAATTATTTCAAAACTTGCCCTCAAGTTTTGGAATTTGAAAACTTTTCCCTTATGAATACTTTAATTCCAAGTTAAGCACTTAGAATTTTAAATGTTAAAATTCAACCCTTATACATTATAGTATTATAACTTAATAATATATATATATATATATATATATATATATATATATATATATATATATATATATATATATATATATATATATATATATATATATATATATATATATGTATGTATGTATAAGAGCAAGTCAGTCTTATCGTTAGTAGGCCTCATTCACGAAGCTGGTCTATAAGGGGGGTATAAGGTTGTTGCCTATAAAATGGCAGCTTAATGGGTGTCCACTCTCACCTACCACTTCCTTGACTGGTGGAGGGTCGTTAGCCGAACGGGTAGGACAAGGACTATAATTCTCCCTTCATTAAAAGTATTAATGATAAATACTAAGTAACTAAACTTTTATAAATTTCCAATCTTAGTTACTTAGGAAAATGTGAATTTGGTGCTAACCCATGAAATTACACATTGCACTTTGCTTAATTCGGTTAGTGGAGCGTGTGTGGTTAACCGGCAGACTAACCTGGATTTAACAAGGTAGGCAAAGGGTAACTTAATGTTTATCACAAGATCGGTGGAGCGCGTGTGGTTAACCGGCACATCGATTAAGTGATAAATATTAAGGGTACCAAGTATATTTGCATGGTTATTCATACCTTGTTTTGTGATCCTCGGCATCCCAGTCACAAAACCTGAAGGGCACAATCGAGATTGAAACATTCCATTGAAAAGTTCAATGAATCTCAAAAGAATCTAGGAGTTTCAAAAACAATTAAAACCTCATAAATTATTTCGTTTTCATGGTGGAAATTGGTGAATCTTCATTCACTTACCTTCAAATATTTTATAACCTGGATTACGACATCCCTCTTCCAAGTTATAAAATGTTGTGTTGGGTCGTAGCCTTAATATTTCATATTGGGTGTTATATTAAGGACTTTAGATCAACTATCTTGAATATCTCCCAAAAGATGTCTAGTTCAGACATTTATGATCTTCCCAAATCTCTTGGAACTTCACTTCCTCCACCTCCTCCAATTATTTTTCCTAACCCACAAGTTCAAGGTCACTCAAGCCCTATTGGCAAGCAAGGTCTATGTGTGATCACATATTCGAGATGAAGTCACATATTGACAAGCCGGGAGAGTTGGGTGTCAAAGTCTTAAGAAAGTTGGATGTCCAATCACTTTCTAAGTTACATAGTGAGTTCCTTTGGGACTACTATGAAACGGACTATGACATGACCCTTAATGATCTTATGTATTTGCTTGGTGCTGTTGAATCAGCAATGGTTTGAGGACTATTAAAGCAAATTTGATTAGGACATCAACTTCCCAATGGACATTGACAATGGTAACATTGGATATCTAGAAAATGCTTTCTCTTCCCAATGGAAAGCGATCGGCCATAGTCAACTCGGTTGACCAAATGGTAAAGAGAAAGTCTAAGTTTGTGATAGTCCCGTGTACCATTTCCATAGAGTCCATATGTTTAAAGAAGGGGCAATGGTTACAAAACTGCCTATTTACCTGAAGGATCATAGGGTTGATCAAGTCAAGATGTTTGATTCTACTTCAGGTGAAGTCCACTATCTAACTCTGTTAAGTTTCTATTCTGAGATACTCATTACATGATGTGACTGGGTCACATATTGTTGTTTTAAGAATCAAAGAAAAAATGAACAAACTTAAAAGAAGTATATGTTGATTCAGATCGCGAAGATGGATTTCGATCGCATGGTTCGGTGATCAGAATTTTTGAGTTGTTGCTTAGGAGTTATGCTATATTGCTTAGGAATAGATAACAACAAGTTTTTCATATGCATTTGCACTGTAAAGATAAGTTTTTTCCTCAAAGTTTTAGAATAAAATAAAAAGGTTTTAATTTTATATTTATTTTAAATATCCTTACAGTGGCATTTGTGAAAAATGGTTGTTTATATGATTCCATTGATAGCAATATTTAAAAATGGACTTGATCCTTTCGTTTGTGGTAGGGTCATAATTTACCAAATAAGGAAAGATTCTCATCACCCAAGGTTTCAGTTGGATAGAAACTTGGAAATCATGCAAGTTGTATAGTATGATGAATGAGAATTTTCATGTTTAGAAAATTAAGATTAATTCCTTGTTCACATGTATATGTGAGTCAAGTGAAGGACTAAGGGATCGAGTACACATTCTGGTGCACTGATCAAGTCCACCACAAAAGATCGATAAGACTATTCGTCATGATTTACTAAAGTTTAGTAAATATGGTTATACTTACCAGTTTAAGTATAATTCTGAAACATTGGAAAACTTTCAATATATGGCAGAACAAATGAGAAGAATCAAATTAGGCAGAAGGATAACAGTTTCTCAAATCTGAAAAAATGGGAGAGTACTTTAGTATCATGTTTCATGATCATCTTAATGATTTAGAAATCATGTCACAATTAGTCCTCTAAGGACATCTTAGTGCATTCTTATGACTAAGAAGAGGAATCTTGAATTGTTGGTATGGTTAAATCAAGAAGATGAGTCATACTTCGTTCCAAAACAAGTCCTAGAGTCATACTCTAAGACTGTAAGATGAGTGACATATCTTAAAGAAAGGTTTATAACACTTGTCAAATGTAAGAGTAAAAGTGTCCTACTCTTGTACATTTGAAATTGGTAAGTTGTGATGTTTTGGATAAAACAAATACCAACTTAGGCCAATTGTGTAAAGTGTTTGTCTTGATAAAGAATCTGCACTATCTCTTGAATATTTGACAAGTGAGTCTTATATGTGAAGAGGACAGTTGGAGTCTTAGATATCTTGGAAAAGCTTCAAGATCTAATCAAGAATAAAAACATGTAGTTCATCACTAGCACACGACGTGAGGTTTATAACCTATCGTGTTGACATATCTCTATTTCTGTGCCCATTCCAGTTAAAGTTGGCTATGCATATGAGTTCTGAGAGTTCTCAATTGGTTCCATAACAACTTGGAAGCAATGGCAGGCCCTTGTGCTGCCAGGTGGCAAGAAAGTAAGATTGAGTTCAGTCCATATGGTTTGGATAAGAACACTTACACCATAAACAATCTAAGTGTCATAAGGTTTCTCTCCGATTCATGAAAATGATGGTGAGGAAACACTTTCACTAAGTAGATTTTAAGTAGATAACAGTTGTGATATTTGCATTCTCAAAGTCGTTAGTGGAGCGTGTGTGGTTAATCGGCACACTAACATGGACTTGTGAGGAATGGAAAAGGTCTAAACAATTGAGACTATGATTACGGCATCCCTTTTCATAGTTCTGAAATTGATTAGACACACATGTGTGCTATCTAAGGAAAAGTGTATGATTTTGATAAAGTTTTATCAAAGCATCTCGTATCGGAAGTCTGAACTTTGGTAAGAAAGTCAATAAAGTATTCATTTCTAGAAGTCCAGCTGATTTCTGAGTACATGTCAAAGCTAGTGGGAGCATAAGTGTTATGCTAATAATCATCATGTTAGTAGGAGCATGATAATTATGATTAGTATTGCAAGATAGCAATGTTAATTATAGAAAACAAAAGTTTCAATTCCGGAAGTTGCAGGGGTTGAAAAGTTGTTTTGCTATAATTAAGGGAGAGGAAATTATACTTCAATTCTAAAAGCTTAGATTGAGGTTTTAATCATCTTTAGTCAAGATTATATATGAATTTTGTGTTGGAATGGCTCAACATAAGGAAATTCTATATATAGGCCCATTATTTGCATTCTAAAATTCGATTATGATTACAGCATCCCTTTTCATAATCTGAATCATGGGAACTTGGCAAATAGAAATAGAGATATTATAGCAAAAAGACTAACCTAGAATCATGTCTTTATGTGAGACATCATGAATCGTGTCCCATTTGCTTTGGGTACAGGATTGATTGCATGTGCTATAATATTTATCCATTCTAAATTTTCCAAATGCCTGAGGCATTAAGAAGGGGAAAAGGTCTAGAATTGGATACGACTAAAGTGATTAAGCAATTGTCGAGGACAATCTAAGGTTTACCAAAGATTGGTTGCTCAGGGACAGTTGGAAGTATAGTGTTTCTGGAAGGACCATATTGACATGTTCTGAAAAGATGCAACTCTTGTTCAGAAATGATAGTCAAAAAATGAGAATATGGAGTTGTCTCCATAGGTGGATTTAATCTGTGTAAGATTAGGAAAAAAACTTAATGCAAGAAGGATATATCCATGGAGTTGATCTCCATTGGAATACTCTGTAATGTTTGTTGACAAGTCTTTTTGACTTTGTGCATAATCATTGCAAGAGGATCAATGCATACAAGTTTAGAATCTAACAAATTTAGGTAAATGGCAGGAATTTGGAATTCTTGCATTTGCGGTAAGGATTTGGGATTGTGAAATGAGAATCATTGGAATTATGTTCAATCGATCTATTTCACAGAGTAAAGATCATAGACAAACTTAGTGTGCATACTTGGTATATGGCATAACTAATGTTTAGACAAACATACTGTGCATACTTGGTGTATGGCATGACTAGTGTTTAGAAAACATAGTGTACATGCTTGGAGCATGGGACAACTATTGTTTTTAATTCAAGTATAAAGTTGATAGTTTGAAACAGTATGCAATGAATAATGTGTGATCAATATGGTGATAAATAAAAGGTGTTCTATTTATATTCATAAGTTCTGAGACCATATTGGATTCGATTATTCTTGTGTTTCACTTTGCATGTTTTGACTCCAGAATAACTAGGTCGTTCTTCCTGAATGACTAAGTTATTCAAACCATCCACAGTCGGTCATATGTTGGAAGTAGATATGAATCAAGACTATCATGGGTTGGCTTGTAGAGGTCTAAGATGTTGGACAAAGTGGTGCTACAACACTCATGAGTGCTCATATGTTCTGAGTATTGGATTCAACCCGCGCTCATTTAAATCACTTCATGGATTTTATCACGAGTGATCATGAGACGATAATATCTTATATTCTTCAAACCTAGAGATATGAGTTGTTACTATGAGTTGGTTATACATTGCACGAAAACGCATTGGTAACTCGATGTTATAAAACGTGCCTTTGTGTATGATTCAACAAGTAGTAGAACAAGCCATATGAGTCGAAGTTTATCCATTCCTTTTACCTTCGGGATAAAAGCGATATCTGTGGGCCCCTCGATGATTTAATGATGATACATGTGATTGCTTGGCCAAGCCAGGACTGATTTGATTTGTTCATTCAGTCAGTCATCATGAATCGGAAATCGGGAAACAACAAATGGACAGAGAGAATGATTTATAATCCATGTCTCAGTCCATATGATATCTCGAATGGAGGAATATATGATCACTTATCTAATGGACAAGTCATTGACAAAGGTCAGAGTTCAGTTACAACGTCAGAGTTCGACAGCGGCTTAAAGAGATACGATTGCCACTCGGTTCTTGAAGTCATGCTCAATAATAGTTTTAGACTTATCCAAGTGGGAGACTGTTGGATTAGTGTCTAAGTCCATAACTATATTTGGTATGTACTTGACCCGATTGGCATGGTCCATTTGGTTTGTATGGCATCATGCATTTGGATAGACTAAAATGAGAGAAATAACACTTAAGGTTTACTAATATATTATAACTTCTAATATATTAATAAGATTATTTAATTAGTATTGATCAAGAATTAATTTGGAATTAATTAAGTGGTCCAAAGGAGACTAATTAAATATATGGGTTGATTGTGTAAATCATCCATACTTGTATAGTGGGCTAATGCTCCATGGATTATCAAGTTGGGTTAAAACCCATAGGATGCTCCATGGTGTTTTTGTACCCATGGTTCATGGAAATGAAAGGCCATGACAATTAGGGTTTCATGGTGTAACCCTAAATGTGACAAACTATATAAGCATCTTATTCTTGTCAAAATTGGCCACCATGAGAGAACTATGTGTGTATGGTGAGGGCTAGCCGATTTCATGAAGTGGTTCATTTCTCTCTAAGTTATTCCAAGTGTATTTGATGTTGTGTGAACCATTTGAGGTGTCACACTTGGGGCACTCGGCTCTTAAGCATCAAGGAATCAAGCTACATAAAAAGGTATGTCTTCAAACTTGTTTTTATTACCCAAGTATCATAGATTGTATGCTAGATAGGGTAATACCTTGGAATATTCATATTTGCATGTATAATAGAGAAAACATAGATCCAATGTATTTAGGGTTGCATGTACACTTAGGAGTGTTAGAATGCTCAAAACCCAACATTTTTCACATCAAGTACATTGTAATAGGTTACATAAATCCAAAGTAATAAAAGTACGATGACTGAAGTTACACAAAATAAATCCATACACACTTGAAAGTCCTTCTGCTTAACGATTACCTGAGAATACAAGTTATTTTGAAAACGGTCAACATATATAATCTTGGTGAGTTCATAAGCATGTTTGAATAAAAGTCTTTGTATTGTTTGTAAAACCCAGAAAATCCGATATTTTTTGTAAAAAAAAGTATGAAAAATGATGTGAAAATCGAGTATAATGTGTGTGTGAATTTCATAGAAGTAAGTGGTATTTGAATAATAGTATTTTCTTTGTATTCTTTCTTTTGTAAGTAAGTGGTATTTGAATAATAGTATTTCCCCAGAAAATCCGATATTTTCTTATTTATAAAAATGTCACGGTCTTTGCACTGTAGAAATGTTTTGTATCATTATGACTTACGAGTTTTTAATTTTCCGTAATGTCTTAATGGGAATGGATCTCTATATGAGTCGTTATAACCATACATGATAGTGAATGATTTGCCTGTCTTGGCATTTTTCCAAACGCCGCATTTTCGATCAAGGTTTGTCACCCTAGACTGGCCTAGTCTAACTGTAGCGAATAGCTCAGGTGTGGGGGAGTCACCCCCGTATAGATCTATACACAAACTCTCGCTCTCCTTCCAGGAGACTCTGATTATAACTACAAGCTACGGCCATACACTCAATGATGTCAACCGACACGTCTCACTAGATCCCATTTGTTTTGACATGAATTTTTATAATGTTATATGTATTTAGAAGTTCGAACACTAGATGATGCATGAAATGAAAATGTAAGGCCCAACACACATGAAGAAAAGGCAACTATGGCCCATTAGACGTGTAAGTTATTTCCAGGCTAAATTAGCATGTAAATGTGCCACTAAGGCCTAATAACATGTAAATGCTAAATTTGGCCCATTTAGCATGTAATTGGGTCACTGAGGCCCAATAGACATGTCATGAATACATTGGGCCCAATAAACATTTAAATGGATAACGAAGGCCCAAGAAACATGTATAGCAAATACTAGGCCCAATTATGGCACCATTGTTGTATTTCGTTTAGTCGAATTTTTTATCCTTAATGTCGTAAAAAGTCCAATGTTTTGTTAGAATGTTATTTTTAGTTCGATACGTCAAAATTCTATAATTAGAACTCGCGTTTAATAAAAATTTCGCTTTGGGCTCCTTAAGAACTAAATTAAACATTTAAAGGCTTATTTTTATATAAAATGTCATTTTTTGTCTATTTTAATTAAAAATAACATTTTATCTCATAAATTTATAAAAATTTGTATTTTCGCCCCAAATGTTTAGTAATTTACGGAATTGGCCCAAAAATACATATATTGACATTTTCGGCCCATATTTGCAGAAAATTACATTTTTAGCCCTCATTTGAATAAAATGACATTTTCGGCCAAATTCTTATAAAATTAACATTTTTGGCCCAAATTTTGAGATAGTGTCATTTTCAGCCCCTAATCTCGTTTATTCTCATTTTTGGCTCAAGTTTTGATTAAATAACATTTTTATCCCCAAAAATTGATATTTTTGCAATTTGGGCCCAATAGGCCGTGAGGCCCACATTAAGGCCCAAAATGCCAAATTTTACACTTTTGACCCTTAGGAAAATATGGTTGTTATAAAAACTCATTTTTAAGCTAATAATACCCTTTTGGCTCCTATAAAACCGTAGGTGTCACTCTTGTCCCAAACTTTTGTTTATTTGCCAAAAATGATCCTTATACAAGATTTTGTTTTGTTTTTCACAACTTAGGCATTTATAACACTTTTAACTTTGTAGTATGGTGTCTATAGTGTTTTTGTTTGTGAATCTCACTTATTTTTGCTAGAGTTTTATAGATTCATCGATTTTATCACACAAACACAACAAAAAGCCAAGAAAATCATACATAACATGCATAAATACATAGATCTACACATAAATACTTGTATTCTCCCCCAAAAACAAGTAAAAACCGAAAACAAGGGGGTATGAACTCACTTTGCTTAGTAGTTCACGGTTTGAAGAAGAAGTGGAAGAACATTTTGATCCTAGCAATCTTTCTTGAGTGGATTTCGAACTTAAGAAGTTCTAGGAAGCAAAATCACAAAATAGGTGTGGATAAGGAGTGATTTAGCTAAAGAATGAAATAATCCCACTTAAGTATACAAAATCTTACCAAGGATTGATGATATTAGTGAAGAATCTTCTTGGAACACATGCAAATTCTCGCAAATCTTGATGGAAGGAGGAGTGTTCTTGAGAGATTTTAGAGTGTTTGAAAGTGAAGTTTGTGTGTGTGTGTTTGATGTTCACGGCCGAGAGATAAAGAGAGACAAATGGTGAGGGGAGTTTGCATGGAAACATGAGAAATACCTAGATGCATGTTGTGTATAATGCCTTAATATCCTGTAAATAAAAATGATGTGTCATGGCTTGGGTAATTAGCCATTATATATATATATATATATATATATATATATATATATATATATATATATATATATATATATATATATTTACACATGGGCCGAGAAAGGAAAGAATGGAGGGCTTTGGCCTTTTCTTGATTTGGTTCGAGTTTCTGAGGCCCATAGAAAGAGGCTTTCGGCTCATTGGGCCTTTAGGTGTGTTCACGACCCAATGAAAGTCCCTTATGTAGTTTTATGGCTCTTTAGGGTGATTGGAGTTGTTATGGCCCAATAAGGCCCATTAAAGGTAAACTAATCCATTTTAGGCCCATTATGGCCCAAAACATTAAGTTTTATGAATGTGGGTCCAGTTAGAGCCCATTTAAGGGTTCTAAGCCCAAGATAGTCAGATTGGATGCTTATTGGTCCATTGGGCCCAATAAGGAAACCCTAGTCCATAATAAGCTTGAACCTGGATTTTTAGGGTTTTCAACTCATTATTGAATATTTGGATACTTTGTATAGAGTTTTGAACTTCACTTGTGAATTTTGATTAAGCTTGTTGTCATAGAATGAACATAGTGCATGGTATCAAGTTAGGGTTACAAGTATTATCATAGATGATGTTTACATGATCCCAGAATTTCCTGGCTAAAAATGCCAGTTGTGACACTTTTAAAAATCACTTATATTCTCAGGAAATCAGTAGATAGGTAACCGAAAGAGTTTTTGGAGGATGGGGCGTCGCCGCGTCACGTTATTATTTTTGTCATACATATTTGATATCAAGTAAACAATGTTTTGAGTACAATGTACACTTACTAAATATTCAATATGATGGTTGTAATGCTTTTATCACTACTATTCATTTGTTATGATATTGTTCATGAAAGTCATCCACCCCCAGATTTTTCCGCCGTTTTGGTTTGGGGGTTTGACAGATTGGTATCAGAGCATTGTTTATAGTGAACTAAGTATATCAAACCATGTAATATACACAACTATAAATACAATGGGGCTAAAACACTCTGTCTAAAAGTATACTTTTAAAATATAAGTATTTTTATAAAAGTATATGTACATGCATACATACTAGAACAGTGTCGTAATAAGAACCATATAAAAGTATTTAGATAAGTTGGACGCTGTGATTAAGCCTAGATAGTTATGTAATCATATATGGGATGAATATAGCATGATCAACTATATTTATGAGAGGTATGACTAACATGTGTTTGGGAATGGTCGTGGTGAACAACGAATCTAAAACTTACCAACCCTATATACCAAGGAACTCTAAGAATCAAACACCAAGTTTAAAAATACTATAGGAGTATTTTAGAATACTACAGAGTCACACACTTAAACCCTTCATGCATTTCTCATATCTCTATTCTTACACAGACATCATGGCAGGATTCCATATGCCCGAAGACCTCTATTTCCCTAACCAGGGAAATGGTGGATGGATCGAAGAGGATCCCAAAGAGGATACTGAGGAAGTAATGGAGGAAGAGCCCAAAGAGGATCCAGAGCAGGAAGAAGACGAGGAGGAGGTAGAAGAGGACTCGGACGCAGAGTCCGAGGTCATTAATCCCACCTATGTCGCCCGGGTTCCCGCATATCGTCTGGGTTACTAGGGACCCATGCCCTGTTGGGCGGAGGACCTGGAGAGGTGGAGCCGACAACCACACCAGCATTCCCCATACGGCATGAAGCGAGGTTTCTATAACCTCAGTCACGGAGGACTTGAAGACAAGGCTCTCCTATTCATGGTTCAGCGGATCACGCATCTCGGGTATCAGACCAGGGCGTCAGCGAATCATATCTTGGAGCTGAGGGCTACTGCGGAAACCACTGACGCACGAGCTCAAGGACTGGAAGGGGACTACCCCCAGGCATGTCATATCATCGATACTCTTCAGGAGGATCTCACCATCACTAGAGAGGAAGTGAGAGAGTACCAGGAGAGACACTCAGCCCTCGAAGAGAGGGTGATCGCAGCTGAGCGTCGGATAGCAGAGATGCAGGCCTCCATGACTTCATCCCATGACCCACATGAGACCACCCGCCGTGATTAGGGCTCATACGACTCACATTTTGTTATAGACTAGGTTTACTAGTAGGCATTGGTTCTACCCTTTCCCTGCATGTAGGTTTGACCATACGAATAAGTGATTACACTATTCGAGGGGTCGTTATGCCGCCAAAAATTTTCTATGTTCTTGATGTATTGTAGAACTTCCTGAAGGACAATTTTCACAAACTATGTGCTAAAACTACAATATCAATGAAATTTGTATGCATTTTATTTCATTGGGTGTTGTTATTGTTGGATTAGGTGTCTAAGTTCATAACTATTTCTGGAATGTACTTGACCCGGTCGGCATGGTCCATTTGGGTTGCCTGGCATTGCAACATTTGGATAGACTAAATGAGAGATAAGACACTTATGGTTTATTAATATATTATATGTTCTAATATATTAATAATATTATTTAATTAGTATTGATCAAGAATTAATTTAGAATTAATTTGGTGATCAAAAGGAGACTAATTAAATATATGGGGTTGATTGTGTAAATCATCCATTCTTTTATAGTGGGCTAATGATCCATGGTTTATTGGATTGGGCTAAATCCATAAGGTTCTCCATGGATGCCCCATGGAGGTTACAAACCCATGGATCATGGAATATGAAAAGCCATGTCAATTAGGGTTTACATGGTGTAACCCTACTTGTGACACAACTACAAACGAACCCCATGAGCTACCAAAATCGAGACTATGTGTAGAACAAGAGGGCTAGCCGATTTTGAGTAATAGTGTACTTCTCTCAAGGTTATTCCAAGTGTTGTGGTGTTGTGTGAAACACTTGAGGCATCACACTTGAGGTGCTAGGCTCACAAAGTTCTCAAGGAATCCTAGCAACAAAAAGGTATGTTCTTCCTACTAGCTTTTATGTTTCAAAGTTCCCCATGTTATGCTAGTTAGGTTAAGAACCTTGGAAAATCAATGTGACAACCGTCAAATTCAAGTTAAAGTCAAAGTCAAAGTCAACAAGTCAAAGTCAAAGTCAACAAGTCAAAGCGGTCAAACTTCTCCCTACTTTCGGTCCTCATCTCCAAGAACTGAACCCCTCGCAGGTTCGCTCCTATTTTCCGGTTTTCGACTACTTTCGCCTGTTCAGCCCGTTTTTGACGGGGATTTTTCACCAAATTCATATTTTTATCATTTTAAACCCTCTAAACTCATATTTTATCCAATTCTCAAGGATTTATTAATTATAAATCATTATTTTACAATAAAGAAAATAGAGTAGAATATCAAGTGGGTCAAGTGTGCCCACTTGCCTCCATGTGTCACCTCCCCACTAGCCCAATATTATCCACATCACACAAACCAAGGAAAACATCCAATCAATCTTGCAAGTTGCACCAGCAACCTCCTATATAAAGAAATCCCTGGAGGATTTCTTGGGTTGCCTTGATCATTTCCTTCACCATGAAACACTTACACTTCTCTTACCCCTCAAGAAAGCTTATTTTTCTCTATACTTCCAGCCACTTTTTGAAGGAGTTCTTGAGCTACTACTTCACTTTCTGGTAAGTATTTCATCTAAACTCAAGTGTTATTCCATGTTTTCATAACATCCTTGAATCATCTACCCACATTTTAACACCAAAAATCGTTCTTAGGATCATCAACACTTTCACGTGCTCATCAAGTGTTCTTGACTTGATACTCCTCGTCTTCGACCTTCCACTCTTCAAGAAATCACTCAAGGTGAGTTCATACCCCTACATTTTCCATTTTTCCTTAGTTTTCAGGGGTGGGAATACAAGTTAAACCACCAAAATATATTTGAAACTTAACATGACAGCTTACAATAGAAAAGTTGTGACGTGTTCACGAACCGTTTTACCCAACTTAAACTTAATATTTTTCAAAACTGTTGAATATGCAAATAGTAAAAGTTTATACCTTTAAAATGACTACTTGCACATATCCATACGATTTTTCTACAATTTATGGTGATTTTTAGAAAACTGCCTATCACTGCAGCAATAAAATCGGACCAGGTTGTGAAGATGAACATTTTCACACTGGTTTGAGACCACCAAAAATTATAGGAAAATTTATGGACATGGTAGAGTCGATTTCCAAACTCTCTGAGTTTACGGATGCAGTTTTCGACGTACGATGATTTTTCTATAAACATTCTAATACAGTAACAGTTAAGGGTAAAACTGTCAAAACAAGTTTAAGAGTTATTCACACCTTGTAACATGCTGAGCAAGGTGTGTAAGATTTACACTTAGTATTTTCAATGTCATTTTCATTGAAATACAAAGTTATGCATAATAAGGTTTCATTTAAAACATAAACACTCTTGATAAACTATAATAGGTATAGTTTGAACACCTCGTTTAACAAAGAAACAGTAATACAATCGATTTACAAAACGGGTATTTCATTACAAACTACGTGAACTTGTTTATGAATAAATTTGTGAGACATTCACCTTCAGGGTACTCTTAAGTACAACAGAAAAGTCTTGTAGTTATAGCGAGAATCTCTTGTAGGGAGAGCGTGATAGTTGTGTATAGATCTATATTGGGTCTGACAAACCCGCACCTAAGCTGCTTGCAACAGCTAGACCGGCAGGTCTGGGGTGACAAGTGTCATAACATTTCGACGCTTGAAGAACGTCGAGTATGAGGTCTTCGAGTCTTAGCATGGTTATAATAACTCACATGGGGAATTAAGAAAACACACAGTTCACGGGAATTTAAGGATTTCACAAAAAGGACGTTTTAATTAAATATAAAACCACATATAAGTATGACGATTTACTTACATATACTAAGTCTTGGTTCAGTTAAGACTACAACAAACCTTTTAGAAAATATTGGATTTTCTGGAAACAAACTTTAAGGAACAACATCCATTTTTCATTCATAAATTGCTTATGAACTCACCAGCTTTAATGTTGATACTCTTTCAAAAACAACTTGTATTCTCAGGTATTCAGTAATACAGGTGACCACAAGATTTTTGAAGGCAAGACGCTAAGGCGCAGATTTCTTTTGAACTATTTTGACATCATATGTAATTTATTTGGAAACATGTATTTTTGCAACGATGTAACCTTTTAAATTATATTTATGATGGTTGTGTTTACTTTCTTCACTATGGTTATGATACTGAGCATGACGTCATCCGCCCCCGAATGTTTCCGTCGTTACGGTTTGGGGGTGTGACAATCAAATTTGCATGTATCTTAGTAAAACATAGATCCAAGGTTTCTAGGGTTGCATGTACACTTTAGGAGTGTTAGAATGCTCAAAACCCTTCAGTGGTATCAGAGACTAGGCTTGTTTTCTTGATACTTGATGCAAATTATTGAAAAAAACTCAGTTTTCTGCATTCTGCGACATGAACTCGCCGAGTCCATGGGAGGGGGGGGGGGGGGGGGGCTCGACGAGTCCATGTGATAATTCATCCTACTCATCGAGTAGGTTCTTGCACTCGACGAGTAGGAACCCCTGGATGCATATTTTCGAGTTTTGCTGCTGGAAATGGACTATAAACATTACTCTAAACTGTTTTGGTCTTATAAAACTTGTTTTAGATGGTGTAATGGTTATGCTAATCCATTTACAATGGCTATTATCAAAATTTCAAGTTTTGTATGTGTTATTTATGATTCTTGAAATTTTTGATATGAATGTTCATAAACTTATGAGTTTGGTAGATCATAGGAATTATTTTGTTAGTTTAATTCTTGATCTTGATGTGTTTTAATGGAATCCATAATTTGTCCTCAAGTTATGGATTACCAAAAGTCTTTCTTTTAAAATCCATTAAATGAACACATAGGTTACATAAAATGAAAAACCTCTCATTTTAATAAATCATTAACTCATAAGTTATGAAAGTTGAAAAGTTTTGAAAGTTACAAAACTTGCCCTCAAGTTTTGGAACATGTAAAGTCACCTTAAAAACTTTAGTTCCAACCCCTATAATTTTAAAAGTTAAAATTCAACCCTTATACTTTATAATATTATAAGTTAATAATATATATATATATATATATATATATATATATATATATATAAGAAAAAGTCGTTTTACCGTTAGTAGGCCTCATTCACGAAGTCGATCTATAAGGGGGTATAAGGTTGTTGCCTATAAAATGGCAGCTTAATGGGTGTCCACTCTCACCCACCGCTTCCTTGACTGGTGGAGGGTTGTTATCCGAACGAGTAAGACAATGACTTTAATCCTCATTAAAAGTATGATGATTATAAAGTAACTAAATGTTTTACAAATTCCCAATCTTAGTTACTTTAGGAAAATGTGAAAAAGGTGCTAACCCATGAAATTACACTTTGCACTTTGCTTAAGTCGTTAGTGGAGCGTGTGTGGTTAATCGGCACACTAACATGGACTTAACAAGGTAGGCAAAGGGTGGTTTAAGGTTTATCATAGATCGGTAGAGTGTGTGTGGTTAACCGGCACATCGGTTAGGTGATAAACATTAAGAGTACCAAGTAATTTGCATGGTTACTTCACACCTTGTTTTGTGATCCTCGGCATCCCAGTCACAAAACCGGAAGGGCACACTCGAGATTGAAACATGTCATTGAAAAGTTCAATGAATCTCAAAGAATCTAGGAGTTTCAAAACCAATTTAAACCTAATAATTTATTTCGTTTTTCATGGTGGAAATTGGTGAATCGTCATTCACCTACCTTCAAATATTTTATAGCTTGGATTACGGCATCCCTCTTCTAAGTTATAAAATATTGTGTTGGGTCCTAGCCTTAATATTACATTTGGGTGTCTTATTAAGGACTATCTTTATATCTAATCTAAACTTGTCCTTCTTTTTTTTTCAGATGTCTTCCAACAATGCCGCTTCTGGCTCAAACCCTACCGGCTCCTTCTCTCTCATGAACCTTTGTGGGAGAGTCATCTTCGATGGATCCAACTTTATGGATTGGATCAGGAACATCAGGATGGTCACTCGGTATGAGGACAAGGAATATATCCTCGACAAGGAGCTTAAGGAACTTGATGAGTCGCCTGATACTCCAGAGGAGGTCGCTCAATTCCGAGCACATGAGAGAGGTTCCACTAAGGTGGCATGTATCATGTTGGCCACGTTGACAGCCGAGCTCCAAAAGTCCTATGAGGACTTTTATCCTTTTGAGATGCACCAGGATTTTATGGACAGATACCATCAGAGTGCTCGTCAAGAGCGATATGAAATCATCTCCTCCATGATAACAACCCAGATGAAGGATGGTGAACCCATAACGGGCCACATGTAGAAAATGCAAAGATTCGTGGACCGTTTGCTGAAACTGAATGTGAACTTCCCCGAGGAGTTGGCAATTGACATCATTTTGCACTCCTTACCTTCGTGTTATGATCAATTCCGACTGACATATCACATGAACAAGGAGGAAGTTACACTCAGCAAACATCAAGGACTTCTGAAAACCGCCGAAAGTGTCTTAAAGGTAAATCGGTTGTTACTACTTCTACTCCTACCAACGCCCCTGTTCTGGCTATCCGGAAAGGTAAAGCGAAGAAGAGGAAGAGCCCTTCGAAGGGTACCATGGGAAAGTCCCTTGATGGATCCTCTTCAAGTGGAACCAAGAAAGGTTTTGTCACTCCTTCTGCCAACCCTAATGAGGCTGAATGCTTATATTGCCATGAAAAGGCGCATTGGAAGCGAAACTGCCCAAAGTACTTGCAAGATGTTAAGGATGGGAAAGTGAAACCCAACTATGCAGGTATTTACACTATATTATCTAATAACTCACCCTATTCTAATTCTTGGGTCCTTGATACAGGTTGGGTATTCACATATGTTCTGATTTGCAGGGACTAAGAAGAAGTGAGAATGTGGAGCATGGGAAGATAAACATAATCATGGGGAATAGGAAAGTTACACCTGCCACCAAGATTGGAGTTTATTCTTTGTTGCTAAGTAGTGGGTTAACATTAGATTTGAATAAATGTTGTTACTCGCCTGAAATGGAAAGAAATATTATTTTCTTTCATGGTGTGTACAAACAAGGTTTTACCTTTTCGTTTGATAATGAATGTGGTGGTATTAATTCTTTCTTTAATAATGTTCTTTATTTTAACGCATTACCCTGTGATGGTGTGTATGAAACTGTGTCGGTTGTACATAACCTAGGAAATAATGTGTTGTGTAACGATTCTTCCACTAGCTTGGATAAAGCATCATTATGGCATTGTCGTCTTCAACATGTAAGCAAGAAATGCATAGGCCAACTCCAAAAGGATGGAGTCTTGGAGTCATTTGACCTAAAGTCAGATGATAGTTGTGAATCTTGTTTGCTTGGAAAAATGACAAAGTCACCCTTCGCTGGTACTTGTGCTAGGGGTGAGGGTTTGTTGGACCTCATACATACTGATGTGTTTGGACCGTTCCATACCGCCACAAGGGATGCTAACCGCTTCTGTGTGACTTTTACTGATGATTATAGTAGATATGGATATGTCTACTTAATCAAGCATAAGTCAGAAACCTTTGAAAAAATCAAGGAGTTTAAACATGAAGTAGGGAATCAGTTGGGCAGGAACATTAAGATGCTTCGATCCGATCGAGGTGGTGAGTATCTTAGTACATAGTTCCTTGACTATCTTAAGGAATGTGGGATTGTCTCACAATTGACACCTCCCAGGACACCGCAGTTGAATGGTGTGGCTGAGAGGCGCAATCGAACCTTGTTGGATATGGTTCGTTCCATGATGAGTCGAGCTTCGCTACCAATCTCATTTTGGGGGTATGCCTTAGAGACTGCCACCCATATCCTTAATCTAGTCCCTACCAAAAAGGTTTCCAAAACACCTCCTGAGATGTGGACTGGAAAAGTTCCCAATCTAGACCACATCAAGATTTGGGGTTGCGAGGCTTTCGTGAGGCGCGAGACTCACGATAAGCTCGAACCTCGAAGTGAGAGGTGTATTTTCATCGGCTACCCACAGAAATCCTTTGGTTACCTCTTCTACAGACCTAGTGATAATGTGGTCTTTGTAGCAAGGAGAGGAGTCTTTTGCGAGAAAGGGTTCATAAGCCAAGGAAACAGTGGGAGGAAAATTGACCTTGAAGAAATTCAAGAGTCAAGTGGTGAAGGAAACTCAAACCCTAGCAATCAACCTGAGGAGGAAACTCCTGTTGATCCGACTGACGAGCCCATACCTCTGAGGCGTTCCATAAGAGTTAGGAATGCACCTGAGCATTACTATGGTTTCCATATTACTGCGGAAGGTGATACACTTATCAGTGATAACACACTGGTAAGTCTGGATGAACCTAACAGCTACTCGGAAGCCATGGCAGGCCCTGAGGCTGCTAAATGGAAAGAGGCTATGGACAGCGAGATACAGTCCATGTATGACAATCAAGTTTGGAACTTGATTGACAATGTACCAGGTCGTAAGACTGTCGGATGCAAATGGATCTTCAAGAAGAAGACCGACATGGATGGTAATGTACACACTTATAAGGCGCGACTGGTTGCAAAGGGCTTTTCTCAAACTTCGGGAGTTGATTATGATGAGACCTTTTCACCAGTAGCAAATATTAAGTCTATTAGGGTTATGTTAGCCATTGCTTCATTTCATGATTATGAAACATGGAAAATGGATGTCAAAACTGCTTTCCTTAATGGAAATTTGGCTGAGGATGTTTACATGAGTCAGCCAGAGGGTTTTGTCAGTACAGAGTACCCTAATAGAGTGTGTAAGCTTGATAAATCCATCTATGGATTGAAACAAACACCTCGCAGATGGAATCTTTGTTTCGGTGAGAAACTCAAAGAGTTTGGCTTTTCGAGGAGCGACGATGAATCTTGTGTAGATGTCAAGGCTAGTGGGAGTATAGTTAGCTTTTTGGTATTGTATGTGGATGACATACTACTCACACGAAATGATATCCCAACTCTGCAGAGGTGAAGTCCTGGCTTGAGAAGTGTTTCGCTATGAAGGACCTTGGAGAAGCTGCCTATATCCAAGGGATAAGGATTTTGAGAGACAATAGTAAGAGACTAATTGGACTTAGTCAGAGTACCTACTTGGATAAGGTGATGAATAGGTTCAGCATGCAGAATTCCAAGAAAGGAGAGTTACCGATCCAGTGTAACGCCAGACTGAGTAAGACTCAGAGCCCAAGTACAGAGGCTGAAATAGCTGAGATGAGTCGAGTACCGTATGCTTCCACTGTAGGCTCGATCATGTATGCTATGACTTGTACTCGTCCTGATGTCGCCTTTGCATTGAGCATGGTCAGCAGATATCAGGGGAACCCTGGCAAGGCTCACTGGACTACGGTAAAGAACATTCTCAAGTACCTGAGGAGGACTAAGGACTGGGTCCTTACACTCGGTGGGAGTGATGACTTGAGAGTAGTAGGGTATAGTGATGCTAGCTTTCAGAATGATAGGGATAATTTCCGCTCTCAGTCAGGCTAGGTCTTTACCTTAAACGGAGGAGCAATTACTTGGAAAAGTTCAAAGCAGGAGACAGTGGTTGATTCAACTTGTGAATCAGAGTATATAGCAGCAAGCGAGGCAGCAAAGGAGGCTATATGGATAAAGAACTTCATTGGAGACATTGGAGTTGTACCAGCTATAAAGGAGCCTATGGAGATTTTCTGTGATAGTGAAAGTGCAGTTGCCTTAGCCAAGGAACCAAGGGATCACGGAAGATCCAGATACATCGACAGAAAATACCATTTCATCAGACATCGAATAGAAGAAGGGCTCCTCGTGGCAAAGAGGGTATCATCGGATGAGAACCCAGCAGATGCCCTCACGAAGGGACTGGGTAGTGTTAAGCATCTCCAGCATGCAATGCGCATAGGGCTGAAGGATGATATTAGTTTTAGTAATTAGATAACTTTGAAATGTGTAAAGTGTAGTTGACATTTGATGATAAATAAATGTTGTTGTTTATTTATAAGTATAAGTGTTGCTATCTTCTATCAATCGTTTACTATCATTTCATTTTGTATGTTTTGACTTCCAGAATAATTAGGTTATGGTGTATCATATTATTCAAATTGTCCACAGTCGGTCATATGTTGGAAGTAGATATGAATCAAGACTGTCACGAAGCTGGCTTGTAGATGTATATAGTATTGGACATAGCAAGAGTTGCTACAACATTCATGAGTGCTCATAAGTTCTGATTATTGGATTCAACCCACGCTCACTTGTATCACTTTATGGAATTTATCTCGAGTGATCATGAGACGGTAATATCATATAAGTATTCAAACCTAGATATATGAGTTATTGACTATGACTTGGTTATACATTGATTGTACGAAAACGCATTGGTAACTCGATGTTATTAAACGTTCCTTTGTGTATAATTCAACAAGTAGTAGAACAAGCATATGAGTCGAAGTTTATCTGTTCCTTCTTGGATTAGAAGTGATATCTGGGCCCCTCTATGATTTTGTTGTGACCTATGTATCGGGCCCGGTCAGAACTAAATTGACGTGTTCGATTAAATTCTATGTCAAACAAATCGGAAATCAGGAAAAAAACTCCTGGACAATAAGTATGACATTGTTCCATGTATTTTTCCGTCTGATATCTAGAACAGAGGATCATATGATCACTTATCTTAAATGGCGTATCATCATCATCTCAGTTCCGCGAGACTTTGAAAGAGCTACGATTGTTGATCGGTTCCTGAAGTCATTCTTGCAATTATAGTTATAAGACTTATCCAAGTGGGAGACTGTTGGATTAGGTGTCTAAGTTCATAACTATTTCTAGAATGTACTTGACCCGGTTGGCATGGTCCCTTTGGGTTGCATGGCATTGCAACATTTGGATAGACTAAATGAGAGATAAGACACTTATGGTTTAGTAATATATTATAATTTCTAATATATTAATAATATTATTTAATTATTATTGATCAGGAATTAATTTAGAATTAATTTGGTGATCAAAAAGGAGACTAATTAAATATATGGGGTTGATTGTGTAAATCATCCATTCTTTTATAGTGGGCTAATGATCCATGGTTTATTGGATTGGGCTAAATCCATAAGGTGCTCCATGGATGCTCCATGGAGGTTACAAACCCATGGATCATGGAATATGAAAATCCATGTCAATTAGGGTTTACATGGTGTAACCCTACTTGTGACACAACTATAAAAGAACCCCATGGGCTACCAAAATCGGCACTATGTGTAGAACAAGAGGGATAGCCGATTTTGAGTGATATTGTACTTCTCTCAAGGTTATTCCAAGTGTTGTGGTGTTGTGTGAAACACTTGAGGCATCACACTTGAGGTGCTAGGCTCACAAAGTTCTCAAGGAATCCAAGCAACAAAAAAGGTATGTTCTTCCTACTAGCTTTTATGTTTCAAAGTTCCCCATGCCATGCTAGTTAGGATAAGAACCTTGGAAAATCAAATTTGCATGTATCTTAGTAAAAAATAGATCCAAGGTTTCTAGGGTTGCATGTACACTTTAGGAGTGTTAGAATGCTTAAAACCCTTCAGTTATTTGTTATGCAATTGTTTACTTCTTATAGTAAAAATTCATTTACGAATTGCTTGCGAATTTCAATAACAAGGGGACTTAATACACATATAACCAAGACATTCGATTACGGTAATGCCTGATTGATGACCACTATCAAAGACTTATCATTATCCCACCTATAAACTTTATGTCAAAAAGATGCCACCACGAAGAGTTAGAAGACGTGTTGTCAACACCTCAGCAACCCCACCACCACCACCTCCACCGATGGACTCTGTCGTTTTCTAGACTGTTGTAACAGCCGATGTTGCTGCCGCCATGGCCCAAATCAGCAGTGACGGCACGAATGGGAACAGGAATGGAAACGGCAACGAAAGCGGGAACGGGACTGGCAGTTCCAATCTACGTGACAACCAAGGGCAGCAACGGATTTTCTCCTACAAAGAATTCATGAACTGCAAGCCCAGGACCTATCATGGCGACGGCAGAGTCATTACTTTGACAAGATGGTTTGAGAAGACTGAGTCCATCTTCGAAATCTATGCATGCCCGGACGAGTCAATTACGCCGCATGTACATTCGCAGACTCGGCCTTGTCGTGGTGGAACAGGCATGTTAAAACTCTGACTCTATCCATGGCCAACGCCATGAGTTGGGAGGACCTGAAAGTTAAGATGACCGAGGAATACTGTCCAAGGAGCGAGATGCAGAAAATAGAACAAGAATTGTGGGAACACACCATGAAGGCTCTAATATTGCCACCTACACTTCCCGATTTAATGAACTGGGAACTCTGTGCCCGGGAATAGTCACCCCGAAGGCCAAGAAAGTGGAACGTTACATTTTGGGGCTATCCCCTTAGATCCAGGGAATGGTCATATCTGCCAAGCCGAGCACCCTCCACAGTGCCAAGCGTTTGGCACAAACTCTTGTCGACCAGGGAGTTCGTCAAGGCATTATAACCCCCACGCCCAAACAACCGCATAGGGGAGACAACAAGCGGAAGTTCGCGAAAAAGAAAAAGGGCCAACCCGCTCAAGACCGGATCAAGAAACAACAAATGGTGGCCGTCCATGCCATCACCGCCCCTACCACCCCTACACCAGCCAAGCAATATGTTGCGACTCTTCTGAAATGCGACAAGTGCAATTACCATCACCATGGAGCCTGTCGAGAGGTGTAATGTAACAATTGCAACAAGAAGGGGCATACCTCCCATTTCTGCAAAGCACCGGCACAACAAACCACCCAAGCTGCTAATGTTGGGGTAAGTCGCGCATGCTACGGATGCGGAGAGACGGGAAATTTCAATAAGTATTGCCCCAAGGCACAGAACAGAAATAGCAAAAGCATGGGAAGGGATCTAGCAATGGGGAAAGAGGAGGCCATGAGGGATCCTACCGTGGTTACCGGTACGTTTCTCCTCAATAACTCATATGCATGCAAAATTTTCGATAGTGGTGTGGAGAACAGTTTCGTGAGCCACCAGTTTAAACACTTATTCAAACAGAAACCCCAATCGCTAAATGAAACATTCACCGTTGAAATGGCAAATGGTAAAACAGAAAGCACTAAAGATATATACATAGGATGCACACTAACTCTAAGCAACCATTCTTTCCAAATCGACTTAATGTCGGTCACCATAAGGAGTTTTGCGTTATCATAGGCATGGATTGGTTAAGTCCTCACCACGTCGATATCCTGTGTTACGAAAAAGGCGTTCTCCTTAACCTGCCGAGTAGCGAAACCCTCATCATTTATGGCGACAAACCCAGCATGAATCTAAAAATCGTCTCCTGCATTAAGGATCGAAAGTACCTACGAAAGGAATACAACGCCTTCTTAGCCCACGTTGTGGATGAGAAACAAGAAGATAAAGACATCAAATATATTCCTGAAGTCTATAACTTTCCCGATGTATTCCCAAGAGACCTTATGGGTACCACCCGTACGCCAAGTCGAGTTTAGAATTGACTTGATTCTTGGAGCCACTCCCATCGCCAAATCCCCATATCGTTTAGCACCGGCTGAAATGAAAGAATTGTCCAGTCAAATGAACGAACTGTTGAGCAAAAGATTCATCACACCGAGCTTCTCACCTTGGGGAGCACCGGTCTTGTTTGTGAAAATGAAGGACGGATCTTTCTGCATGTGCATAGACTATCGATAACTGAACAAGCTCACTATCAAGAACCGTTATCCCCTACCTCGAATCGATGACTTATTTTATCAACTACAAGGATCGAGTGTGACAACCCGAAATTTCTATTCTATACAACCATTCACTTCAATAGGAGTCAGAACTATTTCTGCTAATTTTCAAGCTTTTTGGAATAAGTTTGAGTATTTTAAGATTAGTACTTCAGGAGATACCAGGAGAGAGGATGCCCTAGGGTTTATTGTGCAACAATAATGTCCCAAAACTCCAAGAGTTGGGATTTTACGGCCTAAACAAAGGTGTTTACGGCCGTAAACCCTAAAAGAGGGTATAAATATGACACTTAGTCATATTTTATCACTTTTCACAATTTCAAGATCCAAAACCCAATTCTCTCTCAAGTATCATCGACTTTTCTTCTTGATATTCAACTTTGTAAGTGTTTCTAGCCCTAATAATTTGATATATTACTTAATCTAGTGATCCAACATGATTCTATCCGTGAAATCATTCCAAAAGTGTAGATCTTCAAGTTTCACCAAGAACACACACTAGTGTTCTTGGACTTTTAGCACCTTTTCAAGCTTCTACCTAGTAAGTGCTCTTACCCTAGTGTATTATAGAGCTTGTTACACTTCTAAACATCAAGAAAACACCAAAGAAACACAAGATGAAGGTGTTTACAGTCCAAGATGTTCTTGGACCGTAAACCCTAAAAAAGGGTGCCAAAGTGTGCCCTAGTTCCTTCTAAGCCTTGGAAACTAGCCTAGACCCCTTCCTTAATGTGTTTAGTACTTGAAAACATTAAAAGACCATAAATCATTTGGGTTTACGGCCGTAAACCCAAAGACAAATGGTCCAAGGAACGTAAACTCCCTAAAGGAGTGAAATGGTGCCCTAATCTTTTCCTAAGGCTTAAACATGAAGTAGGAATGCTTCTTATGACCTTTAGAGCTTCAAAACACAAAATGGTAGATATGCCATGAGTTTACGGCCGTAAACTCATGGGTTTACGACTGTAAACTCAATGAGTTATGGTCACAAAATCGTAAACTCCAATAAAGGGTCCCCTTGAACCCTAAACTCAATAGCAATGTCCTACAACACTTAGATGCAATCCTTATGACTTGTAGCACTTAAATAAGGTGTTTTACATGTCCTAGGATGTCTTAACTTTGTTAATTAGTTGTTTAAAGACTAATTGGATACATATATGTGTTATTATATGTTAACTAGGATCATTGTGTGTGTACAAGACTTCACTTGACACTTAGCATCCTATACAGTCCGTTCATCCAAACCACTCACTACAGGTGAGTTCATACCCCTTAATTAACCTTTTAAATTTTTTTAAATGCTTTTATGGGGGGGGGGAATACAAGTTGAACTATTATAGTTATTATATCAATCACATGTGATTAATAACTACCAAACAAGTGGATTTCTTACTTTTCAAACTGTGTTATCAAACTGTTTTACTTCAAACTGTCTTACAAACTCTTTTTCATATCAAATACTTTTATTAAACTCTTTTAACTTATATCCTGTGTATCTATATGGATATAATTATATAAGTAGGATTGAAAGGACTTAGGACTGATAGCTCACCTTACTTCCTATTCCTTGTTTGGTTGTGGACTTAGGGTATTCGGGTTATTTGTCCGAAGGTCGTTTGAATCCTAGTTATATATCATGTATATGTGTATAGATATAAAAGGTTACTTCTATCATTCAGTTTAATGCCTTTAGGTAACAAAGGTATACAAACATGTTCATATACACAAACAACATTACTAGTAAACTATAATAGGTATAGTTTAGGAAGATACTATTACTAGAACAATGAAACATACAATGAGTCAGTTCATTCATGAGTAATACATAGTGATGAGAAACAAACATAATACATAGTGATGAGAAACAAACATAATACATAGTGATGAGAAACAAACATAATACATAGTGATGAGAAACAAATATAATACATAATGATGAGAAACAAACATAATACATAGTGATGAGAAACAAACATAATACATAGTGATGAGAAACAAACATAATACATAGTGATGAGAAACAAATATAATACATAATGATGAGAAACAAACATAATACATAGTGATGAGAAACAAACATAATACACAGTGAGGAGAAACAAAACATACAGGCTAGATAGAGAAAGAACACACAATACAGCTAGCACATACATATACATATACATTACTTACAGTTATGTGAGCCACTTAACGGGGGCATGGCACTACCTGTCATGACCCGTTTTGTATCCGGAATCTCCTTAAATGGGGAGCGTATGAGTTTGTGTATAGATCTATACTGGATTGACTATCCTACACATTGCTGCTCGCTACAGTGGTACTTGCAAGCCTATGGGTGCCAAACGTCATTTCTTACGACGTCTTACATCGTCGTTTTTCTATAGAGTCGGTAGCAGGATACAGGCCGATCACATGGTACTTTAAATAACAATTGGTTTAAAGTAATTAGTACAGCAGTAGTTACTTAATACAACACTACAGTACTATTTCATTTTCCCTTTACATTTACTTTGTGATATTCACACAATAAACAATAATGTAGAAACTATATTTTTGGTTAATGATAGTCAGATTTGGGAAAATACATACTCTTACAAGAGACACACACACAGACACTAGATGCCTTGGTAGAAGGCTACTTTTAGTAGGAAACATAGGGTTTTCTAGGAGAGTTCAAAACAATTAAAAACTTTTACAAAACTTATGCATTAAAGACTTACAAACACTTTCATACAAATACAGACACTAATATACTTATGATCTCACCAGCTTTGAAGCTGATAAACTCTTTCAAAATAACTTGTATTCTCAGGTCGCCAGTAGACAGGTACCGGAGCCAGGTTTTGAGAAGAATGAGCTCGTTCAAAACTCATCTTTTATTTTGATGTATATATTTGGTGTCTATATAACTTGACAGAACACCCTTGTATTAAATTATATTATTAATGCAATGGATGATGTTGTTGCTTGTTTACTACTTTGCATTGTTGTGATACTGTACATGACGTCCTCCACCCCCGAACGTTTCCGCCGTTCCGGTTTTAGGGTGTGACATCGAGCTACTTCTCAAAGATTGATCTAAGGTCGGGGTACCATCAGCTGCGGATTCAGGAGGAAGATGTTCCTAAGATGGAATTTAGAACTCTCTACGGTCACTACGAGTTTGTGGTGATGCCCTTTGGATTGAGTAATGCGCCAGCTATGTTCGTGGACTTGATGAACCACGTATGTCGACCCTACTTGGATAAATTCATGATAATATTCATCGACGGAATACTAATCTATTCCCGAAGTAAGGAAGAACATAGTCAGCACCTACGACATGTCTTGGAGACCTTAAGGGCAGAAAAGCTAAATGCTAATTTCTCGAAATGTGAATTCTAGATTCGAAGGGTAGACTTCTTGGGACACGTATTCAGCGAGGAAGGGATACACGTGGACACTTCAAAAGTCAAGGCGATTGGAAACTGGGCAACACCAAGAACACTGACAGAGATCAACCAGTTTTTGGGTCTTGCTGGCTACTACCAAAGATTCATACAAAACTTCTCTAAGATCGCAAAGTCGCTCACTACCTTGACTCAGAAGGGAGTGACTTTCAACTGGGAGGATAAACAACAAACGGCCTTCCAAACGCTTAAGCAAGCTCTGTGAAGTGCTCTAATCTTGTCACTCCTAGAAGGGACTGAAGACTTTGTGGTCTACTGTGATGCATCCAAGCAGGGCCTAGGGTGTGTGCTCATGCAACGAGGAAAGGTCATTGCCTATGCCTCAAGAAAACTCAAGACTCATAAGGTCAATTACACCACGCACGACCACGAATTAGGAGTAGTGGTGTTTGCCCTGAAGATCTGGAGACACTACCTTTACGGCAAGAAATTCACCATCTGTAACACCCGGAATCCAGAAGGCCAATTAAGGACTTTCAAAATAGGTCAATAACAATCACATGTGATTATGCCAATCATGTAATGTGATTTTGTTAAACTAGTAATGTGATAAACTTACTATGTAATTCATGTTAAATTATGAACATTCATACAAAATTTATGATACAACTCAAAGTTTACGTCCATACCATTCCAATAATATAGAGAACGTCTAAATCTGACATCACGTGAAGAAGTTATGATAAACCCTAACACTATAAATCTCTATAACAAAATTAATTTAAAATAGAGTTATAATTAGCTATTGGAGTCTAAAATAGATTTGTAGTACTCGTAAATACCTACGCATGGATATAAAGAACGTCAAAAATGGAGTTCGTATGCAAAAGTTATGGCCTTCCGAAGTTACAGCTGTCTGAGAGCATCACACGTGTCAGAAACCCTAACATGACTGGACTCACGACGTGAGCTTGATTTCTCACGACGTGAGGAGTCAAAACGCCACATTTCGAAGATAGAAGTCTACGGAACGATAACTCAAAAGCGCACGACGTGAGCAAGGATTTCTCACGATGTGAGGAGTCAAACAGACACTAATCGAGGCTAGAAAAACACCTGGGAAGGCTACGGGATGACTCTTGAAATGGCTCACGACGTGAGCATTAATTCTCACGACGTGAGAGACCAAAAATCAGCCTATAAATAGCCATTTCGACCCCAAGACTCATTACACCAAAATCTCTTCTCTCTCTCTCTCTCGTTCGTTGAGGCCGTTCCGCATCCCGAGCCCGACGATCACGAAGTGCTGACCGTTTCTAGTTAGATTCTATCAAAGCACGATATTAAAGTGAGTTTCACGGCCCCACTTTTAAATGTTTTCGGGGGAAAACGCATGCTAAATATTGTATTTAAGTTAATATTATGTCTATATGATAGTATGTTCGTATCAACATTGATAGTTATATTAACCGGGATATAGTTGTTTTGAATCTGATATTTTGAAAACATACAACTATCATAAACTTGTTAGCATAATACTATACTAATGTAGACCCTGAGTTATACTTGGGAGTTCTATATATATGTTATGTGCGATATAGTTCCAGAGTTATACTCGGAAGTTCTATATGTTAAATGATAAGTATGTTTTTATTGTTGGTTTTATGTCAAGATAAAACCAGGTATGTTATATGTTGTTGTTATTGGTTTTATGTCAAGATAAAACCTCGTATGTTATATGTTGTTATTATTGTTTTTATGTTAAGATAAAATCTGGTTTCTTTCCTCAAATTATAGTTGTTGTACTGCCTAAAGTATTGCGAACTTAGGAGTAATGTTTAAAAGCATAGTCTAGTAACTTAGGGTTTTAGACACGAAAATGCTTTTGTTGTTAGACCTATAGGAAGCCGACAAAGTATAGATGAGTTATTGTATTCATCAACTAAGAATGGGGATCTTAGTGAAAGTCCTCTACCCTGTATCCGTTAATCCCGTGTGAGCGTGACAACCCCACCCGTGGTTGTTAGCTAAACTAATATTTGGTGGGTGACGAACTTGCCTAATTTACTACTTTCGGACATCGATGAAGCGTGCGGAAACTACCACAGGGTGTGATCCTTGTAACTACCAGAAGGTGTGATCCTTGTAACTACAACAAGGTGTGATCCTTGTAACAAAAATCACAGGTATAAAACTAAGTCATACAGTCGCGATTATGGACTCATGGTAGAAAATTGTTAGAAGCATTATACTTTGTCGTTATACCAGTATTAATGTTAAGTATAAGTTTCCCAAACACTTATACTCTAAGTACAAGAAACTGGTAAGTATACTACTTGTATATTAAGTAGACAACTATAACTAGCCTACATACTCGTACAGAATTGAAATAAGATTTATACTTAGCTGTTTTTACTTGTATAGAATTGAAATAAGATTTATACGTAGCAACCTTTGTTTGTATGGAATTACAAACACCTATATGCATAGTATATGAAACTTATAGGTATACTAATAAGTAAGCCATTATACCTAGGATCTATATATACTATATAGAAACAAGTATGAGTCAGAATAATATTTTCAAACTATGTTCTATACTTTTTGAACTCGGAAAGAGTACTATTTTTACTCAGAGTCAAAACTTGTGAACTCACAAACTTTATGTTAACGTATTTTAAATGCATGTGTTTTCAGGAAGTCAATAGCTATGATACAAGAAATGACGTTACATCGCCCGGTGTTTCCGCCGACGGCCGGGGTGTGACAGATTGGTATCAGAGCTATTGACTATAGCGAATTGGTACTTTCTTAGGAAAGCACGACTATAGTCTAGGGCTTACTCTTTAGGTTTAGCTATATCCCTTAACCTACAATAAAAAGTATTATTAAATTATACTACTAAGGGACTACTTACGGGAGCGGTGACAGGATAGACATGTCGCGTTGGCTTGCTGGATTTCAGAACGGCTATATGCTAAAATGATCCTGCCCACCGACTGTCCTGACTGGCCGGTGCCTTATCAGCTAAACCTGAAGTAACAAACAATAATTAATAATACCCATGAACATCACAAACACAAAGATATAGAGTTATGTATGAACTCAGTCCCGTGATGAAAACACATGTATAACCTAATAATATAGTAAACCTAAACCCTCGATAGCAATACAACGCAATGTTTTAGGTCAAACTCCATAATCAAGTTTTATTGTACATGGTCTGAACCACAACTAAACGTAGACTGATCACCTATGTTTAATTATGGTTAGACGGATGCACAACTAAAATTGGATACGGTGTTTGATAGACTAAAACACCTGAAGATTCTAGAAGAATAAAGATAGATCTCAGATCAGGATACCAGCAACTCGGAGTTAAAGAAGACGATGTTCCGAAAACAACATTTAGGACTCGATATGGTCATTATGAGTTCCTAGTTAAGCCTTTGGATTGACCAACGCTCCAACAATGTTCAAGGACCTCGTGAATAGTGTTTGCAAACCATACTTGGATATATTCGTGATAGTATTTATCGATTATATATTGATATATTCACGCACCAAGGAAGAACACATTTAACACTTGCAAATAATCTTGGAACTACTAAGAAAAGAAAAGTTGTACGCCAAATTCTCCGAATGTGAATTTTGGATTAAAGAAGTACAAATTTTTAGAACATGTAGTTAGTAACAAAGGGATTCATGTCAAACCCTCCAAGATTGAAGCAATTACGAATTGGGAAGCACCAAATACGCCAACAGAAGTGTGTCAATTCTTAGGACTTGCTGGCTATTACCGTAGATTCATAGAGAATTTCTCCAAAATAGCCAAGCCACTTACAACACTAACCCAGAAAGATATGAACTTTAACTGGGAAGACAAACAAGAAGATGTTTTTCAGAAACTAAAGCAAATTTTGTGTAGTGAACCAATCCTATCCCTCTCAGACGGGACAAAAGATTTCATCGTATACTGCGACACATCAAATCAAGGATTGGGATATGTGTTGTTGCAAAAAGGGCAAAGTTATTGCTTACACATCTCGACAACTTAAGGTGCATGAGAATAATTACACTACCCATGACCTTTAATTGGGAGTTGTAGTTTTTGCACTGAGAAGTTGGAGACACACAATTGGCCAGAGAACATATAGGTGATACCTTATGTGCCGAGCTAGAAATAACCCACGAGACAACTCAAAAGATCGTGCAAATTAAGGATCGATTAAAGGCAGCACATGATCGTCAGAAGAGCTATGCTGATGTAAGACATAAGCCTTTAGAATTCCAAGTTGGAGATAAAGTAATGTTGAAGGTCTCTCCTTGGAAAGTCGTAATTCGATTTGGGAAACGAGGCAAACTAAACCCATGGTATATAGGACCTTTTGAAATTATAGCAAGAATTGGTTTTGTCGCATACCAACTCCATTTGCCTCAAGATCTAAGTAATGTACATGATGTTTTTTTTTCACGTATCAAATCTCAAAAGATGTCTATCCGATGACACTCTTGTTGTACCTCTCAACGAGATACAAGTCAATACGAAACTCAACTTTGTAGAAGAACCTGTCGAGATCATGGATCTAGAAGTCAAACGATTAAAGCAAATTCGTATTTACATAGTGAAACTTCGATGGAACTATTTACGAGGACCTGAATTTACATGGGAACGTAAAGATCAGATTAACAAAACCCCATCCACAAGATAAATTTTGGGACGAAATTATTCTAACGGGGGGAGAATGTGACACCAGTCAAAATAGGTCAATAACAATCACATGTGATTATGCCAATCATCTAATGTGATTTTGTTAAACTAGTAATGTGATAAACTTACTATGTAATTCATGCTAAATTATGAACTTTCATACATAATTTATGATACAACTCAAAGTATACGCCCATACGATTCCAAAAATATAGAGAACGTCTAAATCTGACATCACGTGACGCAGTTACGATAAACCCTAACACTATAAATCTCTATAATAAGAAGAATTCATAATAGAATTACAATTAGCTATTGGAGTCTAAACGTCAAAAATGGAGTTCGTATGCAAAAGTTATGGCCTTCCGAAGTTACAGTTGTCTGAGAGCATCACACGTGTCACAAACCCTAACCTGACTGTACTCACGACGTGAGCTTGATTTCTCACGACCTGAGGAGTCAAAACGCCACATTTCGAAGCTAGAAGTCTACGGAACGATAACTCAAAAGCGCACGATGTGAGCACGGATTTATCACGACGTGAGGAGTCAAACAGACACTAATCGAGGCTAGAAAACACCTGGGAAGGCTACGGGATGACTCTTGAAATGGCTCACGACGTGAGCATTGATTCTCACGACGTGAGAGACAAAACATCAACCTATAAATAGCCATTTCGACCCCAAGACTCACACCAAAATCTCTTTTCTCTCTCTCTCTCTCGTTTGTTGAGGCCGTTTGGCATCCCGAGCCCGACGATCACGAAGCGCTGACCGTTTCTAGTTAGAATCTATCAAAGCACGATATTAAAGTGAGTTTTATGGCCCCACTTTTAAATGTTTTCAGGGGAAAACGTATGCTACATATTGTATTTAAGTTAATATTATGTCTATATGATAGTATGTCGTAGCAACATGGATAGTTATATTGACCGGGATATAGTTTTTTTGAATCTATCATTTTGAAAACATACAACTATCATAAACTTATTTGCATAATATTATACTAATGTAGACCCTGAGTTATACTTGGGAGTTCTATATATATGTTATGTGCGATATAGTTCTAGTGTTATACTAGGAAGTTCTATATGTTAATTGATAAGTATGTCGTTATTGTTGGTTTTATGTCAAGATAAAACCAGGTATGTTATATTTGTTGTTATTGGTTTTATGTCAAGATAAAACCTTGTATGTTATATGTCGTTATTATTGGTTTTATGTTAAGATAAAACCTGGTTTCTTTCCTTAAATTATAGTTGTTGTACTGCCTAAAGTATTGCGAACTTAGAAGTAATGTTTAAAAGCATAGTCTAGTAAATTAGGGTTTTAGACACGAAAATGCTTTTGTTGTTAGACCTATAGGAAGCCGACAAAGTCTACATGAGTTATTGTATTCATCAACTAAGATTGGGGATCTTAGTGAAAGTCCTCTGACCTGTATTCGTTAATCTTGTGTTAACGTGACAACCCCACCCGTGGTTGTTAGCTACAACCAATATTTGGAGGGTGACGAACTTGCCTAATTTACTACCTTCCGACGTCGATGAAGCGTGCGGAAACTACCACAAGGTGTGATCCTTGTAACTACCACAAGGTGTGATCCTTGTAACTACCACAAGGCGTGATCCTTGTAACAATAATCACAGGTATAAAACTAAGTCATACAGCTGCGGTTATGGACTCATGGTAGCAAATTGTTAGAAGCATTATACTTTGTCGTTATACAAGTATTAATGTTAAGTATAAGTTTCCCAAACACTTATACTCTAAGTACAAGAAACTGGTAGGTATACTACTTGTATATTAAGTAGACAACTATAAATAGCCTACATATTCGTAGAGAATTGAAATAAGATTTATACGTAGCTATTTTTACTCGTATAGAATTGAAATAAGATTTATACATAGCAACCTTTGTTTGTATGGAATTACGAACACCTATATGCATAGTATATGAAACTTATAGGTATACTACTAAGTAAACGATTATACCTAGGATCTATATATACTATATAGAAACAAGTATGAGTCAGAATAATATTTTCAAACTATGTTCTATACTTTTTGAACTCGGAAAGAGTACTATTTTTACTCATAGTCAAAACCTGTGAACTCACCAACTTTATGTTGACGTATTTTAAATGCATGTGTTTTTAGCAAGTCGATAACTATGATACAAGAAATGACGTTGCACCCCCCGGTGTTTCCGCCGACGGTCGAGGTGTGACACGGGGCCCGTGATAGGAGAGAAATGAGTGTGGGCGGCGGTCTGTATCTCACTTACAGCAGGATTGTGGACGGGGTTCCATGACTCAATAGTAGGAGGATAGGGGCGGGGCCCAAGATAGGCGAGACCTTAGGATAGGAATACATATAGAGTATGCCTTATGTGCTAGTATGATTATGTGATATTGTTGTATGCGTATAGCGGGCGGGGCCCATAGACAAGTGGGGTCTAAGAGAAACAAATTTGTATACCGAGCGGGGCTCGATGGCAGGCGGGGCCTGATGTCGGGCGGGGCCCGATGCCGGATAGAGTCTGATGTCGGCGGGGCCCGATGTACAGGCGGGGGCCCAGTATATGTGGTTATGTGTATGGTATGTGGTAGTATGGGGAACTCACTAAGCTTCATGTTTACGGTTTATAGTTTTGGTTTCAGTTGCTTCCAGTTGCAGCGAGAATAACTCGGAATAACTGCATTGCACACACCAAGATTTTTAGCCTGGGATGTTTACTCTGATGTTTTGATACTCTGATGATAATGTTTTGAGATATTTTAACTATGCTTTGATGAAATGATATGATAACTATGGTTTTGTTAATGAATTAAAATGAAATTTTTGGACTGTATTTTTAGGATGTTTCAAGTTCATATCAGAGCCTTGGTTTGAGGGATTTAGGCACACTCTCGGGTCTGTCTGAACTCAACGCGTGAATGCTGCTAGCTTTGTCCTTTTAGGAGTGCTAGTTCTCTTTAACTAACTAGTAAACAAATATGTTAAGTTACATATTACAAGGACTAAATAATTTCAGAAGGTTAGGTTTAGCTTTATTTCGCAGCTCTCATTTGAGTCTAACCGTTGTAGGGTAGGACCTCTCATTCGAAAAATTATCTAGTCTTAGTGATATGTAATGGTATTCGCGAGCTAGTTATGGGGAGATAACAGGGACTTCTTATGAAGCTGATGGTGGAGAGTGGGTTGGTGATTACCCTAGGGAAAGCCTAGGATGAGATTAGCATGAGATTAATGTTGGGAGCAATAGTAGTAGTGAAAGGGACTTGGTGGAGTGGAGGCAATTCTTGAGGAAAGTATGGATTGATGTGGAAGGTAGTATGGGCACGTACTACTGAAAGCAGAGGATCCGTACTCGAATCAAGGAAGGCTGAGATGAACCCAGGGAACTTGTAGTGTATGAGATCCCTTGAGATATGATGAGTATTCTGATGGTTATTCTGATATGTTGCAGCATGGTGACGCTACGTACCAGACCAGTTGGCAGCTCAGGTGCCGGTGAGGGATTAGGCTCGGGGTCTGGAGCTGGGCAGCTCGATAAGCAAATGAGAGAGTTTATTTCAGCTGAGGTTACGCACAATATTTTGGACCAGACTCCTATGATATTCGGTATGGTCAAGGAGGGCATTTTGGAGATTCTAGACGAGAGGTTGGGTGCGTTATGCATCGAGATGGCAGCCATGATGGGGGCGCCCGCATTGACATTCAGGGAGTTCAGAGCTTGTGGAGCTCCATAATATCATAGGGATAAGGACCCCATTCCTAGCAGCCGGTGGTTGGCAGATGTCGCCAACGCCTTTCATTCTAGCCGGTGTCCCGAGGGGGACAAGGTCCGACTCACCTCCTGTCTTCTGAAGGACAGAGCTCGTGACCGGTGGGAGGGGGTTGGACATGCTATTGGGGATGATGTCGCGTTGGACACGATGACATGGAGTGACTTCTCGGCCAGGTTCAGGGTCGATTTTGCACCGGTGGTTGAGGTGCAGCAGCGGACACGGGAGTTCCAAGACCTCCAGCATACTACGGAGACGGTGGCGGAGATCACCGCTAAGTTCAGGGAGAGGGCCCTTCTTGTTGCGCAGTATGTGGCAAACGAGGAGATGAAGAAGGCTCGGTACCACGAGATACTAAGGAGAGACATTAGACAGTTTGTGAGCCGATCCAGCTGCAAAACGCTGGAGCATATGGTGGCTCGAGCCAGGGAAAGGGAGATCGACTTAGAGGCAGAGAGGAAGAGGAAACCAGATGAGGTGCATACATCTTCAGGGTCGGGAAAGAGGCCCAAGGGGTCAGATTTGAGATCGAGAGACTATCAGGGCCACAGCCGCTGTGGCAAATGCAGCAAGACGCACGAGGGTGCGTGTAGGAGTGGTAGTGGTGGTGATTCGGGTTGCTTCAAGTGCGGTCGGATCGGTCATTATAGCAGGGATTGTACTGCTACCACTACCCAGGGATCAGACATGATCTGTTTCCATTACAGTCAGCGGGGCCACAAGAAGGCCCAATGTCCGAGTTTGACAGCGGCAGGACAGGTGATGGCACCTGCCTCTGCGACATTGAGGATCACCGACGGCCGTCAGGGCCGGGCAGAGGCGCCTACGGCGAGGAGCAGGGCTTTCCAGCTAACCACAGAGGAGGCACGGACAACTTCCGATGTTGCAGGTGTGTATCTTTTACCTTCCTGTCAGTTTTTTTTTATTTATGATTTTATTGTTATTGGTATGCATCGGTATGAGTAAGTGTATCTTGGAAGTATTATTTCCTGCTTATGTTTGGTTTATATGCCATCTGCATACCATGAATTCTAGAATAGTAGTTCAAGGTCGTCCTCTTTTAGAGTGGGTTCTTAGGATGCGGTAGTTGTAGCAAGTGTGATTGGAACTCAGGAAGTGTTCCGTTAGCCTTCAAGGGTTGTACATATTTGGTATTATTTTGTTTTTGGTCGCTCGTAGTGGTAAGCGTTGGTTGCCAGCAGATTGTTCATTGGATGGCGAGAAGGATTTGGAATCCTTTCCGAGATGTGAGTTGTAAGGGTTTAGTCGAATCGAAGTGGGGGAGAATCGCCCAAGTATTCAGGAATGGAAGTAAGTGCGAAACTAGGATGAGTTCGCATTCTCGTTGAGGAGGAAAGTCGCCCAAGTGGCTGATTGGATAGAGTAGTGCGTGAGTTGGGAGTCTGGGAAACTTCCCAACATGGGTTCGCGTCTTCTTGGTGTGGATAGTTGGTATTGGGAAACCAGGTTGGAGAATTCCTGTCAGGATGCGAGTTCTGCCACGATATTAGGTAGTGTATACGCCACCGATGGAGGTTTCGGGCGGGCGACCAGCAGCCAGACAGCGTGGAAGGTTTTGTAAGACTGCGGGATAGTCGTAGCATTCACCAGCAGTTAGACGGTGTGCAAAGTGTTGTAAGACTGCGGGAAATCTGTGGCATTCATTAGCGGTTAGTTAGCGGAGTGTGGGCGGAGACCCGTATCTCCTAGTTAGTGGAGTGTGGGTGAGGCCCGTATCTCCTAGTTAGCAGGATCAGAATCATGAAAGGATAGTTCGATGGGATTCAAGGTGGAGTTGCACTTGTGTAGCCCAAGATAGGTGAGACCTGTGGAAGAAGTCGCTCTGTGCTATAGTTCGGGTGGGACCCATAGGCGAGGCTCGTGCCCTTGTAGCAACGCAGGTGGGACCTGGCAGACACCGTAGGGTCAAGGTAGGGGATCGGGGATCCCAAGATTTTCAAGCCATGAGTAGCAATGTAGATAGAGTAGCTTACGATAGTGTAACATCCTAAATCTGGTATGACTTAAAACCCTCAAGAAAATTCATTTTAGCATAATTGGTCTTTTAAGTACGTTGGGCGTACTTAAGTGTACGCTTAGCGTACTATGCATGGATGGACGCGGAGGAGTTGGGCGTACGCTGGGCATACCAGCAGTACGCTGGGCGTACGTGCCAGGGGTCCAAAACCCTAATTTTCGGACATGATGCCTATTTAAGCGACCTTAAGTCCCTTGGACTTAACCCTAGAGAGCCTCCACAGCCTTAGAACGTCCTTACACTCCAGAGAAACTTGTGACACCATTTTTGAGCTTTAAAGAGTGCATTGTGGCCTTTATAGTGTTTATTCCAAGATGAAGAGGTGGATAAACAAGCTTGGAACGAGTTGGTGCTTCAAGAACCTGCATCTTAGTCATCTTGCAAAGCTAGTGGAGGTAAAAAGCTTGGATCTTTCTTCTTTAATCTCTAGATTTAGCTAGGGTTTTCTACCTTGTCCCTTTTGGTTGATTTTGGACCTCCATTGGTGAGTTAAGCAACTCCAAAGGATGGAAATGACAGATCTGAAGTCCCTTAGTCCTTTTTCAACATACAAATGGAGTCTTGGTGGGTATTTTGACCTCATGCATGGGTTAAGAGCTTTAAAAAGGTCTTAATGAGGGTGTTGGGAGAATATGAGACATGCAAAGGCATAAAGTTGCCAACTTTATGCCTTAGGTCGTCTTAATAGGGTTAGATCTGACTTTTGGACGTAAAGGAATCGAGTATTAAGCACTTAATGTAAAAAGTGCATAATATGTTAGTACGCTGGGCGTAACCCAGTGTACACTGCACGTAAGACCTAGAACCCCAGTACGTTGCGCGTACCAGGATGGTACGCTAAGCGTACGCATCACAGTTGGCCCGAATCTGTTTTGGGCCTTTGAGCTATTGGGCCTCATTTGATTATTGGGCATGGTAGTATTCTAGGAATTATGAGTTATATCATCTGTTATGGGCCATGGACATATTGGTTGGGCCTTATTGGGCCAAGAGGCCCATTAAGGATTTTGCACTTGGACTTTGGGCCCATTAGCAAGGGATAGATAATTGGGCCTTAGGGAAGGGTTTGGAGTTGGGTTTCCTTTGATTGTGAAGTCCTAACATGGGTTAATATTATTATTCAGCACGAGAGGTTACCGACTGTTTGTAGAGCAGCTTTCGCATTCAGCAGACGGAGGTGAGTCTTCTCACCATACCCATGGGTCTACGGCACCAAGGTCGGCCCATTATGTGATTATGATTTGTGTATTAGTCATTTTGCGATTTGATATGATATGTGATGTTGTGTTTTGGGTATAAGACCATGTGTAGTAGCCCATGGAAGCCCTAAGTAAAGACCATGTGGGGTAGCCCATGGCATTGCATGTAAGACCATGTGGGGTAGCCCATGGCAGTCCTAGGTGAAGACCGTGTGGGGTAGCCCATGGCATTGGATGTAAGACCATGTGGGGTAGCCCATAGCAGACCTAGGTAAAGACCATTTGGGGTAGCCCATGGCATTCTTACATGTTTTATGTATGCATGGCTTATGTGATATGTGTGTAGCTTTAATCAGCTAATCGGATATGTATATGTGTATTTTGTGTGGTATGCCCATGGCAGTCCTAGGTAAACACCATTTGGGGTAGCCCATGGCATTCTTACATGTTTTATGTATGCATGGCTTATGTGATATGTGCGTAGCTTTAATCGACCTTGAGAAACCAATTGTTATTCTTCACTCTCTAACTCTCGAATTGGTAAAAAGACCATTTTACCCCTCGACGGTCTCCATAACTCATGTTGACCAAACCCTAAAGTCAACAGAAGTCAAACTCGAGTCAACAGTCCATGTTTGACCCGACTCGTCCAGTGCACTCTTGCGACTCGTCGAGTCCCTTCGTTTCCTCAGAAGTCTCAAGAAAGTCCAACTCAACTCATCGAGTTGACCCCCAAATCGTCGAGTTATCGAACAATCAAACCCATCGGGACAAACCCTCACCGACTCGTCGAGTCGGCTCCTAGACTCGGCGAGTTCATTCGGACTCATATCTCATTCAGTCGTTTTCAAGGCAGAGAACCTTCCCAAATTCTAGATCTGCACCCCTAAGGCTCATCAATCACGTAAAGTCACAGGCTTTATGTTCATACATGGCATTTTGAGCTTAAAATGCCAAAACACACCTCAAAAAGGGTTTTTTCACTCAAGATCACTATTATGGTTGGATAAAGCATGGACTTTTGGACACTAGGGACCTCACATGGTCCAAATCTGAAGTCCAAACCTCTCAATGACCATAAAACACTCAAGGTCCTCATATTTGGGTGGAAAAACGCTAAATTCATACAATCATGAGATCAATACAAAATAATGAGAATGGTGCAAGCTTTATACCTTTCCCAGAAGCTCTGAAGAGAAACAATCTCAGATCTAGCATCACCTTCTTGACCCTTGGCTTGGAATTCTTCTCTCCTCTTCACAAGATGCACCAAACACTCACAATTTGCCAAGCACTCTCTCTCAAAGCTCAAAGGTCGTCTAGGGTTTGTTCTCAGGGAAGTGTAGCCGCAAATGAGGCTATAAGTGCCTTTAAATAGGCCCCAACCCCCGGAAATTAGGGTTTCTCTTCCCAGCGCCTACTCGGCGAGTCAGCTCTCTGACTCGTCGAGTCCACTCATTAAATCCCCGCTGGCAACTCGGCCCTGCTCGGCGAGTCGGACTCACGACTCGTCGAGTCACTCTATAATTCTCAATGTTAAACACACATTTAATGTATTCGAAAATCCGTATGTTACAACTCTCCCCCACTTGAATTAGATTTCGCCCTCGAAATCGCTTCTCAACGCCACATACATTGAACCCAACAACCCGAAAAGTACCACCGAAGGATCTCATACCACACAACTAACTTCCTCCATAGACACCTGAAACAAAATAGGAACTCCCAAACCCAGAAGAGGACATACCCTTCTGCCGCTACGATACCCCTTTTGACTCACCAGAATTTGAAAAAATCAACTGGCCTGTGTCACTGCCCGACCGCCCTCTCAGGCTATCATCATGTTATTCGCTCCTCGAATAACGGACCCTAAAAACTCATTGCCCCTCTGATTCTCTCGTAGTGACTGATAAAAACAAGTCAAAGCCCAAAAATTGCCACCAATCGCTCATACCAGACATACTAAGCGCTCCAATCATACTCCAAGGAGCGAAAGGGTCACATTACACCAGAGACCCATTCACTGTACTGCAATCGAAATCCCATCTGAACAAGGAACTCTCAACACCCTGCCCTGAACACAAGAAAATGATCATGCTTGCTCTGAAGCATCCTCTGACATCTAACAATCATAAGCCTCAGCTCCCTCTCAAACATCCCTTTTAACACTGAGCACCAGGTCAACTCTCGTCCCCACAGTTGAACCTCCAAAGGTTACCCATTGCATGTCCCAAACATCTCACTGACTTCGTTCTCACACAACTATCTCAGCCTAGTGTGACATACAAGTCACGAAGTTCGCGTTACCTCAAGCGAATACAGAATTCGTCTCACCCGCGACCTCTGTCGTCTACTACTCATTTGTTCCATGCGCCTCGCGGTCCGTCCCATACAACGAACTAGCTCACTCAAGTCTAAAACATCAAACGGAAACACATCTCCCTCAGAATGAGTTCCACCCGAAATCTCAAACTGCTCGTCCTCCACATAGATAGAACTAAATTCACCCACCAGAGTCTGATCCGACACATAATTCGAACCACTCGTCCCAATCTAGCATTCCACTCATGACCCATGCTCTACGATTATACACATGTATTACACCTCGATCCGTCCGATTCGCGACAACCCCGCTCTAACTCAAAACACGATGGTTTTCAACCACCGTCGAGATCTCAGTCTCGCCTTTGGTTCAGCCCCCAGGTTCTCACAGACTTTTCTGGTAAGGCTACCCATGCCTAAGATCCGATCTGCATCATACCCTGACTAATAATGTTGCGGCTCCCCGCAGTTATACAACACTTTCTCTCACTGACTAACACGTGCTACGACTCTCCGTAGTCCAATGGCACTCTTTCATTGCCTCGCAACTGCTACGACCCCCTGCAGTCTTGCAATATTCTATCTTTCTCTCTCGCTAGCTCATGAATGATTCGGCTCCCCGCAGTCTCACAATGCTCTCTCTGACTCACGTATGCTACGACTCTCCGCAGTCACACGATACCCTTTTCTCTGACTCACGTATGATGCGGCTCTCCGCAGTCACACGATACCCTTTCTCTCACTGACTCATGGATGTTACGGTTCCCCGTAGTCTTACAACACTCTACACTTGGATCCACTCGCTCTCTTATCACCTCATAATCTTATCATGAAGTCATCACTACACTGGGTTCACTAACTCATGCTCATCAACCCAACATAAATAGGTGCACCCACCTACTCAGCTTATGCACCACCACTCCTGATGTAAATTCCCGTAAGCAAGGCACTTTTCTCAACAAC
Organism: Lactuca virosa; assembly: GCF_052849685.1. Lineage (NCBI taxonomy): Eukaryota > Viridiplantae > Streptophyta > Magnoliopsida > Asterales > Asteraceae > Lactuca > Lactuca virosa. The sequence continues at coordinate 301,256,490 of NC_136433.1, read as the reverse complement.
AGGTACACCCTTAGACAGTCTCGCTCTGGCGACAATTAACTGATGAGTTCCCACTGGAACAATAGTCACCCAGTACTCCACTTGCAAACTAAAATCTCTAAATAATCCAAAATTTTAGGGCGTCATACTCAGATACCCCGGTACACCATCACAAAATCTCACGATGTCTTGTCTCATACACTGATCTTCCACTCACGGCATCATACTCGGATACCACAATACACTCTTTCAGAATCTCACAATGTCCTACCTCATTTACTGATTTTCCTCTTGCACAGCTTGCAACCTCGAAATACTCCAACTCACAATTGGAAACACGGAGGAATCGTCAATGTCAAAAACACGTTGACGACCATCCAAAACCCCATCCTCTACGGCTCAAAACCCATGCTAGAATACTCATACCGACTCTGAAGTTGGCTACCAAACAACTGTTGCCCCTTCCCGGAGTGCATATAATAATAACTCATATATTGAACTAGAAATTCTTAGCAGTCGAAACCGGACCTCAACGAGCCAACTGCCTTGGATCTCAACCACTACGACTTGAAGAGCTCCTAACCACAATAAGGTCCCTAGCCAACTGCCTTGGATCTCAACCACTACTGTGGTTGCATTATTTCACTCTGCACCTTGTCTTATCCACCAATGACCCAAGTCTCGAAATTCCCGTACCGCAGGTCTCTATATCTGGTTCTCTAACCGCCCCTGAACAATCTCTGGTCCTTTCAATAAAAGACTCGGATCTCCCCCACTCAGGGTTTGAACCATCACCGTAGACATACCCACAATCTACTCCATTGACTATTTGACCAGGTATATCGCACTTGACTCTTGAAAGGTACTACGCAATCACTCAAGGATCTTCCCGATGGAACCAAGCAATATCCAAATATCCCGCATCTCAGACAAAACCTCAGAGTCCTCCCAACGTGACTGCCTCCAGTCACCTTGAATACCTCAGACCGACACACCGCCGGATACTCCAACTATCCCGACACAGTCCTGACTCTCAATCTAGAAATAATGCACTATCACGCACCTCGTTTCTGATTCCTAGACCAGTCTCCCAACGTTATTCAAATCTCATACTGACACACTACTAGACATCTCAATTGTCATGTAGTAGTCACAACTCCCAGTCTGAAAGTTAATGAACTATCACACTCCTCATTTTCGACTCCCCAACCAACGTTCCATCATGAGAATCATCATGATTGCAGAGACCTTACTACCATACTCGATACCCTTCATAGACGATGAAGGCCATCACCCCGATATACTTCTCTTGATCGCCCAACACTGATGCTAGCATATGACCTACTATACTCAAGTAGGGTATATCTTTGTCCTTGACCATATCAGTCCCCACTGCTGACCCTTTCATACTATAATACTACCTTGCGGTAGACAAACTGCCCAGATACTCCAGCGAAAGATCGCAACCGATGCTACCCCACAGGGTTTACCTTCAAACTCAGAAACTGAAAACTCAATGGCTCTTCTGCTTCTCATATGAAAATGAAATAGCACAACTCTGGTCATCGAAAGTGGCGTCTCCACTATCGGCCGATTGCTCAACTCAAGCCGCAATTCTCCATAAAGTCTCATCTCCGTTCATCCCTGTGTCTTGCGACTCCAAGTGGCATCTCACCAATGAAAATCTCTCAAAATAACTCGATTTCCCTCTCCAGGTATGCTCCATTAAAACTCGCTCGACATGGCCCTCTGGCCCCACACTCTATCATATCTGCTCTCAGTCTAATCACTCACAATGGAATAACTGGTAAAAGCAGAAGCACTAACCGCCACGAATCATGGTACTCGAACCCTGTGATCTCCTCTCAATCTGCTACGAAAAATGGTACTCGAACCATGTTATCACCTCAATCTGATGGGACTCACTTGTCAATCTGCTACGAATCACTTCTCAATCTACTACGAATCATGGTACTCGAACCATGTTATCACTTCTCACTCTGCTACTTAGAACCCCTGGGATTCTCCCTGTTTCGAGTATGGGTCCTCTGCTTTCAGTAGTACGGGCCCATACTACCTGCCACATCTACCCATACTTTCCACACGGATCGTCCCAGATTTCCTAAGTAGCTGATCAACCTCCTCGATCACCAATCCCGATATACATGGTCGCTATCCAACGAATACTCTCCTATATCATCGTACTCTTCTAAAGTCACTCCCAAGGCCCTTCCTAGGTTCTCACACTTCTCTGCCATCAGCTGCTGAAGAACTCGTCATGATGTCAGTCATCTACCTCATGAATATCGTCATATTCTGACTCCCATCATCAAGAGTTCCACAAAGCACAAAGCAAGCAGCATTCGGGCATCGAATAATCTCCACCAACACGTAAAACCACTCTAGGTTACAACCCCACTTGCTCTACTCACACTCAAAAGGTATCACCGAACTCAAGCAACCTTACCTCTCGCGGGTATCTCACTACTCCCTCAGTAGACTCCTCAATTGCTCATCTAGGTATCTCTCCTAGATTACTCCTTTACTCAAATTTCTCTCTAAAAGATTCCTGCTAGATACTCTTACTCCTCACATACTTAAAGCACATCACAGATAGCAACAATTCCTAGGCTAAGGCATCACAAATCAGGCAACTCTAACCCTAAATTATGAAATACCTAGCCTACCTTCTAGCATGCATTACCAATATCTCTATCATAACTTATAACACAAATAAGTAAGGGTATTTTGGGAAATCACCGTTTGGGCTCTGGCTGATTGTACACACTGCTCCATTCTCGTTTTTCTCTTAGAAACTCTTGCTTGTTTTAGAAAAATTACTTCCTATGAAAATTTCCTCAAATCCTCAGTTTGAGTCCAGACATACCCGAAGGTGCATCCGAATCCCTCAAACCAAGGCTCTGATAACAACTTGTAACACCGTAAATTTTCAAACAAATTTTTCATTTTAAAATCACAGGATTCTCATAACACATTTCATAAAAATCTCATTGGTTTAATTTACAAAACACAACTCCATAATTGTTTGATTAATAATCCAGGATCCTCAAAACATAACTCTTTCTATGGTGCGTACAATCAAACCGGTGCCTTCCCGCGATCCTGAGAAAAACCTGAAACACATATCACATAACACGGTAAGCACGAAGTTTAGTGAGTCCCCCAAAATACCACACACACAGCTCATTAGCCACTCGAGGCTATATAACTGTAAGACCCTCTGGTCAATGTGTCTTAGTGGGGCCCTCCAGTCCCACGGTTCGTTGGACCCTCTGGTCCGGTCTGCAAAGCTCCGCATAGCATAAATCACAAAGACATAATGCACAGCATAAAACATATGGCAGGATAACATAATACTCAATGTAAGCACATAAGACCCTCCGGTCACACATAAGTACCACTCTAGGTAAAGTATAGTGAGAAGACTCACCTTGCAAGCAAGCAAGCAAATATTCTCGAACTCGAATCTCGAACTAGCCTCCGCCTAACACATAGGGTAAATATCTCTAATTAATACTCGATTCTTGACCCTAAGAAACCAAGTGTTGTTCTTCACTCTCTAACTCTTGAATTGGGTAAAAGACCATTTTACCCCTCCACGGTCTCCATTACTCATGTTGACCAAACCCTAAAGTCAACAGAAGTCAAACTCGAGTCAACAGTCCATGTTTGACCCGACTCGTCCAGTGCACTCTTGCGACTCGTCGAGTCCCTTCGTTTCCTCAAAAGTCTCAAGAAATTCCAACTCAAATCGTCGAGTTGACCCCCAATTCGTCGAGTTATCGCACAATCAAACCCATCGGGACAAACCCTCACCGACTCGTCGAGTCGGCTCCTAAACTCGGCGAGTCCATTCAGACTCATATCTCATTCAGTCGTTTTCAAGGCAGAGAACCTTCCCAAATTCTAGATCTACACCCCTAAGGCTCATCAATCACGTAAAGTCAAAGGCTTTACGTTCATACATGGCATTTTGAACTTAAAATGCCAAAACACACCTCAAAAAGGGTTTTTCACTCAAGATCACAATTATGGTTGGATAAAGCAGGGACTTTTGGACTCTAGGGACCTCACATGGTCCAGATCTGAAGTCCAAACCTCTCAATGACCATAAAACACTCAAGGTCCTCATATTTGGGTGGAAAAACCCTAGATTAATACAATCATGAGATCTATACAAAATAATGAGAAAGGTGCAAGCTTTATACCTTTCCCAGAAGCTCTGAAGAGAAACAATCTCAGATCTAGAAGCACCTTCTTGACCCTTGGCTTGGAATTCTTCTCTCCTCTTCATAAGATGCACCAAACACTCACGAATTGCCAAGCACTCTCTCTCAAAGCTCAAAGGTCGTCTAGGGTTTGTTCTTAGGGAAGTGTAGCCGCAAATGAGGCTATAAGTGCCTTTAAATAGGCCCCAACCCCCAGAAATTAGGGTTTCTCTGCCCAGCGCCTACTCGGCGAGTCAGCTCTCTGACTCGTCGAGTCCACTCATTAAATCCCCCTGGCAACTCGGCCCTGCTCGGCGAGTCGGACTCACGCCTCGTCGAGTCACTCTATAATTCTCAATGTTAAACACACATTCAATGTATTCGAAAATCTGGATGTTACAGAAAGTCTTCACCTTGCTCAATGAATACTTTGATCTTCCTAGCACCTTTTCTAGTGGGTTTTGGTCCAACAAGCTTGACTCTTGGGATTTGGACGTCTCAAGTGAGGAACACTTCAGATCTAGTGTCTAGAGGGACTCTTATGGCATAAAGGTGCCAACTTTATGGCCATGGAAGTCCCATGCAACCTCTAAACCTCTATTTTGGCCTTTTTAGCTCCAAAAGGCCATTCATGTCGATAAAGCTTGAAGCTTTACGTGTTTTGTAGTATGTAGAGTCTAGATCTCAGTTTATATGCCTTGGTTTAGAGTGTTGATGATTTTTGGATCAAGATCTAAGTCTTAAAGTGTTGGGTTTTAAGCACTATAACACTCCTATGGTGCACATGCAATCCTAGATGCTTTGGATCTATGTTTTCACTAATTATACATGCATTTTCAATTTTCCAAAGCATACATCCTAACTAGCATACAAATTGACATTTGAACAATAGAACTAGTTAGATAAGTTACCTCTTAGTAGGACTTGTAGTTCTTGACCTATGCAAGCTTGAGCACCTCAAGTGAGATGCCTCTAATGTGTCACAAACACCAAATGCAAGAGGAGGCATGAGAGAATAAGTTATTTAGCATAAAAGAAATATCAAACTCTTAGAATTATGTGGTAGACGATTTTAGCTCTAGTGGATTCCTTTTATAGTGTAGCAAATGCTAGGGTTACACCTTGCAAACCTTAATGACCTTTCATATTACTTAGGCTCCATGGGTTAAACCTCCATGGACTATCCATGGATTATCTCATTGGTTTAGCCCATCCTAAATTACCATGGATCATTAGCCCACACTATAAGAATCATTGATTTACATAATCAATCCCCACATATTTAATATGTCTCTTTTGATCACTAAATTAATTCCAAATTAATTCTTGATCAATACTAATTAAATAATATGATTTCTCAATTAATATATTATACTTATAATATATTAATAAATAACAAATAACCTTATTCTCAAAAGTCCATCCTATCAAATTGCACTGGTGAAGGAAACCCAAAAGGACCATGCTACTATCGGGTCAAGTACATCCCAATTATAGTTATGGGCTTAGAAACCTAATCCAACAGTCTCCCACTTGGATAAGTCTAATAACTATAATTGCCAATGCAACTTCAAAATCTAATTAGCAATCGTAGCTCTCAAAAGCCGTCGTCGAACTCTGACCCAGTCAGTGACACGTCCTTTAGATAAGGGATCATATATTCCTCTGTTCTCAAGATATCTATGCGGACAAATACATGGAACATAGTCATACTTATTGTCCTGCAATTTGTTTCCCGATTTCCGATTCGTCTGACATAGAACATAACTGAACACATCAATTTAGTTCTGACTGGGCCCGACACATAGTCAAAACAGAATCATCGAGGGGCCCAAGATATCTCTTTTAATCCTCTTAGGATAAAATGAACAGATAAACTTCGAAATTATATGCTTGTCCTAGCTACTCATCAAATCATGCACAACGACACGTTTTATAACATCATGTTACTGATGCGTTTTCATGCCATCAATGCACAACCAACTCGTAGTCAACAACTCATATATTTTGGTTTTAAGATTATATGATATTATCGTCTCACAATTACTCGTGATAAATTCCATGAAGTAATTCAGGTGAGCGCCGGTTCAATCCAATACTCAAATTTTATTTCAGGAGCACTCATGAATGGTGCAGCAAAATTTTGCTATGTCTAACACCTTTGACAATCTACAAGCCAACTCATGACAGTCTAGCCTAAATACCTACTTCTAAAGTATGATCGACTGTGGATGGTTTGAATAATCTTATTATTCTGGAAGTCAAAACATGCAAAGTGAAACAATAGTAAATAATTGACACAAGACAGTAACTTTACTTATAAATAAAACTCCATTTATTTAATCATCAAATGTCAATTACAATTTACCTATCACAAGTTTCTATTTATCTAAATACTAAAACTAATATCGTCCGTTAGCCCAATCCCCCTTGCATGCTGCAAGTGCTTAATCCTAGTTTGTGCCTTCGTAAAGGGATTTGTTGGGTTGTCCTCTGACGATATCCTCTTCACCACGAGGTGTCCTTCTTCTACTTGATGTCTTATGAAGTGGTACTTTCTGACAATATGTCTGGATCTACCATGATCTCTCGGTTCCTTGGTTAAGGCAACCACCCTTTCATTATCGCAGAAAATCTCCACAGGCTCCTTTATGGATGGTATGACTCCAAGGTCTCCGATGAATTTTTTCAACCATATTGCCTCCTTCGATTCTTCGCTTGCTGCTATGTACTCTGATTCACACATTGAATCCGTTACAGTCTCCTGCTTGGAACTTTTTGATGTTACTGCTCCTCCATTAAGGACAAACACCTAGCCCGATTGAGAGCGGAAATTATCTCTGTCGGTTTGAAAGCTGACGTCACTATACCTAGTCACTCTTAAGTCATCACTCCCACCGAGGGTAAAGACCCAGTCCTTAGTCCTCCACAGGTACTTAAGAATGTTCTTAACTACACTCCAATGAGCTTTACCAGGATTCCCTTGATATCTGCTGACCATGCTAAAAGCAAAGGCCAAATCAGGGCGAGTACAAGTCATAGCATACATGATCAAGCCAGCTGCGGAAGCATATGGTATTCGACTCATCTCTGCTATTTCAGCCTCTGTACTTGGACTCTGGGTCTTACTCAGTTTGGCATTGCCTTGGATAGGTAAGTCACCTTTCTTGGAGTTCTCCATGTTGAAACGCTTCAACACCTTGTCCAAGTAGGTACTTTGACTAAGTCTTATTAGTCTTTTACTCATATTTCTCAATATCCTTATCCCTAGGATGTAAGCAGCTTCCCCAAGGTCCTTCAATTGCGAAACACTTCCCAAGCCAGGACTTAAGCTCCTGCAAGGTTGGGATGTCATTTCCTATGAGTAGTATGTTATCCACATACAACACCAGAAAGCTTACTATACTCCCACTAGCCTTGACATACACACAGGACTCATCCTCGCTTCTCTAAAATCCAAACTCTTTGACTTTCTCATCGACACAAAGATTCCATCTATGAGATGCTTGTTTCAATCCATAATTGGTTTTTTCAAGCTTATACACTCTATTAGGGTACTATGCATTGACAAAACCCTCTGGCTGACTCATGTAAACATCTTCAGCCAACTTTCCATTAAGGAAATCGGTTTTGACATCCATTTTCCATATTTCATAGTCATGAAATGCAGCTATGGCTAGCATAACCCTTATAGATTTAATCTTCAGTATTGGTGAGAAGGTCTCATCATAGTCAACTCCATGAGTTTGAGTAAAGCCCTTCGCAACCAGTTGCGCCTTATATGTGTGTACTTTCCCATCCATGTCGGTCTTCTTCTTGAAGATCCATTTGCGCCCGACTGTCTTACGACCTGGTACATTGTCAACCAAGTTCCAAACTTGATTGTCATACATGGACAGAATCTCACTGTCCATAGCTTTTTTCCATTTTGCAGACTCGGGGCCTGCCATGGCTTCCTTGTAATTGTTAGGTTCATCCAGGTTTACCAGTGTGTTATCACTGATAAATGTATCACCTTCAGCTGTTATATGAAAACCATATAACACAGGTGGAACACTAACTCTACTGGAACGTCTCAGAGGTACGGACTGGTCATTCGGTTCAACAAGAGTTTCCTCCTCAGGTTGATCGCTAGTGTTTGAGGTTCCTTCACTGCTTGACTCTTGAATCTCTTCAAGGTCAATTTTCCTCCCACTGTCCCCTTGGCCTATGAGTTCTCTCTCTCGAAAGACTCATGTCCTTGCAATGAAGACAACATTGTCACTCGGTCTACAGAAGAGATATCCAAAGGATTTCTGTGGGTAGCCGATGAAAATACATCGCTCACTCCGAGGTTCGAGCTTGTCGTGACTCTCGGGTCTTACGAAAGCCTCGCAACCCCAAACTTTGATGTGTTCTACCAAGGGAACCTTCCCTGTCCACATCTCGTGAGGTGTTTTGGAAAGCTTTTTGGTAGGGACTGGATTAAGGATATGGGCGGCAGTCTCTAAGGCATACCCCCATAATGAGATAGGTAACGAAGCTCGACTCATCATGGAATGAACCATGTCTAGCAAGGTTCGTTACGCCTTTCAGCCACACCATTAAGCTGTCGTGTCCTAAGTGGTGTCAATTGCGAAACAATTCCACATTCCTTAAGATAGTATAGGAACTCAATACTAAGATACTCTCCTCATCGATCGGATCGTAGCATCTTTATTTTCCTGTCCAATTGATTCTCAACTTCTTGCTTAAACTCCTTGAACTTTTCAAAAGATTCCGACTTATGCTTGATTATGTAGATGTAGCCATACCTACTGTAATCATCAGTAAAAGTTACATAGAAGCGGGTAGCATCCCTTGTGGCGGTTCTGAATGGTCCACACACATCAATGTTTATGAGATCCAACAGACCTTCACCCCTTTCACAAGTACCAGTGAGGGGTGACGTGGTCATCTTTCCAAGTAAACAAGATTCGCAAGTATCATCCGACTTCAAGTCGAATGACTCCAAGACTCCATCCTTTTGTAGTTGGGATATGCGCTTCTTGTTGACATGTCCAAGACGACAATGCCACAAGCATGCCTTGTCCAAATCATTGGACGAATCAATATTCAACACGTTATTTCCTAGGTTATCTACAACCATCACAGTTTCATATATACCATTACAAGGTAATGCTTCAAAATAAAATACACCATTACAATATGTCACACCCCCAAACCAAGGATGGCGGAAACGTCCGGGGGTGAAGGACTTCATGTATAGTATCATAACAACAATTGTAATAGTAATTGAAGCAAACACAACCAACATATATATAATTGAAAAAGTGACATCATTGTATGAATTACATGTTTACGAATCAATTACAATATGTTGACAAGATATGAAATAGTAGACGCCTTAGCGCCCCATCCTCAAAAGCACTTGGTTACCTGTTTAATGATTTCCTGAGAATACAAGTTGTTTGAAAAAGTGTCAACACAAAGGTTGGTGAGTTCATAAGCTTTTGTTTGGTATTATTAAAAGCCTTTCGTTTGTAAAAGTAGTATTTGTGTTAGAAAATCCAATATTTTCCTTAATGTGTAAATGTAGTCTTAAAACCCAAAGACCGAAATGTACAAGTAATTTGTCATATTTATAGTAAAACAATGCAAGTTTAAATCGACATAAACTCGTTAAATTTTAATGAAGTTCCCGTAAATTCTAATGTTTATTAATACTTTATGTGAGTTTATTATAACCATACTATGACCAAGGTTGCCTAAAACGACGTTCTTCAGGCGTCGGAAATGTTATGACATTTGTCACCCCAGACCTATCGGTCTAACTGTTGCATGCAGTTTAGGTGTGGGTCTGTCAAACCCAATATAGATCTATACACAACTATCACGCTCTCCCTCAAGGAGACTCTGGTTACAATACAGGACTTAATGGTAATTTGAAGTAAATGTCTCACAAAGTCATTAACGGAATTACGTGTTATGAAAACTTGGTACCGTATGGCCGTACCTTGCTTAATGAAAATATCCTTTGTATAAATGTACCCTTTTTAAATGTATGTGTTATGTAATGTATCATAAACTATACCTATTATAGTTTATCAACCAAGGGTAGTACGTAGTAATGTATGCAAACTATATTCAAAATAGTTTATTAAATGTTTGAATGTATCGGTTGTACTTTGATTATAATCACTTATTATTCTTTATATTTTATATGTCCAAATCCATTTGTAAACTGATGTGTGTCTAAATATTAAGATAAAATGTCATATATTGCAATAACATATAATCACAAAAAGATATACACCTTGCTCAACATGTTACAAGGTGAAATGAAATTGACAGCAGCTTTTTGTTGAATACAGTTTCTGTTACTGTTCTTAGAAAATTTATAGAAAAATCATCAAAGCTCCAAATCCAAATCCGCAAATTCTGAGAGTTTGGAATATGAGTCTAGTTTGTTCGTAAATTTTATCATGATTTTTAGAGATTTCTAACAGAGGTGAAAATGTTCATAATCACAGACTGGTCCGGGTTTGCCTCTGAAATGATAGGCAGTTGTGTAAAAATCACCATAAATTGTAGAAAAATCATATGGAGATGTGCAAGTAGCCATTTTAAAGCTAAGAGTTTGAACTACTTGCACCTGGAACAGTTTTGAAAACTAAAATATTTAAGTTGACCAAAACAGTCCGTGATCGAAGTTCATCTTTTCTGATGTAATCTGATAGAAAAAGTTTAATTGTGTTCTTGATGATTTTACTTGTATTCCCCCCTTAAAACTTAAGAAAAACATGTAAATGTAGGGGTATGAACTCACCTTATGTGTTCTTAGAGGATGGATGTTGGAGAAGAGAAGTGTTCAACTCAAAAACACTTAGAAGATGCCTTGACGAATCGAGAACCAAGAGTGGAAGAAAGCTTGATGATTAACCTTGGAAGTCTTGAAATTGAGAGAGAATGGTGTAGAAAATGAGTGACTTAAGCCTTGTATTTATACTAGTAAGAGTTACTATTCATATATAATTCTTTAATAATAAGTGTTAAATGTTGACATTCTTCATATAACTAGTTAGTGTATATGACATATTCATGATGTAATCATGACAAATGTTTCTAGAAGATGGTTAATACTAATTGGCTAATAATAGTAATTTTTAAAACGTAAATAGTAAATAGTAGGTAGTAAATAGTAAATAGTAAATAGTAAATAGTAAATATGATGAGATTTTTACAATTGTCATATTTGTAAACCCCGTTAAGCCATGTTTAAGAGTCTTACACAGCCCCCGATAATTGTGCAATAGTGTTTTATCGCTTTGGTTCGTTGTTTAGCACTGTTAAGGCTAAGGAAAATCAAACACATGAATTTTCCAAATGATGTTTTCTCATTAAAATAGCGAATTGTACAACGTAAACCTTAACATACAAGGGTTAATGGAGTTGACCGGTTTGACTTGTTGACTTTGTTTGACTTTGACTTGACCGAAATTTGACGGTTGTCACATCATCCCCCCGTTAGAAGAAATTTTGTCCCGAAATTTGCATTTTTGACTGGGACTTCAAGAGTTCGGGAAGAGATGTGGATACTTTTGTTTCATCTGATCCTCGCGTTCCCAGGTGAATTCGGGTCCTCGTTTAGCGTTCCAACGGACCTTCACGATGGGAATACGACTTTGTTTCGTTCGTTTGATTTCCCGATCCATGATTTCGACTGGTTCCTCCACGAAGTGGAGATTTTCGTTAACTTCGATTTCGTCGAGTGGTATTACGAGTGTCTCATCAGACAAACACTTCTTTAGGTTCGACACGTGAAATATGGGATGTACTTTGTCGAGTTCCTGAGGTAATCAAAGTTTGTATGCTACTGGCCCAATCCTAGCAAGGATTTCGAATGGCCCGATGTACCTTGGATTTAGTTTCCCGCGTTTGCCGAATCGTATCATTCCTTTCCAAGGGAAAACTTTTAGTAGTACACGATCACCCACCTGGAATTCCAAGGGTTTGCGTCGTTTGTCTGCGTAACTCTTTTGCCGATCGCGAGACGCTTTCAGTCTTTCTCGAATTTGAACGATCTTTTCTGTGGTTTCCCTTATGATTTCAGGGCCAGTGAGGGTGCTATTAGAGACTTGCCCTCTAGCTAGCTGTGTATCCCCCACCTCAGCCCGACACAGGGGTGATCTGCATTTGCGACCGTAAAGAGCTTCGAATGGAGCCACTTTGATGCTAGTATGATAGCTGTTATTGTAGGAGAATTCGATAAGCGGTAGATGGGTATCCCATGCTTTACCGAAGTCTATCACACAAGCTCTTAACATGTCTTCCAACGTTTGAATGGTTCGTTCGCTCTGTCCGTCGGTTTGTGGGTGGTAGGCCGTACTCATGTCAAGCCTAGTTCCCAATGATTTTTGTAGAGACTGCCAAAACCGTGAGGTAAATCTACTATCTCTATCGGAGATAATGGATATCGGCACACCATGGAGTCGTACAATCTCTTTGATGTACGTTCTAGTCAGCTTCTCCATCTTGTCGGTTTCTTTTATCGGTAGGAAGTGTGCTGATTTGGTCAATCTGTCTACGATTACCCATATGGTGTCAAGCCCGCCCGATGTCTTAGGCAGCTTGGTTATGAAGTCCATGGTTATTCGTTCCCACTTCCACTGAGGTATATCCGGCTGTTGTAATAGCCCGGATGGTTTCTGGTATTCGATTTTGACCTTGGCGCAAGTCAGACACTTAGGTAGCAATCTCAGCTTTCATGTTCGGCCACCAGTATAATTTCTTGAGGTCCAGATACATCTTATCCGACCCGGGATGGATGGAGTATCGAGTCTTGTGTGCTTCATTCATGACGACGTCTCGGAGTCCACCGAACTTCGGTGTCCAAATCCGGTTCATGATATAACATGCTCCATCATCCTTGACTTCTAAGTTTTTATCCATTCCCCTTAATGTCTCTCCTGCCACCTTTTCTGGTTTCAAAGCTTCCAGTTGAGCTTCCTTGATTTGTATGGTCAGGTGGGAATGGATTGTCATTGTTAAGGATTTTACTCGGCGGCCCGAGTACTCCTTCCTGCTTAGAGCATCGGCCACTACATTGGCCTTGCCCGGATGATAACGAATTTCGCACTCGTAGTCATTCAGCAACTCTACCCATCTCCTCTGTCGCATGTTGAGCTCTTTTTGATTGAGGATATGCTGAAGACTTTTGTGATCAGTGAAGATAGTGCATTTCGTGCCGTAGAGGTAGTGTCTCCAGATCTTCAAAGCGAATACTACTGCTCCTAATTCCAGTTCGTGGGTAGTATAATTAACCTCGTGCGTCTTAAGCTGTCTTGATGCATACGCGATAACCTTCCCTCTCTGCATGAGCACACATCTGAGGCCTTGATTCGAAGCATCACAGTACACTACGAAGTCTTCGGTTCCCTCTGGGAGAGACAAGATCGGTGCGCTGCATAGGGCTTGTTTTAACGTTTGGAAAGCAGTTTCTTGTTTATTTTCCCACTTGAATATCACACCTTTCTGCGTCAAGGTGGTGAGTGGTTTCGCAATCTTGGAGAAGTTTTGTATAAATCTTCGGTAGTAGCCAGCAAGCCCAAGAAATTGTCGAATTTCGGTTGGCGTCTTGGGTGCTGACCAATTCTCGATTGCCTTGATCTTGGAGGGATCCACATGTATGCCTTTCTCACTTACCACATAGCCAAGGAAATCCACTTCTCTAATCCAGAATTCACACTTAGAGAACTTAGCATAAAGCTTCTCCGCTCTTAGTGTCTCTAGCACTTGGCGTAGATGTAGGCGATGCTCTTCTTCGCTTCGCGAGTAGATCAAGATATCGTCGATGAATACGATTACAAACTTGTCTAGGTAGGGTCGACACACTCTATTCATTAGGTCCATGAATACCGTAGGTGCGTTTGTTAAACCGAAGGACATCACCACAAACTCGTAGTGCCCATAGCGAGTTCTGAATGCAGTTTTGGGAATATCTTCTTCTTGAACTCGTAGCTGATGGTAACCTGACCTTAGGTCGATCTTTGAGAAGAAATTTGCTCCTTGGAGTTGGTCGAAAAGGTCGTCGATTCGGGGTAGAGGATATCGGTTCTTGATGGTGAGTTTGTTTAGTTCCCGATAGTCGATGCACATGCGAAAGGATCCGTCCTTCTTCTTTACAAAAAGGACTGGTGCTCCCCAAGGTGAGAAGCTTGGTCTGATGAACCCTTTGCTCAAAAGCTCGTTCAACTGACTGGACAACTCTTGCATTTCTGTTGGTGCGAGGCGGTATGGAGCTCTGGCTACGAGGGTAGCTCCGGGTATTAAGTCAATTCTGAAATCGACTTGTCGTGCGAGTGGTACACCAGGAAGATCTTCTGGGAACACATCCGGGAATTTACACACTTCGGGGATGTCTTTGATGTCTTTCACGTCTTGTTTCTTGTCTACTACGTGGGCCAAGAAGGCGTGGTACTCCTTCCGGAGATACTTTTGGGCTTTGATGCATGAGATGATTTGTAAATTCGCACTAGGTTTGTCACCATAGATGAGAAGGGTTTCGTCATTTGGTAGATTGAGGCGAACGGCCCTTTCGTAACATAGAATGTCGGCACGGTGAGGAACTAACCAATCCATCCCGATGATTACGTCGAAGCTTTTTATGGTGACCGGCATCAGGTCAATTTTAAATGTATGGTTGTCTAGAGTGAGAGTACACTCTGAGTATATATCGCTAGTGCGTTCTACTTTCCCATTTGCCATTTCTACTACATAAGTATCCTTTAGTGATTGGGGATTTTGTTTAAGTAATTTTTTATATTGGTGGCTCACGAAACTCCTCTCCGCTCCACTATCGAATAGTACGCATGCATAAGAGTTATTGAGGAGAAACGTACCGGTAACCACCGTGGGATCCTCGACTGCTTCCCCATGTCCTATTGTCAGGACTCTTCCTACTCCACCAGCATTAGGGGCCTGTGCTTTGGGGCAGTTTCTTTTGAAGTGACCGGTGTCTCCACAATTGTAGCAGGTTCGGGTTGCCCCCGTACTGGCGACTTGGTTGATTGGTCGAGCCGGCGCTTTACAGAAACGAGCAGTGTGCCCCTTCCTGTCGCAGTTGTTACAATGCATCTCCCTACAAGCACCATTGTGGTGAAAGTTGTACTTGTTGCACTTAGGTAGGGTTCCAGCATATGGCTTCGGTGGTGCTGGAGTGGTAGCAGTAGTGGCAGCATTAGTGGCAGCATGGACAGCAACAGTTTGTTGCTTCTTAGCGGGGTCCTATGCTGGTTGGCTCTTCTTTTGGTTCCAGAACTTCCTTTTGTTGTTTCCCCCTTTTGATTGATCAGTGGTGGTGGTTGTAGTATTATGACCGGCTCGGTGGTCAACAAGTTGTTGTGCCAGCTCCCTGGCACTGTCAAAAGTAGTTGGCCTTGAAGCCAGGACACTACTTTGCACTTGGGGAGACAGTCCCCAAAGGTATCGCTCCACCTTTTTCTCCTCCGGAGTAACCATTCTTGGGCAGAGGAGAGCCAATTCATTGAATCGGGTGGTGTAGGTTTCAAGGTCGGAGCCCGTCATCCTGAGGTTCCAAAGTTCTTGTTCCAGCTTTTGAATTTCACCTCTCGGGCAGTACTCCTTCATCATCAAGGTTTTTAGTTCTGCCCAGGATATGGAGCTAGCTACTTCGAGAGTAAGTGAATTAATCCGACAGTTCCACCAAGTAAGGGCCCGGCCGGTGAAAGTGAAGGCTGCGAACTTAACTTTGCTCGCTTCGGGGCAAGAGCACACTTGAAAGACTACTTCAGTCTTTTCAAACCATTGCATTAAAGTGATGACTCCCCCGCTCCCATTGAAGTTGTCGGGTTTGCCATTGGTGAAGTCTTTGTAGGAACACTCTCTTGTACGCCACGTACTGTCTCCATGGTTAGAGTTTGTAGCACCCGATCCAGAACCACCAGCTCCGTTTGTCCCTATCTGCGATATTTCGGCCGCTACGGCTGCTGTTACTGCAGCCTGGAACATCGCAGGATCAAACTGTGGAGGCAGCGGCGGAGGAGGTGTTGCTATGTTGCCGGAAGGTCTTGGTCTTCTCCTTGGCGGCATGGTTCTGTCGTAAGTCGTAAACCAATGTACTTTTAGTAAAAGTATATTTATAGGAAGAGAAATCTTTTATACATAAAGTATATTATTACGTTGTTTTCCGGTATGTTTACGATACATACGATTTTATACTTTTAATTGACCCAATACATTAGGTTATGAGGTAAAATGAAAGTATAAAATATTTTATTTGAGTCTCCTTGTTTCCAAGTATATGACTGTTTGTAAAAGTTTTACATATACTAATTTAGTCGGGACATAATTAATATATTATATTTTAAAATGATCTTTATCGGTTACTAAATTAGTTGCAAAGTGCATACCAGTCATATGTGATTAAGATATACTAGTCCTTCGAATAGATGACCCTAACTCCAAGACCACAACCAAACAAGGACAGGAAGTGAAACAAAGATACATAAATTCTAAGTCTATAGCATCTTAGTAACATATGACCTTAGCGCATCCACTTAGCAGCTATTGATCTATAAATAAAGACCTATTTAATTCTCAGATAATTTATTATAGTAACACAAAATACTCCTATAGTATTTGTAAATGTTTAGTTTTGAGTTCTTAAAGTATCCTTTTGTAGTGTGTTATTAGGTTTGTTAGATTTGTTGTCCATCCTGACCATCCCCCGGTATATGCAAGTAAATTCCCGGACAGATATAGTTGATTAGGCTATATCCTTCCCAGATTTAATCCACATATACTAAGGCATACTCAAAATGTTCAACTCTTCTTCTTTTGCTTTATGTTTTCGCTAGTTATGATACCATGCGAGCATGTAATGTATGTATGTATACTTTAATCAAGAAAATCATTTATTTTCTAAGAGTATATTTATTTGAAAAATGCACAAATCAGAGACTATTAGTCCCAATTGTGTTTATAGTTTGTATATCTTATGTGGTTTGATATACTTAATTTACTATAAACTGTGCTCTGATACCAATCTGTCACACCCCCAAACCAAGGATGGCGGAAACGTCCGGGGGTGGATGACTTCATGTATAGTATCATAACAACAATTGTAATAGTAATTGAAGCAAACACAACCAACATATATATAATTGAAAAAGTGACATCATTGTATGAATTACATGTTTACGAATCAATTACAATATGTTGACAAAATATGAAATAGTAGACGCCTTAGCGCCCCATCCTCAAAAGCACTTGGTTACCTGTTTAATGATTTCCTGAGAATACAAGTTGTTTGAAAACGTGTCAACACAAAGGTTGGTGAGTTCATAAGCTTTTGTTTGGTATTATTAAAAGCCTTTCGTTTGTAAAAGTAGTATTTGTGTTAGAAAATCCAATATTTTCCTTAATGTGTAAATGTAGTCTTAAAACCCAAAGACCGAAATGTACAAGTAATTTGTCATATTTATAGTAAAACAATGCAAGTTTAAATCGACATAAACTCGTTAAATTTTAATGAAGTTCCCGTAAATTCCAATGTTTATTAATACTTTATGTGAGTTTATTATAACCATACTATGACCAAGGTTGCCTAAAACGACGTTCTTCAGGCGTCGGAAATGTTATGACATTTGTCACCCCAGACCTATCGGTCTAACTGTTGCATGCAGTTTAGGTGTGGGTTTGTCAAACCCAATATAGATCTATACACAACTATCACGCTCTCCCTCAAGGAGACTCTGGTTACAATACAGGACTTAATGGTAATTTGAAGTAAATGTCTCACAAAGTCATTAACGGAATTACGTGTTATGAAAACTTGGTACCGTATGGCCGTACCTTGCTTAATGAAAATATCCTTTGTATAAATGTACCCTTTTTAAATGTATGTGTTATGTAATGTATCATAAACTATACCTATTATAGTTTATCAACCAAGGGTAGTACGTAGTAATGTATGCAAACTATATTCAAAATAGTTTATTAAATGTTTGAATGTATCGGTTGTACTTTGATTATAATCACTTGTTATTCTTTATATTTTATATGTCCAAATCCATTTGTAAACTGATGTGTGTCTAAATATTAAGATAAAATGTCATATATTGCAATAACATATAATCACAAAAAGATATACACCTTGCTCAACATGTTACAAGGTGAAATGAAATTGACAGCAGCTTTTTGTTGAATACAGTTTCTGTTACTGTTCTTAGAAAATTTATATAAAAATCATCAAAGCTCCAAATCCAAATCCGCAAATTCTGAGAGTTTGGAATATGAGTCTAGTTTGTTCGTAAATTTTATCATGATTTTTAGTGATTTCTAACAGAGGTGAAAATGTTCATAATCACAGACTGGTCCGGGTTTGCCTATGAAATGATAGGCAGTTTTGTAAAAATCACCATAAATTGTAGACAAATCATATGGAGATGTGCATGTAGCCATTTTAAAGCTAAGAGTTTGAACTACTTGCACCTGAAACAGTTTTGAAAACTAAAATTTTTAAGTTGACCAAAACAGTCTGTGATCGAAGTTCATCTTTTCTGATGTAATCTGATAGAAAAAGTTTAATTGTGTTCTTGATGATTTTACTTGTATTCCCCCCTTAAAACTTAAGAAAAACATGTAAATGTAGGGGTATGAACTCACCTTATGTGTTCTTAGAGGATGGATGTTGGAGAAGAGAAGTGTTCAACTCAAAAACACTTAGAAGATGCCTTGACGAATCGAGAACCAAGAGTGGAAGAAAGCTTGATGATTAACCTTGGAAGTCTTGAAATTGAGAGAGAATGGTGTAGAAAATGAGTGACTTAAGCCTTGTATTTATACTAGTAAGAATTACTATTCATATATAATTCTTTAATAATAAGTGTTAAATGTTGACATTCTCCATATAACTAGTTAGTGTATATGACATATTCATGATGTAATCATGACAAATGTTTCTAGAAGATGGTTAATACTAATTGGCTAATAATAGTAATTTTTAAAACGTAAATAGTAAATAGTAGGTAGTAAATAGTAAATAGTAAATAGTAAATAGTAAATATGATAAGATTTTTACAATTGTCATATTTGTAAACCCCGTTAAGCCATGTTTAAGAGTCTTACACAGCCCCCGATAATTGTGCAATAGTGTTTTATCGCTTTGGTTCGTTGTTTAGCACTGTTAAGGCTAAGGAAAATCAAACACATGAATTTTCCAAATGATGTTTTCTCATTAAAATAGAGAATTGTACAACGTAAACCTTAACATACAAGGGTTAATGGAGTTGACCGGTTTGACTTGTTGACTTTGTTTGACTTTGACTTGACCAAAATTTGACGGTTGTCACACAATAAGCATAAATACCACCATTTTCATTATTAAAAGAAAAGGTAAAACCTTGTTTATACAAACTATGAAAGGAAATAATGTTTCTCGCCATATCGGCCGACTTACAACAATTATTCAAATCTAAATTTAAACCATTACTAAGAAATAAAGAATAAACTCCAATCTTGGTTACAGGCGACACTTTCCTATTTCCCATGATTAAGTTTATCTTCCCGTGCTCCACATCCCTACTTCTTTTTATTCCTTGCAAATCAGAAAAAATGTGAAATCCGCAACCTGTATCAAGGACCCAAGAATTAGCATGTGATGAGTTATTAGATTGAATAGTGTAAATACCTACAAATGAGGTCTTGATCTTGCCATCCTTTATGTCCTGCAAGTACTTGGGGCAGCTTCGTTTCCAATGCCCTTTTTAATGACAGTGGAAGCACTCTGCATCCTTCGGATTGGAAGAGGGATTAGCAGAACCAGCATTGGTCCCACTGGAGGAGCATCCATCAAAAGACTTTCCCTTGCGGATCTTATAGGGAGCCTTCCTCTTCTTTCCCTTCCCATGTCCAATTGCCAGAACAGGGGCCGAAGTAGTTGTAGTAGGAGTAGACACAACTGACTTGCCTTTCAAGTTGCTTTCTGCAGTTCTTAGAAGGCCTTGAAGCTTACTAAGAGTGCCCTCCTCCTTGTTCATATGATAGGTCATATGAAACTAATCATATCAAGAGGGTAAAGAGTGTAGAATAATATCTATGGCCAACTCTTCTTCAAAATTGACATTCAATTTAAGCAAGCGGTCAACAAATCTCTGCATCTTTTCCAAGTGGGCCGTGATGGGTTCACCATCCTTCATTTTGGTTGTGATCATGGAGGAAATGATCTCATACTTCTCCTGTCGAGCACTTTGATGGTATCTCTCCATCAAATCTTGATACATTTCAAAAGGATAGTAGTCCTCATAGGACTTCTGCATCTCAGCTGTCATGGTAACAATTATTAGACACGACACCTTTGTCGCATCCCTCTCATGAGTAGTATGTTCAACAATCTGTTCGGGACTAGCAGTGGTGACATCAATCTCCTTAAGCTCTTTATCTAGGACATATTCTTTGTCCTCATAGCGAATAGCCATTCAGATGTTTCGAATCCAGTCATTGAAGTTCGAGCCATCGAAAATGACCCTCCCACATAGGTTCATGAGGGAGAAAGAGCCCGAAGGGATTGGGTTGGAAGCATTGTTTGGGATAGACATCTGAAAAAGAAGAAGAAGAAATTTTAGATTAGATGATAATCCTTAATATTACACCCAAGTGAAATATTAAGGCTAGGACCCAACACAATATTCTACAATTGCGAAAAGGGATGCTGTAATCCAATTGTAAAATATTTGAAGGTAGGTAAATGACAATTTACCAATTTCCACCATGAAAAACGAAATAGATTATTAAGTTTTAATTGGATTGAAATTCCTAGATCCTTTCAGATTCATTGAACTTTTCAATGGCATGTTTACATATCGATTGTGCCCTTCAAGTTTGTGATCGGGATGCCGAGGATCACAAACAAGGTGTGAATAACCATGAAAATTAGCTTGGTACACTAAATGTTACAAATCACCTAATCAATGTGCTAGTTAACCGCACATGCTCCATTGATCTATGCTTAACATCAAGCTACCCTTTTCCACACATTGTCAGTCCCAGATTAGTGTGCCAGTTAACAACACACGCTCCACTAACGACTTAACAAGGTGAAAAGTGTAATTTCATGTATTAGAACCATTTTCACATTTTCCTAAAGTAACTAAGATTGGGAATTTAATAAAAGCTTAGTTACTTTATATTTATCATTATACTTTTAACGAGGATTAATTTCCTATCCTACCCGTTAGGCTAACGACCCTCCACCAGTCAAGGAAGCGGTGGGTGAGAGTGGACCACTATTAAACCATCATTTTATAGACAGTAACCTTATACCCCCCCTTATAGACCGGCTTCGTGAATGATGCCTATTAACGGTAAGACTGACTTGTCTTATACATATATATATATATATATATATATATATATATATATATATATATATATATATATATATATATAAACTTATAATATTATAAAGTATAATGGTTGAATTTTAACTTTTAAAACTCTAGGGTTTGGAATTAAAGTTACATTAGTGAGACTTTACAAATTCCAAAACTTGAGGGCAAGTTTTGAAACTTGTCAAAACTCTTCATTTCTATAACTTATGAGTTTAATTACATTTTAATAGATGAGACCTTTCATTTTCCATAACTTGAGGACAAGTTATGGAGGTCATTAAAAGCATTAAGATCAACATTTTAACTAACATAAATTATCAACTAATTTATCTATGATCTAGTAAACACATAAGGCAAGATAATTCATATCAACAATTGCAAGAAATTAGCCTAATCATATAAACTAATACAAATCTTGAAATTGTGACAATTATCTTTTAATTGGATGAGCATGATCACTACCATATCAAGAAAACAGATTATATGTTTCAAAACACAGTTTGTGGTAATGATCCTAATCCAATTCTGGCCAAAAACACGAAATTCTGCACTCAGAGCCATCTACTCGACGAGTGCATGAACTGGACTCGTCGAGTTGCTCTTTTACTGAGTGGACTCGTCGAGTCAGTCCATGGACTCGGCGAGTTCATCAGTCAGTGGCTAGAAAATCGATTTTTTTCAACTTTGAAAAATAATAAGCATCAAGTATAACAGAAAACAATCCTAGGCTCTGATACCACTGTTGGGTTTTAAGCACTATAACACTCATATGGTGCACATGCAACCCTAGATGCTTTGGATCTATGTTTTCACTAATTATACATGCATTTTCAATTTTCTAAAGCATACATCCTAACTAGCATACAAATTGAAATTTGAACAATACAACTAGTTAGATAAGTTACCTCTTAGTAGGACTTGTAGTTCTTGGCCTTTGAAAGCTTGAGCATCTCAAGTGTGATGCCTCTAATGTGTCACAAACACCAAATGCAAGAGGAGACTTGAGAGAATAAGTTACTTAGCACAAAATCAATATCAAACTCTTAGAATGATGTGGTAGCCGATTTTAGCTCTAGTGGATTCCTTTTATAGTGTAGCAAATGTTAGGGTTACACCTTGCAAACTCTAATGACCTTTCATATTACTTAGGCTCCATGGGTTAAACCTCCATGGACTTTCCATGGATTATCTCATTGGTTTAGCCCATCCTAAATAACCATGAATCATTAGCCCACACTATAAGATTCATTGATTTACAGAATCAATCCCCACATATTTAATTAGTCTCTTTTGATCATAAAATTAATTCCAAATTAATTCTTGATCAGTACTAATTAAATAATATGATTTCTTAATTAATATATTATACTTATAATATATTAATAATTCACAAATAACCTTATTCTCAAAAGTCCATCCTATCAAATTGCACTAGTGACGGCAACCCAAAAGGACCATGCTACTATCGGGTCAAATACATCCCAATTATAGTTATGGGCTTAGACGCCTAATCTAACATAAAGGACTAGGGTTTGAGTTATAGCCATTAAGTAAGAGTATTAACGGGTAAAGCTGGAAACTTTACCCTTAAAAGGACATTTTCAGTGTATATGAGAAGTATGAAGCTTAGATCTGAAGAGTAGGGTCTTAACCCATTAAGAAGGCCCAAACAGACTGAGGAACTCGGCAAGTCCAGAGAGGGACTCGACTAGTTGAAGCGATTGGTCCCGATTCTGTCCAAGGTAGAACTCGATTAGCCTATGAAGGGACTCGACGAGTTGAATCGTTCTGTCACGACTATGAGTAGCATGGTAACTCGACGAGTCAGGGGGATGACTCGACGAGTTGAGTCAACTCAGGGTTGACTTTGACTTTGACCTTGACTTTGACCAAGGTTGACCTAGTTTTATTTTTGAAGGCATTTGGACAAGAGTATGTGAGAGGTGGAATGGTCTTCTACCCTAGTGAGGACTTATGGTTAAGTTATAAGAATCCCGGACTTATCTAAGTTGTATGATGATTGGTAGCTCGGGGAGTCGAGAGATCAGTAGTTTAGGGATCTGCCAGCTAGCAGCGAGAGGTTTATTCACGGGATTCTACAGTCAGCTTTGAGGTGAGTCTCCTCACTGTTAGCATGGGTCTATGGCCACAATGTCGGCCCATTTAGCTTATGTACGGTAGGAAGACCCGGGGGTTAGCCCTAGGCATTGTATGATAGTATGTTATTCCGGATCAAGGTCCGATGTCGGGCGGTGCCCGAGGAATGCTTGCATGTTAGATTATACTTGTTGTCTGTGTGATACTTGTATGTGACTGGTAGGGAGGTGAGTGTGGGCGAGGTTCGGTATCTCATCACTAGCTGAGTGTGTACGGGGTTCCACATCTCATCATTAGCAGAGCAGGGGTGGGGCCCATGATAGGAGAGCAGTGAGTGTCGGCGGCGGCTCGTATCTCACTAACAGCAGGAGTATGGACGAGGTTCCATGACTCATCAGTAGCAGGACAGGGGCGGGGCCCAAGATAGGCGAGGCCTTAGGACAGGAATACATTTAGAGTACGTCTTATATGCTAGTATGATTATGTGATATTGTTGTATGCATATAGCGGGCGGGGACCAGAGATAGGCGGGGCCTAAGAGAAACAGATTTGTATACCGAGCGGGGCTCGATGCCAGGCGGGGCCTGATGCCGGGCGGGGCCCGATGTGGGATAGAGTCCAATGTCGAGCGGAGCCTGATGTAGGGGCGGGGGCCTAGTATATGTGGTTATGTGTATGGTATGTGGTAGTATGGGGAACTCACTAAGCTTCGTGCTTACGGTTTACAGTTTTGTTTTTAGGTACTTCCAGTTGTAGAGAGAAGAGCTCGGGATGACTGCATTGCACACACCAAGACGTTTTAGCCTGGGATGTTTACTCTGATGTTTTGATATTCTGATGATAAGGTTTTAAGATATTTTGACTATGCTTTGATGAAATGATATGATAACTATGGTTTTGTTAATGAATTAAAATGAAATTTTTGGACTGTATTTTTGGGATGTTTCACCATCTTTACAGATCATAAGAGTCTTCAACACATTCTCAATCAAAAGGAGCTCAACATGAGACAATGACAATGGGTAGAACTGCTAAATGTCTACGAATGCGAAATTCGTTATCATCCAGGCAAGGCCAACATAGTAGCAGACGCACTAAGTCGAAAAGAATACTCGGGTCGGCGAGTAAAATCATTAACCATGACCATCCACTCACACCTGTCCACGCAGATAAAAGAGGCTCAAATGGAAGCCTTGAAACTCGAGAATGTCTTAAATGAAGCCTTGCGAGGAATGGACAAGAATCGTGAAGCCAAGGAAGATGGGGCTTATTATCTTATGAATCGGATCTGGACATCGAAATTTGGAGGGTACAGAGACGTTGTCATGAACGAGGCTCACAAGACCAAATACTCTGTTCATCCCGGTTCAGACTAGATGTATCTAGACCTCAAGAAACTTTATTGGTGACCAAACATGAAGGCAGAAACCGCTACCTATGTGCGCTAGTGCCAGACTTGTGCCAAGGTCAAGGTAGAATACCAAAAGCCCTCGGGTTTGCTTCAGCAACCGGATATACACGAGTGGAAGTGGGAGCGGATAACCATGGATTTCATAACCAAGTTGCCCAAGACAACGGGCGGACTTGACACCATCTGGGTGATCATTGACAGGTTAACCAAATCCGCACACTTCCTACCAATAAAGGAGACCGACAACATGGAGAAGCTAACAAGCACGGGCATTAAAGAAATTGTACGACTTCACGGGATGTCAATATCAATCATCTCCGACAGAGATAGTAGGTTTACCTCACGGTTATTTGTGATATATTAGTTTTGAGATGCAAAACTAACAAAAACAAAACATAAACTATGTTATATAATCATAAGAAAAGTTATGATTACAAAACTACAAGGATTTTTTGTGTCTTTTTACCAAAATATGGATTTTCTAACAAAAATGGTTAAATTCTAGTTATTTCACCATTTTTGTGGTATACAACCCAAAATAAGTTGTTTTAACCATACATTTCGAAACTAGACAAAAGCTTGAAATGGACTTTTTCATACAAATTCCTCATAACTTGTGCTAGATGCAAGTGTTTATGACATAATCTTTTAAAAGCATTTAGACAAGATAACTACTATGTATTTATATAAATGATTATATAAATAGTCTTGACAAACAATCATAATAAGCTATAATTGGTATAGTTTGGGAGTCACAAACGCTACATTATAATTTTAGAAGAAACAAATAATTATTTAAAGGTATAATTATTTTCACACCATGTAACCTCTATAGAAGAGGAATGCATTAATTTACAAGAAAAGGGATTTTTAAGTACACGTAAACCGGTTGATACAATTTTGTGAGACATTTGGCTTCACCATACCTACCAGAGTACACACTAAGTCCTGCATTATAACCAGAGTCTCTTGTAAGGAGAGCGTGACACTTGTGTATAGATCTATACGGGACTGACAACCCCACACCTAAGTTGTTAGCTACAGTTAGACCGGGCAGTATAGGGTGACAAATGTCTAACAGTTCTGACGCCTGAAGAACGTCGTAGCAGGCCAACTAGTCATTAGCATGGTTATGATAACTCACATGGGGTATTAAAAAAACATTTGGTTTACGAGGTTAACATACATTTAATTAGTTTTATATAAAGATAAAACTACATAGTACTATTTCCCAGTAAAGCATTACTTACATTTTTAGTCTTTGGATTTAAGACTTACAGCTCATTTTTAAAAGAAAATATTGGATTTTCTGAAAGTACACACTATCATTTTTACATGGAAAAGTTTCCAATCCTTCTCATACAAAACGCTTATGAACTCACCAACTTAATTGTTGACACTTTTCAAAATCACTTTTATTCTTAGGAAATCAGTAGACAGGTAACTGAAAGAGTTTTTGGAGGATGGGGTGTCGCCGCGTCACGTTATTATTTTTGTCATACATATATGATATCAAGTAAACAATGTTTTGAGCACAATGTAAACTTACTAAATATTCAGTATGATGGTTGTAATGCTTTGATCACTACTATTCATTTGTTATGATATTGTTCATGAAAGTCATCCACCCCCAGAAGTTTCCGTTGTTCTGGTTTGGGGGTGTGACACCTACTCATGTCATAGATCTTCTTATGGGGTTATTTATGGTCATTTTAGCCACTTTTGGTGGTTCTTGTGAGCTATGGTTGTTTTAGAGGTTTGATCTTGTGGATCTGGACGTTTAAGGTGTCCCAAAGGCATAAAAATGTGATCTTTATGGTTTATTTGGACTCATGCATGTGTTAAGCCCTTTCATTAAGCCCTTTTGAGCTCTAGAGTCCCATTAAGCCATGTATGCAAGTAAAGTTGCCAACTTTACGTAATAAGCCATCTATGGGAATCAGATCTGAGAGTTTGGAGCAAGGACTTAAGTGATTAAGTGCTTAATGGAGGAGATTGGGGTTCAGAGGAGTACGATGGGCGTACCCATCTGGTACGCTGCGTGTACTGGCCCCAAAGGGTGTACGTTGGGCATACCAGCTGAGTACGTGGGGCGTACTCGGCCTGTTTGAGCATTCTTGTTTTGTTGACTTTTTGGGCATTTTGCCTTTGACCAGAAGTGGACTACAGCGGACCATTGGATATGTTGGACCTTTTTGGATATTGGGCTTTCTCGGGATAGGTCCATGATGGATTTGGGCCTAATTGGGATATTTGGGCCTTATAGTGTCATTTCGGATTTGGGATATCATTTGGGCTTGAATTGCTTGGGGTTTGTTGGACCAACTGCGAATATGTGCTTTGTATAAGGAATAAGTTATTGGGCTTTCGGGTAAGGCCCATGTAAGGTTTTGGCCCAATTTGGAAAATTAGTACATAAGTGGGCTTTGGATGACTTTTCGTTTGTGGGCCTTTATGATGGGGAGTTTGGGCCTTAGTCTTGGACCAAACTAGGTGAGGGGTAAAATGGTCTTTTTACACCATATATGGATTATTGGATATTGGTTTGGAACTCAATTGTTAAGTGGGGTCTTATTTGTTTGATAGTGTGGGGATTCTAGCAGATCAGCGGTCAGAGATTTATTATTGGGTTCAACTGTCGAGGTGAGTTACATTTACTGTATCTGTAGGTCGAAGGCACCAATGTCGGCCCACTAGTTGATGTTTATGTCACACGCCCAAACTAGAACGGCGGAAACGTTCGGGGGCGGAGGATGTCATGTACAGTATCACAACAATGCATAGTAGTAAACAAGCAACAACATCATCCATTGCATTAATAATATAATTTTAATACAAGTGTGTTCTGTAGTTTATAAGACATCAAAATATGAATCAAAAATAAGAGATGAGTCTTGAACGTGCTCCATCTTCTCAAAAACCTGGTCATCGGTACCTGTTTATGGGTGACCTGAGAATACAAGATATTTTGAAAGCGTAGATCAGCATTAAAGCTGGTGAGTTCATAAGTATTTTAGTTTCATTGTTTGTATAAGTTTGAAGAAAGTGTTTGTAAATGTTTGATGTAAAAGTTTGTAAGTGTTTGATGTAAATGTTTGTAAACTTCCTAGAAAATCCTATATTTTCTACTAAAGTAGTCTTCTACCAAGACCTAACTGTTCTTTATGTTTGTTCTTTTGTAAAAGTGTGCATTTTCCTTAAGTATGACTATCATTACCAAAATATAGTTCTCATTACCGTTTATGTGAGAAGATCACAATGTGAATGAAATGGGAAAAAAAAAGACGTACTATAGTTTTATCTAAGTAACTACCAATATACTAACTACCTTAAACCTGTTTGTTTAATTAAGGTAAAATGTGATAAGATTGTAACCATACTTGATTGACTAGTAAGACACGACGTTCGAGACGCCGAAATGGTATGACATTCGTCACCTATAGACCTGCAGGTCCCACTGTAGCTAGCAGCAAGGTGTAGGATGGTCAATCACGTATAGATCTATACACAAATTCACGCCCTCCCTTCAGGAGACTATGGTTACAAAACGTGGCACGACAGTATATTGTCGTATCATGAAGTAGTGGCTCACATTAATGTTATAGTATTCTTGTATTTGTATTGTATGCTCTCTCTGTCTAATGTATAGTATGTTCTCTCTGTCTAGTGTATAGTATGTTCTCTCTGTCTAGTGTATAGTATGTTCTCTCTGTCTAGTGTATAGTATGTATAGTGAAGTGTATGTTCTCTTAGTTTCTCATCATAGTACGTTCTATCTGTTTCTCGTTTATAGTATGTTTGAACTGACTCTGGTATGTTTCATTTTTCTAGAAATAGTAAGTAGTGACTTCCTAAACTATACCTATTATAGTTTACTAGTAAAGCTGTTTGAATGATTGTTTATGTTTGGACACCTTTGCTACCCAAAGGTATTGAACTGAATGAAAGAACTCTTAGATCTATATACAAATACATAATGTATAACTAAGATTCAAATGACATTCGGACAAACAACCGAATACCCTAAGTCCACAACCAAACAAGGAACAGGAAATAAGGCGAGTTATCAGTCCTAAGCCCTTTCAATCTTACTTATATAACTATATCCATATAGAAATAATTTGAACAATATATGAGTTTAAAAGAGTTTAAATAAAGAATTTAACATGTAAAAGAGTTTATAAACGATTTGAAGTAGTTTGTTTGATAACACAGTTTGAAATGTAAGAAATCCACTGGTTTGGTAGTTATTAATCACATGTGATTGATATAATAACTATAATGTTTCTACTTGTATTCCCCCCCCCCCCATAAAAGCATTTAAAATCACTTAAAATATAATTTAAGGGGGTATGAACTCACCTGTAGTGAGTAATACGAATGTATGTTTGATTGTAGGATGTTAAGTGTCAAGTGAAGACTCGAGCACACACGGATCCTATTTAGCATATAATGACAAATATATGTATATAATTAGTGTTTATACAACTAATTATGCAAGGAAAACACCCTAGGAAGTTAGAAACACATAGATTGAAGTGTTAGAAGTACAAAGGATTGCATAAAATGGGTGTACGGCCACACAAGTGTGTGTACGGCCACTAGGTGTACGGCCACTTGTGTGTACGGCCAGGTGTGTACGGCCATGGAGTGTACGGACGTACACTCCTTGAAGAACATGCCAAAAAGTGTAGTCGAAGGCTCTATCTAGCATCCCCTAAGTGTTCTTGATCTTGTGTTGCAATACTACATGAGTTTGTGGCCAAATATGCACTAAACAAGGGGTGTACGGCCATATGAAGGGTGTACAGCCGTACACTCTTTGTGTTCATGCATTGTATGATGTTTTAAGGCTAGAAAAGGAGTGATTCACAAGCCTAACTAGAGGATGGAAGAGATACTTACGAATTAGAAGCCTTTAGGGGTGTTTAAGGTCCAAGAACTTGTGTGTGTTCTTGGTGTTCTTGAAGATCTAACCAAAAGAAGTAATTTCATGGATGAAATCATGGGTCTTCACTAGATAGTGTAATGAATCAACAAATCAAAGGAAGTAACACTTACATTTTGAAGATCTAGGTGAAAAACCCGATGATATTTGAGAGAGAAACGATTTCTTGGCTTGAAGGAGTGAAAAGTGATTAAAAATGGCTAAGTCCCACATATATATGTGAGAGTGTGCGGCCAGGAGGGGGGTGTACGGCCGTACACCCATGTGTACGGCCGTACACTCCTCATGAAGGAGTGTTTGGCCCTTTTGAAAAGTGATGAACTTAGGGAACTCATTTCTAAACCCTAACTTTGAAGGTACTAGGCTTAGAACACTCAAACTGACTCTAAACAATGCTAAAAGATAGCAGAAACGAGTCTGTCTTTGATTGAATTGTACGGTTGTACAAGATAGAAATTTTGGGTTGTCACATCATCCCCCCGTTAGAGAGAATTTTGTCCCGAAATTAGAGTTTAAACAATTAAGCTATTACAAATAACTAAACGAAAAGATGAGAATATTTTAATTTCATTTGATCCTCGCGCTCCCAAGTGAATTCAGGTCCACGCTTGGCATTCCAGCGAACCTTTACTATCGGGATACAGCTTTGCTTCGTCTGCTTGACCTCTCGGTCCATGATCTCTACTGGTTCTTCCACGAAGTTGAGGCTCTCCTTGATCTCGATCTCGTCGAGTGGGATTACAAGAGTCTCGTCGGACAAACACTTTTTCAAGTTCGAGACGTGGAAAGTAGAATGTACGTTACTGAGTTCGCGAGGTAGTTGGAGTTTGTAAGCTACATGGCCGATTCTAGCGCTAATCTCGAAAGGCCCTACATATCTTGGATTTAGCTTGCCATGCTTTCCGAAGCGTATCAAGCCCTTCCAGGGTGAGACCTTTAATAGAACACGGTCGCCCACCTGGAATTCCAAAGGTTTCCTTCTTTTGTCTGCGTAGCTTTTTTGTCGGTCTCTAGAGGCCTTCAATCGCTCATGAATTTGAACGATCTTCTCTGTCGTTTCCCGAATTATTTCCGGACCTGTGAGAGTGCTGTCAGAAACTCGTCCTTTAGTTAACTGAGTGTCGCCCACCTCAGCCCAGCACAGAGGGGATCTGCACTTACGGCCATAGAGGGCTTCAAATGGAGCAGCCTTTATGCTCGTGTGATAACTATTGTTGTAGGAAAACTCGACAAGGGGTAAATGAGTATCCCATGCCTTCCCAAAGTGTATCACGCAGGCTCACAACATATCTTCCAAAGTTTGAATAGTCCTCTCACTTTGTCCGTTGGTTTGCGGAAGGTAGGCTGTACTCATGTCCAGCCTAGTTCCTAGGGAACTTTGTAGTGACTGCCAGAACCTTGAAGTGAATCTACTATCTCTATCAGAGATAATGGATATGGGAACACCATGCAGTCGTACAATCTCCCTAATGTATGTTCTAGTGAGTTTCTGCATCTTGTCAGTTTCTTTGATAGGCAGGAAGTGTGCGGACTTTGTTAACCTATCTACGATCACCCAAATGGTATCGAGACCACTCGATGTCTTTGGAAACTTGGTTATGAAGTCCATTGTGATCCGCTCCCACTTCTATTCAGGTATCTCTGGTTGCTGAAGTAAACCTGATGGTTTCTGGTATTCGACCTTAACCTTGGCGCAAGTAAGGCATTTACTCACAAAGGTAGCAATCTCTGCTTTCATGTTAGGCCACCAGTATAGCTTTTTAAGATCCAGATACATCTTATCTGAACCTGGGTGGACGGAATAGCGAGTGTTGTGTGTTTCGGTCATGACCAAGTCTCTGAGAGCACCGTGTTTCGGTGTCCAGATCCGATCCATGAGATATAAGGCCCCGCCACCCTTTACTTCCAAGTTTTTATCCATCCCTCTCAGGGATTCACCCGCCACATTTTCAGTTTTCAAAGCTTCGAGTTGAGCCTCCTTTATTTGTGTGGACAAGTGTGAATGGATAGTCATAGTCAAAGATTTGACTTTACGACCAGAGTATTCTTTCCGACTTCGGGCATCAGCTACTACATTGGCCTTGCCTGGATGATAACGAATTTCACATTCGTAGTCACTCATTAGCTCAACCCACCGTCGTTGTCTCATATTGAGCTCCTTCTGGTCAAATATGTGTTGTAGGCTTTTGTTGTCTGTAAAGATAGTGCTTTTTGTACCATACAGGTAGTGTCTCCAGATCTTCAGAGAAAATACCATTGCTCCTAACTCAAGATCATGTGTGGTGTAGTTGACCTCGTGTGTCTTTAGCTGTCTTGAGGCATAGGCGATGACCTTACCTCGTTGCATCAGAACACAACCAAGCCCTTGGTTGGATGCATCGCAATAAACCACAAAGTCTTCTATCCCTTCTGGGAGGGATAGTATCGGTGCGGTGCATAATAACAGAATAAAACCAGAAGCACTGAAAACTTAGGTACATAGGATAGTTCACTATCCTAAGTAATCATTTCCCCCAGAACGACTTAATATCTATTTCGTCGAGAAAATTCCAACATCCTCATTCGACATGGTTTGGCCTGGCCCTTACCATGTGAAAATTCTTATGCTGTGTAAGAGAACTTTTTCCTTAATCAGCCGTAAGATGAAATTATTCCAATCCATAACGCAAACCCTTAGGTTGTCTCTCATTTCAAAACTTAAGAAGTACCGATGCGAAGGGTACCACGCCCTTCTAGCCTACTCAGTAGACAGGAAACTTCAAACGAAAAGCACCGAAGTAGTCTTAGAATTCATTAACCACCGAAGTACCCCAATAGATCTCATAGGAAAATCATTGTACCGCAGGTCAAGTTCAAGAACTCATTAGGTTAATCTATCGCTGCTAAGTGTATACACGAGAGTGGTATATAATTTAGACTTAACAAGATTAACGATGTGTAATTCCGCCCTATCTTATGTTCCTTGTTTGGTTGTGGACCTGGGGCAGAGTCACCCATCTGAACGTTTTGTGAAATCTAAATTATATACGACTTGTATACACGAGGTGATGGTGGATGAGCCAAGTATGAGTCTTATCATGAACTTCGGAGCAAAAGTCTTCATCATATATTCTACCTGGAGGAATTCAACGTGAGACCACGACAGTGGGTCGAGCTACTAAATGACTACGAATTCGAAATTCGTTATCATCCTGACAAAGCCAATATAGTAGCTGACACCCTAAGTCGGAAAGAGTACTCAGGTCGTAGAGCCAATCATTGACTATGATAACCCATTCAAAATCTGCTATCTTTGTTCGAGATAGTAGAATTATCTCCCAGTTCAGGCAGTCACTTCAGAAATCTCTGAGAACTAGGCTAAACATAAGAATAGCCTACTAATCCACAAATCGGCAGACAGAATGAGAGAACGATTCAACCATTAGAAGTCATGCTAAGAACGTATGTGATCGACCTTGGTAAAGCATGGGATACCCATTTATCAATTAGTTGAGTCCTTTACCATGCTAGCATTTAAGTTGCTCCATTCGAAACCTTCTGTGGTCGCAAGTGCAGATCCTATCTGCACTGGACTAAATTAGGTGACACGCAACTAGCTAGAGGTTCAATTTCCACATAGCACCTTCGCTGGTCTGGAATTCATCCGAGAAACTGCCGAAAAGAAAATACGAATCAGGAAGCGACATAAAGCTTCCAGACTTAATCAAAAAAGCTACGCCTTTGATAAGAGAAAACCCTTGGAATTCCAGGTTGATGACCTTGTCATATGAAAGTCTCACCCTGGAAGGGCAAGATACGCTTCAGAAAGCGTGGAATACTAAATCCAAGGTACATAGGACCATTCGAGATTCTTACCAGAATTGGTCTTGTAGCTTACAAACTTAAACTACCACAAAAACTTAATAACATTCATCCCACCTTTCACATATCTAATCTAAATAGGTGTCTATCCGATGAAACACTTGTTATTTCACTCAATGAAATCAAGTTAAATAAAAGTCTACACTTTGTAGAAGAACGAATAGGATTCATGGATAGGGAAATCAAAAGAACCAAGCATAATCTTATCCCGATAGTGAAGGTTTGCTGGATTGCAAACCGGGGACCTGAATTCACTTGGGAAAGGGAAGATTAGATGAAACGAAAACATTCACATCTTTTCCCTAGTCCATGAGTATCACTTTAGACTTAATTTCGGGATAAATTCCCTCTAACGGGAGGATAATGTAACACCAGTCAAATTTAGGTCAAAAATAAATTGATCAATAATCGTAATTGGGATGAACAAAGTGGTAGAGATTGTAACAAGGTTTCCAAAAATATAAAGAACACTGAAATCCGAGTTATAACGAAGAAGTTATGACCAATCGAAGATCCGCGACAAAACCGGCAAAACACTGTTCAGTGTAAAATGTGAATTTTTGATAAAAGGCTTTTTAGCCTTAACAATCTAAATGAAAGTTGTATAATATGTTAAACCGAGAACTTTCATAAAAAGAACGTAAAAATCTGACTTCGTATGAGGAAGTTATGATTTTTCTAAGTTTCGGTTTAGCAGTAGACAGCTAAAAATTCGAAATAAAAATCGATCGATATTTAGCCGACACAACTTAAACGAGAATCGAAGGTCTCGTCAAAAGTAGTACAACGGTAAAACGACAGACGAAAACGGACGTCGGATGAAGAAGTTATGAATTTTTAACGGATTTCCTATCCCGGTCTGTTAAAAATAATAATATTAAAAATAAAGTCAAAATTAGCCGACAAAGTCTAAATAAAAGTCGTAGAGCATAATTTTACCTACGCATGCATATAAAGAATGTCAAAAACGGAGCTCTTATGCGAAAGTTATGAATTTCACAAGTTTTGGGCACGAAAATCGAGAAATGTTGAAAACCGGGAAAATTCGCATGGTCACCCTTCGGCCACGTCACCTCGCATGCGAGGCTTCCCTGTGTCACCATGTGTTCCCTTATGATTGGACCGAAGTTGTGTGTGTCATCTTCTGATTGGACCGAAGCCGAGGTCCAGTAGCCAGCCGACACCCTCGCAGGACCACGCCCCTCGGACACGCGCCTTCTTCCGATTGGACCGAAGGCTAAGCCACTCCTGATCCGACGCGCCATACCAGGTGTCCGAACCGAACCCCATCCCCTCGCCACCTGTCCGAACACGCGTCGCCACCTCCTCTCTTCGGACCAAACCCTCGCACCTATATAAAGGGTGCGAGACTCTTCGGATTTTTCACACATTTTACCCCAAATTTCACCATTTTTCACCTTTCTCACCCCTTTAAACTTTCTTACAACCCCCCAAGGCCCCGGTATCATATCTAAAACCCGAAGCAAGCCCCGAAGCCCCGGAATTCTCGAGAAGCTAACCTCTTTCCAGTCGAAGTGCTGCCCGCGTAAAGCCCGGTTTTTACTCAAAAACTCGCGGTTTCTTCGTGATAGATCATCTATAGAAACGAAACGCTGCCCAAATCACCACTTATCAAGTGATTTCATACCCCTATAATCTACCTTTTAATGGTTTTTAAATGCTTTTTAAGGGGGGGAATACAAGTTGAACACAATATAAATTGTGTTAATAATTGTATGTGATAATAATCACACAAAGGATTTCCTTATGCTGTTAAGGATTACCAAATACTTCCAAAATGACTTAAAGCCATGTTAAATCTTTAAAGTCATGTAAACTCTTTTAATATTGTTAAATCCTTTGAAAAAGGTTTTATAAATTATTTCAAATTATAATTGCCAAAATCATGTTTATATATGGATAAATATATAAATAAGATTTGAAGGGCTTAGAACTAATGAATTATCTTATTTCCTTTTCCTTGTTTGGATGTGGAATTAAGGTGGTGTTATTTGTCCGAAGGTCGTTCCCTTCTTAATTGTATGTATATATTATACATATATGAATATAAAAGGTTACTTCATTCGGTATCATTACCTTTGTATCATGCTGAGCAAAGGTGTTCATCCATGAGAAATCATGCTAATCAGATAGAACATATAAATTATAATAGGTATAAATTATGATTCAAAACTAAATATACAAGTATGATTCACGATTGTATACTTTTTATTCCAAAGAAATTACTAACATCTATACCAGGATATGTATAATACTTTTAGTATATGGATTATATATTAAAGAAGTAATAATACATCATACCGGGTTTGCATTAACACGGGTACAAATACAACGTACCAGGGTTTGCAATCACGGGGTAATACTACATCACACCGGGTTTGCATTAACAAAGGTACAAATACAACGTACCAGGGTTAGCAATCACGGGGTAATAATACATCACACCGGGTTTGCATTAACAAAGGTACAAATACAACGTACCAGGGTTAGCAATCACGGGGTAATACTACATCGTAATCTCGTTGAAACAATAAATTTGTGAGACTCTTCATGGTGTACTTATCTAAGTATGACCTTAATTCTTGACTTATTAACCAGAATCTCCTGGAGGGAGAGCGTGAATTTTTCTATAGATCTATACGGGACTGACAATCCTACACATTTGTTGTTCGCTACAGTTTGGCCGGCAGGCCTAGGGTGACAAATGTCATACCGTTTCCGACGCCCGAAGAACGTCGCATCAGGCACATCAGTCATATTAGTATGGTTAATAGAATTCACATGGATAAAACGATGAGTAAATCGATTCTGAACTCGACTTGACGTTGCGGAGGTAATCCTGGGAGTTCTTCTGGAAAGATGTCGGGAAAGTCGCGTACTACTGGAATGTTCTTTATGTCTTTCGTCTCTTGGCTCATATCGACAACATGAGCAAGGAATGCACGATATTCCTTTCGTAACTACTTATGGGCTTGTATGCTCGAGATGATACGAAGGCTCGTGTTGGGTTTGTCGCCATAGATAATTAGGGTTTCGCTAGATGGTAGATTAAGGCGAACGGCCTTTTCGTAACACATGATGTCGGCACGATGAGAACTCAACCAATCCATGCCGATTATGACGTCGAAACATTTAATTGAGACCGGCATGAGGTTGATTGGAAATTATAGGCTATCTAGTGTTAGTGTACATCCTATGTATATGCAGCTAGTGCTCTCTGTTTTTCCGTTAGCCATTTCTACAGTAAACAGTTCCTTAAGTGCACGTGGTTTTTGTTTAAGCAAGTGAGCAAATTTCTGATTCACGAAAGTCCTTTCCGCTCCACTATCAAACAGTATGCATGCATATGAGTTATCGAGGAGAAACATACCAGTGACCACTGTAGGGTCGACAACTGCTTCCTCGTGGCCTATAGCCAAAACTCTTCCCACTCCGCCGGCATTCCCTGCTTTCGGGCAGTTCCTTTTGTAGTGGCCCGCCTCGCCACATCCGTAGCAAGCCTGGCCCGCACCAGCGTCGGGGACTTGGGTGATTGGCCTTGTCGGAGCCTTGCAGAAACGGGCAGTGTGCCCCTTCCTGTTGCGGTTAGAGCACTGCATTTCCGGGCAGGGTCCGTTGTGGTGGAAGCTGCACTTGTTGCACTTAGGCAAGCTTCCAGCATACTTCTTCAGCGGCGCAGTAGCAGTAGGTGTTAACGCAGCATGAATCGCCACGACCTGCTGCTTTTGGCAGCGTTCTGGGCAGCATTCTTCTTCTTGTTATCCTAGAACTTCCGCTTGTTGTCAACGGCTTTGGAGGGTTCTGAGATGGCTAGGGTTGTTGTTGTTGACGGGGTGCGGACTCCATGGTCAATGAGCCGATGTGCCAACCGTTTGGCACTATCGAAGGTAGTGGGGTTCGAAGCTAAAACATTCCCCTGAAATGGAGGCACCAGCCCCCAGATATACCTCTCAATCTTCTTTCCCTCAGAAGGGACCATTTCTAGACATAGGGCCACCAGATCGCTGAATCTGGCAGTATAGGCCACTATGTCGGAGCCCTTCATGTTTAGGCTCCAGAGTTCCTGTTCAAGGTTCTGAACTTCGCCCCTTGGGCAGTATTCCTCGATCATGAGCTCCTTAAGAGCTTCCCAGCCCATGGTATTTGCCACTATCAGAGTTAGTGACTTGACATGGCTATTCCACCACGTCAGGGATCGGTCCGCGAAGGTGCAAGCAGCAAATTTAACTTTGCTTTCTTCCGGACAGGAACAGATCTCGAAGATCGATTTCGTCTTTTCGAACCATTGCGAGAGGGTAATGATCCCGCCAGTCCCATTGAAGTTCATGGGTTTGCAGCTGGTGAAGTCCTTGAACGAGCACTCCCTAGAGCGCACTGGAGCATCACCATGAGTGG
The DNA here is from genome assembly GCF_052849685.1 of Lactuca virosa. Classification (NCBI taxonomy): domain Eukaryota; kingdom Viridiplantae; phylum Streptophyta; class Magnoliopsida; order Asterales; family Asteraceae; genus Lactuca; species Lactuca virosa. The sequence goes on along the minus strand of NC_136433.1, from coordinate 301,218,159 downwards.
AATGCATATTAGTTCCACTCCCGCTAGTACCGGTAGTGGTGAATTGTGCTAAGGCTGCAGTAACAGCCGCATTCACCGCAGCTTGTAGCTATAAGTTTAAAGAGATGGAGGAGGTGGAGGTGGTTGCGTTGGAGTTATCGGAGGATTGCGTCTCGTTGATCGACGAGGAGGCATCTTGTAGCTATAAGTTTAAAGAGATGAAGATATTGATAAGCATTCAATAAAGAGTATGATGAAAGTGAATCATGGACTAACTCTCCATAGCCCAACAAACAGATGAAAGTATGATTGAAAATAGAGTTCTAGCATTGAAATATGAAAGCATTTGAGTAAGGGTTTCCCCCGAGATTAATATCTGTCAATAATACTGATGTAACAAGTTCGGGAAAATGACCTAAGATTAGGTCTTACATCAAACCAGAATAAGGAAAATTTTGACAGAAAAAGACCTAATAGACTGAAAGTTCAAGGTCTTAAAATAAACAGGAAATTATAGGGAAAAGTGCTACATCGAGCATAGATAAGAAGGCTATTCCTTTAGCCAAAAGAAAGGTTGAGCAGAGTATCTCCTAATGGCGACGGGCACCCCTTGGGCGAACCCTTAAATCAGCCAGCTGACGCTCCATATCAAGAAGGCGTCGCTCGTACACTCGTTGGCGTACACGGTGCTCTATGACTTCAGCTCTAGTCTCAGCTAGTGTTTGCAGTAGAGACTCATTGTCTCTTCCAGCTCTCTCACGAGCATCTTCCATACAACGAATGCGGACAGTATTGACTCCTGCATTGGCGTCAACTTCCGCGATTCGGCTCAGGGCTGTCCTACCCTGAATTTCCTTACGAGCAACTCTGCGGACCAGAATAGGCAGGATTCTGTCTGCTGAGCCTCCCTCGCTCAGGTTATAAAAGCTTCGGTCTCCATTGTATGGCATTGGTTGACCCTGTTCTTGACTCCATGTTTCCAAGTTTTCCGCCCACAGAAGCGTCGGGCCTTGAAAAGCCAGACGAGGGTTAGGATTTGGGTTTTGAGCCACTAGAGGTAGGTTATTGACTTCTGGCTCGATCATGGGCTCCTTAAGAGCTTCCCAGCCCATGGTATTTGCCACTATCAGAGTTAGTGACTTGACATGGCTATTCCACCACGTCAGGGATCGGTCCGCGAAGGTGCAAGCAGCAAATTTAACTTTGCTTCCTTCCGGACAGGAACAGATCTCGAAGATCAATTTCGTCTTTTCAAACCGTTGCGAGAGGGTAATGATCCCGCCAGTCCCATTGAAGTTCCTGGGTTTGCAGCTGGTGAAGTCCTTGAACGAGCACTCCCTAGAGCGCACTGGAGCATCACCATGAGTGGAATACACATTAGTTCCACTCCCACTAGTACCGGTAGTGGTGAATTGTGCTAAGGCTGCAGTAACAGTCGCATTCACCGCAGCTTGTAGCTACAAGTTTAAAGAGATGGAGGAGGTGGAGGTGGTTGCGTTGGAGTTATCGGAGGATTGCGTCTCGTTGATCGACGAGGAGGCATCTTGTAGCTATAATTTTAAAGAGATGAAGATATTGATAAGCATTCAATAAAGAGTATGATGAAAGTGAATCATGGACTAACTTGATGGGTTTTGAGCATTCTAACACTTCCTAAGTGTACATGCAACCCTAATAACCTTGGATCTATATTTGTCTAATTATCATACAAAGTTGAATTCCAAGGTTATATTCCTATCTAGCATACATGGGGAACAAATTTTAACTTGCATGAAAGATAGAATAACTTACCTTGTTGTTGCTTATGATCCTTGAAACCTTGTGAGCCTAGCACCCTAAGTGTGATGCCTCAAATGCTTCACACAACACCAAATGCTTTTGGAATGACTTTAGAGAGAATACACACTTCTAAAATCGGCCTATCCCTCTTGTTTCTTATGTGTAGCCGATTTTGGTGGAGAATGGGTTTCTTATATAGTGTTGACACATCTAGGGTTACACCATGTAAACCCTAATGTGTCATGACTCTTCATTTCCATGACCCATGGGTTTGTAACTCCCATGGAGCATCATATGGGTGGAACCCAACTTGATAATCCATGGAGCCTCTTAGCCCACTATATAAGATATGGAAGATTTACATAATCTACCCATATATTTAATTAGTTATCTTTTGATCACTTAATTAATTCTAAATTAATTCTTGATCAAACTAATTAAATAATATTATTAATATATTAGAACTTATAATATATTAATAAACCATAAGTGTTATTTCTCTCATTTTAGTTTATCCAATTGCATGGTGCCATGCAACCCAAATGGACCATGCCGGGTCGGGTCAAGTACATACCAGAAATAGTTATGGACTTAGACACCTTATCCAACAGTCTCCCACTTGGATAAGTCTAATAACTATAACTGCAATACTTCAGGAACCGATCGGCAATCGTAGCTCTTTCAAGGTCTCTCGGAATTGAGAAGATGATGATACGCCATTTAAGATAAGTGATCATATAATCCTCTGTTCTAGATATCAGCCGGACAAATACATGGAACAATGTCTTACTTATTGTCCAGCAGTTTGTTTCCCGATTTCCGATTTGTTTGACAAAGAACTTAATTGAACACATCAACTTAGTTCTGACCGGGCCCGGTACATAGGTAAAAACAAAATCATCGAGGGGCCCAGATATCAGCTTCTAATCCAAGAAGGAACAGATAAACTTCGACTCATATGTTTGTTCTACCACTTATTGAATTATACACAAAAGCACGTTTTATAACATCGAGTTACCAATGCGTTAACGTACAATCAATGCATAACCAACTCATAAGTAACAAATCATATCTCTAGGTTTGAAGACTTATATGATATTACCGTCTCACGATCACTCGAGATAAATTCCATGAAGTGATTCCAGTGAGCGTGGGTTGAGTCCAATGCTCAGAACTTATGAGCACTCATGAGTGTTGTAGCCATGTCCAACAGCTTAGACCTCTGCAACCAATCATGACAGTCTTGATTCATACCTACTTCGGACATATGACCGACTGTGGAGGTTCGAATAATATGATATACCAAACATAATTATTCTGGAAGTCAAAACATGCAAAAGAAATATAGTAAACGATCGACAAGAGATAGCAACACTTTACTAATAAATAAAACACCTTTTATTCATCATCTAATATCAATTACACTTTACAAATTTCAAGGTTATCTAACTACTAAATCTAATATCATCCTTCAGCCCTATGCTCCGAGCATGCTGGAGATGCTTAACCCGAGTCAGTCCCTTCGTGAGGGGATCTGCTGGATTCTCATCCGATGATACCCTCTTTGCCACGAGGCGTCCTTCTTCTATTTGATGTCTGATGAAATGGTATTTTCTGTCGATGTGTCTGGATCTCCCGTGATCCCTTGGTTCCTTGGCTAAGGCAACTGCACTTTCACTATCATAGAAAATTTCCATTGGCTCTTTAATAGCTGGTACAACTCCAAGGTCTCCAATGAAGTTCTTCAGCCATATCGCCTCCTTTGCTGCCTCGCTAGCTGCTATATACTCTGATTCGCAAGTTGAATCAGCCACTGTCTCTTGCTTGGAACTCTTCCAAGAAATTGCTCCTCCATTTAAGGTAAAGACCCAGCCTGACTGAGAGCGGAAATTATCCCTATCAGTCTGAAAGCTAGCATCACTATACCCTACAACTCTCAAGTCTTCACTCCCACCGGGGGTAAGGACCCAGTCCTTAGTCCTCCGTAGGTACTTGAGGATATTCTTTACCACAGTCCAGTGTGCCTTGCCAGGGTTCCCCTGATACCTGCTAACCATGCTCAAAGCAAAGGCTACATCAGGTCGAGTACACGTCATAGCATACATGATCGATCCTACAGCCGAAGCATAAGGTATTCGACTCATTTCTGCTATCTCAGCCTCAGTACTAGGGCTTTGTGTCTTACTCAATCTGGCATTACTCTGGATGGGTAACTCTCCTTTCTTGGAGTCCTGCATGCTGAATCTCTTCAACACCTTATCCAAGTAAGTACTCTGACTAAGTCCAATTAGTTTTTTACTCTGGTCTCTCAAGATCCTTATCCCTAGAATATAGGCAGCTTCTCCTAGGTCCTTCATAGAGAAACACTTCCCAAGCCAGGACTTAACTTCCTGCAGAGTTGGGATGTCATTTCCTATGATTAGTATGTCATCCACATACAATACCAAAAAGCTAACTATACTCCCACTAGCCTTGACATATACACAAGATTCATCTTCACTCCTAGAAAAGTCAAATTCTTTGACTTTCTCATCAAAGCAAAGATTCCATCTGCGAGGTGCTTGCTTTAACCCATAAATGGATTTCTCAAGCTTACACACTTTATTAGGGTACTCTGTATTGACAAAACCCTCTGGCTGACTCATGTAAACATCCTCAGCCAACTTTCCATTAAGGAAAGCGGTTTTGACATCCATTTGCCATATTTCATAGTCATGAAATGCAGCTATGGCTAACAGAACCCAAATAGACTTAATCTTGGCCACTGGAGAAAAGGTCTCATCATAATCAACTCCTGGAGTTTGTGAGAAACCCTTTGCAACCAGTCGTGCCTTATAAGTGTGTACATTACCATCCATGTCGGTCTTCTTCTTGAAGATCCATTTGCACCCTATAGTCTTACGACCTGGTACATTCTCAACCAAGTTCCAAACTTGATTGTCATACATGGACTGTATCTCGCTGTCCATTGCCTCTTTCCACTTGGTTGACTCAGGGCCTGCCATGGCTTCCGCGTAACTGTTAGGTTCATCCAGACCTATCAGTGTCTCATCACTGATAAGTGTATCACCTTCCGCAGTAATATGGAATCCATAGTAATGCTTAGGTGCATTCCTAACCCATGTGGAACGCCTCAGAGGTACAGACTTGTCAATTGGCTCAACAGAAGTTTCCTCCTCAAGTTGAGTGCTAGGGTTTGAAGTTCCTTCACCACTTGACTCTTGAATTTCTTCAAGGTCAACTTGCCTCCCACTGTCTCCTTGGCTTATGAACTCTCTCTCTCGAAAGAAATCCCTCCTAGCTACAAAGACCACATTCTTACTAGGGCTGTAGAAGAGGTAACCAAAGGATTTCTGTGGGTAGCCGATGAAAATACACCTCTCACTTCGAGGTTCGAGCTTATCATGAGTCTCGCGTCTCACGAAAGCCTCGCAACCCCAAATTTTAATGTGGTCTAGTTTGGGTACTTTACCAGTCCACATCTCATGAGGAGTTTTGGCAACTTTCTTTGTGGGAACTAGATTAAGGATATGGGCGGCAGTCTCTAAGGCATACCCCCAAAATGAGATTGGTAGCGAAGCTCGACTCATCATGGAACGAACCATATCCAACAAGGTTCGATTACGCCTCTCAACTACACCATTCAACTGCGGTGTCCTGGGAGGTGTCAATTGTGAGACAATCCCACATTCCCTAAGATAGTCGAGGAACTCTGAATTAACATACTCACCACCTCGATCGGATCGAAGCATCTTAATGTTCCTGCCCAATTGATTCTCGACTTCCTGTTTAAACTCTTTAAACCTCTCAAAAGTCTCTGACTTATGCTTGATTAAGTAGACATATCCATATCTACTGTAATCATCAGTAAAAGTCAAATAATAACGATTATCATCCCTTGTGGCATGTTTGAAGGGCCCACACACATCCGTGTGTATAAGATCCAACAAACCTTCACCCCTCTCACAAGAACCTGTGAAGGGTGACTTTGTCATTTTTCCAAGTAAGCATGATTCGCAACTATCATCTGACTTTAGGTCAAATGACTCCAATACTCCATCCTTTTGGAGTTGGCCTATGCGTTTCTTGCTTATATGTCCAAGACGACAATGCCATAATGATGCTTTATCCAAGTTATTATCATTAACAGAATCAATACACAATACATTATTTCCTAAGTTATCAACCACGGATACAGTTTCATACACACCATCACAAGGTAATGCTTTAAAATAAAGAACATTATTAAAGAAAGCATTAATCGAACCAACTTCATTATCAAATGAAAAGGTGAAACCTTGTTTATACAATGCATGAAAGGAAATAATATTTGTTGCCATTTCTGTGAATAACAACATGTATTCAAATCTAAACTAAACCCACTACTTAGCGATAAAGTATAAACTCCAATCTTGGTGACAGGTAAAGCTTTCCTATTCCCCATGATTAAGTTTATTCTTCCATGCTCCACATTCTCACTTCTTCTTAGTCCCTACAAATCAGAACATATATGAATACCACAACCGGTATCAAGGACCCAAGAGTTAGAATGGGGTGAGTTATTAGATAAGATAGTGTAAATACCTGCATGGTTGGGTTTAACTTTCCCATCTTTCACATCTTGCTGGTACTTTGGGCAGTTCCGCTTCCAATGTGACTTTTCATGGCAATAGAAGCATTCAGCCTCTTTAGGGTCAGAAGAAGGAGTGACAAAACCTTTTTTGGTTCCACTTGAAGAAGAGCCATCAAGGGTCCTAGCCTTGGTACCCTTCGAAGAGCTCTTCCTCTTCTTCCCTCTACCTTTCCCGATTGCCAAAACCGGGGCGGAGTTTGGAGTAGGAGTGTTAACAACCGACTTACCCTTAAGACCTGTTTCTGCGGTCTTGAGGAGTCCCTGAAGTTTGCTGAGTGTGACCTCTTCCTTATTCATGTGATATGTCATGCGGAATTGATCATAGCACGATGGTAAGGAGTGCAAAATGATATCTATTGCAAGCTCCTCAGGGAAGTTCACATTAAGCTTCAGCAACCGATCCACATACCTTTGCATTTTCTGCATGTGGCTCGTGACGGATTCCCCGTCCTTCATCATGGTTGTTATGATAGAGCATATGATTTCATACCTCTCTTGTCGTGCACTTTGATGGTATCTTTCCATCAGATCTTGGTGCATTTCAAAAGGGTAGAAGTCCTCATAGGACTTTTGGAGTTCCGCTGTCATGGTGGCCAACATGATGCATGCCACTTTTGTAGCATCCCTTTCATGTGCCCGGAAGTGAGCGATCTCCTGGGGAGTTGCAGTGGTCTCATCAATCTCCTTAAGCTCCTTGTCAAGGACATATTCTTTGTCCTCGTAGCGGGTAATCATCCTGATGTTTCTGATCCATTCATTGAAGTTGGATCCATCAAAAGTGACTTTCCCACACAAGTTCATAAGGGTAAAGGAGCCATTAGGATTAGAGCCAGAAGCAGCATTATTTGAAGACATCTGAAAGAAGAGAACAAGATTAGTTTAGATATTAAGAGAGTCCTTAATAAAACACCCAAATGTAATATTAAGGCTAGGATCCAATCACAATATATTATAACTTAGAAGAGGTATGCCGTAATCCAAGCTATAACATATTTGAAAGGTAGGTGAATGACGATTCACCAATTTCCACCATGAAAAACGAAATATAAATATTAGGTTTTTAATTGGTTCTTAGAAATTCCTAGATTCTTTTGAGATTCAATGAACTTTTCAAAGGCATGTTTCAATCTCGAGTGTGCCCTCCAAGTTTTGTGACTGGGATACCGAGGATCACAAAACGAGGTGTGAAGTAACCATGCAAATCACTTGGTACCCTCAAGGTTTATCACTCAATCGATGTGCCGGTAAACCACACACGCTCCACCGATGCTATGGTAAACCTTAAGTCACCCTTTACCTACCTTGTTAAGTCCAAGTTAGTGTGCCGGTTAACCACACACGCTCCACCAACGACTTAAACAAAGTATAAAGTGTAATTTCATGGATTAGCGCCTTATTCACATTTTCCTAAAGTAACTAAGATTGGGAATTTAATAAAAGCATTTAGTTACTTTATAATATTCATCATACTTTTAATGAGAATTTATAAGTCCTTGTCTTACCCGTTCGGCTAACTACCCTCCACCGATCAAGGAAGCGGTGGGTGAGAGTGGACACCCATTAAGTTGCCATTTTATAGGCAACAACCTTATACCCCCCTTATAGACCGGCTTCGTGAATGAGGGGTACTAGCGGTAAGACGACTTGACGTTATACATATATATATTAGTAACTTATAATATTATAAAGTATAAGGGTTGAATTTTAACTTTTAAAATTCTAAGGGTTGGAACTAAAGTTTTAATCAAGACTTTACATGTTCCAAAACTTGAGGGCAAGTTTTGTAAACTTCCAAAACTTTTCATTTCTTATAACTTATGAATTAATTGAGTAATAAAAATGAAGACTCTTCATTTTTATAACTCTTGTGTTCTTTTAATGGCTTTAATAAAAGTGAGACTTTTGGTTTTCCATAACTTGAGGACAAGTTATGGACTCTATTAAAACACATTATGATCATGAATTAAACTACCATGAAGGTTACAAACAATTCCTATGATCATCTAATCTTCATAAGTTCAAGAACATGAATATGAACACTTTCAAGAATCAAAAATTACACTTAAAAAAACTTGTAATTTTAATAATTGCCATTGTAAATGGATTAGCATAAACATTACACCATCTAAAACAAGCTTTAAAACATCAAAACAGTTTAGGGTAATGTTTCTAGTCCATTTCCAGCAACAAATGTGCAAACTTTCATACGAGCAGAAAACAGAAAAACGATTTTTTTTCAAGTTGTTTGCACACAAAAAAAAAACAACAAACAAACCTAGGCTCTGATACCACTGATGGGTTTTGAGCATTCTAACACTTCCTAAGTGTACATGCAACCCTAATAACCTTGGATCTATGTTTGTCTAATTATCATGCAAAGTTGAATTCCAAGGTTATATTCCTATCTAGCATACATGGGGAACAAATTTTAACTTGCATGAAAGATAGAATAACTTACCTTGTTGTTGCTTATGATCCTTGAAACCTTGTGAGCCTAGCACCCCAAGTGTGATGCCTCAAATGCTTCACACAACACCAAATGTTTTTGGAATGACTTTATAGAGAATACACACTTCTAAAATCGGCCTAGCCCTCTTGTTTCTTATGTGTAGCCGATTTTGGTGGAGAATGGGTTTCTTATATAGTGTTGACACATCTAGGGTTACACCATGTAAACCCTAATGTGTCATGACTCTTCATTTCCATGACCCATGGGTTTGTAACTCCCATGGAGCATCATATGGGTGGAACCCAACTTGATAATCCATGGAGCCTCTTAGCCCACTATATAAGATATGGAAGATTTACATAATCTACCCATATATTTAATTAGTTATCTTTTGATCACTTAATTAATTCTAAATTAATTCTTGATCAAACTAATTAAATAATATTATTAATATATTAGAACTTATAATATATTAATAAACCATAAGTGTTATTTCTCTCATTTTAGTTTATCCAATTGCATGGTGTCATGCAACCCAAATGGACCATGCCGGGTCGGGTCAAGTACATACCAGAAATAGTTATGGACTTAGACACCTTATCCAACATAACTCTCCATAGCCCAACAAATAGATGAAAGTATGATTGAAAATAGAGTTCTAGCATTGAAATATGAAAGCATTTGAGTAAAGGTTTCCCCCGAGATTAATATCTTTCAATAATACTGGCATTAGAGATGTAACAAGTTCGGGAAAATGACCTAAGAGTAGGTCTTACATCAAACCAGAATAAGGAAAATTTTGACAGAAAAAGACCTAATAGACTGAAAGTTCAAGGTCTTAAAATAAACAGGAAATTATAGGGAAAAGTGCTACATAGAGCATAGATAAGAAGGCTATTCCTTTAGCCAAACGAAGGTTGAGCAGAGTATCTCCTACTGGCGGCGGGCACCCCTTGGGCGTACCCTTAAATCAGCCAGTTGATGCTTTATATCAAGAAGGCGTCGCTCGTACACTCGCTGGCGTACACGGTGCTCTATGACTTCAGCTCTAGTCTCAGCTAGTGTTTGCATTAGAGACTCATTGTCTCTTTCAGCTCTCTCACGAGCATCTTCCATACGACGAATGCGGACAGTATTGACTCCTGCATTGGCATCAACTTCCGCGATTCGGTTGAGGGTTGTCCTACCCTGAATTTCCTTACGAGCAACTCTGCGGACCAGAATAGGCAGGATTCTGTCTGCTGAGCCTCCCTCGCTCAGGTTATAGAAGCTTCGGTCTCCATTGTATGGCATTGGTTGACCCTGTTCTTGACTCCATGTTTCCAAGTTTTCCGCCCACAGAGGCGTCGGGCCTTGAAAAGTCGGACGAGGGTTAGGATTTGGGTTTTGAGCCACTAGAGGTAGGTCATTGACTTCTGGCTCGGAGTCAGAATCCTCCGGATAGTTCTCTGCGAAGTCATCATCCAAAGGGATTTGATGATTCTCGTCTGGCTCATCATCGAGCCATTCGTCATTATCTTGGTTGGGGAGGTACCAGTCGTCGTGGGGATGGAATCCAGCCATGTTATCCGTGCGAGAATGGGGATAAAAGAAATAATTAATAGACGTACTAATTAAGATAATTATAAGATGATCCTTACCAATTACTCCAACATTTGCGTAGTGCATACCAGTCATATGTAACCAAAAATAGGATAGACCTTCGAATAAGTGATCCTAACTCTAAGTCCACAACCAAACAAGGAGCAGGAAGTAAAGAAAAGATCACAAATTCTAAGTCTATGACACCCTAGTCACATATAACTTTAGCGTATCCACTCGGCAACTATTGACATACTAGTAAAGACCTTTTTAATTTGCACATAGTAATTATAGTAACACAAAATACTCCTATATTATTTTAAGTTTATGTTTTGTTCTAATGTTATCATTGTAGTAGTGTTGGTAAGTTTTTAGACTTGCTGCAACACCACAACCATTCCTAGGCACATGCAATCACTCCTCGGAAAGATATAGTTGATCAGGCTATATCACTCCCAGATCTGATTATATGTCCCCAAGCCTACTTGTGCTGTCCAACAATCGTAATACTTTTGTTCTGTCTTAGTGACACTAATTTTAGTATAAATGCAGGTGTGTATACTTCGGTTAGTATTTTATTATTTAAAAGTATAAACTCTTGGTCAGAGTATTTTGATCCCGTTGTGTTTATAGTTGTATATCTTTTATGGGTTGATATACTCAATTCACTATAAACAATGCTCTGATACCAATCTGTCACACCCCCAAACCAGACCGGTGGAAACGTTCGGGGGCGGAGGACGTCATGTACAGTATCACAACAATGCATAGTAGTAAACAAGCAACAACATCATCCATTGCATTAATAATATAATTTTAATACAAGTGTGTTTTGTAGTTTATAAGACATCAAAATATGAATAATAAATAGGAGATGAGTCTTGAACGTGCTCCATCTTCTCAAAAACCTGGTCATCGGTACCTGTCTACTGGTGACCTGAGAATACAAGATATTTTGAAAGCGTAGATCAGCATTAAAGCTGGTGAGTTCATAAGTATTTTAGTGTCATTGTTTGTATAAGCTTGAAGAAAGTGTTTGTAAATGTTTGATGTAAAAGTTTGTAAGTGTTTGATGTAAATGTTTGTAAACTTCCTAGAAAATCCTATATTTTCTACTAAAGTAGTCTTCTACCAAGTCCTAACTATTCTTTATGTTTGTTCTTTTGTAAAAGTGTGCATTTTCCCAAAGTATGACTATCATTACCAAAATATAGTTCTCATTACCGTTAATGTGAGAAGATCACAATGTGAATGAAATGGGAAAAATAAAGACGTACTGTAGTTTTATCTAAGTAACTACCAATGTACTAACTACCTTAAACCTGTTTGTTTAATTAAGGTAAAATGTGATAAGATTGTAACCATACTTTATTGACTAGTAAGACACGACGTTCGAGACGCCGAAATGGTATGACATTCGTCACCCGTAGACCTGTAGGTCCCACTGTAGCTAGCAGCAAGGTGTAGGATGGTCAATCCCGTATAGATCTATACACAAATTCACGCTCTCCCTTCAAGAGACTCTGGTTACAAAACGTGACAGGACAGTATATTGTTGTATCATGAAGTAGTGGCTCACATTAATGTTATAGTATTCTTGTATTTGTATTGTATGCTCTCTCTGTCTAGTGTGTAGTATGTTCTCTCTGTCTAGTGTATAGTATGTTCTCTCTGTCTAGTGTATAGTATGTTCTCTCTGTCTAGTGTATAGTATGTATAGTGAAGTGTATGTTCTCTTAGTTTCTCATCATAGTACGTTCTATCTGTTTCTCGTTTATAGTATTTTTGAACTGACTCATGTATGAACTGACTCTGGTATGTTTCATTGTTCTAGAAATAGTAAGTAGTGACTTCCTAAACTATACCTATTATAGTTACTAGTAAAGTTGTTTGAATGACTGTTTATGTTTGGACACCTTTGCTACCCAAAGGTATTGAACTGAATGAAAGAACTCTTATATCTATATACATATACATAATATATAACTAAGATTCAAACGACATTCGGACAAACAACCGAATACCCTAAGTCCACAACCAAACAAGGAACAGGAAATAAGGCGAGTTATGAGTCCGAAGCCCTTTCAATCTTACTTATATAACTATATCCATATAGACATGATTTGAACAATATATGAGTTTAAAAGAGTTTAAATAAAGAATTTAACATGTAAAAGAGTTTATAAAACGATTTGAAGCAGTTTGTTTGATAACACAGTTTGAAATGTAAGAAATTGTCACACCCCCGAACTAGACGGCGGAAACGTCCGAGGGCTCGTGTGACTTAAATTGAAATATCATCACAATGAATATACATGAAACATAACATAAGCATCACCATGCATTAATACATTACAACCGTCATTATTCACATCAAGTACATTGTTTACATTACATAATTCAAAAAATAAATTGTTTATCGATTGACATCACACAAAAGACGTTCAAAAACATGCTTGATAATTCTTCATTCTAACGGTACCTGAGAACACAATTTATTTTGAAAACGGTCAACATATATAATGTTGGTGAGTTCATAAGCAGGTTTGATGTGTAAATGTTTTGTCTTGTTTGTAAAACCCAGAAAATCCGATATTTTTAGTAACAGAAATTGTATACGAAAAAGGTGTGATGATCCATAAGTATACGTGTGAATGATTTCAAAACATGTAAAAGTGAAATGCCTTTTCATAATAGTTTCTTGTATTATAGTTGTTGTAAGTAAAAGTGAATAATGTTATTCCCCCGGAAAACCCGATGTTTTCCGATATAAATAGTATGATAGTTTTGTATTATTATATCGTCACAGCGTATGAATATGATTTCCCATGATTACTTAGATGGTAATGGATCTCTATGTGAGTCGTTATAACCATGCATAATAATGACTAATTCGCCTGTCTTGGCATTTTATCGAATGCCGATCTTGAATTAAGATTTTGTCACCCTAGACCGGCCGAGTCTAACTGTAGCGAACAGCTCAGGTGTGGGGGAGTCACCCCCGTATAGATCTATACACAAACTCTCACTCTCCCTCCAGGAGACTCTTATTATAACTACAGACTACGACCGACACTTATTGGTGTCACCCATTATTTCTCACTAAATCCAAATGAAATTGAATAACATTGATTTTATAACCTGATTTATGTTTACTTGAATATAAGGTAAGCCTAATAGGCAAAGAAAAGAGGACAACGGAGGCCCACTAACTTTGTACGTTATTACAGGCTGTTGAGTATGCTATGGACATATTATAGCCCACTAAACATATGATGAAGGTTTAGGACCATATTAGCAATGCAAATGGGCCACTAAGGCCCAATAGCATGTTAAAGGTGATAAAGGCTCATTGGGTATGCAATTGGGTGACCGGAAGCCCAATAAACATGTGTGAATACATTGGATCATTTATAGCTTATCGATTTTAAGTTCGTAGTGTAGGTATTTGTTGTAAGCTGAATGTTTATTCGAAGTGTTAAAATACTTTGACGTTTGATTTATAACGAAGCTGTGGTTATACGTATATATATTTATTACAGTACATTCGTTATTCACTTATGAATAAAACATATGCTTAACCTTTTTTTTTATAGTTTAAGTATCGTTCATATATGAATATGACACGTAATAAAGTTTTCTTACTTAAAATATATTTTTTACATCACTTTTCGTCATATATTATATTTATATATGAATAATACGTGTATTAGTTGTCGTCATATTTTATATTCATATATGAAATATGACACGTAATAAAGTTTTCTTACTTAAAATATATTTTTTACATCATTTTTCGTCATATATTATATTTATATATGAATAAAACGTGTATTAGTTGTCGTCATATTTTATATTCATATATGAATAAAACATTTATCAGATTTTTGTTACAGTTAATTTGTTATTCATATATGAATAAGTAGTATAAATGATACTTAAACTGTAAAAAAAATTAATTATATATTTTTATTCATAAGTGAATAACGAATGTAATGTAGCAAAAATCTGATGCATTTTTATTCACTTATGAATAACGATAGCTGAAAATATAAAAAAAATAAATTTTTTATTTTATCTTAAAAGTATATCAATATGGATGTCTATTTGTAGAGAAAAAAAAATCATAAATTTTGGTATATTTAAAATCATTTTTCGATATAAATAGCTTCTTAAAAATTAAAAAAACAGAAAAAAGACTATGTTCTTGTATATATTAAGGTAATGATTAGCATAGTTTAAGGAAACATGTTTTGTTGGAAACACATGTGTATTCCTTATCCATTTCCGCTGGTACAACAAAGGCTTTTGCGGCAAAAAAAATGAGTGGCTGAGAACGATTCCCCCATTCTCAACATTTTTTATTTTCTCAATTGAACTTACCTCTATATATATATATATATATATATATATATATATATATATATATATATATATATATATATATATATATATATATATATATATATATATATAACCATGCGTTATAAACTTAATATTTTTAACCCAATAATTTAATATTTGTCTATTTGGCCCAAAAACATTTAGTTTGACCATTTCAGCCCCTTTATCTATAAAAATGCCACTTTTAGTCCTCTTTTATGAAGATTGACATTTTTGGTCCTCAAACCGTTTTTCTTGACATTTTAGACCCAAACTTTATTTAAATAATAATTTCAGCCCAAAACTATTGTATTTGCCATTTCCAGCCCTTAGTTGTAAAAACTTTACACTTTTGGCTCAAATTCCGTAAGTTTTACAATTTTGACCCCAAAACCAAAAACTTTGCATTTTTAGTCCAATTTTTGCATCAAAGTCATTTTCAGCCCCTAAAAATAGTTTATTCTCGTTTTAGACTCATACTTTGTTAAGTTTTCCATTTCAGTCCCTCAACACTTCATTTTCTTCACAACTTTGGGCCCAAAAACTCGTGAGGCCCAAATTAAAGCTCAATAAGCTAAAATTTATGTTTTTGACCCCTAGAAAAGTGTTATTTTCATAAAAGTCAGATTTTTATGTGAATAATACCATTTTATCCTTATAGAACCGAAAATATTATACTTTACCCAAATCTTTGTTATTTTTGCAAAAATGACACTTATAAGGATTTTGACTTTGTTTTCACTTCTTGAGCCTAAAGACCCTTAGATCTTTGAAGTAAGTTATTTATTATGTTATTTGTTTATGTATTCTTCACACTTTACCATAGATTTCAAGATTTAGCAAAGAATATCGTGTTCTCTCAACATAACCCAAAGAAATCACATATAACAAGCATACACACATAGATCAACACATAGTACATGTATTCTCCCCCAAAAACATGTAAAAAACGAAAACAAGGGGTATGAACTCACCTTTGCTTGTTGTTCTCGGTTTTAAAGAAGAATGGAAGAAGATGAGGTAGTTCTCGGCCCTAGTGAGCTCCTTGAGGTGATGCTTGCACTTAGATGGTTCTAAGGAAGTATGATCATGAAATGAAGCCATATAAGAGAGTATTCTTATCTTAAGAATAAAAATCAAGGCTTATGTATGATAACAACTAACCAAGGATGGTGATACGTGATGAAGAACTCTTGGGATCACACACCAAGATCACGAAAATAACAAAGAAAGAAGAGAGTTTTCCTTGATCTTGAAGGAGAGTATGAGTGAGTTTGAAAATGAATTGTTGATGTGTGTTTGTGGAGCTCTCGGCCGAGAGTGATAAGAAGAGAGGGAGAAAGAGAGAAATGCATGGATACATGAGATTATGCATGGTTATTTGTTGGGTAATTCCCTAATTAACCCATGAGCAAAAATGATGTGTCATAATTCTATTTATTCATTCATTTATATTTTTTTTAGCTAGGGCTGAGAATGGCCAAATGGGATGAAGGAAAATGATTTTTAGGCTCAAATCTTGGCTTTGATCGAATTTCCATAGGCCCAATATTATTTTTCGGCCCATTGGGCCTTTAGGGTAGCTCACGGCCCAATTTTTTTGTATAATAGAGTGGATTTATGGCCCATTAGGGCTAATTAGATTTGTTATGCCCCAACAAGGCCCATTAAAGGTAAACTAATTCATTTTAGGCCCATTATAGCCCAAAATGTTAAGTTTCATGCAAGTGGGTCTAATTAGAGCCCATTTAAGGGTCCTAAGCCCAAAATAGTCAAATTGGAGGCTTATTGGTCCATTAGGCCCAATAAGAAAATCCTAGTCCATAATGGACTTAAACAGGGATTCTTAGGGTTTCCAATTTGTAGTTGACTATTTGAAGTGTTTGTATAGACTGTTTGATGGAAATTTGGTGTCATTGAATGAACATCATGCTTGTTTTCAAATTTTTGGTTACAAATGTTATCATCATTATTGTTACAAAAGCATAGAATTCCTAGTTGTGACATCATCCCCCCGTTAGAGGGAATTTCGTCCCGAAATTCTCTTTGAAGCTAGGTTTGAGAATGCGAGAATAAGTGAGGGTACTTTTGCTTCATCTGGTCTTCGCGTTCCCATGTGAATTACGGTCCACGCTTTGCGTTCCATCGAACTTTCACAATTTGAATGCGACTTTGCTTAGTACGCTTCACTTCCCCGTCCATGATTTCAACTGGTTCCTCGATGAACAGGAGATTCTCGTTGATTTCGATTTCTTCCAATGGGATGACAAGAGTTTCATCGGATAAGCACCTTTTCAGATTGGAAGCATGGAACACGGGGTGTACGCTGTTGAGCTCGGCAGGTAGCTGCAGTCTTTAGGCCACTGGGCCGATTCGGGCTAGAATTCGAATGGCCCAATGTATCATGGTTTTATCTTCCCCCGTTTCCCAAAACGAATCATCCCTTTCCAGGGAGAGACCTTCAATAACACCCGATCTCCGACTTGAAAATTCCATAGGCTTTCGCCGTTTATCAGCGTAGCTCTTCTGTCGGTCTCACGATGCTTGAAATCGAGCTTTGATTTGAACTAACTTCTCAGTTGTTTCGCGGATGATCTTTGGTCCTGTTAGAGTGCTGCTCGGTGCCTGCTCCTTTGCTAGCTGAGAGTCACCCACCTCAGCCTAGCATAGAGGTGACCTGCATTTGCGACCGTATAACGCTTCGAAAGGAGCAATTTTGATGCTTGTGTGATAATTGTTATTCTATGAAAATTCAATTAAAGGTAAGTGGGTATCCCACGACCTTCCAAAGTCTATCACTCATGCTCGAAGTATATCTTCAAGCGTCTGAATGGTTTGCTCACTTTGACCATCCGTCTGTGGGTGGTAAGCAGTGCTCGCGTCGAGTTGTGTTCCCATAGCCTTTTGAAGTGATTGTCAAAAGCGTGAAGTGAATCTACTATCTCGATCCGAGATGATAGATATTGGCACACCATGAAGTCTCACTACCTCCTTGATGTATATCCTGGTTAATCTTTCCATTTTATAGGACTCTTTTATTGGTAGGAAATGGGCAGATTTGGTTATCCTATGTTGATCACCCAGATAGTGCCCAATCCGACTCTTGTAATAATAAGCTTCGTCTTGTTGACTTCGAGAGTTTTATCCAATTCACGCAATGCTTCCTTCGCGATATTCTCCGGCTTCGATTCCTCCCAAGCCGGTCGTAAGTGTTGACAGTGTTTGTTCCTGTTTCGCGAGCAGACGTGTATGTTATCAATGAAAATAATAAAAGTTTGACTAGGGATGGTTGGGAAAACTCGGTTCGTGGGGTCCATGAATGCCGCGGGGGCATTCGTTAGACCTAAAGGCATCACAACGAATTCGAAATAGACGTATCGAGTTCGGAAAACAGTTGTTGGAATGTCCTCTTCTCGGATTCGGAGCTAATGATAACCGGATCTTAGATTTATTTGGAGAAGTAATTAGCTCATTGGAGCTGGTCAAATAGGTCGTTAATCCGAGGGAGTAGGTAGCGATTCTTGATAGTGAGCTTATTCCGCTCTCTATAGTCGATGCACATCCTGAAGGATCCGTCTTTCTTCTTAACGAAAAGAATCGGAGCTCCCCATGGCGAGAAGTTGGGTTTGATGAATCCTTTGCTCAAGAGTTCGCTTAATTGGCTTGATAATTCTTGCATCTCCGCAGGAGCCAACCTATAGGGTGAATTGGCAATTGATGTGGTTCCCGGTATGAGGTCGATTCGAAATTTGACCTGTCTCTCTGGGGTATTCCTGAAAGTTCTTCGGGAAATACATCCGAAAAATCTCATGCTACTGGAATACCTTGTATACTTACTTCTTCCTTGGTCTTGTCCACAACATGAGCGAGGAAAACGTACTTCTTATGATGCAGGCACTTCTGTGCCTTGATGCATGAGATAGGACGAGGATTGGCGCCAGGTTTATCACCATAGATTATTAGAGTTTCGTGATTATGGAGGTGAAGGCAAACGGCCTTCTCGCGACACATAGTATCAGCATGGTGGGGGCTTAACCCGACCATGCTGATTATCACATCAAAACTCCTAATATTTACTAGTATCAAATCTATTTGAAATGAATAGTTGTCTAGTGTTAAGGTGTACCCTACATAAGTATCTTTGGTTGATTTGGTTTTTCCCATTAGCCATCTCCACCATGAAGGCTTCATTTAGCTTCTGGGATTGTCGTTTTAGTATGTGTTCGAATTTGTTACTAACGAAGCTTCGCTCAGCTCCACTATCGAGTAAGATGCGAGGGGAAAGAGTTGTTAAGTGGGAACGTACCAGTAACAACCGTTGGGTCTTGAATTTTCTCGCCTTGACCCATAGCCAGAACCCTCCCCACTACTCCATTTCCTTGGTTATAAAGGTTGGGGTAGTTCCGGCGGAAATGTCCGGTTCCCCCACACCCATAGCAGGTGTGGCTAACCCCATCATTGCGGTTGATGTTGTTGTTGTTGTTGTTTGGCTGTTGGTTCTGTTGTAGTCGAGATCTGCAGTACCGGGTGGTGTGTCCGTTCTTGTTACATCTATTACAACACGGCTTTAGATAGGCTCCCTGATGATGTAGATTGCACTTGTTGCATTTCGGATGGCTCCCAGCATATGGTCTTGCTGGTGTCGATGTAGCAGGCGTCATGGCCATAGGGATAGCTACAGCACGTCGTTTCTTGGAGGATTCTTGGGTTGGCTGCCCCTTTCTCTTTCCCCCATACTTTCGCTTCCTGCTCTTAGGTTTGGGGTTTGGAGTGCCTTGATAATCTATCATTCGTTGGTTTTCGGAGTTGTTACTTCGGCTAGAGTGGTCGACACCATTTCCACCCTTGTTGGTGCTGTTTGCATTGAGTTGTGCCATAGCAGCGGTTACTGCAGCGGTGACAGCAACTTGGAATGTACTAAAGTCCATCTGCAAGAGTGGTGCTTCACGGGTGTGCTTGTTATTTCTGTGGAATGACATCTTCTGCTGCATGATGATAAGCAGGATCGTAAGTAACGACGGTCATTTCTGGTGGTACTCTGTAACTTTCACGATTTGTCGTATGGTTCACAATGTTTCGATCTATATCCCTATGGTGTGTTTATGATAGTAGGTAATTTGTAAACTTGTCACGAATATTAAGTCTTATTCATAGAGTTCATAGGTTATTTTGGTTTCAAGGTTCTTGAGTATCTAACGGTTTCGATGGTTTGTTTGTGCACAAAAGTGAAACCCCATATTGAAACACATAGCATTTCTACTAGAAATAGCCATCTTTAATACAGGAAAATTTTCCTGAAGGGCATACATTCCATAGGAAAATGTACGATCTGACAGTATTACGACATAATATCCATAGAAACAAAATACTAGTAGGAGATACGGCTGGTTCTACATACTGTAGAACCTATAGTAGCAAGTAGTAGAGTACGTTCTATCAGTTATGATGAAGATGACACTCAATCGTCAAGCTAGCGTATCAGGAGTTCAGCTAGTTCATTCGCCTCCTGGGTGATTACTTTTTCCCTTTACTCGGCTCGAACGGCTCTAGCTTCGGCCGCAAAGAGTTGACGCTTGAGATTGGCTATTTCTTTCTCAAGAGAGTGTATGTAGTCTGTATCACTTTCCTGATTCGTGTGTGGGTCTGATAGGGCTTCCGATGGGTGGGGCTTACCAGGTGTCTCCTTAACGTCCTTTCCTTCATCTGGCTCCCGGTCAGATTCGTCATATTCGTAATCAGTTACCACGTACTCTTCCGGTTCCACTCCGGGTCCCACCTCCTGACCCATTGGAGGTCCTCCTTCAGGGTTTTCTTCAGGATTGTCATCTAGACCCACCTCAATCTCCCCATAGACTACTAGAGCTTGATAGTAGGGGTCGTCTTGCTGCATTCCTGCCATATCGCCTGCGTGGGAAGTGTAGGTGTGAAAAGTGTGTGCATTGGGGTGTATAAGGATAGTATTCTTAAAATACTCTTACAGTGTTTATTATTCTTAAGTTTAGTTCCTCTAACCTATTTAGATAGTTAGATGGTAAGTTTTCGGTTTATTGACCATCACGATTATTCCCAAACATATGTTGATCGTACTTTGAATGAATGTAGTTGATCAGGCTACATTGATCCCCAATACGATTACATAACTGCCAAGGTTAAATCGCAACGTTCAAATCCCCCAAAGACTTTTATTGTTTAGTATTATGTTGTTATTCTAAAACACGCACATAGGTAAGTATTTTATTTACTCTGTTCAGAGTTATTTAGCCCCCATTGTGTTTATAGTTGCATATCATGTATGGTTAGATATGCTAGTTCACTATAAACAAAGCTCTGATACCAACCTGTCACACCCCCGAACCAGACGGCGGAAACGTCCGAGGGATCGTGTGACTTATATTGAAATATCATCACAATGAATATACATGAAGCATAACATAAGCATCACCATGCATTAATACATTACAACCGTCATTGTTCACATCAAGTACATTGTTTACATTACATAATTCAAAACATAAATTGTTTATCGATTGACATCACACAAAAGACGTTCAGAAACACGCTTGATAATTCTTCATTCAAACGGTTACCTGAGAACACAAGTTATTTTGAAAACGGTCAACATATATAATGTTGGTGAGTTCATAAGCAGGTTTGATGTGTAAATGTTTTGTATTGTTTGTAAAACCCAAAAAATCCGTTATTTTTAGTAACATAAATTGTTTACGAAAAAGGTGTGATGATCCATAAGTACACGTGTGAATGATTTCAAAACATGTAAAAGTGAAATGTCTTTCATAATAGTTTCTTGTATTATAGTTGTTGTAAGTAAAAGTGACTAATGTTGTTCCCCCGGAAAACCCGATGTTTTCCGATATAAATAGTATGATAGTTTTGTATTATTGTATCGTCACAGCGTATGAATATGATTTCCCATGATTACTTAGATGGTAATGGATCTCTATGTGAGTCGTTATAACAATGCATAATAATGACTAATTCGCCTGTCTTGGCATTTTATCGAATGCCGGTCTTGAATTAAGATTTTGTCACCCTAGACCGGCCGAGTCTAACTGTAGCGAACAGCTCAGGTGTGGGGGAGTCACCCCCGTATAGATCTATACACAAACTCTCACTCTCCCTCCAGGAGACTCTTATTATAACTACAGACTACGACCGACACTTATTGGTGTCACCCATTATTTCTCACTAAATCCAAATGAAATTGAATAACATTGATTTTATAACCTGATTTATGTTTACTTGAATATAAGGTAAGCCTAATAGGCAAAGAAAAGAGGACAACGGAGGCCCACTAACTTTGTACGTTATTACAGGCTGTTGAGTATGCTATGGACATATTATAGCCCACTAAACATATGATGAAGGTTTAGGACCATATTAGCAATGCAAATGGGCCACTAAGGCCCAATAGCATGTTAAAGCTGATAAAGGCCCATTGGGTATGCAATTGGGTGACCGGAAGCCCAATAAACATGTGTGAATACATTGGATCATTTATAACTTATCGATTTTAAGTTCGTAGTGTAGGTATTTGTTGTAAGCTGAATGTTTATTCGAAGTGTTAAAATACTTTGACGTTTGATTTATAACGAAGCTGTGGTTATACGTATATATATTTTTTTAAAACCATGCGTTATAAACTTAATATTTTTAACCCAATAATTTAATATTTGTCTATTTGGCCCAAAAACATTTAGTTTGACCATTTCAGCCCCTTTATCTATAAAAATGGCATTTTTAGTCCCCTTTTATGAAGATTGACATTTTTGGTCCTCAAACCGTTTTTCTTGACATTTTAGACCCAAACTTTATTTAAATAATAATTTCAGCCCAAAACTATTGTATTTGCCATTTCCAGCCCTTAGTTGTAAAAAGTTTACACTTTTGGCTCAAATTCCGTAAGTTTTACAATTTTGACCCCAAAACCAAAAACTTTGCATTTTTAGTCCAATTTCTGCATCAAAGTCATTTTCAGCCCCTAAAAATAGTTTATTCTCGTCTTAGACTCATAGTTTGTTAAGTTTTCCATTTCAGTCCCTCAACACTTCATTTTTTTCGTAACTTTGGGCCCAAAAACTCGTGAGGCCCAAATTAAAACCCAATAAGCTAAAATTTATGTTTTTGATCCCTAAAAAAGTGTTATTTTCATAAAAGTCAGATTTTTATGTGAATAATACCATTTTATCCTTATAGAACCGAAAATATTATATTTTACCCAAATCTTTGTTATTTTTGCAAAAATGACACTTATAAGGATTTTGACTTTGTTTTCACTACTTGAGCCTAAAGACCCTTAGATCTTTGAAGTAAGTTATTTATTATGTTATTTGTTTATGAATCCTTCACACTTTAGCCATAGATTTCAAGATTTAGCAAATAATATCGTGTTCTCTCAACATAACCCAAAGAAATCACATATAACAAGCATACACACATAGATCAACACATAGTACTTGTATTCTCCCCCAAAAACATGTAAAAAACGAAAACAAGGGGTATGAACTCACCTTTTCTTGTTGTTCTCGGTTTTAAAGAAGAATGGAAGAAGATGAGGTAGTTCTCGGCCCTAGTGAGCTCCTTGAGGTGATGCTTGCACTTAGATGGTTCTAAGGAAGTATGATCATGAAATGAAGCCATATAAGAGAGTATTCTTATCTTAAGAATAAAAATCAAGGCTTATGTATGATAACAACTTACCAAGGATGGTGATACTTGATGAAGAACTCTTGGGAACACACACCAAGATCACGAAAATAACAAAGAAAGAAGAGAGTTTTCCTTGATAGTGAAGGAGAGTATGAGTGAGTTTGAAAATGAATTGTTGGTGTGTGTTTGTGGAGCTCTCGGCCGAGAGTGATAAGAAGAGAGGGAGAAAGAGAGAAATGCATGGATACATGAGATTGTGCATGGTTATTTGTTGGGTAATTCCCTAATTAACCCATGAGCAAAAATGATGTGTCATAATTCTATTTATTCATTCATTTATCTTTTTTTTAGCTAGGGCCGAGAATGGCCAAATGGGATGAAGGAAAATGATTTTTGGGCTTAAATCTTGGCTTTGATCGAATTTCCATAGGCCCAATATTATTTTTCGGCCCATTGGGCCTTTAGAGTAGCTCACGACCCAATTTTTTTGTATAATAGAATGGATTTATGGCCCATTAGGGCTAATTAGATTTGTTATGGCCCAACAAGGCCCATTAAAGGTAAACTAATTCATTTTAGGCCCATTATAGCCCAAAATGTTAAGTTTCATGCAAGTGGGTCTAATTAGAGCCCATTTAAGGGTCCTAAGCCCAAAATAGTCAAATTGGAGGCTTATTGGTCCATTAGGCCCAATAAGAAAATCCTAGTCCATAATGGACTTAAACCGGGATTTTTAGGGTTTTCAATCTGTAGTTGACTATTTGAAGTGTTTGTATAGAGTGTTTGATGGAATTTTGGTGTCATTGAATGAACATCATGCTTGTTTTCAAATTTTTGGTTACAAATGTTATCATCATTATTGTTAGAAAAGCATAGAATTCCTAGTTGTGACAGAAATCCACTGGTTTGGTAGTTATTAATCACATGTGATTGATATAATAACTATTATGTTTCTACTTGTACTCCCCCCCCCCCATAAAAGCATTTAAAATCATTTAAAAGATAAGTTAAGGGGGTATCAACTCACCTATAGTGAGTGATACGAATGTATGTTCGATTGTAGGATGCTAAGTGTCAAGTGAAGACTTGAGCACACACGGATCCTATTTAGCATATAATGACAAATATATGTATATAATTAGTGTTTATACAACTAATTATGCAAGGAAAACACCCTAGGAAGTTAGAAACACTTAGATTGAAGTGTTAGAAGTACAAAGGATTGCATAAAATGAGTGTACGACCACACAAGTGTGTGTACGGCCACTAGGTGTATGGCCACTTGTGTGTACGGCCAGGTGTGTACGGACATGGAGTGTACGGTCGTACACTCCTTGAAGAACATGCCAAAAATTGTAGTCCAAGGCTCTATCTAGCATCCCCTAAGTGTTCTTGATCTTGTGTTGCAATACTACATGAGTTTGAGGCCAAATATGCACTAAACAAGGGGTGTACGGCCATATGAATGGTGTACGGTCGTACACTCTTTGTGTTCATGCATTGTATGATGTTTTAAGGCTATAAAAGGAGTGATTCACAAGCCTAACTAGAGGATGGAAGAGATACTTACAAATTAGAAGCCTTTAGGGGTGTTTAAGGTCCAAGAACTAGTGTGTGTTCTTGGTGTTCTTGGTGTTCTTGAAGATCTAACCAAAAAAAGTAATTTAATGGATGAAATCATGGGTCTTCACTAGATAGTGTAATGCATCAACAAATCAAAGGAAGTAACACTTACATTTTAAAGATCTATGTGAAAAACCCGATGATAGTTGAGAGAGAATCGATTGCTTGGCTTGAAGGAGTGAAAAGTGATTAAAAATGGCTAAGTCCCACATA
The DNA here is from genome assembly GCF_052849685.1 of Lactuca virosa. NCBI lineage: Eukaryota > Viridiplantae > Streptophyta > Magnoliopsida > Asterales > Asteraceae > Lactuca > Lactuca virosa. The sequence goes on along the minus strand of NC_136433.1, from coordinate 301,192,852 downwards.
TATATGTGAGAGTGTGCGGCCAGGAGGGGGGTGTACGGCCGTACACCCATGGGTACGGTCGTAGACTCCTCATGAAGGAGTGTTTAGACCTTTTGAAAAGTGATGAACTTAGGGAACTCATTTTCTAAACCCTAACTTTGAAGGTACTAGGCTTAGAACACTCAAACTGACTCTAAACAATGCTAAAAGATAGCAGAAACGAGTCTGTCTTTGATTGAATTGTACGGTTGTACAAGATAGAAATTTTGGGTTGTCACAGTTTATAGTAAGATGATTTTCTTTGTGATAATTGTCTGGTATGCCAGTAATTGTTGATGTTTCTGTGACTAATTGCTTATGATAATATGTGGTAGTGGTAGGGGTGGAATAGACCCGGTATCCGGTTTAAATAGACCGAAGGGGAGGCCAACGCCCAGATATGCTCGTTAGTATCCGATTGAAATAGACCGAATGGGAGGCCAGCACCCAGATATGTTCGGCCATATCCGGTTGAAACAGACCGAAGGGGTAGGCTAGACACCCAGATATGCTTGGTAGTATGTTGTTTTGTATGTGGTATTTAGGGAACTCACTAAGCTTTGTGCTTACAGTTGTTGTTTATGGTTCCAGGTACTTCCGGTTCAAAAGGGAAGGGTCCGGCTTGATCGCAGTGTATACACCTATATTTTCTGCAAGCTTTGAGATTTTGGGATTATACTCTGATAAATGTTTTTATTTTGAAATACTTATAAATGTTTGAATAAATGATAAACAAGTTTTTTGATTATATTAAAAATGAAATTTTTATCCTGTGATTTTTGGGATGTTACAAGTTGGTATCAGAGCCTTGGTTTGAGGGATTCAGGCATACTCTCAGATGCGCATGAACTCAAACTGAGGGTGTGATGAAATTTTTTGTAAAATAAACATTTAATTAAAAAGAAATTTCTAATCAAAGAAAGGGGTGTGATGCGTGCAATCGGCCGAGCTCAAGTAAGTGGTTCCTAGAATACCAATACATGTTTATTATGATGTATGATATGATTATGAGAATTGCATGCTAGGATGAGGCTAGGGATACTTTCAGGAATTGTATGATAGATTGGCCTGATATGTGATGTCTTGTAGCCTAGGGAGTATTGGATGCTATGTTGGATTGGGAGTATGCTTTGGTATCAGTAATTGCTAAGTGTATGCTTTAAAAATTCTATACGATTAGGATCTTATAGCCCTAGAATGATTGATTTTTCCTTATTTCCTATTCCTCATGTGGTTGTGGTCCTAGGGTAGAGTCCTTTCTTCTACAGTCTATTTGATCTTGTATTGTGTATAACTTGCATGCATAAGGCAATCAACAGTGAGGGTAGAAATTCCTAGCTTGAGTTATAGTATGTGAGTTTGAATGATCTTAAGTTATTATATGGATTGGAGTGCTACTGCATGAATGTTGCTTGCTTTGTGCTCTGTGGGACTCTTAAGTGATGTGAGTTAGCTACTAAGTGAATATGTTAAGTCACATGTAATAAAGGTTGGTTAATCTTAGAGTGATAGATTTGACCCTATTGCGCAGCTCTCGTTTGAGTCTAGCCGTTGTAGCGATGAGTCTTTTACTCGAAGGATTATCTGAGCTTTATTGCATGTGACTATATTCATGAGGTAGCTAACTGACATTATGGGGAGTTCTTCAGCACCTGGCGACAGGTGAGGTCGGAAACCTAGGAAAGCCTAGGGAATGCTTTAGTGGATTTAGTTGCGTTGTTAGCGAGCATTCAGAGTATCGGTTTGAGAGGGTGACTTGGAGGATTCGGGATGATTCTTGAGGAAAGTATGGATAGGTATGGAAGGTAGTATTGGGCCCGTACTACTGAAAACACAGGATCCATACTCGAATCAGGGAGAGTCTTAGAGAATCTAAGAATCTTATGGGAGGAGGATTCTTGGGTATGTTCTGATCTTTGGCATGTTGTATTTTGGTTTGTTGATGAGCGCTCAGGAAGGAGGTTCTAGTTATGGTTCCGTCTCAGGTGTAGGTACTGAGTCGATCAGTAGGCAGATGCGGGAGTTCATCTCATCGGAGATTACCCGTGGTATTTTATAGCAAAATCCTGTGATCTTTGGTTCAGTCAAGGATCGGATTTTGGAGCTATTGGATAGTCGTCTCGGGACCTTTCGAGCCGATACTGTAGCAGGGAAGTTGGGGGATCATCTGGAGCCCAATTCTTGTGGATCTCTAGGATCCTTTAGGAAGGAGGATCCTATTGTTAGCTTTTGTCATTTGGGATCGGGGGTGAGTTGTGCACCATGTCTTCAGGAGAGTCAGCCACATGATTGGATTGCCACAGATGTTTCGCGAGCCCTTCACAAGGAGTTACCCGACATCATTGGGCATGTCACTAATAGAGTGGTCTCTAGTTCGAGGGTCGGGCATCAATTTTTCAAGCGGATGATGGGGTGGTCGGGGTAACCCGGGAGCAGGAGATTGGTTTAGATAGGCAGCTGGGGAAGAGAAAGCGGACTTATGGTCTGGCTTGATAATCTGAGCAGTTGGACACTGCCATAGCTAGTGTCAGAGACTCGAGGGGTCGAGATGGTAGCACAAGGGATAAAGGGACACATGAGGATGTGCGCAGTAGGTCTAAGTGCGGCAGGTGCGGATGGAAGGGTCACAACCACCAAGAATGCACATTAGAAGTGGATTTATGCCATCGTTGTCATCACCCTGGTCATATCAACGCAAATTTCCCCCGCTTAGTGGTTGGGGTAGCTCAGTTTTCATCGCAAGTACTTCGGCAAGAAGATGGATTCGGGGTTTCTTCAGTCAATATTACGGGTATGTTATCCTTTGTCTTCTTTGGTTGTTATTCGTGCTTTTAATGCTTGGGATTTTATATCGGTTTGGGTAAACGTATCTTTGGTTTATTTCTCCTCTTATGTTGGGTTATATTTTCAAGAAATTTTATATGCCATTTGCATGCCATGAATCATTAGTGGTGTAGTGTGGGGTCGTTTTTCTTATAGCGGGTCCCAAGTGTTCGGTTGTTATCGTCAGGGTTCAGTGGTTTTAGCAGTTGTTCTTGATTGGCTCTTGGTGGTGTCAAGGGAAGTGGTCTATTGCTGAAGTTTTGGTCTGAGCATCTGTTCTTTGGACTTCAAGATTCGAGTGTTGTATCGATTATAGCTTTGAGGGTTATCAATTTTGCTAGCATTTCGGGGAGTGTTCATATGGTCTTCAGGAGTGTGCAGTCTTTAGGTGTGGCTAGTAAGTGCATGTTGTTAGCAGTTCAATCTTAAGAGGGTGAGATGTATTAGGAATCCTTCAAACCTTGAGTGATGGGAGAGCTTATTCGAATCAAAGTGGGGGAGAACTGTTCAGATCTCCGGGAGCAGATCAGGTGTGAAACTAGGATGAGTTTCACATCCCCGTAGGGGGGAAGTGCGGCCTAGGTGGCCGTTTGGATTGAGGATTGTGTGAGTTGGGAGTTCAGGAAACCTCCCAACGGTTGGTTAGCCCTTCTTGGTGATGGATAACAGGTTTTTGGTGGACCCGGGTTGGGTTTCCAGTCATGACTCGAGTTCAGCTTGGGTGCTTGGTAGAGTGCGTACTCGACTTTGGATATGTTCGGATTGATAGATCAGCGGTAAGACCATGGGCGGCGGTTATGGCAAAGTAGAAGTGTTGTAAGACTGCGGGGTGGCCCGTAGCATTCACTAGTTGGCAGATAGTGTGGGAGTGTTGTAAGACTGCGGGGTGGCCTGTAGCATTCACCGGCCTTGTGTAGTGGTGAGGGTGTGGCAAAACCTTGATTGGTCACAGATTTCTTCAGACGGTTAGGACCAGAGTGGGTCAGCTCGTAAGACTGTGGGAAGGCCACAACATGCTTGGAATCAGGAAATGGTAGGTCGTCGGAGACCGAGTATGATATGGACTACAGTTGGTTAGGTAGCATTCTTTTTTTTAGCATTGGATTTGGTGGCGAGATGGTTTGGGGAATTATCGCCAGATAAGGTTTCTCTCGGTCGTCGCGTGGGGCGACTGTCTATGGGTGTTTTTCGGCTCAGCCGTCGGGCAGAAGTCCGGTGTTTCAGATAGTGGGCAGACAAGTTGGGACCAGGGAGGTCTCGGCTGCTTGCAGAGAGCAGCTAGGGGTCAGCATGATGATTCGGGTAGTATTAGTGATTTGGGATTCGGGAGTGTGGAGTAGCTTGGTATTCGGAAAATGCTAAGTCACTTGCAATTTGGATTAAATAATCTCATAGTAATTGATTTGACCATGTTTCGTAGCTCTCGTTTGAGTCTAATCGTTGCAGGGATGAATCTTCTACTCGAAAGATTATCTGATCCTTCTGTCGAGTATAAGTGTTCTACAGTTGTATATGGTCAGTGATGTCGTTCCGTATGGAAGCATCTTGCTAGGTAGGGTTGGAAGCGTTTGATTAAATTGGACTTCAGTGAGGATTTGGTCTGGTAATGGTTCAGTATGGGCGGTCTGTCGGGGAGTCAGACCAAATTGAGATTTCAGGTTTCGGAAAGGTAGAAGTGGTGTTACGCATGGTTTAGGGATTCGTCTTTGTCGGGTCGAAGAGTTCTGCCAGGGATGGGTTTTCGGTTGCGATCCTCGGGTTGTTAGTTATGATCTGAGTGTTAGTAAGGAGCGATTTCGAGGACGAAATCTAATTTAAGTGGGGGAGAGTTGTAACACTCGGTTTCGGATTGCTTCATTATTCGGGGTTGTGGCCCAATCATTAGTTATCATGAGGCTTAGGTCCTTGGGGAAAAAAGGATTTTGACCTTTTTGGGATATGGGTACTATAGTTTAAGTGATCCGAGTGTTCGATGACGTTTCTGAACCCAAGGGTATAATCGTAATTTGTTAGTTCGGGTCTTTATGAATTTTGGGTTCTTGTTTGGGAAGTTTTAGGAAATGGTGAGTTATTAGAATTGTAGGGCTTCTCATCACCTTTCCGTGGATATAAAGTTCGTTGGAAACGGACTTAGAGCGAAGGAGTTAGGGCTGACTGAAGTTTAAGATTTGAGAGGGTCATCTAGTACGCGGGGCGTACTAGATGTGTACGTGGGGCGTACAGGGTGGCTTGCTCGCAGGTAGTCTTTAAGTACGTCGGGCGTACTAAGGGGTACGCGGGGCGTACTCCCTTCAGAGCCAAACCCTAATTTTGGGGTCCTTACCTTATATAAGCATCATTATAACCTTCCTTTGGGTATTTTAAGTCAGCCTCCACCCCTTTTTGCATACATTGAAACCCTAGGGTGCCTTGAGTGAGTTTTAGAGCTTGGAAGAGTGTTTATGGTGATTTGTCTAAGAGAATAAGAAATTTGAATACTCATTTCCTGGAGGGGAGCTTGTAGATGCAGAACTTTTCCATCTTTTGCAATCCATTGAAGGTAAAAATCTTTGATCTTGCCTACTCATTTCATAGATCTTCTTTTGGGTTTATTTATGGTCATTTTATCCTCTTTTGGTGGTTCTTGTGAGCTATGGTTGTTTCAGAGGTTTGATCTTGAGGATCTGGACGTTATAAGTGTCCCAAAGGGATAAAAATGTGATCTTTATGGTTTATTTGGACTCATGCATGTGTTAAGACCTTTCATTAAGCTCTTTTGAGCTCTAGAGTCCCACTAAGCCATGTATGCAAGTAAAGTTGCCAACTTTACGTAAGAAGTCATCTATGGGAATCAGATCTGAGAGTTTGGAGCAAAGGCTTAAGTGATTAAGTGCTTAATGGAAGAGATTGGGGTTCAAGGGAGTATGTTGGGTGTACCCATCTGGTACGCTACGCGTACTGTCCCAAAGGGTGTACGCTGAGCGTACCAGCTGAGTACGCGGGGTGTACTCGACCTGCTGGACTATTTTTGTTTTTTTGACTTTTTGGGCATTTGACCTTTGACCAGAAGTGGACTAGGGAAGACCATTGGATCTGTTGGGCCTTTTTGGATATTGGGCCTTCTTGGGATAGGTTCATGATTGATTTGGGCCTAATTAGGATATTTGGGCCTTATTGGGCCTTGTGGTGTCATTTCGGATTTGGGCTATCGTTTAGGCTTGAATTTCTTGGGGTTTGTAGGACCAACTGTGAATATGTGTTTTGGATTAGGAATAAGTTATTGGGCTTCTGGGTAAGGCCCATGTAAGGGTTAGGCCCAATTTGGAAAATTGGGCCATAAGTGGGCTTTGGATGACTTTTGGTTTGTGGGCCTTTATGATGGGGAGTTTGGGCCTTAGTCTTGGACCAAACTAGGTAAGGGGTAAAGTGGTATTTTTACACCATATATGGATTATTGGATATTGGTTTGGAACCTAATTGTTAATTGGGGTTTTATTTGTTTGATAGTGCGGGGATTCTAGCGGATCAGCGGTCAGATATTTATTATTGGGTTCAGCTGTTGAGGTGAGTTACCTTCACTGTATCTGTGGGTCGAAGGCACCAATGTCGGCCCACTAGTTGATGTTTATAGTAAGATGATTGTCTTTGTGATAATTTTCTGGTATGCCAGTAATTGTTGATGTTTTTGAGACTAATTGCTTATCATATTATGTGGTAGTGGTAGGGGTGAAATAGACCTGTTATCTGGTTGAAATAGACCGAAGGGGAGGCCAGCACCCAAATATGCTCGGCAGTATCTGGTTGAAATAGATCGAAGGGGAGGCCAGCACCCAGATATGTTCGGCGGTATCCGGTTAAAACACGCCGAAGGGGTAGGCCAGACACCCAGATATGCTTGGCAGTATGTTGTTCTGTATGTGGTATTTGGGAAACTCACTAAGCTTTGTGCTTACAGTTGTTGTTTATGGTTTCAGGTACTTCCAGTTCGAAATGGAAGGGTTCGGCTTGATCGCAGCGCATACACCTATATTTTCCGCAAGCTTTGAGATTTTGGGATTGTACTCTGATTAATGTTTTTATTTTGAAATACTTCTAAATGTTTGAATAAAGGATAAACAAGTGTTTTGATTATATTAAAAACGAAATTTTTATCCTGTGATTTCTGGGATGTTACAAGAACACATAAACTTGGAGTCTTTGACTTCTTTGATTTCACTAGTTGATCGGACATAGAGGATTTAACCTAGAATCCCTCTCTTGTGATCGAACCCAAGAAGCAAACAGTAGCTACGAACACACCTCAACTAGTAGCACACCAAAACTCAGCACACAATCTGAATCTAGATCGGCTCTACGCAACGCCTAGCATGAGTTACGTAGAATGTGGACTTCAATTAGGGTTTTTGTGGATCTTTGAGAGCACCGTCAAATTCTATAGGGTTTTGACTTATTTCTCTAACTCTTGCATCACCTCTCTATTTATAGGGCAATGGTTTAAACCATAACAAATAAATATCATGGCTCAAAATAATTATCTCTAACTTCGATCCTGATATTTAAATCATTTATCTGGAATATTCCAAAATCTCCTAGTTTCATTTAAATAATTAAACTATTAATTAATTAACAAACGAATCCTTATAATTAAGTCATTTTCCAATTATGCTTATATTTGTTCTTAGGTGTAGCCAAAAAAATACACTGTTATTTACAATAATATTACCGACTTCTTGTGGCTATGGGCACCATTCTTCAACAAGTTCATATATTAGCTCTTTATGTGGTAAGTTAAACCAATTTCAGTTGGAGAAAGATTTACTTTGTGTATGCATGTTTCGTGTGGGTTCTTTAGACATCTAGTATACGTCTTTGTTCAAAGTACATGAGTCGATTTCTAAGGCTATGTTGAAAATTCGTTTTTTCGGTGGAGGCTTTAGAGAGAAAAGGCTCTAGGTGTTGAAAGTTTGGTATCTTTCGATCGTTCTTTATTGTTCAAATGGGTGCGGAGATTTTTATAAGATGAAATTCATTTTGGTTCGAAACTATAAAAGCCATTTATGGTCCATGGAGGAAGTTTTTAAGATGGTGTGATGTGCTTGTAGTCGTGGGCTAGATTTTATAGAGTTATATAACCTTAAAGTCGGCAATGGGCAATGGACACAGTTTTTGGATGACCGCTAGTTGGAAGATGCTTTGCTAAAAGAAAGGTTTCATAGGACTTTTGGGCTTAAGGAATACACAATTGTTTGGCCAGTGACTGTATTATTTTTGTAGATCGGTAGCCTTTTTTTACATCATGTTCCATGGGCTGAAAAAGGGAAGTGAGATGATTTAATGGTATTGATGCATTCGTTTGTAGTTCTAAGCAAAAGGATCAATGGAAATGGAACTTAGAATCGACATGTTATTTGGTTTTGTATGCGAGGGCTTTCCTTGATGAGGCTATGTTAGGTGCGGGAAATATTGTCATGAGATGGAACAACTTTATTCCTATTAAGCTTAATGTCATAGGATGGTGGATGCATTTAAACGGGGATGCCGACTAATGTTAATTTGCTTGACAAATGGATATATGTGGATTCATACTTATGGTAGCTATGTTCGGTCTCAGTATAAAATTTTAACCATATTATGCTTAATTGTTCGCTTGTGGAGTCGATTTGGAACCAAAAATGTAGATGGTGGAATGTCCAGGTTGCAATTCATAACACGGTTGAAGAAATGATTGGTCGGATCAACCACACCTTAACAGTGATGCAACATAAGTGTTTTGACGCAGTGATCACTACGCCTCTACGTGCAATTTGGGCTTATCGGAATACATAAATATTTGGATAGGCAAAACATAAGAAATTAGAGATCTTTGATAGCATTGCTACACAATCTTATTTTTGGATTGTAAATGAAAGCAAAAGTTACAAGAGTAATTCGCTTGGTTGATTACCTTCTCTTTTTATTTGCTTTTTGATAAAAGTTTTTCCGTTTAAAAAAAGTTAAGGATAAATACATTTTCTACGAATATACAAAAATATGTTTTTTTTTGTTTTTTGCTTTTAATTCAAGTGTTTCAAACTTCTCATCATATATAAAATCTAAGAAAGTCTGTTGATATCATATGCAATAACATCATTACATATTTACATGGTACGATAAGCATGCTCAACCTATTTTTCAAAAAAGACAACTCTCCAATCATTTACTTACATCTGTTGATATCATCATATAAAGACGGATCTCACTCAATCATTATATAGCTTGCTGTCGACATTAACATCGTGTTTTAATCTTGAACATTATGTTTTATTTTGAATCACAATAATATATTTATATTTCTATGTATAATAGCAATATATTTATATTTTGTTTATGTATAATCATTATATATTTTATATTTCACATATTATAACAGCATGCTTATATGTTCTATCCATATTTACAACAGATATGGATAATTTACATTATTTGTTGCATACTCATATAATTTGTAAAATAAATATATAATATGCCATTATTCAGGATACATTAAAACACATAAATACTAAAAAAAATGTCAATATTGTAAAAAAAATGCAAATGGGTGTCATTTTTTACACTTTGTATCCTCGTATATTCTTCAAATCAACATTGAAAAGTATAGGTCTTTACTGAAAAATCATATCCATCGTACTTGTCTCAAGATGGATCTATAGATTAATTGAGTATCGATCTAAAAAACAGAAAGAACACTGAAACCTTTATCTGTTCTCTCATGTTAGATTTTCAATTTTCATTATAAATTAGTGTCATTAATATATATATATATATATATATATATATATATATATATATATATATATATATATTAAGGAAATGAATCTTAGGAACAGTAAAGTTCCTAAGATGTTGGCAAAAATGGCCCTGTTTATGGGTTTCGTTGCAATTTCGACTTTCTGGGCATTTTATGGACTTATGATTTATGAACATTCTTTAGACACGCGTTTATCATCTTCTCAGTTTTCTCCCACCGCCTTATCTTCCTTCTCTAATAATATCTCTTTCTTTCTCTTGCTTTCTGGATGGTTCCATGTATCTCTTTCTCCTTCTCGGTTTTCTCCCACCGCCTTATCTTCCCCCACCGCTCCACCACATATCTCTCCTCTATCTATCTACTTCTATCTACTTGGATGAAAATATCCGGTAATCGGCTTTCGATACCCACTCAATCGGTCCTACAAGAAGCAGCTTCCTGATGAGTTGAGGAAGAGCAGTGTGGTCGGATATGGGTTTCTATTTGTGCGGGGGTAATCGGATTATTGAACGAATTTCACGTTTATCAAAGGTAATTGATGATTTCACCTAATTTCTACCCTACCATTCCGATTCATCCTTTCTCATCCCTCAATCTTGGATTGTGAACCACAGCTGATCCTCTTACCCGATCGCTGACTTGCTGACATCCGGAGACACTTTGTTGTGCATCTTCTATTCCACACTTTCGTTGTTGTCTCCTTCAGGTTTGTGCTCAAACTTGGTTGTGCGGTTTCTATTCCAGGTTTTCTGTGTATTTTTTTCATTCTTATTATGGTGTAATTGTATTTTGCTTTCTTAATGATTTACTTTTTTTTTTGTTTGTTTGGAACCTATTCAATTTCTGCTACTGATGCTGAAATTTTTGTTTCTTAATCAGAAGAAGAGGATACCACGATAATAGAGACGACGTTGTGGTATGAACCGCTCCCGCTATTCATTTGAAACATCCGCTGCACCGCAAAACGTATGAATATCGGGTGGAGACCGGAGTGATTTGCCGGTGATGGAGATGGAGATGGACCACATCGATGTTCCGGTTTAGGTAGAGGACGGTGGTGGTCGGATTTTACTCCAGTGAAGCAGGAACCACCGATTTTTAATGGAATGATCTTGAAGGTAAACATGAAACCCTAGAATTGATAGTTTCTATTGAGATCCAAAAATCTGTGATATTCTTCATATATGACGAAATTGTTTTCCATTAGAGGAGATCGACAGGGAATAGACCTCTGATTCCAGTGTGAAGAAGAAAAGGGGAAACGATCGGACCACTCGACTCATTTATTGACGCGCTTTGAAGACATAAACGAAACATCGACAAAACTGGTAACGCTAATCACAACTGCGAATGTTTCATTTTTTCAACGGATTTATTTGTTCTCCTTAATTATCACTCCTGTTCTCAATCGATTACCTCTTACACTGTTTTTCTTGATATCTGTTTTCGTTTTCGGATTAACTGATTCAACTATCGATGGTTTTTTTTGTTATTATGAGATACATGTATGTACTGTTCCGTTTGCAGAATAACATTACGTTAACAGCAACCCATCACTAGATATATTGTTCATGGAATTTTAATTTCACATGCCCTGACATAACCTTTGATGCAGGTTTGAGAATCAAACGTCCGCTATGATGTGTCTCAAAATGAATCGAATGATAAAGAAGCGATAACCAAGGTGGATGTATTGCTGGTCAGGGCGGAACAGAAATACAAAAGGGGGTCCGAATACAAGAAATTGATGAAGGCACTTTAGTTCATCTTTTATTAGTTTAAACTTATAATCTTGCATTATTAACTTTGTCTTTATTGATTATAGAAGTAGGAAAATGTAGCATTTCTAAAAGAGATCAAAGATGATTGGGAATGAAGGTACAAACTTGCAATGCATAACAACATAAGATATATATTTAAAACTACTTATTTAATGTTTTGGCATTACTAATTTTTTTATGCTATTTTTGACAGCATGTATCTGCTGTTGTTTTATCCTATTTTGACAGCACAAATATTGCTGTTTTTTTTCAGATCAGTATTGTAACCCGAAGGTATCAGATTTCGTGGCTTTTGGAATTCATCTCCTTGAAAAATTGGTTAGTTTTTTTCTTAATTAAATTGAACATTTACATTTTATTTATTGTTTTTACTTATATCTCAAAGTGAAATGCATATTTATATAATAAATTATTATTTTTTCCTTTATATAAACAACTAAGTTTATTATTTTGGCACATTGAACTAAAACACAACAATTTTCGTAATTTTGGTTAACTAAACTTAAAATTACTTTGATTTTTGATTGATCTTTAGTTGTCACAATCAAATACAAACCTGTTAAATTCTTGACATTCCAGTTCACAAAACACAACACACAAGAAATTGTTAATGTTCACAACAGAATGTAAAAACTAATAACCTATTTACAAATATTAAAAATGTCGTTTAAATTTTTTGAAAATACTATTTAAATATGTTGAAAAAGTTGTCATGGCGTTTAGACTTATATATTTTTTTGAATGCCGGAAATTCTTTGTGTATGTCTCAAAACAGGACTGTTTTTTAAAATGAAACAACTTAATATTTGTGATAGGCGCACAGCACTATCTCTAGCATAAATGGGTTTGAGGATGATTCTTGGTAAATTTGTTACTTCTAAATAAATGGGTTTCAGGATGATTCTTAATATAAATATTATGCTTCTAACTTCACTTGCAGGTGATGTTATAGGCATACAGCACTATCTCTAGCATCAAAACATGATAATGTTTGCCATCCTAAAGTAAATGCTTTTTGAATTTTTATGGGCTTCGTTAGCATCATTTTTTTAAACAGATTATGAAATTAATTAACAATTGAGCTTATTTTAATCTATACTATGTTATATCAGAAATGGTAGTCCAAACCATCATTGAAAGAACTAAAGAAATTTCCTTTTCACAGGTCTGGTGACAGGTTAACAGAAACTAATATTCGTTTTCAGAAACTAGACATGGAGAAAAGCAAAAGGGCATTTTCGGAAAACCAAGTTTGGGTTCAATTTGGAAAATATTTGTGCCAAAAGCTGCTAAAGTCAAAATGACTTAAGGTATTAGATTATATATGATGAGGGTGTTTTCGTCTTATAGTCTAAATTAGGTTAGTTTATTATTTTTTGATATCAAATTTAACACTCTTTATTTTACTTTTCAAGCTATTGATAGAGGACAAAATCTTCCAATTTCAAACGACAATGCTGAAAACTGTGTCATTCGGTACGTGCATTTTCCTATTTGGGTAATCAACTCCGCATATCAATAATGTATTTTACTAAAAAAAATTATATTTTTTTTCCAGTAACTAAAATTTAAGAAAACAGGAACTATTAAGATTTCAAGTATGGGTAATGATTTATGTATACATAAGGTTTGTTTCTTCTGTAGAATAAACTGTTTGAATAAGAAAATTTTTAATTTCAAATATTCATTAACTGAGAGGGGAAAAAAAGAAAATAGGTAAAGGGTTACTGTATTAACCTATTAAATCATATTTGTTTGGCTGAAACCATAAAATGAATTTGTCCAGATTAATCGACAAGGAAATAGCCATGTTTAAATTTTAGTTGTTTATATGAGTATTTTGTTTCCTTCCTTTTCAGGTTGAGCTAAAAAAGGACACAATATCCGCATTTTCCCCGCATCAATACCACATCCGGTAGGTTTTTCAAAAATTTCCCTCTATTTTACTTTCTAAATGTTATGTTGTAGTAGAAAAATAGTTTGATGGATCAATAGCCTGCATATACACAATCAGAGGGTCTAACTGAAGGTGTATTAGATGTTTATGTTCATTTATGGGTGTTTCAGACAAATATACCCCTGCTTCTTGGTTGTTGGTGTAATCGTATTTATTGCAATTTCAGTTGATGTTACCCTTGGGATTTTATTTTGGGTCAACCTATTGTCGTACTTTATTATAGAAATTTTTTGAAATAAAACAAAAAATAATAAGTCGTTCACCCAAGTACCCAACCACCCGATGTCCTGATGTATACTTTATAATTAAAGAATCGTCCATCAGACAGTATTGTCTTAGGTCCACTGTGAAGTGAACATAAAGCAGTCATAATTGGTTGAACATTATTGTCTTAGCTGGAGGAGTTGTAATCAGGATTAGCAAAAGATTAGAAAGGGAATTACATCATCTTCTGCCTTCCTCTATATTTAATGCAATTTGTGTTATTGTGTCCCAATATGGTGATTTGTAACCCAAAGTTACTTTTTGAGAAGCTATTCTATTATGCTCTCTCTTCGTACATTTTTTAGAAAATTGTATATGATTATTTGTCGTTTTGCCTAAAATACCCTTGTGTTGCAGGCAAAAAAGATGACCCATACATTTAGGAAAAGAATTGCTCAACCAGAAACAATGGCTCCTGCTGACATGCTTATGTTCCAGCTTGAGGTATTATATTATGTAAAATAACCTTAAGGTGTGGATTTGAAGATTGACTGGTAAATATAACCACATTTCTCACCACAGAAGAAATGTTGTATTTTGTTTGGTGAATGTATAGACCCTTGACTTTTCTTATGTGGCCAAAACAAGCTTCAAGTCTTGAACTATATGTACATAGTTAGAACAATAATAATGCTTTGTAAATTGGATAATACTTGCAACAATACAAATTAACATTTCACCGAAGGCTTCTAACCCCCGCAAAGCGGGGGCACTTATCTAGTTCTTGTATTATTTCTTTCCTATATTTTAAAGTCAAAGCAAAAAAGTCTCCAACAATGGGCTGTAGTGGGAGCAAATCACTAATATATATATATATATATATATATATATATATATATATATATATATATATATATATATATATATATCAAGTAGGAATTCAAAAAATGATAGTAACCGTTATCACAACTTTTGGCCTTAAGATTGAAAAAATAAATGGTCAGGATTTAAAACATCATAAATGATCCCTGTGGTTTCCCCATATCTGAAGTTTAGTCCATGTGGTTTAAAAACATCATAAATGGTCCTTGTGCTTTCAAAATTTTTGACGATCGGTCCTATTGCTAACTCCGGTAAGTTTTGTCCGTTAACTGAAGGATGTTTTCGTCATTTTACTACCATAGGGACCACTTATGATGTTTTTCTTATTTTATAAAAAAATAGTAATAATAAAGTAATATGCAAAGGGTCTCTCTCTCTCTCTCTCTCTCAAGAACACATACCAACATCATCTTCTTCAATCTCATACCTCAATCTCTCTTCTCCTTCACCTCTTTGTTCGACTTTTGTATTTATCTCACAAATGTACTACAACTGATACAAACACTTTAAGTCAAAGCAACCATTTTGCCATCAACAATCGAGTAAGCACTTCTAGAGCCACGCACAATTCCCTACTTTGAATAATAATCACACAATTGTTCTTCGTCACCGACTCCGACCAATTTTGAATCCATCACCTCTATGGTTATGCTATCATCAAGCCATTTTTCGATAGTTATTCAAGGTGAAGTAAATCCCCTATATCTGATAGCTGTAACAGGCCTTCTTCTTACAGAGAAATGCCCCTATTGCGAATCTCTCTCATAAGAAAGAAGAGAGCTAGCATAAGCAGAGCTACCAGCTATACTACCAGAAGAGCAGCTACTATCAGTCCTAAAGAGCCAGTATCCGTCCTTCACTCTTAACTTAAGGAAAGGATAGACCTTAGCGCTTCCTCTTGGAGGGAAAGAGCGGAAAAGCTGGTTTGACGTCAACAGTTCTTCCTTGTTCCGACAAAGAGTGTGTTTCCTTATTCTTTTTTAGCTTTGAGCTTGGTTCAGATTGGACACGTCCTCACTCGTTCTTTTTTTTTCAAGATCTTTGAGCCTCATAAGGATTCTTCTAACTGGTCTGTCCCAGTGCTAATAGACCCACTCCAATCTCGGGAACCTTTCCTGAGCTACTAAAATCACCTCCAATCTCCGATCTTTGTTGCTACCTCCAATCTCCAATCTCCGTTGCTGCCTCCAACATTCGAGTTCTTATTTTCTTCTAAAGTTCTTACTTTTTAGTTCCTGAAAATCTGATTCAGGTACTCGAACCAATTAAACCCCCAATTTTATTTGTTGAAAAACAAATCGGAAATCAGCTGAGTTATTTCCAGATTTCCCCAAACACTAACAAGCATTACGTGTGTGTGTTCATCTTCACCTGATTGTTCATCTTCATCTGGTGTATAACTTTGGGGTTTATTTTTGAATGTAGAGAACTTCATGACTGGGTACAAAATCGTATTTGATAGATAAGAACTTATTCTTGGGTGGAGAAAGTCTGATTCTAAGTTCCGATTTTTAGAAGTTAAAACAAGAATTGAAATCAATTTTTTATACTGGTTGTTCTTTCTTGTTCATGAAGGTTACGATATTGAGAATTCAAGTGATTCAAGTTCAAAACCATTGAACCCTAACAATGTTCCGCCGGCGGTGGCGACAGGGCTGGAAGGTCGCCGTGAGCGGAGCATAAGCACAGGTCGGAGCTCTGGTGGTTACTGTAAGCGATTTTGTTATTCGATCCAAACGTGGATTTGCCTTTGCCTGTTGGTTCTATTGGATCTTTTGTTGTAGATTCGTTTACTTTTTGTATTGAGAAACGCCAATAGAAAATCTTATAGTATCTTTGATGAATTTTTGAATAGAAATATTTGTATATATGTTACAGATGAACGTTTTCATAAATATAGTCCAGTTGTTCCAATTACGGTTCTTCAGTTGAAGCTTTCACTTAATTTTGTGATTCTATCTACACATTTGAACTGGTTCGAGCCTTCATTTGTTAATGGCGTCAAGATCTCACAGTGGGAATCTAGGGTTTCAGGAAACATTAAGTTTGGGGTATTAGATGTGGTGAATTGGAGGCATAGTCGGAAATTTTCATTTGATACATGAGCAAATTTATTCAAAGAACAAAATTCGGTTGATATTAAAAGAATAATGGGTTCAATCGATGATTACTAAGCAATTAATTACATGCTAGTGTGTATTCATATGTTGAGAGAGACACCCTTTGCATATTATTTTTTTTTCTTTTTTTATAAAATAAGAAAAAACATCATAAACGGTCTCTATGGTAGTGAAATGACGAAAATGCCCTTCAGTTAACGGACAAAACTTAACGGAGTTAGCAATAAGGATCAATAATCAAAAGTTTTAAAAGCACAAGGACCATCTATGATGTTTTTAAACCACGGGAACTAAACTTCAAATCTGGGAAAACCACAGGGACCATTTATGATGTTTTTTCTTTTATTTATCGTCAAAATCTCGCGAGATGATATGACATTGTTATAATTAATTCCGAGATTTTAAAAATAAATAAATAAATAAAATTAAAAAATTAAAAAAAACGAAAAAAAATTAAAATCTTTAAAACCGAGCATATATCAATTTAAAAAAAATTGAATTTTTTTTAATGAAAAATAAAAAAAATTAATAAAAAAAAAACCAAAGTAAATGAAAAAGAAAAGAAAAACTCATTTAAATGACGTTCCATGAACGTTCGTCGCACATGATTATTTTCTCGAGTTCGTATTACGTTTCATTCACGTGCGCCACATGCGAACGCGTCAAGACCAAGCAATGGGTTTGACGTTTGTGCCATTCACGAAATGATTGGTGGAGAATAATCTTCACGGTTCCTACTAATATTTGGGTTCCTACCGGATCCAGATTATATATATATATATATATATATATATATATATATATATATATATATATATATATATATATATATATATATATATATATATATATATATATAGTGGAATGTTCAATAGAAAACCATTATTAACAAGGAACCAATAAATCAATCTAAAACGCCAGAATTTAAAGCGATTAACAACAAAATGAAGAGTTGTAGATTTTTACAATTGACGCAAATGCACGAAATTATAATAAAACTCACTTCTTTTTTTCGTTTAATTTTTTTAGGCCATATCTTTTATCGAAAAAAAAAAACCAAATATACCATCGTTCATGATTTTTTGTCCTCTTTCCAAAGAGATCTATATTGATATATATAAAAAAAGATTTTTTTTTCAAAAAACTCACTTTATTTCTTTGATTTTTGAAAAGTTAAAGTCTAATTTTCATCGAAAAAAAATTAATAAATATATCAAAATTCATATTTTTGGTACTTTATAAACATAGATTCATATTAATGTAAAATAAATAAATAAATAAATAAATAAATAACGAAATTTTTGTATAGGTTCTCATTGTAAATGTTAAAATTGAAATATTATAGTTCAGATTCACATTGTGAATCTGAACATCGAGGTTTTTGTAATCGATGTTGATGTTAATTAATAGAGGACAAAAAATGGAATTTTTTGGTATAATTAGTATTTTGGATAAAAATAAACTTAAATATTGAAAAAAACAACAAAAGAAGTGAGTTTTTTTCGGAAAAAAAAAATTGTTTTTATATATCATAATGTATATCTATGGAAAGATGATGAAAAATCGTGAACAACGGTATATTTGGGTTTTTTTCAATAAAGACGTGTCTTAAAAAAATTTAAATGAAAAAAAAATGTGGGTTTTTTGGTAAAGAGATGGGTTTATGGTATAACCCAGTGTATGTGCGTCCAATGTACAAGTGTACATCTATTTCCTTGGCCGTTAATCGCTATAAATTTTGAAGCTCACGATTGGTTCATTGATTCCTTGTTAGTTATGGTTCTCTATTGAACCTCACCATATATATATATATATATATATATATATATATATATATATATATATATATATATATATATATATATATATATATATATATATATATATATATGGGAAAAATCAATAAAAAATGCATAGGGTTAATCGATGGCATCCAATAAAAGCATAACATGTGTCATTTTAAAGTAAATTACACGAATGCTCCTTATAGTTTGCAATAATTTTGGTGCTAATAATTTATTATTTGTCATTGTCGGTAGGTTAAATGTAAAGTCGTTATCGGTAGGTTAAATGTAATATGTCGAATATGACGTAAAGTAGGTAAGATGTAACATAAAGTGTAATACTCTTGATAGTCTAGGGGTCTAAATTATAAAATAGGTTTGTCGTGTTGCAATCATACGATTGCTCTCAATTATGTAACCGACTCTTTAGAGCCTATAAATAGGGCATTTGCCCGTATGAAATAAACAAGGTGTTTTCAGTGTCAAAGACTTGAGTTGAATCTCAAAGTTCTTCCTCTGTTGAAATAATTCATCTATTTCTGCATAGCAGAACCCTCTGTTGAAATAGTTTATCTATTTTTGAATAGCAGAGCCCTGTTGAAGACACGCGTCCTTCGTTGTAGAAGGATTTGTAATTTATTTTATTTATCATTTGTCGTTGTCAGTAGGTTAAATGTAAAGTATCGATAGATTATTTGTCGTTATCGGTAGATTAAATGTAATATGTCGAGTGTGACGTAAAGTAGGTAAGATGTAACATAAAGTGTAAGACCCTTGATAGTCTAGGGTTCTAAATTGTAAAATAGGTTTGTCGTGTTGCAATCATACGATTGCTCTCAATTATGTAACCGACTCTTTAGAGCCTATTAATAGGGCATTTGCCCCTATGAAATAAACAAGGTGTTTTGAGTGTCAAAGACTTGAGTTGAATCTCAAAGTTCTTCCTCTGTTGAAATAGTTCGTCCATTTCTGAATAGTAGAGCCCTCTGTTGAAATAGTTTATCTATTTCTGAATAGCAGAGCCCTATCCAAACAATCCAAAACCATTCATAAAATTAAACCAATCCATCATCAAGCGATCATCCTGACGCACCATTTTATTTATCGTTGAATATCTCTCGAGATGATATGACGTTTTAGTAATTATGTACTAGATATTGATAATTTTCGGTAAAGGTTAAAATGTTTTGGGGTTTAAATGGAAATGGGAAAAGCAAATTCATTCAATTTTTTTATGATCCTTAATTTGTTATAATTTAAAAATACTTCGATTCAAATATTTTATAATCTTTAATTATATATTTTATGATTTAAAATTAAATGATTCAAAATATATAATGATCTATAATTTTTTTTAATAAAAACTTTATTTAATTGAATATATTATTGATCTAAAATCATATGCTTCAAAAATGATTTGATTCAAAATACTATGATTCAAAATTATTTGATCAAAAAATTATATGATTCAAAAAAAGTATGAACGGAAAATATTATGATCCTTAATATTCTTCTTTTTTAAAATTTTACAATTTTTAAACATTAAAAAGTCAAACCGATATTTAGTTTAAAAAAAACAAGTACAAAAAAAAAACAAACAAAAAAAAGTAAAAAATAAAAAATAAAAACGAAAACAAATAAAAAATAAAAAATAAAAAACGTTAAAACCAAGTATATTTTGGTTAATTTTTTTTCAATATTTTTTAAAATTAAAAAAAAATAAACGAAAATAAATAATAAAAGTCACTTAAATGACGTTCTATGGACGTTCGTCACACGTTATTAAATCATCGAGGCCGTATTAATTACCACAGAGGTGGGTGTAATGCGAATGCATCACACTCAAGTATTAGGTTAGACGTTTGTACCTTTTTTTGAGTCATCATCGGAAACTTTTGTTAAGAAGTTACGAAGTTTTTTAAATGCATATTTGTTTAACGAACCAACAAAATTAATCAAAAGTAAGATGGTTCATAAGATAAAAATTTCCAAAAAAACATCTTCCTTATTCATTTTTCAGTAAATCAATAAAAAACCAATGTTAGTGAATAATAATAAAATTATCGCAAAAATATGTTATCGAGATGTTTTTTCGGAATTTTTTTTTGTAAATCATGTTATTTTTTAGTCATCTAATGATTCAACTTTTTGTTCGTCAAAAAAATATGCAACAAAAAAAAACTTCTTACGTTCCTAAACTCTAACCGTATTTTGTTAATTAGTTTACATGGTACCAGAGTTTTATTCGATTAATCTCTCATGATTGTTGGGGATGACTTGCATGTGAAATTGTAGCGTGATTCTCTAAGTTGTTTTTTTATTTCGTTTGGGCTGTTTTTCGATTTTGTCGTTTTTTGAGGGTTTCGATTGTTAAGCAAGGGGAATTTCAATGCGATTTGTTGTTAAGCAAGGGAACCATGAGAAACAACAAACTAGGCCATTTGGACAATTTCATCCTCCATAAAAAACAGGTATTTTGGAGATTTTTCACCATGTCCCTTATTTCCACCTTTTTGTCTACCATAGTACAGTGTTGTCGATGCACCTTCAGTTGAGGTTGAAACAACAGTTACACCACCGATGTGACAATTTTATGCTAAAAATATATAGGTTTTAAATTTATAAAACATCTATCTAATATGTCTTAACCAACACTCACACAAGTAGTAAACCTAATCAGACATAATATTTCACAACTAGCAAATTTAGGGTTGAGATTGTGATGCACGTACAAAACAATTTCCTCTGTGCAACCTTACAACATCACATTAGTGAAATTCAAACTACGATGTTATTTGAATACATATGAACGTACATTGAGAATCAAGAGGAAATAGCTGCATGCAAGCCCAAAACTTGACCTAATAGCTAAGCCCAAACAATTTTGGACATTGACCCAGGAATTTTGGGCCCAACACCCTAGACCGAAAACCCTTCTTTGGGCCTTAATTTGACCGAAAACCCTTTATGGGGCCAAATTAAGCTCAAAAGCCATACATACTCTCCAAAAATGCAAACCCTTGAAGGAAATAGGGTGTTTTCGACCACCCTAAAACCGAAAACCCCCTTGGGTAGCCACCATGGCCGAAAACCCTATGATTTTCGGTTGGAATAGACAAAAAAATAAAGAAATGGGAAAAGGTGGTGACACCTCACCTTTACCCCCACAAACTTCCATGCAAATACCTAACATATATCCATGCAAAGTGTTATTATCCATCATACTTCTAGGCAATCTTCACATCAAGCATCTAAGAAGTCAATCCTCTTCTTCCCCCCCCCCCCCCTCTCTTATGTTTCAACCAAACATCACCACTCACACACACAAAACACTTCCATTTTCTCACTTTGCTCTCAAGAAACTCCACTCCTTTGTTCTCTCAAAATCTCGAGCTCCATCACCACCAAGAATCGGTTGTAGGCCTCTTGGTAAGTTCCTTGTGAAACTAAAAGTGTTTTTATACATGTTTGTGTTAAGATCATTCCATTTACACACTCATTTTCGTGTGTGATCCTTAGAACATCAACTTTTCGAGAATCACTCCAAGACCAAGCTTGGCTCGAAAACTTCTTCCTTCTTCTTCCTAACATACGAAAAATCCCAAGGTGAGTTAATACCCTACATTTTCATGTTTTCTTCAAGTTTTAGGGGGGGGGGGGGGAATACAAGTTACAGCACCAAAACATAATCTAAACTTAAACATCATCTTTCAACAGAAAAGTTATGGTCTATTGACGGACTGTTTTGACCATCTTAAACTTAATATTTTTCAAAACTGTTCAATATGCAAATAGTTCAGGTTTATACCTTTCTAAAGACTACTTGCACGCGTTCATACGATTTTTCTACAGTTTTTTGCCGATTTTTACAAAACTGCCTATCATTTCAAAATGATTTCGAACCAGTCTATGAAGATGAACATCTTCACACTGGTATAAGACCACAAAGAAATTATAATAAAAATTATGAAAAAAGTAGAATCATTTTCTAAACTCTTAAAGTTTACGGATCCAAATTTCGACTTACGATGATTTTCCTATAATATTTCTAAAAACATGGACAGAAAAGTCAAAAACTAGAAATTGTATTTATCATACTAAAAGTTCTTATACTTGTGTTAGATGTAAGTTTATATGATATATTCTTTTAAAACATCTATACATGTTAACTTATATGTATTTATAAATATGATTATATAAATTGTCTTGACAAATAAACATAACAAACTATAATCGGTATAGTTTGGAGGTCACAAACCACACTTTTAAAAGGTACACATAATTATTTAAAGACATAATTATCATATTTTGCAAGTAAAAGGGAGTCATAGTTCACGTAAATCTGTTAATGCTCTTGTGAGACTTTCCTTCACCGTACCTACCTAGCGTACACCGTAAGTCCTGTAGTTATAACCAGAGTCTTCTGGAGGGAGAGCGAGGTAATTGTATATAGATATATACGGGGTTGACACCCCCACACCTGAGATGTTCGCTACAGCTAGACAGGGTCAGTCTAGGGTGAAAAATATCTTACCGAAACCGACGCCTGAAGAACGTCATGACAGGCATATCAGTCACATCAAGCATGGTTATAGCGACTCACATAGAGATTAACAATACGATTTTGGTTTACAGGAAGCTTATACTTCATCGGTTTTATTAAACTATAGAACTGCAAATCATTTTTCAAGTATTCAGTCTCTTACACTTCCGGTCTTGGGGTTTAAGACTACAGTTTTTCTTACATCAGAAAATATTGGATTTTTTGGGAGCCTTTGCTTTACTTTTACAAACAAAAGATAACAAAGGACATGCATGCATATATTCACAGTTTTGGAACGAAACTTTCAAATCATTTTCATAGAAAATATCGGATTTCCTGAAAGTACTACGAGAACTATTCTAAACAAGTGCAAAACAATTTTTATACAAAAATGCTTATGAACTCACCAATGTTTTAGTTGACGCTTTTCAAAACGACTTGTATTCTTAGGGAACCAGTAACGAGTAATCAGCTCTGCTATGAGATCAACTGGGGCGACTTCATAAAATTTTACTTCTTGTCACTTTTGTGTAACTGATGAACAAGTACAAAAATGTAAACTATGTAAGTGTGTATTTTCAATGTATGTCGCTTGGAATGTTATGTTTCATTCATATTCAATTGTTATGATATTGTACAATGACGTCATCCGCCCCCGGACGTTTCCGCCGTCCTGGTTCGGGGGTGTGACAGAGTGGTATCAGAGCATTGTTTATAGTGAACTAGTATATCAAACCATACAAGATATACAACTATAAATACAATGGGACTAAAACACTCTGGCTAAAAGTATACCTTAAAAGTATAAGTATTTTATAAAAGTATACATACATACTAGGACAATGTCATGATAAGAACAAAACCAGAGTCTTTAAATGTTGGACACTACAGTCAAACCTAGATAGTTATGTAATCATATCTAGGATGAATATAGCCTGATCAACTATATTTATTTGACATATGACCAACATGTTTTTGGGAGTGATAGTGATATTGCAACAAGTCTAAAAATTACCAACTATACATGCAAAGGAATATTAGCATCGAACATAAAGTTTAAAATACTATAGGAGTAACCCACGCACTTAAATCTTCTACATGGTTCTCACACCTCTATTCTCGTGCAGACAACATGGCTGAATTTCATCACGAATACCCCTACTACCCTATTGTAGTAGCCAACGAATGGATCGAGGAGGAGCCATAATAGGTTCAAGGGGAGAACCCAGAAGTGGGTCCTGAAGAATACCAAGAGATGGACTACGAGGGGGAGGCGTCTGATGAGGAATCAGACGAGGATAAAGGCGCCAAAGAGATCCTTAGTGAGACTTACCCTTCGGGAGCAATACCAAACCAGAAAGCAGAGCAGGAGGACCTTACCGACCGTCTACGCTCCTTAGAGGAAGAAGTGGTCACCATAAGACAACAACTCATTGCAGTCGAGGCTAGGGTAGCCCTAGCAGAACAGAGGGCGGAAGAGGCCACTCGTGAAATGAGTGAAATGGCTGAGCACCTTGTGCCCCATTTCGGCATATGAGAGTCACTCCCCTACTCGCACTATGCCCTAGGTTCATTATGTATTTCGTTACAACTAGTAGTAGTAAATCGAGAGAGGTACACCCTCCAAGAACCCATGTAATCTGAATCAACTAATTGTACTAATATCTATATTCTCTTTTGTTAAACTTAACGATCGCCCACTACCTAATACTAATACATAAAAGGAATGTAGATCGAAACATTAAGAATCGTACAACAAAACATGTGACTTATATGCGTGCATACATAAATGTATATGGATGAGATACAACTAGAAATGACCAAGATTACTTATGAGCCCGTTTCTCGCCATGCAACAGAATCATGCCTTCACCTGGAAACAAGTGGCCAACCAGCAAAACACCAATCCTGCAGATAGACACCGCTACTTTTCAAGCCGCAGTGACAGCTGCCGTGACAGCCGTCATAGCACAACTCAGCACTTCCAGCACAAACGAAAATGGGATCGGTGTCGACAATTCCAATAGTAATGATAACCAGGGGCACCAACGAATGGCTGCCTACAAGGATACCCCAAACCACAAACCCAAGAACAAGAAACGAAAGTCCTGGAACGGGAAAGAGGGCAATTCGACTCAAGGACCTACCAAAAGACAACAAGCTGTAGCAGCCCATACCCCCACTGATCCTACTGCCTCAACACCGAGAAAACCATATGCTGGAAGCCTCCCAAAATGCCACAAATGCAACTTCCATCATCAAGGATCCTGTCGAAGCTGCACTGCAAGAAATGCAACGGAAAGGGGCATACCACTCGATGTTGTAGAGTGCCAACCCGACAAACCACCCAAGCCGCTAACGTTAGGAGAAGCTAGGCTTGCTACGAATGTGGAAAGGCGGGACATTTCAAGAGGGAGTGTCCAAAAATTAAGAACAAAAGTGGCAGAGATGTCGGAAGCATGGAACACGAGGAGACAACGAAAGACCCTACTATGATTACCGATACGCTTCTTTCCAACAAACTCGTTACGCATGCGTACTTTTGCAATAAAGGTACAAAAAGGAGACTCATAAGTCACGAAGTATAATTGCATACTAAATCGAAACCCTCAAACACTTGTGAAAATATTCCCGGTAGAGATAATTAGGGGAAAAACTAAGACCACCATCGACACCCACCTAGGATTCCCTCTAAGCTCTAAGAAAACATTCCTTCTAAAACGACCTATAGTGTCGGTAACAATAGGAAACTTCAAAAATGTGGCCATTTTCATGTTTTAGATAAACCCTCGCCAAATCCACATCATACATAACAAGACGCCGTTCGAATTAGCTTACCAAATAAGGAAACCCATGTTATCTCAAACAACAAATCTGGCACAAACCTTCGAACCATCCTATGCATCTAGACTCAGAAGTATCTATGTAAGAGGTACCACACTTTTTTTCCTGACCCACAATAGAAATAAGAAACAATGAGCAAAAGACGTCAAGGGTAACCCAGAGACTTACAACCTTTCTAAAGTAGTTCGGAATCGACTCTACTCTTAAAGTCATTCCCATAGCCAAATCCCCAAGGCCACTTAGCACCAACATAATGTCACACCCCCGAACCAGGTGTTAGATATTAAAATGTTTGACAGATGAATTTTTATTTTGAACTATTAGTTTTAGGGTTTTTCAGATTTTAAACCCTAGGACTATAAATAGTTTAGGTCGTTTTTTATTTTAGTGTGAGCCTCTTTTTCACTTAGAATTTTCGTTTTTCTCATTGACAGAGAAAGTGAGAGTTCATCTTTTTCATGTGAGGTTTCTCTATTGTAATCAGATCTAATGATTATATGAATGTAGAAATATTTCACTGATTTTTCGTTTATTTGAGATTGATTCATCTACTGTTCCTAATTTCCGTATTGTCATCTCATATTGTGTGAATCTGGGTTGCTACAATTGGTATCAGAGCTTGATCTTGAAGAATCATATGTTTTTTCATTTTTTAAAGATCAGAGTTGACATATTTTCGTACTTGAATCTTTCTCACGAATCTGGTGTAAGTTTTCTAGTTATTCTATGATCTATACTCGAAAATTGCTACATCTACATCAGATCTGAAAAACTTGTGAAGAAACATCGTAGATCTGAAGGGTTTTTTGAAGAGTTTTTGAATACTTTCTGTTAGATCAGTATTTTCTCACATCAGATCTACATTCATTCTCTTATAAATCCGTTTTTATTGAAGATACAATGCCAGATCTACATTTTTCTGAAGCTTCATTTACTCTTTGTGAAAACATTTTTCCTGATGCTTGGCTCATTCAAGGATTTCATGAGTTTGAAACATTTACTACTAATGAAATATATCATCTCATGAAGAATGGTCTGATTTCTAAGGAAGTATGTGTACAAGACATGTTCGGAAAGTGGCATTCTATGGAGAGTGATAGGTACATGAACTGGATGTAATCCATTTGATAGTCAAAGATAAAGAAGAACAAGAAATGAAAATGCAACAGAAACAAAAAATTGTTAAAGATGATCAAACTTCAGATGAATATCCCTAAGTAAAAATGGTTGAAAAATCTCCAGAAATAGAGAAGGAGAAAGATGTTGATGATCCATGTTCTCTGAATGTTGTTGAAGATTCATACACCAAAGTTCATGATATTATACCTGAAAAGAAAGAAGATATTGTTAAGGTTCTTCATATTGGTGATGCATCAAAGAGAATACCTCTTGATATTTCATCCAGATCAAGTAATTCTTTTGATGGGATGAAACCTTACATAAAATCAGTGATTTATGAAGACAAGGTTTACCAAAATCGAAAATAAGGTGTATCAAGAAGTTGTGAGAACCGTTTCAGGAAGCTTTATGTGTCTTCATGGACTGGAAATTCCTTCTACAAGGCAAGATACAAGAAGTTCAAAAAGAAAAAAGGAAAACCTAAGCAAATTTGGGCAAATTTGGGTTCCAAAGAAAAAGTCACATGAACCTAAATGTGAATTAAACACAAAAGTCAAAAGAATGAGCTATGAAAAATTGAGTGAAAGAAGACATCTAAAGAACAAAAGTGTTAAACCACATCAGGTTTGGTTGAAGGAATTAATGAAGATTCTTTGCTCACTGAAAAAAAGTTACAAGTCTCCAATGATTCAGATTATGTTCAACGACGAAATTGTTTGGAGTAATCATTTTGGTGAGAAGAAAAGGTTTTCAAAGTCTTTCAGAACTAACTGTCCAACTTTTAAAGAATGTTGGGTTCCTAAGAAGATTTGTTAATTTTTGAAGATGAGAGAGATAAAGCCAATATAACATATTTTTTTCTCTCTCAATAAAGGGTTAAGAGGATTAAATGTTGCTATAAAGTTGGCATAAAAGCTTTAAAGAAGAGAGAAGGTGACAATGACAAATCATGGAGCATATTTTTTGTTTTATACGTAAATCACAAGGAAAATGAAGAGAATTAAATGCAAAGGTTATTATTTCATTCTCTTTTACCTTGAATCGGAAGTCAACATGGCTCAAAAAAAAAGGAATGTTTAGTATATTATATTTATGGGACAAAGCTACATTAAAGCTGCAAATGAAAGAAAATAAATTTATGTGTTGTCACTCAACTATGGAGTGGTTGAATGAAGTAGGAAATGCCGAAATGTTGTACTATGGCTTCAATTCATTCTTATCACCGAGAATTAAAAAAAAAAGGGAGACAATTTGGGTTTAATATTTTATTCAAGAAATATTGTGGTGAATTTAAAGATGCAAGGTACTTGTCTCTCTCTTGAAGCAAAACCAAATGTGGAGGTTTGTCTACTGTACACTAGGCGTATCAAGCAATACATATTAATCTTCAAGGCAGCCCCACCTTACAATCTTACCACGCCGTCAGTAGGTTCCTACACTTTATTTCTCTTTAGTTGCACACAGTCCTATTGGCTATTGTATCTGACTTAGGAGAATTGATAGTGATGTATGAAAGCAAAAAAAAAATATTGCAACGGCTAATGGAGTTTTAACGGTGACACAACGAATCTGCAGAATATTCCGTTAAAGCTTCTTATTCGATGATTTGTACACCGAAGATCCTGCTATTATCCAATGGTTTTTTCGTTTTACATGAAAGATCGAACCATTACTCAGTAGATTTTAGCTTTACCAAGATTTTATATTCTCCTAAAACAAATTTATTTGAAGACATCATGCAAATGTCGAGGGGAGACCGGTGTTTAAATCGTTATATTTTTTTATTTTTTATTACTCATCTGTCTAAACATTTAGGGGAGAATTGTTAGATATTAAGATGTTTGACAGATGAATTTTTATTTTGAACTATTAGTTTTAGGGTTTTTCAGATTTTAAACCCTAGGACTATAAATAGTTTAGGTCGTTTTTTATTTTAGTGTGAGCCTCTTTTTCACTTAGAATTTTCGTTTTTCTCATTGACAGAGAAAGTGAGAGTTCATCTTTTTCATGTGAGGTTTCTCAATTGTAATCAGATCTGATGATCATATAAATGTAGAAATATTTCACTGATTTTTCGTTTATTTGAGATTGATTCATCTACTGTTCTTAATTTCCGCATTGTCATCTCATATTGTGTGAATCTTGGTTTCTACACCAGAACGGCAGAAACGTCCGGGGCGGATGACTTCATTGTATTGTATCATCACAGTTGAATATAACTGAAAAACATAGCAACCATCATCATACATTAAAGATACCAACATACATTGTTTATAGATTGTATTTGTTCACAAGTTTACACAAAAGTGACAATAAATAGGATGTTCCAAAATGTAGTAAACATCCAAAATCCATAGCCCGGAATACCTGCTCACTGAGTCCCTGAGAATACAAGTCGTTTTGAAAAGCGTCAACTAAAAACTTGGTGAGTTCATAAGCATATTTGTATAAAAATCTTTATAACATCTTTGATTGTAATAATTTGTAAAACTCCAGAAAATCTTATATTTCCTGTGAAAAAGATGGTTTGTAGTCTCGTTCTAAAACCGTGAATAATTGCATGCATGTCCTTTGTTTTCTTTTGTTTGTAAGTAAAAAAGTGTGTATTCCCAGAAAATCTCATATTTCATGTTTTATGAAAAGGTGTAGTCTTAAAACCCTAAGACTGGAGTGGTGATAGTAAAGTACTAAAGTGAAGCACATTTTTATATTTTATAAAACCAGTGAAGTGTATAATTTCATTATTCGAAAATACCATTATTAATCCCTATGTGAGTTTTTACAACCATGCTTGTCACACCCCCAAACCAGAACGACGGAAACGTTCAGGGGTGGAGAACGTCATGTACAGTATCACAATAATTGCATCATAGTAATCATAGTAAACACAACCATTACATTGAATAAGTAAAATATTTACATCTATTTGATACATAGTTTGTATACAGCAAAAGTATAACAAAAGTATAAAAGACGAGACACTATAAGCTCCGTCTTCTCAAAAGCCTGTGGGAGTACCTACCTACTGATTTCCTGAGAATACAAGCTGTTTTGAAATAGTATCAGCTTTAAAACTGGTGAGTTCATAAGTATGTTTTTGAAATGAAAACATGTCTGTGAATCTGTAAAATGTTTACATGCTCTCAAGAAAATCCAATATTCTCATTAGTTTTGCAAAGTAGTCTTAAACCCTAAGACAGAAGTGTATGTTCGTTACTGTGTTCTATAATTGTATATGAAAGTGTTAATTTATA
The DNA here is from genome assembly GCF_052849685.1 of Lactuca virosa. Lineage (NCBI taxonomy): Eukaryota > Viridiplantae > Streptophyta > Magnoliopsida > Asterales > Asteraceae > Lactuca > Lactuca virosa. Next base: position 301,162,757 of record NC_136433.1, on the reverse strand, counting down.
TGCTTGGATACCACCAGTGGTATTGTATAGTATTGTTTTGCATGAAAACTATGGTATGAAATCCCTGGCTATCACCAAGAATGTATGGTATGTTCTTGTATAAAAACCCTGGAATCCTCCAGTATGTATAGTAGGTCTATTATTTTAAATAAAACTAATTGAAGTTGTTACCATTCATACATTAATCGTATTATTTAGTACTAAATTTATGAGTTGTTATAACCATACTTGACCATTGAATTGCCTGAACGACGTTCTTTAGGCGTCAGAATCGAAATGACTTTGTCACCCAAGCCTGTCGGCCTAACTGTAGCTAACAGTTGCGGCGCGGGATTGTCAGTCCCGTATAGATCTATACACAAACTCACGTTCTCCCTCCAGGAGACTCTGGTTATAATCTAAGGACTTTTGTTGGTACTTAGGTAAGTACGCGGAGATGATCACTCATAAAATGCTATACTAACAATTAAGTGTAGAATTAAATGAATCCTTTGAATTTAAATGACTGTTTGTATGACCCATAAACTATACCCTATATAGTTTATATGTTTGTTCGCATTGAATCTATGTTTCGTGCATTGATAAGGTAATTGTTCCATAAACTATACCTATTATAGTTTATATGTTTGTTAATGTATTTAATTCGTGTATTCTTCTGAAAACTTTGCAATTATGGTTGTATGTTGAAAACTTCCCCTTATACTCAACATTTTACAAAAGGGATAAAATATCTAAGTGTTTTATAAAATGTAATAATCTTTTGATTGTATCAATTTCATAAGTTTTAATCATGTTTAAATCTTTTATATAAAATCACAAAATTTCTTTGTGTGTTGCTTGTATCCCCCCTGAAAACGTTAAAAAACAGTAAAAGTGTAGGGGTATGAACTCACAGTTGGTTGCGTATATGTGCCGGACAACGAGACTGGAATGAGGACCCTCGAGTTGTTGTACGCGAAATTAACGGAATCCTAATAATAATTAAACACATGTTTGCATTTCAATTAGTGCAACCATTAATTAAAGTGTTAGAAAACACTTGCTTTTGGTTTAGGAATGTTACCGAGACTCGATCGAAGTGGAAAAAGTGGGTTTACAGCCAAGATTCACGATTCGGGGCTGTTTGCGGCCGTGAATGGTTTTCGACCGTGAACTGATTTCGGCCGTGAATGGTTTCCGGCCTTTAAACTGATCTCGGCCGTGAACGGTTTCCAGCCTTTGAAGATTTGAAGATGTTCTTAGTGTTCTTGGTGTTCTTGGTGACAACTTCAAGATTTGAAGGTTGGATCTTGAAGGTTTGAGTGTTCTTGGGATGTTCTTGGGAGAGATTTGAGAGGATTTTTGAGTGAAAATGATGAAAAATGAGAAATCTCTCCGGGAAAATATATATAACGGTTGAGTTTACGGTCGAGAACAGGTTTACGGCCGTGAACGGGTTTGCGGCTGTAAACACAATGATGAACGAGACTTGGCAGATTTTTGAAGTAAAACTTGATTTTTCGCGTGATTTTGGTCCCGACACTTATATAAATTTAATTTCTATAATCTAAGTTATTTTCAACCCTTACAAGCTTGAAAAAATAAATAAAATTTCGAAATTTATATTTAGCGGAATTGACTTTTGTTGACCGGAAAGTATCGGGTTGTCACATCATCCCCCGTTAGAGGGAATTTCGTCCCGAAATTCCGAAATGCATACAATTATGGACTAGGGAAAGAGATGCGGATACTTCTGTTGCATCTGATCTTCGCGCTCCCAAGTGAATTCGGGTCCCCACTTGGCATTCCAGCGAACCTTCACTATCGGGATGCGACTTTGTTTCGTTCGCTTGACTTCCCTATCCATGATTTCGACTGGCTCTTCCACGAAGTTAAGACTCTCATTTATCTCAATTTCGTCGAGTGGAATCACGAGAGTCTCTTCGGATAGACACTTTTTAAGATTTGACATATGGAAGACGGGATGAATGTTGCTAAGTTCTTGAGGTAACCGGAGTTTGTAAGCTACCGGACCGATCCTAGCAAGGATCTCGAATGGTCCGATGTATCTTGGATTCAGCTTTCCACGCTTTCTGAAGCGTATCATGCCATTCCAGGGTGAGACCTTCAACAGAACACGGTCACCAACTTGGAATTCCAAAGGTTTTCGTCTTTTATTGGCGTAGCTATTTTGTCTATCTCTCGAGGCTTTTAGTCGTTCTCAGATTTATACGATCTTTTCTGTGGTTTCTCGGATGATTTCTGGGCCAGTGAGAGTGCTATCGGGAACTTGACCTCTAGCTAGCTGCGTGTCACCCACCTCAGCCCAGCACAAAGTGGATCTACACATTTGTGGCCATAGAGGGCTTCGAATGGAGCAGCCTTGATGCTAGTGTGATAGCTGTTGTTGTAGGAAAACTCGATCAGGGGAAAATAGGTGTCCCATGAATTGCCAAAGTCGATAACACACGCTCTTAGGGTGTCTTCCAGGGTTTGAATGGTTCTCTCACTCTGCTCGTCTGTTTGAGGATGATAAGTTGTACTCATGTCCAACTTAGTTCCAAGAGCCTTTTGCAGTGACTGCCAAAACCGCGTGGTGAATCTGCTATCTCTGTCCGAGATAATGGATACAGGAACACCGTGCAGTCGTACTATCTCTCGAATGTAGGTTGTAGTCAGTCTCTCCATTTTGTATGTTTCCTTGATTGGCAGGAAGTGGGCAGATTTGGTTAGTGTATCGACGATTACCCAAATGGTATCATGATCACCCGATGTCTTGGTCAACTTGGTAATGAAATCCATTGTAATCCGCTCCCACTTCCACTCAGGTATTTCTGGCTGTTGAAGCAAAACTGAGGGCTTTTGGTATTCTACCTTGACTTTGGCGCAAGTTAGGCACTTGCCCACGTAGGTAGCAATCTATGATTTCATGTTTGGCCACCAATATAGTTTCTTGAGATCCAGATACATCGTATCTGAACCTGGGTAAACGGAATATCGAGTTTTGTGGGCTTCATTCATGACCGCCTCTCTGTAACCACCAAACCTTGGTGTCCAGATCCGGTCCATGAAATAACGAACCCCGTCACCCCTGATTTCGAAGTTCTTGTCCATTCCTCTCAAGGCTTCATCTACCACATTATCTGGCTTCAAGGCTTCTAGCTGAGCCTCTTTGATCTGTGTGGCCAGATGCGAATGGATTGTCATGGTTAGTGCTTTCACCTTACGACCTGGGTATTACTTCCGGCTAAGGGCGTCATCTACTACGTTGGCTTTAACCGGATGATAGCGAATTTCGCACTCGGAATCATTGAGTAGCTCTACCCATCATCGTTGCCTCATGTTAAGTTCTTTTTGATCGAAAATGTGTTGTAGGCTTTTGTGGTCGGTGAAGATAGTGCATTTGGTATCGTAAAGGTAATGTCTCCAGATTTTCAGTGCAAAGACCATTGCTCCAAACTCAAGATCGTGAGTAGCGTAATTGACTTCGTGTGTCTTTAGCTCTCTCGAGACATAGGCAATAACCTTTCCTCGCTGCATAAGCACACATCCTAGCCCCTGATTGGATGCATCGCAGTAAACTACGAAGTCTTCTGTCCCTTCAAGAAGAGACAAGATATGTGCGATGCGCAGGGCTTGCTTCAGAGTCTGGAACACAGTATCTTGTTGTTTTCCCCAACTAAAGGTTACATCTTTCTGATTCAGGGCGGTAAGAGGCTTAGCAATCCTAGAGAAGTTTTGGATGAATCTGTGATAGTGGCCAGCAAGACACACGAATTGACGGATTTTTGTGAGCGTCTTCGGTGATGACCAATTCTCTATTGCCTTAATTTTGGCAGGGTCCACATGTATGCCTTCTTCGCTAACCACGTGACCCAATAAAGTTACCTTCCTAATCCAAAAATCGCACTTAGAGAATTTCGCGTAAAGTTTTTATGTTCTCAATGTTTCTAGAACTTGTATTAAGTGCTGTCTGTGCTCTTCCTCGCTTCGTGAATAGATAAGTATGTCGTCTATGAATACTATCACGAACTTGTCTAGGAATGGACGGCACACCCTATTCATCAGGTCCATGAATATGGTGGGTGCGTTGGTTAGACCAAAGGGCATCACTACAAACTCGTAGTGACCATACCGAGTTCGGAAAGTAGTTTTCGGAACATCACTCTCCAGTATTCGTAGCTGATGGTACCCCGATCGCAGGTCTATATTTGAAAAATAGCTCGCTCCCCGAAGTTGATCAAAAAGGTCGTCGATTCTGGGAAGAGGGTAGCGGTTCTTGATAGTGAGTTTGTTGAGCTCACGATAATCTATGCACATCCGGAAAGATCCATCCTTCTTCTTCATGAACAAGACCGGTGCTCCCCAGGGTGAGAAGCTTGGTCTAATGAATCCCTTGCTGAGCAGTTCGTTAAGTTGGTTGGATAATTCCTGCATTTCCGCTGGAGCTAGACGGTAATGGGATTTGGCTACGGGGGTAGCTCCGGGAATTAAGTCGATTCGGAACTCGACTTGACGCTCGGGAGGAACTCCAGGAAGATCCTCGGGGAAGATATCGGGAAAGTTACAGACTTCGGGGATGCTCTCGAGGTCTTTGACTTCTTGTTTTTCGTTGATGACATTGGCTAAGAATGCATGGCACTCTTTTCGTAGGTATTTTTGGGCGTTGATGCACGAAATGATATGAAGGTTCGTGCTGATTTTGTCGCCATAAATAACGGGGCTTCGCCAAATGGCAGATTTAGGCGAATGGCTTTTTCATAACAGAGAATATCAGCACGATTGGGGCTCAACCAATCCATGCCGATGATGACATCAAAGCTTTTTAGGGAAATCGGCATAAGCTCGATTGGAAAGGAATAATCGTTTAGAATGAGAGTGCATCCTACGAATACGTCGTTAGTACTCTCTTTCTTTCTGTTAGCCATCTCTACGGTGAATGTTTCGGTTAAAGGTTGGGATTTGTGTTTGAGTAAGTGTTTAAATGCATGACTGACAAAACTTCTCTCTGCACTTGATCCGTGTATGGATAATGAAGGCCCAAAAGGTTATGGATAGCTTAATATTGGGCTAGAAAATTGTTTGGGCTTAATGGCCTATGGGGTATGGATGGTGACCTAGTTGATGAATTAGGGTTTTCTTAATTAAATTAATAAAACTTTAATAAATCCAAGACTTCATTGATTGTTTGATTCAATGCTTGGATGGTTATGGATACATTTGGAAGGGTATGATTGATGGCCCTCTTTAAACTTTGGGAGTTACACTCTTATCATTGATGGCTCTCTTTAATCCTGGGGAGTTACACTCTTTACATCTTCTCATAACCAATTACTAGCAATTGAAGACTAATTGAAGACAAGGACGTTTTTTTGTTATTCTTAAGTGTGGTAGATGTTTTTTGTGTTATTTCAAGAGTTTCCTTAATTTTCATTTACTAGTTTTAATGAGTAGTTGGTTGGTTGGCTTGTAACCACAAACTTTGTAATAAAGGCTTCATATAAAGCCAAGTTTATGAATGGAAATGAAATAGACGAATTTTAATCAAAGAACCCTTTTGTTCACTTTGAATTATTGTCATAGTTTACAAATTATCATCTTTTGGACGTGATCCTTGAGTTGATCGAATTCAAACTAATAGGTCTTAGTTTGTCTTCAGATTTACAAGCTATAGGTCTAGTTTGTTTATCAAATCTATCCTTTTCATTCCATATATTTGTGGTTGTTATTCTAGCTTAATTTACCTAAACACTACCCCACTCACTAAATCAAGCCCATACACGTATCAGCACCACTATCAAAGAGAATACATGCATAATAGTTGTCGAGGAGGAACGTACCCGTAACTACGGTGGGATCAACAGCTGGCTCCTCCTGGCCCATTGCTAGCACCTTCTATGTGTTTCCAGCAGTTGTTGCTTTGGGGCAATTCCTCTTGAAGTGCCCGGTTTCTCCACAACCATAGCAGGCTTGGCCTACTCCAGCTCCAAAGGCCTGATTGGTTGGTTGGACTTGTGTCTTGCAGAAACGAGCTGTGTGCCCCTTTCTGCCACATTTGTCGCATTGCATTTCTCTACAAACTCCCAAGTGATGGAAGTTGCATTTGTTACACAGGGGCAGGTTTCCATCATAACGGCTGGGAGTTGTTGGAGTAGTGGGAACAGCAGCAGGAACGGTAGCAGCGTGGACTGCCACTGTCTGTTGCTTCTTGGAGGGCTCCTGTGAAGACTGGCCCTTGCGCTTATTCCAAAACTTTTTCTTTCCACTATTCTCCTTAGGTGTTTCAGGAACGGCTGCTACGAGTTCATGACTATCCCCGTGATCTATCAGAGTCTGCGCCAGACACTTAGCGCTGTCAAATGTGAGAGGTTTAGCAGCCAAGACGTTCCCTTGAGTTGGGGGCGTCAATCCCCAAATGTACCTTTCAACTTTCTTGCTTTTCGGGGTGACCATCCCGGGACACAGAAGAGCCAGGTCGCTGAACCTATCAGTGTACGCAACAATGTCGGAACCCATCATCTTCAGGTTCCAGAGCTCTTGCTCCATCTTTTTCATCTCGCCCCATGGGCAGTACTCCGCGAGCATTAGTTCTTTCAAATTCTCCCAACCCATGGCATTGGCTACCGCCAGAGTTAGGGATTTGACTCGGCTATTCCACCAAGTTAGTGCTCTATCGGTGAAGGTGTAGGCGGCAAACTTCACCTTGCTAGCCTCGGGGCACACACAGATCTCGAAAATTGATTCGATCTTCTCGAATCAATGAGTTAGGGCAATGACACCTCCATTTCCGTCAAAGGATTTGAGCTTCGCGTTCATAAAGTCTTATTAGGAGCACTACCTCGGGTGTCCCTGGCCACCATCGGGATTGAGGGGATGGGTACCACTACCCGACCCGCTAGTGCCTCCAGAATTGATCTTCGACATGGCGGCAGCTACAGTGGCTGTAACTGCTGCCTGGAACATAACATGATCGAACTGAGGAGGTGGTGGTGGTGGAGGATCGTTGTTCTTTCGGTTGGACTTCTTCTTCGGAGGCATCTTTCTCTAAAATAATTCATGAGAAAAACGAAGATAAGTTCTCTATAGTTGTCAGAAGTCAGGTGATATTGAACAGTGTATATCTTATCCTGACAGTTATAATGTTCTATCAAGCGATTAACAAAGGAAGTCTACTTAATGCAAGTAAACAATCGCTAGAGAATGCATAGCAACACTTGGAATGAAATGTCTACAATGTTTTTGGCTCTAGACAAAATACTCCTATAATATTTTAGGTTGTGTGTTCTGTTCTATTGTTCTCATTTGTATGGAGTTTGGTAAGTTTTAGACTTGCTGCAACACCACCATCACTCCCAAACACATGTTGGTTGTATCTCAAATAAATATAGTTGATCAGGCTATATTTATTCCAGATATGATTACATAACTGCCCATGTTTAACAGCAATGTCCAACACCTAAATACTTTTGTTTTGTTCTTCTTGTGATACTGGTTCTGGTATGTATGTATACTTGTATACTTTTTATAAAATACTTAGATTTTAAAAATATACTTTTAGTTCAGAGCGCTGCGGCCCCTTAGCGTTTATAGTTGTATATCATGTAAGGTTCAATATACTTAGTTCACTATAAACAATGCTCTAATACCAATCTGTCACACCCCCAAACCCAGACGGCGAAAACGATCAGGGGTGGAGGACGTCATGTACAATATCACAACAATTGCATCATAGTAATCAAAGTAAACACAACCATTACATTGAATAAGTAAAATATTTACATCTGTTTGATACATAGTTTGTATACAGCAAAAGTATAACAAAAGTATAAAAGACGAGACACTATAAGCTCCGTCTTCTTAAAAGCTTGTGGGAGTACCTTCCTACTGATTTCCTGAGGATACAAGCGGTGTTGAAAGAGTATCAGCATTAAAGCTGGTGAGTTCATATGTATGTTTTTGAAATGAAAACCTGTCTGTGAATCTGTAAAATGTTTACATGCTCTCAAGAAAATCAAATATTCTCTTTAGTTTTGAAAAGTAGTCTTAAACCCTAATACAAAAGTGTATGTTCGTTACTGTGTTCTATAATTGTATATGAAAGTGTTAGTTTATATGCCTGGATACCACCAGTGGTATTGTATAGTATTGTTTTGCATGAAAAATATGGTATGAAATCCCTGGCTATCACCAGTAATGTATGGTATGTTCTTGTATAAAAACCCTGGAATCCTCCAGTATGTATAGTAGTTCTATTATTTTAAAATAAAACTAATTGAAGTTGTTACCATTCATACATTAATCGTATTATTTAGTACCAAATTTATGAGTTGTTATAACCATACTTGACAATTGAATTTCCTGAACGACGTTCTTCAGGCGTCGGAATCGAAATGACTTTGTCACCCAGGCCTGCCGGCCTAACTGTAGCTAACAGTTGCGGTGCGGGATTGTCAGTCACATATAGATCTATACACAAACTCACGTTCTCCCTCCAGGAGACTCTGGTTATAATCTCAGGACTTTTGTTAGTACTTAGGTAAGTACGTGAAGATGCTCACTCATAAAATGCTATACTAACGATTAAGTGTAGAATAAAATGAATCCTTTGAAATAAAATGACTGTTTGTATGACCCATAAACTATACCGTATATAGTTTATATGTTTGTTCGCATTGAATCTATGTTTCGTGCATTGATAAGGTAATTGTTCCATAAACTATACATATTATAGTTTATATGTTTGTTAATGTATTCAATTTGTGTATTATTCTGAAAACTTTGCAATTATGGTTGTATGTTGAAAACTTCCCCTTATGCTCAGCATTTTACAAAATGGATAAAATATCTAAGTGTTTTATAAAATGTAATAATCTTTTGATTGTATCAATTTCATAAGTTTTAATCATGTTTAAATCTTTTATATAAAATCACAAAATTTCTTTGTGTCTTGCTTGTATTCCCCCCCCCCCCCCCCGCTGAAAAAGTTTAAAAAAGTAAAAGTGTAGGGGTATGAACTCACAGTTGGTTGCGTGTATGTGCCGGACAACGAGACTGGAATGAGGACCCTCGAGTTGTTGTATGCGAAATTAACGGAATCCTAATAATAATTAAACACATACTTGCATTTAAATTAGTGAACCCATTAATTAAAGTGTTAGAAAACACTTGCTTTTGGTTTAGGAATGTTACCGAGACTCGATCGAAGTGGAAAAAGTGGGTTTACAGCCAAGATTCACGATTCGGGGCTGTTTGCGGTCATGAATGGTTTTCGGCCGTGAACTGTTTCTGGCCTTTGAACTTATCTCGGCCGTGAACGGTTTCCGGCCTTTGAAGATTTGAAGATGTTCTTGGTGTTCTTGGTGAAAACTTGAAGATTTGTAGGTTGGATCTTGAAGGTTTGAATGTTCTTGGGAGAGATTTGAGAGGATTTTTGAGTGAAAATGATAAAAAATGAGAAATCTCTCCGGGAATATATATATATATATATATATATATATATATATATATATATATATATATATATATATATATATATATAGCGGTTGAGTTTACGGTCGGGAACAGGTTTACGGCCGTGAACGGGTTTGCGGCCGTAAACACAATGATGAACGAGACTTGGCAGATTTTTTAAGTAAAACTTGTTTTTTCGCGTGATTTTGGTTCCGACACTTATATAAATTTAATTTATATAATCTAAGTTGTTTTCAACCCTTACAAGCTTGACAAAATAAATAAAATTCGAAATTTATATTTAGCGGAATTGACTTTTGTTGACCGGAAAGTATCGGGTTGTCACAATGCTTGATACGACTAAAATGCCTGTCATGACGTTCTTCAGGCGTCGGTTTCGGTAAGATATTGGTCACCCTAGATTGGCCTCGTCTAGCTGTAGCGAACAGCTCAGGTGTGGGGGTGTCAACCTCGTATAGATCTATGCATAATTACCTCGCTCTCCCTCCAGGAGACTCTGGTATAACTACAGGACTTACGATGTACGCTAGGTAGGTACGGCGAAGGAGAGTCTCACAAGTGCCTTAACTGATTTACGCGAAATTTTCTGTCGTAATAATTCCGTTTTGTATACCGTTTTAGTTAAATTATTTATAATGTTTTTTATAAATAAACATTAATGGACTTATCTACTTGTAATATATGTTGTGTAAATAGCATAATCCTTTAAGTTTTTAAACCATTAAATTGATGACGACATATTACGACTATTTTACTAATAAAATAGTTTTTAGTAAAACAATCAAGTTTTTGTAGTTTGTTTAACACACCAAAATTTTGGTTAAGTGTTTTGTAACACAAAATATACCGTCTTGGTGTGACTCTAGCATGTCATGATTTTTACAAAAATACTTATAGAAATCTTGAAAATTTATTATATTCCATTATTTGTGTAAGTATAAATGTTCAAATTTCATAAAACCAAAAGTCAACCATTTTGGAGTGTAACCCATATTTTACCATTTTGAGTGAACAAACATACTACAAAACTTCTATAGCACAAAATTTTATTAACATATACCTTATGATTTTTAGCATAGATTAAGGACCTTTTTAGTGGTGAACTAGTTTCATTTTCAACACAATCCATAATACATGAAACTTTCCAAGGAATAGATTTACCCTAGCCTCATGAGGCTTGTAAATCTCGAATTTATAGTGTGTCAGCATGAACATTCAACATTTCAACACAAATAGTTACATAAACACACAAGTGCATGCAAAGATCCAAAGAATTAAACAAAACTTGACTTGTATTCCCCTCCCCCCCTCCCCCCACAAAAAAAGGATGAAAAACATGAAAATAGTGGGGTATGAAGCTCACCTTGGGGATTTTCGGGATGTAGAAGAAGAAGAAGAAGGAATTTCGAGCCTAGCTTGTGTTCTTGGTGAGATTCTCAAAATGGTGGTGTTCTAAGGGTCATATACACGAAAATTAGAGTGTAAGTGGAATGATCTTGGCATAAACATGAAACAAAACACTTTGAGTTTAACATAGAACTTACCAAGAAGCGTAGAATCCGATTTTTGTAGTGATGAACTTGAGATTTTTGAGAGAAGAATGGAGAGTGTTCTTGAGACTTAGAGAGGAAAATGTTTGAAGTGTGTTGGAGGAGTGGTGGGTTTGCGGCCTAGAATAGAGAAGGAGGGGGAAAAAGAAGTTAACTTTCCTCAATCTTGATGGGATACTTGCATGGTTGTATGGGAGGTAAAAGCCTTGAAGTATGATGGACAATAAAGAGGTGGCATGCTCATTATCCCATCTTTTTTCCTTTTTTTGTATTAGCTAAGCCAACCGACCCAAAGAGGGTTTTCGGCCCAAAAATGTGGCCCAAAAAGAATGGTTCGGATTTTTGGCTTGGCCCAAAAGAGTTTTCGGCCCACTAATGCTCAATAAAAGGTTTTCGGCCCAATATAGAGCCAAATAGAAGTTTTTGGCCCATTAAGGCCCAAATATGGGTTTTCGGCCCAATATAAAGTCCAATAGAAGTTTTCGGCCCATTAGGGCCCAAAGAGAGATTTTCGGCCCAAAAAGACCAATTGAAGAAGTTATCGGCCCAATAGGGCCCACTGAAGAAGTCTTGGTCCAATAAGGATTTTAGGCCGAGGATCCTTGGGCTAAGGCCCAAAAATTGATTGGACTTGGCTTATTGGATCGAGTTTTGGACTTGCATGAGGTTGTTTCGGCTTGAATCACAATGTATGAATGTAGGAACTTCAATAACATTGCAGTTTAAATTTCACTAAATGAAATGTTGCAAGGTTACATAGAGGAAATTGTCTTGTACAAGAATCAACATCTTAACCCTAACTTGCTAGTTGTGACACATAAACACAGAAAGTGTCTGGTTGATGGAACGATCCACTAAGTATGGGAATTATCAGACCAAGATTTGAACTTCAGAGAACACCCATTCGACACATAAAGAGGAAAGGCTAATTGTCCATAGGACCACTTACTACTAAGAATCAAACAAACCAATCCTCAAGGGTCGATATTCCCTATCCCGAATCGAAGACTTATTTGACCAACTTTAAGAAACAAGCAAAGGTCGACATCCCACTAGATCATAACCTCGTAATAAGGAACTCCCAAGAAAACCTAAGAATTGTAAGGCCAACTACACCACACACAACCTTAACTTTGGTGACAATAGTGTTCACCTTAAGGTTTAGAGACACTACTTTTGGGGCGTCAAGCACACAATCCTCATTAGCCATGACCATCCATTCACCTCCCCATATAGGACGCAAATGCATACCACCTCTGTGTTGGCCTGAGATGACCAACACACGGCTAGTCAAAGGGCAAGTACCCGACGGCACGGTCATCGGCCCCGAAATCACCAGAGGGACAACCGAGGAGATCACCCAAATTCGAGCAGGACTAGAGGTAAATAAAAAGTGACAAAAGATCTATGCAAGTAAGAGACGAAAGCCATTGAAATGCCAACTCGGTGATCGCGTACTGCTAACGGTCTCTCCTTTGGAAAGGGGTGATACGCTTGGGAAAGCATAGGAAATTGAACCCGAGATACATCGGACCCTAGAAGTCCTTGCTAGGATTGGTCCGGTGGCTTATAAACTCCAGCTACCGCCGGAACTCAGCAATGTACACCCTATCATTCATGCGTCCAATCTAAAGAAATGCATACCTGGCGAAACTCTCATTGTCCCACTTGATTAGATTAAGGTAGATAAACACCATCATTTCGTCGAGGAACCCGTTGGAATAATGGACAGAGAAGTGAAGCGATCAAAGCAAAGCCGCATTCCCACCGTGACGGTCCGATGGAGTGTCAAGCGAGGACCAGAGTTCACATGGGACCGTAAAGACCGAATGATGCAGAAGTACCCCCATCTTTTTCCCTACATTCTTGAAGACTATTTTAGAACGAATTTTGGGACGAAATTCCCTCTAACGTGGGGATGATGTCATAACTAGCAAATTTAGGGTTGAGATTGTGATGTATGTACAAAACAATTTCCTCTGTGCAACCTTACAACATCACATTAGTGAAATTCAAACTACGATGTTATCTGAATACATATGAACGTACATTGAGAATCAAGAGGAAATAGACGCATGCAAGCCCAAAACTTGACCTAATAGCTAAGCCCAAACAATTTTGGACCTTGACCCAGGAATTTTCGGCCCAACACCCTAGGCCGAAAACCCTTCTTTGGGCCTTAATTGGACCGAAAACCCTTTATGGGGCCAAATTAAGCCCAAAAGCCATACATACTCTCCAAAAACGCAAACCCTTGAAGGAAATAGGGTGTTTTCGACCACCCTAAAACCGAAAATCCCCTTGGGTAGCCACCATGGCTGAAAACCCTATGCTTTTTGGTTGGAATAGAAAAAAAAAAGAAATGGAAAAGGTGGTGACACCTCACCTTTACCCCCACAAACTTCCATGTAAATACCTAACATATATCCATGCAAAGTGTTATTATCCATCATACTTCTAGGCAAGCTTCACATCAAACATCTAAGAAGTCAACCCTCTTCTTCCCCCCCCCCCCCCGCTCTCTTATCTTTCGGCCAAACATCACCACTCACACACACAAAACACTTCCATTTTCTCACTTTGCTCTCAAGAAACTCCACTCCTTTGTTCTCTCAAAATCTCGAGCTCCATCACCACCAAGAATCGGTTCTAGGCCTTTTGGCAAGTTCCTTGTGAAACTCAAAGTGTTTTTATACATGTTTGTGTTAAGATCATTCAATTTACACACTCATTTTCATGTGTGATCCTTAGAACATCAACTTTTCGAGAATCACTCCAAGACCAAGCTTGGCTCGAAAACTTCTTCCTTCTTCTTCCTAACACACGAAAAATCCCAAGGTTGAGTTCATAACCCTACATTTTCATGTTTTCTTCAAGTTTTAGGGGGGGGGGGAGGGGGAATACAAGTTACAACACCAAAACATAATCTAAACTTAAACATCATCTTTCAACAGAAACGTTATGGTCTATTCATGGACTGTTTTGACCATCTTAAACTTAATATTTTTCAAAACTGTTCAATATGCAAATAGTTCAGGTTTATACCTTTCTGAAGACTACTTGCACGCATTAATACGATTTTTTCTACAATTTTTGGCGATTTTTACAAAATTGCCTATCATTTCAAAATGATTTTGGACCAGTCTGTGAAGATGAACATTTTCACACTGGTATGAGACCACAAAAAATTATAATAAAAATTATGAACAAAGTAGACTCATTTTCTAAACTCTCAGAGTTTACGGATCCAAATTTCGACTTACAATGATTTTCCTATAATTTTTCTAAAAACATGGACAGAAAATTCAAAATTTAGAAATTGTCTTTATCATGCTAAAAGTTTTTATACTTGTGTTAGATGTAAGTTTATATGATATATTCTTTTAAAACATCTACATATGTTAACTTATATGTATTTATATATATGATTATACAAATTGTCTTGACAAACAAACATAATAAACTATAATCGGTATAGTTTGGAAGTCACAAACCACACTTTTAAAAGGTACACATAATTATTTAAAGGCATAATTATCATATTTTGCAAGTAAAAGGGAGTCATAGTTCACGTAAATCTGTTAATGCTCTTGTGAGACTTTCCTTCACCGTACCTACCTAGCGTACACCGTAAGTCCTATAGTTATAACCAGAGTCTCCTTGAGGGAGAGCGAGGTAATTGTGTATAGATCTATACAGGGTTGACACCCCCACACCTGAGCTGTTCGCTACAGCTAGATGGGGTCAGTCTAGGGTGACAAATATCTTACCGAAACCGACGCTTGAAGAACGTCATGACAGGCATATCAGTCACATCAAGCATGGTTATAGCGACTCACATAGGGATTAACAATACGATTTTGGTTTACAGGAAGCTTATACTTCATCAGTTTTATTAAACTATAGAACTGCAAATCATTTTTCAAGTATTCAGTCTCTTACACTTCCGGTCTTAGGGTTTAAGACTACAGTTTTTCTTACATCAGAAAATATTGGATTTTCTGGGAACGTTCGCTTTACTTTTACAAACAAAAGATAACAAAGGACATGCATGCATATATTCACAGTTTTGGAACGAGACTTACAAATCATTTTCATAGAAAATATCGGATTTTCTAAAAGTACTACGAGAACTATTCTAAACAAGTGCAAAACCATTTTTATACAAAAATGCTTATGAACTCACCAACTATTTAGTTGACGCTTTTCAAAACGACTTGTATTTTCAGGGAACCGGTAGCGAGTAATCAGCTCTACTATGAGATCAAGTGGGGCGACTTCATAAAATTTTACTTCTTGTCACTTTTGTGTAACTGATGAACAAGTACAAAAATGTAAACTATGTAAGTATGTATTTTCAATGTATGTTGCTTGGAATGCTA
Organism: Lactuca virosa; assembly: GCF_052849685.1. Taxonomy (NCBI): domain Eukaryota; kingdom Viridiplantae; phylum Streptophyta; class Magnoliopsida; order Asterales; family Asteraceae; genus Lactuca; species Lactuca virosa. The sequence goes on along the minus strand of NC_136433.1, from coordinate 301,147,375 downwards.
TGTTCATTCATATTCAATTGTGATGATACTGTACAATGACGTCATCCGCCCCCGGACATTTCCGCCGTGTTGGTTCGGGGGTGTGACATCATATAGTTGCGGTAATTAGGGTGTCGAACTCTAGGGAACATATATGAATGATAAAAGATTTAATTAACTGAAACGGAAATTTAAAAGGGGGGAGGGGGAGGTTGTTTAATTAAAATCTTAGAAAATCAACTTTAACTATCAAACAAAATAAATTACTAGATTTAAAGATAATGATTTTAAAACACTTACACTTAAAATTCAAATTCGTATTTTCTATTGTGAATAATTGATATTGCAATAAAGTATAAAGAGTTTACCAATTAGATTAGTAATTATGATCTAATTAAATTTTTTTATGATTAATAAGTGACTAATTTAATGTTTATAAAACTAGAAAATTATAAACCAATTAATTGTCAAAATTACATATGAGTTAATTATGAGTTTAATCTTAAAGTTCATTAAATTAATCATATCATAGTTGGTTAAACTAATGCTCTCAAAGATGAATTACCAATTAATATTACTTGACCTTAGGATTGGTTAAATTAGTAGTCCTAATAGTTTATGATCAAAATCCATTAAGATACAAGTCACAATAATTAGATTTGTAGTTTATACTAAATGCAACTCAGATGCAAGTAATAAAAATAAAATCTTTAAGGTGGAAAAATTAATCAAAAAAACAATTGTATATAGACTTTATAACCTCAAAATCAAAATTACACCATAGTTTCTAGTTCATCTATATTTAAAAGGGAGAGAATTTTTTTAGCCTCTCATGTTTACAAAAAGATAGAAATAATAAATAAAAAGTATGCTAAACATTGCCAACCTAATACTTTCTTCAATAGTTCTTCAACATATCACATTTTCAACTCTTCTTCCTTTTAGGACGAATCAACGGGTTATTTTTCGCACCTAAGAAGGTATTTTTCTGCATACTTTTCTGAGATGTGGAAATCTCGTATCTATAGGATAAATAACTTAGTGGCAGTAATCCTTCATTTTCGTGTCGCTAACCGTTATCTTCAAAAAGTCTTCCCAAAGTAAAAGTTATCTTCGCGCCATTATCCCTTATACTTAGGCCCACTAATCCTGTCTTTTATGGTATCTTCAAAATTCTTCCTTATATGCTCCATATATAGATCTATTCTTCTTCTTTGATCCTTATCTCTGGATTTTGACCCCAATTATCAAATATGAAGTTTTTATATCATATTTATCCATATTTACATTTATTTCATATTAAATACTATAATATTTAACTATATTTTATGACTAATTTATGTAATATCAACCACCTTCAGCTTTGGATCCTCTGGGTTTTGAACAGTTCAGACGGTTCCTTGCCTCCAAACCTACTGCCACGTCAACATCTATGTTGTAGGATCCTAAGGAAATGACAATTACGGAATTAAGAAATGCATAATCAAAAAGACACAAATTAACGTTTAAGCACAAGTGTGTAGATAATAGAGTACTACAAAACTTGTATAAGCATGTGCATCCTTTTATACAATACTCTCTATCTAAGGGCGTGCTCGGCAAAATTAGCCGGTAGCGGGTAGCAGGTAGCTTGTAGCTTGTAGCGTTTTGTTAAACGGTACATGAAGTAGCATTTCAATTTGGAGCGTTTTGTTTAAACTAAACGCTAGAAGCTTGTAGTGTTGAACGAGACTTTCTGTTCAAAACGGGGCGTTTTGTCAAACGCTAGAAGCTAGAAGCTCTCAAACGCTCATAAACGCTCCGTGCCGAACATGCCCTAAATCTAAACTACTCATCTACACAAAATATAGGAGATCTCTCCCTACAAAGTATACTAAACTAGTATATATATAGGGAAGCTTAACCCATAAGGCCTTCTACATGAGAAGCCTTCCACCTTCTCTAAGACCTTCACAATCACGTTCTACATGGAATAGGGGAAAGCCTTCTATGTCAACATCCCATGGAGAGCTTTGCACCCCAACATTCTCCCCCTCAAAGTTGGGAATGAATGACCCAAATTCTAGTTCCAAAAGAGCAACTTCACGAATTAAGACCTCAATCATGACAAAAATGTAAAAGCAAATCATCAAATCATCAAATCTTTTATAACCTTCTAATACAGGTTCTAGAATGTGAGGCATTACAATCCAAAGCTACAAGAGACAACTTTAACTCCTTGAGCATCCAAAACTCCAAGGAAAATTACCCATCCTTGAGCATAATGCACATCCCAAAAATAATCAAGAACTCCAAACCATTCATAAAAACCCACTTCGGAATATAAAATCTGAATCACTTCATAATCAATTGTAACTCCCCCTCAAAGTCAAATCGGTCTTCAATCATAAAAGATCATTCGCTAAAAATATAAATATCCAAAAACTTTCGAATACCCATATCAAAATCTTTCCCCCTTTTTATAATCGAAATATGATTATAAAACCTCCAAATGGGAATGAGAAAGTGCTCATAGTGCATTTGTCAATGTAATACTCCCTCTCGACATGTGACAAAAAATGTGAAGCTTCAAATCCGGAAAATTCGAAGAATATGTCAATTTTCGAAATCTTGACTTCCTGGACCGACTTTAACTTGAAAATGAACAAAAATTTTCATATTGCTGGAAAACGTTTTGCAAAAATGACAACTTTGAAAGCCCGAGAACAAATCTCCAAAAGTTTCAAAGATTTCTTTTTCTTGGTAAAAATTGCCATTATACTGAAAGTTTGAGGACCAAATGTGTAAAACTGTTTGCACCCCACATACATATAGTATTCAGGCATACAACAAGAGTCACAAAGACATCAAGCACATACGACGCCTAGTGTCATATAGTATAGCGAGAAGACTCGTCTCATTCGATAACAAATAAATCTCACACCCAAGCTGTTGGTCCAAGAATCTCCTCACACTATATATACCAAAACCAACCCTAATTAAGAATTAGGGTAATAATAATAATCAAAGGTCCATTACATACTCTCTCTCTCTCTCTCTAGGGTAAAAGACTATTCTAACCTTTCCAAGGTAGCCCAACCAAACATGGCTCAAGGCCCAAAAATGACCCAATTCCACTTCTGGGAGTACGCCATGCGTACTCCTTCCTAACGCTATGCGTACCGAGTTTCCACAAAAAATGGGGAAAAGTTCTGTTACGCGTTGCGTAATTAGGGGTTACGCCCCGCGTAACCGAGCAAATTGCCAACTCTTCATTATGATCTTAATAGCTTAAGACTAAACGTACAACACTCAGGACTGACTCTAATGGACGTCTAAAGTCATAAAGTTCCTAAATTTATGACTTTGCATGGCTTAATGGAGTCCAAAACCAAACCCTAGATCCTTAACATCCTCTAATGACTCTAAACCCTTGCATGGGTGAAAAGCAACCATCAAGATCCCATTTTTATCACTTAGAATCCTCATAAATGGAAAGATATGATAATCACAAGCTCTAGGGTAGCTTTTACTCACAAGAACCAAAACCATGGGACCAAAAGCATGAAAAACTCTAAGCTAACCAAGATCTAAACCAAGGAATCATGAAGGTTCAAGCTTTATACCTTACGAGGCTTGTAAATGGGATGAAAGTTGCGGATCTTCAAGCTCCAAGCTCACTAATGCTCCTTTAATGAATTCCTTCTTCACAAAGCACATAAAAACTCATTTAAATGCTCAAGATCTTCACAAAGTAGCTAAGGTTTCGAAATGACTGCTTTGGGGTAAGTGGAGGTTGAACATGAAGAGGCCTCAAGGGACTTAAGGTGTTTAAATAGGGTCTCAACCCTAAAACTTAGGGTTTTAGAATCAGCATGAGTACACCATGCGTACTCCTCATGTATGCCCATTTTACTCAATGGAGTCCCCGCCATCTTTAATAAACTATGCCCAGTGTACACATATGGTAAGCCCCGTGTAAGGACCAGATTTGCAAAAATTTAAGACTTTAGGCTGAAAATGAAAAAAAAAATACCTGGAGCACGAGTGTTACAATGATGCCTGGAAAGAATTATTTCAAACTCGTTGTAGCAGTTTTGGTGTCAAAGAGAATCTCACCAGGACTTCCAAACCCACTGATGACAAGGATGAAGCATGGACACACCTCGATGATCTTGTCAAAATGTGGATTTATGGTACAGTCACACAGAGTCTCCTCAACATGATTCTCAAGTCAAATGCAACCGCTCATACGGTCTGGACCAATCTTGAAACCCTTTTCTGTGACAATCAACAAACCTGCGCCATTGAACTTGATCAGAAATTTCAAAATCTCACACATGGCGATCTCACAATATCTGAATAATGTAAACGGATGAAGGTAATTTCAGACTTACTCGCCAACATTGGTTCGCCTATTCCTGAGCACACCTTGATCACATACCTTATCAATGGTTTGTCACCCAAGTATAACAACATCGCCCCAGTGTTGCACCACCAAGACCCGCTGCCCTCTCTCCTAAAATACCGATACATCTTAACCTTAGAATAGTTCACCCTAAACCGCAACCGCCTCGTTCAACCTCTCCACATGGACCATGCTTCATCACCAAATTCCCTTCATGCTGGAAACCCTCAAAACTTTAAAATATGGGCCTCCACCAGCAACAACAGAGGCGGTAGAAGATAGTCACAGCCACGTTGTGGTGGCTCCAATGCATCAGACAACCGCCGCCCACCTATTGTTACACAACGGAACCCACCAGGGTTTCCTTGGCCCCTTTACTCAGTCCCTTGGACTCCTTTCATGTAGCTGTATGCTGCCTGGAAACATCCCTATTGACCGCTAACATAGCAGCAACAACATCAACAACAGTCGTTTGCGCTTGGTGCTGCTTCGCCTCAGAGCTCGGGTGCCACAAGCCCACATTAACAACATGCAGCGTTTTATGTTGCCCCTCATTTGCCTGGTCTTCTCCCCCCTTCTCAGTGGTTTTCACCATTGACCACATACATCTCTTAGACCCTCAATGTCATGCAAATCAATGATAGTTCGGATCCTAATTGGTATATGGACACCGATGCTACCTCCCATCTTGCCTCAGACATAGGTAAATTCATTTCTATTAGCACTAAAAGCCATATAAAACATGTCCTCGTTGTAAATGGTTCTCCTATACGCGTTACACATGTCGTTCAAACCAACTTTCCTTCCTCCCATCATCCTTTTTATCTTCATAATGTTTTAGTCACACCTAATATTATTAAAAATCTTATTTTTGTTCGACCGTTTAGAACCGATAACCAGGTTTCCATTGAATTTGATCAATTTGGTTTTTCTGTGAAGGATCTTCAAACTCTTTAGCTCTTACTTAGGTGTGACAGCTCTGATGATCTCTATCCATTTCATCCTCAGGCTCCAGTTGCTCTTATCTCCACCCGGGCTTCCTTAGGGCATCAGCGTCGAGGTCACCACAGGGCTCATGTTTTTAATCACTTAGTTTCTAGTCATTTGAATGATTGTAATAAAAATCCAAACACTATAAGTTGCTAAGCGTGTCAACTTGGCAAACATATTCGGTTATCTTTTTCCATTTCAAATTCTACTGTTTCTGGTTTATTTGGTATTATCCATTCTAATTTGTGGGAATCTCCTGTTGAGAGCATTAGTGGCATAAAATATTACATTTTGTTTCTTGATCACTTATCTCATTTTGTTTGGGTTTACTCCCTCCGCAAGAAATCCGGTGTTTTTTCCAAAATTTTTCACTTTAGAACTTTTTTCAAAAATCAATTCATATTGAAATCAAAATTTTTCAATGTGATCATGGTGGTGAATTTGACAATAAACAATTTCACAAATTTTTTGACCAACACATTATCGTGTTCCTTTTCTCATGCCCTCGTATTTCCCAACAAAACAAGAAATCTGAATATATGATACACACTATTAACAATATCATACGTACCCTTCTTTTACATGCTCACTTACCACCGGATTTTTGGGTCGAAGCACTACATATGGCAATTCACCTACTAAACCTCACTCCCTCGACTTCCATTAATAATGAAAATACATACACTAAGCACACTCAAAAGCCACCATCCTACTCTCACCTTCGTATTTTTGATGTCTTTGCTACCCCCACATTCCCACACCACATAAACTTGCCCCATGATCCACACCTTGTATTTTTCTTGGATATCCCTCCAATCATTGTGGTTATCGGTGCTTCAATCTTGCCACACACCAAATTATAATTTGTCGCCATATTAGCTTTGATGAGAATTCTTTCCCTTATCATTCCATGACACCTGATCAACCTCCCTCCTACTCATTCCTTGATGAGTCGATTGATCAGTCTCCCATCTCTCATGAGTTTCTTACTTCCTTACCACTTTCTCTCACTACAAACGGTCCTACGGACACCATCAATATCCCCCCCTCTCACCTACGGCTGATTCACCTCATCCCCCCACTCATCTTAGCTCACCTAAGACATCTCCTGAACCTCACCCTACCCTACCACCCACTCATCCTATGGTTACTAGGGGTCGCCTAGGTATCAATAAAACCATCAATCGCCCAAATCTTCACGCCACCACAGAGTCACCCCTTCCTCGATCCCATCTTCATGCCTTTCAAGATCCAAATTGGATGATTGTCATGAAGGATGAGTTTAATGCTCTTATTTCTATTAGAACATGGGTCCTTGTTCCGAGGCCTCCTAAGGCCAATATTATGTGATCCATGTGGTTGTTTAGAAAGAAATATAAGGCTGATGGTTCTCTCGACCAATATAAGGCTCGACCGGTTGCAAATGGAAAGAACCAACGACTCGGTATTGATTGTGATGATAATTTTAGCCCGGTTGTTAAACCGGGTACTATTTGGATTGTCCTTAGCCTTGCGGTATCTCACAAATGGTACATTCATCAGTTAGACATAAAAAAATGCATTCATGCACGGTCAATAACATGAAACTGTCTACATACACCAGCCTCCAAGATTTCAGGATCTGGCTCATTCGGATTATGTCTGTCATCTGTAAAAGTCGCTTTACGGACTCAAACAAGCTCCTAGAGCTCGGTTTCAGCGTTTCGCAGCTTATTTCACTCAGATTAGTTTCACTCACAGTCGTTGCGACTCATCTTTGTTTAGTTTTCGCAGGGTTCAGAGGCAGCTTATTTACTTCTATATGTTGATGATCTCATTCTAACAGCATCTTCTGCAGAGCTTCTTCAGCATACCATTTCCCTTCTAGCCGCAGAGTTCGCCATGAAGGACTTAGGTGATCTTTCTTATTTTCTAGGTATTGCAGCAACACAAGATAAAAAGGCATTTTTCTGTCCCAAGGAAAATATGTGTTGGAACTTCTTGATAAGGAAAATATGTCTAATTGCAAACCCTGTAGACACACCGGCAGACACGCAGTCAAAACTTGACAGCGACGGAACTCCGGTCATTGATCATACCTTATACCGGAGTTTAGTAGGCGGCTTACAATACCTTAATTTCACTCACATGGATCTATCTTTCGCGGTTCAGAAGATATGCCTCTTCATGCATGACCCACGGGAACCGTATATGAATGCTTTAAAGCGTGTGCTCCGCTATGTTAGTTGTACCCTGGACTACGGGCTTCAGATTCATCCCTCCTATACTATGGGCCTTGTCGCATATTTTGATGCTAATTGGGGGGGTGTCCCTCCACACGTTGTTCCAGGAGTGGATATTGTGTCTTCCTAGGTGACAACCTCTTATCCTGGTCGTCCAAACGACAACAGACTGTCTCCCGCTCCAACGCCGAAGCAGAATACCGTGGAGTTGCAAATGTCGTGGCCGAAACATGTTGGCTTCGCAACATTCTACGTGAGCTTCACTCCCAAGTCACCAAAGCAACCATTGTCTATTGTGATAACATAAGTGCGGTTTACATGTCCTCATAAGTGCGGTTTCTATGTTCCTTCTGGCCTTTAGTATGCCGACATCTTCACCAAGGGACTTCCGACCATATTATTTAATGATGTCAGATCCAGTTTGAGTGTCCGCTCAAGACCACCCGCTCAAATTGAGGAGGCGTATTAGCATACCATGTAGGCATGTATATATTTGTTATGCAATTCGTATGTTTGTTATTAGTATAGGCCCAAAACTCTAGTTTGTATTATTCAGCCCATAATGTACTCATATTCTATATTAATGAATTCCAAGGCCAAAATCATGGGTAAATATCACGTTTTCAGAAAAGTGAGGGACTCGGTCAGAAATTAGGAGCGACTAAGGAGGTCATGAAGCAAATCAAACAAGTTGATTAGGATATGTGGACCGAGTCCTAGCTTTAGACCCGGTCAGAACCTCTATCAAACAACCCCTGAGTTGACTCATCCATACTTAACCATCACGCATTCCTTCTTATAGATGTTTGTTCTGCAAGCAATCTCAACATCTTTAATTAAAATATGCTTTGATTTCCCCATTTAATCTGTAAATAATTTTATGGAGACTTTCTCTTGAGGGTTTAAGGTTTCAATTCTTGTTGGAAACATTGATATTGTTTAGGATTTCATTAATTATCAAAGGATGAAAAGTTTGAAGGCATTCAATAGCCATATGCCAATAATCGTTATTAACCGACAAAGAAGATCCAGAATTTGCTATGATTTTCTAGATATAATCATCACTCATCCCAAAACATTTAACTGGAAAAAAAAAAACAAAAACAAAAAAGAAACAAAGAGGTGGTGTTAAGACAATTGTCTAAATAAAGGATATGAAGACATACGTGGAGAAATAGAAGTAAAAAAACAAATGAAAACAAATTAAAATTAAAAAATTAGAGTTTTCTTACTTTCTCTTTTTAGTTGTCCTTTTGCACTAAAAGGTAAGAAGTACACTGCTATTATACTCGTATTAGATACAATATATAGCTACAAAAATTGAGACTCGTATTAAATAACAGATTTTTATATGTGCATCTATCCACCAATTACTTAACCCATCTTACGCACCTATACATTTAACATGCCTTAGTATTTCCAAACTATTTTGGTTTATCTAACCATTTGTAAGCTTATTTCATAAAATGTACCTCTTTTTGTTTTTAACCAATACACTATCTATCATTTTGTATCTATAAGAAATTGATTACAAATTTGACCTCAATGTGTTGTTTTATCTTACTCAACAAATTTAACCATTTGTAAGTGTTAGGAACCGGACCGGGTACACGCAGCGGAAACACACTATCACATACACACAAACTCACGAAAATAAAGCAAGAAGAACACAAGGATTTTACGTGATTCGGATTCGGTGCAAATCCTACGTCCACGGGCTGCAACTAGAGAATTTTATTAAAACTCACAAGATTACAATTGGCTTGACACTCTACATTTGATGTTCTCTCAAGTTTTTGCACACAAAATATGCAAAACATACATGCATATATATATAGGTATATTTGTGAGCCGCAATATGCACAAGATTGCCGCAAAGATTGAAAAATGCGTAGATTTTTCTTTAGCCGTCCATTGATTATTCCACCGAAAGTTCGCGTCCAATTCAAATGTTCAATTGTTGCGTTCACATTAGAGATAGTGACAATAAATATTAAACAATTGATTCCACTGTCCATTCAACAATTCAATTGTTTTAATTTCCAAGTTTCATTTATGGCCCTTGAACTCTTAGGAACTTGTCAATTTGTTCATGACTCCATAAATCTTAACAGTAAGCTTATTTCATAACATTGTAGCTCTGTTTATTTTTAACCAATTTAATATCTATAAGACCACGATAACAAATTTAACTTGAATCACTCATCTTTTATCTTACTCAACAAATAGACTCATCATCCAATATGACATAAGATGCTTTAACCGAATAAAAAAATGAAAATGATTTTTTTATTTTTAAAATAAAAGACCTAGAAACTGATTTTTTTATTTTTTTTTTCGATTTCGTTCTCTGTAAAAACGAAAGAATGTTCATGGCCCATTCAAATAATGGACTTGGAGCTTAGGCAATACACAAAGCTATTTTTTAGTTACTTCTTCACCTCTTACGAAGTATATTTACTTTTTTTAACTATTTGATTATTATTGATTTACTTACATCTATCAAACCCAAAAGCTTAGTTGGATCTTATTTACGAAGTATATTTTTTAGTTACTTTTTTAGTTGATTATCATTGGTTTAATACAAATTGTACTTCGAATTCTAATGAACCCATATTGCAAGTGGTGATTACTAATAGTTCTCTTGCAATTTATTTGGTTGGATCGATTTGTAAGATAATATTTGGTTAGTCTGCAAGAAAAACCAAATGAATTTTCTTATGAAGTTTTATATAATATGTAAATGCCTATTGTTAAAACATAATAAAAAACCAAAACAAGATTATTATCAAAAATAAATAAATAAAAAATACTATTAGCTTTTTATAGTTATATAAATAAAATTCAGTATTATCGCAATTTTTGATTTCACCCCATAGAAGAATCATGAAGAAAAAAAAACACTTCCTACATATGAAAATCCCCATTTGCTTAATGTTGACTTAAAGAAAATCCCAAATTATGCAACAGAAATCGACTCAAAAAACCATTACAAGTACAAATAACTGCGAGTTCATTAGCAGCAAAAACAAAGATCATGGTACTTAAAAACATATGCACTTACGGACTACTAGTACACAGTGTGAGTTCACTCACTGAGTCGACTCACCAGTCCTCTTTCTTTAACCGGTGAACCATTGAGCCTGTAAAGATCTGTTCCATAAGGATTATAAACATGTGAGAGCCAATCATATACACCAATACTTCATAAATAAATTAGGGCAAATTTGTAAAAACACTCGATGTGGACAGGTTGTTTCTTTCAATTCCTCTCACATTAAAATTGATGAATATTGATATATTATTGAGAATCTCTTTTTTGGAATGTAGGGATAAAATGGTCATTCAAGCCATGTTTGGCAGACTAGCTGAAAAGCTAGTTTACAAAAAATGACGTTTGGTAAAAACTAGTTTATAAGTTAGCTGAAAGATATAAAATAATATAAAAGGACATTTAAAAGAATATGTTTTCTAAAATTAATTAAGGGTATAATCAAAAACTTTTAAAAAAGCTCCTGAAAAGCTAGTCTATATAGCTTTTTAAAAAGCTAGCTTATCAGCTATTTTTTGGCTTGCAAAACATGTCCATTAAAAAAAAAGTCGAAAGATAAGCTAGTTGTGGCATGCCAAACACAGCCTTAGTCACATTGAAGGTTTATTCAGTCTAAAAAAGCATACCTTATGTATATATCACCTTCTATATAAAAGTTATAAAACACTTTATCCAGACAAAAATTAGTCACTTCATCTATACAGGACTTAATGAGTGAATATAGGAAAAAACTTCAAAGTCTTATTTCCATTAAGGCTATTAAGTCAAAAAGAAATAAAGCTACATTTTTGTGAAAACAAGAAAGCATGCATATAATGTGTGAAGTAAATACAAAGAAAACAAAAATCTATAACTCACCAAGCAAGATTATCCCAGTGAAGGAACCCACCATGTCCTCTAGCATTTGTGAACTTGTAAGTAGGGCCAGAAACTATACCAACAACATTAATTATTAATTTAATTCAATTTTATTTAAAGGATAAAGGATATAAAATATAATGTTTTCTTTTTGACAAAAACTCATAAGAGGCTGAACTTTACCTTCATAACCCTCGAAAACTGGATCTTCAGACAGCAGAAGTGGTGTATCTAAGTCAATAAATCTATTCAAGAAAAAAAAACAGATTTGTTAAGAATTTACAATTAAAGGAGGGGTTAAATACAAAAAATAGCATCGTAGTTTTATTTATTTGTGTATATAGCATCCTACTATTATTTTACAACATTGTATTTTGAGTTTTTATTTTTATTTTTCTTATCAAGACATTGATTGTACATTGAAAAATCTACAATTGATGAAATTGATATTAATTGGGTAGAAATTTCAAAGTACAATGCTGTAATCGGAAGAAAGAAAAGTAGGGTGATATAATAAGCAAATCATCAAAAGCATGTTGCTATCTCTTAAACTTAACCTTCAAAGAAAAACAAGGTTATGTAAACATAGTTTCAAAGAAGAAACTTTATTACAACATTGTACTTTTTATTTTGTTTTCTTATTTACACATAGTACTTTGAAAATTCTACCAATTATATCATTCTAGTTTTAATTTGTTTCTTATTAAAACAATGTACATTGAAAAAAGAATCCGTACAACGAAAAAAATTGCTTTGTATATTTTGGAAGACATTGCTATAACTAGGTTTCTATTTAAACGTACAATGTTGTGGATTGCAATAATAAACAAATCAATAAAAGTACATTAATATTTTTTACATTTAACCTTTAAAGAAAGGGTAAATAGTACAAAAGTCATTAAGTTTACACCAAAATTCTAATTTGACAATGTTTTTTTATACGATTTAAAAGGGAACAAAAAAAATGATGTCCGATTTGGAACAAAAAATGGAGTGTCACGCCATCAAAATTGAACAAAATTGGAAAAAATGATGATCAATTTGGAACAAAAAAATTGAGTGTCAAAACTGAAAAAAAAAAAAATGAAAACTATGTCAAAATTGAAAAAAAGTGAAAATTTAGTGTTTTTTGTAACAAATTTTTTCAATTTTGACACGTCAGCATGTCATTTCAGCATACCACATCATCAAAATTGACACGTCATCATGTCACGTGAACAGGCAACCGGGTTGACCGGTCAAGTGGTCAGAATTGTAACAAATTGGCATTGCATAGTTTCACTTACTTAAAGCCGCCAAGACCAGCAGCAAGATGGCCCGCAAAGCCCATGGCAAGTCTAGTCTCAACCATCCCACCAATCATCAAATCAAGTCCAGAAGCTTTTGCCAAATCGATTATCTCAAGAGCCCCAAGGACACCTACTTTTGCTAATTTAATATTAACAACATCCGCCAGCTGTCGTTTTATTATTTCCTTAACATCCGCTAAACTTCTACAACTTTCATCAGCAGCAACCGATACACCAAATTTAGATTTCGCAACTTGAGTCACGTGGCCTAGACCTTCCCAATCGTCTCTGTGAACCGGTTGCTCAAAAAGAACTGGAGTCACATTCATTTCTGCAATCGTATCATGGAATATGAATATTTAAATCGTATAGAAAATCAAAATTGCAATTTTTTGTCATTGGTTGATTGTTTGTGAAAAAGACATGAATGCCCTTCTCGTTCTTGTAAGCGGAAATAATATCCCAAGGTGAGAGATCGAGAGCTGGAAGTTGGGATAGGTACAAGATATATATATATATATATATATATATATATATATATATATATATATATATATATATATATTTTAGTGGTGAGAATGAGGAGGGTATTTACGTCTTTTGCATATACTGTAAAAAACCACTTGTGCGTAGGGTTTTGCAAAAAAAAAAAAACGAATTTTTACGTTGCGTTTGATTTTTCATTTATAAAAACCAAAAAGAAAAATATTAAACGAAGCAAAAATACCAAAAAGATGTCTTCTATGTGGATTGGTTAAATCAATTAAGTACGTTAAAATAATTAACTTGCACTTACGGTTTTCGTTGAAAATTGAAATAATGAACATGTGATCAACTCGTCTTATCTTCTAAATAATAATAAATTAATTAATTAATTGATTAAAAAAAAGAACAAAAAAACAAACATAACGGTTTTCCAAAGTGAATAAAGTTTTAACTAAACGCGTTTTCTAAATTTTCTAATGAAAACTAAAAATGAAAACCGATAGAAAAATACACATCTAAACACGTTTTCCAATTTTCTAAAACAGAAAATAAAAAATGAATAAGTTTTAACTAAACGTGTTTTCTAAACTTTCTACTGAAAACTAAAAATGAAAACTTATTTCAATTTTCTGAAAACTGAAAACGGAAAACCAAAACTGTTTTTCCGTAACTAAACGCAACCTAAGTTTTCTGTGCAATATGAGTATGTTGTAAGAAAACTTATTATTAAGATCAAATGAAAATTGGTACAAATATGTAAGATGATTGATAACATGATTTTATATCTTTCAAAGATAAGTTTACCATGTAATTTTTCAAGAACTTGAATAGCTTCAGAAGAGGAGTAGCCTTCATTAGCATCCAAAATAAATAGACAATGAGGATGGGCTGCACGTATAGCTTGAAGCACTTCAATATCTGTATTCAAATCTTTTCCAACTTTAAGCTTCAAAGTCTTGAACCCTTCTTTACAATACTTTGAAGCCAATTCACCAGCTTCTTTTGGTGAAACAATCGGTATCTACAATAAAACATCACTTTAAATGATGTTATCTTCTTTTTCATTGTTGTTATTTATAGGCTCTGTCTCTTTTAAAAGATATTTGAGAAAATTATGGCATAAAATGCATAAAAATTGAAATACTTGGATAGAAACTGAACTGTTATATCTGTTGTTATTGTATTTGAAACTCCACCAAAGAATCTCCATAATGGCGTGCCAATGCTAGTAGCAACCGCATCAATCACAGCCATCTCCACCCCTGCTCTAACCTTTGAGGCATATAGAAATATTATGAGAACAAAATTGAAAAATATATAACATGGAAATGATAATCATGATTCATGAACAATGGAAGCTATGAAAAGTAAAAAAGTAAACAACTTACAGAAGCAAAATCATGTCCAGGAAGAAGATGACCGATTTCTCGCAACACATCACCCAAACTCATCGCTTGACTCTTCTTCAAAAACTCACAAGCTTCCCCTGCTTTCTTCAAAGCCGTGATCTGATCCTCCGCCGTGACAAATGGCAGAATCGGAGACTCCCCCCACCCAACACACCCGTTATTCAACTCCACACGAACCGCGACGTTCTCCACTCCCTCGAGCCTCGACGACGCAATCGTAAAAGGTGCAATCAATGGCACGTTTAATTGCCTTCCTTCTGCTCGATGAATGTCCACAGTGAAACTCTCCATTAAATTTTTGAAACCCAAATTAGATTTGGTTGCCGCAGCGGCGGGGGAAGGGGTGGGGTAGGCCATCATTGCCACCGGCGTACCCCCGTCGACTCGGGGTTTCGTGTAAAGTTTTGGGGAAAACAGTGAGAACGCAATTGAACCCATTAGATGATAAGAACAACGTTTGGGAGTGACTGTATGATTTGGGAAAATATGGTTTGGCTTTTCGTAAATTATAGCATATGCGAGAGAAAGGTGCTGCTTCCTCCATTGTTTATTCTCAACAAACCTCGCTCGATTTGTTTAATAGTGGAGTTTTGTAGGAATTTGTGGGGTCTGGATCTGTCTTGGTCATTTTATATTGTTGGATTCTTGTAGGTTTGTACAGTTCTTCGTCTTCTCTGAACTTACTTTGTTTCTTCCAAGTGTGCAAAGGGCAGGCAAACTTTAATTTAACAATTTTTATTTATCACACTAAAAGATTTTTAATCATTAAAATATAAGGTTTCACTTGTGAACGTATTTAGTCCTTATATGAGTGTCTATACTAAATAATGGGTTCTTAATGATGTCACATTCTACATGGCTATTAGAAGTTGTTAATCATATGATGTAATTTATCCTCCATAGGGATGCGTTTGTGTGCCTTAGTTTGAACATTGGATTACGAACAATTGAACAAAGCTCCAAACATGTCATCTTCATCTAGATACTCTTACCAACAAAGATATTCAACATTAGACTACAAAAATCTTTGCAAATATGGACTTCCTTCTCGAATTTGAACATCAATGACCGAAGACAGCCCTAGAAGAAGATTTAGGGTATTTGCAAACTCAATGGTAAGTGTATTTTTCGTCATTTTTTAATATAGAGCAACATTCTTTTTCTAATAATGTGATTTCATTTATGAAGAATCCAAATAAAAATATGTCTTGTGGGGATGGGTTGATCTAAAATCAGTGAAGTTTAAGGGTAACGTCAATGAAGAACTTAAAGATGTGAAAAGTTAACCGAACAATTACAAGTTCATATTCAATGTTGAGGTTTTGGATGTGAGGAAAGGCTTGGTAGAAATCAAGAAAGAACTATTCAGGTATATAGTGATATTGGTTGTTTTGTTTGTAATTTAATTCTTTAAGGCATTACTTTGATTGACATCTATGTGTTTTAAACCTTAGTTATAATTAATGAACACTCACAAAATGTTCAATGATAATTGTGTACAAAAAAGTATATTTTAGGGACATCTTGTACACAACAAAAGTTCATTAAGTTATTAACCATATTTCAAAATACCTTACATAATTTTTGAAAAAACTACATTACTAAAATGAAAAAAAAAATGAAATTATATTATTAAAAAATAACATTTCTCTCATATATTTAAAAGAAGCAAATATATGTTTCGCAAAAACCTCTTGAGTCATAAAATGGCCATCGATATATTAAACTTATTTTTCAACATTTTCCTTGTCCATTTTTCCAAATATCATTTTAAGCGATGCATCTCGAGAACCATCGAAATCTTTATGTGATCGTCTTGTTGTGCAAGTAGAATCAAGTAAAGTATTATCTAATCTTTCTAGGTTATGTAATATGTTGAATCTACGAATTGACGAGCCACTTTGTGCAACTAGAAGCGCTTTATGAAATAACTATTTTAATATTTTTATGTATTTCCAAGCAACATTGTAGTCGTTGAATAAATGTATTCAAAATAGATGTATTTTCTTGATAACATATGTTAATTTGGAGTTGTGTTATGAAAATTTATGCTTTGTGAAACAAGAATATTTCGTCAACTTTTGAACTGTTTTGCAAAAGGGTCATGTTATAATGTATTTTTTAGTGATATTGTACTTATTTGAGTACATGTGTACATAATATACAAATTTTCTCGATACTTTGAGTTGATGAAAAAATATAAGTTCCATGGAACAATACCTCTTCTGTGAACTTCTAATTTTTTTCACAAAGGGGCTACCTTTTCACAAATATTAACATTGTAGATGTTTTTAGTAATTATGTACAAAATACATGTATTTGGTTGTTAACGTATATAAATTAAAATGGAGTAGTTTGAAATTCAAAGGGTTGTGAAACAAGAACCGTTCCACAAACTCTTAAAATGTTTCACATATACGTGTTTGGCACGGAGCTTTTGGAAGCGTTTGAGAGCTTCTAGCTTTTAGCTTTTGACAAAACGCTCTAGTTTAAACAAAAAACTTCGTTTGACAGTACGAGCGTTTAGCTTTTAGTTTAAACAAAACGCTCCAAAATCTAAAAGCTACTTCATGTAGCGTTTAACAAAACGTTACTGAGCTTTTGAAATCAATTTCCATAATTACCCTTAAAAATATATTTATATATTTATTTATTTTTAATCAATTGTCCTTTTATGTAATTTTATATATTTCAAAAGCTATCAGCTACTTTTGCCAAACACTCATATAACAAATAAAAGCTACAGTTTCCCGCTACCAGCTACCCGCTACACGCTACACGCTACCAGCTACCCGCTTCCAGCTAACAGCTACTTTTGCCAAATACGCTCATAGTGTATTTTGATGTTTTTTGATATATTTTGTAGGGTGATATTATATTTACTTAGTAAATATGTATAAAGTACGTGGTAAATATGTACAAACTACGTGTATTTAGTTGGTGACATATGTTAAAATGGAGTAGTATTTTAAATTTCAAGTTTTACGAAACAATGTCAGTTTCATATACTTTTAAAGTGTTTCATAAATTGTCTACATTAATGTATTTTCTAGTGACATTGTAGTTGTTTGAGTAAATATATACAAATTACGGTGTATCTATAATGTTCTATTAATGAGAAACTTTTCACGAAATTCTAAATGTTTTGTGAAGTGTCCATATCAACGTTAATATGCAAGACAAAAAATACATGGTGATGGAGTAATGTGTTTTAATGTTGGAGACTACGGCTTGTATTTTGGATGACATAAGTTATTTCTCACATCAATACACAATCATAAAGCATGTCTAGGGCCTGGTTTTTCCCCTAGCTTCATCCTAGTTTGCCATTGTATATTGATTATTTACTAATGTTAATGCATGAGAGTTTGAAGACGTATCAGACAAGGACGTTGTTCATATATGTATTTTCGTTAAGTTGGAGGTCAATTTATTGGCTTTTAAAGAATTAGGTAATATGCATCGTGGTTGTTGTGTCGCTGAACCCACAAATAATAAGAGGTATAAAACTACTTCTAGTTATACTAATGAATAGTATAGCTGAAGAAGGGATCAAACCCATAGGGACACATAAGTTGTTATATACCACTTTGCACAATGTATATTGACTTGGCACAAAAATAAACAATAATTAAATGAGTACGTTTTTAATTAACTAAAAAGAAAACGAAATTTAACTACAATAAAATAAACTAAAGCTAATATCTTGAAAAGAAAAATCATATTTAAGAAAATTTCAGTTTCGTATTCGCTTCAACTCTATACAATTGGTCATGAATTGATGTTTAGACGCTTTTAATATAAGTTGGTACTAAGTAATATTAAAAAGCTCTAATATCCCTTTTATTTTTCAAATTATCTGGTCCAAGCAAACTCTTTCACTAGAAGTAACTCATCCATACAAATATATTACTTACCATGGACATACATGTCACAACTGGCATTTTTAGCCAAGAAATTTTGTAATCATGTAAACATCATCTATGATAATACTTGTAACTCTAACTTGATATCATGCACTATGTACATTCTATGACAACAAACTTAATCAAGATTCACAAGTGAAGTTCAAAACTCTATACAAAGTATCCAAATAGTCAATAATGAGTTGAAAACCCTAAAATTCTGGTTCAAGTTTATTATGGACTAGGGTTTTCTTATTGGACCTAATGGGCCAATAAGCCTTCAATTCGACTATTTTGGGCCTAAATACCCTAATTGGATTCTAAATGGACCCTAAACCTCTTTAATTAAACCATATTGGGCCGTGAACATCTATGAGGGCCCAATGGGCCGGAAAAATAATTATTGGACCCCATAATTTCGAGTAAAGACAAGTAAAGGCCCAAAACTATTCAACTTCTTTCTTCTAGCCCAAATCTTCGTCCCATATGTAAAAAAAATGAATGGATGATGAAATAAGGAGATAAATTAGAAGGGTGACAACACACAATTACATAGCATATATCTAGATGAGCACATGTATCAAGAAGTGTATTACCTTCCATGCAAAACTTTCCTCCCCTCTCTCCTTCTTAATTTCGGCCATAGAGCCAAAAATCACCACCACACTCATTTCACTTACAAAATCTCTTAAGGAAAGCTCTCAAGAACCCCTACATCTTCCTTCAAATTTCGAGATTTTATGTGTATCTTCAAAGAGGTTTTCATCTAGATCATCATCTTTGGTAAGTTTTTGTCATACTTAAGTCTTTGATTTTCATCCTTAAGCTAAGTACACTCCCTTATAAAGTTTCATTCGTGATCTAACATCCTAGAAACCATCTAAGTTCGAAAACCACTCAAGGAGCTTGCTAGAGTCAAAAATCACATCATCTTCTTCCATTTCTTCTTCAAAACTGAAACATCAAAGCAAAGGTGAGTTCATACCCCCTTGTTTTCGGTTTTTACTTGTTTTTGGGGGAGAATACAAGTGTTTATGTGTAGATCTATGTATATATGCATGTTATGTGTGATTTTCTTGGCTTTTGTTGTGTTTGTGTGCTAAACTCGATGGATCTATAAAACTCTAACAAAAATAAGTGAGATTCTTAAACAAAAACACTCTAGACATCATACTACAAAGTTAAAAGTGTTATAAATGCCTAAGTTGTGAAAAACAAAACAAAATCTTGTGTAAGAAGCATTTTTGGCAAATAAACGAAAGTTTGGGGTCAAGAGTGACACCTACGGTTTTATAGGGGCAAAAAGGGTATTATTAGCTTAAAAATGAGTTTTTATAACAACCATATTTTTCTAAGGGTCAAAAGTGTAAAATTTGGCATTTTGGGCCTTAAGGTGGGCCTCACGGCCTATTGGGCCCAAATTGCAAAAATATCAATTTTTGGGGATTAAAATGTCATTTAATCAAAACTTGAGCCAAAAATGAGAATAAACGAGATTAGGGGCTGAAAATGACACTATCTCAAGATTTGGACCAAAAATGTTAATTTTATAAAAATTGGGCCGAAAATGTCATTTTATGCAAATAAGGGGCTGAAAATGTAATTTTCTGCAATGATGGGCCGAAAATGTCAAAATATGTATTTTTGGACCAAAACCGTAAATTACTAAACATTTGGGGCGAAAATACAAATTTTTATAAATTTATGGACTAAAATGTTATTTTTAATTAAAATAGACCAAAAATGACATTTTATGTAAAAATAAGCCTCTAAATGTTAATTTAGTTCTTAAGGGGCCTAAAGTGTAATTTTGTTAAACACGAGTTGAAATTATAGAAATTTGACGTAACAAACTAAAAAATACCGTTATAACAAAATACTAGATTTTTATAACATTATGGATAAATTCTCCAACGAAGTGAACAATACTATAACAAATAAACGAAATACAATAACGGTACGAATATTGGGCCTAATACTTTCTATACATGTTTATTGGGCCTTCGTGATCCATTTACATGTTTATTGGGCCCAATGTATACATCACATGTCTATTGGGCTTCAGTGACCCAATTACATGCTAAATGGGCCTAATTTAGCGTTTACATGTTATTGGGCCTTAGTGGCCCATTTACATGCTAATTTAGCCTGGAAATAACTTACACGTCTAATGGGCCATAGTTGCCTTTTCTTCATGTTTGTTGGGCCTTACCTTTTCATTTCATGCATCATCTAGTGTTCGAACTTCTAAATACATATAACATTATACAAATTCATGTGAAAACAAATGGGAGCTAGTGAGACGTGTCGGTTGACATCATTGAGTGTATGATCGTAGCTTGTATTTATAATTAGAGTCTCCTGGAGGGAGAGCGAGAGTTTGTGTATAGATCTATACGGGGGTGACTCCCCCACACCTGAGCTGTTCGCTACAGTTAGACTAGGCCAGTTTAGGGTGACAAAACCTTGATCGAAAATCCGACATTTGCAAAAATGCCAAGACAGGCAAATCAGTCACTGTCATGTATGATTATAACGACTCATATAGAGATCCATTTCCATTAAGACATTACAGAAGATTAAAAACTCGTAAGTCATAATGATACAAAACATTCTATAGTGCAAAGACCATGACATTTTTATAAATCAGAAAATATCAGATTTTCTGGGGAAATACTATTATTCAAATACCACTTACTTACAACAGAAAGAATACAAAGAAAATTTGAACTGCATTCCTATATGTTACTACTATGAAATTCACACATGCATTATACTCGATTTTCACATCACTTTTCAGACTTTTTACAGAAAATATCGGATTTTCTGGGTTTTACAAACAATACAAAGACTT
Organism: Lactuca virosa; assembly: GCF_052849685.1. Lineage (NCBI taxonomy): Eukaryota > Viridiplantae > Streptophyta > Magnoliopsida > Asterales > Asteraceae > Lactuca > Lactuca virosa. The sequence continues at coordinate 301,125,944 of NC_136433.1, read as the reverse complement.
TTATTCAAACATGCTTATGAACTCACCAACATTATATATGTTGACCGTTTTCAAAATAACTTGTATTCTCAGGTAATCGTTAAGCAGAAGGACTTTCAAGTGTGTATGGATTTATTTTGTGTAACGTCACTCATCGTACTATTAATACTTTGGATTTATGTAACCTATGACAATGTACTTGATGTTAACAATACCAGCTGTATTATGTAATGTTTGGTGATGAATGTGTTATGCTTCATGTATATTCATTGTGATGATATTTCAATTGATAGTTACACGAGCCCTTAGACGTTTCTGCCTTCTGGTTCGGGGGTGTGACAATACAAGTACTCGATTAAAAAAAACCATTTTTTTTCTTTTTAAAGCTTATTTTTTTATCAAGAAAAATACATCAAAATTCATAATATTTTGTCCGCTATAAATAGACATCTATCGAGATGTATAGAAACCAATTTTTTTTTCAAATCTTCGGTTAGTGCTCACATGTGAACTTGAACTATAATATCGATCAATTTTTTTAGTTTATACGATTGTCATTCACATGTGAATGATGAACATAAATGATAAATGTTTTCCAAAAACAAAGATTTCATCAACTTAACAAAAAAATTTGTAACAGCCCAAAATTCAAGTACAATTTTTCATTTAATAATTAATAATTCTCATTTAATATTTAGAAATTCCAATCACATTTGTTTCCAAGATTCCAATACATAATCATATTATTCAAAAAGATCAGAGTGTCCATAACAACTAGTGGGGAAAATACTGGAGAGTGCACGCTGCGCCATCAAGCTGGGCCATTGCCCTTAGATCCCGAAGTACCTGAAACACCCAACAAAACTATAAACACACGCTTAGTGAGTTTCCCAAAAACACATAAATACATAACCATATATTGCCATGTACATATAAACATAAGTTTGCCATGGACTCCCTCCATGGTCTTCATTTGGAATGTCATGGGCTACCCCCATGGTCTTGTATCCCAGTGCCTTGGGCTTCCCCCAAGGCAGTGGCGGACGCAGAACGTTTTAGTAGGGGTGGCACTAAAAAAAGTTCCGAAAAAATCTAAAGTAGTAGTGGCACTCGTATTTTAATCCGGTGTACCTAATAGAAAAAACATAATTTTTTTTACACTACGCGCCGGAATCGGAGCAGTGGCCCGGGACCCCCCGGGCTCCACTACAGTCCGCCACTGCCCCAAGGTCTTGCCAAGTGCCATGGGCTCTGTGACAACCGTCAAATTCAAGTCAAAGTCAAAGTCAACAAGTCAAAGTCCACAAGTCAAACCGGTCAAACTTAATTAGTATTTGTATGCTAAAAGTTATTCTATGTATAAAAATGTGCATTTGTATGTCAAGAATTCAAGTGTCTCAAAGAATCTATGTGTTTAGCAATGTAAAAAAACCCTAAAAAGGGAGTTAAACGCATCGAAACATGACTAAGGACCCTTTCGGGGACTTAAAACAATCATAAACGAAGCATAACGGGGTTCACGAACCTTGCATTACGAGATTATACGATAATAATGTCTAATATTAAATCTCTCCCAACTCTCTCCAAGTATGTGAAATCTCTCCAAGTATGTGAAATCTCTCCCAAATCTCTCCAAGTATGTGAAATATCTCCCAAATCTCTCCAAGTATGTGAAATCTCTCCTAAATCTCTCCAAGTATGTGAAATCTCTCTCAAATCTCTCCAAGTATGTGGAATCTCTCCAAGTATGTGAAATCTCTCCCAAATCTCTCCATGTATGTGAAATCTCTCCCAAATCTCTCCAAGTATGTGAAATCTCTCCAAAATCTCTCCCAAAATCTCTCTCAAACTATTTATAGTCATCTGGGTCATCCCGACCCTTAACTTGGCCAAAAACCGCTTGAATCGGGGAGTTATATCGAAAAACAGCGAATTAGGGCCGAAACACCTCTTAGGAACCGAAACCCTTCTTAGGAACTGAACCCTCTTAGAGGGAACCTCTTAGGGCCGAACCTCCTATTAGAGCCAAAGATGTCAGAACCGAAGTGTCAGAAGCGAAACAGCCTTCCTGAACCGAACCTGCTAAGGGACCGATCTCACCCTTCAGTCCGAGATACCACCTTCGGGTCCGAGACTACCTTCGCTCCATTTCGCTTCCTCCCCAGGTTCGCATGTGAAGCTGCTCAAGACCAAACCCTCCTCTCGGTTCCCATCTACCTTCGGTTCTAATGGCTAGGACCGAACCTCCGACCCTGAACTTCGGATATTCGCAACTTTTACCCGGTTTTCAATACTTTTAGCGTTTTGAGCCCGTTTTTCGTAATTTTAACGTGAGATTTTCACCCAAATCCATATTTTACCATTTTTAACCCCCAAAACTCATATTTTATTCATTTCTCAAGGATTTATTAATTATAAATCATTATTTTACATTAAGAAGAGTATCCTACACCACAAGTGGGTCAAGTGTGCCCACTTGTCTCCATGTGTCATCTTCTCATTGGTCCAACCCTATCCACATCACACAAACCAAGGTAAACATCCTTTCAACTTTGCAAGTTGCTCCAGCAACATCTATATAAAGAAATCGCTAGAGGATTTCTTGGTTCACTTTGATCACTCTCAAACACTTATACACTTCTCAAACCATCAAGAGAGCCTCTTTTTCTCTCTACTTCCAGCCACTTTTTGGAAGTATTGTTGAGCTATTACTTCACTTTTTGGTAAGTATTCCATCTAAACTCAAGTGTTATTCCATGTTTTCATAACACCCTTGAATCATCTACACACATTTAACACCAAAAATCGTTCATAGGATCATCCAACACTTCACGTGTTCATCAAGTATTCTTGACTTGATACTCATCATCTTCAACCTTCCATCCTTCAAGAAATCACATAAGGTGAGTTCATACCCCTACATTTTCCAGTTTTCTTTAGTTTTCAGGGGGGGGGGGGGGGAATACAAGTTAAAACACCAAAACATATTTAAAACTTAACTTGACAGCTTACAACAGAAAAGTTGTGACCTGTTCACGAACTGTTTTACCTAACTTAAACTTAATATTTTTCAAAACTGTTTAATATGCAAATAGTTTAGGTTCATACCTTTAAAATGACTACTTGCACATCTCCATACGATTTTTCTACAATTTATGGTGATTTTTACAAAACTGCCTAACATTTCAGAAACGAATTTGGACCAGTCTGTGAATATGAACATTTTCACACAAGTTAGAGACTTCTAAAAATCATAATAAAAATTATGAATAAACTAGAAACATTTTATAAACTCTCAGAGTTTACGGATTTAGTTTTTGACTTCGTATGATTTTTCTCTAATGTTTTCAAAACAGTGCAGAAAGGTTAAAAACTAGCTACATAGTTTACCATATTAATAACACTTTGTAGTATGTTGAGCAAAGTGCATAACACTAAGTTCCTAAATGTTGAATGTATTTCTTGTTAGTTTATCATCATAAACAGAAATTAGTCATTCACAATAAGGTTTTCCCATTCATTTCAAACTAATATTATAAACTACAATAAGTATAGTTTATGGATTTTTCGATAAAAGCATCCTACATGAAAAAGGTTTTACTCTCAAAACAAATGAGTTTTTCATATACTACATGATAAAATATAATAGTTTTAGTTTATGGATTTCATATCACTAATTGCTTTCATAAAAGGTGATTTCACTTCCACCACGGAAGAGGTTATACTCAAACTATATGTAAACTAGTTAACGTAATTTGTGAGACATTCTCCTTCGGGGTACTCTTAAGTACCACAGAAAAGTCCTGTAGTTATAGCCAGAGTCTCTTGTAGGAGAGCGTGATAGTTGTGTATAGATCTATATTGAGTCTGACAAACCCGCACCTGAGCTGCTTGCAACAGCTAGACCGGCAGGTCTGAGGTGACAAGTGTCATATCATTCCGACGCCTGAAGAACGTCGAGTACGAGGTCCTCGAGTTATAGTATGGTTATAACAACTCACATAGGGAGTTAACAATCTTTCAAGTTTACAGGGAAAATTCTATTTTGAATAGGGGTTTTATCTATTTAAAGACTATTATAAACATTATAAGTACAAAACCCACACACATTCTCAGTCTTGGGATTTAAGGCTACATAACTTTTTTTAGGAAAAATATTGGATTTTCTTTGGAAACGCATTACGATTATAAACATTATAAGTACAACACACACACACACACACATATTCTCGGTCTTGGGATTTAAGGCTACATAACTTTTTATAAGGAAAATAAGGGATTTTTCTTGAAGTATACATGACAAAGTACTAGGTTTACACTAAATGACTTTCATGATATTAAAACTACGTTTCATCTAGAATTGTTAGACTTCAACTATAATTTGCTAAGTGTATATGTTAGAGTTATATAAGAATTTAGTCGCAATCGACTTAGAATTGATGGGTCCGCTCTACTTCCTGTTCCTTGTTTGGTTGTGGACCAAGGGCAGATCCATTATATTCGACGGTTTATTTAACTTAAATTTTATATAACTTATATACACTGGGTGATTATAGAAGGAATCTACAGGTCTTTCTAGGGTACATTATTGCATAACATAGGAGAGTTCATTTCGCGTTTAATAAAGAAAATATTGAATTTTCTGGAATCATACTCAATCGCTTTTTACAAGGAAAACGGCTTCTTTCTCAAATAAAACTCTTATGAACTCACCAACTTAATTGTTGACACTTTTTCAAAACTACTTGTATTCTCAGGAATTCAGTGAAACAGGAAATCAACCGCTTTTGAGGATGGGACGTTAAATCGTCAAACATTTCATTTTGTTATCATAGTGTAATTGATTTGAAACACGTAAACACATACTCTGGTGTAACTTTTTTAATTATATCCATGATGGTTGTATTTACTTTGAGCACTATTATACTCGTTGTTGTGATACTATACATGAAGTCCTCCACCCCCGGACGTTTCCGCCATCCTTGGTTTGGGGGTGTGACAGGCTCGTCCCATGGTCTTTACATAAGTCAATGCAAACCATAACATAATCAATTACTAACATCTCATAACAATTAATGGGCCGGCCAAGGTGCCTTCGACCTATGGGTGTAGTGAAAAGGCTCACCTCAATCTACTGAACACAAAAGCTGCTCCCCTAATAGTCTGAAACCGCACACTGAACAATAATACAAATAACCCTAAATTAGGATTATAATTCAACCTAGTCTAAGATTCCAAACAGTTAAGCCTAAGCCCTTCCATGATGGCCTAAAAGTCTTTTCTTTACTAATGGGCCTAGGATCCAAGATGAAAGCTATTAATGGGCCACATGGCCCAACAAGCCCAACCAATACAAATATGGCCTAAAACAAAATAATAGTCCACTAACCCTAAATGGGACCAGGCCCAAAATAGAATAAGGCCCAATAAGCTCATAAGCCCACACGAAGCCCAGACCCTTCTGAGGTGCGTACGCCCAACGTACCACTCCAGTACGCTTAGCGTACTGAGCCCTTTGGTTGTACGCACAAACGTACATAATATTACGCCCAGCGTACAAGCTGGTTAAGCATCAACGACCATTAAGTGCTTAAAACTTGGGATTTCAACGTCCAATTTTAGATCTGAGCTCATTAAGACGTCCTAAGGCATAAAGTTGGCAACTTTATGCCCTTGCATGCCATAAGGGACTCTAAAACTTCATTTTTCCCATTAAGACCTCATTTAAGACTTCAAGCTCATGCATGGAATCAAAGCAGCCTTCAAGATGGCACCTTTATGCATCTAACATGCTCAAAGAGCTTAGATTTAACCATCCAAGTCTCTGGAGTTTCTCAACTCACAAGAGAGGGTCCAAGAATCAAAAAGGGACTCCATAACAAAACCCTAGCTCAAACTAACAAAAGAGATGACAAGGTTATGACTTTATACCTCTAAAAGCTCCTCAAGATGAACTAGATGCAGGATCTAGAAGCTTAATGGTATCCAAGACTTGCTCACCATCTTCTCCTTCTTGAATGCTCTCTAAAATGGCCACCAAAACACTCTTTAAGCTCAAGGATCACACTCTCATGAAAATCTAGGGTTAAAGGACAAAATGAGGCTATGGAGGCTAATTAGGGTTTGGTCCAAATGGTGAAAGGTTGCTTAAATGTAACATACACATTAATAACCTTGTTCGATTATCGTGTTTTGTAAAGCTTATTAGCTTAAAATGAATAATATTATATGTTTTTGAGCATTGATTTCTAACAAAATAGTTTTTACGAGAATTAAAGTAAAACTATGTTTAAAATCTAGGGTTAAAGGACAAAATGAGGCTAAGGAGGCTAATTAGGGTTTGGTCCAAATGGTGAAAGGTTGCTTAAATGTAACATACACGTTAATAACCTTGTTCGATTATCGTGTTTTGTAAAGCTTATTAGCTTAAAATGAATAATATTATATGTTTTTGAGCATTGATTTCTAACAAAATAGTTTTTACGAGAATTAAAGTAAAACTATGTTTAGAATCACCAGAAATGTATTGGAAGTCTTAGGAGATTCCAATGAAAAGTCAATATTGAAATTAACGAAAATATAAAGTTGGAAATAAATAAAAATAATGTTATTGAAAGTTGTAGATAATTTCGTTAGAAACATTTAGGCGAAATCCGAGTTATAACGAAGAAGTTATGACCATTCGAAGATCCGCGACAAAACTGGCAAAACACTATTTAACATAAAAAGTGAGTTTTCAATAAACTAATTTTTAGCTTTAGTGATCTAAATGAAAGTCGTAGTATTCGTTAAACCGAGAATTTTCATAAAAAGAACGTCCAAATCTGACTTCGTATGAGGAAGTTATGATTTTTCTAAGTTTCAGTATAGCAGTATACAGCTAAAAACTCGAAATAAAGATCGAGTGATTTTTAGCCGACACAACCTAAACGAGAATCAAAGGTCTCGTCAATAGTAGTACAACGGTAAAAAGACAGACGAAAACGGACGTCGGATGAAAAAGTTATGAATTTTTAACGGATTTTCCTGTCCCGATCTGTTAAAAATAATAATATTAAAAATAAAATCAAAATTAGCTGACGGAGTCTAAACAAAAGTTGTAGAGTATAATCTCGCCTACGCGTGCATATGAAGAACGTCAAAAACGGAGCTCGTATGCAAACAATATGAATTTTTGAAGATTAGGGCACAAAATCCGAGAATTTTCGCATGCATGCAAGGCCTAGAATCAGCCACGTCATCCGGATCTTCGCATGGTGCCCCGTGTCCGAAGCTGCTGACTCATCCGATGCCCGGCCCAGTCCGAGATCGACGCGTGTCTTCATGGTGGAGGCGTCCGAAGCAAGCCACTTGGCCCTTCGCATGCGAGCCACGTACCCTTCCCCCTCGCCTCGCATCCGCCGTGTGTCTCTCTTCTCTCTTCGGTCCGAGCCCTCGCACACTATATAAGGGAGGTGCGAACCCTCCCGGTTTTGGTTGGAAAATTCACACTTTTTACAACCTTTTCACATTTTTCACACCTTTTTCACATTTTTCACTCCCATAAACTTCTTTACAACCCCCGAAGTCCCGAGAACCTACCTAACACCTGAAAAACATCCCGAAGTGCCCGAAGACCCCGATAAATTTATCTTTTCGGTTTTAAAGCTCAGCCCTCGCAAGGCCCGATTTTCAATAAAGCTCCCGGTTTTTCATCGAAGAAAGTTAATTATAGAAACGAAGTGCTGCTCAAATTACTATTTTAACCCCCGGTTATTTCACGGTGAGTTCAAATTATAAGAACAATTGTATGTTATGTGTTATATGTTCAATGTGTTTTCCCGTGTTTTTATGAAAATGAGCTATACCTTTGACTTGAAGTGAATGACTAAGCATCACTTGGGTACTGGTATGTAGCCTTTGGCCATGAAGTGAATGAGTAAGCATCACTTTGGTACTGGCAGAATGCTGGATAGGGCTAAAAGCCTGAAATTCTAGCAAAATGTTTATTCAGAAATAGTTTATTTTCTGTGCCACTTGGGCTAAAGTCTTATTGATGTATGTCAAGTTGAAATTGTTGTATCTCATTGATTGTAAATCTTTGAATCAGATTATTTGTTGATATGGAAAGCATGACATATGGTACTCATGTACCTTTGTTGTTCTTTGTTCCTCTTTGCTTCTGTCATATTGGTATATATATAGCATAACGTTATATTATATCTATTTTTGAACTCACTAAGCGTCACCGCTTATCCCTCGCAGTGTTTAACTATTGCACATAATAAGGATCCAGTATAGACACATACTATTGGAAGATATAGAATAGTTAATAATATTACTTTTGTATTTAGTAATCGTGTAGGTATAAAATTATAATTTCCTGGGTAGTTATGTAATATACTAAAATTTAGTCGGTTTATATCCAGTCTTCTGTAATTAAACTATCAATGTAAAATATTATTTATAAATATGCATGTAGCATGTTTTGGAGTAATATGATGTAGTTTTAGAGAGGGGTTCTCTCATTATATAGGTCACAAGTCCGAACATTAGGGTGGTTGGCCATCTGCCACGTACGTCCCGCGTACGTGGGTCACCTCCACGATCATTCCTCCTTAGTACGCTACGTGTACTCATAAGTACGCCCAGCGTACGAAAGGGACCAATTTTGCAATGAAATTTCATTTAGAGGGAATAGAGGTAAATACATAGATTGGAGTGTTACAAAAATCTTACTAATCTTGCAAAAATGGCTTGGATACCAATTGTTGGGTTTTTATTCAAAAAATTTTCAAAAGCATAAACATAGTAACTGAAGACTTTAGATTTGAACAACATAAAACTAGTTTTATTCGCACCAAAAGATCATTTTGCAAGTATTAGAAAGATTAAAACAACCATAAAAGGAAATCATTACAACCTTTGAAGACTTTGGTCATTTTTTACAATTAGAAAGTTGATGAAGATGGTTTTAAGCTCCAAAGAAGAAGCTCTCTAGATGTATTCACCAAGCAAGATGAAACCATCATAATGGTTTGGAGGGTTAAATAGGCAAAAGAAATAAAAACAAAAGAAAAAACAAACGAAATGAAAATGGGTTCTACACGCATCCAACACATTATTCCTCCTATTTTTTTTCTCTCTCTCTCTGCCACATGTCTCCCAACCATTGGCTGGGCATTTATTTTATTTTTTTCACATGTTTAGTTTTTCAGCAAAATGAACACAATCATGAAAATTTGAAAAAGAATATATATATATATATATATATATATATATATATATATATATATATATATATATATATATATATATATATATATATATTATTGTTTTACAAAAAACATCAGAAAAAATTCTTCAAAAACCATAAAAGTTTAAGGGATACTTCTACTCAATATATTAGTGACTTTGAAAAAAAAATCAAATATAAGTTTTTTGAAGTGTTTACATTTTAATTTTAAAGATATTAGTTTTTATAAAATATAACGTATTTTTTATCCAAATTCAAAAAAGAAAAATATAGAGTTCTTTGTAATACTATTCTAGTAAGTTTGTAAAAGAAAATTTTTAAAAATATATATTGTTATGGATACAAACATTTTGTTTAAATGATTATAAAATTTTATAAAAATTAAGACGTGAAATTTTCGTTCGCCAAATTAAATATCCTTTTAAAGGATTATCATATATCTGAACTTTTCAAAAAGAAATTTTAAAACATAAGTTTGTTTAGATACCAAACTTTATTTTAAAAGGTTATAAGTTTTTCTTATAAATATTTAACATAATACGATCCAAAATGAGATGATTCAAAATAATAATGATTCAAAAAAAGTTTTAATTCAAGATGTTTATGATCCTTAATTCCTTACGATTTAAAAATATTTTGACTCAAATATTTTATGATGCTTAATTATATATTTTATGATATATATATATATATATATATATATATATATATATATATATATATATATATATATATATAATATTTTGATTCAAGTATTTTATGATCCTTAATTATATCTTTTATGATTCAATATATATATATATATATATATATATATATATATATATATATATATATATATATATAATATGATCTAAAATTTGTTTTTGAACAAAAACTTTATTTAATTGGATATAATATTGATCTAAAATTATATGATTCAAAAAATGATATGATCAGAATATTATGATTCAAAATCACTTGATTCAAAAAGATTTAATCCAAAAAAATAGTATTCAAAAATAGTATTAACTAAAAATATTATGATTATTTATATTTTTCTTATTTAAAACTTTTATAATTGTCAAACATTAAAAACTTAAATCGATATATAGTTCAAAAAACATAAAAAAAATTATAAAATTTAAAAAACAAAAACAAAAACACTAGGAACTTCAAATATGTAGTAAAAACATTGAAAAAATAAAAAAACAAATAGAAAAAAAAATGAATTTTTTTTAAAAATAAAATAAAAAAACAAAAAAAAAGTAAAAAAGACAAAAAAAAATTGAAATGTAAAGTAAAAAGCCTTAAAACTGACTGTGTATGTGTATGTGTTTGTGTGTGTGTATATATATATATATATATATATATATATATATATATATATATATATATATATATTATTTGAAAAAAAAATTAAGAAAACATTAAAAAACGAAAAAAAAAACTCACTTAAATGATGTTACATGGACGTTCGTCGCATGTGATTAAATCTCCGAGTTTATATTACTTACCACGGACGTACGTCACATGTGAACGCGTCATGTCCAAATATTATATTTGACGTTTGTGCCTTGACGAAGTGGGTGGTGGAGAATTTTACTCGCGGTCTTCACCATTTTTTCGGTTCTCACAAGATCCACAAACTATATATGTGTGTGTGTATATATATATATATATATATATATATATATATATATATATATATATATATATATATATATATATATATATATATATATATATATAGTTATTTTATTTGAAAATGTTGTTAAAAACTAAAAAAAATAGTTTTTTATAAAACAACCGAAACAATTTAATAATGAAACATAATTTCCATACAGAGGTTTTGAGTGTTGTCAGATCATATTTTTTTCTCCATCTTATACATCAAACACAAGCAATCTCATCTATATATGTGAACTATTTATATCTTTATATTAACCAAAGAAATATAATAATTATCAGTCACAAACTATAAGTGAAGAAAACTCTTTCACTTGCAGTTATTAATTATTTTAAAGTTCAAATCAGTATACATATATATATATATATATATATATATATATATATATATATGGAATAAATAGGAAAATGTTTTTGGAAATCGATTATAAGCATTATAGTCTTACCTAGAAATGAAATAAGATTTATAAAGGATGCTTAGTTCGAGTTAAATCAAAGGAGTGTTTAGTTACACCATGTATTGTAAAACTATTACATAGGTAGGAAATTTTTTTGATTACAAACATTGTAATCTTGTACATTTATACACTAGGCCTTAAAAATAGATGTTTAGTTCATTTAAGTTTGGATATTGTGTAGCATCATACTCAGGGTGTGCGATTAGGAACAGAGAGTAGAACTCTGTTCTGTGACACTATCAAGTGTTGATGGTACAAATTACGTACCGAAGTACATTAAAGTATTCCTTTGGATGACCAAAAATGGTGGGTCCAGATCAGGCAACTATAACGGTATGTTTGGTCATCTCCTAGAGTAGATGACAACACTTGATCATTCTAGACGGTCTTTTGAATTACATTGCTAGTGTGGGTTCATTACCTACAGACGTAGATGAAATGGGATACCATATTCACCAAATACTCTGATAATTCAACCGCCTTTATGAATTACACTAGCCAAGGAATCCCCTAACTATGTATTCAAACCATTTCTCTAAATGATTCATCATGCGAGTTGATTCTTTATGATAATCGTGGACTAGGATTTTTGAGAATTGGTTGGGATGTGTATGTATGGGTGTAATGTTTTATAGATATCTACGTTAAGGGATATATCTATATTATTTGGTGTAACGCCTGCAGATTCAGGCTAGTCAATTTAGAGATAATAAGCGTTAAAAATGACTTTTTGATAGAACATTTTTAGAATAAATAATCTTAACCAAAGTTATATTATATGTCACAAGGATTCCGTACATATAAAAAACACTGAAAAACTTATGACCCGTCGAAGTTTTGCGACCAAACGGACACGACACCACATATCGTAAAAAGTGAATTTTTGACGAAATACTTTTTTAAGCGACCTAAACGAAAGTCGTAGTAGACATTAAACCGATATCGTGCATATAGAGAACGTCCAAATAAAACTTCATTTGACAAAGTTATGAACTTTCTAAGATTTAGCATAACAGTATACAACCCGAAAATAGAATTTTAGATCGATCGATTTTTAGCCAAAACAATCTAAACGAGAATTAAAGATATCGTTAATAGGAGCTCAACGATAAAAAGACAGTCGAAAACGGAGCTCGTATGCGAAAGATATGGACGAAACTTAGTCCCTACTCTTCGAGCGTGGCGAATTCGATACAGATTTGAAAATCTGAGATAGAATGAGAATTAGCCGATGGAGTCTAAATGAAAAGTGTAGCACTCAAAAATACCAACATGCGGATATAAATAAAGTCGAGAATAGAGCTCGTATGTTAAAGATATGGACGGAACTTAGTCCCTACTCTTGAACGCGGTGAATTCGATACGGATTTGTAAATCCGATATAGAATGAGAATTAGCCGACGGGGTCTAAATGAAAGTTGTAGTACTCGGATATACCTACACGTGGATATAAAGAATGTATAAAACGGAGCTCGTACGCAGAAGATACGGACAAAACTTAGGGCCGACTCTATGATCAAACTCATATAAATAGAGGATGAATTCTTCATATTTCCTTACTCCATTCCTCTAAACTCTCTCTAGAATCGTTCTTTATTTCTTGTTAGATTTCTCCTAGTTTTAGGGTGCGATAGAGAAACTCTGAGTCGTCAAAAATCCAACGAAAAGAAGTTTTTAGAGTCGGAGTTCTGCCTGCGCAATTTCTCGGTTTTCGTTAAAAACCCTGTAAGTTAAGCTACACTATTCTGTTTTCAGTGTAACTTATATTTATAGTCATAAGTCGTTATTATGAACCTATAAATAATATTTATCAGTAATTCCAAGTCGTTATACTAATTGATCTACTTACGGGGATGATGTCTAGGCTGGATTTAGTGAGGTGTTTAAAGTGGGATTTCCAAACAGTATACTTCATATATACCAAACGGACCCTACCTCCGATATGATCCTACCTGGTTGATTCTTACTTGATAGATCATGAAAGTAGACTTTGAGTTACTGATAAATCTAGACTAATAATTAGTCGCAATAAATATTAGACTAAAACTTAGTGATAACAATACTAGGTTACGTCGACGGAAAAGACAATTGCTAGAAGTGAAGCGCTATCCAGATTAGGAATCATCACTTTAAGAAGTGAGTGCATAGTCCCTTTCATGAACATGATTTTAATACAACTATTAATTAAAGTATTAAATATATGTTTATGTGTGAAATATTTGATATTGCCTGAAATACGTGTTAAGAGCATTTATGATAATATATGATGATTTAGAATAAACCTAAATTAATTAACAGGAATATCGGGTAGAATCTTCTTATGAGTACGGGTGTGATATACACTGAGGGTAGAACTTTAAAATGTGTCATTGATCCGAGAGCATGGATTATACATAGTCATTTGTCCCTAGTCCAAGAGTATGGAGTGGACATAGTCATTTGTCATTAATCTGAGAGCATGAATTAGACATACCTGATACGGGAGTATGGATTACATAAAGTTGTTAATTTTTGATCCGAGAGTATGGATTGTTTCGTTGTGAGGATTGACGGGGTGGGGTAAAATTGCATATATGAGGCGAAATTGTATATTGCAAGTTCTAATATATGTATATCTATATATATATATATATATATATATATATATATATATATATATATATATATATATATATATATATATGATATAACATTGTGGGATTGGAATCCCTATGTACTCACCAGATTTTTCAACCTGACCCACTCAGCCTATTTGTATCACAGGTATCAGTACGAAGATACATTACACTGATAGATTAAAGGAGATGTAAATCATTACTGTAAATGAATATAATGTCTATTTATGCTTATGTTTCTGTATTGACGATGACATCCCAATGTTTTAATATAAATAAAATATATTTCTTCGGAAATGATTTGATAATATATTTATCATATTTTTCGTACAAATTCCGTAATAATATTTTTCAAAAAGGATACTCTGATTTTTAAATAAGCATAAATAAAAATTTTTAAATGACCATGAATTTGGGGATGTCACCTTTGGTATCAGAGTATTAGATTAAGCAAACTAGCAATTTTAGGAAATTTCTAGACTTAAACTTAGAATGCTAAGCGTTAATTGTGAGATGAGTGTCTGTAATATTTAGGATGTATGCCTGAATAGTCACGAGCACTAGCTTACTTAGGGGAGATGCCTAAATTGTTTTTATGTGTTAAATGATTTTTGTTATATAATGCCTTATATGCTTTATCATGCTATCGTTTGATCAGATCTATGGTTTATTGCCGAACGGATCTGGAAATTTTATGTGTTCAGATTTCTAAACGTTTAATTACGGTATTAGAACCGACATATATCTTTTCAGAATGATAAGGAGATTTTTACGTCTATCGTAAATAAAGCTTTACCTATCTTAATTCTCATCACTGCACACCGAACGTATGATTTGGTGGATAGATCGACATGGTGAGAACTCAAAGGTGATTGGAAACTGTAACCAGCAGCCTGAGCCTGAGTGATTGAGCGTGCACCAGAGGTAGCAGCTGCACCCGAGCCAATCACAATGACAGGAGTACAGGCAATGATACAAATGATGTTAGATCGTCAGATGGAAAAGACAAGGCTTCTACTTCAACAGAATAGGGATGCACTTAATGTGCCTGTTGTGCAACGAAAACTGAATGAAGAGTTGTCAGAGGCAGGAAATTACAGTCGTATTGTGAGTCAAGTTGAACCCTAAGTGATCAGGAGGAATGACCCAGACCGAGGGATTGACAGGGATGGTCGTATGTATACAAAGTTTTTGGGTGCCAAGCCACCAAGTCTTTCTGGAAGCCCAAATCCAGTAGAAATCATGGACTGGATCTCCGCGATGGAGATGGTATTTGAAAGCTGCAATTGTAGCAACAAAGAGAAGACCGTCTTTACAGTCAGACAACTAAAGACCAGAGTTTTAAGTTGGTGGAAGTTGTTGGAAGATACAATGCTACGGGGAGAAGCCATGCGGATGTCTTGGGAAGCGTTCATGGAGCAATTGAAAATGCAATACCGCTCAGAGATAGATCTGATAGACCTAAACAATGAGTTTCAAAACCTGAAGAAATGGAAGATGAGTGTTTACGAGTATGTCACCACATTCACCGAGAAGATGAATCTATTCCCCTACTTGGTGCCTACCGAACTCTCCAAGATAGATAGGTTTGCTAACGGATTGCCAGCAAACTTTGGTACAAAAGTAAAAATGCAACTACTTTGAAGACAGCCGTTAGAGCAGCCAAGGATGTGGAGACCAAACTTAGGGAAAAAGGTCTGGAAAGACCTGAGGTAGGGGATAAGAGGAAGTTTGAGGGGTCTTCAAGATCCGAAAAGAGAAATAGGTTCCCGAAGTCTGACCCCAACAACAAGAGGTATGGGGTTAACAATGAAGAAAAGTGGTGTGACAAATGCAGAAGGAAACACATCGGGAGATGCTCTGAAGAGGTGACCTCCTTCAAATGCGGGAAGACTGGTCACTATGCTAACAAATGCACGACCAAGAGAGTAGTCTGCTTTAAGTGTGGTGAATAAGGACACTTCAAGCAAGACTGCCTAGAGAGGGAAGGAGCTACAAAGCCAAACGTACCACTGAAACCAAAAGCAAGAGCATTCCGGATGATCCTTAATGAAGCAGGTGATGATGCAAGGGATTAGGAGTAAGGATCTATAAAATAGCCATATAGATAGTATCATGTGGTGTAGCCTAATATAAGAGGCATAGTGTAAGGTGAACTTAAATACCTATGTAATCGTTTCAAGAAATAATATAAACCTTAGTTATGTTATCCGATGTGTTAAGTGACTATGTGAAATTCTTGTATGGTGACTTGGTGAACTGAGAGGCAATACTTGGGACGAGTATGAGTAGGTGTGAAAGGTAGTAGAGGCGTATACTACCAGAAGCACATGACTCACACTTGGATCAGGGAAAGTCACAAGGTTAACAAGGCACTAGTAATTGATTCCGTTTAGTTCATGACTGTCGTTATCATTGTTTTGGTAGTGACTAAGAAGATGATTGTTATTCCGACCCTAATGGTCATATCAAATCGTGTACGAATAAGACAAGTATGTTACGTGGTTCAGAGAATCAAGATCGATGTAGCATCTGAATTTAGCCAGAAGATTGAAGTAAAAGATAATTTAAGCGATTAATAGAAGTATCGTAATCAATGTGAAAGTAAGAAGCTTGTAGCTAGAAGTGGTACATGCTAGAATGTGATTATATCACATTAGAACATGAAGGAAGGTATCGTCCATTTTTGGAATTTGGCTCTAAAAGACATGAGTCTAAGCATTGGATCATACGATGAAAGGTCATTAGAGCATGACCCATCGATCTATTATGGTAATCGAAGTAAAGAACTTATCTTAAGTTAAGTCTGTTAAGAAGAAGAAGGAGTCTCCAATAATGATCGAGCTTGTAACTCAAAGGTTACGATTCAAAATCCAACATAGTATGAGGAGCAGATGCAAGATTGAGCACCACCAACAGTCAAGAAGTCCAAGAGATAGATACTCATTTGAAAGGAAAAAAGAGTTACGTTTATTACCTAGGATGAAAAGATAACATATGGAGTCATTATACAAGCCCTGTTTTGTTGATGAATCCGGGACGTAATCATCCTAAGGGGGAGATAATTGTAACGCCCGCAGATTCGGACTAGTCAATTTAGAGATAATAAGCGTTAAAAATGACTTTCTGATAGAAGATTATTTAGAATAAATAATCTTAACCAAAGTTATAGTATATGTCAGAAGGATTCCGTACATATAAAAGAACGCTAAAATCCGACTTATAACGAAGAAGTTATGACCCGTCGAAATTTTGCGACTAAACCGGCACGACACCGCGTATCGTAAAAAGTGAATTTTTGACGAAATACTTTTTAGCCTTAGCGACCTAAATGAAAGTCGTAGAAGACGTTAAACGGAGATCGTTGATATAGAAAACGTCCAAATATGACTTCATTTGAGGAAGTTATGAATTTTCTAAGATTTAGCAAAGCAGTATACAACCCAAAAATCGAATTTTAGATCGACCGATTCTTAGACAAAACAATCTAAACGACAATTGAAGATCTCGTTAATAGGAGCTCAACGATAAAAAGACAGTCAAAGACGGAGCTCGTATGCGAAAGATATGGACGAGACTTAGTCCATACTCTTCGAGCGCGGCGAATTCGATACAGATTTGTAAATCTGAGATAAAATGAGAATTAGCCGATGGAGTCTAATGAAAGTTGTAGCACTCAGAAATAAAAACACGTGGATATAAAGAACATCGAGAATAGAGCTCGTATGTTAAAGATATGGACGAAACTTAGTCCCTACTCTTCGAGCGTGATGAATTCGATACAGATTTGTAAATCAGATATAGAATGAGAATTAGTAGACGGTGTCTAAATGCAAAATTGTAGTACTCAGAAATACCTACGCGTGGATATAATTAACGTAGAAAACAGTGCTCGTACGTAGAGGATACGGACGAAACTTAGGGCCTACTCTATGATCAAAACCCTATAAATAGAGGATGAATTCTTCATATTTCCTTACTCCATTCCTCTAAACTCTCTCTAGAAACCATATTTATTTCTTGTTAGATATCTCCCTGTTTTAGGGTGCGATAGAGAAACTCTGAGTCGTCAAAAATCTAACGAAAAGAAGTTTTTAGAGTCGGAGTTTTGCCCGTGCAATTTCCCGGTTTTTCGTTAAAAGCCTTGTAAGTTAAGCTACACTATTCTGTTTTCAGTGTAACTTATATTTATAGTCATAAGTCGTTATTATGAACCTATAAATAAGATTTATCAGTAATTCCAAGTCGTTATACTGATTGATCTACGTACGGGGATGATGTCTAGGCTGTGATTTCGTGAGGTGTTTAAAGTGGGATTTCCAAATAGTATATTTCGTATACCAAACGGAACCTACCTCTGATATGATCATACCTCGTTGTTCATTAGTTGATAGATCATGAAAGTAGACTTTGAGTTAATGTTAAATCTAGACTAATAATTAATCGCAATAAATATTAGACTAAAACCTAGTGATAATAATACTAGGTTACGTCGACGGAAAAGACAATTGCTAGAAGCGAAGCGCTGTCTGGATTACGAATCATCACTTTAACAAGTAAGTGCATAGTCCCTTTCATGAACATGATTTTAATACATGTATTAATTAAAGTATTAAATATATGTTTATGTGTGAAATATTTGACATTGCCTGAAATACGTGTTAAGAGCATTTCTGGTAATATATGATGATTTAGAATAAACCTAAGTTAATTAAGATGAATATCGGGTAGAATATTCTTATGAGTACAGGTGTGATATACACTGAGGGTAGAACTTTAAAATGTGTCATTGATCCGAGAGCATAAATTAGACATAGTCATTTCTCCCTAGTCCGAGAGTATGGAGTAGGCATAATCATTTGTCATTAATCCGAGAGCATGAATTAAACATACCTGATCCGGGAGTATGGATTACATAAAGTTGTTAATTTTAGATCCGAGAGTATGGATCGTTTCGTTGTGAGGATCGACGGGGTGGGGTAAAATTGCGTATATGAGGCGAAATTGTGTATTGCAAGATCTAATATATATATATATATATATATATATATATATATATATATATATATATATATATATATAACATTGTGGGATTGAAATCCCTATGTACTCACCAAGTTTCCCAACCTGACCCACTTAGTCTATTTGTATCACAGGTATC
Organism: Lactuca virosa; assembly: GCF_052849685.1. NCBI lineage: Eukaryota > Viridiplantae > Streptophyta > Magnoliopsida > Asterales > Asteraceae > Lactuca > Lactuca virosa. Next base: position 301,106,828 of record NC_136433.1, on the reverse strand, counting down.
GGTGCGAAGATACATTACACTGAGAGATTAAAGGAGATGTAAATTATTAATGTAAATGAATGTAAGGTCCGTTTATGATTATGTTTCTGTATTGACGATGACATCCCAATGTTTTAATATAAATAAAAAACATTTATTCGGAAATGATTTGATAATATATTTATCATATTTTCGGGACAAATTCGGCAATAATATTCTTCAAAAAGGATACTTTGATTTTAAATAAGCATAAATAAAATTTTTAAAATGACCGTGAAATTTAGGATGCCACAGTTGGTATTATAGCATTAGTTTAAGAGAACTAGGAATTTTCGGAAACTTCTAGACTTAAATTTAGAATGCTAAGCGTTGATTGTGAGATGAGTGTCTGCTATATTTACGATGTATGCCTGAATAGACACGGGCACTAGCTTATTTAGGGGAGATGCTTAAATTGCTTTTACGTGCTAAATGATTTATGTTATAAGATGCCTTATATGCTTTATCATGCTATCGTTTGATCGGATCTATGGTCTATTGCCGACCGGATCTAGAAATTTTATGTGTTTAGATTTCTAAATGTTTAATTACGGTATTAGAACTGACATATAAATTTTCGGAATGATAAGGAGATTTTTACATCTATCGTAAATAAAGCTTTACATATCTTAATTCTCGTCACTGCACACCGAACATATGATTTGGTGGATAGATCGACATGGTGAGAAATCAAAGCAGATTGGGAAGCGATAACCAGCAGCCTGAGCTCCGAGTGATTGAGCGTGCACCAGAGGTAGCAGCTACACCTAAGTCAATCACAATGGCAGGAGTACATGAAATGATACAAATGATGTTGGATCGTCAGATGAAAGAGACAAGGCTTCTAATTCAACAGAATAGGGATGAACCTACTGTGCCTGTTGTGCAACGCGAACTGAATGAAGAGCTGTCAGAGGCGGGAAATTACAGTCGTACTGTGAGTTAAGTTGAACCCCGAGTGGTCAGGAGGAACGACCCAGACAGAGGGATTGACAGGGATAGGCGTATGTATAAGAAATTTTTAGGTGCCAAGCCACCAAGTCTTTCTGGAAGCTCAAAGCCAATATAAATCATGGACTGGATCTCCGTGATGGAGATGGTATTTGAAAGCTGCAATTGTAGCAACAAAGAGAAGACCGTCTTTACAGTCAGACAACTAAAGACCAGAGTTTTAAGTTGGTGGAAGTTGTTGGAAGATACAATGCTACGGGGAGAAGCCATGCGGATGTCTTCAGAAGCATTCATGGAGCAGTTGAAAATGCAATACTACTCAGAGATAGATCTGATAGACCTAAACAACGAGTTTCAAAACCTGAAGAAATGGAAGATGAGTGTTGACGAGAATGCCACCACATTCACCGAGAATATGAATCTATTCCCCTAATTGGTGCCTACTGAACTCTCTAAGATAGATAGGTTTTCTAACAGATTGCCAACAGAGTTTGGTATAAAAGTAAAAATGGCAACTACTTTGAAGACAACCGTTAGAGCAGCCAAGAATGTGGATACCCAACTTAGGGAAACAGGTCTGGAAAGAGCTGAGGTAGGGGAGAAGAGGAAGTTTGAGGGGTATTCAAGATCCGACAAGAGAAATAGGTTCCCGAAGTGTGACTCCAACAACAAGAGGTATGGGTTAACAATGAAGAAAAGTGGTGTGAAAAATGCAGACGAAACATATCGGGAGATGCTCTAAATAGGTGACCTCCTTAAAATGTGGAAAGATTGGTCACTATGCCAAAGAATGCACGACCAAGAGAGAAGTCTTCTTTAAGTGTGGTGAAGAAGGACACTTCAAGCAAGACTGCCCAATTAGGGAAGGAGCTACAAGGCCAAACGTACTACCGAAACCAAAGGCAAGAGCATTCCAGATGATCCTTAATGAAGCAGGTGACGATGCAAGGGATTAGGAGTAAGGATCTATAAAGTAGCCATATAGATAGTATCATGTGTTGTAGCCTAATATAAGAGGCATAGTGTAGGGTGAACTTGAATACCTATGTAATCGTTTCAAGAAATAATATAAATCTTAGATATGTTATTCGATGTGTTAAATGACAATGTGAAATTCTTGTATGGTGTCTTAGTGAACTAAGAGGAAATACTTGGGACGAGTATGAGTAGGTGTAAAGGTAGTACATGCGTATACTATCGGTAGCACATGACTCACACTTGGATCAAGGAAAGTCACAAGGTTAACAAGGCACTAGTAATTGATTTCGTTTAGTTCATGACGGTCGTTGCCATCGTTTCGGTAATGACTAAGAAGATGATTGTTATTCCGACCCTAGTGGTCATATCAAATCGAGTCCGAATAAGATAAGTATGTTACGTGGTTCATAGAATCAAGATCGATGTAGCATATGACTTAAGCCAAAATATTGAAGTAAAAGATAATCAAGCGATCAATAGAAGTATCGCAATCACCATGAAAGTAAGAAGCTTGTAGCTAGAAGTGCTACATGCTAGAATGTGACCAAAATGAGTTTATTTTTTACCACGGCGTAGTAAACTTCACCACAAGGTGGCAACTTTCCAGAAAACGTTTTTACGAATTTCAAGAATCCACCGCGACGTGGTGGCCTAACCACGACGTGGTTTTTGTTTACCCTCAGTCAAATTAGGGTTTTCAATCTAAGTCAAAACAATTTCTTACTTTTCACCACTCGTTTCATCGCCGTGTTCTCAGCCCCACGAAGAACTTCCCTCCAACTTTAATTTCTTTGTGTGTTCAAGCAAAAAGATATGATTTTTATGATATTTCTTTGCTTGTAAACGAGTTTATAGTAGATTCTAGTCCTCATTTACTGATTTGAACAACATTTAGGGTCGATTTTAGGAACTAGGGTTCCGATTTTTGCCAAAATCGGACCTAAAATTTTGATGTTTTTGCCTTGAATTTGTTGGTAACTTACACGAATATATGCCTTAAACAAACCCTTGAAGTGATTGCAGTAGGATTTGGCTTGATTTCATTCGAATTTTGACATGATATCACGACAGTTCGTCGACCACGAAGACTCGTCGTGGTCGACGGTTTTTGACCTAAATCTGCTTGTTGTTGATCGCTAATGCTATATATTGTTTCTTGTTTTGTGGTTTCTATTTATTTTGCAGTCATGGCTAGCCGTTCACGCAGAATCCAACCCGGGGGTCGCCCCGACTTTCCATGGTATAATTTCTCGCGGGTTGTGCGTCAAGAAGTTCTTGTTCAGTGGAACGGGAGGCTGGAATGGATGAAACAAAGGAAAGTCCATGTTCCCGCAGTAGTTGACTGGGGATGGATCGAGCAAGCCGGATTGTTAGAGAGCATTGAACCGTATTAGGTTAAGGCTTTTGATGGGATTCACGGAAGGTTTTTGTGCATGGGATGGCAAAGGTTGTTCCGAATTCAAGAAGTTGTGTATAAGGAGCTAGTGATTGAATTCTTGGCTATAGTTGCATTTCGTAGGAAGATTGGTGCGATGGAGGAGGGGAATATTACATTTTGTCTTGGAGGGGAGCGGCGATAACTTAGCCTTGCGAAGCTAGCAATGAGAACAGAAATATATCTCCCAAACGAAGTGCATTCAGACTCTTATTTGGAGTTCATTACGGGGAGCATCAAAGTCACGGAAGGGTTCAAGGCCGAAACACATTGGCAAGAAATTGCAAATGGAGTCTACCACAAAGGGACCACCCAAGAAAGTGATATCCAGTCTCTTATACATCGCCTCTTACATAGGTTCATCACCAATACTATTAATCTAAGGCAATAGGGGGACAAGGTCCCAACATTGGATGTGTTCTTCCTTTGGGCCCTTATCACACCGAACATCCATGTGGACCTTCCTTACTTGTTGGCTGAGTTTCTATCCGTTCGGGCGGGAAAATATAGGTGAGGATCTCCTTTGTATGGGGGGATGTTGATAACACGTATAGCATGATCTTATGGTATTTTGGACGAACGTGAAACAACATTCTTGAACATTGAGCCACAAAAAGCTTTTTCTCCTATTTTATATAAGCAGGCGAATATTATGGTAGATAATGGGCTTGGAAAATTTTCCATTCCCAATGATATGCCCCGCAACCGACCTGGTCGAAGGGTCCGACAAAGGAGTGGTGAAGCAGAAAAAGATGAGCCTCCAGTAATCCCGAATGAGGACGAGCTCCTGATGGATCCCTACAATGTAGCAATGAGGAGGTTTCAAGATAATTTGGCACAGAGTTCCAGTTTTACTAATATGAGCTTGGATTACATAATGGAGCAAATGCACTTCGCTCGACCCAATCATTTCCAGCTTCATATCCTTATGCGCCAAGTTGGGAGGAGCTTTGGAGAGAGCAGCAGGGAGGAGCCGGTGGTAGTGGTGGATGTGGTTATGATGACGAGGATTGAGAGAGTTTATCCTTTTCTTGAGTAGATTAAAGACATGTTTCTTTTCTTTTGTTTGTTTATTTTCGTTTGTTTGGTGTGGTTTGTTTGGATAGTTATCTTTTATATGGTTGTTTGACTTTGTTTCCTAGTTTTATCACTTGTCTTTGTTTTAGATTTTCAGGAATTTTTAGAGTCCAAGTGAGGGGTAGTTTTGGCAAAAGAGTGATACATTATAGAGAAGGATTAGAAAACGGCGAGAGAAGCGAGAATGGAGCATTTCGAGTGTTATTTTGAGTAAAAGAGTGAAGAGTCATGTCCATAAATGTTTATATTAGTTGGTGCTCAGGAAAATTGAAGAAATCTGCTGTTTTACGCACTTATATGTTCCATTGTTCATTCAGCACGACGTGACACCTATCAACACGTTATGTTGTCGCAGTCAGAACACGAAAAAAAACAATATGTCCAAGCCACCACGACGTGTTCCCTTTCACCATGAGGTGGTGCCTTCTTGAGTCCATATTTCGAGTCTAATCATATGCATTCTGAAGTAAAAGTGTCCGAGTCTTTGAGTCACTTTTCGTACCAGTCAATCACTTTTGTTTCCACACTTTTGAGGAAGCGATTCTCCACACAAGCACATGATCCAAGATGCATTTTCAATCCTAGGGGAGTCTGTTCCTTTTTCTTCCTTTTTAATTTTATGTTTTGCATAGCATGCAATGAGGGCATTGCATGAATTAAGTGTGGGGTAGGGGGTATATTGCATTAGAGAAAAAACAATTGATTTTTCAAAAATATGCATTGATAGTTTTCAAAAATTGCATTCATATAAACTTGAAACAATAGTTTAAGTTATGAAAACCTAGCTAATTAAAATTTTTTCTAGTATTGGATGGGATGATCCGAAGAGAGACCAAATGTTTACCCGAGCCAACACATGTTATAGTGTATTTGTGGCTTCCAGTTTCCTAGTGAAAAGTCATGAAGTATGAAAGGTAATCTGGTAGCTTATATGATGTAACAAGTTCTGCAGCTTGTACCTGAAATCCATCTAGGAGAGTGTTACACCCCCGAACCAGACAGCGGAAACGTCCGGGGGCTTTGGTGACTTCATTTTTGTAGTATCATCACTGTGTATATAATTGAAACCAAACATCATCATCATCACACATGCAATATTACAACTGTCATTGTTTACATCAAGTATTGTATTTTAATATTACATGCCAAAATATCCAAATATAGTACTAACAAAACACAAAAAAATATCCAGGTATTCTTGCTGACCAACCTGCTCAACGATTCCCTGAGAATACAAGTTAATTTAAAAAGGTCAACATAAATAATGTTGGTGAGTTCATAAGCATGTTTTGAGAAAATGTTTTGTATTGCTTAATAATGTGAATCCGTTTGATGTTTCGCTGGTTGTTAAGTTTAGTTGTTTACCAAAATGACATTAAAAGGCCCATTTTTAGTAAAAAGAGACGTTTTTGGTCCTTAAAACCGAAAATTTTACAATTTAGGCTCATTTTTGGTAAAAATGACACTTTAGGTCCTTTAATGCCAAAAGTTTGTATTTAAGGCTAGTTTTAACTAAAAATAACATTTTTAACCCTCTTTGTCAAAAATATCGTTTTTGGCTTAAGTTTATGAAAATGTGCATTCTCGGCCCCATTTATAAATAAATTTATCTTTTTTGCCCAAGATTTAATAAATTTACATTTTCAGCCCTTTTTATCGAAAATTTACATTTTTGGCACAACTTTGTTTAAATGACACTTAAGCCCACAAAAGTCCAAAAATTTACAATTTTGGCCCAAAAGCCGTGAAAGCCCAAATAAGGCCCATTTGTGATAATTTTCACTTTTAGCCCCTTGAAAATCGCAAATACCATAAAGACTCATAATTATCCAAAATAACTCCTTTTTGGTCCCTTAAAGCCGTGAGTTCTATAAAGAACCTCATTTTTTATTATTTTGTCATTTTTGGCCCTCTCATGCAATTTTCTTAGTTTTAAACAACTTTGAAGTGTTTTAAACCTTTTCTTTACATTATATGTTGTAATAAGTGTTATGTTCTATAAATATCATCATAAGTTAGTATATTTTCGAGTTTATGAAGTTTATAACACATAAACACACTTATATCATGAAAAACACACAAAATCATGCATATGTACATAGATCTACACAAAAAAACTTGTATTCTCCCCCAAAACATAGTGAAAACCGAAAATAGGGGGTATGAACTCACCTTGCTTTGGAGATTTCGGTTTTTGATGAAGAATGATGAGGATCTCGACCCTAGAAGTTTCTTGAGTGGAGTTTTTCGAACTTAAGACAGATCTAAGGGCATGGATTATGAAATGATGTGTTAAGGAGTGAAGATTATCATAAAATGAAGTTAATCATCATGCTTAAAGAGTAGCTTACCAAATGAGTGATGATCTTTTAAGAAAACCTTGGTGAACACACCCTAGTTCAAGACTTCTTTTAAGGGATGAAAATGAGAGAACCTTAGATGGCTTTGAGGGGAGTTGTATGCTGTTGGAAGTTTAAATGGAGAGTGATGAGTGAAGAGGACTTTGGTCGAGAATAAGAAGGGAGAAGAAGAGAAGAGATAAGTTGTGACAAGTTGGTTGCATGGGTACATGAGACTATCCTAGATATATGTTGTATAATTTTCATGGAAATCCATCTTGTAATGTTGAGGTGTCAAGCCATTAATTCACCCCTTTTGTTTATTTTTTTTATAACAGAGAATGAGGGGGGGGGGGGGGGGAAGAGAAGGAAAAGGGTTTGGGACTTGTTTGCTTATTTTCGAAATTATGGGGCCCAAATTGAAAGTTTTCGGCCCATTAGGCCCATATGAGGGTTTAAGGCCCAAAAGTGATAAGGAAAGGGAGTTTACGGCCCATTAAGGTTCAAGAAAACATTTATAGCCCATTAAGGCCCATGATGACAAAGTGAGACATTTTAGGCCCAATAAGGCCCATGAGAAGTCTTATGGCCCAAAATGCTATTATTTAATGAATATGGGTCTATTTAAGGCCCAAATAGGGTTCCTTAACCCAAAATAACCAAATTGAGAGTTTACTGGCCCATTAGGCCCAATAAGAGGATCCTGGTCCATTCTGAGTTTGAACCAGGATATTAGGGTTTCAAAACCCATAGTTGAGTATATGAGATGCATTGAATTAGGTTTTGAACTTCACTCATGAGTTTTGATTCAATGGTTGATTTTGAATGATCATAGTACATGACATCAACTTAGATTACAAGTTATACAAGAGTTGATTTTACATTAAGACAGAATTTCCTAGCTAAAAATGCTAGTTGTGATAGAGAGCTTAAGTAGTCATTGCACCTAGACTAATGCCTCTAACCAATAAAGGTTGAAGTTAAGCTCCTTGCTTAAGCATGTAGGACTTTGAGTGAAAAAAAAGTAAGATACATGTAAAAGAAAAAGAGAGAAATTACCGAAAAGTTGAAGAATGGTGGAGTTGTCAAAGTATAAATTCAAAGATCAAAAATTCTAAAGAAATACCAAAAAGTGGAAGATACCAAAAATCAAACAAAAAGTGGTGAATTCAAAGAAATCAAAGATCAATTATTCAAAGAAGAGATGAATTCCACAGAGTTCCATTGTGGTATCAAGAGTTGTAATTTTTCTAGATTATGTATGCTTGGAAGTTTAACCAAAAATACTTTGAGGTTAAGAAAGGTTTCTGGGGATGGATTCGGAGGGTTGCAAAAATGAGTGTCATATAAGTTAAAGGGTGAAGGTCCATATGGATTGTGAGTATTTAGGAATGGGAGGTTTTTAGGAATTATAGACACAAATACATGCATTGCGGTCTTGGGATAATGGCTAGGTTTGAAATGGATTGTTCTATGTGATATTGGTAAGATAATAAAAATCAATTTGCTTGAGGGCAAGCAAAGAATTAGTATGGGGTATTTTGATATGTGCATATCTATACATATAATTGTATATCATATCTTAATATTTTACTTACTTTTATACCCTTTATAGAACAAAAGGTACTTAATTTGTTATAAATTGTGTTGTAGGGGTAAAAGATATGTTTGGAGCATAAAGGAAGCTGCAAGCTAAGGAAATTGATTAAAGATTTATAAATGAAGAAAATTATACCCAAAACGTCGTGGTGACATCACCACGACGTGGTATTTTGACTTTTCCCGATGGACTTCGAAGACTTGCTGGATACGGGATAATCACGAAGAACAAAACATGGTGGCCTTACCACGTCGTGGTGGTCTGTTTTTCGGGAAACTATAAATAGAAGCCATTCTCTCCGAATTGGGAACTTTTTGCTAAGAGCTTTGGACGATTTTTGAAGACCAAGGATCTATATTGAAGCGTGGGAGAGTAGAAATCGATTAAAGCTTTGGAATTTAGAGCAACAAGGCAAAATACTTCTTAATTACGATTATATATACTATATTTATCATGTCTTTGCATATAGAATTCGTGTTTATGACTTTATCTGCAGAAATCATGGGCAAAAACGCCATGACTTTCGTTTGGCATAGATTTACTTGATTATATGTGGTTTGATTTATGGTTGGATTAAGTTCTAATTGGTTATTTGTTTAATTAGCTGATTAAAGAACCTCTTGTGATTATGATAACTGTTTTATTTTATTTATTGCCGAGTTCAATTTAGTTTGCATGAATATCTTTCTTAAATGCGCTTGAATCTTATGATCTTTGTGGATTGCAAAAATTATAGGACTAGAGTTTTGGCTAAAACCTAGGGTTAGATAGAAAAAATGGGTAAATAATTATGGGAGCTAATACATGATGACCTATCCTGTATTGAATTGAATCAATAAACTAATTTGATCAATCTATTATAAGTCTAACTGAACTCGAACCGAACACTAGTAAGCTTGTTAGTTTATCAGCCTGATCACCATATGAATGAACTAGTTTGCTAAAGGATTAATTTAGTGAATACTAACTTGGTCATCTTAGGAATCGGTAACCAATTGAACATTAATCCATTGCACATCCATAAATCAACCATAATAGCAAGTAAATTGAAGCTAAACGAAAGTCTCTCAAACACATTGGTTTAAATTGTTTTTCTTGTGTTCTTTGCTTTAGTTTGATAATTGCTTAATTAATTGTTAGTTTAGCTTTGTTAGTTAAGTTTCTAGTCTTGCAAAACTAGAGAAAAAACAAATTTTCTATTTTACTTAGTAATCTAGTTAGTAGTAGATAAAAATTAGCTAATAATACCGTTTCCTGTGTTCGATACCTGTCTATTGAGCTATACTATTAAAAACAAGGTACACTGCCTTAAGTAAAAAGTAGTTACATTAGTAGGATAAACAGTTGCGTAATTATTTTTCACACCATACATGCTAGAATGTGATTATATCACATTAGAACATGAAGGAAGGTATCTTCCATTCTGAAATTTGGCTCTAAAAGACCTGAGTCTAAGCATTGGATCATACGATGAAAGATCATTAGAACATGACCCATCGGCCTTCCAATTCTCCTTTTTCAATCCCTCCACCTGAGCCTTCTTGATCAAATTTAACAAAGGCGAAGTGACAACCATCCTCAAGAAGATACCCTTGATAAGAGAACTCACAGCCTTATGGCTCAAGGCATCAGCCACCAAATTGGCCTTCCCAGGGTGGTACTGGATCTCGCAATCATAATCCTTTACCACATCCAGCCATCTCTGCTGCCACATATTCAGATTTGGCTGGTCTATCAAGTACCTCAAACATTTGTGGTCAGTGTAGATAGTATACCGAACACCATACAGATAATGCCTCCAAATCTTGAGGGCAAAAACCACCGCCCTCAACTCCAAATCACGTGTAGCATAATTCGCCTCATGAAGCTTCAGCTGCCTCAAAGAGTAAGCAATCACATGACCCATCTGCATAAGGACAACTCCTAAACCCGAAATAGAGGCTTTGTAATAAACCACAAAATCATCCGAACCCTTGGGAAGCGCGAGGATCGGGGCCTCGTATAATCTTTTCCTCAGAGTCTTAAAAGCCAACTGCTGATCAGGCCCATCGGAAAACCACATTCTTCTTCATCAAGCGAGTCAAGGGCACTCCAATCTTGGAGAAGTCCTGGATAAATCTCCGATAATACCCTGCGAGTCCTAGGAAGCTCTGAATCTCATATGGGGTCCTCAGAACCTCCCATCGCATCATGACCTCGATCTTCGCCGGGTCGACCAATATATCCCTTTGGTTGACGATGTTCCCCAAGAACTGGACTTCTAGCAACCAAAACTCACATTTGGAGAATTTGGCATAAAGCCTCTCCTTCCTAAGGGTCTCCAATACCTCGCAAAAATGCTCCTCATGCTGGTCATTGGTCTTGGAGTAGACCAGAATATCATCAATAAATACTATCATCGACCGATCCAGCATCGGCCTGCAAACGCGGTTCATGAGATCCATGAATGCTGTTGGTGTAGTGGTGAGCCCGAAGGGCATCACCACGAACTCATAATGACCATAGCAAGTCATGAAGGTTGTCTTCTATACATGCTCATCTCTGACCCTCATTTGATGGTACCCCAATCACAAATCAATCTTGGAAAACCAAGATGCACCCTGAAGTTGATCAAACAAATTGTCAATCCTCGGAAGTGGGTAACGGTTCTTCACCGTTAGCTTATTCAACTCCCGATAATCAATGCACATTCTGTATGAACCGTCCTTCTTCCTTACAAATAGAATTGGTGCTCCCCACGGAGAACTGCTCGGACGAATAAAACCCTTGTCTAGAAGCTCCTGTAGCTTCATAGACAACTCTTGCATCTCAGGTGGTGACAGACGATACGGTGCCTTGGCTATCGGGACTGCACCAAGAACCAGATCAATCTGAAACTCGACCTGCCTCTCAGGAGGCACTCCTGGAAAATTGTCAGGATATACATCGGGGTAATCCTGAACAATGGGTACCCCACTCAACCCCGTCGAGCCCTCAACGCAAGTGTCTGCAACATAATCTAGGAACCCAAAACATCCCTGGTGAAGATATCTCCTAGCCCTCGCAGCTGAATAGAGAGTCGGTCCATACGAGGCTCCCTCATCAAGAACAACCAGTTCTCCCCCACTTGGGGTTCGAACCCTCATTAACTGCTGCTCACAATTGATCATGGCCCCAATGGGTCCCACCCAAATCCATCCTGATAATAACCTTCGATCCTCTCAAAGGAATCGACACCAAATCAATAGAGTATCTCTCACTCAACAGATTCAGGATACACCCGTGATGAACCCTTGAAGCACTCACGATACGGTCATCCGCAATCTCAACCTCCAGTGGAATATCCAAAGTCATGGGAGCATCACAAAACATCTTGCTAAGTGAAAGAGCTACAAAAGATCGGGTAGCACCTGAATCAAACAGAACATGAGCAGTCATACCATTGTCCAAAAAGGTCCCTATACAAGATCATAATAGACATAAGCATAAATAAAGGAAGAAATAAAAGATAAAGATAAGTCACATACCAGTAAACACATCCGACGCTGAACGAGCCTCATCAGTGGTCAGATAAAATGCCCTGCTCTTCCCACAAGAACCTCCGCCTTGCCCTGGCGGCCATCAGTAATCCTAAAGGTGGCTGGCGCAAGCGACGCCACTGCTCCTCCTGACAATCTCGTACAATCGGCCTTTTTATGGCCGGTCTGATTGCAATGAAAGCAAATCAGAGCACTCTTGGGGTAGTCCCTACTCATGTGGCCCGACTGGCCGCAACTATAACAACCTGAACCCGCCGCTTGGCATGCCCCACTATGCGGCTTGCCGCAACAGCCTCAGCCCTGCTGGCCTCTGGTGCGTGCATCGGAAGTCTTGGGTCTCTTAGCTTGGCCCATAACTGTCTGCACCTGCTTTGGCTTCCGCTTCGTCTAGAGCTCCAACCAAGCCTTTGATACCAACTTGTAACGTCCCAAAAAAAGTGATAAAAATTTTCATTTGTAAGTTTATCAAATCGTACACAAATCATTCAAAATCAAACACACGGATATAATATTCAAAACATCAGAGTACAATTATTCAAAATGCATAAATCATAAGGGGAAGATGATGTGCCATCACGCCTGGCCCTTCCCTTTCGAACTAGAAGTACCTAAAACCATAAACGTAAACTGTAAGCACAAAGCTTAGTGAGTTCTCCAAAGTACCACATACCAACACATAAAAGTGCCACGGGCTACCCCCATGGTGTTTCCTTGCAATTTCGAGGGCCAAATCCCGGTCTTACATACAAGTGCCATGGGCTACCCCCATGGTCTTTGCTTGCAATGCCGAGGGCCAAATCCCAGTCTTACATACAAGTGCCAGGGGCTAGATCCTAGTTTTTTTATACATTTTCTAGGGGTAATGTCCTGGTCTTTCATTGAAGTACCAAAGAGACCACTAGCATTCTACATAGCAAAGTAATCGGACGGCATTGGTGCCTTCGACCCACGGATACAGTGAGAAAACTCACCTCACAAACAAATACGCAAACTGAATAGCACGTCACCCCGAGATCAAATTTACCAGTCACCGTAATGAATTCAGTGACACAATATCAGCATACAAATCAATACCTAAAATACCCCTAGGTCAAACCCTAATCAAAATCCAGGTCAAATTCAGCTGAGTCAACCGAGTTGACTCAGTGAGTACGTTGGGTGTACATAAATTGAACACGGGGCGTAATACTTGCCTGACCATAATTGGGGAGCTGACCAAGTACGTGCAGCGCACCCCTTGGTACACCCAACGTATGCGGCCGCTCTCAACTTTATCCATTAAGTTCTTAATCCTTAAGCATTTATGTCCAAAATCTAGATCTAGACCCTAAAAGGTGATCTTAACCATAAAGTTTCCAACGTTATGGTTTTTCATTCTATAAGACCTTAATAACAAAACCCAAACTTCTTGACCCATTAAGACAACCTAGACCATGCATGGGAAGAAACCAATGTCCAATATCACATTTTTATGACATAACACACCCTAAAACTTCTGAAAGGACAACTCAAATGTGTTGCAGTATTCCATACTCACAAAGATCGAGATTGGGACAAAAAGGTGCCATCTTTAAGCTAAAACTAGATCTAAATGAATACTCGTCAAGGTTGGAGCTTTATGCCTCCAAAAGATGCACAAAAGGAAGTAGATGTTGGATCCAAGGCCTTGAGTGAAACACCACAACCTCAAGAATCCTGCTTCTTCTCCAAAAGCTCTAAAATGACACCAAAAGGCTCTTCAAGCTTCACAAGGCACTCACACACTTTAGGGTTTCAAAATGAAGAGAGGGGCTGAAGATAAGAGGGTTCATGAGGCCATAAAGATGCTTAAATAGGGTCCAAACCCTAAAAATTAGGGTTTGCACCCTGACTACATACGCCCAACGTACTAAGAGTATGCCCAGCGTATGCACACAAGGTAAAAAATTACGGAAATGCTATTGGGGACCAATCTTGCAAACAAATCAAAACCCAAGGGTCAAAAGAGAATAGCTGAAAAAATTAGATGTTACAGTTTAGCTTTAAAATAAAAGATATAATCACTCTAATGGAAGTATCCAAGGGGCATACTTAAGGAATAACATATATAATCACTCTAATAGAAGTATCCAAAGGGTATACTTATGGAATAAAAGATATAAACAATCTAATAGAAGAATCCAAGGGGGATACTTCTGGACAACAAGATGATGATATATGTTCCATTAGCATAGCCTAGACAGCTCTGGCGTGCCATCCTTACCTGGTGCTCCCTTGCCAGCCTTGGCTGGCGCTCCCTTGCATAGCGCTCCCTTGCTAGCCTCTCCTGATGTGTGCCCGCTAGCCTCTGCTGGTGCGCTCGCCAGCCTCGCCCGACGCCTCCGGACAGCCTTTTCCAACTCCTTGCTAGCTGGGCCTGAATTGGTCTGGCCCAAGGCTTGACCTAATTCCCTTTGACCTAATTATTTACTATAAATAGAATAGTGCCTCCTCCATGGAGGGGGACTTCAACCATTGGCTCAGCCGCCACCCTCCGCCGTCAACAACCATACACTACTCCCAACACCAAGATGGTCCTCTCCAGCTATGGAGAACTATGTCATACATCAAACTGATCTAATTTGATCGTCGGAGCCTGCTCCCGGGGCACAGTCCCTGGGCGGTTCTAACGACCTTGCTCTGTGATGTCCAGATCTCCGCCCTAGTAGAAGACCATCACAATCGCCGGAGGTCCATGTCGCATCATTTGGCCCCATCCCAGACCCGAACGAGCAACCATCATATTGCTTGGTTTCAAGCTCGTTCTTGATTAGATCTGTTCAGATCTGTTGCGTTTCAGCTCAGGTTTGCTCAGATTTGTTCATTTCTAACATCATTTGGTTCAGACCCGTTTGGCTTTTTCCAAGATCTTTTCAGATCCGTTAGTTATTGCTAAGATTTATTCAGATCTATTTCACCATCGTTCAAATGTCGAGATTTGATCAATCTTTTACTCAGATCTATAGATCTACAATGTTTTTAGCTCAAATCCATAGATCTATACATTTTTGTTCACTTAATCATCTCTCAAGTTTAAAAACACCAGCTTAGATCTGTTTTTACTTGTATTTTGTTAGTTCACCTTAGCAGGATTAGGGAAAAAGAGGTTCTGACGAGTCTTCCCCCATCTCTGTTCATGTTTTGGTGTTTTATCAAAGCAACTTGAGAGGAGAAGAATTTTTTCGTAATTAGCTAACGTATTTTCAGTTTATGTTATAAAGAAATCACTTCTAGCTTATGATTCTCTTTACAAAACTCCTTTGAAGTTGTATTTAGTGTTTTATATAAAAGCTTAAAGAAGGAAATGATAATTCTTTAAGATATACTTTTGTTCACATTTTGGTGGGTTTTTCAGCAACCTGGGGGAGGAGAAAAGAATTTTGTTTTTACAAGTCTTTACCTCTTTTGCTTGCTCATTATCAAGGAAAATCGGTTTTTAGTTGATGATTTTTTGAATACAACTTCATTTAAGTTGTTTGTAAACACTGATGTGGTGTTTTCCTTAAAAACTTTGAGAATATAAGAGAAAAAAAGAGGTTTATATGGGTTTTTATCCCACTTTCAGTTCATATATTTTCAGAAAATCTCATTTAGTTTATGATTTTCTGTATACAAGTTTACTCAAGTTGTTTAGAAGCTTGAGGGAAAAAATAAGTTTTAATGAATTTTTTACCTTCTCAAACTTTCAGAAAACCCATTTTCATCTGAGTATTTCTATATATATTTAGCTCAGATCCTTGGGTCCGCTGAGATTATTGTTCATTTCGAACATGTTTTCAAAGAATTTCTCAGATCTATTATTTGTTCGTATTTTAGTGGTTTTATTCAATCTTGAGAAGAAGGAAAGCTCTTATGAGTTTTTACCATCTTCCAGTTCCTATATTATCAAAAGCTGATTTTAGTAATGAGTTCATGTGGTCTTAAAAACTTCATAGAATTCATGATCGACCATTCCATTTGTGCTGAACAAATTTATTTAAGTTTTAAACACAACTATGTTACTTGTATATTCCAAAACCCATTAGATAACATCTTTACCTCAAAGATTTACCCTATCCTTCCCAAAGTTTACTGCTTCATAAAAAAAGGGGTGTAGAAGGGAACTAATGCAAGAGATTAATCAGTAAAAAAGGAGGTAAAAAGAGATGTATACACAAAATTCAAGAATGGTGACTCCTTTTCACCACACAACCAAACAGAAAAAAATACAAGAATAGTGATATGTGTCACTTTTGAGACTACAAACAAAAAAAAAGAGAGAAAAAAATGAGGGGATAGCTAGTACTCTATCCGTGTATGTTACACACACAAAATACCAAAGTCGGACCCACATGAGCATTAAGACCTCAGAAAAGACAAGAGCATAAGAGACAACAGAAAATTCACGTGGGACCCACCTGATCCAACTTTCTATGCACCAAAGCACCCTCGGAACTACACCAGTGGTCGGAACCCAGGCATCACTAGCTGACCTCCAAACTCCGACGAAACAATCTCCATCGTCAACACAACTGCTGAGCACAAAAAAAACATGGGAAGAACCATCGTCTTGATCTGTCGCCACCAACCGACATTGAGGCGTATTAGCTTGTTGTAAACCTCCAACGGCCCGCGACAACCAACAATTGCTTCTAATTCCGATGGAACTCCCCCGAAAACAGCCCTTACCTTCACCACCAGCAGCTTGAACTGTCACTTCTAACTCTGGCAGAGTAGTCCACTTGCGGTCGTCGTTCCCCAGCCAACGACTACCAGCCCTATGTCTTCCCGATTCACAGCCAGTATCTAGAACCAAATAGCAGCGCTGATGGTCGCCTGCTACCCCTTCGTCACCATCGACCCAATATATCGATGTTTCTAGAAACACAACAGGGTTCCACCGCCGTTCTAATACCCTCCTGCAAGAATAATGCTTCGAAAAAGAGAAAAAAAGGGGGAAGAAGAAGAAGGGATCGACGACGTTCTCTTCTGGGAAGTCTGTAGCATCAATACAATAAAGGAACAACCGGACTTTGATTCAAGATGGTGGGCCCCAACACTCTTGTGCAACACATTTAACCATCAAAACAAAGGAACATGTGCTGATAATCTGCAATGGGCTGCTAGAAATTTACAACTAGGCTCCTACACATATGGATCCACATCATTACCCCCATAAGTGTTGGATTTAGTGTCTAAGCCCATAACTATAATTGGTATGTACTTGAACTGAGAGTAGCATGGTCCATTTGGGTTGCATGGCACCGAAACAATTTGTAAGAATGGACTTTTGAGAAGAGGATATTTATGATTTATTAATATATTATAAGTTCTAATATATTAATATGAAATAATATTATTTAATTAGTATTGATCAAGAATTAGTTTGGAATTAATTTTATGATCAAAAGAGACTTATTTAAATAAATGGGGATTGATTTTGTAAATCATTCATTCTTATATAGTGGGCTTATGATCCATAATCCTTTATGTTAAGCTAAACCCATGTGGTGACCCATGGATACTCCATGGAGGTTTTAACCCATGGAGAATGAGGGATATGGAAGGTCATTAGGGTTTACATGGTGTAACCCTAGTTTGTTACACTATATAAAGGACTACATAGCTACCAAAATCGGCACCTAAGTGAAAGAAAAGAGGGCTAGCCGATTTTGTGAGTGCAAGTATACTTCTCTCAAGTTCTTCCAATTGTTGGTGGTGTTGTGTGAAGCATTTGAGGCATCACACTTGGGGTGCTAGGCTCTTAAACGCTTAAGGAATCAAGCTACAAGAAAAGGTATGTCATTCTACTAGATTTTTGTATTACATATACTTCATGGTATACTAGTTAGGATGAAACCTTGGAAAAATGAAAGTTTGCATGTATAATAGAGAAAACATAGATCCAAGGTTTCTAGGGTTGCATGCACACCTTAGGAGTGTTAGAATGCTCAAAACCCATCAGTGGTATCAGAGCCTAGGCTTGTTTTCAATTATACTTGATGCTACTTGCTTTCAAATTGCTTGAAAAATCGAATTTCTGCTCACTGTTCAGTGGACTCGCCGAGTCCACTGACAGACTCGCCGAGTCAGCCTTAAAAGCCAACCAACTCGTCGAGTCAGTTCATGCACTCGACGAGTTGGTGCCCCTGGAAGCATATTTTCGAGTTTTAAGGCTAGAATTGGACTAGGATCATTACCCTAAACTGTTTTTGAACTTATAAACCTATTTTTCATGTGGTAATGATCATGCCAATCCAATTCAAAAGATAACTGTCAAAGTTTCAAGTTTTATATTAGTTTATATGATTCTTGAAAATTGTTGATCTGAATTATCCATGCTTAGGAGTTTTGCTAGATCATAGATATTATTTGACATTGCTTGTTAGTTTAATTATTGATCTAAATGCCTTTTAATGGACTCCATAACTTGTCCTCAAGTTATGGAATTCCAAAAGTCTTTTCCTTAAAAGTCATTAAAACTCATAAGTTATAGAAATGAAAGGTTTTGAATAGTTTCAAAACTTGCCCTCAAGTTTTGGAATTTGTAAAGTCACTTTAGAATACGTTAATTCCAAACCCTAGAATTTTAAAAGTTTAAAATTCAACCCTTATACTTTATAGTATTATAAGTTAATAATATATATATATATATATATATATATATATATATATATATATATATATATATATATATATATATATATGTATGTATAAGATCAAGTCAGTCTTACCGTTAGTAGGCCTCATTCACGAAGCCGGTCTATAAGGGGGGTATAAGTGTACAACCTATAAAATGGTGGTTTAATGGGTGTCCACTCTCACCCACCGCTTCCTTGACTGGTGGAGGGTCGTTAACCGAACGGGTAGGACAAAGACTATAATTCTCATAAAAAGTATAATGATAACTATAAAGTAACTAAATCTTTTATAAATTCCCAATCTTAGTTACTTTAGGAAAATGTGAAATTGATGCTAATCCATGAAATTACACTTTGCACCTTACCAAGTCGTTGATGGAGCGTGTGTGGTTAACCGGAACAATAACTTGGACTAGTAAGGGTGGCAAATGGTAGCTTAATGTTTATCATAAGGTCAATGGAGCGTGTGTGGTTAACCGACACATTGATTAAGATGATAATTGACATTAAGAGTACCAAGTACATTTGCATGGTTATTCACACCTTATTTCTGATCCTTGGTATCCCAGTCACAAACCTGAAGGGCATAATCGAGATTTAAACATGCCATTGAATTGTTTAATGAATCTCAAAGGATCTAGGAGTTTCAATCCAATTAAAACTTAATAAACAATTTCGTTTTTCATGGTGGAAATTGGTAAATCGTCATTTACCTACCTTCAAATGTTTTGCAAGTTGGATTACGGCATCCCTCTTCCAAATTGTAAAATATTGTGTTGGGTCCTAGCCTTAATATTTCATTTGGGTTTTATATTATGGACTCTTTATGTAATCTAAACTTGTCTTTCTTTCTTTTCAGATGTCTTCCAACACTGCTTCGGGCTCAAACCCTACCGGCTCCTTATCTCTCATGAACCTTTGTGGGAGAGTCATCTTTGATGGGACTAATTTCAATGATTGGATTAAGAACATCAGGATGGTCACTCGCTACGAGGACAAGGAATATGTCCTTGACAAGGAGCTTAAGGATATCGATGAGTCTGCTGCTACTCCTCAGGAGATTGCTGATTTCAGGGCACATGAGAAAGATGCCACCAAGATAGCTTGTATCATGCTTGCCACCATGTCTCCTCGACTCCAAAAGTCCTATGAGGACTTCTACCCTTTTGAGATGCACCAGGATCTGATGGAAAGATACCATCAGAGTGCTCGTCAAGAGCGGTATGAAATCATCTGCTCTATGATTACAACAAAGATGAAGGATGATGAACCCATCACGGGCCACTTGTAGAAAATGCAAAGGTTTGTGGACCGCCTGCTCAAATTGAATGTGAAATTTGATGAGGAGCTGGCTATTGACATTATTCTACACTCCTTACCTCTATGTTATGATCAGTTCCGCATGACATATCATATGAACACGGAGGAAGTCACTTTGAGCAAACTTCAGGGCCTTTTGAGGACTGCCAAAAGTGGTCTCAAAGGTAAAAATGTTCTAACCACTCCTACTGCTAATTCCCCTGTTCTGGCAATTGGGCAAGGTAAGGGGAAGAAGAGGAAGGCACCTTCCAAGAGCCGCAAGGGAAAGTCTCTTGATGGATCCTCTTCAAGTGGAACCAAAGGAGGTTCTGCTACTCCCTCGACCATCCCAAAAGAAGCAGAGTGTTTCTATTGCCATGAAAAGGGGCACTGGAAGTGAAGCTGCCCCAAGTACTTGCAGGATGTTAAGGATGGGAAGGTTAAACCCATCCATGCAGGTATTTATACTATTCTATCTAAAAACTCATCGCATTCTAACTCTTGGGTTCTTGACACAGGTTATGGAATTCACATTTGTTCTTATGTGCAGGGCCTAAAAAGAAGTAAGGATGTGGAGCACGGGAAGATAAACTTGATCATGGGGAATAGGAAGGTTTCACCTGTCACCAAGATTGGAGTTTACTCTTTATTGCTTAGTAGTGGGTTAGAAATAGATTTAAATAATTGTTGCTACTCGTCTGAAATGGTGAGAAATGTTATTTCTTTTCATGGTTTGTACAAACAAGGTTTCACATTTTCGTTTGATAATGAAATTGGTGCAATAAATGCTTATTATAATGGTGTTTTTTTTATTTTATAGCATTACCTTGTAATGGTGTATATGAAACTGTGATGGTTGTAGACAACTTAGGAAATAATGTGTTGTATATCGATTCTTCTAATGATTTGGATAAGGCATGCTTGTGGCATTGTCGTCTTGGACATGTCAACAAGAAGCGCATAGGCCAACTCCAGAAGGCTGGAGTTTTGGAGTCATTCGACTTAAGGTCAGATGACACTTGCGAGTCTTGTTTGCTTGGAAAAATGACTAAGTCACCCTTCACTGGTTCTTGTGAAAGGGGTGAGGGTTTGTTGGATCTCATACATACCGATGTGTGTGGGCCCTTCATAACTGCCACAAGGGATGCTAACCGCTTCTATGTGACTTTTACTAATGCTTATAGTAGATATGGCTATGTCTACTTAATCAAGCATAAGTCCGAAACCTTTGAGAAATTCAAAGCGTTTAAACTGGAAGTGGAGAATCAGCTGGGCAGGAAGATAAAGATGCTCCGATCCGATCGGGGTGGTGAGTATCTTAGTATCGAGTTCCTAGACTGTCTTAAGGAATGTGGGATTGTTTCACAGTTGACGCCACCTAGGACACCACAGATGAATGGTGTGGCTGAGAGGCTCAATCGAACCTTGTTGGACATGGTTCGTTCCATGATGAGTCGAGCTTCGTTACCAATCTCATTCTGGGGGTATGCCTTAGAGACTGTCGCCCATATCCTTAATCTAGTCCCTATCAAGAAGGTTGCCAAAACACCTCACGACATGTGGAATGGGAAGGCTCCCACATTAGACCACATCAAGGTTTGGGGTTGCGAGGCTTTCGTGAGACACGAGACTCACGACAAGCTCGAACCTCGGAGTGAGCGGTGTATTTTCATTGGCTACCCACATAAATCCTTTGGTTATCTCTTCTACAGACTGAGTGACAGTTGTGTTCGTTGCGAGGAGATGAGTCTTTCGCGAGAGAGAGCTCATAGGCCAAGGAGACACTGGGAGGCAAATTGACGTTGAAGAACTTCAAAAGTCAAGCGGTGAAGGAACCTCAAACACTAGCGATAAACTTGAGGAGGAAACTCCTGTCGATCCGATTGACGAGTCCGTACCTCTGAGGCATTCCGGTAGAGTTAGTGTTCCACTTGTGTTATATGGTTTTCATATAACATCTGCGGGTGATACATTTATCAGCAATAGGACACTGATAAATTTGGATGAACCTAACAACTATAAGGAAGCCATGGCAGTCCCCGAGTCTGCTAAATGGAAAGAGGTGAGGGACAACGAGATCCAGTCCATGTATGACAATCAAGTTTGGAACTTAGTTGACAATGTACCAGGTCGTAAGATAGTTGGGTGCAAATAGATCTTCAAGAAGAAGACTGACATGGATGGGAAAGTACACACTTATAAGGCGCGACTGGTTGCGAAGGGCTTTACTCAAACTCTAGGAGTTGACTATGATGAGACCTTCTCACCAGTAGTGAAGATTAAGTATATTAGGGTTATGCTAGCCATTTCTGCATTTCATGAATATGAAATATGGCGAATGGATGTCAAAACCGCTTTCCTTAATGGAAAGTTGGCTGAGGATGTTTACATGAGTCAGCCAGAGGGATTTGTCGATGCAAAGCACCCTAATAGAGTGTGTAAGCTTGAGAAATCTATTTATGGATTGAAACAAGCATCTCACAGATGGAATCTTTGTTTTGATGAGAAATTCAAAGAGTTTGGCTTTTCAAGAAGCGAGCATGAGTCCTGTGTATATGTCAAGGCTAGTGAGAGCATAGTTAGCTTTTTTGTATTGTATGTGGATGACATACTACTCATAGGAAATGACATCCCAACCTTGAAGGAGGTTAAGTCCTGGCTTGGGAAGTGTTTCTCTATGAAGGACCTCGGAGAAGCTGCCTATATTCTGGGGATAAGGATATTTAGAGACAGGAGTAAGAGACTAATTGGACTTAGTCAAAGTACCTACTTGGATAAGGTGTTGAAAAGATTCAGCATGCAGGATTCCAAGAAAGGTGATTTACCGATCCAGAGCAATGCCAAACTGAGTAAAACTCAGAGTCCGAGTACAGAGGTTGAGATAGCTGAGATGAGTCGAATACCATATGCTTCCGCTGTTGGATCGATCATGTATGCTATGACTTGTACTCGCCCTGATGTGGACTTTGCTTTGAGCATGGTCAACAGATATCAAGGGAATCCTGGTAAGGCTCACTGGACTGTGGTTAAGAACATTCTCAAGTACCTACGGAGGACTAAGGACTGGGTCCTTACCCTCGGTGGGAGTGATGACTTGAGAGCTGTGGGGTATAGTGATGCCAGCTTTCAGACCGACAGAGATAATTTTCGATCTCAATCGGGCTGGGTCTTTACCCTGAATAGAGGAGCAATAACTTGGAAAAGTTCCAAGCAGGAGACTGTAGCTGATTCAACTTGCGAATCAGAGTACATAGCAACAAGCAAGGCAGCGAAGGAGGCAATATGGCTGAAGAACTTCATTGGAGACCTTGGAGTTGTACCAGCTATAAAGGAGCCTATGGAGATTTTCTGTGACAGTGAGAGTGTAGTTCCCTTAGCTAAGGAACCAAGGGATCACGACAGATCCAGGCACATCGACAGAAAATACCACTTCATTAGACATCGAATAGAAGAAGGACTCCTCATGGCAAAGAGGGTATCATCAGATGAGAACCCAACAGATCCCCTCATGAAGGGACTGAGTAGGGTTAAGCATTTACAGCATGCGAGGCGCATTGGGCTGAAGGATGATATTGGTTTTAATGATTAGATAGCTCTCGAAACTTGTAATAGTTAAAATGTAATTGACATTTGATGTTTAAATAAAAAGTGTTTTTAATTTACTAGTATGGTA
Source organism: Lactuca virosa (assembly GCF_052849685.1). NCBI lineage: Eukaryota > Viridiplantae > Streptophyta > Magnoliopsida > Asterales > Asteraceae > Lactuca > Lactuca virosa. The sequence continues at coordinate 301,083,302 of NC_136433.1, read as the reverse complement.
CTATCTTGTGTCAATCATTTACTATTGTTTCACTTTGCATGTTTTGACTTCCAGAATAATTATATTATTCAAACTATCCACAGTCGATCATATGTTGGAAGTAGGTATTGAATCAAGGCTATCATGAATTTGGCTTGTAGATTTGTTTGAATTGTATTAGACATAGAAAAGTTTGCTGCAACATTCATGAGTGCTCATAAGGTCTGAGTATTGGATTAAACTCGCGCTCACTTGTATCACTTCATGGAATTCATCTCGAGTGATCGTGTGGCGATAATATCATATAAGTCTTCAAACCTAGATATATGAGTTGTTTACTATGAGTTGGTTGTACATTGATAGTACGAAACTGCATCGGTAACTCGATGTTATAAAACATGTTGTTGTGTATGATTCAATGAATAGTTAGTGCAAGAATATACTGTCGAAGTTTATCTATTCCTTTTAGTCCTTGGAGGATTAAAAGCGATATCTTGGGCCCCTCGATGATTTTGTTTTGACTTATCTGTTGGGCCCGGTCAGAACTAAATTGATGTGTTTGATTAAGTTCTATGTCAAACAAATCGGAAATCGGAAAACAAACTGCTGGACAATAAGTACGACATTTGTAACACCGGGTTCATGGTATGATTTTATTTAAGTTTTTATCTTAATTTTGCCACGAACTCGGCGAGTCTGCGTCCCGACTCGCCGAGTAGCAGCAGGGTGGACACGGGATTTGAGCGGTGAACTCGGCGAGTCGATGCATGGACTCGGCGAGTCCACCTGTCTGGATGAAACTCTATTTTCAGACATTGCACCCTATTTTACCCATTCTAAAACACCCATTTCGCCCCATTCTCTTCCAGAAGAACTGTAGAGCGAAACCCTAGCCCATTTTGATCCTTGTGAGTGATTTTGGTTTGGTGAAGGAAGTTTGAAGCTTAGAAGAAGAAGGAGGAAGTTGGAGGGTGCAAGGAAGTGTGGTAGATCCGAAATCTCCCCTGGGAGAAGCTCCTAACCAGGTAAGAAAGCTCCTTCTTGATCTTTAGTAAAATAGATTCCCTTTTTGTCCCTTATATGTAGATTGCAAGCCCTTAAACCTCCCAAACTCCGTGTGTTTATGCCCTAGGAGCTTAGATTTATGGTTTGGAACCATTGCATGTCTCAGTTTTGGCCAGAATGGGTGAAGAGTCGAAGGGTACTCGGCGAGTGCCAAAGTGCACTCGGCGAGTTCCATGAAGATGGCCTTAGACTCGGCGAGTTGGATAAACAACTCGGCAAGTCCTATGAAGATTGCCTGGTACTCGACGAGTCGTTCTTCAAACTCGGCGAGTCCCTTGAATATAGCCTTGAACTCGACGAGTTGTTCTTCCAACTCGGCGAGTCATATGATCAGTCACTAGGATAAGAAGGGTTTAAGTGTAGGAGGTCCAACCCTCCGTAGTCACACGTGGAATTAGCAATTTAACGTGTAGCTATAGTCCCAGAATCTCCAAATCTCCAAGGTTGATGTTCTGATGGAAGATTGGAGCGATTTGTGAGATCTGTTCGTCGGACTCGGCGAGTCACCCCCTTGGACTCGGCGAGTCCAGTCGCGGGTTTGTTAGTTGTCCCCGTCTAGCGAGTCAGGCTGACTCAGTGAGTGGGAACAGGGACCCGATGAGTCAGAGTCGGGCTAGACATAGAAGGACTCGGCGAGTCGCCATATGGACTCGGCGAGTCCAGTCAATCAGAAGGTTGACTTTGACCAAGGAGTTGACTTTGACCGGTCATTTGACCTTAGGGGTATTTATGAGTACCTAATCCATGTTTACGGATTTATAGCCGGAGGGATTACCGGTGCGGCAGCCAGGCGTAGTCTGAGCAGGTTTTCGGCAGCTACTCTCGAGGTGAGTTTCCTTCCAGTAGGGACGGGTCTAAGGCACCAAGGCCGGCCCGTATAGACGATATGTTAGTATCGGAGTGTGGGCGAAGCCCGTATCTCATAGCTGAGTTTGATTGTGTTATATGCCAGTATGATAGAATTGCTTATACTTGTTGTCTGTGTGATACTTGTATGTTATGGTTTAGTAGTGGAGTGTGGGTGAGGCCCGTATCTCCATGGATAGCGGAGTGTGGGCGAGGCCCGTATCTCCATGGATAGCAGAGCGTGGGCGAGGCCCGTATCTCTCAGAAAGTAGAGTGTGGGCGAGGCCCGTATCTCCTAGCTAGTAGAGTGTGGGCGAGGCCCGTATCTCTATGGGTGTGGGCGAGGCCCGTATCTCTTAGCTGTTCATTATATGATTGCATGGTATGTGGCATTATGGGGGAACTCACTAAGCTTCGTGCTTACGTTTTATAGTTTTGTTTTCAGGTACCTCTTCAGCTAGGGGAAAGGAGCCGGCGCGGTAGCGGCATATCACACACTCTCATGTTTTTCGCACTGTGGATTTTCTGGGATGTACTCTGAATATTTTGTTATGAACGTTTTATAACGATGTTTTATGTATTAACCTAATTTAAAAATGAAATTTTTAGTTGGTATTTTTGGGATGTTACAACGTTGTTCCATGTATTTGTCCTACTGATCTCTTGAGAACAGAGGATTATATGATCACTTATCTAACATGGAGCGTCTCGTTTCGACAGAGGCTTTTAAGAGCTACGATTGCTGGTCGGTGTTTTAAGTCGTACTTGCAGTTATAGTTATTAGACTTATCCAAGTGGGAGACTATTGGATTTAGTGTCTAAGCCCATAACTATAATTGGTATGTACTTGACCCGAGAGTAGCATGGTCAATTTGGGTTGCATGTCACCAGAACAATTTGTAAGGATGGAGTTTTGAGAAGAGGATATTTATGATTTATTAATATATTATAAGTTCTAATATATTAATATGAAATCATATTATTTAACTAGTATTGATCAAGAATTAGTTTGGAATTAATTTTGTGATCAAAAGAGACTAATTAAATAAATGGGGATTGATTGTGTAAATCATTCATTCTTATATAGTGTGCTTATGATCCATAATCCTTTATGTTGGGCTAAACCCATGTGGTGACCCATGGATACTCGATGGAGGTTTTAACCCATGGAGCATGAGGGATATGGAAGGTCATTAGGGTTTACATGGTGTAACTCTAGTTTGTCACACTATATAAAGGACTCTATAACTACCAAAATCGGCACCTAAGTGAAAGAAAAGAGGGCTAGCCGATTTTGTGAGTGCAAGTATACTTCTATCAAGTTCTTCCAATTGTTGGTGGTGTTGTGTGAAGCATTTGAGGAATCACACTTGGGGTGCTAGGCTCTTAAAGGCTTAAGGCATCAAGCTACAAGAAAAGGTATGTCATTCTACTAGATTTTTGTATTACATATACTTCATGGTATGCTAGTTAGGATGAAACCTTGGAAAAATGAAAGTTTGCATGTATAATAGAGAAAACATAGATCCAAGGTTTCTAGGGTTGCATGCACACCTTAGGAGTGTTAGAATGCTCAAAACCCATCAATAAGTTCCTAACACAAAAAGAGAAGAGGATTAAATGAAAAAAAGAAGAAAATGAAGATAGGCTTGGGCTGATTATTTTCTTAGCGGGCTCCAAAAAACTTATCTTGGATTTTCTTCCAGATGGGCTCTTACATATTCATTTGGGCATTTTTTCAAGTTAGCATTTTTGGGCTGGTTCAACACAAAAATAACCCAATTTTTGCAAGAGTAAAATAGCCAATCAGCCGTTCAACGCTCAAGTATCACGATTTCTTTCAAACATTACACACTTTTAGAATATACGCTGCGGTCCAGGCTTACTCAACGTTTTTGAAAAAAAAAAAGATAGGATTTGGGCTAACGATTCGACATTTGGGCTCATTCACAAATGGGATGCTGCCATTTTATTTTATTTTAGGCTTCTCCTATATTGGACCATTTGGACTATCTCAACAATTAAATGAGCCGCTCTTGCAAGATCAACTATTTAACGATCGGGAGTTGCATGCTTAGCTCAATATAAAGTGTTCTCAGAGAATGAGTTGCGGCCCGGACCACTCGACTACTTTTCAAAAAAAAAGGAGGGAAAAGAATAGTATACTGCTACTACTACTCCATGAAGCGTTTCAAAATATGAGAATATGATCGCTAGAAAGGCTCGAAGTCTACTTTCTTTCTTTTCTCAAGTAGATCAATATCACTTATATATTATCTCCATTTAGTAAAAACTAAAATATTTACTAAAGCTTTATTATGACAATCGTGGCATGCCATTACCTTCAGTGAGTTAAGGTATTTATGCAAAAAATACTAATCTACTACATAGTAGATAATCTTTTTACTACAACATCTTATGCAAAGATGCCATGTTTTGATAACTGAATTGACAAACAGTTTTCGATTTAATCAAACCACTTTGTCATCATTAGTTTGTAACTACTAATTTCATGCTACACAAGCATTTTACTTAGTATACAAGTAGTTTGCCTCACAAGCTTTCACAAATGCACATATTCTAAACAACCTCTAAAACGACATGCTTACATGCTTTAACTGCCACTATCATGCACTTATCTTACTATTCTTTACAGATTATGGAATAAGATAACTTACTATTATTGTTTACAATGGCTTGTACAAACGAATGAGACTCAAACATGCAAATAACAAGCCAATATCATATATCCATTCGTTTTCGCTTCTCGCCTTTTCTAAAGGGGAGGGGGGAGTAGGAGGGTTAGCACGACACTATGTAGAAGTGATTTTTATTCCAAAGGGCGAAGTTAAAGTAAATGAAGAACTGATACTATGCATGATAGTGCATTCCCGAGGTGACATTAATATTTCGGATCGAAAGAGCAGCCTCGTGGTTCAACCCTCGGTAGTCTCATTTCCTAGCTCTCAGTAGCCGTGCTGCTCATCTATCGCTAGTAGCTCCACTGCTCAACTCTCAGTGGCCTCGCTGCATAGCTCTCGCCAAAGTCATTATAAGACGAGGCACCGGTCGTCACTACAGATAATGATGCAGCAAAGCATCAAGTGCCATTACACTTTAGCCGGGAATGATCACACAGGCCACACACATAGATTGTCGGCCGCTACGCCCAAGCCTGCAAGGTTCAACATCCTTTCCTTGAGTCGCTTAGCTTCTCAACCCGACTCCATTGTTGTGGCAAGCACTTCCTGCATGGTTCAACATCCTTGGCATGAGTCGCTTGGCTTCTCAGCCCGACTCCATTGTTGCAGCAAGCTCCGCCTGCAAGGTTCAACATCCTTGCCTTGAGTCGCTTGGCTTCTCAACCCGAATCCATTGTTGCGGCAAGCTCCGCCTGCAAGATTCAGCATCCTTGCCTCGATTCACTTGGCTTCTCAACCCGACTCCATTGTTGCAGCAAGCTCCGCTTGCAAGGTTCAGCATCCTTGCCTTGAGTTACTTGGCTTCGTAGCCCGACTCCATTGTTGCGGCAAGCTCCGTCTGCAAGGTTCAACATCCTTGCTTTAAGTCGCTTTGCTTCTCAGCCCAACTCCATTGTTGCAGCAAGCTTCGCCTGCAAGTTTCAGCATCCTTGCCTTGAGTCACTTAGTTTCTCAGCCCGACTTCACTACAACGGCATGCTCCGCCAACGAGGCTCAAAGGCTTGCAACCTTTTCCTATATGATTGTACGTGATTCTCTCCCGCGTGATGTATCTACGATCGCTGGCAACTAAGCCCGATCCATTCCACGCGATGCTCTCCCGCGTGATGTATCTACGATCGCTAGCAGTTAAGCCCGATCCATTCCACACGATGATCTCCCACGTGATATATCTATGATCGCTGGCAGCTAATCCCGATCCATTCCACACGATGCTTTCCCGAGTGATGTATATACGATAACTGCCAGCTAAGCTCGATCTGTTCCACACGATGCTCTCCCACGTGACATCTCCATGATCGTTGGATGCTAAGCCTGAACTATTCTTCTAAGCCGCGCAACATAATTCGCGTATTGTCACGCATCGTAAGTCGCGCATCATAAGTTTATGACATACTTAACACCACATTCGGTGCCTCTTTTCTTATAATCAACATGGTTTTCGTATGCTCGGACAATCAATAAGGCGTTTCCCACATTACATCTTGCTATAGCAAGGTTACTGTTCAAGAAGAACGTTGTTGACAACAACACTGTCACTTATAATCCATCAACATCTATGTTGTCTGGATCTTTGAAACAGTCTGGTTGTCTATTATCATGGAAACAACCTCGTTGTATATTCTCATAACAACCTTGCCATATGCACCATAGTCTGACACGGCTACCTATGCTACCTACATCAGACTGGGGGGAATCTAGCTAGGAATAGCTCGAGCAAGAAACACCTTCAGAATGGTTATCAATGCTCATGCAAAACAGACTATGAAGATAATTATCAATGACATTCCTCCAAGAATATAGAAACTGTTGGATTAGGTGTCTAAGCCCATAACTATAATAGGTATGTATTTAACCTGATAGTAGCATGGTCCTTTTGGGTTGCCTTCACAAGAACAATCTGATAGGATGGATATTTGAGGAAGAGGTTAGTTATGATTTATTAATATATTATAAGTATAATATATTAATTGGGAAATCATATTATTTAATTAGTATTGATCAAAAATTAATTTGGAATTAATTTAGTGATCAAAAGAGACTAATTAAGTTAACGGGGACTAATTATGCAAATTAGTGATACATATGGTTTGGGATATTGATCCATGATGGACTAAGTTTATGTGAAAGTCAATGAAGAGTTAGTCCACATGAGTTATGGATCATAAGCCTAAGTGTAAGAATTAGGGTTACATATGACTTTTGGAATTCTAACAATATATATGTAACCCCTTAGACCCCAAAATCTAATGCATGTGTGACATAGCAAGGGTATAGCCGATTTTAGGTGCTTCTAACCTCTCTTTTAAGTTCTCCAGTTGTTGGTGGTGTTTGTGACTTATTAGAGGCATCACACTTGAGGTGCTAAGCTCTTGAAAGGCAAAATTCAACAAGCTGCAACAAGAGGTAATCTTCTAACTAGTTTTTTATGATTCATATATCATGTTGCATGCTAGTTAGGCTTCATGCTTTGGAAAATTGTTTATTGCATGTATAACTAGAGAAAACTTAGATCCAAAGCATTAGGGTTGTATGTGCACCATAGGTATGTTATAGTGCTCAAAACCCATCAATGGTATCATAGCCTAGGATTGTTTTCTGTTATATTGATGCTAGGTTGTTTTTAAAAACTGAAAAAGTCACATTTCTGGCCTCTGACTAATGAACTCGACGAGTCCAATGATCTGACTCGACGAGTTCACTCACAAACTGGCAACTCAACGAGTCCAGTTCATGTACTCGACGAGTAGAACCTTCTGCTTGCAGATTTTCGAGCCTTTTGGCCAGAATTGGATTAGGATCATTACCACAAACTGTTTTATATCACAAAATTCATTTTTTCTGATATGGTAGTGATTATCCTCATCCAATTAAAAGATAATTGTCAAATTTTGAGATAACTGTTAGTTTATATGATAGACTAATTACTTGTAAATTGTTGATTTGAATTATCTTGCCTTATGAGTTAGATTAGATCAATGACAAAATTACATAATGATTACATTGGTTAAAATTAATCTAAATGCTTTTAAAGAACTCCAAAACTTGTCCTCAATTTATGGAAAATGAAAAGTATCTTTCATAAAAAATGAATTAACTCATAAGTTATGAAAACCAAGAGTTTTGAAGAGTTTCAAAACTTGCCCTCAAGTATTGGAATTTGTAAAGTCTCATTCATGAAACATTTAATTCCAAAACCTAGGATTTTAAAACTTTAAAATTCAACCCTTATACTATTATAATATTAAAAGTTTAATAATTATATATATATGTATAAGACAAGTCAGTCTTGCCGTTAGTAGGCCTCATTCACGAAGCCGGTCTATAAGGGGGGGGGGGGTATAAGGTTACTGCCTATAAAATGGTGGTTTAATGGGTGTGCACTCTCACCCACTGCTTCCTTTGTGACAACCCAAAACTTTTTCCGTTATCCTTACCCAGTTTCCGTTAATAAAATTTGGGTTTTTATTTAATTCCGTCAAATTTCTTAGTTTGGGAAGGACTTTACGTTTTAAACAAATCAATTCGGATTTATTTCCGTTCACGTTAGTATTATTTTTGGTCTAACGGAATATTCTAAGCTCAGTTCAATCGAGTTTTGGATTCGAAAACGCGGTTTTCAAAGTCAAAGTATAGCATACGAGCCAAACACCCCTTCGAGAGGAGTGTACGGCCGCAAACTCGAGTTTACGGCCGTACACCCCCACCCGACCCCTTGGCCGTAAACTCACCCCTATATAAGGGATGAGTGGCCTTCATTTCATATTTTACACAATCTAAAGGTTTTCTCTCTCTACTCTCTCTCTACCTTCCTCGAAAATTCTTCAAGATCTTCAAGTTGTAAGTGTTTTTCACCTCTAATTGTTGCTTCATTCCTCAATCTAGTGGTAAATCCATGTTCCTATCTCATTAAATCTCATCTTTGTCTAGATTTTCTCTCTCACCAAGAACACCAAGAACACACACTAGTTCTTGGTGGCTAAAAACCTCATTCCAAGCCTCTTACAGTAAGTAACTACTCCCTATGCTTGTTATCTACTAGAAATCACTTGTTTACACCTAAAAATCGACCCAAATCATGAACACGAAATGGGTTTACGGCCGTACTCCCTTCAATGGCCGCAAACTCCATTTTTGGTCGATTATTAGCCTTAAACTCTTCCTTGAGCTGGGCACAAGGCTTAGGACACTTCCAAGAGGCTAGAAAGGACCTTGAAACTCCGAAAATCGCACCTTTTGCCAAGTGTTTACGACCGTAAACTCATGGGCCGTAAACCCATAGGCCATAAACCCATGGGCCGTAAACCCATGGACCACAAACACTTGGGCCGCAAACTCTGTTGGATTAGTGTCTAAGTCCATAACTATAATTGGTATGTACTTGACCCGACTCGGCATGGTCCATTTGGGTTGCATGGCATCGGAACATTTGGATAGACCGTTTATGAGGAAAAGACATTTTGTGACATATTAATATATTATAAGTTCTAATATATTAATATGAAATCATGTTATTTAATTAGTATTGATCAAGAATTAATTTGGACTTAATTTAGTGATCAAAAAGAGACTAATTAAATATATAGGGATTGATTGTGTAAATCATTCATTCTTATATATGTGGGCTTATGATCCAAGATTCCTTTATGTTGGGTTTAACCCATGTGGTGATCCATGGATACTCCATGGAGGTTAAAACCCATGGAGCATAAGGAATGGGTAAAGTCATGAGTTACATGGTGTAACCCTAATAGCCACACTATATAAGAACCCCTTTAGTTCAAGAAATTGGCACTAGTGATACATATTTTGAGGGCTAGCCGATTTGAACATGTATGTCTTCTTCTCATGGTTATTCCAAGAGTTCATGATGTTGTGTGAACCATTTGAGGTATCACACTTGGGGCACTAGGCTCTCAAGCTTCATGGAGTCAAGCAACAACAACAAGGTATGTATTGTATCTATTTTAGTATCCTAGTATCAATGTTTTGGTATGCTAGTTAGGATAATACCTTGGATAATCATATTTGCATGTATAATAGAGAAAACATAGATCCAAGGTATTTAGGGTTGCATGTACACTTAGGAGTGTTAGAATGCTCAAAAACCCATCAGTGATATCAGAGCCTAGGCTTGTTTTCAATTATACTTGATGCAAATTGCTGAAAAATGCTGAAAAAGTCGAATTTCGGGCATTCTGGGCACTGGACTCGCCGAGTCTACTGATGAACTCGCCGAGTCCATGAAGAAAATCATCCTACTCGGCGAGTAGGTTGATATACTCGACGAGTAGGAGCCCCTGACAGCATGTCTTCGAGTTTTTTGGCTAGAAATGGACTAGGAACATTACCATAAGCTGCTTGATGTGGTAATGTTCATACTAATCCAATTTCAAAGATAATTGTCAATAGATTCATGTTTTGTATTAGTTTAGTGATTAGGCTAATTACATGAAAAAGTTTGATTAAATTATCTTGTTCTTATGAGTTGCTTAGATTAATAGAAAAGTTAATTGATTATGTGTTTTCAATCCATTTTAATCTAAGAGTTGATTCTAAAATGTGTTTTTGTAACTTGTCCTCAAGTTATATGAAAAGTCACATTTAAGTTTCATAAAACTCATAAAAGTTGGTAATGGTTACAAAAATGAAGAGTCTTGTCCTCAAGTTATGGAGGTTCAAGAGTCACTTCATTAAGTAATAAAATGTGTAACCTTAATTAATTCCATAAATTACAAAATAAAGAAAAGTTACATTCTTTTATTAGTTTAAAGTCTTCCATAACTTGTCCTCAAGTTATGGAACTTGAAGAGTTTTTTTTAATTAAAACTACTTTAAACACATAAGTTATGGAATTAATTAGTTTTGAATAGTTTCAAAACTTGCCCTCAAGTTTTGGAATTTGAAAAGTTTTCTCTTATGAATACTTTAATTCCAAGTTAGCCCTTAGAATTTTAAAAGTTAAAATTCAAACCCTTATACTATTATTATAATTTTAATTATATAGATATGTATAAGATAAAGTCAATCTTACCGTTAGTAGGCCTCATTCACGAAGCCGGTCTATAAGGGGGGTATAAGGTTACTGCCTATAAAATAGCAGTTTAATGGGTGTCCACTCTCACCCACCGCTTCCTTGACTGGTGGAGGGTCGTTAGCCGAACGGGTAGGAAAGGACTATAATTCTCCCTTCATTAAAAATATTAATGATAAATACTAAGTAACTAAACACTTGTACATTCCCAATCTTAGTTACTTAGGAAAATGTGAAAAGGTGTTCACCCATGAAATTACACTTTGTACCTTACCAAGTCATTAGTGGAGCGTGTGTGGTTAACCGGCACACTAATAAGGACTAGTAAGAGTGGCAAAGGGTAACTTGACTCTATTATAGATCGGTGGAGCGTGTGTGGTTAACCGGCACATCGATTAGGTGATAAAGTTAAGGGTACCAAGTCAATTTGCATGGTTATTCACACCTTGTTTGTGATCCTTGGCATCCCAGTCACAAACTTGAGAGGGCACAATCGAGATGCAAACATGCCATTGAAAGTTCAATGTATCTCAAAAGATCTAGGAGTTTCAAATCCAATTAAAACTTAATTATATTTCGTTTTTCATGGTGGAAATTGGTAAATCGTCATTTACCTACCTTCAACTATTTTATAACTTGGATTACGGCATCCCTCTTCCAGTTATAAATAGGTTGTTGGGTCCTAGCCTTAATATTTCATATTGGGTGTTATATTAAGGACTTTAAATCAACTCTCTTGAATATCTCCCAAAAGATGATCTTCCCAAATCTCTTGAAACAAGCTTTCCTAAATGAAGATGATGTCCCATGGAAATCATACTTCTTTCACCTCCTCCAATTATTCTCCCTAACCCACAAGTTCCTGAAAAGTTTAAGGTCACTCAAGCAAAGGTCTATATGTGATCACATCTTGGAGATGTAGTCAGATATTGACAAGCCGGGAGAGTTGGGTGTCAAAGTCTTGAGAAAGTTGGTGACTCAACTATTTTCTAAGTCACATAGTGAGTTCCTTTGGGACTCCTATGAAACAGACTATGACAAGACCCTTAATGATCTTATCTATTTGCTAAGATCAACTTCCTAAAACTTTATGGACATTGACAATGATGACATTGGATATCCATTAATGCTCTCTCTTCCCAATGGAAAGGGATCGGCCATAGTCAACTCGGTTGACCAAATGGTAAAGAGAACGGCTAAGTCTGAGATAGTCCCATTATCAAGGGTCTATTGCCAAAGAAAGGGGCATTGGTTGCGAAGCTGCCAAATTTACCTAAGGATATTAAAGTCAATAAGTTTGACTCTACTTCGGGTAAAGTCCACTATCTAACTCTGCTAAGTTTCTATTCTGAGATTCTTGATACATGATGTGACTGGGTCACATGTTGATGTTTTAAGAATCAAAGAAAAAGTGAAGAAACTTAAAGAAAGAATATGCTGAATCTGATGGCATAGATGGATTTCTATCGCATAGTTTGAAGATCGGATTCTTGAGCTACTTCTTAAGAGTTATGATATATTGCTTAGGAATAAATAACAACAAAGTTTTCATGTGCTTTTGCATTGTAAGGATAGTTTTTCCGCAAAGTTTTAAAATAAAAGAAATTTTTTTTTGATTTTATTTATTTTAAAATATCCTTACAATGGCATTTGTGAAAACTTTTGTTGCTTATAAGATTCCATTAAGAGCAAGAGTGGAAATATGAATTTGATTCTTTTATTTGTGGTAGTGTCTAAATTTACCAAATAAGGAAAGATTCTCATCACCTAAGTTTCAGTTGGATAGAAACTTGGAATCATGCAAGTTGTATAGCATGATGAATAAGAACTTTCAAGCATTGGAAAAATTAAGACTAACTACTTGTTCACATGGATGTGTGAGTCAAGTAAATGATCGAGTACACATTCTTGTGCACTGATCAAGCCCACCACAAATAATCGTTAAGACTATTCGTCATCATTTACTAAAATTCAGTAAATATGGTTATACTTACAAGCTTAGGTGTAATTCTGAGACATTGGAAAAGGTTTCAATATATGGCAGAGCGAATAAGAAGAATCAACTTAGGCAGAAAGATAAAAGTTTCTTAAATATGAAAAGATGGGAGAGTACTTTAGTATCATGTTATATAATCATCTTAATGATTAAGAGACCTTGTCACAATTCATCCTCTAAGTGCATTCTGGTAGCTAAGAAGAGGAGCTATGAATTGTTGAAGTGGTTAAATCAAGAAGATGATTTATACTTCGTTCCAAAAACAATTCTTAGAGTTATACTCTAAGATTGTAACTTGAGTGACATGTCTTAAAGAAGGTTTAAAACACTTGTCAAATGTAAGAGTAAAAGTTTTCTACTCTTGTACATTTGAAATTGATAAGTTGTGATGTTTTGGATAATACAAAGACCAACTAAGGCCAATTGTGTGAAGTGTTTGTCTTGATTAGAATCCACACTATCTCTTGAATATCTGACAAGAAAGTCTTATATGTCAAGAGGACAGTGGGAGTCTTAAAGGTCTTGAAAGTCTCAAGAACTAATCAAGAATAAAACCTGAAGTTCTTCACTAGCACACGACTTGAGGTTTATAACCTATCGTGTCGACATGTCTGTGCCTATTCAAGTTGGCTTTACATAGGAGTTCTGAGAGTTCTCAATTGGTTGCACAACTACTTGGAAGCAATGGCAGGCCCTTGAGCTGCCAAATGGCAAGAATTTAAGATTGCACAAGTTTAATCCATATAAGTGTGGATTTGTCAGTAACCTTGTCTTGTGATTATGGTTTTGACAAAATTCATATGGATAGGAACTCATACACCATAAAATCTAAGTGTCATAAGGTTTCTCTCCGATTCATGAAAATGATGGTGAGGAAACACTTTCACTAAGTAGATTTTAGCTAGATAGCAATTGTGATATTTGCATTCTCAAAGTCGTTAGTGGAGCGTATGTGGTTAACCAACACACTAACATGGACTTGTGAGAAGTGGTAAAGGTCTAAACAATCGAGACTATGATTACGGCATCACTTTTCATAGTTCTTAAAATTGTTTAGACACACCTGTGAGCTATCTAAGATAAGGTGTATGATATTGATAAAGTTTTATCAAAGCAATCTAGTATCAGAAATCTGAACTTTGGTAAGAAAGTCAATAAAGTATTGATTTCTAGAAGTCCAGCTGATTTCTGATTATATGTCAAAGCTAGTGGGAGCATGAGTGTTATGCTAATAATCATCATGTTAGTGGGAGCATGATAATTATGATAAAGATTGCAAGTTAGCAATGTTAATTATAGAAAACAAAAGTTTCAATTCGTGAGGCTGCAGGGGTTGAAAAAGTTGTTTTGCTATAATTAAGGGAGAGGAAATTATACTTCATTTCAATTCTAAAAGCTTAGATTGAGGTTTTAAGTCGTATTTAGTCAAGGATATATAGATGAATTTCATGTTGGAATGACTCAACATAAGGAAATTCTATATATGGGTCCATTATTTGCGTTCTAAAATTCGATTATGATTACGGCATCCCTTTTCATAATCTGAATTATGAGAACTTGGCAAATAGAAATGGAAATGTTATAGCAAAAGACTGGTTTAGTCTTTATGTGAGACATCATGACTCGTGTCTCATATGCTTCGGATATAGGATCGATTACATGTGCTATATTTATCCTTTCTAAAATTTTCCAAATGCCAGGGGCATTAAGAAGGGAAAAGGTCTAGAACTGGATATGACTAAAAGGATTAAGAAATTGTCGAGGACAATCTAAGGTTTACCAAAGATTGGTTGCTCAAGGACAGTTGGAAGTATAGTGTTAATTCTGGAAGGACCATATTGACATAATATGTAAGGAGGCAACTCTTGTTCAGAAGTGATAGTCAAAATGGAATATGGAAATGTTTCAAAGTTGGAAATTATTCAATCTGTGTAAGATTAGGAAACTTAATGCAAGAAGGATGTTTCCAAGGAGTTGATCTCCTTGGAATGCTCTGTAATGGTTGTTGTCAAGTCTTTCTGACTCTGTGCATAATCATTACAGGAGGATCAATGCATATAAGTTTAGAATCTAACAGATTTCAGTAAATGGCATGAATTTGGAATTCTTGCATTTGCAGTAAGGATTTGGGACTGTGAAAGAGGATCATTGGAGTTATGTTCAATTGATCTAATTCACAAAGTGAAGATCATAGACAAACATAGTATGCATACTTGGTGTATGGCATGACTAGTGTTTAGAAAACATAGTGTACATGCTTGGAGCATGGGACAACTATTGTTTTAAATTCAAGAATAAAGTTGATAGCTGAAACAGTATACAATGAATAATGTGTAATCATATGGTGATAAATAAAAGGTGTTTTATTTATGTTCATAGGTTTTGATACCATATTAGATTCTATTATTATTGTGTTTCATTTTGCATGTTTTGACTTCCAGAATAACTAGGTCGTTCTTCCTGATTGACTAAGTTATTCAAACTATCCACAGTCGGTCATATGTTGGAAGTAGATATGAATCAAGACTGTCATGGGTTGGCTTGTAGAGGTCTAAGATGTTGGACAAGGGGCTACAACACTCATGAGTGCTCATAAGTTCTGAGTATTGGATTCAACCCGCGCTCATTGGAATCACTTCATGGATTTTATCACGAGTGATCATGAGATGATAATATCTTATATTCTTCAAACCTAGAGATATGAGTTGTTACTATGAGTTGGTTGTACATTGATTGCACGAAAACGCATTCGGTAACTCGGTGTTATAAAACGTGCCTTTGTGTATGATTCAACAAGTAGTAGAACAAGCCATATGAGTCGAAGTTTATCCATTCCTTTTACCTTCGGGATAAAAGCGATAGCTTGTAGGGAGAGCGTGACTATTATGTATAGATCTATACGGGACTGACTATCCCGCACCTAAACTGCTAGCTACAGTTAGGCAGCCATGCCTGGGGTGACAAAGTCATAAAAGGATACTGGCCCCATTACGTGCCATATCCAGTTTAATGTATGGTTATAAAACTCGCAACCTATATAACATAGATTTACTCTTGTAATAATGAATCAAGTGAACTAACCTCAAAGTTAACCGATTCGATTACTAGAGGGTATTGATAATACCCTTAGGATTTAGTTCACCACTTATTTATTAGTTTTATTTATGTAATAAGGCTAATACACCTCACAGAGAGCAAACATGGTTTTTCAAGGAAACTACATCTAACGATACAAGTATGGTAGACACTTGTACACCTCAGACAAGAACAGATAACCAGCTGTCAACTTTTAAGGAAAATATAGGACATGCCGGGGATAACTCAACCTTACATAAACAGGATGTTAACAAATAACTAATGGATAATCAAACATCTTTCATAAGAAAATATAGGATTTTCTTGGGAAACACTTTTCAAAGGATCAAAGAAACATTTCTTTCACCAGAACTAAATACTTATGAACTCACCAGCTTTATGATGATACTCTTTCAAACTGCTTGTATTCTCAGGGTAACAATAGACAGGTACTCTTGCCAACTTTTGGAAAAGACGGAGCATTTTGGAGTCACGTCTTTTACTTTTTTTATATACACGGATGTACAAACTATGTTTTTCAAACTGATGTAAATATTCATATTATAATGTAATGGTTGTGTTTACTTTGATTACTATGATACGATTGTTGTGATACTACGCATGACGTTACTCGCCCCCGGACGTTTCCGCCGTCCGTTCCGATGGTTCAGGGGTGTGACAGATTGGTATCAAAGCTATTGTTTATAGTGAACTAAGTATACCGAACCTTACATGGTATACAACTATAAACACTAAAGGACCAAAGTGCTCTGAACTAAAAGTATACTTTTAAAATATAAGTATTTTTACAAAAAGTATACAAGTATACCTACATACCAGGAACAATATCATGAGTAGAACAAAACAAAAGTATTTGGATGTTGGACGCTGCGGTTAAACCTGGGCAGTTATGTAATCATGTCTAGGGTCAATATAGCTTGATCAACTATATTCATTCGAGACATGACCAACATGTGCTTGGGAGTGACTGTGGTGTTGCAGCAGGCCTAAAACTTACCAAGTATCCATACAACAAGACGTCGATAGAACAAAACGGACAACTTAAAATACTATAGGAGTATTTTACTAGAGTCAAATTCATTGCAGAAATTCACTTCCTAGTGTTGCTACTCATTCCTTTTAGCGATAACTTATTTGCATTGGTAGCTTTTCCTTGTTTATCGCTTAGTAGAACACTCTAGCCATCATATTGAGATATGTCTTGCTTCATATCTCTTGATTCGATTCTAGAGGACTTACCATCCTCTCCTTCCTGATTATTTTAGAACAAGATGCCTCCAAAGAAAAGACCCAGCAAAAAGAACAACAATCCTCCAACAGATCCAGCTCCTCCACATCCTCAGTTCGATCCCGCTATGTTCCAGGCAGCTGTTACTGCTGCTGTGGCTGCCGCGATGTCACAGATAAATCCTGGTGGATCTGGCGGGCTGGGAGGTGGTACTCGTCCCCAAAATCATGAAGATGGTCAGGGACACCAGAAGAAGTGCTCTTATAAGGACTTCATGAACGCGAAACCCACATCTTTCGACGGCAAAGGAGGGGTTATTGCCCTGACCCAATGGTTCGAGAAGATCGAGTCCATTTTCGAAATCTGTTCCTGTTCTGAAGCCAACAAAGTAAAATTCGCCGCTTGCACTTTTGCCAACAGAGCACTGACCTGGTGGAATGGTCGGGTCAAATCCCTAACCCTACTGATAGCCAATGCTATGGGGGTGGGAGAGCTTGAAAGAGCTCATGCTTTCTGAATACTGCCCACGTGGCGAGATGCAGAAACTAGAGCACGAACTCTGGAACCTAAAGATGAAGGATTCCGACATTGCTGCCTACACTTGTAGGTTTGAAGATCTAGCACTTCTTTGCCCGGGAATGGTCACCCCAGAAAGCAAAAAGATTGAGAGATACATTTGGGGACTGACACAACCCACCAAAGGAAATGTCTTGGCTGCTAGGCCAAACACCTTTGACAGCGCTAAGTGTCTGGCGCAGACTCTCATAGATCACGGAGTTGATCTTGATAATGTAACAGCCGCTCCTGAGCCAGCAAAAGGGAGTGGTGAGAAAAGAAAGTTCTGGAAGCAGCGAAAGGGCCAGTCTTCACAGGAGCCTTCCAAGAAACAACATACGGTGGCAGTTCACGCTGCTACTACTCCTGCTACTGCTCCTGCCACTCAAGCACCTACCAGTAGGTATGCTAGTTCCCTTCCTCGGTGCGACAAGTGCAATTACCATCATAATCTCGGTCCATGTCATGAAATGTCATGCACTAACTGTGGCAAAAAGGGACACACAGCTTGAATTTGCAAGACACTAGCCCAACCAACCAATCAGGCATCTGGAGCAGGCGTCGGTCAAGCCTGTTATGGTTGTGGAGAAGTCGGGCACTACAAGATAAACTGCCCCAAGGCAACAACAGCTGGTAGCACGGGGAGAGTGCTAGCAATGGGCCAAGAAGAGGCAGTTGCAGATCCCACCGTTGTTTCGGGTACGTTCCTCCTCGACAACTCTTATGCATGCATTCTTTTTGATTATGGTGCGGAGAGAAGTTTTATTAGCCATGCATTCAAACATCTCCTCAAACATAAATCTCAACCACTAACCGAAACATTTACCGTCGAGATGGCTAACGGTGAGAAAGAGAGCACTAATGATATATACGTAGGATGTACCCTTACCTTAAACGATCATTCTTTTCCCATCGACCTTATGCCAGTTTCCATAAAAAGCTTCGATGTCATCATCGGCATGGATTGGTTGAGCCCCAATCATGCTGATATCCTTTGTTACGAAAAAGCTATCCGTCTCAATCTTTCCTCTGGTGAAACTCTCATGATTTACGGTGATAAACTCAGTTCAAACCTCCGTACCGTTTCGTGCATCAAAGCCCAAAAACTTCTGCGAAAGGAGTGTCATGCATTCCTAGCCCATGTCATTAACGAGAAGAAGGAAGTTAAAGACCTCGAGAGCATCCCCGAAGTCTGCAACTTTCCCGATGTTTTTCCCAAAGATCTCCCGGGAATCCCTCCCGAGCGCCAAGTCGAGTTTCGCATCGACTTAGTCCCCGAAGCTACCCCCGTAGCTAAATCCCCATACCGATTAGCACCGGCAGAAATGAAGGAGTTATCCAGTCAGCTCAATGAGCTGCTCAGCAAAGGATTCATCAGACCGAGTTCCTCACCCTGGGGAGCCCCGATCTTATTTGTGAAAAAGAAGGATGGATCATTTCGGATGTGCATTGATTATCGAGAACTGAACAAGCTCACTGTCAAAAACCGTTACCCTCTTCCTCGAATCGACGACCTCTTCGATCAACTTCAGGAGCCAGTTACTTCTCCAAAATAGACCTAAGATCAGGGTACCATCAGCTGCGAGTCCATGAGAGTGATGTTCCTAAGACAGCATTTCGGACTCGGTATGGTCACTACGAATTTGTAGTGATGCCCTTCGGTCTAACCAACGCACCGACGGTATTGATGGACCTGATGAATCGGGTGTGCCGTTCTTTCCTGGACAAGTTCGTAATCGTGTTCATCGACGATATTCTTGTCTATTCCAGAAGTGAGGAAGATCATCGACAACACTTGAGATCGGTGTTAGAAACCCTAAGGACGGAGAAGCTGTACGCGAAATTCTCCAAGTGCGAATTCTGGATTCGAAAAGTAACCTTCCTAGGTCACGTGGTAAGCGAGGAAGGCATACATGTGGACCCCTCCAAAATCAAAGCGATAGAGAACTGGTCAGCACCGAAGACGCCTACAGAAATCCGTCAATTCTTGGGTCTCGCTGGCTATTATCTCAGATTTATCCAGAATTTTTCCAGAATTGCCAAACCCTTAACCACTCTGACTCAGAAAAGCGTACCCTTTTGTTGGAGTGAAAAGCAAGACACTGCGTTCCAAACGTTGAAGCAGGCCCTGTGCAGCGCACATATATTGTCCCTACCCGAAGGGACGGAGGACTTCTTTGTCTACTATGATTCATCCAATCAGGGCCTAGGCTGTGTGCTCATGCAATGGGGAAAAGTCATTGTTTATGCCTCAAGACAGTTGAAAGCACACGAAGTCAACTACACAACGCACGAGCTGGAATTGGGAGCAGTGGTCTTCGCATTGAAGATATGGAGACATTATCTCTACGGAATCAAGTGCACTATCTTCACTGACCATAAAAGCCTGCATCATATTTTCGACCAGAAGGATTTGAACATGAGACAACGGCGATGGGTTGAGCTACTCGGCGATTACGAGTGTGAAATCCGCTACCATCCCGGCAAGGCCAATGTGGTGGCAGATGCCCTCAACCGGAAGGAGTACTCGGGTCGTAGAGTGAAGGCACTGACCATGACTATCCATTCCCATTTATCCGTACAAATCAAGGAGGCTCAGCTGGAAGCCTTAAAACCAGAGAACATGCCGGGTGAAGCCTCGAGAGGAATGGAAAAGAACCTAGAGATCAAGGGAGACGGAGTCTATTATTTCATGGACCGGATCTGGACCCCAAAGTTCGGTAGTTACAGAGAGGTTGTAATGAATGAAGCTCACAAGACCAGATACTCCATTCATCCAGGTTCGGATAAGATGTACCTCGATCTCAAGAAACTGTATTGGTGGCCGAACATGAAAGCAGAGATCGCTACCTTCGTGGGCAAGTGCCTGACTTGCGCCAAGGTGAAGGTCGAATATCAGAATCCCTCAGGTCTACTCCACCAGCCGGAGATACCTGAGTGGAAGTGGGAGAGAATTACTATGGATTTTATCACCAAATTACACAAGTCTCCGAGTGGGCACGACACCATCTGGGTAATTGTCGACCGACTGACTAAATCCGCCCACTTCCTGCCGATCAAGGAAAACTTCAAAATGGAGAGACTCACACGAATCTACATCCGAGAGATAGTTCGACTGCATGGTGTGCCAGTGTCTATTATCTCCGATCGAGATAGCAGGTTCACTTCGAGGTTTTGGCAGTCACTGCAGAAAGCTCTTGGAACTAAGCTGGATATGAGCACAACTTACCATCCTCATACAGACGGGCAGAGTGAGAGAACCATCCAGACCTTGGAAGACATGTTGTGAGCATGTGTCATTGACTTCGGTAAGTCGTGGGACACCCATTTGCCCTTGGTCGAGTTTTCCTACAACAACAGTTACCACACCAGCATCAAGGCTGCGCCTTTCGAAGCCCTCTATGGTCGCAAGTTCAGATCCCCTATGTGCTGGGCTGAGGTGGGCGACACGCAGCTAGCCAAGGGGCAAGTCCCTGACAGCACTCTTACTGGCCCAGAAATCATCCGCGAAACCACATAAAAGATCGTACAAATCCGGGAACGACTAAACGCTTCGAGAGATCGACAAAAGAGCTACACCGATAAACGACGAAAACCCTTGGAGTTCCAGGTCGGAGACCACGTTCTGCTAAAGGTCCCACCCTGGAAAGGCATGATACGCTTTGGTAAGCGTGGAAAGCTAAATCCAAGATACATAGGACCCTTCGAGATCCTCGCTAGGATCGGTCCCGTAGCTTACAAACTTCGTTTACCGCAAGAACTTAGCAACATTCATCCTGTCTTTCACGTTTCGAATCTTAAGAAATGCGTATCCAAAGAAACCCTTACGATTCCTCTCGACGAGATTGAAATCAATGAGAACATGAACTTCGTGGAAGAACCAGTCGAAATCATGGATAGAGAGATCAAACGAACGAAACAAAGTCGCATCCCGATAGTGAAGGTTCGCTGGAATGCCAAGCGGGGACCTGAATTCACTTGGGAGCGCGAAGATCAGATGAAACAGAAGTATCCGCATCTCTTTTCTAATCCATGATTTGTATTCTATGTTCGAATTTCGGGACGAAATTCCCTCTAACGGGGGGATGATGTGACAACCTGAAACTTTTTCCGTTATCCTTACCTAGTTTCCGTTAATAAAATCTGGGTTTTTATTTAATTCCGTCAAATTTCTTAGTTTGGGAAGGACTTTACGTTTTAAACAAATCAATTCGGATTTATTTTCGTTCACGTTAGTATTATTTTTGGTCTAACGGAATATTGTAAGCTCAGTTCAATCGAGTTTTGGATTGGAAAACGAGGTTTTCAAAGTCAAAGCATAGCATACGAGCCAAACACCCCTTCGAGAGGAGTGTACGGTCGCAAACTCGAGTTTACGGCCGTACACCCCCACCCCACCCCTTGGCCATAAACTCACCCCTATATAAGGGATGAGTGGCCTTCATTTCATATTTTACACACTCTAAAGGCTTTCTCTCTCTACCTTCATCGAAAATTCTTCAAGATCTTCAAGTTGTAAGTGTTTTTCACCTCTAATTGTTGCTTCATTCCTCAATCTAGTGGTAAATTCATGTTCCTATCTCATTAAATCTCATCTTTGTCTAGATTTTCTCTCTCACCAAGAACACACACTAGTTCTTGGTGGCTAAAAACCTCATTCCAAGCATCTTACAGTAAGTAACTACTCCCTATGCTTGTTATCTACTAGGAATAACTTGTTTACACCTAAAAATCGACCCAAATTATGAACACGAAATGGGTTTACGGCCGTACTCCCTTCAATGGCCGTAAACTCCATTTTTGGTCGATTATTGGCCTTAAACTCTTCCTTGAGCTGGGCACAAGGCTTATGACACTTCCAAGAGGCTAGAAAGGACCTTAAAACTCCGAAAATCGCACCTTTCGCCAAGTGTTTACGACCGTAAACTCATGGGCCGTAAACCCATAGGCCGTAAACCCATGGACCACAAACACTTGGGCCGCAAACTCATGGGCCGTAAACCCTGTTGGACCGCAAACCCTTGACCGTACACCCCTGATTACGGCTGCAAACTCCCCTCTTCAATCACATGTGATTCTAACACTTAGTTTTAAGTGTTTCCTAGTCCCTAAGGTGGTTCTTTCCATAACAACTAGGGTTATGCCCTCACCTAATGCATATATGTACTTTTACATGCTAAATAGGATCCGTTTGTGCCCGAGGCTTTATTTGACACTCAACACTCATCCCGATCAAACACTCAAATTCTACGTTAAACGGTGAGTTCATACCCCTACGCTTTTACGAGTTTTTCATGTTTTCAGGGGGAAATACAAGCAAAAGTACAAGGAAACTTGTGCTCAAAATATATTATTTTGTTTAAGATAATTACATTTTAGTATGCTTTTAACACAGAAAACAGTTTTACCAATCGATTAAGAAATCAACTCGTAGAAGCAATTTTCTAAACTAAAGCAACGAATTCGTGAATCATATTGTAAAATGTGTTACTTTATAAGGGATTCATGCAAATAATAAACAGGATTTTCTATATTATTACTTGTAAATTTGTTATTTTAAGTTGGAGACACGTCCTTGGTAACACTCCCACCGGATTCGAGAGTGTAGGACTAGCACTTGTAACCAGAATCGCTTGTAGGGAGAGCGTGACTATTGTATATAGATCTATACGGGACTGACTATCCCGCACCTAAACTGCTAGCTACAGTTAGGCAGCCATGCCTGGGTGACAAAGTCATAAAAGGATACTGGCCCCGTTACGTGCCATATCCATTTTAATGTATGGTTATAAAACTCGCAACCTATATAACATAGATTTACTCTTGTAATAATGAATCAAGTGAACTAACCTCAAAGTAATAACCGATTCGATTACTAAACGGTATTGATAATAACCTTAGGATTTAGTTCACCACTTATTTATTAGTTTTATTTATGTAATAAGGCTAATACACCTCACAGAGAGCAAACAGGGTTTTTCAAGGAAACTACATCTAACGATACAAGTATGGTAGATACTTGTACACCTCAGACAAGAACAGATAACCAGCTGTCAACTTTTAAGGAAAATATAGGACATGCCTGGGATAACTCAACCTTACATAAACAGGCTGTTAACAAATAACTAATGGATAATCAAACATCTTTCATAAGAATATATAGGATTTTCTTGGGAAACACTTTTCAAAGGATCAAAGAAACATTTCTTTCACCAGAACTAAATACTTATGAACTCACCAGCTTTATGCTGATACTCTTTCAAACTGCTTGTATTCTCAGGGCAACAATAGACAGGTACTCTTGCCAACTTTTGGAAAAGACGGAGCATTTTGGAGTCACGTCTTTTACTTTTCTTATATACACGGATGTACAAACTATGTTTTTCAAACTAATGTAAATATTCATATTATAATGTAATGGTTGTGTTTACTTTGATTACTATGATACGATTGTTGTGATACTACGCATGACGTTACTCGCCCCCGGACGTTTCCGCCGTCTGTTCCGACGGTTCGGGGGTGTGACATCCTTGATTGGTGGAGGGTCGTTAGCCGAACGGGTAGGATAGGACATTAATTCCCGTTAAAAGTATAATGATAATTATAAAGTAACTAAATGTTTTATTAAATTCCCAATCTTAGTTACTTTAGGAAAAATGTGAAAATGATGCTATTCCATGAAATTTCACTTTGCACCTTGCTAAGTCGTTAGTGGAGCGTGTGTGGTTAACCGACACACTAACTTGGAGTAACAAGGGTGGAAAAGTGTAGCTTGATGTTTTGTCATAGATCAATGGAGCGTGTGTGGTTTACCCGCACATTGATTAGGTGATAAATGACATCGAGTGTACCAAGCACATTTGCATGGTTATTCACACCTTGTTTGTGATCCTCGGTATCCCAATCACAAACTTGAAGGGCATAATCGAGATTTAAACATGCCATTGAAAAGTTCAATGAATCTCAAAAGAATATAGGAATTTCAATTCATCTAAAACGTAATAATCAATTTCGTTTTTCATGGTGGAAATTGGTAAATCGTCATTTACCTACCTTCAAATATTTTGCAATTGGATTACGGCATCCCTCTTCCGAATTGTAAAATATTGTGTTGGGTCCTAGCCTTAATATTTCATTTGGGTTTTATATTAAGGATTCTTATCTAATCTAAACTTTGTCCTTCTTTTTCAGATGTCTTCTAACACCGCTTCTAGCTCTTTCTCCCTCATGAACTTGTGTGGGAGGGTCATCTTTGATGGTTCGAATTTCAATGATTGGATTCGGAACATCAGGATGGTTACTCGTTACGAGGACAAGGAATATATCATCGACAAAGAGCTTAAGGAGGTTGATGAAGCCACTGCTACTCCAGAAAAGGTTGTTAAATTTAGGACACATGATAAGGATGCCACAAAGGTGTCATGTATCATGCTTGCCACTATGTCAGCTGAACTTCAAAAGTCCTATGAGGACTACTACCCTTTCGAGATGCACCAAGACTTGATGGAAAGATACCATCAAAGTGCTCGTCAGGAAAGGTATGAAATCATTGCCTCCATGATTACAACAAAAATGAAGGATGGAGATTCCATCACGACCCACTTGCAGAAAATGCAAAGGTTTGTAGACCGCTTGCTGAAGTTGAATGAAGAGTTGGCCATTTATATTATCCTACACTCTTTGCCTCCTTGTTATGATCAGTTTCGTATGACTTATCATATGAAAAAGGATTAAGTCACTCTTAGGAAGCTTCAAGGCCTTTTGAGAACTGCTGAAAGTAGTCTAAAAGGAAAATCTGTTGTATCTACTCCTACTCCTACTGCTGCTGCCCCAGTCCTGGCAATTGGACATGGGAAAGGGAAGAAGAGGAAGGCTCCTTCTAAGAGTCACAAGGGAAAGTCTCATGATGGATCCTCTTCTATTGGGACCAAAGCTGGTTCTGCTAATCCCTCTACCAATCCAAAAGAAGCAGAGTGCTTCTACTGTCATGAGAAAGGGCACTGGAAGCGAAGCTGTCCCAAATACTTGCAGGATGTCAAGGATGGGAAGATAAAGCCCACCCATGCAGGTATTTACACTATTATGTCTAATAACTCATCACATGCTAATTCTTGGGTCCTTGACATAGGTTGTGGTATTCGCATTTGTTTTGATATGCAGGCACTAAAAGGAAGTAGGGATGTGGAGCACGGGAAGATAAACTTGATCATGGGGAATAGGAAAATGTTGCATGTCACCAAGATTGGAGTCACTACTAGAAAAACATCCTTTTACGATGCGTAATGCGTGTCGTAAAACGCTCAGACGTCGCGTAAATGCGTGTCAAGGAAGGCCCTGTCATAACGAGAGACGACACGCTTTTGCGCGTCATCTATAGACGTCACGCATTTACGAAGCGCATTTACGACACGCAATGCGTATCACAGAAGGCCGTGTCATAAAGGAAGACGACACGCATTTGCGTGTCGTAACCTTACGACGCGCGTTTAGGACACGCATTGCGTATCATTATAGCCCCTATCATAAATGAAGATGACACGCATTTACGTGTCATAAACTTCAACAACCATTTACAATATGCATATACGACTTTCCTTTACGATACACTTTTACGCATAATACAAAAATATAGAAAATATATATATATATATATACCAAAACAATCAATTTCATCCAATAACATCATGTCAAGTGAAGATATCCGAAGTTCTAAATATACATTTACAAGTGAAGAAATCCAAATCCAAATCCCGATTCCAAACAACACGTTTCCTCTACGAACTAAGAGAACAGCCCTGAAGAATGTCCCATTGCTGCCACCATCACCTGTGGTAGCAGTGTTTCCTAACACCTGAGTTTAGTTTCATCAGCATCATCCAGTTTAGATACATACTCAGCCATCTGATCCCACTCCCCCATGTTCCAAGAAGCATTAGCAGCCTGAGCAAAGGACAAAATGGTAAATATTATTGCAAAAGAAATCAAAGATGCTTGAGAGTTGAGAGAGATATAAATTATGAGCAGACCATTGGTGCCATTTCTAATCGAGCAGTTGGCTCAACAGGTGTACATCCAAACGTGCTGTTGAGCATAGGTCAATATCCCAACTGCAGCCTAAATTAATATATATGTCAGTACTCCATAACATAGATGCCAAAAATATTACAAAGACTATGTGGGTAGATGATATATGTCAGTACTCCATAACAAAAACCAATTATAGGGTCAGTTTGGTAATTTTAGTTGCTACTCTAATTATTCACTGATTAACACACCTGGGACTATTTGTGGTGATAACAGTGAAGCAAAAAAAAAGAGTCCAAGTCCCTCCAAATGGAATAGCATATACCTGGTTTGGATAATATCTGGATGGGCCTAATTACATAATCGTTAACAACATTAAGCATCTGCTTATAACGAAAGTAGATACCATTTTCACAAAAGAGTTGCCTTTATCCAACAAATTGTTAACATGTCTCAATGTTTAATTTGAAAGAAAAAATCTTTATGAAGAAACTATCTATTGATTAATTTTCTACCCTAAAGTTCAAAATTACATTTCTACCCTAAAGTTCAAATCTAAAAATAAAATAATTCAAAATTACATTTCTCCAATAGGTCCTGTTTTTGTTAGGAAGTTGCAGGCATTACCTTTCCACAAGTTACAGTAAAGGCAAACATGGAGGAGCAGAGTAAACCCCTATGGAACTCATCTACATTTTCTGTAGAGGTGAATCGAGGCAGCAAATGCAAATCAGCACCACTTTCTGCTTCTGCTGCAAGCAGTAATATGAGGCAGTCATCTGCTCGAAAGCTGAATACATATGTTCTCCCAACACTAACATCACAAAAAAAAACAAATAACAATGACAATAATTTGTGGCATTCATCACCTTTAGTATCCAGCCACAACTCAGGACCAATTCATCCATCAAACACACAATCAGCACTAAGAAAACCCACTCCACTACCGTCTCCAACAACAAGTCAAATTAATCATCATCCAAGTGTTAGTGCCAAAAAAATCAAAAGATATTGTTGCTACTTTTTTTTTTTATAAAAGTGGTTCATCAATTTTAACGTGTTGGGAGGAGAGCAATTAGGTAAAAGGATTGAGAAATTCATACCCATGCTTATCTTAGCAAACTTGGTTTGGAACAACTGTACAATAAAATATAAATCATCATAAGACTAAATGACTATCTTACCCTTACATTGAAAAGTCAAAGTGTGGATTTAATATGAAACATGGGTATGACTGTATAAAAAACGGACCTTGAAGCCAGTGTTACCTGGATTGAAGTAGAATCTCTCCTGGTATCCTGAAAAAAAACAAAGGGACTATTTATTTTAATTAAACTTACATAAAAATTAAGAGATTTTTTCTTATTTAATAAATGATATGAATATATTAAACCTGGTCCATCTAGGCTGTGGGATTTTCTATATATTCCAAGAATAGTTCCAACAGCATCAATTATGGCTACTGAGTTGTAATGTGCATTATTTGCTTCCCCAAAGAAGCTCACAGGTATAACAACTCCCAGTAAAAGTAATATTTTTCACCTGAAAAAAAAGTGATTAAGATTTAATGATATGGTTTGTTAATGGTAAATAAAGTTAAAGCCAATTATTCCAATAATAGCACTCGACATCAAAGCAAATTGAATTACATGTATAGGCAATCCAACTCCTAGTCTAGTCTTGATATCAAATAATATACTAGGGATTCCATCCCAATTCATTTCTATCTTCATTCTTATTCCTTCACCTGCATCTTCAATGATAGAAACTCCTAAAAAATAAACAAATAATAATCAAGATTCAAGAAAATGTGGAATCATCTTAAGCAAGCAGAGAACATAATCAAAGAATTATGAAACATCAAAACAAATGAAGGGATAAATGCAAATGGTAAAACAACACCATCAGTTTATATTGTTCAAGATTTGGCTCCACACTAGCCTTTATACGCTCAGATGAGGCCTACAAGATAATCCAAAATCCAATTTGAATGTCAAATGCTTTCAGTTTCATCTTCAAAATAATTAATGAATGTTGTATACATTTTTTTAAAATAACCAAACCCTAAAAAATAGATTTTCAAGATCACATACGATAGTATTGTTAAAGGTCGGCAACACAAAGTTCAGTCAAGAACTGTGTTAACTTTTTTTTTGAGAGAATCGTGAAAGAAATTAAACCCTAAATAAATGCAAGCCTACATGGGTTTACAGAAAGGATTAAAATACCTGGAAAAAAGTACAGAGCATGAGGCTTCCTTAAATTTTTTCTTCTTCCGTTGTCGCATAATGCTATTAGGGTTTCATCTACAATTTATTCTTGAACAACTTCTACTTCCTTAAATTTTTTCAAATCAAAGTTGTTTGGTGAGGGCTATGAGGCTAGAAGAGGCGGTGAGGGTTGGAGACGGTGGAGATGGGTGAGGGGCGGAGATGAACGAGGGGATATGTGAGAGAACTGATGGAAAAAAGGTAGAAGAGAAGCTCATGAGTAGTTGTAGTAGGTGGAGTAATGTAGAGGGGAAGCGGATTCGGGACACAGTCGCTGGTGCTGATGAGTCTCAATGGTCGGCGATTAGAGGTGAGCCTGCGGTCGCCAACGAGGTGAGGTGAGACAGAGCAAGGTAAGGAGAGGCTAATCAAGTCGTCGATTACAAAGTGCTCGTGTGGAAGGAGTGGTGTGTAGAATCATGCATATGAAGGCGCTGAAGAAGGTCGATGGAAGACGAAGGCGTTGAAAAAGATGCGACGTTGGCGGAGGATCGACGATGGAAGAGGGTTGACGACCAGGAAAGAGCACAAAGTGGTGGTCGGAGTGTGAGGGGAGTAGTTAGCGGTCGATGTGGGGAGGGGAAAGAAGTATCACAGATTATGTTTAGGGTAAAGAGGGAAGTGAAAGCGGGCTTTTCTAATTTTTGGGTTTTTCTTTTTCCCGCTTATTACTAAATAGCACGTTTCATTAAAAATTATAAAGCGACATGTTTAGATGACATACATTTTATAATAAGTGCCCTCCGTGTTTTTTTTATCTAACACTAATTTTAGGGCACGCAAAAATGCACGTCCTAAATCCTTAAAATTTCTAGAGAGCTAACATTATTTTTAGGTCACACGCTTTTGCGTATCATAAATCAGTGCGTATCATAAATTGCGCGTCATTAAAGGTCTGTTTTCTAGTAGTGAGTTTACTCTTTATTGCTTAGTAATGGGTTAGAATTAGATTTAAATAATTGTGGCTACTCGTCCGATATGTCGAGAAACATTATTTCCTTTCATGGTTTGTACAAACAAGGTTTTGGATTTTCATTTGATAATGAAATTGGTTCTATTAATGCTTTTTATAATGGTGTATTTTATTTTAAAGCATTGCCTTGTAATGGTGTATATGAAACTGTGATGGTTATAGACAACTTAGAAAATAATGTATTGCATATTGATTCGTCCAATAATTTGGACAAGGCATGCTTGTGGTATTGTCGTCTTGGACATGTCAACAAGAAGCGCATAGGCCAACTCCAAAAGGCTGGTGTGTTGGAGTCATTCGACTTAAATTCGGATGACACTTGCGAATCTTATTTGCTTGGAAATATTACCAAGTCACCTTTCACTGGTACTTGTGAGAGGGGTGAGGGTTTGTTGGATCTCATACACACCGATGTATGTGGACCCTTCAGATTCGCCACAAGGGATGCTAACCGCTTCTATGTGACTTTTAGCGATGATTACAGCGGATATGGCTATATCTACTTAATCAAGCATAAGTCATAAACCTTTATAAAGTTCAAAGAGTTTAAACAAGAAGTGGAGAATCAATTGGGCAGGAAGATAAAGATGCTCCGATCCGATCGGGGTGGTGAGTATCTTAGTATCGAGTTCCACGACTATCTTAAGGAATGTGGAATTATTTCATAATTGACGCCACCCAGGACACCACAACTTAATGGTGTGGCTGAGAGGCGCAATCGAACCTTGTTAGACATGGTTCGTTCCATGATGATTCGAGCTTCTTTACCTATCTCATTCTGGGGGTACGCCTTAGAGATTGCCACCAATATCCTTAATCTAGTCCCTACTAAGAAGGTTGCCAAAACACCTCACGAGATGTGGACAGGGAAGGTTCCCTCGTTAGCACACATTAAGGTTTGGGGTTGCGAGGTTTTCTTGAGGTGTGAGACTCACGACAAGCTCGAACCTCATACTGAGCGTTGTATTTTCATCAGCTACCCACAGAAGTCTTTTGGATATCTCTTCTACAGACCGAGTGACAATGTTGTCTTTGTTGCGAGGAGAGGGGTTTTCCGCGAAAGAGAACTCGTATGCCAAGAGGATAGTGGGAGGCAAATTGACCTTGAAGAGCTTCAAGAGTTAAGTGATGAAGGAACCTCAGACACTAGCGCTCAACCTGAGGAGAAAAATCTTGTTGAACCAGTTCATGAGTCCTTACCTCTGAGGTGTTCTAGTAGAGTTAGTGTTCCACCTGTGTTATATGGTTTCCATATTACTACACATGGTGATACATTTATCAGTGATAGCACACTGGTAAATTTGGATGAACCTAACAACTACAAGGAAGCCATGGCAGGTGTGACATCCCTATTTTTACGGCCAGAAAAGACCGATTTCGTTTATGCTTTTTAATAAAAATCAGAATAACTTCTTAATAAAAGTGTTGCGGAATTTGTTCCCAAAATAAAATATGATAAAAATTTAGCAAAGCATTTCTTAAAGAAATGTATTTTCATTACATTACAAAAACTCGGGATGTCAATCATCGATACAGATCATAAGCATAAACCAAAAACCTCATGGGCCACAAAACTAAATTTGCCCTCAAAACAACATAGGTCTTTCTACTGGCCTAAAATCCGTAATCTCTCATTAAGTCATCCAACTATGATTTTGCCACTACCTGTAATACAAGAAACTGAGTGGGTCAGGCTGCGGAGCCTGGTGAGCATATAGGGTTTTCAACCCACAATAAATAACTTTATTATTTTCAACAATCATTAAACCCGATTACCCGTTCCCGTTATCCTCACCTTACGTCCCTAAAGCATCTATCATAAGGGACCTATCCTAAGGAATTTCATCGGGATGGACACTACTTCTAAGGGGATTCCTCAGCCATACGTGTCCATAAGGCAACCATGGGGGGGATGGAGTACACCGGTGAACACATCGTTCACAAACACCTACAGGTTGCGAGCCTGCTAGCGTTCCACTGGACTTCCTAGAAAAGTCTGTGGTCGTCATCCATACTCCGGTAGATGACTGGATCAACGTAAAAATCGATGCCTCTCATCATTTTATTTCACCACACACCAACTATTTTATCTACCCATGTTTTACCCAACATATAGTTCAGATCTGGACAACAAATTTTAAATCTTTCATACATCATAGATCTCAAAGTATAAAACATATGTATACAGTTTAGATCTGAAAAGTTTAGATCTGAAGTGAGAAAGTCTAGATCTGAAGGAAAAGGGGTCAGATCTGGAAGAAAAGTTTAGATCTGAAAGAAAAAGTTCAGATCTGAGAAGAGAGAGGTTCAGATCTTTCGTCTAGCATAGATCCCAAGTAAACAGATAATATTTATACACATAGCACATAATTTATATAAAATACTTCATATCTATGTGTAACATGAAAGTGAATATACACTCACCTGATAAGGAGTGATTCGGACATCACTTCGATTCTTAAAATAATCTTCTTTGTCGAAACCGTGAAGATTGTTTGAAAACCGGGCTCTGCACGGGTAGAGTTTCAAACCGAAAAACTCTTTTTCTCGGAGACTCCGGGCTCTCCGAGGATTTCTCCTAGAGCTAGAAAGGTTCCATAGGCTTACGGGGGGGGGGGGGGGTTGGGATAGGCTAGAGAGATGTTAGAGAGAGAAAGTAGAAGTGAATTGGTGAGAAAAAGTGGCAGCCCTCGGTCCCCTTTTATAGGCTGAGAAGCCTCGGTACACTGGGCGTTCCTGCGAGGGTATGCGTGGCATACCTCGTACGCAGGGCATTCTTGGTCTACGTTGCACGTTCGTACAGCCACGCATCCGAAGTCTACTGGGGCTACGTGGTCACCTCCGGAGCCAAGTCCTCGCGTACGCGGGGCGTTCCCTCTCTAGCGCGGGGCGTTCTTCGGCCAGCTCGTAGATTTCCTTCTCGAATTCTAAAATTTATATCTTTCGCATACGAGCTCCATTTTTGAAGTTCTTTATATCCACGGGTAGGCGAGACTGTACTCTACAACTTTCGTTTAGATTTCGTCGGCTAATTTTGACTTTATTTTTAAAGTTTTATTTTTAACAGGCCGGGACAGGAATAGTCCGTTAAAAATTCATAACTTCTTCATCCGGCGTTTGTTTTTGTCTGTCTTTTTACCGTTACGTTACTATTAACGAGATCTTCGATTCTCGTTTAGGTTGTGTCGGCTAAAAATCGCTCGATCTAATATTCGAACTCCGGGCTACATATTGCTAAGCCGAAACTTCGAAAAATCATAACTTCCTCATATGAAGTTAGATTTGTGCGTTCTTTTTATGCACACTCTCAGTTTAACGTATTATACAACTTTCGTTTAGATCGCTAAGGCTAAAAATCGCTCTATCGTAAATTCACTATTTTCGTCGCGCAGTGTCGTGCCGGTTCTGTTGCGAAACTTCGACAGGCCATAACTTCTTCGTTATAGCTCGGATTTCGGCGTTCTTTATATGTCCGAAATCCTTATCACGACCACTACCGCTTCATGTATAGATATTGGGTTTATCTAACACTTAATTTTTAGCGCTTATTTTTATCCTTCATTTATTATACATTTATAAATAAGTAATAAGCACGTAAATTCACATAATTCACATAATACTCAAATAATTCATCTTTATTACTTCAAAATAGGTTATAATGGTTGACCTGACTATTAAATCACTGCACTAATGCTTAGCCCAGAAACACAGGTGTTACAGCAGGCCCCGAGTCTGCTAAATGGAAAGAGGCTATGGACAGCGAGATTCATTCCATGTATGACAATCAAGTTTGGAATTTGGTTAACAATGTACCAGGTCGTAAGACAGTTGGGTGCGAATGGATCTTCAGGAAGAAGACGGACATGGATGGGAAAGTGCACACATATAAGGCGCGATTGGTTGCAAAGGGCATTACTCAAACTCTTGGAGTTGACTATGACGAGACCTTCTCACCAGTAGCGAAGATTAAATCTATAAGGGTTATGCTTGCCATAGTTGCATTTCATGATTATGAAATATGGCAAATGGATGTCAAAACTAATTTCCTTAATGGGAAGTTGGCTGAAGATCTTTACATGAGTCAGCCAGAGGGTTTTGTCAATGCAAAGTATCCTAACAGAGTGTGTAAGCTTGAGAAATCCATTTATGGATTGAAACAAGCATCTCGCAGATGGAATCTTTGTTTCTGTTAGGAATAAAACCCTAATTGTGATTTGATGAACAAGATGCGGAAAATAAGAACAAACACAAATATGAAGATATGTCGAATGATCACTCGATTTATTCCATTATGAGGAACATATTACACTTTAAGGAATAAGAATCTAACTCTACAAGAAACCTCACAACGTGGCGGCTACATTTTGCCCCACTCTTAACCCTAATAATGAATAATACATGACTATTTATAAGGAAAAGACAAGTCTTGGGCTTTTAACCTACACTTCATCAAGGCGGCCCATTGCCATCATCCATGGAGTACTTTGAATCCCTACAATCTCCCCCTCAAAGTATAGAATGGATGACAATGCTTTAACTTCCAAAACAAGCATCTAGCAAATAAGAAAAGATCTTGCAACGAGGAATATTTGAAGCAATCCACGAATCTTGATTCTTCAATAGTCTTCAACCACGGGTTCTAGGATATATATAAAAACCAAGCACTGAAGTAATGTTTTTAAACTTCATTTTCTGATGCAATCCCAAAGATCTTCAATAAATCCAAACCCGCCATAAAAAGCCATTTCAGAACAAAGAAACCAAATCACTTCTTGTCTTTGAAGAGCTCCCCCTCCAAGTCATAATGATCTTCAAATAAGCTAATGATATAAGCCACCAAAAATTATCATGTAACAACCCAAATTTTAAGATTCGTAACACCACTTGATCGAGAAAATACTAGAAGTTGGAGATATAAAAAGTCCTTAGAAGACCTCGATGAAGAACTGCTACTGTAAAGGATACTTCTCTGCAAAAGCTTTAGAAGAGCTCGATGAAGAACTTCTACTGTAAAAGCTACCTTCATAATTCTACCACAAGCTTTATAAAAAATCTTCAAATTTGAAAAGTCACAAATCCAATTTCGAATGGCCATACCAAATTCTCCCCACATTTATAATAAAAAACGTGATTATAAAGCCTTCAAATGGTCATGAGAATGATCTTGAATGGATAAATAATTACCGTGCTCCCCCGTGACAAAATGATATACACAATGAAGTATAAAATCCGAAGAAGTAGTGAAATTTTGACGTTATCACGAAAAACGACTTTCCGAACCGCCAAGACTTGATGCAATCCATAATTTTCTGTTCACGAAAAAATATGTGCGTTAAAAAATCCAAAACTGTTCACCAGTCCTTAAATTTGTAAACGTTTCGAAAATACGGGCTGAAACTGTCACACTGCTGAAAGTCAGGGACTGAAAATGTAACTCTGCATCAATTTCCCCCTTTAATTGTAACAGTTTCTGGAAATGGACCAAAACTACCAAGCTGTGAAAACAACATGGACCAAAAGTGTCAATTCGCTGAAGTTGCAGGGACCAATAATGTAACTTAATATCTTATTCACCATTTAGGCGCAGATGAATGAATGCGACTAGAACGGACAGCAACTCGCGATTGAAATACGAATCCAGGAAATTACCAACCCTCAAATTAACCTTCGTTCCGAGCACAAAGATTCATACCGATACCAAAGCGAATCCAAGTTCGTTCCATGTTCGTTGATACAAAAACGAAACCATGTTCGTTCCGAGCATCACGATGTGAATCCGATTTCATGACCTTTCGCTTCAAATCAATAGATTACAGAACAAAAGCGAAACCTTAGCCAAACCGAATCCAATCACAGGTTCGCTTTCTGTCCTCCCCTCTTTCGTTCCAAGCACAATCAGACGAACCCAAGTTTGTTCCAGGTTCGTTCCAAGTCCGTCGATTACACCCCAAAGCGAATGTTCACAGGAAGGACGTTCAAGGCAATTTTGACTTTTCGTTTGACCTGCAAG
This sequence comes from Lactuca virosa, assembly GCF_052849685.1. Taxonomy (NCBI): domain Eukaryota; kingdom Viridiplantae; phylum Streptophyta; class Magnoliopsida; order Asterales; family Asteraceae; genus Lactuca; species Lactuca virosa. The sequence continues at coordinate 301,047,524 of NC_136433.1, read as the reverse complement.
AATAACTGCTCAATCATTCCGATAAGTTCCAATTCCGATTCCATTCGTTCCGATCATCACCCTTCCGATTGCGAATCCAATATCATTCTTTCTTATTGTATTAAGCCCCGATTACTAAACCCACATGGCGATTGTTAACAGGTACAACCCTTTCGATTTGACAGCAAATCTAAAACTGATATCAAGAACATATATTGTTTTTTATTCCGAGTAGTAATTCCGAAACACCGAATACATCCACGTAGATTACATCATCCCGATTTCAAATGATTTTGAATTTTGACTTTTCGAGTTTGACCATCCAAATCGAGATACAATGCAGTTCATCCGTTCACCATCAGTTCATCATAGGACTTCAAGATTTGCATTCAACAAACACCCAATTGCCACTTTCAAAAATCGAATTCATTCAAAGACAATTTCAAGTTCAATACTAGTTAATCAAATCGATATTTGAGAATATGAAAGTGAAAATCGACAAGGAATATGATCTTGAACAAAAAAAATCGATTGGTGAATATACGATTACAAACAATGACCTCAGATAATTAATAAATAATCATCGATTTTGATCGATATAGACAATGAGAGACCAACTAGATGAATGAATGATGTATAAAGCAGGTAGCATACGCACGTTCCAGAGACACAAAAAGAAAACGAGTAGCGCCAATGATGATAGATCATGAACAGTGAAAGCCAAATATTTGGGCCATATCAGAAAAATAGAATCGATATTGATATTGGACTACAGATCCAATCATAAAATACGAATAGAAAAAACGAATCAGATTACAAGAAATACCAGATGAACAGTAGAAGAACATCATAAATTTTCATGAATAGTAGCTTGAACAAAATTTTGATTCCAATCAACCAAAACACCAATAATCTTCAATAACTTGTGCAGAAAATCATCAAATCAAGAACTGATACTTCAAAAATCAATAGATCTTCAAAGACCAGCTCTAATACCACTTGTTGGGAATAAAACCCTAATTGTGATTTGATGAACAAGATGCGGAAAATAAGAACAAACACAAATATGAAAATATGTCGAATGATAACTCGATTTATTCCATTATGAGGAACAAATTACACTTTAAGGAATAAAAATCTAACTCTACAAGAAACCTCACAATGTGGCGGCTACATTTTGCCTCACTCTTAACCCTAATAATGAATAATACATTACTATTTATAGGGAAAAGACAAGTCTTGGGCTTTTAACCTACACTTCATCAAGGGGGACCCATTGCCATCATCCATGGAGTACTTTGAAACCCTATAGTTTCGATGAGAAAGTCAAAGAGTTTGGTTTTTCGTGAAGCGAGGATGAGTCCTGTGTATATGTCAAGGCTAGTGGGAGTATAGTTAGCTTTCTGTTGTTGTATGTCGATGACATACTTCTCATAGGAAACGACATCCCAACCTTGCAGGAGGTTAAGTCCTGGCTTGGGAAGTGTTTCTCTATGAAGGACCTTGGAGAAGCTGCCTATATTCTAGGGATAAGGATATTGAGAAACAGGAGTAAAAGACTAATAGGACTTAGTCAAAGTACCTACTTGGACAAGGTGTTGAAGCGTTTCAACATGGAGAATTCCAAGAAAGGTGACTTACCTATCCAAAGCAATATCAAACTAAGTAGGACTCAGAGTCCGAGTACAGAGGCCGAGATAGCAGAGATGAGTCGAGTACCATATGCTTCCGCAGTTGGCTCGATCATGTATGTTATGACTTGTACTCGCCCTGATGTGGCCTTTGCTTTGAGCATTGTTAGCAGATATCAAGGGAATCCTGGTAAAGCTCACTGGACCACAGTAAAAAACATTCTTAAGTACCTGCGGAGGACTAAGGACTGGGTCCTTACCCTCGGTGGGAGTGATGACTTGAGAGTAACAGGGTATAGTGACGCCAACTTTCAGACAACAAAGACAATTTCTGCTCTCAGTCGGGCTGGGTATTTACCCTGAATGGAGGAGCAATAACTTGGAAAAGTTCCAAATAGGAGACTGTAGCTGATTCAACGTGCGAATCAGAGTACATAGCAGCGAGCGAAGCGTCGAAGGAGGCGATATGGCTGAAGAACTTCATCGGAGACCTTGGAGTTGTACCAACTGTAAAGGATGTTGGATTAGGTGTCTAAGCCCATAACTATAATTGGTATGTACTTGACCCGATAGTAGCATGGTCCATTTCGGGTTGCCTTCACCAGAACAATTTGATAGATGAATATTTGAGTAAGAGGTTATTTATTATTTACTAATATATTATAAGTATAATATATTAATTGAGAAATCATATTATTTGAGTAAGAGTTTATTTATGATTTACTAATATATTATAAGGAATTTAGAAGTTTTGCGAAAAGCGTTCGGTGTAAGGAAGTTGCGCCGCACGCAATCTTCTAGAAGGGAGACATATACCACCAGGAAAGTGACACGTGGCACCCCAGGCACCTCCCATTTGCAAGGGGCGCATCCCTTTTGCATGGGGCGCACCTCGAAATTTTTGCTATAAAAGGAGCAGCAGCCGCATTCATTACTCACCCTATTCCTCTCTTCCCTCTCTCTTTTTTCTTCGATTTTCCTTCCTTAAAATCCTAGAAAACTATCTTTTTATAATTTAGTTATATATTTAAGTTAGTTTCTCGAATCCGGCCGATCCCAATGCAATCTTCGAGTCCCGATTCTACCCTACATCAGTGGTATCACGCTACAAGGGTGAGTTTCACGACCCCTTTTTCTATCGTTTTATAAAATATAGGGGGGATACATGCTATTAAACTACTTTATCGATTTTACAAAACATTATTATTTGCAATATATTAAGTAGTTTATACGATAATTACGTTAGGATAATCTGCCGGTAGAAACTCTGCTTAGTTTTAAACAATGATTTTATGCTTAGTCGTTATACTGACCAAGTTCCTAAGATAACCTTACACCTAGTCGTTATGATGCCCAATTCTAAGTGATAATTACTCATATGTCGTCGTTACTCTGCCCATATAGATATCGATAGTTATTATACACTGTCGTCACTTTGCCTGTATAAATAGTGATATTTATTATACGTCGTCGTCACTCTGTCCGTATAAATAGTGATATTTATTATACGCGATCGTCACTCTGCCCGTATAAATAGTGATATTTATTATACATTGTCGCCACTCTGTCCGTATAAAGAGTGATATTTATTATACGTCGTTGTCACTCTACCCGTATAAAGAGTGATATTTATTATACACCGTCGTCACTCTGCCCGTATAAATAGTGATATTTATTATACGTCGTTGTCACTCCGCCCTTAAAAATAGTGATATTTAGTATACGTCGCACTTACTCTGGCCAAACCTCTAGAGCAACGTTATACCCAGTCGTAGCACCAACCAAATTTAGGATAAGGCACCATACCTAGTTGTTACTCTGTCATAGTATCTCGTTGAGCTTTAAATAAAAGATATAATCACTCTAATGGAAGTATCCAAGGGGAATACTTCTGGAATAAAAGATATAATCACTCTAATAAAAGTATCCAATAGGTATACTACTGGAATAAAAGATATAAACACTCTAATAGAAGTATCCAAGGGGATTACTTTTGGAATAGAAGATATAATCACTCTAATGGAAGTATCCAAGGGGCATAATTCTAAAATGAAAGATATAATCACTCTATAGAACTATCCAAGGGGCATACTTCTGTAATACAAGATATAATCACTCTCAATAGAAGTATTGCTTTATACAAACATACTTTTGGGATAAAAGATGATAATAGAAGTATCCAAGGGGCATATTTCTGAAATATAAACTATAGGCAGTATGTGTCTATAAGATAATAATACTACATATAAGATTATATTATACTCCATTTGATAGGGGAAAGCCTAAAGAGAATGGTAGTATATGATAGAAAGTAAAGCGCTAAAAGTTTAGTATCTATAAATAGTAAAATACTATTAGAAGATACCTTAACATTATAAACCAAAATACTTTTATAACTTAATAAAGTTACGCATAAAAAGTATTTTCAAAGATATAACACTTAGACCTGTGAGCTTACCAACATTATGTTGACATTTTCGAAACCTCATGTATTCCTAGGAAACCATGAGACCGAAGCCTGCACTCCTGGAAGCAGCAGTTGATCAAGGAAACAACTAGAAGACTTCTATCGTTATAATTATGCCTAGTTGTTAAGGCACCTTTTGTATTAGGAATTCTAGTAATCCAATGTAATGTTTTAGCTATCAGTAAAAGTTACACTTATGATACAAATTGTTTTGTACTGTTCAATGTATGTTCAACGACTGTGGTACAATACCCCTACGTTTCACAACACGACGTTTCCGCCGCCGGCTCACGGTGTGACAAGCTAAGTTTGATGAGTTAAATGTGGTTGACAATGATAAATACTCACTTGATGAAGATTCTAACCTTGAAGTCAAAAGAAGGGCCATTTTGAAGGAATTATGGAAAGGAAAAATGTGGTCAAATGGTGAAGTACACAAGGCTACTTTTTATGTTGAGGAAAAGTACAAAGACAAGAAAGAGATAAAGGAGAGAGTGGATTATATATATATATATATATATATATATATATATATATATATATATATATATATATATATATATATATATATATATATATATATATATATATATCAGTGTTGCAGAAATCGGTATTGGCGGTCGATTAATCACTTGACAGCCTTGAACCGATTAAGATTAGGGTGCTCGGCGGAAATTGGTCAAAATCGGTCAAACTCGGGCTTGGCGGTCCTTCGCGGTCCTAGGCGGGAAATATATAAAAAATTCAAATTTTTTACTTTTCAAATATTACACCAAAATTTAAATTTTCAAGTTTTCAAGTTTTCAAATTTTCAAATTTTAAATATATTACCAAAATTTTCAAATTTCTAAAATTTTTAAATACTTATTTGTTTAGGAGATACAAATTTTTGAAAATAAGTTTATTACTAATTAAGGGTCTCTTATTAATCACCGATTAATCCCCGTCTAGTCTAATTAATCTCTTATCACCAGTCGACCGTCAAGCTACCGCCGAATGATTTTTATAACCTTGATATATATATATATATATATATATATATATATATATATATATATATATATATATATATATATATAGGGCGAGGTTATTTTGTTTCTTACATCTATTGTGTGCCCGTAAGCACAATTCTGGACCAATGGATGAATAAAATCAATGATCATGATCTGAGAGTCTACGATATTACAATAGGGTAACATGTACCATATAATCACACAAATTTCAACAGAAACGTGTTTTGGTCAATTAACAAAGAGTCAAACATAAACTAGTAAATTTATTTTCGATTTTATTGTAGAATATGGTTCATTTAATATATCTTTTATAATTAACATGCTTAAAGATTTATACAACATATTATAAAGAATAACATTTTCTAAAGAATACAAAATTTATTCTTTAAGAATCACTAATTACGTTAATTCGTAAAGAATAAGACTAAAGAATTATTACATCCATTCTGAAAAATATGACTAATAATGGTTTAATCATTACATTTATTTTTAGAGACAAACTAAGAATGGTTAAAAAAGAAAAAAAAAACATCAAAATCTAACAAAAATACTAATCCATTTTGAAATAATATTATTGTTAATAAACATTTTATACATTCTGGCAGAATACATTCTGCTAGAATCCTCTCGTTCTCCATGTTTTCCTTCTTTTCCACATCAATGGCAGCCTCTTCAAAACAAAAATCTACAAAGAAAACATAATCAGCTTTCAAAGATTAAAAAATTCAGTGTATTCTAAGAGAATAAAAACTATAAATTCTGATAGAATGTAGTAGACATTATTAATTCATTTTGTTAAATTGATGCTGATGAAATCATATTCTGTTACAATAAGCGACGTTCAAAATTCTTGACATTAATTTATGGTTAGTATTTTATAACTTTATATGCATTCTTAAAATTATCAAAATTGAGAACTAAATTGTTTGTAAATGAAACTGTTGAAGGAGTTTACATTAACAATCGTGTCGAACCCCATGTGTATAGTTTCATAAAAATTACAAATTTTCTGATCCATTTGTGAACCACTTTGATTTTTTTATAACGAAATCTATAAAAGAAATTTCAATACAACAAATTTACAATTTCTTTTTAAAACTTTTAATTCAAAATTTCAATGATAAAGGTCGGTGGTAATAAAGACGATTTGGTGAACTTAGAATATTGAGTAGTATAATTTCATACCTGATTGGATGTTTAATTTCGGGTCGATGAAGGTGAGATTTCCACCCTTTTATATCACGATTCCACTGTACAGGTTGCACACATCCAAGGCCGATCCCACATGTGTTATCAATTACTCATCAATGTGGAGTTTCCACCCACGTCTTTTCTACTAGGCATTTCGTCAAACACCTTTAGGGCACACCCAAATCATCATGCTTTATAGAATATCACTAATGAAATTGTGACAACCCGAAATTTCAATCTCGTACAAACCATTCAATCCAATCAAAGTTAGACTTGTTCCTGTTAACTTTTGGCACTGTTTAGAGTCTGTTTGAGCATTCTGAACTTAGTACTTCAAAGGAATAAGTGAATTGAAGTGCCAACTAAAGTTGTAACCTATCAAGCAAGCCATAAACCCTCAAAAGAGGAGTTTACGGCCAAGGACCATTAGTTTACGGCCGTAAACTCATGGTGGCCGTAAACTCCATGATATATATATGGCCCTTAGTCATTTTTCAATCACTTTTCACATTTCCAAGCCTAGAACTCGATTTCTCTCCCAATGATCAAAAGACTTTTGCTTCAAAACTTCAAAAATGTAAGTGATTCCTTCCCTTTGTGAGTTAATACATCACTTCTTCTTGATTCACTCTTGAATTCATCCACAAATCTCATCTTTTGAGTCTAGATCTTCATGATCCTCAAGAACACCAAGAACACTTAAGTGTTTTGGGCCGAAAACACCCTCATTTGCCTTCAAAACGTAAGTACACTATTCTTAACTTGTTGTATACTAGAATCACTTGTTAAACATCTAGAAAACTTCAAGAAATCATGATCAAAAGGGTGTTTACGGCCAAGGCAATCTCCCTTGGCCGTAAACCCTAACTTGTGATGCAAAGTTGCCACAACACCTTCCTAAGCCTCGAAACTAAGCCTAGAACACTTCCAAGATGATTATAGGACCTTAAACACACAAAATGGTACAAGATACCATGAGTTTACGGCCGTAAACTCATTGGGCCGTAAACCCATGGGCCGTAAACTCATGGGGGTTTACACTTGGGCCGTAAACTCCAATGTGAGGCCTTACAACCCTTAGGTGCAACCCTTTGTACTTCTAGCACTTGAATCAAAGTGTTTTCCTTGTCCTAAGGTGTATTTACTTGCTTAATTAGTTGTTTAATCACTAATTAGATACATATATGTGGCATTATATGTTAAATAGGATCCGTGTGTGCTCAAGTCCTCACTTGACACTTAGCATCCTATCCAGCACTTCCATCCAAACCACTCACTACAGGTGAGTTCATACCCCTAAATCTACCTTTTAAGTGATTTTAAATGCTTTTATGGGGGGGGGGGGGAATACAAGTGGAAAACATATAGTTATATAATCAATCACATGTGATTTATAACTGTGTTTCAAACAAAGGATTTCTTATACTTTAGCTGTGTTTCAAACAAAGGATTTCTTATACTTTAACTGTGTTTCAAACAAAGGACTTCTTATACTTTAAATTGTCTTGTCAATCAAACTGCTTTTAAATCGTTTTATAAACTGACATCAAGTCATCAATATTTATTAATTAAACTCTTCAAATGTTTACAAAACTTCTTTTAAACTTATATATTGTCAAAAGCATGTCTATATATGTATAGTTATATAAGTAATGTTTAAAGGACTTAGGACTGATAACTCGCTTTATTTCCTTTTCCTTGTTTGGATGTGGCCTTACGGTATCGGTTATTTGTCCGAATGTCGTCTAAATATTAGTTATATATTATGTATACATATGTAGATATAAAAGTCTATCAATCAGTTCAGTACCTTTGAGTAGCAAAGGCATACCTTCATTTATTCAAACTACAAAAATTACTAGTAAGCTATAATAGGTATAGTTTAGGAGAATACTATCATATACAAATACTATAACGAGAAACAATACATACTATACACTATAAAATAGAGCATACTATGAAGAGAAACTAAGGAAACTTACACCATACTATACATAAGAATATACTATACAAACATTAGAATACGATAACTAGAATGTGACATACTATTTACGGATACAACAATACAGTCTTGTATCAAATTGTAACCAGAGTCTCCTGGAGGGAGAGCGGGCATCGTGTGTATAGATCTATATGGGACAGATACTCCCACACCCCGACTGCTAGCTACAGTCCCAACCGATAAGGCCAAGGGGTGACAAAATGTCACCTCACTATATTATGACACCGGAAGGTCATCAGTTATTCAGCCGTCGATCAGCATGGTTACAAACGAGTTCACATTTAAACCTTTAATTAACCGAGTAATGATTAAAGGCAAAAAGACTCCCCGAGGAGTATTGTACATTTAATACTACCTGGAGTCTGTATTTTATCACTTTATAGCCAGCAATGTCACTACAGAGGTCAAACATTATTTTCCCTATTACATTTACTTTGTGATTTTCTCACACATTCATTAATGTATAAACTATATTTAGTTAATGATAGTCATACTTGGGAAAATACACACTTTTACAAGAAACAAACATACAGAACATTTGATGCCTTGGCAGAAGGCTACTTTTAGTAGAAAATATATGATTTGCTAGGAGATACAATTATTTACTACAAACATTTACATTGGACAAATACAAACATTTTCTTCAAACTTACAAACATTTTCATACAAACAATGACACTAAATACTTATGAACTCACCAGCTTTAATGCTGATAAACTCTTTCAAAATAACTTGTATTCTCAGGTCATCAGTAGACAGGTACAGTCGACCAAGCTTTGAGAAGACGGAGCGTGTTCAAGACTCGTCTTTTATTTTGATTTCTTGTTTTTGGTGTCTTACTACTATGAAAGAACACTTGTATTAAATTATACTATTAATGCAATGGATGATGTTGTTGCTTGTTTACTACTTTGCATTGTTATGATACTGCACATGACGTCCTCCATCCCAGAATGTTTCCGCCGTTCCGGTTTTGGGGTGTGACAGATTGGTATCAGAGCATTGTTTATAGTGAATCGAGTGTATCAACCCATAAAAGATATACAAACTATGAACACATAGGGATTAAAATACTCTGACCAAGAGTTTATACTTTTAAGTATTAAGGTACTTAACTAAAAGTATACATAATTACATACCTACATACTTACTACAGAACAGTGTCATACTAGAACATAACAAAAGTATTACGATTGTTGAACAACACAATTTGGCTTAGAGACATATAGTCAAATCTGAGGGGATATAGCCTGATCAACTATATTTTTCAAGGAGTGACTAGCATGTGCCTAAGAATAGTTGTGGTGTTGCAACAAGTCTAAAAACTTACCAATACTACTACAACGAGGACATTAGAACAGAACATAAACCTAAAATACTATAAGAGTATTTTGTGTTACTATAATTACTTATTTAAGAACTAAAAAGGTCTTTACTAGTAGGTCAATAGTTGCTAAGTGGATACGCTAAGGTTATATGTGACTAAGGTGTTATAGACTTAGAATCTGTCATCTTTGCTTTACTTCCTGTTCCTTGTTTGGTTGTGGACTTAGAATTAGGATCACTTATTCGAAGGTCTATCCTGTTTTGGTTACATATGACTGGTATGCACTACGCAAATGTTGAAGTAACTAGTAAGGATCATCTTATAATTATCTTAGGTAATACGCCTATTAGATTTAAGATTCTTATACCCCTCATTTCTCGTCTAGATAAATGACTGAATTCCACCTCCCCGACAACCCTTACTTTCCCGGCCAAGAGAATGGAGGAGGATTAAACGCAGAACCCGAAGCAGAACCTGAACTGCCCCTAGATGATGATCTGGCAGAAGATTTTCCAAAGGATCTCGATCCCGAGCCAGAAGTTAAGAATTTACCCCCAGTAGTCCCAATACCAAATCCTGACCCTCGTCCGGCTTTTCAAGGCCCGACGCCTCCGTGGGTGGAAAGCTTGGAGACATGGAGCCAAGAGCAAAATCCACCCATGCCATTCAATGGTGACCAAAGCTTTTATGAGCTGAACGAAGGAGGCTCAGCAGACAGGGTCTTGCCGATCCTAGTCCGCAGAGTTGCCCGAAACGAAATACAGGGCAGGACAACTCTCCATCGAATCACGGAAGTTAATGCCAATGCGAGAATGCATACCATCCGCACCATTCATCTTGAAGATGCTCGTGAGAGGTCTAAGAGAGACCACGAGGCTCTGCAGCAAGAGCTTGCTGAGACTCGAGCCGAAGTCATAGAACTCCGAGTACGCCAAAGGGTATACGAAAGACACCTACTAGATGTGGAGCGTCAGCTGGCTGAACTAAGGGTTCATCCGAGGCATACCCGTCACCAGTAAGAGATGCTCTACCTTTCTTTCTTTTGGTTTAAGGAATAGTCTTCGTATCTATGCTCTATCTAGCACTTGTCCATGTAACTACTCCTGTACGGTAAGTACTGTTTCACTAAATCTTCGTTCTGTCCAACTTTGTCCCACTTCTGAATATTGATGTAAGACCAACTCCAAGGCCAAATTTTCCCGAACCTATTTACATCTTAAATACCAATGCTATTGATAGTAGACTAATCCCTATGGCAATCCTTGTCCAAATACTTTCATTCTACTATCATTAGAATTCTGTCTAAATCTCACTCTCGTCAAATTCATCGAACTATGGTAATTTAGCTCATGGATCACTTCCAATTCTTTTTGGAAGTTGGGTCGTGTTATCCACCAACCAATGTTAGCCTGGTTCGGAGGAAAAACGTCTTGTGACCATTCTATGAACTTACTTCTATTCTTTACCAGTACTACATCATAGGGATGTAGGCCAAACCATCGAGAACAGTTTAACAAAACGAGAAATTTACATTTACATGGATGATTAGAATACATCAAGGGCCAATCATAATCGCTCACGAACTCATTTTCTTATCGTATAACAGAATCATGCCGTCATCTAGAAATAGCCAGCCAAACGACGAAACCCCGATCCTACATATAGACGCCGCTACTTTCCAAGCCGCGGTAACAGCTGCCGTGACGGCTGTCCTAGCACAACTCAATGCTGGTAACGCAAACAAAGGTGGAAACGGTGTTGACAATTCGAATCGTTGTAACAATCCAGGAAATCATCAAATGATAACAACCACAAACACCCAAAGCCACAAATCTGAGTATAGGAAATGAAAGCGTCAAGCCCAAAAGGAGCGCAAGAAATCTCAAAGACTTGCCATGCAACAGCAACAAGTGGCGACCCCCGCCCCTTCCGCACCGATCAAAAAATATGAGGGAACACTCCCGACGTGTAACAAGTGTAACTTTGATCATAATGGAGTTTGCCGTGAATTGCAATGCAGCGATTACAACAGAATGGGGCACACTACTAGTGTCTGTAGAACGCCGACACGAACCACCTCCCAAATCACTGGCATCGGAGCCAGCCAGTCTTGCTATAGTTATGGTGAAACCGGACACTATAAAAGGAATTGTCCAAAAAGGAGGAACAACGAAAACGCTCGTGTCCACATAACTCCGACCCTGCACATCACTTCCACCACCGACGCTGGTACAAGCCAGATATGTCATATATATGGTGAGATAGGACATCTCAAGGAGGATTGTCCGATAACAAAGAACTCTGGCGCAGACGGGAAGATACTAAGGATCACCGCCGCAGGAGAGACTACTCCGGACCCACGTTGAAATATTGGTACATTCCGTAGCGATAAAGTTAGACTTATAAAAACTTTTAAACTACTAGTGCAACTCGAATCATATCTTTCTGCGAGATCCCATCGGTTCTAGGGACTCTCGTGCTGCTTGTACTCGCTTTTTGCAGTATGCCTTGTTCGCAGCAACATTATCATAGTTGAAACTAATGTACCGAAACTTTTTCATAAGTTGCACCGTTGTGATTTTGTAACACCTTTCTGAACGAAGTCTAACGCCAGTTAATCCGAGTACCCCAACATTGTCATTCGACCTGAGTCGATTCGATCCTCACAGTGCCAGTTTCGTGCGAAAATTCTTTTCCCTGTAATCGACTTTCTAACAAGGCCGTCATTTCAGAACTCCGAAGTGCTCATGTGTAGAGTGCCTTATGTTTCGTATCCTACCCTAAGTAACCTCCGCAATACTCCCCGGAATACGACTCGTACAATACGTCAAGTTCAATCCGAAGACCCATACGGTTAATCTATCGCTGAGGAATGTATACGCAAGGGTGGTACATAATCAAGGTTCTACAGGCTTAGAATTGATGATTCCGCTTTAACTTCTTTTCCTTGTTTGGATGTGAGCTTAGAGAAGAATCATTTATTCGACTGCCTTTTCGATCTTAATTATATACGACTCGTATACGCGAGGCTGTGATTGATGAACCAAGTGTGTGTTCTAATATGAACTTCAGGACTGAGACTACTCAAGACTACGAGTGATCGTGCTGCAATGCGTATAAACTTAGGAGCCAAACAAATTCTATTTCCGCCGATCGAGACAAGAGATGCAGATGGAACAGAAGTACCTATCCTTTTTCCTTAATTCATGAGTAATCATACTTTCTTTTAGATCTTCATGACATCTAATCCACCATAAGGTTGTGACGTCATAATCGGTATGAATTGGTTGAGTCTACATCGAGCCGACATCATGTACTTTGAGAAAGCAATTCGTCTTAACCTCCCTAACAACGAAACTCTAGTTATCTACTGCGACAATCAAGAACGGACCTTCGTATCATCTCGAGTATTCAAGCCCATAAATACTTGCTAAAGGAATGTCGCGCATTCCTTGCTCATGTTGTCAATATGAGACAAGAGATGAAGGACAAAAGGGACATTCCAGTAGTACACGATTTTCCCAACATCTTTCCAGAAGGACTACCAGGATTACCTCCGCAACATCAAGTCGAGTTCAGAACCGACTTAGTTCCAGGGGCTACCCCCGTAGCAAAATCGCCCTATCATCTAGCACCTGCAGAGATGCAAGAACTGTCCGGTCAACTTAACGAACTGCTCAGCAAGGGCTTTATTAGACCAAGCTTCTCATCCTGGGGAGCCCCGGTCTTGTTCGTCAAGAAGAATGACGGATCGTTTCGTATGTGCATCGACTATAGGGAACTCAACAAGCTTACCGTTAAGAATCGTTACCTCTGCCTAGCATAGATGATTTGTTCGACCAACTTCAAGGTGCGAATTAGTTTTCGAAGATAGATCTGAGATCCGGGTATCACCAGTTACGAGTGTTAGAGGAGGATTCCCCGAAGACAGCCTTCCGAACTCGTTATGGACACTACGAGTTGCAGTTATGCCATTCGGGTTGACCAATGCGCCCGCAGTATTCATGGACTTAATGAATAGGGTATGTCGTCCTTACTTGGATCAGTTTGTTGTCGTCTTCATAGATGACATACTTATCTACTCTCGTAGCAAGGAAGATCATAGTAAGCATCTACGACGGACCTTGGAAACATTACAATCAGAGAAGCTCTATGTGAAGTTCTCTAAATGCGAGTTTTGGATCCGAAGATTCGAATTTTTTTGCGTCACGTTGTTAGTGAAGAGGGAATTCATGGGGACCTCTCCAAAACCGAAGACATTAAGAACTGGTCAGCACCAAAGACGCCTACAGAAATTCGGCAATTTCTAGGTCTCGCTGGCTACAATCGCAGGTTCATACGGAACTTCTCTAGCATCGCTAAACCGCTCACTACGCTGACCCAGAAAGGAGTGGCCTCAGACTGGGAAGAGAAACAAGAGAAGGAAACCGTTGGAATTCGAGGTGGGAGACCGCGCCCTTTTGAAAGTCTCACCCTGGAAGGGCTTGATACGCTTCGGAAAGCGTGGGAAGCTCAATCCAATATATGTAGGGCCTTTCGAGATTCTCGCTAGAATCGGCCCTGTAGCTTACAAACTCAACCTACCTCGTGAACTAAGTAACGTAGATTCTACTTTCCACGTCTCGAAATTGAAAAAGTGCCTATCTGACGAGACTCTTGTAATCCCACTCGACGAGATCGAGATCAACAAGAGCCTCAACTTCGTGGAAGAACCTGTAGATACCATGGACCAAGAGGTCAAGCAGACGAAGCAAAGCCGTATCCCTATAGTGAAGGTTCGCTGGAACGCCAAATGAGGACCGGAATTCACTTGGGAGCGCGAAGATCAAATGAAATTGAAAGATCCTCATCTTTTCACTTAGTTATTTGTAACTATTTATTGCTAAACTCTAATTTCGGGACGAAATTCTCTCTAACGGGGGGATGATGTGAAAACCCGAAATTTCAATCTTGTACAAACCATTCAATCCAATCAAATTTAGACTTGTTCCTGTTAACTTTTGGCACTGTTTAGAGTCTGTTTGAGCATTCTAAACTTAGTACTTCAAAGGAATAAGTGAATTGAAGTGCCAACTAAAGTTGTAACCTATCAAGCAAGTCATAAACCCTCAAAAGAGGAGTTTACGGCCAAGGACCATGAGTTTACGACCGTAAACTCATGGTGGCCATAAACTCCATGATATATATATGGCCCTTAGTCATTTTTCAATCACTTTTCACATTTCCAAGCCTAGAACTCCATTTCTCTCCCAAGGATCATAAGACTTTTGCTTCCAAACTTCAAAAATGTAAGTGATTCCTTCCCTTTGTGAGTTAATACATCATTTCTTCTGGATTCACTCTTGAATTCATCCATAAATCTCATCTTTTGAGTCTAGATCTTCAAGATCCTCAAGAACACCAAGAACACTTAAGTGTTTTAGGCCGAAAACACCCCCATTTGCCTTCAAAACGTAAGTACACTATCCTTAACTTGTTGTATACTAGAATCACTTGTTAAACATCTAGAAAACTTCAAGAAATCATGATCAAAAGGGTGTTTACGGCCAAGGCAATCTCCCTTGGCCGTAAACCCTAACTTGTGGTGCAATGTTGCCACAACACCTTCCTAAGCCTCGAAACTAAGCGTAGAACACTTCCAAGATGATTATAGGACCTTAAACACACAAAATGGTACAAGATACCATGAGTTTACGGCCGTAAACTCATTGGGCCGTAAACCCATGGGCCGTAAACTCATGGGGGTTTACACTTGGGCCGTAAACTCCAATGTGAGGCCTTACAACCCTTAGGTGCAACCCTTTGTACTTCTAGCACTTGAATCAAAGTGTTTTCCTTGTCCTAAGGTGTATTTACTTGCTTAATTAGTTGTTTAATCACTAATTAGATACATATATGTGTCATTATATGTTAAATAGGATCCGTGTGTGCTCAAGTCCTCACTTGACACTTAGCATCCTATCCAGCACTTCCATCCAAACCACTCACTACAGGTGAGTTCATACTCCTAAATCTACCTTTTAAGTGATTTTAAATGCTTTTATGGCGGGGGGGGGGGGGGAATACAAGTAGAAAACATATAGTTATATAATCAATCACATGTGATTTATAACTGTGTTTCAAACAAAGGATTTCTTATACTTTAACTGTGTTTCAAATAAAGGATTTCTTATACTTTAACTGTGTTTCAAACAAAGGACTTCTTATACTTTAAATTGTCTTGTCAATCAAACTGCTTTTAAATCGTTTTATAAAATGACATCAAGTCATCAATATTTATTAATTAAACTCTTCAAATGTTTACAAAACATCTTTTAAACTTATATATTGTCAAAAGCATGTCTATATATGTATAGTTATATAAGTAATGTTTAAACGACTTAAGACTGATAACTCGCTTTATTTCCTTTTCCTTGTTTGGATGTGGCATTAGGGTATCGGTTATTTTTCCGAATGTCGTCTAAATATTAGTTATATATTATGTATACATATGTAGATATAAAAGTCTATCAATCAGTTCAGTACCTTTGAGTACCAAAGGCATACCTTCATTTATTCAAACTACATAAATTACTAGTAAGCTATAATAGGTATAGTTTAGGAGAATACTATCATATACAAATACTATAACGAGAAACAATACATACTATACACTATAAAATAGAACATACTATGAAGAGAAACTAAGGAAACTTACACCATACTATGCATAAGAATATACTATACAAACATTAGAATACGATAACTAGAATGTGACATACTATTTACGGATACAACAATACAGTGTTGTATCAAATTGTAACCAGAGTCTCCTGGAGGGAGAGCAGGCATCGTGTGTATAGATCTATACGGGACATACACTCCCACACCCTGACTGCTAGCTATAGTCCCAGCCGATAAGGCCAAGGGGTGACAAAATGTCACCTCACTATATTATGACACCGGAAGGTCATCAGTTATTCAGTCGTCGATCAGCATGGTCACAAACGAGTTCACATTTAAACCTTTAATTAACCGACTAAGGATTAAAGGCAAAAAGACTCCCCGAGGAGTATTGTACATTTAATACTACCTGGAGTCTGTATTTTATCACTTTATAGTCAGCAGTGTCACTGCGGAGGTCAAACATTATTTTCCCTATTACATTTACTTTGTGATCTTCTCACACATTCATTAATGTATAAACTATATTTAGTTAATGATAGTCATACTTGGGAAAATACACACTTTTACAAGAAACAAACATACAGAACATTTGATGCCTTGGCAGAAGGCTACTTTTAGTAGAAAATATATGATTTGCTAGGAGATACAATTATTTACTACAAACATTTACATTGGAAAAATACAAACATTTTCTTCAAACTTACAAACATTTTCATACAAACAATGACACTAAATACTTATGAACTCACCAGCTTTAATGCTGATAAACTATTTCAAAATAACTTGTATTCTCAGGTCATCAGTAAACAGGTACAATCGACCAAGCTTTGAGAAGACGGAGCGTGTTCAAGACTCGTCTTTTATTTTGATTTCTTGTTTTTGGTGTCTTATTACTATGAAAGAACACTTGTATTAAATTATACTATTAATGCAATGAATGATGTTGTTGCTTGTTTACTACTTTGCATTGTTATGATACTGCACATGACGTCCTCCATCCCAGAACGTTTCCGCCGTTCCGGTTTTGGGATGTGACAGAAATGAACTAAATCCACCCACATCAAAAGGATTTAAAAGTAAAGACACCTTGAACACCATTACCAAATTACATATCAAAATTTTGCTAAAAAGGATATAAGAATATGATTACCTATGATTCGAAGTTTAGAGGAAGTCCGTATGATGTTTTGCAACTAAAAGATATATAAGAATATGTTTACCTGTACAGAATAGTGGCAATTCAAAAATAGGAAGTAATTACCGTGTGTTTAACATTAAAATCAGATTTCATATAGGAAGTGCGAATTCAAAAATAAAAAGTTTTGAAATTACCGTGTGTTTAGCAACTTCAAAGAGTAATGCATTCCTGTGACTGGAACCATCGGTCGCTAAAATTGCGTTGATTGAAAAATGGAGATGCCATGAATTGTTGATTTGGATTTAATTGCGGTCGCAGTTATCCTTGCCACTGAAACTGATGATTCCGATAGTATAGAGGCGGTGGTGTGATATGTTGGTACATATTTGTATACGGTGGATGTGGCTATCTTATGGTTGTATATTTCGGATATGGTGGGTGAAGAAGATAATCGTATAGAATTAGGGTTATGAAGATGAAGGAATCGTGATTTAAGGGATCAAATACGTGATTTTAAGGTAATTAAAGATTTTAATTATTTACCATAAATAATTACAGCTAAGTTACTAATATACCCTTATCAATTTAATTAATTATTTATTATTTCCTTATTTCTCATTGGTTCCTAAAAGCACACAATAATTGTCAAAAACATATGAACCTAGCTATATATATATATATATATATATATATATATATATATATATATATATATATATATATATATATATATATATATATATCAGGTTCATTTGAGACCATGCTAATTTTGTGAGACCGTGAGACCAAATCTAAAAATAATTTTAAAATTCAAAATAAAAGGAAAAATCCAAAATTTGTTTTTTTAATTATTATTTTCGGAACTTTATTTACCTAAAAAAATTAAAAAAAAATAAAAAAAAATAAAAAACAATTATCGTTTCTTTTTTTTGAAAATACATGAAATATTCTAATAGAATATTACACTGTACATATTCTAATGTGATTTTTAGAATGTTAGAATTACTAGATTTGCCAGATACGTAGAATATTCTAATATTCTACTAGAATATGTAAAAAAAAGAATTTTATTTATTTATTTATTTATTTTTTTTGGTATTTATTTTTGGAAAATATATATTTCGAAAATAATATTGGAAAAAATATTTTTCGAAAAATTTCAATTATTTTGCATTTTAAAAACGTTTTTGTTTTATCTACTAAATGAGTGACTAGAATTGCGTCTCACGGTCTCACAAAATTATGACGTCTCACATTAACCTAACCCTATATATATATATATATATATATATATATATATATATATATATATATATATATATATATATATATATATATATATATATATATATATATATATATTATTTCAAATCAAAGTTGTGAAAATCACTCAATGGTAGCTCAGCGGTCGACTGACGTTAAGCGATTAATCGGAGTAGGTGACGATTAATCGGGGACCTAAATTATTAATAAAATTATTTAAAAATTAGTATATCCTAAAAAAATAAGCATTTGAAAATTATTAAATTTTAAAAATTAGAAATTTTGAAAATTTTAGTATAATATTTTAACAATTGAAAACTTAAAAATTTGAAAATTAATTTTTTTTTTTTGTAATATGTGAAAATTAAAAAATTTGAATTGTTTAAATATTTCTCGCATATAACCGCCGATGACCGCCAACAACGGTAGTTTGACCGATTTTGACTAATTTCCGCCAAACACAATAATCGTAATCGGTCTAAGGCCGTCAAACAATTAATTTCCGATTAATCGGCCGCCAAAACTGATTTCTGCAACACTGGTTCAAATTAGCAACAAGTTGTTTTATTTTAAAATGTTGTTAAAACTGAAAAAAAAATAAAAATAAATAACTAAATCAATTTAATAATGAAACATAATTTCCATACACGAAACCTTCTGGTTTAGATAATTAAATCCATTAAAATAAGAAATACTTAATCAACCAAAAACGTGATTCATTGTTTATTATTTAAATATTCACATGGCTTGTTATTTAAATGACACATAAAAAGTGATTGTTCACATCTGTCAACTGCATCACGTGTTTATTTATTGAAATTTTTTCATGGTATTAATTTATATCCGAATTATTTGAAATTATTTATATTTTACTACTTTAATCTGTTACAATAAGTCGTAAGTGTAAAATATGAAATTTTTTAAATAATATGGGATAAATCAAGCATAAAAAAAATTCAATGACTAATATCAACAAAATTGAAAGTTTGTTACTCTTTTAACTTTTTATATATATATTTTTTGTAATCACCTCATAGTTTATTTTGCCTATTGATAACAATTACTTAAATTAATAATTGTGATTTTAGTCACTACGTTCGTTTTGTGTTGTGTTTACAAGGAGTATTACCGAATAGAATATGCACCACATAACCATGTTGTAGTTCATGACTTTAATCCTAGTCCATGAGATAAACTTTTAACTACAGTTTCTTTATTCATTCCAAGTTTAATGCTTCTATTTATAATTACAACTTTATATATACACACAAACAAACTGTTATACTATTTACGACAAAGTGTTTTGAAGGCACAACTACTGTGCACATTTTATACAAAACTTCCATTTCAAGCTATATCAAGAGATATAAGGATGAAAGAGTTCCAACGAAGCATTATCAATGTTATATTCGTTGTTCCATGTCACCACTAAATGTAATTGCAACAACTCTTGATACATTTTGTGGTGACATATGTCGCTCGTTATGCCCTTAAAATGGTAACGAACTTTCATCTTTATTTATCACTTTTTTTTGTGTGCCTGATTTACCTCTGAATTATTTCAAATTGTTCACATTTCACCATTATAACCAATTGTAACCGATAATAAAGATAAAATGTGAACAATTTCAAATAATTTAGTGAACAATTTCAAATATTCAGGAGGATAAAATGTGTCGATCGAATGCATAGTTAAGGTGATTGAACTCACTTGTTTTGAGTTGCAAATCCCAATTACATAACCACCAATTAGAATTTCATTTCATTTCATAATTCTTTAGAGGAAAATAATAACATGCATTCTAAATCGATTGTAAGAGATCAAATATTTTTTTTAGTAATCGACTATAAATATACAAGAGTAAATTGCAAAATTGGTCCCTATGGTTTATTAAAAAGTATTGTTTCAGGTCATTTTTTTCACGCATGGATGGTAAAAAATCGAAACTATCGTGTAGGATTGGTCCGTCCACTTAACTGCTATCCAAAACTCACGTTAAGTCACCCGATGTGCGACTCACGTGATGGGTATTTTCGTCATTTCATATACTTTTCTTCCCTTACCGCCAACATGTTTCCCTTTACATAATTAATCCCTAAATATCAGTTGTCCCCTCCATACCCTCATTAAATGAGCTTGATCACTAACTTGTAAAACCCTAATCGACTATTACAAATTCATCATCTGCGTTTTACATGAGCTTAAAAATGTTGCAATTCCTACCTCAAAAGCAAAGAGTAAAATCCTCATTGAATGAGCTTGATCACTGACTTGTAAAACCCTATACTTTTATTCCCTTACCTCCAACATGTTTCCAGATGTGAAGTACATTGATGGTACTATCTCATACTCCGATATGGTGGAACATTAAGGAGTTTTCTGTTCACCAACTTGACATAATGATGAAAGGGTTGGGCTATGTTGTACCCTTGATGATCTATTACCACTTCCAAATACCTAAAGGTGATTTTCATTTTGGACTTCGTGCTTTGGGTAACGACGAAGATGTATGCAAATTTGCTCAGTTTGTGAAGGAGAACAATATTATGCATGTATACACAGAACATGGTATCACCAACTTACTCACTTACTCCATGCATCCTAATGGTCCTAGAAAGGTTATTATTGAAGAGATTAGTGAGGCAGTTGACATGAATGAACCAACCTCTAGTAATACAGGTCAAATGCCTGAAAGAGAGAAATGTCCTGTTTGTATTGTTGAAAATGGTGAGGTTGACTTAGGTGATGTGAATTCCAAGAGTATAATAATGTTACCAGAATATAATACGAAGAGGGTTTGGCAACATGACAAACTTATTTCATCTTGTAGTAGGGAGTTGAACATGGACCCCAAAATTGGCATAAGGATACTAGATGATCGGGTCGTAAGTGATATGAGCAAGGGTTAAAAACACCATGGAAATACCATTGAGCACTTACCCACCATGGACCATGTGATTGATGATGTAACTGATGGGTTTTGAGCAATTCTAACACTCCTAAGTGTACATGCAACCCTAGAAAACATTGGATCTATGTTTGTCTAAAATACATGCAAAATATGATTTCCAAGGTTCATAATCCTATCTAGCATACATGGGGAACTTTTATCATAAAAGATGGCTAGAATTACATACCTTGTAGTTGTTATGATTCCTTGAAAACCTTGAGAGCCTAGCAACCCAAGTGTGATGCCTCAAATGTTTCACACAACACCAAATCCTTTAGAATAACTTTAGAGAATGTATAACACTTGTAAAAATCGGCTTGCCCTCTCTTGTTCTTAGTGTAGCCGGTTTTGGTGAGTATCATGTTCTTTATATAGTGTGCACATCTAGGGTTAAAAAATGTAAACCCTAATGTGACATGAATCTTCATTTCCATGACCCATGGGTTTGTAACTCCCATGGAGCCTCCATGGAGCATCCAATGGGATTAACCCAACTTGATAATCCATGGAGCCTTTTAGCCCACTATACAAGTTATGGATGATTTACATAATCAACCCATATATTTAATTAGTCATCTTTTGATCACTTAATTAATTCCAAATTAATTCTTGATCAATACTAATTAAATTATTAATATATTAGAACTTATAATATATTAATAAACCACAAGTGTTATTTCTCTCACTAAGTCTATCCAAATACATGATGCCATGCAACCCAAATGGACCATGCCGGGTCGGGTCAAGTACATACCAGAAATAGTTATGGACTTAGACACCTTATTCAACAGTCTCCCACTTGGATAAGTCTAATAACTATAACTGCAAGTATGACTTCAGGAACCGATCAGCAATCGTAGCTCTTTTCAAGGTCTCTCGGAACTGAGAAGATGATGATATGCCATTTAAGATAAGTGATCATATAATCCTCTATTTTAGATATCAGTCGGACAAATACATGGAACAATGTCTTACTTTTGTCCAGCAGTTTGTTTCCCGATTTCCGATTTGTTTGACATAGAACTTAATTGAACACATCAACTTAGTTCTGACCGGGCCCGGTACATAGGTCAAAAAAAATCATCGAGGGGCGCAGATATCACTTCTAATCCAAGAAGGAACAGATAAACTTCGACTCATATGCTTGTTCTACTACTTGTTAAATCACACACAAACGCACGTTTTATAACATCGAGTGACCAATGCGTTTTCGCACGATCAATGCATAACCAACTCATAGACAACAAGGCATATCTTTAGGTTTGAAGACTTATATGATATTACCGTCTCGCGACCACTCGAGATAAATTCCATGAAGTGATACCAGCGAGCGTGGTTTGAATCCAATACTCAGAACTTATGAGCACTCATGAGTGTTGAGGCCATGTCCAACATCTTTGACCTTTACAACCAACTCATGACAGTCTTAATTCATATCTACTTACAACATATGACCGGCTGTGGATAATTTGAATAATATGTAAAACACAACATAAATATTCTGGAAGCCAAAACATGCAAAAGAAATAATAGTAAACGATTGACAAAAGATAGCAACACTTTACTCATAAATAAACACAACTTTTTATTCATCATCAAATGTCAATTACACTTTACAAATTTCAAAATTATCTAACTACTAAAACTAATATCATCCTTCAGCCCAATGCTCCTTGCATGTTGGAGATGCTTAACCCTACCCAGTCCCTTCGTGAGGGGATCTGTCGGGTTCTTATCCGATGATACCCTCTTTGCCACGAGGAGTCCTTCTTCTATACGATGTCTGATGAAATGGTATTTTCTGTCAATGTGTCTGGATCTCCAGTGATCCCTTGGTTCCTTTGCTAAGGCAACAACACTTTCACTATCACAGAAAATCTCTATGGGCTCCTTTATAGCTGGTACAACTCCAAGGTCTCCAATGAAGTTCTTTAGCCATATCGCCTCCTTTGCTGCCTCGCTTGCCGCTATATACTCTGATTCGCAAGTTGAATCAGCCACTGTCTCCTGCTTGGAACTTTTCCAAGAAATTGCTCCTCCGTTTAAGGTAAAGACCCAGCCCGACTGAGAGCGGAAATTATCCCTATCAGTCTGGAAACTAGCATCACTATACCCTACAACTCTCAAGTCATCACTCCCACCAAGGGTAAGGACCCAGTCCTTAGTCCTCCGCGGGTACTTGAGAATGTTCTTTACCGCCGTCCAGAGAGCCTTACCAGGGTTCCCCTGATACTTGCTAACCATGCTCAAAGCAAAGGCCACATCAGGACGAGTGCAGGTCATATCATACATGATCGAGCCTACTGCAGAAGCATAAGGTACTTGACTCATTTCTGTTATCTCAACCTCGGTACTCGGGCTCTGAGTCTTACTCAATCTAGTGTTACTCTGGATGGGTAACTCTCCTTTCTTGGAATCTTGCATGCTGAACCTCTTCAGCACCTTATCCAAGTATGTACTTTGACTAAGTCCAATTAGTCTTTTACTCCGGTCTCTCAGAATCCTTATCCCTAGAATATTGGCAGCTTCTCTTAGGTCTTTCATAGCAAAACACTTCCCAAGCCAGGACTTCACTTCCTGCAAGGTTGGGATGTCATTTCCTATGAGTAGTATGTCATCCACATACAATACCAAAAAGCTAACTATACTCCCACTAGCCTTGACATATACACAAGATTCATCTTCACTCCTCGATAAGCCAAACTCTTTGACTTTCTCATCAAAGCAAAGATTCCATCTGCGAGGTGCTTGCTTTAATCCATAAATGGATTTCTCAAGCTTACACACTTTATTAGGGTTTTCTGTACTGACAAAACCCTCTGGCTGATTCATGTAAACATCCTCAGCAAACTTTCCATTGAGGAAATCAGTTTTGACATCCATTTGCCATATTTCATAGTCATGAAATGCAGCAATGGCTAACAACACCCTAATAGACTTAATCTTGGCTACTGGTGAAAAGGTCTCATCATAATCAACTCCTGGAGTTTGAGAAAAGCCCTTTGCAACCAGTCGCGCCTTATAAGTGTGTATATTACCATCCATATCGGTCTTCTTCTTGAAGATCCAGTTGCACCCAACTGTCTTACGACCTGGTACATTGTCAACCAAGTTCCACACTTGATTGTCATACATGGACTGTATCTCGCTGTCCATTGCCTCTTTCCATTTGGCAGTCTCGGGGCCCGCCAAGGCTTCCGTATAGCTGTTAGGTTCATCCAGACTTACCGGTGTCTCACCTTCCGCAGTAATATGGAAACCATAGTAGTGCTCAGGTGCATTCCTAACCCTTGTGGAACGCCTCAGAGGTACAGACTTGTCAACTGGATCAACATGAGTTTCCTCCTCAAGTTGACTGCTAGGGTTTGAGGTTCCTTCACCACTTGACTCTTGAATTTCTTCAAGGTCAATTTGCCTCCCACTGTTTCCTTGGCTTATGAACTCTCTTTCTCGAAAGACACCCTTCCTTGCTATAAAGACCACATTCTCACTAGGTCTGTAGAAGAGGTAACCAAAGGATTTCTGTGGGTAGCCGATGAAAATACACCTCTCACTTCGAGGTTCGAGCTTGTCGTGAGTCTCGCATCTCACGAAAGCTTCGCAACCCCAAATCTTGATGTGGGCTAGAGTAGGAACTTTTCCAGTCCACATCTCGTGAGGTGTTTTGGAAAACTTCTTTGTAGGGACCAGATTAAGGATATGGGCGGCAGTCTCTAAGGCATACCCCTAGAATGAGATTGGTAGCAAAGCTCGACTCATCATGGAACGAACCATGTCTAACAAGGTTCGATTACGCCTCTCAGCTACACCATTCAACTATGGTGTCCTGGGAGGTGTCAATTGTGAGACAACCCCACATTCCCTAAGATAGTCGAGGAACTCAGTACTAAGATACTCACCACCACGATCGGATCGAAGCATCTTAATGTTCCTGCCCAATTGATTCTCTACTTCCTGTTTAAACTCTTTAACCCTATCGAAAGTCTCTGACTTATGCTTGATTAAGTAGACATATCCATATCTACTATAATCATCTGTAAAAGTCACATAATAACAATTAGCATCCCTTGTGGCAGTTTTGTAGGGTCCACACACATCCGTGTGCACTAGATCCAATAAACCCTCACCCCTAGCACACGAACCTGTGAAGGGTGACTTTGTTATTTTTCCAAGTAAGCATGATTCACAACTATCATCTGACTTTAGGTCAAATGACTCCAAGACTCCATCCTTTTGGAGTTGGCCTATGCGTTTCTTGCTTACATGTCCAAGACGACAATGCCATAATGATGCTTTATCCAAGTTATTATCATTAGTAGAATCAATACACAACACATTATTTCCTAAATTATCTACAACAGACACAGCTTCATACACACCATCACAAGGTAATGCTTTAAAATAAAATACTTTATTAAAGAAAGCATTTATTCCACCAACTTCATTATCAAAGGAAAAGGTAAAACCTTGTTTGTACAAAGCATGAAAGGAAATAACATTTCTTGCCATTTCAGGCGAATAATAACATTTATTCAAATCTAAAGTAAACCCACTGCTTAGCAACAAAGTATAAACTCCAATCTTGGTGACAGGTGACACTTTCCTATTCCCCATGATCAAGTTTATCTTTCCATGCTCCACATTCTCACTTCTTCTTAGTCCCTGCAAATCAGAACAAATATGAATACCACAACCGGTATCAAGGACCCAAGAGTTAGAATAAGGTTAGTTATTAGATAATATAGTGTAAATACCTGCATGGTTGGGTTTCACTTTCCCATCCTTCAAATCTTGCTGGTACTTCGGGCAGTTCCGCTTCCAGTGTACCTTTTCATGGCAATAGAAGCATTCAGCCTCTTTTAGGTCAGCAGAAGGAGTGACGAAACCTTTCTTGGTTCCGCTTGAAGAGGAGCCATCAAGGGTCTTACCCTTGGTACCCTTCGAAGGGTTCTTCCTCTTCTTCCCTCTACCTTTCCCGATTGCCAGGACAGGTGCGGAGTTTGGAGTAGGAGTAGGAGTGGTAACAACCAACTTACCTTTAAGACCTGATTCTGCGGTCTTTAGGAGTCCTTGAAGTTTGCTAAGTGTACCTTCCTCCTTGTTCATGTGGTATGTCATGCGGAATTGATCATAACATGAAGGTAAGGAGTGCAAAATGATATCTATTGCTAACTCCTCTGGGAAGTTCACATTCAACTTCATCAAACGGTCCACATACCTCTGCATTTTCTGCATGTGGCCCGTGATGGGTTCACCATCTTTCATTTGGGTTGTTATCATGGAGGAGATGATTTCATATCGCTCTTGACGAGCACTCTGATGGTAGCGGTCCATCAAATCCTGGTGCATCTCAAAAGGATAGTAGTCCTCATAGGACTTTTGGAGCTGGGCTGTCATAGTGGCCATCATGATGCATGCCACTTTGGTAGCATCTCTTTCATGTGCCTCATATTCAGCAAACTCCTCAGGAGTAGCAGTTGGCTCATGTACCTTAAGTTCCTTGTCGAGAACATATTCTTTGTTCTCGTATCGAGTGACCATCCTGATGTTTCTGATCCAATCAGTAAAGTTGGATCCATCAAAGATGAGTCTCCCATAAAGATTCATGAGAGAGAAGGAGCTGGTAGGGTTTGAGCCAGGAGCAGCATTGTTGGTAGACATCTGAAAAGAAGAAAAGACAAGTTTAGTTTAGATGTAAGGGTAGTCCTTAATAAAACACCCAAATGTAATATTAAGGCTAGGATCCAATCACAATATATTATAACTTAGAAGAGGGATGCCGTAATCTAAGCTAAAACATATTTGAAAGGTAGGTGAATGTCGATTCACCAATTTCCACCATGAAAACGAAATATAAATTATTAGGTTTTATTTGGTTTTTAGAAACTCCTAGATTCTTTTGAGATTCATTGAACTTTTCAATGACATGTTTCAATCTCGAGTGTGCCCTTCATGTTTTGTGACTGGGATACCGAGGATCACAAAACAAGGTGTGAAGTAACCATGAAAATTACTTGGTACCCTTAATGTTTTTCACTTAATCGATGTGCCGATAAACCACACGCGCTCCACCGACCTATGAAAAAACTTAAGTCACCCTTTGCCTACCTTGTTAAGTCCAAGTTAGTGTGCCGGTTAACCACACACGTTCCACCAACGACTTAATCAAAGTGCAAAGTGTAATTTCATGGGTTAGCACCTTATTCACATTTTCCTAAAGTAACTAAGATTGGGAATTTATAAAACATTTAGTTACTTTTTTTAATAATCATTATACTTTTAATGAGAATTTAAAGTCATTGTCCTACCTGTTCGGCTAACGACCCTCCACCAGTCAAGGAAGCGGTGGGTGAGAGTGGACACCCATTAAGCTGCCATTTTATAGGCAACAAACTTATACCCCCCTTATAGACCGACTTCGTAAATGAGGCCTACTAATGGTAAAACGACTTGATCTTATATATATATATATATATATATATATATATATATATATATATATATTATTAAACTTATAATATTATAAAGTATAAGGGTTGAATTTTAACTTTTAAAATTCTAGGGGTTGGAACTAAAGTTTATTAAGATGGCTTTACATGTTCCAAAACTTGAGGGCAAGTTTTGTAAATTTACAAAACCATTTCAATTCATAACTTATGAGTTATTAAAATGAAGACTCTTCAGTTTTTGTAACTTGTGTGTTCTTTTAATGGCATTAAAACAAAGAGAATTTTGGTTATCCATAACTTGAGGACAAGTTATGGACTCCATTAAAACACATAAAGATCATGAATTCAGCATTAAACAAGTAATTCCTATGATCTATCAAGAACTCATAAGAACATGAATTAATCATATCAAAATTTCAAGAACATATGAACACATATAATCATGTAATTTTGATATTAGCCATTGTAAATGGATTAGAACAACCATTACACCAACTAAAAGAAGTTTTACAACACCAAAACAGTTTAGGGTAATGTTTCCAGTCCATTTCCAGCAGCAAAAGTCGAAAAACTACATTCTGAGGCTCCTACTCGTCGAGTGCATGAACCTACTCGACGAGTAGGATGAGTTTAGTCATGGACTCGGCGAGTCCCCCCATGGACTCGGCGATTTCATCATGCAGACAGCAAGAAAATCGACTTTTTTTCACTATTTTGCATCAAGTATCAACAAACAAGCCTTGGCTCTGATACCACTGATGGGTTTTGAGCAATTCTAACACTCCTAAGTGTACATGTAACCCTAGAAAACCTTGGATCTATGTTTTTCTAAAATACATGCAAAATATGATTTCCAAGGTTCAGAATCCTATCTAGCATACATGGGGAACTTTTATCATAAAAGATGGCTAGAATTACATACCTTGTAGTTGTTATGATTCCTTGAAAACCTTGAGAGCCTAGCACCCCAAGTGTGATGCCTCAAATGTTTCACACAACACCAAATGCTTTAGAATAACTTTAGAGAACGTATAACATTTGTAAAAATCGGCTTGCCCTCTCTTGTTCTTAGTGTAGCCGATTTTGGTGAGTATCATGTTCTTTATATAGTGTGTCACATCTAGGGTTACAACATGTAAACCCTAATGTGACATGACTCTTAATTTCCATGACCCATGGGTTTGTAACTCTCATGGAGCCTCCATGGAGCATCCAATGGGTTTAACCCAACTTTATAATCCATGGAGCCTTTTAGCCCACTATACAAGTTATGGATGATTTACATAATCAACCCATATATTTAATTAGTCATCTTTTGATCATTTAATTAATTCCAAATTAATTCTTGATCAATACTAATTAAATTATTAATATATTAGAACTTATAATATATTAATAAACCACAAGTGTTATTTCTCTCATTAAGTCTATCCAAATGCATGATGCCATGCAACCCAAATGGACCATGCCGGGTCGGGTCAAGTACATACCAGAAATAGTTATGGACTTAGACACCTTATCTAACAGTAACACCCACAATTTCAGGCTAGATGTTTACGGTATAATACTAATAATTATACATTTTATCGAATAATTAAAATCATTGATTAGAGTAATTGTTATTCATATGTGTTACCAACTAATAAATATTTATTGTATACACATTAAGCAGACAAATATTAGGATCATATAATATTTGTAGAAAACCTTAATACAAAATTTATCATTGAAACGATAAAATAAAGATTAAAAATAAAAGATTATTTAGGATAAATAATCTTAAATAAAGTTGTAGTAGACGTAATGACAATTCTGTGGATATAAAGAACGCCAAAATCTGACTTCATATGAAAAAGTTATGATTTATCTAAGTTTCGTGTTCAAATCGATACGAGAACGTATGCCATAAAAAGTGAATCGTAGATAGGTAGCTTATTAGTATAGGTGATCTAAACAAAAGTTGTAGTACTCATAATTAAGAAAGTGCGCATATAAAGAACGCCTAAATCTGACTTCGTATGAGCAAGTTATAATTTTTCAAAGTTCCGAGTGCGACACTGTGCAACAGTGTGCGACACAGATATCGAAATAATACTAGGTTGATTGTTAGCCTAAACAATCTAAATGAATGTTGTAATACTCTTCTATATGAAATCGACGATATAAATGTTGGGTTTTTATTCAAAAATTTGTTTAAAAAACATAAACAATACAACACAAGACTTAAGATTTGAACAAAATAAAACTTGTTTTATTCCCACCAAAAGATCATTTTGCAAGACTTAAAAAGATCAAAACAACCATAAAAGAGAAAGAATAACAAACTTTGAAGACTTTGATCCTCATGGGAGGTTGGAAGTTGATGAAGATTGCATGAAAGTCTAAAACAAGAGTTTTCTAGAAGTATCGACCAAAGCAAGAATAGAACCATCAAAACATGCTACTATACACTTGTAATTAGTTGTTCATAAGCATTAGAAATATATACCAAATCCATCCTCTAAGGTGAAGCAACTAAAGGAATTTTTTTCAAGCATAAAAATGCAACATAATCGAGGAGAGGAAGGGCTTCATTTGCTCGAAATTTGGCAGCCATATAGAGAGCAAACGGGTCTCGGATTTTGGCTCCGAAAACACCCAAGGATGCTTGCAAAAAATCTCTCCTTATGTCTTAATATCATAGCCTTTTATTTAAGATAAAAGCTAGTAAAGGAAATTACATAAAGAAACTAAAAGCATGGGTTGAAAGGACAAGCATGCATGTAGAATAAACTAATATATATATATATATATATATATATATATATATACACTCATAACTAGTCATATATAAAAATATCTCTTTTATATAAAACTACCTTTTATATAAATAAACTCTAACTAGTTTATTAAGATATAAATAAAACTTATAAATAATCATACTTTATGATATATTTCATAAGTTGTTATTTCTCCAATAAACATTATTTCCATAATAAATTACCAATTAGTAAAGTATTATTTCCATGAAATAATAATATTCCAATTAAATACAAGTGTTGATAAATTTATTAATAATCAAATTATACTAATAAATAATTAATTGATGGTAACTTGCTATAAGGCGTGACCTTATAGGATCATATGTTATTAGCAATATCATTCTCTAATGAATCTTGGGCATAGAAGATCTTTCAATCTCCTACTTGCACAAGACTCATCATAGATTGATATAGACATTTGTGAAAGTCTAGCAACATTTCACTTCCCCTAATAACACATGATGAATAATGACATTCATCAACATACAATTCCCAAAAGCTCCAAGCTTCCATTGATGTATTAAGGTAAGTTTATCAATCATCCCTTTGTTACAGACATCCTATTGAACATGAGCCTTGGATCGCAATCAATCTCATTTGTAATTCAGCTTTGGGTAACGCCCATTAGATATTTAAATCTCAACACATAAGAGGAATAAATCCCATCTTGATTACATAAGCTTCTTGTATAGTTCATATTATACCTGAAAATGGCTTTTATAACTGCCCGGTTAAGGATCAACATTTGAGCATATCAAACCATAGTACTCCCTACACTTAAGTCCCACTATGTATCTCAGGTGTTAAGGATACAAAGATAGTACCTTTTAATCAAGTATCAGTCATAACTGCGATACATGAGTTGATCTTGATGCGGGTCTGTTCAATACTAGTTCTCTAACAAGTACCTATGAAACTTGGTTACAACCACCTGCCTACTTTCATCCAGTGAGAGTCAACCAATTCAACTCTTATTAGTCTTACTTCATAATTTCTCCCACAATTATAAGCGACTATAAACTTTTAGAATAATAAGATTATTCATGGATTAAACATGTTAATATAGAACACAACAAATATTAATGTGATGATCATATCCTAGTATATCAAAAACATTATGTTATATTTGTTGTTATAATGTTCCAATATCCAAATACTAAATCCAAATCCAAATCTCATTTCTAGAATAATAAATTCCTATGGATGAAGTGTGATCACTCATACTTAGCTTAAAAGGAAAGACTTTATTAAGGGGTTTGACAAAATTTAATTTGTGTGAATTTCGTGAATACTATCATCTCCATATTTGACTTTACTCGAGGTATAGTTAAATATATTGGAGTATATGATTAGTGTTCTTTCGTCACATAGAGTCTCTTAGCTTGATTAAGTATGCTCCCGAAGTCACAAAACTTTGTATGTGATCCTTGAATGGTAGAAATCAACATAGCTTTTCAATGAACTTATTCATCCAATCATATTAGACGTCAACTTCAAAAGTAGTGTATTTTTATTTTTTAGTAGATTGTTTCATTATCTTTTGCTTGGACCTCATTCTAACTAAACTTACTCTTTATTCCACAATGAAGTCATAAAACAATTATAATTCATACTTATCTATATGTGTTTAGAAATTAGAATCATATGTAGCTCTTTACATGAAGATTTAATTCTAAACTAATTATCTCATATACATTCTCTTTGTTCTTCTTAAGTACTCTTAGAATGTTCTCATAGTCATCCAGTGACTTAACCATGTATTTAATTTGTAACTCATGATATGACATAAATGATGGATTCATTTGCTAAGAAAATAGAATATAAATCATTTCATCTAGCTCAAACGTATGTGTTAGGTCATTTATTCAAAGATATTTTAATAAAACCAGACTGTTTCCGCAAAAATGTTTTATTATATACTTGGATTTTCCGCAAACAAATATATTATGATTTTAAAGCGTAAAAAAAGTTTTTTTGGTTTTAAAAAATAGGGGATGTCACAGATGATCTTGAAGAGGACATTGACCTATTAGTTTCCATGGACCACCAAGATGCACTTGATCACACATATTTTCTTGATGATCAAGAGAACTTGTTGGATTTCATGAACAAAGTAGATTTTCTTATGGATCAAAATGTATAAAAGATCTTTTATTTCTAATTATGTACGTAGAGCTTTGACTGACATGTTATTGAACATTCTGTGTGAAGTGTTCAATAGCAAACTAATTATTGGAAGAGATAAACTAATTATTACATATTCGGAATACATAAGAGACTATCTTATGAAAAGGATTGTCGATGTTTGGTAAGGTTATAGATAAATCATGGGGACCTTTGACACCCACATCAACAAAACTTTTGGGAAAAAACATAGACAATGCTACAAATTACACTGTTAGATTTAATGGATCAAACAAGTATCAGGTACAAGGACCATGGCATGACCAACATGTAGTTGATATGGAACAAAGGGTATACAACCGCAAAAAATTAGGAACTAATTGGTATACCTTATAAACATGTCATTGCAACTCTAAATGACGTGGGAAAAAAATGGTGAAAATATTGGTATTATGAGCTTGTATATTCATAAGGTGTACTGGTCTGAAACCTTGAAAAAAATGTCTGTATTTAAAGTTGATCCACTCAAGGGGAGGCTGATGTGGCCTTAAAGTCAATGTCTGTGACAACCGTCAAATTCAAGTCAAGGTCAACAAGTCAAACCGGTCAAACTTAAATTGTACTTAGATGTTAAAAGTTATTCTATGTATAAAAATGTACATTTGTATGTCAAAAATTCAAGTGTCTTGAAGAATCGATGTGTTAACCGTGTAAAAACCTTAAAAAGGGAGTTAAACGCATCAAAACACGACTAAAGACCCTTTCGGGGACTTAAAACGATCATAAAAGAAGCATAACGGGGTTCACGAACCTTGCATTGCAATATTATACAATGATAATGACTAAAAACAAATCTCTCCCAAATCTCTCCAAGTATGTGACATCTCTCCCAAATCTCTCCAAGTATGTAAAATCTCTCCCAAATCTCTCTCAAAATCTCTCTCAACTTTTTATAGTCATCCCGACCCTTAACTTGGCCAAAAACCGTTTGAAACGGTAAGTTATATCGAAAAACAGCTAAATAGGGCCGAAACCCTCTTAGGAACCGAACCTCTTAGGGCCGAACCCTTCTAATAGGACCGAACCCTCTCGGAGCCGAACATGTCAGAAGCGAACCTGTCAGAAGCAAACCTACCTACTTCGGACCGAGCCTTCGCACCTTCGGTCCCTCCCTTCGCATCCTCGGTCCTTCTCCTTCCCTCTCGGTTCCTCCTTCCCTTCTCTCGGTTCTCACTCTCTTAGAGCCGAACCTCGCAGGTTCTGTCCATATTACCCGGTTTTCGACTACTTTCGCTTCCTAAGCCCGTTTTTGACGGGAGTTTTTCACCAAATTCATATTTTTATCATTTTTAACCCCCAGAACTCTTATTTTAATTATTTTCAAGGATTTATTAATTTAAAATAGCTTAGATTATCAAGTGGGTCAAGTGTGCCCACTTGCCCTCCATGTGTCATCCTCTCATTTGCCACCTTATCCACATCACACAAACCAAGGCACACATCACTTCAAACTCACAAGTTGCTCCAGCCACCTTCTATATAAAGAAATCCCTGGAGGATTTCTTGATTTACTTGCTCATTTCAAACATACACACTTCTCATACCACCTCAAGAAAGCTTCTTTCTCTCTACTTCCCACCACCTTGTGCAAGTGTTCTTGAGTTGCTGCCGCACTTTTTGGTAAGTATTCCATCTAAACTCAAGAGTTATTCCAAAATTTCATAACACCCTTGGATCATTGACTCATATCTTAACACCAAAAATCGTTCTTAGGATCATCCAAGTCTTCACGTGTTCATCAAGTGATCTTGACTTGATATTCCTTAACTTCAACCTTCCACTCTTCAAGTCATCACTCAAGGTGAGTTCATACCCCTACATTTTCAAGTTTTCTTCAGTTTTCAGGGGGGGGGGGGGATACAAGCTAAAGCACCAAAACATATTCAAAACTTAACTTGACAGATTACAACAGAAAAGTTGTGACCTGTTCACGAACTGTTTTACCCAACTTAAACTTAATATTTTTCAAAACTGTTTAATCTGAAAATACTACTTCCACATCTCCATACGATTTTTCTACAATTTATGGTGATTTTTATAAAACTGCCTATCACTGCAGCAACAAAATCGGACCAGTTGTGAAAATGAACAATTTCACACTCGTTTGAGACCACCAAAAATTATGGGAAATTTTATGAACACAGTAGACACTTTTTCCAAATACTCAGAGTTTGCGGATTCAGTTTTTGACTTACGATGATTTTTCTATAATCACTCAAAAACAGTGACAGTTAAGGTAAAACTGTCAAATACATATTTAAGAGTTATTCACACCTTGTAACATGTTGAGCAAGGTGTGTAAGATTTACACTTAGTATTTCCAATGTCATTTATTTGAAATACATATACATGCGTAACAAGGTTTCATACCATCATACAACACTTTTGATAAACTATAATAGGTATAGTTTTGAACACTTCATTTAACAAAGAAAACAATAACTCTATCGATTTACAAAACGAATATTTCACTACACACTATGTGAACTTGTTAATGAATATTTGTGAGACATTCTCCTTCGGGGTACTCTAAGTACCACAGAAAAGTCCTTTAGTTATAATCAGAATCTCCTGGAGGGAGAACGTGATAGTTGTGTATAGATCTATACTGGTCCGACAAACCCGCACCTGAGCTGCTTGCAACAGCTAGACCGGCAGGTCTGGGGTGAAAAGTGTCATAACATTTCGACGCCTGAAGAACGTCGCATACAAGGCCATCTAGTCTTTAGTACGGTTATAACATCTCACATGGAATATTAACAAAACATACAGTCCACGGAAATTCTAAGGCTTTATACAAAGGAGTTTTATTTAAATATGAAACACACACGTAAGTATGACGATTTACTTACACATACTAAGCCTTGTTTCAGTTAAGACTACAACAAACCTTTTAAGAAAATATTGGATTTTTTGGAAACA
The DNA here is from genome assembly GCF_052849685.1 of Lactuca virosa. Lineage (NCBI taxonomy): Eukaryota > Viridiplantae > Streptophyta > Magnoliopsida > Asterales > Asteraceae > Lactuca > Lactuca virosa. The sequence continues at coordinate 301,011,540 of NC_136433.1, read as the reverse complement.
AACTTGTAACAAACTTTAAGGAAACAACATTCATTTTCATAAATGCTTATGAACTCACCAGCTTTATGCTAATACTCTTTCAAAACAACTTGTATTCTCAGGTAATCCGTAATACAGGTAACTAAAAGATTTTGGAAGTCAAGACACTAAGGCGTAGATTCTTTTGCTATATTTTGAACATCATATGTAATTTATTTGGAAACATGTATTTTGGAAACAATGTAACCTTTTAAATTATATTTATGATGGTTGTGTTTACTTTCTTCACTATGGTTATGATAATGATGTCCTCCGCCCCCGAACGTTTCCGCCGTTCTGGTTTGGGGGTGTGACAGATTGGTATCAGAGCTTTGTTTATAGTGAACTAAGTATATCGAACCACGTAAGATATACAAACTATAAATACAACGGGACAAAATTCTCTGACGTAGCTTTTCAAAAATACTTTAAAATAAAAATTTATATTTTTATAAAAGTATTCGCACAATCGCACATACTAATTCAGTATCATAATGACAATAACATAAAAGTATCACGACAAGTTGAACACCATGATTTAGCTTCGGGGTATGTAGTCAGATCTTGGATGAATATAGCCTGATCAACTATATTTAGCCAAGGTAGGACCAATGTATGCCGAAGAAGGATCATGATGAGCAACAAGTCTTCAACTTACCAAAAACTTCAAAAATCAAGCATAAAAATACTATAGGAGTATTTCACTCAAAAACTGTAATAAGCACATTATAAATTACGATAACTAACTTCTTTCCCAAAAGTTCTCGCAATATCCTTCTTATCTGTATTCTCGTACAGGCGCAATGGCAGGATTCCACTTACCAGGTGATCCCTACTTTCCCAACCAAGGGAATGTCGGTTGGATTGTGGAAGACCCAGAGGAAGAACCTGAAGAAGTGCCCATGGAGGATGAGGAACCCATGGAAGAGGAAGAATTCGTAGACGGTGAAGAGGAAGAAGACTTAGATGGAACCGACTCCGAACCCAAAGTTTACAATCCACACCCTGCCCCTATTCCTCCACAACGCTTCCAGGGCCCGACGCCCCAATGGGCCAAAACTATACATTGATGGAGCCGATAGCAAGGTCAACGACCTCCCTATGGCATGGAATGAAGTTTCTACGATCTCAGCAGAGGAGGGTCAGCCGACCGAGCCCTCCCTGTCATAGTTCACCATGTCACACGCCACGAAGAGCAAACAAGAGTTAACACCCGATATCTCATGGAGGTTGGTGCCACCAGCCAAGTCAACTCCGTTCGCATTCGCCGGTTAGACGACGACCACGATCAGACTCGAGACCGCACCGTGCTTCTTCGACGGGAAATGGCCACGACCCGAGCCGAAGTACGAGAGCTCCGAGAACACCGAGCCACTCTAGAAGGACGTATGGCAGAAGCAGAGCGCCAAGCGGCGGAATCCAGAGCCGAAATGAGGAACTTCGTGTCTACACTTCGTGACCCTCAGAGCTTCAACCGCCGCAAGTAGTGTTTGCACTGCTCGCTTCAGTCTAATCTAGTTTTACGGATAAATATTACTATCGTTTTCTAGTATTTCTTGTCCGATCTCGCGATTTAAGTGTTTACACTTCCGGGATCTATTAGTCGGTCAAAATTTTCCCATACATTGATGTAGCATAGACCCCCTTGTAAGGTCAAATTTTCCCCAATATTGTATACTAAGTTATATCAATGAAATTGACACGCTATTTGCCTTATTACATCAAGTTCATAACATGGATTGTTTTCAGATTAAATTTACTGGTGTCCGATTTATGATTATTTGATATATAAATCAAAGTTATATATGATTAAGACCATGTCGACCTAGAAACGGTGGTTCCGCCTTGGATCTTGTTCCTTGTTTGGTTGTGGGCCCAGGGCAGACCCATTAGATTCGAAAATTTATTTAAATCATAATTATATATGAATATTATACATCGAACGATTGATGGATGGGCCCGGTATAGATACTATCACAGACATGTCATGTGAATGAAATCTATCAGCATTCATAAAGTCTATATTTCATTATCTATAGACCTCTAGTATGAATGGATTCATACAAAAATATTTACAAGTCGGAATCATGATACATATAAAGAACTAATAATGTTAGTTTTAACTCTCGACTTGTGAGCGCTATCAAAGACTTATTGTCTTTTCATTCTTGATATGGCAGAAAATGCCACCTCTTAGAAATCCTAGACGTGTCGGCGCCGCAGGAGCTGCACCTCCGCCACCACCACCACCCCCTCAGTTCGACCCAGCAATGTTCCAGGTTGCCGTGACGGCCGCAGTGGGAGCCGCGATAGCCCAAATTAACCCCAGTAATTTAGGAGGTGTAGATAGTGCTGCCTCAAATTATAACAACGGGGACAGCCAGGGATGCTCGAGAGAGTGTACCTACAAAGACTTTACTAACGGAAAGCCCAAAACCTTCAACGGAAGCGAAGGTGTCATAGCGTTGCTACAATGGTTCGAGAAAACCGAGACCATTTTCGAAATATGCACATGCCCTGAAGCAAGCAAGGTCAAATTTGCTTCATGCACATTCTCCGAAAGAGCCCTCACCTGGTGGAAGGGCCACGTCAAGGCACTAACACTCCCGGTGGCTAATTCGATAACATGGGAAGACCTGAAAACCATGTTAATGAAGGAGTACTGCCCCAGGGGTGAGATACAGAAGCTGGAAGAAGAATTTTGGGGTCTCAAAATGACAGGCTCTGACATCCTGTCGTACACCTCAAGGTTCAGTGATCTAGCCATGCTGTGTCCCGGGATGGTTCCTACTGAAAGCAAGAAGGTGGAAAGGTACATATGGGGACTATCTTCCCAAGTTCAAGGAAACGTATTGTCCTCAAAGCCAATTACCTTTGACAGTGCCAAGGAACTGGCACAACAACTCATTGACCATAAAGCCAGCCATGACACTGTGACGACCACCTCCGAGCAAGCTAAATGGGGAGACAACAAAAGGAAGTTCTGGGATAAGAAGAAGGGCCAACCTGCTCAAGACCCTGCCAAGAAACAACAAGTGGTTGTTGTGCACGCTGCCACAACCACTACCAACCCAACTCCGATAAGGCAATACGCCGGGAACCTACCCAAGTGCAACAAGTGCAGCTATCACCACAACGGTGCATGCCGTGAAATGCATTGCACCAACTGTAAAAAAAAGGGGCACACCGCCTGGTTTTGTAGAACTCCGGCCTAACCGAACGCCCAAGCTGTCAATGTCGGAGCCAGCCGAACCTGATATGGATGTGGAGAAGCAGGACACTTCAAGCGTAACTGTCCAAAGGCAAGAAACCCCAACCCCGGCGAAGTGGGCAGAGTCCTGGCGATAGGTCATGAGGAAGCCGTCGCAGATCCAACCGTGCTTACCGGTACGTTTCTCCTCAACAATACATACGCATGCATTATTTTCGATAGTGGCGTGGAGAAAAGCTTCGTGAGCCATCAATTTAAACGCTTGCTTAAACAAAAACCATAAACACTAAAAGACACATTCACCGTAGAAATGGTTAACGGAAAAACAGAGAACACTAACGACATTTACACCGGGTGTACCCTCACCTTAAACAATCACTCTTTCCAAATCGACCTTATGCCGGTCACCATAAAAAGTTTTGATGTTATCATTGGCATGGATTGGTTATGCCCTCACCATGCTGAAATCCTATGTCACGAAAAGGTCGTTCGACATAATCTGCCGAGTGGGGAAACTCTCGTTGTCTATGGCGACAAACCTAGTTCAAACTTTCAGATCATCTCTTGTGTCAAGGCTCAAAAGTATCTCCGCAAGGAGTACCATGCCTTCCTAGCCCACGTCGTTGACAAGGAACAAGGAGGGAAAGACATTAAGGACATCCCGGAGGTCTGTAATTTCCCCGATGTATTCCCGGAAGACCTTCCAGGAGTGCCCCCTCCTCGACAAGTCGAATTCCGAATCGACTTAATTCCTGGACCTACCCCCGTAGCCAAATCGCCATACCGTCTAGCCCCAGCCGAAATGCAGGAGTTATCCATTCAATTAAACAAACTGCTAAGCAAAGGTTTCATTAGGCTAAGCTTCTCGCCTTGGGGAGCACCGGTCTTGTTCGTCAAGAAAAAGGATGGATCGTTCCGTATGGGCATTGACTACCGTGAATTAAACAAACTCACCATTAAAAATCAATACCCTTTGCCTTGAATCGATGACCTCTTCGATCAGCTTCAAGGGGCAAGTTTCTTCTCGAAGATTGACCTTAGATCTGGGTACCATCAACTACGAGTTCAAGAGGAGGATATTCCCAAGACAGCTTTCAGAACGCGCTATGGTCACTACGAATTTGTAGTGATGCCTTTCGGCTTAACAAATGCACCCGCAACGTTTATGGACCTGATGAATCGGGTGTGTCGACCTTACTTAGACAAGTTCGTGATTGTTTTCATCGATGATTTACTAGTCTACTCCCGAAGTAAGGAAGAACACAGCCAACATTTACGTCGAGTCCTGGAGACGCTGAGGGCGGAGAAATTGTACGCAAAGTTCTCAAAGTGTGAGTTCTGGATTCGAGAGGTGAATTTCCTCGGACATGTAGTCAGCAAGGAAGGAATCCATGTGGACCCTTCAAAGATCAAGGCAATTGAAAGCTGGGCAGCACCAAGAACACCCACGAAGATCCGATAATTTTTAGGACTCGCCGGTTACTATCGAAGATTCATTCAGAACTTCTCCAAAATCGCAAAACCACTCACCAGACTCAAAAAGGAGTGACCTTCGTCTGGGGGGGATAAGCAAGAGGCTGCGTTCCAAACATTAAAACGGACGCTGTGCAGTGCTCCGATCTTGTCCTTACCGGATGGAACAGAGGACTTTGTGGTTTATTGCGATGCATCAAACCAAGGTCTAGGATGTGTGTTGATGCAGTGAGGAAAGGTCATTGCCTACGCCTCGAGACAGCTGAAGATGCACGAGGTAAAACTATACGACGCACGATCTCGAACTAGGAGCAGTAGTTTTCGCCCTAAAAATCTGGAGACATTACCTCTACGACACTAAGTGCACCATCTTCACCGACCACAAAAGCCTTCAGCATAGCGTCAATCAAAAGGAACTCAATATGAGACAAAGACGATGGGTGGAATTACTAAATGATTACGAATGTGAAATTCGTTTTCACCCCGGGAAAGCCAACGTGGTTGCAGACGCTTTAAGCAGAAAAGAATACTCGGGCCGCCGAGTAAAGGCATTAACCATGACCATCCACTCACACCTGTCCGCACAAATCAAGGAAGCACAGGAAGAAGCCTTGAAGCCAGAGAACGTGACAGGTCAAGCATTGAGAGGAATGGATAAAAATCTTGAAGTCAGGGATGACGGAGTTCGTTGTCTCATGAACCGGATCTGGACACCAAGGTTTGGTTGATTAAGTATGCTCCCGAAGTCACAAAACTTTGTATGTGATCCTTGAATGGTAGAAATCAACATAACTATTCAATGAACTTATTCATCCAATCATATTAGACGTCAACTTCAAAAGTAGTGTATTTTTATTTTTTAGTAGATTGTTTCATTATCTTTTGCTTGGACCTCATTCTAACTAAACTTACTCTTTATTCCACAATGAAGTCATAAAACAATTATCATTCATACTTATCTATATGTGTTTAGAAATTAGAATCATATGTAGCTCTTTACATGAAGATTTAATTCTAAACTAATTATCTCATATACATTCTCTTTGTTCTTCTTAAGTACTCTTAGAATGTTCTCATAGTCATCCAGTGACTTAACCATGTATTTAATTTGTAACTCATGATATGGCATAAATGATGGATTCATTTGCCAAGAAAATAGAATATAAATCATTTCATCTAGCTCAAACGTACGTGTTAGGTCATCTATTCAAAGATATTTTAATAAAACCAGACTGTTTCCGCAAAAATGTTTTATTATATACTTGGATTTTCCACAAACAAATATATTATGTTTCCGTAAAATTGTTTTATTATATACTTGCTCATTTCAAACATACACACCTCTCATACCACCTTAAGAAAGCTTCTTTCTCTCTACTTCCCACCACCTTGTGCAAGTGTTCTTGAGTTGCTACCGCACTTTTTAGTAAGTATTCCATCTAAACTCAAGATTTATTCCATAATTTCATAACACTCTTGGATCATTGACTCATATCTTAACTTCAAAAATCGTTCTTAGGATCATCCAAGTCTTCACGTGTTCATCAAGTGCTCTTGACTTGATATTCCTTAACTTCAATCTTCCACTCTTCAAGTCATCACTCAATGTGAGTTCATACCCCTACATTTTCTAGTTTTCTTCAGTTTTCAGGGGGGGATACAAGCTAAAGCACAAAAAGATATTCAAAACTTAACTTGACAGATTACAACAGAAAAGTTGTGACCTGTTCACGAACTGTTTTACCCAACATAAATTGAATATTTTTCAAAACTGTTTAATATGAAAATAGTTCAGGTTTATACCTTTAAAATGATAACTTGCACATATCCATACGATTTTTATACAATTTATGGTGAGTTTTACAAAACTGTCTATCACTGTAGAAACAAAATCGGACCAGTTGTGAAAATGAACAATTTCACACTGGTTTGAGACCACCAAAAAGTATGGGAAAATTTATGAACATAGTAGACACTTTTTCCAAATACTCAGAGTTTGCGGATTCAGTTTTCGACTTACGATGATTTTTCTATAATTACTCAAATACAGTGACAGTTAAGGGTAAAACTGTCAAATACATATTTAAGAGTTATTCACACCTTGTAACATGTTGAGCAAGGTGTGTAAGATTTACACTTAGTATTTCCAATGTCATTTATTTGAAATACATATACATGCGTAACAAGGTTTCATACCATCATACAACACTTTTGATAAACTATAATAGGTATAGTTTTGAACACTTCATTTAACAAAGAAAACAATAACTCTATCGATTTACAAAACGAATATTTCACTACACACTATGTGAACTTGTTAATGATTATTTGTGAGACATTCTCCTTCGGGGTACTCTAAGTACCACAGAAAATTCCTTTAGTTATAATCAGAATCTCCTGGAGGGAGAACGTGATAGTTGTGTATAGATCTATACTGGGTCCGACAAACCCGCACCTGAGCTGCTTGCAACAGCTAGACCGGCAGGTCTGGGGTGACAAGTGTCATAACATTTCGACGCTTGAAGAACGTCGCATACAAGGCCATCTAGTCTTTACTACGGTTATAACATCTCACATGGAATATTAACCAAACATACAGTCCACGGAAATTCTAAGGCTTTATACAAAGGAGTTTTATTTAAATATGAAACACAGACATAAGTACGACGATTTACTTACACATACTAAGCCTTGTTTCAGTTAAGACTACAACAAACCTTTTAAGAAAATATTGGATTTTCTGGAAACAAACTTGTAACCAACTTTAAGGAAACAACGTTCATTTTCATAAATGCTTATGAACTCACCAGCTTTATGCTGATACTCTTTCAAAACAACTTGTATTCTCAGGTAATCCGTAATACATGTAACTACAAGATTTCGGAAGTCAAGACGCTAAGGCGTAGATTCTTTTGCTATATTTTTAACATCATATGTAATTTATTTGGAAACATGTATTTTGGAAACAATGTAACCTTTTAAATTATATTTATGATGGTTGTGTTTACTTTCTTCACTATGGTTATGATAGTGAGCATGACGTCCTCCGCCCCCGAACGTTTCCGCCGTTCTGGTTTGGGGGTGTGACAATGTCCAATAACTATCACCCCTCCCCCACACCTTAAACTGCCAAGGGGACCAAAAAAAGAAGGTTGACGAAAGAAGATAGGATAGAGACAGAGAGAGAGAGAGTCAAAGCCTAAGTAAAAAAAAGAAAGGCATGTAAGTCATGGTACAAGTGGAGTTGAGGCTATTCAGGGAAGTAGTGGAGAAGAGAACGGACAAGGAAGTATGTTGGTGTTACTTGTAGTAAGCACACCAATAGGAGTCATAATGCAAGAAGATGTAGTGGATAAGGAGGGGACGTTGGGAGGCAAGCATAATGGTTATGATTGCTTGTTAATTATGTAACCTTTATGTTTGATATCATGTAGTAGTTTTTCTTGTTCTGGTAATGCTTTTGGGTTTGAACAATGTACTAGTTTGACTTGCTATTGCTCATGCTTTGGGTGTGAAAAATGTACCTCTTTTGGAAGTTAATTATGTAAAATTATGGGCACACACTTTTCCCACTTTTGTTATGTTGATTTGCTTACACATATTACTTGTATACATTACAATTGCATGTCATACACATTGATAAGAAGCAAGTACTTTCATTGATTTTTGAATTGTCCTTACAAATGCAAAAGCTGGATTAAACTAGAAGATAACCAAACTAAGCCATAAACTTACACAAACAATACAATAACAACCATCCTATAATACACCATAAGGAAAACCACAACGAAAAAACTACATTACACCATAACAAAAGCCAGGAAAAAATTTCATTACATCGACCATCCTTAAACCCTATTTCAATACAACAAACATCACCACAAACAAGATCCAACTGTTGACCATGTACAACTTCAATGTTCTCACTCTATCCTCCATTGTGGCTAATGTATCCCATAGAATGTTCAAGGATTTTAGAAATCCTAGATTTATTCGCTTTGCCCGCTCACACATTAGTGCATCATACAAATAAAAAAATCCACAACTTTAATCCTATAAAAAGGATTTTTGAAGAGAAATCAGAACAACTCCACAAGAAATTGGACCAAAAGATGGCATTAAGTCACCTACCGGTTTAGGGCAAGACCAAAATCACCTGCTTGGGTTGCCATCCGTCCACGAGGTATGCATATTCACCACTTGACCATAATAACACATTGCTATAAGTTCCACATTCCATGAGCAAGACGAGAGAGATGTTGATGGAAATGGAGAGGGTAAACAGTGGGAAAACGTTGGGGAAGTTTAAATAGAGGGTACTAAAGAAAATAAAAAACAAAAATATATATGAACTGATGAAAATGCCCATCAATGAGTTGCACATGGGGAGACTTAACATGAGTTTTATATAAGTATTGTTTAACGCTTATATAATAGTAATAATAGCTAGACTATTAATTAGTCTCGGCGAATAATAGACTAAACTCTAGTGGTAATAATACTAGGTTTCGTCGAAGGAAATTATTTTTAAGAAGCGAAGCGCTGTCTGAGTTCGGATTCACCACCTTTTCAAGTGAGTGCATAGTTACTTTCATCTTACACATAAATATGAAGTATTTTAAATAAATTACGTGCTATGTGTGCATATTATCTGTATACTTGCTATCTATGCTGGATGAACGATTTTATACATGTTTTAAATGATTTAAACTGTATATATATCTACGAGAATATGTTGGGTAAAACATGGGTAGATGTAATAGATGGAATATGAGTTGGATGATGAGTTGAGAGGTGTTATAGACCACGAGGTAAGTGTGAGAGGTGGACGATGTGAGAAGCCTTTCCCAAATGATGGCCCCGTCATCTAGCAGAGTATGGATGACAACCACAGACTATTCTAGACAGTCTAGTGGAACACTGGCAGGCTCGCAACCTGTAGGTGTTGTGAACAATGTGTTCACCGGTTTACTCTAAAAACCCATTGACATGTATTGCGAGTGGACTCTCGAAAACGATACTGTCAATAAACGAGATAACCCTAGCAGCTGTGCTCGAAGGACAATACGGGTAGCTGCGCCTCACATAGAATGTCACAATTTTGGCAGCTGCGCCTAAGTGATAGAACTAGCAGCTGTGCTTGACAGTTGTGTCATTGACAACGATGGACTTCGTTCCGATTCCTTAGGATGATCCTTAGGAATGAATTAAGGAGGAATAATTGATTCTTAGGGTAGATCCTTAAGAGTAAAGAAGATAATAGGGATGGGTAATTGGGTTGATTGTTTGATGTTTAAACATAATAATTATATTATTGTGGGTTGAAAACCCTATGTACTCACCAGGTTTCCTAACCTGGCCCACTCAGTTTATTTGTATCACAGGTGTCGATATGAAGTTACATTACACTGAGAGATTTAAAAGAGATGTAGATCACTAGTGTAAATGAATGTAAGTTCTGTTTATGCTTATGTTTCTGTATTAACGATGACATCCCAAATGTTTTAAAATGAATAAAAATACATTTCTTCGGAAATTCTTTGATAACGTATTTATCATGTTTTTCTGGGAACAAATTCCGCAAGATTTTTATTAAAAGAAGTACTCTGATTTTTATAAAGCATAAACAAAATCGGTCTTTTCTGTCCGTGAAAATGGGGATGTCACAGTTGGTATCAGAGCATTGGTTTAAGCGAACTAGGAATATGGATTTATTTCTAGACTTAAACTTAGAATGCTAAGCGATGATTGTGAGATGTGAGCACTAGCTTATTTAGGAAAGTATGCCTAATATGCTTTATGTGCTAAATGATTTATGCCTCATATGTTGTTATTTGTTCGGATCTATGGTCTGTTGCGGACCGGATCTGGAAACCTTATGTGTTTAGGATTCTAAACGTACGACTACGATATTAGAACTAACATGTAAACGTTTCGGAGTGATAAGGACGATTTAAATGACTATCCTAAATAAAGATCTAGATTCACCTTATTCGGTGTATAGATCAAAATGGCAAGAACCCGCAGTGGAGCCGGGAATGCTAATGGGAATAGAAACCAACCCCCAGTGATTGAGCAAATACCGGTTGTGGTAGCCGCTGCTGAGCCAATAACCATGGCCGGAGTACAAGCGATGATCCAAATGATGTTGGATCGTCAGATGGAGGAAACAAGGCGTTTACTTCAACAAAATCGAGAGGAACTTACGGTGCCTATTGAACAGCCCTAGCTCAGTGATGGGCAGTCAGAAGGAGGGAACTACAGTGGGACGGTTGGTCGAGCCGACCCACCGATAGTTAGACGAAACAATCAGGATGAAGGAAAAGACGGACGTAGATGCAAGTACAAGGATTTCATGGCATTAAAACCCCCAAGTCTTTCTGGAAGCCCAACACCGGTAGAAGTTATGGACTGGATCTCCGAGATGGAGACAATGTTTGAGAGTTGCGAGTGTAGCAACAAACAGAAGACCGCTCTCGCGATCCCTCTGTTAAAGTCTGGAGTACTGAGCTGGTGGAAGCTACTAGCTAATACGATGCCCAAGGGAGAAGCAAGCAAGATGTCTTGGGAAGATTTTGTGGTGCAACTGAAAATGCAGTACTGCTCTGAGCAGGATCTCCTAGAGATCAACAATGAGTTTCAAAATCTGAAGAAGGGAAGGATGAGTGTCACTAAGTATGCTGCAAGTTTTACGGAGAAGATGAACCTTGTTCCTTACCTAGTTCCAACTGAGCTCTCCAAGGTCAACAAGTTTGCCCATGGATTACCAGCGGACTTTGGTCCAATGGTCAAGCAAGCAACCACTTTGAAAGCCGCCATCTGGGCAGCCAGGAATGTCGAGACTCAGATTAGGGAAAAGGGTCTGGAGAAAGCTGAAGTTGGCGAGAAGAGGAAGTTTGAAGGATCTTCAAGGTCCAAAAAGGAGACCAAGTTCCTGAAGTCTGGAGGAGGAAGAGGAAGTGAAGCAAGATGGTGCGAGAAATGCAAAAAGAAACACTCTGGAACATGCGGTGAAAAGGTGACTTGTTTCAAGTGTGGAAAGCATGGGCATTACGCCAACGAGTGTACATTCAACAAAAGGGTATGTTACGCATGTAACGAGGAAGGTAACTTCAAGCAAGACTGCCCAAAGAGAGAAGGGGCTACAAAGCCAAATGTGTCGCCAAAGCTAAAGGCGAGAGCATTTCAAATGATCCTTGACGAAGCAGATAACAATGCAAGGATTCAGGAGTGAAGGCTTAATATCCAAAGATCGAGTTATGAAGTAACCAAGGGATAGTATCGTATAATGTAACCTGTTAGAGGCATAGTATAGGGTGAACTCGAACACCTATGTAATAGTTTCAAGAAATAATAAAGCCTTCGTTTTGTTATCTGGTGTGCTAAACTATTATGTGATTTTCTTGTATGGTGACTTGGGGACTGCGAGACAATACTTGGGACGAGTATGAGTAGGTGTGAAACGTAGTAGATGCATATACTACCGGAAGCACAGGAATCACGCTTGGATCAGGGAAAGTCACAAGGTTACCGAGAAGCTAGTAGTTGATTCCGTTTTATTCATGTATGTCATTACCATTGTTTCGGTAATGACTAAGAAGATGATTGTTATTCCGACCCTAGTGTTCATATCAAATCGAGTCCGACTATGATGAGTATGTTACGAGGTTCAGAGAACCAAGTTCGATGTAGCATCTGACTTAAGCCGGAAAATTGAAATGAAAGATAATCAAAGCGATCAGTAGATGTATCACGATAGTTGCTTGTAGCTAGAAATGCTACCTTTTAAGATGTGATAAGAACATGAAGGAAGGTATAGTCTGTTCCGGAATTTGACTCTAAAAGACCTGAGTCTAAGCATTGCAACATATGATGAGAGGTCATTAGAACATGACCTATCGGTCTATTATGATAATCGAAGGAAGAAACTTATCTCAAGTTTGTTAAATAAGGAGTCTCCAATAAAGATCGAGATCGTGACATGAAGATCATGATTGGAAGTCTAACATAAGATAGAGAGCGGATGCAAGATCGAGCACCGCCTGTAGTCAAGGAGTCTAAGAGTTAGATACTCGTTCGAAAAAACATCAAAGTTATGACTTCGGATGAAGAGATAACGTATGGAGTCATCATGTGAGCCCTGTTTCGTTGATGATTCTGGGACGTAATCATCCTAAGAGGGAGATAATTGTAACGCCCGTAGATCCGGGCTAGTCAATTTAGAGATAATAGGGGTCGAAAACGACTTTTCGACAAAAGATTATTTAGAATAAATAATCTTAACCAAGTTTTAGAATACGTCTCAAGGTTTCCGTACATATAAAGAACGCCGAAATCCGAGTTATAACGAAGAAGTTATGACCCGTCGAAGTTTTACGGCAGAACCGGCACGGCACCGGGAGACAGAAATAGTGAATTTACGATAGAGTGACTTTTAGCCTTAGCGATCTAAACGAAAGTCGTAGAAAACGTTAAACCGAGAACATACAAAAAAAGTACGCCCAAATCTGACTTCGTATGAGGAAGTTATGAATTTTCTAAGATTTGGCATAACAGTGCACGACCCGAAACTCGAATTTTAGATCGAGCGGTGTTTGGCCTACGTGACCTAAAGGAGAATTGAAGATCTCATTAATAGGAACTCAACGGTAAAAAGACAGACGAAAACGGATTCCGTATGTAGAAGTTATGAATTTTACGCGAACATTTAACAGTATAATCTCCTCGTACTGTTAAATTTAAGATCGGTCGAGAATTAGCCGACGGAGTCACAATGAAAGTTGTAGATCTTATTTTTACCTACGCGTGGATATAAAGAACGTCAAAAACGGAGGTCGTATGTGAAAGTTACGGATTTTAGAAGTCGGAAGTGTGCTGTGCGAAAATGGGTGATGTGACACAATCTTGGCCATTGCTTTCTCTCCAAGTGTTGCCACTAGATGGTGACATGTGGCACCAAGTTCAGCCATTTTTCACCATATAAATAGAACCTCTCCCACCCTCATTTTCTTCACACCTTTCCCATTCTTTCTTCTCTTTACTCTCTCTCTAGAACCTCTCTCTAGCCTCGAAACCCCCCGAAAAGCCTAGGAAACCTCCCTAGCACGAGGCGGAAGCCCCGGAGTGCTCGACGGCTCCGAGAAGAAGAGCTTTTCAGCTCGGGAACGCTGCTCCAAGCAAAGCCCGTTTTCTATAAAACCCGCTGTAAGAGAACTACGCCTACGCTATTTTTAATATATCGTTTATTTAATTATAGTAGCGTTATTAGGAACTTATAATAAGTACTTGGGCTATTATTATGGGTTATATAAGTATTGTTTAACGCTTATATAATAGTAATAATAGCTAGACGATTAATTAGTCTCGGCGAATAATAGACTAAACTCTAGTGGTAATAATACTAGGTTTCGTCGAAGGAAATTATTTTTAAGAAGCGAAGCGCTGTCTGAGTTCGGATTCACCACCTTTTCAAGTGAGTGCATAGTTACTTTCATCTTACACATAGATATGAAGTATTTTAAATAAATTACGTGCTATGTGTGCATATTATCTGTATACTTGCTATCTATCCTGGATGAACGATTTTATACATGTTTTAAATGATTTAAACTGTATATATATCTACGAGAATATATTGGGTAAAACATGGGTAGATGTAATAGATGGAATATGAGTTGGATGATGAGTTGAGAGGTGTTATAGACCACGAGGTAAGTGTGAGAGGTGGACGATGTGAGAAGCCTTTCCCAAATGATGGCCCCGTCATCTAGCAGAGTATGGATGACAACCACGGACTATTCTAGACAGTCCATTGGAACACTAGCAGGCTCGCAACCTGTAGGTGTTGTGAACGATGTGTTCACCGGTGTACTCTAAAAACCCATTGACATGTATTGCGAGTGGACTCTCGAAAACGATACTGTCAATAAACGAGATAACCCTAACAGTTGTGCTCGAAGGACAATACTGGTAGCTGTGCCTCACATAGAATGTCACAATTCTGGCAGCTGCGCCTAAGTGATAGAACTAGCAGCTGTGCTTGACAGCTGTGTCATTGACAACGATGAACTTCGTTCCGATTCCTTAGGATGATCCTTAGGAATGAATGAAGGAGGAATAATTTATTCTTAGGGTAGATCCTTAAGAGTAAAGAAGATAATGGGGATGGGTAATTGGGTTGATTGTTTGATGTTTAAACATAATAATTATATTATTGTGGGTTGAAAACCCTATGTACTCCCCAGGTTTCCCAACCTGACCCACTCAGTTTATTTGTATCACAGGTGTCGATATGAAGTTACATTACACTGAGAGATTTAAAAGAGATGTAGATCACTAGTGTAAATGAATGTAAGTTCTGTTTATGCTTATGTTTCTGTATTAACGATGACATCCCAAATGTTTTAAAATGAATAAAAATACATTTCTTCGGAAATTCTTTGATAACGTATTTATCATGTTTTTCTGGGAACAAATTCCGCAAGATTTTTATTAAAAGAAGTACTCTGATTTTTATAAAGCATAAACAAAATCGGTCTTTTCTGGCCGTGAAAATGGGGATGTCACACAGATCTTCCGAATTTAAATCATCATGACTGGATCCTATTGTTTAACATTCTGCTCACCAATCCGAAAGAATATGAGCCAATCCTGGATCATTTAAAGAGGATGTTGGCCTCCTATATCCATGAAGTTGCTGCTATGGATCAGGAGATAGCGAAAGTGATGAACAAGAAACCGACTGTCAAGCCAACACCGAAACCAGGAGATGTGAACAAAATGAGAATGGGTCATATCGATTCTACACATCTTACTGTCATGTTCACAAGAGGCGAAGCCAATCGTTTTCTGTTCGCTCTTGTTGACAAACATTTATTCTCAACTGACTGCTTAGAGCACATTATCAATATTATCCATCGGTGCAAGCAGAATTCAGAAGCAGACAAGAAGAACTTCACAGACATGCTTCGGTGGTACATTACGTTTCGTCATCATCTATTGGCCATCATACCAAAGGTGTTCAAAACAGTCAAGAAGTCTTCTGCAGCTCAACCGAAGTGAGCTTTCGGCTCTATTGACGCAAAGGGGGAGATTGTTGAGTCTTATTATGTTGCGTCATGGGCTTGTGTTTTGTATCCGGATTGGGCCTGTCCATCCGTGATTATCTAGTAGGGTTATACTATAAATAGTGCATGCATGTATGCATTAGAGAGGATCTTGATTATCATTATTATTTTTTTGTAACCCTAAACACCTCTACAGTCGAAGTTCTTAATCGAGCTCTTCTGAGGTGTTAAAGCATTAATCATACGACATCTTTAAAGCCATTCTTGTGTTCATAATTACGTCCTTAATCGTTTGCTTGCATTGAATCTATCGATCCTAATAGAACATTGTTCTAACAATTCCACCAAAGCCGAAGGCGAGAGCCTTCCAGATGACGCTCGAGGCTGCGAAGGAGGCAGCAGACGTCGCTTGAGGTACCTTTCTTGTAAATGGATTGCTTGCCAATATACTGTTTGATTCCAGAGCCAACTACTCCTTTGTGTCGCATAAATTTGGTGGGAAATTAGCATTGCCTATAGAAAAACTTGATAATGCCCTAATTGTGGAAGTTGCCAGTGGCAAGTTCGTACTTGTTAGTAATCGTATTAAGAACATCGTCATCGACTTAAATGGAAACGAATTCCACGAAGAGCTATTGCCCATAGAGTTGAACGGTTTCGACATCATTCTGGGATTGGATTGGCTCAGTGCCAATGATGCCGAGATATTATGCTGAAAGAAGATAGTAAGAGTAAACCCACTCGGAAAAGAGTCGTTCATGGTGTACGGGGACAAGCGTAGAGTAAATTCTGGAATCATCTCCCTGATGAAAGCCAGGAAATGTTTGTCCAAGGGATGTGCATCGTACTTGGCATTTATTATCGACGCTAAGAAGGAAAAGAAGGAGGTGCAGAGTATACCAGTCGTGTGTGATTATCCGGAAGTGTTTCCCGAAGATCTTCATGGATTACCACCTGATAGACAAGTGGAGTTTCATATAGACTTGTTACCAGGAACGACACCGATAGCAAAGGCACCATACCGATTAGTACCGACGGAGATGAAGGAGCTTATGACGCAACTTCAGGAGTTGTTGGACAACGGATTCATTCAACCTAGTTCATCACTCTGGGGAGCTCCGGTGCTATTCGTGAAGAAGAAAGACGGAAGCATGAGAATGTGTATAGACTACCGAGAGCTGAACAAGGCAACGGTGAAGAACAAGTATCCATTGACGAGGATTGATGACCTATTCGACCAGCTGCAAGGTTCGATCTATTTCTCAAAGATTGATCTTAGGTCAGGATATCATCAGCTGAAGGTGAGAGAGCAGGATATCGAGAAGACTGCATTCAGAATAAGATATGGACACTACGAGTTCTTGGTTATGTCGTTTGGACTAACCAATGCTCCAGCAGCATTCATGGATTTGATGAACAGGGTTTGTAAACCATTCCTCGATAAATTCGTGATAGTGTTCATCGATGACATTCTGATCTACTCGAAAAGCCAGGAGGAGCATGGCAAGCATCTACGAGAGGTGTTGGAGGTATTAAAGAAGGAGAAGCTGTATGTAAAGTTCTCCAAGTGTGATTTTTGGATCCGAGAAGTCCAATTCTTGGGTCATGTGGTTAACCAGGAGGGAATAATGGTTGACCCAACAAAAATAGAAGCTGTAATGAAGTGGGAACGTCCAAAGAGTCCCACGGAGATTCGAAGCTTTCTAGGATTAGCCGGATATTACTGAATATTTATCCAAGGCTTTTCTTCGATAGCTGCTCCATTGACAGCATTGACCCACAAAGGAGCTACATATTCATGGAGTGAGAAACACGATGAGGCATTCGAAAAGCTAAAGAAGAAGTTATGTGAAGCACTGATTCTTTCTCTACCCGATGGAGTCGAAGACTTCGCAGTCTATAGTGACGCATCTGGAGTCGGGTTGGGTTGTGTTCTGACCCAAAGAGAAAAGGTGATAGCATATGCCTCTCGACAATTGAAAGAGCACGAAAAGAACTACCCCTCTCATGATCTGGAGTTGGCAGTGGTGGTATTCGCCTTAAAGATATGGAGGCATTATCTCTATGGCACGAAGTGCAAGCTTTTCACTGATCATAAGAGTCTCCAGTATCCCTTTAATCAGAAAGAATTAAACATGAGACAACGACGCTGGCTAGAATTACTCAAGGACTACGACTGTGAGATACTTTACCACCCCGGTAAAGCAAATGTTGTTGCTGATGCTCTCAGTCGGAAAGTCAATCTTGAAAGGAAAAGGCCAAGAGCGTTGAGAATTGAAGTTGTATCGACAATTGTGGAAAGTATCAAGAAAGCTCAAGAAGAAGCTTCAGAAAAGAATGACCTAAAGGAAGAACGTTTGGGAAAGACGTTGGTATTCGGTACAAATCGTCAGGACTGAAGGTATTCCAAGATAGGATTTGGGTACCTAAGATGGGAGGAATAAGAGATCTTCTGATGGAAGAAGCTCACAAGACCATGTACTCAATTCATCCCGATAGCACTAAAATGTATAGGGACCTAAAACCCTACTACTGGTGGCCGACGATGAAGCTCGATGTTGCGAAGTATGTGGCCGAGTGTGTAACATGTGCGAGAGTTAAGGCACAACATCAGAAACCATACGGGAGTTTAGAACCTTTACCTGTACCCATGGGTAAATGGGAAGACATCACCATGGATTTTGTGACTAAACTACCCAGGACGAAGAGCGGTCACGACATGATTTGGGTAGTCGTGGATTGTTTCACAAAGAGTGCACACTTCATAGCTGCCAACGAAAGGTGGTCTATGGATAAGCTTGCAAATGCTTATGTAAAGGAAATTGTGAAACTTCACGGTGTTCCTCTAACGATTGTATCCGATCGTGATAGTCGTTTCACATCGAGGTTTTGGAGGAGTCTACAAGAGGAACTGGGTACGAAGTTGTGTCTGAGTACAGCTTACCATCCGCAGACTGATGGTCAGAGCAAAAGAACGATTCAAACACTGGAAGATATGTTGAGAGCATGTACCCTAGAGTTCCAAGGTAACTGGGATGAGCACTTCCCTCTGGTAGAGTTTTCCTACAACAATAGTTTCCACTCGAGCATCAAGATGGCACCCTATCAAGCTTTATACGGACAGAAGTGTCATACGCCGTCTTGTTGGCTTGAGGCTGGAGAAAAGCAGTTTATGGGCCCCGAGATAGTCCATGAGACTGCTGAGAAGCTGAAGGTGATTAGGGAAAGAATGTTAGCAGCTCAAGATCGTCAGAAGAGCTATGCTGACAAGAAAAGACGACCGATGACCTTCGAAGTTGGGGATTCGGTTTTGCTTAAAGTCTCACCATGGAAGGGACTTATAACATTCAGAAAACTAAGAAGTTACGACGCAAGATGGTCGACCTAGTGCTAGTCCGATGGAAACATTCGAATGGGCCGAATCTCACTTGGGAAACGGAGAGTGACATGATGAGCCGCTACCCGCATCTATTTGCTAATGCATGATTCCGGGACGGAATCATCGTAAGGGGGAGAGAATTGTAACGCCCGGGTTTTGGGGCTAAGCATTATCAGATGATGTAATGATGTAATAGTCTGGGTCAACTATTGTAACTCTTTTGAAGTAATAAAGATGAAATATTTGAATACTATGTGAATTATGTGTATTTGTGTGCTTATAATTTAATTATAAAGGTATAATTAATAAAGAATAAAAATAAGCGTCAAAATTAAGTGTGAATCTTTACATAAAGTTGTAGAGTACGTTCCCTCCTACGCGTGGATATAAAGAACGTCGAAAACGGAGTTCGTATGCAAAAGATACGACAGTTTTCAGAAAATCAGACGGTAAAACAGTGTTTTTCTTTAATCGCGTAAAACCGAATCGATCCTTTGAGGTACTTATGCTTTGCCGACGGGATTTCCAAGAGCGTTTTTGGACTCAGGATATAGTCTAGTATTTGATTTCATACTCGAAATATTTTTAACGAAACTATTTACAAAAGTCACGAAAACGGACACCTCGAGTCGTTTAGACGCCAAACTTTAAGTGCGATTTCCCGGAGTTCCGTAACTCCAAAAATTAATCCGTTCAGGTTTCTGGAATCCTTGAATTACTCTCTTTCATAAGAAATTTTCGAAAACACAATCCGATGTCGGGATCTCGATTCATCAATCTATGAGCGTTTTGGACAAGTTAAGTAATTAAACTACTTTGTGGGACCCACTAGGCTTATAGAACAACATGTCCAGCTCATTTCCATCTTTTGCCCACGTTTTTCTTTATTCTTTCTTTCTTCTCACCCTTCCTAGTTGTGTGCACTCTTACCCAAAGGTACCAAGTATGGAGGTGAAGCATGGCCATTCTAAGCTTGTGAGTATGCATGCTTACTATAAATAAGGAGCTTCTCATCCTTAATTGACACACTAAAAAATCTCAGTTCTTCTCTCTACCTTTCCATCATCGTAATCAGCAAGAGAAACAAAGAAGAAAAGCAAGGCACCCAACGTTGGCCACCTTGATGTCTCACCAGAAAAATAGTTGTTGCCACCGCGATACACCACCTCCAGCCACCCCGTTTGTTCCTAAGTACTCCCAAGTCAGTGCTTAACATTTTTCATTCTTTGTGTTTTCCATTTCGACGAACGGTTTGAGCTCCACAAATCCATTTGTGCATGTGTGTGTTTTTGCGTCCAAGTTCGACGTGATCAGGGGGGTGATGTCTCCTGATCAAATCTAATGCACATATCTTGGCCAAACATTGTTTCCAAATTAATTCCCCATACCCTATTTCAAAATTCTTAACATTTTTGGTCCTAATTCATTTAAACCTTCATTTATTTATTCACAAATGGTCCTTCCTTGGAAACCTCTTACAAATCAGATCCTAAACTCGAAACTATGATGTATATGTTCCATATTGGTCCCTTATTTGGAAATTATATTTATAATTTAGTCCAACTAAATTATTTAATTAACATAACGGACCCTATACCTTGGTTAATTACCAAACTACCCTCCAAATATTAATTATATTAATATTTCCTTAGCAAACTAAATTTTCTTGGAGATTCGTATTCACGGAAATTCTCGCATCCATTCCAGAACACTAATCGTCTATCGAACGTTAAGGTGAGTGCATAGTTACTTTCATCTTACACATATATATGAAGTATTTTATATAAATTACGTGCTACGTGTGCATATTATCTGTATACTTGCTATCTATGCTGGATGAACGATTTTATACATGTTTTAAATGATTTAAATTGTATATGTATTTTATATCTACAAAATGTGTTGGGGAAAACATGGGTAGATGTAATAGTTGATGTGTGACAAAATAAAATAATGAGAGGCCTCGTTATAGATGTTATTGATGATCCATTCATCTAGCGGAGTATAGATGACGACCACGGACTCTTCTGGACAGTCCAGTGGAACGCTAGCAGGCTCGCAACCTGTAGGTGTTTATTTGAACTGTGTGCTCACCAGCAGTACTCCATCCCCCACATGGTTGCCTTATTTGACATGAATTGCTGAGGAACCCCCGAAGCATGTGTTGTCACCCCGATGAAAGTCCTTAGACTAGATCCCTTGTGTTAGGTGTTCTAGGGACGTAAAGTGAGGATAACGGGAGGGGGTTATCGGGTTTGTTTGGTTGATGAAAATAATAAATTTATTTATTGTGGGTTGAAAACCCTATGTGCTCACCAGGCTCCCAAGCCTGACCCACTCAGTTTCTTGTATTACAGGAAGTGGCGCATGAGCATAGATGTTTAGATGAGAGATAAGAGATTATAGGCCTGTAAATATGAAATAATGTAGTAAGGCTTATGTTGTACTGTTTATGCTTTTGATCTGTATCGAACATGACATCCCGAGTCTTTTAATGAAATACATTTCTTTGGAAATGCTTTTGATAAATCTTTATCATATTTTGTTTTGGGACAAATTCCGCAACACTTTTATTTAAAATGTTACTCTGATTTTCCAACAAGCATAAACAAAATCGGTCTTTTCTGGCCGTGAAAAATAGGGATGTCACAGAGACCATATTGGATTCGATTATTCTTGTGTTTCATTTCGCATGTTTTGACTTCCCGAATAATAAGATTATTCAAACCATCCACAGTCGATCATACTTTGGAAGTAGGTACTGAGGCAAGACTGTCATGAATCCGTCTGTAGATTGCCAAGTATTAGACATAGCACAAGTTTGTTGCAGTGTTCATATGTACTCCTGTAATAAAATTTGCGTATTGGATTAAACCCACGCTCATTTGAATCACTTCATGGATTTTATCACGAGTGATTGTGAGACGATAATATCTTATATTATTGAAACGGAGAGATATGAGTTGCAGTTTACAAGTCGGTTGCACATTGATGATATGAAACGCACCAGTAACTTGGTGTTATAAAACGTATTGTTGTGTGTGATTTGTTGAGTAAATAGAGCAAGCATATGAGTCGAAGTTTATCCGTTCCTTTTACCCTAACAGGGATAAAAGCGATATCTGTGGGCCCCTCGATGGTTTAGTGATGACAACCCTAAGCGCTTGGCCAAGCCTGGACTGATTTGATTTGTTCAATTAGTCAGTCGTCATAAATCGGAAATCGAGAAACAACACATGGACAGAGAGAATGATTATAATCCATGTCTCATGTCCATACGATATCTAGAATGGAGGAATATATGATCCCTTATCTAATGGACGCGTCAGAGTTCGACAACGGTTTTTGAGAGCTACGATTGCTAGTCGGTGTTTAAGTCGTACTTGCAGTTATAGTTATTAGACTTATCCAAGTGGGAGACTGTTGGATTAGGTGTCTAAGCCCATAACTATAATTGGTATGTACTTGACCCGAGAGTAGTATGGTTCATTTCAGGTTGCATTCACCTGAACAATTTGATAAGATGGATATTTGAGAAAGATGTTATTTGTGATTTATTAATATAAGTATAATATATTAATTGAGGAATCATGTTATTTAATTAGTATTGATCAAGAACTAATTTGGAATTAATTTAGTGATCAAAAGAGACTAATTAAATTAACGGGGACTGATTATGTAAATCAGTGATACATATGGTTTGGGCTATTGATCCATGATGGACTAAGTTTATGTAAGTTTCCATGAAGAGTTAGTCTATGTGAGTTATTGGATCATAAGCCTAAGTGTAGGAACTAGGGTTTGCATATGACTCTTGGAATTCTACACTATATATGTATTTCCCTAAGCCTAAAATTGGGACTATAAGTTCAAAGGAAGAGGTAGCCGATTTTGGTGGTTCTAGCCTCTCTCTGAAAGTCTTCCATTTTTTCATGGTGTTTGTGACTTGTTTGAGCCATAACACTTGAGGTGCTAAGCTCTTGAAAGGCCAAAAACTACAAGCTACAAATAAGAGGTATTCTTCTAACTTGTTTTATGATTCATGTACCAAATTTGTATGCTAGATAGGTTTCATGCTTTGGATAATTTTTTTGTTGCATGTATAACTAGAGAAAACTTAGATCCAAAGAATTAGGGTTGTATGTGCACCATAGGAGTGTTATAGTACTTAAAACCCAACAAAAAGGCCCAAAATCAACTTGCTGGGGAGTACGCACCACGTACCAGAAGGGTACGCCCCACGTACATACCCTCAAAGCACAAGTACAAGTGATCGATGTAGAATTGAACGTTATGCTGAGCGTACCTCCATGTACGCCCAACGTACTCGACAGGGACAAAAAATCGACATTAAGCTCTTAATGGTTAAGACAATGACTTCCAAACTCAATTATGAACCTAATGAGATGTCTTAACACTTAAATTTGGCAACTTTACTCCCTTTTTATGGCTTAATGGGACCAAAACCTTAATACAAACCACAATAACCACGCAAACTCATGCATGGTCCAACACAACTCATCAAGATGACACTTTTATGAACACGGGACCTCCCAAATGTCAAGATCCAGCATAGAAAGCTCTTGGAGTAGCCCATACTCACAAGGATGACTCTAAGGACCAAAATAAACCCAAAATACTCCTCAAACTAGATCTAACACCTAGAGTCATCAATATAGAAACTTTATACCTCTAGAAGATAGATCAAGGTGCACAAAGGTTGGATCCAAAATCTCCAAGCAATCACACTCTTTTCCAAGAAGCTCCTTCTTCTTCAAAGATCAGCAAAATGCATGAAAATACCACCAAAAGCTCAAAAACCACTCAAATGGGGGCTAAGGTTTCGTTTCTAGGGTTTAGAGGGATGGAGGCTGAAGATAATAGGGTTTGGTGTTGAGTTAAGGAGCTTAAATAAGGTCCAAGACCTTAAATTAGGGTTTGGGTCTGACTGGAGTACGTCCTGCATACTTCTGGTACGCCCAGCGTAGTCCCTTAAGCATTCATGATCATTCTACCTAGTACGCCCACCGTACTCCTGTGTACACCCAACGTACTCCTATGAATGACCAGCGTACTAGGCTTAACACTAGTATGCCCAACATACTCTTATGTACGCCCCGTGTACTAGGTTTAACCCTAATACCACCAAACTTCCGAAGGCCATAACTTCCTTGTTCTAAGTCCGATTTCGACGATATTTATATCCGTGGAAAGGTAAAGAGAAGCTCTACGCTTTTATCAACTCATCCTTGCCTTAAAACTTCCCGAACAAAAAATCTAATATTCATAAAAGCCCGAACTGACACTTTACTGAAATACTCCTTGGTTCCAGAACACAAACCGAACACCCGGATCATCTAAAATACATTGCCCATATCCAAATGGGTCTAAATCTCTCTTTCCCAAAGGCCCTAAGCCTTATGATAACCGATCTTTGGGCCACATCCCAAAATTAGGAAACAATCCGGAACAAGGTGTTACAAGCCGATAACATACTACCACACCAAGTTAACACTTTATGAGAAGATATATGTCTAAGAATAAATATGATGAGTATGATCACAGCAAGAACCATAACAAAATACTATTGGGGTTAGCACCCAACAAATGATCGCCATTGTAATACCCGGTTTTTCATAAAACGTGTTATTTCCAGGAGTAGAACTTGTTTACGAGAGAAATATGAGAAATAAAGCATTGAGTTTTCTTTAAGTTTCTTAAAGAAAGGTGTATTGGTATTAAGATGTGAAGTAGAAGGAGAAAATGATAAATTATAAGTGCATTGCTATTGTTGTAAAGTCGTAACACGATTATATAGATGGCGTGACACGATGGTCGTAGTCGTGCTCAATGGAAGTCAACGGCTATGCCATGGCGAGAGTAAGGATTATCACAACGTGAAAAGGTGTCCCCAGTTAGAAACATGCTGAGAGATTGAGACACGTGTAAAGTGTGTGAGATATGTTGCATTAGTAGACGACACTTGGCAGATGGACAGACGTGTGGAATTAGTCGCGACACGATGACCTTATGGTCGCGACGTGATTTCCTTAGTTCTCTCATGTATTTAAACGAGGTTGTCTTATACATTTAAAAGGTTTGACATTGAGATCAAAGATAGATGTAGAGAGAGGTGGTAGTGTATTTACTTTGGGCAGATCCAAAGTAGTGTATTCTGTAATGGTGAATTACCAATTAGCCTAATGGGTATTGATGTGACGTCAGTTCTAGAACGTTTTCCTGGTACCAGGATACATGAATCGGAACCTAGAGTCATACATAAGGAGAGAGACGACGTCGCTTGGTTACTGAGAGGGCGCTTCAACGGCCAAGTTAGTGAGTGGTCGGTAAAAAGTGTGACAACCCGAAATTTCTATTCTGTACAACCATTCAATTCAATAGAAGTCAGAACTGTTTCTGCTAATTTTCAAGCTTTTTGGAATAAGTTTGAGTGTTTTAAAGTTAGTACTTCGGGAGATATCAGGAGAGAGGATGCCCTAGGGTTTATTGTGCAACAATAATGTCCCAAAACTCCAAGAGTTTGGAGTTTACAGCCTAAACAAAGGTGTTTACAGCCGTAAACCCTAAAAGGGGGGGTATAAATATGACACTTAGTCATTATTTACCACTTTTTCACATTTTCAAGATCCAAACTCAAATCCTCTCAAGTATCATCCAACTTTTCTTCTTGATCTTCAACTTTGTAAGTGTTTCTATCCCTAAAAAGTTGATATCTACCTTAATCTAGTGATCTTACATGATTCCATCCGTGAAATCATTCCAAATGTGTAGATCTTCAAGTTTCACCAAGAACACCAAGAACACACACTAGTGTTCTTGGACTTTTAGCACCTTTTCAAGCTTCTACCTAGTAAGTACTCTTACCCTAGAGTATTATAAGTGTGCCCTAGTCCCTTACCAAGCCTTGGAAATTAGCCTAGACCCTTCCTTGATGTGCTTAGTACTTGAAAACATCAAAAGACCATAAACCATTTGGGTTTACGGCCGTAAACCCAAAGAGAAGTGGTCCAAGGACCGTAAACTCTGTAAAGGAGTGAAATGGTGCCCTAAACACTTCCTAAGGCTTAAACATGAAGTAGGAATGCTTCTTATGATCTTTAAAGCTTCAAAACTCAAAATGGTCAAAGTACCATGAGTTTACGGCCGTAAACTCATGGGTTTACGACCGTAAACTCATTGAGTGATGGTCACAAAACCGTAAACTCCAAGGGAGTTTACCCTTGAACCCTAAACCCAATAGCAATGTCCTACAACACTTTGATGCAATCCTTAGCACTTATAACACTTAAATAAGGTGTTTTGCATGTCCTAGGATGTCTTAACTTTGTTAATTAGTTGTTTAAAGACTAATTGGATACATATATGTGTTATTATATGTTAACTAGGATCATTGTGTGTGTACAAGTCTTCACTTGACACCTAGCAATCCTATATCATCAGTTCTTCCAAACCACTCACTACAGGTGAGTTCATACCCCTTAATTAACCTTTTAAATGTTTTTAAATGCTTTTATGGGGGGAATACAAGTTGAACAATTATAGTTATTATATCAATCACATGTGATTAATAACTACCAAACAAGTGGATTTCTTACTTTTCAAACTGTGTTACCAAACTGTTTTACTTCAAACTGTTTTACAAACTCTTTTATATACCAAATGCTTTTATCAAACACTTGTACATGTCAAATACTGTTACTTAAACTCTTTTAAACTTATATTCTATTAGATGTGTATCTATATAGATATAGTTATATAAGTAGGATTGAAAGGACTTAGGACTGATAGCTCACCTTACTTCTTGTTCCTTGTTTGGTTGTGGACTTAGGGTATCAGGGTTATTTGTCTGAAGGTTGTTTGAATCCTAGTTATATATTATGTATATGTATATAGATATAAAAGGTTACTTCTTTCATTCAGTTCAATACCTTTGGGTAGCAAAGGTATACACAAACATGTTCATACATACAAACAACATTACTAGTAAGCTATAATAGGTATAGTTTAGGGAGATACTAATACTATTACTAGATCAATGAAACATACAATGAGTCAGATCATACATGAGTAATAATACATAGTGATGAGAAACAAATGTAATACATAGTGATGAGAAACAAACATAATACATAGTGATGAGAAACAAACATAATACATAGTGATGAGAAACAAACATAATACATAGTGATGAGAATCAAACAATACATTACAGAGAGAACATACATACAGGCTAGACAGAGGAAGAACACACAATACAGCTAGCACATACATTACATATACATTACTTCAGTTATGTGAGCCACGTAACGGGGCATGGCACTACCTGTCATGACCGTTTTTGTATCCAGAATCTCCTTAAGTGGGGAGCGTATGAGTTTGTGTATAGATCTATACTGGATTGACTATCCTACACCTTGCTGCTCGCTACAGTGGGACTTGCAAGTCTACGGGTGCCAAACGTCATTTCTTACGATGTCTTACATCGTCGTTTTTCTATGAGTCGGTAGCAGGATACAGGCCGATCACATGGTACTTTAAATAACAATTGGTTTAAGGTAGTTAGTACAGCAGTAGTTACTTAATACAACACTACAGTACTATCTTATTTTCCCATTACATTCACTTTGTGAACATTCACACAATGAACAGTAATGTAAAAACTATATAATTGTTGGTTAATGATAGTCAGATTTGGGAAAATACATACTCTTACAAGAGACACACACACAAACACTAGATGCCTTGGTAGAATGCTACTTTTAGTAGGAAACATAGGGTTTTCTAGGAGAGTTCAAACAATTACAAACTTTTACAAACATCATACAAACATCTTACAAACATCTTACAAACACTTTCATACAAATTCAGACACTAATATACTTATGATCTCACCAGCTTTAAAGCTGATAAACTCTTTCAAAATAACTTGTATTCTCAGGTCGCCAGTAGACAGGTACCGGTGCCAGGTTTTTGAGAAGATGGAGCTCGTTCAAGACTCATCTTTTATTTTGATACACATTTTTTGGTGTCTATATAACTTGACAGAACACACTTGTATGAAATTATATTATTAATGCAATGGATGATGTTGTTGCCTGTTTACTACTTTGCATTGTTGTGATACTGTAGATGACGTCCTCCACCCCCGAACGTTTCCGCCGTTCCGGTTTTGGGGTGTGACAAAAAGTTTGGGTGTATGAGAGTGTGAGAGTATGAAAAACGATCACCATACCTAGATTATGCCGATACTTTTATACTTAGGGTTTGAAGCACCTTGTATGGGGATCGTCTGAGTAGATTTTTCAGAGTGTAGGAGCAAGGATTGCTCCAGATTTCCTCTAATTGATCTATGAGAGTGTTGATTGGTGCGAATGGAATCTTTGTTAGTGGCACGATCACTCCCTTGTACTGATGTCTTCAATCATTCCCTTGCCATTGGAACGTATATAGAGCAAGTAAACCATTGGCGTTGGGCTGATCTGTTGCCCTACCATTTGGTACGAATGCCAGACGTAAATATTATATGTCTTGATGAAGAATCAAATTCGATGGTTATTCAAGAGGTGGCTTTTGTGCTAAAGATGGTTGTTGAAACCCTTAGGGGACGCAGCCGGGATCTTGTTGTTACACTACTGTTTTCCCATGACGTATTTACAAGGATACGTCATTAAGTCCCCTAGTCTAGTAATCATGGTGTAGGCATAGTCAAGCCATGATGTTCTAGACTTATGCCACACATGTCCTTCACCCGTTTTCTCATCATTTGTAACTCCCAAAATCGTGGTTGAAACTTCTGTCTCATCGGTTATCTTATTATGGAAAACATTTTGATTTTCCATCTCATCATATATCTTCTTTAAATACCTGGTTTCAAGATGTTTCCCCTTTACTGATCTTCCTCATTTCCTTCTATTCGCCTCTCATTGACTTACAAGGGTTCTTCCTTTAACAATGGTTTCTTTCACTAAAGCCATCCCGACACCAGAGTATTTTGATTATTTGAGAGAGAAATACAACTTCCAACTAGAAGATGGAGTAGTTATTCCTTTGGATGGATCATTATTTTCTAAACCTCCTCCAGGTAAAATCAGAGTTTATGTCAATACCTTCGATGTTGGGTATGGGCTTCCTGCTACTTATATCATCAGCGAGTTGCTTCTAGAAAAATGGGATCAACATCTATGAGTTGACTCTGAATGTCGTTACCAAGATTGTGGCGTTTGAGATGCTCTGTCACTCTTAAGGGATGCTTCCTAACATTTTCGTTTTCAAGAACTAATTCCTTTTATCCAAAATCGGCCACAAATACACTTTCTATGCTTAGAAAAATAGTCACGTTCTTGTAACGAAAGGGAAAAGTAGCCCTAAAAATTTGTAGAACAACTGGTTTTGTGTTGATAGTTCTTTCATGGGAGGTCCTTTTTATCTCACTGAATCCACCTCTGATAGGGCTCCCAAATTGTTGTCGCACAACCAGGAGGTTGTTCGACATCTGAATGGTTTCAACGTTGTTCCTAAGGAATTTCCTAAGTCTGTCTTAGAAGGAGCGGGGATGAGCACTGTCAGATGCCACTTTATGCATCTTTTATAGTAGTTTTATTAGTATTTTTTATCATATTTTATGCTTTTTTCATATGCATTAGTTTAACTAATGTTCAGCTCATGTTTTTCGTCAGAATTCTCATACTACTATTTTTATGTCCGTTTTCAGATATTTAGAGCGGAGCGGTGATATTGAAGCAGATTGTATGCATATTTGGAGCTTAATATAAGGAAATTACCTAATTAAGTTGGAACTTGGGCTACATTTGCTGAAACTGAAGAGTTTGACTAAAAAACATACGTTTTTGAGTTTACACGATTGTGTTTTTGGACATATGATCGTGCTTCTCTTACATAACCTTTTCGAGCTAAAAATCAAATTTCAGGACTTCGAAGGAGTTACACGATTGTGCTTTTCCATAAAACACGATCGTGAGAAAAGTGTCCAAAATAGCATCGTACTTCATTAAACACAAAAAACGGGGATTTTCAGGACTTTTGGGCAAAAACATTATCATGTTTTTCCCAAAAACATGGTCATGTTTTGCCAAAAACATGGTCATGTTTTTTTTTTTTAGAAATTGTATTTTTTGTTTTTGGCTTACTCGGTTTAAACCCTAGACGTTCCCAGACGACCACAAACAACTTTTGGAGGCGATTTCTACACTTTTTCATGAATTCCTGAAGATCTGAAGACCGTGGATCCTCTCATTCAATTAGTTTAGTAAGATTAGTCGTTTAATTTCTTTTTTCATTGTTTTATATCAGATTTTAGCCATGTCTGGCTAAACCCTAGATTTCAGTTCTGCAAGATTAGTACTTTTTATGTAGTTAATCATTAGACTTGGTTTTTATTGTGTGATTCTATTTAGTTATTTTAGTTTTTCACTTGATGAATGTTTGATTTCTAATTCTTTTTAGCCTAATCACCAAAATTAGGATTAAATCAATCTAGTTAATTAGTTGTTGAAATTCATAATTGTTTTGATAAACTGGTAATAAGTAACAACTAACATATCGGTTATGTGTTGGGATTTGACTCTGTTATAAACTGAAATTTCATATTTTACGCTTCCGAGCTTGAGTGAAGTATTGAATATTGCTGGGAATTTTACATAGATCGTAATGCTGCTTTTCTTACTTGATTAAGAGCTTGTTTAGTTAGGTTAGTAAAAAGTTAGGATTAACGGAAGAGCTTGTTTTGGTTAATTTAATAGGTAATGGAGAACTTACTAGAGCTTGTTAGTAGTTTTCAGTACTAGATTAGATAGAAAACATATTAAATAACCAGGCCTGTGTTGATTGCATAATCAGGAAAGTCGTAGTAGAACTAAATTCGCTTTTTATTATTGAATTTACTTTATTTCACTGCAGTTTCTAGTTTAATTCTAAACAAAACTCTCTATTTTATATTCTTTTGTTACATGACTAGTATATGCCTTATACAAAGAGGCATTGACTTATAGGTTGTGTCCCTGAGGATTCGACCCTGCTTCCCTGTGCTACCCGTTAGTGCAACCAAGCAGTGATAATTTATATGTTTAAGACATAGGTGACAACGTTTTAACAAATTGGCGTCGTTGCGGGGGACATGGTATTGCTAATAGTTTTATGCTCATATCTTTATATACAGTTAGCCTAGGTTTCATTCCAAAAATTGTGAAGACTATAAGGAAGCTGAAGAAGCAAACAAAACTTCAGAAACAACAAGCGGGTTTCTCAGTTGCATCATCTTTCTTACCGCTAGAAATCACCACACTACAAGGCAATCCCTTGTGGAACGAACTATAAATCACCCTTTCATCATTCCCAAAAGCACCTCCATCTTCACCTTCTCAAAGCCCATTCAAATCATACTTATCATCATCATCCGTTAAATTAGAAACACTCGAACCCTCTGAACCTGGCTCGCCAAAGTCAAGCATGAGTGACGATGAAGGTGATGCGAAAACTCTCAAAGAGTGGGCCACAAAAGAGGTTACACAACAACCTCTCTGCATTACCTTTCCTGAAGCCCAAAATTTTGAACTCAAATCTGGGCTAATACATCTTCTCCCCATATTCCGAGGCTTGGAAAATGAAGACCCACATAAATTCATTAAGGAATTTCATGTGGTATGTTCAGGAATGAAGCCGCACGCCATCACGGAGGACCATATAGAGCTAAGGGCACTCCCCTTTTTAGTTCAAGACTCGGAAAAAGAGTGGATCTCTGATCTCCCTTCTGGTTCCGTAACTACCTGGAATGATCTCACAAAACTATTCATAGAGAAATATTTTCCAAAAGCACGAGTTTCGAGCCTTCGCATAGAGATCCTTGCTATCAAACAAGGAAAACGAGAAGCTTTACACACATACTGGGAGCGCTTCAAAAAGTTCCTTGTTCGTTGCCCGTAACACCGAATCAATGATTATCAGTTGTATCAGTGTTTCTGTGAAGGTCTGACACCCATGGAAAGATGAGTAATAAATGCTTCAAGTGGCAGATCGTTAGGCGACATGAAACCAACCGAGATCCAAGAGTTGATCGAGAAACTTGCAATATAGTCGAAGCATTCTAGGAACGAAGAAAGGTGGTACGCTGACCGACCACATGGATTTAAAGAAATAAATTCACCTTAGGTCGAAGCTCATATTTCTGAATAGAGGAAAGAAACTTTTCTGGTCACACAAGAAAAAGGGGTTGCGCGTGCACTAAAATAGTGTGGTATCTTCTTGAAAACTGGACACCCAACGTATATGTGTCTACTACTGCAAGAAGAAACTATTGTAGTAAAAGCTATCGGAGGATATCTGCAACAGAAAAAGTTTAATCAAAATCAAATTTTTTATCAGAACAATAACTTTCAGCAAAGACAGTAGTATCAACACCCTCCTGGTTTTCAACAGCAAAATTTCAGTAGAATCAACATCAGAATTTCCAGAATCAGCAGCAAAATTTTTAGCACCAACACTTTCAATAGTAACATTCGAATCAGCAATCTGGTGGCTCTAGTGTGGCTTTGGAAGACTTCGATAAAAGCCTAGCCACCAGCACTCACGCAATTCAAAACGAAACCAGAGTAAACATAAAAATATGGAGCAAAAAATGTATCATCTTGCAACTTCTGTGAGTCGAATGGAGTCTTAACGGAAGTTACAAGCACAAACTGAACAAAATCCAAAACACAACGTGAGCATAATTTCCTTAAGAAGTGGTAACAGTTATGGGGACTCGAGTGAATCAGAAAAGGAAAAAAGACGAGTTGAGAGTTGAAAAAGAAAAAGAAAATTAAAGTAGGTGCAAAAGAATCTAAAGAGCTAAAAAAGGTGAATAAAAAGAAACTCCCAAGAAAGCAAATCCAATCATTCGGGAGTACAAGCTAGTGGCACCATTTCCTTCAAGATTAAAGAACACAAGGCGTGAATGAGAGGACGAGAAAATCATGTCCACCTTTCATAAGGTGAAGGTAAATATTCCACTTTTAGACATTATTAAACAGATTCCTCGTTACGCTAAATTTTTTAAAGAATTGTGTGTCTCAAAAAAAAATTAATAATTAACGCAACACTAAAATCTTGCAAAAATATCTTTTCTATTTTACATAAAGGTTTACCTTCAAAGTGCAAGGATCATGGGATTTTCTCGATTCCTTGTAAATTGCGTAGCCTAAATTTTTCAAAAGCCATGCTCGATATAGGTGCTTCAGTCAATGTCCTTCCATTTTCTATTTTTGAAAAATTAAAATTGGGACCTTTACAAAAGACCGCGACTATCATTTAGTTGACTGATCACTCGACAATACATCTAAAAGGTGTATTAAAATTGGGACCTTGATGTTTTTGTTGGTACTCTTTCTATGGAGTTTGATGGTGAGGTGGTGAACTTTAATATAAATGATGTTGATTTTACTTATGATAATTTTTCTGTTAGTTATCTGGATACCAACAATCCTTTGTCTGAGGACTGCTATAAGACTTCTAATTGTCTTGTGGAAGAAATATTTTCAGACAAAAACTTGAATAAAACCGAACAGATCTCTAATGACACACACATAACTCGATGAAACTCCTAAATGCAGAGGAAAATTCCAAAATCATCCAAAATGTTGCCTGAACCCTGGACAGATCGACCCAAAAATGGACCATGCTGACATGCCATGCAAAAAATGGTCTCTATGTAGGCTCAAAGTCACACTTGAGAATTATACAATGTCATTGCAGCATCCGGACATTCACTATCCAAAGAAAACCACCAAACCTGAGCTTTCTAGAAACGTAAATTCCACAACCAAACAACCAAGGGTACGCACACCCAGAAACACAAATATACAACTGGAAAATTTTTGATGAAAGGTCTACGCATCAACTGCACCTTTAACTATTAATGCTCGAAACCCTGGAACGATTCACGATGCTGACGAGATATGAAATGAATGATTGATTGAAAATGGACCAAGAAACTAAACACAGTGATCCCATAAACTGTAGAAAAAATCCTGTACAAAAATACATATACCTAACTCTGAAGCTGATCATAGATCAACCGCTGCCCATTCTTGACCAAAGATAACCGACCTATATCGCAAACTAACCAATCTATCAATACCCAATACACAACCTAAATGGCCAAAACGCTTCTCAATATAATACTTGGTGTTACCTAAAAGAACTATTGACCACAACGATATCCTTTCCCTACAACTTCTTATTGTGAGGACCACCCATGCATTCTTCAAGACATAAATCTGATGACAACTTACTCTGTACCCACGATCTGAGCAATCCTTGAATTCTACCTGATCATGTAGGACTCCGACGCATCCTTGTGAAAAATGATAAGGAAACTTCCCAACCATAAGCTCTATAATAATAGCCTTCTTTCCTTTTATCTTGTGTAATAGAAAACCTAAACCAAATACTGCACATACTTGAACCGCGGATTCCTCAGACCCATTGTACTAAAACCACAAAAGTCAAACAGACCAGTGATCCTCTAAGAAGAATACGCAGTTCTCCCTCACATAGCGTTCCACCGATTGACGTACACAAACAACAGAGCCTCAAAGGGACTCATCCAGATACTTACCAATCCTAACTCCTGGAAGGATTACACACCACAAGATGATTCTTTGGATAACAAATAACAATTTCCAGGGAAAATTTGAATCTAGGATGGAGACATCGGAACCTCCCACATCATCACCACCCCAGTCTTTGCGAAGTTGACCAGGATACTATTGGATTGACGAAGCACCGAAAGAACTGAACCTTATGCAATCAGAACTATCTTTTCCTTCGCTGGACATCCATTCCGGTCCTTGAAACCATACTCCCTATCTACACCAGAAACACCCGTCCTTCCCCTGAAACCGGGCAGAAGACTTGATCCGCGCCATGGTCTCCACTACGGCCACCTAACCGAAAGAAAAGTCAAACCTAAAACATCCCTTGGCTGCAAGATGGAAACAATTTATAGCGAACTGAACCTTACTTCATTGCAGCACAACTGATGGAGAAAACACATCCCTTTCTTCTATACATTGACTGATATGAATCTGATCTCTTCACTCTCAAACATGGAGGCTGAAAGAATGTAACCTTTTCATAACAAACGGCATCCCAAGAAATCGACTGACCATCCTGCCGATGACTATAATCCTCGAATCGATCATCACGATTACTTCCTCCTGATTCTCGCGACTCAAACTGGTACTACTTTAAACAAGGCCCTCGAGACCTCAGGACCAACCAACTTGCACATGTATGGACCCTTCATATGCAATCTGCCATGGCCATTTAGGCCTGAAAAACTGCCAGAACCATGCTCATTCCAAGCAACCATAACCGAAAGACTGACAGAAACAAAGATGGGCTACAATTAACACTAGTGTTATACCACACTATCTACCTTCCACTAGCTTCCTAGTAACCTTTTCACTCTTGTTGATCCCTATACGGATCTTGTGCTTCCGGTAGTATGGGCTCATACTACCTTCCACACCTATTTATACTCGTCCCAATAATTGTCTCAAAGTTCCCAAGTCGCTACACTCGACCACTACTAGGTGTACTAACATACACCTACACGCTCAGAAGAGCCACAAACTACACTTCTTAGATTCTCATTCTAGTATCCTCCACGTCCACACTCCTGCACCGCTAGAAGTTTCTACTAACTCCGTTGATCGCCTCGTGAATGCATGTCTTACATAATGCAAGATCAGATAGATGGTCGGATAAATAACGTTACCCTAAGTCCACAAGCAAAGATGGAACAGGAAGTAGGGCTAAATCAAGCGTTCTAAGGTTATAAAATGCAAACTATGTACAAGTATGAAGCATACACTTAACCACTAATAGTGTCATTCTAAACTATAGGTAACACAAAACAAGCAATATCCTAGGCTATAAGGAATCATAAAATCAGGCAACTCTATCATGCAATTCTTGATGGGGTCCTTAACCTATCCACTAGCATGCATTTCTAACAGTTCACATATCAACAAACATATAACAAGTATGAATATTTTGGGAACCACTTTCCTTTTCGAGCTCTGACTGACTGTACACAACGTACCTTCCCTGTAAAACTATAGTCGAGTCAGAGGACCATGTTTTTGGTCCCAAGTCAACAATCAAACAAGAACATGAGAAGGACCAAGTTCATGTTTCTATCCCAAATAATATCTTAATTTTATTTTTGAAATCCTTTGTAAAAATTTCTGGATCCTAGTTTCAGTTTGGATTCACACGAGTGTTCATCCAAGTCACTCAAACCAGGGATCTGATACCAACTTATAACGTCCCAATTTTCATAATATATTTTTTTTTTCAAAATGATATAAACACCCCTTTTCATGGAATTAAAAATTCAAGGTGAAAACCATTTTTTCATAAAACCACAGTCAATAATTAGAGTTATAAACAAAAGCATCACAAAATCTTAAAGCATAAAATTGATGATGTGTATACAGTCCCACCTTCACATCCTCACGATTCGATACGTACCTAAAAATATTTAATCCACAACTATAAGCACAAAGCTTAGTGGGTTTTCCAAAATATCATATATACCACAACATAATAAACAACTATGAGTTATCAGCAACCCTGAGACTATCAACAGTCTTGAGGACTATTAGCAGTCCTATGGGCTGATAACAGCCCTAAGTGTTATCACAATCCTATGGGTCATCATCAACCTTTCGGACTATCAGTAGTCATGGAGTTATCAACAACTCAATAATACACATAACAAAAATCACCAAATGAGACTTAACTAGTCTAGAATGCACACCACTATGACATATATAATACAATGAGAATACTCACCTAAAGTGGAAAACACAAAAAAACCACCGAAGTAGCTAAGATGGTTGTCTAACTCTCTAAACACCTACATCTCATATCAATAATCTGTATTTAGCACATATTTCAAGTATTAACTAATAGTGCTTATACTGTACGTAATTGTTACCCTTATTATCGATACAACAATTGGCTGATGTACCGATTCATCGTGTATCCTCATTTCTTTGAAATCTTAATACTTATTATTAAAGAACATCTCCTTCAATACAGTTTGTAATTTAAATTCCTAACTCGATGGTATTTACTCCAGATACTCTACATTTAAAT
Organism: Lactuca virosa; assembly: GCF_052849685.1. Taxonomy (NCBI): domain Eukaryota; kingdom Viridiplantae; phylum Streptophyta; class Magnoliopsida; order Asterales; family Asteraceae; genus Lactuca; species Lactuca virosa. The sequence continues at coordinate 300,974,210 of NC_136433.1, read as the reverse complement.
TTATTATTATACATATTATAACATTTTAACGCTTCTCGTACACATGTTCAAAATTTAGACTATTAGTTTATCTCATAATTATATAATTTGACAAAATCAATTAAAATATCAATTTCGCCCAAACCCTCTAACTTAATCAAGTAATCCCATATTAAAATATGTGGCTTATAAATTAATCGATCAAAATAACCTAGCAAAAATCAATTGATTCCATAGTTCTATAATTTCATTTCGACAAAACTGCAAGATTGGTCCTTGTGGTATTCAAAATACTTTGGATAAGGTTCAAAAAGTTTTCAACTTGCATAGAATGTCCAAAATCAAAGTTTTTCTGGGTTTTTGGTCCCTGATACACTTGAAAAGTCGATTTTGCTTTTTTCATTTCTTTTTTCTATTTTCTTTATTTTATTTTGATATTTAAATAACTAAAAATAAAAAATAAAATCTCTCACTTTTTTTTTTTTTTCTCTCTCAAGAAAGTCAAAAAACCCACATGCCTCCAACTTCTTCCTTCCACGATCTGCCCCCAACTCTTTCGTTCTTTCTTCTTTATCACCCTCGCCAATCAATTTCTGTTCTCTTTTATATTCCCCCAACCCAACAACAACGAACAACATAGCATGAGCTACAATCTTTATGTTTTCCAACGGGAAAAAAGGAAGTGGGAGATTCAATAGAAAACAAAGAAAAAGGGGAAACTTTTCCTTTTACCAAACTGACGAAAGAAAGAAAGCGAAAGATTGAATTTTTATGCAGATTCCTTCACTTTCATCTTGTGGGATTTGTTCATTCAAACCACTATATTAGTGGATTTGTTCTGTTTCTTTTTTTTTAAAATTAATTTATTTGGTATAGAAATTTTGTATCTTTACCGTGGATCTTCCCTAATTTCAAACAAAGTTAGTAGCTCTATCTCTCTCTCTCTGTCTGTGTGTTGTTTATTTAGAAGATTTGGTGAGATTAATGTGGTTTTGGTCGTTTTTTTGGCAAAGATCTTGCGTAATCATTTTAGAGATTTTGGTGGTTTCTGGTTCTTTTTAAACGAAGCAAAAATCATAGTGTTTTAGGTATAGTTTCTCTAACCCTTCAAAGAAAAAGCTTGGATTAGGGATTTTTTTAGGGTTTCAATGTTCTTAACTCAGCCAATTTCAAAATCCGCCCCCAAACCCTAATTCTGCTGTTGTGGAGATCTCGGATACATTTCATCATCAAGTTAAGAAAACCTTTTGGTAATTGTGGGTTTTTTAGGGTTTGAATGCTCTTAATTCATTCAGTTTGAAGGATTTTCCTTAGAAAAAAACCCTAATTGGTCTATTGTGGAGATCTGGGATATACTTCTTGTGTTATGTCGTATGAAGACGTTCTTTCCATCTGAATCTTGTAAAGAAACACATTTGAATGCTCTGAATCTGCCATGGCTACAAGTCGAAAGAGGAAAGCTTTCAAAAGACGGTAATGGGTTTTTTGACTTTCTAGAGAGAGAGAGATATTTTATTTTTTATTTTTAATTATTTAAATATCAAAATAAATAAAGAAAATAGAAAAAAGAAATGAAAAGGGCAAAATCAACTTTTCAAGTGTATTAGGGACCAAAAACGAAAAACTTTGATTTTGGACCATCTATGCAATTTGAAAACTTTTGGACCCTATCCAAAGTTTTTTAAATACCACATGGACCAATCTTGTAGGTTTGTCTTTCATTTCTATCTAACATGTTATTAAATCTCTCATAACCGTATTATGAAAAATTTCTATCTAACATGTTATTAAATCTCTCATAACCGTATTATGAAAAATACAAATGTCGATTGAGTCTACAAGTTAATTTACCAATTTATGCCCGTAGTACTCCCATGCCATCACATTACATACACACTAACAACCGATGGGTAAGGTGTGTTTACCTTAATCATGACATTTCTCAAACAATGTGAAATGAATTTATGGTGTCCTATATTATAATATTGATTTTTAATATTCTCCTTGGTCAATAATTCAATTTACCCGGTTAAGTAATAATCTCACTTTAAGTCCCTGATTTCCATAACCCGCGATAACAATAACATTAAAATTATACCTCTGACAACAAAGCTGCCATGCTGCCATGATATAGTACTTCTTCATTCTCACTCTATCGTCAGCACCAGGGGTAATGGCTTCCATTTTACGTTACCAGAGTTGGGATTCACGAAAATATGAAAGTGGATAAAGGGTTGAAGAAACATTCACTCACACGTCTCTCTCTAGGATCTCACTGTATCTCTCTAATCATGTCATTCGTGGCCATCTGCGAACCAAGCACTCCATTGTAACCCACATCGTCGGAAAGTAAGGAATTGTCACCGGAAGAGCTAGTACAATTAGAACATATGCGAAAACGCCCCCATATATACATTGATGCATATTAACCTCCCTTTTTCTCCATGGTTTCTCATAGTTCAAAATGTGAACCTCCAATGTAGCACCTTATCTTCCCGCTCATTAGATCTTTTTTTTTTGTTCTTTTTTAACGGCAGGAAGGCATATAATTAAAACAGGAAAACTAGCCAGGGGCTAGGAGGTACAAATTAGAGAAGTAAAAAAATGAAAAAAATACAAAAGAAATTAAGAAAATTAAAGCCTGCTATCACATTCTAAAATTGGATCACAACTCCATTCACACCATCTCAGATATTGTCCTTTCCGTTTCCAATCATTGATCCATAAATGTGAAAGAGTTTGTACCTCATATGCCAACACCGAATGTGATTTTGAACTTGGAGGATGAGCCTTAGTGTTTCTATATCTCCAAATCACCCACATAAACACCAACATTATGGCTTCATGAATCATTAACAACCTTTGATCACCACCAAGCCTTGTTTTACATTGTAGCAGATCCCATGAAGAGTTGAGAGGGGAATCCAATAATCGCCACCATTTGCATACTTGTAACCAAACATCTCTTGATATTGGGTATCCTACAAAGATGTGGTCTTCTGTTTCTGGGGCTCAAGTACACATCATGTACAGGTTAGAGGAACTGATGCCAAGTTTGAATAGATTATCCATGGATGGCAATTTACCATGACATGTTCGCCAAGCTAGAACATTTATTTTAAGCTAGAACATTTATTTTCCCATGTACTAGTAGGTTCCAGTTCAAGATACCATCACTATGAGGAAGGGTCAGACTGTCAATATAAGTTCTTAATGATGCGACAGTATAGACCCCAGATGGGTCAAGTGACCAAGCCCATTTTGAATTTCCATCTTTGTTTGTTATCAGCTAGAAGTGCTTCAAAAAAGTCACATTTTTTTTCTCTAACATTATTGGAATATTAGCAATTATTCCCCAACAACCACTCCGACTTTTTGCTGTTGACGGTCTGAAAAAACCGCCATCAAATCCGTAGATAGATTTAATCACCCCGGCCCATATACTATCAGGAAATTTCTTAAATATCCATCACCATTTCGCTATTAGGGCTAGGTTTTGCGCCTTTAAACTGCCAATTCCAAGACCATCTCTATCTTTAGCTGTAAGAATCTTTTCCCAAGCGATCCATTCTATTTTTCTTGATTCCAAGCACCCCCCCCCCCCAAGAACATCATACTTATCTTTTCAAGAGTTTTAATAACCATAATAAGAGCTCTATACATAGAAAAGTAGAAAGAACCAAGGCTGCTCAGTACTGCTTTGCATAAGGTTAACCGCCACCCAAATGACAAGGTCGTTGCTTTCCACTTTGATAATTTCGCCTGAAATGTGTTGCTCTTGCCATAGAAGCACCTACAGAAAAACCTAAATAGATAAATGGAAGAAAGCCAATCGAACAGTTGAAACTTTGGGTTACCAACTCCATCTCACAATTTTGAATACCAAAACCATTTAACTTACTTTTGGACATATTTACCTTGAGTCCTGATGACAACTCAAAACATCTCAGAATTCTGATTAGGTACTTTGCATTTTCAATCGACCACGTACCCATGAAGATTACATCATCTGCATATTGTAGATATGATATGACTGGTTCTTGTCGGGGTAGTTGAATGCCTTCAAAAATGCCCTTTTCTTTTGCTGTCTCCATTGCAATATCAAGGCCTTCAGCTGCGATGATAAATAAAAATAGGGATAGTGGGTCACCCTATCTCACCCCATGCTCCATACATAATTATGAGGTTGCAGAACAATTTAGAAGCACCAAGATCCTTGCTGATGATAAGCATCCTTGGATACATGTTTGCTATTTAACCCCAAAGTCCATTTGCTGAAGGATTGAGTCTAGGTACTCCCAGCTAAGACCACTGAAAGCCCTCTGGAAATCCACTTTAAAAGTGAATGCCTTCTTTTTATTCTTTTTTATCCAGCTAATAACTTTGTTTAGAATAAGAGGGCCATCGAGTATGTGTCTGTTTTAAATAAAAGTCGCCTGAGTTGTACTAACCACCAAATGCACCACCTTCTTTAGATGCTCTGCTAGAACCTTTGAGATTTTTTTGTACCAACATCCAATTAGATTGATGGGACGGAAGTCATTGATTGTGATTGGGTCTTGGATTTTAAGAATGAGGGTGATAAATTTCCAGCCCTTTTCGATATGCCCAGTTGCTTCGAAATGTTTAACCACAAAATAAAAATCACTTCCAGTCACCTCCCAATGTTGTTTTAGAAGGGAAAAAGAGAATCCTTCGGGTCCTGGCGCCCTATTTGAGCCACATACCCAGATGGGTGATTTGATTTCATCAAGCGTGAATAGTTTTTCTAAATAGATGGTCGCGTAGGGGGTAAGTTTCTTAAAATTAGGGCTGATGAACTTTGGTCATGATTTAATTGGTTCGACGAATCTTCCAGCAAAATGCCTAATTGCCACTTCTTTAATTGTAGCACGATCATTTATCCAGAAACCATCCTCCTTAATTTCATTAATCCTCTGTGTTCTTTGATGCTTGCTAATCAGCCCATGAAAGAAAGCACTATTCTCGTCACCATCTAAAGCCCATTTGGTTTTGGATTTTTGTTTTAAGTCTCCAATGCGCCTAGTTTTAATTTCCAAGAATTTTTGATAAGCATTCTGGCGGCTTCTTTGTAGTTCCTCGTCAACCTGACCATTCTCAGCCAAGAGGTCTATATCATTGATCTTATCTGTAAGGTCCACCGTTTCTTTTTGAGTTTTTTTTTTTTATAATTTCTTTCCTCCATGATTTGATATGCTCCTTTAAGTTCCTTAGCTTACCTGCTACTAGAGATAGGGGGATATGTGCAAGAGAGAGTTGGGATTATTGCTAATGGACCACCCATTTCTTAATATCACCTCGAAGTCAGGGTCTTTCAGCCAAGAATTAAAGAACCGAAATAGGTATGGTCCAAAGTCAAGCTGATTGGAAGATAAAATTATAGCATAATGATATGAGTGCACTCGAGGCATGGCCGTGACATTTAAATGAGGCCAAGCATCAATAACATTAGGAGGGACTAGATATCTATTAAGTTTACTATGTTTATCACCAACTGAGCTCATATACGTAAATCTACGACCCCCATTTTAATTTCCAATAAACCAAGAGAGTGTATGAATTTATTGAAATAGTATACACTATTCTCGAAAAAGACAGAGCCAAGTCTTTCTTCAGGAAGGCAGACAATATTGAAATCACCGACGACGAAACAACAATAGTCAAGATAAGAAGTTATAAGGTCGAAAAGATTATTCCAAAGAGTCCTTTTTTCGATGGTTCTTGGGAAGCAAATACATTGGAAAAGCAAAATTTTTTCCTTAACCTGAGCCACATACATCTGATAGCAAGAAAACCTTCGCCTTTTATTGAGTCGGTGGCACTAAAGAAAGAGGGGTCCCATAAGGAAGCAATTCCATCTGATTGCCTCATAGAATCGATGAGTTCACATTGAATTTGGATGAGACCCAAATTTGTGTATCTAATCTACCTTTTACCTCCATGGATATAGTTTCCTATAACCCAACAAAGAAAGAATGATTTTGTATACGAGGGTCTTTAAGCCAGCTCCTTTTAACTTCACACCCTATTCCTAAAATATTATTGGAGAAGATATTCATTGTTCAATGATAATCACTCATTGTTTTTAATCATCTCCTTGAGTTGGTCAGATTGATTACCAACCTGGAAGCCAATTGTTTCTCCCACAACGATTGTCTTGGCAACCTCCAAGGATGTAGAGTTCGAGTCAACATGTTAGGTGTTAACACGCTGTCGTGCATGTATTAAACAAATTAATTTATCACTGCTGGTTGCACTAAAAATATAGCACAGGGAAGCAGGGTCGAATCCTCAGGGACACAGCCTGAAAGTCAATGCCTTTTTTGCATCAGGCACATCTAGTCAAGAAACAGAATATAAAAGGGGGGTTTTTGATTAAAACTAATAACTAGAAATGCAGTGATAATAAAGTAAACGAAAATCAATAATAAAAATGGTTTCAACTCTGTTGTGACTTTCCTAATCATGCTACTGATCCAGATCTGATTATTTGAGATGCGTTCTATCTAAGCTGGTACTGAGAAAAACTAACAAGCTCTAGTAATTTCTCTTTGACCTTATTTAGTTAACCAAAACAAGCTCTTCAATTAACCCTAACTCTTTACTGTCTAATCAAACAAGCTCTTAATTAAGATCAGAAAAGTTGCATTAAGTTCTTTGTAAAATTCTCAACAATACCCAATACTTCTCACAAGCTCGAAAGCGTAAAGGTATGATTTTTACAGTTTATAATAAAGTCAAATCCCAAACACGAAACCGATTTATTACTTGTTACTTATTACCAATTAATTAGAACAATTACGGAATCTATTAACTGATTAACTGAAATGATAAAACCCTAGCTAGGTGATCAGACTAACAAGAATTCAAATCAAACATTCATTAAGCTCAAAACTGAAGAATCTAGATAGAAACACAAATCAAAAACCAGATCTAATTATCAGTCACATGAAAAGTAATTGTCTTTGCAGAACTAAAAACTAGGGTTTAGCCAGACATGACTAAAATCTGATCTAAAACAATAAAAAGAAACATTAAACTACTAAATCTTACTAAACTAAATGTAGGAGATGATCCACAGTCTTCAGATCTTCAGAAATCGTTGAAATCGGAGAAGAAACGCCTCTAAAATCGTATGTTTGTCGTCTGGTACCTCTGGAATCGCCAACTTAGGTTACTGGAAGGTTATCAGGGTCTATTTATACGTCCAACAGCAAAAACGGCGCACCTGCGATCGCATGTACACAACCTGCGATCGCAGGTTTTGAAATAAACGCGTCTGATGCCTTTTTAATGAAGTAGGATGCTATTTTGACACTTTTTGACCAACCTGCGATCGCATGTACACAACCTGCGATCGCAGGTATTGATTTTTCACTCCCGGATGAATTTTGGGCACAAAAGAACCTCGAAGGCAACCTGCGACCAAACCTGCGATCGCAAAAAGGGTCACCTGTGATCGCAAGGAGACAACCTGCGATCGCAGGTTGTGCCTACGACGTCCGAAATTTTGTCTACTTTTCAGATCATTTTGAATCGCGTCAATCGGAGTTACGGTTGTCGAGATATGGTCAAAATACTGACAGGGGGTCAAAGCTGCCAGTAACATCCTTTATCTTTAGATTCTAGATTCTTTCTTCGTGTGATTAATTCGGTCGAATGTTTCTTGACCAAAGTATCGTCCAAACATTCCTCAACATACTCCATAAGTCCCAAGCTCCATTTTAAGCTCCAAACACGCATCCAACTGCTCCCAAAGCACTGCTCCACTCGAACTATCTGAAATTGACATAAAAACATGAGCAGTACGAGAATTCTAACGAAAGACATGAGCTGAACATTATTTATCTAAATGACATGAAAATGTACAAAATATGATGCTAAAATGATGATAAAAACTACCCTATAAGATGCATAAAATGACATCTAACAAATCTCCCCAAGCATAAACTTTACTTGTCCTCAAGTAAGAAAAAGAATAAAACATTATAAACAAATAGAAAAATGTAGATGACATAAGAAGGAACTTAGAATAAAAACTAAAACAAGATTAAGGAAACTAAAATTTTAAACTTTATCAAAACACTTCACTCTTTTTTTTCACATGATCAGATTTCACAACGAGGAAGCTCCAATGAAATCACTACCTAGACAACAGTCTCAATACTTTATATTAACGATTCAGATTTCATATTTAATAAGTTAAACCAATCTTGAGCAGATAAATTTACGCCGAATTAAATTTGTGAAAACAGTGTATTTTTAAAAATAATTTCATGAAAATTCGTTTATAAAAACATAGCTTGACGAACCCCTCCTTTTTTTCCGAACTCGTCCAGTAAACGCGGTAAGCTCCATTATGGACAGAAAATCCAAGCTTACCCCTATGATTCCACTATCGAGGGATCAATCTCATTATACCACACATCTTCTTCGTCTTGATCAACTCTTCATATGTAACTTGCTTGCTTCTTGATTTTGACTTGAACTTGACTTTGATTTGACTTTGAATTGCAGATTTCTTCAAGTTGCTTGATATATCATTTCTAACATATATATATTGACTGGGCGCGAATTTTACTTTGAGGCCCACCATATCTTCAATACTTCAAAAATGATAACAAATTGTGGGTATAACAAGAGTTCCCTCCCAACCTCAAAAGGCGCAGAAACTATAGGGTTCAGTACTTCAAGGAATGATAAGGGTTATCCAATCTAGGTTCTTTTTAAGGCATTCAAGGAAATTATTTTCAAAATACTGTTCATTTTTCCATCCCACACTTCCATTGTAAAAATTATCTGGCTCATATGTTGGGTCATATTGAAAACATTTAACGCACTTGAAAAAAATAATTCTTAAAATTGATTGTAACGAGACTGTTATTTTCGGTAACTATCACACTTCATCTTAACAGAGTTATCGAATGTAAAAAATATCCTCATCTCATGTAAAATATTTTTTAAAGATTTTTAATTTGATTTTTTTTATATGCAGAAAATAAAAAATAACTAGAAATAAAAATATTTTTTGGTTTTTTTGTTCTCTTATTTATGAATGCAGAAAAATAAAATAGTTTTTGGACTTTTTTTTTGAAATTTTTATATGCAAATGCAATGCAGAAAATAAAATGCAAAAAGAAAATTTTGAGAAATTTAACTAAAAAACTGAAAAATTAAAATTTTAAATAAAAATGCACATTTTTTACACTAACCCCCTCCCCAAGCATAAAATGATGCATTGTCCTCAATGCTTAGAGAGGAATGAACAGCTCAATAAATAAATATAAGGCAAGAAGGGTTGCAGCTAGGAATGAATGTACCTGATAAGTTGGTAGAAATCTGATTTTGACGATGAATGTTGACGAAAAATCTGGATTTCAGCAACTCTGAAGATCCTCTGATTTCCCCAAGCTTGCTTGGGACTGCGACCATCTCTTTATTGAAAGCATAAAAACTAAAAACTACTCATCGGGTTGCCTCCCGGAAAGCTGCCCTTTTTTAAGGTCGTTGGCTCGACCATGTCTGAAGACTAGATTACCTGTACGTAAAGATTTTGGCACAAAACAATTAGCAGTACCGTGTCCCCGGCAACGACGCCAATTTGTTAACACGCTGTCGCGCACGTATTAAAAAAATTAATTTATCACTGCTGGTTGCACTAAAAATATAGCACAGGGAAGCAGTGTCGAATCCTCAGGGACACAGCCTAAAAGTCAATGCCTTTTTTGCATCAGGCACATCTAGTCAAGAAACAGAATATAAAAGGGGGGTTTTTGATTAAAACTAATAACTAGAAATGTAGTGATAATAAAGTAAACGAAAATCAATAATAAAAATGGTTTCAACTCTGCTGTGACTTTCCTCATCATGCTACTAATCCAGATCTGATTATTTGAGATGCGTTCTATCTAAGCTGGTACTGAGAAAAACTAACAAGCTCTAGTAATTTCTCTTTGACCTTATTTAGTTAACCAAAACAAGCTCTTCAATTAACCCTAACTCTTTACTGTCTAATCAAACAAGCTCTTAATTAAGATCAGAAAAGTTGCATTAAGTTCTTTGTAAAATTCCCAACAATACCCAATACTTCTCACAAGCTCGGAAGCGTAAAGGTATGATTTTTACAGTTTATAATAAAGTCAAATCCCAAACACGGAACCGATTTATTACTTGTTACTTATTACCAATTAATTAGAACAATTACGGAATCTATTAACTGATTAACTGAAATGATAAAACCCTAGCTAGGTGATCAGACTAACAAGAATTCAAATCAAACATTCATTAAGCTCAAAACTGAAGAATCTAGATAGAAACACAAATCAAAAACCAGATCTAATTATCAATCACATGAAAAGTAATTGTCTTTGCAGAACTAAAAACTAGGGTTTAGCCAGACATGGCTAAAATCTGATCTAAAACAATAAAAAGAAACATTAAACTACTAAATCTTACTAAACTAAATGTAGGAGATGATCCACAGTCTTCAGATCTTCAGAAATCGTTGAAATCGGAGAAGAAACGCCTCTAAAATCGTATTTTCGTCGTCTGGTACCTCTGGAATCGCAAACTTAGGTTACTGGAAGGTTATCAGGGTCTATTTATACGTCCAACAGCAAAAACGGCGCACCTGCGATCGCATGTACACAACCTGCGATCGCAGGTTTTGAAATAAACGCATCTGATGCCTTTTTAATGAAGTAGGATGCTATTTTGACACTTTTTGACCAACCTGCGATCGCATGTACACAACCTGCGATCGCAGGTATTGATTTTTCACTCCCGGATGAATTTTGGGCACAAAAGAACCTCGAAGGCAACCTGCGACCAAACCTGCGATCGCAAAAAGGGTCACCTGCGATCGCAAGGAGACAACCTGCGATCGCAGGTTGTGCCTATGACGTCCTAAATTTTGTCTACTTTTCAGATCATTTTGAATCGCGTCAATCGGAGTTACGGTTGTCGAGATATGGTCAAAATACTGACAGGGGGTCAAAGCTGCCAGTAACATCCTTTATCTTTAGATTCTAGATTCTTTCTTCGTGTGATCAATTCGGTCGAATGTTTCTTGACCAAAGCATCGTCCAAACATTCCTCAACATACTCCATAAGTCCCAAGCTCCATTTTAAGCTCCAAACACGCATCCAACTGCTCCCAAAGCACTGCTCCACTTGAACTATCTGAAACTGACATAAAAACATGAGTAGTACGAGAATTCTAATGTAAGACATGAGCTGAACATTATTTATCTAAATGACATGAAAATGTACAAAATATGATGCTAAAATGATGATAAAAACTACCCTATAAGATGCATAAAATGACATCTAACAAATCTCCCCAAGCATAAACTTTACTTGTCCTCAAGTAAGAAAAAGAATAAAACATTATAAACAAATAGAAAGATGTAGATGACATAAGAAGGAACTTAGAATAAAAACTAAACCAAGATTAAGGAAACTAAAATTTTAAACTTTATCAAAACACTTCACTCTTTTTTTTTTCACACGATCAGATTTCACAACGACGAAGCTCCAATGAAATCACTACCTAGACAACAGTCTCAATACTTTATATTAACGATTCAGATTTCATATTTAATAAGTTAAACCAATCTTGAGCAGATAAATTTACGCCGAATTAAATTTGTGAAAACAGTGTATTTTTACAAATAATTTCACGAAAATTCGTTTATAAAAACATAGCTTGACCAACCCCTCCTTTTTTTTCCGAACTCGTCCAGTAATCGCGGTAAGAGAAGATAAAGGAGGGAATAGATTGTTTCAGTCACACTGAGGTGAAATCAGCGTGAATCATTAGCAGTTTAACTCATCAACAAGAAGGGGTTTAAAATTCCATATCATATAGTAAGTTGCAATCTAGAATCAAAGATTCACCGTTATTTCATAATGGTACCATGTCTACCTCAAACTAAGAGGTCAGGGACATGAACAACCCTTTGTCATTTAAAGACCTAACAAGTATCTCTTACGCTGATGACTATGCAATCAGGGTAAGCCATTGGGTTATGCTCAATGTTTCAGCAGAACATGAGACTTTATGCATACGGCAAGCATCCTTCTGGGGACAGGGTCAGGTAAAGATGATTAACCTAAAAATAATAAACACCCTAGCCTTTTATCAACATTTTTTATTTGGACCCATCTATCTCACTTTGAGAGTTTAGACAATGCTAGACAATCAAGGTGAGAGGGTGACTCAATGTTCTCAGCAGATGGTCTCGCTGATGTGAGACTTAGAGAGATTTAGTCACATACAAAAACATGCTTCTAGAGACGACGATGTATCAAAAGTTGCATACTCGGCTCAAAATTGCCACCGTCAGATTCCCTTAGAAAATGGTATAAAAGAATAAAGAAAAAAGAATTAGTCAAACAAGAAAATAGTTCTAACAGAAAAAAATATGCAACCTTTTATGAAAGGCGATAAAGGATTGATCCATCAAATCTTTGGAATTGAATGGTCATTAATGAACTTTCATTTTCCAAGATATCTACCACTTGAAATTTCATAAATAAAAGAGAACAAAAATAGGTGAGTACATCATTAAACAACTCACAATATATTACAAGTGATGAAGTCTTTTATTATTGAAGCATCAAAGATGGATTCCAAGCTTCATAGGGAGCAAGAGAGAAGTGGAGATTAGTCTTTGTAACCAATGAGATAACTGACTTGATGTAACACCCGGATCAGGTGCATATTATCTTTTATATTGTAAAGTTAAAAGTTTCCCTTTCTGCCCTTCTCACGACGTGAGGAATGCCTTCTCACGTCATGAAGAGTGATCCGGACCCGTGCATCATTTAAAGGTTCACGACGTGAGCAGTATTATGCTCACGACGTGATGGCGGCTGGTGAACAAAAACCCTAAGTTTTCGGTATTTAAGGGAATGAGAGGGCTAGGGTTTCTCACCCTCAGCCTCCCTCACTCTCTAGAACTCCAGAAATCCTAATCTTCCTCCTCCTTAAGATCATTTGTCATTTGGGTGAATTTCTAGCTTTTGGGAAGAAGAAAAGAAGAAGAAGGAAATGCTCTAGTGTTGGTATGGGCAAAGAATCAACATCATCATCATCTTTTCCTACTTTTGGACCCTTGTAAGTATCAAAGGCTCCAACTTTAATGCTTATCATGGATAAATCTTGAATTTTGTCCATTTTATTTATACTATTGCATGATTGAGTGGAGTAGATCCATAAAGTTGGAAACTTTATGGGTTCTAAGAGTCCCAAGAGCATTATAATGTTCAGATCTGGAAGTTGGTATAGATTTGAGTCATGCATGCAAGTTTGAAGCTCATTTCTTCCCTTTTGACCTAGAAAATGGATGATCATGTTTGATGCATGCATGGTCATAAAGGAAACATTTTTCTGGACCCTAGGGGTACCCTTTAGCTTCTAGATGAAGTGGACTCGAGGACTTAATGGAATAAGGACTTAAAATGGTGACCTTTAGCCACAGACAACACTCACGACGTGAGGAGTAAGATCCCACGATGTGAGAATCGGAGCGGTCCCGAATCTGTTAGAACCCTTGAGGCTCACGACGTGAGAATGGGTGCTCAAGTCGTGATGCCAAATCAAGTGGTTTCTTTGACTGAGTTGATCAGTTCGGATCAAGTCGAGTGGGAATCGGATCGGGTTCGCTGTCACGACGTGACCAATGTCAGGCCACGACGTGACGAGGGTTGAATTTGACCAGGTTTGACCTTCAGGGTATTTTGGGATTTTGACCGAGATTGGTCATTTGGTTGAAATAGGAGGCAGTTAGAAATGATATGCGGAGCCGAGACTTCATCAGTTTTTGTCTAGTTTGCGAAATGAGTTTTCCTTATTGTACTTGCAGGTCGAAGGCACCAAGGCCGACCTATTGGTTTGATATTCATTAATATGCCGAGTATGGAATAGATGTGCATGATTATGCTAGTTATCGATTCTGGTAGATCTATAGGACTACCAGTGATTCTGTTTGCATGATTATCTATATATGTTATTATCTGGTATATGTCGACATATTGTGTTGGGTTGAGGTTGTATTGCTCTGTGCGGTAGCCAACAAACCCTGGAGCATTCCAGATATGAGCTGCGGGCCGGGTAGGGAATACCAGACTCATATTGAGTGCTCATGAGCATTCCAGATATGAGCTGAGGACCGGTTGGTATGCCAGACTCGTACTTAGGTTTTGATGGTATTTCAGTCTGATGACTGATCTGGTCAGGGAGCAAGGAAGGCATAAGCTGTGGGCCCCAAGGGCAAGCCAGATTTATGTTATGGGCTCAGGGGTAATCCGGTCTTTAACTGTGGTCACATTTCATGCTGTTATTGTATATATGTTATTTGGTTATGTGTTGGTATTTTAGGGGGAGTCATTAAGAGTTGGCTTACAGTTTTGGGTTATGTTTCAGGTACTTCGGATTATTGCGGGAAGGCGAAGGCGTGACTGTACACATCCTCTAGTTATGATCTATGATTTTGGGAAAACTCTGATGTTGGAATGTTTTTGAAAACTGTTTTGTAAACACTTTATGGTTTTGGGTTGTATTTAAAAAGTTTAAATTTATCATGATTTTTATGAGTGTTACAAGTTGGTATCAGAGCCTGGGTTTGAGTGAATTGGAGGAACACTCGTGTGAATCTAGTCTCAAACTGAGGGAAAAGATTTTAAAAATAATTTTAAATTGTTTTCAAAATAATTGAAGGGGATGCGATGTGTACGATCAGTCGGAGCCAATAAGTAGACCCCAAATTACCACATTATTATTTGATCTTGTGATATGTTAGAACAACATGCTAGTGATAGGCTATTGATCTTCAAGAATTGCATGATAGAATTGCCTAATTATATGATGCCTGATAGCCTAGGATTCTTCCTTATATGAAATTGACATCATTACTGTAGTTGCTTAGTGTATGCATAATAGTTATACATAACTAAGATTGTATAGCCTAAGAATGTTTGGTTTGGCCTTATTTCCCGTTCTTGTTTGATGAAGGGCTTAGGATAGGATCATATATTCGACTGTCTATAGGCTCTAGTGTTATGTATGATTAGTTTACATGAGTGCTGCAGGGTTGGTGGAAGTTTCATGGATGAGTTGTGTGGGGTCAGTTGACCAGCTTCGTAATGTTTAGTTTTCCTATAGGAAGTGAGGATTGAGTACATGTACGCATGTTGGTGTGTATTTTTACGGTTGTTGTGATGATCCTCTAGAACAAATACGGGTAGGTGTGGGTCTATTAATACGGGTAGGGCCAGTTGTGTCCGAGGATAGGATGAGTGAGATCCTTCAGGAGGAGGTTGTTGCTCACTTTCGGGCACAATTGCCAGAGATGTTTGGGTCTATTAAGACCGCCATGGTGGAGTACTTTGATGAGCGATACGCTTCCCTCTCTGAGGCTGCTACTGCCGCTGCAACCTCTGCAACCGTTGCCGCTGTTGGGGTTGGTGTTGGGAGGGTCTTCCAGTATCGGAACTTCGACAATACGAAGCTCCCGAATTTCGACGGAGTTCAGGATCCGATCATAGCCATGAGGTGGTTGTCTGATGTTGAAGGGTGTTTCTTCACTTGCCTTTGCCCAGCTGACCAAAAGGCCAGGTACATTCTGAACCTTCTGAGGTCCGGAGCGAAGGATTGGTGGAGACTTGTTACCAGCTCGTATTCTATTGAGAAGAGGACTGCAGTGTCTTCGGAGCAGTTCTCGGAGATGTTTCATTTTTAGATATGTTATGCTGGTGGAACGTGAGAGGTTGGCTCAGGCATACTTTGGTTTGAGATAGGGGATGGAGTCGGTGACGAAAATCACCAAGATGTTCATGGAGAGGGCCATGTTTTGTCCTGATTTTGCTGCTTCTAAGCAAGATCAGATGAACTGTTACTTGAGCATGTTCAAGACGGACATCTGACAGTTTGTATCCACTCAGCGTTATGGTTCATTATTGGAGTTACAAGAGGCCGCCAGGTGGCGCGGGATTGAGATGGAGCTCCAGACGAGGGAGCAGAGACCAGCCCCGTCGCAGTCGCAGCCTGCGCCAAAGGGGTTCAAGGCCGCTGATGTCAGATCTGGGGGTCGGAAGGGCCGCACTTGTGGGAAGTGTCGCAAGGTTCATGAGGGTGCTTTCCGGCCATCTTCTGGGTGCCACAATTGTGGCCGACAGGGCCATATGGCGAGAAATTTCCGCAAGCAGGTCCTAACACTCAGCTCCACGATTTGTTACTACTGCGACCAGGTTGACCATGTGAAGGCCAACTATCCCTCGCTTGCTGCTAGGTCGGTGCAGGCTCTAGCGTCAGCTACTCTGAGCATCACGGATGGGAGTCAGGGCAGGTCAGAGCCCCCGAGGGCTCGAGGTTGCGCTTTCCAGCTCACGACATAGGAGGCCAGGTCGGCACCAGACGTCGTGACCGGTATGTTTCTATTTATTATTTTGTTAGTTATGTTTTATGTCATTCTCATGTATATGCTCATAATAGGTACATTCTTAGTGAACTCTTTGCCTGCTCTTATGTTATTTGACTCGGGCGCGAGTCGGTCCTTTGTATCTTGATCTTTCAGTAGGGAGTTTGATATGCATATTGGGGAGTTAGAGTGTTCGTTGCAAATTTCCATCGCCAACAAACACGGGGTTTCTGCATATGCAGTATATCATGGTTATATATTGGAGATCTTCGGGGTGCCTTATCGATTGATTTGATCCCTATTCCCATCGGGGATGCATGCGTGATAGTGGGTATGGACTGACTTGTAGAGGTTGAAATATGTTGTGAGGTGTTGAAGGGTCTTATGTCTTTTATTAGTGTCTGTAATGATGTTTTTTTGTCTGTATTTCATAAGGGCACTCTTAGATGTCGAAACGTTCATGTTTTAGCCCTCGTGTATATTTTGCTTACTTCTGTCATTCCTATAAATAGGGATAAGTACTAGAGATAGAGTAACTTTTGGCACTTCATGTTCTCTACTCTACATTACTCTTTTATCTTTCAGAAGTATCAATTGAGCCAAACATATTATATTTACAACTTGTGTTCTAGATTCAATTCATACTCTGATTTCATTTCGTTTACTAGATTCACAGGAACTACATTTGGTATCAGAGTAGGATTCTCTCAATTGATTTATGATTTTCTCTTTGTTTCAAAAGTTTTTGAATCACTGTTTTTGATTCAAAAATATTCGGCACTTTTGATTCAGAAAATCTTTTCTAATCAATTGTTTTGATTCGATTCTGCTGTTCGTTTGATAAATCAAGTGTTCAGTGTTTGATTTCTAAAAGATTCATTCCTTAGATTCCTATTTCTGAAGCTTTTCATCATTTTAATCTGTACGATAATGGCGAACTTCAACATGAACACGATGACCACTTTTTCTCATCTTCTTGGTTCTTCAACCAAAATTCCGATGATGATCCCTGAATACTATGAACAATGGGCTGATAGGATGGAAGATTATCTGAAGGGATTGATGAAGATCTATGGCATTGTATCAAGATTGGAAAATTTCGTCAATCAATGATTGTAGAAATTGGATCTACTGGTTCATCTGTTGATGTTTCAAATCAAGGGGACAAAGAGAAAGCAAACGATAAAAGATGCTTGAGAGAACTTCGCAGTGCTATTCCACCGGTGGTTTATAATTACATTCGTGGTTGTAAAACTGCTAGGGAGATCTGGGATACTTTGAAAGAAAATTATCAAGGAAGTGAGAAGACTAGAAAAAGTTCTGTTAAGCAATGTATGCTTGAATTAGGTGAATTGAAACAAAAGGAAATGGAGACCACTGAAATATACTACGATCGTCTAAATGAATTAATCTTCAAGTGCAGTCGTTATGGAGTTAATCGTTCGACTATGGAGTACAATCTTACTTTATTAATGGGACTTCGAAAGGAATGGAGGAACATTAGTTTGATGATCAAGACGCAACAAAGCTTCGACAACTATTCACTTGGTGATCTGTATAATGTTCTGAAAGCCTAGGAGAGTGAGATTAACGAGATTGCTGAAGAAGGAAAATTGATTTTGGGCGGTCCTATGGCACTGGTTTCGAAAGTCTCTAGAAAAGAAACTGAAATTGAATCTGCTGGTGTTGATGGTTCTGATAATGAAGGTTTTATCATGAACTCTGATGACGAAGCTGTGGCGTATTATTCGAACAATAAAGTCAAGAAGTTTTACAAAAAGCGATTTAATCCAAATTTTAAAGGAAGTGATTTCAAGGAAAACTCATCTGGGAAGAATGTGAGAGAGGAAATGAAGGTGGAGAAGAAAGAAAACAAGTCTGATGTAGAGAAGCTAGAAAAGAAATTAAAGGGTGACTCCGGTTTCGATTGTCATTACTACAATGGTGCAAACCATATGGCAATCGATTGTATGTTGAGGAAGAGAGAGGAGAAGAAGGATAGTGTGAAGGACGAATCCTATTATGTTGAAAGGGTAGAAAAAGTGAGAGCTAGAACGAAGGGGATGTCTCTTGTTGCAAAAGGAAGTGGCGAAGGGGATGGAACTTACCAAATCTGGTCATCAGGATCAGATGATGAGGAAATGCGAAACCCCACACATGGAGCCATGTATGCAAGGTTTGAAGAGGGAAGTGAGGTTGAGGAGAAGGTAACAGGAAGTTGCTTCGTTTCTACTGGTGCTGACAAGTCTCCAATGACTTCGAAGGTGCGTTCTCTTCTTGAATCCTTTGATATTCCTTTCAGTTCATATGATGCTATTTTATCTGATTTTGATAATACTCTATCTTATGTTAATGACATGCTTATTTCTGTTAGTACTGATGCTGAGAAATTAAAATCTTTACTGCTAGATGTAACACCTTAAATTTCAAAACAAATTTTTCATTTTTAATTCACCAAACATTATACATAAACCCAAGTCATCACGTAATTATACATTTTTATTAAAGCAATATCAGAGTATCCCAAAATCCATAAGACATCGTAAGCCGGCGAATGTGTACAATCATACCTCTGCCTTCCCGGAATCTACAAAAGTGCCTGAAACACATTTAAATAAACACTGTAAGCACGAACCTTAGTGAGTTCCCCAAAATACCACATACACAAATAATTAGCCTCTCATGGCTAAATCTCGATAAGGACCCTCCGGTCATGCATCTCAGTGAAGACCCTCCGGTCTCACGTCTCGGTATGGACCCTCCGGTCATCACTCAATATATGCACAGAATAATATAACATCATAAGTCACAAAGACAGAATGCATAATAACACATATCTCAGTATAAGCAAATAAGACCCTCCGGTCAACAATACGAATAAGACCCTCCGGTCAATCACACAAATAAGACCCTCCGGTCACACATAAATTACCACACATGTAAGTATAGTGAGAAGACTCACCTCGGATGATAAACAGATCCTACAACTGCTTCTGCTGCACACCGGCCCCAAACACTGAGCCAAAGCCACAATTAAACTTGATTAGGATCTAATACTAAATCCAAATATTAAGTCTAAAGATAGCCCACTGATCCGACCCACAAATGGCCCAAGCCCATTGGGCCCACTAAGGCCCAATACCAAATGGGCCTACCAAGGCCCAACCCTAAACTTAGGTCCCAAAATGGCAAGCCCAACAAGAGTCCAAGAATCTAAGATTCCTCTGACCAAAAGCCCAACACACAAAGCCCAAATCCAAGCCCGAGGCCCAAACGTGAACAAGCCCAAAAGTCCACAACTGAAAGTACGTGGGGCGTACCCCCTTGGTACGCTCAGCGTACTCGAAGATATTGATCGGGGCGTATTGGGAATTTCTCCAAAACTCGATTTATGACTTAATACTTTAAACCCTTTGAACCCAAACCTCAGAAGACCTTTAAAGTAAGCTCTTAATGCATAAATCGGCACCCCTTTGCGTTTAAATGACTCAATGGGACCCAACAACCAACTTAATCCATTAATACCCAACATAATCCAACGAGAACATGCATGGACCATTCTAAACATCAAGTAAGCATTTTTATGAACTAGAAACATCAGAATAGGCAAGATCTATCAATCCAAGCTCCTAGAGTGGCTCAAACTCAGAAGGAGAACTTAATACACCAATAAAACCCTTAAACTTTCCCTAAACTCAAACTTGCACAAAAGAAGTCAAGATGAGAACTTTATACCTTGGGTGAGCTGGAAATGAAGCCAAAAGTCTACATCTAAACTTCCTCCTTTGAACCAAAAGCTAGCACCAAACACCTCTTCTTGGAAATGAGCAAGAACACACCAAAAAGCACACTTAGATATCTCAAACACTCAAAATGAGGTTAGGGTTTCCGAGATGAGGATAGAAGGCAATGGAGGCTAAGAATGAAAGAGCCTTGAGCTCATAAAGATGCTTAAATAGTGCCCAAACCCTAAAAATTAGGGTTTGGTACTCTGATCATTACGTTGGGCGTACCCCTAGCTTACGCTTGGCGTACTCACCCATGCACGTGCCTTCTGCCATGCACGCATGGGACTGAAACGCAAGCCTTTTCCAATAAGGGCCAATTCTGCCAAAATCTTCAAAATGCCATAACTTCCTCATCTTAGGTCCGTTTCTAACAAAACTTATATCCACAGAAAGGTGGTGAGAAGCCCTATGCTTCTTGTTGGATAAGGTGTCTAAGTCCATAACTATTTCTGGTATGTACTTGACCCGACCCGGCATGGTCCATTTGGGTTGCATGGCACCATGCAATTGGATAAACTAAAATGAGAGAAATAACACTTATGGTTTATTAATATATTATAAGTTCTAATATATTAATAATATTATTTAATTAGTTTGATCAAGAATTAATTTAGAATTAATTAAGTGATCAAAAGATAACTAATTAAATATATGGGTAGATTATGTAAATCTTCCATATCTTATATAGTGGGCTAAGAGGCTCCATGGATTATCAAGTTGGGTTCCACCCATAGGATGCTCCATGGATGCTCCATGGGAGTTACAAACCCATGGGTCATGGAAATGAAGAGTCATGACACATTAGGGTTTACATGGTGTAACCCTAGATGTGTCAACACTATATAAGAAACCCATTCTCCACCAAAATTGGCTACACATAAGAAACAAGAGGGCTAGGCTGATTTTAGAAGTGTGTATTCTCTCTAAAGTCATTCCAAAAGCATTTGGTGTTGTGTGAAGCATTTGAGGCATCACACTTGGGGTGCTAGGCTCACAAGGTTTCAAGGATCATAAGCAACAACAAGGTAAGTTATTCTATCTTTCATGCAAGTTAAAATTTGTTCCCCATGTATGCTAGATAGGAATATAACCTTGGAATTCAACTTTGCATGATAATTAGACAAACATAGATCCAAGGTTATTAGGGTTGCATGTACACTTAGGAAGTGTTAGAATGCTCAAAACCCATCAGTGGTATCAGAGCCAGGTTCGTTTGTTGTTTTTTTTTTGTGTGCAAACAGCTTGAAAAAAAATCGTTTTTCTGCTCGTATGAAAGTTTGCACATTTGTTGTTGGAAATGGACTAGAAACATTACCCTAAACTGTTTTGATGTTTTAAAGCTTGTTTTAGATGGTGTAATGTTTATGCTAATCCATTTACAATGGCAATTATTAAAATTACAAGTTTTTTTTAAGTGTAATTTTTGATTCTTGAAAGTGTTCATATTCATGTTCTTGAACTTATGAAGATTAGATGATCATAGGAATTGTTTGTAACCTTCATGGTAGTTTAATTCATGATCATAATGTGTTTTAATGGAGTCCATAACTTGTCCTCAAGTTATGGAAAACCAAAAGTCTCACTTTTATTAAAGCCATTAAAAGAACACAAGAGTTATAAAAATGAAGAGTCTTCATTTTTATTACTCAATTAATTCATAAGTTATAAGAAATGAAAAGTTTTGGAAGTTTACAAAACTTGCCCTCAAGTTTTGGAACATGTAAAGTCTTGATTAAAACTTTACTTCCAACCCTTAGAATTTTAAAAGTTAAAATTCAACCCTTATACTTTATAATATTATAAGTTACTAATATATATATGTATAACGACAAGTCGTCTTACCGCTAGTACGCCTCATTCACGAAGCCGGTCTATAAGGGGGGTATAAGGTTGTTGCCTATAAAATGGCAACTTAATGGGTGTCCACTCTCACCCACCGCTTCCTTGATCGGTGGAGGGTCGTTAGCCGAACGGGTAAGACAAGGACTTATAAATTCTCATTAAAAGTATGATGAATATTATAAAGTAACTAAATGCTTTTATTAAATTCCCAATCTTAGTTACTTTAGGAAAATGTGAATAATGTGCTAATCCATGAAATTACACTTTACACTTTGTTTAAGTCGTTGGTGGAGCGTGTGTGGTTAACCGGCACACTAACTTGGACTTAACAAGGTAGGTAAAGGGTGACTTAAGGTTTACCATAGCATCGGTGGAGCGTGTGTGGTTTACCGGCACATCGATTGAGTGATAAACCTTGAGGGTACCAAGTGATTTGCATGGTTACTTCACACCTCGTTTTGTGATCCTCGGTATCCCAGTCACAAAACTTGGAGGGCACACTCGAGATTGAAACATGCCTTTGAAAAGTTCATTGAATCTCAAAAGAATCTAGGAATTTCTAAGAACCAATTAAAAACCTAATATTTATATTTCGTTTTTCATGGTGGAAATTGGTGAATCGTCATTCACCTACCTTTCAAATATGTTATAGCTTGGATTACGGCATACCTCTTCTAAGTTATAATATATTGTGATTGGATCCTAGCCTTAATATTACATTTGGGTGTTTTATTAAGGACTCTCTTAATATCTAAACTAATCTTGTTCTCTTTTTTCAGATGTCTTCAAACAATGCTGCTTCTGGCTCTAATCCTAATGGCTCCTTTACCCTTATGAACTTGTGTGGTAAAGTCACTTTTGATGGATCCAACTTCAATGAATGGATCAGAAACATCAGGATGATTACCCGCTACGAGGACAAAGAATATGTCCTTGACAAGGAGCTTAAGGAGATTGATGAGACCACTGCAACTCCCCAAGAGATCGCTGACTTCCGGGCACATGAAAGGGATGCTACAAAAGTAGCATGCATCATGTTGGCCACCATGACAGCGGAACTCCAAAAGTCCTATGAGGACTTCTACCCTTTTGAAATGCACCAAGATCTGATGGAAAGATACCATCAAAGTGCACGACAAGAGAGGTATGAAATCATATGCTCTATCATAACAACCATGATGAAGGACGGGGAATCCGTCACGAGCCACATGTAGAAAATGCAAAGGTATGTGGATCGGTTGCTGAAGCTTAATGTGAACTTCCCTGAGGAGCTTGCAATAGATATCATTTTGCACTCCTTACCATCGTGCTATGATCAATTCCGCATGACATATCACATGAATAAGGAAGAGGTCACACTCAGCAAACTTCAGGGACTCCTCAAGACCGCAAAAACAGGTCTTAAGGGTAAGTCGGTTGTTAACACTCCTACTCCAAACTCCGCCCCGGTTTTGGCAATCGGGAAAGGTAGAGGGAAGAAGAGGAAGAGCTCTTTGAAGGGTACCAAGGCTAGGACCCTTGATGGCTCTTCTTCAAGTGGAACCAAGAAAGGTTTTGTCACTCCTTCTTCTGACCCTAAAGAGGCTGAATGCTTCTATTGCCATGAAAAGTCACATTGGAAGCGGAACTGCCCAAAGTACCAGCAAGATGTGAAGGATGGGAAAGTTAAACCCAACCATGCAGGTATTTACACTATCTTATCTAATAACTCACCCTATTCTAACTCTTAGGTCCTTGATACCGGTTGTGGTATTCATATCTGATCTGATTTGCAGGGACTAAGAAGAAGTGAGAATGTGGAGCATGGAAGAATAAACTTAATCATGGGGAATAGGAAAGCTTTACCTGTCACCAAGATTGGAGTTTATACTTTATCGCTAAGTAGTGGGTTTAGTTTAGATTTGAATAAATGTTGTTATTCGCCAGAAATGGCAAGAAATATTATTTCCTTTCATGCATTGTATAAACAAGGTTTCACCTTTTCATTTGATAATGAAGTTGGTTCGATTAATGCTTTCTTTAATAATGTTCTTTATTTTAAAGCATTACCTTGTGATGGTGTGTATGAAACTGTATCTGTGATTGATAACTTAGGAAATAATGTATTGTGTATTGATTATGTTAATGATAATAACTTGGATAAAGCATCATTATGGCATTGTCGTCTTGGACATATAAGCAAGAAACGCATAGGCCAACTCCAAAAGGATGGAGTCTTGGAGTCATTTGACCTAAAGTCAGATGATAGTTGCGAATCATGCTTACTTGGAAAAAGGACAAAGTCACCCTTCACAGGTTCTTGTGAGAGGGGTGAAGGTTTGTTGGATCTTATACACACGGATGTGTGTGGGCCCTTCAAACATGCCACAAGGGATGCTAGTCGTTATTATTTGACTTTTACTGATGATTACAGTAGATATGGATATGTCTACTTAATCAAGCATAAGTCAGAGACTTTTGAGAGGTTTAAAGAGTTTAAACAGGAAGTCGAGAATCAATTGGGCAGGAACATTAAGATGCTTCGATCCGATCGAGGTGGTGAGTATCTTAGTTCAGAGTTCCTCGACTATCTTAGGGAATGTGGGATTGTGTCACAATTGACACCTCCCAGGACACCGCAGTTGAATGGTGTAGCTGAGAGGCGTAATCGAACCTTGTTGAATATGGTTCGTACCATGATGAGTCGAGCTTTGCTACCAATCTCATTTTGGGGGTATGCCTTAGAGACTGCCACCCATATCCTTAATCTAGTTCCGACAAAGAAAGTTGCCAAAACTCCTCATGAGATGTGGACTGGTAAAGTACCCAAACTAGAGCACATTAAGATTTGGGGTTGCGAGGCTTTCGTGAGACGCGAGACTCATGATAAGCTCGAACCTCGAAGTGAGAGGTGTATTTTCATGAGCTACCCACAGAAATCCTTTGGTTACCTCTTCTACAGAACTAGTGAGAATGTGGTCTTTGTAGCTAGGAGGGCTTTCTTTCGAGAGAGAGAGTTCATAAGCCAAGGAGACAGTGGGAGGCAAGTTGACCTTGAAGAAATTCAAGAGTCAAGTGGTGAAGGAACTTCAAACCCTAGCACTCAACTTGAGGAGGAAACTCCTGTTGAGCCAATTGACAAGTCTGTACCTCTGAGGCGTTCCACAAGGGTTAGGAATGCACCTGAGCATTACTATGGATTCCATATTACTGCGGAAGGTGATACACTTATCAGTGATGAGACACTGATAGGTCTGGATGAACCTAACAGTTACGCGGAAGCCATGGCAGGCCCTGAGTCAGCCAAGTGGAAAGAGGCAATGGACAACGAGATACAGTCCATGTATGACAATCAAGTTTGGAACTTGGTTGAGAATGTACCAGGTCGTAAGACTGTAGGGTGCAAATGGATCTTCAAGAAGAAGACCGACATGGATGGTAATGTACACACTTATAAGGCACGACTGGTTGCAAAGGGTTTCTCACAAACTCCGGGAGTTGATTATGATGAGACCTTTTCTCCAGTGGCCAAGATTAAGTCTATTAGGGTTCTGTTAGCCATAGCCGCATTTCATGACTATGAAATATGGCAAATGGATGTCAAAACCGCTTTCCTTAATGGAAAGTTGGCTGAGGATGTTTACATGAGTAAGCCAGAGGGTTTTGTCAACACAGAGTACCCTAATAGAGCGTGTAAGCTTGAGAAATCCATTTATGGGTTAAAGCAAGCACCTCGCAGATGGAATCTTTGCTTTGATGAGAAAGTCAAGGAATTTGGCTTTTCTAGGAGTGAAGATGAATCTTGTGTATATGTCAAGGCTAGTGGGAGTATAGTTAGCTTTTTGGTATTGTATGTGGATGACATACTACTCATAGGAAATGACATCCCAACTCTGCAGGAAGTTAAGTCCTGGCTTGGGAAGTGTTTCTCTATGAAGGACCTAGGAGAAGCTGCCTATATTCTAGGGATAAGGATCTTGAGAGACCGGAGTAAAAGACTAATTGGACTTAGTCAGAGTACCTACTTGGATAAGGTGCTGAAGAGATTCGGCATGCAGGACTCCAAGAAAGGAGAGTTACCCATCCAGAGTAACGCCAGATTGAGTAAGACACAAAGCCATAGTACTGAGGCTGAGATAGCAGAAATGAGTCGAATACCTTATGCTTCGGCTGTAGGATCGATCATGTATGCTATGACGTGTACTCGACCTGATGTAGCCTTTGCTTTGAGCATGGTTAGCAGGTATCAGGGGAACCCTGGCAAGGCACACTGGACTGCGGTAAAGAATATCCTCAAGTACCTACGGAGGACTAAGGACTGGGTCCTTACCCTCAGTGGGAGTGAAGACTTGAGAGTTGTAGGGTATAGTGATGCTAGATTTCAGACTGATAGGGATAATTTCCACTCTCAGTCAAGCTGGGTGTGACAACCGTCAAATTTCGGTCAATTCAAAGTCAACAAGTCAAACCAGTCAACTCCAATAACCCTTGTATGCTAGGGTTTACGTTATGTAATCACTATACAATTCGCTATTTTAATGAGAAATCCTCATTTGGAAAGTTCATGTGTTTGATTTTCCTTAGCCTTAACAGTGCTAAACAACGAACCAAAGCGATAAAACACTATTGCACAATCATCGGGATTGTGTACGACACTAAAACACGGTTTAATGGGGTTTACGAACCTTGCGTTGTGAAGCCGGACACTCAAATTAATCACAAACGAAACCTCTCTAAATCGTTTTCACTCTATCTCTTTCTATTTGAAATCTCTCCCAAATCTCTCCCAAATCTCTCTCAAAAGTTACTTTAACTTTTTGTAATCATTTGGGTCATCTCGACCCTTAACCGGGTCAAAAATCGCTTGAAACGGGGTAAAAACGAGTAAAATAGCTTTAAGGATCCGAAGTGTCCGAAGCCAGGGTCCGAAGTCCGAAGTGTCCGTGTCCGAAGTCCGAAGTGTCCGTGTCCGAAGTCCGAGGTCCGAAGCCAGTGTCCGAAGTCCGAGGTCCGAAGCCAGTGTCCGAAGTCCGAGGTCCGAGGTCCGAAGCCAGGCCCTTTTTACCGGTTTTTCGACTACGACTTCGTTTTAACTCCGTTTTTCATTATTTTAACGTGGGATTTTCACCCAAAACTTTATTTTATAAACTAAGGCCCCAAAATATATAAATCTCCAGGGTTTTTATAAAATATATTAAAAGAATTGGTGATTGAACTAATTATTGAGGGAATATTTGCTTTTCCTTAATTTATGGCAAAAGCAACCCACTACCACTCCTTCCCACTACCACTATGACCAGCCACTCCTTCCCACTACCCCTTGTCTCCTTAGTGGACCTTTACAGCCAATCTCCAGCTCTTCCCACGTTCTAAGAGCTGGAGGATTGATCCTCTCTCCTCATCCTCCATAAAACTCTTTCATTCTACACTTAGCAACCAAGAACACTCTCCAAAAATTCTCTCATCTTTTCTCTCAACTTCAAAAACTTCAAGACCCTCTCCAGGGATTTCTTTCTTCAATTAGTAAGTATCTTCATCATTCACATAATTATTAAACTCCATTCTACTCAAATCATTGATATCTTACACAAGTTCCATCTTATTCGGTGTTAGATTCTCGAATCATCAATACATCTTCTTAGTGTTCTTGAGTTGAACACTTCCTCTCTCTCACTTTCATCTACTGAAACCACATAAGGTGAGTTCATACCCATACATTTACATCTTTTTCTTAAGTTTTAAGGGGGAAATACAAGTAAAATCATCAAGAACACAATTAAACTTTTTCTAACAGATTGCATCAGAAAAGATGGACGTTAATCACAGACTGTTTTGGTCAACTTAAAAATTTTAGTTTTCAAAACTGTTTCAGGTGCAAGTAGTTCAAACTCTTAGCTTTAAAATGACTACTTGCACATCTCTAGATGATTTTTCTACAATTAATAGTGATTGTTACAAAACTGCCTGTCATTTCAGAGGCAAACCCGGACCAGTCTGTGATTATGAACATTTTCACCTCTGTTAGAGATCACTAAAAATCATGAGAAAATTTACGAACAAACTAGACTCATATCCCAAACTCTCAAAATTTGCGGATTTGGATTTAGAGCTGTGATGATTTTTCTATAAATTTTCTAAGAAAGGTAACAGAAACTGTTTTTAACGAAAAGTTGCTGTTAATTTCATTTTACCTTGTAACATGTTGAGCAAGGTGTATATCTTTATGTGACTATATGTTACTGCAACATATGACATTTTATCTTAATATTTAGACACACATCAGTTTACAAATGGATTTGGTCATGAAAAATATAAAGAATAACAAGTGATTATAATCAAAGTACAATCGATACATTCAAACATTAAATAAACTATTTTGAATATAGTTTGCATACATTACCACATACTACCCTTGGTTGATAAACTATAATAGGTATAGTTTATGATACATTACATAACACATACATTTAAAAAGGGTACATTTATACAAATGATATTTTCATTAAGCAAGGTACGGCCATACGGTACCAAGTTTTCATAACACGTAATTCCGTTAATGACTTGTGAGACAACTGCTTCAAATTACCATTAAGTCCTGTATTGTAACCAGAGTCTCCTTGAGGGAGAGCGTGATACTTGTGTATAGATCTATATTGGGTTTGACAAACCCACACCTAAACTGCATGCAACAGTTAGACCGATAGGTCTGGGGTGACAAATGTCATAACATTTCCGACGCCTGAAGAACGTCGTTTTAGGCAACCTTGGTCATAGTATGGTTATAATAAACTCACATAAAGTATTAACAAACATTGGAATTTACGGGGACTTCATTAAAATTTAACGAGTTTATGTCGATTTAAACTTGCATTGTTTTACTATAAATATGACAAATTACTTGTACATTTCGGTCTTTGGGTTTTAAGACTACATTTACACATTAAGGAAAATATTGGATTTTTCTAACACAAATACTACTTTTACAAACGAAAAGCTTATGAACTCACCAACCTTTGTGTTGACACTTTTTCAAAAACTTGTATTCTCAGGAAATCATTAAACAGGTAATCAAGTGCTTTTGAGGATGGGACGCTAAGGCGTCTACTATTTCATATTTTATCAACATATTGTGATTTATTCGTAAACATGTAATTCATACAATGATGCAAATTTTTTTATATATATGTTGGTTGTGTTTGCTTGAATTACTATTACAATTGCTGTTATGATACTATACATGAAGTCCTCCACCCCCGGACGTTTCCGCCATCCTTGGTTTGGGGGTGTGACAGATTGGTATCAGAGCGCAGTTTATAGTGAATTAAGTATATCAAACCACACAAGATATACAAACTATAAACACAATTGGGACTAATAGTCTCTGATTTGTGCATTTTTCAAATAAATATACCTTTAGAAAATAAATGATTCTTTTTATTAAAAAGTATAAATACATGCATACATGCTCACATAGTGTCATAACTAGAAGAACATAAAATAAAAGAAGAGGAGTTGTACATTATGGGTATGCCTTGGTATATGTAAATCAAGTCTGGGAAGGATATAGCCTGATCAACTATATCTGTCCGGGAATTGACTTGCATATACCGGGGGATGGTCAGGATGGACAACAAATCTAACAAACTCGTCTTACCGCTAGTACGCCTCATTCACGAAGCCGGTCTATAAGGGGGGTATAAGGTTGTTGCCTGTAAAATGGCAATTTAATGGGTGTCCACTCTCACCCACCGCTTCCTTGATCGGTGGAGGGTCGTTAGCCGAACGGGTAAGACAAGGACTTATAAATTCTCATTAAAAGTATGATGAATATTATAAAGTAACTAAATGCTTTAAGAACTCAAAACTAAACATTTACAAATACTATAGGAGTATTTTGTGTTACTATAATAAAAATATTTTATACTTTCATTTTACCTCATAACCCAATGTATTGGGTCAATAAAAAGTATAAAATCGTATGTATCGTAAACATACCGGAAAACAACGTAATAATATACTTTATGTATAAAAGATTTCTCTCCCTATAAATACACTTTTACTAAAAGTACATTGGTTTACGACTTATGACAGAACCATGCCGCCAAGAAGAAGGCCAAGACCTTCCAGCAACACAGCAACACCTCCTCCGCCGCCGCCTCCACAGTTTGATCCCGCGATGTTCCAGGCTGCAGTAACAGCAGCCGTAGCAGCTGCAATGTCACATATAGGGACCAACGGAGCTGGTGGTTCGGGATCGGGAGCTACACACTCTATCCACGGAGATAGTACGTGGCGTGCAAAAGAGTGTTCATACAAGGACTTCACAAATGGTAAACCCGACAACTTCAATGGAAGCGGGGGAGTCATCACGTTGATGCAATGGTTTGAAAAGACCGAAGTAGTCTTTCAGGTGTGCTCCTGCCCCGAAGCGAGCAAAGTTAAGTTCGCAACCTTAACCTTCACCGGCCGGGCCCTTACTTGGTGGAACTGCCGGGTTAAGTCACTTACTCTCGAAGTGGCTAGCTCCATAACCTGGGCAGAACTAAAAACGTTGATGATGAAGGAGTACTGCCCGAGAGGTGAAATTCAAAAGCTGGAACAAGAACTCTGGAACCTCAGGATGACGGGCTCTGACCTTGAAACCTACACCACCCGATTCAATGAATTGGCTCTCCTCTGCCCAACAATGGTTACTCCGGAGGAGAAAAAGGTGGAGCGATACCTTTGGGGACTGTCTCTCCACGTGCAAAGTAGTGTCCTAGCTTCAAGGCCAACTACTTTTGACAGTGCCAGGGAGCTGGCACAACAACTTGTTGACCACCGAGCCGGTCATAATACTACAACCACCACCACTGATAAATCAAAAGGGGGAAACAACAAAAGGAAGTTCTGGAACGAAAAGAAGAGCCAACCAGCACAGGACCCCGCTAAGAAGCAACAAATTGTTGCTGTCCATGCTGCCACTAATGCTGCCACTACTGCTACCACTCCAGCACCACCGAAGCCATATGCGGGAAAACTACCTAAGTGCAACAAGTGCAACTTTCACCACAATGGTGCTTGTAGGGAGATGCACTGTAACAACTGCGACAGGAAGGGGCACACTGCTCATTTCTGTAAAGCGCCGGCTCAACCAATCAACCAAGTCGCCAGTACGGGGGCAACCCGGACCTGCTACAACTGTGGAGACGCAGGTCACTTCAAAAGAGACTGCCCCAAAGCACAAGCCCCTAATGCTGGTGGAGTAGGAAGAGTCCTGGCAATAGGACATGGGGAAGCAGTCGAGGATCCCACGGTGGTTACCGGTACGTTTCTCCTCAATAACTCTTATGCATGCGTACTATTCGATAGTGGAGCGGAGAGGAGTTTCGTGAGCCACCAATATAAACATTTACTTGAACAAAATCCCCAATCACTAAAGGATACTTATGTAGTAGAAATGGCAAATGGGAAAGTAGAACGCACTAGCGACATATACTCAGAATGTACTCTCACTCTAGACAACCATACATTTAAAATTGACCTGATGCCGGTCACCAATAAAAAGCTTCGACGTAATCATCGGGATGGATTGGTTAGTTCCTCACCGTGCCGACATTCTATGTTACGAAAGGGCCGTTCGCCTCAATCTACCAAATGACGAAACCCTTCTTATCTATGGTGACAAACCTAGTGCGAATTTACAAATCATCTCATGCATCAAAGCCCAAAAGTATCTCCGGAAGGAGTACCACGCCTTCTTAGCCCATATAGTAGACAAGAAACAAGACGTGAAAGACATCAAGGACATCCCCGAAGTGTGTAACTTCCCGGATGTGTTCCCAGAGGATCTTCCTGGTGTACTACTCGCACGACAAGTCGATTTCAGAATTGACTTAATACCCGGAGCTACCCCCGTAGCCAGAGCTCCATACCGCCTCGCACCATCAGAAATGCAGGAGTTGTCCAGTCAATTAACCGAGCTTTTGAACAAAGGGTTCATCAGACCAAGCTTCTCACCTTGGGGAGCACCAGTCCTTTTTGTAAAGAAGAAGGACGGATCCTTTCGCATGTGCATCGACTATCGGGAACTAAACAAGCTCACCATCAAAAACCGATATCCTCTGCCCCGAATCGACGACCTTTTCGACCAACTCCAAGGAGCAAATTTCTTCTCAAAGATCGACCTAAGGTCAGGCTACCATCAGCTACGAGTTCAAGAAGAAGATATTCCCAAAACTGCATTCAGAACTCGCTATGGGCACTACGAGTTTGTGGTGATGTCCTTCGGCTTAACAAACGCACCTGCGGTATTCATGGACCTAATGAATAGAGTGTGTCGACCCTACCTAGACAAGTTTGTAATCGTATTCATCGACGATATCTTGATCTACTCGCGAAGCGAAGAAGAGCATCGCCTACATCTACGCCAAGTGCTAGAGACGCTAAGAGCGGAGAAGCTTTATGCTAAGTTCTCTAAGTGTGAATTCTGGATTAGAGAAGTGGATTTCCTTGGACATGTGGTAAGTGAGAAAGGCATACATGTGGACCCCTCCAAGATCAAGGCAATCGAGAATTGGTCAGCACCCAAGACGCCAACCGAAATTCGACAATTCCTTGGGCTTGCTGGCTACTATCGAAGATTTATACAAAACTTCTCCAAGATTGCGAAACCACTCACCACCTTGACGCAGAAAGGTGTGATATTCAAGTGGGAAAATAAACAAGAAACTGCTTTCCAAACGTTAAAACAAGCCCTATGCAGCGCACCGATCTTGTCTCTCCCAGAGGGAACCGAGGACTTCGTAGTGTACTGTGATGCTTCGAATCAAGGCCTCGGATGTGTGCTCATGCAGAGAGGGAAGGTTATCGCGTATGCATCAAGACAGCTTAAGACGCACGAGGTTAATTATACTACGCACGACCTGGAATTAGGAGTAGTGGTTTTCGCTTTGAAGATCTGGAGACACTACCTCTACGGCACGAAATGCACTATCTTCACTGATCACAAAAGTCTTCAGCATATCCTCAATCAGAAAGAGCTCAACATGCGACAGAGGAGATGGGTGGAGTTGCTGAATGACTACGAGTGCGAAATTCGTTATCATCCGGGCAAGGCCAATGTAGTGGCCGATGCTCTAAGCAGGAAGGAGTACTCGGGCCGCCGAGTAAAATCCTTAACAATGACAATCCATTCCCACCTGACCATACAAATCAAGGAAGCTCAACTGGAAGCTTTGAAACCAGAAAAGGTGGCAGGAGAGACATTAAGGGGAATGGATAAAAACTTAGAAGTCAAGGAGGATGGAGCACGTTATATCATGAACCGGATTTGGACACCGAAGTTCGGTGGACTCCGAGATGTTGTCATGAATGAAGCACACAAGACTCGATACTCCATCCATCCCGGGTCGGATAAGATGTATCTAGACCTCAAGAAATTATACTGGTGGCCGAACATGAAAGCTGAGATTGCTACCTATGTGAGCAAGTGCCTGACTTGCGCTAAGGTCAAAACAGAATACCAGAAACCATCCGGGCTATTACAACAGCCGGATATACCTGAGTGGAAGTGGGAACGAATAACAATGGACTTCATAACCAAGCTGCCTAAGACATCGGGCGGTCTTGACACAATATGGGTAATTGTAGACAGATTGACCAAATCAGCACACTTTCTACCAATAAAAGAAACCGACAAGATGGAGAAGCTGACTAGGACGTACATCAGAGAGATTGTACGACTCCATGGTGTGCCGATATCCATTATCTCCGATAGAGATAGTAGATTTACCTCACGGTTTTGGCAGTCTCTACAAAAATCATTGGGAACTAGGCTTGACATGAGTACGGCCTACCACCCACAAACCGACGGACAGAGCGAACGAACCATTCAAACGTTGGAAGACATGTTAAGAGCTTGTGTGATAGACTTCGGTAAAGCATGGGATACCCATCTACCGCTTATCGAATTCTCCTACAATAACAGCTATCATACTAGCATCAAAGTCGCTCCATTCGAAGCTCTTTACGGTCGCAAATGCATATCACCCCTGTGTTGGGCTGAGGTGGGGGATACACAGCTAGCTAGAGGGCAAGTCTCTAATAGCACCCTCACTGGCCCTGAAATCATAAGGGAAACCACAGAAAAGATCGTTCAAATTCGAGAGAGACTGAAAGCGTCTCGCGATCGGCAAAAGAGTTACGCAGACAAACGACGCAAACCCTTGGAATTCCAGGTGGGTGATCGGGTACTACTAAAAGTTTCCCCTTGGAAAGGAATGATACGATTCGGCAAACGCGGGAAACTAAATCCAAGGTACATCGGGCCATTCGAAATCCTTGCTAGGATTGGGCCAGTAGCATACAAACTTCGATTACCTCAGGAACTTGACAAAGTACATCCCACGTTTCACGTGTCTAACCTAAAGAAGTGTTTGTCTGATGAGACACTCGTAATACCACTCGACGAAATCAAAGTTAACGAAAATCTCCACTTCGTGGAGGAACCAGTCGAAATCATGGATCGGGAAATCAAACGAACGAAACAAAGTCGTATTCCCATCGTGAAGGTATGTTGGAACGCTAAACGAGGACCCGAATTCACCTGGGAACGCGAGGATCAGATGAAACAAAAGTATCCACATCTCTTTCCAAACTCTTGAAATCCCAGTCAAAATGAAAATTTCGGGACGAAATTCCTTCTAACGGGGGGATGATGTGACAACCGTCAAATTTCGGTCAATTCAAAGTCAACAAGTCAAACCAGTCAACTCCAATAACCCTTGTATGCTAGGGTTTACGTTATGTAATCACTATACAATTCGCTATTTTAATGAGAAATCCTCATTTGGAAAGTTCATGTGTTTGATTTTCCTTAGCCTTAACAGTGCTAAACAACGAACCAAAGCGATAAAACACTATTGCACAATCATCGGGATTGTATACGACACTAAAACACGGTTTAATGGGGTTTACGAACCTTGCGTTGTGAAGCCGGACACTCAAATTAATCACAAACGAAACCTCTCTAAATCGTTTTCACTCTATCTCTTTCTATTTGAAATCTCTCCCAAATCTCTCCCAAATCTCTCTCAAAAGTTACTTTAACTTTTTGTAATCATTTGGGTCATCTCGACCCTTAACCGGGTCAAAAATCGCTTGAAACGGGGTAAAAACGAGTAAAATAGCTTTAAGGATCCGAAGTGTCCGAAGCCAGGGTCCGAAGTCCGAAGTGTCCGTGTCCGAAGTCCGAAGTGTCCGTGTCCGAAGTCCGAGGTCCGAAGCCAGTGTCCGAAGTCCGAGGTCCGAAGCCAGTGTCCGAAGTCCGAGGTCCGAGGTCCGAAGCCAGGCCCTTTTTACCGGTTTTTCGACTACGACTTCGTTTTAACTCCGTTTTTCATTATTTTAACGTGGGATTTTCACCCAAAACTTTATTTTATAAACTAAGGCCCCAAAATATATAAATCTCCAGGGTTTTTATAAAATATATTAAAAGAATTGGTGATTGAACTAATTATTGAGGGAATATTTGCTTTTCCTTAATTTATGGCAAAAGCAACCCACTACCACCTCACTCTATGACCAGCCACTCCTTCCCACTACCCCTTGTCTCCTTAGTGGACCTTTACAGCCAATCTCCATCTCTTCCCACGTTCTAAGAGCTGGAGGATTGATCCTCTCTCCTCATCCTCCATAAAACTCTTTCATTCTACACTTAGCAACCAAGAACACTCTCCAAAAATTCTCTCATCTTTTCTCTCAACTTCAAAAACTTCAAGACCCTCTCCAGGGATTTCTTTCTTCAATTAGTAAGTATCTTCATCATTCACATAATTATTAAACTCCATTCTACTCAAATCATTGATATCTTACACAAGTTCCATCTTATTCGGTGTTAGATTCTCGAATCATCAATACATCTTCTTAGTGTTCTTGAGTTGAACACTTCCTCTCTCTCACTTTCATCTACTGAAACCACATAAGGTGAGTTCATACCCATACATTTACATCTTTTTCTTAAGTTTTAAGGGGGAAATACAAGTAAAATCATCAAGAACACAATTAAACTTTTTCTAACAGATTGCATCAGAAAAGATGGACGTTAATCACAGACTGTTTTGGTCAACTTAAAAATTTTAGTTTTCAAAACTGTTTCAGGTGCAAGTAGTTCAAACTCTTAGCTTTAAAATGACTACTTGCACATCTCCAGATGATTTTTCTACAATTAATAGTGATTGTTACAAAACTGCCTGTCATTTCAGAGGCAAACCCGGACCAGTCTGTGATTATGAACATTTTCACCTCTTTTAGAGATCACTAAAAATCATGAGAAAATTTACGAACAAACTAGACTCATATCCCAAACTCTCAAAATTTGCGGATTTGGATTTAGAGCTGTGATGATTTTTCTATAAATTTTCTAAGAAAGGTAACAGAAACTGTTTTTAACGAAAAGTTGCTGTTAATTTCATGTTACCTTGTAACATGTTGAGCAAGGTGTATATCTTTATGTGACTATATGTTACTGCAACATATGACATTTTATCTTAATATTTAGACACACATCAGTTTACAAATGGATTTGGTCATGAAAAATATAAAGAATAACAAGTGATTATAATCAAAGTACAATCGATACATTCAAACATTAAATAAACTATTTTGAATATAGTTTGCATACATTACCACGTACTACCCTTGGTTGATAAACTATAATAGGTACAGTTTATGATACATTACATAACACATACATTTAAAAAGGGTACATTTATACAAAGGATATTTTCATTAAGCAAGGTACGGCCATACGGTACCAAGTTTTCATAACACGTAATTCCGTTAATGACTTGTGAGACAACTGCTTCAAATTACCATTAAGTCCTGTATTGTAACCAGAGTCTCCTTGAGGGAGAGCGTGATACTTGTGTATAGATCTATATTGGGTTTGACAAACCCACACCTAAACTGCATGCAACAGTTAGACCGATAGGTCTGGGGTGACAAATGTCATAACATTTCCGACGCCTGAAGAACGTCGTTTTAGGCAACCTTGGTCATAGTATGGTTATAATAAACTCACATAAAGTATTAACAAACATTGGAATTTACGGGGACTTCATTAAAATTTAACGAGTTTATGTCGATTTAAACTTGCATTGTTTTACTATAAATATGACAAATTACTTGTACATTTCGGTCTTTGGGTTTTAAGACTACATTTACACATTAAGGAAAATATTGGATTTTTCTAACACAAATACTACTTTTACAAACGAAAAGCTTATGAACTCACCAACCTTTGTGTTGACACTTTTTCAAAAACTTGTATTCTCAGGAAATCATTAAACAGGTAATCAAGTGCTTTTGAGGATGGGACGCTAAGGCGTCTACTATTTCATATTTTATCAACATATTGTGATTTATTCGTAAACATGTAATTCATACAATGATGCAAATTTTTTTATATATATGTTGGTTGTGTTTGCTTGAATTACTATTACAACTGCTGTTATGATACTATACATGAAGTCCTCCACCCCCGGACGTTTCCGCCATCCTTGGTTTGGGGGTGTGACACTGGGTCTTTACCTTAAATGGAGGAGCAATTTCTTGGAAGAGTTCCAAGCAAGAGACAATGGCTGATTCAACTTGCGAATCAGAGTATATAGCAGCTAGCGAGGCAGCAAAGGAGGCAATATGGCTGAAGAACTTCATTGGAGACCTTGGAGTTGTACCAGCTATTAAAGAGCCAATGGAAATTTTCTGTGATAGTGAAAGTGCAGTTGCCTTAGCCAAGGAACCAAGGGATCACGGGAGATCCAGACACATCGACAGAAAATACCATTTCATCAGACATTGAATAGAAGAAGGACTCCTCGTGGCAAAGAGGGTATCATCGGATGAGAATCCAGCAGATCCCCTCACGAAGGGACTGACTCGGGTTAAGCATCTCCAGCATGCTCGGAGCATAGGGCTGAAGGATGATATTAGATTTAGTAGTTAGATAACCTTGAAATTTGTAAAGTGTAATTGACATTAGATGATGAATAAAAGGTGTTTTATTTATGAGTAAAGTGTTGCTATCTCTTGTCGATCGTTTACTATATTTCTTTTGCATGTTTTGACTTCCAGAATAATTATGTTTGGTATATCATATTATTCGAACCTCCACAGTCGGTCATATGTCGGAAGTAGGTATGAATCAAGACTGTCATGATTGGTTGCAGAGGTCTAAGTTGTTGGACATGGCTACAACACTCATGAGTGCTCATAAGTTCTGAGCATTGGACTCAACCCACGCTCACTGGAATCACTTCATGGAATTTATCTCGAGTGATCGTGAGACGGTAATATCATATAAGTCTTCAAACCTAGAGATATGATTTGTTACTTATGAGTTGGTTATGCATTGATTGTACGTTAACGCATTGGTAACTCGATGTTATAAAACGTGCTTTTGTGTATAATTCAATGAGTGGTAGAACAAACATATGAGTCGAAGTTTATCTGTTCCTTCTTGGATTAGAAGCTGATATCTGGGCCCCTCGATGATTTTGTTTTGACCTATGTACCGGGCCCGGTCAGAACTAAGTTGATGTGTTCAATTAAGTTCTTTGTCAAACAAATCGGAAATCGGGAAACAAACTGCTGGACAATAAGTAAGACATTGTTCAATGTATTTGTCCGGCTGATATCTAGAACCGAGGATTATATGATCACTTATCTTAAATGGCGTATCATCATCTTCTCAGTTCCGAGAGACCTTGAAAGAGCTACGATTGCCGATCGGTTCCTGAAGTATTGCGGTTATAGTTATTAGACTTATCCAAGTGGGAGACTGTTGGATAAGGTGTCTAAGTCCATAACTATTTCTGGTATGTACTTAACCCGACCCGGCATGGTCCATTTGGGTTGCATGGCACCCTGCAATTGGATAAACTAAAATGAGAGAAATAACACTTATGGTTTATTAATATATTATAAGTTCTAATATATTAATAATATTATTTAATTAGTTTGATCAAGAATTAATTTAGAATTAATTAAGTGATCAAAAGATAACTAATTAAATATATGGGTAGATTATGTAAATCTTCCATATCTTATATAGTGGGCTAAGAGGCTCCATGGATTATCAAGTTGGGTTCCACCCATAGGATGCTCCATGGATGCTCCATGGGAGTTACAAACCCATGGGTCATGGAAATGAAGAGTCATGACACATTAGGGTTTACATGGTGTAACCCTAGATGTGTCAACACTATATAAGAAACCCATTCTCCACCAAAATTGGCTACACATAAGAAACAAGAGGGCTAGGTCGATTTTAGAAGTGTGTATTCTCTCTAAAGTCATTCCAAAAGCATTTGGTGTTGTGTGAAGCATTTGAGGCATCACACTTGGGGTGCTAGGCTCACAAGGTTTCAAGGATCATAAGCAACAACAAGGTAAGTTATTCTATCTTTCATGCAAGTTAAAATTTGTTCCCCATGTATGCTAGATAGGAATATAACCTTGGAATTCAACTTTGCATGATAATTAGACAAACATAGATCCAAGGTTATTAGGGTTGCATGTACACTTAGGAAGTGTTAGAATGCTCAAAACCCATCACTTCTAACAACACACCTATGCCTTAAAACCTCCCGAACAAAACCCAAAATCCATAAAATACCGAGCCAATACCATTACCGACACCCTTGGGCTCTAATGCACAACTCGAACCCTTTTATCACACAACCTACCTTATCCATATCCTAAAAGGGCCTAAACATTTCTCCTTTATAGCCTCAAAACCTTCTCATACCCGGATTACGGCCCAGAGCCTTAAATCACAGAACGATCCGAAACAGGATGTTACAATTCTCCCCACTTAAATTAGATTTCGCCCTCGAAATGAATGGATCCTTACTAACACCCAAATCATACCAATAACCCGAGAAGCGTTGTATGTATTTCATAAGGGCACTGTTAGATGTCGAAGCGTTCAGGTTTTAGCCCTTATGTATATTTTGCTTACTTCTGTCATTCTTATAAATAGGGATAGGTACTAGAGATAGAGTAACTTTTGGAACTTCGTGTTCTTTACTCTACATTACTCTTTTATCTTTCAGAAGTATCAATTGAGCCAAACATATTATATTTACAACTTGTGTTCTGGATTCAAATCATACTCTGATTTCATTTCTTTTACTCGATTCACACGAACTACAAGGCTGAGCACGTTTGGTTCTATGATTGATTGTGAGGCCCATCGAGTGGTAGTTCGAACCCCAAGTGGGGGAGAACTGGTTATATGGGGAAGGCACCAGGTTGGTTCAGGGGTTTTTTCAGCAGCCAAGGCTCATCAGTATATTCAGCACGGGTGTGCAGGTTACTTGACTTATGTGGTTGATACTCAGGTTGGGGATCAAATTTCAGTTTCCGAGGTTCCAGTTGTCAAGGAGTTTGCAGATGTATTCCCGGAGGAGTTACCCGGTGTGCCCCCAGAGAGGTAGGTTGAGTTTACGATTTATCTTGTGCCAGGTGCGGCCTTGATTGCCATGGCACCATACCGCTTGGCACCGCCTGAGATGCAGGAGTTGTCATCTCAGCTGTAGGAGCTGCTAGGCATGCAGTTCATCAGACTGAGCAGTTCTTTGTGGGGAGCGCCGATATTGTTCGTCAAGAAGAAGGATGGTTCGCACCGGATGTGCATTGACTATCGGGAGTTGAACAAGTTAACAGTGAAGAACCGTTATCCCCTTCTGCGGAGTTATGACCTTTTTGATGAGTTGCAGGGTGCATCTTAGTTCTCCAAGATCGATTTGAGGTATGGGTATCATCAGGTGAGAGTGAGAGAGGAGGACATGGAGAATACCATGCTCCGGACTCGTTATGGGCATTACGAGTTCGTGGTTATGCCCTTTGGGCTCACCAATGCGCCTGCTGTAATTATGGATCTCATGAATCGGGTATGCAGGCCGATGCTCGAACGATCTCTTATCGTATTCATTGATGATATCTTGCTGTATTCTAAGAGCAGAGAGCAACATGAGGAGCACCTTCGAGAGCGTGTGGGGGTTTTGAGGCAGGAATGGCTTTATGCCAAGTTCTCGAAGTGTGAGTTTTGGTTATGAGAGGTCCAGTTCCTAGGGCACCATGTTAACCAGGATGGGATTTTGGTCGATCCGGCCAAGACCGAGGCTGTGATGTAGTGGAAGGTTCCGAAAACTGCCTCAAAGATCAAGAGTTTCTTGGGTTTGTGTGACAACCCGAAATTTCTATCTTGTATAGCCATTCAATTCAATCAAAGTCAGACTCGTTTCTACTATTTTTAACATTGTTTAGGGTCTGTTAAAGTGTTCTAAGCCTAGTACATTCAAGGTTTGGGTTTAGGGATGAGTTAACTTAAGTTCTTCGTATTGCATTCGAGCCAAACACTCCTTCAAGAGGAGTGTATGGCCGCACACATGAGTGTACGACCGTACACTCAAGGTGGCTGTGAACTACCCTCCATATATATGGAATTACTTCATTCTTACTTCAATTCTCCAAACTCCAACCGTGAACTATCCATTCTCTCTCAAGTGTCATCAAGTGAAGGCTCCAAAATGTAAGCATCTCATCCCTATTCTTGTTTATACTTAGAAACCCCTTTGTTCTAGCCTTGATTCATCATTGTTCTTCAACATCTTCAAGATCTTCAAGGGTGTACGGCCGTAAACCCTTCATAAGATCTTGGGCCGTACACCCCTCTTATGGTCGTAAACCCTTGTTTGGTGCATCTTTTGGCCTCAAACTCATCTTATGTCCGAACATAGGATCTTGAACACTTATTGGATGCTAGATAGGGCCGTAAAACACCACTTTTGCATGTTTCTTCCATGAGTGTACGACCGTACACTCCATGACCGTACACTCAATGGCCGTACACTCCATGACCATACACTCAATGGCCGTACACCACATTGGCCGTACACATCTTGGCCGTACACACCTTTGTGTGGCCGTGAACCCCTTTAATGCAATCACATGTGATTGTAACACTTCCTTAAAAGTGTTTCCTAGTCCATGAGATAGTTTCCTTGCATGTTAGTTGTGTTAAACACTAATTACATGCCTATATATGCCATTATATCTCATTTAGGACTCGTTTGTGTCTCGGGAATTCATTCGTGGAACTTCTCATCCTTACGCGAATCTTCAATTGAATCACCCACATAAGGTGAGTTCATACCCCTTTAATCTACCATTTCAAATGATTTTTAAAGCTTTTTAGGGTGGGGGGGGGGAATACAAGTTGAATACAATTGTTAAATTGTGTTAATAATTGTATGTGATATCAAATATACAAAGGATTTTCTTATGCTTTTAAGGATTACCTAATACTTCCAAAATGACTTAAAGTCATGTTATATCTTTAAAGTCATGTTATATCTTTAAAGTCATGTAAACTCTTTTTGAAACATTGTTAAAACTCTTTTAATACTGTTAAACTCGTTGAAAAAGGTTTTATAAACTATTTTATATTATAATTGTCAAAATCATGTTCATATATGTATAAGTATATAAATAAGACTTAAAGGGCTTAGGACTAATGAGTTGACTTATTTCCTTTTCCTTGTTTGGATGTGGTTTAAGGTGAGGATATTTGTCCGAAGGTCATTTCCTTCTTAATTATATACATTATACATATGGGAATATGAAAGGTTACTTCAGTCGGTATCATTACCTTTGTATCATGCTGAGCAAAGGGATACTTTATGGATAGATCATGCTAATCAGATAGAACGTATAAATTATAATAGGTATAATTTATGAAACAAACGAGAAATCTGTTTTTCCTAGATAAGTATACGAGGTCTAAACTACTTTATCAAGAAAAGGATATAATTCGATCTTTATTCAAAGTAAAATGTGATGGTACGTATGCAGGACATAGCAATACTTGCTATGTTATATTCTTGTAACTAGAGTCTCCTGGAGGGAGAGCGGGCATTGTGTGTATAGATCTATACGAGACTGACAATCCCAGATACCGACTGCTAGCTACAGTCAGGCAGACCAGCCATGGGGTGACAAATGTCACATATTCAGTTTCGACACCAGTAGGTCGTCGTGTTCATTCTAGTCCAACATGGTTACAACTTTATCACATTTTAAAACCCTAATTAACCAGGTTAATATTAGGGTAGTTATTCACCAGTAGTTTATTCTTTTTAAGAAATACTACTGTAGTATTCACTTTCTATAATCAAAACGGAACGATTTTATGGGATTAAAACTACTTGTCGGAATGGTTTTATGGGGATTTAAAACCACTTTTCACCAAAAATAAGGAAGACATCCTTCTTATACTTTTATAGGTAGTTAAAATTATGTTAAACCTTATTATAAGTATAATATTACTTATATAGAACATTTTTATGGAATTAAAACTACTTATCAGTTGTAAAACAGAAAATATAAAATTTTCTGGAACGTCATTATTCGTTCTCTTAAAACTAGTATAACATAAAGTACCTTGAATGGTTAACTTTATAATTCCTTAGTTTATACACCACAGTTATACATAATTAATATCCGACTAACAGTGGAATGTGTGATTTCTGCCTTACTTCCTGTACCTTGTTTGGTTGTGGGCTTAGGGCAGATTCACACATTTAACTGTCAGTTCGATATTAGGTTATATATGATTAATATAAACTAAGTAATTGTAGAGGGAACTATTATGGTTATCATATTGTCACGTTAGAAAATATAGGATTTTCTGGAAGAACCAGTTAACTTTTCCAAGAACTTAGAGTATACTTCATATAATTAAAATACTTATGAACTCGCCAGCTTAAATGCTGATCTACTCTTTCAAAATAACTTTTATTCTCAGGAATCCAGTAGACAGGTACACTCCCGAAGCTTTTGAGAAGACTACCTAGTACCGAACTGCGACTCTTGTCTTCTACCGTATCTACTTTGATGTTTGAATATGTAATGTTTAAACACTTATGTAAAACTTATACTTATTAATGCAATGGTTGTTTGTACTTTGATTACTACAATGCATGTGTTGTGATACTTACATGACGTCCTCCGCCCCCGAACGTTTCCGCCGTTCTGGTTTGGGGGTGTGACAGATTGGTATCAAAGCATTGTTTATTATGAACTCAGTATATCATTCATAAAAGATATACAACTATAAACACATTGGGATAAAAACACTCTGACCAAGAGTAATAATTTAAAAATATATCAATATTTTATAAAAGTATAAATACATCCAGAATATATATATACTAGAACGAGTATCACAAGAAGAACAAAACAAAAGTATTTGGATGTTGGACATTGTAATTAAACCTGGATAGTTATGT
Organism: Lactuca virosa; assembly: GCF_052849685.1. Classification (NCBI taxonomy): domain Eukaryota; kingdom Viridiplantae; phylum Streptophyta; class Magnoliopsida; order Asterales; family Asteraceae; genus Lactuca; species Lactuca virosa. The sequence continues at coordinate 300,929,846 of NC_136433.1, read as the reverse complement.
AATCATATCTGGGATCAATATAGCCTGATCAACTATATTCATTTGAGATATGACCAACATGTGTTTGGGAGTGATTGTAGTGTTGCAACAAGTCTAAAACTTACCTAGGTACTAGAAGAATTCTAGAACCAAACATAAAGGTTAAAATACTATAGGAGTATTTTAGGATGCTATAACAATAAAACTGAAAACTTATAAACTTCCTATATCTAGAAGTTCAAGAATCAATCATATAATTAAAATACTATAGAAGTATTTTAAATACCATTAATAAACTTTTGGGAAATTTTAAAAGATCTTTTCTGGTAAGTCTATAATTACTAAGTGGATACGTTAAGGTTATATATAGTTGAGATTTTATAGACTTAGAATATGTAATTTTCACTCTACTTCCTTTTACTTGTTTGGATGTGGTTTTAGAGTCGGATTACTTATTCAACGGTCTATTTGATCTGGATTATATATAATCAGTACACACTATGTGATTATAGAAGGACCAGAAAGGATTATCTTCGTAAAAATTTAAATTTTCTCATAGATTCTTTAGACATTCCCATTCTTGTATAAACCCCGTAGATTGATGTAGTCACTCCAGCAATCAGTAGAAGAGTCTAGGAGGATCCAGCAGAGTTACATTAAGAGAATTCCGAGAAAGAAACAGATGAGAAGTAAAGAAACTGTGGAAGTCATTTTTTGCCCTTACCCTATTAAGGACACCAATGAGAAGTTTGCATGAACTTCCGGGATTCGAACTCTTCATTACGAAGTAATGGAGATCAGTGTCAGAATCGGAAGTAAGAAGACATAGAAATTCAATATACCTACGAAGGACAAGGATACCATATAGATACCCAGAGAGAACAAATCATTACAGCCCATAATAGAATGGAGAACAGAGGAAAACCATGCGTGCTATATACAAAGTCTCTAAGTGCCTTTTCGTCACAGTAATAACTAATAAATTAATGCAACCTAGTGAGTTAGTGATTACATTACTCACATTAGGTATTAAGTTTATCATCTTTTCCCGTCATGATTAATAACGGAAAAATCGGATCACAGAAATCTCAATTGAGAGTGATTACTTCTCAAATTCATAAGTCTATTTTATGTAGACATTATTATGAATTGTTTTCAAATCTTTTCGAAAGTTGGAAAATGATATCCACCAATCGAAGGTAACTTAGTTCGGATGACACTCGGTTTCTAACCATTCTAGAAACTTACTCCTACTCTTACTAGGACTGCATCATAGGGATGCAGGTTGAATCATTGAGAACCGGATAAGAAAACGAAAAATTTATATGTATATATAAATGTTTAGAATACATCTAGAGGTAACCATTGTTACTCACGAGCTCATTTTCTTATCGTGTAGCAGAATCATGCCTCCGAAGAAACGTAGCCAACCCACCGGTAAAACCCAAATCCTTCAGATAGATGCGACTACGTTTCAAGATGCAGTCACAACAGTCGTAGCAGCTGTCATGGCCCATCTTAATGCTAACAATGCAAATGTTAGTGGAAATGTAATCGGCAATCCCGATCGTAGTGATAACCAATTTCAACAACAAGTGCCTACTTGTAAAGACACTCCGGACTTCAAACCTAATATCCTGAAACGAAAGTTCGAGAACGAGAAAGGCAGTTGTTCAACTCAAGGACCTACTGAAAGGCAACAAACTAGGGCAGTCAATACCCCCATCATCCCTGCTATTCCAACACCAACCACACTATACTTGGGAAACCTCCCATACTGCAGCAAATGCAACTACCATCATCATGGAGTCTGCCGAGTGCTGCATTGCATTAGATGCAACATGATGGGACACACCGCCCGCATCTGTAGGACCCCAGTCGAGTTCATCACTTCAACTACCAATGTTAGAACCATTCCAATATGTCACCTTTGTGGTGAAATAGGACATTTTAAGAGAGACTGTCCAACAGAGAAGAACGACGGGGGAGCAGGAGGAGTTTGACCCCAGAGAATGGGGAAACATCAAAGAACCCTGCTAAAATTTGGTATGCTTCCAAACCCCAATAATTATTTATAACTATATAAATATGATTACTCTCTCATTCAAATTAAATCACAACATTCATATAAAATTTGAAACCCTAATAGGTAAGCTATGATGGCTTAGTATATACATTAGGGTCATTTATAATTAAGATTTGTAGACTTATAGTGAGTGATCTCGCCTCATTTCCTGTTCCTATTTTGGTTGTGGATTTAGGGCAGGGTTGCTCAGTCAAAGGTCTTACCAATCTTAATTATACATGACTTGTATACACCAAGCGATTATAGAGAGACCTAGTAAGGATCATTTCATGAAAGTTCATAATTTCAAATTATTAGAACCCTCGTATTGGTAGTACCCGCCAATTTCGAATCAAAAAGGGGATTCGTAACAGTAATAACAAAATAAAACCGGAAGCACTGAAAACTTATGTACATAGGATAATTCATCATCCTAGTAATCATTTCTCTCAGAACGACTTAATATCTATTTCGTCAAGAAATTCTGACATCTTCATCTGACATGGTTTGTCTTGGTCCTTACCATGAAAATTTTTTATGCTGTGTAAAAGAACTTTTTCCTTAATCAGCCGTCAGACAAAATTCTTCTAATCCATAACGAAAACCATTATATCACCTCTCACTTCAAAACTTCAGAAGTACCCATGCGAAGGGTACCATGCCCTTCTTGCCTACTCAGTAGATAGGAAACTTGAAACGAAAAGCACCGAAATAGTCTCAGAAGTCAGTAACCACTGAAGTACCCCCAATATATCTCATAGGAAAATCATTGTACCGCAGGTCAAGTTCAAGAATAGAGACTAAGAACTCATTAGGTTACTCTATCGCTGCTAAGTGTATACGCGAGAGTGGTATATAATTTAGACTTAACAAGATTTAGGATGTGTGATTCCGCCCTATCTCCTGTTCCTTTTCTGGTTGTGGACCTGGGGCAGAATCACCCATCCGAACGTTTTGTCAAATCTAAATTATATACGACTTGTATACATGAAGTGATGGTGGATAATCCAAGTATGAGTCTTATCATGAACTTCTGAGCAAAAGCCCGTAGGCTTACTATAACAATCGAAAATATCTGAGTAGGAGTGGTAGCGCATTATAATGGGCTTCATATTCAAGTTACATAAGGCAAAAGGTGGACTTGATACCATTTTGGGTGATCATCGACAGATTAGCCAAGTCCACACACTTCCTGCCATTGTAAAGAAACATGCAAAATAGAGAGGTTAATTAGAGTGTGTGTCCAAGAGATTAGTTAGACTGCACGGTGTTCCAATATCTGTTGTCTCCGTTTGAGATAGTAGAATCATCTCCTAGTTCAGGCAGTCACTTCAGAAATCTCTGGGACCTAGGCTAATCATGAGTATATCCTACCATCCTTAAATCAACAGACATAATAAGAGAACGATTCAAGCATTAGAAGTCATGCAGAGAGCATACGAGATCGACTTGGGTAAAGCATGGGATGCCCATTTATCAACTAGTCGAATATTTTACCATGCTAGCATTTAAAGTTGCTCCATTAGACACCTTCTGTGGTCGTAAGTGCAGATCCACTCTGTGCTGGACTAGGTTAGGTGACACACAACTAGCTGGAGGTTCGATTTCCAGACGACACTTTCGTTGGTCCGAAATCCATCCGAGAAACTACCGAGAAGAGAGTACGAATCAGGAAGCGACGTAAAGCTTCCAGAGTCAATCAGAAAAGCTACGCCTTTTGTAAGATAAAACCCTTGAAATTCCAGGTGGGTGACCTCGTCATGTTAAGGTCTCAACTGGAAGGGCATGATACGCTTCGGAAAGCGTGGAATGCTAAATCCAAAGTACATAGGACCATTCGAGATTCTTGCTAGAATTGATCCAGTAACGTATAGACCTTGACTACCTTGAGAATTCAATATCATACACCCTACCTTTCATGTCCTTATCTTTCAACCTGTTTGTCCGACGAGACTCTTGTAATCCCACTCGATGAAATCGAGATCGACGAGAGCCTCAACCTCGTGGAAGATCCAGTAGAAATCATGGACCGAGAGGTCAAGCAAACGAAGCAAAGCCGTATTCCTATAGTGAAGGTACGCTGGAATGCCAAGCGGGGACCTGAATTCACTTGGGAGCGCGAGGATCAAATGAAATTGAAATATCCTCATCTTTTCGCTTAGTTAATTGTAATTGCTTAATTGCTTAAACTCTAATTTCGGGACGAAATTCTCTCTAACGGGGGGATGATATGACAACCCGAAATTTCTATCTTGTACAGCCATTCAATTCAATCAAAGTCAGACTCGTTTCTGCTATCTTTTAACATTGTTTAGGGTCTGTTAGAGTGTTCTAAGTCTAGTACATTCAAGGTTTGGGTTTAGGGATGAGTTAACTTAAGTTCTTCGTATTGCATTCGTGCCAAACACTCCTTCAAGAGGAGTGTACGGCCGCACACATGAGTGTACGGCCGTACACTCAAGGTGGCCATGAACTACCCTCCACATATATGGAATTACTTCATTCTTACTTCATTTCTCCAAACTCCAACCATGAACTATCCATTCTCTCTCAAGTGTCATCAAGTGAAGGCTCCAAAACGTAAGCATCTCATCCCTATTCTTGTTTATGCTTAGAAACCCCTTTGTTCTAGCCTTGATTCGTCATTGTTCTTCATCATCTTCAAGATCTTCAAGGGTGTACGGCCGTAAACCCTTCATAAGATCTTGGGCCGTACACCCCTCTTATGGCAGTAAACCCTTGTTTGGTGCATGTTTTGGCCTCAAACTCATCTTATGTCCCAACATAGGATCTTGAACACTTAATGTTTGCTAGATAGGGCTGTAAAACACCACTTTTGCATGTTTCTTCCATGAGTGTATGGCCGTACACTCCATGACCGTACACTCAATGGCCGTTCACTCCATGACCGTACACTCAATGGCCATACACCAGATTGGCCGTACACACCCTCGTGTGGCCGTGAACCCCTTTAATGCAATCACATGTGATTGTAACACTTCCTTACAAGTGTTTCCTAGTCCATAAGATAGTTTCCTTGCATGTTAGTTGTGTTAAACACTAATTACATGCCTATATATGCCATTATATGTCATTTAGGACTCGTTTGTGTCTCGGGAATTCATTCGTGGAACTTCTCATCCTTACGCGAATCTTCAATTGTATCACCCACATAAGGTGAGTTCATACCCCTTTAATCTACCTTTTCAAATGTTTTTTAAAGCATTTTAGGGGGGGGGGGGGATACAAGTTGAATACAATTGTTAAATTTTGTTAATAATTGTATGTGATATCAATTATACAAAGGATTTTCTTATGCTTTTAAGGATTACCTAATACATCCAAAATGACTTAAAGTCATGTTATATCTTTAAAGTCATGTTATATCTTTAAAGTCATGTAAACTCTTTTTGAAACATTGTTAAAACTCTTTTAATACTGTTAAACTCGTTGAAAAAGGTTTTATAAACTATTTTATATTATAATTGTCAAAATCATGTTCATATATGTATAAGTATATAAATAAGACTTAAAGGGCTTAGGACTAATGAGTTGCCTTATTTCCTTTTCCTTGTTTGGATGTGGTTTAAGGTGAGGATATTTGTCCGAAGGTCATTTCCTTCTTAATTATATACATTATACATATGGGAATATAAAAGGTTACTTTAGTCGGTATCATTACCTTTGTATCATGGTGAGCAAAAGGATACTTTATGGATAGATCATGCTAATCAGATAAAACGTATAAATTATAATAGGTATAATTTATGAAACAAACGAGAAATCTGTTTTTCCTAGATAAGTCTGCGAGGTCTAAACTACTTTATCAAGAAAAGGATATAATTCGATCTTTATTCAAAGTAAAATGTGATGGTACGTATGCAGGACATAGCAATACTTGCTATGTTATATTCTTGTAACCAGAGTCTCCTGGAGGGAGAGCGGGCATTGTGTGTATAGATCTATACGGGACTGACAATCCCACATCCCGACTGCTAGCTACAGTCAGGCAGACGAGCCATGGGGTGACAAATGTCACATATTCAGTTTCGACACCAGTAGGGCGTCGTGTTCATTCTAGTCCAACATGGTTACAACTTTATCACATTTTAAAACCTTAATTGACCAGGTTAATATTAGGGTAGTTATTCACCAGTAGTTTATTCTTTTTAAGAAATACTACTGTAGTATTCACTTTCTATAATCAAAACGGAACGATTTTATGGGATTAAAACTACTTGTCGGAATGGTTTTATGGGGATTTAAAACCACTTTTCACCAAAAATAAGGAAGACATCCTTCTTATACTTTTATAGGTAGTTAAAATTATGTTAAACCTTATTATAAGTATAATATTACTTATATAGAACATTTTTATGGAATTAAAACTACTTATCAGTTGTAAAACAGAAAATATAAAATTTTCTGGAACGTCATTATTCGTTCTCTTAAAACTAGTATAACATAAAGTACCTTGAATGGTTAACTTTATAATTCCTTAGTTTATACACCACAGTTATACATAATTAATATTCGACTAACAGTGGAATGTGTGATTTCTGCCTTATTTCCTGTTCCTTGTTTGGTTGTGGGCTTAGGGCAGATTCACACATTTAACTGTCAGTTCGATATTAGGTTATATATGATTAGTATAAACTAAGTAATTGTAGAGGGAACTATTATGGTTAGCATATTGTCACGTCAGAAAATATAGGATTTTCTGGAAGAACCATTTAACTTTTTCAAGAACTTAGAGTATACTTCATATAACTAAAATACTTATAAACTCACCAGCTTAAATGCTGATCTACTCTTTCAAAATAACTTGTATTCTCAGGAATCCAGTAGACAGGTACACTCCCGAAGCTTTTGAGAAGACTGCCTAGTACCGAACTGCGACTCTTGTCTTCTACTGTATCTACTTTGATGTTTGAATATGTAATGTTTAAACACTTATGTAAAACTTATACTTATTAATGCAATGGTTGTTTGTACTTTGATTACTATAATGCATGTGTTGTGATAATTACATGACGTTCTCCGCCCCCGAACGTTTCCGCCGTTCTGGGTTGGGGGTGTGACTGTTTGGCAAGCTACTATCTTATAATTATTCGGGACTTCTCCAAGATTGCTGTACCCCTCACTCATCTGACGAGGAAGGGGGTGGATTTCTGATGGGGCCTTGATCAGCAGTCGATGTTTGACACTCTTCGGTAGAGGTTATGCGAGGCCCCGGTATTGACCCTCTCGAAGGGAGTTGAGGATTTTGTGGTATTCTGTGATGCATCCATCACCAGTTTGGGGGCGGTCCTCATGCAGAGAGGATGGGTGATTGCTTATGCTGGGCACCTGAAGCCGCATGAGATGCGTTATCCCACACATGACCTAGAGTTGGGGGTAGTGGTTTTTGCCCTAAAGATTTGGAGGCATTATCTTTATGGGTTCCGTTGTACTGTCTAGAAGGATCACAAGAGTTTGAGGCATATTATGGATCAGCCGAACCTGAACATAAGGCAAAATAGGTGGCTGGACGTAGTCAAGGATTATGATAGCGATATCCTTTACCATCCGGGTAAAGTGAATGTGGCAGCGGACGCTTTGAGCCGAAGTCGGCTGGGTCTTCGGTTATGGAGATGTGTATGAGGATATCCATTGGTTCTCTGCTTTTGGGATTGATCAGAGAGGCTTAGGTACAGGGAGTCCGGAAGGAGAACTGGAAACAGGAACATATCAGGGGTGAGATATGTTGATTTGTCACGGATAGTCGAGGGTTTTTGACCCGATGTGGTCCGGTTTGGGTTTAAGTTTCTGGTGGGATCAGGCATATTGTGTTGGAGGAGGCTCATAAGTCTTGCTTTTCTATACACCTGGGGGTCACCAAGATGTATCGGGTTTTGAGATTGAGTTAATGGTGGTCGGGCATGAAGAGAGAGATAGCTTGGTATGTCGAGAGGTGCTTGACCTACAAGATGGTCAAGGCGGAGCATCAGAGGCGGCATGGCAAGTTGCATCCTCTGGAGGTTCCCATGTGGAAATTGGAGCAGATCACCATGGATTTTATCACCAAGTTGCCAAAGACGGAAAAGGGTTTTGATGTTATATGGGTCATCGTGGATCGATTGACCAAGAGTGCCCACTTTTTGGCTATCCGGGAGAGTTCTTCGGCCGAAAAGTTGGCCGATGTCTATGTTCGGGGGACCGTTGCTAGCCATGGGGTCCCGATATCCATTTTTTCTGACCGAGATGTTCGGTTCACTTCCCGATTTTGGCAGAAGTTCCACAAGGATCTGGGCACGAGATTGCATTTCAACACTGCATATCATCCGCAGACCGATGGCCAGGGTGAGCGAACTATACAGAACCTGGAGGATATGTTGTGGGTTTATGTTATTGATTTTGGTTGGAGTTGGGATTCCTACCTACCTCTTGCGGAGTTCTCTTACAACAACAATTATCACTCAAGCATTGCTGCTCTACCTTTTGACCTCTTGTATGGTCGGAGGTGTCGCACTCCAGTTTGTTGGGGAGAGATTGGTTACAGGGTTATGGGAAGGACCAAAATAGTACTTCAGACCACAGAGCTTATCCAATAGATTAGACAGAGTCTGCAGACCGCTTAGAGTCGGCAGAAGAGCTATGCCGACAGACACCGATCAGAGTTGGAGTTTCAGGTCGGCAATATGACGCTTCTGAAGGTATCACCCTAAAAGGGTGTGATACGCTTCAGAAAGAGAGGGGAATTGGGTGCCCGATTTATTGGACCTTTTCGGGTGATTGCTAGGTTTGGCAAGGTGTTGTACAGATTGGATTTGCCGAGCGAGCTTGTTCAGATTCACAACACTTTCCATGTTTCTCCGGTGCGGAAGTGTGTGTTGGACAGCGAGGTAGTGGTTCCATTCGATGATATTCAGGTCGATGAGTGCCTGAACTATGTTGAGAGGCCGATAGCTATTCCAGAAAGGAAGATGAAGTTCCTTCGCAACAAGGAGATACCTTTGGTAAAGGTGCAGTGGCAGCATCGGGGAGACACCAAGTGGACCTGGGAGCTGGAGGTTGAGATGCGAGAGTATTACCCGGAGTTGTTCGCATAAGTTGACTACGAGAACAAAGTCTTATTCAAGTGGGGGAGAATTGTAACACCCAGATCAGGTACATATTATCTTTTTATATTGTTAAGTTAAAATTTCCATTTCTGCCCTTCTCACGTCGTGAAGAGTGATCCGGACCCGTGCATCATTTAAAGGTTCACGACGTGAACAGTATTATGCTCACGACGTGATGGCGGCTGGTGAACAAAAACCCTAAGTTTTCGGTATTTAAGGGAATGAGAGGGCTAGGGTTTCTCACCCTCAGCCTTCCTCACTCTCTAGAACTCCAGAAACCCTAATCTTCCTCTTCCTTAAGATCCTTTGTCATTTGGGTGCATTTCTAGCTTGTGAGAAGAAGAAAAAAAGAAGAAGGAAGTGCACTAGCATTGGTGTGGGCAAAGAATTAGCATCATGATCATCTTTTCCTGCTTTTGGACCCTTGCAAGTATCAAAGGCTCCAACTTTAATGCTTACAATGGATAGATCTAGAGCTTTGTCCATTTTATTGATGTTATTGCATGATTGAGTGGAGTAGATCTATAAAGTTGGCAACTTTATGGGTTCTAAGAGTCCCAAGAGCATTATAGTGTTCAAATATGGAAGTTGGTTTAGATTTGAGTCATGCATGTAAGTTTGAAGCTCATTTCTTCCCTTTTTGACCTAGAAAATGGATGATCATGTTTGGTGCATGAATGATCATAAAGGAAACATTTTTATGGAGCTTAGGGGTCCGCTTTAACTTCTGGATGAAATGGACTTGAGGACTTAATGGAATAAGAACTTAAAATGGTGGCCCTTAGCCACAGACAACGCTCACGACGTGAGAATCGGAGCAGTCCCATTTCTGTTAGAACCCTTGAGGCTCACGACGTGAGAATGGGTGCTCACGTCGTGATGCCAACTCAGGTGGTTTCTTTGACTGAGTTGATCAGTTCGGGTCAAGTCGAGTGAGAATCAGATCGGGTTCGCTGTCACCACGTGACCAATGCCTGGCCACGATGTGAGGAGGGTTGACTTTGACTAAGTTTGACCTTAAGGGTATTTTGGGTATTTTGGGATTTTGACTGAGATTGGTCATTTGGTTGAAATAGGAGGCGGTTAGAGCTGAGATTTGGAGTCGAGACTTCATCAGTTTTACTCTAGTTTGCGAGGTGAGTTTTCCTCATTGTACTTGCGGGTTGAAGGCACCAAGGCTGGCCCATTGGTTTGATATGCATTAATATGCTAAGTATGGAATAGATGTGCATGATTATGCTAGTTATTGATATGCTAGTTTGGTAGATCTGTAGGAGTACCTGTGATTCTGTTTTTGCATGATTATCTATATATGTTATTATCTGGTAGATGTCGACATATTGTGTTGGGTTGAGGTTATACTGCTCTGTGCGGTAGCCAACAAACCCTGGAGCATTCCAGATATGAGCTGCGGGCTGGGTAGGGAATACCAGACTCATACTGAGGGCTCATGAGCATTCCAGATACGATCTGAGGACCGTTCGGTATGCCAGACTCGTACTTAGGGCTTGATGGTATTTCAGTCCGATAACTGATCTGGTCAGGGAGCAAGCCAGACATAAGTTGTGGGCCCCGAGGGCAAGCCAGATTTATGCTGTGGGCTCAGGGGTAATCCAGTCTTTAGCTGTGGAAACATTTCATGCTGTTATTGTATATATGTTATTTGGTTATGCCTTGGTATTTTGGGGGAAATCACTAAGTGTTGGCTTACAGTTTTGGGTTATGTTTCAGGTAGTTCGGATGACCGCAGGAAGGCGAAGGCATGACCGTACACATCCGCTAATTATGATCTATGATTTTGGAAAACTCTGATGTTGGAATGTTTTTGAGAACTGTATTGTAAACACTTTATGGTTTTGGGTTGTATTTAAAAAGTTTAAATTTATCATGATTTTTATGAGTGTTACATTTGAATCCATAAAACCATTGTGTCTTCATGATTAACATGTGGGAATACGAGGTTTTATTGGATTATGATTCAGTAGATGAAGCTAAGACTTACTTCTTTTATGGTTGCTTTTTGCATCCATAACAGTGAGTGGAGGAGAAAGAGGGTATCCTTAAGAGGAAAAGGACACGATGCCACTTTTTTTTCTCAATACCAAGAGCTTTGAGATCCTTTAAGACAACTTCATCCTTACAAATAAGATGTAGATAAATCTTAGATAGGTTTGAAAGAAAATACATGTAAATACTAAATGTAAGATTTTGCATTCATAATAAAAGAAGCACTTGTTTTTTGAGTTTTTCATAAGATCATAAAGAAGTTAATTAACAATTAAACCATAGAAAGCATGCCAAGATCAACAATTAATTTGTTAAAACTCTTTTCATCCAATGCCTTGTTGAAGATGTCAGCCAGCTGATCCGTGGATGGAATATAGAACAATTTCACTTTTCCCTTTTGAACTCTGTCCCTAATGAAATGTTGCCAAATGTCGATGTGCTTGGTCTTGGAATGCTGCACTAGATTTTGAATCATCTGAATGAAACTGGTGTTATCACAACAGATGGGTGTCTTCGAGAAATTCAGACCATAATCCAAGATTTGATTCTGAATCCAGAAAATATGAGCACACCACCTTCCAGCGGCAACATATTCAACCTCAACAGTAGAACAAGCCACTGATTTCTGCTTTTTGTTGGACCAACTTACCAATCTATTTCCAAGCATTTGAGCTCCTCCTGAAGTGCTCTTACAATCAATGCCACACCCACCATGATAGGAGTCAATGTATCCCACCAGCTTGAACGGATAGTCACGAGGATACCATAACCCAAGATTGGGTGTATGTTTTAATTACCATAAAATACTTTTGACATCGTGAAGATGAGATTCCTTAGGACTGGCTTGATAGCGAGCATACAATATGGTAGAGAACATAATGTCAGGGTGACTGGCTTTAAGATAGAGTAGAGAGTCTATCATTCCTCGAAACAGAGTTGTATTTACATCAGTGCCACTTGGATCAGTTCCAATAGCCGCTGATGAAGACAGCAGAGTCTTTGCCATTTTGCATTCAGAGAGACCATACTTTTTCAGCATATTTGCATTGTATTTAGCTTGACAAACAAATATACCATCAGTTAGTTGTTTGACCTGCAAGCCTAAAAAGAAAGTTAGCTCACCCATCATGCTCATCTCAAATTTCTTGGCCATGACCTCTGCGAATTCTCTACTTAACTTTTCATCAGTGGATCCGAAAATGATATAATCCACATAAACTTGAGCAAGAATGATATGAGATCCTGATTGCTTTATGAACAAAGTGTTATTGATCTTTCCTCATTTGTATCCACTTAAGAGAAGATAGCTTTCCAATGTGTCATACCATGCCCTAGGAGCATGCTTTAAGCCATAAACATCTTTATCAAGATGATACACATGATCTGGAAACTCTTCATTTTCAAACCCTGGAGGTTGTTTTAGAAAGACTTCTTCTTCAAGATCTCCATGTAGAAAGGCAGTATTGACGTCCATTTGGTAGTCTTTGTAGTTTTTGAAAGAGGCAAAAGCTAGAAACAGATGAATTGCTTCATGTCTTGCAAATGGACCAAATGTTTCATCATAGTCTAACCCTTCAAGCTGACATAAACCTTAAGCTTCAAGCCCGGATTTGTTCCTTATGATGATTACATCTTCATCCATTTTTTTTGGAAAACCCAGTGAGTGCCAATGATAGTCTTTCCTTGAGGTTTGGGAACAAGAGTCCACACACATTGACGTTCGAATTCATTTAGCTCATCTTGCATGGCCTTAATCCAACCAACCTCTTTCAATGCATCAGTGACATATTTTTGGTTCAATCATTGAGATGAAGTTAACAAACATGCGAAAGTTGCCGCTGACTCTGCTGCGAGTGAGAATCCCAGAGTTTGTATTGCTTTAAGCAGAGTCTTCCTCATTGGATGAATCAGCTTCTTCATAGACAATAGGCTGATCTTCAGGGATGAGCTGGGAACTGATTAATTGATTAACATTGGGAACAATGGGATCAACGTCATTCAATAAGGGCTCCGGAATAGGGTCTGAAGGACTGTAGGTAAGTTCATTCAAAATTGATGAGGGGTGATCAACTCGATCATGAATGAATGATTCCTCATCAAATATGACATGATCGGTTTCTTCAATAATTTTCCTTGAAAGATTAAGTACCCTGAAAGCCTTGGCTACGCTGGAGTGTCCTAGAAACACTACCTCTTTAGCTTTAGCCTCAAAATTCAAACGCTGATATCTTTGATTCAAGATGTAACAAACACATCCAAACACATGAAAATAAGAAATGTCTTGTTTTCTTCCTTTTAGTAGCTAATAAGTAGTTTTCCCATGACGTTTGACAATAATAGACCGGTTTTAGGTATAACACGCTGTATTGACAGCTTCAACCCAAAATGACAATGAAAGACCAGCTTCAACAATCATAGTTCTTCCTGCTTCAATGAGAGTTCTATTTCTTTTTTCTACAATACCATTTTGTTGAGGAGTTCTAACTACTGAAAAGTTCTGAGAGATTCCTGAGATAAAGCAAAAATCTTCCAGAGAAGAATTTCTGAATTCAGTTCCATGATCACTACGCAATTGTTTACTTTGTGATCATAGAGGACTTCCCATTTCATAACGAGAGCAATGATTTCATCAGCGATATGACTTTTATTTCATAAAAACACTACCCATGTAAACCTTGAAAATTCATCCACAATGACAAGAATGTATTTCTTTCCAGCTCTTGACTTAATCGAAACAGGTCCAAAAAGATTCATATGAAGGAGATGAAGAGGTTTGATGATTGAAGAACAGGACTTTGGTTTGAATGAAGACTTGGTTTTCTTCCCTTTTTCACACGCCGAGCACACTTTATCCTTGAAAAATTGTATCTTAGGAATTCCAATCACAAGATGATTCCCTGCAATCCTTGAGATTTTCTTAAAATTTAGATGCGATAGCCTTTTGTACCATAGCCAATTTAGATGAGACTGAGAGCAAGAGAAGAAGCAACGACAAAGAGATTTGTCAGCAGAAAACAAATCCATAACAAAGATGTCGTTTTGTCAATTTGAAGTAAGAACAATTATGTTCTTTTGAGCAACAAATTTTCCTTCACACAGTTGACTGATAGAGATGTGATTATACTGAAGACCTGTCACATAAGAGACATTCTTGAAAGTAACATAATTATACTTGATGGTTCCATAACCCTTTGTAGTTCCCTTGCAATTATTGCAATATGTAACTGACGGACCATCCTTCGAAATCTTCCAGGAGAGATTTGAATCAAGTCACATGTCTTGAGCAGCCACTGTCTAAATACCAAACATGCTCTTTACCCTAAAACTTGGTGGATAAGGTGTCTAAGTCCGTAACTATATTATGTATATACTTGACCCGACCCGGCATGGTCCATTTGGGTTGCACTTCACCGAAACAATTTGTATGGATAATCTTTTGAGAATAGTATATTTATGATTTATTAATATATTATAAGTTATAATATATTAATATGAAATCATATTATTTAATTAGTATTGATCAAAAATTAATTTGGAATTAATTTGGTGATCAAAAGAGACTAATTAAATATGGACTCTTATATATATATATATATATATATATATATATATATATATATATATATATATATATATATATATATATATATATAATGGGCCAATGTTCATTTAGGATGGGCTAAGCTTGCATGGATAGTCCATAGAGTTTTTAACCCATGGATCCTATGGAAATGAAAGGTCATGGGTATTAGAGTTTACATGGATGTAACCCTAATCCACCATACTATATAAAGAGGTATTTGGCACATGAAATGGCACTAGTGTGTGAGTGAACAAGTGTGGGCCGATTTATCTAGTACACACTATTCTCTCAAGCTTTCCAAGTTGATTTGGTGATTTGTGATTCGACTTGAGGCATCCACATTATTGGTGCTAGGCTCTCAAGACTCCAAGCAATCAACCACAAGAAAAGGTATGTTATTCTACTAAGGTTTTTATATTACAAGTACCCCATAACATGCTAGTTAGGTTGAGAACCTTGGAAAATCAAATTTGCATGTATAATAGAGAAAACATAGATCCAAGGTTTCTAGGGTTGCATGTACACCATAGGAGTATTAGAATGCTCAAAACCCATCAGTTGTATCAGAGCCTAGGCTTGTTTTCAATATACTTGATGCAAACTGCTTGAAAAAGTCAAATTTCTACTCACTGTTCAGTGAACTCGCCGAGTCCAAGTGAAACTTCATCCTACTCGTGGAGTAGGTTCTTACACTCGATGAGTAGGAGGGCCTGTATGCAGATTTTAGAGTTTTGTTGCTGGAAATGGACCAGAATCATTACCCTAAACTGTTTTGGACTTATAAAACCTGTTTTTGGTGTGGTAATGATTATGCTAATCCATTTACGATGGTTATTATCAAATTTTCAAGTTTTATATATGTTTATATGATTCTTGAAATTGTTGATATGAATGTTCATACTTATGAGTTTTAGTAGATCATAGGAATTATTTGCAAATTGTTTGTTAGTGTAATTCTTGATCTAAATGCCAATTAACGGACTCCATAACTTGTCCTCAAGTTATGGAATTCCAAAAGTCTTGTTCTTTAAAAACCATTAAAACTCATAAGTTATAGAAATGAAAAGTATTGAATAGTTTCAAAACTCGCCCTTAAGTTTTGGAATTTGTATAGTCTCACACACACTTTAATTCTAAACCCTAGAGTTTTAAAAGCTTAAAATTCAACCCTTATACTTCATAATATTATAAGTTAATAATACATATATATATATATATATATATATATATATATATATATATATATATATATATATATATATATATATATATATATATATATATATATATGTATAAGATCAAGTCAGTCTTACTGTTAGTAGGCCTCATTCACGAAGCCGATCTATAAGGGGGTATAAGGTTGTTGCCTTTAAAATGGCAGCTTAATGGGTGTCCAGTCTCACCCACCGCTTTCTTGACTGGTGGAGGATCGTTAGCCGAACGGGTAGGACAATGACTACAATTCTCATTAAAAGTATAATGATAACTATAAAGTAACTAAACCTTTTATAAATTCCCAATCTTAGTTAGTTTAGCAAAATGTGAATTTGGTGCTAACCCATGAAAATACACTTTGTACCTTACCAAGTCGTTAGTGGAGCGTGTGTGGTTAACCGGCACACTAACATGGACTAGTAAGTGTGGCAAAGGGTAACTTAATGTTTATCATAGATCGGTGGAGCGCGTGTGGTTAACCGGCACATTAATTAGGTGATAAAGTTAAGGGTACCAAGTTAATTTGCACGGTTATTCACACCTTGTTTTGTGATCCTCGGCATCGCAGTCACAAACTTGAAGGGTACAATCGAGATTTAAACATGCCATTGAAAAGTTCAATGAATCTCAAAAGAATCTAGGAATTTCAATTCATTAAAACTTAATAATCTATTTGGTTTTTCATGGTGGAAATTGGTGAATCGTCATTCAGCTACCTTCAAATATTTTATAGCTTGGATTACATAATCCCTCTTCCAAGTTATAAAGTATTGTGTTGGATCCTAGCCTTAGTATTACATTTGGGTGTCTTATTAAGGATTCTTTATCTAATTTAAACTTTGTCTTTCTTCTTTTCAGATGTCTTCCAGGAATGCTTCAGGCTCAAACCCTACTGGCTCATTCTCTCTCATGAACCTTTGTGGGAGGGTCATTTTTTATGGAACTAATTTCAATGACTAGATTAGGAACATCAGAATGGTCACACGCTATGAGGACAAGGAATATGTCCTTGACAAGGAGCTCAAGGAACTTGATGAGTCGTCTGCTACTCCACAGGAAGTTGCTGATTTTAGGGCACATGAGAAAGATGCCACCAAGGTGGCTTGTATCATGCTTGCCACTATGGCACCTGAACTCCAAAAGTGCTATGAGGACTTCTACCCTTTTGAGATGCACCAGGATCTGATGGAAAGGTACCATCAGAGTGCACGTCATGAGAGGTACGAAATAATCGCCTCCATGATAACAACTAAGATGAAGGATGGAGAGTCCATCACGGGCCACCTATAGAAAATGCAAAAGTTTGTGGACCGTCTGCTCAAACTGAATGTGAACTTTGATGAGGAGCTGGCCATTGACATCATACTGCACTCCTTACCTCCCTGTTATGATCAGTTTCGCATGACCTATCATATGAATAAGGAGGAGGTCACCTTGAGCAAGCTTCTGGGACTTTTGAGGACTGCTGAAAGCAACCTCAAAGGGAAAAATGTTGTTTCTACTCCTACCACTGCCCATGTTTTGGCAATCGGGCATGGAAAAGGGAAAAAGAGGAAGACCCCTTCGAAGGGTACCAAGGGAAAGTCTCTTGAAGGTTCCTCTTCAAGTGGAGCCAAAGGTGGTTCTGCTACTCCCACTTCCAACCCAAAAGAAGCACAATGCTTCTATTGTCAGGGAAAGGGGCACTGGAAGCGAAGCTGCCCCAAGTACTTGCAGGATATAAAGGATGCGAAGATCAAGCCCTCCTTTGCAGGTATTTACACTATATTGTCTAATAACTCACCACATACTAATTCTTGGGTCCTTGATACAGGTTGTGGTATTCATATATGTTCTGATTTGCAGGGCCTAAGAAGATGTGAGGATGTGGAGCACGGAAAGATAAACTTGATCATGGGGAATAGGAAAGCTTCACCTATTACCAAGATTGGAGTTTATTCTTTGTTGCTAAGTAGTGGGTTAGTGTTAGATTTGAATAAGTGTTGTTACTCGTCTGAAATGGCGAGAAATATTATTTCTTTTCACGGTTTGTACAAACAAGGGTTTACTTTTTCATTTGATAATGAATGTGGTGGTATTAATGCTTTTTATAATGGTGTTCTTTATTTTAAAGCATTACCTTGTGATGGTGTATATGAAATTGTGCCGGTTGTAGACAACTTAGGAAATAATGTATTGCATTTCGATTCTTCCACTAGTATGGATAAGGCATCATTGTGGCATTGTCGTCTTGGACATGTCAACAAGAAGCGCATAGGCCAACTCCAAAAGGCTGGAGTATTGGAGTCATTTGACTTAAGGTCAGATGATAGTTACGAGTCTTGTTTGCTTGGAAAAATGATAAAGTCACCCTTCACTGGTACTTGTGCTAGGGGTGAAGGTTTGTTGGACCTCATACACACAGATGTGTGTGGACCCTTCAAAACGGCCACACGGGATGCTAAACGCTTCTATGTGACTTTTACTGATGATTATAGTAGATATGGTTGTGTCTACTTAATCAAACATAAGTCAGAAACCTTTGACAAGTTCAAAGAGTTTAAACAGGAAGTGGAGAATCAGCTGGGCAGGAACATTAAGATGCTTCGATCCGATCGAGGAGGAGAGTATCTTAGTACAGGGTTCCTTGACTATCTTAAGGAATGTGGAATTGTTTCATAATTGACACCTCCCAGAACACCACAACTTAATGGTATGGCTGAGAGGCGCAATCGAACCTTGTTAGACATGGTTCGTTCCATGATGAGTCGAGCTTCGTTACCAATCTCATTCTGGGGGTATGCCTTAGAGAGTGCCGCCCATATCCTTAATCTAGTCCCTACCAAGAAGGTTTCCAAAACACCTCACAGGATGTGGACTGGGAAAGTTCCCAATTTAGACCACATCAAAATTTGGGGTTGCGAGGCTTTCGTGAGACGTGAGACATAGGACAAGCTCAGACCTCGTAGTGAGCTGTGTATTTTCATCGGTTACCCACAGAAATCCTTTGGTTACCTCTTCTACAGACCCAGTGAGAATGTGGTCTTTGTGGCAAGGAGAGGGGTCTTTCGCGAGAGAGAATTTATAAGCCAAGGAAACAGTGGGAGGCAAATTGACCTTGAAGAGCTTCAAGAGTCAAGTGGTGAAGGAACCTCAAACCCTAACAATCAACCCAAGGAGGAAACTCCTGTTGAACAAACTGATGAGTTTGTACCTCTGAGGCGTTCCACTAGAGTTAGGAATGCACCTGAGCATTACTATGGTTTCCATATTACTGTAGAAGGTGATACATTTATCAGTGATAATATACTGGTAAATTGGATGAACCTAACAGCTATAGGGAAGCCATGGTAGGCCCCGAGTCTGCTAAATGGAAAGAGGCTATGGACAGCGAGATTCAGTCCATGTATGACAATCAAGTTTGGAACTTGGTTGACAATGTACCAGATCGTATAAAAGTCGGGTGCAAATGGATCTTCAAGAAGAAGACCGACATGGTTGGGAAGGTACACACTTACAAGGCGCAACTTGTCGCGAAGGGCTTCACTCAAACTCCGGTAGTTGACTATGATGAAACCTTCTCGCCAGTAGCGAAGATTAAGTCTATTAGGGTTATGCTAGACATTGCTGCATTTCATGATTATGAAATATGGCAAATGGATGTCAAAACCGCTTTCCTTAATGGAAAGTTGACTGAGGATGTTTACATGAATCATCCACAGGGTTTTTTTTTATACAAAGCACCCTAATAGAGTGTGTAAGCTTGAGAAATCCATTTATGGTTGAAACAAGCATCTCGCAGCTGGAATCTTTGTTTTGATGAAAAAAGTCAAAGAGTTTTTTTTTCGAGAAGCGAAGATGAGTCATGTGTATATGTCAGAGCTAGTGGGAGTATATGTTGGATTAGTGTTTAAGTCCATAACAATAATTGGTATATACTTGACCCGACCCGACATGGTCCATTTGGGTTGCCCTTCACCGGAACAATATGTATGGATAGACTTTTGAGAGAAGAGGTTATATATGATATATTAATATATTATAAGTTATAATATATTAATATGAAATCATATTATTTAACTAGTATTGATCTATAATTAATTTGGAATTAATTTAGTGATCAAAAAGAGACTAATTAAATATGGACTCTTACATATATATGGAATGGGCCAAGGTTTACTTAGGATGGGCTAAGAGTGTATGGAAGTCCATGGATAGTCCATTGAGCTTTTAACTCATGGATCCTATGTAAATGAAAGGTCATGGGTTTTAGGGTTTACATGGATGTAACCCTAATCCTCCATAATATATAAAGGGGTCCTTGGAATCAACCACAAGAAAAGGTATGTCAAGTTATTCCAAGTTGTTTTGGTGATTTGTGATTCCACTTGAGGCATTCACATTATTGGTGATAGGCTCTTAAAGCTCCAAGGAATCAACCACAAGAAAAGGTATGTCATCTAAACTTGTTTTATTACCCAAGTATCAAACTTTTGTATGCTAGTTAAGGTAATACCTTGGAAAGTTCATATTTGCATGTATAATAGAGAAAACATAGATCCAAGGTATTTAGGGTTTCATGTACACCTTAGGAGTGTTAGAATTCTCAAAACCCAACAGCGGTATCAGAGCCTAGGGCTGTTTTCAATTATACTTGTTGCAACTCATTTTACAAAGCCAAGAATCTGCCCAGACATGAAACTCGACGATTACTGGCCAAAAACTCGACGAGTTCATGTGTTAAAGCATGAAATCGTCGACTTTCTTGATCAAATCGACGAGTTTGTCTCCCAGAATGCATATTTTCGAGTTTCTTGGCTGGAATTGGACTAGGAACATTACCATAAGCTGTTTTTGAACCTATAAACATGTTTTGATGTGGTAATGATCATTCTAATCCAATTCAAAAGATAATTGTCAAAAGTTTCATGTTTTGTATTATTTTAATGATTAGGCTAATTACATGAAAATTGGTTGATTTGAACTGTCTTGTTCATATGAGTTTAAATCAAGATTATGAATATTGCTAGATATGTTTGTGATAGTTGTTTTAATCCAAATTGATCTAAAACATTTTTCATAATATATGTTTTTGTAACTTATCCTCAAGTTATATGAAAAGTCTCATTTATGAGTTTTATTAAAAAAACCATACGTTATGAACTTGAAAAGTCTTTTCCCAAAAATTGTTTTATGAACTCCATAACTTGTCCTCAATTCATGGATGTTCAAGACTCTCTTCATTAAAAGTTTTAAACCTATATTAAACTCATATGTTATGAAATTAAAGAGTTTTGAAAAGTTTCAAAACTTGCCCTCAAGTTTTGGAATTTGTAAAGGTTCACACACAAGTACCTTAATTCCAAATCAAACCCTAGAATTTTAAAAGTTTAAAATTCAACCCTTATACTATTATTATTATAAGTTTAATTATATAGATATGTATAAGAATAAGTCAGTCTTACCGTTAGTAGGCCTCATTCATGAAGCCGGTCTATAAGGGGGGTATAAGGTTACTGCCTATAAAATGGCAGTTTAATGGGTGTCCGTTCTCACCCACCGCTTCCTTGACTGGTGGAGGCTCGTTAGCCGAACGGATAGGACAAGACTATAATTTTCCCTTCATTAAAAGTATAATGATAAATACTAAGTAACTAAACACTTATAAATTCCCAATCTTAGTTACTTAGGAAAATGTGAAATGGTGCTAACCCATGAAATTACACTTTGCACCTTTGTTAAGTCGTTAGTGGAGCGTGTGTGGTTAACCGGCACACTAACATGGGACTGACAATGTGTGGCAAAGGGTAACTTAATGTTTATCATAGATTGGTGGAGCGCGTGTGGTTAACCGGCAGATCAATTAGGTGATAAAGTTAAGGGTACCAAGTTAATTTTCATGGTTATTCACACCTAGTTTGTGATCCTCGGCATCCCAGTCACAAACTTGAGAGGGCACAATCGAGATTCAAACATGCCATTGAAAGTTCAATGTATCTCAAAAGATCTAGGAGTTTCAAATAAAATTAAAACTTAATAATCTATTTTCGTTTTCTTGGTGGAAATTGGTAAATCGTCATTTACCTACCTTCAAATATTTTATAACTTGGATTACGACATCCCTCTTCCAGTTATAAATAGGTTGTTGGGTCCTAGCCTTAATATTTCACATTCGGTGTTATATTAAGGACTTAAATCAACTAACTTGAATTTCTCCCATTATAGATGTCTAGCTTAGACAACTATGGTCTTCCCAAATCTTGAGGAACAAGCTTCCTAGTGAAGATGATATCCCCCATGACAATCAAGGTGAAAGATTAATCCCTTTGTTGTGCATTAATGGGACTGTAAATCATGCTTCCCTTCCTCCACCTCCTCTAATTATTCTCCCTATCCCACAAGTTTAAATACTTGAAAACTTCAAGGTCACTCAATCCCTATTGGCAAGCAAAGTCTATATGTGCTTACATCTTGGAGAATAAGCCACATATTGACAAGTCGGGAGAGTTGGGTGTCAAAGTCTCAAGGAAGTTGACTATTGACTAGGTTCATCAATCACTTCCCAAGTCATATAGTGATTTCTTTTAGGACTACTATGTAACAGACCATGACATGACCCTTAATGATCTTACCTATTTGCTTGATGTTTCTAAATCAACAATGATTTGGGGCAGTGGTAAAGCAAATTTGATTGGAAGATCTACTTCCCAAACTTATTTGGACATTGACAATGGTAAAATTGGAAATCCAGAAAAGCTTTCTCTTCCCAATGGAAAGGGATCGGCCACGGTCAAGTCATTTGACCAATGGTAAAGAGAAAGGTTGAGTCTGAGACAATCAAGTGTACCATTCCCAAAGAGTCCATATGTTTCTTTTGCCAAGAGAAGGGGCATTGGTTGCGAAGCTGCCCAATTTACCTGAAAACACATAAGGATGGTAAAGTCAAAAAGTTTGCCTCTACTTCAGGTAAACTCCATTATCTAACTCTATTAAGTCTCTTATGAAGATTCTTAATACACGATGTAATGTAATTACATTTTGATGTTTTAGAGAATCAAAGGAAGCTTAAAAGAAGAGTATGTTGATTCTGATCGCGAAAGGATGGATTTCGATCGCATAGTTCGATGATCAGAATTTTGAGCAACTGCTTAAGAGTTATGATATATATTGCTTAGGAATAGATAGCAACATGTTTTCATATGTGTTTGCATTGTAAGGAAAGTTTTTCCGCAAGTTTGAAAATAAAAGAAAATTTTTGATTTTATTTATTTTAAGTATCCTTACAATGGCATTAGTGAAAAATTGTTGTTTATATGATTTCATTAATAGCAATATTGGAAAATGGATTTGATTCTTTCGTTTGTGGTAGTGTCAAAATTTTCCAAATAAGGAAAGATTTTCATCACCCAAGGTTCAGTTGGATAGAAACATGGAATCATGCAAGTTGTGTTGTGTGATGAATGAGAATTTTCATCTTTGGGAAATTAAGACTAAGTCCTTGTTTACATGTATATGTAAGTCAAGTAAAGGACTAAGGGATCGGGTGCACTAGGTTGTGCGCTGGTCAGGTCCACCACAAAGCTTGATAAAATTATTCGTTATGATTTACTAAAGTTTAGTAAATATGGTTATGCTTACAAGTTTAAGTATAATTTTGGATCATTGGAAAAGTTTCAATGATAGACAGAATGAATAAAAAGAATTAAATTAGGCAGAAAGATGAAAGTTTCTCCAATCTGAAGAGATGGGAGAGTACTTGTTTTATGATTATCTTAGTGATTACAAAACCATATCACAATTGATCCTATAAGGGCACCTTAGTGTATTTGTTTGGCTAAGGAGAGGGATCGTGAATTATTGAAATGGTTAAATCAAAAGATAAATCATACTTCGTCCCAAAATCAAGTCTTAGAGTCATACTCCAAGATTGAGCCTTGAGTGACATAATCTTAAGAAAGGTTTAAAACACTTGTCAAATGTTGAGTAAAATGTTTTCTTGCTCTTGTACATTTGAAATTGGTAAGTTGTGATGTTTTGGATAAAACAAAGCCCAACTAAGACCAATTGTGTGAAGTGTCTATCTTGATAAGAATCCGCACTAACTCTTGAATATTTGTTTTGTCAAGGAATGGTTCTTGACAAGAGAATCCTATATGTCAAGAGGACAGTGGGATTCTTAAAAGATCTTGAGATGGTTTCAAGAACTAATCAAGAGTATTGTTAATCACTAGCCCACGACTGAGGTTTGTAACCAATCATGTTGACACATTCTTGTTTCTGGTCCATTCCAGTTTAAGTTGACTATGCAGGTGAATTCTAAGAGTTCTCAATTGTTTGCATAACAACTTGGAAGCAATGGTAGGCCCTTGTCCTACCAGGAGGCAAGAAATTAAGATTGAACAAGTTCAGTCCATATAAATTTGGATTTGCCACTAACTTTGTCTTGTGATTAAGGTTATGACAAATTCACACGGATAGGAACACTTACACCATAAAAAAAATCTAAGTGTCATAAGGTTTCTCTCCGATTAATGAAAATGATGGTGAGGAAACGCTTTCACTAAGTAGATTTTAAGTAGATAGTAATTGTGATTTTTGCATTCCAAAGTCATTAGTGGAGCGTGTGTGGTTAACCGGCACACTAACATGGACTTATGAGAATGGCAAAAGGTCTAAACATTGTTATTACGGCATCCCTCTTCATAATTGTTTAGACACACATGTGCGCTATCTAAGGAAAGGTGTATGATTTTGATAAAGTCTTATCAAAGCAATCTCGTATCAGAATTCTGAACTTGAGTAAGAAAGTCAATAAAGTATTGATTTCTAGACGTCCAGTTGATTTCTGGGTACATGTCAAAGCTAGTGGGAGCATAATGTGACAACCCAAAATTTCTATTCTGTACAACATGTCAATTCAATAGAAGTCAAATCAGTTACAGTTAAATTTTCAGACTTTTGGATTAAGTTTGATTATTTTAGGATTTACACTTTAGGAGATACCAGGAGAGAGGATGCCCTAGGGTTATAGTGCAACACTGTTATTCCTAAACTTCAAGAAATTGGAGTTTACTGCCGGAATAAAATAGTTTCAGCCAAAAACCCAGAAATTTGGAGTATATATATGACACTTGTCATTTTATGTCATTTTTCCAAATTTCTCAAGAACAAAAGCAAATCCTCTCAAGTATCATCCTGGGATTTATTCCAGATCTCGATCTAGTAAGTGTTTTCAACCATTTCAAGTTAGTAGATCACTTAATCTAGTGTTTTAACACCCTTCTAACCGAGAGATCATTCCAAAAGGTTGATTCTTCCATTTTCACCAAGAACACCACGAACACACACTAGTGTTCTTGGCATTTTGGCTCATTTCAAGCTTCCATATAGTAAGTACTTCTATCCTAGAGTGTGTTTAAGCTTGCTATACTTCATTATAACATGAAATCATCCAAGAAACACCAAGAAAATGGTGTTTACGGTCCAAGAACATTCTTGAACCGTAAACCCATTTTAAGGGACCAAAATGTCCCTAGTCCCTTCCTAAGCCTAGGTAACTAACTTGGATCCTTACCTTGATGTGTTAAGCACTTGAAATCATCAAAATACCAACATCCATAAGGGTTTACGACCGTAAACCCAAAGGGATGTGGTCTTTGGGCCGTAAACTCCAAATAGGAGTGAAATGGTGCCCTAGCTTCTTCCTTAGGCTTATACTTCAAGAGGAAACACTTCAATGGACTTAGAAACCTTCAAATCAACAAATGGTCAAAATAGGGGGAGTTTACGGCCGTAAACTCTAGGGTTTACGACCGTAAACCCATTGGGTTGAGGTCACAAAACCGTAAACTCAAGTTAGGGTTTCTTTTGAACCCTAAACCTTATAGCATTGTTCTACAAACACTTAGATGCATTCCTTGAGACTTATAACACTTATATAAGGTGTTTAACTTGTCTTAGGATGTCTTAACTTTACTAATTGATTGTTTAAAGGCTAATTAGATACACATATGTTGTATTTATATGTTAAATAGGATCATTGTGTGTGTACAAGTCTTCACTTGACACCTAGCAATCCTATTTCTTCAGTTCATCCAAACCACCAACTACAGGTGAGTTCATACCCCTTAATTAACCTTTTAAATGTTTTTAAATGCTTTTATGGGGGGGGGGATACAAGTTGAACAAATGTAGTTATTATATCAATCACATGTGATTAATAACTACCAAGCAAATGGTTTTCTTACTTTTCAAACTGTTTATCAAACTGTTTTACCTCAAACTGTTTTACAAACTCTTTTATTGTCAAATACATTTATCAAACTCTTTTAACTTATATTATGTATATCTATATAAATATAGTTATATAAGTAGGATTGGAAGGACTTAGGACTGCTAGTCTACCCTGCTTCCTGTTCTTGTTTGATTGTGGTCTTGGGGTATCAAGGTTAGTTGTCCGAGGGTCGTTTGAATCCTAGTTATATATTATGTATATGTATATAGATATAAAAGGTTTGTTATCAACCTCTTCTAACTTATAGTATGTGTATCTATATAAATATAGTTATATAAGTAGGATTGGAAGGACTTAGGACTGCTAGTCTACCCTACTTCCTGTTCTTGTTTGATTGTGGTCTTAGGGTATCAAGGTTAGTTGTCCGAGGGTCGTTTGAATCCTAGTTATATATTATGTATATGTATATAGATATAAAAGGTTTTCCTTCATTCAAGTCCATACCCTTGGGTAGCAAGGGTATACAAACATGTTCATACATTGCTAGTAAGCTACCATAGGGGTAGTTTAGTAAGATACTATTACTAGAACGATGAAACATACAATGAGTCAGTTCATACATAAGTCAATACATACTATAATGAGAAACAAACATGAAACAGAGTGATGAGAAACAAACATACAGGCTAGACAGAGAAGGAACACACAATACAGCTAGCACACAATTCACATAACATTTACATTAATACATTTATGTGAGCCATTAAACAGGGCATGGCACTACCTGCCATGACTGTTTTTGTATCAGAATCTCCTTAATTGGGGAGCGTATGAGTTTGTGTATAGATCTATACTGGATTGACTATCCTACACCTTGCTGCTCGCTACAGTGGGACTTGCAAGTCTATGGGTGCCAAACGTCATTTTTGTGGCATCTTACATTGTCACTTTACTATTGAGTCGGTAGCAAGATACAGGCCGATCACATGTTACCTTAAAATATACAATTGGCTTAAGGTAGTTAGTACAGCGGTAGTTTCATAATACTACATTAAAGTACTATAACATTTTCCCTTTACATTTTACTTTGTGATTTCACACAATAAACAATAATGTAAAAACTATATTTTTGGTTAATGATAGTCGGATTTGGGAAAATACTCACTTTTACAAAAGATACACGCACAGACACTAGATGCCTTGGTAGAAGGCTACTTTTAGTAGGAAACATAGGGTTTTCTAGGATAGTTCAAACAAATACAAAACTTTTACAAACACACAGTACATCTTACAAAACATCTTAGAAATGCTTTCATACAAACACAGACACTATTATACTTATGAACTCACCAGCTCTAAAGCTGATAAACTCTTTCAAAATAACTTGTATTCTCAGGTCACCAGTAGACAGGTACCGGAGCCAGGTTGAGAAGATGGAGCTCGTTCAAGACTCATCTTACATTTTTGATGTATATTGTTTGGTGTCTTTAAAACTTAACGGAACACACTTGTATGAAATTATATTATTAATGCAATGGATGATGTTGTTGCTTGTTTACTACTTGCATTGTTGTGATACTGTACATGACGTCCTCCACCCCAGAACGTTTCCGCCGTTCATTTGGTTTTGAGGGTGTGACAGATTGGTATCAGAGCATTGTTTATAGTGAATCGAGTGTATCAACCCATAAAAGATATACGAACTATAAACACAAGCGGGATTTAAAATACTCTGATGAAGAGTTTATACTTTAAATAATAAAATATTTAATAAAGTATATATACCTGCATTCATACTAAAATCAGTGTCACTAGGACAGAACAAAAGTATTACGATTGTTGGAAAGCACAAGCAGACTTAGAGACATATGGTCAACCCTGGGAAGATGTAGCCTGATCAACTACATTATCCGTGGAGTGATTAGCATGTGCCTAAGTATGGTTGTGAGGTTGCAACAAGTCTAAAAACTTACCAACACTTCTACAACAAGAACAGTAGAACAAAACATTAAACTTAAAATACTATAGGAGTATTTTGTGTTACTATAATTACTTATTCGAGAACAAAACATTAAACTCAACCCATAAAAGATATACAAACTATAAACACAAGCGGGATTTAAAATACTCTGATGAAGAGTTTATACTTTAAATAATAAAATATTTAATAAAGTATATATACCTGCATTCATACTAAAATCAGTGTCACTAGGACAGAACAAAAGTATTACGATTGTTGGAAAGCACAAGCAGACTTAGAGACATATGGTCAACCCTGGGAAGATGTAGCCTGATCAACTACATTATCTGAGGAGTGATTAGCATGTGCCTAAGTATGGTTGTGAGGTTGCAACAAGTCTAAAAACTTACCAACACTTCTACAACAAGAACAGTAGAACAAAACATTAAACTTAAAATACTATAGGAGTATTTTGTGTTACTATAATTACTTATTCGAGAACTAAAGGTCTTTATTAGTATATCAATGGTTGTTTAGTGGATACACTAAAGTTATATGTACTAGGATGTCATAGACTTAGAATCTGTGATCTTTGCCTTACTTCCTGTTCCTTGTTTGGTTGTGGGCTTAGGGTTAGGGTTACTTATTTAAAGGTCTATCCCGTCTGCATGACATATAACTGGTATGCTTTAAACAAGTATTGAGGCAACTGATAAAGATCATCTTATAATTATTTATTTAGTTAGTTAGTTTAATTTAGTTATTTCTTATATCCCTTTTCTCGCGTAGATTTAATGGCTGGATTTTATCTTCCCGGAGACCCGTACTATCCCAACCACGACAACGCAGAATGGCTGGAAGAAGAACCAGAAGATAATCACCCAATTCCTTTAGATGATTATGAAGCTGAAGGTTTTTCGGATGGTTCCGACTCAGAGCCAAAAGTCAACAACCAACCCCCAGCTGTTCAAAACCCAAACCCTCGTCCCGCATTTCAAGGAACCACACCTATGTGGGCCATAAACTTGAATAGGTGGAGTCAGGAACAAGGTCAACCTTTTCCCTACGATGGAGACAGAAGCTTCTACAACATTATTGATGGAGGTTCAGCTGATAGGGTCCTACCTATCATGGTTCGTAGGATTGCTCGGAACACCGAGCAGGGTCGAGCAGCTATCGACCGGGTAGTAGAAGTGGATGCCAATTCTGGTATTAACACTGTCCGCATTCGCCAGCTGGAGTCCGCTCATGAAAGGGCTCAGGTTAGCAATGCAATGCTTCAGAGGGAACTTGCTGAAACCCGAGCCGAGGTCAGGGAACTTCGAGCTCAGCAAGCAAGGTCTGACAGGCGTGTGAGGGACATAGAGCGCCTCCTATCGGATTCAAGGACTCACTCAAGCAGTTCTCGTCGTCGTTAAAATCTTACCGACTTCTCTTTTGGATATAACTTAGTTATGTAAAAACTTAAGTCTAATTTCCTATCCTTATAAATCTTAGACCTGCTAGGTTTTGATTAGGTAGTATGCTGTCAAAATTTTCCCATCTTGGATGATGTAAGACCTACTTCTAGGTCATTTTTCCCCAAACTCATTACATCTGTAATTCCAATATCTTTGACAGATATAAAAATCTAATGGAAATTATTATCCAAATGCTTTCATCTTCATTCAAGTATTCCATTTAATTATGCTGTTGGGCTATCGAGAGTTAGTCCATGAGTCATTCTCATCAATGTTCATGTCAAATTCTTATCAATATCTTTTTCATTCTAAACTTTCAGCTAAAAGATGCCTCCACGTAAGTCAACAAGACGTAATCCTCCACCACCTATTCCTCAATTTGATACAGCAGCCCTCAATGCTGCTGTAGCTGCGGCTGTGGCAACAGCCATGGCTGAATATCATTCTTCAAGTTCCACTGGAGGAGGGACTCCTATTCCAACAATACAGGTTGAAACCCCTGTGCGCTCGAGAGAGTGCTCCTACAAAGATTTTACAAACTGCAAGCCATTATCCTTCAGAGGAACTGGCGGAGTCATTGTACTCTCGCAATGGTTTGAGAAAACCGAATCGGTTTTCGCAATCTGCTCCTGTCCAGAAGGGAGCAAGGTGAAGTTCGCTGCTTGCACTTTTGAAACCAGAGCCCTAACATGGTGGAATAGCCATGTTAAGTCACTATCTCTTTCAGTGGCAAATGATATGGGCTGGGATACTTTAAAAGACCTCATGATTGAGGACTACTGCCCGAGGGGCGAGATCCAAAAGCTGGAGGAAGAACTTTGGCGCCTAACCATGAAAGGCACCGACATCGTAGCATATACCGCCAGGTTCTGTGAACTGGTGGCCCTCTGTCCCAACATGATTCATACAGAGGGAAAGAAGATCGAGAGGTATATATGGGGGCTGGTGCCACCATACCAGGGAAATGTATTGTCATCACGCCCCACTACATTTGATAGTGCCAAGCGATTGGCACAGCAGCTAGTTGACCACGGGGCCCGTACCCCGGCTGCAACAACCACCCTGGCCATCTCAGAAACCGCCAGAACTGCAGAGTCCAAGCGGAAATTCTGGGATGACAAGAAAAAGAAGAAGGCTGCGAAGAAACAGCAGACGGTGGCAGTTCATAGTGCGACAGCACCTGCCACTGCTGCTATCCCAATAAAGCAGTATTCTGGAAGTTTGCCTTTATGCAACAAGTGCAACTACCATCATATGGGAGCCTGTCGGGACATGCAGTGTGTAAACTGCAACAGGAAGGGGCATACAGCCCGTTTCTGTAAATCTCCGGCAAGGCCAATCACCCAAGTCCCCGGCGCTGGAGTGGGCCAAGCTTGCTACAATTGTGGCGATGTGGGCCACTACAAAAGGAACTGCCCCAAGGCAGGGAATGCCGGTGGAGTAGGAAGAGTTCTGGCTATAGGCCATGAGGAGGCGGTTGCCGACCCCACTGTGGTCACTGGTACGTTTCTCCTCGACAACTCTTATGCTTGTATACTATTTGATAGTGGAGCGGAGAGAAGCTTCGTGAATCAGAAATTTGCTCATTTACTTAAGCAAAAATCACGAGCACTCAAAGAACCGTTCACAGTAGAAATGGCTAATGGGAAGACAGAGAGCACTAGCTGCATTTACATAGGGTGTACCTTAACTTTAGATAGCCATTCATTCTCGATCGACCTCATGCCAGTCTCAATTAAAAGTTTCGACGTCATCATTGACATGGATTGGTTGAGTCTTCAGCGTGCCGACATCATGTGTTACAAAAAGGCAGTCCGCCTTAATCTTTCGTCTGGCGAAACCCTAGTAGTTTATGGCGACAAACCCGGCACAAACCTTCGTATCATCTCGAGCATTCAAGCTCAGAAATTCTTGCGAAAGGAATGTCGCGCATTCCTTGCTCATGTTGTCGATGTGAGCCAAGCAACTAAATCTATTCAGAACATTCCAGTAGTACACGACTTTCCCGACGTCTTTCCAGAAGAGCTACTAGGATTACCCCCGCAACGACAAGTCGAGTTCAGAATCGACTTAGTTCCAGGGGCTAACCCCGTAGCCAAATTGCCTTATCGTCTAGCACCTGCAGAGATGCAAGAACTATCCTGTCAACTTAACGAACTGCTCAGCAAGGGCTTTATAAGACCAAGCTTCTCACCTTGGGGAGCTCCAGTCTTGTTCGTCAAAAAGAAAGACGGATCTTTTCGTATGTGCATCGACTACAGGGATCTCAACAAGCTGACCGTCAAGAATCGTTATCCTTTGCCTCGGATTGACGATTTATTCGATCAACTTCAAGGGGCGAATTTCTTTTCCAAAATCGACTTAAGATCCGGATATCACCAGTTACGAGTGCTAGGGGAGGATGTTCCCAAGACAGCCTTCCGAACTCGTTATGGGCACTACGAATTCGTAGTGATGCCGTTCGGATTAACAAACGCGCCCGCTGTATTCATGGACTTAATGAATAGGGTGTGTCGTCCTTACTTGGATCAGTTCGTCATCGTCTTCATCGATGACATACTTATCTACTCTCGTAGTAAGGAAGAACATAGTCAACATCTGCGACAAGTCTTAGAAACCCTGCGCGCGGAGAAGCTTTTTGCGAAATTCTCGAAATGCGAATTTTGGATCCGACGAGTCGAATTCTTAGGGCACGTGGTTAGCGAAGAGGGAATCCACGTAGACCCATCCAAAATCAAAGCCATTGAGAGCTGGTCAGCACCGAAGACGCCTACAGAAATTCGTCAATTTCTAGGCCTCGCTGGCTACTATCGCCGGTTCATTCAGAACTTCTCCCGCATTGCGAAGCCTCTTACAACACTTACCCAGAAGGGCGTATCCTTTGACTGGGAAGAAAAGCAGGAGAGAGCGTTCCAAATGCTCAAACGAGCCTTGTGCACTGCACCAATACTATCCCTCCCCGAAGGGATAGAAGACTTCGTTGTCTATTGCGATGCATCGAACCAAGGTCGCGGATGTGTTCTGATGCAGCGAGGTAAGGTCATCGCCTATGCCTCGAGGCAGCTAAAAACACATGAGGTCAACTATACGACGCACGATCTTGAACTAGGAGCAGTTGTATTTGCTTTGAAGATCTGGAGACACTACCTGTACGGTACGAAGAGCACAATCTTTACAGACCACAAGAGCTTACAACACATATTCGATCAGAAGGAGCTCAACATGAGACAACGACGTTGGGTCGAGCTACTCAGTGACTACGAATGCGAAATTCGTTATCATCCCGGCAAGGCCAATGTAGTAGCTGACGCCCTAAGTCGGAAAGAATATTCTGGTCGTAAAGTCAAGTCATTGACTATGACTATCCATTCACACTTATCCACACAAATACAGGCAGCTCAGCTCGACGCTTTGAAGCCTGAAAATGTGACCAGTGAATCCCTGCGAGGGATGGATAAGAACTTGGAAGTTAAGGGTGGCGGAGCTTTTTATCTCATGGATCGGATCTGGACCCCGAAACTAGGTGGTTTCAGAGACTTGGTCATGAATGAGGCACACAATACTCGTTATTCCGTTCACCCAGGTTCAGATAAGATGTATCTGGATCTTAAAAAGTTATACTGGTGGCCTAACATGAAAGCAGAGATTGCTACCTTCGTAAGTAAATGCCTTACTTGCGCAAAGGTCAAGGTCGAGTACCAGAAACCCTCAGGTCTTCTTCAACAGCCTGAGATCCCAGAATGGAAGTGGGAGCGGATCACTATGGATTTCATAACCAAGTTGCCCAAGACAACGGGTGGACTTGATACCATATGGGTCATCGTCGACAGATTGACCAAGTCCGCGCACTTCCTGCCTATCAAAGAGACAGACAAGATGGAGAAGCTTACAAGAACTTACATTAGAGAGATTGTACGACTACATGGTGTTCCTATATCCATTATCTCGGACAGAGATAGTAGGTTCACTTCTAGGTTCTGGCAATCACTACAAGGTTCCTTAGGAACTAGGCTGGACATGAGTACAGCCTACCATCCGCAGACAGACGGGCAAAGTGAAAGGACTATCCAAACCCTAGAGGACATGTTGCGAGCCTGTGTGATTGACTTTGGGAAAACATGGGATACTCATTTACCCCTAGTAGAATTTTCCTACAACAACAGTTATCACACAAGCATAAAGGCTGCTCCATTCGAGGCCCTCTATGGCCGAAAGTGCAGATCCCCTCTGTGCTGGGCTGAGGTGGGTGATACCCAGTTAGCTAAGGGACGAGTTCCTGAAAGCACTCTCACAGGTCCAGAGATCATACGGGAAACGACGGAGAAGATCGTTCAGATCCGTGAACGACTAAAAGCCTCCAGAGACCGACAGAAAAGCTACGCTGATAAACGAAGGAAACCGTTGGAATTCCAGGTGGGCGACCATGTTCTATTGAAGGTCTCACCCTGGAAGGGCTTGATACGCTTCGGAAAGCGTGGAAAGCTAAATCCAAGGTACATTGGGCCTTTCGAGATTCTTGCCAGAATCGACCCTGTAGCTTACAAACTTAACTTACCGAGCGAACTTAGTAACGTACATTCTACCTTCCACGTCTCGAACTTGAAAAAGTGTCTGTCCGACGAGACTCTTGTAATCCCACTCGACGAGATCGAGATCAACGAGAGCCTCAACTTCGTGGAAGAACCAGTAGAGATCATGGACAGGGAGGTCAAGCAAACGAAACAAAGCCGCATCCCGATAGTGAAGGTTCGCTGGAACGCCAAGCGAGGACCTGAATTCACTTGGGAGCGAGAGGATATGATGAAACTGAAATATCCTCGTCTTTTTACTTAGTTCCTTTTAACTACTTATTTGCTTAAATTCTAATTTCGGGACGAAATTCCTTCTAAGGAGGGGATGATGTGACAACCCAAAATTTCTATTCTGTACAACATGTCAATTAAATAGAAGTCAAATCAGTTACAGTTAAATTTTCAGACTTTTGGATTAAGTTTGATTATTTTAGGATTTACACTTTAGGAGATACCAGGAGAGAGGATGCCCTAGGGTTATAGTGCAACACTGTTATTCCTAAACTTCAAGAAATTGGAGTTTAATGCCGGAATAAAATAGTTTCAGCCAAAAACCCAGAAATTTGGAGTATATATATGACACTTGTCATTTTATGTCATTTTTCCAAATTCCTCAAGAACAAAAGCAAATCCTCTCAAGTATCATCCCGGGATTTATTCCAGATCTCGATCTAGTAAGTGTTTTCAACCATTTCAAGTTAGTAGATCACTTAATCTAGTGTTTTAACACCCTTATAACCGAGAGATCATTCCAAAAGGTTGATTCTTCCATTTTCACCAAGAACACCAAGAACACACACTAGTGTTCTTGGCATTTTGGCTCATTTCAAGCTTCCATATAGTAAGTACTTCTATCCTAGAGTGTGTTTAAGCTTGCTATACTTCATTATAACATGAAATCATCCAAGAAACACCAAGAAAATGGTGTTTACGGTCCAAGAACATTCTTGAACCGTAAACCCATTTTAAGGGACCAAAATGTCCCTAGTCCCTTCCTAAGCCTAGGTAACTAACTTGGATCCTTACCTTGATGTGTTAAGGACTTGAAATCATCAAAATACCAACATCCATAAGGGTTTACGACCGTAAACCCAAAGGGATGTGGTCTTTGGGCCGTAAACTCCAAATAGGAGTGAAATGGTGCCCTAGCTTCTTCCTTAGGCTTATACTTCAAGAGGAAACACTTCAATGGACTTAGAAACCTTCAAATCAACAAATGGTCAAAAGAGGGGGAGTTTACGGCCGTAAACTCTAGGGTTTACGACCGTAAACCCATTGGGTTGAGGTCACAAAACCGTAAACTCAAGTTAGGGTTTCTTTTGAACCCTAAACCCTATAGCATTGTTCTACAAACACTTAGATGCATTCCTTGAGACTTATAACACTTATATAAGGTGTTTAACTTGTCTTAGGATGTCTTAACTTTACTAATTGATTGTTTAAAGGCTAATTAGATACACATATGTTGTATTTATATGTTAAATAGGATCATTGTGTGTGTACAAGTCTTCACTTGACACCTAGCAATCCTATTTCTTCAGTTCATCCAAACCACCAACTACAGGTGAGTTCATACCCCTTAATTAACCTTTTAAATGTTTTTAAATGCTTTTATGGGGGTGGGATACAAGTTGAACAAATGTAGTTATTATATCAATCACATGTGATTAATAACTACCAAGCAAATGGTTTTCTTACTTTTCAAACTGTTTATCAAACTGTTTTACCTCAAACTGTTATACAAACTCTTTTATTGTCAAATACATTTATCAAACTCTTTTAACTTATATTATGTATATCTATATAAATATAGTTATATAAGTAGGATTGGAAGGACTTAGGACTACTAGTCTACCCTGCTTCCTGTTCTTGTTTGATTGTGGTCTTGGGGTATCAAGGTTAGTTGTCCGAGGGTCGTTTGAATCCTAGTTATATATTATGTATATGTATATAGATATAAAAGGTTTGTTATCAACCTCTTCTAACTTATAGTATGTGTATCTATATAAATATAGTTATATAAGTAGGATTGGAAGGACTTAGGACTGCTAGTCTACCCTACTTCCTGTTCTTGTTTGATTGTGGTCTTAGGGTATCAAGGTTAGTTGTCCAAGGGTCGTTTGAATCCTAGTTATATATTATGTATATGTATATAGATATAAAAGGTTTTCCTTCATTCAAGTCCATACCCTTGGGTAGCAAGGGTATACAAACATGTTCATACATTGCTAGTAAGCTACCATAGGGGTAGTTTAGGAAGATACTATTACTAGAACGATGAAACATACAATGAGTCAGTTCATACATAAGTCAATACATACTATAATGAGAAACAAACATGAAACAGAGTGATGAGAAACAAACATACAGGCTAGACAGAGAAGGAACACACAATGCAGCTAGCACACAATTCACATAACATTTACATTAATACATTTATGTGAGCCATTAAACAGGGCATGGCACTACCTGCCATGACTGTTTTTGTATCAGAATCTCCTTAATTGGGGAGCGTATGAGTTTGTGTATAGATCTATACTGGATTGACTATCCTACACCTTGCTGCTCGCTACAGTGGGACTTGCAAGTCTACGGGTGCCAAACGTCATTTTTGTGGCATCTTACATTGTCACTTTACTATTGAGTCGGTAGCAAGATACAGGCCGATCACATGTTACCTTAAAATATACAATTGGCTTAAGGTAGTTAGTACAGCGGTAGTTTCATAATACTACATTAAAGTACTATAACATTTTCCCTTTACATTTTACTTTGTGATTTCACACAATAAACAATAATGTAAAAACTATATTTTTGGTTAATGATAGTCGGATTTGGGAAAATACTCACTTTTACAAAAGATACACGCACAGACACTAGATGCCTTGGTAGAAGGCTACTTTTAGTAGGAAACATAGGGTTTTCTAGGATAGTTCAAACAAATACAAAACTTTTACAAACACACAGTACATCTTACAAAACATCTTACAAATGCTTTCATACAAACACAGACACTAATATACTTATGAACTCACCAGCTCTAAAGCTGATAAACTCTTTCAAAATAACTTGTATTCTCAGGTCACCAGTAGACAGGTACCGGAGCCAGGTTTTGAGAAGATGGAGCTCGTTCAAGACTCATCTTACATTTTTGATGTATATTGTTTGGTGTCTTTAAAACTAAACGGAACACACTTGTATGAAATTATATTATTAATGCAATGGATGAT
Source organism: Lactuca virosa (assembly GCF_052849685.1). Classification (NCBI taxonomy): domain Eukaryota; kingdom Viridiplantae; phylum Streptophyta; class Magnoliopsida; order Asterales; family Asteraceae; genus Lactuca; species Lactuca virosa. The sequence goes on along the minus strand of NC_136433.1, from coordinate 300,892,460 downwards.
GTTGTTGCTTGTTTACTACTTGCATTGTTGTGATACTGTACATGACGTCCTCCACCCCAGAACGTTTCCGCCGTTCATTTGGTTTTGAGGGTGTGACACATAAGTGTTATGCTAGTAAGATAATAATCATTATGCTAGTGGGAGCATGATTATCATGTTAAGTGTTGCAAGTTATCAATGTTAATTATAGAAATAAAAAGTTTCAATTCGCTTTAAAAAGTTGTTTTGCTATAATTAAGGGAGAGGATTTTATACTTCATTCCAATTCTACAAGTTTAGATTGAGATTTTAATCAACTTTAGTCAAGGATATATATGAATGTTGTGTTGGAATGGTTCAACATAAGGAAATTCTATATATGTTGCATTCTCAAAATTTGATTATGATTACGACATACCTCTTCATAGTTCGAATTGTGAGAACATGACAAATAAAAAATATTGTAGCAAAAGATTGGTCAGGTATCATGTCCTTATGTGAGACATAATGAATCGTGTCCCTTATGCTTAAGATATATGATCAATTACATGTGCTATAATGTTCATCCATTCTAAATTTTCCAAATGCCTAGGGCATTAAGAGGGAAAAAGGAATAGAACTGGGTATGACTAAAATGATTAAGCAATTGTCGAGGACAATTTGAGGTTTACCAAAGATTGGTTGCTCATGGAAATTGGAAGTATAGTGTAAACTTTGGAAAGGACCATATTGACATATGCTGAAAAGGAGGCAACTCTTGTTTAGAAGTGATAATCAAAATGGTAATATGGAATTTTTTCCATAGGTGGAAGTTATTCTTTGAATCTGTGTAAGATTAGAAAACTTAATGCAAAGAAGGATGTCCAAAGGAATATACGTTGAATTTGAGACTTCGTATCCATGGAATTGCTCTCCATTGGAATACTCTGTAATGTTTGTTGCCAAGTCTTTGTGACTTGGGCATAGTTATTACAAGAGGATCATTGAATATAAGTTTAGAATCTAACAGATTACAGTAAATGGCAAGAGTTTGGTATTCTTACATTTACAATAAGGATTGGGATTGTGAAATGAGCATCATTGAAATATTGTCAATCGATCTGTTTCACAAAGTAAGGATCATAGACAAACATAGTGTGCATACTTGGTGTATGGCATAGCTATTGTTTAGACAAACATAGTATGCATTCTTGGAGCATGGCATGACTGTTGTTTTTAATTCAAGTATTAAGTTGATAAGTCGAAACATTATACAATGAATAATGAGTAAGCAATATGGTGCTTAGATAAAAGGTGTTTTTATTTACACTCAAAGTGTTGGGGCCATATAGGATTAGAATTATTCTTGTGTTTCACTTTTCATGTTTTGACTTCCCGGATAACTAGGTTATTCAAACATCTACAGTCGGTCATATGTTGGAAGTAGGTATGAAGCAAGATTGTCATGAATGGCTCTGTAGTTTGTCTAGGTGGCTAGACTTAGCTGCAGTGTTCATGAGTGCTTCTGGAATAAGAATCGAGTATTGGATTAAACCCACGCTCATTTGAATCACTTCATGGATTTTATCACGAGTGAATCATGAGACGATAATATCTTATATTCTTCAAACCTAGAGATATGAGTTGTTGACTATGAGTTGGTTATACATTGATTGTACGAAAATGCATCAGTAACTTGATGTTATAAAATGTGCCTTTATGTATGATTCAACAAGTAGTTAGTACAAGCATATGAGTCGAAGTTTATCCATTCCTTTTACCTCATAAGGATAAAAGCGATATCTGTGGGCCCCTCGATGATTTAGTGATGACACCCCTGAGTGCTTGGCCAAGCCTGGACTGATTTGATTTGTTCAATTAGTCGGTCGTTATAAATCAGAAATCGGGAAACAACAAATGGACAGAGATAATGAATATAATCCATGTCTCAGTCCATATGATATATAGAATGGAGGAATATATGATCCCTTATCTAATGGACGCGTCATTGATTTGTTCAGAGTTCGACAGCGGCTTTAAGAGCTACGATTGCAGGTCGGGTTATGAAGTCGTACTTGCAATAATAGTTATTAGACTTATCCATGTGGGAGACTGTTGGATTAGTGTCTAAGTCCATAACTATAATTGGTATATACTTGACCCGACCCGACATGGTCCATTTGGGTTGCACTTCACTGAAACAATTTGTATGGATAAAATTTTGAGAGAAGAGGTTATATATGATATATTAATATATTATAAGTTATAATATATTAATATGAAATCATATTATTTAATTAGTTCTAATCTAAAATTAATTTGGAATTAATTTAGTGATCAAAAAGAGACTAATTAAATATGGACTCTTACATATATATGGAATGGGCCAAGGTTTACTTAGGATGGGCTAAGAGTGTATGGATAGTCCATGAAGCTTTTAACCCATGGATCCTATGTAAATAAAAGGTCATGGGTATTAGGGTTTACATGGATGTAACCCTAATCCTCCATAACATATAAAGGGGTCCTTGGCTCACAAAAAAGGGGGCTAGTATGTGATATGAAGAGGTGGCCGATTTTAGTGAGCTCCATATTCTCTCAACTTATTGCAAGTTGTTTTGGTGATTTGTGATTCCACTTGAGGCATTCACATTATTGGTGCTAGGCTCTTAAAGCTCTAAGGAATCAACCACAAGAAAAGGTATGTCATCTAAACTTGTTTTATTACCCAAGTATCAAACCTTTGTATGCTAGTTAGGGTAATACCTTGGAAAGTTCATATTTGCATGTATAATAGAGAAAACATAGATCCAAGGTATTTAGGGTTGCATGTACACCTTAGGAGTGTTAGAATGCTCAAAACCCAACAATATAGTCAGTTTTTTGGTACTATATGTGGATGACATACTACTCATGGGAAATGACATCCCAACTTTGGAGGAGATTAAGTCCTGGCTTGGGAAGTGTTTCACTATGAAGGACCTTGGAGAGGCTGCCTATATCCTAGGGATAAGGATATTGAGAGAAAGGAGTAAAAGACTAATTGGACATAGTCAGAGCACCTACTTGGACAAGGTGTTGAAAAGGTTCAACATGCAGAATTCCAAGAAAAGTGACTTACCGATCCAGCATAATGCCAAACTGAGCAAGGCTCAGAGTCCGAGTACAGAGGCTGGGATAGCTGAGATGAGTCGATTACCATATGTTTCTGCTGTTGGCTCGATCATGTATGCTATGACTTGTACCCGCCCTGATGTGGCCTTTGCTTTGAGCATGGTCAGCAGATATCAGGGGAATCCTGGAAAAGCTCACTGGATTGCGGTGAAGAACATTCTCAAGTACCTGCGGAGGACTAAGGACTAAGTCCTTACCCTTGGTGGGAGTGATGACTTGAGAGTAGTGAGGTATAGTGACGCTAGCTTTCAGACTGATAGGGATAATTTCCGCTCTCAGTCGGACTGGGTCTTTACCATGAATGAAGGAGCAATTACTTGGAAAAGTTACAAGAAGGAGACAGTAGCTGTTTCGACATGTGAATCAGAGTACATAACATCGAGTGAAGCGGCGAAGGAGGCGATATGGCTGAGGAACTTCATCGGAGACCTTGGAGTTGTACCAGCTATAAAGGATCCTGTGGATATTTTCTTTGACAACAATAGTGCGGTTGCCTTAGCCAAGGAAGCGAGAGATCATGGGAGATCCAGACACATTGACATAAAATATCACTTCATAAGACACAAGATAGAAGAAGGACTCGTCGTGGCAAAGAGGGTATCGTCAGAAGAGAACCCAGCATATCCCCTCACGAAGGGACTGACAAGGGTTAGGCATTTGCAGCATGCGAGGCGCATCGGTCTGAAGGACGATATTAGTTTTACAGATTAGATAGCTATTTATGAAACTTGTAAAATGTAATTGACATTTGGTGATTAAATAAAAGTTGTTATTTGTTTATGAGTAAAGTGTTACTATCTTGTGTCAATCGTTTACTGTTGTTTCAGTTTTGCATGTTTTGACTTCCAGAATAATTACTTTATTCAAACTCTCCACAGTTAATCATACATTGGAAGTAGGTAACTTGATGTTGAGTATGAGTTGTTGACTATGAGTTGGTTGTGCATTGATTGCACGAAAACGCATCAGTAACTTGATGTCATAAAACGTGCCTTTGTGTATGATTCAACAAGTAGTAGAACAAGCATATGAGTCGAAGTTTATCTGTTCCTTTTAGTCCTTGGAGGATTAGAAGCGATATCTGGGCCCCTCGATGATTTTGTTTTGACCTATGTGCCAAGCCCGGTCAGAATGAAATTGATGTGTTCAGTTTAGTTCTATGTCAAACAAATCGGAAATCGGGAAACAAACTGTTGGGCAATAAGTATGACATTGTTCCATGTGTTTGTTCGGCTGATATATTGAATAAAGGATTATGTGATCACTTATCTAAAATGGCACTTCATAGTTCAACAGAGTTTTAAGAGCTATGATTGCTGGTTGGTTCCTGAAGTGATACTTGCAACAATAGTTATCAGACTTATCCAAGTGGGAGACTGTTGGATAAGGTGTCTAAGCCCGTAACTATATTTGGTATATATTTGACCCGACCCGGCATGGTCCATTTGGGTTGCACTTCACCGAAACAATTTGTATGGATAATCTTTTGAGAATAGTATATTTATGATTTATTAATATATTATAAGTTATAATATATTAATATGAAATCATATTAATTAATTAGTATTGATCATAAATTAAGTTGGTGATCAAAAGAGACTAATTAAATATGGACTCTTATATATATAGAATGGGCCAATGTTCATTTAGGATGGGCTAAGCTTGCATGGATAGTCCATGGAGTTTTTAACCCATGGATCCTATGGAAATGAAAGGTCATGGGTATTAGGGTTTACATGGATGTAACCCTAATCCACCATACTATATAAAGACGTCTTTGGCACATGAAATAGCACTAGTGTGTGAGTGAACAAGTGTGGTCCGATTTCTCTAGTGCATACTATTCTCTCAAGCTTTCCAAGTTGATTTGGTGATTTGTGATTCCACTTGAGGCATCCACATTATTGGTGCTAGGCTCTCAAGACTCCAAGCAATCAACCACAAGAAAAGGTATGTTATTCTACTAAGGTTTTTATATTACAAGTACCCCATAACATGCTAGTTAGGTTGAGAACCTTGGAAAATAAAATTTGCATGTATAATAGAGAAAACATAGATCCAAGGTTTCTAGGGTTGCATGTACACCATAGGAGTGTTAGAATGCTCAAAACCCATCAAAACTAAGATGTACAATAAGTCTTAAAAAAATATACACTGAATATACACTGACCCAATTGCAAAGGATCACTAAGAAAAGATGCTATAACAATCATCAAGGAGACAGTTCAATGAGTTTCCGTTTTTGATCCACTTACCATTTCAAGTCATGATATTATCAGCACGAACGATGTTCTTTTGAAAAGAGCACTCGCTGACTTTGTGAGAGGCATCACCACATCGATAACTAACTTTAATTCCAAGATTTTTTCTTTTGACATTAGATTTTGATTTCTTTTTATCTGCTGAATCTGAAGAACTTTGATTATTTCATTTAAGAGTTCTTGATTTAGCTTTGGAACAATGATTGTAATCAATGGTATTCCCATATACTACCTTGTCATGATACCCATGATCCTTTGAAGAGTTTTCAGGAGTAGAAGGCTTTGACTGATCTTCAGGTTCAGAATTACGAGCTGAGCACCAAGGATGCATGCTAAGAATTTTGTTTACAGAATGTCATTTAAGCTGTTAGCAACATCTTAGTGGAGGGAAGAAGATACTCATGATGTGAAGGTTGGAGAGAGGGATCAAGAGCAGACAACTTAGTAACACATTTAGTAATGCCATTAGAATCAGTAGAGCAGTGAGTATTGATTCGGGTTTGATATATAAAGTAAGAACTCACAAATCTACTTTTAAAGTCTTCTTTTAAGCTGTTATCTTTATAAAAGGTTTGTTTAGTTTCGACTTTGGTTAAAGATATAGCACCTTCTATATTACCTCCAAGAAGATTCTTACACTGATTTGGAATCTGAGCATTAATGAGTCTTGTGACATTAAAGTGAGAGGATGCCCAACATTTCAAAATAAGTTGAATGCGATTAGCATAATCAACAACTTTTTCTTTCTCAATGTGAAGAAAACTATTGGTAACCGATATACAAGTGTTTTCCTTTTTTAAAATAGAAAGAGATTTTTCTAGAGAAAGAAGTTTTTCTTTGAGAATCTTTAGCTCAAGACTGAGAGAAGATTTTTCTTTATTTGAGACCAATAAATTGAAACATAAGTGATCGATTGTGTCATATTTTTCGATATTATCAATAGAAGAAAGATTTACCTGATACACTGATGCATCATCCCATTCTGACTTGAGGTTATCAGGAGTAGAAGGAAAATCAGCGTTAAGAGTCCCAACACTGTCATGTGAAGTGTCAGCATGAGATTCAATAGTTTGAGCCATGAGACACTCAACTTCGTCATCTGAAGAGATTTCCTTTTCAAAAGCAGATGAAGAAGTGATCATCAGCTCTTGAGCAGTTTTGGACCAAACGATAGACCGAAAAAGGAAGTGAGTTTCCAATAGCAAATCTAGCTTTTATATCAAGATTCAACATCCTTTTCTCTTCCTTGTTATAATAGTGAACAGACTTCCCTTCCAACTTACTTCTAGATGCACCATTATTTGATGATTGATGTATAGTAGCTATAGGACTTTTGTTTATGACGTCGAGCATATCAAAATCCATAAACTGTAGAACTTTCATGGAGTTTGATTTCCAATCAGAGAAGTTGTATTGGTCAAATGGAGGAATCTTGTTACAAACATATGACTTAGGAACTAAGGAAAATGGCATGATTACTTGAGTGTATCAAAAACCTGCTCTGATACCAATTGAAGGTTTGTGAATGATCGGATACACTTCAAGTAAGAATAAGAAAATTAAAACTAATCTAATCAAAATAATCAACAGAAAGTAAATAACACAAGAGTTCTCCAAATTGTTCATTTCACAAAGAAAAGAGGTTTTGTCTTCACCAAGAAGACGGGTTTGTCATAAAGACGATTGACACAAAGCTGTGTTCTCCAAATCTACAACATTAGGGTTTGGCCTAATGTTGTATATATACTAATCTATACATATATATCCCTTGATTAAATGGATTGCGTCTAATCTATACTAATGATCAGATCCTTAACACAAAGATTACGGAACCGATATCCATTCTATATTTATCTATAACAACTGCCTAATATACAAAAAATTACAATCAGATAACAATACTATAAGCTGGCCCTGTTGAACTTGAGACCCTGGCGCTTTTGACATGTAGACGCTGACGCTGATAGATCAGTGTGTCATGTGTTTGACTCATCAAATCATAAGGTGTGACGTTACATATATCGGGGTGAGATGTAAGGATTCCAACCATCCAAAAGGCCAAGTTAGGAGAATCCGTACTATATTCATTTGGGATAACCACCGCTCCCCAAGTATTTGCCATGATACTGAAAGCCTCTTTACACCATGCATGATGGGGTACTCCCTGGATAATTAGAGAAGCAATTCTTTCACTAAAGTTGCATTCCTCTGACCAGTTTGTGAGATCATCGAACCATGCTAGCCAAATATTTCTTTCGTTGTTTATAAAATCTTCTTTTACTTTTATATTTTCAAATTCTAGTAACATTTCAGACCTCCCAAATATCTCAACTGGATCGTTGGACATCCCTCGACTTCCTGGAAAGCTTTCACATTCATGAGGGCCTGGAAGTTTTCTACTTTCTCCACTAGAGTATTGTGCATGTATTCTTTTGACCTAACAAAAGATAACATATTGATAATTTTCTCTTTAGATTTTGCCCCTTCATCTTTATAGTTCATTTTTTCTGATCCATCGACGTCAACTTGTTTTGTGCCCCTAACAGCATCAACGAACGTTTTGGTCGTTGCATGTGGTTGCATTGCTGGAGTTTCTTTCCTAATTTGAGTAACTTGTGGGTTGCTTCTTTGATTCACTTGCTATTTCCTGTTAAACCGTGCTACATTGACTTTGATCCTATAAGCTCCGATGTAGATCTCAGTGAGTCATTTCTCAAAGGAGAGAGAACATCTTGGACATGGAGGAATCTAGCAAATCCAAAGTTCTTCTTGAGACGGTTTAGCTTCTTGGCGATGTAAACATTAGCTACTGTCTCGTATCTGTTCAACATCCGCCTTAGCACCGCTTCGTTCCAATCAGTAAGGAAGTTCTGGAAGTAAAAAGTAACAACTTTCCCGTTGATGTCAAAGTCTATCCCGTAGTTTTTCCTTCGGTGAGCATGGCACCAACCTTCAGGGTTCTCTCTCTCCATAGTATTTTTTATCTCTCTCTTTCCTCTTGATCCTCCTATAAGCGGAACAACCTTACAAGTTACAACCCTAATGTTTTAATACATAGGTCTATATATAGGGGTATATATGGGTGAAATCACTAATCTTTTATTTCGTACCACAAGGTGTAGGCTTGTTTGTAGAAGGAGACTGTGACGCTGTGCATAAGACAAGAAAACATACGTCCATTTTTTTCATTTGAATGTTTTAAATCCAATGTTATAATTATTGTCCCTCATGTATTGTCACTTGATCACAGTATAGCCTCTCACTTGCATATGAATTAAACTAAACCCTCAAATATGTATGTATTTTATTTATTATTAATTAATTAATTTATTTCTTTAATTAGTTAACTAACTATTAGATGAGAATAAATATTATAAATACCTTTTTAATTAATAAAATTCTAACTAATCTCCACTTCTAATTATTTAACTATTCTAATATTTATATTTTTTTTATATAACTAAATGGAAAACAGGATGTTACAAAAAGCCTCTATCTTTCCAGTTCCACCAACAAAACCTCTTTTGTCATCATGGGATTGAGGCCTCTATGAGAAGTGAACACTTCTGGACTCATCAAACAAACTAGATTGAGAAGGTGGTCTTCCTGTTGTAGAACCTGAAATGGTTAGATAAAAGATGTTTTGAGATAATATAATATGAATATTGAATAATGATATAGATTCTTTAGATATTCGAAATAGATGATGAACATGTACTAGAGTACACAACTTGCTTTTATTTTTTAAGAAAAAGTTCGATTTAATGAAAAAACTTTTGTTCGGAAGTACAAGCTTATACCTACTATTTTAAACAATAAAAACATATCATCCAAAAGCTATTTCAATGAACTTTTGAGAGCTTTTAGCTTTTACAAATTTTATTTTATGTTTACTCATTTTAAAGCTTACTGCTACTTTGGCAAACACTTTTGCACATATAAATGCTAAAGCTTTCAACTACCGACTAGTAGTTTCAACTAGTTTCACTATTCAATGTTGTAGTAAGTCTATCACTTATGTTAGGATCGTAGTCAAGGGAATACCTAGATATCAATTACCCTTACCTTATTGTAAGGTTCGAACTAGATCATCACCGTTAGATTGTAACAACAAGGAATTTCACAAATTGATCACATGTAGTAGATATTGAAAAAAATAATGACATCCAATTTTCAAAATATTAATGATGAGAGAGAACCTGCAATGTTTATCAGAAGTGTATTAAATCTTTAGGTCCAATTCATGGATTCAACAACATTCTTTTGGCTATCTTTTTTTTTTAAAATGGCTATCAGTTTTCCACTATATGCACACACACACATCCAGATGATTGAATCATATTGGAGATTATGAGATGATTTGATGGAGTTTTCATGCATCAAGTAGTGAAGCAATCAGAAGAATGTATGATAATGATTTGATTGAAAAAGTTTATTAGAATTAAAGTATATCTTGCACTAAAATGGTGAAAAGGATATATACTTAAAAGTTTGATAAATAGGATTTTATGATCTTTTAGTGTTGTATATTATGTATAGTGTGTACTGGTCATTTCTGCACATGGTCCTAAGTATGTGGACCCTCCAATTATTATGAATTCTAACAAATAGGTATGCCTAATATTCCAAGTCTTGGACAAAAATTAGAAGAATATCAATCAAAATTTCTGTTTTCTGTTTCTTTTTTTATTGAATATAAACAAAAATGATAAAAGAGGCAATGGCTAAAGTAAGGGTACGTTATGTTAGAGAGATTTAAGTGAGGGGTAGATAAAGACTTATCAGCGAAAATGTTGATCTTTAATATGTAAAAAGGAAAAGTGAAAATAGACAAAAATTAATTAGAGAAATATAGGGAATGGACCATGACAGTTTGGCATAATGTCGCAAACACATCAACAATAATGCCTCCAATAACTACAACCCCATAATAATTCTACTAGTCTCTTTCAGTGTTGTTGTTAACACACCTAGTATGCATTAAAGTCCAACTCAAGAATGCATCAAAGTCTAACTCAGAACAAGTATCATAATGGGACCGAGAAGCAAAAAAGTAGGGGAGAAGGATGTCGCACCTGAGAAATCAAAGAAGAAGACGTAGAATATGGGAGTAGGAACGGAGCGTACATGAGATGCTTAGATTGTAGAAGTAGGTATCGAGGAAGGAGGAGGAAATCACGATTGAAACCTGTATTGTTTTTCCGGGTAGCGTTTTACCGAGGAGAAGAGGAAAAGATTCAATAATTGAAATCAAATGTATAAATAGAGGAAAAATAAGAACTTGGATCTTGTCTTTGACATTCACGATGCTGTCATTGCTCTCGACCTAGAGAGGGATGGTTTTTTCCGATTAGGGTTTTATTACATGAACGTGAAGCATGAGCACCTGTGGCGTGATTAATTAGAGCTCGATCAACATTTTTGGAGTGAAATTGGAGATTAGAGAGTCGGAGAAGAGAGAATCACATAAGCGCGAACTCCGTATTGAGATTATTGGGTTCAATGGTCATGGTGATAACTTAGAGTTTGCAGAGAAAAGGGAGGGACGAAATGCAAGTTGTGGGTGGGTAGAGATCTATAAGAGAAAGTGAATAGGTAGAGGAAGGTTGGGTATTTCAATTTTTTAGGGGATTTGGTTTCCCCCCTTAGCTATATCAAAGAGGGGGACGCACGTATTAAATTTTTATAAAACGACATCTCTACATGACACCCGTTTAATTTAGGTGCCCTCCATGTTTGTAATTTTTTTAGACACTTAATTTTAGGGAACCCACAAATGCGTGTCCTCTATCCTCTAAATTTTGGAAAGCTGCATTATTTTTAAGACAGACAAAAAATATGTATCGTTAATCTGTGTGTGTCATTATTTGCGTGTCACTAATGGTCAGTTTTTTTAGAGTGAAAATTAATGAGCCAAAAACATGCACCAATATTGCAAGATTTGGAGAGGGGAGAAGCCCTCTTGGTTTCGTCAATTGAGAGAAAAAGAAGAAGAGAAAAGGCAAGTAAAAGAACTAACTCATTCACCCATGAAACCCCTTTCTTATATGCATCCAAGCATGCATAATGTATAGACCAAAAATTAAAAGGTGAAAGATTTTATTAGATGCATGGTTTAACTAATAAACAACTCAAAAAGACAATCTCTTCCCATGCTTCATATTTTTGTCCATCGTGCAAGTAAGAGACAAAATCCAATTGCCAATTACTTTATGCACAACTAGCTAAAGTGCCCAAAAGTTTGTACACAAGTTTAATAATGATAGCATATGATATTAAGCTAGTTGTGTTCTCTTTATTATTATTTTGTAGAAATAATAATTCCCAATATGTTGGTAAAATATTATTTCCACAAATAATGGTTTTCCAATTAAATATAAGTGTTGATATATTTATTAATAATCAAATTATACTAATAAATAATCAATTAGTGGTAACTAGCTATAAGGTGTGACCCTATAGGATCATATGTTATTAGCAATATCATTATATAATGACTCTTGGGCATACAAGATCTTTCAATCTCCCACTTGCACAAGACTTATCGTAGATTCATATAGACAGTGGTGAACGTCTAACAACATTTCACTGCCCCCAATAACACATAACAAAAGAATGTCATTCATCAACATCTAGTTACCAAAATCTCAAAGCTTCAATTCATGTATAAGGTAAGTTTATCAGTTATCCATCTCTTACAAACATCATGTTAAACATGATACTTGGATCGCAATCAATCTCATTTGGTGTTCAAATTTGGGTAACGCACGTTAGATGTCTAGATCTCAACCCATAAGAGGAATAAATCCCATCTTGACTACATAAGCCTCTTGTACAGTTAATCCCATACCTAAAAATGGCCTTTATAACTACCCGGTTAAGGCTCAACATTTGACCATATCTAAGAACAGCACTCCCTACACTTAAGTCCCACTATATATCTCATTTGTTAAGGATACAAAAATAGTACCTTTTAATCAAGTATCACTTATAATTAGGATCTATGAGTTGATCTTGATGCGGTTCCGTTCAGTACCAATTCTCCGACAAGTACCTATGAAACTTGGTTACAACCACTTGCTTACTTACATCTAGCGAGAGTCAACAAATCCAATTCATATTAGTCATACTTCATAATTTCTCCTACAATTATAATCGACTATGAAGTTTTAGAATAATAAAATAATTCATGGATTAAACATGTTAATATAGAACACAACAAGTATTGATGTAATAATCATATCCCAATATATCAAAACAATATAATAGTTGTTGTGTTAATGTTCTAATATCCAAATACTAGACATTACATGGAATTATTCATGTCATTGATATTAGGCGTATTAGACATTACATGGAATTTAAGCATTCCACCATCCGCGTACCTCTTGCTTATAAACATACCCTTTTTGGTCAATACACACTTATGTGACTCAAACACCTAGGCAAAACCATGATTATTTAACAAACATCCAAATACTAAGTTCTTTGTAATCTCTAGAACATGCAACACATTATTAAGTGTTAGCTATTTTCTAGGTGATACCATTTCTGGAATATTAAACACCAAGTTTAGGTGTTTAGAATCACAATTTTCAAATAATTTTTTGCATCAACGTGGACATAAACATAAGATATGCACAATTTTAAAGTTCTTGAACCACTCCTTCTTTGAGAACACATGACGGGTATCACCCGTATCCATCCACTACTCTAGATTGTGACATTTCTGAAATTATTTATACACGAAATGCAAGCGTTAGGAATTACAATTTTCAGGAAAAATACTTATGCGTCTTGATTGGACATAACTAAAAAAATTAGAAAATAGCCAAACTATTGTCAAAATCTAGAATCTATTTTAGAAATTTATTTAAGCAATTCTGAAATTAGAAAACCGAAATAAGAAAACTTGTTTCTGAAACTCTAAAGACTGAAACTCTGATTTTGAAATTCTAGAATGAAATTGAAGTTTTCTGAAATTCTGAAACTAAAATTTCTGAAAAGTGAAATTTTTATATCTGAAATAACTTTCTGCCTCAACATGGAGAGAAAATAAGATATGCTTTCTGAAAATTAAAGATGATTTTCAATAAATCAAGTCGTTTTTATCAATTTCTGAAGCTGTTGTCTAGAATTTAATGTTGATTTTGAAGTTACAAAAGTTGTTTTGCAGGAAAATAACTAAAAATTATTATTTTTCAGCAAAAACCTAAGCATATATTCCACAAACTATGCTAATGACCATTTTGAAATTTGGATCTGCAATTCTAAAAATCTGAATTATGATACAAAAATTTCTGACGCAAAATCTGATGCTTAACTGTTGATTTCAGAAACTAATGTTATATTTTCTGGAAAATAGATGTAAAACTGATTTCTGCTAGAAAATTAATACACAAATACGATCTTGCACAAGTTGTAGACATCTGATGTTGGTTTTCTTAGAAAATTGATTTCTGATACAAAACCGATACACATTTCTGATGTGTATTTGATACTAAACTTATGAAATTAGAAATTTTGATGAATAAAAGTGATGCAATGCCTGTTATCAAATCTGATTCAAAAAACTAATGTTATATCTGATGCTGAAAATATGAATAAGAAACCTGATACTAAATTCTGATACAAACTCCGATGATATCTGATGCATAAATCTGACAAAAAACTGATGCTGAAATTAGAAATCTGATGCATAAAATATGAAGCAAAAATTACGATGCATACACTACTAAAAAACAGACCTTTAATGACGCGCTTTTTACGACACGCACTGATTAATGATACGCAAAAGGGCGTGCCCTAAAAATAATGTCAGATCTTTAGAAATTTGAAGAATTAAGGACGCGCATTTTTGCGTGCCCTAAAATTATTGTCCCACAAAAAATAATACAAACACGGAGGGCGCTTATTTAAAACGTGCGTCGTCTGTGAGTGTCGCTTTATAATTTTTCACTCAAAACGCGCGTTCAAGGGGGAAATCAAATCCTCTTAAAATTCTAATATTTTTAAATACCCCGCTTCAAGATCTCCCTTCATTCTCTTCTTCCCTTCTCTCTACAAACCCTAATCATGGATACCATATCTTCTTGCTTCGGTTGTTATAGTTGCACAGATGGTGGTTGTAGTGGTTGTCATGGTGCTCGTTTACCATCTTATGACAAACAATCTTGTAGAATAGCAAGCTGTCGACCACGGTCAGCCTACGGGAGCAGTAGGGCCATGGCCCAGGGCATCATTGATCTTGGGGGCATCAAGTTTTCGAGAGCTTTTATGGTATGTATAGTTTAATTGGACCAAAATTAATCGTATATTAATTTTTTTTAGCCCATGGCAGTGGAGATGAACACGAACACAGGGGAAATTACAGCATCTCACGCCTAAATCGAAGCAATCGAACAGATTTCAGTCCTCTATCTTACATTGAAAATCGTTTCCCCTCCCATTGCCGACCCCTTTGGAGCGATTTCTAGGGCTTGAATCAACATTTACCCATGTCGACATTTCATCTAATGCCCTCATCGACTTTTTTTTCTTTTCGTCGAGGAGGTGATTTTAATCAGGTATATGCTATTCTATGTTTAGATTTCTGTAATTGCAATCCTCTCCTCCCATCAATATGATAATAAATGAAGATGAATAAGTTAAAATTTTGTTATCATTTTTGGTCCTAATTTCTTTTTCTCTCACCCCTTCCATTCCATGGGCAGAGGTCAGCGGGTCATCGAGCCTGGTTTTCAATCGCATGCCATAATTCGTGGAGGTGCCGGAGTTCAAGCCCTGACTAAAGAACCCTCGGACCTTACTCCGATTTTCCAAACTTAGTTGTTATGTAACTCAATGACTTCTTGACCATGATTTTTGACTAACTATTCTGTAACATAGTTCTTTTGTGATATCAGATACCCTTAATTTCCTGAGGTTATATCCTTCAGTAAGGACCGAAAGAAATTCGGCATTGCTTGTCATCATCCTACGTTATTTGTTCAACAAAGAGATGATAGTATGCGTGCAATCATCACTTCCGCCAATCTCGTGGCCAAACAGTTGACTTTCTTACACAAATTACATATTTACCCTTATTAGGATTTTCATGGATCAAAATTTTCTATTTTCTCTATGATGCAGTGGCTATGAGTGACAAATATTGGTTGGTGGCAAGATTACCCTCGTGGGAATGTGCCTGATTATAAGTCTCTCTTTTGTCAATCATCTTCTGAAGAAGTAAATAAAGATTCAAAATCAGATTTTGCTGCTCAACTTGCTGGATTCATGGCAACTTTGTTAGTTGGTGCTCCTGATCAAGCCCATTGGATATTGAAATTAGCTAAATTTGATTTCAGCAATGCTGCTGGACATTTGGTTGCATCTATACCTAGGATTAATTCCCTAAGGCATCCATACATATCTGAATCCCTTCATTAATTAACTACAAGCACTTACTTTTCTCTACAACAGCGATTGCGACTGTTCAGATACCTTCATCACAACCGGGACAAGTCCATTCAAGTTTTGTAAATATGAAAGGGCCACCTTTACAACTAGGTCATCTTCAGAATGGTACTGGGCCCATGTCTGAAGAAGTTGGGTCAGGACCGTCTCAGCCTCTGAACGGTTGGGGAGATGTTGAACAGTTTTTTGGAAGGTTTGATGACCAGCAATGGGCTACTATTCAGAGGGAAAGGTCAAAGAGAATGGAAGAACAGAAAAAGATGTTTGCTGATCGAAAGCTTTGTCTTGTGTTGGATCTTGATCACACTCTTATCAATTCAGCAAAGGTAGTTAGTTATTCTCATTTTCTTTTTCTTTATTTTACAAAAAAAAAAAAAACAATTGTGTGTATGTGGAATTTAAATTTAAATTTTATGTCAATGCTTTGCAGTTTGCAGAAATTGAACCAATGCATGATGAGATGTTGAAAAAGAAAGATGAGCAGGACCATGAGAAGTCGAATATTTTTTTAGTAAAATAAGATTGAGAAGTCGAATATTTTTTTAATCCATTGGTTTGGTGAACTTCAGGCGAGTAAGCTTGATGAGCTTCATCTTTACACAATGGGAAACAAACTATATGCTACAGAAATGGCGAAAGTGCCCTTCAAAAGCGCCATGTAAGTGCATATGGTATGGTGGAATTCGTTTTAAGCATATTCAAATGGAAAATTGCTAATATGATTCTATTGTTTTAATAGTTTTGTTTATTGTGCAGGGCCCTAAGTTTTTAAATATATCAAATATAGAATCACCAGCTCTTGCTTCTGCAATGTGTTCTCTTGTTTCATCACTTCAGAGGTGTACTGGTATGTGGCGACTTCATGAGGTAAATGACCAAAATGCCCTTTAGAAAAGCAAATGATATGGACAAAAACGAACATAACTACTTATTATGTGTTATTGTAGATTTTGGGTCACTACAAATGGCCTAAGCACTATGAGACTGATTTTGTCAAGTATTAATAATATTTCAAACAGCTGACACGGAATTTTATTTTATATCAGAGTTGTTTTCATAATGTTTCAGTGGGGTTGTTGGAGTGCTTGCCAAAAGTTGAGAAATCCATCTATCATAATAATTTTTCTCACTATTGAGAGGGTAAAAATGTCAAGTTGTGGACTTTTGGCTTCAAAATACATCCTGTGTTTCACACAAGTAGGATAACTAGCTAAATTTTGATGATGTATACTTGTTATATAATTTTGTAACTCTATGTATAGAATTAATTTTGTTATTGAACATAAAAGTTGGGACAGGTTAAGACATTTGGGTATACTTCACGATGCGGTTCCTCGTCATGTTGATAGAGTCGGGCATCCTATGCATGTTAAGGTAATTTAAATAGCAACTTTGAGTATTTCTCTGCCTTAACTTAAACTAGATAGAACTAGCATCAAGGATAAATGGAAATAAATAAATTAATAATAAACATGTAAAAATATCTTTATTTTTTTTAATCTTTTTGTCATATGTGACTTATTTATATTATATTATTATATATAATAATTATTGCAGGCTGTTGAAGCACTCTGTGAACATTGGAAAAATTCTATCAATACATCTGAAGGAGCTTAGTCCTTTATTGTGGGACTACCAATGTTTTATTACTCGCCATCACTTGTAAGAAAAGAATACATCTTCATTGATTTGTTCATTCAAGGGGTCGAGTTGACATACATGTTGGAGAAGTTGATGATTCCACTTACTTCCTATCCCCAACTTTCAAATTCGAGCAAGTAATTTTTTTTCGTGGTGTCATCATGTATTGAAACCCTAATTTAAAATAAACTATTTTCTATCATCAATTAGTGTTTAGTTAAAGGTTGTCACAAAAGACTATGGATTGTAAACACTATAGAATTCAGTGATGGTGGTTCGGAAATTCAAATCATGAGGGTGGCTGTTTACAAAGAGCAATGGGTCGGTACTGCTCATCTTTCTGACAAAAGGTAATCTGCATTTGCTTAATTGACAACTCTGGTCTCACTTATTTATTTATTTATTTATTTATATTTTAT
Source organism: Lactuca virosa (assembly GCF_052849685.1). Lineage (NCBI taxonomy): Eukaryota > Viridiplantae > Streptophyta > Magnoliopsida > Asterales > Asteraceae > Lactuca > Lactuca virosa. Next base: position 300,874,552 of record NC_136433.1, on the reverse strand, counting down.
GATCATTTTAATTTTGGTCATGTACTTCATTAAAACTGTTAGTATCTGTTTCATTTTGGCTTAATGGACTTAATGACTCAATAAAAATCCTCTTACAGTCTAGAAAAGGAACAAGCTTTATCCAGATAGACATCATTATTTACCTATGTTAAGGGGAAAAAAAGGATCAAGGGCATACTTAGTTTTCAGTTTTGACCTTGTTTTTTTAATAAATTACAGGTGGTTCCATTGATAATGAAAGCTATTGGATGGCAAGGAAGAATTGTACTAGCCCATGAGACACTAATACGTATGGTGGTTGCTGGAAATAGGGCATGAGATGCACTTGTTGCACAAGGTCTTAGGTCAGTAATCATGTTGTGTATCAAAAATCCAATCGTCGCCATCGATCAAAATCGACCTCGATCTAGATCAAGGTCACCGAGGGTTGTTAGTTTTATAGGAATGTATAACCCACGTTAGCAATGTATTATTTTTGTTTTACATTTGAATGATTATTTGTATGACATATTATAATTTGTGCAATTTATTTTATTTTTTGTGTATGAAATTTTATTTTATATTATGAGACATTAAATGTGTGATGTAATTTGAAAAATAGTAAATTTATAATATATATATTAAAACATTTAAACTTTATGACATGCAAAAATGTGTGTCGTCTTTTTTTATGACATGGGCTTTAATGATACGCAATGCAAGTCGTAAATGTGCATCGTTTTACGACACGCGAATGCGTGTCATCTTCTTTATGCCAGGGCCTTCCTTGACACGCATTTGCGTGTCGTCAGAGCGTTTTACGACACGTATTACGCGTCGTAAAAGGCTGTTTTCTAGTAGTGATAAATTCTGATCCTAAATTAGGAACTCAGCATTCTAAAATCTTATGCATAATTGTAAATTGTATAATCTCTAAAAATTTGATTAAAAAAATATCTGATGAAGAATCAACAAAGATTTTTTTTTTCTTTATTTTATGTGAAAATTGAGTAGTAAAAAGCAGAAAAAATGTATTTATTTTCCAGTTATTTCGTACAAACGAAATTATTTTAAGATTTTAGGCATAATATTACGGAAATGTACAAAAACAGACAAGAAAATAGAAAAGGCTGAGGTATGTGCCTATATTTGTTTCCCAGGATACAACAACTTGAATTGGTTCTGTAAGACCACCCGCACCTATATTAGGTAGGTTTGAGTTTAGTCATGATGCAGCAAGAATACGAACCAGAAGAGAATATGAGGGGAGTCGATTGTGATTATTTTCTAGTGTCTTGAAATGGTTGTCTTGAAGTTGTATTCATTCAACAAAAGATAACCAACACATTAATGGAAGTGTTGTAACCAACACAATTGTTTAATATCTAATTATACTATAATATTAATTACAATTTCAGTTACAAAGAGAAACGAATATATGCAAAAAGGTCCATGGACTTTTTCTTTTCCTTCTTCCACCCTATTAAACTCCTTTATTTACTTCTTCCAACACCTTGACTTTATAGATTACTTTCTCATTCATCTTATATCCGTTTTGGACATATGATACACCAAAATGAAGATCTCAAAGATGAGAACACAAACATATAACTATTATTTCATTTTAATAATGGTTTAGGGTTTCAATTTCATGTTCAAAAATGGGGAAACCTCATTTTCATAAATTGGTTAAATTTTTTTTTCCAACATACCATTAGCTTGGTATTTGTCTGATGGAAGCTTGGGGCATATGGAGTGCCTGAGGGTCATGAACAATGCTCATCAACTCAATATAGGGGATGCGAGGTCAACACTTGTTAGTAAGTATTCCTTATTATGTTTATGACGTTCTTTCCTTATGTATTATTACTTTGCATGTGGATTGGTCTGATTTGGGTCAATTATGTACTTATCTTAGTTTTGTTGATTCTTGGATATTTTGTGCAATTAGATCGCTTGTTGTTATCAAGGGCATTAATGCTACTCTGGGGGCAAGAAAACTATTGTTAGGGTGATCGAGAGTTTCTTTCAGTTTTCAGGGAGCTATACATGATTAAAATTACATATGCCTAAAATTTTCTACCTACCGCTACCATATGTTCTTGTTTGATTAGGGTTTTAGGTTGGAGTTGATTATTTGAAGGACTATTTAACTATGTATTATCTTTAGTAATTAATAATCAAGGATGATACAAAATGGTTGATTCGGTTCAAGGCTATGATGATTATGGAGGATAGAAGGTGGTAGTTCAAAGCCTAAGTGCGGAGAATTGGTTGTCAGAGTGAGGGTGTGAGGAGCAGCATGAATTTAGGAGAAAAAGAAGCAGACTGTCATGGGGTGCCCGTGGTTATCAAGTTTTCCTGATGTATTTCTTGCGAATCTGTTGGATATTCCTCCTAAGAGTGAGGTAGGATTAGGGTATTGATCTTATTGCAATTGTTGCTCGTATAGCTAAAGCACCGTATAGGTTTGCACATCTAATGATGCATGGGTCGTTATTATAATTTAGGAGTTGATGGAAAATGAACCTACACGGTCAAGTAGTTTTCCATACGGAGAATCGAGTTATTTTTGTAGAGATGAAAGATAGGTCACTCAAGACATATAACAATTATAGAGAGACTGTTAAGATCATAGTGAAGAGAAGATATCCATTGCTGGGGAATGGTCGATCGTTTGTTCAGTTTCGGGGAGCGACGTATTTTCATTGTATGATTTAATTGTGGGTTATCACCAACTAGTTTCGAGAAAAAAAGGGTTCATAGAAGACAACTTTTAGGGTGATTCATGGCCTTTAAGATGTTGTAGTGTTGTCTTTTGGGGCTTAGTAATGCACCAATAATGTTCATGGGATTGATGGATTGAGATTGTTGACCCACCTTTGATCAGTTGATTATGGTATTTCTAGATGATATGTGACATGAATTGGACGTCTCTAGCATATGATAATTGAGGTTCTAGTATATGGGTGACTCTTTGTTAGGTTCAACATCTATGGCTTTGGTTGCGATAGGTTCAATTTTGGGGTACCTCATTAACCAGGATGGTAACTTGGTCAATCCGGCCAAGTTTTAAGCGACGATGCAGTGTGCGATCCTAAATACTCCCTTTGGGATTAGGAGTTTCAGGGGGATGGTTATGTATTGTCAAAGATCTGTTCAAGTTCATCCAAGGTTTTGGTGTCTTTCATTCAATTGTTTATGGAAGATGATGCTTTTAGTGAGTTGATGTTTAGAATTCATTTGATTGAAGATAAGACTCGGTGAGACTTCATTTGGATGATGCGAGAAGAACTGAGGATGCGATGTAGTGAAGGATTATGTAACCTCCCAAATTTCAAACTGAATTTTTCATCTTTAAAACAAAGGAAGTCGTATTATTAAATAAAAAGTACCATTCATTTATTTGATAATATAAACCAGAATCTTAATTTCATATGTGCGAAACATCTCAAAATCATAATAGCAGATGCAGAGTAATCACGCATTACTCTTCCCATACTGCAAAAAAAGACCTTCAACATTTAAAATTAAAACCATAAGCACGAAGCTTAGTGAGTTCCCTAAGATACCACACACATAACATTACTGTGACAACCCGAAATTTCTATCTTGTACAACATTTCAAATCAATCAAAGTCAGACTTATTTCTGCTATCTTTTAGCATTGTTTATGGTCTGTTTGAGTGTTCTAAGCATAGTACATTCAAGGATCGGGTGTTAGGAAGTATCTGCTTGAGTCCATTGTGCACTAATCAAGCCTTAAACTTCATCATGTGGAGTTTACGGCCACATCACATGAGTTTATGGCCGTAAACTCAAGGTGGCCGTAAACTCATGCCATAAACATGATATTCCTTCCTTATTCCTCATTATTCACCATTTCAACCTCAAGAACTTGATTTCTCTCTCAAGTATCATAAGGATCTTCATTTTTATCTTCAAAAATGTAAGTGTTTCATCCTTTGTTTTGTTGATACATCTCATTATCTAGTATCACCCTTTGATTTCATCCATTAACTTCATCTTTTGGGTTAAATCTTCAAGAACACCAAGAACACCAAGAACACACACTAGTGTTTTGGGCCAAAATCAACTCTTTTTGCTTCCATATTGTAAGTATCCATTTCCTATACTTGTTATCTAGTAGAAACCCTTGATTTGCACCTTGAAAACATCCATTTCCCAAGAACAATAGGAGCTTGCGGCCAAGAGCATCTCCCTTGGCCGTAAACCCTTGTTAAAGGTGCATTTGTTGGCCATAAACTCCCTAAAGCTAAGCATTGAACCTAGAACACTTCCTTGATGCTTGAAAGGACTTTAAATCACTCTTTGGTACAAGACTTCATGAGTTTACGGCCGTAAACACATAGGGCCGTAAACCCTATGGCCATAAACACATAGGGCCGTGAACACTTGGCCGTAAACACCATTGTGTGGCCATACACCCCTTAGATACAACCCTGTGTACTTCTAACACTTCAATCTAAGTGTTTCCTAAGTCCTAGGGTGTTTTCCTTACATGATTAGTTGTTTAAACACTAATTATATACATATATGTGTCATTATATGCTTCTTAGGATCCGTTGTGCTTGAGTCTTCACTTGACACTTAGCATCCTACAATCGATCTTACATTCATATCACTCACTACATGTGAGTTCATACCCCTTAACTTATCTTTTAAATGATTTAAATGCTTTTATGGGGGGGGGAATACAAGTAGAACTATTATAGTTATTATATCAATCACATGTGATTAATAACTATCAAACAAGTGGATTTTATTACATTTCAAAGTGTGTTATCAAACAAACTACTTTAAATCATTTTATAAACTCTTTTACATGATAAATACTTTCTATTAAACTCTTTTAAACTTATACTCTGTCAAAATCATGTCTATATAGATATAGTTATATAAGTAGGATTGAAAGGACTTAGGACTGATAACTCGCCTTATTTCATGTTCCTTGTTTGGTTGTGGACTTAGGGTATCAGTTATTTATCCGAAGGTTGTTTGAACCTTAGTTATATATTATGTGTATGTATATAGATATAAAAGTTCTTCTATTAGTTCAATACCTTTGGGTAGCAAAGGTGTACAAACATGTTCATTCATACAAACAACATTGCTAGTAAACTATAATAGGTATAGTTTAGGAGGTCACTACTTACTATTACTAGAACAATGAAACATACAAGAGTCAGTACATACTATAACGAGAGAAAATACTCACTATAAAGAGAAACAGATAGAGCATACTATAACGAGAAACAATACATACTACACACTATACACTAGAGAACATACTACATACTAGATAGACAGAACATACTACATACTAGACAGAGAGAACATACACTACACTAGAACATACTATACAAATACAATAATACTATAACAATAATGTGAGATACTACTTCATGGTTCGGCAATATACTGCTGCGTCACGTTTTGTACCCAGAGTCTCCTGGATGGAGAGCGTGAATTTGTGTATAGATCTATACGGGACTGACCCTCCTACACCTTGCTTCTAGCTACAGTGGGACCTGCAGGTCTACGGGTGACGAATTTCATATCATTTCGACATCTCGAACGTCATGTTATACTAGTCGATCAAGTATGGTTACAATCATATCACATTTTACCTTAATTAAACAACCAGGTTTAAGGTAGTCAGTACTTTGGTAGTTATCTAAATAAAACTATAGTACATCTTTACTTTTCCCATTTCATTCACATTGTGATCTTCTCGCATAAACGGTAATGAAAACTATATTTTTGGGTAATGATAGTCATACTTTGGGAAAATGCACTCTTTTACAAAAGAACAAACATAAAGAACAGTTGGGTCTTGGTAGAAGACTGCCTTAGTAGAAAATATAGGATTTTCTAGGAAGTTTACAAACATTTACATCAAATACTTACAAACTTTTACATCAAACATTTACAAGCACATTCTTCAAACTTATACAAACAATGACACTAAAATACTTATGAACTCACCAGCTTTAATGTTGATCTACGCTTTCAAAATCACTTGTATTCTCAGGTCACCAGTAGACAGGTACAGATGACCAGGTTTTGAGAAGACGGAGCTTTCAAGACTCGTCTTTATTTTGATTATCCATTTTTGGTGTCTTATAAACTTCAGAACACACTTGTATTAAAATTATATTATTAATGCAATGGATGATGTTGTTGCTTGTTTACTATTATGCATTGTTGTGATACTGTACATGACGTCCTCCGCCCCCGAACGTTTCCGCCGTTCTGGTTTGGGGGTGTGACAGATTGGTATCAGAGCATTGTTTATAGTGAATTGAGTATATCAACCCATAAAAGATATACAACTATAAACACAACGGGATTAAAATACTCTGACCAAGAGTTTATACTTTTAAATAATAAAATATTTAACCAAAGTATACATACCTGCATTCATACTAAAATCAGTGTCACTAGGACAGAACAAAAGTATTACGATTGTTGGACAACACGAGTAGGCTTGGGGACATATAATCAGATCCGGGAGTGATATAGCCTGATCAACTATATCTTTCCGAGAAGTGATTAGCATGTGCCTAGGAATGGTTGTGATGTTGCAGCAAGTCTAAAAACTTACCAACACTACTACAATGAAAACATTAGAACATAACATAGACTTAAAATACTATAGGAGTATTTTGTGTTACTATACATTACTTATGTGCAAACTAAAAAAGGTCTTTATTAGTATATCAATAGTTGCTGAGTGGATACGCTAAGGTTATATGTGACTAGAGTGCTATAGACTTAGAATTTGTGATGTTTGCTTTACTTCTTGTTCCTTGTTTGGTTGTGGTCTTAGAGTTAGGGTCACTTATTCGAAGGTCTATCCTGTTTTGGTTACATATGATTGGTATGCACTACGTAAATGTTGGAATAACTAGTAAGGATCATCTTATAATTATCTTAATTAGTACGTCTCTTAATTATTTCCTTACCCCCATTCTCGCACAGATAACATGGTTGGATTCCATCCCCACGGCGACCCGTACTTCCCCAACCAAAATAACGGAGGATGGCTCGACGATAAGCCGAAAGAGAATCATCCAATCCCTTTGGATAATGACTTCGCAGAGAACTTCCCGAAAGATTCTGGCTCCGAGCCAGAAGTCAATGACCTACCTCTGGTGGCTCAAAACCCAAATCCTAACCCTCGTCCGGCTTTTCAAGGCCCGACGCCTCTGTGGGTGGAAAACTTGGATACATGGAGCCAAGAACAGGGTCAACCCATTCCATACAATGGAGACCGAAGCTTCTATAACCTGAGCAAGGGAGGCTCAACAGACAGAATCCTGCCTATTCTGGTCCGCAGAGTTTCTCGTAATGAGATTGAGGGTAGGACAGCCCTCAACCGAGTCGCAGAAGTTGACGCCAATTCAGGAGTCAATACTGTCCGAAATCGTCGTCTGGAAGATGCTAGTGAGAGAGCAGTAAGAGACAATGAGTCTCTACTGCAAGCACTAGCTGAGACTACGACTGAAGTCATAGAGCACCGCGTACGCCAGCGAGTGTACGAGCGACGCCTTCTTGACTTGGAGCGTCAGCTGGCTGACTTAAGGGTTCGTCCAAGGGGTTCCCGTCACCAGTAGGGAACGCTCTGCTCAAATTTCCTTTTGCCTAAGGATTAGCCTTCTTTCTATGCTCTAAGTAGTACCTTTCCTTGTAATTTCCTGTTATTTTAAGACCTTGAACTTTCGGTCGATAGGTCTTTATTCTGTCAAAATTTTCTTATCTTGGTTTGATGTAAGACCTACTCCTAGGTCATTTTTTTCCCGAACTTGTTACATCTGTAATACCAATATTATTGACAGATATCTAATCACATGGAGATTATAATCCCAATGCTTTCATCTTTCTGGTACTAGATTTCTACTCAATCATACTTTCATTTGTGTTGTTGGGCTATGGAGAGTTAGTCCATGAGTCACTCTCATCATTCTCTCTATTAAATTCTTATCAATATCTTCATCGTTGTGATCTTATAGCCACGAGATGCCTCCACGTCGATCAACGAGGCGCACTACTCCAATAACTCTGAATCAAACTCCACCTCCTCCTCCTCAATACAACCCAACAGCTATCCAAGCTACTGTGAATGCGGCTGTTACGGCAGCTCTAGCACAATTTACCTCGACCGATACCAGTGGAAGTGGTACTAATGTGCCTCCCACTATTGTCGAAGCTCCAGTGCGCTCTAGGGAGTGCTCGTATAAGGACTTCACCAGCTGCAAACCCAGGGCCTTCAATGGAACTGGCGGAATCGTTGCCCTCTCGCAATGGTTCGAGAAAACGGAGTCGATCTTTGAGATCTGCTCCTGTCCGGAAGGGAGCAAGGTAAAATTTGTCGCCAGCACCTTCGCGGACCGAGCCCTGACATGGTGGAATAGCCATGTCAAGTCACTATCTCTTATAGTGGCAAATGCTATCGGCTGGGAAGCTCTTAAAGAGCTCATGATCGAAGAGTACTGCTCAAGGGGCAAAGTTCAAAAGCTTGAGCAGGAACTCTGGAGCCTAACCATGAAGGGCTCCGACATAGTCTCCTATACTGCTAGATTCAACGATCTGGTAGCACTATGTCCGAGAATGGTCCCTTCTGAAGCAAAGAAGGTGGAAAGGTATATATGAGGGCTAGTGCCTGCATTTCAGGGGAATGTACTAGCTTCAAACCCCGCTACCTTCGATAGTGCCAAGCGATTGGCACAACGGCTCATTGACCATGGGGTCCGTACCCCATCAACAACAACAACCCTAGCCGTCCCAGAACCCTCCAAAGCCATTGATAACAAGCGGAAATTCTAGGATGACAAGAAGAAGAACACTGCGCAGAAAGCTGCCAAAAAGCAGCAGGTCGTAGCGATTCATGCTGCGATAGCACCTGCCGCTGCTGCACCGGTAAAGCAGTACGCTGGAAACTTGCCGAAGTGCAACAAATGTAGCTTCCACCACAATGAACCTTGCCGGGAAATGCAGTGCTCTAACTGCAACAGGAAGGGGCACACTGCCCGTTTCTGCAAGGCTCCGGCAAGGCCAATCACCCAAGTCCCCGGCGCTTGTGTGGGCCAGGCTTGCTACGGATGTGGAGAGGCGGGCCACTACAAAAGGAACTGCTCGAAGGCAGGGAATGCCAGCGGAGTGGGAATGGTTTTGGCTATAGGCCACGAGGAAGCAGTTGCCGACCCCACAGTGGTCACTGGTACGTTTCTCCTCGATAACTCTTATGCATGCATTCTAGTTGATAGTGGAGCGGAGAGGATTTTCGTGAACTAGAAATTTGCTCACTTGCTTAAACATAAGTCTCATGCACTTAAAGAACCGTTCACTGTAGAAATGGCTAATGGGAAGACATAGAGCACTAGCTACATTTACATAGGATGTACACTAACACTAGATAGCCATTCATTTCCAATCGATCTCATGCCGATCTCAATTAAATGTTTCGACGTCATAATCGGCATGGATTGGTTGAGTTCTCATCGTGCCGACATTATGTGTTACGAAAAGGTTGTTCACCTTAATCTCCCGTCTAGCGAAACTCTAATTATCTAAGGCGACAAACCTGGCACGAACCTTTGTATCATCTCGAGAATTCAAGCCCAGAAATTCATACGAAAGGAATGTCACGCATTCCTTTCTCATGTTTTCGATGTGATCCAAGAGACAAAAGACATAAAGAACATTCCAGTAGTACGCGACTTTCCCGACATCTTTCCAGAAGAACTCCCAGGATTACCGCCGCAACGTCAAGTCGAGTTCAGAATCGACTTAGTTCCAGGGGCTACCCCAGTAGCCAAATCGCCCTATCGTCTAGCACCAGCCGAGATGCAGGAACTATCTAGTCAACTTAACGAACTGCTCAGCAAGGGCTTTATTAGACCAAGCTTCTCACCCTGGGGAGCACCGGTCTTGTTCGTCAAGAAGAAAGACGGATTGTTCCGTATGTGCATCGACTATACAGAACTTAACAAACTAACCGTGAAAAATCCATACCCTCTGCCTCACATTGACGATTTGTTTAACCAACTTCAAGGGGCGAACTTCTTTTCAAAGATAGACCTGAGGTCTGGGTATCACCAGTTACGAGTGCTAGGGGAGGATGTTCCGAAGATAGCCTTCTGAACTCGTTATGGACGCTACGAGTTTGTAGTGATGCCGTTCGGATTGACCAATGCGCCCGCAGTATTCATGGACTTAATGAATAGGGTGTGCCGTCCTTACTTGGATCAGTTCGTCATCGTCTTCATCGATGGCATACTTATCTACTCTCGTAGTAAGGATGAGCATAGTCAACATCTGAGTTAGGTCTTAGAAACGCTGCGATCAGAGAATTTTGGATCTGAAGAGTCGAATTCTTGGGGCACGTGGTTAGCAAAGAGGGAATACCCGTGGACCCTTCCAAAATCAAATCCATTGAGAACTGGTCAGCACCGAAGACGCCTACAGAAATTCGTCGCAACCATGATTAAGGTAAACATAATATATCCCTCGCAACTATTATGATATATTAGAAAATATTTCAATGAAAATCCATTGCCTTTTCAAATTTCAAACCATATGTAGGTCGGTACATTTAACACTACAATACATAAGTGACAAAATAGATGATCGGTGAATGAAATACAACATAAAATTGACCATTAGTGATTAAGGTCGTAATAAGTATAAATGAACTATACTAACTTCCATATCACCAACGACTAATAACTATATGAATAACTCTTATAGCAACCAACTTTTATAACACTTTCTCTAAAAATAAGAATTTGTGTATTTTTATAAAAGTTAGTATAAATAGATGCATACATATGTATATATATATATATATATATATATATATATATATATATATATATATATATATATAACCATCCTTATTTTAATATAAAGAAGTCAAACCCATTAAAATAATGCAAAAGCATTACAAGACCAAATGATCATATTTTCTTACACATTTATAATAAAAAAAATCAATCAAACATACCCTTCCCATACCCCTAAAACCGTTCACCCATTCCCCATGCAACCTAGAACACTTTTGTTAGACTATATATACATTCACTTTCTTCACAACTAAGCAAGAACCAAACTAAACACTCTCATCTTCATCTCTTCTTCATGAGGCCGACAGTTTCGCCACCACCACCATCACTCTAAAATTATTCATTCCAAGCTTAATCTCTTGTCCACACAACCCTCATAACTCAAGATCTTGGAAGGAAAGTTCAATAACACCAAGATCCAAGCTAAGGACCACCATCTTCAAGTTTTGTTTAACCTTTGGACTATAACATAATAAATGAGTTCATACCCCTATTTCTTCTAGTTTAACTCATTTCATTCTTTTGGTGGAGATTACATGCTATGCTAACAAATTATATTTAGGTCAATGACTTTACAAAAAAGTCCTAGATCTAATATACATGATTATGCCTTAGTTATGAAAGTATATATATATATATATATATATATATATATATATATATATATATATATATATATATATATATATATATTTGGATTCCAAATGAAGTACACAAGTTTTATTTTTTATATGCATGCTAGATAAGTTTCTAAGTTTAGATCTATTGTATGATGGACAATACTATTACACATCGGATAACCGCAAACCGACATTTTTACCAAAAATCTAGATTTTAAAGATTAAAACTTTGTGATTACACATTTGATCAAACTATTATCCATTGGATAATACCATTATCCATTGGATAATACTATTACATATTGGGTAACCAACACAACACTTTGATCATTATCCTAGACCTAGAAAATTTTGATTACATTTACAACTAGAATAACATACCTTCGACGGGTTATGTGAGACATTTCTTAAACCAATACATTAAGTCCCAGCCTTATAATCGTTAAATCTTAAATGAGCGGGATAGTTGTGTATAGATCTATATGGAATTGGCAACCCCCACCTATGGTTGCTAGATACAACCACGATCGACGGGTCAAGGGTGACAATTGTCTTAACATTTTCACGACGTCCGAAGAACCGTCATGGTGGGCAGCATTACGGTCGATAGCTCGATTATAAGGGCTCACTATAACATTGAATAGTGAAATTTTAGTAAATAACACATTTATAAGTATGATTATTTACTTATACACTTGATTTTGGATAATAAAATCACATGACATGCCACACTCTTTATAAGTTTAGAGGTTATAGGAACTTCTATTTTATAAATACTTTTGGATACATACTACACACATACATTCTTCTTATACATCGAAGGCCTACAAATACAAAACGTTTTACAAGGTAGAGATACGATTTACACATAAGGAAAAACATCGTATTTTTCTACAACTAAACTCTTATGAACTCACAAACCATATGTTGACTTTTAAAACAGCATGTAATCTCAAGAAACAATTAAGCTCAGATCAGTGGAACCACTTTTGAAGACAAGACACCAAATATCATTGCTTGAACTTTATGATATTTATATGGGAACTACTCTATTTGATAACATACATAACTTGTAATGTATTTTGATATAAATTAACATTTGGATCATGTAACTTATCTAATCATATTGTATGATTATTGTTTATGTACTTGTGTTTCAATGTATTCAATTATTGTGATACTCTGTTCTCGTTCCACCCTCAGACGTTTATGTCATCCGGTTTGGGGGTGTGACAGATTGGTATTAGAGCAGTTGTCTATAGCGAACTAAGTATATTCTTCCATGTAATAAATACAACTATAGATACGGGGACTAATATCTCTGGCTAAAAATTATATCTTACAATTATACCTTAGAATATAATAATATTTATATAAAAGTATACTCATGTAACACCCGGATCAGGTGCACATTATCTTTAATATTGTGAAGTTAAAAGTTTTAAAATTTGTCCTACTCACGATGTGAAGAATGCATTCTCATGTCGTGAGGAGCAATTCAGATCTGTGCATCATTTTAAGCCTCACGATGTGAGAAGTCTAGTTCTCACGACATGAGGCCGACTGATGACCAAAAACCCTAAGTTTTCAGTATTTAAGGGAATGAGAGGGCTAAGGTTCCTCACCCTCAGCCTCTCTCACTCTCTAAACCTCCATAAACCCTAATCTTACTTCTCTATAAGATCCTTTGTCATTTGGGGTGCAATTCTAGCTTGAAGAAGAAGAAAATAAGAAGAAGAAAGTGCTCTAGTGGTAGCGTGGGCAATGAATCATCATCACCATCATCATCGTTTCCTGCTTTTGGACCCTTATAAGTATCAAAGGCTCCAAATTTATTGCTTATCATGGATAGATCTTGAGTTTTGTCCATCTTATTGATGTTAATGCAGGCTTGAGCGGAGTAAATCCATAATGTTGGCAAATTTATGGATTCTAAGAGTCCCTAGAGCATTATATTGTTTAGATCTGGAAGTTGGTAAGGATTTGAGGCATGCATGAAAGAATTAAGCTCATTCATTCCTTTCTTGACCTAGAAATGGATGGTCATGTTTTGTGCATGCATGACCATACAGGAAACACTTTTATGGACCTTAGGGGTCCCCTTTAGCTTTTGGATGAAGTGGACTTGAATACTTAATGTAATAAGGACTTAAAATGGTGACCCTTAGCCACAGAAAATGCTCACGACCTGAGATGTAAGATCTAACAACGTGAGATTCGGAGCATCTCCGTCTTCTGTTAGAACCCTTGGATCTCACGACATGAGAATGGGTGCTTACATCGTGATGACTGTTCATGTGGTTTCCTTGACTGAGTTTCCTAGTTTGGTCAAGTCGAGCGGGAATCAGATTGGGTTCGCTGTGACGACCTGGCCAATGCCTAGCCAAGACGTGAGCTAGGTTGACTTTGACCAAGTTTAACCGAGTTTAACTTAAGGATATTTTGGGTATTTCAGATTATGTTGATATTTGGGTCATTCTGATGATTAGGTGTCGATTTGAGCTGAGATTCGGAGTCAGATCAACTAGTGTTTAGTTTCCGAGGCGAGTTTTCCTCACTATCGTGTTGTAGTGATTTTTCGATCGGTATCCTAGTATATAGGTTGATTCTATGTTTAGTGATATGTAAATCTGCTTGTCTGTTTGTAGACTTATTATATGTTTATCTGTTATATGTACACATATTTGGTTGGTGTTTGAGGGTTTACTGCTTTGTGCGTAAGCCAACAAGATAGGGGCATACCAACCCGATGGTTGATTGGGCGCAAGGGTATTCTAACCCGAGGATGATAGGGCCCATTGTAGATTCGTATTCCAACACGATAGTTGAGTGGGCTTGGTGTATTCCAACCCGATGGTTGACTAGACCCATAGTATATTGGGGTATTCCAGCCGATGATTGATTGGACCGCCATGCTGTTATTGTATATTTGTTATCTTTTATGTTTTGCTACTTTGGGGGATCTCACTAAGCGTTGGCTTAGACTTTTGGGTTATGTTTCAAGTATTTCAGATGACTGTGGAAAGTCGAAGGCGTGACTCTGATGTTTAAAATGTTTTGAAAACTATGTTTGGAAACAATTTGTGAAATTGGGTTGGTTTTAAAAAGTTTAAATTTCTTGTGATTTTGTTGTGTGTAACAAGTTGGTATCAGAGCCTTGGTTTGAATGAATTTGAGGAACACTCGTGTGAATCCAGTCTCAAATTGTTTTAAAAAATAATCAAGAAGGATGTGATGTGTACGATCTGTCGGAGCCAGTAAGTAGACCACAAATTACCACACTGTTATTTGATATTGTGATATGTTAGAACAGCATGCTAGTGATAGGCTAAGGATCTTCAGGAGTTGCATGATATAATTGCCTGATTATATGATTCCTGATAGCCTAGGGTTTTCCTTATATGAAATTAACATCATTACTGTAGTTGCTTTGTGTATGCATCATAGTGTTTGGTTTGGCCTTATTTCCTGTTCTTGTTTGATGAAGGGATTAGGTTAGAATCAGGTGTTCGACTGTCTATAGGGCCAAGAGTTATATATGATTAGCATACAAGAGTGTTGTAGGGTTGGTGGAAGTTTCATGGATGAGTTGTGTAGGGTCAGTCGGCCAGTTTCGTACTGTTTAGCCTTCCTCTAGGAAGTCAGGATTGAGTGAATGCTTATCCTAGCGTGTATTAGGGTTGTTGTGATGATCCTTGAGACAAATACGGGTAAGTGTGGAAGGTAGTATGGGCCCATAATATTCGAGGCACATGAACCGTACGCGTAGCAGGGAAGCCACAACCCTAAGGGGTTTGTTGGGAGTTGGTTTCCCTGGTATGATATCTATTTTATTTGATATCTCCCTGTTTTATTTTCAGTATGGTGATGACGAGACGATTTGAGGCAGGATCCGGATTCGGATCTGGAGCGGGTGGCCAGGATAGGCCAACTTTGACTGAGGAGTGAGTTAGGGAGATCATGCAGAATGAGGTTGTTTCCCTATTTCGGGCACAGTTACCAGATATGTTCAGGTCTATTAAGACCGCTATGGTGGAGTACTTTGATGAGCGTTATGCTGCATTGTCTGAGGTTGTTGTTGCTGTAGCCACTGCAGCTGTTGCGGCTGCAGGGATTGGTGCTAGGAGAGCCTTTCAGTATCGGGACTTCGACATTACGAAGCCCCCGACATTTGATGGAGTTCAGGATCCTATCATAGCCATGAGGTAGATGTCTGACATCGAGGGATGGTTCTTCAGTTTCTCTTGCCCAGCTGATCAGAAGGTCAGGTGTGCTCTGAACCTTCTTAGGTCCGGAGCGAAGGATTGGTGGAGACTTGTTACCAGCTCGTATTCTCCTGAGCAGAGGACTGTAGTGACTTGGGAGCAGTTCTAGAAGATGTTCCATTCTAGATATGTTCCGCTGGTGGAGCGTGAGAAGATGGCCCAGGAGTACTTGGATTTGAGACAGGGGACTGAGTCGGTGACAGAGATCACCAAGATGTTCACGGAGAGGGCCATGTTTTGTCCTGAGTATGTTGCTTCTGAGCAAGCTTAGATGACCCGTTACATGAGCATGCTCAAGACGGACATCAGGCAGTTTGTATCCACTCAGCGTTATGGTTCATTATTGGAGTTTCAGGAGGCCGCCAGACGGCGTGAGATTGAGATGAAGCTAAAGAAAACAGAGTAGAGACCGGCCCCGATGTAGTCGTAGCCTGTACCAAAGCGGTTCAGGGCCGCTGATACTAGATCAGGGAGTCAGAGGAGCCACACTTGTGGGAAGTTTGGCAAGGTTCATGATGGAGCTTTTCGATCTTCTTCGGGATGCCACAAATGTGGCAAGCAGGGCCACATTGCGTGGGACTGCCGGCAGCAGACTCCAGTATCCAGCATCAGGATTTTTTATCATTGTGGTCAGGTGGGCCATATGAAGGCCCAATGCCCCTTTCTTGCTGCTAGGCTGGCGCAGGCTCCAGGGCCGGCTACTTTGAGGATCACGGATGGGAGTCAGGGCAGGACGGAGCCCCTGAGGGCTCGGGGTCGCGCTTTTCAACTCACGGTATAGGAGGCCAGGTTGACACCAGACGTCGTGATCGGTATGTTTCTATTTATTATCATGTTGATTATGTTTTATGTTTTACTCATTTTTATGCTCCTAATAGGTATGTTCTTAGTGAACTCTTTGCATGCTCTTGTATTATTTGACTCGGGTACGAGTCGGTCCTTTGTATCTCGATCATTCAGTAGCGAGTTTTCTATGCTTATTGGGGAGTTTAAGTGTCCGTTGTGGGTTTCTATCGCCAACGAACACGGACTTTCTGCATCCGCAGTGTATCACGATTGTATATTGGAGATCTTCGGAGTGCTTTATCCGATTGATCTGATCCCTATCCCCATGGGTGATGTTTGTATGATAGTGGGTATCGACTAGCTCAGCAGTTTAGGTGCCATGATTGATTATGAGGGCCAGTGAGTGGTAGTTCGAACCCCAAGTGGGTGAGAACTGGTTATCTATGGAGAGGGCACCAGGGTTGGTTCAGGGTTTTGTTCCGCAGCCAGGTCTCGTCAGCATATTCAGCACAGGTGTACACGTTATTTGGCTTATGTGGTTGATACTCGGGTTGGGGAGCAAACTTCAGTTTCAGAGGTTCCATTTGTCAGGGAGTTTGCTGATGTATTCCCGGAGGAGTACCCAGTGTGCCTCCTGAGAGGCAAGTTGAGTTCAGGATTGATCTTGTGCCAGGTGCGGCCCCGATTGCCAAGGCGCCATACCGTTTGGCACTGCCTGAGATGCAGGATTTGTCATCTCAGCTTCAGGAGTTGCTAGGCAATCAGTATATCAGACCGAATAGTTCTCCATGGGGAGCGCCAATACTATTCGCCAAGAAGAAGGATGGTTCACACCTGATGTGCATTGATTACCGGGAGTTGAACAAGTTAATGGTGAAGAACCATTATGCCCTCCCACAGATTGATGACCTCTTTGATCAGTTGGAGGGTGCATCTTGGTTCTCCAAGATATATATGAGGTCTGGGTAGCAACAGGTGAGAGTGAGAGAGGAGGACAGGGAGAAGACCATGTTTCAGACTCGTTATGGGCATTACGAGTTCGTGGTGATGCCATTTGGGCTCACCAACGCGCCTGCTGTGTTTATGGATTTGATGAATCGGGTATGCAGGCCGATGCTCGACCGATCTATCATTGTGTTTATTAATGACATATTGGTGTATTCTAAGACGAGAAAGCAGCATGAGGAGCACCTTCGAGAGATTCTACGGGTTTTGAGGCATGAACGACTTTATGTCAAGTTCTCGAAGTGTGAGTTTTAGTTATGGGAGGTCCAGTTCCTTGGGCACCTCGTTAACCAGGATGGGAGTTTGGTCGATCCGGCCAAGATCGAGGCTGTGATGCAGTGGGAGGTTCCGAAATCTCCCTCAGAGATCAGGAGTTCTTGGGTTTGGCAGGGTACTATCGAAGATTTATTCAGGATTTCTCCAAGATTATGGTACCCCTCACTCGTCTGACGAGGAAGGAGTGGATTTCGGATGGGGCTCTAAGAAGCAGTCGGCGTTTGAGACTCTTTGGTAGAGGTTATGTGAGGTCCCGGTATTGACCCTCCCAGAGGGAGTAGAGGATTTTATGGTATTTTGTGATGCATCCATCACCGGTTTGGGGCAGTCCTCATGCAGAGAGGATGAGTGATTGCTCATTCTTTGCGGCAGCTGAAGACGCATGAGATGTGATATCTCACGCATGACCTGGAGTTGGGGGGAAATGGTGTTTGCCCTCAAGATTTGAAGACATTATCTATATGGGGTCCATTGTACTGTCAACACTGATCACAAGAGCTTGAGATATCTTATGGATCAGCCGAACCTGAACATGAGGCAACACAGGTGGCTGGACGTGGTCAAGGATTATGACTGCGAGATCCTTTACCATCCTGGTAAAGCGAAATTGGTAGCGGATACTTTGAGCCGCAAGTCGGCTGGATCTTCGGTTGGGGAGATGTGTATGAGGATATCTATTGATTCTCCGCTTTCGGGATTGATTAGAGAGGCTCATGTAGAGGGAGTTCGGAAGGAGAATTGGAAACAGGAAAGGATCAGGGGTGAGATTGACAGATTTGTCACGGATAGTCGAGGGTTATTGACCTGATGTGGTCGGGTTTGGGTTCCAGTTTCTGGTGGGTTCAGGCAGATTGTGTTAGATGAGGCTCATAAGTAGCTCTTTTCTATACACCTGGGAGCCACCAAGATGTATTAGGATTTGAGATTGAGTTACTGGTGGCCGTGTATGAAGAGGGAGATAGCTTGGTATGTTGAGAGGTGCTTGACCTGCAGAATGGTCAAGGCCGAGCAGCAGAGGCCGCATGACATGTTGCAGCATCTGGAGGTTTCCATGTGGAAATGGGAGCATATCATCATGGATTTTATCACCAAGTTGCCGAAGTCGGAAAAGGTTTTGATGCTATATGGGTCATCGTGGACCGACTCACCAAGAGTGCCCAGTTTTTGGCCATCCGAGAGAGCTCTTCGGCCGAAAAGTTGGCTGATGTTTATGTACGGGAGACCGTTGCTCGCGGATCATTGTTTATGACCGAGATGTTCGGTTCACCTCTCGTTTCTGGCAGAAGTTCCACAAGGAACTGGGCACGAGGTTGCATTTCAGCACGACATATGATCCACAGACCGACGGCCAGAGTGAGCGGACTATACAAACCCTTGAGGATATGTTGAGGGCCTATGTTATTGATTTTAGTGGAAGTTGAGATTCCTACCTACATCTTTCGGAGTTCTCCTACAACAATAGTTATCACTCCAGCATTGGTGCTCCGCCATTTGAGCTCTTGTATGGTCGGAGATGTCGTACCCTGGTTTGTTGGGGGGAGGTAGGTCGCAGGGTTATAGGAAGGACCAAAGTAGTCCTTTAGACCATGGAGCTTATCCAGTAGATCAGGCAGAGACTGTAGATCGCTCAGAGTCGGCAGAAGAGCAATGCTGACCGACGACGATCAGAGTTGGAATTTCAGGTCGGCGATATGGTACTCCTGAAGGTCTCACCTTGGAAGTGTGTGATACGCTTCAGGAAGAGGAGAAGCTGGGTCCTCGATTTATTGGACCTTTTCTAGTGATAGCCAGGGTTGGCAAGGTAGCTTACAGGTTATATTTGCCGAGCGAGCTTAGTCAGATCCACAACACTTTCCATGTCTCTCAGTTGCGGAAGTGTGTGTTGGACAACGAGGTAGTGGTACCGTTAGATATGACGAGAAAGGAAGATGAAGGTATTCTGCAACAAGGATATACCTTTGGTAAAGGTGTAGTGGCAGCATTGGAGAGGCTCCGAGTGGACCTTGGAGTCAGAGGTTGAGATGCGCGAGCATTACCCGGAGTTGTTCACAGCAGTTGACTTCGAGATCGAAGTCTGATTCAAGTGGGGGAGAATTGTAACACCCGGATTAGGTACACATTATTTTAATATTGTGAAATTAAAAGTTTCAAAATTTTCCCTTCTCACGAAGTGAAGAATGCCTTCTCAGGTCGTGCGGAGTGATTCGGACTAGTGCATCATTTTAAGGCTCACGATGTGAGCAATCTAGTGCTCAGGACGTGAGGACGGCTGATGACCAAAAACCCTAAGTTTTCGGTATTTAAGGGAATGAGAGGGCTAGGGTTCCTCACCCCCAGCCTCGCTCACTCTCTAAACCTCTAGAAACCCTAATATTACTCCTCCCTAAGATCCTTTGTCATTTGGGTGCATTTCTAGCTTGAATAATAAGAAAAGAAAAAGAAGGCAATGCTCTAGTGGTGTTCTAGGCAAAGAACCATCATCATCATCATCTTCTCCTACTTTTGGACCCTTGTAAGTATCAAAGGTTCCAACTATATTGCTTATCATGGATAGATCTTGAGTTTTGTCCATGTTATTGATGTTATTGCATGCTTGAGTGGAGTAAACCCATAAAGTTGGCAACTTTATGGATTCTAAGAGTCCCTAGAGCATCATATTGTTCAAATTTAGAAGTTGGTATGGATATGAGGCATGCATGAAAGAATGAAGCTCATTCCTTCCTTTTTTGACCTAGAAAGGGATAATCATGTTTGGTGCATGCATGGCTATATAGGAAACATTTTTATGGACCTTAGGGGTCCCCTTTAGCTTCTGGATGAAGTGGACTCAAATACTTAATGGAATAAGGACTTAAATGGTGACCCTTAGCCACAGACAACGCTCACGACGTGAGATTCAGAGCATCCCCGTCTTTTGTTAGAACCCTTGGAGCTCACGACTTAAGAATGGGTGCTCACGTCGTGACTCCTGTTTAGGTGGTATCCTTGACTGAGTTGAGTACTTGGGTCGAGTCGAGTGGGAATCAGATCGGGTTCGCTGTCACGACGGGACCAATGCCTGGCCAGGACGTGAGGTGGGTTGACTTTGACCATGTTTGCCTGATTTTGACTTAAGAATATTTTGGGTATTTCGGATTATGTTGAGATTTGGGTCATTCTGATGATTAGGTGTCAGTTTGAGCTGAGATTCAGAGTCAGGACCTCATCAGCTAGTGTTCAATTTTCGAGGTGAGTTTTCTTCACTGTACTTGTAGGTCGAAGGCACAATGCTGGCCCTTTGGATTTGGTATCCTGTTATGTGATAGTATGTTATCGTGGTGTAGTGATCTGTTCGATCGGTATCCTGGTATATTGGATGATGCTATGTTTAGTGATATGTAGATCTGTCTGTCTGTTTGTAGACTGGTTATATGTTTGTCTGTTATATGTGCATATATTTGGTTGGTGGTTGAGGCTTTACTGCTTAAGCCAACATGTCGGGGGCATACCAACCCGATGGTTGATTGGGCCCGAGGGTATTCCGTGCCGAGGATGACAAGACTTGTTTTATATTGGCATTCCAACCCGATGGTGAGTGGTTCTGGGGTATTCTGAAGATGGTTGACTGGACCCATAATATATTGGGGTATTCCAACCCGATGGTTGATTGCACCCGACATGCTGTTATTGTATATATGTTATCTCTTTATGTATTGGTACTTTGGGGGATCTCACTAAGCATTGGCTTACAATTTTGGGTTATGTTTCAGGTACGTCGGATGATCGCAGAAAGGAGAAGGCGTGGCCGTACACATCCTCTTTTTTATGACTTATGATTTTGGGAGACTCTGATGTTCAAAATGTTTTTAAAACTATGTTTATAAACAATTTGTGAATTTGGGTTGGTTTTAAAAAGTTTAAATTTCTTTTGATTTTTATGTGTGTTACAACACACACAAACAAAGGCAGTGCCATAATAAAACAAACCAAGAACATCAAAGATTAAGTTGAACACTATGAATAGACCTAGTGTAACATGTTGTCAAATCATGGGAAGATGTAGCCTGATCAACTACGCTTGACTAGGGTTTGACCGACATATAACTAAGTGTGGGCATAGTAGACAACAATGTAAAACTTAAGTAATCTACATAATATACTTAATAACCCCGTCAAGGATTTACATTAAAAACTTAGTAGTACTAATTACTATATTAAGAGTCCATACGGGACCAACACCAACACCAACCCCAACCCCAATACCAAAACCTTTGGATGCGGCCACATTCGAAGAAATGATTACACAAAGAGTAGCGAACGCAGTAGCCAACTACCATACCGATAGACATAGGGGATCAGGACACGTAAACAATAGTTCCCACAATGACAGAAGGGGACAGGCCTGAGGTTGCTCCTACAAAGACTTTTCCAAATGCAAACCCAAGAACTTTTATAACGATGCACGAGCAATCGAACTAACACACTGGTTCGAAAAGACAAAATTAGTATTTGAGATAAGCTCCTGCGCGAACGAGTGCAAGGTAAAGTTTAATGAATGCACTTTCATGGATTCCACCTTGTCATAGTGGAATGGCCATTTAAAGACTATGGGCCTCACTACTGCAAATGCCAAGAGTTAGGAGGAGTTAAAGGTCACGAAGGCGGAAAAATACTGCTCAAGGAGTGAAATGCATGTTCTGGAACAAGAACTCTGGAATCTCACAATGAAAGATTCCGAGATAGCAGCGTACACCAATCGCTTCAATGATCTGGTTGTCTTGTGCCTAGGGATGGTTACTCCTGAGTACAAGAAGATAGAGAGATATATATGGGGCCTGGACCCATAGATTCTAGGGATGGTCATTTCCTCTCGACTAACCACCTTCGATAGTGTGATGTGCATTGCTCATCAGCTGACTAACCAGGGAATCCATCAGAGGACCATGTTTTAGAAAGCCAACCCTCCTCAGGAGAGGAACAAAAAGAGGAAATTCTGGAATAAGAAGAAAGAACGACCCCAACAAGGCATCCAAAAGAAACAGGGAACGGTGGCAGTCCTCGCCGCTACCACCCCTACATCCAACAACCAACCCAAGCAATGTGCCATAAATCTTCTGAGGAGCGACAAGCGCACTTATCATCACGTTCGTGCATGTAGGAAGATTTATTGCTTCAACTGCAAACAAAGGGGCACACTGCCAAAGTCTGTAAGACCCCGACACAAGCGACCAATCAAGCGTCCAACTCAAGGGTGACTCGTGCTTGTTACGGATGTGGGGAAATTGGACACTACAAGAGGGATTGTCCAAAGGCTAAGAGTTCAAGTGGAGGTGGTCAAGGAAGAGTCTTGTCTATGGGAGCGAAAGAAATAATGCAGGAGCCTACCGCTGTGACTGGTACGTTCCTTGTCAATAACTCTTATGCCTGCATACTTTTTGATAGTGGTGCCGAAAGAATATTTGTTAGTCATAAGTTCAAACAATTACTAAAAAAAAACCCCCAACCACTTAAAGAAATCGATACGGTAGAGGTGGCTAATGGGAGGAACGAAAACACAAAATAAATTTACCTAAACTACACCCTAACACTAAACGACCACATCTTCCAAATCAACCTCATGCATATGACTATTGGGAGATTCGATGTAATAGTCGGTATGGATTGGTTAGAACCTCATCATGCCGACATCATGTGTCACGAGAAATCCGTCCGACTCAATCTACCCAACAACAAAACTCTCATTGTGTACAGTGACAAAAAAAGGCAAGGGCCTCTGAATCATCTCATGTATGAAAGCACAAAAGTACTCGCACAAGAAGTATTATCCATTCCTAGCCCACATAATGCACAAGAAGATAGAGGTGAAGGAAATCATGAACATACCAGAAGTCCGTGACTTTCCCGATGCATTTCTAGAAGACCTCCCGGGGTTAGCGTCTGTTTGAGAAGTCGAGTTCAGGATCGATTTAATCCCTGAAGCAGCACCCGTAGCAAAGTCTCCATATAGATTAGCATCGGCAGAGATGCAAGAGTTGTCTTGCCAATTATACAAATGAATAGATAAAGGGTTTATCAGACCAAGCTTCTCACCTTGGGGAGCACCGGTCCTGTTTGTAAAGAAAAAAGATGGATCCTTTAGAATGTGTACTGAATACCAGGAATTGAACAAGCTAACCATCAAAAACCGGTACCCACTCCCCAGGATTAATAACTCGTTCGACAAATTACAGGGATCCAACTACTTCTCAAAGATCGATTTGAGACCAGGTTACCACCAGCTTAGTTCAGGAATAAGATATTCTGAAGACAGCGTTCAGAACTCGATATGGCTACTACGAGTTTGTTGTCAGGCCATTCGGACTAACCAACGCTCCAGCGGTGTTTATGGACCTCATGAACCACATATGTAGACCGTACATAGACAAATTCGTGATCGTATTCATCGATGATATATTGATATACTCACGAAGTGAAGAAGAGAATACTCAACACTTGCGATCGATACTGGAGTTGTTACGAAAGGAGAAAATGTACCTGGACCTGAAAAAGTTATATTGGTGGCCGAACATGAAATCTGAGATTGCCACTTATGTGGGAAAGTGTTAGACATGTGCCAAGGTCAAGGTAGAGTACCAAAAGTCTACGGGATTGTTGTAGCAGCCAGAAATACCCGAGTGGACGTGGGAGCGGATTACCATGGATTTCATAACAAAATTACCCAAGACTTCTGCTGGACTCGACATCATTTGGGTGATTGTTGACAGATTAACAAAGTACGCCCACTTCCAACCAATCAAGGAGACTGAAAAAATGGAAAAGCTGACACATACGTATCTAAAGGAGATCGTGAGACTGCACAGTGTGTCATTATCCATCATCTTGGATAGGGATAGTCGATTCACTTCGAGCTTTTGGTAATCTTTGCAGAGGTCCTTCGGAACCCGACTTGAAATGAGTACAACTTACCATCATCACACAGACGGTCAAAGTGATTGAACCATTAAAACACTAGAAGACATGCTTTATGCATGTGTGATAGAATTCGGCAAGGCATGGGACGCTCACCTGCCCTTAATTGAATTCTCCTTCAACAACAACTACCACTCCAACATCAAAGTCTCTCCATTCGAGGCTCTTTACGGATGCAAGTGTAGGTCACCATTATGTTGGGCTAAGATTGGCGATACCCAATTGGCTAGGGTCAAGTGATGAATAACACACTCACCGGCCCATAAATTATACGGGAAACAATGGAGATCGTTCAGATATAGGAACGACTGAAAGCGTCTCGAGATCGACAAAAGAGCTATGGTTACAGGAGACACAAACCCTTGGAGTTTCAGGTGGGAGACCAAGTACTGTTAAATAGTCTCCATGGAAAGGGATGATACGAATTGACAAACGAGGTAAACTTAATCCATGATATATAGGACCTTTTGAGATCCTTGCAAGGATAGGTCACATAGCCTACAAGCTCCGACTGCCACAAGAACTTAACAATATACATCCCACCTTTCACGTGTCAAACCTCAGGAAATGCCTATCTGATGAAATCCTTGTCATTTCGTTAGACGAGATCGAGGTCAACGAAGGTTTGAATTTCATCTAAGAATCGGTCGAAATCATGGATAGGGAATTCAAGAAAACGAAACAAAGTCACAATCCAATAGTAAGGTCCTCTGGAACGCTAAGCGGGGACCTTAGTTTACTTGGGAACGCGAGGATCAAATGAAACAAAAATATACCCAACTACTTCAAAGTCCCCAGGGGCCGAGTACTTAAAACTAATTTTGGGACGAAATTCTTTTCAATGGGGGACTATGTGACACCCGTCAAATTTGGTCAACCGATGTAGGTCAATACATTTAACACTACAATATATGAGTTACAAAATGGATAATCGGTGAACGATTTATCAGCTTATAACAATACAATGTCATACAAGGTATATGGAAATTCAACATACAAATGACCTTTAGTGATTAAGGTCGTAATAAGTATAAATTAACTATACTAACTACCATATCACCAACCACTAATAATTATATGAATAACTATTATAGCAACCAACTTTTATAACACTTTCTCTAAGAATAAGAATTGGCGTATTTTTATAGAAGTTAGTATAAATACATGCATACATATATATATATATATATATATATATATATATATATATATATATATATATATATATATATATATATATATATTAATATAACTAACCATCCTTGTTTTAATAAAAAGAAGTCAAATCCATTAAAATAATGCAAAATCATTACAAGACCAAATGATCATGTTCTATTACACATTTATAATAAAAAAATCAATCAAACGTACCCCTCCCATACCCCTAAAATCGTCCACCCATTCCCCAATGCAACCTAGAACACTTTTGTTACACTATAAATACATTCACTTTCTTCACAGCTTAGCAAGAACCAAACTAAACACTCTCATCTTCATCTTTTCTTCATTTTGTCGAGATTTTCGCCACCACCACCACACGCATCATTCTTAAATTCTTCATTCCAAGCTTAATATCTTGTCCACGCAACCCTCATAACTCAAGATCTTGAAAGGAAAGCTCAAGAACACCAAGATCCAAGCCATGGACCATCATATTCAAGTTTTGTTTAACCTTTGGAAAATAACATAACAAGTGAGTTCATACCCCCTTTATACTAGTTTTACTCCTTTCACTCCTTTGGGGGAGATTACATGTCATGCTAACAAATTATACTTTGATCAATGACTTTACAGAAAAGTCCTAGATCTAATATATGTTGGATAAAACCTTTAACCTTTGGGTAATACTAATTCATACATGATTATGCCTTAGTTATGAAAGTGTGTGTGTGTGTGTATATATATATATATATATATATATATATATATATATATATATATATATATATATATATATATATATATATATATATATATATATGGATTCTAAATGAAATACACAAGTTTTATTTTTTATATGCATGCTAGATAAGCTACTAAGTTTAGATCTATTGTAGGATGGATAATACTATTACACATTGGATAACCGCAAACCGACATTTTTACCAAAAATCTGGATTTGAAAGATTAAAACGTTGTAATTACACATTGGATAAAACTATTATCCTATGGATAATACTATTACATATTAGGTAAACAACACAACACTTTGATCATTATCTTAGAAATTGAAAATTTGGATTACATTTAGAACTAGAATAATATATATTCGGTGGGTTATGTGAGACATTTCTATAATCAATGCATTAAGTCCCGACCTTATAATCGTTAAATCTTTAATGAGTGGGATAGTTGTGTATAGATCTATATGGGATTGAGAACCCACACCTATGGTTTCTATCTACAACCACGATCGATGGGTCAAGGGTGACAATTGTCTTAACATTTTCACGACGTCCGAAAAAGCATCATGGCTAGCAGTATTACAGATGATAGCTCAATTAAAAAGGCTCACTATAACATCGAATAAGGAAATTCTAGTACAGAACACATTTATAAGTATGATTATTTACTTGTAAACTTGATTTTGGATAATAAAATCACATAACAAGCCACACTCATTATAAGTTTAGAGGTTATAGGAACTTCTATTTTATAAATACTTTTGGATAAATACTACACACATACATTCTTCTTATACGCTGAAGGCATACAAATACAAAACTTTTTACAAGGTAGAGATATGATTTACATATAAGGAAAAACATCATATTTTTCTACAACTAAACTCTTATGAACTCACCAACTTTATGTTGACTTTTAAAAGGCATGTAATCTCAGGAAACAATTAAGCTCGGATCAGTGGAACCACTTTTGAAGATGAAACACCAAATATCATTGCTTGAACTTTGTGATATTTGTATGGAACTACTCTATTTGATAACATACAAAACTTGTAATGTGTTTTGATATCAATTAACATTTGGATCATGTAAGTTATCTAATCAAATTGTATGATGGTTGTTTATGTACTTATGTTTCAAATTATTTAATTATTGTGATACTGTGTTCTCATTCCACCCTCATACATTTCCACATCCGGTTTAAGGGTGTGACAGTTGGGCTGGGCCCATTTATTTATATGTTGGGCTGGGCCCATTTACATGGTATGTGGTATTTTGGGGAACTCATTAAGCTTTCTATGTTAACGGGTTCGTGTTTTAACATTTTCGGGTACTTTCAGTTCGAAAGGGAAGGGTCTGACGTGATCACACATCATCCCCTTGATTTTATCCGCATTGATATTTGATTTCACTCTGATGTTGAGAAGATTTTGTACTATGGTTGTATTGGAACAAAATGGTTGCATTTTTGGGTGTTTGAAAAATGAAAATTTTACTATCATTTTTGGGACGTTACATGACATGTTTTGAAACAAATGGTTCTTTTATTACATTTTAGTACATAGATTTAGGTTGATTATTCTGAATTTAAAAATGAATTTTTTTTAAAAAAATTTAGGGCGTTACATAAATTATATACAAAGTTGACAAACACTTTATACGTGCTAAGTGGTTGATAAGAAAATAACTTTTATTCTCTAATAATAATAAATTGTATATCGGTTTATTTCTAATACAAATATGCTATCAAAAAACTCTCATTAGAAGTGGTCTAATTCTATGTTTAAAGAAAAACTTGGTTTAGAAACGCCTTGATATAGTGACATTAATAATAGAATCATTCAGGTTCTAAGCAGTAACATTTTAATATGTATACACGCATGTCAAATATTCTTTCACTTTTTGAATATGATTGAGATATACTTATGATGGATTAGAAAAAACAATATATAGACAAATTATACAAGAAGAACATGAAAAACATATCTGAACCATTCTTCGATCTTATTTTGATGTAAAAAAGGAGTGATGGAACAAAAAGACAGATAGCAAGTAAGAGTTTTGGAGTAATAAAGACATATCTAACAACTTATATATAACATAAATTAAAAAGAAGAAAATTTCAAGTAAATAAACATTAGAATCATAAATTTGTGTCAAATATGATATCACTAAATTAATATAAGAATGTGTTAATGTGAAACACCCCTCACTAGGATAATTTTAAAATGATTTATAAAATTGTTTGAGTTTATACAAAAAGAATTTTAATTTTAGTTTAAGCAGAAATGCTGGCCCCAAAATGTTTTAAAATACTTCAAAATATTTTTTGTGGAATTAGGTATTTAAGTACCAAAATATAATGTTTTACTTAAAATCATCAACCTCTTTTTGTGTGCAAATGTCATATGAATTGACTTGAAGTGTGTATTTGGTGGTTCATGCTCAAAATAAGATGTTTGGTGTTGTTTTTGGCGTCTTAGCATAATTCTTAAGTACTTAATCGATTCAGACCTTTTGCGATTGTTCCGAAAGGTTGGAAACTCCCCAAAGTGGGTTTGGATTGGGTATGGAATGATCAAAATCGGAAAATCCTGAAATTTCATTTGCAACGGTCAGATGCGGCACATCTGTTTTTCCAATACCCTATGTCGACGGGATTTTGGGTTTGACCGGAGTCGCGATCAGTTGATCGGACAAGGTACATCCTTTACACACATGACATGTGACCTACAATGACATATTCCATTATATGTTTTGTGCTAGTTTTCTTATTGGGATGTTATGTGATTGTTTAGGATGTTTAATTTCGTTATAAGAGCGTTGTTTTTCCTTTGTTCTGTAGGATCCCATTTTGAACGATTGGCTTGTGCGGAATAAGAGATTTTGACGCTTTAATGAGAACCAAATGATTAAATGTCTCTGAAACTCTAAATTTTTTGTGATCTCTGAAATTGGGTAATGAAATCTCTATAGTCAAAGTCGTCTAAGCAACGAAGCCAAGCATCTCCGGTGTTGAAGAGTGAGATACCAATCTACAAATGTGATCAGTGAACCAAGCTGATCAACTTCAAAACTATACCAATAACTCTTGAATTGAACGTCCCATTATAAATCACACTTTGGCATCAAAATTCTGAAACATCTCGAGTTCTCGCATCATAATACACCTAAAATTATTTAAAAGAAAAACCTGTTGATAACATATGAAACATTCTGAAGTAGAGTATGAATAATAATAATATGGATCCCGGAAACATCTAGTGAGGCCAGAAATTTGATCATGATGACAAAAAATAAGTGCCACGTCACATCAGTGAATAAATCATCATCTTCAGAAGTCTCAAAAATGCAATATCAAACAATCATAAAACTGATCCGAATGCTAACATAATATTCTCTCCCTATTTTTGATAACTGATGCCTGGATATCAAAAATAGATAATCTGGATGGAGAGTGTCGGATACCAAAAGTTTCTTATTCTCTCCCTAGATGTAAGAAGGGTATCGATAAAACACGAGAATGATATTAAAATAAAAACTCTCCAGTCATCTGTAGCCGAATGATTCTGTCGCAAAAATTGTCTGAACAAGTGTCACACCCCCAAACCGGAACGGTGGAAAACGTTCGGGGGTGGATGATGTCATGTGCAGTATCACAACAATTGTAAAATAGTAATCAAAGCAACAACAACCATTGTATTAATAATATATATTGTACATTGTGTTCAAAACATTTCCTGATTAACATTAAAACTATAGCAAAAGATAAGATGTGATGCTACAATTGTAAAATAGTACCTGTCTACTAATTTTCATGAGAATACAAGTGGTTTGAAAAAGTTTCAACATTAAAGTTTGTGAGTTCATAAGCATTTTTGTTATAGAAAGTATATTCTTTGTTCATTGAAAATGTTCGTGTGTTCCTCCAGAAAATCCTATATTTTCTTAATAAGAAATGTAACCATACTAGTTCCTCATATAATCACTTAGTTTATACTAGCTATATATAAACTAATATCAAACGGACAGTTGAATGTGTGGATCTGCCCTAAGCCCACAACCAAACAAGGAACATGAAATAAGGCGGAAATCACACATTCCACTGCCTATCGGATATTATTTATATATAACCATGATGTATAAGCTAAGGAACCATAGAATTTACAATTAAGGGTCCTTTATGTTATACTAGTTAGTAAATAAGTGTTGAACCTTTTGTAAATATGTTACTAGTTCCACCCGCTCTACTGTAATGTATTGTTTTGTAAAATAATGATGTATATCCTGGAAAATCCTATATTTTTCATAAACCCGAATTGTAGTCTTAAACGTTCCAAGACAAAAAATTACAAGTATAGGTGCCATACTTAATTTAATGATACATAGTTTTATTCATAAGTAGAACTAGTTGAAGACGTGTTTGCACTGTAAACTAGATGTGATGTTAATACCCTCCTATGATCACTTAGTACATACGAGTTATATAAAATCGAAAACGAACAGATAGTCGAATGGGTGATTATGCCCTAAGCCCACAACCAAATAGGGAACAGGAAGTATGGCGGAAATCACACATTCCAATGCCTATCGGATATTAATTGTATATAACCCTGACGTATATGCTAAGGAATCACAGAGTTAATACCCCTTAAGACTGTTTAAAAAGTATAATACTACGTAAATGTGTCGTTGTTTTATCCATGTTAGTTCTTATAACCATACCGTAACCTAAGATGGCCTGATCACGACGTTCTTCAGGCCTCGGAATGATAACGACATTTGTCACCCTAGGCCTGTCGGCCTAACTGTAGCTAACAGTTAAGGTGCGGGATTGTCAGTCCCGTATAGATCTATACACAAATATCTCGCTCTCCCTACAAGAGACTATGGTTATAAGTCAGGACTTGGTTGGTACTTAGGTAAGTACGCGAAGACGTCTCATCAATTGCTTCAACGAATTTACTAGTAATAAAGTGATAAACCTTTTAGTAAATAACATGTCACTTTTCCCTAGAAAGGTCTATGATGACAAATATTGTGAAAAGACTCATAAATTATACCTATTATAATTTATATGTTTGTTTTGGTATTGTTATCCGACTTAGTAAAAATGGTATATAAGTTCCCTAAACTATACCTATTATAGTTTATATGACATCAATAAAATATTTAAGAAAGATACCCTTTTGCTCGACATGTTACAAAAGGGCTACAGTTTAATTTAAATAAGTTTTATACTTATATATATATATATATATATATATATATATATATATATATATATATATATATATATATATATATATATATATATATATATATATATATATATATATATATATATATATATATACATAGTTTAGATTAAAAAGGCAGTCGGACAAGTGATTCTTCCATAAGCCCACAACCAGACAAAGAACAGGAGTTAAGGCGGAAACACGAGTCCTAAGCTTGTTGAATCTTAATTATATATATATATATATATATATATATATATATATATATATATATATATATATATATATATATATAAACATATATTTTTAAGACAAACAAGAATGGAACTCACCTCGAATGTGTGTGCTAGTTCGGACGCGAAGTGATTGCGAAGGATCACCGGGTTATAATACGTGAAAGTAGTTGTATCCTAATAATATTTATACACGATATCGTATTTAAATCAATGAAATAATTTAAATAATAATTTAAAGTGTTAGACAACACTAAATTATGTAAGAAATACTCACAAAAATTCTAGGAATTATTTGAAGGTGTTCTTGGGTGTTCTTGGTATTCTTGGGTGAAAACTTGAAGATATGAAGGATAATATGAATGTTCTTGAGGGACTTATGAAGATTTGAAGGAATCTGGGTAATATCCTATGAAGATATTAAGGTTTTCGGATGATACTTGAGAGAAAATTTGAGATGTTTACGATTTAAAAGTTGAGAAATGAATTGTGTTCACGGCTAAACATATATATATATATATATATATATATATATATATATATATATATATATATATATATATATATATACCAATGTGTTTTCGGCCTTAAAGGGCCTTAGGCTTTGGGTTTTCGGTCCTTAATGGACCTTGGCTTTGAGATTTCGGTTCTTTAATGGCCTAAGTTAGAGATTTCGGTCTCAAATGGGGAGATTTTGGTCATCCACAACCGAAAACCCATTTGTTCTAGATTCATGTAACCGAACACTCATTTTAATTAGATTCTCTAGGCCGAAAACAACTTGTTCTAGAATCCTTGGACCGAAAACCCATATATGGTGGGATATTTCATGGTTTTAAGTTTTTACTTTTGACTTATATTGATTTATACTAACATAAATTAACTTAGGTTTCAATCCATGCATAGTTACTAGCTTATAACCATGTCGCTAAGGTTATAGATGATACAATGAAATAATGATTGCAATGTAATTTCACTTGTACTCTGTTAGGTTTTAGACCTTGCTTGATCAAAAAATTTCCAGTTGTGTCATTATCCCCCGTTAGAGGAAATTTCATCCCGAAATTCATATTCTGAATAGGACTTTAATGGTTGGGGATAGAGGTGTGTACTTCGGTTCCATTTGAGATTCTCGTTCCCATGCGAATTTAGTTCCTCGCTTGGTGTTCCAGAGGACCTTTATTATTAGTATGTGACTTTGTTTCATTTAATCTGACTGCGTGTGTAGGGATGGTAAACTGTACTTAAGACGGGAGAGAGTGTGGGTTTGATTTACTTGTCTATGTTCACTCGAATAGTAGCATGTCCACTCGTAATCTTGGGCAGCTTTGTCCTGAAGTTCATGGTAGAACTCATACCTTGTTCATCTATCATCACCTCGTGTATACAAGTCGCATATTGTGACAATCCGAAATTTCTATCTTGTACAACCATTCACTTCAATCAAAGTCAGACTTGTTTCTTCTAACTTTTAGCATTGTTTAGAGTCTGTTTGAGCATTCTAAGACTAGTACATCAAAGGAATCAGTGTTTGGATTTATCAGTTAATGTTCCAAACCGTCTATCAAACTATAAACCCTTATAAATGGTGCATTGTGACTATTAAACCCTCCTAAAGCCTAGATTGGAACTTAGAACCCTTCGAAATGCCTGGAAATCATCCTATGCACAAAAGGATGTGAGTTTACGGTGGTAAACTCGGTAGACCGTAAACACTTATGGTCATGCCTTTTGGACCGTAAACTCTATAGGGTGGCCATATACCCTAGTTATGCAATCATATGTGATTGTATCCCTTCAAACTAAGAGTTTCCTAGTCTATTAGGA
This sequence comes from Lactuca virosa, assembly GCF_052849685.1. NCBI lineage: Eukaryota > Viridiplantae > Streptophyta > Magnoliopsida > Asterales > Asteraceae > Lactuca > Lactuca virosa. Next base: position 300,840,601 of record NC_136433.1, on the reverse strand, counting down.
TGTTATCCCTTATAATTAGTTGCTTGTACACTAATCAAATACACATACATGTCATTATATGTTTATTAGGATCTTTGTGTGTGCTCAAGGTTTCACCTGACACTCTTCATCCTATTTTTAAACATACTTCCGTATCACTCACTACAGGTGAGTTCATACCCCTTAACTTATCTTTTAAATGATTTTAAATGCTTTTATGGGGGGGATACAAGTAGGAAACATGTTAGTTATATAATCAATCACCTGTGATTTATAACTATGTTTCAAACAAAGGATTTCATATACTTCAAACTATGTTTCAAACAAAGAATTTCTTATACTTTCAAACTGTATTATCAATCAAACTGCTTTTAAATCGTTTTTATAAATTGACATCAAGTAATCAATATTTATTATTAAACTCTTCAAATGTTCTACAAAACTTCTTTTTAAACTTATATATTGTCAAATGCATGTCTATATACGTATAGTTATATAAGTAATGTTTAAAAGACTTAGGACTAATGACTCGCTTAATTTGCTTTTCCTTGTTTGGATGTGGCCTGAAAGTATCGGTTATTTGTCCGAAGGTCGTTTAAATATCAATTATATATTACGTATACATATGTAGATATAAAAGTACTATCAATCAGTTCAGTACCTTTGGGTAGCAAAGGCATACCTTCCTTCATTCAAACTACAGAAATTACTAGTAAACTATAATAGGTATAGTTTAGGAGAATACTATCATATACAAATACTATAACAGAGAATATTATAACAGAGAATACTATAACAGAGAATACTATAACAGAGAATAGTAGACAGAGAATACTATACAAAGGATACTATATAGAGAATACTATACATAGAATACTATTGCTATAACAAGTATACTATAACAAGATTCAGAGATAACATAATGTGAGATACTACTTCAGGACACATCGACCATTTCGTTATGTCACGTTTTGTAACCAGAATCTCCTGGAGGGAGAGCGTGAGTTTGCGTATAGATCTATACTGGATTGACTATCCTACACCTTGTTGTTCGCTACAGTGGGACTTGCAAGTCTACCGGTGCCAAATGTCATTTCTTCCGACGTCTTTCATCGTCGTGGTTTAGTCGGTTTAGTATGGTAACAATCTTATCACGTTTTGCCTTAATTAAACCATTGGTTTTAAGGTAGTTATTACTTCAATAGTTAATACAAATAATACTGCAGTACACATACATTTTTCCCATTATATTCAAATTGTGATCTTCTCACATAAAGGGTAATATAAAACTATATTTTGGTAACGATAGTCATATTTGGGAAAAGCTTCTACTTTTACAGAGAAACAAACATACAAAACAGTCGGGTCTTGGTAGAAGACTACTTTTTATACTAGTAGAAAATATAGGATTTTCTAGGAGTTTTTCAAACATATACAAACATTTACATTGAACATTCACAAACATTTTCATCAAACTTATACAAACATTGACACTAAATACTTATGAACTCACCAGCTTAAATGCTGATCTACGCTTTCAAAATAACTTGTATTCTCAGGTCACCAGTAGACAGGTACAGATGACCAGGTTTTGAGAAGACAGAGCATGTTCAAGACTCGTCTTTTATTTTGATTATTCATTTTTGGTGTCTTATTACTATTAAAGAACACACTTGTATGAAATTATACTATTAATGCAATGGATGATGTTGTTGCTTATTTACTACTTTGCATTGTTATGATACTGTACATGACGTTCTCCACCCCCGAACGTTTCCGCCGTTCCGGTTTTGGGGTGTGACAGATTGGTATCAGAGCATTGTTTATAGTGAATCGAGTATATCAACCCATAAAAGATATACAAACTATAAACACAACGGGATTAAAATACTCTGACCAAGAGTTTATACTTTTAAGTACTAAAATACTTAACTAGAAGTATACATAATTACATACCTACATACTTACTATAGAACAGTGTCATACTAGAACATAACAAAAGTATTACGATTGTTGAACATCACAAGTAAGCTTGGGGATGTATGGTCAGTTATGGGAATGACATAGCCTGATCAACTATGTTGGTCCGAGAAGTGATTAGCATATGCCCAAGGATGTTTGTGATGTTGCAACAAGTCTAAAAACTTACCAACACTACTACAATGATAACATTAGAACAAAACATAAACCTAAAATACTATAGGAGTATTTTATGTTACTATAATTACGTATTTAAGAACTAAAAAGGTCTTTACTAGTAGGTCAATAGTTGCTGAGTGGATACACTACGATTATATGTAACTTGGGTGTCATAGACTTAGAATATGTGATCTTTTCTTTACTTCATGTTCCTTGTTTGGTTGTGGACTTAGAGTTATGATCACTTATTCGAAGGTCTATCCTGTTTTGGTTACATATGACTGGTATGCACTACGCAAATGTTGGAGTAATTGGTAAGGATCATCTTATAATTATCTTAGTTAGTACGTCTATTAACTATTTTTGTTACTCCTACTTCTCGCGTAGATAACATGGCTGGATTCTATATCCCTGGAGACCCGTACTTCCCAAATCAGGGCAATGCTGGATGGCTTGATGAAGAGCCAGAAGATGATCATCCAATCCCTTTGGATGATCACCTCGCAGAAGGCTTTTCGGATGGTTCTGACTCCGAACCAGAAGTCAACAACCTACCTCAGGAAGTTCAAAACCCAAATCTCAACCCCCGACCTGCATTTCAAGGTCCCACACCCTTGTGGGCGACAAAATTGAATCGTTGGAGTGATGAACAGGGTCAACCATTACCCTTCAATGGAGACCGAATCTTTTACAATCTCAGTGAAGGAGGCTCAGCTGACCGAGTCCTGCCCATTATGGCCCGCAGGATTGCTCGGAATAATGAGCAAGGTAGAGCAGCCATCGACCGAGTCATGGAAATTGACGCTAACTCTGGTATTAACATGGTCCGCATTCGCCAACTCGAAGAAGCCATGGAAAGGACTAGGAGAACCAATGAGGCTCTGCAGCAACAACTAGGTGCATCCCGAGCTGAAGTCATAGAACTTCGAGTACGTCAGAGAGCTCATGAGCGACATCTTCAAGACGTAGTACGTCAACTAGCAGATCTGAGGGTTCGCCCGAGGAATACCCGTCGCCAGTAGAAGATGTATGACTCATCTTTTCTTTTGGTTTAAGGAATAGCCTTTCGTATCGGTGCTCTATGAAGCACTTTTCTGTAAAATATTCCTGTCATTCAAGTACGTTAACTAGACTTCTAAGCTGTCAAAAATTTTACTACTTCTGATATGATGTAAGACCTACTCTTAGGTCAATTTTTCCCCCAAACTTGTTACATTCTTAATATCAATGATATTGGCAGTTAGCTAATCTTTTGTAGAAATCTTTGTTCAAATACTTTCATTCTTGTAATTCTAGAACTCTATGGAACTCACACTCTTATCTAGTTGTTGAACTATGGCGATTTAGTTCATGGGACTCATACATTAACTTCACTATTGAATTCTTATCATGGTACTCATCTTTTAAACTAATAGTTGAAATATGACTCCTCGTAAGTTAACAATGTGTAATCCTCCGATTACTCCAACTGAAACACCACCTCCTCCACAATTTGATACAGCAACTCTTAATGTTGCGGTAGCTGCGGCTGTTGCTACAGCCATGACACAATACCACAACAACCAGGGTACTAGTGGAGGTGGAACAGTCATTCATTCCACACCAGGTGATGTCATTGTGTGCTCGCGAGAGTGCTCTTATAAAGACTTCACCAACTGTAAACCCCGAGTCTTCAATGGAATCAGTGGAATCATTGCTCTGTCACAATGGTTCGAGAAGACGGAATCGATCTTTAAGATCTGTTCCTGTACTGAAGGAAGCAAAGTCAAATTTGCTGCATGCACCTTCAGTGATAGAGCCCCGACGTGGTGGAATAGCCATGTCAAGTCACTAACTTTAATAGTGGCAAATGCAATGGGCTGGGAAGCTCTTAAAAGGCTTATGATAGAAGAATACTACTCGAGGGGCGAGGTTCAAAAACTGGAACAAGAACTCTGGAGCCTGACCATGAAGGGCTCCAACATAGTGGCATACACTGCCAGATTTAGCGATCTGGTGGTAGTATGTCCCAATATGGTTCCCAACGAGGGGAAGAAGATTGAGAGGTACATTTGGGGGCTGATGCCTCCATTTCAGGGGAATGTATTAGCTTCAAACCCCACTACTTTTGATACTGCCAAGCGATTGTCACAACGACTTATTGATCACGGAGTCCCTACCCCGACAACGACAACAACCCTGGCTATCGCAGAACCCTCGAAAGCCGCTGACAACAAGCGAAAGTTCTGGGATAACAAAAAGGGCAAGTCGGCGCAGAACTCTGCCAAGAAGCAACATGTTGTGGCTGTTTATGCCGCGATTGCACCTGCTGCTACTGCGCCGAGGAAGCAGTATACTGGCAATCTGCCCAAGTGCAACAAGTGCACTTTCCATCATAATGGTGCCTGCCGGGAAATGCAGTGCGCAAACTGCAACAGGAAAGGGCAGACTGCCCGATTCTGCAAGGCTCCGGCGAGCCAAATAAACCAAACCCCCGGTATTGTTGTGGGCCAGGCTTGCTATGGTTATGGCGAGGTTGGTCATTTCAAGAGAGACTGCCCGAAGGCAGGAAATGTTGGCGGAGTGGGAAGAATTCTGGCGATAGGCCACGATTTATGCTTAAGACGGATCGTTTCGTATGTGCATCGACTATAGAGAGTTGAACAAACTTACCATCAAGAATCGTTATCCCCTACCCCGCATTGATGACTTATTTGATCAACTTCAAGGAGCGAGCTACTTCTCGAAGATAGATCTAAGATCCGGGTATCACCAGTTACGAGTGTTAGAGGAGGATGTCCCCAAGACAGTCTTCCGAACTCCGTATGGACACTACGAGTTTGTAGTAATGCCGTTCGGATTAACCAACGCACCAGCTGTATTCATGGATCTAATGAATAGGGTGTGCCGTCCTTACTTGGATCAGTTTGTTATCGTCTTCATCGATGACATACTTATCTACTCCCAAAGTAAGGAGGAACATACTCAACATCTACGAAGAGTCTTAGAAACATTACGATCGGAGAAGCTCTATGCGAAGTTCTGTAAGTGTGAGTTTTGGATTCGAAGAGTCGAATTCTTGGGCCATGTTGTTAGCGAAAAGGGAATTCACGTGGACCCTTCCAAAATCAAGGCCATTGAGAACTGGTCAGCACCGAAGACACCTACTGAAATTCGACAATTTCTAGGTCTCGCTGGCTACTATCGCAGGTTCATACAGAACTTCTCTAGCATCGCTAATCCGCTTACTACACTGACCCAGAAAGGCGTGGCCTTTGACTGGGAAGAGAAACAAGAGAAGGCGTTCCAAACACTGAAACAAGCCTTGTGCACCGCACCGATATTATCCCTCCCAGAAGGGATAGAAGATTTCGTTGTGTATTGCGATGCATCCAACCAAGGGCTTGGTTGTGTTCTTATGCAAAGAGGAAAGGTTATTGCCTATGCCTCCCGTCAGCTTAAGACACACGAAGTCAACTATACAACACACGATCTTGAGTTAGGAGCAGTGGTATTTGCTCTGAAGATCTGGAGACAGTACCTGTATGGTACAAAGAGCATTATCTTCACAGACCACAAGAGCCTTCAACACATATTCGATTAGAAGGAACTCAACATGAGACAATAACGGTGGGTTGAGCTACTCAATGACTACGAATGCGAAATTCGTTATCACCCCGGCAAGGCCAATGTAGTAGCTGACGCTCTGAGTCGGAACGAATACTCTGGTCCGAGACTCAAATCTCTGACTATAACTATCCATTCACACTTGTCCACACAAATTAAAGAGGCTCAACTCGAAGCCTTGAAACCCGAAAACGTGGCGGATGAATCCCTAAGAGGGATGGATAAGAACTTGGAAGTCAAGGGTGGCGGAGCCTTATATCTCATGGACCGGATCTGGACACCGAAACACGGTGGATTCAGAGACTTGGTCATGACCTAAGCGCACAACACTCGATATTCCGTTCACCCAGGTTCAAATAAGATGTATCTGGATCTTAAAAAGTTATACTGGTGGCCTAACATGAAAGCAGAGATTGCTACCTTCGTAAGTAAATGTCTTACTTGTGCAAAGTTCAAGGTCGAATACCAGAAACCATCAGGTCTACTTCAACAACCGGAGATACCGGAATGGAAGTGGGAGCAGATCACAATGGACTTCATAACCAAGTTGCCCAAAACAACGGGTGGACTTGATACCATTTGGGTCATCGTCGACAGATTGACCAAATCCGTACATTTTCTACCAATCAAGGAGACTGACAAGATGGAGAAGCTCACGAGAACCTATTTTAAGGAGATCGTACGACTGCATGGTGTTCCTATATCTATTATCTCCGATAGGGATAGTAGATTCACTTCGAGGTTCTGGCAGTCACTACAAAGTTCCCTTGGAACGAGGCTGGACATGAGTACAGCCTACCATCCACAGACCGACGGACAAAGTGAGAGAACTATCCAAACCTTGGAAGATATGTTGCGAGCCGGTGTGATCGACTTTGGGAAGGCATGGGATACTCATTTACCCCTTGTCGAATTTTCCTACAACAATAGTTATCACACGAGCATAAAGGCTGCTCCATTTGAAGCCCTTTATGGCCGGAAGTGCAGATCCCCTCTGTGCTGGGCTGAGGTGGGTGACACCCAGTTAGCTAAAGGACGAGTTCCTGAAAGCACTCTCACAGGTCCAGAGATCATTCTGGAAACGACAGAGAAGATCGTTCAAATTCGTGAACGATTGAAAGCCTCTAGAGACCGACAGAAAAGCTACGCTGACAAGAGAAGGAAACCTTTGGAATTCCAGGTGGGAGACCGCGTTCTTTTGAAAGTCTCACCCTGGAAGGGCTTGATACACTTCAGAAAGCGTGGAAAGCTAAATCCAAGATACGTAGGGCCTTTCGAGATTCTCGCTAGAATCGGCCCTGTGGCTTACAAACTCAACCTACCTCGTGAACTTAGTAACGTACACTCGACGAAATCGAGATCAACGAGAGCCTCAACTTCGTGGAAGAACCTATAGAGATCATCGACCGAGAGGTCAAGCAAACAAAGCAAAGCCATATCCCGATAGTGAAGGTTCGCTGGAACGCCAAGCGAGGACCTGAATTCACTTGGGAGCGCGAGGATCAGATGAAACTGAAATATCCTCATCTTTTTACTTAGTTATTTGTAACTACTTATTTGCTTAAACTCTAATTTCGGGACGAAATTCTCTCTAACGGGGGGATGATGTGACAACCCGAAATTTCTATCTTGTACAACCATTCACTTCAATCAAAGTCACACTTGTTTCTGCTAACTTTTATCAGTTAATGTTCCAAATCGTCTAGCAAACTATAAACCCTTATAAATGGTGCATTGTGACCATTTAACCCTCCTAAAGCCTAGAATGGAACTAAGAACCCTTCGAAATGCCTGGAAATCATCCTATGCACAAAAGGATGTGAGTTTACCGTGGTAAACTCACTAGACCGTAAACACTTATGGTCATGCCTTTTGGACCGTAAACTCTATAGGGTGGCCATATACCCTAGTTATGCAATCATATGTGATTGTATCCCTTCAAACTAAGAGTTTCCTAGTCTATTAGGGTGTTATCCCTTATAATTAGTTGCTTGTACACTAATCAAATACGCATACATGTCATTATATGTTTATTAGGATCTTTGTGTGTGCTCAAGGTTTCACCTGACACTCTTCATCCTATTTCTAAACATACTTCCATATCACTCACTACAGGTGAGTTCATACCCCTTAACTTATCTTTTAAATGATTTTAAATGCTTTTATGGGGGGGGGGGGGGGAATACAAGTAGGAAACATGTTGGTTATATAATCAATCACCTGTGATTTATAACTATGTTTCAAACAAAGGATTTCATATACTTCAAACTGTGTTTCAAACAAAGGATTTCTTATACTTTCAAACTGTCTTATCAATCAAACTGCTTTTAAATCGTTTTTATAAATTGACATCAAGTCATCAATATTTATTATTAAACTCTTCAAATGTTTTACAAAACTTCTTTTTAAACTTATATATTGTCAAATGCATGTCTATATATGTATAGTTATATAAGTAATGTTTAAAGGACTTAGGACTGATGACTCGCTTAATTTCCTTTTCCTTGTTTGGATGTGGCCTGAAAGTATCGGTTATTTGTCCCAAGGTCGTTTAAATATCAATTATATATTATGTATACATATGTAGATATAAAAGTACTATCAATCAGTTCAGTACCTTTGGGTAGCAAAGGCATACCTTCCTACATTCAAACTACAGAAATTACTAGTAAACTATAATAGGTATAGTTTAGGAGAATACTATCACATACAAATACTATAACAGAGAATACTATAACAGAGAATACTATAACAGATAATAGTAGACAGAGAATACTATACAAAGGATACTATGCAGAGAATACTATACATAGAATACTATTGCTATAACAACTATACTATAACAAGATTCAAAGATAACATAATGTGAGATACTACTTCATGACACATCGACCATTTCGTTATGTCACGTTTTGTAACCAGAATCTCCTGGAGGGAGAGCGTGAGTTTGCGTATAGATCTATACTGGATTGAATATCCTACACCTTGCTGTTCGCTATAGTGGGACTTGCAAGTCTACGGGTGCCAAATGTCATTTCTTCCGACGTCTTTCATCGTCGTGTTTTAGTCGGTTTAGTATGGTAACAATCTTATCACATTTTGACTTAATTAAACAATTGGTTTTAAGGTAGTTATTACTTCAGTAGTTAATACAAATAATACTGCAGTACACATACATTTTTCCCATTATATTCAAATTGTGATCTTCTCACATAAAGGGTAATATAAAACTATATTTTGGTAACGATAGTCATATTTGGGAAAACCTTCTACTTTTACAGAGAAACAAACATACAAAACAGTCGGGTCTTGGTAGAAGACTACTTTTTATACTAGTAGAAAATATAGGATTTTCTAGGAGTTTTTCAAACATATACAAACAATTACATTGAACATTCATAAACATTTTCATCAAACTTATACAAACATTGACACTAAATACTTATGAACTCACCAGCTTAAATGCTGATCTACGCATTCAAAATAACTTGTATTCTCAGGTCACCAGTAGACAGGTACCGATGACCAGGTTTTGAGAAGACATAGCATGTTCAAGACTCGTCTTTTATTTTGATTATTCATTTTTGGTGTCTTATTACTATTAAAGAACACACTTGTATGAAATTATACTATTAATGCAATGGATGATGTTGTTGCTTATTTACTACTTTGCATTGTTATGATACTGTACATGACGTCCTCCACCCCCGAACGTTTCCGCCGTTCCGGTTTTGGGGTGTGACACATATAATTAAGATTGTAAAGACAGTCGGATGGGTGAATCTGCCCCAAGTCCACAACCAGATAAGGAACAGGAGGTAGGGCGGAATCACACATCCTAAGTCAGTAGAAATTTAATTATATACTACCCTCGCGTATATACTTAGCAGTGATAGGTTAGCTGCATGGGTCCTTAGTCTCTATCCTTGAACTTGACATGATGTACGAGTGGTATTCCTGGGAGATCTGTTGGGAATACTTCGGGAAGGTATCAGAATATATGGTACTCCTCGCATGGGTACTTCAGAGTTTGGAAGCAAGAGATGATTCGTAGGTTTGTGTCGGGCTTGTCGTTATGGATTGAAAGAGCTTCGTTAGTCGGCGGTTAAGGCGTAGGGTATTTTCGTAGCACATGGAGTTGGCCATTTCTAATGACAACGTCAGAACTTCTTATCGTAACGGGTGTTAAGTCGATTAGGAAGAAGTGTTTGTTAGAGTGATAGTGCATTCTATGTGTACTTTCTAGTGCTTTCGGTTTTATCCTTTCTATTACTACTGTGAACATTTTTACCGCGTTTAGCGAGTACTGGCAGTACGAGTGCTCCGATAATTGACAATGATGAAATTTCATAATATAATCCCTACTAGGTCCCTCCATAATCGCTTTGTGTATACAAGTCATGTATAACTAAGATTGAGAAGACAGTCGACTGAGTGACTCTTCCCTAAATCCACAACCAGACAAGGAACAGGAAATAAGGCGGAATCACGCACTCTAAGCCTTTAGAATCTTAATTATATATGACCCTAATGTATACACTAAGCCATCATAGCTCACCTGCAAGGATCCTTAGTTTTTATACGAATGCTGTGATTTGTTTGGACGAGAGAGTAATTTAATTACTTTTTAATTGGCACCAGTCTTAGTTAAAATTTAAGCTTTATATATTATTGTTTGGAAACATACCGAAAATCCCAGTAAGGTTCCTCGTTGCTTCTTCATGTCCTGTTAGTAAACTCATCCCGCTCCTCCGTCATTCCTATCTGTTGGACAATCTCTTGAAATGTCCCGTTTCACCACATGCATGACATACTTGACTTGTACCGGCATTGGTGGTTGAAGTGATGTATTGGGCCGGAGTCCTACAGAGGCGGGCGGAGTGCCCCTTCTTGTTGCACCTATTGCAATACAACTCCCGACAGACTCCATAATGAGGGTAGTTGAACTTGCTACAGTGTGGGAGGTTTCCACAATATGGTGTTGTCAGTGTTGATGTAGTAGGGCCAATGGGGGTATGCACTGCCATAACTTGTTGCCTTTTGGTAGGCCCTTGAGTCGAACCGCCCCCATCCTCGTTCCCGAACTTTCGTTTCATGTTCTTAGGTTTGGGGTTTGGGGTGTCCTTGCAGGCAGGCACTCGTTGGTGCCATTGGTTATCACTGCGGTTGGAATTGTCGACACCATTTCCATTTTCACTTGTGTTATTTGCATTGAGTTGTGCCATGACGGTTGTCACGACTGTGACAACCCGGAAATCTCTATCTCTAAGTTACCTCGATCATTGAAAGTCAGACTCGTCTCTGCTATCTTTTAGCATCGTTTAGGGTCCGTTTAAGAGTTCTAGGCTTAAGTACAATCAAGGTTGGGTTTAGGGATGAGTTAATAAGGTCGTAAAGTTGCATTTCGGGCCAAACACTCCTTCGAAAGGAGTGTACGGCCGTACACATTGGTGTACGACCGTACACACATCTATGGCCGTGAACTCACCCCATGAGCATCATATTCCTTCACTTTCACCTCAAGAGCTTCTAACCTTAGTGTTTGTTCGAGGCTGGAGAATTTGACTCATTCCGAAAACCCTTGCCAAGGTGTGTACGACCGTACATAGGTCTACGGCCGTACACCACCCTATATATATATATATATATATATATATATATATATAGTGCTCGTTTTTCTCCTCATTTGTCCCTCCTCCCAACCTAGATCACTCTCATTCTCTCTCAACTATCATCGGCTGTGAACACCCCAAAGGCTCCAAAACGTAAGTATTACAACCTTAAACTTGTTATACTTGAATGACCACTAGATCCGAGCCCCGATTCTTCACATTTCGTCATCTTGAAGAGTGTACGGCCGTACACCCTTCATGGGTTGGCCGTACACACCCAAAAATGGTCCAAATCAAGTGTTTTAACCATCTCCTTGTTGAACCTTAGACCCACTAGCTTCCCCATTGATCAAATCACCATTTTTGCATGTTTCATTCATGGGTGTACGGCCGTACACTCATTGGCCGTACACTCATCCTCGTACACACACATTGGCTGTGAACCCTTGGCCGTACACTCCCTTGTATGGCCGCAAACCCCTTTTAGTCAATCACATGTGATTGTAACACTTAGTTTCAAGTGTTTCCTAGTACATAAGGGTGTTTCCTTGCATGTTAGTTATCCAAAACACTAATTACATGCCTATATATGTCATTATATGTCATTTAGGACTCGTGTGTGTCTCGGGAATTCAGTCGTGGAACTTCTCATCCTTAGGAACCTTCATTCGAAACGCTTACTACAGGTGAGTTCATACCCCTACATTTTCCGAGTTTTTAATGTTTTCAGGGGGTGAATACAAGTAAAAGCACAAGTAATCTTGTGTTTAAAAATATAAATTGGTTTATTATATTTTCTTATCACTAGTATACAATGAACATAGAACTTACTAAATTTGATGAACATAGCTACTACTAGATTTACAGACAGTCTTATAAATAGGTTAAGATACAAACATTGCAAACTCAGTTTTCAGAACAAAGGAAACAAACTTATGAATTATAAAATAAAAGATATTATTTTATAAGATTTCATGATAATAACAGAAGGGATTTTCATAGTATTATTAGTGAATTCGTTGAGAGAACCACAGTGTGAGACGCCTTGTAACTAGAGTCTCCTGAGAGGGAGAGCGTGAGTTTGTGTATAGATCTATACGGGAGTGACAATCCCGCACTCTGACTATTAGCTACAGTCAACCTAGGGTGACAAACGTCATTTTTATCGACATACATCTGAGAACGTCGTATTCTTGATCATCCATAGTATGGTTATGAGAATCCGCAGGTGAAACAACGACTCGTTCACGTAATAATATACCTAACAAACAGTCAACAGGGTTAGTAACTATGTGATGACTTAGTATGTACATTAGGGTAATATGAAATTAACATCCGACTTGCAGTGGGATGTGTGATCTCCGCCTCATTTCCTGTTCCTTGTTTGGTTGTGGGCTTAGGGCAGAATCACCCAATCGACTGTTTGTTCGATCTAGATTTCTATAACTCGTATGTACTAGGTGATCACAGGAGGGTGTTAGCAACACTTTCAGTATGCCGAACAACATGCATTCAACTAGTTTTATTTATGTAATAAGACTACTATACTTAAACAACATAAGTATGGTAGATACTTATATTTTACGAATGGGAATAGAAAATTCAATAACGTACACTTAGGGAAAATATAGGACTTTCCAGGGTAAACATCAGTACTTTATAGACAGTTGGTTCATTATTCAACTGACAAATATACATTATTAATTCCATGACTCCTTAGTTTATGCATCCGGGTTATGTATGAAGAATATCTGATAGACTGTGGAATGTGTGGGTTCCGCCTCATTCCATGTTCCTTGTTTGGTTGTGGGTTTAGCGCAGATCCACACAATTGACTGTTTATTCGATATTGGTTTATACGTAACTAGTATGAACTAAGAAGTCACATAAGGAATGGGTTAATCATGCTTTTCATAAGAAAATATTGGATTTTCTTGAGGAACACTTTCAACAGATACCAAAGAATCATTTTTTTACTTAACATTCATTACATCAGAAAATATATGGATTTCTGGAGAAACGTAACGCACTTTTCAAAAGAACAAAGAACAGTTTTCCTAAAACAAAACGCTTATGAACTCACCAGCTTTATGCTGATACTCTTTCAAAACCTACTTGTATTCTCAGGACATTAGTAGACAGGTACACGCACCGAATTCAAGAAGATGGAGCATAGTCGCTTCGAGTCTTTACTTGGTATTTACTTTTGGAGTCAATCGTGTATGATTCAAATGTAATGTAAACCTAATACTATTAATAAAATGGTTGTTGTTGCTTTGATTACTATTATTCAATTGTTGTGATACTATACATGACGTCCTTCGCCCCCGAACGTTTCCGTCGTTTCGGTTTGGGGGTGTGACAGATTGGTATCAGAGCATTGTTTATAGTGAACTTAGTATATCAACCAGCAAAAGATATACAACTATAAATACAATGGGGTCGTAGTGCTGTGACTAAAAGTATACTTTTAAAATATAAATATGTTACGAGAAGGATACTAATAAGCATACATACTAAGAACAAGTATCACAATAAGAACAAGTAAGAACAAAACAAACAAAAGTATTTAGATGTTGGACACTACAGCCAAACGTGAGCTGTTATGTAATCATATTTGGAATAAATATAACATGATCAACTATATTTATTTGAGATATGACCAACATGTGTTTAGGAGTGATGATGGTGTTGCAACGAGTCTAAAACTTACCTAACTCTATATACAAAGTATCCTTAGAACAAAACATAAAGATAAAATACTATAGGAGTATTTTAGGCACCATAACAAACATACATGAGGACTAAAAAACCTTTACTAGCAGGTCTATAGTTGCGAAGTGCATGCTTCCAGGGTTATATATAATTGGGATGTTATAGACTCATAATTGGTGATCTACGCTCTACTACCTGTTCCTTGTTTGGTTGTGGTTTTGGAGTAGGATCACCTATTCGAAGGTCTATTTGATCTTGGTTATATACAGCTTGCATGCACTGCTTGACTATAGGAGGACCCAGTTTGGATCATCAATAACTATAGAAGAAATATTTTACTTATTTTCATAAGATTCTTTAGACATCCCCATTCTCGCGCGAACAACCTAGACATAGATAGCCACTACAATCACCAACAGAGGAATCAAGGAGAAACCAGAGAGGATTCATAAAGAGGGTTCCTAGAAGGAATCATACGAGGACGCAAATCTCAGGAAGTGATGGAGGTCTGTGGTAGAACCCGAAGCATGAAACTACAGTGAATAGGAAAACCATAAGAAAGTACAAAGACAACAAATCCTCACAGCTGAATTCAGGACCATCATAACTAGGACAGGAAATCCCTCCCGAGGCGCGCAAGGTGGTAGAGCACCATATACGTCATACTAATACATAACTAATTAATATGATCTAGTGAGTCAGTGATTACACCGCTCACATTATGTGTTAGGCTTATCGCCTTTATCATATCAGCTAGTAACAGTAAACCAGATTCCATAACTTCATTAAGAGGGTAGTCACTATCAAATTCATAAGTCTATGTTGTGTAGACCTCTGTTAGGAATTGCTTCAAACGTCAGAACATGAAACACTCAGAACTAAGATAACATCGATTCAGAATACACTCGATTCGTAACATCTAAGGACTTACCCTCGTTTCGTCTTTTAAACCTTTTGGCAGAAAGATGCCACCGAAGAAGTCGAACAAAAACAAAAACAACTGTCATGACTCAAATCAGCGCAAGTGATACCGGTGGATCGGTTAGTGGTACCAACAACTTTAACCACAGACACACAAGGGAGTGCTCGTACAAGGACTTCATGATTTGCGGACCCAAATCCTTCGATGGAAATGGGGGAGTCATCGCCCTAATGCGATGGTTCGAGAAGACAGAATCAATTTTCGAGTTATGCGCGTGCCCAGAAGGGAGCAAAGTGAAGTTTGCTGCCTGCACCTTCTCTGACAGAGCCCTTACATGGTGGAACAGCCATGTCAAGTCATTGACTCTTCCAATAGCAAACACAATGGGTTGGGAAAATCTAAAAGAGATAATGCTGGAAGAGTACTGCTCGAGGGGCGAAGTACAGAAACTAGAGCATGAGCTGTGGGATCTTACCATGGCAGGCTTAGACATAGAAGCCTACACCGACAGATTCAGTGACTTAGCCGCACTATGCCCGGGGATGGTTACCCCAGAGAGCAAGAAGGTAGAGTGATACATGTGGGGAATGCCTTCTCCAATCCAAGGAAACGTATTAGCAGCGAAACCTCTTACGTTTGACAATGCCAAACGCCTAGCTCGAACATTGGTGGACTACGGGATCCGCCAAGGCATAATGGACCCAGTTCAGAAGTCAGCCGAAGGAGGTGATGACAAACA
Source organism: Lactuca virosa (assembly GCF_052849685.1). Lineage (NCBI taxonomy): Eukaryota > Viridiplantae > Streptophyta > Magnoliopsida > Asterales > Asteraceae > Lactuca > Lactuca virosa. Next base: position 300,824,889 of record NC_136433.1, on the reverse strand, counting down.
AAGGTCCGAGAGCAGGAAGAGGAGACAATCAACACAAGAACCCTCCGAGGGACAACAAACGGGTGCAGCCTATGCTGCCACGACACCAACCACCTCAGCACCCGGCAATCGCTACACTGGAACCCTCCCTAAATGTAATAAGTGCAGCTTCCATCATATCGGAAGGTGTCAGAAGTTGTATTGCAAGAACTGCATCAGAAGGGGGCACACCATCCACTTCTGTAGGACACCGGCACGACCAATTTCTCAGGTCCCATTTGAGGAAGTGAGTCAGACCTGCCACGAATGTGGTGAAACGGGACACTGCAAGAGGGATTGTCCATTGGCCAGGAACTCTGGTGAAGAGGGAGGAATGCTAATGACCACTACAGGAGAGTCTACCCCGGAAACCACTGAGAACAACGGTACGTCTTCCAACTCGAATCTTGTTCCAAACCTACAATTTCATGGAAACCGTCTCACAATTAAGTTCTAGCTATAATATTTTCTTCCTCGTTAAACAAAGCACATAGTTTATGTAGAAACCAAATACTTTTTTCCGGTAGGCTATAATGACTTGGTGTAAACAGTAGGGCCATATATAATTAAGGACCAATAGACTTAGAGTGCGTGATTCCGCCTTATTTCCTGTTCCTTGTCTGGTTGTGGATTTAGGGCAGAGTCACTCAGTCGACTGTCTTATCATTCTTAATTATATATGACTTGTAGATACCAAGCGGTTATAGAGAGACTGGATAGGGATCATAATATCAAGTATCATTCACGAGAACAAACTTTCAGTTAATACACACGTAAGGCAATACAAAACTATAGTAGTAGTAATATCATGATCAAAACAGAAAGCACCGGTAACATACACCCAGAGGCACCGATGTCCAAACAAAGCACTCTTTCCGAACTGACTTAAAACGCAATCCTACGACGTCATCTCGCTTAGTCTGACCGAGTCTGCGTTATACCAAACCCACGTGTCACCGAGGAGACCCTCTGCCTTAAACCGACCGAATAACAAAACTCTCGTCACTCATAACGACAAACTAGATGCGAACCTCGAAATCATCTCTCACTTCAAACCCCCAAAGTACTCATGCGAGGAGTACGGTATCCTCCTATAGCCTTCCTCAAGTATTCCCAGCAGACCATTTTGGAAACATAAATTGCGTAGCAAGTCAAGTTCAAGCACAGACGCTAGGTACATATATGGTTAGCCTATCGATGTTAAATGTACATGCGAGGGTGGCATATAATTAAGATTATACGGACTTAGGATGTGTGTTTCCGCCCTATCTTCTGTTCCTTGTCAGGTTGTGGACCTGGCGCAGAGCCACCCATCCGACCGTCTTATCAATCTTAATTATATGCGACTTGTGTACACGAGACAATGATAGATGAACCAGGTATGAGTCTTATCATGAACTTCAGGAAAAAGGATGCTCAGGACCACAAAAGGGCATTCTACCAGTTGAATGAATGTGGTCAGGCAAGTCAAAACTACACACCATTCACCGACCAGAACAGCAGATACAACAAGTGATGATCCGTTGAAACACCGAGCGAGGATCTGAATTCACTGAAAAACGTGAGGGTTTTATGCAGCCCAAGTACCCTACCGATCCGAAAGAAGTGTCCATCCGATGAGACACTTGGGATACCCCTCAATGAGATCGAACTAGATGAGAGCTTACACTTCGTGGAAGAACCAGTCGAAATCATGGATCGGGAAGTCAAGAGAACAAAACAAAGTCGCATACCGATAGTGAAGGTCCGCGGGAATGCCAAGGGAGGACCTGAAGTCACTTGGGAGCGCGAATATCAGGTGAAGCAGAAACATCCTCATCTTTTTCCGAGTCCATGATTTGTATTCTCTGCTTGAATTTCGGGACAAAATTCCTTCTAACGGGGGGATGATGTGACAACCCGGAAATCTCTATCTCTAAGTTACCTCGATCATTGGAAGTCAGACTCGTCTCTGCTATCTTTTAGCAATGTTTAGTGTCCGTTTAAGAGTTCTAAGCATAAGTACAATCAAGGGTAGGTTTAGCGATGAGTTAATAAGGTCGTAAAGTTGCATTTCGGGCCAAACACTCCTTCAAGACGAGTGTACGGTCGTACACCCATCTATGGCCGTGAACTCACCCCATGAGCATCATATTCCTTCACTTTCACCTCAAGAGCTTCTAACCTTAGTGTTTGTTTGAGGCTGGAGAGTTTGACTCGTTCCAGAAACCCTTCCCAAGGTGTGTACGGCCGTACACAGGTCTACGGTCGTACACCACCCTCTATATATATGTAGTGCTCATGTTTCTCCTCATGTGTCCCTCCTCCCAACCAAGATCACTCCCATTCTCTCTCAACTATTATCGGTCGTGAACACCCCAAAGGCTCCAAAACGTAAGTATTTTAACCTTAAACTTGTTATACTTGAATGACCACTAGATCTAAGCCCCGATTCTTTACATTTCGTCTTCTTGAAGAGTGTACGGCCGTACACCTTTCATGGGTTGGCCGTATACACCCAAAAATGGTCAAAATCAAGTGTTTTAACCATCTCCTTATTGAACCTTAGACCCACTAGCTTCCCCATGGATTAAATGACTATTTTTGCATGTTTAATTCATGGGTGTACGGCCGTACACACACATTGGCGGTGAACCCTTGGCCGTACACTCCCTTGTATGGCCGCAAACCCCTTTTAGTCAATCACATGTGATTGTAACACTTAGTTTCAAGTGTTTCCTAGTCCCTAAGGGTGTTTCCTTGCATGTTAGTTGTCCAAAAAACTAATTACATGCCTATATATGCCATTATATGTCATTTAGGAATCGTTTGTGTCTCGGGAATTATTCGTGGAACTTCTCATCCTTACGCGAACCTTCATTCGAAACGCTTACTACAGGTGAGTTCATACCCCTACATTTTCTGAGTTTTTAATGTTTTCAGGGGGGAATACAAGTAAAAGCGCAAGTAATCTTTTGTTTAAAAATATAATTTGGTTTATTATATTTTCTTATCACTAGTATACAACAAACATAGAACTTACTAAAATTGATGAACATAGCTACTACTAGAGTTACAGACAGTCTTATAAACAGGTTAAGATACAAACATTGCAAACTCGGTTTTCAGAACAAAGGAAACAAACTTATGAATTATAAAATAAAAGATATTATTTTATAAGATTTCATGATAATAACAGAAGGGATTTTCATAGTATTATTAGTGAATTCGTTGAGAGAACCACAGTGTGAGACGCCTTGTAACCAGAGTGTCCTGAGAGGGAGAGCGTGAGTTTGTATATAGATCTATACGGGAGTGACAATCCCGCACCCTGACTATTAGCTACAGTCAACCTAGGGTGACAAACGTCATTTTTATCGACGTACGTCCGAGTACGTCGTAATGTTGATCGTCCATAGTATGGTTATGAGAATCCGCAGGTGAAACAACGACTCGTTCATGTAATAATATACCTAACAACCAGTCAACAGAGTTAGTAACTATGTGATGACTTAGTATGTACATTAGGGTAATATGAAATTAACATCCGACTTGCAGTGGGATGTGTGATCTCCGCCTCATTTCTTGTTCCTTGTTTGGCTGTGGGCTTAGGGCAGAATCACCCAATCGACTGTTTTTTCGATCTAGATTTCTATAACTCGTATGTACTAGGTGATCACAGGAGGGTATTAACAACACTTTCAGTATACCGAACAACATGCATTCAACTAGTTTTATTTATGTAATAAGAATACTATAGAATGGTTTTCATGCAAAGGGAATAGAACAATGGTTTTCATGCAAATGGAACAGAACAATGGTTTTCATACAAAGGTTTTTCAAACAGAACAATACTTAAACAACATAAGTATGTTAGATACTTATATTTTACGAATGGGAATAGATAATTCAATAACGTACACTTAGGGAAAATATAGGATTTTCCATGGTAAACATCAGTACTTTATAGACAGTTGGTTCATTATTCAACTAACAAATATACATTATTAATTCCATGACTCCTTAGTTTATGCATCCGGGTTACGTATGAAGAATATCTGATAGACTGTGGAATGTGTGGGTTCCGCCTCATTCCCTGTGCCTTGTTTGGTTGTGGGTTTATGGCAGATCCACACAATTGACTGTCTATTTGGTATTGGTTTATACGTAACTAGTATAAAACTAAGAAGTCATATAAGGAATGGGTTAATCATGATTTTCATAAGAAAATATTGGATTTTCTTGAGGAACACTTTCAACAGATACCAAAGAATCATTTTTTTACTTAACATTCATTACATCAGAAAATATAAGGATTTCTGAAGAAAAATAACGCACTTTTCGAAAGAACAAAGAACAGTTTTCCTAAAACAACACGCTTATGAACTCACCAGCTTTATGCTGATACTCTTTCAAAACCTACTTGTATTCTCAGGACATTAGTAGACAGGTACACACACCGGATTCAAGAAGATGGAGCATAGTAGCTTTGAGTCTTTACTTGTTATTTACTTTTGGAGTCAATCGTGTATGATTGAAATGTAATGTAAACCTAATACTATTAATACAATGGTTGTTGTTGCTTTCATTACTATTATTCAATTGTTGTGATACGATACATGACGTCCTCCGCCCCCGAACGTTTCCGTCGTTTCGGTTTGGGGGTGTGACAACGGCGGCTGTGACCGTAGCTTGAAAAGTAGCGGACTCTATCTGCAGAATTGGTGTTTCGCCGGTTGTCTGGTTACTTCCTTTTGGAGGCATGATTCTGTTCCATAGTGAGAAGCGGGCTCGTAAGTAACTATGGTCATTTCTAGTTGTATCCTATCTATTTATATTTTCATATAAATTTCATGTTTTGTTGTACGATTCTCAATGTTTCGACCTACATCCCTATGATGTATTTATGGTAGAGAGTAAAAATAGGTATTGTAAAAATGTTAAGTTACCCAAAATAGATTATAGGTATCAAAACCTTAAGTTGGCTCGGTCTTTATAGGTTTTCGGATGGCGTATGTCGCTTGATTTATTATTACTAGTTGCGAGGAGAGAGGCGATAAGCCTAACACACAGTGTGAGTAGTGTAATCACTAACTCACTAGGTTATATATTAGTTTATTAATTATTAGAGTGACACATAAGGTGCTCTGCCACCTCGTACGCCTCGTGAGTGGTTTCCTCCGCATCTCTATCCTTGCTATGATTGTCCTATTTTCAACTGTAAAGTTTTATTGTTTCCGGGCATCCATATGGTGTTCTTGTTCCTCGTAGATGTGTTGAATCTTCGCTCGATCATGCTTCGGGTTTCGTCACTGATCTCTATTACGTCATAATGGAGTGTCTGACTCCGGATGTTCGAGCGAGCCTCTTATGTATGCTCTTGATAGGGTAAGGTTCCCTAATGATTTCTCCAGCTCCTTACTCTTCATCTGATCCCTCTCGGAATCATCCTCACGAACCCATTCTGCTTCTTCCTCGACTCCTCTGTTGACTGTTGTAGTGGAGTCGCGACATCTACCTATGTTGTTCGTGCGAGATTGGGAGTGTCTAAAGAATCTATGAGATTAATTAAAACATTTCTCTTTTTTATGGGGTGATCCTTACCGGGTCCTCCTATAATCATGCAGTGTATACAAGTTGTATATAACCAAGATCGAATAGACCTTCGAATAAGTGATCCAAATCTAATACCACAAGCAAACAAGGAATAGGAAGTAGAGCGAAGATCACAAATTCTTAGTCTATAAAATCTTAATTATATATAACCCTGGGAGCATACACTCCGCAATTATGGACCTACCAGTAAGGGTCTTTTAGTTTTCACATAGGTTATTTATAGTACCTAAAATACTACTATAATATTTTAATTGTATGTTTGATTCTAGAGCTTCTTGGTATACGAAGTTGGTAAGTTTTTAGACTTGTTGTTATTATATAGTATCATAAAATACTCCTATAGTATTTTAAACTTTATGTTTGGTTCTAGTGTTCCTTTATATGTAGAGTTTGGTAAGTTTTAGACTTGTTGCAACACCACAATCACTCCCAAACACATGTTGGTCGTATTTCAAATGAATATAGTTGATCAGGCTATATTTATCCCAGATATGATTACACAACTGTCTACGTTTGACTGTAGTGTCCAACATCTAAATACTTTTGTTTTGTTCTTCTTGTGATACTTGTTCTAGTATGTATGTATATATATATATATATATATATATATATATATATATATATATACATATATATATATATATATATACAATTGTTCTAGTATGTATATATATATATATATATATATAATTATATATATATATATATATATATATATATATATATATGCATGTATATATACTTTTATAAAAATACTGTTATATTTTAAAAGTATAATTCTTGGTCAGAGTGTTTTTATCCCATTGTGTTTATAGTTGTATATCTTTTATGGGTTGATATACTTAGTTCACTATAAACAATGCTCTGATACCAATTTGTCACACCCCCAAACCAGAACGGCGGAAACGTTCGGGGGTGGATGACGTCATGTGTAGTATCACAACAATTGTATAATAGTAATCAAAGCAACAACAACCATTGTATTGATAATATATAATTTACATTGTGTTCAAAACATTTCCTGATTAACATTAAAACTATAGCAAAAGATAAGACGTGATGCTACTATGCTCCGTCTTCGTAACGCCTGAGAGGGTATCTGTCTACTAATTTTCTTGAGAATACAAGTGGTTTGAAAAAGTTTCAACATTAAAGTTGGTGAGTTCATTAGGATTTTTGTTATAGAAAGTATATTCTTTTTTCTTTGAAAATGTTCGTGTGTTCCTCCAGAAAATCCTATATTTTCTTAGCAAGAAATGCAACCATACTAGTTCCTCATATAATCACTTAGTTTATACTAGCTATATATAAACTAATATCGAACGGACAGTTGAATGTGTGGATCTTCCCTAAGCCCACAACCAAACAAGGAATAGGAAGTAAGGCGGAAATCACACATTCCACTGCCTATCGGATATTATTTATATATAACCATGTTGTATAAGCTAAGGAACCATAGAATTTACAATTAAGGGTCGTTTATGTTATACTATTTTGTAAATAAGTGTTGAACCTTTTGTAAATATGTTCCTAGTTCCACCCGCTCTACTGTAAAGTATTGTTTTGTAAAATAATGATGTTTATCCTGGAAAATCCTATATTTTTTATAAAACCGAATTGTAGTCTTAAACGTTCCAAGACCAAAAAGTACAAGTATAATTGCCATACGTAGTTTTATTCATAAGTAAAACTAGTTAAAGACGTGTTTCCACTGTAAACTATATGTGATGTTAATACCCTCCTACGATCACTTAGTACATACGAGTTATATAAAATCGAAATCGAACAGACAGTCGAATGGGTGATTCTGCCCTAAGCCCACAACCAAACAAGGAACAGGAAGTATGGCGGAAATCACACATTCCAGTGCCTATCGGATATTAATTGTATATAAGCCTGATGTATATGCTAAGGAATCACAGACTTATTACCCCTTAAGACGGTTTAAAAAGTATATTACTACGTAAATGTGTCGTTGTTTTCTCCATGTGAGTTCTTAGAACAAATTACACGAATGGTCCTTAAGGTTTTGTTTTTTTCCTAAAGTAGTCCTTACGGAACTCTTTTCCCTTAGATGGTACCTACGAAGCAAACCTTGCACACAAAAAGCCCCTGTGACTTGACAGATTCTGTTAAGTTTTGTTATATGACAAAAATGCCCTTTGTTTTATGCACACAGATGGTCCCCTCATTTTTCTCTCTCTCTCATATGTAAACACAAACACCATAATCTTGTACGAGTATTTGCTCCCTAATTCCAACTTTTTACCCTTAGCAAAAATAGAGTTTTGCTGATTTGCACAAGAAAACAAAGACATTCAAGCAATTGATTTATGAAATGAAAAAAGAAAAAATAATCGATCATTTATAACTAGAAAATACAGGCATTCAACAAGGAGACCTCTCTGTTTTCATTTTCAACATCTCTTTTTTCAGCTAGATGAAATCAATTAATTAGAGCTCTTAAAACATAATGAAAATCCCAAAAACAAAACCTGATGATAATCCCATAAAACAAACCAAATGAACATGAAATGAAACCTGCTATTTTTTTCAAGAAAAGTACTCAACTAGTCATCACCACCGACATTCATCGGATCCGCCATAAGTTCTAAATCAAAAACTTCATTCGTCCACTCTTCCTTCACAAATTGACGCAACCCACTGATTTCATGAGCTTTGAAAGCTCAAGAAATCTAATCGTATGTTGCTTCGCAAGGACCTTTTCCGTTTTGATTTCTTGAGCTTTGAAAGCTCCAACGCCTTATAAAATAGGAAGAACAACAATCGTCATAATCTAGTCCATCTACTTTGACTTAACCACCTACAATTTGGGTCCGATGAATCAGAGAAAAAAATGGAGGAATCGATTTTCACATCTTTTACTCTACCTCTCTCTCTGAAACTAAAATCAAAGCCAACACCCACCTCCCATCCCTCATTTCCACTTCTCCCGTTACTCTAGAGTCGAGAAAGACTAAATCGATTCTGCCATTGAAGAACTTCAAGTGAGAGATTTTTATAAGATTTTGTTGTTGTTGTTGCAGGTTGGTTCTTGAGAGATCGACGGTGGGTGAATCTTAACAGATTCAAAAATCGATTTCGTCCCTTGGAACAGAGAGATACGGAGAAGACTAACAAACGTTTCCACCGATCGAAATAGAGTTGTAGTGTATGCGATGAGTAGAGTTTGTCCAGAAAGATGTGTGGATCTAGTAGTGCGAAGAGGTTATGAATACGATGAATGGGTAAGTGAAGTAGAGGGTTCAATAATGTGGTTGGATTTAAATCCATTGTGTTCAATCTCCGACAAGGAAAGAAGCATCCGGTCAACCGCTTTTGAGTTCTCTGGTCACATAGAGAGAGAAGCACTGGAAGAAGATAATGACAGGGGAAGGTGCGCTGGGTGTTATGAGAGAGAGATACCCACTTTTCTTTAATTTCTAATTAATAAAATATTAAAAATAAATAAAAACAAAGGGCAATTTCGTCTTTTCACACACACTTAACAGAATTTGTTAAGAAAGTTAGTCATAAGGATCATTTGTGTGCAACGTTTGCTCCGTAGGTACCATTTGAGGGAAAAATGTTTCGTAAGGACTACTTTAGTGGAAAAAACAAAACCTTAAGGACCATTCGTGTAATTTGTTCGAGTTCTTATAACCATACTGTAACCTAAGATGGCCTGATCGCGACGTTCTTCAGGTGTAGGAATGTTAACGACATTTGTCACCCCAAGCCTGCTGTCCTAACTGTAGCTAACAGTTAAGGTGCGGGATTGTCAGTACCGTATAGATCTATACACAAATATTTCGCTCTCCCTACAAGAGACTTTGGTTATAAGTTAGGACTTGGTTGGTACTTAGGTAAGTACGCGAAGACGTCTCACAAATTACTTCAACGAATTTACTAGTAATAAAGTGATAAACCTTTTAGTAAATAACATGTAACTTTTCCCTAGAAAGGTCTATGATGACAAATATTGTGAAAAGACACATAAATTATACCTATTATAATTTATATGTTTGTTTTGGTGTTGTTATCCAACTTAGTAAAAATGGTATATAAGTTCCCTAAACTATACCTATTATACTTTATATGACAGCAATAAAATATTTAAGAAATATACCATTTTGCTCGGCATGTTACAAAAGGGCTACAGTTTAATTTAAATAAGTTTTCTATATATATATATATATATATATATATATATATATATATATATATATATATATATATATATATATATATATATATATATATATATATATCATATATAATTAGATTAAAAAGGCAGCGGACAAGTGATTCTTCCTTAAGCGCACAACCAGACAAAGAACAGGAGTTAAGGCGGAAACAACAGTCCTAAGCCTCTTGAATCTTAATTATATATATATATATATATATATATATATATATATATATATATATATATATATATATATATATATATATATATATATATATATATATATGTAGGAATAATATTCCGGTAATGTACGAAAACAAACAAGAAAATAGAAAAATTGAGGCATGTGTTTAACATATTGTCCTTAAAACAAATTTGCCCGCTACCGGGTGTTTGTTTCCCAGGATACAACAGTTTGAAGTGGTTCTTCTAGACCACCCGAACCCTCAATAGACCTGGATTATATTCTCAATATAGCTAGAAAAAGAAGAAGATGAAGTGGGGAAGAAAAGAGTTTTCTTTCATTCTTTTTGGTGTATTCAAATGGTTGTAGAGTAGTGGTATTTATACCACACATTCTATAACCTCCCATTTAAGCACCTCTGTTAATCATAAATATTAGTGTGTGTTAATATCTAATTAAATTATAATATTAATTACAATTTTAGTTACGAAAGAAAGAAATATTTGCAAGAAAGGTCTCTGAACTTTTCTTTTCTTTCTCCCACCCATTAAACTCTTTTATTTATGTTTTCCAACACCCTTACTTTAAAGATTAATTTATCATTCATATTAAATCCATTTTGGACGTGTTAAAAAATGGTGAAAACCCATTTTTATAAATTGGTTAACACCAATTTTCCAACAATCCCCCACATGAATGAAAATTGATCAAGCATCTTCAAGCTACCTAGATAAAATCCAACAGTTGAATCATGCATAGGATAGGTAGCTGTTACCCTTTGAACCTTCCCTTAAGATACATATTTATTTTTCTAGCAGACCAGTAGACTCGATGTCCTTGAACTGTTCTGTTGTTTGTGTAAATAATCAATATGTGTCTCACATGATTCTCCTTGACCTAGTTAGGTTCTCATTGATTTGTCCGTTATGGTCATGGACACTTCCCTGATTCTGTAAGAGCTCTTAGGAATGTGCCCATACAATTATTTTTGAAGCGACCCCACTTATATCTCACATAGGTGATTCTATAATTATCGTTAAAAGTTAATTTGTGATGATTTCCAATTTATCATCCACGACTATAAGCTCAGCCTGCATCACTGTCTGTTTTAGGAATGGGTTGGGGTTGACCCCCACAGTGATTCACAAATATTATATGCAAGTAAGTTGTCCCATTGAACCTAGATCCTGTGATCTCCAGTCAATTAGGTTGGGTTTTCCTTCGCAATAACTTATTGATCTATGGGTTTTAGTCCCATTCCTCATAACGACCTCTCATTCCAAGCATTTAGTTAGCAGATCCGCAATCGTATTTTGATTTTTGTGTAGTCATCTAGAGTCGTTGTTGAATGGTGTTATGTCTTTGACAAATATGTCTAGACTCACCACTATTTACATCATCATGTACATATATAGGAGTTATTGGCTCATCATGGGACGTATCCCAATAACTTACAAAGCCCTTTAGTTTATTGTCCAACCTTGGATAAACTTGAAAATTTGTTCTCCTATATTTTCCAACAAATGTTGACCATTATCAATATGGTTATTACTACACCATAGTGACCACTACTGAATATGCATAATTATGTCAACATAATACGATAAGCATATGCACTACATGTATCTGTGAATTCACAATAACATTGTCTAAATGTAATTATAAATATACCATACATGAGCCTCCTTGCACATATTTTTCAATGCAATTTCTTGTTTTAACCATCTACGTGTAAAATTCTTAAGGCCTCCTATCTCAAGGATCCTACTATGTTATAAAATAGAATAGCACTTTAAAGTGCCATTTATATGGATCTATTTCATCACATCCATTGATGTTGAATGACATAGTCAAACTTTTGATACCTGTTGTTCCAAAGCTTGCTTTAATCATATAATGACGTTAATACTCACATGTTTTGTTGCTTTCCCTCGGGTAATATATCTACTTGGCAGTTCCATATAGATTTCTACTTCTAATTCTCTATTTAGAAGTTTTAGTTCATATCATAATGGTATAGTTCTAAATTTCGAGAAGTTCCAACCATATATAATTATAAGAGCATACAAATGAAATTAACTAAGAAATTCTTATATTTGTAATCTAAACATATATTTCAAATATGTCATCAGCTCTTACTTCTCATTTGGAAATCCACTAAATCGTAGTGATTTCTCAAACTTAATAGTTCAAACGATAGAACCATTATTAGTTTTTACAACTTAATCCAATATGATCTTCTAAGAAACGATCATATGATTCCAAATTTAGAATACTCATATTTCCACTCATAGTCATTTCAACTTCATATTGAATATCTTAATATTCACCAAAACCTTTATCTTGTTTTGATGAATTCCAACCAAGATTATTGGATTTAATGGAAATAGCTTCTTGGAGTATAGAAGTATCATGTGATCCTATATTTTAAAACAAGAAATCGATGCATATTTCTATTAAAATCATAGACCATTATGTTGTAACTGATTCTCATATTCTTTGGATCTATCTGCTTTCATTTTCCTCTTGACAGTCCATTTATAGCCTAGTGGTTTACATACTAGAGGTATATCCACTAGCTCTCATGTGTGATTTGGCAAGATAGAATCCATTTCACTTTTAATTGCCTATTTTCATCGAGATCTGTCAAAGGAAGTGAATTCCTTTTTGAAAGTTTGAGGCTCTCTTTCAACCATATACATGCATAAATCATCTACAAATGATTTCTCACTTGTCCCCTTTTACTCCATCATGATCCATTTATTCCTCCATTTCTTCTTCATGAGAGGATTCTTTGTGCCCAATTATTTTGGAGCACTTGTCTTTTATTTATCAAGACATGGAAACACATTTTCAAAGTATGATGCATTTGTAGATTCCATTAGTGTACAAGAAAACAATAAACACTATTGTTTTGTGTATAACCAATAAAGACGCAACCAACAATCTAGTGTCCAATTCTTACAACCATTGGGTTAGGTATAACGCCCTTTGCGAGACACCCCCACATTCGAATGTATTGGAAGATGATTTTATATCCGACCATAACTTAGATGGTATTTTTTTTCTCGTTTTCTTTTGAAGGTACCTTATTTAAATGGTAATTAGTTGACAACACAACTTCCCCCCACATTGAGTGTGACAACCCAAAACATAAGCAACGACATGGCATTCACTCTTGTTGTTGAGATGATTCTCAACCTCACTTTTTTACAATTCAAACTTGTACGTCTTTACTTTTAAGTAAATTAAGATAACAATGTTTAATGCAATCTTCAATAAAAGTGATAAAGTACTTATATCACCGTTATATGGATTCTACTTCATATCACGCACATTTGTGTGAATTAATCCAAAGGGTTTAGTTGTCCTTTCAACGAACTTGAATGATTGGCGTGTTAACTTTGACTCACCACAAGTGTTGCATCCATATTTTGACTTATATGAAAGTGAGGTATGTGTTCAAGTTTGATTATATGTCACGCACATTTGTGGTCAAGTTTAAATTCCTTCTTGACGTGTCAATATTAACATGTCCAAATCTAATATGTCACACATTATAAATTTAAGCAAGTAAGCGGAAGAGTTATCCAACTCATTGATATTAGGCTCATTAGCTAATAAATGGAATTTAAACATTCCACCATCCTCTTACCCTTTCCTACAAACATACATTTTTTGGTTAGTGCAAACTTATTGGACTCAAAGACCAAACAAAATCCATGTTTGTTCAAAAACCATCCAAACACTAAGTGTCACACCCCCGAACCAAACGGCGGAAACGTCTGGGGGCTTGGTGTGACTTTCAACATTGTAGTATCATTGCAGAGTATATAATTGAAACATAACATCATCATCATCACACATGTAATATAACAACATTCATTGTGTACATCGAGTATTGTATTTGAATATTACATGTCAAAATAGTCAGAGTATAATGAAACAAAATATAACACAATTTCCATTAGTTTGTTTCATTCATCCTGCTACAACAGTTTCCTGAGAATACAAGTTAATTTAAAAAGGTCAACATAAAAATGTTGGTGAGTTCATAAGCATGTTTGCGAAAATGATTTGTATAAATTTGAAACCACCAGAAAATCCTATATTTTCTACAAACTGTTTAGTATGTTTATGTCAGATCTTGTATTAATGCATGTATGTTATTGTTTATTTGACTAAAAGGGTAAAGAGAATGTAGAGAGAATGTAAAGAGCATGTAAAGAGAATGTTTCCAAACAACCTGATGTTGTCTGTAAAAGAGAAAGCTGCCATACCAACCCCCGAGGTTGAGTACCAGTACGAGAATGTTTCCGAGAAATCCAAAAAAAAAAAGAATGGTCTTCTGTAAACTTCATAACGTTAATTCCTCTAAGTGAGCTGTCATAACAATACTAAATAATGACAATTTCGCCTGTCTTGGCGTTGTTCGATGCCGGTTTTGCTTATAAGGTTTTTGTCACCCTAGACTGAGTTAGTCTAACTGTAGCGAACAGCTTAGGTGTGGGGTGTCATCCCCATATACATCTATACACAAATCCCCGTTCTCCCTCCAAGAGACTCTGGTTATAACTACAGGCTACGATCGAACACTTAATAGGTGTCAACCGATAAAACTCACTAGATCCTTAATCGAATTTACGCGAAGAAAGGTATAATCTCATTCCAGACCCAATGAACCATGTAAGTGAACCACTAAGGCATCGCTAAACATGTAAATCATTTCAAGGCCCAATTGGAATGAGATTATATAACATGGGCCCGAAATATATATGAAAGGACAACTAAGACCCATTTCACATGTAAGGTATTTACCGGCCCAAATAGCACACAAATAGTATCCAAGGTCCGTCGCACACGTTAATGGGTCAATGAGGCCCAATAAACATATAAATAGTATACATGATCTATCAGACATAAAAACGGGCAAATTAAGGCCCAATAACCTAGAAAATGATCAAATTAATCTGTTTGTTAGTTTATCGTTGGTTTTGGTTCAAGTATTCACTAAAATAGCATAAAAGCCCACTTTTTGTAAAAATGACGTTCTTGGCCCAATAAGCCAAAAATTTACAATTAAGGCCCAATTTTTGTAAGAATAACACTTTAGTCTCCATTTTGTTCAAAACTTGTGTTGATGACTAGTTTGTGGTAAAAATAACATTTTAAACCCATTTTTGTCAAAAATATCATTTTTGGCTTGATTTTTTGTGAAAATACACATTTTCTGGTTTTGGGCTTTTCCGACCTAGTTGTTGGAAAATTTGTAGAAAAATCATCGTAAGTCGAAATTTGGATCCGTAAATTTTGGAAGTTTGTAAATTTTGTCTACTTTTTCACAATTTTTATCATAATTTTTAATGGCTTCTAACAAGTGTGAAATTGCTCACCTTCACAGGTTGGTCCGAAATTATTTCAAATCTGATAGACAGTTTTGTAAAATTCGCCAAAAATTGTAGAAAAATCATATGAAACCGTGAGAGTAGTCATTTTAAATGTAGAAACCTGAACTCTTTGCATGTAAAACAGTTTTGAACAATATTATCATTTAGGTGGTCAAAACAGTTCGATATTGGACCAAAACTTTCCTGTGAAAGGCTGATTTTTTAGTTTAGTTTATAGATCTTGGAACACAACACTCATTTTTACTATTTTAAGTGTATAAATCCCAGATCTACTAGTTTACATGTATTATATGTGATAACACATACTTTTCTCAAGGTTTTCATGTAGATCCAAGTGATAAACTTAATATTCTTATCATAATTTATGAAGTAAACAACACATAACCACCAAATAAATCATGAAAAACACACATATTCATGCATACACACATAGATCTACACAACACAACTTGTATTCTCCCCCAAAACAAAGTAAAAATCGAAAATAGGGGGTATGAACTCACCTTGGGGTGATGGATCGGTTTTGGTGAAGAAGTGGAAGAAGATTTTTGATCCTAGCAAGCTTTCTTGAGTAGATCTTGAACTTAGATGGTTCTAAGAACATGATCCACAAATATATGGATGTAAGAGGAGATCTTTGAAGAGATCAAGAAGTTAAATCATAGATCTAAGTGAGAACTTACCAAATTTGATGATCTTGAAGAAGAATTTCTTGAAGTATACTCTAATTCTCGAAAATTTAGAGGAGAGTGTAGGAGTGTTCTTGTGAGCTTTCCTTAAGAGATTTGTACGTAAAATGAGTGTGTGGTGGTTATTTTTGGGTCTATGGCCGAATTTAAGAAGGATAGGAGGAAGTGAGAGAGTTTTGCCTAGATACATGAACTTACCTTGTTGTATGGTGGTTATTGTGCATGGATGACCACCATGCAACATTGAGGTGGCAAAGTTAGGATTAACTATCCATTTCCCCCTTTTTTTTACACAATTATGGGTCGAAAATGGGCTAGAAGGAAAGTGGTGAATTAAATTTGGCCCATTTCTTTCCTTTGTTCGAAATTATGAAGCCTATAGAGAGGATTTTTGGCCCATTAGGGTGATTTATTTCATTTTAGGCCCATTATGGCCCAAAATGTTAAATCTCCTGAAGGTGGGTTGAATTAGAGCCCAATTAAGAGTTCTTAGCCCAAACTAGTCAAATTGGAGACTTATTGGTCCATTAGGCCCAATAAGAAAATCCTAGTCCATATTGGACTTAAACCGGGATTTTTAGGGTTTCCAATCCTTTGTTGACTATTTGAAGTGTTTGTATAGAGTGTTTGATGGAAATTTTTGTTGTTATTGAATAAACATCATGCATGCTTTCGAGTTTTAGTTACAAATGTTATCATCATTATTGTTACAAAAGCATAGAATTCCTAGTTGTGACATCATCCCCCCGTTAGAGGGAATTTCGTCCCGAAATTCTTTTTGAAACTAGATTTGAGAATGCGAGAATAGGTTAGGGTACTTTTGCTTCATCTGGTCTTCGCGTTCCCATGTGAATTCCGGTCCACAATTTGCATTCCATCGAACTTTCACAATCGGAATGCGAATTTGCTTAGTACGCTTCACTTCCCTGTCCATGATTTCAACTGGTTCCTCGATAAACAGGAGATTCTCGTTGATTTCGATTTCTTCCAATGGGATGACAAGAGTTTCGTCGGATAAGCACTTCTTCAAATTGGAAACATGGAACACGGGGTGTACGCTGCTGAGCTCAACAGGTAGCTGCAGTCTATAGGCCACTGGGCCGATTCGGGCTAGAATCTCGAATGGCCCAATGTATCATGGGTTTATTTTCCCCCGTTTCCCAAAATGAATCATCCCTTTCCAGGGAGAGACCTTCAATAACACCCGATCTCCGACTTGAAAAATTTCAGAGGCTTTCGCTGTTTATCAGCTTAGCTCTTCTGTCGGTCTCGCGATGCTTGAAGTCGAGCTTTGATTTGAACTATCTTCTCAGTTGTTTCGCAGATGATCTTTGGTCCTGTAAGTGTGCTGCTTGGTGATTGCCCTTTTGCCAGCTGGGTGTCACCCACCTCAGCCCAACATAAAGGCGATCTGCATTTTCGACCATATAAGGCCTCAAATGGAGCAACCTTGATACTTGTGTGATAGTTGTTATTGTATGAGAATTCGATCAAGGGTATTTGGGCATCCCATGACTTGCTGAAATCAATCACACAATTCTGGAGCATGTCTTCGAGTGTTTTGGATGGTTCGTTCGCTTTGGCCATCGGTTTGAGGGTGGTAAGCAGTGCTCAAGACTAGCTGTGTTCCCCTGGCCTTCTGGAGTGACTGCCAAAGAATCATGGGATAAATCTACTATCCCGATCCGAGATTATAGACGCTGGCACTCCCTGCAGTCTCACGGTCTCTTTGGTATAGATCCGTGTTAATCTTTCCATCTTGTACAATTCTTTTATCGGCAGGAAATGAGCAGATTTGATTAACCTATCGACGATCACCCAGTTAGTTCTCGATCCGACTCTTGTAATAATAAGCTTTGTTCTTTTGACTTTGAGAGTTTTATCCAATCCACGCAATGCTTCTTCCGCGATATTCTCCGATTGTAATGCCTCCCAAGCCGATCGTAAGTGTTGACAGTGTTTGTTCTTGTTTCGTGAGCAGACGAGTATACTATCGATGAAAATAATTAAAAGGTTGACTAGGAATGGTTGGGAAAACTCGGTTCATAGGGTTTATGAATACAGTGGGAGCATTCGTTAGACCGAAGGGTATCACGACAAATTTGAAATGGTCATGACGAATTCGGAAAGCAGTTATTGGAATGTCCTCTTCTCGGACTCGGAGCTGATGATAACCGGTTCTTAGATCTATTTTGGAGAAGTAACTAGCTCCTTGGAACTGGTCAAATAGGTCGTCAATCCGAGGGAGTGGGTATCAGTTTTTGATAATGAGCTTATTCAAATTGATAATGGGGTATTCCCGGAAGTTCTTCGGGAAAATACATCCGGAAAACTGCATGCTACTGGAATACCTTGTATGCTTACTTCTTCCTCGGCCTTGTCCACAACGTGAGCGAGGAAAACGTAGTTCTTCTTGTGCAGGCACTTTTGTGCCTTAATGCATGAGTTAAGACGAGGATTGGCGCCAGGTTTATCACCATAGGTAGTTCTTCTCGCGACACATAGTGTCATCACGGTGGGGGCTTAACCCAACCATGTCGATTATCACATTAAAACTCCTAATATTTACTGGCATTAAATTTATTTGAAATGAATGGTTGTTTAGTGTTAAGGTATACTCTACATAAATATCCTAGGTTAATTCGGTTTTCCCCTTAGCCATCTCCACCGTGAAGGCTTCGTTTAGCTTCTGGGGTTGTTGTTAAGGTTGTTACGATTGTTGTTGTTTTTTGTTTGGCTGATAATTCTGTCGTGGATAAGCTCTACAGTATTTGGTGGTGTGACTCTTTCGGTTGCATTTCTCACAATGCGGCTCCCGGCAGGCTCCCTTATGATGGAAATTGCACTGGTTGCATTTTGGAAGGCTTCCAGCATATGATCTCGCTGATGTTGATATAGTAGGGGCCATGGTTGCATGGGCATCAACAACATGTTGCTTCCTCAAGAACCCTTGAGTGGGCTGTCCCTTTCTCTTACTTCCAGACTTCTGCTTCCTGCTCTTAAGCTTGGGGTTTGGAGTGCCTTGATAAGCTATCACTTTTTGGTTTTCGTGCTCGTTCCGTCGGCTGGATTCGTCGATGCTATTTCCATCTCCATTGGTGTTGTTTGCGTTGAGCTGTGCCATAACAGCGGTTACTGCCACTGTTACAACAACTTGGAATGTAGCAGGGTCCATCTGCAAGAGCGGTGTCTCGTGGGTGTGCTTCTTATTTCTGTGGGATGACATTTTCCTGTTGTATGATGATAAGCCAGATCGTAAGTAGTGATCGTCATTCCTGGTTGTACTCTATAAATTTCGCGTCTTGTCGTATGATTCTCATTGTTTCCATATACATTCCTATGATGTATTTATGGTAGTAGGTAATCGTGGATTTGGCATGAATATTAAGTCTATCCCTAGAGTTCATAGATTATTTTGGTTTCGATATCCTTGAGTATCTAGCGGTTTCAGGGCTTCGGTTGTTCATATAAGTGAATTCGTGCAATAACATGAAATAAGGAAAACACATAATTGCCTCATTAGTAAATACCATCTTACCATGTGAAGGAGAATCATAAGGAATGGTAGTGGGGGGGGGGGGAAAGTTGATCCTAATCGTGGCGGAAAGTGTCTGGTGGTGGTTCTGATAAAGTGGATGCATCCTGAAGATGAGCTGCTTGTCGCTCGGTGTCTCGTAGTCGTGCCTCCCGAACTAATTGCCTCGTTTGGGAGTCCTGATCACTTCCTCAGTTTGTCTCTCATTTCTCTCAACAGCAGCCCGCATTTGGTCCATTTGATTGTGGGTGTCCTGAGTTTGGTTGCCAACGTCTCAGGTGCGCCGGACCATGACTGGGAGGGCCCGGTCAGCTGGTCCTTTATGACTAAGATCGAAGAGACCTCGTTTCCTACCGTAGTGTGGTCGTATCCCCTGCTGGTGACTCCATCTCCAATTATCGTGTACCAATGGGACGTGGGGCCATCGGGGCCCTTATGATAATCCGGTACTCTGGCCATGTATGGAAGATTGATGACCTTGGATTCTGCATCCGAGGCATGATCGTCATTGCCCTCGAGCTCTTCCTCTTTGAGGTTCACTACTGACTCGGCGGGTCCATCTGCAAGTTCTACTTCATGTTCCTCCTCTAGTTCTTCCTCCGAGTCTCCTTCTGGGTCTTCCTCTGGGTCAAGCCACCCTGCTTTTCCCTGACCAGGGAGATAGGGGTTTCCCGGCTAATGATGCCCGTCTATAGTGTATTGCACGAAGTTGTATAAATAGTAGAAACAAATAGCACACCAAATACTCCTATAGTATTTTAATTTTTTTAGGCTTGGTTCTATAAGCCCTTTGGATAATTAGGTGGTAAGTTGTTGATTCATTATCCATCACGATTACTCCCGAACACATATTGGTCGTATTTTGAATAAATGTAGTTGATCAGGCTATATTCACCCCCAAATACGACTACATAACTGCCCGAGTTTAATAGCGATGTTCAAATCCTCCAAAGACTTTTAGTGTTCTTGTTGTGTTATTATTCTAAAATTCACACATAGGTATGTATTTTAATTATTATGTTCAGAGTTGTTTAGTCCCATTGTACTTATAGTTGCATATCCTGTATGATTAGATATGCTGGTTCACTATAAACAATGCTCTGATACCAATCTGTCACACCCCCGAACCAGACGGCGGAAACGTCCGGGGGCTTGGTGTGACTTTCAACATTATAGTATCATTACAGAGTATATAATTGAAACATAACATCATCATCATCACACATGTAATATAACAACATTCATTGTGTACATCGAGTATTGTATTTGAATATTACATGCCAAAATAGTCAGAGTATGATGAAACAAAATATAACACAATTTCCATTAGTTTGTTTCGTTCATCCTGCTTCAACGGTTTCCTGAGAATACAAGTTAATTTAAAAAGGTCAACATAAAAATGTTGGTGAGTTCATAAGCATGTTTGTGAAAATGATTTGTATAACTTTGAAACCACCAGAAAATCCTATATTTTCTGCAAACTGTTTAGTATGTTTGTGTCAGATCTTGTATTAATGCATGTATGTTATTGTTTATTTGACTAAAAGGGTAAAGAGAATGTAGAGAGAATGTAAAGAGCATGTAAAGAGAATGTTTCCAGACAACCCGATTGTGACAACCCGAAATTTCTATTATGTACAACCATTCACTTCAATAGGAGTCAAAACTGTTTCTGCTAATTTTCAAGCTTTTTGGAATAAGTTTGAGTATTTTAAGATTAGTACTTCAGGAGATAACAGGAGAGAGGATGCCCTAGGGTTTGTTGTGCAACAATATTATTCCAAAACTCCAAGAGTTTGGAGTTTACGGCCTAAACAAAGGTGTTTACGGCCGTAAACCCTAAAAGAGGGTATAAATATGACACTTAGTCATTATTTATCACTTTTCACAATTTCAAGATCCAAAACTCAATTCTCTCTCAAGTATCATCGACTTTTCTTCTTGATCTTCAACATTGTAAGTGTTTCTAGCCCTAAAAAGTTGATATCTTACTTAATCTAGTGATCTAACATGATTTCATCCGTGAATCATTCCAAAAGTGTAGATCTTCAAGTTTCACCTAGAACACCAAGAACACACACTAGTGTTCTTGGACTTTTAGCACCTTTTCAAGCTTCTACCTAGTAAGTACTTCTATCCTAGAGTATTATAGAGCTTGTTACGCTTCTAAACATCAAGAAAACACCCAAGAAACCAAGGATCAAAGGTGTTTACGGTCCAAGATGTTCTTGGACCATAAACCCCAAAAAGGGTGCCAATTTGTGCCCTAGTCCCTTCTAAGCCTTGGAAACTAGCCTAGATCCCTTCCTTGATGTGCTTAGTACTTGAAAACATCAAAAGACCATAAACCATTTGGGTTTACGGCCGTAAACCCAAAGGGAAATTGTCCAAGGACCGTAAACTCCTAAAAGGAGTGAAATGGTGCCCTAATCTCTTCCTAAGACTTAAACATGAAGTAGGAATGCTTCTTGTGATCTTTAAGGCTTCAAAACACAAGATGGTCAAGAAACATGAGTTTACGGCCGTAAACTCATGGGTTTACGGCCGTAAACTCAATGAGTTATGGTTACAAAACCGTAAACTCAAATAAAGGGTCCCCTTGAACCCTAAACTCAATAGCAATGTCCTACAACACTTAGATGCAATCCTTAGGACTTATAGCACTTAAATAAGGTGTTTTACATGTCCTAGGATGTCTTAACTTTGTTAATTAGTTGTTTAAAGACTAATTGGATACATATATGTGAAATTATATGTTAAACTAGGATCATTGTGTGTGTACAAGTCTTCACTTGATACCTAGCATCCTATACATTCCGTTCATCCAAACCACTCACTACAGGTGAGTTCATACCCCTTAATTAACCTTTTAAATGTTTTTAAATGCTTTTATGGGGGGGATACAAGTTGAACTATTATAGTTATTATATCAATCACATGTGATTAATAACTACCAAACAAGTGGATTTCTTACTTTTCAAACTGTTTTACTTCAAACTGTTTTACAAACTCTTTTACATATCAAATACTTTTATTAAACTCTTTTAACTTATATTCTGTGTATCTATATGGATAATATTATATAAGTAGGATTGAAAGGACTTAGGACTGATAGCTCACCTTACTTCTTGTTCCTTGTTTGGTTGTGGACTTAAGGTATTCGGGTTATTTGTCCGAAGGTCGTTTGAATCGTAGTTATATATCATGTATATGTGTATAGATATAAAAGGTTACTTCTTTCATTCAGTTCAATGCCTTTGGGTAGCAAAGGTATACAAACATGTGCATATACACAAACAAATTACTAGTAAACTATAATAGGTATAGTTTAGGAAGATACTATTACTAGAACAATGAAACATACAATGAGACAGTTCATTCATGAGTAATACATAGTGATGAGAAACAAACATAATACATAGTGATGAGAAACAAACATAATACATAGTGATGAGAAACAAACATAATACATAGTGATGAGAAACAAACATAATACACAGTGATGAGAAACAAAACATACAAGCTAGACAGAGAAATAACACACAATACAGCTAGCACATACATATACATATACATATACATTACTTACAGTTATGTGAGCCACTTAACGGGGGCATGGGACTACCTGTCATGACCCGTTTTGTATCCAGAATCTCCTTAAATGGGGAGCGTATGAGTTTGTGTATAGATCTATACTGGATTGACTATCCTACACCTTGTTGCTCGCTACAGTGGGACTTGCAAGTCTACGGGTGCCAAACGTCATTTCTTACGACGTCTTACATCGTCGTTTTTCTATAGAGTCGGTAGCAGGATACAGGCCGATCACATGGTACTTTAAATAACAATTGGTTTAAAGTAATTAGTACAACAGTAGTTACTTAATACAACACTACAGTACTATATCATTTTCCCTTTACATTTACTTTGTGATATTCACATAATAAACAATAATGTAGAAACTATATTTTTTGTTAATGATAGTCAGATTTGGGAAAATACACACTCTTACAAGAGACACACACACAGATACTAGATGCCTTGGTAGAAGGCTACTTTTAGTAGGAAACATAGGGTTTTCTAGGAGAGTTCAAACAATTACAAACTTTTACAAAACTTATACATTACAGAGTTACAAACACTTTCATACAAATACAGACACTAATATACTTATGAACTCACCAGCTTTAAAGCTGATAAACTCTTTCAAAATAACTTGTATTCTCAGGTCGTCAGTAGACAGGTACCGGAGCCAGGTTTTTGAGAAGATGGAGCTCGTTCAAGACTCATCTTTTATTTTGATGTATATTTTTGGTGTCTATAAAACTTGACAGAACACACCTTATTAAATTATATTATTAATGCAATTGATGATGTTGTTGCTTGTTTACTACTTTGCATTGTTGTGATATTGTACATGACGTCCTCCACCCCCGAACTTTTCCGCCGTTCCGGTTTTGGGGTGTGACACCGATGTTGTCTGTAAAAGAGAAAGCTGCCATACCAACCCCCGAGGTTGACTACCAGTACGAGAATGTTTCCGAGAAATCCAAAAAAAAGATAATGGTCTTCCGTAAACTTCATAACGTTAATTCCTCTAAGTGAGCCGTCATAACCATACTAAATAATGACAATTTCGCCTGTCTTGGCGTTGTTGGACGCCGGTTTTGATTATAAGGTTTTCGTCACCCTAGACTGAGTTAGTCTAACTGTAGCGAACAACTCAGGTGTGGGGTGTCATCCCCGTATAGATCTATACACAAATCCTCGTTCGCCCTCCAAGAGACTCTGGTTATAACTACAGGCTACGATCGAACACTTAATAAGTGTCAACCGATAAAACTCACTAGATCCTTAATCGAATTTACGCGAAGAAAGGTATAATCTCATTCCAGACGCAATGAACCATGTAAGTGAACCACTAAGGCATCGCTAAACATGTAAATCATTTCAAGGCCCAATTGGAATGAGATTATATAACATGGGCCCGAAATATATATGAAATGACAACTAAGGCCCATTTCACATGTAAGGTATTTACATGCCCAAATAGCACACAAATAGTATCCAAGGTCTGTCGCACATGTTAATGGGTCAATGACGCCCAATAAATATATAAATAGTATACAGGACCTATCACACATAAACAAGGGCAACTAAGGCCCAATAACCTAGAAAATGATCAAATTAATCCGTTTGTTAGTTTATCGTTGGTTTTGGTTCAAGTATTCACTAAAATAGCATAAAAGCCCACTTTTTGTAAAAATGACGTTCCTGGCCCAATAAGCCAAAAATTTACAATTAAGGCCCAATTTTTGTAAGAATAACACTTTAGTCTCCATTTTGTTCAAAACTTGTGTTGATGACTAGTTTGTGGTAAAAATAACATTTTAAACCCATTTTTGTCAAAAATATCATTTTTGGCTTGATTTTTGTGAAAATACACATTTTTCTGGTTTTGGGCTTTTCCGACCTAGTTGTTGGAAAATTTGTAGAAAAATCATCGTAAGTTGAAATTTGGATCCGTAAATTCTGGAAGTTTGGAAATTGTGTGTACCTTCTTCACAATTTTTCTCATAATTTTTAATGGCTTCTAACAAGTGTGAAATTGCTCACCTTCACAGGTTGGTCCGAAATTATTTCAAATCTGATAGACAGTTTTGTAAAATTCGCCAAAAATTATAGAAAAATCGTATGAAACCGTGAGAGTAGTCATTTTAAAGGTAGAAACCTGAACTCTTTGAATGTAAAACGGTTTTGAAAAATATTATCATTTAGGTAGTCAAAACAGTTCGAGATTGGACCAAAACTTTCCTGTGAAAGGCTCATTTTTCAGTTTAGTTTATAAATCTTGGAACACAACACTCATTTTTACTATTTTAAGTGTATAAATCCCAGATCTACTAATTTACATGTATTATATGTGATAACACATACTTTTCTCAAGGTTTTCATGTAGATCCAAGTGATAAACTTAATATTCTTAACATACTTTTAGATTTATGAAGTAAACAACACATAACCACCAAATAAATCATGAAAAACACACATATTCATGCATACACACATAGATATACACAACATAACTTGTATTCTCCCCCAAAACAAAGTAAAAATCGAAAATAGGGGGTATGAACTCACCTTGGGGTGATGGATCAGTTTTGGTGAAGAAGTGGAAGAAGAATTTTGATCCTAGCAAGCTTTCTTGAGTAGATCTTGAACTTAGATGGTTCTAAGAACATGATCCACAAATATATGGATGTAAGAGGAGATCTTTGAAGAGATCAAGAAGTTAAATCATAGATCTAAGTGAGAACTTACCAAAGTTGATGATCTTGAAGAAGAATTTCTTGAAGTATACTCTAATTCTCGAAAATTTAGAGGAGAGTGTAGGAGTGTTCTTGTGAGCTTTCCTTAAGAGATTTGTAAGTAAAATGATTGTGTGGTGGTGATTTTTGGCTCTATGGCCGAATTTAAGAAGGATAGGAGGAAGTGAGAGAGTCTTGCCTAGATACATGAACTTACCTTGTTGTATGGTGGTTATTGTGCATGGATGACCACCATGCAACATTGAGGTGGCAAAGTTAGGATTAATTATCCATTTCCCCCTTTTTTTACACAAGTATGGGCCGAAAATGGGCTAGAAGGAAAGAGGTGAATTAAATTTGGCCCATTTCTTTCCTTTGTTCGAAATTATGAAGCCTATAGAGAGGATTTTTGGCCCATTAGGGTGATTTATTTCATTTTAGGCCCATTATGGCCCAAAATGTTAAATCTCATGAAGGTGGGTTGAATTAGAGCCTAATTAAGAGTTCTTAGCCCAAACTAGTCAAATTGAAGACTTATTGGTCCATTAGGCATAATAAGAAAATCCTAGTCCATATTGGACTTAAACCGGGATTTTTAGGGTTTCCAATCCTTTGTTGACTATCTAAAGTGTTTGTATAGAGTGTTTGATGGAAATTTTTGTTGTTATTGAATAAACATCATGCATGCTTTCGAGTTTTAGTTACAAATGTTATCATCATTATTGTTACAAAAGCATAGAATTCCTAGTTGTGACACTAAGTTCTTCTATGGAACATACAACACATCCTCAAGTGTTAGCTCTTTTCTATGTGTACCATTTCTGGAATGATTTAAACACCAAATTTAAGTGTTCAGAATCACAATTTCAAGAACAAATTCTTGCCTCAACTTGGACAACTTTATAATTCTTGATTCACTCCCTCTTTGAGCACACATGGTGTGTAGCACCCATATCAATCCATCACTCAATGAAGTTAGCATCCATGGAGTTTACTTCGGAATTCGTTCCACTTTGGATGGTGACATTTCTAAAATAATTTATACTCTAAATAAAAATGTTTAGAATTCTAATTTCCAGAAAATATGTTTGCCTCTTTCTTGGATAAAACTCAACGTAATTAAAAATATATATTTGAACAATTATGAAACTTGATTTCTGATGCAGAAATTCTAAAATTTGATTTCTCATGCAAAAAACTGATGCATAAATTATGATATCAGAAAATTTGATGTTTTATTTCAATAAAACTATTTAAAATGTGATGCTTTTAAGTAAAACCAAGCGATTTTATGATTTCCAAAGCTGTTTTACATAAAATTGAAGTCGTTTTTTACTAAACAAAGCTTTTTTGTTTTTTCACAAAACAATGCAGTCTGTTCAAGACTGCTTTATCCCCACTTAAACTTGTCAAAAATGAAATTTTTCTACAATTTATAATCCAGTAGTCCTATCTCTTAGCTTTCCAGGTACTACTTTCATAAGTTAATACGATTTTTCTACAATTTATTATGAATTTTACAAAAATGTGTATCATAGCTGTTAAAATCTAACTAGTCAGTGAAAATCGTATTTTTCACCCTATTTAGAGTTGTTTACAGCTTTCGGCCAAAATTAATGAAACGAAGTAGACTCATATACCAAACTTTGAGAATTGGCTTCAACAAAAAATGAGCATCCATGATTAAGTTATGATTTTTCAAATATTGGGACAGATTAGAGCATTTCACAGCAACACGTAAATTGTGGTTTTGAGTTAAGCTAGCTTCTTAACCCATTAGGTACTTAATGAAATCAGTATCGAAGCTGGAAAATTAGATACTAAGTAAAAAAAACATGTGTTAATGAATTAAAGACCAAAGGTGCTTCAAAATCACAAAAAAAAAATCCATTTTTCCTTATGAAAATCGTACAATATCAAAATAATGTAAGCAAAATTGTTTCCGATTTCTGGTTCGATTCGTACAAACGAATTTTGTTTTAAGATTGTAGGAATAATATTCCGGTAATGTACGAAAACAAACAAGAAAATAGAAAAACCAAGGCATGTGTTTAACACATTGTCCCTAAAACAAATTCGCCCGCTACCGGGTGTTTGTTTCCCAGGATACAACAGTTTGAAGTGGTTCTTCTAGACCACCCGAACCCTCAATAGGCTGGATTATATTCTCAATATAGCTAGAAAAAGAAGAAGATGAAGTGGGGAAGAAAAGAGTTTTCTTTCATTCTTTTTGGTGTATTCAAATGGTTGTAGAGTAGTGGTATTTATACTACACATTCTATAACCTCCCATTTAAACACCTCTATTAATCATAAAGATTAATGTGTTAATGTGTAATTAAATTGTAATATTAATTACAATTACAGTTACGAAAGAAAAAATTATTTGCAGGAAAGGTCCCTGAACTTTTCTTTTCTTTCTCCCACCTATTAAACTCTTTTATTTATGTCTTCCAACACCCTTACTTTAAAGATTAATTTATCATTCATATTAAATCCATTTTGGACGTGTTAAAAAATGCGGAAAACCCATTTTTATAAATTGGTTAACACCAATTTTCCAACACACACACACATACACACACACACACACACACACACACACACATATATATATATATATATATATATATATATATATATATATATATATATATAAACATATATATTTAAGACAAACAAGAACGAAAATAATTTTAAATAACTTGAAATAGTTTGAAGCAGTTTGACATAATTAAAAGTCTTAACACAAGATTACTTGTGTTTTACTTGTATTCCCCCCCCCCCCTTTAAAACATTGGAAATGCTTGAAAAAATATGGGGGTATGAACTCACCTCGAATGTGTGTGCTAGTTCGGACGCGAAGTGATTGCGAAGGATCCCCGGGTTAGAATACGTGAAAGTAGTCGTATCCTAATAATATTTATACACGATATCGTATTTAAATTAATGAAATAATTAAAATAATAATTTAAAGTGTTAGACAACACTACATCATGTAAGAAATACTCACAAAAATTCTAGGAATTATTTGAAGGTGTTCTTGGGTGAAAAATTGAAGATGTGAAGGATAATATGAATGTTCTTGAGGGACTTATGAAGATTTGAAGGAATCTGGGTAATATCCTATGAAGGTATGAAGGTTTTCGGATGATACTTGAGAGCAAATTTGAGATGTTTTCAGTTTAAAAGTTGAGAAATGAATTGTGTTCACGGCTATATCTTTATACCTTAATAAGCATTTACCCCTAACTGTTGAATTTAAGAGGGACAAACATTACTGCAATATGTACAAACAATTTATGCATTAACAAATAATAAATCTTATCCGTAAACAAAAACAAACTAAATCTTATATGTTCAATTAAAAAGGATGGGCATTGAATCAGTATTACTCGCTTTTACCCTATTGATTCGGTAAAAATTGATTCGGTCAAACAATGGTTTATAAACAATCTTCGATGTCAGTCATTTAAAACCCCTCTGCGGATTACTCTTGACTCGGTCCCCAACCTGTCTAACAAGCTACCCACTATGTCGCATTTTCTTCCGCCTTATAATACTATACCTTTGTTAATCTTTTCCATTTATATAACCCTCTCCCCACAACCACTCTTCTTCTCTATTTCAATATCGTCGCACCACCTCTCTCTTTAATTCTACAAATGAAACGCCACCATCATCGACTATAATCTACACTACTATCATCGGCTACTACCTCCACCATCATCTCACTGTCTTCGGCCGGCTTCCAACAGCAAACCACAACACTCTCTTATGTTCCTTCTTATCTATCTCTGTATCTCTCTCGAATAGCATTGCACCACCTCGATTTAGGGTTTTATTTTTCTGATTTGGTACCATCATCTAACTCCCTATTTAATGGTGCGTTGTTAAGATGTTGGTTATTTTTCTTTTTCTTAAATGGTTTTGTTCTTGCTGCTTCTTCATGGGTTTTTTTCTTATGGATTTAGGGTTTATGGTGTGGCCATTGATTCACCACAGTTACAGGAAGGAGTGAAATCATGGGAATTTCGATCGACCATGGCTACATAAGTTTGCTCAATCATGGACTCATGGTTCAGTTTTCTCAATTTCTTACAAGTGAGTTTTTAATATTTATAGATTTCTATCTCATCTCTCCTCTCTTAATCTCTCTCTTAATTTTGATTTTTTTTATCAAATATATGGCATCATTCCTGAGAGCTTTCTGCGTATATATTATTCTTGTGCATGTAAGTTCATTTTCCTTTCATGGAAGTTTGAGGGACCGTTTCTATGTGTGTATTCAATCTTTCAGTTTTTCTTTTTGTTCTATCGAAGGAGATGAGGATACAATAAGAGGCCTTGGAACTGGAGGGAGGAGAAGGAGATGTTGACAAAGGGATATAAAAAAATATGCTTCAAGTATTTATCAGGTTCACATGAAAAATCTTTTTTAATTGTATCCAGGTACTACAAAAAAAGACCTTAAATTTCCATTCCAACACTTCTGGAGATCTAAGGGGTACAACCTCCATTAAATTTGGTCTTTGTTATTAGCTGGGATTAAAAGCAAATGGTAGGATTCTAATTTCAATCTACCACATTGACTAACTTGTGGTTAATTTTGGTTTTGTTTTGGGTTTGTAGAGATAAGGTGAAACGGGGACAAGAAGGGTAATTCAAAACCATGTACAAAAATACACCTCAATGCTCTTGGAAGGGATCTTACTGATATTTCAAAGTAATACATGAACGAATCTACTATGGAGCTTTGTTACCTTCTGCTACACTTGTAATTAGGTATATTTGTTCTTGATGTGTAGTTGGGTTTTATTTGGTCGTTTTATGTTACTTCTCTCTTATTTGGCTTTCTTTTATTTATAGTTCTTACATAACATTTAAACCATTATCTGTTGTTAGTGGTTTGGAATTTATTTTTTTATTCTTTTTTTCTAAATGGAATGTTGATTTGTAGGTTTTCTCATTCTTTGTTCTATTGATTATTTACATTTATGGTATCAATAGTCAGAAATACATGATTATTTGATTATCAGATGCAGAAATTAACTTGTATCAGTTTCCATGTTTGTAGGAAGTTTGGCTTTTACTATGTTTTTAATTCCATTAGTGGAGATGAGTTAATCATTATAGAAGAATTTTCCAGAAAAGCACAAAGCACATACCTCTTTCAAATACCATCTGGTTCTTTCCTTTGTGACATCAGTTTAGGCATTATGTTGCCCCTGCCACCTTAGTTGGACATAAAAACTCTGCTCTTGCACCAATCTATCTGTATGACCTCAATCCAATCAAGTCAAAAGTCTAGGTAATCATTATTTATTTCTAATTTTGTATTACCATGGAAATTACCAATTATGTTTTTAATCCAATTACATGATGGTTCAACTGTCAAGTTTTTTATTCTACTACCTTAAAAAAGCAAGCTGGAAGGAAGTCATTAACTTCAAGTGTATGATAGGGATAAGTTTCACCTTCTGATTGTAGTTGCACTACTAAATTGGTAATTGATTAATGTGCGTTAGGCATAAATTGTATTTGTGATTTGATTTTTCCTCGATATATTTTCATGGATGTTTGATTAACTTATTGAAATTGTTGTGTTGGTTTCCAGGATATATACCAACAACATATCAAGAGGTGCATTAAATGAATGATAAATTGACCTATAAAGTAAGGTTCTTCTTTTTCTTTCTCCTTTAAGTGTTTTCTAAAAAAATGACGTTTAAAAAGTATCCCGAGTAAATGAAAAACTCTTCGGGAAATACAAAGATTGATATTCATATGTGAGTAAGATTGGTTTAGTTAGCCTAACGTCTTACTCTTACAGAGTATTTATATGTGTCTCTGGTTGTGCAACAATTCGATTACATATCGATTATTCGACTTCTAAAAACATGATAATTGCAAGTATATATCTCCTAGGGGTAAATTTGTTGCCATGAACCCAAGGGTCAGCTGCGAATAACTTGTAGCCTCCCACACACCATGGATAATGTCCTTTAAATTTTTTTTAATGAATTTGTGCAAGTTCGTAGTTGTTTGCTTTAGAGACAAATTATGAGGGGTCGATTATCTTTTATGTGATTACGTTTTAGACCCATTTTACATATATATTCACCACCTAAACCTTTTATGAGTAATGATATTTTGTGTTGCAGAGCAACTGTAAACATATTGCATTGGCGTTGAGCAAGTAACTTAATTTGCATAGTAGGCTCATTGTATGTCCTTGCATCTTTTTACATGTATACAAACGATATGCTCTAAGCCACTTATTTAGTTTTATAACCTACATAATCAAGAAAAACAATATGAAAGCTATGATTATTTGTGGTTTTTGATTTGCAGATTGATCCTAACCAATATTTGGATTTTACAAATTCACGACTATATGTTACTTTAATGCCATTTATAACCCATTGATGTAAAAATGGTCAATTTGGATTATGTGTTTGAATACTAACTAAACATAATGTATTTATATTAATTGAGTTGGTTAATAAAATATTATTAAAAAAGCTTTAGATTTTTACGTTACAATGTAAAACTTTCCACTTCTACAACCTACAAGTGGTTAGGTTTTACGAAAATAAATGTTAGTGGGTTGATTTTTAAATTTTAATTTATTCAAGTTAAAATGTAAAAAGATAATATTCATTCATATTATTTTTAGTAAATAAAAATTAAAACAAAATCATTAATAATACTTGATCAGTGAAACCAGAATATATAATTTTACCAATTTAACGTTATACCTTCTTATATTAATAAAATTGAGATATCACCTTTATCAGTTTTTATCATTATGAATTGAAAAAATAGAGATAATATGTTTGATAATATCAATAATTTTATGTCTATAAAACTAGATAACAAACTTGACATGAATCCATTATGCCTTTTGTTGCTAAACAAATAAATATGTATAAGATTAAATGCTTCAACTACGAAGACCAAATGTTTGTATTAATAAATCACTTTCATCAATCGTATAGTAAAGTGATATTTTTATCAATAAGTAAATACTCCAAACATTGAAAATTTCTTACATAATGTCACATTCAAATTTCTAGGTTACAAAATATTGTCATTTAACAAAAAATAAACAAATTGGTGAAAGAAATTATATGTTGAAGGAAACTACTTGTCGTCCACTAATCACGCACAATTTATCCACCAAAAATAAAGTATCGATAAGATTAATGATTATTTCATCAACTGATTCGGTGGAGAAGAGAGAATTACTATAGTTTTGATGAAGCAGAAAATGATAGAAATAACTTCTATCTGGTGGAATTCTTAAACTCACTCACTGTTAGTGGTTTACCCCATCACTACCTTCGGTAAAAAGTCGGATGCCCAATAATATTGTTTTGAAATATTGAACATTTAATGTAATAGCACCAGATTGACATGCAAAAGTTTTCAGCAAAATGTCATTGAGGCGGAAAACCGATTCTAGAAGATATATACCTACATTTGAAATTGTTTGTCCTTGAACTTTATTGGTTGCCATCGCGAAACATAACCGCATTGGAAATTGTTTTCTCTTTAGCTTGAATGAGAACATGTCATCTTCAGACGGATATGGAGGAATCCTTGGCAAAATATATCTATTTGGCATTACCCAGAGGGATATCACGTGTCAATACAAAAATATTAGTAAAGCTTGACGAACAATTCAACGACAGAGAAGTCTATCATGTATATTTGTAAAGAATCCCAACTTTTCATGTTTTAATTCTTATTGATTCCGTTTCTGCTAACATGACCCTTATTGATATTGTTTAGATGTAGTAAACAAAAATATTAGTAAAGTCTGACGAACAATTCAACGACAGAGAAGTCTATCATGTATATTTGTAAAGAATCCCAACTTTTCATGTTTTAATTCTTATTGATTCCGTTTCTGCTAACATGACCCTTATTGATATTGTTTAGATGTATTAAACTATTTTTACAAAAACACTAATCGCCTCTAGAAATTAATTTCTTAAAGAAATAATTCGCACCCGTCGCTTTGCGCGGGTAAACGGCTAGTGTATATATATATATATATATATATATATATATATATATATATATATATATATATATATATATATATATATATATATAGCAATGTGTTTTCGGCCTTAAAGGGCCTTAGGCTTTGGGTATTCAGTCCTTAATGGACCTTGGCTTTGAGATTTCGGTTCTTTAATGGCGTAAGTTAGAGATTTCGGTCTCAAATGGGGTGATTTCGGTCATCCACAACCAAAACCCCATTTGTTCTAGATTCATCCAATCGAAAACTCATTTGAATTAGATTCTCTAGGCCGAAAACAACTTGTTCTAGAATCCTTGGACCGAAAACTCAATTATGGTGGGATATTTCATGGTTTTAAGTTTTTACTTTTGACTTATATTGATTTATACTAACATAAATTAACTTAGGTTTCAATCCATGCATAGTTACTAGCTTATAACCATGCCGCTAAGGCCATATATGATACAATGCAACAATGATTGCAATGTAATTTCACTTGTACTCGGTTAGGGTTAAGACCTTGCTTGGTCAAAAAATTTGTGATTGTGACAACAAGTAGAAAAGTAACGATAAGAACTCTGCATGAAAAATATCTGATGTGCTAAAAAATGTTGATGTACCCAAACTGTGGTGTCGGAACTCCTGAAGCGGTCTTCAATAAATAAAACCCACTTGCTCAAGACACATGGTTCGTCAACCGAAGATCAAGAGCGAAAATTCATAAAAAAAATCTTCATAGAGTGAAGGTTGCGAAGAAACTTTGTTGATCAGAGCCAAATATGGTGCAAGTTTCGCGAAGAAAAATATGATGCCGACTGCGGTATGGAGGATAAGTAGTTCAAAGACACTGGTCTAAGGAATGCTGGTCGAAAGACCTTGATTAAATGGAAATCCTCATGCGAAGAATTATAAAACGCTTCCAATATAATCAACAAGAAGTAATCAATCGTGACGATCTAAGCTTGAAAAAATCTCCAATAATAATCTATTTTGCAAAGACAATAAATCGAGTCGTGTAAAAATCATTCTTCGCAAAAGTGTTTCCGATCATGGGTTGCGGCGGTAAAAAATGGTGTAAAAAAATAATTGTTTTTTTTAATAAGTTGGTATTAATAAAAATAATTCGTGTAAAAAAAATTCTACGACATTTGTTGGGCTCGGTTTTTAGCGAGAGAAAAAATTTGGCGTTAAAACAAATTGTTGGGTTTTCTCTTGTTTTTTTTTAGCCCATGAGGAAAGCCCACTTCTTTAGCCCATGTATATATATATATATATATATATATATATATATATATATATAGGAGTAGGATCAAATGAGAACACCTAAAAGGTTGAGAACGCGAGAACAGATCTTGACCGTTTAAATACTTAAATCTAAGGTTATTATTAAATGGGTGATTTATGAAAAATTCTAAAACTACTAGCATTAAAGTGTAACTTTTAAATGGTCAGAAGGGCATAATTGGAAATGCAACTTTACCAATTTCCTATAATTTCTCATCATTTCACCTCTTTCCTTTCATATTCCCGTATCTTTATCACCCCCACTCTCTCACTAGGGTTTCACAATATAGCCGCCTCCCTCTATGAATTCGGTTCCCTCTTTCCTCTCTTTAACATAGCCACTGCAGAAGATAAACACCACCACCGCGGATAGCCAAATCCGTCGACAACATAACCACCACTATCATCATTCAACCTTATCTAACCATCTCTTTCTATCACCTTAGTCGTATACCATCGCAGCATCGCTATTATTAGCTTCACAGAAGCAGCAAAACAGTGGGTGTTGAGTTTTTTTTCCTAGATTACATATGTGTATGTATAATCGAGAAAAACGGAACTCACCGCCCTCCCACTTGAATAAATTTATGCAGGTATGAGCTCTCTCCATCTCCCTCAACAAAATTGTCACACCCCCAAACCGGAACGGCAGAAACGTTCGGGGGTGGAGGACATCATGTATAGTATCACAACAATTGTATCATAGCAATCATAGTAAACACAACCAAACATTGAATACATGTGTGAAAAGGTTTACATCTGTTTAACACGTGTTTCATTACATCAAAAGTATAAGTAAAATAAAAGACATGACTTCATACTCTTGTCTTCTCAAAACTCCAGAAGGTACCTGTCTACTGATTTCCTGAGAATACAAGCAATTTTGAAAATGTATCATCATAAAGCCGGTGAGTTCATATCCCTACGCTTTTCATGATTTTTAAACGTTTTCAGGGGGATACAAGCCAAACACAAACGATTTTGTGAAACTAATACGAAAGAACTTTTAACAAGTATAAAACTTATGCAATTGATACAGACAAACGATTTTCACGTTTTTATAAAATATTTAGATATTTTATCCCCTTTTGTACTATGTTGAGCATAAGGGGCGTTTTCAACGTACAAATATGATTGCATAGTGTTCAGAACAATATATGAACCGGATATACTATATACATGCAAACTATATTAGGTATAGTTTGGGGTTTTCATTACACTGAGTTATATATTGCTAAACATATAAACTATGACAAATTTAGTGTATGACATACATTACTACAAGAGAACAGCATATAATAATTATTTAAGTATAGTTATTATCATACACATTATACATACAGAGTTCAATACAGTAGATCACTACAAAACCACACGTAAACTAGTTAATATAGGATTGTGAGATCACTCTTCATTTGTATCCTTCGGGGTACTGGAAAAATCCTCAACGTATAGTGTAACCAGAGTTTCCTGGAGGGAGAGCGTGAGATTTGTGAATAGATCTATTCGGGACTGACAATCCCACACCTAAACTGCTAGCTACAGTTAGGCAGGCATGCATGGGGTGACAAATAGCATACCGTACGACGCCTGAAGAACGTCGCTGAGGTCATCAGTCATATCAAGCATGGTTATACGACTCACAATAAGTATAAACTAACCTTTGTTTACGGGATTTCATTCTTCATTAGTTTTATTTTAATTAATAGAACTATTATACATTACACTGGAGAATTACAGGGATACAACAACTGGTTTTATTTTAAATAATGAAACTACTAGACATACTTGTGGTAGCCAGGGTTTTCAAACGGAACATACTGGTGGTAGCCAGGGTTTTCAATAGAACATACAATACATACTGGTAACATCCTGCTTTTACTAAAGAAAATATTGGATTTTCTTGGAAACGTACGAACAGTTTACAAGATACATCAACAAGTTTTCACTACATAATATAGCTTATGAACTCACCAGCTTTATGCTGATACATTTTCAAAATTTCTTGTATTCTCAAGAAATCAGTAGACAGGTACCTTCTGGAGTTTTGAGAAGACAAGAGTATGAAGTCATGTCTTTTATTTTACTTATACTTTTGATGTAATCAAACACGTGTTAAACAGATGTAAACCTTTTCACACATGTATTCAATGTTTGGTTGTGTTTACTATGATTGCTATGATACAATTGTTGTGATACTATACATGATGTCCTCCACCCCCGAACGTTTCCGCCGTTCTGTTTTGGGGGTGTGACAGATTGGTATCAGAGCTCTTGTTTATAGTGAACTAAGTATACCGAACCTTACATGGTATACAAATTTAAACACTAAGGGGCTGAAGCGCTCTGAAAAGTATACTTTTAAAATATAAGTATTTTATACGGAGTATACAAGTATACATACGTACCAGAAGTAGTAACATAAGTACAACAAAACAAAAGTATTTAGATGTTGGACACTGCGGTTAAACCTGGGCAGTTATGTAATCATGTCTAGGATCAATATAGCCTGATTAACTATATTTATTCGAGACATGACCAACATGTGCTTGGGAGTGACTGTGGTGTTGCAGCAAGCCTAAAACTTACCAAGTATACATACATTAGATATCGATAGAACAAAAACATACAACTTAAAATATTATAGGAGTATTCTAGCTAGTACCGAACATAGTATAGAGAATTCATTCCAAGTGTTGCTACATATTTCTTCTTAGCGATAGTTATTATCATTAGTAACCCTTCTCTATTTATCGCTTCGTAGAACACTTTATCTATCAGTCTGAGATATATTTTGTATTATATCTCTTGATTCTAAAATTTCAGAGGACTTACCATCATCTTCTTCCTGATTATTTTAGAACAAGATGCCTCCCAGAAAGAGACCCAACCGAAAGAACAACGATACCCCA
Source organism: Lactuca virosa (assembly GCF_052849685.1). Taxonomy (NCBI): domain Eukaryota; kingdom Viridiplantae; phylum Streptophyta; class Magnoliopsida; order Asterales; family Asteraceae; genus Lactuca; species Lactuca virosa. Next base: position 300,786,733 of record NC_136433.1, on the reverse strand, counting down.
ACGGATCCAACGCCACCGCCACCTCCTCAGTTCGACCCAGCTATGTTTCAGGCAGTAGTTACGGCTGCTGTGGCTGCGGCGATGTCGCAGATTAACCAGGGCAGCTCTGGTGGATCGGGAGGCGGGCTCGATACTCAAAGTCATGATGGAGGACAGGGACACCGAAAGGAGTGTTCCTATAAAGACTTCATGAATGCCAAACCTAAACCCTTCGACGACAATAGAGGTTTTATTGCTCTGAATCGATGGTTCGAGAAGATCGAGTCCATCTTCGAAATTTGTTCCTGAAGCCAACAAGGTGAAATTCATCGCTTGCCCATTCACCGACAGAGCACTGACCTGGTGGAATGGTCAAGTCAAATCCCTAACCTTGCCGATCGCCAATGCCATGGGCTGGGAGAGCCTGAAAGAACTCATGCTGGTTGAGTATTGCCCGAGAGGCGAGATGCAGAAGTTAGAGAACGAGCTCTGGACCCTGAAGATGAAGGGTTCCGACATTGCTGCCTACACCGCTAGATTCTGTGATCTGGCTCTCCTCTGTCCGGGAATGGTCACCCCGGAAAGCGTGAAAATTGAGAGGTACATCTGGGGACTGACGCCCCCAAATCAAGGAAATGTTTTGGCTGCTAGGCCCACAATATTTGATAGCGCCAAGTGTTTGGCGCAGACTCTGATAGATCACAGGGTCAATCTGGATGAGGTGACAGTTACTCCTGAACCACCGAAGGCGAGCGGTGGGAAGAAAAAGTCCTGGAACAAACGCAAGGGGCAGTCATCGTAGGAGCCCTCCAAGAAATAGCTAATAGTGGCAGTTCATGCTGCTACTACTCCTGCTACTGCCCCAACCACCCAAGCTCCTGCCAGTGGATATGTTGGTACACTTCCAAAGTGCAACAAGTGCAACTTCCATCACCATGGGCAATGCCGGGAGATGTTGTGCAACAGCTGTGGTAAGAAGGGACACACAACTCGATTCTGCAAAGCACCAGTCCAACCAACCAACCAGGCTCCTGGAGCAGGCGCTGGTCAAGCCTGCTATGGCTGTGGAGAGGTTGGGTACTTCAAAAGAAACTGCCCCAAGGCCGCAACAACTAGCAACACAGGGAGGGTACTGGCTATGGTCCAGGAGGAAGCAGTCGTTGATCCTAACGTTGTTACGGGTACGTTCCTCCTTGACAACTCTTATGCATGCATTATTTTCGATTCTGGTGCGGAGAGGATCTTTGTTAGTCATGCATTTAAACACCTACTCAAACATAAATCCCAACCTTTAACTGAAACATTTACCGTCGAGACGGCTAACGGAAAGAAAGAGAGCAGTAGCGACATATTCATAGGCTGTACCCTTACCCTAGACGATCATTCCTTTCCCATCGATCTTATGCCAGTTTCCATAATGAGTTTCGATGTCATAATCAGCATGGATTGGTTGAGCCCCAATCGAGTTGATATCCTTTGCTACGAGAAAGTTATCCGTCTCAACCTTCCCTCTGGTGAAGCCCTCACTATTTACGGTGAAAAACTCAGTTCAAACCTTCGTATCATTTCATACATCCAAGCTCAGAAGTATCTACGGAAGGAGTGTCATGCGTTCCTAGCTCATGTTGTTGACGAAACGCAAAAAGTTAAAGACCTCGAGAGCATTCCTGAAGTCTGTAACTTTCCTGATGTCTTCCCCGAAGATCTTCCAGGAATTCCTCCCGAGCGCCAAGTCGAGTTTTGCATCGACTTAATCCCCGGAGCTACCCCTGTAGCTAAATCTCCATATCGCCTAGCGCCGACAGAAATGCAAGAGTTATCCAGCCAGCTCAATGAGCTGATCAGTAAAGGATTCATATGGTCGAGTTCCTCACCTTGGGGAGCCCCTATCTTATTCGTGAAAAAGAAAGATGGATCCTTTCGGATGTGCATAGACTATCGCGAACTGAACAAGCTGACCGTCAAGAACCGTTATCCCTTACCCTGAATCAACGACCTCTTTGATCAACTCCAGGGAGCCAGCTACTTCTCAAAAATAGACCTAAGATTAGGGTACCATCAGTTACGAGTTCACGAGAATGATGTTCCCAAAACGGCATTCCGAACTCGTTATGGACACTACGAGTTTGTAGTAATGCCATTCGGTCTAACCAACGCACCGGCAGTGTTCATGGATCTGATGAATCGGGTGTGCCGCCCTTTCCTCGACAAGTTTGTAATCGTTTTCATTGATGATATACTTGTCTACTCTCGGAGCGAGGAAGATCACAGACAGCACTTGAGACAGGTGTTGGAAACGCTAAGGGCGGAGAAACTCTATGCAAAGTTTTCGAAGTGCGAGCTCTGGATCAGGAAGGTAATTTTCCTTGGTCACGTGGTTAGCAAGGAAGGCATAAACGTGGACCCTTCTAAGATCAAAGCGATTGAGAATTGGTCAGCACCAAAGACGCCCACATAAATCCGTCAATTCTTGGGTCTCGCTGGCTATTATTGCAGATTTATCCAGAATTTCTCTAAGATTGCTAAGCCTTTAACCACCCTGACACAGAAAGGTGTAACCTTTAGTTGGGGAGAAGAGCAAAACACTGCGTTCCAAACATTGAAGCGGGCCCTATGCAGCGCACCTATCTTATCCCTGCCCGAAGGGATGGAAGATTCTGTTGTCTATTGTGATGCATCCAATCAGGGCCTAGGCTGTGTGCTCATGCAGCGAGGAAAGGTTATCGCCTATGCCTCGAGGCAGTTGAAAACACACGAAGTCAATTACACAACTCACGATCTAGAGTTGGGAGTAGTGGTCTTCGCGTTAAAGATCTAGAGACATTATCTCTACGGAACCAAGTGCGCTGTCTTCACCGACCATAAGGGCCTACAGCATATCTTCGATCAGAAATAGTTGAACATGAGACAACGGTGATGGGTAGAGCTACTCAGTGACTACGAGTGCGAAATACGTTACCATCCCAGCAAGGCCAATGTGGTAGCAGATGCCCTTAGCCGAAATGAGTATTCAGATCGTAGAGTGAAGGCATTGACAATGACCATCCATTCCCAATTATCCGCGCAAATCAGAGAGGCTCAGCTGGAAGCCTTAAAACCAGAGAACATGCCGGATGAAGCCTAGAGAGGAATGGAAAGGAACTTAGAGGTCAAGGGAGACGGAGTTTGCTATTTCATGAATCGGATCTGGACCCCAAAGTATGGTGGTTACAGGGAAGTTGTCATGGATGAAGCTCACAAGACTAGATACTCCGTTCACCCAGGTTCAGATAAGATGTATCTAGATCTCAAACAACTTTATTGGTAGCCGAATATGAAAGCAGAAATTGCTACCTTCGTGGGCAAGTGCTTGACTTGCGCCAAGGTGAAGGTAGAATACCAAAAGCCCTCAGGTTTACTTCAGCAGCCAGAAATACCTTAGTGGAAGTGGGAAAGGATTACGATGGATTTCATCACTAAGTTTCCCAAGTCTCCGAGTGGGCACGATTCCATCTGGGTAATTGTCGATCGATTAACCAAGTCTGCCCATTTCCTGCCAATCAAGGAAAACTTCAAAATGGAGAGACTGACACGAATCTACATTCGAGAGATAGTCCGCCTTCATGGTGTGCCTGCATCCATTATCTCCGATCGAGATAGCAGGTTCACCTCAAGATTTTGGAAGTCACTACAGAGGGCTCTTGGAACTAAGCTGGATATGAGCACCGCTTATCATCCACAGACAGATGGGCAGAGTGAGATGACCATTCATTCATTGGAAGACTTGTTGAGGGCCTGCGTCATCGACTTTGGCATGGCGTGGGACACTCACTTACCATTGGTCGAATTCTCCTACAACAACAGTTACCATACCAGCATCAAGGTTGCGCTGTTCGAAGCCCTCTATGGCCGCAAGGGCAGATCCCCTATGTGTTGGGCTGAGGTGAGCGACACGCAGCTAGTCAAGGGTCAAGTCCCTGATAGCACTCTCACGGGCCCAGAAATCATCCGAGAAACTACTGAAAAGATCGTACAAATCCGGGAACGACTGTGACAACCCGAAATTTCAATCTTGTACAAACCATTCAATTCAATCAAAGTTAGACTTATTCCTGCTAACTTTTGGCACTGTTTAGAGTCTATTTGAGCATTTTGAACTTAATACATCAAAGGAATAAGTGAATGGAAGGGCCAACTAAAGTTGTAACCTATCAATCAAGCCATAAACCCTCAAAAGAGGAGTTTACGGCCAAGGACCATGGGTGTACGGCCGTAAACTCATGATGGCCGTAAACTCCATGATATATATATGGCCCTTAGTCATTTTTCTTCATTTTCACCATTCCAAGCCCAAGAATTCGGAATTCTCTCCCAAGGATCTAGAGACTTTTGCTCCTAATCTTCAAAAATGTAAGCAAATCCTTCCATCTATGGGTTAATACATCTCTACTTCTTGATTCACTCTTGAATTCATCCACAAATCTCATCTTTTGAGTCTAGATCTTCAAGATCCTCAAGAACACCAAGAACACTTAAGTGTTTTGGGCCGAAAACACCCCCATTTGCCTTCAAAACGTAAGTACACTATCCTTAACTTGTTGTATACTAGAATCACTTGTTAAAAATCTAGAAAACATCAATAAATCATGAACAAAAGGGTGTTTATGGCCAAGGCAATCTCCCTTGGCCGTAAACTTTAGTTTGTGGTGCAATGTTGCCACAACTCCTTCCTAAGCCATAGAACTCAGCCTAGAACACCTCAAGGAAGAACATAGGACCATAAACACACGAAATGGTACAAGATACCATGAGTTTACGGCCGTAAACTCATTGGGCCGTAAACCCATGGGCCGTAAACACTTTGGGCTGTAAACCCTTGGGCCGTGAACTCATGGGGGTTTACACTTAGGTCGTAAACTCCAATGTGAGGCCTTACAACCCTTAGGTGCAAACCTTTGTACTTCTAGCACTTGAATCAAAGTGTTTTCCTTGTTCTAAGGCGTCTTTACTTGCTCAATTAGTTGTTTAATCACTAATTAGATACATATATGTGTCATTATATGTTAAATAGGAACCGTGTGTGCTCAAGTCCTCACTTGACACTTAGCATCCTATCCATCACTTCCATCCAAACCACTCACTACAGGTGAGTTCATACCCCTTAATCAACCTTTGAAATGATTTTAAATGCTTTTATGGGGGGGGGGGGGAATACAAGTTGAAACATTCTAGTTATTATATTAATCACATGTGATTAATAACTAGAACAAACAGAAAGATATTCTATTACTTTCAAATTGTTATCAAACTTATGGATTTCAAATACTTCAAAACATTTTATTAAACTCTTTTAAATGATAAATCCTTTATCAAACTCTTTTTAAACTTATATTACTCTCAAACTCATGTCTATACAGATATATTTATATAAGTAAGATTTGAAGGAGTTAGGACTGACAACTCACTTTATTTTCTGTTCCTTGTTTGGTTGTGGACTTAGAGTACCCTGTTATTTGTCTGAATGTTGTTGAAATCTTAGTTATATATCATATATATGTGTTTAGATGTAAAAGCTTTTACTTCAGTTCAATACCTTTGAGTAGCAAATGCATACAAGCAACATTACTAGTAAAATATAATAGGTATAGTTTAACAGATTTCTACTCACTATGATTAGTACAATGAAACATACAAGAGTCAGTTCATTTATGAGTCGATACAAACCTATTATGATGAGAAACAATACATACTATACACTATATAAGAGAATATACTATACACTAGTACGAATAGAACATTACTACGCTATGAACTACTATACAAACACTGATATACGATAATCTAAATGTGAAATACTACTTCATGATACAACAATACATTGTTGTATCACTTTGTAACCAGAGTCTCCTGGAGGGAGAGCGGGCATAGTGTGTATAGATCTATACGGGACAGACACTCCCACACCCCGACTGCTAGCTACAGTCCCAGCCGGTAAGGCCAAGGGGTGACAAAATGTCACCTCACTATCTTATGAAGCCAGAAGATCGTCAAGTATTCAGCCGTCAATCAGCATGGTTACAAACTAATTCACATCTAAACCTTTAATTAACAATTAGAGGCAATAGGACTCATTAAGGAGTATGGTACATTTAATACGACCTTGAGTCTTCATTTTTATCATTTAATAGTCAGTAGTGTCACTGCTGAGGTAGAAGATACTATTTTCCTAGTAGAGAATAGAAATGATTGGGAGAAAACATACTTTTACACAGTAACAAGTACTACTATATTTTTCCCACTATTACAAATTCATATACAAACATTACATATTTATACAAGAACAAACATGTAAATCAGTCGGGCCTCGGGTAGAAGGCTACATTATTTACAAGCAGGAAATATAGGATTTTCTGGGAAAACTTTACAAACTGTTCAACGTTTTAATACAAACATGTTGTGGCTTTTAACTAATAAATGACACTAAATACTTATGAACTCACCAGCATTTTATGCTGATACTCTCTTTCAAAATAACTTGTATTCTCAGGGAACCAGTAAGACAGGTACACCCATGCAGCTTTTGAAGGACGGAGTGGATCCAAGACTCGTCTTATTTTTTATTGTACATTTTTGGTGTCAATTAAACTTACAATAGAACACACATGTATTTAACTATTATATTAATGCAATGAATGTTGTTGCTTGTCTTTACTATAATGCATTGTTATGATACTGTACATGACGTCCTCCACCCCAGAACGTTTCCGCCATTCCGGTTTTGGGGTGTGACAGATTGGTATCAGAGCATTGTTTATAGTGAATCGATTATATCAACCCATAAAAGATATACAAGCTATAAACGCAACAGGATTAATATACTCTGACCAAGAGTTCATACTTTTAAATAATAAAATATTTAACTAAGTATACATACCTGCATTCATACTAAAATCAGTGTCATTAGGACAGAAGGAAAGTATTATGATTGTTGAACAACACGATTAAGCTTAGAGACATATAGTCAAACCTGAGAGGATATAGCCTGATCAACTATATTTTCCGAGGAGTGACTAGCATGTGCCTAAGAATGGTTGTGGTGTTGCAACAAGTCTAAAAAATTACCAACGCTACTACCACGAGAACATTAGAACAGAACATAAACCTAAAATACTATAGGAGTATGTTGTGTTACTATAATTACTTATTTGAGAACTAAAAAGGTCTTTACTAGTAGGGCAATAGTTGCTAAGTGGATACGCTAAGGTTATATGTGACTAAGGTGTTATAGACTTAGAATCTGTGACCTTTGCTTTACTTCCTGTTCCTTGTTTGGTTGTGGATTTAGAGTTAGGATCACTTATTCGAAAGTCTATCCTATTTTGATTACATGTAACTGATATGCACTATGCAAGTATTGAAGTAACTAGTAAGGATCATCTTATAATTATCTTAAGTAGTACGTCTATTTTTATAAGATCCTTATACCCCTTTTCTCGCGTAGATATCATGGCTGGATTCCATCCCCACGGCGACCCATACTTCCCAAACCAAGGCAATGTTGGATGGCTTGAAGAAGAGCCAGAAGATGATCATCCAATTCCTTTGGATGATCACCTCGCAGAAGGTTTTTCGGAAGGATCTGACTTCGAGCCAGAAGTCAACAACCTGCCCCAAGAGGCTCCAATCCTAAACCTCAACCCCCGACCGAAATTTCAAGGCCCCACTCCCTTGTGGGCGACAAACTTGAATCGTTGGAGCCATGAACAGGGTCAGCCATTACCCTTCAATGGGGTCAGAAGCTTTTACAATATAAGCGAGGGAGGCTCAGCTGACCGAGTTCTGCCGATTATGGTCCGCAGGATTGCTCGGAATATGGAGCAAGGTCGAGCAGCCATCAACCGAGTCATGGAAATTGATGCCAACTCTGGTGTTAGCACGGTCCGCATTCGCCAACTCGAAGAGGCTATGGAAAGGACTAGGAGAACCAATGAGGCTCTGCAGCAACAGCTAGTCGCATCCCGAGCCGAAGTCACGAAACTCCGAGTGCGTCAGAGGGCGCATGAGCGACATCTTCAAGAAGTTGTACGTCAACTGGCAGATCTGGGGGTTCACCCGAGGAATATCCGTCGCCGGTAGAAGACGTCTGACTCATCTTTTTCTTTTGGTTTAAGGAATAGCCTTTCTTTCTGTGCTATATGAAGCACTTGTCTGTAAAATATTCCTGTCTTTCAAGTACTTTAGCTTGACTTCCAAACTGTCAACATTTTCCCCTATACGGTTTGATGTAAGACCTGCTGCCAGGTCATTTTTCCCGAACTCATTTACATCATTAATACCATTAATATTGGCAGTTATCTAATCTATTGGAAAGTCTTTACCCTTGTGTTTCCCTACTCTATTGGAGTGTCTCTATTTCAATCATACACTCATTCTAATGGTTGGGCTATGGCGATTTAGTCCATGGATCACTCTCATCATACATACAACTGATTCTTACTATTATCACCATCTCTATGAATTTTCAGTAAAAGATGTCGCCCCGCAAGCGTCCGACCAGAGGCACGCCTGTAAATCAAAATCCACCACCACCACCTCCTCCGCAGTTCGATGCGGTGATGTTTCAGGCTGCTGTGACCGCAGTTGTGGCCTCAGCCATGGCTCAAGTAAATTCTGGTAGTGCCAGTGGAGCTGGAACGGGCACCAACTCCAACCATGGTGAAAGCCAACCGCGTACACGGGAGTGTACCTATAAAGACTTCATCAGCTGCAGACCAGTGTTCTTCAACGGAACCGGAGGGATCATGGCACTGTCCCAATGGATCGAAAGAACAGAAGCAGTCTTTGAGATGTGCTCTTGTCCTGAAGGAAGCAAGATAAAATTTGCTGCCTGCACCTTCACTGAAAGGGCCCTGACATGGTGGAATGGCCATGTCAAATCACTATCACTGGTAATGGCTAACGTCATGGGCTGGGAGACACTGAAGGATCTGATGACAAAGGAGTACTGCCCGAGGGGCGAAGTTCAGAAACTCGAAGAGGAACTGTGGAATCTTAAGATGAAGGGTTCCGACATAGTGGCTTATACAGCCAGATTCAGCGACCTAGTGACTCTATGTCCCAACCTAGTCCCCACCGAAAGCAAGAAAATCGAGAGATACATCTGGGGTTTGGTACCCCCGTATCGAGGGAACGTTCTAGCATCGAACCCTGCAACCTTTGATAGTGCCAAGCAATTGGCCCAAAGGATTATCGATCACGAGATTCCTTCTCTTCCAACAACAACTACAACTGTTGTCTCAGCACTAGACAAAGCGGCCGACAACAAGAGAAAGCGTTGGGACCGAAAGAAGGGCAAATCAACTCAACCCTCTTCCAAGAACCAACAGGTTGTGGCTGTCCATGCTGCCACAACTCATGTTGCCCCTGTACCAGCAAAGCCATATGCAGGGATCCTACCCAAGTGCACTAAGTGCAATTTCCATCACAACGGCCCCTGCCGGGAAATGCACTGCACGAACTGCAACCGGAAGGGCCATACTGTCCGGTTTTGCAAGGCGCCACCAAGACCCATCACCCAAGTCCCTGGTACAAGAGTGAGCCAGGCCTGCTACGGGTGTGGCGAGACAGGGCACTTCAAAAGAAACTGTCCTAAAGCTGGGAATGCGGGAGGAGTGGGGAAACTACTTGCTATTGGCCATAATGAAGTAGTGGCAGACCCCACAGTAGTCACGGGTACGTTCCTCCTTAATAACTCATATGTATGTGTCCTATTTGATAGTGGAGCAGAGAGGAGCTTTGTGAACCAAAAATTTAAACACTTACTTAATCAAGCACCGCAAGCACTAAAAGAAACCTTCGTCGTAGAAATGGCTAATGGAAAGATAGAGAGTTCTAACGAGATTTACATAGGTTGTACCCTCACACTAGATAATCATTCATTCCCAATCGACCTCATACCCATGGCTATCAAGAGTTTCGACGTCATTGTGGGCATGGACTGGTTGAGTCTTTATCGCGCCGATATCCTGTGTTTCGAGAAAGCAGTCCGTCTAAACCTACCGAATAACGAAACCTTGTTGATCTACGGAGACAAACCCAGTACAAATCTTCGTATTAACTCGTGCATGCAAGCCCAGAAATACATACGAAAGGAATATCGTGCATTCCTTGCTCATATAGTCGATGTGAGCCAGAAAACAAAAGACCTAAAAGACCTCCCCATAGTACGCGACTTCCCCGACGTTTTTCCAGAAGAACTACTGGGTTTACCTCCCCAACGTCAAGTCGAATTCAGGATCGACTTAATTCCAGGAGCTGCCCCCGTAGCCAAATCGCCCTACCGTCTAGCACCTGCAGAGATGCAAGAACTGTCCGGTCAACTTAACGAACTGCTCAACAAGGGCTTTATAAGACCAAGCTTCTCACCCTGGGGAGCACCGGTCTTATTCGTGAAGAAGAAAGACGGATCGTTCCGTATGTGCATTGACTACAGGGAACTCAACAAGCTTACGTTCAAAAATCGTTACCCTCTTCCTTGCATAGACGATTTATTCAACCAGCTGCAAGGGGAGAGCTACTTTTCTAAGATTGATCTGAGATCTGAGTATCACCAGTTACGAGTGCTTGAGGAGGATGTTCCGAAGACAGCCTTCTGAACTCGTTATGGATACTACGAGTTCGTAGTGATGCCATTTGGATTGACTAATGTGCCTGCAGTATTCATGGACTTCATGGACTTAATGAATCGGAGAAGCTCTATGCGAAGTTCTCTAAATGCGAATTTTGGATCCGCAGAGTCGAATTCGTAGGTCACGTGTGTAACGCCCGCAGATCCGGGCTAGTCAATTTAGAGACAATAAGCTTCAAAAATGAGTTTTTGATGGAAGATTATTTAGAAGGATTAATCTTTTCCAAGTGGTATTATATGTTACAAGGGTTCCGTACATATAAAGAACGCCGAAATCCGAGTTATAACGAAGAAGTTATGACCCGTCGAAGTTTTACGGCAAAACCGGCACGGCACCGGGAGACGTAAATAGTGAATTTACGATGGAGGACTTTTTAGCCTTAGAAATCTAAACAAAAGTTGTAGTATACGTTAAACCAAGAGCGTCCATAAAAAGAACACCCAAATCCGACTTCGTATGAGGAAGTTATGATTTTTCTAAGATTTAGCTTAGTAGTGCACGACCCGAAACTCGAATTTTAGATCGAGCGATTTTTGGCCTACGCGACCTAAATGAGAATTGAAGATCTTATTAATAGGAACTCAACGGTAAAAAGACAGACGAAAACGGAGTCCGTATGAAGGAGTTACGAATTTTTCGCGGTCATTTAACAGTATAATCTCCTCGTATTGTTAAATTTAAGATCGGTCGAGAATTAGCCAACGAAACCAAAATGAAATTTGTAGATCTTATTTTTACCTACGCGTGGATATAAAGAACGTTGAAAACGGAGCTCGTATACGAAAGTTATGAATTTTTGAAAATCGGCTGATTTCCACCCTGTGTGCGATGCCACGTGTCAGCACCAGGCGAATCCTTGGAGCCTATGCAACACCACGACGTGGTGAGAGGCACCACGACGTGGTGACCCCCAGGTAGCCTATAAATAGAGGTGTCGGGTGAAGCTCATTCCTCACACCTTTACCCACTTCTTTCTCTCTCTAGAACCTATCTCTAAGCCCCCAAACCCCCCAAAAAGCCTAGGGAACCTCCCTAGCACGAGGCGGAAGCCCGGAGCGCCCGACGGCTCCGAGAAGTAGAGCCTTTCGGCTCGGGAATGCTGCTCCTACGAAGCCCGGTTTTGCGAAAAACCACTGTAAGTGAGCTATGCCTACCCTATCTTTAGTATAGCTTATGTTTTAATATAGTAACATTATTAGGACCTTAAAATAATTATTTGGGCTATTATTATGAGTTCTATAAGAGTGTTGCTTAACGCTTATATAATAGTAATAATAGCTAGAATTTAATTAGTCGCGTTTAACGTTAGACTAAACCCTAGTGGTATTGATACTAGGTTTTGTCAAGGGAAAATTGTTTTGAGATAACGAAGTGCTGTCCGAATACCGAGTCACCACCTTACCAGGTGAGTGCATAGTTACTTTCATCTTACACATAGATACGAAGTATTTTATATAAATTGCGTGCTATGTGTGCATACTATCCGAATACTTGCTGTCTATGCTGGATGAATGATTTTATACATGTTTTAAACTGTATATGTATTTTATATCTACAAATATGTTGGGTATGACATGGGTAGATGAAATAGTTGGTGTGTAATGAAATAAAATGATAAGAGATAGGTGATGATAGGAAGGTGATGATAATTAGGTGACGATAGATAGGTGATGATGAATTGGGGATGTAGGATGAAAGATACCATAACCTTGTCTGGCAATATGGAGATGTAGTCATCTACTAGAGTATAGATAGCGACCACGGACTATTCTAGACAACCCTGTGGAAACACCAGCAGGCTCATAACCTGTAGGTGATGAATTACGAGTTCAGGCGATGTTGTAACTACGTATTCATGTGATGATACTCTAACCCTTACTATGAATTACGAGTTCAGGCGATGTTGTAACTACGTATTCATGCGATGATACTCCAACCCTTACTAGGCGTGCATTGAGGGGGTAATCCCCGAATCATTACTGATTATGTGATGTAGGCAATGATCCTCAGGGAAAGTCCTTAGGAACAAACATATAAGGAAATGTGATGTAAAGAGATGAGAAGTAAATACGATATAGGAGATGACCCTTAAGATAATTATTTAGGGAATATTAAATGAAGAAAATGGGGATGGGCAATCGGGTTAATTGTTTGACATGTATTATGTGAAGAAACAAATTAACTATATTATTGTGGGTTGAAAACCCTATGTACTCACCAGGTTTCCCAACCTGACCCACTCAAGCTTATTTGTATCACAGGTGTCGATATGAGCTAATTTACACTGAGAGATTAAAGGGATGTAGATCACTAGTGTAAATAAATGTAAGTTCTGTTTATGGTTATGTTTTTGTATTGACGATGATATCCCAAATGTTTTAAAATGAATAAAATACATTTCTTAGGAAATGATTTGATAACGTATTTATCATGTTTTTCTGGGAACAAATTCCGCAACATTTTTATTAAAAGAAGTACTCTGATTTCTATAAAGCATAAACAAAATCGGTCTTTTCTGGCCGTGAAAATGGGGATGTCACAGGTGGTATCAGAGCATTAGTTTAAGCGAACTAGGAATAAGGATTTATTTCTAGACTTAAACTTAGAATGCTAAGAAATGATTGTGAGGAGTGTGTCTAATATAATTTAGGTAGTACACCTAAATAGACACAAGCACAAGCTTATTAGGGAAGGATGCCTAAATTGATTTATGTGCTAAATGATTTGTGATGCTTTATGATGCTATCGTTTGATCGGATCTATGGTCTGTTGCCGACCGGATCTGGAAACTTTATGTGTTCAGATTTCTAAACGTTTAATTACGATATTAGAACTGACATGTAATTTTTCGAAGTAATAAGGAGGAATACGCATCTAAATCTTCCTCTATCTATATTCTTGTCTCGATACACCGAACACCTGCTTTGGTGTGCAGAACATCATGGTGAAGACTCGTAATGAATTGAGTAAATGGATGAAATGAGAAGGCTTACGATAGTGAATGATACCTATCGGAAGATATCGTAAGAGTGATATCTTGCCTTTAGAATGCGTTTAATAAATAATACGTCTAGTACAGGAGAAGTACACTTTCGATTAGCAATAAGAAAGATTTTTGGAATAATCCATGAAGTTATCCCATCGTTTGACAACCGAGTTAAAGTAGAATGGATGATTGAAGATACGCGTGGAAGAAGTTCTAGTAGAGTCTAGGGGAAAATTTTGTGATTGCTTGGACACATTTGTATGTGTTAAAATTGTTTTTGTGATAATAACTTGGAAAACTGCGAGACAATACTTGGGACGAGTATGAGTAGGTGTGAATGGTAGTAGAGGCCTATACTACCGGAAGCACATGACTCACGCTTGGATCAGGGAAAGTCACAAGGTTACAAGAAGCTAGTAATTGATACCATTTTATTCAAGTATGTCGTTACCATTGTTTCTGTAATAACTAAGAAGATGATTGTTATTCCGACCCTAGTGGTCATATCAAATTGAGTCCGACTACGATGAGTATGTTACGTGGTTCAGAGAACCAAGTTCGATGTAACATCTGACTTAAGCTGAAAGATTGAAATAAAAGATAATCAAAGCGATCAGTAGAGGTATCGCGATAGTTGCTTGTAGCTAGAAATGCTACCTTTTAAGATGTGATTATATCCCATTAGAACATGAAGGAAGGTATAGTCTGTTCTAGAATTTGACTCTAAGAGACCTGAGTCTAAGCGTTGCAACATACGATGATAGGTCATTAGAATATGACACATCGGTCCATTGTAGTAATAAAAGAACTTATCTTAAGTTCGTATCCAGTGAGGATCGAGATTGTGACTTGATGGTCATAATTTGGAGTCTAACATGAGATAGGGAGCAAGTGCAAGATCGAGCACCGCCTACAGACAAGGAGTCCAAGAGTTAGATACTCATTCGAAGGAACAAAGAAGTTACGATTATTACCTAGGATGAAGAGATAACGTGTGGAGTCATTATACTGCCCTGTTTCGTTGATGATTCCGGGACGTAATCATCCTAAGGGGGAGATAATTGTAACGCCCGCAGATCCGGGCTAGTCAATTTAGAGACAATAAGCATCAAAAATGAGTTTTTGATGGAAGATTATTTATAAGTATTAATATTTTCCAAGTGGTAGTATACGTTACAAGGGTTCCGTACATATAAAGAATGCCGAAATCCGAGTTATAACGAAGAAGTTATGACCCGTCGAAGTTTTACGGCAAAACCGGCACGGCACCGGGAGACGTAAATAGTGTATTTACGATGGAGGACATTTTAGCCTTAGAAATCTAAACAAAAGTTGTATTATACATTAAAACGAGAGCGTCCATAAAAAGAACGCCCAAATCTGACTTCGTATGAGGAAGTTATGATTTTTCTAAGATTTAGCTTAGTAGTGCACGACCCGAAACTCGAATTTTAGATCGAGCGATTTTTGGCCTACGCGACCTAAATGAGAATTGAAGATCTCATTAATAGGAACTCAACGGTAAAAAGACAGACGAAAACGAAGTCCGTATGAAGGAGTTATGAATTTTTCGCGGTCATTTAACAGTATAATCTCCTTGTACTGTTAAATTTAAGATCGGTCGAGAATTAGCCGAAGGAGTCAAAATGAAAGTTGTAGATCTTATTTTTACCTACGCGTGGATATAAAGAACGTCGAAAACGGAGCTCGTATGCGAAAGTTATGAATTTTTGAAAATCGGCTGATTTCCACCCTGTGTGCGATGCCACGTGTCAGCACCAGGCGAAACCTTGGAGCCTACGCAACACCACGACGTGGTGACCCCCCAGACAGCCTATAAATAGAGGTGACGGGTGAATCTCATTCCACACACCTTTACCCACTTCTTTCTCTCTCTAGAACCTCTCTCTAAGCCCCCAAACCCCCCAAAAAGCCTAGGGAACCTCCCTAGCACGAGGCGGAAGCCCGGAGCGCCCGACGGCTCCGAGACGAAGAGCCTTTCGGCTCGGGAACGCTACTCCAGCGAAGCCCGGTTTTTCGAAAAAACCGCTGTAAGTGAGCTATGCCTACCCTATCTTTAGTATAGCTTATGTTTTAATATAGTAACATTATTAGGACCTTAAAATAATTATTTGGGCTATTATTATGAGTTATATAAGAATGTTGCTTAATGCTTATATAATAGTAATAATAGCTAGACTATTAATTAGTCGCGGTTAACGTTAGACTAAACCCTAGTGGTATTGATACTAGGTTTTGTCAAGGGAAAATTGTTTTGAGATAACGAAGTGCTGTCCGAATACCGAGTCACCACCTTACCAGGTGAGTGCATAGTTACTTTCATCTTACACATAGATATGAAGTATTTTATATAAATTACGTGCTATGTGTGCATACTATCTGAATACTTGCTGTCTATGCTGGATGAATGATTTTATACATGTTTTAAAATGATTTAAACTTTATATGTATTTTATATCTACAAATATGTTGGGTATGACATTGGTAAATGAAATAGTTGGTGTGTAATGAAATAAAATGATGAGAGATAGGTGATGATAATTAGGTGACGATAGATAGGTGATGATGAATTGGGGATGTAGGATGAAAGATACCATAACCTTGTCCGACAATGTGGAGATGTAGTCATCTGCCAGAGTACAGATGGCGACCACGGACTATTCTAGACAACCCTGTGGAAACACCAGCAAGCTCATAACCTGTAGGTGATGAATTACGAGTTCAGGCGATGTTGTAACTACGTATTCATGTGATGATACTCTAACCCTTACTATGAATTACGAGTTCAGGTGATGTTGTAACTACGTATTCATGTGATGATACTCCAACCCTTACTAGGCGCGTATTGAGGGGGTAATCCGTGAATCATTACTGATTATGTGATGTAGGCAATGATCCTCAGGGAAAGTCCTTAGGAACGAACATATAAGGAAATGTGATGTAAAGAGATGAGAAGTAAATACGATATAGGAGATGACCCTTAAGATAATTCTTTATGGAATATTAAATGAAGAAAATGGGGATGGGCAATCGGGTTAATTGTTTGACATGTATTATGTGAAGAAACAAATTAACTATATTATTGTGGGTTGAAAACCCTATGTACTCACCAGGTTTCCCAACCTGACCCACTCAAACTTATTTGTATCACAGGTGTCGATATAAAGCTAATTTACACTAAGAGATTAAAGGGATGTAGATCACTAGTGTAAATAAATGTAAGTTCTGTTTATGCTTATGTTTCTGTATTGACGATGACATCCCAAATGTTTTAAAATGAATAAAATACATTTCTTAGGAAATGCTTTGATAACGTATTTATCATGTTTTTCTGGGAACAAATTCCGCAACATTTTTATTAAAAGAAGTACTCTGATTTCTATAAAGCATAAACAAAATCGGTCTTTTTTGGCCGTGAAAATGGGGATGTCACAGGTGTTATCAGAGCTTAGTTTAAGCGAACTAGGAATAAGGATTTATTTCTAGACTTAAACTTAGAATGCTAACCAATGATTATGAGGAGTGTGTCTAATATAATTTAGGTAGTACATCTGAATAGACACAAACACTAGCTTATTAGGGAAGGATACCTAAATTGCTTTATGTGCTAAATGATTTGTGATGCTTTATAATGCTATCGTTTGATCGGATCTATGGTCTGTTGCCGACCGGATCTGGAAACTTTATGTGTTCAGATTTCTAAACGTTTAATTACGATATTATAACTGACATGTAATTTTTCGAAGTAATAAGGACGAATACGCGTCTAAATCTTCCTCTATCTATATTCTCGTCTCGACACACCGAACACCTGCTTTTGTGTGCAGAACATCATGGTGAAGACTCGTAATGAATTGAGTAAATGGATGAAATGAGAAGGCGTACGATAGTGAATGATACCTATCGGAAGATACCGTAAGAGTGATATCTTGCCTTTAGAATGCGTTTAATAAATAATACGTCTAGTACAGGAGAAGTACACTTTCGATTAGCAATCAGAAAGATTTTTGGAATAATCCATGAAGTTATCCCATCGTTTGACAACCGAGTTAAAGCAGAATGAATGATTGAAGATACGTGTGGAAGAAGTCCTAGTAGAGTCTAGGGGAAAATTTTGTGATTGCTTCGACACATTTGTATGTGTTAAAATTGTTTTTGTGATAATAACTTGGAAAACTGCGAGAGAATACTTGGGACGAGTATGAGTAGGTGTGAATGGTAGTAGAGGCCTATACTACCGGAAGCACATGACTCACGCTTGGATCAGGGAAAGTCACAAGGTTACCAAGAAGCTAGTAATTGATACCATTTTATTCAAGTATGTCGTTACCATTGTTTCGGTAATAACTAAGAAGATGATTGTTATTCCGACCCTAGTGGTCATATCAAATTGAGTCCGACTACGATGAGTATGTTACGTGGTTCAGAGAACCAAGTTCGATGTAACATCTGACTTAAGCTGAAAGATTGAAATAAAAGATAATTAAAGCGATCAGTAGAGGTATCGCGATAGTTGCTTGTAGCTAGAAATGCTACCTTTTAATATGTGATTATATCCCATTAGAACATGAAGGAAGGTATAGTCTGTTCTGGAATTTGACTCTAAGAGACCTGAGTCTAAGCGTTGCAACATACGATGATAGGTCATTAGAATATGACACATCGGTCCATTGTAGTAATAAAAGAACTTATCTTAAGTTCGTATCCAGTGAGGATCGATATTGTGACTTGAAGGTCATAATTTGGAGTCTAACGTGAGATAGGGAGCAAGTGCAAGATCGAGCACCGCCTACAGACAAGGAGACCAAGAGTTAGATACTCATTCGAAGGAACAAAGAAGTTACGATTATTACCTAGGATGAAGAGATAACGTGTGGAGTCATTATACTGCCCTGTTTCGCTGATGATTCTGGGACGTAATCATCCTAAGGGGGAGATAATTGTAACGCCCGCAGATCCGGGCTAGTCAATTTCAAGACAATAAGCATCAAAAATGAGTTTTTGATGGAAGATTATTTAGAAGGATTAATCTTTTCCAAGTGGTAGTATATGTTACAAGGGTTCCATACATATAAAGAACGCCAAAATCCGAGTTATAACGAAGAAGTTATGACCCGTCGAAGTTTTACGGCAAATCGGCACGGCACCGGGAGACGTAAATAGTGAATTGACGATGGAGGACTTTTTAGCCTTAGAAATCTAAACAAAAGTTGTAGTATACGTTAAACCGAGAGCGTCCATAAAAAGAACGCCCAAATCTGACTTCGTATGAGGAAGTTGTGATTTTTCTAAGATTTAGCTTAGCAGTGCACGGCCCGAAACTCGAATTTTAGATCGAGCGATTTTTGGCCTATGCGACCTAAATGAGAATTGAAGATCTCATTAATAGGAACTCAACGGTAAAAAGACAGACGAAAACGGAGTCCGTATGAATGAGTCACGAATTTTCCGCGGTCATTTAACAGTATAATCTCCTTGTACTGTTAAATTTAAGATCGGTCGAGAATTAGCCAAAAGAGTCAAAACGAAAGTTGTAGATCTTATTTTTACCTACGCGTGGATATAAAGAACGTTGAAAACGGAGCTCGTATATGAAAGTTATGAATTTTTGAAAATCGGCTGATTTCCACCCTATGTGCGATGCCACATGTCAGCACCAGGCGAAACCTTGGAGCCTACGCAACACCACGACGTTGTGAGAGGCACCACGACGTGGTGACTCCCCAGACAGCCTATAAATAGAGGTGTCGGGTGAATCTCATTCCTCACACCTTTACCCGCTTCTTTCTCTCTCTAGAACCTCTCTCTAAGCCCCCAAACCCCCCCCCCCCCAAAAAGCCTAGGGAACCTCCCTAGCACGAGGCGGAAGCCCGGAGCGCCCGACGGCTCTGAGAAGAAGAGCCTTTCGGCTCGGGAACGCTTCTCCAGCGAAGCCCGGTTTTTCGAAAAACCCGCTGTAAGTGAGCTATGCCTACCCTATCTTTAGTATAGCTTATGTTTTAATATAGTAACATTATTAGGACCTTAAAATAATTATTTGGGCTATTATTATGAGTTATATAAGAGTGTTGCTTAACACTTATATAATAGTAATAATAGCTAGACTATTAATTAGTCGCGGTTAAACTTAGACTAAACCCTAGTGGTATTGATACTAGGTTTTGTCAAGGGAAAATTGTTTTGAGATAACGAAGTGCTGTCCGAATACCGAGTCACCACCTTACCAGGTGAGTGCATAGTTACTTTCATCTTACACATAGATATGAAGTATTTTATATAAATTACGTCAGTTGCTACTTTCCCTCTGCGCTTATAAGTAGATAAGGTCAGACTTTGCTTGCTCTGAGACATCTTCAAAAGGGAAATCCAATATCAAAATGGAAATGTTTGAAATTGCTCCTTGACCCAAGAAAGGAACAAACGGGATTCGGTGCTATGTGTGCATACTATCTGAATACTTGCTGTCTATGCTGGATGAATGATTTTATACATGTTTTAAAAGGATTTAAACTGTATATGTATTTTATATCTACAAATATGTTGGGTATGACATGGGTAGATGAAATAGTTGGTGTGTAATGAAATAAAATGATGAGAGATAGGTGATGATAATTAGGTGACGATAGATAGGTGATGATGAATTGGGGATGTAGGATGAAAGATACCATAACCTTGTCCGGCAATGTGGAGATGTAGTCATCTACCAGAGTATAGATGGCGACCACGGACTATTCTAGACAACCCTGTGGAAACACCAGCAGGCTCATAACCTGTAGGTGGTGAATTACGAGTTCAGGCGATGTTGTAACTACGTATTCATGTGATGAAACTCTAACCCTTACTATGAATTACGAGTTCAGGCGATGTTGTAACTACGTATTCATGCGATGATACTCCAACCCTTACTAGGCGCGTATTGAGGGGGTAATCCCCGAATCATTACTGATTATGTGATGTAGGCAATGATCCTCAGGGAAAGTCCTTAGGAACGAACATATAAGGAAATGTGATGTAAAGAGATGAGAAGTAAATACGATATAGGAGATGACCCTTAAGATAATTCTTTATGGAATATTAAATGAAGAAAATGGGGATGGGCAATCGGGTTAATTGTTTGACATGTATTATGTGAAGAAACAAATTAACTATATTATTGTGGGTTGAAAACCCTATGTACTCACCAGGTTTCCCAACCTGACCCACTCAAACTTATTTGTATCACAGGTGTCGATATGAAGCTAATTTACACTTAGAGATTAAAGGGATGTAGATCACTAGTGTAAATAAATGTAAGTTCTGTTTATGCTTATGTTTCTGTATTCACGATGACATCCCAAATGTTTTAAAATGAATAAAATACATTTGTTAGGAAATGCTTTGATAACGTATTTATCATATTTTTCTGGGAACAAATTCCGCAACATTTTTGTTAATAGAAGTACTCTGATTTCTATAAAGCATAAACAAAATCGGTCTTTTATGGCCGTGAAAATGGGGATGTCACAACGTGGTTAGCGAAGAAGGAATCCACGTGGACCCTTCCAAAATTAAAGCCATCGAGAACTGGTCAGTATCGAAGACGCCTACAGAAATTCGTCAATTTCTAGGCCTCGCTGGCTACTACCACAGATTCATACGGAACTTCTCTCGAATTGCGAAACCTCTTACGACATTGACCCAGAAAGGTGTGGCCTTTGACTGGGAAAAGAAACAAGAGAAAGCGTTTCAAACGCTGAAGCGAGCCTTATGCACCGCACCGATACTATCCCTCCCCGAAGGGATAGAAGACTTCGTAGTATACTGCGATGCATCCAACCAGGGGCTCGGCTGTGTTCTGATGCAACGAGGTAAGGTCATCGCCTATGCCTCAAGGAAGCTGAAGACACACGAGGTCAACTACACCACACACGATCTCGAATTAGGAGCAGTTGTGTTTGCCCTGAAGATCTGGACACACTACCTGTATGGTACGAAAAGCACTATCTTTACAGACCACAAAAGCCTACAACACATATTCAACCAGAAGGAGCCAATATGAGACAACGCCGGTGGGTCGAACTACTCAATGACTACGAATGCGAAATTCGTTATCATCCGGGTAAAGTCAACGTAGTAGCAGATGCCCTAAGTCGGAAAGAATATTCTGGTCGAAGAGTCAAGTCATTAACTATGACTATCCATTCGCATCTCTCCACACAAATTAAGGAGGCTCAGCTTGAAGCCTTGAAACCTGAAAATGTGGCGGGTGAATTCCTGCGAGGAATGGATAAGAACTTGGAAGTCAAGGGTGGCGGAGCTTTATATCTCATGGACCAGATCTGGACACCGAAACACGGTGGCTTCAGAGACTTGGTCATGAAGGAAGCGCACAACACTCGATATTCCATCCACCAGGGTTCAGATAAGATGTATCTGGATCTTAAAAAGTTATACTGGTGGCCTAAAATGAAAGCAGAAATTGCTACCTTCGTGAGTAAATGACTTACTTGCGCCAAGGTCAAGGTCGAATACCAGAAACCCTCGGGACTATTACAGCAACCAGAGATACCGGAGTGGAAGTGGGAGCGGATCACAATGGACTTCATAACCAAGTTGCCCAAGACATCGGGTGGACTTGATACCATTTGGGTCATCGTCGATAGATTGACCAAGTCCGCACACTTCCTGCCCATCAAAGAAACTGACAAGATGGAGAAGCTCACAAGAACATACATTAGGGAGATCGTATGACTGCATGGTGTTCCTATATCTATAATCTCCGATAGAGATAGTAGATTCACTTCGAGGTTCTGGCAGTCACTACAAAGTTCCCTAGGAATGAGGCTGGACATGAGTACAGCCTATCATCCACAGACCGACGGACAAAGTGAGAGAACTATCCAAAACTTCGAAGATATGTTGCGAGCCTGTGTGATAGACTTTGGGAAGGCATGGGATACTCATTTACCCCTTGTCGAGTTTTCCTACAACAACAGTTATCACACGAGCATAAAGGTTGCTCCATTTGAAGCCCTCTATGGCCGAAAGTGCAGATCCCCTCTGTGCTGGGCTGAGGTGGGTGACATTCAGTTAGCTAAAGGACGAGTTCTTGACAGCACTCTCACGGTTCCGGAGATCATTCGGAAAACGACAGAGAAGATCGTTCAGATTCGTGAACGATTGAAAGCCTCTAGAGACCGACAAAAAAGCTACGCAGACAAACGAAGGAAACCTTTGGAATTCCAGGTGGGGGACCGAGTCCTTTTGAAAGTCTCACCCTGGAAGGGCTTGATACGCTTCGGAAAGCACTGAAAGCTAAATGCAAGATACATAGGGCCTTTCGAGATTCTCGCTAGGATCGGCCCTGTAGCTTACAAACTCAACCTACCCCACGAGCTTAGTAACGTACATCCTATTTTCCACGTCTCGAACTTGAAAAAGTGCCTATCCGACGAGACTCTTGTAATCCCAGTCGACGAGATCGAGACCAACAAGAGCCTCAATTTCGTGGAAGAACCTGTAGAGATCATGGACCGAGAGGTCAAGCAAACGAAGCAACGTCGTATCCCAATAGTGAAGGTTCGATGGAACGCCAAGTGAGGACCGAAATTCACTTAGGAGCGCGAGGATCAAATGAAATTGAAATATCCTCATCTTTTCGCCTAGTTATTTCTAACAATTTATAGCTAAACTCTAATTTCGGGACGAAATTCTCTCTAATGGGGAGATGATGTGACAACCCGAAAATAGGAATAATTGAATAGAAGGGCCAACTAAAGTTGTAACCTATCAAGCAAGCCATAAACCTTCAAAAGAGGACTTTACGGCCAAGGACCATGGGTTTACGGCCGTACACTCATGGTGGCCGTAAACTCCATGATATATATATATATATATATATATATATATATATATATATATATATATATATATATATATATATATATATATATATATATATATATATATATATATATATATATATGGCCCTTAGTCATTTTTCTTCATTTTCACCATTCCAAGCCCAGGAATTCGGAATTCTCTCCCAAGGATCTTGAGACTTTTGCTCCCAATCTTCAAAAATGTAAGTAAATCCTTCCATCTATGGGTAAATACATCTCTTCTTCTTGATTTACTCTTGAATTCATCCACAAATCTAATCTTTTGAGTCTAGATCTTCAAGATCCTCAAGAACACCAAGAACACTTAAGTGTTTTGGGCCGAAAACACCCCCATTTGCCTTCAAAACGTAAGTACACTATCCTTAACTTGTTGTATACTAGAATCACTTGTTAAATATCAAGAAAACATCAAGAAATCATCAACAAAAGGGTGTTTACGGCCAACGCAATCTCCCTTGGCCGTAAACTCTAGTTTGTGGTGCAATGTTGCCACAACTCCTTCCTAAGCCTTAGAACTAAGCCCAGAACACCTCAAGGAAGAACATAGGACCTTAAACACATGAAATGGTACAAGATACCATGCGTTTACGGCCGTAAACTCATTGGGCCGTAAACCCATGGGCCGTAAACACTTTGGGCCGTAAACTCTTGGGCCGTGAACTCATGGGGGTTTACACTTGGGCCGTAAACTCCAATGTGAGGCCTTACAACCCTTAGGTGCAACCCTTTGTTCTTTTATCACTTGAATCAAAGTGTTTTCCTTTTCCTAAGGCGTCTTTACTTGCTTAATTAGTTGTTTAATCACTAATTAGATACATATATGTGTCATTATATGTTAAATAGGAACTGTGTGTGCTCAAGTCCTCACTTGACACTTAGCACCCTATCCAGCACTTCCATCCAAACCACTAACTACAGGTGAGTTCATACCCCTTAATCAACCTTTGAAATGATTTTAAATGCTTTTATGGGGGGGGGGGGGAATACAAGTTGAAACATTCTAGTTATTATATTAATCACATGTGATTAATAACTAGAACAAACAGAAATATATTCTATTACTTTCAAATTGTTATCAAACTTATGGATTTCAAATACTTCAAAACATTTTATTAAACTCTTTTAAATGCTAAATCCTTTATCAAAATCTTTTTAAACTTATATTACTGTCAAAGTCATGTCTATACATATATATTTATATAAGTAAGATTTGAAGGACTTAGGACTGGTAACTCACTTTATTTCCTGTTCCTTGTTTGGTTGTGGACTTAGAGTACCCTGTTATTTGTCTGAATGTCGTTGAAATCTTAGTTATATATCATATATATGTGTTTAGATATAAAAGCTTTTACTTCAGTTGAATACCTTTGAGTAGCAAAGGCATACAAACAACATTACTAGTAAACTATAATAGGTATAGTTTAAGAGATTACTACTCACTATGATTAGTACAATGAAACATACAAGAGTCAGTTCATTTATGAGTCGATACAAACCTATTATGATGAGAAACAATACATACTATACACTATACAAGAGAATATACTATACACTAGTACGGACAGAAAATTACTACGCTATGAACTACTATACAAACACTGATATACGATAATCTAAATGTGAAATACTACTTCATGAAACAACAATACATTGTTGTATCACTTTGTAACCAGAGTCTCCTGGAGGGAGAGCGGGCATAGTGTGTATAGATCTATACGGGACAGACACTCCCACACCCCGACTGCTAGCTACAGTCCCAGCCGGTAAGGCCAAGGGGTGACAAAATGTCACCTCACTATCTTATGAAGCCAGAAGATCGTCAAGTATTCAGCCGTCAATCAGCATGGTTACAAACTAATTCACATCTAAACCTTTAATTAACAATTAGAGGCAATAGGACTCATTAAGGAGTATGGTACATTTAATACGACCTTGAGTCTTCATTTTTATCATTTAATAGTCAGTAGTGTCACTGCTGAGGTAGAACATACTATTTTCATAGTAGAGAATAGAAATGATTGGGAGAAAACATACTTTTGCACAGTAACAAGTACTACTATATTTTTCCCACTATTACAAATTCATATACAAACATTACATATTTATACAAGAACAAACATGTAAAATAGTCGGGCCTCGGGTAGAAGGCTACATTATTTACAAGCAGGAAATATAGGATTTTCTGGGAAAACTTTACAAACTGTTCAAGGTTTTAATACAAACATGTTGTGGATTTTAACTAATAAATGACACTAAATACTTATGAACTCACCAACATTTTATGCTGATACTCTCTTTCAAAATAACTTGTATTCTCAGGGAACCAGTAAGACAGGTACACGTATGCAGCTTTTGAAGGATGGAGTGGATCCAAGACTCGTCTTATTTTTTATTGTACATTTTTGGTGTCAATTAAACTTACAATAGAACACACATGTATTTAACTATTATATTAATTCAATGAATGTTGTTGCTTGTCTTTACTATTATGCATTGTTATGATACTGTACATGACGTCCTCCACCCCAGAACGATCCGCTGTTCCAGTTTTGGGGTGTGACAACGACTAAAAGCGTCAAGAGATAGACAAAAGAGCTACGCTGATAAAAGACAAAAACCCTTGGAGTTCCAGGTTGGTGACCGTGTTCTGTTGAAGGTCTCACCCTGCAAAGGCATGTTACTCTTCGGAAAGCGTGGAAAGCTGAATCCAAGACACATTGGACCATTCGAAATCCTCGCTAGGATTGGTCCCGTATCATACAAACTTCGCCTACCACGAGAACTTAGCAACGTACATCCCGTCTTCCACGTGTCGAACCTAAAGAAGTGTCTGTCCGATGAGACACTTGTGATACCACTCGACGAGATCGAACTAGACGAGAGCTTACACTTTGTGGAAGAACCCGTCGAAATCATGGATCGGGAGATCAAACGAACAAAACAAAGTCGCATCCCGATAGTAAAGGTTCGCTGGAATGCCAAGCGGGGACCCAAATTCACTTGGGAGCGCGAAGATTCAATGAAACAGAAGTACCCACATCTATTTCCGAGTCCATGATTTTGATTTTGTGTCTGAATTTCGGGACGAAATTCCCTCTAACAGGGGAATGATGTGACAACCCGAAACTTTTTCCGTTTCTGTTACATGATTTCCGTTAATAAAATTTGGATTTTATTAGTTTTCCTTCGAACTTTTTGTTTTAGAATATCATCGGGTGCTATATAATTAAATTTATATATGCGAGTCGGAAACCAAAACCGCGTGAAACTCACTTTTCTCGAAAAATACCATGTTCACGGCCTGACTGGAGTTCACGGCCGTAAACCTGTTTACGTCTGTAAACTCGTTTGCGGCCAGCGTCGGGTGGACCCCACCCACCGACCACAAAATCTGCTATAAATATGAGACCCCCACCCTCATTTGAACACTTCTGACCGGAAACTCTCTCATTCTCTCTCTAGAACCCCTGGCCGTAAACTCCGAAACACCCTCTTTTCTCTCTAAAAATCATCAAGAAACACTCCTGGAGGTTGTTTAGAAGCATCTAAAACACGTTTTCATCGAAACCAGCGTCACTGTTCTTGAGTTTACGGTCAATCTTCATAGACCGTAAACCCGTTTATGGCCAATCTTCAAAGGCCGTAAACCCTAGTTCACGGTCGTAAACTGTCTGCCGACCGTAAACTCTCCTCACGACCGTAAACTCTCCTCACGACCGTAAACTCCGTTCACGGCCGTAAACACGTTTTAAGTGGTGCAGTTGTCTGAAAACCCACTTTCCTCGATTCGATCGAGTCCCGGTAACATTCCTGAACCGAAAATAAGTGTTTTTCTAACACTTTATCTAATGAAATCACTAATTTAGATACATATATGTATTTATTTGATATTAGGATTCCGTTAAGTGCCACGTATAACCATTCGAGGATCTTCATTTCCGGTCGACGTTTTCACACATCAACGGTGAGTTCATACCCCTACGCTTTTCATGATTTTTAAACGTTTTCAGGGGGGATACAAGCCAAACACAAACGATTTTGTGAAACTAATACGAAAGGACTTTTAACAAGTATAAAACTTATGCAATTGATACAGACAAACGATTTTCACGTTTTTATAAAATATTTAGATATTTTATCCCCTTTTGTACTATGTTGAGCATAAGGGGCGTTTTCAACGTACAAACATGATTGCATAGTGTTCAGAACAATATACGAACCAGATATACTATATACATGCAAACTATATTAGGTATAGTTTGGGGTTTTCATTACACTGAGTTATACATTGCTAAACATATAAACTATGACAAATTTAGTTTATGACATACATTACTACAAGAGAATAACATATAATAATTATTTAAGTATAGTTATTATCATACACATTATACATACAGAGTTCAATACAGTAGATCACTACAGAACCACACGTAAACTAGTTAATACAGGATTGTGAGATCACTCTTCATTTGTATCCTTCGGGGTACTGGAAAAATCATCAACGTATAGTGTAACCAGAGTCTCCTGGAGGGAGAGCGTGAGATTTGTGAATAGATCTCTTCGGGACTGACAATCCCACACCTAAACTGCTATTTACAGTTAGGCAGGCATGCCTGGGGTGATAAATATCATACCGTACGACGCCCGAAGAACGTCGCTGAGGTCATCAGTCATATCAAGCATGGTTATACGACTCACAATAAGTATAAACTAACCTATGTTTACAGGATTTCATTCTTCATTAGTTTTATTTTCATTAATATAACTATTATACATTACACTGGAGGATTCCAGGGATACAACAACTGGTTTTATTTTAAATAATGAAACTACTATACATACTGGTGATAGCCAGGGTTTTCAAACGGAACATACTATACATACTGGTGGTAGCCAGGGTTTTCAATACAACATACAATACATACTAGTAACATCCTGCTTTTACTAAAGAAAATATTGGATTTTCTTGGAAACGTACGAACAATTTACAAGATACATCAACAAGTTTTCACTACAAAATATAGCTTATGAACTCACCAGCTTTATGCTGATACATTTTCAAAATTGCTTGTATTCTCAGGAAATCAGTAGACAGGTACCTTCTGGAGTTTTGAGAAGACAAGAGTATGAAGTCATGTCTTTTATTTTACTTATACTTTTGATGTAATCAAACACGTGTTAAACAGATGTAAACCTTTTCACACATGTATTCAATGTTTGGTTGTGTTTACTATGATTGCTATGATACAATTGTTATGATACTATACATGATGTCCTCCACCCCCGAACGTTTCCACCGTTCCGGTTTGGGGGTGTGACAAAAATTAGGGTTTCAGCCGTCAACCATCCAACACAGCGATTCAGTTTTTTTTTCTCGGTTCTAGACGAAATGGCAATCGCAGCCCCCTTCCATTTGTTTCAATAGATGCAGGTATGAGTATGATTTTATTCCGAGTAATATGGGTTGAAGAACAAAATGAAGAGTAGTCCTCCTCCTCTCTCACGCTGGTATGAAAAAAATTATTGATTAACACAACAAAAATAGGGGCTTGGCTCTATGAGTTTCTTATAATGCTTTAAAATTGGTTTTCTTTATTTGCTTCTAAAAATAAGGTGATATAGATAACATTTACTGTTTTGGTTTTGCTAATATCAAGTAAACACATTATTGTTTTGGTTTATAATTGATCACCTTCATGCAGACCTGGAATCAGATTCATAGGAAAAGGTTGTGCACAGAAGCTATTTAATGAATTTTGTGAGAGATATATGGGTTTTTATGAACGTCCATTGGAATTGTTTGAGAAGATGAAATGTGAAGAATTTGAGCTAGAGGAGAATGAAAAAATGTATTATATTTTGATGTATTCATCTATGATAGAATGTGTATTCAAATATGAATAGTAGTGTATTCATGTGTGAATGAGTGTATTCATGTTTGAATGAGTTAATATTTATGATTAGAGACATTCATTTTATGAAGAAATATTAATTTTTACATTATTTTTTATTTTGTATTTATTTATGAATAGAAGTGTATTTATTTGTAAATAACAGTGTATTCATATGTGAATGGCTGTATTTATTTTTGAATAACATTGTATTCATGTGTGAATAACTGTGTTTCTTTATGATTAGAGATATTCACTTTTTTCAGTAATGTTAATTTTTACACTATTTTTATTTTTATTTGATGAAAAAAAAGGCATTGGATTATTTGTAAATTGATGTATATTCATTTGTGATTAGAGTCGTATTAGGGTTTTTGAAGAAAAATTTCGTTTTGGAATAGAAGTTTGATTTTGGATTAGATTTCTATTCATTTTTTTTAAATGTGAAATACGAGCAAAAAAAATTTATATTTTTAAGAAAAATAAATAAATTTTTTTCAGTTTTAAAATAAATTTTGGCAAAAATGTTTTTATATTCCATTAATAATAAAAATAAAAATCTAATATTTCTTTGCTTTTTGGTAACTGATCCTAAATTTAAGGGATTTGATTGAATTTTATTTTATTTTAATTTAATTAAAATATACAATTACTAATATACCCTTATATATTGATTCGTCCAGAACTGTTCTCGCGTTCTCAACGTTTTGGGTGTTCTCATTTGATCCTTCCCCTATATATATATATATATATATATATATATATATATATATATATATATATATATATATATATATATATATATATATATATATATATATATATATATATATGTGTGTGTGTGTGTGTGTGTTACATACCCTAATTTCATGAACACACAAAATTTTTCAGCCACCAAGAGACTTAGAGAGAGTAAGAAGCAAAAGAGGGTTTTTTTTCTCAATTCTCGTTTTTGAAGATACACCTGCGGTTTTTGGTAGTTTTCCGGAGATCCAACGGTCCGTTTTCGTTGATATTTTGATAGAAGCTTCCTCACATCGAGGCCTTCAGATCCAACAGTTGAATTGTCGAGATCAGCTCCAGAGACTCGGGAATCGTCGCTTCTGTTTGCTGCTGGAAATCATGAAAGTCTTTGGTGATATTCTTCTTTATCTTTGCTTATTTGATTCCATATGCTTGATGTGATTTAGTTCCAAGTATATGATGATTATTGTATGCCTCTAGTACATCTGGAGAAGATTTTGTATTGCTATAATATTGGTGATAGTGGATTTGAAGCGGCTCTAGTAGTCCCGTGGTTTTACTCTCCTTTCTCGAGAGGTTTCCACGCTAAAATTCTGGTGTCTTTATTGGTTGATTACTTATTGTTTTAGGTTGATTATATTGATCATATAACTTGTATTGGGGCTGATTTGTTGCAAGTGAAAATATCCTATTTTTTTGGATCCTAAAAGGTTCATTCAAGACGGGAATAGTTTAGTCAAACGAAGTATTATTTCGTATTGTTATTGACCGTTGTGGTTGCGGTTTTCCCATCAGATTGGTATCAGAGCCTGGTTCTTGTTATTAGGTTACTTGTTTTAACAATGGAAGCTAATACAAATAGGATTGTCAATTTGAATGGTTCTAATTATCAAGTTTGGAGAGGCAAGATGGAAGACCTTCTTTATGTAAATGATTATTATATGCCTGTGTTTAATACTGAAAAACCTGAAGATAAAACAGATGCAGAGTGGAATATTTTGCATAGAAAAGTTTGTGGGTATATTCGAAAATGGGTTGATGATGATGTTTTGAACCATATTAGCGCGGAGACTCATGCTCGTACTTTGTTGAACAAGCTTGAGCAGTTGTATGCTCGGAAGACCAGGAACAATAAATTGTTCCTGAATAAACAGTTGATTGGCTTGAAGTACCATGATGGAAATCCTATTAGTGATCATTTGAATTCTTTTCAAGGAATTATTAATCAAGTTGCAGGAATGGGTATCAAGTTTGAAGATGAGTTACAAGGTTTATGGCTCCTTGGCACTTTATCGGATTCTTGGGAAATTTTTAGGACATCCTTGTCCAACTCTGCACCAGATGGTATTATCACCATGGAATTTGCTAAAGGAGGTGTTTTAAATGAAGAGATGAGAAGAAAGTCACAAGGTTCCTCTTCACATTCAGATGTCTTGGTCACAGAAAGTAGGGGAGAAGTCAAAGTAGAGGTCCAAATAACAAAGGGAAGCATCGCAGTAAATCTAAAGGAAAGTTTGTTGACTATGAGTGCAATCATTGTGGTAGAAAAGGGCACACAATACGATTCTGTAGACAGTTGAAAAGGGAGAACAAGAAGGAAAATTACAACAATCAAAAGAACAACCACAAGAAAGATGATGGTGGTAATGATACTGTTGAAGTTAACACTGCTACTGAAGAGTTCTTTATTTGTTGTTATTATAATATGGTCAATCTTGCACATGATGATTCAAGTTGGGTTGTTGACAGTGGTGCTACTTGTCATGTGACATCATAAAGGGATTTTTACACATCTTACACTCCTAGTGATTTTGGGAATGTTAAGATGGGTAATAATGGGTTATAAAAAATTGTTGGTGTCGGAGATATTTGTTTGAAGTTTGAGACTGGGATGGAGTTGGTTTTACACAATGTAAATGTAACGCCCGTAGATCCGGGCTAGTCTATCTAGAGATAATAGGGGTCGAAAACGACTTTTCGACAAAATATTATTTAGAATAAATAATCTTAACCAAGTTGTAGAATATGTCTCAAGGGTTCCGTACATATAAAAAACGCCGAAATCCGAGTTATAACGAAGAAGTTATGACCCGTCGAAGTTTCGCGACAAGAACCGACATGGCACCGGGAGGCGTAAATAGTGAATTTATGATAGAGCGACTTTTAGCCTTAGCGACCTAAACGAAAGTCGTAGAATACATTAGACCGAGAACATCCATAAAAAAGAACGCCCAAATCTGACTTCGTATGAGGAAGTTATGATTTTTCGAAGTTTAGGCTTAGCAGTGTACAGCCCGAAGTTCGAATATTAGAACGAGCGGTTTTTAGCCGACATAACCTAAACGAGAATCGAAGATCTCGTTAATAGTAGCGCATCGATAAAAAGACAGACGAAAACGCACGTCGGATGAAGAAGTTATGAATTTTTAACGGACCAATCATGTCCCAGCCTGTTAAAAATATAACTTTTAAAATAAAGTCAAAATTAGCCAATGGAGTCTAAACAAAAGTTGTAGAGTACGTTCTCACCTACGCGTGGATATAAAGAACGTCGAAAACGGAGCTCGTATGCGAAAGTTATGATTTTTAGAAGTTAAGTGTGCAATTTGCGAAAATGTGATGACGTGGCACGATCCTAGCCTTCCCTTTCTCCCCACGACCTCGCACCAGATGAAGACACGTCGCCTTCGCTCTACGCCCCGCGTCCGAGGTTGGGTACGCCCAGCGTACCTCGATCTTATCCGGGTCCGATGCAAGTGCGAGCCAGCTGTGCGAAGCTGGCAACCTCATCCGAACTACGCCCAGCGTAGCCAAGGATTACGCCCAGCGTAATCCGAGGCCTCGCAGGCTATAAAAGGGGGCCGAGAGTTCCGAGTTTTTCACACCAATTCTCTTTCTCTCTCTAACTCATTCCAACACCCCTAAACCCTAGGGAACCCCCTAGCACCCGAAGGAAGCCCCGAGGCTCCCGGAGTCCCAAAGAAAAAGGGTCTTTCGGTTCGGAAACGCTGCTCCAAGCGAATCCCGATTTTCTTTAAAATCCTCTGTAAGTGAGCTACGCCTATGAAATTTTTAATATAGCTTTTAAATAATTATAGTAATGTTATTAGGTCCTTAAAATAATTATTTGGGCTATTATTATGAGTTATATAGAGTGTTGTTTAACGCTTATATAATAATAATAATAGCTAGACTATTAATTAGTCGCGGTTAACGTTAGACTAAACCCTAGTGGTATTGATACTAGGTTTTGTCAAGGGAAAATTGTTTTGAGATAACGAAGTGCTGTCCGAGTTCCGAGTCACCTCCTTTACAGGTGAGTGCATAGTTACTTTCATCTTACACATAGATATGAAGCATTTTATATAAATTACGTGCTATGTGTGCATATTATCTGTATACTTGCTATCTATGCTGGATGAACGATTTTATACAAGTTTTATATGATTTAAACTGTATATGTATTTATATCTACATAATATGTTGGGTAAAACATGGGTAGATGAAATATGAGTTGGATGATGAGTTGAGAGGTGATATAGACCATGAGGTAAGGGTGAGAGGTGGACTATGTGAGAAGCCTTTTTCCCAAATGATGTCCCCGTCATCTAGCAGAGTATGGATGACAACCACAGACTATTCTAGACAGTCCAGTGGAACACTAGCAGGCTCGCAACCTGTAGGTCTTGTGAACGATGTGTTCACCCGGTGTACTTTAAACCCTGGCGATCATGCAGACTTGGTACCTAAACCTTGGCGATCATGCAGACTTGGTGCCAAAACCCTGGCGACTATGCGGACTTAGTGCCTGTTGTATAAACCCTGGCGACTATGCAGACTTAGTGCCTAAACCCTGGCGACTATGCGGACTTAGTGCCTAAACTCTGGTGACGATGGACTTCGTGCCGATTCCTTAGGATGATCCTTAGGAATGAATGAACGAGGAATAGTTGATTCTTAGGGTAGATCCTTAAGAGTAAATAAGATAATGAGGATGGGTAATTGGGTTGATTGTTTGATGTTTAAACATAATAATTATATTATTGTGGGTTGAAAACCCTATGTACTCACCAGGTTTCCCAACCCGACCCACTCCAGCTTATTTCTATCACAGGTGTCGATATGAAGTTACATTACACTGCGAGATTTAAAGGGATGTAGATCACTAGTGTAAATGAATGTAAGTTCTGTTTATGCTTATGTTTCTGTATAGACGATGACATCCCAAATGTTTCAAAAATGAATAAAAACACATTTCTTCGGAAATGCTTTGATAACGTATTTATCATGTTTTACTGGGAACAAATTCCGCAACATTTTATTAAAAGAAGTACTCTGATTTTTATAAAGCATAAACAAAATCGGTCTTTTCTGGCCGTGAAAATGGGGATGTCACAGTAAAACATGTTCCATATATTAGACTTAGTTTGATCTCTGCTGGCTTACTTAATGATGACGGTTACCATAGTACCTTTGGTGGTGGCATTTGGAAACTCACTCGTGGTTCTTTGATCGTGGCAAGAGGTGAAAGAAGCTCAAAGTTATACATGAAACATCCGAAGATCTCCAAAGAATCGATCCATGCATCGATACATTGTGACATGACCGATTTGTGGCATAAGAGACTTGGTCACATGAGTGAAAAGGGGATGTCTTTATCATTGAAGAAAAATGTGTTGACCGGCGTGCATGATGTGAATTTGAAGACATGTTCTCATTGTCTAGCAGGTAAGCAAAATAGAGATTCCATTAAGAGCCATCCTCCTTCCAGGAAGGAGAATATACTTGATCTGGTACATTCCGATGTATGTGGTCCCATGAAGACTAGGACACTTGGGGGTTGTTTGTATTTTGTCACATTCATCGATGACTATTCACGGAAAGTATGGGTTTATACTTTGAAGACTAAAGATCAAGTATTGGATGTGTTTAAGCAGTTTCATTCCTTGGTTGAGAGACAAACTGGGAAGAAATTGAAGTGTGTTCGGACAGATAATGGTGGTGAATACATTGGTCCTTTTGATGCTTATTGTAGAGAGCATGGTATTCGGCACCAAAAGACTCCTCCAAAGACACCACAGTTGAACGGTTTAGCAGAACGGATGAATAGAACTTTGGGTGAAAGGGTTAGATGTTTGCTTTCACATGCAGAATTGCCTGATTCTTTTTGGGGAGAAGCTTTCAATACGATAATACATGTTATTAATCTTACTCCTTGTGTTCCTTTGTCTTTTTATGTTCCTGACAGGGTTTGGAGTGGCAAAGATGTTTCGTATCGTCATTTACGAGTCTTTGGATGCAAGGCTTTTGTACATATTCCTAAAGATAAAAGATCAAAGCTTGATGTGAAGACCAAGCCATGTATATTCCTTGGTTATGGCGAAGATGAATTCGGTTATAGGTTATATGATCCAATTCTGAAGAAACTCGTAAGGAGTCGTGATGTTGTATTTGTTGAAGATCATAGTTTAAAAGATGATGAGAAGGCAAAGATAGTTCCCCAATCTACTGATGATCATGTTGATTTGGAACGGTTCCTCTCAACATTTTGAGCCAATTAATGAAGATGTTCAGAATGATGAACAACATGATACTGATGACAATGATGTTCCAGAGCAGTCAGAGTTGGATGAGGATCTTCATCCAGAGTTGCCGGTACCTGATATACCACTATTTGTCCCACTTAGGCGGTCTATGAGAGATCGTCATCCTTCCACCCATTATTCTGCTGATGAGTATGTTCTGGTCACTGATGGGGGAGAGCCAGATTCTTATTCAGAGGCTATGGAAGATGAGCATAAAAGAGAGTGGGTTGAAGCTATGCAAGATGAGATGAATTACTTACATGAAAATAATACTTTTGAGTTGGTGAAGTTGCCTAAGGGCAAGGGAGCTTTGAAGAACTAGTGGTTTTACAAAGTGAAGACTGAAGAACATACCTCACGGCCTAGGTACAAGGCTAGATTTGTGGTCAAAGGGTTCAGTCAAAGAAATGGTATTGATTTTGATGAGATTTTCTCTCTGGTCGTGAAGATGGGTTCCATTCGGGTGATTCTTGGTTTGGCTGCTAGCCTTGATCTTGAGGTTGAGCAAATGGATGTCAAGACAGCTTTCCTTCACGGTGACTTGGACAAGGAAATTTATATGGAGCAACCTGAAGGTTTTCAGGTTAAAGGAAAAGAAGACTATGTATGTAGGCTTCAGAAAAGTCTTTATGGGTTGAAGCAAGCACCAAGACAGTGGTACATGAAATTTGATTCAGTCATGGGTGAGCAAGGCTACCGCAAGACTACTTCAGATCACTATGTTTTCTTCCAGAGGTTTGGTGATGATGATTTCATTATTTTATTGCTTTATATTGATGATATGTTGATTGTTGGCAAGAATGTAGAGAGAATTATTCAGCTAAAGAAATAGTTGAGCAAGTCTTTTCCTATGAAAGACTTAGGACCAGCAAAACAGATTCTTGGCATTCGGATTACTAGAGATAGAGCTTCAAAGAAGTTGCATATGTCACAAGAGCAATACATTGAGAAGGTGCTTTGCAAATTCAACATGAATAAAGCTAAAGTGGTTAGGTCGCCTCTAACTACCAACTTTAAGTTAACTGATAGAGATTGCCCTTATACTAAGAAGATGATTGAAGACATGGATAGAGTTCCATATGCATCAGATGTTGGAAGTTTGATGTATGCCATGGTGTGTACAAGGCCAGATATTGCCCATGCAGTTGGTGTTGTTAGTCGGTTTCTGTCAAATCCGGGAAAGAAGCATTGGGAAGCAGTTAAGTGGATTTTCAGGTATCTACGTGGTACTTCCAAATTGGTTATATCATTTGGAAATTGAGCACCTATGCTTGTTGGTTATACAGATTCTGATATGGCAGGAAATAAAGACAACATGAAATCCACTTCTAGATATTTGATGACTTTTGTAGGGGGGAGCTATGTCACGGCAGTCAAGACTGCAAAAGTGTGTTACATTGTCCACAACTGAGTCTGAGTATATGGAAGCAACAGAAGCATGCAAAGAGTTATTGTGGCTAAAAAGATTTATGCAAGAGCTTGGACTTATGCAAAAACGCTACGTGGTTCTTTGTGATAATCAAAGTGCCATTCACCTTGCTAAGAATTCTATGTTTCACAAAAGAACAAAGCATATCGATGTGAGGTGTCATTGGATTAGAGATGCCCTTGAAGACAACTTGTTTGAATTTGAGAAAGTTCATACTGATGATAATGGTTCCAATATGTTGACTAAAGCTTTAGCAAGGGAGAAGTTGAAGATATGTTGCTCGATCGCCGGGATAACAAACTCTTCCTCATAGGCCAAAAAGGGGGAGATTTGTTGGGTTTTATCTTTGGTTGTTTTAGCCCATGAGGAAAGCCCACTCCTTTAGCCCATGTATATATGTGTGTTACATACCCTAATTTCATGAACACACAAAATTTTTCAGCCACCAAGAGAGTTAGAGAGAGTAAGAAGCAAAAGAGTGTTTTTTCTCAATTCCCGTTTTTGAAGATACACCTGCAGTGTTTGGTAGTTTCCTGGAGATCCAACAGACCGTTTTCTTTGATTTTGGGACAGAAGCTTACCTTCAGATCCAAAGGTTGAATTGTCGAGATAACCTCCAGAGACTCGGGAATTGTCGCTTCTGTTTGCTGAGGGAAATCAGGAACGTTTTTGGTGATATTCTTCTTTGTCTTTGCTTATTTGATTCCATATGCTTGATGTGATTTAGTTCCAAGTATATGATGATTATTGTATGCCTCTAGTACATCTAGAGAAGACTTTGTATTGCTATAATATTGGTGATAGTGGATTTGAAGCGGCTCTAGTAGTCCCGTGGTTTTACTCTCCTTTCTTGAGAGGTTTCCACGCTAAAATTCCGGTGTCTTTATTGGTTGATTACTTATTGTTTTGGGTTGATTATATTGATCATATAACTTGCATTCGGGCTGATTTGTTTCAAGTGAAAATATACTATTTGTTTGCATCCAAAAAGGTTCATTCAAGACGGGAATAGTTTAGTCAAACGAAGTATTATTTCGCATTGTTATTTACCGTTGTGGCTGCGTTTTTCCCATCACAAATAACTGGTAATAAATAAAAAGCTTTAATGAGTTCTAATAAAAAATGGTCTTAAAAAATAATTAAAAAAACTAATTGTTTTTTTAAAATGAGTGTTAATTAAAAAAATGGGCTGAAATAAAATAATCTAAAAAATGGGGTGCAATGGTAAAAAGGGTCAAAAGTTGCGAAACTGGTGGTTAAAGGGTGAAACTTCGTAAGGAGGAGGGCTGACTGCAGTGGGGACTGCAGTTTGGGGGCTGGAAGGGTATAAAGGGGTTAAGTTTACGGTATTGACCGAAGTACAGGTGCTAAAAATGATACTTCATTGTGATTTTTGTCCACTGCGGTGACAACTTCAGTGATTTTTTTAAGCGAAAGGTGGGGTCTCCGGTGAAATTTATCTGTGGTGAAGGGGTTGAAAGTTAAAATTTCAAATTAGTCTGTGGATATAGCTTGAACGAACATCAAATAAAAATTAAACGAACAACAACGACATTTTTTATTTATTTTGGATAGCTTGAATCAACACTCAAAAAATTAGAAAAACTCATCATAAAATTTGTAGTTGCGAAACCAAGAAATATTATACCAAAACCGAAAATCTCAAGATGAAATGTTGCCAATCGGGTTTTTTCCCTTGAAATAATTGCTTAGATCTTCAAGGTATAACTCTGATACCAATTGTAGGATCCCGTTTTGAACGATTGGCTTGTGCGGAATAAGAGATCTTGAATTTTTAACGATAATAAAAATATAAAAAACATAAAAGATGAGTAATCCAATGATTCCTAGAAAGAGAGAAAATATTACAATGAAGAACTCTTGGATTGGGATACATACCTCTCCCATTCTCTCTAACTAGACAAAGACTACATTTTGGTGCATATTAAAACTAATGACCATCCCCCTCTATTTATAAAGTAAAATGGAATCTTACAAACATAAAGAGAATATTCTAATCTAATTATCACTCATAATTTGTAGAGCATTTCCATGCTCCAACATATTCATTGCTTATTACTTTTGGACCTGAGGTAAGTCAATCATTTTTCTAAATCTAGTACATAGTCGAGAACTTCAACTCTTGACAATGAATCGATTAATCTAAGTTAGACAATATTACGTTATGAGTCTTAGTGTGGATTATATGTATTGGAAATGTTGATAACTTATTGTGGTTTATGATGATAGGATGTAATGAATGCCATATATATTTGTGATGATATGGTTGAAAGATCATTATGCCCAAGAAGCATAACTCTAGCAGATCCGAACAATCCTCAAACTCCAACATCAAACAGATCCAAGAAACGTGAATATGTGTCTCGCCACATCATGGCAATCCAATGCCCATGTTGTGGGAACTGAGTTTTTACAATTCAAGGGTTTTGAGAGGGTTTCAAATTTTTATGATTTAAAGGTATTTTTCTCTTATAACAAAACCGGATTTAGAGCCTCCTTTACATAGGTTGATGATTTGAAACCCTAAAGATAATTACCAAATATAATAATAATTATCTATGGAATTGAAACCATTATGGAATATTACATATTCCATTATTTTCTAATTAATTAATCAAACGATTAATTAATTAACAAAACAAGCCTTTCATATAAATATCTTTTCAGTTCTGCTTTATTTTGTTCTTGCATGTAACCCAAAATGACACTGCTAAATATAGTAATATTACCGGGGCTTGCTATGGATATGGGCACTAATATCGATCAGTAGTTACATGGTTGAGTGTAAGACACATCTTGTGTCTCATTTTCCTTCTAAATGCCATAAGTGGCTAGTAGAAGATTGAGATGGAGTGTGGTCTTGCTTCTTTGACTCCCATGCCTTATAATATTGCTTCTTTGACTTTGTTTCAAGGTATGGCTTAAAGGTACACATGTCTAAGTATATAAGAATATGTTATGTGAAAAAGTAGTGAGTTTTTTCATATGTTTTCTTCGTCTTTTTTTGTTGCCCAAAACCGAGAGCACCTTGGTGCTCTTACTTCTTCTTTTTTTCTTGGAGTAATGTAGAGAAAAGGCTATTATTTGGTTCTCCTTTGAAGGTATATTTGGTATATACTTCTATGTTTTAAGAACAACTAATATACAATTGAATACAAGCATCTTTGGTGGTTGATTCTTGCCTGGTTGATACATTATAGAGAGCTTCTACTTTGGAGTTTAATGCCATCTTCATCAAATTCCTAATTGTCAAAAGGAACCAAAGTCTTGAAATGTTGTACACACTTTCCTTCCTTTGGTTGTTTTAATCTTCTTAAACTTTACAAAACGGTCATTGGTGGGTAAAATGTTTTTAGTTAATTCAATCATAAAATTGCTTCTGTTGCTAAACTCGTAGTTTTGACTATTTATTTTAGAATATATTTATATAAAACCCAACAATTAGTATCAGAGACTATTTTTTTACTATTTATCTTTGTTTTTGGAAAACATATATGATTTTCTTTTTGTAAGAAAATTCATACATATTTTCTATGACAAGTTTATAATTGTTATTTTTTAGTAACAAAAGTTTACATGCATTTTTTGTCATCAAAACTTTTCTTGGTGTGATGTTGGCTTTGTGAGTGTGCCGGATGAAATATCATGTTGAGTGAGAGGTATGAAGCAATGGAATGATCTACATTCTCAAACGAGAATGAATTGTACTTGTACATGCATCGTCGGAGTAGTGAACACAACGGTTGTGTCATAATGGTACGGGTGAGAGTCGTGCCTCACTTTGTGCAATGGGCTGTGTCGGTCACTTTAGTAACCTTTTGGGTTAGTGATGAGTGGAGGCTCATAATAAAGATGATAAATGATGTTAGTAAAGAACAAATAATAATAAGTAATTAAAACGAAGAATTAAAGACAATAATTATAGTCATAAATAAAGCGATGAATAATAGAATAATAGCTAATAAGGAATTACAACATATTAACCAAAGGGTTTCAGGCCTAGCGGTATTCGGTATTGCCCTCTCTCCTTGAGGTCGAGGGTTCAAGTCCTGTTACGGACATAGATGAATTTAGGAGTAGAATAGATTTGTCGTTCCAAAAAAAAAAATTACAACATATTACTTTGCTTAAAATTTGGTTTTCGTAAACTTATACAGTTTGATGGATGTTTTTGAAATAAACGTAATGTTAGTGGTTGTTTTTATTATGTTGAATAATTAAGACTTCTGTTTTTATTTTCTGTTAAAAGATATGTAAAATAAAAGAAATTTTTTATGGTAAAAATCACAATGTTAAACACTTGATGGTGCAAACTTGTGCTCATCAATGTTAATATCCTCATTTGGAGACTAACTTTGAACAAGATTGCCACCGGAGATAGAGATAATTTGCAGGCTAGGGATATTGATGACCTCTGTTCTATGTGCTTGGGTTGTGGTGATCTCGTGGAATTGATCAATCACTTGTTTTTATCTTTTGGTTGAAGATCTCTCAGTGGACATCTCCCTTTTCATTTAATTGGTAATTTTATGGTCCCATTTGATTTTGTTGATGCCATCAAGGTCTCGAAGTGGAAGAAGAAGGTGGTCAAGCTGATTACGCTCATATAGTTATTTGGCGGTATTGGAATTGTTACATTTTTTACCACCGCCACAACCACCACCTCCTCCCCCAATACAAACACCACCGCCACAACTATCACTGTCTCCATCACCTTTGCCATCACCAATACCACCACCAACAACAACAATAACAACACTACCACTGTCAATATGGTTTAATATCATTTATGTACCTGCACACTTAAAAACATTTTTTTGTAGACTACATACGTTTAGTCACATCATTTTCTATAGACGTGGGTCGGAGACCATAGACATTTATCTTTTCAAAAACAAACAACGACTAATAGATTTGACCGTCTACATTCTACTTTTGTTTAAATTTTTTTAAAGATATTTTATTTTAACGAGAAACCGGTTACTTGAATCTTAGTCAACTTAGGTTGTGTTTGGCTTATATAAGTTTGAATTTATTGCAGTGTAGTGTTTATTGAGACCGTCAAAGTAGCATATAAATTATTTATTTAATTTCTATTATTATTTTTTTAGAATGAGAAATCTAATCTACTCCAAGGTATTCGTAATTTCAACTTTGAACTTATTGCAATGTGGTGTTTGGTGAGACCATCAATCGTAGCTCATAAATTACCTTTTTAATTTTTTTTTTTTTTTTGGGAATGTCAAATCTAATCTATTTCTAAAATACAACTAATTTGACCTGTGTTTCAGATGTGACTTGAACCGCCGACCTCGAAATAGAAAAGCAACACCTGATACCGTAACCGTTTAAAAAACAACCTTTTGTATTCAAGATAACTTATTTATAAACTAACTTTTCAACTGAATGTTGGCTTTTCTGCTATATGTGATCCCCATAGAATAAATTATGGTCAAAAGTCAAAGAGATTTAACCATGGATTCACAAAATGTAAGGGTACAACGCCAATTTAATCAGAAATAATTAGAACCTGTAGGCCAAACACTACTGATCCATAAAAGAAAACTTTGAACTTCGGTCGAAGGAACCTTTTTGTTCCTTAACCCCCAAGCACACCAGAT
Organism: Lactuca virosa; assembly: GCF_052849685.1. Classification (NCBI taxonomy): domain Eukaryota; kingdom Viridiplantae; phylum Streptophyta; class Magnoliopsida; order Asterales; family Asteraceae; genus Lactuca; species Lactuca virosa. The sequence continues at coordinate 300,743,905 of NC_136433.1, read as the reverse complement.
TAAAGTGAACAGAACCACCTCCACCATAGTTTTGAGCTTTTTGTCAATGTTATTCCCAAAAGTAGACTCAAATAAATCTACAATAGAATGGGGCATTTGATAAACAAATGTTATTCCGTCTCCAGTCTCCACAGAGCAAAGAGGGCAGCATTGAGTGGAAATACCAACCCATGCATATATGGTCAGATGGTAACGTGTAGGAATGCTTTTGAGGTTGATGTGTTACATAAGGATATTGACCTTATCGGGAACAAAACCATGTTGACACAACATTTTTCGATGAATAATCATAATATATTCCACCAATTATTAGATACAACACAATGGATATAGGCTAACACTAAGCGGGCTGCTATACATTGGGCCACTAATAGACTAATACAAAGATACAACATACATACAATTATACGGCTGACAGTAGTGTTATAATATAAGCATTTAATTCATTTAGAATTCAATCCACTAAAGTTTTTCGGTCCCAGTCCATTATCACATATGTTCGAACCTGATGCTGTTTTTCCTTACGAAACACATAAGCAATATAAAACAATAAACGATAGCATCAAGAGAGGTCTCCAGATTTTATTTGACATAAATCTGTTTTTGTAAGCGTATTTAGTTCGATAATTATAGTTAGTGTTTTAGTGGACTGATGGACCTGATGCACCATGGTGAAATAGATCTCATAGCAGGACCATTAATTATTGATTTTACATTATTCTTAATTCCAAATTTATTTAATTCTAAAACGATGGTTTTTAATCTTGATTTGTTTTCATGTTATAGATTGTAAACCTTTAATTTATAGATCATGGTTCGATTTATGAATGAGACATTATTTGCAACAACCAATAGTTCATATATAAAAAACAAGCACATTCTATAATTAATATGTTAATGAAGCACATATATAGTAGTAGGAGTAAAGTGAATAAATAGATTTCAAGCTTTTAGAAAAGCATTTCTTTACGGATGGGCAATGGAAGGGATAGGAAATTCCTTGGGTAGCTTAGGCATTGTTGGCAATGTGGGCTTTGGAATGACAGGAAGCTCGGGCTTTGGAACCACAGGAAGCTCGGGCTTTGGAACATGGGGAAACTCAGGCTTTGGAACCTCAGGAAGCTCAGGCTTAGGAGCCACCGGAAACTCAGGCTTTGGAACTACCGAAACCTCAGGCTTTGGAACCACGGGAAGCTTAGGCTTTGGTGCGACGGGAAGCTCAGGCTTTGGTGCCACGGGAATCTCAGGTTTCGGAACCATAGGAAGCTCGGGCTTTGGAACCACAGGAACCTCGGGCTTTGGAACCACAGGAAGCTCGGGCTTTGGTACGACGGGAAGCTCAGGCTTAGTTACCACGGGAAGCTCAGGCTTCGGAACAACAGGAAGCTCGGGCTTTGGAACCACCGGAACCTCAGGCTTTGGAACCACAGGATGCTCAGGCTTTGGTGCGACTGGAAGCTCAGGCTTCGGAACCACATGAAGCTCGGGCTTTGGAACTACTGGAACCTCAGCCTTTGGAACCACAGGAAGCTCAGACTTTGGTGGAACGGGAAGCTCAGGCTTAGTTACCACGGGAAGCTCATGCTTCAGAACATCAGGAAGCTCGGGCTTTGGAACCACCGGAACCTCAGGATTTGGAAGCTCAGGCTTTGGTGCGACGGGAAGCTCAGGCTTCGGAACCACAGGAAGCTCGGGCTTTGGAACCACCGGAACCTCAGGATTTGGAGGAAGCTCAGGCTTTGGTGCGACGGGAAGCTCAGGCTTCGGAACAACAGGAAGCTCGGGCTTTGGAAATACCGGAACCTCAGGCTTTGGAACCACAGGAACCTCAGGCTTTGGAACCACCGGAACCTCAGGCTTTGGAACCACCGGAACCTCAGGCTTTGGAACCATTGGAAGCTCAGGCTTTGGTGCCACGGGAAGCTCGGGCTTTGGAACTACCGGAACCTCAGGCTTTGGAACCACAGGAAGCTCAGGCTTTGGAGCGACGGGAAGCTCAGGCTTAGGAATCACATGAACCTCCAAAAGGTTACGTGCCTCAGCAATGATATTTCCACTGATAAATGCTAAACTGAGTGAAACAAGAATCAAGACGATCGAATTAAGGTGGTAAGGTGTCATTATGTTGCAAAGGGTAGATATTTGAAATAACAAAGCTAAGAAGGTGATTCGAGATGGATTGAGAAGGTATATGTGCTCCTTTGGATTTATATAGTGGATATGGGATGTTGGGAATAGTCATAAGTACGTGAGTTGGTAGGAATTATAAAGAAATTGGGAATATTAGCTCAACTTCCCATCTGTATTCAAGAGTTGAGCTGTCTCAAGTTATGAGATCTATGAGACTTGGTGACTTAGTTTCCTGAACAGGGTTGAATAGAACGTATATAATTTTATTATTTGACTAATGAAATTGATCAGCTTATGCATTATGTGGAAAGTAGATTATAATTTTTTAATTATTAATACTAAAAGTGAAAAATAGGTCATATAAGCGAAATTCTTAGTCACATTTTTTTGTTTATATTAGACTTGAATCTTTTAAAAAAATATTTCACTTACAACTATATATCATACATTTAAATAAATGAATTACTTATTATTTTAGCTCGACACATAAATGTTAATTGATCCACCTATTAAATAATTTCCGTAGTGCACAAATTGAAGAATAAAAAACCATTAATATTTGCGCCAGTAGACAAGATATAATATATCTAGCAGCGAGATGAGTTCGGGAAGTAGGTAAACGAACTTTTTTCCTACCCAAAATGTCACCGCTTGTAACCCAAAATTCAAGCTTCAAGTGACTTTACTTTCTTTAGAAATTAATTCACTTTGCTGTACAATAATATTATCAAGTCACAAAAATTAGCACTGATGCAGAACTAACGCAAGAGCAAAAAAAATATTCAAAGGGTTTTTATTATTCAATTCAAGTTGCTTGGAAAAGGCTACTTAATCCCAAGGGTCCCATCAAATTTTGGAAAACTGAAATTAACTTTAATTTCTAGTAATTAGGCTGCTAAATAAAGACATTGAATTCTGAAATCAAGGTAAAAGTATATTATGTTACTAGGTGTAAGACCCGTATATTATACAGATTGATTAAAAAAAATTAAATATTAAAGTGTAAACAATAAGTATTTTTTAAAATAATATTTTGAAATAATGAAAGAATAAACTTTTATTAGTATCACGTTAATTACATTTAATACTTTACATATATGAACATAAGTATTATATGACTTTTCAATTTTAAATTTTAAAAATTGGAAAAACAAGAAATTGACATGTGAATATTTTTTATTTTAAAAATATCATAAAATGAAAAGTGTCAAAACACATGAGAGATTGACATGTGACAATATTGATCTTCATTTATTATAGCAGATGTTACTAAACCAGAATAAACTAAATCGGAAAAAAGTGCAAATTTATGGAAAACTTCAAATTGGAAGTCTAAACAATGGAATTATAGGATCCACCGAGGGGCCTCTTCTTGCCCCGTTGATAACTTACCGACGATTTCACATTCCTCCAAACACTTGATGGATAAAAAATTATTTTTGTTTTAAGTTAGGTCTCTTCTAGCCTCCTCGTCTTCCTCATATTTCTACATGTAAGCTCCTGCCGGGTCTTCAATATGCTATGCATTGGAGCTTGAATTAGAAAGTAACATGGCCCACAAGTAAACCGACCTTAAAATACTTTGTGCATAAATTTTACCAAATTTACGGTTCGAGATCCAAAGGAAAGAAAAAAAAATCTTTTCACTCTACAAACAAGTTAATCGTCTCCATACTATTAAGGGACATTGACTTAAAATGGTAAAATACTTTTCGATTAGTACACATTTGATCATTGAGTTTTTTTTTCGTTCATATTTACGCCTTCAACTTGTTAAACTGTACACATTCGGTCTTTATGAACGGCTACTTCAGATAAGCCGAAAAGAATGACTTAACAGAGTAATATATTCCTCACTTTGTACACATTTAGTCTTTAATATTTTTTTTGTACATTTAGTCTTTAATATTTTTTTTTGTTGCAAAATAAGTCTTTGTTGTTTTTGTACACATTTAGTATTTATTGTTACAATCAATAATTTCCCATAATCAAATATTGTATTCCATTCAAAATATATACATAATACATTGGGCTACCATAAGAGGATTACATACAATGGGCCAAGTCAAACATAATAAATGAATATACACAATACATATGTACGTTAAGAGCCCCTAGTAGTAGTCTAGACGGGAGATCTCGAGCGGACGTTCAGATTAGATCTAATGTCAAGAAACAAAGAAGACGGTAGCCCTTTCATGAAAATGTCAGCATATTGGAATATAGACAGGACATGAAGATCGCGAACCTAACCATTGGCAACCTTATCCCGGACAAAGTGGATGTCAATCTCAATGTGTTTAGTACGCTGATGTTGGACCAGATTGGAAGATAAGTAAACAACACTAACATTATCACAATATACCATAGTAGCAGTGAGTGATGGGCAACAACATTTGCAGCACCTCTATACTCGGCTTCGACACTAGACTGTGATATAGTGCCCTGTCATTTAGAAGACCAGCATAACAGATTCAGACCAAGGTAAACACAATATCCATAAGTGATGCCTCGAACATTGCGAAGAATGCATTTCAGAGCGGAGAAATGAGGCTCTCGTGGGTCATGCATAAACAAACAGACTTGTTGAACGCCATAAGTGATGTCAGGACGTGTAAACGTCAAATATTACAATGCTCCGGCTAGGCTGCAATAAAGTGTAGGGTCGGATACAGGGGGCCACGTTCCATCAAATTTTGTAGAAGTATCTGTCGGTGTGTGAGCAGGCTTGCAATTAAGCATTTTAGCTTGTTCCAGAATCTCATGGGCATACTTTTGTTGAGAAAGAAACATGTCGTGACTATTCCGGGTAACCGAAATGCCAAGGAAATAATTTAACGAACCTAAATGTGTCATAGAAAATTATGATCGAAGATTTTTTATAAACTGTTGAAGAAGACCGGTGGATGAGGTAGTCGTTAAGACAATATTATCAACATAAAGTAGTAAGTAAGCAATCTGAGCACCCTGTTGATAGATAAAAAAAACATGAGTCTGATTTGCTGTTAGTGAACCCAAGTCTAGGAAGAAACTGTACAAATCGATGATACCACGCCCGAGGTGCCTGCCTAAGGCCATAAAGGGACCGCTGTAGGAGACATACATTATCAGGCATGGATGGATCAAGAAAACCCGGTGGCTGATGCATATAAACTATTTCTTGAATATGTTCATGTAGAAAAGTATTCTTCACATCAAATTGATGAACCAGCCAATGATATGAAATAACAAGACTTAGTGTTGTCCTTATAGTAGATGGTTTGACAACTTGGTTGAATGTCTCATCACAGTCAATGTCTGGTCATTGACTACGCCCATTTGCAACAAGTCTGGCTTTATACCGCACTAGAGAACCATCTGCATTAAGTTTCTTCTTAAACAACCAAATACAATTAACAATATTAGCATCGGTTGGCCGAGGTACATGTACCCAAGTTTCATTAGCAATAAGTGCACTATATTCTTCTTTTATTTCATACATTCAATTAGGATCTCGAGACGCTTGAGAGTAATTACGAGGAAGAGGAGAGACATGCAAGACATCAGTGTGAAGATTAAGCTTTTGTATAGGTTTAGAGATCCCGCATCGAGCACAGGTGAGCATGGGATGAGTGTTTGTAGGAGCGGAAGTGGAGACAGGAGATTGGGTAGGGTGGGAGATGGTAAAGTAATGTTGGGAGGAGATGTCGGGATTATATGAGTACCGACTGAAGGTTGGTCGTCGATACCCGAGGAAACACCGACAGAAGAGTTAACATCGGAAGTGGAATGACCGTCGATGGATGCGATAGAACCGAAAGGGTGAGGAAGGTTGGTTGGGTTGTTGAAAAAATTACGACACAAGATCCAAGAAAGTTTAATCAGGGGGGATGGTTTGGTGTCATGGAACCAAAAGGAAAAACGGATTCGTCAAACGTGACGTGCCGAGATATAATAATTTGTTTGGTATGAAGGTTAAGACACCGAAATCCTTTGTGATGAGACGGGTAGCCAAGGAAAATGCAAGGCATGGACCGAGGTTGAAGTTTTCGAGTGTTGTTGGTTTGAGGGTAGCAAAGGCACCCGAACATACGATGGTTATTATAGGAGGGATGTTTGTAAATAAGTTTGTGATAGGGAGTACCATTTTTAATATTGGAGGATGGAAGTATATTGAGGAAGGGAGTTACCATATTAAGGGCTTCCACCCAATAGGTAGGCGGAAAATGAGCTTGAAATAGAAGAGTGCGGATTGTGTTTTTTTATCGAGCGAAGGATTCTCTTAGATCTACTGTTTTGAGGAGAGGTGTAAGGACATGAAAAACGCATGTGTATGCCATGATTGTCACATAATTCGTAAGATTGGAGATTGTCAAATTCTTTTCCATTATCACACTGAATCATTTTAAGGGGGTTTATGGATAGAGAAAAAAGTGGGTGCGTATTGCTTATTGCTTATTCCCACCACAATAAGCTAAGTTTATGTGTTTGGATAGGAATCCTTAAAAACCAGTTTATTGTGGTAGGGATAAGCTAAATAAGATGATTTTAATAAGTATCTCCCCCTTGCTTATTGCTTATTGCTTATTCCCACCACAAATAAGCTAATAAGCTATAATCTAATTTATGCAAACACCCCCTTAATATCATTATGGAATTGATTTTTGATATAAGCACGAAAGTGAATAAATTTAGAAAACACTTCAGATTTCATACGTAAGGGATACGCCCATAAGAAGTGAGAGAATTGATCAAGAAAAATGACATAATATTTAATTCCACTATGACTTATAACCAGAGAAGTCCAAAACTCCAAATGTATAATTTGAAAAGGAAACATAGAATTGGTTTTAGATAAAGTAAACGGTAAATGCATATGCTTGCCAAGCTGACAAGCATGACAAAATAACATAGAATATCTTTTATTACATGAAATGGAATTATTGGAAAGCTAATATTGAAACACTTGTTCACCGGGATTTCTGAGTCTTTGACGCCACATGGATGAACTGACACTAAGAAGAGCTTGAGGAGTTGAAGAAGTAACTGGATAGAGACCACTCGTGTTATCATACCAAAGCCGTGTTTGTTTGGTCAGGAAGTCCTTCACAAAAAAACCAAAAGCATCAAACTCGATAGAACATTTATTATCAAGAGTAAATTTAAGAACGAAAACAAGGTTTTTAATAATTTGAGGGGTAATAAGAACATTGTGTAAATGAAGGGTGCGAAAAGGTTTAAAACCGACAGTAGATTGACCAACATTAGTGACCGGAATTCAAGATCCATTACCAACTAAAATAGAAAAATTATTACACTTACTACTAAAAGACTTGAGTATACCTGAGTTGTTGTGAAGATGAGCGGTTGCCCCGGTGTCCATGTACCATTCTGAGTTTCCCGAATCTTGAAGATTCATGGTAATAAAAGCTTGAGGGAGTGAGGTGGCTTGATCCACGGTGGGCAGATACTGAAAAAATGGCAGTGTTTGAAGTTGCATAATGGGCTGAGATGTAGAATACATAGCCTGAGGAGGTTGGGCAACATTGCTATTGGGCCAGTTAGATCTGGTGGCTACCGAATTATGCCAATAGAGATGTAGGCTGCTATTAAATGACTTGTTTGACCATTGGGCCATAACAGGAGGCAAAGGGAGTAGCCCACGCTGAGGGGGATATGTCGTATGCCAAGGAGAAACTCCTCCCTAGCCGCCAATGAAGTGAGGAGATCCTCCCCCAGTTGACCTGTCGTAACCGCCACGATGACCATGTCGTCCTCCTCTGCCGCCACGATGGTTCAAACCACCACCCCGTTTGCCGATTTAAGTGCCACCTCGATTTGTATTTTGCTGTCGATTTTGATGCTCAACATTCAACATTATAGGAGAAGAAGAATTGTCATGATGTGACGATTGTATCGTGCGACTGTGTTCCTTGTTGAGAGACCGTTCTTCAAGTGTGAGCATTGACCGCATCTCGAGAAAAGTTAGAAAAGGTTTTTGATGACGGATGGTGGTAACGATGTGAGCATATTTCTGAGATACACCATTGAGGGTGTATATGACTAAGTTTCTTTCTAGGACCGTTAATCCAATATTTGAAAGTAGATCGGCGATGGATTTAATCCGGTTGTAGTACCCCATAATGGAGGAGTCTCCAATGGTGATGTTACGAAGCTCATCGTCAAGCTCCATAACCTTTGATTCTTTCTTCTCATAAAAAGGTCTTCAATAGCTTTCCAAACTTGAGCAGCAGTGGCATCTGACATGATGATGGACTGAAGCACCGAATGAGCGAGAGTGCCATATAACCATTGCTTAACAATGTTGTTAACTTTAATCCAGTTGGTTTCATCAGATTTAGAAGAAGACCCATCAGGATGGTTGAACACAGAGTAACCAATATAGTGGGTTTTACACAATTCCTTCTAGGAATCATAGTTTAGACGATCAAGATCGAGTAGGGGAGGAACATATGATTTTATGTTCATTATGCCGTAGATCTTATCTATGGGTGAACATTTGGGATTAGACAAACCTGGACCAGTCATTGTTGATGAGGACGGAGAAAGCAAAACAAGCCAACCAGAGAAGACACTGATTAGTAGAAGAAGAAGAAAGCAAGAACGGTAGAGATGATGGAAAAATACCCTGCTTTAGGATCGGATAGCGTTGATACCATGTTACAATCAATAATTTCCGATAATAAAATTTTGAATTCCTTCAAAATATATACATAATACATTGGGATACCACAAGAGGATTACATACAATGGGCCAAGCCAAACATAATAAATAAATATACACAATACATATATACGCTAACTTTATGACAGATTTATGTAGGTTTTGTTGGCTTTTGAGCATTCTAACACTCCTAAGTATACATGCAACCCTAAATACCTTGGATCTATGTTTTATCTATTATACATGCAAATATGAATATTCCAAGGTATTACCCTAACTAGCATACAAAACATTGATTCATATGTAATATAGCAAGTTGAAAGACATACCTTTTGATGTATCTTGATTCCATGAAGCTTAAGAGTCTAGTGCCCCAAGTATGACACCTCAAATGGTTCACACAACATCAAATGCGCTTGGAATAACTTAGAGAGAAATGGAACACTTCATAAAATCGGCTAGCCCTCACCATTCATCCATAGTCTCTCATGGTTGCCGATTTTGACAATAATAAGATGCTTATATAGTGTGTCACAATTAGGGTTACACCATGTAAACCCTAATTGTCATGGCCTTTCATTTCCATGATCCATGGGTACAAAAACACCATGGAGCATCCTATGGGTTTTAGCCCAACTTGATAATCCATGGAGCATTAGCCCACTATACAAGTATGGATGACTTACACAATCAACCCATATATTTAATTAGTCTGCTTTTGATCACTTAATTAATTCCAAATTAATTCTTGATCAATACTAATTAAATAATCTTATTAATATATTAGAACTTATAATATATTAGCAAACCTTAAGTGTTATTTCTCTCATTTTAGTCTATCCAAATGCATGATGCCCTGCAACCCAAATGGACCATGCCAATCGGGTCAAGTACATACCAAATATAGTTGTGGACTTAGACAATAATCCAACAGTCTCCCACTTGGATAAGTCTAAAACTATTATTGCGTGTGACTTCATACCCGACTAGCAATCATAGCTCTTAAAAGCTGTTGGCGTCGAACTCTGAACAAATCAATGACGCATCCATCAGATAAGGGATCATATATTCCTCCATTATAGATATCATATGGACTGAGACATGGATTATAATCATTCTCTCTGTCCATCTGTTGTTTCCCGATTTCTAATTTATGACGACCGACTAATTAAACAAATCAAATCAGTCCTGGCTTGGCAAGCACTTCGGGGTGTCATCACTAAATCATCGAGGGGCCCACATATATCGATTTTATCCCTTTAAGGGTGAAAGGAATGGATAAACTTCGACTCATATGCTTGTTCTACTACTTGTTGAATCATACACAAAGACACGTTTTATAACACCGAGTTACCAAATGCGTTTTCGTGCAATCAATGTATAACCAACTCATAGGCAACAAGTCATATCTTAGGTTTGAAGAATATAGGATATTATCGTCTCATGATCACTCGTGATAAAATCCATGAAGTGATTCCAATGAGCGTGGGTTGAATCCAATACTCAGAACTTATGAGCACTCATGAGTGTTGTAACACCACTTTGTCCAACATCTTAGACCTCTACAAGCCAACCTATGACAGTCTTGATTCATATCTACTTCCAACATATGACCGAATGTGGATGGTTTGAATAACTTAGTCATTCAGGAAGAACGACCTAGTTATTCTGGAAGTCAAAACATGCAAAGTGAAACACAATAATAATCGAATCCAATATGGTCTCAGAACTTATGAATATAAATAAAACACCTTTTATTTATCACCATATTGATTACACATCATTCATTGCATACTGTTTCAAACTATCAACTTTATACTTGAATTAAAACAATAGTTGTCCCATGCTCCAAGCATGTAGACTATGTTTTTTTCTAAACACTAGTCATTCCATACACCAAGTATGCACACTATGTTTGTCTAAACATTAGTTATGCCATACACTACGTATGTATACTAAGTTTGTCTATGATCTTTACTTTGTGAAATAGATCGATTGAACATAATTCCAATGATTCTCATTTCACAATCCCAAATGCTTACCGCAAATGCAAGAACTCCAAATTCCTGCCATTTGCCTAAATCTGTTAGATTCTAAACTTATATGCACTGATCCTCTTGTAATGATTATGCACAAAGTCACAAAGACTTGTCAACAGACATTACAGAGTATTCCAATGGAGATCAACTCCATGGAAACATCCTTCTTGCATTAAGTTATTCTAATCTTACACAAATTGAATAACTTCCACCTATGGAAACATTTCCATAGGACCATTTTGACTATCACTTCTGAACAAGAGTTGCCTCTTTTCAGAATATGTCAATATGGTCCTCTCCAAAATTTACACCATACTTCCAACTGTCCTTAAGCAACCAATCTTTGGTAAACCTTAGATTGTCCTCGACAATTGCTTAATCATTTTAGTCATATCCAATTCTAGACCTTTTCCCTTCTTAATGCCCCAGGCATTTGGAAAAATTTAGAAAGGATAAATATTATAGCACATGCAATCGATCCTATATCTGAAGCATATGGGACACGATCCATGATGTCTCACATAAAGACACGATACTAGACTAGTTGTTTTGCTATAATATTTCTATTTGCCAAGTTCTCATAATTCAGATTATGAAAAGGGATGCCGTAATCATAATCGAATTTAAGAACGCAAATAATTCACCCATATATAGAATTTCCTTATGTTGAGCCATTCCAATATAAAATTTGTATATATATATATATATATATATATATATATATATATATATATATATATATATATATATATATATATATCCTTGACTAAATATGATTAAAACCTCAATCTAAGCTTTTAGAATTCAAATGAAGTATAATTTCCTCTCCCTTAATTATAGCAAAACAACTTTTCCAATTGAAACTTTTTGTTTTCTATAATTAACATTGCTATCTTGCAATACTTATCATAATTATCATGCTCCCACTAACATGATGATTAGTAGCATAACACTTATGCTCCCGCTAGCTTTGACATGTACTCAGAAATCAGCTGGACTTCTAGAAATCAATACTTTATTGACTTTTCGTACCAAAGTTCAGACTTCTGATACGAAATGCTTTGATAAAAGACTTTATCAAAATCATACACCTTTCCTTAGATCGCACACATGTGTGTCTAAACAATTTTTAGAACTATGAAAAGGGATGTCGTAATCATAGTCTCAATTGTTTAGACCTTTACCATTCCTCACAAGTCCAAGTTAGTGTACCGGTTAACCACTAACGATTATGAGAGTGCAAATATCACAACTGTTATATACTTTAAATGTACTTAGTGAAAGTGTTTCGTCATCATCATTTTCATGAATCGGAGAGAAACCTTATGACACTTAGATTTTATGGTGTATGTGTTCCTATCCATGTGAATTTGTCAAAACCGTAATCACAAGACAAGGATAATGACAAATCCAAACTCATATGGACTGAACTTAATCTTAATTTCTTGCCACCTGGCAGCACAAGGGCCCGCCATTGCTTCCAAGTTGTTATGCAACCAATTGAGATCTCTCAGAACTCATATGCAAAGCCAACTTTAACTGGAATGGGCACAGAAATAGAAATATGTCAACACGATAGGTTATAAATCTCGTGTCGTGTGCTAGTGTCAAACTACAGGTTTTTATTCTTGATTAGATCTTGAAATTCTTTCATATCTTTAAGACTCCTACTGTCCTCTTGGCATATAAGAATATCTTGCCAAATATTCAAGAGATAGTGCGGATTCTTTATCAAGACAAACACTTCACACAATTGGCCTTAGTTGGTCTTTGTTTTATCCAAAACATCGCAACTTACCAATTTCAAATGTACAAGAGTAGAAAACATTTAACTCTTACATTTGACAAGTGTTATAAATGTTCTTTAAGATGTGTCACTCAAGTTACAATCTTGGAGTATGACTCTAAGACTTGTTTTGAAACGAAGTATGACTCATCTTCTTGATTTAACCATTTCAACAATTCAAGATTCCTCTTCTTAGTCATAAGAATGCACTAAGATATCCTTAGAGAACCAATTGTGATATGGTTTCTTAATCATTAAGATGATCACAAAACATGATACTAAAGTACTCTCCCATCTTTTCAGATTTGAGAAACTTTTATCATCCCGCCTAATTTGATTCTTCTCATTCGTTCTGCCATACATTGAAACTTTACGAATGTTTCAGAATTATACTTAAGCTTGTAAGTATAACCATATTTACTAAACTTTAGTAGATCATGACGAATAGGTTTATCAATCTTTTGTTGTGGACTTGACCAGTGCACAAGAATGTGTACTCGATCCCTTAGTCCTTCACTTGACTCACATATACATGTGAACAAGGAATTAGTCTTAATTTTCCAAAGATGAACATTCTCATTCATCATACTATACAACTTGCACGATTCCAAGTTTCGGTCCAATTAAAACTTGGGCGAAGAGAATCTTTCCTTATTTGGTAAAGTAGACACTACCACAACCGACATAATCAAATCCATTTTTTTCCAATGTTGCTATCAATGGAATCATATAAAAAACAATTTTTTCACAAATGCCATTGTAAGGATACTTAAAATAAATACAAACAAAAATTTCTTTTATTTTAAAACTTGCGGAAAAACTTATCCTTACAATGCAAAAGCATATGAAAAACTTGTTGTTATCTATTCCAAAGCAATATATCATAACTCCTAAGCAACAGCTCAAAATTCTGATCACCGAACCATGCGATCGAAATCCATCTTCGCTATCAGAATCAGCATATACTTCCTTTAAGTTTCTTCACTTTTCTTTGATTCATAAAACATCAACATGTGACCCAATCACATCATGTAATAAGAATCTCATAATAGAAACTTAACAGAGTTAGATAGTGGACTTTACATGAAGTAGAGTCAAACTTCTTGACTTGATCAACCTTATGATCTTTCAGGTAAATAGGCAGCTTCGCAATCAATGACCCTTCCTTTGGCAAGAGAAACATATGGACTCTTTGGAAATGGTACATGGGAGTATCACAGACTTAGCCTTTCTCTTTACCATTTGGTCAACCGAGTTGACTGTGGCTGATCCCTTTCCATTGGGAAGAGAAAGCCTTTTCTAGATATCCAATGTTACCATTGTCAATGTCCATTGGGAAGTTGATCTCCTAATCAAATTTGCTTTACTAGTCCTCAAATCATTGATGATTCAGCAGCACCAAGCAAATAGATAAGATCATTAAGGGTTATGTCATAGTCTGTTTTATAGTAGTCCCAAAGGAACTCACTATGTGACTTAGAAAGTGATTGAACATCCAACTTTCTTAAGACTTTGACACCCAGCTCTCCCAGCTTGTCAATATGTGACTTCATCTACAAGATGCGATCACGCATTGACCTTGCTTGCCAATAGGGCTTGAGTAACCTTGAACTTGTGGGTTAGGGAGAATAATTGGAGGAGGTGGAGGAAGTGAAGTTCCAAGAGATTTGGGAAGATCATAGATGTCTGAACTAGACATCTGTTGGGAGATATTCAAGATAGTTGATCTAAAGTCCCTAATATAACACCCAATATGAAATATTAAGGCTAGGACCCAACACAATACTTTTATAACTTGGAAGAGGGATGCCGTAATCCTGTTGGATTAGTGTCTAAGTCCGTAACTATATTTGGTATGTACTTGACCCGAGTGTGCATGGTCCTTTTGGGTTGCCTTCACCAAAGCAACTTGACAAGGTAATTTGATATGAGAGAGAAGATATTATGGTTTATTAATATATTATAAGAATAATATATTAAAGGAGAAATCATATTTATTTAATTAGTATTAGTCATAAATTAATTAGGAATTAATTTGGTGACTAAAAGAGATTAATTAAATAAAGGGGTATAAACTGTCAAATGTGTGATAGTTGAGTTTTGGGCTGGGAAACCTAATGGACTAAAGGGGAACGAAATTATGATGAGGGATCATCATATTTTCGTCCAAGGGCCTCATTCCAGAAGGTTCCTTGGGCTGCTTGGTGGCTAAGCTATCCATTAGGGTTTAGACTGAAACCCTAGCACCCTACAGTATAAATAGATGCCCCATGCTTCAATTTTAGGCCACTTGATTCCAAGGGAAACCCTAGGGCCGAAATTAGCATCCTTCCCCTCTCTCTCTTAATTGCCTTCTTGCTTCAAGGTGTTTGTGAGCCATTAGAGGCACTACAATTGTGGTGCTTGCTTTCAAGAGTTCAAGAGATCAAGGAAACTAGTTGTTATTCCAATATAACAACAAAGGTATGTCTACTACACTTCTATATGATTTTCGAAAATAATAGAAGCATGCCAGGGTTTATTTTGTGTTCATATAGTTGTATGTCTTATAGTGAAAACATAGATCCAATTAGGGTTGTATGCACACATAGGATTGTTTGTATAAAACCTATCAGTGGTATCAGAGCCTTTGGTTTTTGTTTTCAATTTGATTTGATACATATTATGAATTTGACAAATTAGGGTTTATGGCAAGTAAACCCTAAGGCTTGGTGTTTTTCGAAAATAGGGTTAAGAAACCCTAGTTGGCGATTTTTTGTAGGGTTCTTAAACCCTTTTTGCCTAGCCTCCCAATTTCGAAATTAGGGTTATGAAACCCTAGGGATTTCGAAAATCCCTTGCCCCCCAAGACAAGATCCCAAAATTTTAGGGATTTGGATAATGCCATCTTTGTGATTATCAACTTAATTGTTTAAACTAGATAATTGAAGATCTTGAATTATCCTTTCCATAAATTTCGAAATCTAGGGGATAAAAAGGATTAGGATAAATTAATTGTTTAATTTTATGATAATCCTTCATGATTTAATAATTTAAATTAATTGTTTAATTTTGATAATTATTAAATCAAAGATTTTTGGTGTTTAAATTTTTAAATCAAATTGTCTAATTTTCGAAAATTTTAAATGCAACCAAGACACTAGTATTTTAAAATGTTTTAAAATACACCCTTATACAATTATGATATTATAAGATTAATTATTATATATATGTATAAGAATAAGCTAGTCTTATCGCTAGTAGGCCTCATTCACGAAGCCAGTCTATAAGGTGGGTATAAGGTTGCTGCCTATAAAATGGCGCTTAATGGATGTACACTCACATCTACCGCTTGCTTGACTGGTGGAGGTTCGTTAGCCGAACGGATAGGATAGGGCACTTAATTCCTCATTATAAGTATAATGGAAATATTAAAGTAACTACATTGTTTTACAAATTCCCACTCTTAGTTACTTTAGGGTAAAATGTGAAAATGATGCTATTCCATGGAATTACACTTGGTACCCCTGTCAAACGTTAGTGGAGCGTGCGTAGTTAACCAGCACACTAATTTGGGATTGACATTGGTGACAAAGGGTGGCTCGATGTCTTATCATAGATCAATGGAGCGTGCGTGGCTAACCAGCACATTGATTAGGTGATGAAGACATTGAGTGCACCATGATGATTCGCATGGTTATTCACAAACTTGTTTGCGATCCTCGGCATCCCAGTCGCAAATTTGAAGTGCATATCGAGATTTAAACATGCCATTGAAATGTTCAATGAATCTCAAAAGAAATCTAGGAATTTTCAAATACATTTAAAACTTAACCTCTTTCGTTTTTCATGGTGAAAATTAGTGAATCGTCATTCACTTACCTTCAAATTATTTACTTTTAGATTACGGCATCCCTTTTCTAAGTTGTAAATAATGTTGTTGGATCCTAGCCCTAATTTCTCATGTGGGTGTTTATTTAGGGATTCATTCTAATCAAACTTTGTTCCTTTCTATTTCAGATGTCAAACGCAAACGCAAACAACAACACTTCTGGGTCATTCTCGTTGATGAACCTGTGTCAAAAAGTGACATTTGATGGCTCGAACTTCAACGAGTGGATGAGATACATTCGCATGATAACTCGTTATGAGGACAAAGAATATGTCCTAGACGAGAAGCTTGAAAGGATCAACCCAGAAGAAGCTACTCCTGAAGAGATGGCCGCCTTTGAGGCCCACGAGCGTGATGCAACGAAAGTTCATTGCATCATGTTGGCCACCATGAACCTCGAACTCCAAAAGTCCTATGAGGACATGTATCCATATGAGATGCATCAAGATTTGCTGGACAGGTACCACCAGAGCGCGAGGCAAGAGCGCTATGAGATCATCACCAACATGATCACCGCTAAGATGGGGAGTGGAGAATCCCTAACTGCTCATTTGCAAAGAATGCAAAGATATGTTGATCGTCTTCTCAAACTTAATGTTAAGTTTGATGAGGATTTGGCTATCGACATCATCCTCCACTCCTTGCCTTCCTGCTACAGCCAGTTCAGAATGACCTACCACATGAATAAGGAAGAGGTCACCCTAAGTAAGCTTCAAGGGCTCCTGAGGACAGCTGAGAGCAACCTCAAGGACAAATCTGTTGCATCATCCTCTACTGTAGCTGCTCCTGTGTTGGCAATTGGCCAAGGAAAGGGAAAGAAGAGGAAGGCTCCTTACAAGAGCCACCATAAGGGTAAGACCCAAGATGGTTCTTCTTCTAGTGGGACCAAAGCAGGTTCTGTTAAGCCCTCTTCTGACGCCAAGGAAGCAGAGTGCTTCTATTGCCACCAGAAAGGCCACTGGAAACGAAGCTGCCCTAAATATCTGCAAGATATTAAGGATGGGAAGATAAAACCCACCTTCGCAGGTATGTATTTAATTAAATCTAATAACTCATCATTTGCTACTTCATGGGTTCTTGATACAGGGTGTGGTTACCACATTTGTTCTGATATGCAGGGCCTAAAAAGAAGTAGGGAAGTGGAGCATGGAAGGATAAGCTTGATCATGGGAAACAAGAAGTCTTCACCAGTAACCAAGATCGGAGTTTATTCCTTAGTGTTGAGTAATGGGTTAGGGCTAGATTTAAATAATTGTTGCTATTCGCCAGATATGGCAAGAAACATCATTTCTTTTCATTGTTTGTTTAGACAAGGTTTCAGATATTCATTTGATAATAGTAATGGTTCTATTAGTGCTTATTTGAATGGTGTCTTTTATTTCAATGCATTACCTTGTAATGGGATTTATGAATCTGTGTTAGTTATTGATAATTTAGGAAATGATGTTTTGAATATTGATTCGTCCACAAGTTTGGACAAAGCATGCTTGTGGCATTGTCGCCTTGGCCATGTGAACAAGAAACGCATAGCCCAACTCCAAAAGGATGGAGTCTTGGAGTCTTTTGACCTTAGGGACGATGACGTGTGTGAGTCTTGTTTACTTGGGAAGATGACCAAGTCACCCTTTACTGGCACATGTGAAAGGGGTGAGGGTGTATTGGATCTCATACACACAGATGTATGTGGACCCTTTAGATCCACCATAAGGGACGCTTGTCGCTTCTACGTGACTTTTACAGACGATTATAGCAGATATGGATATATCTACTTAATCAAGCAAAAGTCAAAAACTTTTGAAAAGTTCAAAGAGTTCAAGAATGAAGTGGAGAATCAGTTGGGCAGGAAAATCAAGATGCTTCGATCTGATCGAGGGGGAGAGTACCTAAGTCTTGAGTTTCACGATTATCTGAAAGAGTGTGGAATAGTTTCACAATTGACGCCTCCTAGAACGCCACAATTGAATGGTGTGGCTGAAAGACGTAATCGAACCTTGTTGGACATGGTTCGCTCTATGATGAGTCGTGCTTCGTTACCAATCTCATTCTGGGGGTATGCCTTGGAGACTGCCGCCCATATCCTTAACTTAGTTCCCACCAAGAAGGTTACCAAAACGCCTCACGAGATCTGGACAGGGAAAGCTCCCTCGTTAGCACATATCAAGGTTTGGGGTTGTGAAGCTTGCGTAAGACGAGAGACTCACGACAAGCTAGAACCTCGTAGTGAGAAGTGTTATTTCATCGGCTATCCACATAAGTCTTTTGGTTATCTCTTCTATAGACCAAATGACAATGTTGTCTTTGTTGCTAGGAGAGGGGTTTTCAGAGAAAGAGAACTCATAAGCCAAGGAGACAGTGGGAGTCAGATTGACCTTGAAGAGCTTCAAGAGTCAGGAGAAGAAGGAACCTCTGACACTGGCATGCAACCTGAGGAGGAAACTCCTGTTGAACCTATTGACCAGTCCTTACCTCTTAGACGTTCAAGTAGAGTTGTTGTTCCACCCCAGTTTTATGGTTTCCATATTACTACTGACGGGGATACGTTTATTAGTGATAGTACACTAGTAAATCTGGACGAACCTAACAGCTACAAGGAAGCCATGGCAGGCCCAGAGTCTGTTAAATGGAAAGAGGCAATGGATAGCGAGATTCAGTCCATGTATGACAACCAATTTTGGAATTTGGTTGACAATGTGCCAGGTCGTAAGACGGTCGGGTGCAAGTGGATCTTCAAGAAGAAGACAGACATGGATGGGAAAGTGCACACTTATAAAGCGCGATTGGTCGCGAAGGGCTTTACTCAAACTCCTGGAGTTGACTATGATGAGACCTTCTCACCAGTTGCGAAAATAAAATCTATTAGGGTAATGCTTGCGATAGCTGCGTTTCATGATTATGAAATTTGGCAGATGGACGTAAAAACCGCTTTCCTAAATGGGAAGTTGGCTGAGGATGTTTACATGAATCAGCCAGAGGGTTTTGTCGATGCAAAGCATCCAAATAGAGTGTGCAAGCTTGAGAAATCCATTTATGGATTAAAGCAAGCGTCTCGCAGATGGAATCTTTGTTTTGACGAGAAGGTCAAAGAGTTTGGCTTTCTGCGAAATGAAGATGAGTCATGTGTATATGTCAAGGCCAGTGGGAGTATAGTGAGCTTCCTCGTATTGTATGTCGATGACATACTACTCATAGGAAACGACATCCCAACATTGCAGGAGGTCAAGTCCTGGCTTGGGAAGTGTTTCGCTATGAAGGACCTCGGAGAGGCTGCATATATTCTGGGAATAAGGATAGTGAGAGACAGAAGTAAGAGACTGATAGGACTCAGCCAGGATACATACTTGGAAAGGGTACTAAAACGTTTTAGTATGGAAAATTCCAAGAAAGGGGAGTTACCAATCCAATGCAATACCAAACTGAGTAAGACTCAGAGCCCGAGTACAGAGGCAGAAATAGCTGATATGAGCCGAGTACCTTACGCTTCCGCAGTTGGCTCAATTATGTACGCTATGACCTGTACTCGCCCTGATGTGGCTTTCGCTTTGAGCATGGTCAGCAGATATCAAGGGAATCCTGGTAGGGCACATTGGATTGCTGTCAAGAATATTCTTAAGTACCTACGAAGGACTAAGGAATGGTTTCTAGTCCTGGGTGGGAGTGATGACTTAAGGGTGCGAGGGTACAGTGACGCTAGTTTCCAGACAGATCGGGATAATTACCGATCACAGTCGGGCTGGGTCTTTACCCTGAATGGAGGAGCAGTGACTTGGAAAAGTTCCAAGCAAGAAACCGTAGCTGATTCAACGTGCGAATCAGAGTACATTGCGGCGAGCGAGGCGTCAAAGGAGGCTATATGGTTGAAGAACTTCATTGGAGACCTTGGAGTTGTGCCATCCATAAAAGAGCCCATGGAAATTTTCTGTGATAATGAAGGAGCGGTTGCCTTAACCAAGGAACCAAGGGATCATGGCAGATCTCGTCATATCGACAGGAAATACCATTTTATTAGACATCGAGTAGAAGAGGGACTCCTCGTTGTGAAGAGGGTATCGTCAGAAGATAACCCAACAGATCCCCTCACGAAGGGACTGAGTAGGGTTAAGCATTTGCAGCATGCTAGGAGCGTAGGGCTGAAGGACGATAGTAGTTTAGATTAGATAGGTAGGAAACTTGTAATGGATGATCATGTATTCAACATTTGATGATTAAATAAAGGTGTGTTATTTATAAGAAAGCTTCTATCTTGTGTTGATTATTTATCTATTGTTTCAATTTTGCATGTTTTGACTTCCTGAATAATAAGATTATTCGAACAGTCCACAATCGTTCATATGTTGGAAGTAGATATGAAGGAAGATTGTCATAAATTTGTTTGTAGATTGTCTGAAAAGTTTTAGACATAGCAAAGGTTTGCTGCAAAGTTTATGAGTGCTTATGAAATTTGTATTGAGCATTGGAATAGACCCACACTTGCTGGTATCACTTCATGAATGTTATCACAAGTGATCGCAAGATGATAATATCATATAATCTTTAAACCTAGAGATATGGTTATTGTTTGCTAGTTGATTATACATTGATAATGCGAAAACGCATCAATAACTTGATGTTATAAAACGCATTATTGTGTGTGGTTTAACTAGTAAATGATAAAGGCATATTAGTCGACGTTTTTCTGTTCCTTTTATTCTATGAGAATAAAAGCGATATCTTGGCCACTTGATGATTTGGTTTGATTTATATGCCGGGCCCGGTCAGGATGAAGTTGATGTGTTCAACTGAGTTCTATGTCGAACAAATCAGAGATCAAGAAATAAAATGCTAAACAATAAGTATTGTTAGCATGATATCTAGAACAGAGGATTATACGATCCCTTATCTGAAGGACATATTATTGGTCAGAGTTGACAGCGGCTATTGAAAGCTACGATTGCTAATCGGATACGGAAGTCATATGTGAGATGTAGTTACTAGACTTATCCAAGTGGGAGACTGTTGGATTAGTGTCTAAGTCCGTAACTATATTTGGTATGTACTTGACCCGAGTGTGCATGGTCCTTTTGGGTTGCCTTCACCAAAGCAACTTGACAAGGTAATTTGATATGAGAGAGAAGATATTATGGTTTATTAATATATTATAAGAATAATATATTAAAGGAGAAATCATATTTATTTAATTAGTATTAGTCATAAATTAATTAGGAATTAATTTGGTGACTAAAAGAGATTAATTAAATAAAGGGGTATAAACTGTCAAATGTGTGATAGTTGAGTTTTGGGCTGGGAAACCTAATGGACTAAGGGGGAACGAAATTATGATGAGGGATCATCATATTTTCGTCCAAGGGCCTCATTCCAGAAGGTTCCTTGGGCTGCTTGGTGGCTAAGCTATCCATTAGGGTTTAGACTGAAACCCTAGCACCCTACAGTATAAATAGATGCCCCATGCTTCAATTTTAGGCCACTTGATTCCAAGGGAAACCCTAGGGCCGAAATTAGCATCCTTCCCCTCTCTCTCTTAATTGCCTTCTTGCTTCAAGGTGTTTGTGAGCCATTAGAGGCACTACAATTGTGGTGCTTGCTTTCAAGAGTTCAAGAGATCAAGGAAACTAGTTGTTATTCCAATATAACAACAAAGGTATGTCTACTACACTTCTATATGATTTTCGAAAATAATAGAAGCATGCCATGGTTTATTTTGTGTTCATATAGTTGTATGTCTTATAGTGAAAACATAGATCCAATTAGGGTTGTATGCACACATAGGATTGTTTGTATAAAACCTATCAATCCAAGCTATAAAATATTTGAAGGTAGGCGAATGACGATTCACCAATTTCCACCATGAAAACGAAATATTTAATTAGCTTTTACTTGGATTTGAAACTCCTAGATCTTTTGAGATTCATTGAACTGTTCAATGGCATGTTTCAATCTCAATTGTGCCCTCTCAAATTTTGTGACAGGGATGCCGAGGATCACAAAACAAGGTGTGAATAACCATGCAAATATACTTGGTACCCTTAATATTTACCCCTCAATCGATGTGCCGGTTAACCACACGCGCTCCACCGATACTATGATAAACATTAAGTTACCCTTTGCCTACCTTGTTAAATCCAGGTTAGTGTGCCGGTTACACACACGCGCTCCACTAACGACTTAAGCAAAGTGCAAAGTGTAATTTCATGGGTTAGCACAAAATTCACATTTTCCTAAGTAACTAAGATTGGGAATTTATAAAAGTTTAGTTACTTAGTATTTATCATTAATACTTTTAATGAAGGGAGAATTCTAGTCCTTGTCCTACCCGTTCGGCTAATGACCCTCCACCAGTCAAGGATGCGGTGGGTGAGAGTGGACACCCATTAAACTGCCATTTTATAGGCAGTAACCTTATACCCCCCTTATAGACCGACTTCGTGAATGAGGCCTACTAACGGTAAGACTGACTTGCTCTTATACATATATATATATATATTATTAACTTATAATACTATAAAGTATAAGGGTTGAATTTTAACTTTTAAAATTCTAAGGGCTTAACTTGGAATTAAAGTGTTCATAGGGGAAAACTTTACAAATTCCAAAATTTGAGGGCAAGTTTTGAAACTATTCAAAAATTATTCAATTTCCATAACTTATGTATTTAAAGTAGTTTTAATGCAAAAAACTCTTCAAGTTCCATAACTTGAGGACAAGTTTTGGAAGTCTTTAAACTAATAAAAGAATATGACTTTTCTTTATTCATAACCTATGGAAATATTTATGAGTTTTATGAATCTTAAATGTGAATTTTCATATAACTTGAGGACAAGTTACAAAACACATTTTAGAACCAACTCTTAGATTATTTTGGATTGAAAACAACAATTTCACATAACTTTTCTATTAATCTAAGCAACTCATAAGAACAAGATAATTCAATCAAACTTTTCCATGTAATTAGCCTAACCATTAAACTAATACAAAACATGAATCTATTGAGAATTATCTTTGAAATTGGATTAGAATGAACATTACCACATCAAAAACAGGTTTTATAGGTTCAAAAACAGCTTAGGGTAATGATTCTAGTCCAATTCCAGCCTTAAAAGTCGAAAATATGCTGTCAGGGGGTCCTACTCGTCGAGTGCATGAACCAACTCGATGAGTTGGATGAATTTAGCCTTGGACTTGTCGAGTCCCTTCATGGACTCGGCTAGTCTGCTGTTCAGACAGCAACAAACTTCGATTTTTCAGCCAATTTTGCAAGTATAACAAGAAAACAAGCCTAGTCTCTGATACCACTGTTGGCTTTTGAGCATTCTAACACTCCTAAGTGTACATGCAACCCTAAATACCTTGGATCTATGTTTTCTCTATTATACATGGAAATATGAATATTCCAAGGTATTACCCTAACTAGCATACAAAACATTGATTCATATGTAATATAGCAAGCTGAAAGACATACCTTTTGATGTATCTTGATTCCATTAAGCTTAAGAGCCTAGTACCCCAAGTGTGACACCTCAAATTCTTCACAAAACATAAAATGCACTTGGAATAACTTAGATTGAAATGGAACACTTCATGAAATCGGCTAGCCCTCACCATTCATCCATAGTCTCTCATGGTTGCCGATTTTGACAAGAATAAGATGCTTATATAGTGTGTCACAATTAGGGTTACACCATGTAAACCCTAATTGCCATGGCCTTTCATTTCCATGATCCATGGGTACAAAAACACCATGGAGCATCCATGGAGCATTCTATGGGTTTTAGCCCAACTTGATAATCCATGGAGCATTAGCCCACTATACAAGTATGGATGATTTACACAATCAACCCATATATTTAATTAGTCTCCTTTTGATCACTTAATTAATTCCAAATTAATTCTTGATCAATACTAATTAAATAATCTTATTAATATATTAGAACTTATAATATATTAGCAAACCTTAAGTGTTATTTCTCTCATTTTAGTCTATCCAAATGCATGATGCCATGCAACCCAAATGGACCATGCCAATCGGGTCAAGTACATACCAAATATAGTTGTGGACTTAGACACTAATCCAACAGTGTCTCACTTGGATAAGTCTAAAACTATTATTGCGTATGAATTCATACCCGACTAGCAATCGTAGCTCTTAAAAGCTGCTGGCGTCGAACTCTGAACAAATCAATGACGCGTCCATCAGATAAGGGATCATATATTCCTCCATTATAGATATCATATGGACTGAGACATGGATTATAACCATTCTCTCTGTCCATTTGTTGTTTCCCGATTTCCGATTTATGACGACCGACGAATTAAACAAATCAAATCAGTCCTGGCTTGGCCAAACACTTCGGGGTGTCATCACTAAATCATCGAGGGGCCCACAGATATCGATTTTATCCCTTTAAGGGTAAAAGGAATGGATAAACTTCGACTCATATGCTTGTTCTACTACTTGTTGAATGATATACAAAGACACGTTTTATAACACCGAGTTACCAAATACGTTTTCGTGCAATCAATGTATAACCAACTCATAGGTAACAAGTCATATCTTAGGTTTGAAGAATATAGGATATTATCGTCTCATGATCACTCGTGATAAAATCCATGAAGTGATTCCAATGAGCGTGGGTTGAATCCAATACTCAGAACTTATGAGCACTCATGAGTGTTGTAACACCACTTTGTCCAACATCTTAGACCTCTACAAGCCAACCTATGACAGTCTTGATTCATATCTACTTCCAACATATGACCGAATGTGGATGGTTTGAATAACTTAGTCATTCAGGAAGAACGACCTAGTTATTCTGGAAGTCAAAACATGCAAAGTGAAACACAATAATAATCGAATCCAATATGGTCTTAGAACTTATGAATATAAATAAAACACCTTTTATTTATCACCATATTGATTACACATCATTCATTGCATACTGTTTCAAACTATCAACTTTATACTTGAATTAAAACAATACTTGTCCCATGCTCCAAGCTTGTACACTATGTTTTTTTCTAAACACTAGTCATGCCATGCACCAAGTATGCACACTATGTTTGTCTAAACATTAGTTATGCCATACACCAAGTATGCATACTAAGTTTGTCTATGATCTTTACTTTGTGAAAGAAATCGATTGAACTCCAAATTCCTGCCATTTGCCTAAATTTGTTAGATTCTAAACTTATATGCACTGATCCTCTTGTAATGATTATGCACAAAGTCACAAAGACTTGTCAACAGACATTATAGAGTATTCCAATGGAGATCAACTCCGTGGAAACATCCTTCTTGCATTAAGTTATTCTAATCTTACACAAATTGAATAACTTCCACCTATGGAAACATTTCCATAGGACCATTTTGACTATCACTTCTGAACAAGAGTTACCTCTTATCAGAATATGTCAATATGGTCCTCTCCAAAATTTACACCATACTTCCAACTATCCTTAAGCAACCAATCTTTGGTAAACCTTAGATTGTCCTCGACAATTGCTTAATCATTTTAGTCATATCCAATTCTAGACCTTTTCCCTTCTTAATGCCCCAGGCATTTGGAAAAATTTAGAAAGGATAAATATTATAGCACGTGCAATCGATCCTATATCCGAAGCATATCGGACACGATCCATGATGTCTCACATAAAGACACGATACTAGACCAGTCGTTTTGCTATAATATTTCTATTTGCCAAGTTCTCATAATTCAGATTATGAAAAGGGATGCCGTAATCATAATCGAATTTAAAAACGCAAATAACTCACCCATATATAGAATTTCCTTATGTTGAGCCATTGCAATATAAAATTCATATATATATATATATATATATATATATATATATATATATCCTTGACTAAAGATGATTAAAACCTCAATCTAATCTTTTAGAATTCAAATGAAGTATAATTTCCTCTCCCTTAATTATAGCAAAGCAACTTTTCCAATTGAAACTTTTTGTTTTCTATAATTAACATTGCTATCTTGCAATACTTATCATAATTATCATGCTCCCACTAACATGATGATTAGTAGCATAATACTTACGCTCCCGCTAGCTTTGACAAGTACTCAGAAATCAGCTGGACTTCTAGAAATCAATACTTTATTGACTTTTCGTACCAAAGTTCAGACTTCTGATATGAAATGCTTTGATAAAAGACTTTATCAAAATCATACACCTTTCCTTAGATAACATACATGTGTGTCTAAACACTTTTTAGAACTATGAAAAGGGATGTCGTAATCATAGTCTTAATTGTTTAGACCTTTGCCATTCCTCACAAGTCCAAGTTAGTGTGCCGTTTAACCACACACGCTCCACTAACGATTTTCAGAGTGCAAATATCACAACTGTTATCTACTTAAAATCTACTTAGTGAAAGTGTTTCCTCATCATCATTTTCATGAATCAGAGAGAAACCTTATGACACTTAGATTTTATGGTGTATGTGTTCCTATCCATGTGAATTTGTCAAAACCATAATCACAAGACAAGGATAATGACAAATCCAAACTCATATGGACTGAACTTAATCTTAATTTCTTGCCACTTGGCAGCACAAGGGCGTGCCATTGCTTCCAAGTTGTTATGCAACAAATTGAGAACTCTCAGAACTCATATGCAAAGCCAACTTTAACTGGAACGGGCACAGAAATAGAAATATGTCAACACGATAGGTTATAAACCTCGTGTCGTGTGCTAGTGTCAAACTACAGGTTTTTATTCTTGATTAGATCTTGCAATTCTTTCAAGATCTTTAAGACTCCCACTGTCCTCTTGACATATAAGAATATCTTGCTAAATATTCAAGAGATAGTGCGGATTCTTTATCAAGACAAACACTTCACACAATTGGCCTTAGTTGGTCTTTGTTTTATCCAAAACATCGCAACTTACCAATTTCAAATGTACAAGAGTAGAAAACATTTTACTCTTACATTTGACAAGTGTTATAAACCTTCTTTAAGATGTGTCACTCAAGTTACAATCTTGGAGTATGACTCTAAGACTTGTTTTGAAATGAAGTATGACTCATCTTCTTGATTTAACCATTTCAACAATTCAAGATTCCTCTTCTTAGTCATAAGAATGCACTAAGATATCCTTAGAGAACCAATTGTGATATGGTTTCTTAACCATTAAGATGATCACAAAACATGATACTAAAGTACTCTCCCATCTTTTCAGATTTGAGAAACTTTTATCATCCTGCCTAATTTGATTCTTCTCATTCGTTCTGCCATACATTGAAACTTTTCCAATGTTTCAGAATTATACTTAAGCTTGTAAGTATAACCATATTTACTAAACTTTAGTAGATCATGACGAATAGGTTTATCAATCTTTTGTGGTGGACTTGACCAGTGCACAAGAATGTGTACTCGATCCCTTAGTCCTTCACTTGACTCACATATACATGTAAACAAGGAATTAGTCTTAATTTTCCAAAGATGAACATTCTCATTCATCATACTATACAACTTGCATGATTCCAAGTTTCGGTCCAATTAAAACTTGGGTGATGAGAATCTTTCCTTATTTGGTAAATTAGACACTACCACAACCGACAGAATCAAATCCATTTTTTTTCCAATGTTGCTATCAATGGAATCATATAAACAACAATTTTTTCACAAATGCCATTGTAAGGATACTTAAAATAAATACAAACAAAAATTTCTTTTATTTTAAAACTTGCGGAAAAACTTATCCTTACAATGCAAAAGCATATGAAAAACTTGTTGTTATCTATTCCAAAGCAATATATCATAACTCCTAAGCAACAGCTCAAAATTCTGATCACCGAACCATGCGATCGAAATCCATCTTCGCTATCAGAATCAGCATATACTTCCTTTAAGTTTCTTCACTTTTCTTTGATTCTTAAAACATCAACATGTGACCCAGTCACATCATGTAATAAGAATCTCAGAATAGAAACTTTACAGAGTTAGATAGTGGACTTTACCTGAAATAGAGTCAAACTTCTTGACTTGATCAACCTTATGATCTTTCAGGTAAATAGGCAGCTTCGCAATCAATGCCCCTTCCTTTGGCAAGAGAAACATATGGACTCTTTGGAAATGGTACATGGGAGTATCACAGACTTAGCCTTTCTCTTTACCATTTGGTCAACCGAGTTGACTGTGGCCGATCCCTTTCCATTGGGAAGAGAAAGCCTTTTCTAGATATCCAATGTTACCATTGTCAATGTCCATTGGGAAGTTGATCTCCTAATCAAATTTGCTTTACTAGTCCTCAAATCATTGTTGATTCAGCAGCACCAAGCAAATAGATAAGATCATTAAGGGTTATGTCATAGTCTGTTTCATAGTAGTCCCAAAGGAACTCACTATGTGACTTAGAAAGTGATTGAACATCCAACTTTCTTAAGACTTTGACACCCAACTCTCCCAGCTTGTCAATATGTGACTTCATCTCGAAGATGCGATCACGCATAGACCTTGCTTGCCAATAGGGCTTGAGTAACCTTGAACTTGTGGGTTAGGGAGAATAATTGGAGGAGGTGGAGGAAGTGAAGTTCCAAGAGATTTGGGAAGATCATAGATGTCTGAACTAGACATCTCTTGGGAGATATTCAAGATAGTTGATCTAAAGTCCCTAATATAACACCCAATATGAAATATTAAGGCTAGGACCCAACACAATACTTTTATAACTTGGAAGAGGGATGCCGTAATCCAAGCTATAAAATATTTGAAGGTAGGCGAATGACGATTCACCAATTTCCACCATGAAAACGAAATATTTAATTAGGTTTTACTTGGATTTGAAAATCCTAGATCTTTTGAGATTTATTGAACTGTTCAATGGCATGTTTCAATCTCGATTGTGCCCTCTCAAATTTTGTGACAGGGATGCCGAGGATCACAAAACAAGGTGTGAATAACCATGCAAATATACTTGGTAACCTTAATATTTACCCCTCAATCGATGTGCCGGTTAACCACACGCACTCCACCGATACTATGATAAACATTAAGTTACCCTTTGCCTACCTTGTTAAATCCAGGTTAGTGTGCCGGTTACCCACACGCGCTCCACTAACGACTTAAGCAAAGTGCAAAGTGTAATTTCATGGGTTAGCACCAAATTCACATTTTCCTAAGTAACTAAGATTGGGAATTTATAAAAGTTTAGTTACTTAGTATTTATCATTAATACTTTTAATGAAGGGAGAATTCTAGTCCTTGTCCTACCCGTTCGGCTAATGACCCTCCACCAGTCAAGGATGCGGTGGGTGAGAGTGGACACCCATTAAACTGCCATTTTATAGGCAATAACCTTATACCCCCCTTATAGACCGACTTCGTGAATGAGGCCTACTAACGGTAAGACTGACTTGCTCTTATACATATATATATATATATATATATATATATATATATATATATATATATATTATTAACTTATAATAATATAAAGTATAAGGGTTGAATTTTAACTTTTAAAATTCTAAGGGCTTAACTTGGAATTAAAGTGTTCATAGGGGAAAACTTTACAAATTCCAAAACCTGAGGGCAAGTTTTGAAACTATTCAAAAACTATTCAATTTCCATAACTTATGTATTTAAAGTAGTTTTAATGCAAAAAACTCTTCAAGTTCCATAACTTAAGGACAAGTTATGTAAGACTTTAAACGAATAAAAGAATATGACTTTTCTTTATTCATAACCTATGGAAATATTTATGAGTTTTATGAATCTTAAATGTGAATTTTCATATAACTTGAGGACAAGTTACAAAACACATTTTAGAACCAACTCTTAGATTAATTTGGATTGAAAACAACAATTTCATATAACTTTTCTATTAATCTAAGCAACTCATAAGAACAAGATAATTCAATCAAACTTTTCCATGTAATTAGCCTAACCATTAAACTAATACAAAACATGAATCTATTGAGAATTATCTTTGAAACTGGATTAGAATGAACATTACCACATCAAAAACAGGTTTTATAGGTTTAAAAACAGCTTAGGGTAATGATTCTAGTCCAATTCCAGCCTTAAAAGTCGAAAATATGCTGTCAGGGGGTCCTACTCGTCGAGTGCATGAACCAACTCGGCGAGTTGGATGAATTTAGCCTTGGACTTTTCGAGTCCCTTCATGGACTCGGCTAGTCTGCTGTTCAGACAGCAACAAACTTCGATTTTTCAGCCAATTTTGTAAGTATAACAAGAAAACAAGCCTAGTCTCTGATACCACTGTTGGCTTTTGAGCATTCTAACACTCCTAAGTGTACATGCAACCCTAAATACCTTGGATCTATGTTTTCTCTATTATACATGGAAATATAGCAAGCTGAAAGACATACCTTTTGATGTATCTTGATTCCATTAAGCTTAAGAGCCTAGTACCCTAAGTGTGACACCTCAAATTCTTCACAAAACATAAAATGCACTTGGAATAACTTAGATTGAAATGGAACACTTCATGAAATCGGCTAGCCCTCACCATTCATCCATAGTCTCTCATGGTTGCCGATTTTGACAAGAATAAGATGCTTATATAGTGTGTCACAATTAGGGTTACACCATGTAAACCCTAATTGCCATGGCCTTTCATTTCCATGATCTATGGGTACAAAAACACCATGGAGCATCCATGGAGCATTCTATGGGTTTTAGCCCAACTTGATAATCCATGGAGCATTAGCCCACTATACAAGTATGGATGATTTACACAATCAACCCATATATTTAATTAGTCTCCTTTTGATCACTTAATTAATTCCAAATTAATTCTTGATCAATACTAATTAAATAATCTTATTAATATATTAGAACTTATAATATATTAGCAAACCTTAAGTGTTATTTCTCTCATTTTAGTCTATCCAAATGCATGATGCCATGCAACCCAAATGGACCATGCCAATCGGGTCAAGTACATACCAAATATAGTTGTGGACTTAGACACTAATCCAACAGGTTTTTATCACGACGTCCTACATGAGACAATCATTAATAAGGTGTTAACAACTATTGATGCTTATGGTCACTATGGCTTCTGCTGCTTGGTTGCTTAGGTCTTGTGATTTGGCGTAGGTATTCTAAACGTCGTAACTTCTTTATATGATCTTAGATTTTAACAACCTAAGAAGCTGAGGCCACGATGGCCATAAGCATCCACAACCCTGAACACTTTATTAATGATTGTCCCACGTACGATGTCGTGATAAAAATCTAAAGAAAGCGCTCATAATTACTGAATGTGTACAAAAACAACAAGGACTAATTTTGAAATAAAAATATGATAAGGACCAAATGTGCAAAAAAAAATATTAAGGACTAAATGTGTACAAAGTGAGAAATATATTACCCTATTAATTTACTTTTTCCTGCTTACCTGGGGTAGCCGATCATAAGGACTCAATGTGTATAGTTTAAACAAGTTGAAGGGTAAATGTGGACAAAAAAACTAAATGACCAAATGTGTACAAATCAAAAAATATATTAGCCTTTTAAGTCATTATCCCTACTGTTAAAATATTGCATTGTAATGATATCTCCACAAAACCTAACACAATGTTGAAGTGATCACTTCCCCTACTTCGATGATGGCATTCGATATATGTAGGGAATTAGCAAGACCAATAGGTATGCTGATGTATAGCACATTCGCACAATACACTCCTATATGTATATGTTGTGATATGTCGCCATTACTGGATGTCTTGTTTAGGTTAAGATTGAGAATCACAACAAAGAAAGAATAGACATCAGTCGTCGTCCGGGACGGGATCCTGGAACAAAACTCTATCGGTCTAGTCAGTATCTAGATGAGAGAATTAGAGTTTAGCTTAAGATGGAGAAATAGTCGATCCCTTCTCTTAGAAGAGAAGGGTTCTTTTTATACCTGTTTCCGTGGGGGCAGACCCCCGTCAATACCTTTTTGTCCTTTCTGGGACGACAGGATGTGCAGGCGTCCTATTGTCGGATCGTGCTCCACTTGCGGTTGTTCGCCATTGGTGCAAAACTACTAGAGGGCAACATGCTGAGCGCTATACATGTAGTTCTGGGAGGCGCCTAGTAATATTTTGTTTTGTTGTAGACCAGAGCTTCTCGTCCCAGGAATGACCTTGGCGCTAGAGCGCCGAGACATAAGTGCGAGGTCACGGAGGCGAGGGCCCGTGCCTAGCAATTTTCGAGCAGCGACCATTGACTAAGCTGTCCTTAGATAACAGTCCCGTTATCTTTGACGTATTCCTAGCGGGATACATTAACAAGTCCTCCGGGCTAGTAAACGTCCGCGTCTGCTTAAGTTACTTGAGTTGTTCTAGCTTAGACCTGGACACGTGTTTGGTGGGGATGGCTTCTAATACCTACTGACGTGACGAAGCCGTCTGCGCAAACGGTTTCATCATTGTAACTGTTCTGATTTCCTACCTATATTTAAAACCTTCCATATCCATATCGGTTTCCTTTACTTCTGCCATTTCTTCCTTCTTCTTGCTTTTTCTTTCTCTCTCCGTCTGGATTGCTCATCGGTGGACAATGACCACTCCGAATACTAGGATTATTCCCTGTCTAAGCAATTTTGCAGATCTACCGAATCGGTTTGGTTTCCTTCCCAGACATGGGGTGGAGTACCCTCGAAAGGGGGATATAATATCCTGGTCGCCGAAAGGCAAGGTCAGAGTCCCCATACCAATCTTTGAAGCGGGCCTCCGGCTGACGACGACCGATTTCTTTAATGACATCATGTGCCAGTACGGCTTCTCCGTCGATGATCTAACTCCTAATGTTGTCAACAAGATAGTCGACTTTAAGATGGCATGTCGAGTCTTAGGCGTGCTTCCCCAATTCTAGGCTTTGAAGTATTACTTCAACTCATCAACCCAGTTCGGCATGCACATATTCTCTCAACGGAGGGGCATCCACACGTTCATCATAAATCAGAAGGCTCCCAAAAAGAACTGGCAAGATAAATGGTTATGGGTGAACCGTGATTTGGTTGGCTATGGCTATCCCCGCAGAACCAACTTCACTGATCGGACACCTGACCTCTGGGGAGCCAGCGAGACTATAGCCAACGCATTGAAAACCATTTCTATTAATGGGGAGGAGTGGGAAGACTGCATGTTGGTCGCCGTTCTTATGAGCACCGCCTGGAGAGATGCCTTAGTTCTTCGTCGAGAAGGATGGTGACTGGCTTTCCTTCCCCCTCCCCCCTATTTTTTGTTTTTGGATTTCTTTTATATGTATGTCTTTATATGGTGGGGTCGATGGTGAGTGTCGCTCCCTAATTATGTTGTTTTGTGTTTCGGTTGCAGGTCGCGTGAGGGTTATCCCTTTCGAGATGGTTTGAGGGGGTGGTTCCAGGAAAGCTGTCAGCACCGGGAAGTGTCGTTGGTGGAGGTACTTCCTCCATTGGTCAGCACTGATCGTGCATTGGCTCTTGTTGGGCCTGCTGTTGTCCATGTGCAAGGATCCAGATCCCAGGCTGACTAGGTGTTGGTTGACGCGTCTGTTGGGGGAGTTTCCCACGACGAACCTTTGCCCTCCGATTAGGAGGAGGATTGACTAAGTTGGTGACTATGGAGGGTCGTTCGACTTCTAAAAGGCGGTTGGCCTGGTTGGCTTCTAATCGACGGTTGGCCTGGTTGAACTTCCTGTTAGGGGAGTCTGACGTTATTGTGTATATTCCTGATGATGACCCATCAAAATTGTTGGAGGGAATAAATGAAGAGGCGACATAACAGCCTTGTGAACCCAAGAAGGATCCTGAGGATGCTGCTACCCCCGAGGAGGGATTCTTTGGGCAGGTTTCAGATGTTATCTTCCAAGTTGCTCCTGATCCTACTTTACTTTTGACAAAGGATGACGTTGTTGCTGGTTCTTCCTCCGTTCCTTCGGTGACCCCTGGTATTTATGTGCCAGATTGGGAGCTTACCTGAGAGTCCCTCCTTATGCGACATTTTGTTACATACAAATGGGGTTGTCATGCCTTGCCCCTTGCTACTATTGAAGCTTTAGAGCTTCTCTCCAACTCTCACATGTCTAATAGCCTTCAGTATGCGGCAGCTCAAGTCGCTCCTTATATGGTTGTTGCTGCTCGGCGCTTACGCCAAGTTAGTTCCAATTTTGGTGAACTTTATTATGTTAGGGCCGAGCGAGATGATTTGAGGGCGAAGCTGCTAGAGTTGGAGAAGGAAAAACTTGAATTTAAGGAGCGTTATGGCCTTCTGGCCGGGGAGAAGTCATCTATGGAGGAGAAGGTGGCAAGTTTGGATGGGGCAGTGGAGTGTTTCTCTCATCGGATCGAGACTTTGATGGAGGAGAAGAAAGCATTGGAGACTCAGGTGGAGACATGGCGGAGCCACTTAGAGGCCGAGAAGATGATGAGGAAAACAACGGAGTAGGATGTGGTGTGGTTCTTGCAGAAGGGCGTTGTACATGTTGTGGACAAGGTGGTTGAGAGTGCCGAATTTTCTTTAGGCGTTAGGCGTATGAAGGCAGAATACATGGCTGCTGGGTTGGATGGTGGGAAATAGGTGATTAAGGAGAAGATTGCCACCAGAAAGTTCATACCCGATGAACCAAGCTCCCTTCTGGAACACACCCAGGCGATGCAGGTTGGGGTGAAATCTTTTCTGGAGACAAAATTTTCTTTTTTCCCAGTATTTGAGACAAATTTTTTACTGCTTTGGTGTTTGTGGAACAATCTGTATCTATGAATTCTGAATTTGTTTGGGGCCCTATGTGGCCGTCTCCTCAAGTTTGGGTCTGTCAGGAAAATAGTACACTCTTTTCTTTTTTCCTTATTTACTCCCTCTTTTTTTTAATGATATATATGAATTGGGTCATTTCATATGCCTTTGATCGTTATCCCAGGTGGTTTGTGTTGGCTATCGTGGTGTTTTTACCCTTATTCTTCCTTTCTGGGATGATTCTTCCCCAAGGTCGTTTTGGCTTTGGGGGTTGACCTAGGACATATCTACCTTGCCTTGTGAAGGGCTAGGTTATGCTATGCAATGGGCATTCGTTTATTTGGTGGCTTGGCAACACTTGTTGGATTCATCCCGCTTGTGACCTTAGGAATCACATTCGTCTAGGGTCTTTTTGGTCTTATCACGGGAGCTCGCGTTGTGGGCTTAGGATTGGTCCTTTCGTTAGGTCCTGGACCATTGTTTTCAGATTAGGGCATCTCGTCTAGTTTTCTTTGTTAGGGTGTCCGTTTTAGCTAAGGTTTACTGATCACCCTTTTGGGACTTTGTTCTAAGTCCTGGTTCTCAGAGGTTCGTACTCCGAGCCAACTAATCTAATTCATGCCGAGATTGTCACCTTGAGGCTTGGGGACTTAGGTGCTATTTGTTTCAAGGGAAAGGTTATAATCCTTTGAAGCCTTTATTTACGTTACGGTCAAGAGTTGTGTTTCTTTTGGCTTAACTGACACGTTTTAGGGAAATGATGTGGATGACCAGTCCTTGCTATCATTTGGTAAACATGTACAACCTCTTATGTGAATGATATCAAATTTGAATAGGAACATTATAATAGTTTTTTTTAACGTCAACTTTCATTACTTCATTGATAGTGTTTTAGAAACATCTACATTGTTTGGTAAGTAAAGAAAAAGAGATGGCTGTAGTGCAAGCCAAGGCCTAGTTCTTGGGGTGGCTTACTGGGATGTGATTATCTTTTCGAAGTTTGATCACATTTCCCTTGCCCCAGATGTGTTTTGTTTGGGCTTTTCCCATCGCTCTATGGGAGGTGGTGCAGACCGCATGCACCCCAGATCGCGGTAGTCAATCGTTTGTTATGAACTCTTGGGGAATGAATTCACCCTTGATGTGCGTTTACTGTCCTGCTCATACATTCCCTGGCGGCATCCTTCTTGTGGAGCCTGCTCATGTACGAATGTTGTTTTGTCTTGTTGATGTTCTCGCCGAAGTTTGGCATTCGCGACGACCTGCTTGCAACTCTAACTGGTGACATTTCTTTCATGTTTCTCGTCAGGTTGTAGGGCAATCATCGATATTCCCCGGGCGTGTTTCCCCGGGGTTTGACCATGTTTCTGTACATTCTGGGGCTTAGCATTCCTAGCTGAGTTATCCTCTCAAAGACGATTCTTAGATCCCCTCGTGCCTTGGTTCTGTCGGCCTAATTCTTTACTGGGGGCGAGTGCTTTTCTTTTCCTAGCTGAATTTGCCTTATCACAACTCTCAGGCCTCCCCATGCACTGTTATTTAAGGAATTCCCTGGGGGCGGCTCGTACGGATGGTGATCTGAGCACGATTTGAACGATCTGGAGGTTTCCCTAGCCTTGGCGATTTGTTTTTGAGGTGATCTCTTTTTTGATTTGCTTGCCAAACGAAATTGTGCCGGCGTTCAAAGTTTCCTCTTGGGGAGCTTGCTCGACCTTCAGATCCATACTCTTGCTTGCCACTCTCTACTGAATGTATGGGTATCTCCGGACCTTCTTGTTTGTAGTCTTGCAGGTGAGAGGGGGCTTACTGAGGGTCGGCAAGCATCTTACTTCAACCTCCCGTTCTTTGCACGGGCTCACTCTGGTTCTTGTACCTTGTTATGTGTTCTTGCCCTTGCCAAGGCCTAGTTCTTGGGCGGGCTTAGTGGGATGTGATTATCTTGCCATGGCCTAGTTCTTGGGCTGGCTTACTGGGTGGTGATTATCTTTTCGAAGTTTGATCACATTGCCCTTGCCCCAGATGTGCTTTGTCTGGGCTTTTCCCATCGCTCTATGGGAGGTGGTGCAAACGGCATGCACCCCAAATCGCGATAGTGAATCGTTTGTTATGAACTCTTGGGGCATGAATTCACCCTTGTTATGAACACTGTGGTTCTTGTACCTTGTTATGTGTTGTTGCTAGAGCTTGGGGGTGTTTTTGGTCTTGAAGGGGGCCGCATCCTCACTCGAGATGGGGTGACTGATACACTCCTACAACAATCCTTCCTTGTTTCTCATTGTCAGGTGGTATGTAAGTAAGCTTAAGGATATCAAACCATGGTGAGTGTTCATGCTAACTGTATTTGCAACATCCGACATAGTTGTGTTGCTTCTACTGTGCCCTTACCCCTAATTTTCTTTTACCAAGGCATTCTATCGCTTGCCGTCTTGGTATCATGTGGCAGTCTCCGTGATCGGATGCATTTTCATGTGGCGGCTCATTCTTTGTTTCTTTGGAACGTGTGTTGTTCCCAATGTAGCGATGGCTTGGCGGAGCTGTGTGTGGGGGTTGAAGGCGACGATTGTGGTTGAACCTGCACTTGTACTAAACTTCAATGTTCCATGAATCGTTGATGGTATGGACTAGAGTTAGAAGAGCGATGGTTGTCCGAGGAGCATGTGTTTGTCGGTTAGGCGACGTACTACCGAGAACTCTATTACCCTTGTGGGTTTTTGCTTTTCGACATGGCTGACTAGGGTGAGTGGAAGGTTTATGATTCCTAGTGGCAATAAGTGATGTCCCGTGAACCCGACTAGTGGACCTCGGGTTGAGGGTTTTAGGCCTTCTTTCTAGGGGTCTGGGAGCTGGCGGAAACAGTGCTCGTAAAGAACGTCGGTGCTACTGCCATTATCGATTAGCACTCGATGAATTTGCTTTTGTTGTACGTAGGCAGTTTTCACGAGTGGATCCATGGGCTTCCAGCTGAGAATTCATGGATATTTTGACGAGAAGATAAGGTTGAGGATGTTTTAAGGTAGTACCTAGATATTGCCGTCTGTTTCTTGGGGCTCACTCCCTTCGTGTGGCCCTGCGATGCTTATATATGGACCAAACCCTAAAAAAAATAGGGTTTGAGGTTTCACTACGTACGCCCAGCGTACGCGGTGTATGCCCAACGTACTAGGGTCCGCCCCAGTATGCCTAGTGTACACAACGTACGCTCAGCGTACTACCTCCTGGCCAAAATTACCAAAATGCCACTATGGGCCATTCTTGCAATCCTTTCAAATCCAAGGGCCAAAATGCAATGTTCTTTCATACTCAAGGTTAAAAAATTGAAAATATCTCACCATCGGGGTGTTACAATTCTCCCCCACTTGACCTAGACTTCATCCTCAAAGTCGGTTGTCACGAATAACTAAGGGTAATGCTCCCGCATCTCTGCCTCCGGCTCCCAGGCCCACTTGGAGCCTTTCCGATGTTGCCGCTAAATCTTCACCAAAGGTATCTCTTTGTTGCGCAGATGCTTCATCTTTCTCTCCACTAACGCTACCGGCCAGTCAATATCATTCAGGTGCTCATCGACCTGAATATCATCCAAATGGACCACTGCCTCATTGTCAACATGCATTTTCGCAATTGCAAAACATGGAAAGTGAAGTGAATTTGGTTGACCTCACTCGGCATATCCAGTCGGTAGGCCACCCTTGCTACCATGGCGATCACGCGGAACGGTCCAATATACCAGGGACCCAATTTCCCCCCTCTTCCTGAAGTGTATCACACCCTTCCAGGGTGGGACCTTCAGTAGAACCATATCGCTGACCTGAAATTCCAACTCTGATCAGCGCCGGTCGACATAACTCTTCTGCAGACTCCGAGCTGTCTGTAGTCTCTGCCTGATCTTATGAATAAGCTTCGTGGTCTGAAGGACTACCTCAGTCCTTCCCATGACTCTGTGACCAACCTCCCCTCCCCACAAACTAGGGTACGACATCTTCGACCATACAGGAGCTCAAAAGGCGGGGCACCAACGTTGGAGTGATAGTTGTTGTTGTCGGAAAACTCCGCAAGAGGTAGGTAGGAATCACAACTCCCACCAAAATCTATAACACAAGCTCGCAACATATCCTTAAGTGTCTGTGTAGTGCTATGTTCTGAATTGACTCCTAGTCTGAGGCTGTGGCTCGAGGGTCGGTCATTATAAGGATTATGGCTTTTGGGAAGGTAAGACCTAGGCCCATTTTGGGTGCGGGTGATGTATTAGAAGTGATCCGGGTGTTCGGTTCGTGTTTTGGAGCCTAGGGTTATTTCGATAAAGTGGCAGTTCGGGCCTTTGTGGAAAATGGAGTTTTGTTCGGAAGGTCTTAGGAAAGGTTTGAGTTGTTAGAAGTGTGGGGCTTCTCGTCACCTTTCCATGGATATAAGGATCGTCGGAATCGGGCTTATAACGAAGAAGTTACGACCTTCGGAAGTTTCGTGGTTTTCAGGCTTAGCCGAGTACACGGGGCGTACACAAAGTGTACGCGGGGCGTAATAGCAAGGAGTACCCTGGGCATACCTTGGAGTACGCTGGGCGTACTGACAAGGAGGGTCGCGAATGTTCCCCGGAGTACGCTGGGCGTACCATATGTACACTGGGCGTACTCTATTCAGATCAGAACCCTATTTTAGGGTCTTTGACGCTATTTAAACTCCTTATCTCATAACCTAACCCTAATATCTTCAACCTCCACCCCTCTAAACCCTAGAAATCGTCATATATCATCCATGGTGACATTTTGAGATTACGAAGTCCATTTTTTGGGTGTTTGATCCATTTTCAAGAAGATGAAGTTTGATGCAAAGATGGGAATCAAGAAGGAGCTTATAGATCTGGCTTTTAGGACTCATTCTCAGCTTGATGAAGCTCAGGAAGCTGACGGGGCAACAACTAAGGAATTCATACGGGGAGCTTCTGCAGTGTGAGCTGAGTCTTCTCACCATGCCCATGGGTCTAAGGCACCAAGGCCGGCCCATTTTATGTTATGTGTCACACTAGCTGTAGTGGAGATATGTGGTATGATAGTTAGCCTTATGCTAAGTGGTATGCTAGTGATTATGCGATATGTGTTATGCTAGTTGTGTTTGTGATACTTGCATGGAAGACCCCGGGGGGAGCCCGTGGCATTGGATGTAAGACCATGTGGGGTTACCCATGACATTCCTAGGTAAAGACCATGTGGGGTAGCCCATGGCATTGGATGTAAGACAATGTGGGGTAGCCCATAACATTCCTAGGTAAAGACCATGTGGGGTAGCCCATGACATTCCTAGGTAAAGACCATGTGGGGTAGCCCATGACATCCTTACAGGTTTATGTATGCATGGTTTATGTGATATACGTATCTTTATAGCTAATATGGTATGTGTTAGGTTGATTGTGTGTGGGGTATGCTCTGGGGGACTCACTAAACTTCGTGCTTACGGTTTACAGTTTTGGTTTCAGGTACCATCGATTTGGAAATGAAGAGCTCGGATTGATCGCAGTGCACACACCTATGATTTCCGCAATGAATGATTTTGGGATGAACTCTGATAAATGTTTTACTTAATGATGATTTGAAATGTTTTAAATAAATGGTATCAATGATTTAGCTATATTAAAAATGAAATTTTTACCCGTGATTTTTGGGTCGTTACAAGTTGGTATTAGAGCCTTGGTTTGAGGGATTCGGGGATACCTTCGGGTGTGTCTGAACTCTAACTGAGGATCTGTAAAGATTTCAAAATTTTCAAAAGAAAATGTTTTAAGTAAAGAATTTCTAAGACAAGAAAGGGTGTGGTGCATGAAATCAGCCGAGCTCAAGTAAGTTTTCCCAGAATACCCACATTTGTTATCTGTTATGATTTGATTATGAATCTGTGAATTGCATGCTAGTTACGGATAGGGGAGATGCCTGTATATGTTGTATGAGCTGGTAGACTTGCATGCTAGTGATGAGTAGTCAGCAATAGGTTGGCCTGATATGTGGTGCTTGTAGCCATGAGGATATTGGATGTCATGATGGAATGAGAATGATAATTGGTATTTGTAACTGCAATGTGTATGTTTTGAAAATTGTATACGGTTAGGATCTTATAGCCTTAGAGTAGCTGATTTGACCTTATTTCTTGTGGTCCTAGGGTAGAATCTATTATTCGACAGTGTATTAGATCCTGTTGTGTGTATAATTTGCATGCATAAGGCAGTCGACATTGAGGATGGATGGTTGTGGATAGCGCGAGTTGTGCTATATGGGTTGAATGTTCTATGATAGTCCTTTGAATCGGAGTGCTACTACACAAATGCTGCTTGCTTTGTGCTTTGTGGAACTGCTGAGTGATGGGAGTCAGCCACTAAGTGGATATGACGATATCCAGGAGGTGGATGGTTGGCATCATGGGGAGTTCTTCAGCAGCTGATGGCAGGGTGAGGTTGGGAACCTAGGAAAGCCTAGGATATGCTCCAGTGAGCTTAGTGGGGCGATTCAGTGAAGTTGGGAACCTAGGGGGAGTCTAGGAGGTGTTACGGTAGAGATCATCTTGCTGTTTAGCAAACATTTAGTATAGCGGTGGAGTAAGTGACTTAGAGGATTCAGGAGGATTGCTGAGGAAAGTATGGATAGGTGTGAAAGGTAGTATTGGGCCCGTACTACTGAAAGCATAGGATCCATACTTGAATCGGTGAGAGTCTTGGATAATCTGAGAAGCTTATGGAAGGAGAACTCTTGGTTATGCCTTTATCGTGGGAATAGCTGTTTCGCAGAATGAGGATGAGCGTGCATGGGTAGGACCAGGGTTTGGTCCCAGCTCCGGTGGTGAGCAAGTTAGTGGAAGGACTGACAGGATTTTGAGTTCACCTTGGATCAGGCGACAAGAATTGTGCGATCTATTGCACATTCGGGATTGGAGACCGAGTCTCAGGGATAGTTTGTAGCCCAGTTTAGAGCAAAGATTGCTCCAGCTATTGCAGTGTAGCCGTGACGATTGAGCTAGTAAGTGGATCAGGGTGCGAGACGCTGAATGTTATGGATCACAGAGCCGAGGACGGAAGATTGATTAGGAGTACCTCATGAGAGAGGTTCAGGTCAGGTGAATTCATTGGAGGGTCTCGGGTGGAGACCCAAGAGTTTGGACCAGCCTTTGAAAGGCCAGCAGGGTCGGATCTAGTGCAACGCTTGCATAAACTGCACGACGGAGTTTTGTTACAAGGGTTTGGATTGTCATTGGGATCAGAATGAGGTGTTTCATCATGTGCTTAGGGTGGTCGAGGTAACCCAGGAGGAGGTGGTCAGGGTTCATCCAGATGTTTGCGGATATGCTATCTTCGGCCATTTCTAGTGTATATCGGGTATTTGTATCGCTTGGGAATTGTGATGAATTGGATCTCGGGTCGGTTTTCTGCTATTGTCTGGGTTAGAAAGGGTTGTCAGATGCCATTCAGCATGTCGAGGAATCTTTGAGAGATCTTCATACGAATGTATCTTTTGGAGTGGATTCCGCGTATACCGTGATTGCTCTGAGTCGTTGTCGGGATCGGTTCAGTGATCTGGGTTGTTATGGGTGTAGCAGGTTTGGCCACGTCTTCAGGGATTGCCCATAGGGGGTAAGCCTGTTATATTTTCTTTGTGTTCAGGTGGACGACAAGGAGGTCGACTGTCTGACGATCAGGGAGGAGCAGTGAGTGCACCTACTCCATTCAATTTCGGGGTTGGTTCAAGGGCTTGAACGAGGGAGTTATGACTAGCTTTTAGTAGCCTCAGTATTTATGTTTGGAAGAGCCATCGGGATTGCCGAGGGAAGAGAGAGTTGTCGCTGAGGTTTTGGTTAGACTATCCGTTCGTTGGACTCCGAGGTCTGAGCGTGATATCGCTTTTAAGCGTTTGAAGTCATTGATGTTGTTGGGATACAAGAAGTGTTAGTTGAATTTCAGGAAGTGTGTTGTTTGGACAGGGATATTTTTGGCGTGCTAGCTTTGGTAAGCATCGGCAGTCAGCAAGGTCAACATTGGGACGTAATAAGGATTGGGGATCCTTCAATTTTTGTGTGCCAGGCAGACTTAGTTGAATCTAAGTGGGGGAGAACTGTCCAGGTATCCAGGACAGAAGAAAGGGTGAACGTGATGTAAGACTATGGGGGAGCTGTAGCATTCACTAATGGTCAGTTGGGGTATAGTGTTGTAAGACTGCGGGGGAGCCGTAGCATTCACTAATAGTAGAGAGTGTTGTAAGACTGTGGGGGTGCCGTAGAATTAACAGATTCTTTAAGATGATATGGAATAGGGTAGGCTAGTTTGCAAGGTTGTGGGGGAGCCACAACTTAGTCAGCATTAGGACCAGGGGTGATTGACCGATCAGTTATCCGGGGGAGAGCCCGGATGGTTATGGGAATTCAGGACGGAACCGGTAGATACTGCTAAGCCAAGGGTTGGATCTTGAGATATAGGCTGATGTGGATGATTAATGCATGTATCAGTGGGGCTACGACTGGGTAGCCCTGATTTTGGATCTCATAAGAACCTGGTGGTTGGACCGGGTGCGAGACTGGTAGTCTTAGGAAATCGGCTAAGGGTATTTATTAATCGGTCGAGTAAAGAATGGCGGGAATTCGTGGTACATTATGAAAATGCCAATTCGAGGATCTCTGGATAGGAATGGGATAACAATTCGGATTTGGATAGGGACCTAAACCGGAATTCGTGCAGGATTTTGTTTCAGTGAGATGGGATGTAGGGCATCTATATGCTAAGGGCATCGAGGGCAGAATTCCAGGGTGATGAACGGGTTGGATTTGATGGTAGTTTAAGCCATTGTGATGTGTCTCGGGTGGCTCTATCCATGATGGAACCACGGCATGTCGGAATCAGGAAACGGTAGGTCGAAGGAGACCGGGTATGATGTAAGACTACAGTTATTCTTGTGGTATTCACCTTTTTGCGTCAGATTCAGTTGTGACAGGTTGTCAGCCTATCACGATCGGATGGATCAAATGGATTGAAGGAGATAGGGCAGTTATGGTTAGACGAGGTATCCTTCGGAGGTCGCAGGGGACTGTCGCGTATGTTTTTGGCTCAACAATCGGGTAGGTGTCCGGTGTTTCCGACAGTTGGCAGACAGGTTGGGACCAGGGAGGTCCCCGGTTGTTCTTCAGGAAAGCAGCCATGTGGCAGCAAGAGGAGTAGGAGCGACTTCAGTGATTTGGGG
Source organism: Lactuca virosa (assembly GCF_052849685.1). Taxonomy (NCBI): domain Eukaryota; kingdom Viridiplantae; phylum Streptophyta; class Magnoliopsida; order Asterales; family Asteraceae; genus Lactuca; species Lactuca virosa. The sequence goes on along the minus strand of NC_136433.1, from coordinate 300,699,530 downwards.
TTTGTGTGAGGAATTGCTGGTTATTTGGTAGTCGCAGTTGATCAGTGATTTTGTTCTTTAGGAAGCCTCAAGGTATTACGAGTGGGAAGTATTCTATCTTGACTGGGTTATGTGAAATCAATTCGATGATGATTCGATGTGGGCAGTCTGTCAGGGAGACAGACCATCTCGAGACTTCGGATTTCAGATGGAGCAGATGTGATCAGGTTGCAAGGAATTTGCTCATCTCCGGGTTCTAGAACCCTATTAGGATTGGTTTCAGTTGCCTTGGGTAGGCTGCGGTATTCACAGCTGTGTGGCGGTGTTGCTCAGGTTGTCTGGTATGTCGGGGATGGTGATGCATGATTTCGAGGACGAAATGTAATTTAAGTAGGGGAGAGTTGTAACGCTCTGTTCCGAATCGACTCCTAGTCTGAGGCTGTGGCTCGAGGGTCGGTCATTATAAGGATTATGGCTCTTGGGAAGGTAAGACCTAGGCCCATTTGGGTGCGGGTGATGTATTAGAAGTGGTCCGGGTGTTCGGTTTATGTTTTGGAGCCTAGGGGTATTTCGGTAAAGTGGCAGTTCGGGCTTTTTTGGAAAATGGATTTTTGTTCGGAAGGTCTTAGGAAAGGTTTGAGTTGTTAGAAGTTTAGGGCTTCTCGTCACCTTTTCGTGGATATAAGGATCGTCGGAATCGGGCTTATAACGAAGAAGTTATGACCTGCGGAAGTTTCATGGTTTTCAGGCTTAGCCGAGTACACGGGGCGTACACAAAGTGTACGCGGGGCGTACTAGCAAGGAAGGTAGTACGTTGGGCGTACCTTGGAGTACGCTGGGCGTACTGACCAGGAAGGTCACGAATGTTCCCCGGAGTACGTTGGGCGTACCATATGTACGCTGGGTGTACTCTATTCAGATCAGAACCCTATTTTAGGGTCTTGGACCCTATTTAAACTCCTTATCTCATAACCTAACCCTAATATCTTCAGCCTCCACCCCTCTAAACCGTAGAAATCGTCTTATATCATCCAGGGTGACATTTTGAGCTTATGAAGTCCATTTTTGGGGTGTTTGATCCATTTTCAAGAAGATGAAGTCTGATGCAAAGATGGGAATCAAGAAGGAGCTTATGGATCTGGCTTTTAGGACTCATTCTCAGCTTGATGAAGCTCGGGAAGCTGACAGGGCAGCAGCGAAGGAATTCATGTGGGGAGCTTCTACAGTGCGAGGTGAGTCTTCTCACCATGCCCATGGGTCTAAGGCACCAAGGCCGGCCCATTTTAGGTTATGTGGTACACTAGTTGTAGTAGAGATATGAGGTATGATAGTTAGCTTTATGCTAAGTGGTATGCTAGTGATTATGTGATATGTGGTATGCTAGTTATCTTTGTGATACTTGCATGGAAGACCCCGGGGGGAGCCCGTGGAATTTGATGTAAGACCATGTGGGGTAGCCCACGGCATTCCTAGGTAAAGACCATGTGGGGTAGCCCATGACATTGGATGTAAGACCATGTGGGGTAGCCCATAGCATTCCTAGGTAAAGAGCATGTGGGGTAGCCCATGACATTGGATGTAAGACCATATGGGGTAGCTTATGACATTGGATGTAAGACCATGTGGGGTAGCGCATGGCATTCCTAGGTAAAGACCATGTGGGGTAGACCATGGCATCCTTACAGGTTTATGTATGCATGGTTTATGTGATATATGTAGCTTTATAGCTAATATGGTATGTGTTAGGTGGATTGTGTATGGGGTATGCTCTGGGGGACCCACTAAGCTTCATGCTTACGGTTTATAGTTTTGGTTTCAGGTATCATCGATTTGGAAATGAAGAGCTCGGATTGATCGTAGTGCACACACCTATGATTTCCGCAATGAATGATTTTGGGATGAAATCTGATAAATGTTTTACTTAATGATGATTTGAAATGTTTTAAATAAATGGTACCCATGTTTTAGCTATATTAAAAATGGAATTTTTACCCGTGATTTTTGGGTCGTTATAGTCAGAATGGTCCGCTCACTCTGGCCATCGGTGTACGTATGATAAGCAGTGCTGAAATATAGTCTCGTACCCAGTTTCCATTGGAACTTTTGCCAGAATTGGGAAGTGACCCGAACATCGCGGTCTTATACAATGGAGCCCGAAACCCCATGACTAGCAACAATCTCTCAAACATACACATCTGCCAACTTTTCGGCCGACGAGCTCTCCCGGATGGCCAAAAAGTCGACACTCTTGGTCAATCGATCCACGATGACCTAGATAGCATCAAAACCCTTGGTAGTTTCAATAGCATGGTGATGAAATCCATGGTGATCTGTTCCCACTTCCACATGGGAATCTCTAAGGGCTGCAGCTTACCATGCGCCCTCTAATGGTCAATCATGACCATTTTACAAGCTAAGCACCTCTCAACATAGCAGTTTATCTCTCTTTTCATACACGACGACTAGTAACTTAGCCTCAAATACCGATACATCTTGGTGGCTTCTAGGTGTATGGAAAAGTGAGACTTATGAGCCTCCTCCAAGACTATCTGCCTGACCCCACCAGAAACTGGAACCCAAACCCGACCGCACCGGGTCAACTATCCCCGACTATCGGTGAAAAACCTGGCGATCTCGCCCCTGATCCTCTCCTATTTCCAGTTATCTTCTTGACTCCTTCTGCCTGAGCTCCTCTGATAAAATCCCAAAGTGGGGAATCAATGGATATCCTCATACACATCTCTCCAGCTGAAGATCCCCCCGACTTGCGGATCAAAGCATCCGCGACTACATTCGCTTTACCCGGATGGTAAACGATCTCACAATCATAATCCATGACAACGTCAAGCCACCTGTGCTGCCTCATGTTCAGGTTCGGCTTGTCCATAAGATATCGTAAACTCTTGTGATCCGTGTAAAAGGTACAATGGATCCCATACAGATAATGTCTCCAAATCTCGAGGGAAAATACCACCGTGTACAGCCGTTCTTGCCTCATGCGGCTTCAGCTACGTAGAAGCATAAGCAATCACTCGTCCTTTCTACATAAGGACCGCCCCCAAACCAGTGATGGATGCATCACAAAATACCACAAAATCCTCGACACCCTCTAGAAGGGTTAATATTGGGGCCTCACATAATCTCTGTCGTAGTGTCTCAAATGTCGTCTGCTGCTCAGGGCCCCATCGGAAATCCACTCCCTTTCTCGTCAAACAAGTGAGGGGTACAACAATCTTGGAGATATCCTGGATAAACCTCTGATAATATCCCACCAAACCTAAGAAACTCCTGATCTTCGAGGGTGATTTCGGAACCTCCCACGATATCACAGCCTCAATCTTGGCCGGATCGACCAAAATCCTATTTTGGTTAACGAGATGTCCTAGGAACTGGACCTCTCATAAGAAAAACTCACAAATCGACAACTTGGCATACAATCATTCTCGCCTCAACATTCCCAAAAGCTCTTAGAGGTGCTCCTCATGCTACTCTCTGGTCTTGGAATACACCAAGATCTCATCAATAACAACAATAACTGATCGATAAAGCATCGGCCTTCATACCCAATTCATCAAGTCCATAAACACCGCAGGCGCATTGGTGAGCCCAAATGGCATCACCACGAACTCGTAATGCCCATACCGAGTCTGGAATGTTGTCTTCTCCACATACTCCTCTCTCACCCTCACCTTATGATACCCCGACCTCAGATCGATCTTGGAGAACCAAGATGCACCCTAAAACATATCAAACATGTCCTTAATCAATCGAAGAGGATAACGGTTCTTCACCATGAACTTGTTTAACTCCCGATAATCGATGCACATCCGATGTGAACCATCCTTCTTCTTGACGAACAATATCGGCGCTCCCCACGTCGAACTGCTCGGTCTGATGAACTGCTTGCCTAACAACTCCTGAAGCTGAGAGGACAACTCCTGCATATCGGGTGGTGCCAAGCGGTACGGTGCCTTGGCAATCGGAGCCGCACCTAACACTAGGTCAATGTTGAACTCAACGTGCCTCTCGGGAGGCGCACCAGGTAACTCCTCCGGAAATACATCAACAAACTCCCTAACAATGTGCATCTGAAACTGAGGCCTGCTCCCCCACCCGAGTATCAATCGTATAGGCAAGATAACCCATACACCTATGATGAATATACTGCTGAAGCCTGGCCACCGATCAAAACCCTGATCCGACCCTGGTGCCCTCTCCGTAGATAACTAGTTCTCCCCCACTTGGGGTTTAAACTATCACTCGCTGACACTCACAATTGATCTTAACACCAAACCTGCTCAGCCAATCCATTCCCACTATCAACCATACATCCCCCATGGGGATAGGGATCAAATCAATCGGATAAGGCACCCCGAAGATCTCCAATACACAACCCAGATACACTCTGGATGCAGAAATCCCATGTTCGTTGGCGAGAGAAACCCGCAACGGACACTCCAAATCGCTAAGGGTAATACCAAAATCCCTATTAAAAGATCAAGACACAAAGGATTGACTCGCGCCCGAATCATATAACACAAGATCATGCAAAGAGTTCACTAAGAATGTACCTATTAGAAACATAAAAAATAATCATACCATAAATTAATCTACAAAACAACAAGTGGAAACATACCGGTCACGATGTCTGGTGCTGCCCTGGCCTCCTCGACAGTGATCCTCAAAGTAGCAGGCGTTGGAGCCTGCGCCGGTCTAGCAGCAAGCAAAGGGCATTTGGCCTTTATATGGCCCACCTGATCACAGTAACAACATATCCTAGTGCTTGGTACTGGAATCCGCTAATGGCAGTCCTTGGCATAATACCCCTCCTTGCCACATTTGTGGCAACCAAATGAAGATTGACATATACCCTCATGAACCCTGCCGCACTTACCACAATTGCAACCCCTCTGCCCTGTAGAATGCGAATCAGCATGCTCCGCCGCAGGCTGTATCTGAACCGGAGTCTGCATGCGCTCTTTTACTCGGAACTCCATATCGATCTCCCGCCTCCTAGCGGCCTCCTGCAACTCCACGAGTGTAACATAGCGTTGTGTGGATACGAACTGGGAGATATCCGTCTTGAGCATGCTCAAGTACTGGGTCATCTTAGCTTGCTCAAAAGCAGCAAACTCAGTATAAAACATAACTCTCTTCGTAAACATCTTGGTGATCTCAGTCACTGACTCGGTTCCCTGCCTCATATCTAAATACTCCTGAGACAACCTTTCCCGCTCCACCAACGGAACATATCTTGAGCGGAATATCTCAGAGAACTGCTCCCAAATCACTTCATCCCTCTGATCCGGAGTGTACGAGCTAGTCACTAATCTCCACCAATCCTTCTCTCCACACCAAAAAAGGTTCAACGCACACTTGACCTTCTAGTCAGCTACGCAGGAACAAGTAAAGAAACATCCCTCAACATCTAATAACCACCTCATAACAATGATCGGATCCTGGACTCCATCAAACACCGGGGCTTCGTATTTTCGAAGTCCCGGTACTAGAAGGCTCTCCCCACGCCAATCCTTGCAGCAACGACGACCATGGTAGCTGCAGCAGTAGCAGTAGCATCAGCAGTAGCATCAGCCTCAAAACATGCATTGTATCGTTCATCAAAGAACTCCATCATGGTGGTCTTGATAGACCTAAACAAATCCGGTATCTTCCCCCGGACAATACAAAGAACCACATCATGAATCATCTCCCTAACCTGATCCTCAGTCATCCATGGCCTGTCCTGGCCAGTTGCTCCTACTCTAGATCTGGATCCCCTCGTGAACACCATACTGAAATAAACCAGAAACTATTAGATAAAGCGCAATTCATATCACATGATCTATTCCAAGTAACAAAACCCTATGGGTTTCACTTCCCTACTATGCGTACGAGTCATGAGCTTCAAGTAGTTCGGGCCCATACTACCTTCAGCACCTACCTGTATTTGTCCTAGAAGATCATCACAACAACCCTAATAACACACACTAGAATATGAATACATCATGATCTCACTTCCTAGAGAAATCCTAAACATCCCTTAACTAGCTAGCTGACCCCACATAACTCATCCATGAAACTTCTACCAACCCCGTAGCACTCGTGTCTACTAATCATACATAACACTGGATCTTATAGACAGTCAAATACTTGATTCTACACTAAGTCCACAACCAGACAAGGAACAGGAAATAAGCCCAAATCAAACATTCTCAGGCTATAGAATCTTAGTTATGTACAATCTTTATGCTTACACTAAGCAACTACAGTGTTTGCTAGGGCCAGGATCCTTACGATATTCAGGATCCTCAAATATCCAGGATCCTCAGCTACATCAAGATCCCGGTTAATTACCGTTATTATTTTTATCAATATTTATAACAGTCATATTTTGTCTATAACTAACACGTGTGCAGAAGTAGTCAAGGGAAGACCAATTTTCAACGAAGAATCATCTCAATTATGCTAAAGACCCGAAATACTTGGTCAAATATTGTTCATGAAGCTGGTCATAGAGGAGCCCGGAAATATCGGACATCTTGTCGGCTAGATTAGACTATAAATTGACACTTGTAATCTGCAAACAACACACTGTTCATTAGCTTAAGCTTACCCTACGAAATTCTCTACTTATTCTTACTAAAAACTAACTGTTATCTTCATTTTATATCAATAAAATCATCAAGGCAAGTGATCATTATCACCTCCCAAGGTTTTATGTCGGAGATCCTAGTAAGGATCAATCTGAACATCACAACCTCTCATTCAATTTGGTTGATTAGTACTTGTGTAATTTTTGACCAAAACAATTTGGCGCCCACTATGGGGCCGTGGTGTTCAAAATTCTCGAAAAAATCATGTCTACACAACCGATCCTCTCTTCGTCCTCTACTCCTTCCATTCCAACCAAAAACCTACCACCTCCTCCGAGTGGACCCCCCACTCAGAGGAAAACACCTGACACTTCCACGAAAAGCACCCCCACAATCACTAATCCAGGAAGTTTGGGATCCTTAGGGCTCCAGGATCCGACTGCCTCAGTTACTACTGCAGAACTTTTCACTATGATGAGGAAAATGACGCAACAGGTGACCCAACAGCAGGAGGAGAATAGACTACTCAAATAAGTGGAGAGGGTGAAGGCAGAATTTCAAAAATCTCAGGAGACTACGACCACAGTTGTGCAACCAAGGATCATGGACTTCAATAATGCAGGATCCTTAGAAAATCGCCAGAAGGACACAATTCCTACCACTGTGGCGTCACCCTGGGGGGTAACTATGGACAACCGAGTGTCCATGATCAATGATATTAATTGAGCCTTTCGACGCTCCTAGAAACCTTGACTCTAGTACCTTCTTAAAAAACAATACTATTAATACTAACTACACTAATGTTGATGCATGAATAAACCCGAACATGTCTAGGGAACTTCAACAATTAAGACAAATTATCTCCAGTGTACCCGTAGTGGTCCAACCAATACCAGAAGCATCCCCTACAAGCCACATGATCTCGATATTTGCTCCTGCGATAGCCGATACCGAAGTTCCTAAGCGCTTCCAGACTCCCAGCATGTAGCTATACGATGTAACTACAAATCCTGAAGAGCATATAGCCCAATATAGAGAAAGAATGGATATCATTCTCATCCCAGTGCACTTGAAGGAAGCTTGCCTATGCAAAGGCTTTGGTTCGAACCTTACAGGATCAACCCTCAAATGGCTACTAAATGTTCCCCATACTCTATTACTTCATTTGCACACTTAGTCAATATCTTTAATAACTAGTTTTCTTGCAGCAGAACCTTCGAGAAGAGAACTAGTGATCTGTACCGGGTGCTTCAGGATCCTAAGGAAAAACTTAGGGACTTTGTTAACAGGTTTGGCAGGGGAGCTATGAGCATCCCCAACATTGACATGGCCACCGATGTGGAAGCTTTTAAAATGGGATTAAGAAAGGATTCACCCTTCTACGAAGACCTTGTGATGACCCCATGCAAAAGATTGGATGGAGTCAGGTGTCGGGCATTGAGGTTCATAAGGCTCGAATAGGATAGATAGATCCAGAAGAGAAGCAACCCTTCAGATCAATATGAGAACCCCAACAGGAAGGCCGAATCCTCGACTCAAAGATTCTACAAATCGAAGCCCTATTCCAAACCGGATCATCACATGGTTAATGCCCTTGAAGATGGACGAGAAGAAGAAGAGCTTCCTAAAATCAGTGACTTTTGTTTTTCTGTGGATGTTTCAGGTGTAATTCATGATATGCAGGATCTTGGAGATAAAGCAAGATAGCCAAAGAGAGACAACAAGTCCACCGCTTGGAAAGACAAGTCCAAATGGTGTGCTTACCATGAAGACTTTGGGCACATGACGAAGAACTGCATAGCTCTAGAAAAAGAAATCTGCTACCTCCTTAGCAAAGGACACCTGAAAGAGATCCTCGGGAGAAAGAGAGAAAAATCCAAGGAGACCAGCCATGATGATCGCAGGATCCCGGAGAAACCAGGATCTCCACACTCTAACACTAAGATAATTAACGCTATCTCAGGCGGATCTAACATCTGTGGTACCTCTTATTCTCAGGATAAAAGACACGCCAAGGTCTCCAAAACAGAAAAGGAGGATAGGCCACGAAAGAATACCATGGTTAGGAGTGAAAAAAAAATTACATTTGACGAGACTGACAGGGAAGTAATTCAGGATCCTCACCATGACGGACTCGTGATAACAGTGTACATGGACAATCATTTCGTCAGAAGGATCCACATTGATGGAGGATCCTCGGTCAATATCGTACTCCTAGACGTGCTGAAAAGAATGAACATCCCAGAATCAGAGATAGTCAGAAGACCGTTAGTCCTCATAGGATTTAGCGGGGAAATAAAACACACAGTTGGAAAAATAAAGCTACCAATATACATAGAAGGGGTAAACTCCATACAAAATTTATTTGTTATTGACACCCTGTCTTCTTATAATGTTATATTAGGTAGACCATGGATCCACGAGATGAAAGTGGTTCTATCAATATACCATCAGTGTGTGAAGATGCCCACTCCATGGGGGACGGTGAAGATCATAAGAGATAAAAAAGAATCGAAAGAATGCTACAAAATCTCTATGAAATCTACGACCAAACCCCAATAAGCATAGCAATTATGGCAGGGGGCACGACATGTTCTAGAGACAAGGGAACAAGAAGTAAAGGAAGTGACCCTGGGCATCGAGGATCCTGAAGCTAAAGTCGTCATAGGATCCTCAATGCCTGAGCAGATCGAGTAGGATCTATTGAATTTCTTAAGAACCAAAGGCAAGACATTTGCATGGAAACACGAAGATATGACAGGTATAGACAAGAGTATTATTTCTAATAAACTTAATATTGATCCTTCTTTCAGACCAATACACCAAAAGACAAGGAAGTTTGCACCTGAAAGGAATCAAAACATCCAAGAGGAAATAAAGAAGCTCCTCAAAACAGGTACGATCAAGGAAGTAAAGTTCCCAAGATGGCTAGCTAACGTGGTTTTCGTACAAAAGAAAAACGGAAAATGGAGAGTGCGTGTAGATTACACGGATCTCAACAAGGCTTGTCCTAAGTGTCCTTTCCCTCTACCACATATTGACTCTATGATAGATGCGACGGCTGGCCATGAACTCCTGACCTTCATGGATGCTTTAGTAGGATTCCAACAAATCCAAATAGAACCATCAGACCAAGAAGATAACGCCTTCATAACACCAACCTGTATATATTGTTACACCACAATTCCTTTTGGTCTTAAAAATGCAGGTGCGCCATATAAAAGATTGGTGAATCGGATGTTCAAAGAAAAACTGGGGGACACCATGCAAGTGTATATTGACGACATGGTAGTGAAGTCGATGAAAGGAAAAGATCACCACAGAGACCTCAAGGAAGCGTTTGACATCCTGGACAAGTACAATATGAAGCTGAACCCACTCAAATGTCACTTTGCAATGAAGTCAGGCAAGTTCCTTGGATACATGGTAACCAAAAGAGGGATAGAAGCAAGCCCAGAACAAATAAATGCAATCATGGAACTAAGATCCCCGTCTTCAACAAAGGACATCCAAAGGATAACCGCAAGAGTAGCAGCACTCAACAGGTTTATTTCAAGATCCTCAGAAAGGTGCAAGCCCTTTTACGATATCTTGAAAAAGAACATGAAATTTGAGTGGAAGGAGGAACACGAGAAAGCCTTCAAGGAACTCAAAAAATATCTAAGCTCTGCTCCACTACTAGTGAAACCTATAGATGGAGAACCACTTATTCTCTACCTCTCAGTGTCCTCAAACGCGGTAAGTGTCGTTCTGGTCAAGGATCCTATTGGGGAGCAAAATCCTATCTACTATGTAAGTAAAAGTCTATTGGATCCTGAAACCAGGTACTCCCATCTCGAAAAATTAATTATTTCCTTAGTAACTGCTTCTACCAAATTAAGACACTACTTTGAAACACACACTATACATGTAAAAACTAACTATCCTATCAAGAATGTCATGAGAAAACCATAAATGTCAGGAAGGATGGAAAAATAGTCGGTGAAGTTAAGCACATTTGACATCAGATACGAACCAAGATCCGCCATAAAATCAAAAGCATTAGCGGACTTTGTGGCTGACTTTAGTGATAATCTACAAAACGAAGTAGACATGGAAGGCAAGCAACTCCTAGAAGATGAACTCCTGGGAAGATGGATGTTGTTCATAGATGAAGCTTCAAATCAGAAAGGAACATGCCAAGGAATCATACTAAAGTCGCCACAGGGGGACATCATACCCTAGGCAGTTAGTTGTGAATTCAACACTACTAACAACGAAGCAGAATACGAAGCACTCATCATGGGACTACAATTAGCTAAGGACCTTCAAATCAAGGATCTTCAGGTATTTGTTGATTCTTTATTACTAACCAATCACTACAATGGCTCTTATGTAGTGAAAGGTGAAAAATTAGCATTATGCCTTGAGATCCGCAAAAAATTAGTTTCTGATTTCAAAAAATTTAGCCTAACCCAAGTTCCCAGAGAGGAAAACACAGAAGCAGATGCATTAGCCAATTTAGGATCCTCCCTTAGGATCCCACCAGAGACGAAGATTCCTATAAGTCACATAATAACCCCAGCCATAGAAACCCTCTCCGACAAGTCAGAAGAACCTAAGCATCCGACAAGCATAACATCTATTGAAGATCCTGACCCTAGGATCCTTCCTCAAAGGGATCCCGACGAACAGGATCCTCAAAGAAGTCCGCGATCATGGACCCAACCCATTATGGAATATCTCCAAAATGGCACCATCCCGACAGGAGAAAAAATTGAAAGAGCATTCAGGACGAAAGTCTTAATATTCGTGTTAATCCAAGGTAAACTTTAAAAAAAAATCTATGGCAGGTCCATACCTAAGATGCTTGGAAGATCCTGAAGCTGCAGAATTCTTAAAGGATATACACGAAGGAGATTATGGAAATCACACCGGGGGCAGATCCTTATGCTCCAAAATACTAAGAACAGGATACTACTGGCCAACCATGAAGAAAGGCTCCTTTCTACATGCTCAAAAATGTAATTCTTGCCAAAGACACAACAACATCCTGCACCAACCGGCAGAACCTCTGCATCCTATTATCTCCCCATGGCCATTCATGAAATGGAGATGGATATTGTAGGAAACTTGCCAGTAGCCCCAGGAGGAAAAGTCTTCATGTTGGTGATGACTAATTACCTCTCCAAATGGATCGAAGTTGAAGCTTTCGTCCAGGTGAGAGACAAAGAGGTAGTATCATTTATTAAACGTAATATCTTGACCAGGTTTGGGATCCCCACTGAAATCATATGCGACAATGGATCCCAATTTATTAGCAAAAGAACAAGAGACTTTTGCACAAGCTAGGGGATCAAAATGATAATGTCCACTCCTGTTCATCCCCAAGCTAGTGGTCAAGCAGAGTCCAACAACAAAATAATAGTTAACAATTTGAATACAAGGCTGGATAAAAAGAAGGGAAGATGGGCAGAAGCACTTCCTTTCGTTTTATGGGCAGATAGAACCACTTCCAAAGTAGCCACATGTCATACCCCCTATTCCTTGGTGTTTGGGATAGAAGTAGTAATCCCTACTGAAGTAATGATCCCAACGACAAGATACTTGCAGCGAGACCAAGAGAATAATGACAGGATCTTGACACTATTGACGACCTTAGGGATCTTGCCAAAATACGCATTGCTGCTCATCAACAAAGAATCACCAATGCTTACAATAGGAATATAAGGATCAGAAGCTTTCAAATAGGAGACTTGGTATTAAGGAAAGCATTGCAAAACAACAAGGATCCTAGTGCAGGAAAATTGGCTCCCAAATTGGAAGGACCATATCTTGTAGATGCTGAAGCAGGAAAATGAGCATATTGGCTAGCAACACTCGAAGGAGACGTTCTGCCAAGATCCTGGAATGCCATACACCTTAAAAGCATACTACATGTAAGTAGGATCGAATGATCCACAACAAAACCAAGGTACACATGTCCTTTACCTCAAAACTTTTAGTATTACTGATTTTCTCCTTGAACACATTACTAACTTAAGCGTCGAGGGGCGTTAGCTAGACTAACGCCCACCCTTAGCTAACGTTTGCTATGCAGAACGACATACAGTTAAGGATCCTCAAGAGTGGAGATCCTGAAACATCGGGATCCTCACAATCGAAGATACCGGAACGTCTAGATCCTCAAGTTTGAATACCCCGAAGCACAAGGATCTTGACACATAAAGATCCCAATATTTGGTAGACTCCATTATATTCAACAATATAATACCTAAACTATCATGTACACAAGCTAGAGACTGATCATATCTCCCATGCCTAAGGGTACTTAATCCCCTCTAAGGTTTAAAGAGCTAATTAACTCTTTCACACGAACTAAGGTTTATACACCTAGGCCTGGCAATCGTGTGGTGTTCGACTTGGCGTGTCGCGTGTTGGCGGGTCAAAACATGCCATCCCAAACACGACCCATTTAAATATACAGGTCACGGGTTGGCGGGTCACGAGTTGGCGGGTTTGGAACATAAACCCATATATGAGCTGCCAACCCATTTATTTATACGGGTTCACAGGTTGGCGGGTTCCTGGGTCAGATTTGGGTTCATGGAACATAAACCCATATATGACCCATTTATTTGTATATATGAACTAAGGAAGTGCATCTTGTAATCGGAAAACTGAGACAAAAGAACAACTTAAGAAACATACCAGAAGATTGTATTGGCGACGCACGTTGAGGGCTTCACCGCTTCAACCTTCAGGCGTCAACGTCGTTTGTGATTTCGATACACGATTTGATTTCGATAGCTGTTTTCGATCACAGAGTAACAGAGGGGATAGTAGGACTGTGGAAGACCGGGAGACTGGAAGACTGGAAGAGGGAGATACGCTCATAAGCAATTTGATTTTGCGATTATTATTTACGGCAAATGGGCAAAATGGTTACAGACTTAGCCTTACAGGTTACGACTTACGACCTTAGGCCATCCACCACGAGTTAAAATGTCAAAACAGTAAAATGGTCTATGAATCAATGGTATATACTATATAATACTTATTAAATATTAATACTTGATACCTAAATACATTTTAAAATAAAATAATTTTTTTTATTAAAAATATAAACGGGTTGGCGGGTCAACACGTTTATTTTTTGAGAAACCCATATATGACTCGTTTAATAAACGGGTTGGCGGGTTAGCGGGTTGGAGGGTTGAAAAAATCAACCCAAACCCATTTATTCTGTGTCGTGTCGCATGTCGTAAAACGCGAGTCGTGTCGAGAATTGCTAGCCCTATATACACCTCGCTTGGACGCATGATATCTAATTATGGGATACGGATAAGGAGTTCATTTCACGATTCAGTGGCTTGGCAACCCCCTTATCTTTGAACACAAGTTGAGATCCTTAAGGTTTATTACATTTTCATGTTATCCAGAAATTGGGATCCTACCCCAGTGATTACTCCAGGTTTATAACATTTTCATGTTATTGGGATTTTACCCCAGTAACTACTTAAGGCTTATAACATTTTCATGTTATCAGGATTTTACCCCAGTGACTACTTAATGCTTATAACATTTTCATGTTATCAAAGATTGGGAATGTTCCCCAGAAAATCTGGTCAGATTCTAACATTTTCATTTTACTTACCCAATGAATTATATCTCAAGTCAGGATCCTCCCCAGAATATAACATTGACGTGTTATCTATTTTGTCTAAGTCTATGAACAGGTTATCCCAAGGAAAAATTTCCCTTACAAGATCCAAAATCTTTATTTTTTAGGATCTCTGACGGTAAGGATCCTTGCCCTTAAGGATCCTTATCGACCTTCGTTATATATTCCAAAATTCAAAGACTCATGAAGCTTAAAGAGAAACTCGAAGACAATCAGGTTCCATCTTTCCTTAACTTTGAAGTTTTAAAATTAAGGATCCTAAGCTTTCTAGGATCCTAAACTAATCAATGACATATAAAACTTTCGTCACTTCAGAGTAATTCGCTATTCTGATATCTTCACAGAAGTTTTAGAAGCGTATTAAAAAACTCTTATAAGTTGCGAGTTAATCACTAAACTTCTAGATGAAACTTTTAGATCGCTTAACTAAATTAATTATTGTTTAACTAACCATTATCAGTTCATTTTGTTTTAAGAATCATTCACTTTTTCAGGAACTTAACCGTGCAAAGACCTTAGTATTGTATTATGCAGGAAACAGAGAAAAACGAAAAGAAAATCAACCATTATATTCAAAAACAAAAAGGCCTATAGCCTTACAAGAGTCATGCGCCAAAAGATTATGCTACCGTAATCACCTAAAAGGCCTAGACCTTATTGAAGGGTTTTGAGCATTCTAACACTCCTATGGTGTACATGCAACCCTAGAAACCTTGGATCTATGTTTTATCTATGATACATGCAAATTTATTTTTCCAAGGTTCATAACCTATCTAGCATACATGGGGAACTTTTAAACATAAAAGATAGTAAGAAATACATACCTTTAGTTGCTTGGATTCCTTGAGAACCTTGTGAGCCTAGCACCTCAAGTGTGATGCCTCAAATGTATCACGCAACACCAAATACATTTAGAATAACCTTGAGAGAAATGGAACACTTCTAAAATCGGCTATGCCCTCTCTTGTATGCTTAGTGCCGATTTTGGTTGCTCACGCGTATTATAATTATCAGGCTCCCACTTTCATGATGATTATTAGCATAACACTTATGCTCCCACTAGCTTTGACATGTACTCAGAAATCAGCTGGACTTCTAGAAATCAGTACTTTATTGACGTTCTTACCAAAGTTCATATTTCTGATACGTGATGCTTTGATAAAACTTTATCAAAATCATACACCTTTCCTTAGATAGCGCACATGTGTGTCTAAACAATTTTAGAGCTATAAAAATAGATGCCGTAATCATAGTCTCAATTGCTTAGACCTTTGCCATTTCTCGCAAGTCCATGTTAGTGTGCCGATTAACCACACATGCTCCACTAACGACTTTGAGAATGCAAATGTCACAATTGCTATCTACTTAAAATCTACTTAGTGAAAGCGTTTCCTCACCATCATTTTCATGAATCGGAGAGAAACCATATGACACTTTAGATTTTATGGTGTATGTGTTCCTATCCATGTGAATTTGTCAAAACCATAATCACAAGACAAGGTTAGTGACAAATCCAAACTCTTATGGATTGAACTTGTGCAGTCTTAACTTCTTGCCACCTGGCAGTTCAAGGGCCTGCCATTGCTTCCAAGTTGTTATGCAACCAACTGAGAACTCTCAGAACTCATAGGCAAATCCAACTTTAACTGGAATGGGCACAGAAATAGGAATATGTCAACACGATAGGTTATAAACCTCAAGTCGTGTGCTAGTGAGAAACTATATGTTTTTCTTCTTGATTAGATCTGGAAGCTATTCCAATATCTTTGAGACTCCTACTGTCCTCTTGACATATAAGATTCACTTGCCAAATATTCAATAGATAGTACGGATTCTTTATCAAGACAAACACTTCACACAATTGGCTTTAGTTGGTCTTTGTTTTATCCAAAACATCACAACCTACCAATTTCAAATGTACAAGAGTAGGACATATTTTACTCTTACCTTTGACAAGTGTTATAAACCTTTCTTTAAGATATGTCACTCAAGTTACAATCTTGGAGTATGACTCAAGTTACAATCTTGGAGTATGACTCATCTTCTTGATTTAACCATTTCAACAATTCATGATTCCTCTTCTTAGCCATAAGAATGCACTAAGATGTCCTTAGAGGACCAATTGTGATATGGTTTCTTAATCATTAAGATGATCACAAAACATGATACTAAAGTACTCACCAATCTTTTCAGATTTGAGTAACTTTTATCTTTCTGCCTAATTTGATTCATCTCATTCGTCCTGCAATACATCAAAACTTTTCCAATGTTTCAGAATTATACCAATAACCATATTTACTAAAATGTAGTAAATCATGACGAATAGTCTTATTGATCCTTTGTGGTGGACTTGACCTGTGCACAAGAATGTGAACTCGATCCCTTAGTCCTTCACTTGACTCACATATAAATGTGAACAAGGAAATAGTCTTAATTTTCCAAAGCTAAAAGTTCTCATTCATCATACTATACAACTTGCATGATTCCAAGTTTCGGTCCAATTGAAACCTTAGGTGATGAGAATCTTTCCTTATTCGGTAAATTTAGACACAACCACAAATGAAAGAATCAAATTCACATTTCCATTATTGTTAGAAACATATAAACATCAATTTTCCATAAAAGTCATTGCAAGGAGATATAAACTAAAATAAAATCAAATTTTTATTTATTTATAAAATACGGAAAAAACTTTTTCCTTACAATGCAGGTTTAAATGAAAACTATGCTATTACATATTTCCTAGCAATCTATAATAACTCTCTAAGCAGTAGCTCAAGAATCCGATCTTCGAACCATGCGATTGAAATCCATCTTCGCGATCAGATTCAACTTACTCTTTCTTTAAGTGTCCTTCCCTTTGCTTGATTCTGCCAAACACCAAAATGTAACTGAGTCACATTTTGTATTAAGAATCATCAATAAAGAACTTAACAGAGTTAGATAGTGGACTTACCTGAAGCAGAATCAAACTTTGTGACTACACTTTCTCTCAGATCTTTTAGGTAGTTAGGGCAGCTTTGCAACCAATGCCCCTTCCTTTTTGGCAATAGAACCATATGGACCCTTTGGGAATGGTACACAGGACTATCTCAGACTTAGCCTTTCTCTTTACCATTTGGTCAACCGAGTTGACTATGGCCGATCCCTTTCTATTGGGAAAAGAAAGCTTTCTGGATTTCCAATATCACCAATTGTCAATGTCCATGGTAGTTTGGGAAGTTGATCTACTAATCAAATTTGCTTTACCAGAGCTCCAAATCATTTCTGATTCAGCAGCACCAAGCAAATAGATAAGATCATTAACGGTCATGTCATAGTCTTTTTCATAGTAGTCCCAAAGGACACTCACTATGTGACTTAGAAAGTGATTGACCAACCAACTTTCTCAAGACTTTGACACCCAACTCTCCCGGCTTGTCAATATGTGACTTCATCTCCAAGATGTGATCACACATAGACCTTGCTTGTCAATAGGGCTTGAGTGACCTTGAACTTGTGGGATAGGGAGAATAATTGGAGGAGGTGGAGGAATTGAAGTATGATTTCCATGATCCAGTCACGGGACATCATCTTCATTAGGAAAGCCTATTCCAAGAGTTTTGGGAAGATCATAATTGTCTGAACCAGACATCTTTTGGGAGATATTCAAGAATGTTGATTTAATGTCCTTAATATAACACCCAATATGAAATATTAAGGCTAGGACCCAACACAATATTTTATATCTTGGAAGAGGGATGCCGTAATCTAAGCTATAAAATATTTGAAGGTAGGTCAATGACGATTCACCAATTTCCACCATGAAAAATGAAATAAATTATTAGGTTTTAATTGGATTTGAAACTCCTAGATCTTTTGAGATTCATTGAACTTTCAATGACATGTTTCAATCTCGAGTGTGGCCTTCAGGTTTTGTGACTGGGATGCCGAGGATCACAAAACAAGGTGTGAAGTAACCATGCAAATTACTTGGTACCCTTAATGTATTACCCCTCAATCCATGTGTCAGTTAACCACACGCGCTCCATCGATACTATGATAAGCATTAAGTTACCCTTTGCCTACCTTGTTAAGTCCAGCTAGTGTGCCGGTTAACCACACGCGCTCCACTAACCTACTTAAGCAAAGTGCAAAGTGTAATTTCATGGGTTAGCACCTTATTCACATTTTCCTAAAGTAACTAAGATTGGGAATTATAAAAACATTTAGTTACTTTATATTCATCATTAATACTTTTAGTGAAGGGAGAATTCTAGTCCTTGTCCAACCCGTTCGGCTAACGACCCTCCACCGATCAAGGAAGCGGTGAGTGAGAGTGGACACCCATTAAGTTGCCATTTTATAGGCAGCAACCTTATACCCCACTTATAGACCGGCTTCGTGAATGAGGCCTACTAACGGTAAAACGACTTTTTCTTATACATATATAATTATTATTAAACTTATAATATTATAAAGTAGAAGGGTTAAATTTTAACTTTTAAAATTCTAGGGGTTGGAACTAAAGTTTTTAAGGTGACTTTACATGTTCCAAAACTTGAGGGAAAGTTTTGTAACTTTCAAAACTTTTCATCTTTCATAACTTATGAGTTAAATGGTTTATTAAAATGAGAGACTTTTCATTTTATGTAATCTATGTGTTTAATAATGGACTTTAAAAGAGTGACTTTTGGTAATCCATAACTTGAGGACAAATTATGGATTCCATTAAAACACATAATGATCAAGAATTAAACTAACAAGTAAGTTACAAATAATTCCTATGATCTTCTAAACTCATAAGTTCATGAACATGCATATCAACAATTTCAAGAATCATAAATAAACCATATAAAACTTGAAATTTTGATAATAACCTTTGAAATTGGATTAGCATAATCATTACCACATCAAAAACAGGTTTTAAGGTTCAAAAAACAGTTTAGGGTAATGATCCTCATCCAATACCAAGTAAAACCCCGAAATTCTGCATACAGGGGCATCACCACGTCGTGGTAAATACTGCCACGTCGTGGTAAATACCGCCACGTCGTGGTGAGCAGTGAGATGCAAAATTTCAACTTTTAGAAAAGCATGTAGCATCAAGTATCAAGCAAAACAACCCTAGGATCTGATACCACTGATGGGTTTTGAGCATTCTAACACTCCTATGGTGTACATGCAACCCTAGAAACCTTGGATCTATGTTTTATCTATGATGCATGCAAATTTGTTTTTCCAAGGTTCATAACCTATCTAGCATACATGGGGAACTTTTAAACATAAAAGATAGTAAGAAATAAATACCTTTAGTTGCTTGGATTCCTTGAGAACCTTGTGAGCCTATCACATCAAGTGTGATGCCTCAAATGTCTCACACAACCCCAAATACATTTGGAATAACCTTGAGAGAAATGGAACACTTCTAAAATCGGCTATGCCCCCTCTTGTATGCTTAGTACCGATTTTGGTTGCTCACATATTCCTTTTATAGTGTGTCATAAGTAGGGTTACACCATGTAAACCCTAACTTGACATGGCTCTTCATTTCCATGATCCATGGGTTCAAAGACACCATGGAGCATCCATGGAGCATCCTTTGGGTTTTAGCCCAACTTGATAATCCATGGAGCATTAGCCCACTATACAAGTATGGGTGATTTACATAATCAACCCATATATTTAATTAGTCTTCCTTTTGATCACTTAATTAATTTCAAATTATTCTTTCATCAATACTAATTAAATAATATATTAGAACGTATAATATATTAATAAACCTTAAGTGTTATTTCTCTCATTTTGATCTATCCAAATGCATGATGCCATACAACCCAAATGGACCATGCTAATCAGGTCAAGTACATTCTAGAAATAGTTATGAACTTAGACACCTAATCCAACACTTATTCTGGTCATCATCGGACTTCTTCTCCCCCCCCCCCCCCCCCCCGGTCAGCCGCAACATAAGATCTTGATTGGTAATGGCAGGCTTGCCAGTTAATTTGGCTAATGCCTCGTGCCAACCAACCACGTCCCAGGATCCTACATGTTTAAGATCCTCAGCCAGATGGATCTTTGTCTCCCTAACGGCGACTGCATCACTGACCTTTGCGTCGGAGATCACCTCCTCCATCTCGCGTACAAGCTCCTCCTCTCTCTCAACCTTTTCCCTGGTAAGCAGCTCCACCCTCCTTAGAAGATCGTCGTTGGTCGTCTTCCACATCTTCTCATATCCCTGAAGGGCTTGTTCAGCCCTCTCCGCCCGGATCCTTAGATCAGCGGAAACATGATCAGAGACCTATGATGAAAACATGATAGGTCAGCGAAAAACCAAATGAAAAATGGAGCGAAAAAGAAATCAACACATACAGACTGAGAGAAAGAGACCAACTTTTGTAGCGCTTCCTCAAGTCCAAGGCTCTCCAGAGATAAACCTGTGGATTCAGCAGTTTTCCTCTTCCGGGATCCTAGAGTTTTCACTGTCAAATTCATGGTCGCCCTCTTAGGAGGAAGAGAGGACTAACTATTATCCTTCTTCACTACCGGTTGATCTCCTGACATAGCCGTATCAAGATCAGCAAGAGTAAAGCGAGCACTGGAGCGAGTAACATTGGATCCTGTGTATAACAAAGGATTATTAAAGATCCTCATTACAAACAAAAAAAATTAAGGATCATTACCTATCGACATGAGGTCTGTAGCGGAGGAGCTTTCCTGCGAGACGCTTGATCGAATCGGAAGGATCTCTCGACTTCAGATAAATCCAAGAACCTCTCAATATTCTCTTCTGAATCCTCAGCAACGGGAACAAGTTCCTCGAACTTGAAGGCTGCAAAGAAGAAAAAAAAATAAGAATAAGATTCTAGGATCACAAGACAAAGCATTGAAATCCTACCCTTCTTAACCCAATCTGTGGGCAAGAGACCCCCATTGGGAACAGAGTCGCGCCTCACAAATAGGTATCTCCCTTTCCAAGCCCCATCATTGTGCTTGGCTTTCAAGATTAGAGAAGATCTGAGGGTTTTGACCTTAAGAAGGAAATGAGAATTCCCAAAGGTGGTGAGATCGTATATAAAGGCCAACTCAGAAAGGCCTATTTCAAGACCTTTTGATTGATTTATCCGGTCGACCCAATATAGGATCCTCTAGACATTTAGTATGTGTGACAACCCGAACCTCCTACCTGGTACATCTAGTCAGTTAATCTAAGTTAAACTCGTTCCATTTAACTCCTAACATTGATTAAGGGCTCATTTAAGCATTTAAAGCCTTGAGTACAACCACAGTTTGAATTAGGGATGGGTTGGCTTAAGATTTAGGGTTGCAAAAAGGACAAACACTCCATCAAAAGGAGTGTATGGCCGCACACCTGAGTGTATGGCTGCACACATGAGTGTGTGGCCGCACACCCCGAGTGTATGGCCGCACACATGAGTATGTGGCCGCACACCCATTATCTATATATAGAGGAGGCTCATTTCCACTTCATTTCCCCTCTCCTCAACCGTACACACCTCTCTCTCAAGGTTCTTCAACCACAAACCCTCCCAAGGCTTCAAAAACGTGAGTAATCCATCCCTTAGTTTGTTATACTTGAAGAACCACTTCATCTAGGCCTTGATTCATCAAATTTCATCATGTTCTTCATCTCTTGAAGGAGTGCGGCCGCACACCTTCATAAGTTTGGCCGCACACTCCTAAAAGACCCTCCAAAGTGAGAGTTGGACTTCCATATTCGAGTTGGACATGAACCTAGCCTTGCTACACCCTAGATTTGACGTTTTGGACATCTTTGTGTGGGGTGTACGGACGCACACACCTATGTACGGCCGCACACACCCTTGTGCGGCAGCACACTCCAAGTGTGCGACAGCACACCCAAGTGTGCGACCACACACTCATTCTAGGACCACAAACACACTTTTAGGACCCCTAACTTGCACTACAATTGAGTATAGGCCTAGGACACTTCATGGATTGCAAGAATGGACCTTGAAACACCCCAAGAACACCTTCCATCATGGGTGTACGGCCGCACACCCCTTGGGCCGCACACCCATGGCCGCACACACCTTAAAGGTGGCCATACACTCACCTAATGCAATCCTTTAAGGTTCTAACACTTAGTGCAAGTAGTCCCAAGTTCCTAGAGTGGTTTTCCATCACGATTAGTGGTGAAACACCTTCATTTGACTCCTTTATCTGTCATTGCATGTTAATTAGGATCAAATCGTGTTCAAGGCTTCACTTGAACATCAGGCATTCCGTATCAATCTTTCATTCAAATCGCCCGAGGTGAGTTCATACCCCTATGTTTTTCCAAGTTTTTCATGTTTTCAGGGGGGGGGGGAATACAAGCAAAAGTACAAGGAAACTTGTACTCAAAATATATTATTTTGTTTAAGATAATTATACTTTCAGCATGCTTTAAACACGGGAAACAATTTTACCAAACGATTAAGAAATCAACTCGTAGGAACAGTTTTTTTTAAAACTAGAATAATGAACTTGTGAATCTTGTAGTAAAATGTATTATTTTATAAAGGATTCATGCAAATCATAAACAGGATTTTCAGTATTATTATTGTAAATTTGTTAGGCTAAGTTTGAGACACGTCCTTGGTAACACTCCCACAGAATCAGAGTGTAGGACTAGCACTTGTGACCAGAGTCTCTTGTAGGGAGAGCGTGACTGTTGTGTATAGATCTATACGCAACTGACAATCCCGCACCTCACTGCTAGCTACAGTCGAACCGGCAGGTCTGCGGGGTGACAAAGTCATTAAGGATATCTGCTGTTGCGGACCATATCCAGTCAGTTATGGTCATGAAACTCACAACCTAGGTAGCAGAGATTTACTTTTGTAATAATGAATCAAGTGAACTAACCTCAAAGTAATAACCGATTTAATTACTGGAGGGTATTAATAATAATATCTTTAGGACTTAGTTCATCACGGTTTTTCGTTTATTTAGTTTTTAAGGCTAATATACCTCTCTGGGTGTAACCAAGGTTTTTAAAAGAAAACTGCTTTTATCAACACGAGTATGGTAGATACTTGCAAACCTCAGCTTAAAACGGATAATCAACCATCAACATTTAAGGAAAATATAGGATTTTCCCGGGATAAACCGAATATTCAAAACAGACTGTTTTACAACCAACGGATATTCATATTCATTCCACGACTCCTTGGATTGTACATATCTTGTACGAATCTGGAAGTCATGGAAGGAATGGGCTTTCAAAAATGCTTTTCATAAGAAAATGTAGGATTTTCTTGAGGAACACTTTTCAAAAGGATCAAAGAACATTTTTCCACCAAAAACTAAACGCTTATGAACTCACCAGCTTTATGCTGATATTCTTCAAAACTGGTTGTATTCTCAGGGAATTAGTAGACAGGTACTTCCAGGAGTTCGGAGAAGTCGGAGCATTAGTGTTGCGTCTTTACTATTTTACTTTTGATATGAACAAAACCATGTATTAAACAATGTAAACCTTTTTCATATATGTATTCAATGTTTGGTTGTGTTTACTATGCTTGCTATGATACAATTGTTATGATACTACGCATGACGTCAGCAACCCCCGAACGTTTCCGCTGTTCCGGTTTAGGGGTGTAACAGATTGGTATCAGAGCCCTTGTTTATAGCGAACTAAGTATACCGAACCTTACATGGTATACAATTATAAATATTAAGGGGCCTAAGTGCTCTAAACTAAAGGTATACTTTCAAAAATACAAGTATTTTTATATAAGTATACCCGAGTATCAGAATCCGTGTCGTAAGTAGAACAAAGCAAAAGTATTTGGATGTTGGACATCGCGGTTAAACCTGGGCAGTTATGTATTCATGTCTAGGGTGAATATAGCCTGATCAACTACATTCAGTCGAGACATGACCAACATGTGCTTGGGAGTGACTGTGGTGTTGCAGCAAGCCTAAAAACTTACCTAGGTACCAGAAGAGTTCTAGAACCGAACATAAGGATTAAAATACTATAGGAGTATTTTAGGATGCTATAACGACCAAACCAGAAACTTACCCAAGAATCCATCACTGGAAGTATTATTAGATTTGATGCCTATCCCTTTACGATCACCTCGCGTAGATAGCATGGTTGGATTCCACCTCCCTGGCAACCCGTACTTTCCCAACCAAGGAGATGATGGATGGATCGAGCCAGAGCCAGAAGGAAACAATGAAATCCCTTTGGAAAATGACCTTGCCGAACCATTTCCCAAAGAGACTGACTCGGAACCCGAATTCGAAAACCTACCTCAAGTGACTCCAATACCAAATCCTAACCCTCGAGTTGAACTCCAAGGTCCAACGCCTATGTGGGTCGGGAGTTTGAATAGGTGGAGCTATGAGCAAGACCAACCCCTCCCATATGACGAAAACCGCAACTTCTACAATCTGAACGAAGGAGGCCCCGCGGACAGGGCCCTTCCAATTCTGATACGCTGAGTGGCTCGTAATGTGGAGCTATGTATGGCAACCCTTTAGCGAACTATGGAGCTCGAAGCTGATTCGAACACCAGCACGGACCGCATCCGTTGCTTCGAGATTGCTCATGCGAGAGCTGCAAGGAACAATGAAGCCCTACAGCGAGAGTTAGCTACCACTCGAGCTGAGGTCCTAGAGCTCCGAGCACGCCAGATAGTATACGAGAGCCGCCTGCTTGACATGGAGCGCCAACTGGCTAACTTAAGGATCCGTCCGAGGAGTGCCCGTCGCCGATAGGAGAACACTCTACTCATCCTCCTTTTTTTGGTCTAAGGAATAACCTTCATATCTATGTTCTAAGTAGCTCTTTTTTGTAAACATCTCTTTTGTCTTTAAAAGCATGCGTCATAGGAAGTACTCTTACCTTAAGACGATCATTCCTTTTTCCCATCGATTTCATATCGGACTCCATAAAAAGCTACGACGTCATAATCGGCATGAGATGGCTGAGCCCAAGTCATGCCGATGTCCTTTGCTTCGAGAGGGCAATTCGTCTCAGTCTTTCTTTCTGACGAAGTCCTCACTGGTCATAGTAATAAAATTTGTTCGAACCTTCGTATCATTTCCTGCGCCAAAGCCCAGAAGTATCTGCGAAAGGGATGCCATGCATTCCTGGCTCATTTTGTCGATGAGACGCAAAAAGTTAAAGGCCTCGAGAGCATCTCCGGAGTCTGCAACTTTCCTGAGGCTTTCCCCAAAGACAGTCAAGGGATTTTTCCGAGTGTCAAGTTGAATCCCGTATCGACTTGACCCCCCGAACTATCCTTATAGCTAAATCTCCATATCGTCAAGAGTCGACGAAAATGTGAGAGTTATCTAGCCAGCGCAATGAGCTGAACAACAAGGAGTTTGTAAGTCTATTGTATGAGAACTTTACTGCGTTCAAAATTTTCTATTCTTGCTAAGATCACATCATGGGGGTGTGGGTCGAATCAATGAGAGTCAGATAGCAAAACGGGAAATCTTAATGCATAGGTAAACATTTAGGATACATCCAGAGGCAACCATTGTTGCTCACCAGCTTCTATTCTTGACATGTAGCAGATCATGCCTCCGAAGAAACAGAACCAATCCACCAGTAAGGCACCAATTCTCCAGATGGACTCAGCTACGTTCCAAGCTACTGTCACAGCAGCCGCTCTAGCTGTTCTTAATGCTAACAACCCAAATGGGAATGGGAACAGTTTCCACACCTTGAATTGTAGCAGCACACCAGAAAACCAACAAGGACTTATCCAGGAGGACACTTCAACTCCTAGACCCAAGAGCGCCAAACTAAAATTCTGGATAGGGGTGAAGCGCAAGTCGTCTCAGAAACTAGCTAAGAGACGACAACACGTGATAACTCCTACATCCACCATATCCGCCAAACCAGTTCCAACGCCAGTGCGGCAATATGCTGGAAAACTTCCAAGCTGCGAGAAATGCAACTTCTACCACGTAGGAAAGTGCCGAACACTTCAATGTAAGAAATGCAACAGAGAAGGACACGCCACCCGTTACTGCAGGGCACCTGCACAACCAAACACCTCGAAGATGGGCCAGGTTTGCTACAATTGTGGCGAACCTGGACATTTCGAAAGAAATTGTCCAAGGGCTAAGGATGGCAAGGAAGCCCGCTTCGCAAAGACCCCGACCCAACACATCACTTCCACTACTGATGCTAGCATAGTCCAAGTGTGCTGCGTATGTGGCGAAATGGGACATCTTAAAAGAGACTGACCAACAGAGAAGAACAATGAGGAGACAGGAAGAGTCTAACCTCAGGGAATGAGGAAGCATCAAAGAAACCTACTGTGTATTGGTACGTTCCGAAAACCTCAATAAATATTCATAATCGTGATTTCTTTCCCGTCCAAATTTAATCACGACGTACTTTTAAAAGTTGATGCCCTAATGGGTAAATTATGGTATCCTAGTGTTACATTAGAGTCAGTTGTGTTTATTCATGACTTGTATACGCCAAGCAATCATAGGAAAATCTAGTGAGAACCATTCCATCGAGAGTTCATAGTTTCAAAACATCAGGACCCTCACATTAGTAGTACCCACCAAGCTCAAATGAAACACAGAAAACACCAGATAGGTTCATCTAGGAACATCAATGTTCTAACAAAACTATCCTCCCGGACTAACTTAACGCGCGATTCTACGACATCATCCTATCTAGTTCGACTGAGTCTATGTTATATCTAACCCTTTTGCCTTAAATCGTTCGATCGCGAAACTCCTGTCGCTCGTGACGACAAACTAGATGCGAACTTCGAAAAATTCATCTCTCTTCGAAACCCGAAAGTATTCATACGAAGAGTATCGTCCACAAAGAGAAGGACAAAGTAAGCGAACCATCCGGACAATTGAAGATGCGTCGTGGGACACACATCTACCCTTAATTGAACTTTCTTGCAACAACGGCGACCTTTCCAGTAGCAAGGATGCGCCGTTCGATGCCCTCTGCAGCCATAAGTACAGACCCCATCTACGCTGGGCTGAGGTGGGCAACATACAGCTAGACAAGAGTCAAGTCCACAATAGCACTCTCGAAAGTCATCATCCGAGAGACGGCAGAAAGGATCGTACGAAAGGGCTACGCCGATGAGAGATAAAAACCCTTGAAATTCCAAGTTGGTGACCGTGTCCTTTTAAAGGTCTCACCCTGGAAAGGCCTGATACGCTTCGGAAAGCGTAGAAAGCTAAATCCAAGATACATTGGACCGTCTAAGATCCTAGCTAGGATCGGTCCCGTAAGCATACAAACTCCAGTTACCCCGAGAACACAATAAATTCCATCCCGCCTTCCTCTTGTCGAACCAAAATGAGTGTCCGTCCGATGAGCCACCTACGATTTCCCCTCGACAACCTCAAGTTAGACGAGAGTCTACACTTTGTGAGAGAATCATCTGAACTCACGGATTGAGAAGTCAAGCGAATGAACTAACGTCACATCCCGGTAGTGAAGGTCTGCTGGGACGCCAAACAGAAACTTGAATTCACTTGGAAACACGAGAATCCATGGAAACAGAAGTACCCCCATCCTTTCCAAGTCCACGGGTTACATCTTTATTCTTGAATTTCGGGACGAAATTCCCTCTAACGGGAGGATGATGTGACAACCCGAACCTTCTACCTGGTACATCTAGTCAGTTAATCTAAGTTAAACTCATTCCATTTAACTCCTAACACTGATTAAGGGCTAATTTAAGCATTTAAAGCCTTGAGTACAACCAAAGTTTGAATTAGGGATGGGTTGGCTTAAGATTTAGGGTTGCAAAAACTCCAAACACTCCATCAAAAACACCCGAGTGTATGGCCGCACACATGAGTGTGTGGCCGTACACCCGAGTGTATGGCCGCACACATGAGTATGTGGCCGCACACCCATTATCTATATATAGAGGAGGCTCATTTCCACTTCATTTCCCCTCTCCTCAACCGCACACACCTCTCTCTCTCAAGCTTCTTCAACCACAAACCCTCCTAAGGCTTCAAAAACGTGAGTAATCCATCCCTTAGTTTGTTATACTTGAAGAACCACTTCATCTAGGCCTTGATTCATCAAATTTCGTCATGTTCTTCATCTCTTGAAGGAGTACGGCCGTAAACCTTCATAAGGTTAGCCGTACACTCCTAAAAGACCCTCCAAAGTTAGAGTTGGATTTCCATATTCGAGTTGGACATGAACCTACCTTTGCTACACCCAAGATTTGACGTTTTGGACATCTTTGTGTGGGGTGTACGACCGCACACACCTGTGTACGGCCGCACACACCCTTGTGCGGCAGCACACTCCAAGTGTGTGGCAGCACACCCAAGTGTGTGACCACACACCCAAGTGTGTGACCACACACCCAAGTGTGCGACCACACACTCATTCTAGGACCACAAACACACTTCTAGGACCCCTAACTTGCACTACAATTGAGTATAGGCCTAGGACACTTCATGGATTGCAAGAATGGACCTTGAAACACCCCAAGAACACCTTCCATCATGGGTGTACGGCCGCACACCCCTTGGGCCGCACACCCATGGCCGCACACACCTTAAAGGTGGCCATACACTCACCTAATGCAATCCTTTAAGGTTCTAACACTTACTGCAAGTAGTCCCAAGTTCCTAGAGTGGTTCTCCATCACGATTAGTGGTGAAACACCTTTATGTGACTCCTTTATGTGTCATTGCATGTTAATTAGGATCAAATCGTGTTAAAGGCTTCACTTGAACATGCGGCATTCCGTAACGATCTTTCATTCAAATCGCCCGAGGTGAGTTCATACCCCTACGTTTTTCCGAGTTTTTCATGTTTTCAGGGAGGGAATACAGGCAAAAGTACAAGGAAACTTGCACTCAAAATATATTATTTTGTTTAAGATAATTATACTTTCAGCATGCTTTTAACACGGGAAACAGTTTTACCAAACGATTAAGAAATCAACTCGTAGGAACAGTTTTTTTTAAAACTAGAATAATGAACTTGTGAATCTTGTAGTAAAATGTATTATTTTATAAAGGATTCGTGCAAATCATAAACAGGATTTTCAATATTATTACTTGTAAATTTGTTAGGCTAAGTTTGAGACACGTCCTTGCTAACACTCCCACAGAATCAGAGTGTAGGACTAGCACTTGTGACCAGAGTCTCTTGTAGGGAGAGCGTGACTGTTGTGTATAGATCTGTACGGGACTGACAATCCCGCACCTCACTGCTAGCTACAGTCGGACCGGTAGGTCTGCGGGTGACAAAGTCATTAAGGATATCGGCTGTTGCGGGCCATATCGAGTCAGTTATGGTCATGAAACTCACAACCTAGGTAGCAGAGATTTACTTTTGTAATAATGAATCAAGTGAACTAATCTCAAAGTAATAACCGATTTAATTACTGGCGGGTATTAATAATAATATCTTTAGGACTTAGTTCATCACGGTTTTTCTTTTATTTAGTTTTTAAGGCTAATATACATCTCTGGGTGTAACCAAGGTTTTTAAAAGAAAACTGCTTTTATCAACACGAGTATGGTAGATACTTGCAAACCTCAGCTTAAAACGGATAATCAACCATCAACCTTTAGGGGAAATATAGGATTTTCCCGGGATAAACCGAATATTCAAAACAGACTGTTTTACAACCAACGGATATTCATATTCATTCCACGACTCCTTGGATTGTACATATCTTGTACGAATCTGGAAGTCATGGAAGGAATGGGCTTTCAAAAATGCTTTTCATAAGAAAATGTAGGATTTTCTTGAGGAACACTTTTCAAAAGGATCAAAGAACGTTTTTCCACCAAAAACTAAACGCTTATGAACTCACCAGCTTTATGTTGATATTCTTCAAAACTTCTTGTATTCTCAGGGAATTAGTAGACAGGTACTTCCAGGAGTTCGGAGAAGTCGGAGCATTAGAGTCGCGTCTTTACTATTTTACTTTTGATATGAACAAAACTATGTATTAAACAATGTAAACCTTTTTCATATATGTATTCAATGTTTGGTTGTGTTTACTATGCTTGCTATGATACAATTGTTGTGATACTACGCATGATGTCAGCCACCCCCGAACGTTTCCGCCGTTCCGGTTTGGGGGTGTGACAGATTGGTATCAGAGCCCTTGTTTATAGCGAACTAAGTATACCGAACCTTACATGGTATACAACTATAAATATTAAGGGGCCTAAGTGCTCTAAACTAAAAGTATACTTTCAAAAATACAAGTATTTTTATATAAGTATACCCGAGTATCAGAATCTGTGTCGTAAGTAGAACAAAACAAAAGTATTTGGATGTTGGACATCGCGGTTAAACCTGGGCAGTTATGTAATCATGTCTAGGGTAAATATAGCCTGATCAACTATATGCAGTCGAGACATGACCGACATGTGCTTGGGAGTGACTGTGGTGTTTCAGCAAGCCTAAAAACTTACCTAGGTACCAGAAGAGTTCTAGAACCGAACATAAGGATTAAAATACTATAGGAGTATTTTAGGATGCTATAACGACCAAACCATAAACTTACCCAAGAATCCATCATTGGAAGTATTATTAGATTTGATGCCTATCCCTTTACCATCACCTCGCGTAGATAGCATGGCTGGATTCCACCTCCCTGGCAACCCGTACTTTCCCAACCAAGGAGATGATGGATGGATCGAGCCAGAGCCAAAAGGAAACCATGAAATCCTTTTGGAAAAATGACCTTGCCGAACCATTTCCCAAAGAGACTGACTCGGAACCCGAATTCGAAAACCTACCTCAAGTGACTCCAATACCAAATCCTAACCCTCGAGTTGAACTCCAAGGTCCAACGCCTATGTGGGTCGGGAGTTTGAATAGGTGGAGCTGTGAGCAAGACCAACCCCTCCAATATGACGGAAACCGCAACTTCTACAATCTGAACGAAGGAGGCCCCGCGGACAGGGCCCTTCCAATTCTGATACGCTGAGTGGCTCGTAATGTGGAGCTATGTATGGCAACCCTTTAGCGAACTATGGAGCTCGAAGCTTATTCGAACACCAGCACGGACCGCATCCGTTGCTTCGAGATTGCTCATGCGAGAGCTGCAAGGAACAATGAAGCCCTACAGCGAGAGTTAGCTACCACTCGAGCTGAGGTCCTAGAGCTCTGAGCACGCCAGATAGTATACGAGAGCCGCCTGCTTGACATGGAGCGCCAACTGGCTAACTTAAGGATCCGTCCGAGGAGTGCCCGTCGCCGATAGGAGAACACTCTACTCATCCTCCTTTTTTTGGTCTAAGGAATAACCTTCATATCTATGTTCTAAGTAGCTCTTTTTTGTAAACATCTCTTTTGTCTTTAAAAGCATGCGTCATAGGAAGTACTCTTACCTTAAGACGATCATTCCTTTTTCCCATCGATTTCATATCGGACTCCATAAAAAGCTACGACGTCATAATCGGCATGAGATGGCTGAGCCCAAGTCATGCCGATGTCCTTTGCTTCGAGAGGGCAATTCGTCTCAGTCTTTCTTTCTAACGAAGTCCTCACTGGTCATAGTAATAAAATTTGTTCGAACCTTCGTATCATTTCCTGCGCCAAAGCCCAGAAGTATCTGCAACTTTCCTGAGGCTTTCCCCAAAGACAGTCAAGGGATTTTTCCGAGTGTCAAGTTGAATCCCGTATCGACTTGACCCCCCGAACTATCCTTATAGCTAAATCTCCATATCGTCAAGAGTCGACGAAAATGTGAGAGTTATCAAGCCAGCGCAATGAGCTGAACAACAAGGAGTTTGTAAGTTTATTGTATGAGAACTTTACTGCGTTTAAAATTTTCTATTCTAGCTAAGACCACATCATGGGGGTGTGGGTCGAATCAATGAGAGTCAGATAGCAAAACGGGAAATCTTAATGCATAGATAAACATTTAGGATATATCCAGAGGCAACCATTGTTGCTCACCAGCTTCTATTCTTGACATGTAGCAGATCATGCCTCCGAAGAAACAGAACCAATCCACCAGTAAGGCACCAATCCTCCAGATGGACTCAGCTACGTTCCAAGCTACTGTCACAGCAGCCGCTCTAGCTGTTCTTAATGCTAACAACCCAAATGGGAATGGGAACAGTTTACACACCTTGAATTGTAGCAGCACACCAGAAAACCAACAAGGACTTATCCAGGAGGACACTTCAACTCCCAGACCCAAGAGCGCCAAACTATAATTCTGGATAGGGGTGAAGCGCAAGTCGTCTCAGAAACTAGCCAAGAGACGACAACACGTGATAACTCCTACAGCCACCATATCCGTCAAACCAGTTCCAACGCCAGTGCGGCAATATGCTGGAAAACTTCCAAGCTGGGAGAAATGCAACTTCTACCACGTAGGAAAGTGCCGAACACTTCAATGTAAGAAATGCAACAGACAAGGACACACCACCCGTTACTGCAGGGCACCTGCACAACCAAACACCTCGAAGATGGGCCAGGTTTGCTACAATTCTGGCGAACCTGGACATTTCGAAAGAAATTATCCAAGGGCTAAGGATGGCAAGGAAGCCCGCTTCGCAAAGACCCCGACCCAACACATCACTTCCACTACTGATGCTAGCATAGTCCAAGTGTGCTGCGTATGTGGCGAAATGGGACATCTTAAAAGAGACTGCCCAACAGAGAAGAACAATGAGGAGACAGGAAGAGTCTAACCTCAGGGAATGAGGAAGCATCAAAGAAACCTGCTGTGTATTGGTACGTTCCGAAAACCTCAATAAATATTCATAATCGTGATTTCTTTCCCGTCCAAATTTAATCACGACGTACTTTTAAAAGTTGATGCCCTAATGGGTAAATTATGGTATCCTAGTGTTACATTAGAGTCAGTTGTGTTTATTCATGACTTGTATACGCCGAGCAATCATAGGAAAATCTAGTGAGAACCATTCCATCATGAGTTCAAAGTTTCAAAACATCAGGACCCTCGCATTAGTAGTACCCACCAAGCTCAAATGAAACACAGAATACACCAGATACGTTCATCTAGGAACATCAATGTTCTAACAAAACTATCCTCCCGGACTAACTTAACGCGCGATTCTACGACATCATCCTATCTAGTTCGACTGAGTCTATGTTATATCTAACCCTTTTGCCTTAAATCGTTCGATCACGAAACTCCTGTCGCTCGTGACGACAAACTAGATGCGAACTTCGAAAAATTCATCTCTCTTCGAAACCAGAAAGTATTCATACGAAGAGTATCGTCCACAAAGAGAAGGACAAAGTAAGGGAACCATCCGGACAATTGAAGATGCATCGTGGGACACACATCTACCCTTAATTGAACTTTCTTGCAACAACGGCGACCTTTCCAGTAGCCAGGCTACGCCGTTCGAAGCCCTCTGCAGCCATAAGTACAGACCCCATCTGCGTTGGGCTGAGGT
The DNA here is from genome assembly GCF_052849685.1 of Lactuca virosa. NCBI lineage: Eukaryota > Viridiplantae > Streptophyta > Magnoliopsida > Asterales > Asteraceae > Lactuca > Lactuca virosa. The sequence continues at coordinate 300,665,900 of NC_136433.1, read as the reverse complement.
GGGCAACACACAGCTAGACAAGAGTCAAGTCCACAATAGCACTCTCGAAAGTCATCATCCGAGAGACGGCAGAAAGGATCGTACGAAAGGGCTACGCCGATGAGAGATAAAAACCCTTGAAATTCCAAGTTGGTGACCGTGTCCTTTTAAAGGTCTCACCCTGGAAAGGCCTGATACGCTTCGGAAAGCGTAGAAAGCTAAATCCAAGATACATTGGACCGTCTAAGATCCTAGCTAGGATCGGTCCCGTAAGCATACAAACTCCAGTTACCCCGAGAACTCAACAAATTCCATCCCTCCTTCCTCTTGTCGAACCAAAATGAGTGTCCGTCCGATGAGCCACCTACGATTTCCCCTCGATAACCTCAAGTTAGACGAGAGTCTACACTTTGTGAGAGAATCATCTGAACTCACGGGTTGAGAAGTCAAGAGAACGAACTAACGTCACATCCTGGTAGTGAAGGTCTGCTGGGAGGCCAAACAGAAACTTGAATTCACTTAGAAACACGAGAATCCATGGAAACAGAAGTACCCCATCCTTTCCAAGTCCACAGGTTACATCTTTATTCTTGAATTTCGGGACGAAATTCCCTCTAACGGGAGGATGATGTGACAACCCGAACCTCCTACCTGGTATATCTAGTCAGTTAATCTAAGTTAAACTCATTCCATTTAACTCCTAACACTGATTAAGGGCTAATTTAAGCATTTAAAGCCTTGAGTACAACCAAAGTTTGAATTAGGGATGGGTTGGCTTAAGATTTAGGGTTGCAAAAACTCCAAACACTCCATCAAAAGGAGTGTGTGGCCGCACACATGAGTGTGTGGCCGCACACCCGAGTGTATGGCCGCACACATGAGTGTGTGGCCGCACACCCGAGTGTATGGCCGCACACATGAGTATGTGGCCGCGCACCCATTGTCTATATATAGAGGAGGCTCATTTCCACTTCATTTCCCCTCTCCTCAACCGCACACACCTCTCTCTCTCTCAAGCTTCTTCAACCACAAACCCACCTAAGGCTTCAAAAACGTGAGTAATCCATCCCTTAGTTTGTTATACTTAAAGAACCACTTCATCTAGGCCTTGATTCATCAAATTTCCTCATGTTCTTCATCTATTGAAGGAGTGCGGTCGTACACCTTCATAAGGTTGGCCGTACACTCCTAAAAGACCCTCCGAAGTGAGAGTTGGATTTCCATATTCGAGTTGGACATGAACCTAGCCTTGCTACACCCAAGATTTGATGTTTTGGACATCTTTGTGTGGGGTGTACGACCGCACACACCTGTGTACGGCCGCACACACCCTTGTGCGGCAGCACACTCCAAGTGTGTGGCAGCACACCCAAGTATGTGACCACACACCCAAGTGTGCGACCACACACTCATTCTAGGACCACAAACACACTTCTAGGACCCCTAACTTGCACTACAATTGAGTATAGGCCTAGGACACTTCATGGATTGCAAGAATGGACCTTGAAACACCCCAAGAACACCTTCCATCATGGGTGTATGGCCGCACACCCCTTGGGCCGCACACCCATGGCCGCTCACACCTTAAAGGTGGCCATACACTCACCTAATGCAATCCTTTAAGGTTATAACACTTAGTGCAAGTAGTCCCAAGTTCCTAGAGTGGTTCTCCATCACGATTAGTGGCGAAACACCTTTATTTGACTCCTTTATGTGTCATTGCATGTTATATAGGATCAAATCATCTTCAAGGCTTCACTTGAACATGCGGCATTCCGTATCGATCTTTCATTCAAATCGCCCGAGGTGAGTTCATACCCCTATGTTTTTCCGAGTTTTTCATGTTTTCAGGGAGGGGGAATACAAGCAAAAGTACAAGGAAACTTGCACTCAAAATATATTATTTTGTTTAAGATAATTATACTTTCAGCATGCTTTTAACACGGGAAACAGTTTTACCAAACGATTAAGAAATCAACTCGTAGTAACAGTTTTTTTTTAAAACTAGAATAATGAACTTGTGAATCTTGTAGTAAAATGTATTATTTTATAAAGGATTCGTGCAAATCATAAACAGGATTTTCAGTATTATTACTTGTAAATTTGTTAGGCTAAGTTTGAGACACGTCCTTAGTAACACTCCCACAGAATCAGAGTGTAGGACTAGCACTTGTGACCAGAGTCTCTTGTAGGGAGAGCGTGAGTGTTGTGTATAGATCTATACGGGACTGACAATCCCGCACCTCACTGCTAGCTACAGTCGGATCGGCAGGTCTGCGGGTGACAAAGTCATTAAGGATATCGGCTGTTGCGGGCCATATCCAGTCAGTTATGGTCATGAAACTCACAACCTAGGTAGCAGAGATTTACTTTTTTAATAATGAATCAAGTGAACTAACCTCAAAGTAATAACCGATTTAATTACTGGAGGGTATTAATAATAATATCTTTAGGACTTAGTTCATCACGGTTTTTCTTTTATTTAGTTTTTAAGGCTAATATACCTCTTTGGGTGTCACCAAGGTTTTTAAAAGAAAACTGCTTTTATCAACACGAGTATGGTAGATACTTGCAAACCTCAGATTAAAACGGATAATCAACCATCAACATTTAAGTAAAATATAGGATTTTCCCGGGATAAAGCGAATATTCAAAACAGACTGTTTTACAACCAACGAATATTCATATTTATTCCACGACTCCTTGGATTGTACATATCTTGTACGAATCTGGAAGTCATGGAAGGAATGGGCTTTCAAAAATGCTTTTCATAAGAAAATGTAGGATTTTCTTGAGGAACACTTTTCAAAAGGATCAAAGAACATTTTTCCACCAAAAACTAAACGCTTATGAACTCACCAGCTTTATGCTGATATTCTTCAAAACTGCTTGCATTCTCAGGGAATTAGTAGACAGGTACTGCCAGGAGTTCGGAGAAGTCGGAGCATTAGAGTCGCGTCTTTATTATTTTACTTTTGATATGAACAAAACTATGTATTAAACAATGTAAACCTTTTTCATATATGTATTCAATGTTTGGTTGTGTTTACTATGCTTACTATGATACAATTGTTGTGATACTACGCATGACGCCAGCCACCCTCGAACGTTTCCGCCGTTCCGGTTTGGGGGTGTGACAGTATGGCCTGGATATACGAAATCCCAGTCACCCTAAAAAATTCGGAGACAATCCCGGGAAAGGATATCTCAAGCCTAAGGAGAAATCATACTCAGGAAAGCACACCCAAGTGGAAGAGATGAATTCGGGCTGAATCAGGGGATTAAAGGACCTGAAAACAACACTGGGAGGAAAAGCCCCATTGAGTTTTAGAGACTCAATGTCGTCATCGCGAAAAGAGCAGGTCTCCTCATAAGAGAGGATCCCCTGGTCAATAACATCATCGTCGGTAAGGGCCAAAATGATCTTATGAGAGACAGCCATTTTTCGACCCATTGTAGAGAGATTAAAGGCCTGGAAGAAAAATTACCTTCTAAATCGCAATGTAGCACAAGAAAAGCAAAGAAGAACGGATAGGAGAATATGAAACTGATCCCTCATATTTATATTGGGCCGGTGAATATGATTTGACTGCTAACGAATAGTAAACTATCCGTTGGAATTTAAATCATCTAGTCGTTATGGGTTAAAATTGAAAATTACTATTCTCTCTCCTCTTATCTATTTTTACTTTAAGTTATTCCTTTAATATTTACAAAACTAACCCCGATATATTTAGGAATAACTTGGGGTCAATTGTTAGGGCCAGGATCCTTACGATATTCAGGATCCTCAAATATCCAGGATCCTCAGCTACATCAGGATCCCAATTAATTACCATTATTATTTTTATCAATATTTATAACGGTCATATTTTGTCTATAACTAACATGTGTGCAGAAGTAGTCAATGGAAGACCAATTCTCAACGAAGAATCATCTCAACTATGCTAAAGACCTGGAATACTTGGTCAAATAACGTTCATGAAGCTGGTCATAGAGGATCCCGTAAATATCGGACATCTTGTTGGCTAGATTAGACTATAAATTGACACTTGTAATCTGCACACAACACACTGTTCTTTAGTTTAAGCTTACTCTACGAAATTCTCTACTTATTCTTACTAAAATTTCACTTTAATCTTCATTTTATGTCAATAAAATCATCAAGGCAGGTGATCATTATCACCTCCCAAGGTTTTATGCCTGAGATCCTAGTAAGGATCAAGGGCTTTCCTTGTAAACCATTATGTCACTTTCTTTTACCACCTGCTATTACATAATTTAAACATCACATCCTCTCATTCAATTTGGTTGATTAGTACTTGTGTAATTTTTTACCAAAACAGTATTGATGTCAATTTCATTCAAGAATAATCGTAGGCTATCGGGCATCATATAATCAGGTAATTCTATCATGAAATTCCTGAAGATCCTTATACTATCACTAGCATGTTGTTCTATCATAAACATAACAACATGTAACTGTCTGGTAAATTGGGGTATGCTTACTGGCTCCGGCTAATCGTACACATCACACCCTTCCTTGGTTAGTTTTGAAAACAATTTTGAAAATAATTTTAAAACCTTTGCAGTTCCTTAGTTTGAGCCTGGATTCAAACATTTGTTCCTCCAATTCGCTCAAACCAACTTGTAACATCTCAAAAATCACAAAAAATTTAAACTTTTCAAACAACCCATTTACTAAAAAGAAGTGTTTGCATAGCCATTGTTTCCAAAACATTATTCAAAATCAGTGTCGCCCATGATCAATAACATAAAACCAAGGATGTGTACTGTCACGCCTTCGCCTTGCCACGGTCCTCAGAAGTACCTGAAACCACAACCTCAAAACTGTAAGCCAAAGCTTAGTGAGTTTCCCCAAAATACCACCACACAACATACAATCAAATAGATAATGGGTCTACAACCTCAGGTTTGGATTACCCCGGCCCACAACCTTCCGGTTAGAATTCCCTGGCCCACAACCTTACGGTTGGAATGCCCCGGTCTGTTGACTTACAACAAAAAGCACTACAGTCTCAACCCTCCATACCATGTCGACATGAACATAACAATTAAAATATAAGCAAAAACAGATAATCATATAACCAGTTAACATTCTACCAGGCAGATTCACAGATTACTACTGTATAGCAACATCCTACTTACCAGGATACACAACCAACAGGGTTCGGCATTGGTGCCTTCGACCCGTAAGAATAGTGAGGAAAACTCACCTCATAGTCTGACGAATATCTAAACAAGATACTGTTCCAAATACCGGCTCTACAGGTCACCTAATCAAGAGATAGAGACCAAGGCTTAACTATAGCTTACATACCCAAAAGGCGCTTAACTCAAACTGGTCAAAATCAACAAGTCCATTGAGTCAACCCAACCGAGTCAACTCAGCCATATCGACTCAGGCTTTTAACGTAGGATGTAATTTGGAGCTACGCGGGGCGTACAAGCTGTCTGAGGCGTCAGGGCCAGATCTGCGTATGCACAGCGTACCCTTCAGTACGCCGAGCGTACACAGCAGTCCCCTTCTCAACCTATTAAGAGCTTATTTCTCCTACTTAACACATCCAATTGTAGATCCAAGGCTAAAATACCATCAAGAGTTATATAGTTTCCAACTTTATGAATTTGCATGTCCCTTAAGTGTTTAATACACAAAATATCAACATCTTAATGCCTTAAGACCTTTATAGTTTGTATGAAGGAAAACTAATCACCAAGACCACATTTTATGACATAAGAACCCTCATAAGGTCTGAAAGGACGACTTATTTGGTCAACAACATGCCATACTCAAGAATCACCATATTTGGGACCAAAAGTGCCCTAAATGAAGAAATGACTAGATCTACAAGATAGCGTGATCAAGCAAGGAGCTTTTTACCTTTTGGATGTAGCTAACAAGTGAAGAGTCCAAAATCTAAGTTGCATCCAAGATTGTATGATATTGTTATGGTTTGTATGGCGTTGGTATTTTGGGGGAACTCACTAAGCTTCGAGCTTACAGTTGTTGATTTTGTTGTAGGTACTTCAGATGATCGCGGGAAGGCGAAGGCGTGATCATGCCCTTCCTCACATTTTATGATTTTGATTTCTGGGATACTCTGACATGAAACTATTTTTAAAACATTTTGTAATAATTAATGGTTTTTGAATGGTTGGAAAAGTTTTAAATTGGATTGAATTTTATGCATGTTACAAGTTAGAATCAGAGCCTTGGTTTGAGTGAATTGGAGGAACACTCGTGTGAATCCAGTCTCAAACTAAGGAAAAGATTTTCCAAATGATTTTCAAAATACTAAAGGAGGATGTATGGTGTACGATCAGCCGGAGCCAGTAAGTAGACCCTAAAATACCTTACGGTTATTTGATTTTGTGATATGTTAGAACAACATGCTAGTGCTAGGCTAGGGATCTTCAGGAATTACATGATAGAATTGTCTGATTATATGATGCCTGATAGCCTAGGGTTTTTCCTTATATGAAATTAACATCATTACTGTAGTTACTTAGTCTATGCATCACGGTCGTATATAACTAAGATCTTATAGCCTGAGAATGTTTGGTTTAGCCTTATTTCCTGTTCTTGTTTGATGAAGGGCTTAGGGTAGGATCAGGTATTCGAAAGTCTATAGGGTCCAACATTATGTATGACTAGCATACACGAGTGTTGCAGGGTTGGTGGAAGTTTCATGGATGAGTTATGCAGGGTCAGTCGGCCAGTTATGAGATATTTAGCTGTCCTCTAGGAGTGAGGATTCAGCGCTTGCCTATGCTTATGTATATTGTTATGGCATTGTGATGATACTTGAGACAAATATGGGTAGGTGTGGAAGGTAGTATGGGCCCGTACTACTGAAAGCACAAGACCCATACGCGTAGCAAGGAAGTCACAACCCCTAGGGCTTTGTTGGGAGTTGGTTCCCCGTTGTTATATGGAGTATCTGATATATTCCTGGTATATTTTCAATATGGTGGTTACAAGGCGATTTGTGACCGGATCCGGATCGGGATCAAGGGATGGCAGTTAGGGTACACCAGCAGAACCCGAGACTATCGGCCAGATGAGTTGGATGTCAAGATTCAGGAGATCCTGCATGATGAGGTTGCTACGTTGTTCCGGGCTCAGTTGCCAGAGATGTTTGGGTCTATCAAGACCACTATGGTGGAGTACTTTGATGAGCGCTATGCAGCCATTGCTGAGACGGCTGCCGTAGCAGCTGCAGGCAGTGGGGCCAGTCGGTCTTTCCAGTACTGGGAATTCGATAACATGAAGCCCCCGACTTTTTATGGGATTTAGGACCCGATCGTAGCCATGAGGTGGCTATCTGAAATTGAGGGTTGCTTTTTCACGTGCTCATGTCCTACTGACCAGAAGGTTAGGTGTGCTCTGAACCTGCTGAGGTCCGGAGCAAAGGACTAGTGGAGATTGATGACATGGTCGTATTCTGATGAGTAGAGAGTTGCAGTGACATAGGATCAGTTTAGGGAGATGTTCCGCTCCCACTACATTCCGCGGGTCGAGCGAGAGCGGCTGGCTCAGGAGTTTTTTGGAGTTGAGACAAAATGCGGAGTCGGTGACAGAGATCACTCGTTTGTCCACTAAGAGGGCGATGTTTTTCCTGGAGTTTGCTTCCGAGCAGGCTCAGATGCCACGTTATCTGAGCATTGTCAAGACTGACATCCGACAGTTTGTTGCTACCCAACATTCTGATACACTATTGGATTTACAGGAGGCCGCTCGACAGCGTGAACTTGAGATTGAGTTACAGTTACGAGAGCAGAGGCAGGCCCCAGTGTAGTCACATCTGGCGCTGAAGCGGTCTAAGACCGCCGATTCTAGGCCCGGAGGCCAGTGTGGCTGCACTTGTGGAAAGTGCTGGAAGGGTCATTCGATAGTTTTTCGATGAAGCAGTGGGTGACGCAAGTGCGGAAAAGGGGGGCACTTTGCGAGGGATTTGTGACAATCGTAAATTTCTGGTAAAGTCAAAGTGAAATAAAGTCAACAAGTCAAACCAGTCAACTCAACTAACCATTCGTATGTTAGGGTTTACATTATGCTTACTTTGTACGACTCACATAGGGAGTTAACAACACTTGAAGTTTATGGGAAATTCTATTTTAAAAAGGGTTTTATCTATTTAAAACTGCATACTTCATTAAAATTGCGAAACGCACTCATACATTCGGTCTTGGGATTTAAGACTACATAACATTTTGTAAGGAAAATATTGGATTTTCTTGTGTATACATTACATTTGCAAAGAAGGGTTTTTCCAACACTAAAATCAAAAGCTTATGAACTTACCAACTTCATTGTTGACACTTTTTTGAAATTACGCGTATTCTCAGGAAATCAGTGAAATAGGAAATCAACAGCTTTTGAGGATGGGACGTTAAATCGTCAAACATTTCATTTTTGGTTATCATAGTGTAATTGATTTTGAAATATGTAAACTCATACTTCGGTGTAACTTTTTCAATTATAATTATGATGGTTGTATTCACTATGAGCACTATTATACTCGTTGTTGTGATACTATACATGAAGTCATTTCCACCCCCGGACGTTTCCACCATCCTTGGTTTGGGGGTGTGACAGATTGGTATCAGAGGATTGTTTATAGTGAACATAGTATATCAAAGCATATAAGATATACAAACTATAAACACAAAGGGACTAAGATTCTCTGATTTAGATGTTTTCCCTACAATTATACCTTTAAAAATAATAAAACGTCATTCTTATGAAAAAGTATAAGTACATACATACATACCGGTATAGTGTCACGTCTAAGGAAAACGTGAAAGTTAAAAATAGAGGAGTTGTGCACTGTGATTATGCCTTGGGATATGCAATCAAGTCTGGCAGGAATATAGCCTGATCAACTATATTCGTTCGAGAAGTGACTAGTATATGCCGGGGGAATAGTCATAGTGGACAACAAGTCTATCAACTTACCATCACCCATACAAGAAACGCGATAAGAATCAAACACAACCGTTAAAATACTATAGGAGTATTTTATGTTGCTTAAGCTCAATATTTCTAGATTCATTATGTGTCGCTTACTATTCTCGCACAGACGTCATGGCAGGATTCCACTTACCCGGAGACCCCTACTTTCCGAACCAAGGGAACGGTAGTTGGATAGAAGCAGATATATATATATATATATATATATATATATATATATATATATATATATATATACATATATATATATATATATATATATATATATATATATATATTAAGATGAATGTTAAAGTTTAAAATCTTTTGTGTATGTTGACAATATCTTGAAATAGATCAAGATACAAGATTCCTTTGGAGGACTCATAACATTTCCACATGGCAACATTTTGAACTTGTCTCAAAAGGACCTAGGTTTGAACTAGATAAAATGATTATATTCTATTTTCGTAATAAATTAATTCAACATTTATGCCATATTATGCACAAGCCTAGGTATATGATTATGCTATGAGCATGTCATAAGATACCATCTCTGAGCTCAAACAGAAGATTATGTTTTTGAAGCAGGAGTCCGTTGAGAAGGACTTACTGATTGGTAGTCTGGATGTGATAGTTTCTAACCTTGAACAGGAGATGTTAGTGATGAAGCATTCAGATCAGAATGTTAGTGATGAAGCATTCAGATCAGAATGTTCCAGGTGATCACCGTGAAATGTTTTTAAGGGAAACTGGGAAGAAATTTACTGACAGGTATGGAGATCGCTCTGGCATTTTGATGTGGGGATATGATGCTGAGAGGAAAATGTGGGCCGTGAAGCGAAAGAGCAGTCGAATTGAGTATTATGAGAAGCCAAATGACTTTATGTCCTTTAGAAAAGTTGATCTTGCTGAACTTATTCACGCTCCTTTCAACAATCCAACCAATGACTCTGTGGCCTGGGATTTTAAGAGGTTTCTTGAGGATCAAGCTAAAAATAAATTTAAAGGCATGGACACTGCTTCATCGTTCACGAAAAAGGCTAAGGATGTCACTGATCCTCATACTAATAAAACCATGGTGAACGTTATATGGCCACCCACAAAGCAAGGTAAAAGGATTCCGCTTCCCAGACATTTACCAAAAGGCACCTTGGACTCAATGCAATCCTGGGTTTATGATGAGGTTACCGCGTCGGCGGTGATCAAGCTGAAAAAGGGTCAGTATCGCATTTTCGATCCCAAATATTGGTTGAAGTTTGGAGAACGTGATATTCATACCTTGTCACATTTTCAACTTATTGTTGAAAACGAATTATTTGAAGCTGCTGGAAAAAGTTTCACTGGGATGATTGCCACTATAATTGACAAGAATCTGTGGGCTGGGGCATTCGATCAGTCTGATGTTCATCTTGTAGACAAGCTGTAAAAGCAGCCAACAATAAACCAAGGGTGAGATGGTTGGGTCATATTTTGGTGGTTTATGTTGGGCTTATATTTTACTATTGTTTTGGGCTTAGGGAATTATTTGGTTATTGGGCTCTTTATGTTTCCGGATTATGAAGACCGAAATCACCTAGTGATTTCGGTCATGAATGGGCTTGGGTGTTAATGGGCTTTATATTAGGTTTATATATAAGTCTAGCCGTATACTGTTTTAAGGTGTTCATTCTTTTGTTACGTGTATTCAGCTGTGAAGGTTTTTCCTTGATGTACCAGACGATTAATCAATATATCGTGTGCATTGAAGATTCATTTTGTGTTCTTATTCATCTTATATCTTGCATTATACTTTGATTGGGATTCTGCACCATCAAAGTGAATCTCATTGATACGTAGGAGAATTCGGGACTTACAAGTGGTATCAGAGCTTGGATCGGTATCAATCGGGTCATTGCAAATGGTTTTTTCTTGGAGTTTCTTAGTGTTTTTGATTTATATTTTATGAATTTTTGGCCATTGTTCTTCGTGTTCTTCATATTTCTGGAGTTTTGATCGATTTTGGCATTAGAGATTTGAAAATCCTGTGTTTTTGGCATGTTTTGGGCATTTTAGGTCAAGATTTGCGAGATCCAGGCGACAACCCTCGCATTCGGTCAAACCCTAGGAGGTTCTCGGCGGCCACCAGCAAATCTCGGAGCCAAAAGTGTTTGCGGTCGGATTCGCACGTTCTCGGTCCGAAGTCCTCGGCCTCGCAGTGATTTCGGTCCGCATCTTCGGAGTTTTCGGTCAGCAGTTCTAGGTCTCGCGATTTCGGTCTTCAGCAGGGTTCTCGGTGTGAGACTTCTCGGCCAACATTAAGCCTCGCAAATTTCGCCTACAATTTCGGATTTTTCAAGATTTTGGCTATTTTGACTTTCAAATTTGATTTTTGATTTTCTAATTTGACTTTTGACATTTAAATTTGACTTTTGACTTTCAAGTTTGACTTTTGACTTTTGACTTTCAAGTTTGACCTTTGACTTTCAATTTTGACTTTTACGTTTGACTTTTAAGTGTGACTTTCAAGCTTGAGTTTTGAGGTTTCAGATCAAAGTGCATTTTTCTTGGTTTCACAATCAGTTCTATTTTTGGTAAATTATTTTTTTGTGACTAATGAGTTCATCAATCACAAAAGAGGTCAATGAAACTCCCTGTTCTCAGTCTTGTGAAGCTACAATTAAATTTCTTCGTGATCAATATGATATATTACGTAGAGAAAATGAGGACCATAAATATGAACGACATACTATCAGAAAGGACTAAAAACCCTTAAAAAATCAATTAGAAGCCAAAACCAAGGATTTTAGAAAACTGCAAGCATAATATAGCGATAAATGTGAACATTATCATTATACGAAAGTAAAAATTGCCGAATTAACTGCCGAACTTGATGCATTAAAAGCTAAATATAAAGATGTTGAATTTAACTTTAAGAAATTTGACATGTCAAGTGAGGTAGTTGTGTCCATGATGAAAAATTAATTAAAATTTAAAGATAATCAGAATAAGGGTCTAGGGTGTCACAGTGTTCCACTTCCCTTCAATGACAACTATACCCCGACCCTGTACCAAATTCAGTTAAGACTGAACAATCCGGCCCCACTAGAAGTGTTGAGGTGAACGATTCTGATACTTCTACCTCAAGTGCAGAGCAGGTCAAAGCGCATGATGGGCATGAGCAGAACACAAATAATTCTTGTTCTGCTGATAATGATTCAAAAGCTCGTGATGAGGTGAACGATTCTAATGCTTCTACTTCATGTGTAGATAAAGAAGCAGTGCAAGATGGGTGTAAGCAGATCAAAATCAATTCTGAGTCTGCTGAAAGTGTTTCAAAAGCTTGTTGTGATGATGATACTCCCACTGTGGAAAAACCTAAGCCACAAAAGTTTGTTAAACAATCTGTTAAATGTTCTTGTGCTTGTGCTTGTGGAAGTCCCTTGAAACAAAATTCATTTGGACATGGACCAAGTCACAATCTCATCTATATGTAAAGACAGACTTGCTTTAATTGTGGGACTCCCGATCACATTGCCGGAAATTGCCCATATCGTGTATAATTTCCTTACTATGCACAAGGGTGGAAGAACGTGCCAAGAGGGAGATCCTCCAAAAGAAACTCTTCGAGGTCACAATCGCACAATGGTGGCTGGAATGCGAAAAAGACCAAGAATCAAACTCCCAAGGACAAGGAGGGAATGTCGGACAAGAAGCAAAATTCAAGAGATGGTTCTGTTAGACACAGATCGGTTAGGTCAAATTCATCTCGGTGTGCGGTTTCAAGTTCTAAAGCAAGTACTGAGGCATCCATCCGATCAAATAAGAAATGGGTTAAACCCGACTATAGATGGGTACCAAAGGTTCATACTCCCAAATCATCTAATGATTCTAACATTTCTTCATCTTCTGTGTCTGATAAACATGATATGTCATGGGAGAGAGTACCTTGTGTAGATCTCTAAGGTCAACCCAACTTCAAAATGGACTGGGTTCCAAAGACCAACTAATCCCGCACTATGTGTTGGAGCAACTATGGAGGAATATCATCAGACTTCGGTTTGTTGATAGTGGTTGTTCGAAGCATATGATAGGGGACATCTCTCAACTGTACACCATTCAGAACTTAAATTGAGGGTATGTGTCCTTTTCGGGAAAGAAGAAAGAAGAGGATCACAAATGGGGATTGTACATAACGATGTGAAGAATTTTTTAATCTGTTCCGGAGTTGAAACACAGCTGAGGCTGAACATGTTGCTGCATCTGCATGTTGTTCTCAGATCATCTGGATGCAACTTAAATTGCTGACTTACGGTTTGAATTCTTCCGATACTCCTGAGTTTTATTCAAATGATTCGTTTCAAATACAAATTTTTATTTTTTGTTTGTTTAAATTTGCGCATTTATTATATTTCTTCCCCGTGCACAAATTTAGGGGGAGAAATCAAAAATTAAAATAATAATAATAATAACAGAAAATCAAAAATACAAAAATATATTTTTGTTCGTAAGTATTATTGGGAAGTGATATGAGATTTAGTGATAAATGGCAAGTTAAATTGCCTGACAACTTTGATCCCAAAAAAGTTTTTAGATTTAGTTATTATTTTTGATTTTGTTAAATTTGTTCATATTTTTCCTCTATGCACAAATTTAGGGGGAGAATTAAAAAATTAAAAAAAAAATCATAAAATTTAAAAATCCAAAAATATGTTTATTTCTGCTTTATTTCCTTTTCAGAAAATTAAAAAAATTAATTTTTTTTTATTTTGAGTGTATTTTTAAGTTTATTTTTATTTCTTAGTTATTTTTATTGTGTGCTATGTTTATTTTTACTTTTGTTTTTATCTCAAAATTTCTTTTGTCTTGAAATGTGAATTGACGGAGATTGTATTGAAATTTTCTGAGCAAGGAGATTGTATCGAAATTTTTTGAGCAATGAGAAGAAACTTGGAAAGGAATTGACGGAGGATTCAAATGCGAGTGATAGACTCTTCCATATTGAGACATATACCAGTCTTAATAGGAGTCTTTGCATTAAATGTTAATGATCAAAAGTCATCTTCACCATGACTAATGTGAAACACCCAACCATTCTTCACCCATATCTAAATTTTCTCCATTAAATCACTTCCACGTACCGGTACCCCTTCAGGTTCGAGTATAAAACAACTCGGCTGAAGATTACCAAAAATTATGTGTTTATGATCTTGGAAGTCATTATCACCATGATTCTAAGCGAAACCCAAAATCCGAAATCCATCCATTTCTGAATTGACGGTGAACATTTTAATGGTCTATATATTTTCACCCATGAAATTGACGGATAATGGTTCATACCTGGTGTGACACTGTATAAAATGTCAGTTAGGCAGTTTCTTTCTAAGAACTGTCATATTTAAGGAATTGGAAGTTTGAAACTGTACAGATTGTCAAATTGGTCTTGTCAGCTTTCTTTACCTAAGAACTGTCACGACACCAGGGCGATTCACCCAACAGGGAAAAATATATCGTTGAACGTCTCGCCAAGGGCCAAGTTAACTTGTTTAACTTGAAAACTACATTGAGGTCTATGATCTAGGATATGAAGGGGCTAACATCAAAAAAGCCATGAGTAGTTCTCCGATACTCAATAAATCACAGTGCGTTCCTCCGTGTTCACATAGATACTGCGAGTATTCTCTTTATGAGCCAAGGTTACATCCTTGAACAACTGTGGTGAGAAGGGTCTTTATGATTCTGTGATCCACAGGGACTTTTTAGTCATGATTACTTTTCAAGATGCATCGGTGATCGTTGAAGAACTTTCATTCGAAGGAACTAGAAGTGAAGATTATTTTTCAACATTGAATTTTTCAACCGCAGAAGGAAGGTGAAGTTGTACTTGAAGTTCTGTGACAGATCGTATTGAAGCCTCCTCAATCAATTTGCTGCTATCTATGAACTTGCAGAAGTGATCCAGAAGAATCGGTCTCTCTGTTATTTTCACTGAAGTATTTCAAAGCTGAAAGTGTTGATTTTCAAGAACCTTTACAAGAAGCCTCTACACCCAATGTGTGTTTAAAGTCAAATTTTTGAAGAAAAGTCCAACTGTTCAAAAAGAAGTCATTCATGCAGATATTCATATGTCCATCTTGAAGTTGTGACGAAATCGAAGATTAGAGCTGAAAGCCAAAGATCAAGGAAGACTGAAAAGAAAAGAAAACAATAAACCAAGGGGGAGATTGTTAGGACTAAATTATGGTTTATTATTTGAGAAAAGAAAGCTATAAACCAAGGGGGAGATTGTTAGGTCATAAATTGAGGTTTATACTTTGCTTTTCTTAAGCTTTTAGAGTTCTCGGTCTAGGACCGAAAACACCATGTTTTGGTGTTGTTTGGACCGAAATCACATGTGATTTTGGTTAGGCTTAATATTGTTTTGTTTTGGTTTTGGGCTTGGGCTTTGTTATTAGGTCTAGGTATAAATATTGTTATTTTAGTCTTGTAAAGTGAGTTGGACGATCTTGGGGGCTGCCATATGCAAGGGACGTTATCTAGAGAGAAATAGAGAGAAACCAATGTGTAATCGGAATCTTATGTACCAGACGATTAATCAATATATCGTGTGCAATTAAAATTCATTTTGTGTTCTTATTCATCTTATAGCTTGCATTATACACTTTGATTGGGATTCTGCACCATCAAAGTGAATCTGATTGATACGTAGGAGAATTCGGGACTTACAAGTTGACAATAAGGACAGTCTAAAGAGTTCTTAAGAAGAACTAAGAGAATATATATGAGAAAATCAGTTTAGAAGATCTTTATGTAAAGAGATACAAAAGATGCTGACTTCAAAATAAATAGATATAATTATGAATTATAATTGGATTGTGACTTCATTATTGAAGGAAGAGTAAGTAAGTTTTGTTGGAATGAGGTCCAAGAACAACATAATTGTACATTCTACTACAAAATCATAATACACTACTATGTCAGAAGTTGTAATAAAATATGATTGGATGAATTACTTCATTGAAAAACTAAGTTGAGTCCTTCTATTCAAGGATAACCTAGAAATCCTTTCTGACTTTAAGAGTATACTTAATCAAGATAAGATACTCTAAATCACATAAGAACACCAATCATATTCTCTGAGATATTTAACTACACTTAGAATAAAGTTAAATATTTAGATAATAGTATTCACATAATTCACAAAAATTAAATTTATTCAGACCTATTAATAAAGTCTTTCCTTAAGCTAAGCAGGAATGGTCATACTTGAGCAATAACAATTTGTTATTCTATAAATGGGATTTGATTTGGATTTAGTATTTGAATATTAGAACATTATAACAACGACTATTATATTGTTTAGATATATTAGGATATGATCTTCACATCAAAACTTGTTGTGTTTTATATTAACATGTTTAATCCAGGAATAATCTTATTGTTATAAAAGTTCATAGTCGGTTATAATTGTGGGAGCAATTATGAAGTAAGATTAATGGGAATTAGATATTTGGATTAGTTGAATCTCACAAGCTAAAAGAAGGCAAGGGGTTTTAATCAATATTCATAAGTACCTGTCAGAGAACTGGTATCGAATGGACCCACATCAAGATCACCTCATGGATCGCTATCATGAATGATACTTGATAAAAGGTACTATCTTTGTATCCTTAATACCTGAGATACACAATGTGATTTAAGTGTAGGGAGTGTTATGCTTTGATATGGTCAATCGTTGATCCTTAACTAGGTAGTGCTAAAATCCATTATCATGTGTGTTGTGAACTAGGCAAGAGGCTTATCTACTCAATATGGGATTTGTTCCTCATATGTGTTGAGAGTTAGACATCTAACGTCTGTTACCCAAAGTTGAACACATAATGAGATTGAGTGTGATCCAATTCTCATGTTCAACAAGATGTTTGTAATAATGGGATAACTGATAAACTTACATTAAACAGCAATTGCAGCTTTGAGCTTTTGGGAATTGGATGTTGATAGAATGGCACAAAGTCATATATTACTAGGGGCAGTGAAATGTTGCTAAATTTTCACCATTGTCTATGTCAATCTATGATTTGTCTTGTGCAAGTGGGAGATTGAAAGATCTTTATGCCAAAGAGACATTATAGAATAATATTGCTAGACAATATATGATCTTGAAATGGTCACACTGTAGCACCTGTTTTACAGAATAGATTAGTTAAGGTTTTAGAGGGATCAAAGGTATGGTTTTTGGGAAAAACATTGTGCCATGACATGGTGAATGGAGAACGACGACGTGGCACGGAAAATACACGAAACGCATATCTAGACGACGTCCACAACGTATCAAGAGGAAGGCCACGAGGTGGTAGCGGCTGCACCCCAAGCCCATGATTTTTAGGGTTTCTTCCATATTTAAGCACCTAATATCAAGGATTAGGTCATCCTCTTCATACTCCAACCCTTAACCACGAAACAGTAGCCTCCATGGGTGATTAAGAGCTTGGTTGCATGACTAAAGACCTTATTCTTGGATTTTGGGGGAGCTTAAGGAAAGAGGAAGATCATTTTGGTGCAAGGAAGTAAGGAATCAGCTTAGATCCATCATCTCCTTCATATTTCCAAGTTGTTGGAGGTATAAAGCTCTCATTGTGACCTTTGTTCTTCTTGATGCAAGTATAAGTTCATTTTGATTGATTTTGGTCCCTTCTTTGGATGTTGTTGGAGTTTGAAGAACTCCAGAGCTTGAGATGGATTTCTAAGGCCAATAAACATTTGATAAATAAGAAAAAGAGTCACATTTGGATTTCATTGTGTCCATGCTCAATTTTTGACGTCATTAAGGATTTACTGGAATAAGAATTATAGATCTTAACTTGTGGTGGAGTCCTAATGGATAAAGTTGGAAACTTTATCTATTAAGTCATTGAAATAGAATAGATCTGAAGTTATGGGTTTAGATCTGTAAGGATTAAGCACTTAATGAAGAATATGTAAATCTGCTAGTTCACACGACATGGAAATGGGCTTGCCACGACGTGGTGGTTTTCTTCTTCACGACTATTCTATCCTGGCATTCCCATGATGGGGACAGGAGATCTCCACATCATGGTGAGTGTTGACTTGTATGACTGTTGACTTTTGTCAACCGTTGATCCTTAGCTTTTTACTAGTTTGACTTTGGGTCATACTTAAAGGACTTGGGTTATTGATTAAGGATTTAGCTGTAATCGGTGTCAATCAGTTTGCATGAGTAAACAGTGCACGGAGTGAGGTTCTTGTTGTGTTTCCTTGGGTCTTCGATTTAGGTGAGTTTCTTTACTATACTATGTGTTACAGTATATACCCTTGTATGTTAGAATCTAGGAGTAGTGGTATGCTGGTTAGAGTACCAGGGGTCAGTGATCGTCTAGTTGACTTCCTTAAGGGTTGTACATAGTCATGTAGGATTGCCTAAGAACACTTGATCTAGGCTTTCTTTCATGTTCCTTGTTTCGTTGTGGCTCTAGAGTGGGATCACCAACTCGACTATCTATCTCACCTCCGATTACGTATAGCTATGAATTCATTAGCGATCTGCCATTAGTGACATAGAGTATTGTATGAGGCTCGGTATGTTGTAGTGAGCTGTTAGACAGGTAGACTAGTGTAGAAAGTTGCATGTGTTTATGTTCTTGCTTGATTACTTGTTTGGTTTATATGTCGACATAATGTGCTAGGGGTGAGGCGGTCTTGTTTTGTGTTGTAGGCCAAGATACCCGGGTGGTCCGACTAATGTAGGCCTTGCGAGGCGGTCCAGTAGACTGTAGGCTCAGTAGAGCGGTCCAGCTACTATAGGCCTTGCGAGGCAATCTAGTATAATGTAGGCTTAGTAGATCAGTCTAGCTACTGTAGACCTTGTGAGGCGATCCAGTAGACTGTAGGCTCCGTAGAGCAGTCCAGTTATTATAGGCCATATGAGGTGGTCCAACAGACTATAGGCTCAATAGAGTGGTCCATGCATCTTGTAGGCCTTGCGAGGTGGTCTAGGTAGACTATAGGCTCATGCGTGCATGAATTGTATATGTATTCTCGTGTGTGGTATTTTGGGGGAACTTAGTAAGCTTTAGCTTACAGTGTGGATTAAATATTTTTCAGGTACTATTGGTGATCATGTGAAGGCGAAGGCGTGACTGTACACACTCATCAACAACATTGGAGATTCTGCATTTTTCTGTACTACTCTGATTTTTACACAAGTGTAATTGAAACAAATGGACTTTCTTAACTTGGGTTGTATGTAAATGGTGTTTTACTTTAATTAAAAATGAAAATTTTGTTTGTGAAAATAAGACATTACACACACTAACAACAACTTGTTAATAATATATTAATAATTTGATTTTTGATAAATATTTATATTTCTTGTAATAAATTGCAAAATAATTATTTTATGAAAATAATACTTTTCTATTAATAGTATCAAATAAATTCATATGGAATATTTATAAATGTTATAAGTTTTTTTATATAAACTAACTAGCTTTAGTTTTTATAAAATATAAGAGATGACTTAATAAATAATGAAAGAGTGTATCACACTCACGTTCTCCTTTCTTTCTTCTTAAAAACGGAGTGCCATAATGGGTTGTGGGATGTGATTGTTGCTTGCTTTTTATTTTTAAAGGACACCCCCCATACTTGGCTACTTATGTCATAAAAACATATGGCAAAAAATTGTAGCTTTGCATCAAAGTAACATAACTAACACCCATTACACGATCATATTTTGGCCAAAAATTATCAAAATAGCAATGTACTTCATTAAACGATGTCCAAATGCATTTTTCCGAATTTTTTGCAAACATTATTTTTTTCCGGAAACATGAGCCTATCCACCATAGATACCTAAAAATACACAGTTTTACTTCCAGATGAAGTCAGACTGTTGTAGAGCTATTCCCAGATGAATTTCAGACGATTTCAGACTGTTTCTTACATTTTCGGGCGATTTACGAAGACTTGAAGATTGTGACTCGACTAGTTAGTTTAATATCTTCGTTTTTACTTTACACTCTAATTTTTACAGTTTTGATATGTTTTAGCCATGTAAAACCTTAGTTTTCAATTCTACAAAGACTGATACTTTTTATGTGATTAATTTAAGATTTGGGTTTTAATTGGTGTTTCTATCTAGTGGTTTCAGTTTTGTTTTTCATAAAGTTTGATTTTTATTTTTTTAGACTGGTTACCTAATATAGGATTAAATCAATCTATTTAATGATGTGTTAAAATCCATAATTGTTTTAATCAACTCATAACAAATAAAAACAACAAATTGGTTCCTTGTTGGAATTTAATGTTGATATAAACTAAAAACCACTTATTTTATGCTTCCGAGCTTGTGAGAAGTATTGAGCATCGTTGGGATTTTTAAAGATCATAATGTTGCATTTCTGATTTAATTAGGAGCTTATTTTATTAAGTTAGTAAAAATTTTGCTAGAGCTTATTAGTTTTATTCGGTACTAATTTAGATAGAACGCATCTTAAACAACTATATCTAGATTAATTGCATAATTAAGAGAGTCGCATCAGAACTGAAACGCTTTTTATTATTGAATTTTATGAAGTTTAATTAACGGTGATTTTTAGTGTTACTTTAATAAAAAAATTCCCACATTTTATATTTTCTTTACTTGCGTGTACCTTGCGCAAAGAGACATTAAATTTTAGGTTGTATCCATGTGGATTCAATCATGTTTCCTTATTATAACCTTTAGTGCATTCATGCAACTACTTTTATTTGTATAAACAAAAACGGCGCGTTTAATAGTAGAAAACCTCATTCGAATTGTTGATATGTTTTTTTTATAGTTGTCTTGAACGAACCTAGTAGATCCCATCGTAGGAACCATAGGGCGAGCTTCGTCTAAGACGTACTCCTTTATATTGTATATGAGAGTGATTTTCAAAGCACATATCTAGCCTAAGTAGTTTGGTCCTTTTAGCTTATCCCTCGAGAGGATTTGGAGGAGAGAGAAGTTTGTTCTCACATGTATATTTGGAACCATGTAAATAAAGTACAATTTTAGTTAGTTTGATAAAATCCTTAAAAGATAATTAACCAATATAAAAGTATAAAATTAAGGTTAGGATCTATATTTCACACCAAGATCTGAAGAGGGTTGTCGTATTTAAACCAAAGTGTTATTTAGGTAGGCAATACTATTTGGCAATTTCAATCACTATGAAACTCCCAGATCTGTTGAGATTCATTGACTTATGTCAATGGCATGTTTAAGACCTTCCATGCTCCTCCTCATTCATGATAGGGATAACGTGGATCATGACTTGGATGGGAAATAACCATGCAAAAGTCACATGATCCCGGACCAAAATTACACTTGAGTTATCATGAAAATCATATCACCTCAACTACAGTCCAATTGACCTGTTAGCTACACAGACATTTCCCCATGTCGATCAACTATAAAAAAGTGTGTGTTTTTCATGTGTAGCATGAGGTTTACGTTTTATAAAACTGAATTTTGTTTTCCATGTGTTTAATTTAAAAAATGTTAACCATTTCGTTTAAAAACCATTCAATTAAAGCCAATTGTATAAACTCTTATTAGATCTTGATGTTCTTTGCTAACTTTTAACTACATTAAGTTTCCAATTTTATCGACAACAAAAGAAAGAAACATTCATACAAAAATATAACGATAACACCTGCCTTAATCGTATGTGTTTTTCCATAAGCCAAAATAGGAAAAACTTGGTCAAACTAAGGACAAATAAAGGACACTTGGAAGCTCCCACTTGTTTAACCACCAACTCTTGGGGCCCAGTTGACCTACTTGAGACTCCAACTCTCCATGGCCCGCAACTTATGTCCACAGACTTCATTTTATTACAATTTAAAAATTCTAATACATTTTCCTAACAAAACTATTACTTACATAAAGGAAAATAAATATTACATAATAGAAAACCAAGTGACACACAAGTCACAAAACCACAACTAAAAAGAAGCACTCAACACATCAGATGTCAAACTCAAGCATGGTGCTATTGGACCCATACAAATCAAAATAATAAGTACTTTGAACTTTGATTAAAAATTTTAGATTACAAAGCTAAAATAGTAACCATGCAGTTGAAAGTAGGTTTATATACAACTATTTCTATGATCTCACATGCTAGATATCATCTAAACAACTATGATTATTAAAAACAATTAACAATTGAATTATAACACAATAAACAAAGGGATAACCAATATTTGTAAAACCTTTGATTTTCATGAAAGAAACCCTTTTTATTTTAATGGTGTAATATTCAAACCATTAGTAATTTTAATTCATTACAATTTGTGATCAATGCATACACAAAACAGAAAAATAAAATTCTAATTTATTATTGTGTGAACAGTGTTTCCACGCCGCGCAATGACAAATTATGCGATGTGTTTTAAAGAGGTAAGCGGGTTTACGTTGACCTACTCACCGCACAAGCCAAGGTTATGTTCGCGTATTCGAAACAAATCCATTTTTTGGAACAAGAAAAAAGTAGTGATTATTTTTTCTTAAAAATAGTGGCGTGATCTAATCAATCAACAAACATGCAAATTGTCTATCAAAGTGAAAATAGATATGAACTATGACTCTGGTACCACTAATGGAACCTTCGATAGGGTTTGTAATCACATAAAATTGTGGAAGGAGGTTGTGGTGTTAGAGTGGAGGTGTTCCGTATATGAAAAAATAATGGCATATTTGAAGTTGAGGTTGGATGGGAGACGACGCGCATAGAAAGATTGGATTAGGTCTAATTTAAAAATATTTAGTTTTTGGTAAAGAGGGAAAAATATTATTGAAATTTTAGTTTAGAGGGAAAATTGAAATTTTTTTGAAGACAAAAAATTGAACTCCCTCCAAATCTTTTATTCATTTTTCAACATTTTACTGTCATCATAAAACACTTATAGCTACATGTTGTATGTATCTTTTATTGTTACAATTTTATACTTTTAGATACACATAAAAATTAAAACGTAACTATAAAATACTTTTAGTTACATGTATTGTTTTTTAAATGTCATAATAAAATACTTACAGTCAGATGTTGTTATTCTTTTATACTCAAAATCATTAATTTTACATATACATTTGAAATTAAATTGTTATCATAAAACACTTATAATTATATGTTTTTTGAAATGTTACAATACATTACTTACAGTCAGAATGATCTACCATGAATAATGGCTAGTATTTGTAACTGATACGACATCGGCTCCGACCACCTGCTCTAAGGATGTGCTTCTACACCGGAGGGAATCTGCGAGGTCACAACAGACAAGGCCGTTAGAACCGCCCCATGGACTTTGCCCCGGGAGCAGGCTCTGGCGATCAAGTTAGATCGGTTGGTAGAGATGAGATGGTTCTCCTTAGCTAGAGAGAACCATATTGGTGCTGGGGGGGTGGTGCATGGTAGCTGAAGGTGGAGGATGGTGGCTGAGCCACCTAGCCGGAGTCTAGGGTGGCGACTGAGCCAAGGGGAAAGATCCCTCTCCATGGAGGAGATACTGTTCACTTTATAGGGGACAATTCGGTCAAGAGGAATTAGGTCAGGCCTTGGGCCAGCCCAATTCAGGCCCAGCTAGCAAAGAGCTAGGCAAGGCCACCCGGGGGTTGTGAGCGAGGCTGGCAGGCGCGCACCAAGCAAGGCAGGAGGGCGCGCACCAGGAAAGGCTGACAAGGAAGTGCCAGGAAAGGGAGTGCCAGGCTGAGCTGGCAGGAGAGCGCCAGGCAAGGCTGGCAAGGGAGCACCAGGAAAGGTTGGCAGGAGAGTACCTAGGCAAGGTTGGCAATGGAGTGCCAGGCAAGGCTGGCGTGCCACAGTTGTCTAGGCCATGCAAATATTCTTGATATCATCAAGTCCCCCCAGTCTGATGTTATTGGTACGCGACCACTGACATTGGACTGGACTCATTCATATAAATTGTGTGTCATCAAGTCCCCCTAGTCTGATGCGATTGGATTGTTGACAATCAGATCGGACTAGACAAAGCACCAATGCATTAAATAATAAAGAGAACGACCAAACCTCGCCCACAAGAGTCGTGGTGATGCGCGGTGAGCCAAGCATGGGCTGCCTTAATGATCTTCCCTTGTCAGGAGTATGATCCGGTCGGTGAGATGCAACGTAGCTGTTGCTGCGATTATGCAAATCAAGGCTGCTGATGATGTCATACAGAGCGAGGCTGCTATGCGACAATGATGTCAATAAGGCGTCGGGCCAAGGTAGCCAAGAAGCGTAACCTCGTCATTCAGTCCCTGAGACTGTTATCCGACGTAGTTGTTGTTGTAGTCTCGCGCAGATGGAATATCAACGATAACCATCTACATAGTTTGCTTTACATACATCGATGACCGTCCTGAATGTGTTTCCTGCTCGGGCTATACCTAGCTGGATTCCTCCCAGTCTGATGTGGGTAGCGCATGGAGCCGTATCAGACTATGGTGAATAAGGAAGGTTGCTATAACAATACGTAACGAAGTCATTGGCATAATAAAAGGTAGCAAGACTCTTGTTTGAGATGGATGTTGTCAAACAGACAAGCCATAAGGTTGTTGACCGTAATACAAGTGGCAGAGGTTATAGGTAGGGGATACACAACGAGACTGTTGCCGAGAGCCAGGCAACATAGATGCTGAGGGATACGCGATGAGGCTATAGGTAAGGGTTACGCAGCAAGACCGTTGCCAAGAGCCAGGCAGCAGAGGTGCTGAGGGATAAGCGATGAGGCTATAGGTAAGGGTTGCGTAACAAAACTGTTTTTGAGAGCCAGGCAACAGAGATGATGAGGGATAAGCGGCGAGGCTATAGGTAGGAGTTGTATAGCAAGATCATTGCCGAGAGCCAGGTAATAGAGATGTTGACGGATACGAGGCGAGGCTATAGCTAAGGGTTGAGCAGCAAGACTAATGCCGAGAGCCAGGCAACAAAGATGCTGAGAGGTTGTAGGTAGCAGGGTTGTTGTCGTGATAACCTTCTTGCTGGAGAGTAAGCTCACTATAGCAGGATGTAGTGTAGAAACCTCTTTATTGATCATCCGAGTACAAGAAAACCATGATGATTGTAGGAGAAGAAACCCCAAAAGCATGGTGTTAGGCATGGTATAAACTTATGATGCGCGACTTACGGTACGCGGCGATGCGTGACTTATATTGCGCGGCTTAGAAGAATAGCTCGGGCTTAGCAGCCATGCTCATGGAGATGTCACGCAGGAGTGCCTCGCGTGGAATAGAATGGACTTAGCAACTAGCAATCGTAGATACAACACACGGGAGAGCATTACATGGAATAGATCGGGCTTAGCAGCCAACAATCGTAGATATATCACGTAGGAGAGCATCTCGTGGAATCATATAGGCAGAGGCTGCGAGCCTTTGAACCTTATTAGAGTAGCATGCCGCTATAATGGAGTCGACTGAGAAGCTAGGCGACTCGAGGCAAGGGTGTCGAACCTCGCAGGCGGACCTTGCCGCTAGAATGGAGTCGGGCTGAGAAGCCAGGCGAATCGAGGCAAAGGTACTGAACCTTGCCGGCGGAGCTTGCCGCTAGAGTTCAAAGGTCATCGCATCTCTACCAACCGATCTAACTTTATCGCCGGAGCCTGCTCCTGGGGCGGTTTTAATCGCCTTGTCTGTGGTGACCTCTTAGATTCCCTCTCCTAAGAGCAGGTGGTCGGAGCCGATGTCGTATCAGTCACATTTTTGAAGTAAAACGATAGCAAAATGTGTGAAAATATTTTGCAATGGTGACGATTTTTAGCTATTATGTAACTAAAACATTACTGAAATTTGATTAATGACCTTTACTGACGGAATTAACCAAATCCGTGACAAACTTTTTTTTAACCAGTTACCATAGGTTGCTTTTATACTAGTTATAAAACGCATGAAAGTGTTGGGTGTGTTTAATAATCAAAAACGTATTACCACCACTCGTACAACCCATCCTTCATTTTGAAGGTTGTCTTCAGTTCATCACGTGGCCTTATCTAAATCTACTAATAACCACTTTGTAAATCTATCTTCAATAATATATTTGCTCCATCAAATTGGTCAATAAAATCATCAAGACGAGGTATGAGAAACCTATACGTGAAAGTAATATTGTTGATTGCATGTCTGTGAACACACATTCTCTGACTACTATCATTCTTTGGTGTTAAGAGGGCAGAAACGTCACAAGGGGAATTTTAAATTCGAAGAAATGACAATTTTGTCATTAAAACTTGATCATAAAAATTTCGGAAATGGACCAAAGTTTTGGAAAATTGCAAAATTGGAGACCTAAACAGCAGAATTTTGGGGATCGACTAGGAGCTCCAATAACCGGCGGAGCCAAGATCTAAATAAAAGTTACAATGTTTTTTTGTCCGGTTTTCACTGATGGATCATACATTCTTAAAATAAGGAGTGGATGTAAACAAATTATAACATAAGTATAGATATCCAACTATATTTATAATAGTTTAGTAATAAAAATATAAGTGTGTGTATGTATGTGTATATATATAAATTAAGTGTGTGTATGTATGTGTATATATATATATATATATATATATATATATATATATAGAAATGAGTTCTATGGAAAATGAATAACTAGGGCAACATATGTTGGAACCAATAATCAAATGACACGTGTCCATTTATTTATTCACATGTAATGTATTGTGGAAGTTATTTATGTAGTTACTCTAAAGTGATGTCTTGTCATGTTTTCATTTGTTTAAATATATGTTGCCATGATCATTCATTTTCCATATAACTCTTCTTTAGATATATATATATATATATATATATATATATATATATATATATATATATATATATATATATATTGTTGTAATGGAAATGAATGTGCTCATGTGTACGAGCTACAAAAAAAGGTGTAAGATCCCGAGAATGATGACGAATGCGGAAATGTAATGATTATGTGAATCAAACAATATCAAGAACACAAGAAGTAAATAAAATGGTTTAAGCTCTCATTGGTCTAGAAAGTTATTACAAAGTGAGTCTTGCAATATTTCTCTCACTAGACTAATCTCTCATGTTGTTACATAAATGAGAGTCACTCACTTCCTATTTATAGGAAAAACTCAACCTATTACACATTCCTAAGAGGGTAAGCCTACATCACATCCAATGAGAAGTTTGCACCCTAACATTCTCCCCCTCAAAGTTAGGATTTGATATCCTGGCTTCAATATCCAAACGAGCGCCAAATGATCAAGACCAACTCCCCCTCGAAGCAACATCAGTCTTCAAATCTGCTTTCAAAAGAATATCCAAAAAGCTTTCGAATACCCATTTTAAATTTCTCCCCCTTTTTATAATCAACAAATTATTATAAAACGCCAAAAGGGTATGAGAAACGTTCGAGGAATAATCCATACGAAACTCCCTCTCGACGTGTGACAAAAATGAAACGCTTTATTTCCGAGAAAATACAAAAAATATTTAAAGTATATAAATCTTTGACTTCCTGGACTTGAAAATGAACACACATTGTTCATAAACCACGAAAAATATTGCGCCAATTAACAAACTCAAAAAGCCGAGAGAAAATCATCAAAAATTGTGAATATTTCGACTTCTAGGCGAGAGTTGTTAACATTCTGAAACTTCATGGACCAAAAATGAAAATCTGCCAACTCCTTCCCATTTGTATGTTTCAGTTTCAAGAAATTAAGAAAAAGGGTGAAATGTGATAATTCGCTGAAACTCTAACGACCTGAAATGAAAATCTCTAACTTCTTTTCCCCAATCGACAGAAGCAAAAGAACCCAACAATACAGTCGAGTGATCAACATCAAACCATCGAAACTCCATACTCTAAATTCGAAACTTCACTTTCGACTGTTCAACTTATTCACTCAAACTTTCGATTCCAAGAGTCATTGAACTTTCGATTCCAATCATTCTACAATTCATCATTCGATTACAAGCCAACACTTTCGTTCCAGTTCATCTTCCCAATAGAAACTTAAAACATTCGATATAAAATCACACCATTTTCGACCTTCATTCTCATTCCCCAAATTATCTTCCAGATGCGAAAATCAACTCATCCTTCTCAAATCAGATTTTTTATTTGATACCAAAAGTCAAAACTTCCTTCTCGATATGCCATCCTGTCTCAAACTCGATATAAGCACTCTATTTTAAAATACCCACTAAACTCAATACAACCACTCGTTACCTCCAACCATTCGATAACAAATACTTCAATTTCGCTGTCCAGCATCAAACATCTTCGATCAGATAATCAGCAACGAGACCCAATCAAAAGTAAAATTTTGACTTTTTATTTATTAACCATCGATACTGATAGTCTTCCAAAAACTTCACTTCTGTGTCGAATCAGATCAGTCATTCCATTCAATATCGAAACCATTCAAAATCGAAAATCAAATATTGAATATGAATACCAAACTCAAATATTGATTACCAGTTCTTCCATCAGTTAAAATTTTGATATCGAAATCCAATATCGAAAACTTATAGACCCTTCTTCCCTTTCGATTCCAAAACAGTCTACCTATCCAACCACTAGATTCGAATAATCAAAGTCGATATCAACCATTCTCATTCAAAATTCCAGATGAGAACATCAAAATTGTACATCCAAAACTCGTAATCAACTACTTCAATACTGCAAATTAGCAGCCTTCCTAATCGAAACTCAACTTCCAATTTAAAACCATCAATAACATGACTTCATACATATTCGCTTCAAAATCAGAAGATGAACAGTAAGAGATGAATATTTGGGCTTGAACTTGGATCGATGAACAATAGAGTTTGGATGAACAGTAACGAATTACGAATTTTGGGCTCAAATGACGCATGGATCAATGAACAGTGAAGTTTGATTTCGAATGAACAGTAACCTTCAAGATATTTTTGGAATCCATTTGAGAATTTGTAGGAATTCCTTGAAAATGCTTTTCCCATTTGCAATGCATCAATCAAACATGAAAGATCCAACTTCATATGCTTAAGATTGATATGAACATCTAGGTTCTTTGGTTAGAACTAAGAAATTTTTAAATTGCACATTGTACCACCCATGAAGTTTCTTTGCTTTTCTCCAAGATCTAACTTCATCATCATGTTGAATTTTAGAATCTTCAACGATTTTGGCTTTGAATTCGATACCATAGCAACATTTGATGATTTTTGCTTAGGAACCCAAATTTCTTCACATATATCGACATCAAACAAACATTTGATGAATTTTGCTTGGGTAACCAAATTTTCTTGACTTTGATCTTCTTCTTCTTCTTCTTCTTCTTCTTCTTCTTCTTCTTTTTGGATCTAGAAGTTTTGAATCCAAAAACACATCATTCTTCACAACTTCAACTTTGCAATTTTGAATCATATCATTTGGATTTTGATACATTTGAACATCTTGGATTCAAGGTTTTCTATAAGGCACCATTCCTTCAAATGAATCACAAGAATACAAACAATCATCGGTGTTGAACTCCAATCGAACAAAAAACTTTTACCACTTCATGAGAATTGCTTTGAATCTCCATGTCATGAACCTCAAGAACATCATGAACATGATGAACTTCTTTAATAACATCTTCAATAAATTCAAGAGCATGAAGATCACTTGGATCTTCAATCATAGAAACATATTTATAACACCCATATTTTTTTCAAGCCAATTTAAAACTTTTTTAAAACATTTAAAGCCATTAAGTTATTACAATTTTTTTTCAAAATAGTTTAGACATCAGAGTATCCTCATAATCAAATCATGAAAATATAAGGAGATACACGATCACGCCTTCGCCTTCCCGCGATCATCAGGAGTACCTGAAACAATAACCAATAAATGTAAGCTCGAAGGCTTAGTGAGTTACCCCCAAAATACCAACACCATACAGATATAACCATATCATATAAACAAACACAACATGCATAATGAGCCATCACTCTGACTGGACCGCCTCCCAGTCCTCAGATATAACCATATCATATAAACAAACACAGCATGCATATGTTATAATATATTAATATGAAATCACATTATTTAATTAGTATTGATCAAGAATTAATTTGGAATTAATTTGGTGATCAAAAGAGACTAGTTAAATATGGATTCTAATAGTATGGGCCAATGGATAATTTAGGGTGGGCTAAGCTTGCATGGAAGTCCATGGATAGTCCATGGAGCTTTTAACCTATGGATCCAATGGAAATGAAAGGTCATGGGTATTAGGGTTTACATGGATGTAACCCTAATCCTCCATACTATATAAAGAAGTCCAAGGCTCTAGAAATCGGCACTAGTGTGTGAGAGTTGAAGCATAGCCGATTTTGTGAGCTTAGTATACTCTCTCAAGAACTTCCAAGTTGTTGTGGTGATTTGTGATTCCACTTGAGGCATCCACATTATTGGTGTTAGGCTCTTAAAGCTCCAAGCAATCAACTACAAGAAAAGGTATGTATTTCTATCTAGTTTTTATAGTATAAGAACCTACAATTGCATGCTTGATAGGACAATGCTTTGGAAATCAATTTTGCATGTATAACAGAGAAAACACAGTTCCAAAGCATCTAGGGTTGTATGTGCACCTTAAGTTTGTTAGGATGCTCAAAACCCATCAGTGGTATCAGAGCCTAGGCTTGTTTTCTATTATATTGTTGCTTATATGTGATTTTGCAAAGTTGGAATTGCTGTCTGACTGCTCAACTCGGTGAGTCCATGAACAGACTCGACGAGTTGATGCTTTTAGCCTTGGACTCGGCAAGTCTGGTCTTGCACTCGGCGAGTCTGATGAGATGACAGCAAGTTGTTCGAATTTTTTGGCCTGAATTGGGTTAGGATCATTACTTATAACTTTTTTTAATCATTTAAACTATTTTTTTATGATATGGTAATGTTTATCCTAATCTAATTACAAGGTAATTGTCATAATTTCAAGAATTAGTTAATATGATTATGCTTGATGTCTTGAAGATTGAAGATATGAATTGCTTTGTTCTATGAGTTTGAATATGATCATCCATGCTTTATTTGATTATTATGATTAATTGAATCCATGATGTATATGTTTTGATGGAGTCCATAATTTGTCCTCAAGTTATGGATTACCAAAGGTCTTTTCTTTAAAAGAGTAGTTAAGAACTCATAGGTTATAGAAATGAAGAGTCTTCATTTTTAATAGGCCATTACACTCATAAGTTATGGAGTTGAAAAGTTTTGAAGAGTTTCAAAACTTTCCCTCAAGTTTTGGAATTTGTAAAGTCTCACACTGTGCAATCCCCATTTTCACGACCAGAAAAGACCGATTTTGTTTATGCTTTATAAAAATCAGAATACCTCTTTTAATAAAAAATGTTGCGGAATTTGTTCCCAGAAAAACATGATAAATACGTTATCAAAGCATTTCCGAAGAAATGTATTTTTGTTCATTTTAAAACATTTGGGATGTCATAATCAATACAGAAACATAATCATAAACAGAACTTACATTCATTTACACTAGTGATCTACATCTCTTTAATCTCTTCATGTAATGTAACTTTATATCGACACCTGTGATACAATTAAGCTTTAGTGGGTCAGGTTGGGAAACTTGGTGAGTACATAGGGTTTTCAACCCACAATAATTTAATTATTATGTTTAAACATCAAACAATCAACCCAATTACCCATCCCCATTATCTTCCTTACTCTTAAGGTATATCCTAAGAGTCATTTATCATGCATTCGTTCATTCCGAAGTCCATTGCTTCCAGGGTTTATATGACAGACACTAAGTCCATAGTTGCCAATGCTCGTTCGTAAAGCACTAATTCCATAGCTGCTAAAGCTCATTCATCGGGTACTAAATCCATAGCTACCAGTGTTTATCTAATAGGTACTAAGTCCATAGCTACCAACGTTTATCTAATAGATACTAAGTCCATAGCTACCAACTTTTATTCAATAGGCACTAAGTCCATAGCTGCCGTTGTTATTTGTTAGGCACTAAGTCTATAGCTACCCATGTTCACTCATATCATCTTTCATCTCTCATTATTCATCTACCCATGTTTTACCCAACATATTCGTAGATATAAAATAAATATATAGAGTTTAAATTATTTAAAACATGTATAAAATCGTTCATCCAGCATAGATAACAAGTATACAGATAATATGCACACATAGCACATAATTTATATAAAATAATTCATATCTATGTGTAAGATAAAAGTAACTATGCACTCACTTGTTAAAGTGATGATTCCAAACTCGGACAGCGCTTCGCTTCTTAACAATATAATTTCCTTCAACGAAACCTAGTATTATTTCCACTAGATTTTAGTCTAATATTTACCGTGACTAATTATTAGTCTTAGCAATATTATTATCATTATATAAGCGTTTAAACAATATTTTCCAACCACTATGTACAGACAGTGGCCAACAATATAACACTGGAGGGTAGGACCATTTTGGCATATGTCACTTCTGAAATCCAATAACCCTATGCGTCCCTTTAAACCAGATTCCCCGTACCGCGAGTAGTTAAAAAATATATTATAACGACACTTATATAAGTCATAATAATAGCCCAAATATTTATTATAAGTTCATAATAACAATACTAATTTTAAATATAAGTTATATTTAAAATAGGGTAAGCATAACTTACTTACAAGGGAGTTTTAGCTAGGAGTCGGGCTCTGCAGGGGCAGAACTTCGTTGTTGAATCTTTCTAAGAAAGATTCTTGCAGCGCTTCAGCGCTCACCTTACTATACTAAAACTATAGAAAGAGAAGTCGAATCACGAGGGACCGAAATGCTCGGGGGATATGAAGGGAAAGACTCTTCAATCAAGAGAATGGTGCAAGAAATATGAGAGCTAGAGGCTCTTATTTATAGTGATTGAATTTTCAAAAACTACCCTCCATAGTTACTTAATGACCTTATAGTTATATAAATGACTAAACACCCCTTTATAATACTATTTTAAATAGATTTAATGATATTTGTACTAAACTAATGTCGAAAGTACTCAACATTAGTCTTATAATGACCGCATCGTCGATACCTTTCTAATGATATATATATGTATATATATGTAGACGTATATATGATTTATGCTTTATTTTAATACGTAAATGTGCTATTAAAAATTATAACTCGTTCATACGAACTCCATTTTTGACGTTCTTTATATCCACGCGTTGGTATTTACGAGTACTACAACTTTCATTTAGACGTCGTCAGCTAATTCTCATTCTATCTCAGATTTACAAAACTGTATCGAATTTATCGCGCTTGAAGAGTAGGGACCAAATTTCGTCCATATGTTTAACATACGAGCTCTATTCTCGACGTTCTTTATATCCACGCGTTGGTATTTATGAGTACTACAACTTTCATTTAGAGTCCATCGGCTAATTCTCATTCTATCTCGAATTTACAAATCTGTATCGAATTCGCCGCGCTCGAAGAGTAGGGACTAAGTTTCGTCCATATCTTTCGCATACGAGCTCCGTTTTCGACTGTCTTTTTATCGTTGAACTCTTATTAATGATATCTTCATTTCTAGTTTGGACTTTTTTGGTTAAAAATCGACCGATCTAAAATTCGAATTTCGGGTTGTGCAATGTTTTGCTAAATCTTAGAAAAATCATAACTTCCTCATACGAAGTCAGATTTGGATGTTCTTTTTATGTACACTCTCGGTTTACCATATACTACGACTTTAGTTTAGATCGCTAAGGCTAGAAAGTATTTTATCGTAAATTCACTTTTTACGATTCCCAGTGTCGTGTCGGTTTTGCGGTAAAACTTCGACGGATCATAACTTCTTCGTTATAACTCGGATTCCAGCGTTCTTTATATGTACGAAACCCTTGTGACATATACTATAACTTGGTTAAAATTATTTATTCTAAATAATCTTTTATTAAAAAGTTATTTTTGATGCTTATTGTCTCTAAATTGACTAGCCCGAATCTGCGGGCGTTACACACACACTAGTACTTTAATTCCAATCCCTAGAGTTTTACAAGTTTAAAATTCAACCCTTATACTTTATAATATTATAATTTAATGATATATATATATATATATATATATATATATATATATATATATATATATATATATATATATATATATGTATGTATATGTATAAGATCAAGTCAGTCTGACCGTTAGTAGGCCTCATTCACGAAGTTGGTCTATAAGGGGGTGTAAGGTTGTTGCCTATAAAATGGCAGCTTAATGGGTGTTCACTCTCACCCACCGCTTCCTTGACTGATGGATGGTCGTTAGCCGAACAGGTAGGACAAGGACTATAATTCTCATTAAAAGTATAATGATGAATATAAAGTAACTAAACCTTTTATAAATTCCCAATCATAGTTACTTAGGACAAATGTGAATTTGGTGCTAACCCATGAAATTACACTTTGTAACTTACCAAGTCGTTAGTGTGGCGTGTGTGGTTAACCGGCACACTAACATGGACTAGTAAGAGTGGCAATGGGTGGCTCAATGTTTATCATAGATTGGTGGAGCGTGTGTGGTTAACCGACACATCGATTAGGTGATAAAATTAAGTGTACCAAGTTAATTTGCATGGTTATTCACACCTTGTTTTGTGATCCTCAGCATCCCAGTCACAAACTTGATGGTCACAATCGAGATTTAAACATGCCATTGAAAAGTTCAATGAACCTCAAAAGAATCTAGGAATTTTAATTCATTAAAACTGAATAATTTATTTTGTTTTTTCATGGTGGAAATTAGTGAATCGCCATTCACCTACCTTCAAATATTTTGTAGCTTGGATTACGACATCCCTCTTCCAAGTTATAAAATATTGTGTTGGGTCCTAGCTTTAATATTACATTTGGATGTCTTATTAAGGACTCTTTATCTAATCTAAACTTGTCTTTCTTCTTTTCAGATGTCTTCCAACAATGCTTCTGGCTCAAACCCTACCGGCTCCTACTCTTTCATGAATCTTTGTGGGAGAGTCATCTTTGATGGTTCAAACTTTAATGATTGGATCAGGAACATCAGGATGGTCACACGTTACGAGGACAAGGAATATGTCCTCGACAAGGAGCTGAAGGAAATTGATGAGTCTTCTGCTACTCCTTAGGAGACCCATGAGAGAGATGCCACCAAGGTGACATGTATCATGTTGGCCACAATGACAGTTGAACTCCAAAAGTCCTCTGAGGACTTTTACCCTTTTGAGATGCACATGGACCTGATGGATAGATACCATCAGAGTGCTCGTCAAGAGAGGTATGAAATCATCTCATCCATGATAACAACCCGAATGAAGGATGGTGAACCCATCACGGGCCACATGCAGAAAATGCAAAGGTTTGTGGACCGTTTGCTGAAGTTAAATTTGAACTTCCCTGAGGAGCAGGCTATTGACATCATACTGCACTCCTTACCTACTTGTTATGATCAGTTCTGAATGACCTATCATATGAACAAGGAGGAGGTCACACTCAGCAAGCTTCAAGGACTTTTGAATACCGCCGAAAGTGGTCTCAAAGTTAAATCGGTTGTTAACCACTCCTACTCCTACCACCGCCCCTATTCTGGCAATCGGGCAAGGTAAAGGGAAAAAGAGGAAGACCCCTTCGAAGGGTACCAAGGGAAAGTCTCTTGATGGCTCCTCTTCGAGTGCAACCAAAGGTGGTTCTGCCACTCCCTCTTCCAACCCGAATGATGCACAATGCTTCTACTGTCAGGAAAAAGGCCACTGGAAGCAAAGCTGCCCCAATTACTTGCAGGATCTTAAGGATGGGAAAGTGAAACCCACCCATGCAGGTATTTACACTATATTGTCTAATAACTCACCACATACTAATTCTTGGGTCCTTGATACAGGGTGTGGAATTCACATTTTTTCTGATTTGCAGGGCCTAAAAAGAAGTGAGGATGTGGAGCACGGGAAGATAAACTTGATCATGGGGAATAGGAAAGTTTCACCTGTCACCAAGATTGGAGTTTATTCTTTATTGCTTACCAGTGGATTAGTATTAGATTTGAATAAATGTTGTTACTCGTCTGAAATGGCAAGAAATATTATTTCTTTTCATGGTTTGTACAAACAAGGATTTACTTTTTCATTTTGATAATGAATGTGGTGGTATTGATGCTTTTTAAAATGGTGTTCTTTATTTTAAAGCATTACCTTGTAATGGTGTATATGAAACTGTGTCGATTGTAGACAACTTAGGAAATAATGTATTGCATATTGATTCTTCCACTAGTTTGGATAAGGCATCCTTGTGGCATTGTCGTCTTGGACATGTCAACAAGAAGCGCATAGGCCAACTCCAGAAGGCTGGATTCTTGGAGTTATTTGAATTAAAGTCAGATGATAGTTGCGAGTCTTGTTTACCTGGAAAAATGACAAAGTCACCCTTCACTGGTAATTGTGCTAGGGGTGAAGGTTTGTTGGATCTCATACACACAGATGTGTGTGGACCCTTAGGAACCGCCACAAGGGATGCTAACCGCTTCTATGTGACTTTTACTGATGATTATAGTAGATATGGCTATGACTACTTAATCAAGCATAAGTCAGAAACCTTTGAGAAATTCAAAGAGTTTAAAAAATAAGTGGAGAATCAGTTGGGCAGGAAGATAAAGATGCTCTGATCCGATCGAGGTGGTGACTATCTTAGTATCGAGTTCCTTAACTATCTTCAGGAATGTGGAATTGTTTCACAATTGACACCTCCCAGGACACCACAACTGAATGGTGTGGATGAGAGGCGCAATCGAACCTTGTTGGACATGGTTCGTTCCATGATGAGTCGAGCTTCGTTACCAATCTCATTTTGGGGGTATGCCTTAGAGACTGCCGTCCATATCCTTAATCTAGTCCCTACCAAGAAGGTTGCCAAAACATCTCACGATATGTGGAATGGGAAAGTACACACTTTAGACCACATCAAGATTTGGGGTTGCGAGGCTTTCGTGAGGCGCGAGACTCACGATAAGCTCGAACCTAGAGGTGAGCGGCGTATTTTCATCGGCTACCCACATAAATCCTATGGTTACCTCTTCTACACACCCAGTGAGAATGTGGTCTTTGTGGCAAGAAGAGGAGTCTTTCGTGAGAGAGAATTCATAAGCCAAGGAAACAGTGGGAGGAAAATTGACCTTGAAGAGCTTCAAGAGTCAAGCGGTGAAGGAACCTCAAACCCTAGCAATCAACCTGAGGAGGAAACTCCTGCTGAACCAACTGACGATTCTGTACCTCTGAGGCATTCCACTAGAGTTAGAAATCTGCCTGAGCATTATTATGGTTTCCATATTACTGCGGAAGGTGATACATTTATCAGTGATAATACACTGGTAAATCTGGATGAATCTAACAACTATAGGGAAGCCATGGCAGGCCCCGAGTCTGCTAAATGGAAAGAGGCTATGGACAGCGAAATCCAATCCATGTATGACAATAAAGTTTGGAACTTCGTTGACAATGTACTGGGTCGTAAGACAGTCGGGTGCAAATGGATCTTCAAGAAGAAGACCGACATGGATGGGAAGGTACACACTTACAAGGCGCGAATTGTCGCGAAGGTCTTCACTCAAACTTCGGGAGTTGACTATGATGAAACCTTCTCGCCAGTAGCGAAGATTAAGTCTATTAGAGTTATGTTGGCCATTGTTGCATTTCATGATTATGAAATATGGCAAATGGATGTCAAAACCGCTTTCCTTAATGGAAAGTTGGATGAAGATTTTTACATGAGTCAGTCATAGGGTTTTGTCAGTGCAAAGTATACTGATAGAGTGTGTAAGCTTGAGAAATCCATTTATGGACTGAAACAAGCATCTCGCAGCTAGAATCTTTGTTTTGATGAGAAAGTCAAAGAGTTTGGTTTTTCGAGAAACGAGGATGAGTCCTGTGTATATGTCAGAGCTATTGGGAGTATAGTTAGCTTTTTGGTACTGTATGTGGATGACATACTACTCATAGGAAATGACATCCCAACCTTGCAGGAGGTTAAGTCCTGGCTTGGGAAGTGTTTCGCTATGAAGGACCTTGGAGAAGCTGCCTATATCCTAGGGATAAGGATATTGAGAGACGGGAGTAAGAGACTAATTGGGCTTAGTCAAAGCACTTACTTAGACAAGGTGTTGAAGAGGTTCAACATGCAGAATTCCAAGAAAGGTGACTTACCAATCCAGCATAATGCCAGACTGAGTAAGACTCAGAGTCCGAGTACAGAGGTTGAGATAGCTGAGATTAGTCGATTACCATATGCTTCCGCTGTTGGCTCGATCATGTATGATATGACTTGTACTCGCCCTGATGTGGCCTTTGGTTTGAGCATGGTCAGCATATATCAGGGGAACCCTGGCAAAGTCCACTGGACTGCGGTAAAGAATATTCTCAAGTACCTGCGAAGGACTAAGGACTGGGTCCTTAACTTCGGTGGGAGTGATGACTTGAGAGTGATAGGGTACAGTGACGCCAGTTTCTAGACTGATAGGGATAATTTCTGCTCTCAGTCGGGGTGGGTCTTTACCCTAAATGGAGGAGCAATTACTTGGTAAAGTTCCAAGCAGGAGACAGTAGCTGATTCAACTTGCGAATCAGAGTACATAGCAGCAAGTGAAGCGGTGAAGGAGGCGATATGGCTGAAGAACTTCATTGGATACTTTGGAGTTGTACCAGCTGTAAAGGAGCCTATGGAGATTTTCTATGACAGCAATAGTGTGATTGCCTTAGCCAAGGAACCAAGAGATCATGGCAGATCCAGACACTTTGACAGAAAATATCACTTTATAAGACACAAGATAGAATAAGTACTCCTTGTGGCAAAGATGGTATCGTCAGAAGATAACCCAGCAGATCCCCTCACGAAGGGACTGACTAGTGTTAAGCATTTGCAGAATGCAAGGAGCATCGGGTTGAAGGACGATATTAGTTTTAATAATTAGATAGCTATTTCTGAAACTTGTAAAATTTAGTTGACATTAGATGATTAAATAAAAGTTGTTATTTGTTTATGAGTAAAGTGTTACTGTCTTGTGTCAATCGTTTACTATTATTTCAACTTTGAATGTTTTGACTTCCAGAATAATTACTTTATTCAAACTCTCCATAGTCAATCATACTTTGGAAGTAGGTATGAATCAAGACTGTCATGAATTGGGCTTGTAGATGTCTAAGGTGTTTAGACATAGCAAATGTTGCTGCAACATTCATGAGTGCTCATAAGTTCTGAGTATTGGATTAAACCCACGCTCACTTGTATCACTTCATGGAATTTATCTCGAGTGATCGTGAGACGGTAATATGATATAAGTCTTCAAACCTAGAGAAATGAGTTGTTGACTATGAGTTGGTTGTACAATGATTATACGAAAACGCATCAGTAACTTGATGTTATAAAATGTGCTCTTGTGTATGATTCAACAAGTAGTTAGTACAAGAATATGAGTCGAAGTTTATCTGTTACTTTTAGTTCTTGGAGGATTAAAAGCGATATCTTGGGCCCCTCGATGATTTTCTTTTGACCTATGTACCGGACCCGATCAGAACCTAATTGTGTGTTCAATTTAGTTCTATGTCAAACAAATCAGAAATCGGAAAACAAACTGTTGGACGATAAGTACGACGTTGTTCCATGTATTTGTCCGGCTGATATCTTGAACAGAGGATTATCTGATCACTTATCTAAAATGGCACTTCATAGTTCGACAAAGTTTTAAGAGCTACGATTGATGATTTTCTTTTGACCTATGTACCGGGCCCGATTAGAACCTAATTGATGTGCTCAATTTAGTTCTATGTCAAACAAATCAGAAACCGGAAAACAAACTGTTGGACGATAAGTACGACGTTGTTCCATGTATTTGTCCGGCTGATATCTTGAACAGAGGATTATGTGATCACTTATCTAAAATGGCACTTCATAGTTCGACAAAGTTTAAGAGCTACGATTGATGGTCGATTCCTGAATTCATACTTGCAACTATAGTTATCAGACTTATCCAAGTG
The DNA here is from genome assembly GCF_052849685.1 of Lactuca virosa. NCBI lineage: Eukaryota > Viridiplantae > Streptophyta > Magnoliopsida > Asterales > Asteraceae > Lactuca > Lactuca virosa. The sequence goes on along the minus strand of NC_136433.1, from coordinate 300,625,900 downwards.
GAATACAATTGCATAAGGTGTCTAAGTCTATAACTATATTTGGTATGTACTTGACCCGACCCGGCATGGTCCATTTGGGTTGCACTTCACTGGAACAATTTGTATGGATAGTCTTTTGAGAATAGTATATTTGTGATTTATTAATATATTATATGTTATAATATATTAATATGAAATCAAATTATTTAATTAGTATTGATCAAGAATTAATTTGGTGATCAAAAGAGACTAGTTAAATATGGATTCTAATAGTATGGGCCAATGGGTTATTTAGGATGGGCTAAGCTTGCATGGAAGTCCATGGATAGTCCATGGAGCTTTTAACCCATCGATCCAATGGAAATGAAAGGTCATGGGTATTAGGGTTTACATGGATGTAACCCTAAGCCTCTATACTATATAAAGAAGTCCAAGGATCTAGAAATCGGCACTAGTGTGTGAGACTTGAAGCATAGCCGATTTTGTGAGCTTAGTATACTCTTTCACTTGAGGCATCCACATTATTGGTGCTAGGCTCTTTAAGCTTCAAGCAATCAACTACAAGAAAAGGTATGTATTTTTATCTAGTTTTTATTGTATAAGAACCTACAACTGCATGCTAGATAAGACAATGCTTTGGAAATCAATTTTGCATGTATAATAGAGAAAACATAGTTCCAAAGCATCTATGGTTGTATGTGCACCTTAAGGTTGTTAGGATGCTCAAAACCCATCAGAATTTCCAATGGGCCTTATTCTAAAGCCCATCTATCTTGGATGGCCCATCAATAACCCCATCTCCAAAGTCCAATAAAAAGGCCCAACTCAAGGCCCACGTGAAATTAGGATTTTCAAATGAAATGATGATTAGGGTTAAGTGTTCCTACTTAACCCATTAAGGACTTAATCCATTAAATCTAGTATTGCCTTAGGTTAAATTGCCAATGATTATTAATTAATATTTTAAGTTTATTAAATAATTATTGTGCGTGTCCCGATCAATCCCCAAAATTAGGGTTTCATGACATTAGGGTTTTCCAAACCCTAATTAGGGTTTCCAACCCATATACTAGCCCACTAGTCAAATGGTTGGGCTTTTAGGTCAATTAGGGCTTCATTGGGCCCATTAGGGTTTCACTAGGCCCATTAGGGTTTCGTTAGTCGAGCTTTACCCACTACCACCTCGGGTAGTGGTGGTTAACGGCGGCTCACGGCGGCGGCCGCCACCTCACGGTGGTGGTTATGGTTCTAGTCCATTTGTCCAAGCATCCCAAACGAATCAAAACACAAACGAGGCACACCGCCACCCAACACGGCGGCTGGTGGCGGCAGGAGGCGGAAGCCACCACCTCACTGTGCTGGTTATGAGTTTTGTTTTATTATTCTAGTCACTAATTACAATTATACAATGAAATAACCCGAAATAAACCCATACACACTAAGATAAACACACCCACATAGCCACTCTAGTGGTGACCGGCGATGGCGCATAGTGGCAGCCACCACCTCACGGTGGCGTACAGAGGCGACAACAAGATAACGACCACAATGGCGGGCCGCCATGGTGGTTCCCATGATGTTTCCGACCAGTAGAGAGCATCCACATTACGGTCAGCAACCCAAAACACACGCAAACTTGTAACACACGCGTTGAACATGCGCACATCAGCCACCCCTGGGGTGGCGGATGTTGACCTGAGTAGAAGAAGGATTACACAGGCGGTGGCGGTCGAGCTGGGACGTGGCACCGACGAAACACGACGAAACAGAAGGAGATAGGGTGGTTCTTCCGTTCGACGACAGCCCTAACGTCCCCAAGACGGTCTTCGTCTTGAATGGTCGTAGGAGCGGCGGTGGATGGGTTTCGGTGGTCACAGCAGCGACAGAAACGGTGACTGCTCGTGGCGGCATTGGCGCGTTAATAAGATGGCGAAAGGCAATGGTGGAATAGTCATCGGAAATGGAACATCAATGATGAACGTCTTCGCCAGCAGCAAGGTTAGCGGTGGCGGCTTCAGTGGTTGACGATGTGCGCTCCAGTGTACTTCGGCGGCAACAAGAGTGACAGCTGGAGGGAGTGAAGGAGGTGGCGGCTGGTGTTTAGAAGTGGGGTGGCGGATACAGAATTCGAGTAGGGTTAGGGTTCAGGAGGGATAGACGGGTTATATACCCGTCTCACTTAAAAATCACCCCATAATGACACTATTAGTCCCTCATTCCAGATCTTTTTCAACCTAAGCCCAAAATTTACCTTCTCAGCCCTCAGCATTAAAATCCATTACAATTCGGGTACAATATTTACCAATTACACCCCTACTTCCATATTTCTCCCCAAATTCGATCCCTAATTTACCAAACAACCCCTTAGCCCCCAAAATCTCTTCAAATGAAGTCCCAAAAGTTAACATTTAGTCCCTGCCTTCATAAATACTTACAAAACCAATCCGGAACTTACACTTTTAACCCCCAACTTCTAAATCATGCCATTTGACTCCCCGAAAACCAACGCCCCGATAAATAGTATGGATTTTAGGGCTACAATTCATCCACCAATTTTATCTATTTATTTATTTAACAAAAGGAATGTTACAACTCTCTCCCACTTAAATTAGATTTCGTCCTATTAATCGTTTCTTATCATTCCTTACACGCCATGCAACTTGAACTGCAAGGCGACGACTACAAGCATACCCCAGCCTTTCCAAGGCAACTGTAACCAACCCTCGCAAGTTTCAGAAATCTGAAAATGGGAAAATTCCCCGCATTAGGATCACCTTACTCAATCTAAAATCTGAAGTTTGGAGATGGTCTGGCTCCTTGACAGACCGCTCATACCAAATCAATATTGTTGAACCCAGTCCACTTATCTCTCAACCAACCATCCAACTTATGATAAATGGGGGGGTTCCAACATCCAGATACTTCTCATACCTCTGAAAACCCAATTAGCAGTACCGCCCTAAACACATAAACGGTCTGAAACAGTAGGTTGCCTTTCGGTTGCTTCTGAAGTCCACTGAGACCTCCTTGGTTCCAACATATCTGGAATACCAAAATCCTGTCCGGTTACTGAGCCAGAGTAACTTCGGCTAGTAATAACTGCCCTAGGTATATCGCCACGCGTTGCTCCATCAATCCTTCTGATCCATATGATCATAACAGCCTGACAACCTGTCACCATTGAATCAAATACGAAAAGTGAGCGCTACTAGAATACTGTAATCTTACATCATGCCCGGTTCCCAACGACCTACCGTTTCCTAATTCCAATCATGTCGTGGTCTACCCACCATGTTACGAACTGGTCCACCCTGGCCTAATCATCTGAAAGAATCTGTGAATGCTACTATTCATCCCGCAGTCTCACAACACTTCCCACACTATCTGACCGTTGGTGAATGCTACGACTACCGCTGCAGTCTTACAACACTTTCGCCCTAACACAACCGCATCCCGATACCTTACCATCCATCTATCAATCCAAATACCCTCAGAGTCGAGCACACACTCAACCAAACTGAACTCAATTCATGACTAGAACCCCAACCTGATTCCCCAAATTCTGCTATCAAGCACCGAGAAGACGTGATTCACATGCTGGGGAGTTTTACCGAACTCCCAACTCACACAACCCTCAAACCAAACAGCCACTTGGGTTGTCTTCCCTCCTGACAACGATGCGAAACTTATCCCAGTTTCAAAATCGCTCCAGCTTCTGTGTTCCAAGACGATTCTCCCCCACTTAGATTCGACTAAGTCTTCACAATACATGAAAATTTTAGAATTCCCAATCCTTCTCGCTTTCCAACGATCGATCTGATGACAACTAACTCTTTCTAACTAGTACTCCATTACTAGCCAATCCCAAAAAGAGCAATAGATCGCACAATCAATCCTTGCCGCCCGATATAAGGGATCCAATGAGAATCACATCTTAGCTCCTATGGGTAGGGACAGTAATCTCGTACGCCTCACAAAATATTCATGCCACATCGAGCCACATGCGCTCACCAATGCTGAAATAATGTCACCGAGCCATGTGACTAACTGACCCCGAGCTAGAGTACAACCTGATCCTGGGGTCAACAGTCTGCTCACTTCTTCGAGCTCGAAAACTGAAAGGGCACAATCCTTGCCCTAGAAAACGACATTCCAATCCATCAATTAACCATTCTACTTCCAGTTGCAAAACCCCAGCTAAACAAATCATCACTCCCTTCTGGAGTCCCCGCGGCTCGCATTCCGGCCTCGAGCACAACCCCCGAAGCCTCAAATCCAAAAAATACTGTTAGCCTCTCCCGCTCAACCCGCGGAATGTAACGAGTATAAAACATCTCCCTGATCCCAAGTAATTGCAGCCCTCTTGTAAGGGTCGAAGACCTGTTGTAATATGTAGAAGACTTAATGTTATTTTACAAGGCATTTTGTAACGAAGCTTAGATGTTTAGTCCTTGTAATTTTTTGTGTGCTTTCATGTTTCCTATAAATAGGGACATTACTTAGAGATACAAGGAGATCAGTGTATGAACTTGTAAACATTCTCTTTGTAAGAATTAAAAGCATAATAGAGCTGAAACTAGATTATATTTACATCTCGTGTTCAAACTACATTGATTTTACTCTGATTTGTTTTGTACTTGATTCATCACTTCATCAATTGGTATCAAAGTAGGAATCATAATCTGCGATCTGATTTTCACTCTGATTCAAAAGGTTTTTGAATCAAATTTCTGGTTCAAAAAGTTCCGCACCTTTTGAAGTGAAAAAACATTCTAGATCTTCAGTTGTGATTCGATTCTGCAACTGATTTGTTGAATCGAGTGTTCTGTTTGTTATCTCAATTCAATTCAGCAATTTGCTTTCAAATTCTCTTTGATTTCTCAAAAAATTTCATCCGTACATCAATGGCGAACTTCAATCTCAACTCGATGACTTCATTCTCTCATTTGCTAGGATCTTCAACTAAGATTCCTATGCTTATTCCTGAATACTATGATAAGTGGGTTGATCGTATGCAAGATTACTTAAATGGACTAGATGAAGAACTCTAGTCATGTATCTCTGGGAATATTAATCCTCCGGCAAATGTTCAACCAATTGGATCATCGTCTGGAACTTCAAGTGTTGATGATCAATCTGATCGATTGAAGAAACTTGAGAAAAGATGCAAAGGAGAGTTACGCGGTGCATTACCTCCAGTTGTATACAACTATGTTAGGAGTTGTACAACTTCAAAAGATATCTGGAATAATCTCAAAGACAAGTTTCAGGGAAGTGAGAAGACAAAAATAAATTCAGTTAAGCAATGTTTGATTAAATTGAAGGAATTCAAGCAAAAAGATGGTGAAACGATTGAATGCAATTATGATAGGATGAATAAGTTGATCTACAAATGCAATCGTTATGGAATCACGAGGACTGCTATGGAATTCAATCTCATCTTCGTCATGGGACTCCGTAAAGAATGGAGGAGTGTTAGCATGATGGTGAAAAATCAACAGAGTTTCGACACATCTTCTCTAAATGATTTGTACAATCAACTGAAAAAGTCACAAAAGTGAAGTGAATGAAATAGCATAAGAGTCGAAGCTTAGTCTGGGAGGTCCATTAGCACTTGTCTCAAAAGTGTCTGAAAAGGAAGCAGTCGAAAAAGGTGATTTTGATGATGAGGAGGGTTTATCATGAATTCGGATGAAGAGGCAGTAGCTTTTTACTCAAATAACAGAGTCAAAAAGTTCTTCAAGAAACCGTTCATTCCAAAGGTGAAGCAAAGTGAGGGAAAAGGTAGTTTCATGAACAAGGCTGTTGGAGAGGAGAAGAAGAAAATTGAGAAGAATGAAGGGAAATTAAATGAGGAAAAGAAATTGAAAGGAGATTCGGGTGTAGATTGCCATTATTGCAATGGAGAAAATCATCTAGCAAATGATTGTATGCTTCGTAAGAAGGATGAAAGAAAGAACAAAGTGAAGGACAAAGCATATTATGTGGAGAGATTGGAAGAGGTGCGTTCGAAGGCTAAAAATTTGTCATTGGTGGCTAAAGGTGAACAGGAGGAAGAGGGAACATATCGGATCTGGTCTTCCAGATCCGATGATGAAGAAATGCATAATCCTACGCATGGTGCCATGTATGCGAAGCTGGAGGAAGATTCCGACGAAGAGGTGACTGGTCATTGCTTCATGACCAAAAGTGCTGATAAATCTCCAATGACTACCAAGGTACGTACTATTCTTCAGACTTTTAATATTCCCTTAAGTGCATATGATACTGAATTAATTGCTTTTGATGATACTGTTGCTTATTTCGATGCTTTGGTTATCTCTGCTTGAAATGAGGCTAAGAAATCAACTTCTCAGTTGATGGAAGCACAAAAGAAGTTAGATGCCAAGAAAATAAAAATTGAGAGTTTAGAATTGCAAATTTCAAACATTATGTGTGCTAGAGATTCGTTGTCTAGTAATGTAAAACTCTTATTATCTCAACGAAACATATACTGTAACTCTGCTAAAAGACTTTATGGCAAATTAACTACATTGCATCATTCGTGTGAAATTAGCAAGGAGCAACATAGGAAATTATTACCTTTTCTAGCATATGAGAGAGACAAGGTTGATAATATTTCGTATGATTGTGAGAAAACTATTGCTGAGTTTGACAAAATTCCTTATGATAGATATGCTTATGGAATTGTCAAAATTGACGAATGTCTGGATTCAAATGAATTAGTTAACATTGTGAATGATACTTTGACTAAATCAGAACAAATCAAAATTTTGAAAAAGACTGAGAATTCAACATCTGATTGTCAATCTAATTTTGCTGATATTGAAGATAACTCTGACAATATTAGTGAAATTAGTGATATTGAGGAAGTTGATTGTTCCCAAATGTCTGTCATTAATGTTGCATCAAAATCTAAAGGAAAAGAAAAAATTTAGGATTTGATGGTTAAGATTGACACCGACATACCTTCAACTTCGAAAGTTTATGATCCTGATTTTGTGGATATTCGGGATAGTCAAACTGATAGCAGTGATGATGAAAATGATGAAGACAATTCGCACAAAAAGGTCTCATCAGACAAAGGTTCGAAAGAAACTGAAATTCCACGAATAGTAGTTGATCAAGTGTACGGGGATACAGAAAAATTTGACAAAGTTTTGTCAGAACAAGGAGCTCATTTTCTAGAATCAAACACTGTGGTGTATCCAAATTTCAAGTGCACTGATGATGTTATATTCCCGAATCAATTGTTTGTTACTACTGGGAATATTGAAAACATTAAACCAGAATTCAACAAAATGGTCGAAAATGATAACAAGAAAACAACAGACGAAGGATTCTTTTCAAATCGAAGCACAATCGAAAATAATCTAACAAAGAATTCGTATGTTTTTCAAAGACAAATACCTCAACGCAAATGGGTTGAAAAACAAAAAGCTGAGAAAGAAGTAACAAAACAAGTTGTTGTGGAAAATGAAAGTGTTGTCAAATTAAATTCACAAGAATTTAAAGAACAAATAGAAAAGTTTTCAAAAGAAAATGAAATTTCAAAAAGACAAGCTCGAAAGAAAATTTTCTGGCAAACTGTTGAGTCTCGAAAGAAACAAAATGGTTTGGCAATGAAAACGTCTGAAAACATGATTAAATCTGTTGAGAACAAGTCTTCAAATTTAGCATATTATTCAGATCAAAAGAAAAATCCCGCTCAATCAAACAACACAAAATCTGAATTTTATCTAAAAAAAATTCTTCGAAAGTTCAAAATACAAAGTTTTCCACAAATGTCAAAAATACATCACAGAGATTTCAAAATCAACCTTCAACCAAACGATTTTCTTCTAATCATCAACAAAGATTTTCTTCAAAACAAAAATTTCACAATCAGTTTTCTCAAAATACAAGCATTGGAAATAATGATGGAAGTCGATATGCTATGTCATTTCGTCCTAAATTAAATGTTGATTTCGTTCCACAAAAACTGAATTTTCCGAATCCATCTGCCAAACAAACCTTAAAAGTTTCGTAGACAAAAGGGTTGTCTCGTGACAAAAACATCGATCATTGGCTTGAAGGAAAAGGACGAATGTAGCAGTCAAGGAAATATTCTCAACAACAAATCCAAGAAGCTTATGAGAAGTATGTGAATACTTCGTCAACTGAAAGCTCATCTTCAAAAGATTTGATTGTTTCAGTAAAAACTTGGCAACCGGTTTCGAAAGAGAAGCATGTTCAAGCACAACCTAAGAAGACGAAGGCACATGTCAGTGAAAATCCCAAACTATCAAAAACTTATGTTTCGGTTCCTTTACCTAATGATGTGGACTTAATTGATAGTTTCAAAACTAAAGTTTGTGATTGGGTTAAAAGTTCTACATTTCATTTTGTTTTTAAAGCTAATTTTCAAGGACCCAAATAGCCTTGGGTACCTAAATTTTTTCATTAATCGCAGGTGCTATGTGACGAGCAATATGATGAGAAATGGTATATCGATAGTGGTTGCTCATGTCACATGACTAGACGAAAATAAAATTTGAGAGATTTTCGAAGCTTGGAAAATGCAGGTGTCGTGAAGTTTGGAAACAATCATAAATGTCAAGTGAAAGGATATGGAAAAGTAACGAATGGACAGTTTACTGTAAATCGCGTTGCTTATGTCGAAGGTCTTCAACATAATTTGATAAGTGTTTCGCAACTCGTTGTGGGCACGGGCAATCAAGTTGTGTTTAACGAAGAGGGGAGTATCATCTCAAAGGTTAAAACGAACGAAGTGTTACTGAAGTCAAAACGCTATGGCGATATATTTACTCTTGATCTAAAACCGATTGTTGGGAAACCTTCAGTTTGTTTACTTTCGAAAGCTACATCTGATGTTAGCTGGTTATGGCATCATCGTTTATCACATTTAAATTTTCGAAATTTAAATAAGTTGGTATTAGATGATCTTGTTCGAGGCTTACCGGTTTTAAAATTTGACAATGATACCTTATGTGCAGCTTGCGAACAAGGGAAACAGCATAGGAAAGGACATCCAATTGTGATAGATTCGAAAATTGTGGAACCGTTGGAACTTCTTCATATTGACCTTTGTAGACCATCAACTGTTGAAACTCTCAACAAGAAACGGTACATTTTGGTTATTGTTGATGATTTTTCTCGATTTACTTGGGTGTATTTTCTCAGGTTAAAATCTGACGTCGCTCAAACAATGATTGATTTTATCAAGAAAATTGAGATGAGTTTGAAAAATAATGTTCGAAAAATCAAAAGTGATAATGGCTCTTAGTTCAAAAACAATATGTTGGATTCGTACTTAATTGAGAAAGGAATTTCGCATAATTTTTCATCACCATTTACACCACAACAAAATGGTGTAGTTGAACGAAGAAATAGGTCACTTTGTGAAGCAGCCAGAACAATGCTGACATATGTGAATCTTCCTCAATATCTATGGGCTGAAGCAGTGTCAACAACATGTTTTACTCAGAATCGTTCTTTTATTAATCGAAGTTTCAAAATCACTCTGTATGAAATTATCAATAACCGCAAACCAAATGTTAAATTCTTTCATGTGTTTGGTTGTAGGTGCTTTATCATGAATCTCAAGGATAATCTTTCGAAATTTCAAGCTAAGGCTGACGAAGGCATATTTTTGGGATATTCGAACAATTCGGTTGCATACAGAGTGTTAAATAAGCGCACACGAAAAGTCGAAGAAACATTTAATCTTACTTTTGATGATTATTATGTCAAACAAATTGAAAAACATTTTGAACAAAAGCCGATTATTAATGAATCAACTGATGAATCTGCAATTGTGAGTTCATCTGATTTGGATTATGATTTAATTTATGGTGTTCCTGACAGGGCTGTGGATGCTGAAGTTCATGCAAATGATAATCATCAATCTGAATCTACGAAGCATACTGTTGACTTGGAAATCCCTCAAACAATTGACGATAGTAATTCAACATCGAATTCTCCAAAATTTGTCGAAAGTATGCATAATACTCCAGTGGAGGGGGAGCACTTGGATTCGAATACTCTGCCTGAGGTGGAGCATTTTTCGAGGGGGAGAATGGGAGATGGAATGCAAATATTGAGGGGGAACATCCTGTTGAGGGGGAGCATCAAAATGATCTTTCTGTCGAAATTGAACGAAATAACAATGATTTGATAAGTCTTGATGAAAATGATGAATTTCACGAAATTAATGATAATCTTTCTGTTGCAGGATCAGAAAATGAAGAATTATACGAAGATGCAGATTTTGATTTTGATCCAGCATATCCACCATTAGAGAAATGGACAGGAAATCATCCGAAATAACAAGTGATTGGGAATCCACAAGAAGGAGTCCTAACAAGAGCTCAAATTCGTGCAAAGAATGAGGTACTGAATACTCATCAAGAATATTGTATGTTCAATGTTTTCATTTCAAAAATCGAACCAAAGACATATAAGGTTGCAATGGAACACTCTGATTGGTTTGTTGCAATGCAATCTGAATTGGCTGAGTTTGATAGAAACAAGGTTTGGAGAATAATTCCTAAACCTGAAAATGTTTCGATTGTCGGATTAATGGATTTTCAAAAACAAAACCGACAAGGATGGAAATATTGTACGAAATAAAGCACGATTAGTCGTAAAAGGATATTCACAACAAGAAGGTATCGATTATGTCGCAAGACTCGAGGCTGTTCGAATATTTTTAGCTTATGCGGCTCACAAAGATTTCGATGTTTATCAAATGGATGTGAAATGTGCTTTTCTCAATGGTGAACTCGAAGAAACAATTTACGTTGAACAACCTCCAGGATTCATAAATGAAGAGTATCCTAATCTTGTTTATATATTAGATAAGGTTGTTTATGGTATAAAACAAGCACCAAGAACCTGGTAGGCAACTCTTACCTGTTTCTTAAAACAATCGAAATTTAAACAAGGATCAGTTGATCCCACATTATTTCGAAAGAAAGTTGGGAATCATCTAATGCTTGTACAAATTTATGTCGATGATATTATTTTTGGCTCTACTGACCCTGCTTTGTCTAATGAATTCGAAAATCTGATGAAAAGCAAATTTGAGATGAGTATGATGGGAAAAATCAATAATTTTCTTGGTTTAAATATTCGTCAAAACAAAGAAGGAATTTTTATCACTCAAGAAAAATATACGAAGAATCTGCTTGAAAAGTTTGGATTGACGAATAGCACGAAATTGCGAGTATCAATGGCAACGGGCACAAGGATTATACCTTCGTTAGATAAACCTGCTGTTGATCTAACTCTTTATAGAAGCATGATAGGTTCGTTACTTTACCTCATGGCAAGTCGACCTGATATTATGTTCTCTGTTTGTAATTGTGCTAGGTACCAGTCAAATCCTCGAGAACCACATCTCACTGCAGTCAAGAATATTTTTCGTTATCTTAAAGGCTCAATTTCGTTAGGATTGTGGTATCCTTCGAAACCTGGATTCTTCATACAAGCTTTCTCAAATGCTGATTTGGGAGGTTGCAATCTGGATAGAAAAAGCACAAGTGGAGGATGTCAATTACATGATGGAAAATTGGTGAGTTGGAAATGAAAGAAGCAAACGTGTGTTTCGATTTCCACAACAGAAGCAGAATATTTAGCTGCTGTAGCTTGCACATCACAAATAATTTGGATTCAAAGTCAATTGCGTGATTATGCAATTAATATGAAGAAAATTCCATTATATTGTGATTCTCAAAGTGCAATACGTATTTGTCATAATCCGGTGCAACATTCAAAGACCAAGCACATTGCTCTTCGTTATCATTTCATAAAAGATCATGTGGAGAATGGAAATATTGAAGTGCATTTCGTGAAAACTACTGATCAATTGGCTGATATTTTCACGAAACCATTGGATGAAAAATCATTTGTGAAAATTTTAGGATCGAAGGGAATTCTGTTCCGGGGAACAAGGTATAATGGTTAAAACGTGTCGATTCAGAGGTGCTGAATAGAATAACAAAGGGATTTCATTCAGCGTTCAGAGGTTACTGTTCATATTCAGCGCTTCGACCCCCTTCGAATTCGACAACATGTAACATTTCATTAGTTGACAAAACTTCCGTTAGTTTAACAAATTTTCGTTTGTTTGTCAAAGCTTCGTTACTTTGCCAAAATTTCGTTAGTTTGTCATAATTTTCGTGTGTTTGTTACAATATCTCATTAAGTCTGGAAATTTTTTCTTTTCGAAAAATTCAAAAACCACAAAAATATTTTCATTTGTTTTGTCTTCAATTTTTGAAAAATTCAAAAACAACAAAAATATTTTCGTTTGCTTGTTTTTAGTGTTTTCTTGCAGATATCAATGAAGATTTGTATTGAGTAGATGCTTGCAGTTCTAGGATCAGGTAATTTTTTCGAAAACTTTGCACTAGTTAGGACGTCCCTAGAAGCATGTTGCAGCATGTCGACCGAAGACTCCATAGACTCAATGTGTGTGTACGAGAGCCTTAATGAAATTCTTCATACGGAAATTTCTTCCCAAGTTAGGCTTATATTCACATTAGTCAAATGAGCTACCTTACTCTTCTCAACTGAGTTAAGAGTTTTCTGTTTGGTCCAAATATAACAGAGGTACAAGATGTTTCTCAAACAAATCTTTTTCATCCATAAATTTCTTCCACATACACACACGAAGACATATGTCCAAGAGATCTTTGATACAACCCGTCAAGATTTAGACATATCAAAACTCTGTGTTAATGATCTGACATCATGAGGCCGTGATGAAAGTGTAACCCAAAATTCTAACTTTGTACGGAATTGACGAGGAACTATGTTCCAGATTTTAACAAAACATTTGTTTCCGTACCGACTTTCGAAGCTCCAGATCGTATTCATTTCTTATGAGTGGTCTTGATCAAACTATCGAAACCCACGATGTTAGTTACCCACAGGATCCATCACAAATGTTTTCATGAATATGATTTCAGTGTTAGTTTCATTCGATTTCAAAGTCACTTTCACAATAATTTCAAAGCATACTTGTCACTGACTACACTGGACAAACAAGTAATTTTTGTTACAATTACTCACCTTATGTTTAGGTTGATATGTAATGAACTTGGTAAGCCACCCACGAAGCCTTATAAAAGAAACCCTTCGATACTTCTCTACAAGTATTCGATTGTAATTCAAAGGAAAATACACAAGCTGTTGATCATCTCTCTTGATGACTAACGAAGCAACCTTTGCCCGGGGTTTTACTGCCTTCGTTTCGAAAATTTGTTTTTCGACATCACAGATCCAAATTTTTGTTAATTTGCTTCTTATCTTTTCTTTGGCACACTGCACTCACGAAATCCTTGAGGTTCTGCGTAATACCAAATCAGGCTGATGATTTTGACCATCTGGCACATGACTTCGCTTTTCATCCCAAAAGTGAAAGGGCCTTACTTCCATCCGAAGGTTGGTGACGGTTACAATTCTATTGGGTGAAACAGTACAGGCTGTTTGATACGACGTTTTGTATTTAGTCCGGGTTTCAAGGCGATGTGACAGTTACTTTTTGACGCATGGCTACTTTATCGGCAGAGTTGTACGAGATTCAAGGTGCCACGTCGGATCTCATTTAATGCACATCCCGCTTCAAATTCAAACTCTAGGGTTACATATAAAAGGGGAATCAAGGGATCTTTATCGGTTTACGCTTTCAAAAGGAAAATTCCCAAATTTTCTCTGCAAATTCACGTTGTTCTTCAAAGCTTCAACAAACCCTAATCATGGCTGCTGTCAATGCTCCATCCCAATCCACTGAAGATGTTACTTCACAACCACTCATGAAGATTCAAGGCACGAACTATCAAGTCGAAGCGGATGTTTCACTTTATCCAGATGAATTGAAGATGTTGGTAGTTGCTTTGAAAAGCTCTATTCTATCGACGACCATGTTCAATTCATTTGTTGTTCCTATTTCATGGCTTTCACAAGCAGGATCCACTGCTACTTACAGCAAAGCAATGGATGTGATTACCTTCAAACTGGTGAATGATAAGAAGATATGTCTGACAAAGAAGCTATTCTGTCAGATTCTTGAAATCTCTAATTCTCCACCATATGTTGATCTTTCTTTTGCTCAAGTTAACTACATGTTCAATGAGATGGGTCATCAACCCCCACTCACCAAGATCAGTGATTTCAAGAAGTCTGGACTTCCGACTGTTTGGAATTTTCTGTTTGGAATCTTTCTACGCTGCTTGACTGGTCGCAGTGTTGGATTAGATAAAGGTCGAATGGAAGTTTATGCTATGGTTGCTGGGGTGTATTATGATATTTCAGTCGATTACTCTACACAGCTGTGGAAAGAGTTTCAGAAGAGTGTTGAAAACACGAATGTTGTTCAAGGAATTTCGTGTGCAAGGTATTGGAGTTTGATTCTTCGTTATTTCTATGACAAAGAAGGGATTGAGGTGTCTGCTGGTGAAGAGACAGCTGAATTCATGAAATATCATTTTCCAAAGGAAGTTATTGATGATGCTGAAGTATTTACGCACATTGCAAGGATTCCTGATGCAATGTTAAAGCATGTTGATCCAACAAACGTAGTACTCGTGGAGTATTTAAATACAATTAATCCTGATGTTGAAACTGGGAAGTTGTTGCCAAAAGATACAGCAGGTCCTTCTACGAAGTCACGAAAATCAAAGAAGGATGCAACAACTATTCCTGAGAAACCTGTTCAGGAGCCCAAGAAAAAGAAGTCACTAAAGAAACAGATGAAGCCAGAAGAAAAAGTTTCGACTGTTTTGATTGAGCCGGTAGAGCCTGTAATTGATGAAAACGCAAAGGAAACCATTCCATCAAAATCTGGTATCTTTCGCAGAATTAAGAAGAAGTCTAGTGGTTCACGAAAATCTACAGATGGGTCTTTTCGGTTTTCTCCTATGGTACGTAAACCACATCTTAATCACCAAGGGATCCTTATTCGTGAGGTTCCAGCTCCTGTTTCTCCTTCATCAAAGAAACGAAGAGCTGAAGATGTGGCAAAACATATTTCCAAGAAGAAGATAAAGAAACGGAAGTTAGTTCTTCAAGAGGAATCGTCCGAAGGAGAGAAAATTCCTGATACACCTAGAGCTAATATTTCCATACCAACATCGACTCCTGAGAAGACTGTGGTCACACCACCCGATGTTTCGTTAACCAAGTCAGTTCCTGAGGAGGTTCAAACTTCAGACATCACTACACACGTATCTGATACGGATGTAAATGTCACTATGGGTGAAGGAGATTCAAATAAAGAAATTGTTGTTTCAACTCAATGTATTCCTGAACCTTCTGAAATGGATACTTTTGTTTCCTTACCTCCTTTTATCATTCCTGTTTCAAACACTATCGATTCACCCACTTTTGCAACCATTCTCAATCAACCATTCACTACTTTGTTCTCATCCCAATCAACTGATCCACCCAAATCTACTGAGGACACTGATATTGAAGAAGGAGGATCTGGAGGTACATTTGACGAATTGGAATTTGTTGAAGAAGAAGAAACTTTTCCAAATCATATGTTAATGACGATGAAGCAGTTCAAGATTCTGAATAAAAAGATGATTTGGATTATTCAGTCTCACGCTGACATGGGGGGGAAGTAAATCTGTATCAAGTGTAGAAATTGATGTTATGTTGAAAGCATTCGAAGCCAGGCTGGTTAGCAAAGTTTCTAGAATGATTCGAGACTCGGAGTCTAGAATCTTGGAGAAGGTGGACCATAATGATCAGAACAATGAGTTACGTATGAACTCTCAGTCCGTGAATTTTCTGAGTGAAGTAAAAGAGCTAAAAAATGAAACCAAAGAAAGACATACATTATCTGTTCTTGATGTGAAGAAAGTTCGTGAAGATGTAAATCTCAAGCTTCAAGAACTTCGTGAAGATATGGTCCAAGAGATTGCTACTGCTCAGCAAGACTATGCATCTCTCAATCAGAAGGTGGATATCATTTGTGATGCTATCACAAAGTATGTTAAGATGTATGAAAGTTTGAGTCCTCAAGTAAATCAACTTTCTACGGATAACAGCCAAAGTTTTGTGGAGATTAGTACTTTCCTCAAGGAGCTGAAAGAATTATCTGACAAGCCTATTTCCTCTTCGATCATTACACCATAATTCTTATCTCAAAAGTTTTCTCAATTCGAAGCTGTTTTGCATAAACAGTTGGCTCCATTGTCTAGGTTCTCAAGTCTTCTACCAACGGATGCCCCACCTATTGTCACAGGGGTGCAAGGGGGAGAAAAGAAGGTTGGTGATGCGAAGGTTAGTGAGGTTTCACATGAAGTTGTTAAGAAGTTTGGGAAACTTTTTCAAACAAAGATTCCATCAACAAAGCCAATAGTCTCAAATGCTGGGCATGTTACTTCAACGATTATTACCACGATACCAATTACATGGCCAAATTCAAAAGGAATTATGACTGGTTCTTCTGTTGAAGGTGGTAGTAGTTCGAAGCCAAAGGATACCATTGATAGTACTTCGCACAAAGACAAAGGGAAAACGATTTTAGTTGAAAAGTCAAAAGAGGAGAAGAAAGCTGAGGCTGAAGCTGAAGTGCAGAAACTGAGAGTAGTTTAGAGCATAATGACTAGACGTGCAAGTGATCCACCTGGAATGAACAAGGGTGATCCAAGCAAGCATTACAATTATGAAACAATGGAAGCAAGAGTTTCATATAATCATATGTATGGTTTTGAGAAGAAACCAAAGCAGAGCTACAATTATTCGAATGCAGATATGAGTCAACTTGACTTTCCGATCAACGAAATGATGTTCATCATGGCTCAGTACAAGATTGCAGAGAAATTTGACAATGATGACGAATACACATATATGAACCTCAGATTTCATGCTGTTCTTGGGAAACTTCCAGAGGAAATATGGTCACTTGTGAAAATAAAGAAAGTGATATGCATTAAGAAGGATGTTCTGTTCGAGAACTTGATGCAGAACTTACGTTTTCATGTTGCAAGAGCGAATGGTCAAGTACGTGATTTCTCTGTGGCTGATTTTCCGTTGATGAACTTGTATGATCTTGTACAAGTTGCACTGCTTTTTAAAGATAAAGATGCTTCGTATCTTCGAGAAACTGATCTAGAAGTTTTTCGTCTTGGTCTTGCTCACATCAAAATATTCATAGACAACTATTATGAATGTTTGACACTAACTGATGTGGAGTTGGCAAATGCGAAGGGATTGGAAGTAAAAGTTCCCATGGAACCAACGAAGTCCCAAACTGAGTTAAAGAAGTATGCAGATGGGGAGATATGCTTGAAGCCATTTGGATTGGTCTTCGCAGGGAAGGATAAGAATGGGAAGGCCAAGAGATTTTTATTCCAGGCATACGAAGTAGAGAGATATACTACATCCCAGTATACGAACTTAATTGTTCGTATGAATAACTGCACGAATAATAATGAAGGGGACAAGAAAGAGTTGAAGAAGATTATTTCCTGGTACTCAGAAATACGAAGGGTGATGCTGTATGCTATAGAGATTCTCTCGAATTGAAGAAGGTCGACATTATTACAAAGGGGGAGATTGTAAGGGTCAAAGACCTATTGTAATATGTTGAAGACTTAATGTTATTTTACAAGGCATTTTGTAATGAAGCTTAGATGTTTAGTCCTTGTAATTTTTTGTGTGCTTTCATGTTTCCTATAAATAGGGACATTACTTAGAGATACAAGGAGATCAGTGTATGAACTTGTAAACATTCTCTCTGTAATAATTGAAAGCATAATAGAGCTCAAACCAGATTATATTTACATCTCGTGTTCAAACTACATTGATTTTACTCTAATTTGTTTCGTACTTGATTCATCACTTCATCACCTCTGGTCATCAGAATATGTCCCAGTAACAAGTCCCGGTACTGGAAAGCTCGACCAGCTCCTCCCCCTGCCGTCGTTACAGCTGCTGTGGCAGCCGTCTCTACAAGGCTCCATAGAGCTCATCGAAATACTCAACCATGGCGGTCTTAATAGACCCAAACATCTCTGGAATCTGACCCCAGACAATCTCGACCGCCTCCTCTCGGATGATCTCCCTGACACGATCCTATGACAATACTAGCCTATCCTGGCTGCCAACTCCCGATCCTGACCCGTATCCGGTCTCAAGACGTCTCGTAACCACCATTCTGATAATACACCAGAGAGATCTCGGATAATCCATATAATGACAGGGAGCCAACTCCTAACTAAACCCCAGGGGTTGTGACTTCCTTGTTACGCGTATGGGTCCTGTGCTTTCAGTAGTACGGGCCCATACTACGTTGCACACCTACCCATATTTGTCTCAAGTACCACCACAACACCCTAACAATATACATAACCATAGAAAGCTCTCAATCCTCACTCCTAGAGGAATGCTAAATATCTCATAACTGGCCTCCCGGCCTCTCACAACCCACCCATGAAACTTCCACTAACCCTGCAGCACTCGTGTATGCTAACCATACATAACGATGGACCCTATAGACTTTCGAATACCTGATCCTACCCTAAGCCCTTCATCAAACAAGAACAGGAAATAAGGCCAAACCAAACATTCTCAGGCTATAAGATCTTAATTATGTACAGCCGTGATGCATACACTAAGTGAAGGGTTTTGAGCATTCTAAGACTCCAATGGTGTACATGCAACCCTAGAAACCTCGGATCTATGTTTTACTATGATACATGCAAATTTGATTTCCAAGGTTAATAACCTATCTAGCATAGCATGGGGAACTTTTAAACATAAATGCTAGAAGTAGAACATACCTTTTCTTGTTTTGATTCCTTGAAAACCTTGTGAGCCTAGCACCTCAACTGTGATGCCTCAAATGTCTCACACAAAACCACAATACTTGGAATAACCTTGAGAGAAGTTCACTAACACCTCAAAATCGGCTAGCTCTCTTTTTTTCCTTGTACAAGTGCCGATTTTGTTAGTCTAGGAGTCTTTATATAGTTGTGGCACAAGTAGGGTTACACCATGTAAACCCTAATTGTCATGGCTTTTCATATTCCATGATCCATGGGTTTGTAACCTCCATGGACTATCCATGGAGCACCTTATGGGTTTTAACCCAATCCATACAAACCATGGATCATTAGCCCACTATACAAGAATGAATGATTTACACAATCAACCCCATATATTTAATTTGTTTCTTTTTTATCACTTAATTAATTCCAAATTAATTCTTTGATCAATACTAATTAAATAATATTATTAGAACTTATAATATATTAATAAACCTTAAGTGTCCTTTCTCTCATTTTGGTCTATCTAAGTATTGTAATGCCATGCAACCCAAATGGACCATGCCAACCGGGTCAAGTACATACCAGAAATACTTATGGACTTAGACACCTTATCCAACAGTCTCCCACTTGGATAAGTCTAATAACTATAACTGCAAGTATGACTTCAGGAACCGATCAGCAATCGTAGCTCTTTCAAGGTCTCGCGGAACTGAGATGATGATGATACGCCATTTAAGATAAGTGATCATATAATCCTCTGTTCTAGATATCAGCCAGACAAATACATGGAACAATGTCTTACTTATTGTCCAGCAGTTTGTTTCCCGATTTCCGATTTGTTTAACATAGAACTTAATTGAACACATCAACTTAGTTCTGACCGGGCCTGGTACATGGGTCAACACAAAATCATCGAGGGCCCAGATATCGCTTCTAATCCAAGAAGGAACAGATAAACTTCGACTCATATGCTTGTTCTACTACTTGTTGAATTATACACAAAGGCACGTTTTATAACATCGAGTTACCAATGCGTTTTCATACAATCAATGCATAACCAACTCATAGGAAACAACTCATATCTCTAGGTTTGAAGATTTATATGATATTACCGTCTCACGATCACTCGAGATAAATTCCATGAAGTGATACAAGTGAGCGTGGGTTGAATCCAATACTCAGAACTTATGAGCACTCATGACTGTTGTAGCAACGCTTTGCTATGTCCAACATCTTAGACATATATAAGCCAACTCATGACAGTCTTGATTCATATCTACTTCCAACATACGACCGACTGTGGAGAATTTGAATAATATGATATACCATAACATAATTATTCTGGAAGTCAAAACATGCAAAATGAAATGATAGTAAACGATTGACAGAAGATAGCAACACTTTACTTATAAATAAACAACACCTTTTATTTATCATCAAATGTCAATTACACTTTACAATTTCAAAACTATCTAACTACTAAAACTAATATCATCCTTCAGCCCTATACGCCTCGCATGCTGGAGATGCTTAACCCTACCCAGTCCCTTCGTAAGGGGATCTGTTGGGTTCTCATCCAATGATACCCTCTTTTCCACGAGGAGTCCTTCTTCTATTCGATGTCTGATGAAATGGTGTTTTCTATCAATGTGTCTGGATCTCCCGTGATCCCTTGGTTCCTTGGCTAAGGCAACTGCACTTTCACTATCACAGAAAATCTCCATAGGCTCCTTTATAGTTGGTACAACCCCAAGGTCTCCAATGAAGTTCTTTAACCGTATAGCCTCCTTTGCTGCCTCGCTTCCCGCTATATAATCTGATTCGCAAGTTGAATCAGCTACTGTCTCCTGCTTGGAACTTTTCCAAGAAATTGCTCCTCTGTTTAAGGTAAAGACCAAGCCTGACTGCGAGCGGAAATTATCCCTATCAGTCTGAAAGGTAGCATCACTCTACCCTACTACTCTCAAGTCATCACTCCCACCGAGGGTAAGGACCCAGTCCTTAGTCCTCCGCAGGTACTTGAGAATGTTCTTTACCGCAGTCCAGTGATCATTTCCAGGGTTCCCCTTATATCTGCTAACCATGCTCAATGCAAAGGCCACATCATGATGAGTACAAGTCATAGCATACATGATCGAGTCTACGGCGGAAGCATACGGTACTCGACTCATCTCAGCTATCTCAGCCTCTGTACTCGGGCTCTGAGTCTTACTCAATCTGGCGTTACTCTGGATCGGTAACTCTCCTTTCTTGGAATTCTGCATGCTGAACCTATACAGCACCTTATCCAAGTAGGTACTCTGACTAAGTCCAATTAGTCTTTTACTCCTGTCTCTCAAAATCCTTATCCCTAGGATATAGGCAGCTTCTCCAAGGTCCTTCATAGCGAAACACTTCCCAATCTAGGACTTCACTTCCTGCAGAGTTGGGATGTCATTTCCAATGAGTAGTATGTCATACACATACAATACCAAAAAGCTAACTATACTCCCACTAGCCTTGACATATACACAGGACTCATCTTCACTCCTCAAAAAGCCAAACTCTTTGACTTTCTCATCGAAACAAAGATTCCATCTGCGAGGTGCTTGCTTTAATCCATAGATGGATTTCTCAAGCTTACACACTCTGCTAGGGTACTCTGAACTGACAAAACCCTCTGGCTGACTCATGTAAACATCCTCAGCCAACTTTCCATTAAGGAAAGTAGTTTTGACATCCATTTGCCATATTTTATAGTCATGAAATGCAACAATGGCTAACATAACCCTAATAGATTTAATCTTCGCTACTGGTGAAAAGGTCTTATTATAATCAACTCTCGGAGTTTGAGAAAATCCCTTTGCAACCAGTCGCGCCTTATAAGTGTGTGCATTACCATCCATGTCGGTCTTCTTCTTGAAGATCCATTTGCACCCGGCTGTCTTACGACATGCTACATTGTCAACCAAGTTCCAAACTTGATTGTCATACATGGACTGTATCTCGCTGTCCATAGCCTCTTTCCATTTAGCAGCCTCAGGGCCTGCCATGGATTCCGTGTAGGTGTTAGGTTCATCCAGACTTACCAATTTGCTATCACTGATAAGTGTATCACCTTCCGTAGTAATATGGAAACCATAGTAATGCTCTAGTACATTCCTAACTCTCGTGGATCGCCTCAGAGGTACAAACTCTTATGTCGGATCAACAGGAGTTTCCTCCTCAGGTTGATTGCTAGGGTTTGAAGTTCCTTCACCACTTGACTCTTGAATTTCTTCAAGGTCAATTTGCCTCCCACTGTTTCCTTGGCTTATAAACTCTCTCTCGCAAAAGACTCCTCTCCTTGCTACAAAGACCACATTATCACTGGGTCTGTAGAAGAGGTAACCAAAGTATCTCTGTGGGTAGCCGATGAAAATACACCTCTCACTTCGAGGTTCGAGTTTATCGTGAGTCTCGCGCCTCACGAAAGTCTCGTAACCCCAAATCTTGATGTGATCCAGATTAGGAACTTTTCCAGTCCACATCTCATGAGGGGTTTTGGCAACCTTTTTGGTAGGGACTAAATTAAGGATATGGGCGGCAGTCTCTAAGGCATACCCCCAAAATGATATTGGTAGCAAAGCTCGACTCATCATGGAACGAACCAAATCCAACAAGGTTCGATTACGCCTCTCAGCCACACCATTCAACTGCGGTGTCCTGGGTGGTGTCAATTGTGAGACAATCCCACATTCCTTAAGATAGTCAAGGAACTCTGTACTAAGATACTCACCACCTCGATTAGAGGAAGAATCGATACACAATACATTATTTCCTAGGTCAAATGTCCAAGGCGACAATGCCATAATGATGCTTTATCCAAGCTAGAGGAAGAATCGATACACAATACATTATTTCCTAGGTTATCAACAACCAACAAAGTTTCATACACACCATCACAAGGTAATGCTTTAAAATAAAGAACATTATTAAAGAAAGCATTAATACCGCCACATTCATTATCAAACGAAAAGGTAAAACCTTGTTTGTACAAACCATGAAAGGAAATAATATTTCTTGCCATTTCAGGCGAATAACAACATTTATTCAAATCTAATGTTAACCCACTACTTAGCAACAAAGAATAAACTTCAATCTTGGTGACAGGTGTAACTTTCCTATTCCCCATGATCAAGTTTATCTTCCCATGCTCCACATTCTCACTTCTTATTAGTCCCTGCAAATCACAACATATGTGAATACCACAACCAGTATCAAGGACCCAAGAATTAGAATAGGGTGAGTTATTAGACAATATAGTGTATATACCTGCATGGTTGGGTTTTACTTTCCCATCCTTCACATCTTGCAGGTACTTCAGGCAGTTTCTCTTCCAGTGTGACTTTTCATGGCAATAGAAGCATTCAGCCTCTTTAGGGTTGGTAGAAGGAGTGACGAAACCTTCTTGGTTCCACTTGAATAGGAGCCATCAAGGGTCTTTCCCTTGGTACCCTTCGAAGGGCTCTTCCTCTTCTTTCCTTTGTCTTGCCCGATTGCCAAGACAGGGGTCGCGGTAGGAGTAGGAGTAGTAACAACCGACTTACCTTTAAGACCACTTTCTGCGGTCTTCAAAAGTCCTTGAAGTTTGCTGAGTGTAATTTCCTCCTTGTTCATGTGGTATGTCATGCGAAATTGGTCATAACACGAACGTAAAGAGTGCAAAATGATATCAATTGCCAACTCCTCTGGGAAGTTCACATTTAGTTTCAGCAAACGGTCCACATACCTTTGCATTTTCTACATGTGGCCCGTGATGGATTCACCATCCTTCATCCTGGTTGTTATCATGGAGGAGATGATTTCATGCCGCTCTTGACGAGCACTCTGATGGTAGCGGTCTATCAACTCCTGGTGCATTTCAAAAGGGTAGAAGTCCTCATAGGACTTTTAGAGCTCGGCGGTCATTGTGGCCAACATGATACATGCCACTTTGGTGGCATCTTTCTCATGTGCCTGGGATTCAGCGATCTCCTCAGGAGTAGCAGATGACTCATCAAGTTCCTTAAGCTCCTTGTCGAGGACATATTCCTTGTCCTCATAACGAGTGACCATCCTGATGTTCCTGATCCAATCCATAAAGCTGGATCCATCAAATATGACTCTCCCACATAGGTTCATGAGAGAGAAGGAGCCGGTAGGGTTTGAGCCAGAAGCAGCATTGTGGGAAGACATCTGAAAAGAAGAAAGACAAGTTTAGATTAGATATAAAGATAGTCCTTAATAAGACACCCAAATGTAATATTAAGGCTAGGACCCAACACATTATTTTATAGCTTAGAAGAGGGATGCCGTAATCCAAGCTATAAAATATTTGAAGGTAGGTGAATGACGATTCACCAATTTCCACCATGAAAAACGAAATAGATTACTAGGTTTTAATTGGTTTTGAAACTCCTAGATTCTTTGAGATTCACTGAACTTTTCAATGACATGTTTCAATCTCGAGTGTGCCCTTCAGGTTTTGTGACTGGGATGCCGAGGATCACAAAACAAGGTGTGAAGTAACCATGCAAATTACTTGGTACTCTTAATGTTTATTACTCAATCCATGTACCGGTTAACCACACGCGCTCCACCGACCTATGATAAACCTTAAGCCACCCTTTGCCTACTTTGTTAAGTCTAGGTTAGTGTGCCGGTTAACCACACACGCTCCACTAACGACTTAATCAAAGTGCAAAGTGTAATTTCATGGATTAGCACCTTATTCACATTTTCCTAAAGTAACTAAGATTGGGAATTTATAAAAACATTTAGTTACTTTACATTCATCATACTTTTAATGAGGATTAAAGTCATTGTCCTACCCATTCGGCTAACGACCCTCCACCAGTCACGGAAGCGGTGGGTGTGAGTGGACACCCATTAACCTGCCATTTTATAGGCAACAACCTTATACCCCCCCCCCCCCCTTATAGACCGGCTTCGTGAATGAGGGCTACTAATGGTAAAACGACTTGTTCTTATATATACATATATATATATATATATATATATATATATATATATATATATATATATATATATATATATATACATATATATATATATATATATATATATATATACATATATATATTATTAACTTATAATATTATAAAGTATAAGGGTTGAATTTTAACTTTTAAAATTCTAGGGTTGGAACTAAAGTTTTTAAAGTGACTTTACATGTTCCAAAATGTAACAACGTAAATTTTCAAAACAATTTTTCATTTTTAAATCATCAAAACAATATCAAACAAACTGTATCCAATGTCATTATAACAAACAAATCCCAGAATCTCAAAACATAATCTCTATGAGTGTGTACGGATCATGCCGGCGCCTTCCCGCGATCCTCGCTAGTACCTGAAACACATAACACAACAACTGTAAGCATAAATGCTTAGTGAGTTCCCCAAAATACCACATACTACACATACGCCTTTCCAGGCCATATCTCTGTGGGATCTTCCGATCCAAATGTCTCAGGGGACTTCCGTCCCGAATCCCGATAGACCTTCCGATCCTACCCGTATCGACCTTCCGGTCCGTAACCTCTTGACCTTCCGGTCCATATCATCTTGACCTTCCGATCCTTATCATACATAACATACATAACACATACATATCACATAACAACATACAACTCATACATCTCATAGCATATAAGACCTTCCGGTCACACATAGGTACCCTTCCAGGTACAGTATAGTGAGAAGACTCACCTCAATGAAGTCGGATAAACTCTCGTGCTCAACGTCCCGACCTAGCCTCCTCCTATCATTCGAATAACATCCCCGATCAATATTCTCTCATAGTCTCATCTCTAAAGATTGGGTAGAAGGCCATTCTACCCCTCTCTGAACTCTCTTGAATCAGTCTTGACCAGAACCCTAAGGTCAACGAAAGTCAACGGTCAAACTTTGACCTGACTCGTCGAGTGCACATGGGCGACTCGGCGAGTCCATGCGGGTCCTCTAAATCCTTCTAGCCTCTCTTGGCTCGTCGAGTCATCCTTCCACTCGACGGGCTCCTCCTGTCACGAATCGCGGGGCAACCCCGACTCGACTCGTCGAGTCCACTTATGAACACGGCGAGTTGCTTCCATGTTCATACTCAAATGACCTTCTAAGGTCAGATCTGCTTCTCTAATCTATAGATCTGACCTTCCCAAGCTTGATAATCACGTAAAGGTCGAATCTTGGTACACATGCAACACACCCAAAGCTTCTTTTGGTGAAATAACCTCTAAAATGGCCTCCTAGGCTCATAACTCAAAAGGTATGGCATAAAGCAGAGTGGTAAGGACTCTCTGGACCTCTTAAGGTCCAGATCTATGAACCAACGCGCCTTGGGACCTCACATACTCAAGATTCAACTAAAAGAGGCATAAAGAAAACCCTAGATTTCACTATAATCATAATAAACACGAGAATGGCACAGATTGTTACCTCCAACAGTTTCCTCTGATCAAATAGAAGTGGATCCAAGCTCCTCAACCCGCCTAGCTTGTTCTACCTCCTTCCTTCTTGCTAAAACACACAAGAAATGGTGAATTAGCCTTCCTCTTGCACCACAAACGATCTCTCTGCTCTCTAGGGTTTCTCAAGGGTGAAGTGGCCGCAAATGGAGGCCATAAAGGCCTTTAAATAGGGCACAGACCCCGAGAATTAGGGTTTCAATTTATAGCGCGGACTCGTCGAGTCCACCCTTTCCGACTCGTCGAGTCCGTTCATTAATCCAGTCAGCAATCGCGGTCCTACTCGATGAGTCTACGCCTCAAATCGTCGAGTCCCTCTCTTTTACTCATAAATAAATGATCAAACACAAT
Organism: Lactuca virosa; assembly: GCF_052849685.1. Lineage (NCBI taxonomy): Eukaryota > Viridiplantae > Streptophyta > Magnoliopsida > Asterales > Asteraceae > Lactuca > Lactuca virosa. The sequence continues at coordinate 300,599,296 of NC_136433.1, read as the reverse complement.
ACCTGGAAATCCGGATGTTACAATTCTCCCCCACTAGAATCAGACTTCGTCCTCGAAGTCTTGCTCCCGCAAACAACTGTGGATGCTGCTCCCGCATCTCCAATTCCGGCTCCCAAGTCAGCTCGGACCCTTTCCAATGTTGCAACTGGACCTGAACCAGGGACACCTCCTTGTTCCTCAGAACCTTGATCTTCCGATCCCGGATCGCGATTGGCCTCTCAGCATAATTCAGCCTCGCATCCACCAAAATATCCTCCAGCGGCACCACCGCCGACTCGTCGGCTATACACTTCCTCAACTGAGACACGTGGAAGGTATCATGAATCTGGCTCAACTCCGCAGGTAGCTCCAACCGATATGCTACCCTGCCCACCCTCGCGGTCACCTTGAACGGCCCAATATACCGGGGCCCCAGCTTGCCCCTCTTCCTGAATCGAATTACTCCTTTCCAAGGAGACACTTTCATGAGTACGAAGTCTCCCACCTGGAACTCAAGCTCGGATCGTCGCCTATCCGCATAACTCTTCTGGCGACTCTGAGCCGTCAACAACCTCTGTCTAACCTGATGTACCTGCTCGGTCGTCTGAAGCACTATCTCAGTGCTGCCCATCACGCGCTGCCCTACCTTTCCCCAGCAAATGGGAGTCCGACATCTCCTCCCGTACAAAAACTCGAAGGGAGGCATACCAATACTCGAATGGTGGCTGTTGTTATAAGAAAACTTAGCCAACGGCAGATACGTGTCCCAACTTCCCCCGAAGTCCAACACACATGCTCGGAGCATGTCCTCGAGCGTCTGAATCGTTCGCTCACTCTGTCCGTCTGTCTGTGGGTGGTAAGCGGTACTGAAATATAGCCTCGTTCCCAACTCCTCATGGAATTTCTTCTAGAATATGGAAGTGAAACGCACATCTCGATCCGACACAATCGAGATCGGTACTCCATGTCGCGATACCACCTCCCTCACATACAACTCTGCCAATCTCACTGCAGAAGAGCTCTCACTGATAGCAAGGAAGTGAGCACTCTTCGTCAGCCGGTCAACAATCACCCAAATCGCATCGACACCCCTCGCGGTCCTTGGCAATTTGGTGATAAAATCCATGGAAATCTGTTCCCACTTCCACTGGGGAACCTCAAGTGGCTGCAACTTGCCGTGCGGACGCTGGTGCTCAGCCTTAACCCTGCGACAGGTCAAGCACCTCTCAACAAACCATGCTACATCCCTCTTCATACAGGGCCACCAGTAATCTTTCTTCAGATCCAAATACATCTTAGTGGCCCCGGGATGGATCGAGAACCTTGATTGGTGCGCCTCCTCCATCAAAGTGGTGCGCGCCCCGCCTGCATACGACACCCAAATCCGACCCTGAAAGGTCATAAGCCCGCGGCTATCGGTAACGAACTCAGTTACCTGTCCAATCACCCGCTCTCTCTTGCGGTTCTCTGGTCTCACGGCCTCTTCCTGGGCCTCCCGAATGGTGTCCATCACCGGAGTCATCACTGTCAGTCGCATACAAATGTCTCGAATCGGGGCACTCTCCGCCCTACGGCTCAGGGCATCAGCTACAACATTAGCTTTGCCCGGGTGGTACAGGATCTCACAATCGTAATCCTTTACCACGTCCAACCATCTCCTCTGGCGCATATTCAGATTGGGCTGATCCATCAAATACTTCAAGCTCTTGTGGTCTGTGTATAGGGTACACCGAACCCCATATAAATAGTGACGCCAGATCTTGAGGGCGAACACCACTGCCCCCAACTCCAGATCGTGGGTGGGATACCTCGTCTCATGAGGCTTCAGCTACCTCGATGCATACACTATCACATGCCCCCTCTGCATAAGTACTGCACCCAACCCCGATATCGATGCGTCACAATACACCACAAAATCCTCCATCCCTTCCGGGAGGGCTAACACCGGGGCTTCGCATAATCTCTGGCGAAGTGTCTCAAACAAGGTCTGCTGCTCCGGACCCCACGAAAAAGCAACACCCTTCCGGGTCAACCTGGTAAGAGGCACGACGATCTTGGAGAAATCCCTGATAAATCTCCGATAATAGTCGGCCAATCCTAGAAAACTCCAGATCTCGGTGGGTGATCTCGGCACCTCCCACCTCATAACCGCCTCAATCTTGGCCGGATCGACCAAAATCTCATTCTGGTTGACGAGATGCCCCAAGAACTGGACCTCTCGTAACCAGAACTCGCACTTGGAGAATTTGGCATAAAGCCTTTCCGACCTCAATACCCCGAGAATCTCTCTCAGATGCTGCTCGTGCTGCTCTCTAGATCTCGAATACACCAAAATATCATCAATGAACACGATCACCGAACGATCCAACATCGGCCTACACACCCTGTTCATGAGATCCATGAACGCTGTCGGTGCATTGGTGAGCCCGAAAGGCATCATCACGAACTCGTAATGCCCATAACGAGTCCTGAACGCCGTCTTCTGGATATCCTCATCACGCACTCTCATCTGATGATATCCAGACCTCAGATCAATCTTGGAGAACGAAGACTCTCCCTGCAACTGATCGAACAAATCGTCAATCCTTGGTAATGGGTAACGGTTCTTGACCGTCAACTTGTTCAACTCCCGGTAATCAATGCACATCCGGTGTGAACCATCCTTTTTCTTGACAAAAAGGATCGGCGCTCCCCAAGGGGAGCTACTCGGTCTAATAAACCCCTTCCCCAGCAGCTCCTGAAGCTGCGAGGATAACTCCTGCATCTCTGGCGGCGCAAGGCGATAAGGCGCCTTGGCGATAGGCGCTGCCCCCGGAACCAAATCGATGCGGAACTCTACATGCCTCTCGGGAGGCACACCCGGAAACTCCTCGGGAAACACATCCGGGAACTCACGCACTATCAGAATGTCATCAATCGAACTTGGCCTCCCAGCGGCCACTCGTGTGTCCATCACATAGGCTACAAACCCACTGCAGCCCTGCTGTAAACTCTGTCTCGCTCTGGCAGCCGAACAAAATGCTGACCCACATCGAGTACCCTCGCCGTACACCGTAAGTACTCCCCCACTAGGGTCTCGTATCGTCACCAACTTTCGCTCGCAGTCTATAACAGCCCCAAATCGGCTCAAACAATCCATGCCCACTATGACACATACGTCCCCCATTGCAATCGGGACTAGATCTATCGGGAACTCAACACCGTAGATCTCGAGTACACATCCTCGAACCACTTCCGTAGCATACACCGCTCTCTCGTCAGCTATAGAAACTCGCAGAGGTCGACTCAACGCCTCTCGTCGGATACTGATGTGCTGACTAAATGCTAGGGAAACAAATGACCGACTCGCACCCGAGTCAAATAACACCAAAGCAGGTACAGAATTCACAAGAAAAGTACCTACGCATATCATAATATAAGCAGAACACATCAAACTCAGCATAAATAAATGAAAGAATACATACCAGCCACGACATCGGACACTGCGCGGACCTCCTCCGCTATCAACTGGAAGGCTCTCCCATGAGCCTTCGATGCCTCGGCCTTCATCGGCCGAACCTCAGTAGCTCGCACGGCGGCAGGGGCAGATCCTTGCGGTGCTCCCTGTGCTGTCCCCCGCAGCTGCGGACACTCGGCCTTTCGATGGCCCGTCTGGTTGCAATGAAAGCAAACCATGAACCCCTTGGGGAAATCCTTGGATATATGCCCCTCCTTGCCACATTTGTAGCAAGCACCCGATCGACAAACCCCGTCATGTCCCTTGCCGCACTTTCCGCAAGTGCGGCCCTTCTGGCCTCCAGATCTCGAATCGGCGGGCTTTACCCGCTTGGCTGCCGGTTGAGACTGTGCCGGCCGCCGATCCATCTCCTGAGACTCGGACTCCTCCCTGGCCTGAGTCTCCAACTCAATCTCCCTCTTCCGGGCATTTTCCTGGAGCTTAGCAAATGTCTGGTAAGTCGAGTTCGACACGAACTCCCGAATATCCCTCCTCAAAATGCCCAAATACCTGCTCATGCGTGCCTGCTCGGTAGACACCTGCTCAGGGCAGAACATCGCCCTCTCATGAAACTTCCTGGTAACCACAGTAACATAATCAGTACCCTGCTTGAGGGTCAACAACTCCTGGGCCAGACGTTCCCTTTCCACCAGGGGGAACATACTCATCTCTGAACATGGTGGTGAACCTCTCTCAGGTTATCTCTGAAATCTCTGCAAGAGTGAAGCTCATCGTCACGAACTTCCACCAGTCCTTCGCTCCCAAGCGAAGCTGGTTCAGCGCGAACCGAACCCTCAGATGCTCCGGACATGAACACGTATAGAATCATCCCTCGATATCCGAAATCCAGAATATCGCAGCGATCGGATCCTGCGTCCCGTCAGCGCGAACCGAACCCTCAGATGCTCCGGACATGAACACGTATAGAATCATCCCTCGATATCCGAAATCCAGAATATCGCAGCGATCGGATCCTGCGTCCCGTCAAACTCTGGTGGCTTCGTGTTGCTGAACTCTCGAAACAACAACGAGTCACCTCCCTGAGGCCTGGCAGCAGCCACAGCTGCAGTAGCTGCAGCAGCCGCAACCTCAGTCACCGCTGCGTACCGCTCATCAAAAGTCTCAATCAATGTGGTCTTGATAGACCCAAACATCTCCGGAATCTCGGCTCGAATCACCGCTGCCACCTCATCGTGGATCATCTGACGAAGCTCCTCGTCACTCAAGCCGCTCGTCTCAGGTCTGTGGCGTGTCCCAACCATGATGTCTCTGAAATACAACATAATAATATCAGAGACTTGCTCGAGCATACTCGCACTCGATAACTCAACCCTACTTGTTCCCTAGTACCCAAAGGATTCTTACTTGGAGTGCGCGCTGCTCCGGTGTCTTCACTACTACCGTCTACACCGCATCAGCATTCACCCCAAGTCCTCCTCCTTGGATCCCAGATCACAAGTACTCTACATCTCGCTAGCATAGGCTACCCCTCGGTAAACCTCTCATGGCTCCTCACTGCTATGTACTCGCTCTCAAGCATCTCATTGCAGTAGAAATCTTCCTAGGCTAAGGCATCACAAATCAGGCCACTCTAGTCCTAATATGAGTACCTAGCCTACTCTAGCATGCATAACATATCACATGATATCTCGTAACACATAATGTAATGGTATTTTGGGAAATCATCGTTTGGGCGCTGACTGATCGTACACACTGCTCCGTTCTGCCTTTTTCAAAATCTTTTACTCTCTTAGAAAAATTGTTTATTTTATGAAAAACTTTCTCAAATCCTCAGCTTGAGTTGAGATACATCCGAAGATGCACCCGAATCCCTCAAACCAAGGCTCTGATACCAACTTGTAACAACGTAAATTTTCAAAACAATTTTTCATTTTTAAATCATCAAAACAATATCAAACAAACTGTATCCAATGTCATTATAACAAACAAATCCCAGAATCTCAAAACATAATCTCTATGAGTGTGTACGGATCATGTCGGCGCCTTCCCGCGATCCCGCTAGTACCTGAAACACATAACACATCAACTTTAAGCATAAATGCTTAGTGAGTTCCCCAAAATACCACATACTACACATACGCCTTTCCAGGCCATATCTCTGTGGGATCTTCCGATCCAAATGTCTCAGGGGACTTTCGTCCCGAATCCCGATAGACCTTCCGATCCTACCCATATCGACCTTCCGGTTCGTAACCTTTTGACCTTCCGGTCCATATCATCTTGACCTTCCGGTCCTTATCATACATAACACATACATATCACATAACAACATACAGCTCATACATCTCATAGCATATAAGACCTTCCGGTCACACATAGGTACCCTTCCAGGTACAGTATAGTGAGAAGACTCACCTCAATGAAGTCGGATAAACTCTCGTGCTCAACGTCCCGACCTAGCCTCCTCCTATCATTCGAATAACATCCCCGATCAATATTCTCTCATAGTCTCATCTCTAAAGATTGGGTAGAAGGCCATTCTACCCCTCTCTGAACTCTCTTGAATCAGTCTTGACCAGAACCCTAAGGTCAACGAAAGTCAACGATCAAACTTTGACCTGACTCGTCGAGTGCACATGGGCGACTCGGCGAGTCCATGCGGGTCCTCTAAATCCTTCTAGCCTCTCTTGGCTCGTCGAGTCATCCTTCCACTCGACGGGTTCCTCCTGTCACGAATCGCGGGGCAACCCCGACTCGACTCGTCGAGTCCACTTATGAACTCGACGAGTTGCTTCCATGTTCATACTCAAATGACCTTCTAAGGTCAGATCTGCTTCTCTAATCTATAGATCTGACCTTCCCAAGCTTGATAATCACGTAAAGGTCGAATCTTGGTACACATGCAACACACCCAAAGCTTCTTTTGGTGAAATAACCTCTAAAATGGCCTCCTAGGCTCATAACTCAAAAGGTATGGCATAAAGCAGAGTGGTAAGGACTCTCTGGACCTCTTAAGGTCCAGATCTATGAACCAACTCGCCTTGGGACCTCACATACTCAAGATTCAACTAAAAGAGGCATAAAGAAAACCCTAGATTTCACTAGAATCATAATAAACATGAGAATGGCACAGATTGTTACCTCTAACAGCTTCCTCTGATCAAATAGAAGTGGATCCAAGCTCCTCAACCCGCCTAGCTTGTTCTACCTCCTTCCTTCTTGCTAAAACACACAAGAAATGGTGAATTAGCCTTCCTCTTGCACCACAAACGATCTCTATGCTCTTTAGGGTTTCTCAGGGGTGAAGTGGCCGCAAATGGAGGCCATAAAGGCCTTTAAATAGGGCACATACCTCGAGAATTAGGGTTTCAATTTACAGCGCGGACTCGTCGAGTCCACCCTTTCCGACTCGTCGAGTCTGTTCATTAATCCAGTCAGCAATCGCGGTCCTACTCGACGAGTCTACGCCTCAACTCGTCGAGTCCCGCTCTTTTACTCATAAATAAATGATCAAACACAATACCTAGAAATCCGGATGTTACACAAAACTTGAGGGCAAGTTTTGTAACTTTCAAAACTTTTTATCTTTCATAACTTATGAGTTAATGGATTAATAAAATGAGAGACTTTTCAATTTATGTAACCTATGTGTTTAATAATGGACTTTAAAAGAGTGACTTTTGGTAATCCATAACTTAAGGACAAATTATGGATTCCATTAAAACACATAATGATCAAGAATTAAACTAACAAGCAAGTTACAAATAATTCCTATGATCTTCTAAACTAAGAAGTTCATGAATGTTCATATCAACAATTTCAAGAATCATAAATAAACCATATAAAAATTGAAATTTTGATAATAGCCATTGAAAATGGATTAGCATAACAATTACACCATCTAAAACAAGTTTTATAACACCAAAACAGTTTAGGGTAATGTTTCTAGTCTATTTCCAGCAGGAAAACTCAAAAATCTGCATTCAGGGGCTCCTACTCTTCGAGTGCACGAACCTACTCGACGAGTACGATGAATTAACTCATGGACTCGTCGAGTCCCCCCATGGACTCGGCGATTTCATGCTGCAGAAAACTGAGTTTTTTCAACAAGTTTGCATCAAGTATCAAATAAACAAGCCTAGGCTATGATACGACTGAAGGGTTTTGAGCATTCTAACACTCCTATGGTGTACATGCAACCCTAGAAACCTTGGATCTATGTTTTACTATGATACATGCAAATTTGATTTCCAAGGTTTATAACCTATCTAGCATAGCATGGGGAACTTTTAAACATAAATGCTAGAAGTAAAACATACCTTTTCTTGTTTGGATTCCTTGAAAACCTTGTGAGCCTAGCACCTCAAGTGTGATGCCTCAAATGTCTCACACAGCACCACAATACTTGGAATAACCTTGAGAGAAGTTCACTAACACCTCAAAATCGGCTAGCCCTCTTTTTTCCTTGTACAAGTGCCGATTTTGCTAGTCTAGGAGTCTTTATATAGTTGTGGCACAAGTAGGGTTACACCATGTAAACCCTAATTGTCATGGCTTTTCATATTCCACGATCCATGGGTTTGTAACCTCCATGGACTATCCATGGAGCACCTTATTTGTTTTAACCCAATCCATACAAACTATGGATCATTAGCCCACTATACAAGAATGAATGATTTACACAATCAACCCCATATATTTAATTAGTCTTATTTTGATCACTTAATTAATTCCAAATTAATTCTTTGATCAATACTAATTAAATAATATTATTAGAACTTATAATATATTAATAAACCTTAAGTGTCCTTTCTCTCATTTTGGTCTATCCAAGTATTGGAATGCCATGCAACCCAAATGGACCATGCCAACCGGGTCAACTACACACCAGAAATAGTTATGGACTTAGACACCTTATCCAACACTAAGCAACTACAGTAATGATGTCAATTTCATAGAAGGAAAACCCTAGGCTATCAGGCATCATATGATCAGGCAATTCTATCATGTAAATCCTGAAAATCCCTAGCCTAGTACTAGCATGTTGTTCTAACATATCACAAAACCAAATAATCCGTAAGGTATTTTGTGGTCTATCCGCGAGCTCCAGCTGATCGTACACTTGTGTCCTCCTTTAGTGTTTTGAAAACCATTTTTAAAATCTTGTCCTTAGTTTGAGACTGGAGTCACACAAGTGTTTCATCCAATTCACTCAAACCAAGGCTCTGTTAACAACTTATAACTTCCATATTTTTTTCAAGCCAATTTAAAACTTTTTAAAAACATTTAAAGCCATTAAGTTATTACAATTTGTTTTCAAAATAGTTTAGACATCAGAGTATCGCCAGAATCAAATCATGAAAATATAGGGAGCTGCACGTGTCACACCCCCTAACCGGAACGGCGGAAACGTTCGGGGGCGGAGGACGTCATGCTCAGTATCATAACCATAGTGAAGAAAGTAAACACAACCATCATAAATATAATTTAAAAGGTTACATCATTGCAAAATACATGTTTCCAAATAAATTTTACATATGATGTCAAAATAGTTCAAAAGAAATCTACGACTTAGCGTCTTGCCTTCAAAAAGTCTTGTGGTTACCTGTATTACTGATTACCTGAGAATACAAGTTGTTTTTGAAAGAGTGTCAGCATTAAAGCTGGTGAGTTCATAAGCAATTTATGAATGAAAAATGCATGTTGTTCCTTAAAGTTTGTTACCAGTTTGTTTCCAGAAAATCCAATATTTTCTAAAAGGTTTATTGTAGTCTTAACTGAACCAAAACTTAGTATATGTGAGTAAATCATCATACTTATATGTGGTTTTATATTTAAATAAAACTCCTTTTTGTGAAATCCTTAAATTCCCGTGAACGGTGTGTTTGTTAATTTCCCATGTGAGTTGTTATAAGCATACTATGACTCGAAGACCTCGTACTCGACGTTCTTCAAGCGTCGGAATGTTATGAAACTTGTCACCACAGACCTGACGGTCTAGCTGTTGCAAGCAGCTCAGGTGCGGGTTGTCAAACCCAATATAGATCTATACACAATTATCACGTTCTCCCTACAAGAGATTCTGGCTATAACTACAGGACTTTTCTGTTGTACTAAAGAGTACTCCGAAGATGAATGTCTCACAAATTTATTCATTAACATGTTCACGTAGTTTCTAATAAAGTACTCGCTTTGTAAATCGATAGTATTACCATTTCTTTGTTAAATGAGGTGTCCAAACTATACCTATTATAGTTTTATCAAAATGTTTTAGATGAATGAAACCTTGTTATGCATGACCTTGTATTTCAATAACATTGAAAATTCTAAGTATAAAATCTTACACCTTGCTCAGCATGTTACAAGGTGTGAATAACTCTTAAACTTGTTTTAACAATTTAACTCCTAACTGTCACTGTTTTAGATTATTTATAGAAAAATCATCGTAAGTTGAAAACTAAATCCGTAAACTCAGAGAGTTTGGAAAAAGAGTCTACTATGTTAAAAAATTTTCTTATAATTTTTGGTGGTCTCAAACCAGTGTGAAAATGTTCATTTTCACGACCTGGTCTGATTTCGTTGCTACAGTGATAGGCAGTTTTGTAAAAATCACCAAAAATTGTAGAAAAATTGTATGGAGATGTGCAAGTAGTCATTTTAAAGGTATAAACCTGAACCATTTTAATATTGAATAGTTTTGAAATATATTAAGTTTAAGTTGGGCAAAACAGTTCGTGAACAGGTCACAACTTTTCTGTTGTAAGCTGTCAAGTTAAGTTTCAAATATGTTTTGGTGTTTTAACTTGTATTCCCCCCTGAAAACTAAAGAAAACTAGAAAATGTAGGGGTATGAACTCACCTTTAGTGATTCTTGGAAGAGTGGAAGGTCGAAGACGAGGAGTATCAAGTCGAGAACACTTGATGAACACGTGAGAGTTTGGATGATCCTAAGAACGATTTTTGCTGTTAAGATATGAGTCAATGATCCAAGAGTGTTATGAAATTATGGAATGACACTTGAGTTTAGATGGAATACTTACCAAAAAGTGCAGTAGCAATTCAAGAACACTTGCACAAGGTGGTGGAAAGTAGAGAGAAAGAAGCTTTCTTGAGGTGATATGAGAAGTGTGTATGTTTGAAATGAGCAAGTAAATCAAGAAATCCTCCAGGGATTTCCTTATATGGAAGGTTGCTGGAGCAACTTGTGAGTTTGAAGTGATGTGTGCATTGGTTTGTGTGATGTGGATAAGGTGGCAAGTGAGAGGGTGACACATGCAAGGCAAGTGGGCACACTAAATTGGGCCTGTACGAGATGGGCTTTAGAAAATGGCTCACCTATGGCCCAATTTTCCAAATTGGGCCCAAGCATTTCCAATGGGCCTTATTCTAAAGCCCATCTAAATATTCTAATCCATATGTTTGTTCTTGGATGGCCCATCAATAACCCCATCACCATAATCCAATAGAAAGGCCCAACTCAAGGCCCACGTGAAATTAGGGTTTTCACATGAAATGACGATTAGGGTTAAGTGTTCCTACTTAACCCATTAAGGACTTAATCCATTAAGTCCAATATTGCCTTAGGTTAAATTGCCAATGATTATTAATTAATATTTTAAGTTTATTAAATAATTCCCGTGTGTGTTCCGATCAATCCCCAAAATTATGGTTTCATGACATTAGGGTTTTCCAAACCCTAATTACGGTTTTCAACCCAAACACTAGCCCATTAGTCAAATGGTTGGGCTTTTAGGTCAATTAGGGCTTCATTGGGCCCATTAGGGTTTCACTAGGCCCATTAGGGTTTCGTTAGTCAGGCACCACCCACTACCACCTCAGGTGGTGGTGGTCAACGGCGGCTCACGGCGGCTGCCACCTCACGGTGGTGGTTATGGTTCTAGTCCATTTGTCCAAGCATCCCAAACGAATCAAAACACAAACAAGGCACACCGCCAACCAACACGGCGGCTGGTGGAGGCAGGACGTAGCAGCCACTACCTCACGGTGGTGGTTATGAGTTTCTTTGTATTATTTTAGTCACTAATTACAATTATATAATGAAATATCCCGAAATAAACACACACACACACACACTAAGATAGACACACCCACACAACCACTCTAGTGGTGGCTGGCGGTGGCACATGGTGGCAGCCACCACCTCACGGTGATGGTGGTGGCTTTCTTGGTTATCTGGCCAAACAAAACACACATACGCCCTCATAACATAATTACACACACTAAGCATGACTTTTGCTCAGAAATGAACGCGACCACCCACCTAACGGTGGCGTACGGAGGCGACAGCAAGATAACGACCACCATGGCGGGCCGCCATGGTGGTTCCCGTGATGTTTTCGGCCAGTAGAGAGCATCCACATTACGGTCAGCAACCCAATACACACGCAAACTTGTGACACGTAGGCTGAACACGCGCACAACAGCTACCACTGGGGTAGCGAATGTTTACCGGCGTAGAAGAAGGATTGCACAGGCGGCGGCGGTCGAGCTGGGACGTAGCACCGACGAAACACGACGAAACAAAAGGAGAAAGGGTGGTTCTTCCGTTCGACGGCAGCCCTAACGTCCCCAAGACGATCTTCATCTTTAATGGTCGTAGGAGTGGCGTCGGATGGGTTTCGGCGGTCACAGCAGCGACAGAAATGGTGACTGCTCGTGGCGGCATTGGCACGTTAATCAGATGGCGAAAGGTAGTGGTGGAATAGTCGTCGGAAATGGAACATCAACGATGAACGTCTTCCCCGACAGCAAGGTTAGCGGTGGTGGCTTCGGTGGTTGACAATGGGCGCTCCAGTGTACTTCGGCGGTGACAAGAGTGGTGGCTGGAGGGAGTGAAGGAGGTGGCGGCTGGTGTTTAGCAGTGTTGTGGCGGCTACATCATTTGAGTAGGGTTAGGGTTCCGGAGGGATAGACAGGTTATATACCTGTCTCACATAAAAATCGCCCCATAATGACACTATTAGTCCCTCATTCCAGATCTTTTTAAACCTAAGCCTAAAATTTACCTTTTCAGCCCTTTGCATTAAAATCCATTACAATTTGGGTACAATATTTACCAATTACACCCCTGCTTCCATAATTCTTACCAAATTCGATCCCTAATTTACCAAACAGGCCCTTAGCCTCCAAATCTCTTCAAATGAAGTCCCAAAAGTTACCATTTAGTCCCTGCCTTCATAAACACTTACAAAACCAATCCGGAACTTACACTTTTAACCCCGAACTTCTAAATCATGCCATTTGACTCCCCGAAATCAACACCCCGATAAATATTATGGATTTTAGGGCTAAAATTCATCCACCAATTTTATCTATTTATTTATTTAACAAACGGAATGTTACAATATTTCTTTATGAACAATTCTTTTTCTCTTCCATCCTTTTTATTTCCTGCCCATGTTATCACATTCATTGTTATTTTAATCAGATTTTTGATCTTACAAAGAGGTTGAAATATCAACTTTCCAGAATCATCTTTCTTGTTCCCCTATGAAATCAAAGTATTCCATATAATCAATCCTCCTTTCAAAAATAACCCATAATATTGTTCTTCATTGACTTTGTACTTGACATTTTCAATCATCACGATCCAAGAATCATAATCCAAACACACCATATTTGATCAATTAACAAAAAGATCACAAGAACTTGAATATTTCTAGAGAGAAAAAAGTGAATTTGAAAGAAATCTCTAGAGAAAGAAAGTGAATTTGAATGAACTTCTAGAGAGAGAAAGAAAATTTGATCAAAATTCTAGAGAGAGAAAGCGAAAGCACGGGAATTCTAGAGAGGGAAAATCGAATTTGAATCACGATCAAAGAATTAATTCGATTTCTAAAACCAAAAACTCTCTCAAAAAAAGAAAACTTACAACATGAAGTTTGATTAATGATTCACCAAATCAAAAATGTCATTATGGATCAATTTCTTGAAAACTTCAAGAACCTGCTCTGATACCACATGTAAGATCCCGAGAATGATGACGAATGCGGAAATGTAATGATTATGTGAATTTTGTCAAGAACACAAGAAGTAAATAAAACCGTTTAAGCTCTCATTAGTCTAGAAAGTTATTACAAAGTGGGTCTTGCAATATTTCTCTCACTAGACTAATCTCTCATGTTGTTACATAAATGAGAGTCACTTACTCCTATTTATAGAAAAAGCTCAACCCATGACACATTCCTAAAAGGGTAAACCTACATCACATCCCATGAGAACTTTGCAACCTAACAAAATGTCTAAATGGCGAACTATAGGAATAGAGACAATGTAAAAGGACTAATTATGTAAATTTGATTTTTTTTTAGATACACAATTAAAACTCCAACAATCTAACTAAAGGGCTTAGTCAACTATGGTGGACTTATTAAAATAGACGGGGATTAGGGGGGGCTGAGCACCGGGCAGCCCGGTACTCCCTCCGCCACTGGCTCCAAACCGTCGAGAGCTTTCCCTCTGTCTATCAGACACCTCCAAATTCCTTACAAATCAAAATTTAGGTCCAAAGCCGGAACTGCATGACTTAGGGCGTGTTTGGCAAAATTAGCTGCTAGCGGGTATCTTGTAGCGGGTAACGTTTTGTTTAGCGCTACATGAAGTAGCATTTGGATTTGGAGCATTTTGTTTAAACTAAACGCTAGAAGTTTGTAGTGCGAAACAATGTTTTCTGTTGAAAACAGAGCGTTTTGACAAACGCTAGAAGCTAGAAGTGCTCAAAAGCTCCGTGCAGAACACGCCTTTACTGACATTGATGAGGAGCACCATTATTGTAACGGAGGAAAGAAAATTTCTACAAATAGATCGGCTTGATCTTCCAAACGTACCTGAAATTCCAAACCGTGAACTTCCTGGCTTACCGACCTTCTTAAAGCAAAACTGCCAGACTTACATGAGATTCCTAGCTAAGCCTGAACTGCCCCATTTTTCATCCATGGAAGTGTCAAAGGTATCGGGTTTGCCAATTCCGAAGTTCCCTGATTCCCCAATGACTTTGCATTTGTGGAGCTGCCACTCTGTATTAAAGTTCCGCCAGTAGTGTTCTCTTTTATTTTTTTGTTTATATATGTCCTTTAAGTATGTTTTACTACTTTATGGTGTAATATCTTTCTATGGCTAATATTTAGAACATCATTTACTATATAAATGATGCACTTCCATGATCTGTTCACATCTAAATATGACCGATTAACTAGCATCTGACTAAAGATTGTATTTTAGGACTATGGAAACAATATTCATGGACTGCTTTGTCGCCTTCCTCGAAGCATGCCTGATCTTTTTTTATCTCCAGAAATGGAACATCTCGGAACTCAAGTTCAAAACAAGCTCGATATTTTTTTTTTCTTAGTACTACATTATTTTTATCTATTATTAAAGGAATATGTTTTCTTTTTAGATTTTGCACAAAGAGACATCAGAAACACAAAATCTACCCAATTTTACATGAGTAGAACCATGACTATTTCCCACATATGACAAGCATAAAAGAGTCCAAACCATCCTTTATATGAATATGAATAAGTCAACTCCGAAAAGATAATTACGAAAGTGGCCGGCTTGTAACATATTGAAAGAAAATGTTAACAGTTTCTGAAATGCCTGTTTGAAAGTTATCGATTAGAACAAGATAAAACTTTCCCTAGGACTTAACGTCTCGTTACTATAAATAGTAAGCACTTGAAGAAAACTAGAAATTACCAAACAGGATGATGAAACTTATAGCAGCATTTTGCCTTTTGGCCCTGTTTGGTTTAACCAATGCTGATATTCAAGCAGACAAGCTTTACGAGTTGCTAAAAACAAAAAGATCCAGAAATTCGCCTGTTCTTAATACATGGTCAGCTACAGATGAAGCTACCAATGAGTACTCTCCAGTTTACATTCCCCCTCAAGATGGTCTTGCAGATCTAGACAAGATTGGGACTTTGCCAGGCCAACCAGCAGGTGTTGATTTTAATCAGTACTCTGGATATGTTACTGTCAATCCAAATGCTGGCAGGGCTCTTTTCTATTATTTTGTCGAGTCTCCCACCGATTCTTCGAATAAACCGTTGGTTTTATGGCTAAATGGAGGTACTTTTCCAATTTGATGTTTATTTATTGCATCAGAATATTTGATCAAAAGCCTTTACAATTACTTTTTTTCAAATAATTTCAATCTATATCCTGCAACAGGACCAGGATGTTCGTCCATGATTGGAGCCATGTCGGAATTAGGACCATTCAGAATCACTAATGATGGAAAAAGTCTCTTCAGAAATGACTATGCATGGAGCAATGGTTAGATCATATTCCACGTTAAACTATTCTCTTGCTTATTCAACATAACATAATAAACATGAAAAATGATATGTGCAGTTGCAAATATGCTGTTTCTGGAGTCCCCAGCTGGAGTAGGCTTCTCGTATTCCAACACAACTTCTGATTATGACCATGCTGGTGACAAGAACACAGCAGACGATGCTTATATTTTTATCGTAAACTGGCTTGAGAGATTCCCTCAATACAAAACTCGTGATTTTTACATTACTGGAGAAAGCTACGCTGGACATTATGTTCCTCAACTTGCTTTTACCATCGTTTTTAACAACAAGAAAACAAACCAAACCATCGTCAATATCAAAGGCATTGCTGTATGTTCACTTCATCGACATCTTTTAGCTTTGCAAATAAATAGGGTGTATTATTCTTCAAACATATGGAAATTAATCTTTGTGTAAAATCTGCAGATAGGAAATGCATGGATTGATGATGAAACGAGTGAGAAAGGTATGTACGATTATTGGTGGACACATGCTGTAAATTCAGATGCGACACATGATGCGATTTTGAAATACTGTGACTTTGCAAACGAAACTTCATCTGATATGTGTGACAAAAGTACGGATAAAGCTTGGGATGAGATGGGAAATGTCGATATATACAACATCTATGCACCGATTTGCTTGAACCCTGATCTAAGGAATGCTTCTAGCACTGGTTCTGTAAGTCTTCTATAAACATTTTTTAATCACCATGTGATGAGCAAAATGATGAATATTTATTTTGAACTGGAGGAAAAACATAATTATTTCATCATGTATATTTCAGATTAACGCTTTTGATCCATGCTGGCAATATACCCTTGTAAACTATCTCAATAACTCAGCCGTGCAAAAGGAATTACATGTGAAACCTACATCATGGGATGTATGCAGGTAACCTTAGATCAATCTCGTAAAACTAATTAATACCAATATTATTCTGATTACTTGATAATCGATTGTAAATTCCCAATTACGATGTGTGCAGTGATGTTATCCCTGGATGGAATGACAGTCCAGTTACCATCCTGCCCATAATCAAGTATCTGATTGAAAACGGCCAACGGCTATGGGTATTCAGGCAAGTATATACTTTGTTTCAGAGATGTGAAATGGATTCTTTACATTGAAATTGAAGATGACATATAATTCATAATTGTTCATTTGTTGATTCTGCAGTGGGGATACAGATGCTCGGGTTCCAATTACTTCTTCTAGGTACTCAATCAACGCACTCAATCTTCCTATCGTGACAGCTTGGCGACCATGGTACCTCAACAAGGAGGTGATCACTGAAACTTCTAGCTTATTAACTTTATTGTTCCAAACAAAAAAAAATATAAATGTATATAAAATTACATTGTTAAGACTATATCTTACATCTCTAAATGTTAACAGGTTGGAGGATATTTGGAGGCATACCAAGGACTGCTTCTGATAACTGTTAGGGGTGCAGGCCATACGGTTCCAAGCTACCAGCCGCAGAGAGCATTGACCTTGTTCTCATCGTTCCTTGGAGGGATACTTCCTCCATCCTCATAAACTTGTCTCTTTTTTTAAGTCTTGACTCTTGATAGCTTTTCCTATGAACAAGCTTGATCAAGCTCATGTCCAATAATTTTTGTTTCCTCCACGGAATGTTTTTTATTTTTATTTCAATTATCTATTGTATTTGTTATTTCAGTTGAAAGAATGTTATATCCATTTTTGGATTTTTGAAGATTGATAATTATCCCGATTTTAGACCATCTACAGCTATTCGATAAATTAATAACCCAAACTTTATATATAAACTGTGAACTAGGTGTGAAACTCATGTATTAGATGGGTTAAATAAAAAAATTATGTGGCTTTTTAATTTTAAAAATTAAAAAAAACATAGAAATTTGACATGTAGATATTGTTTATTTCAAAAATACCACAAAATGACAAGTGTCAAAACTTATGAGAGATTGACATATGACAAAATTGACCTTCATTAATTATGATAGATTTTAATTTTAAAAATTAAAAAACCTAGAAATTTGACATGTGGATATTGTTTATTTTAAAAATACCACAAAAAAACAAATATCAAAACTTATGAGAGATTGACATGTGGCAAAATTAATCTTAATTTATTATGGTAGATGCTCAAACACTAAAATGTTCCATGGTCAAATAGTTGTGGGACAACTTAGTAAGTTGGTTCAAACTTAAAGGATATTTGCCTATTGACGTCAAAGTTATTAGAGAATTGTATTTCTCATAACAGAAGATTGCATTAATCAACAATATAAATATAGGACAAATATCATAAAAGTTACAACTTTTTCACGCATAATTATAAAAAACCTTATTATTATTTTTTTGTTGGCTATGGCTACAAATTTTACGCAAAGTTATTACTCTAGCTCACTTTACGAGTTTCATGGTTAACTTTGTTATTTTGTTTGCAAAAATCAGTCCTGAAATTGTGTCTAAAATCCAAATTTGGTCTCTATAATTTGCAAAAAAATATACCACATGTCCAAAACTCGGTTTTATGTTTTTTTAACTTCCTTAATTTCATATATTTTTATTTTTTAGTCAAAACTAAACTTGGTTTTATATTTTTTTTTTTTGTTTTTTTATATTCTTTTCATTTTTCGTATTTTTTTAATATTTTTTTCGTTTTTTAGTTATTTTTTATTTTAATAATTATAAATCATAAATATCACACATTGGATAAAAATAAAAAAAAAAAAAAAAGAAAAACATAAATTACCCAAATTAAAAAAAATAAAAAACCAAAAAAAACTCAAACACCAAAAATGTAATATATTCTAATATATTCATACAGTTTACACTTTTTGAAAAATATCAAAAAAAGTTATCAAATTGACGAAAAACAAAACGTAATAAAATACAAAAAAACAAAATAAAAATATACGAAAAAATATGAAAAATGTAATATATATATATATATATATATATATATATATATATATATATATATATATATATATATATATATATATAATGTTTACACTTATTGATATAAAACCATGTTTTGTTTTTACTAAAAAATAAAAATAAAAGAAAATATAGAAGTTAAAAAACAACATAAAACTGAGTTTTGGACACGTGGTGTAATTTTTTGCAAACTACAGGGACCAAATTTGGACTTTAAATACAATTTTTGGACTGATTTTGCAAAAAAGAATAAAATAGTTAACCATTAAACTCGTTAAGTGGGCTAGAGTAATAACTTTGGATAAAATTTGTGGCCACAGCCAACCAAAAAAAAAATATGGTTTTTTTCAATTACACCTGAAAAACTTATGGCTTTTATGGTATTTGCCCAAAATACATACTACAAAAATAATCGGACTAAATGCTAAATAAAACAATAGGCTACAATATACACTAACACACAACAAATATAGGATTCAAATTCATAGGGTCCGATTTAAATGGACAACAAATCATGTGGGACAAAAAAACTATTTATCGGATTGTTTTTTTGTAATACCATTTAAGCCAAAAAATAAATTAGTAATAAAGATCAAACATAATTTAAAAAATATTAATAAATATCCTATAACTATTCATGTGATGAGTTCTCATATATCTAAAATAGATAGTAGTCATCGCAAATTCATAATAATTAATCAATATTAGATTAAATAATATACAAATTATAAGCAAAGAATATCATATACAAAAAAAAAAGTATAAAAAAAAAGTAAATTAATAAACAAATTAATATTTGATACTTGTGTTTAACTCTTGGAAATCGATAAAAAGAGGTTAGATGAAAAATTGATAGCTTTAAATTGCTAGTGTAAAATATGATGCTAAGTTTGCTCACTTTACAAGCTATTTATTTCCTAGGATTTTATTTTTACATTTAGAACACTTGGTTTATAATTACTTATATACAAAAATCAACACAATAAAATGAGTCTTGGGAGAGAGTGTTCAACCTCAAAATAAAGGGGTTGGAATGCAAAGGAAAAGCAGGTGTCCAGTGGTCGCCGGTCGGAGGAAGGGACAAAACGTAGATACTGGTGGAGATGGGTTGTGATGCAAAAACGAAAGGTAGTGTGAACGTCGAGTCACCTATGTTGGATGCAAATGCTATATTGGATGCGAATGGTATGTTGGATGTGAATAGCCGTTACAAACTGATGCGATCGGGCGCGATCGATCGCAAGCTTTCGCAAACCTGTGTGTGCCAGGAAAAATTGTATTTTTGTTGCGACTTAACTATTGGTACGTTGGGACATAGTATTACTGCGACTGGAAACGAATGGGAGACACATTACGAAAGACACATTGGATCCGCTTGGCTTGGTTCCAGACGTGGAATGTGCATAATGACGTCAGAAGGGTAAAGACGTTACTTTTCTTTGCATTGAATAAAATCCATTATGTTTTCAAATAGAGCCTTTTTAAGGCCCGTTCAATTAGTTAATCATTAGCTTTATTTCAGTTACACTTGTAAGGCTATATAAGGTCGTTTGGTGATCATTTGTAATCATCGACTATTGAAGCAATAAAACACTTGAATTCGTGTTCATCTTTTCTAAGTTGTAGCTACAATTTAAACTTGGTCTTTGTTAGGGCGCGT
The DNA here is from genome assembly GCF_052849685.1 of Lactuca virosa. Taxonomy (NCBI): domain Eukaryota; kingdom Viridiplantae; phylum Streptophyta; class Magnoliopsida; order Asterales; family Asteraceae; genus Lactuca; species Lactuca virosa. The sequence continues at coordinate 300,578,940 of NC_136433.1, read as the reverse complement.
CTCCTAATTTTGATATTGAACTTAAACAATAGGTCTTGGTTTGTTTTCATCGAAGATTCAAGCTAAAATTCGAGTTTGGACTTCAAATCTATCCCTTTTTCATTACTTGTTCTTGTCTTTTCTTTCATTTGTTCTTTGTTCCGCTGCAAGGGTTGAATTGATCCTCCATATATGCATCAGTTGTGGTATCAGATCCCCAAGCACCTGCGGAGTATTCTTGTTGTTCTAGCCAATAGTTTCTGTCAAGTGTTATTAACAATTCAGACACGATGAATTGGGAGGATCCTGAGTTTCTCAACAATCTTCGAGAAGCTTTGACGAATATTGTTGAAGAGAAACCAAAGCAAATATTTCCCAGGCGAGAAATACACTGGAAAGAGGAGTATAAGGTGAACTAATTACCAAAATTCGTTGGAGGAACCGATCTGAAAAGATATATGGATTGGGAGAGAAAAATCGAGTGTTTGTACGAGTTTAAGGCAATAAATGATGAGAAGATTTGCAAATATGCAATTCTGAGATTAAGCGGAGGATCCTTATTGTGGTATGAAGGGATGAAGGCTATGAGAGCCCGGGAAGGAAAGGAAAAAATCACGTCGTGGGAGTCATTGAAGAGAAAGCTTCGGAAATGTTATGTACCTGCCAACTATAAGATCACCACCTATAGGAAGATTGCCGATTTGAAGCAGGGAAAATTAACTGTTGGGGAGTATATCGATGAATTCAAAAGAATGTCATTGATGGGGATATTAAAGAGATTGAGGAATAGAAGATTGCTCGTTTTTTGAGGGGCCTAAATTACAACATCGTGCATACGGTAGAACTTTACCCCTATGCCAATTTTAAGACACTCTATAGTCTATGTTTGAAGGTGGAAGCGCAAGTGAAGTCGAGATACGGATCCGGTTCAATTTCAGGAGTTATGAAACCCAAAATCGATGCGAACGAGAAGGCAGTCGCAACTCCAGGTCCTGCGGTTGCTAGCAGTTTCACTATGAATCCTAAAGCAAGCGTTGCGAACAAGGAACTTAGTCTTTCCAAAGTTCATTGTTTCAAGTGTTAGGGGTTCAGAGACTCTCAAAGTGCTTGTCCAAACCAGAGAATTGTGACCTTAAGATAAGCCTGTTGTGACATAAGAACATGGTTTGGCATGCGGAATTAAAGTTTACACAATGAACATGGTGATTTGGGTGTTCAAGAGATGTATTGATTGTATATGGTGTTACACAAAAAGGATCTAGATCTAGACTACATAAATAACACACACTTACACATTTACTTTTACATCTCTCAAGCACACCTCTACAAGTGGACTAAACCCACCTTATATAGAGGTGTTTACATGTCTCTCTCTCACTCTCACTAACTCATGAGTCTAAAGGCTAATGCACCACATGCAAGTGGGTTTTACAAAAGTCAAAAAATTACAAAGTCAATCATGAATAACTTTGCACCCCAACATTCTCCCCCTCAAAGTTAGAAATGGATGACCCACTTCAAATCTTCCAAAATCGAGCAACTACGCGGTTCGAGCCTCAAAGGTGACACATATCGAAACGAACTTCAATCTTCAATCTTCAATTCTTCCATGATTCTTCAATTTGGGCTCTAGGATGTGAGACCATACAATCCGAGCATCAACGAATGATCACTAGCTTCTCAAACTCCAAATCGATCACCCTAAAGTTGAGCATAAAAACACACCCCAAAAATCTTCAATAATTCCAAACCCATTTCGAAAATAAATCATTTTCGAACTTCCAATTGCATCATTTCGTAAGCTTCAAAACATCAAGATCACTTCGGTCATCTAATCCGCGTAATATGAAAAATTCAAGTTCGAATTTCCATATAAATTTCTCCCCCTTTTTATAATCGAAATTTGATTATAAAACCTTCAAGGAAAGAGAACGTGCTCTATTCTGAATTTTTCGTGTCAAAACTCCCCCTTAACATGTGGCATAAACTTTGTGCTTCAATCCGGAAAATCCAAAAAAATATTCAATTTTTAGCTTCGTTCACGGATTGCCTTTGACAAAATTTCTCAAAAATGGGTAGAAATTGTCAATTTCAAAATTCTGCAGTGACCCGGTGCGCCCAAAACAACAAAATATGCAAAACTCTCGCCCTTTTTCAAAGTTGGGTAGAAAGCGTTAATTTGCACAAACGGCAGGGGCCTGAAATACATTTTCTTCAATTTCAGCAAAAACAGTCATTTTCCGAATTTGGGTATGAACAGCGAAACATTCGAAACCTCAGGGACTATTTTCGACAAATCTGCTCTTTGTGCTCCAAACATACGAAGAGTACCCCAAACATACGAAGCTTCAGACAATTTTCGGAGTTTGGTGAAAAGTGTCAAACATCCGAAACTTCAGTTAATTGTCGAAATGCCAAATATTCGAAAGGTTAGGGGCTGATTTCGAAACTATTGCTTTTCTTCTTCAATTCATACGAAACTTTTATCCCTTCGTACGAAATTTTAGAAAAGATGTCAAATTGTCGAAATTTCAAGGGCCATTTACGAAACATTGAGTTTCTTCCTCAATTCCCCAATTCGTACGAATCCAGCATCATATGAACGAAACTTCTGTTCTTCATCAAAACATACGAAACTTCAACTTCCCAATTTCCTTTCAATCATACGAAACTTTATGCAAACATACGAAATTTCATCTTCTTCAATTTCGTTAATCCAGTCATGACAACACCAAAACCTTCATTTCCCCAACCCAATTTTCAACCATTAATCCATTCGAAATTCAAAACCCATCTGTTCTTTCGAAATCCAAATCAAAACATCTAATAACGAACTCGTGAAGCCACTTCGCTTTTAATCATTGATATCAAGCCAAAACAAATTCGACTTTGCGACTCAAAATCAAACAGATTTCGTCTACAATCAGTCACCATTTGCTTTCAATATCAAAATTCCAAAATCAATTTTGTTCCTAAATCATTGAAACACCAAAAATCGATTGAAAAACATCTCAGTCTTCAAGTATCGACCCTTAAGATTCGAAATCAAAATCAAATTTCATCAACTATTGGTCATCAATCATTGACCATCGAACCCCGATTCCAAATCAATAACTCACATCGACATCCATCATCTGTTCATTCCCAAACCCAAATTTCTTTTGATTCCATATGCTTCCGTTTTCAATCAAACTTCAAATTTCTTTTCCAAACAATCAATCTATCTGAACAATATGAATACTTGAAGCTCTTCGAATCACACACACCAAAATACTATCTTCCAATTACTTTTTCGATCAAATCCGTGATGAAAGCATCAACAAATACATCGATGAATATGAAAAGGAAATTGCAACAAAATCTCCAATCATTTAAATAATTGGTAAACCTTTTATAGATCCATGAATGATGTGAAAGCAAAATCGAAATCAAACATTGAAATTGAGAGCACAATTGATTGTAATCAGATTGTAATGAAATCGATTTTCACAATTAAGAACAATGGAAAACCGATTTTAGAATCAATAAAATCAAACGACTGAAAATTTTAAGATCTCCTTCAGAATCGATTAGGAACAATAGATAAAGTATGATTTGTACGATGAATTTAAAACGAATTTATTTGATTGATCATGAACAGTGATTGTTAAAATACTTTGGGCTCAATTGAATGAACAGTATCGAAACAAATTTGAATTGGCTTGAAACTTCATGAACAGTAACCAAAATTAGAAATGTATTTTAGGCTCAAATAATCTCGTGAACAATGGGCTCAAAGTATTGGATTAATGAACAATGATGAAGGTTTTAGAAAATGATTTTGAATTTTAGTTTTGATCTAAAAAAAAATTATTGGATCAATAATGGGGTAAAAACGGACTAGATCCAAAGAATCAAAACGATCAAAATTCAAAAACGCAACGCACGATTTCAATGAAATTAAGAGAGATCATAGAGAGAGACTTACCAAAAATGCTTCAATTGTGACAAATGTTGCCAAACCGAGAATCGTTCTTCAAAAATCACGTTGATCTTGAAGACCCACTCTGATACCAATTGTTGTGACATAAGAACATGGTTTGGCATGCGGGATTAAAGTTTGCACGATGAACATGGTGATTTGGGTGTTCAAGAGATGTATTGATTGTATATGGTCTTACATAAAAAGGATCTAGATCTAGACTACATAAATAACACACACTTACACACTCAGTTTTACATCTCTCAAGCACACCTCTACAAGTGGACTAAACTCACCTTATATAGAGGTGTTTACATGTCTCTCTCTCACTCTCACTAACTCATGAGTCTAAAGGCTAATGCACCACATGCAAGTGGGTTTTTCAAAAGTCAAACAATTACAAATTCAATCATGAATAACTTTGCACCCCAACAAAGCCGTTCAAGCCCCTGATGAATTTTTGGAAGAAGAAGAAAGGTTGGGTGGAACATTCGTATTTGATGAGCTGAATGCAATAGAGGAGGAGGAAGAGATGTATGAATAATCAAATTATGACACCTCCTTAGTTCTTCACACTTTGCAAACTCAAGCTGAAGAAGTCGATTATGATCAACGAGATCAATTTTTCCATACGAAGTGCTTGGTGAAGAATAAAGGTTGCAATGTGATAATTGATGGAGGTAGTTGGACCAATGTGGCATCGAGTGAAATGGTGTCAAAATTGGGTTTCTAACAATGCCCATCCAAATCCATACTGTTTGCATTGGTTCGATGACGAAAATAATTTGAAGGTAATTAAGAAGGTCAAGGTTTGTTTAAAGATGGGATCCTAAGAGGACAAAGTGTTGTGCGATGTAATTCCAATGGATGCTTGTCACATTCTATTAGGAAGGCCTTGGAAATATGATGGATATGTTTTGCATTGTGGGACAACCAATGAGTACGAACTGAATCACAATGGAAAGAAGATCACCTTGAAGCCTATCTCTGCGACTGAGGTAAGGACAATGCAAAACCAACAGGTGAAGAAGCCAAGCCTTACGATACTGGCCAGTGAGAAGGGATTAGAGCAAGTGTTGGACCAAGGAGAGACTGTTTACATTATGGCTGTGAAAGGCTATGCGAATGCGAAATAGGTTTTAGAACAAGGGTGTCTAATCACAACGTTGCTTGAAGAATATCCAGATGTGTTCCCAACCGACCTACCAATAGGGATTGGCACGAGTTCGAGGTATTGAGCACCAGATCAACCTTAATCCAGGTGCTCCTTTACCTAATAAGGCTGTATATCATTGTAACCCTGAAGAGATGAAGGAACTTCAACGCCAAATCGAAGAACTCATGAAGATGGGTTATGTTCGTGAAAGTTTGAGTCCATGTGATATGCCGGTTTTGTTAGTACCAAAGAAAGATGGAGGTTAGAGAATGTGTATCGACAACATATTCGTCAATAATATCACTATCAAGTATCGATTTCCCATTCTGAGACTTGATGATATGCTGGACGAATTACATGGAGCGGTTATTTTCTCAAAGATCAGTTTGAGAAGCGGTTACCATCAAATAAGGATTAGAGAATAAGACGAATGGAAGACGACGTTTAAGACTAAGCACGTTCTATACGAATGGATTGTGATGCTTTTCGGTCTTACGAATGCACCAAGTACATTTATGAGGTTGATGAACAAAGTCCTAAAGTACTTCTTAGGAAGGTTCGTGGTGGTGTATTTGGATGATATATTGGTTTACAGCAAGAGCAGGAAGGAACACTTATCGCATCTAAAATAGATCTTTGAAACCCTTAGAGTTCAAAAACTCAATGGAAAACAAGAGAAGTGCTCGTTCTTTGTGATGAGGTGATATTTTTGGGATATGTGGTATTGAAGGATGGATTGGTAGTATATCGATCTAATATTGAAGCTATTTAATCATGGCCCAGTCCAACTAGTATTAGCAACGTTCATTATTTTCATGGGTTGGCATCATTTTATTGGCGATTTATTTGTGATTTTAGGACTATCACGAGTCCCATTACAAATTGCTTTAAGAAAGGTACTTTTACATGGGGAGAAGACGCCCAAAGGGCATTCGATAATATTAAGGATTTGCTGTATGTCACTCTTGTGTTGGCGCTCCCAGATTTTTCGCAACGCTTTGAGGTTGAATGTGATGCAAGCGGTGTTGGGATTGATGTCGTGTTGATGCAAGCAAAGCCCCCTATCGCCTACTTTTCTGAGAAACTTGAATTAGCACGCTTGAACTATAGCACATACGAAAAGGAGTTATATGCGATCGTACATGCCTTAGATCATTGGAGTCACTATCTTCGTGCGAATAACTTTCGTTTTACATTCTGATCACGAATCATTGAAGTATATCCATGGTCAACAAAAGTTGAGTTCAAGACATGCGAAATGGGTGGAGTTTTTGCAGTCTTTCCATTTCTCCTCAAAATATAAAGATGGCAAAAGCAATGTTGTGGCTGATGCTTTATGTAGGGGTTATGCATTATTAATAACTTTGGATGTTCCCTTGTTAGGATTCAAGAGTTTGAAGAACTATTATGGAGCTGATGATGATTTTTTTTTGAAGTATTCGAAAAGTGTGCAGGAGGTCCGAATGGGGAGTTTTTTTTGCAAGATGGCTTTTTGTTTAAAAGCAACCGTCTTTGTGTGCCAAAACATCCAATTCGAGAACGGTTGGTCCAAGAAGCACATGGTGGAGGCATAGCTGGTCACTTCGGAGTAAATAAGACGATAAAAGTATTGAAGGAACACTTTTAATGGCCAAAGATGTTTAGGGATGTTACCAACATCGTGGGCAAATGTGTAACTTGTCAAATGGTGAAACATGCGTTTAAAACCAGGATTATATACTCTAGTAGCCATTGCAGTCTGTCCTTAGGATGATGATTTTATGAATTTTATTGTGGCTTTACCCCGGACACAAAGGGGCAAAGACTCTATTATGGTTGTTGTTGGCAGATTCTCAAAGATGGCATATTTCGCGGCTTGTCACAAGACGGAGGATGCAAGTAAAGTGGCGGATCTATATTTCAAATAAATTGTGCGACTACATAGGGTTCCAAAGACGATTGGTTCTGATCGTGATGTAAACTTTCTAACTTATTTCTAGAAGACGTTATGTTGAAAGTTGGGTACAAAGTTACTGTTTAGTACCTCTCATCACCCCCAAATCGATGGGCAAACTGAGGTCGCAAATCGAACACGGGGAGCATTGTTGAGAGGATTGATGAATAATCACAACAAGGATTGAGATTTGAAGCTAGCACATGCCGAATTCGCTTACAATCGCTCTCCTACTTTTTCCACTGGTCATTCACCCTTTGAAGTTGTTTACGGTGTGAATCCATACCTGCCTATGGATCTAATTCCTTTACCTAAGGAAGAGCTGGTCCACAAATATGATGAGGCGGAACTGAATTCCATGACGAAACTTCATAAACAGATCCATGATCGCATTAAAGCAGTTAATGAAGTCTACAAAAAGAAGTCCAAAAAGTACAAAAGACCTCAAGTTTTTGCTGAAGTTGACTGGGTTTGGTAACACTTGAGAAAGGAGCGTTTTCCAAATTAACGCAAGAATAAACTCATGCTAAGAACCGAAAGTCCTTATAAAGTAGTGACACGAGTGGGTGAATGCTTTCAAAATCGAAGTGTCGGGAGAATATGGAGTTCATGCGACTTTTAATGTTGGAGACCTTTCATCCTACCTCGATGACGATGGCCTTACATAATTGGGGTCAATTCCTTTTCAAAAGGGAGGGACTGATGCGTAAACTGAAGGTAATGCGAACGTCGAGTCACCTATGTTGGATGTGAATTCTATATTGGATGCGAGTGGTATGTTGGATGTGAATGGTATGTTGGATACGAACAATCGTTGTTAATGGATGCGACCGGGCGCGATCGATCGCAAGTTGTCGCAAACCTTTGTGCGTCAGGAACCATTGGATTTTCATTGCGACTTGACTATTGGTGTGACAACCCGAAACTTCTATCTTGTACCTTAGTAAAATTCTATCAATGTTAAACTCGTTTCAGCTATCTTTAGCATTATTTTGAACCTGTTTGAATGATCTAAAGCCTTGTACAACCAAAGTTTGAATTAGGAATGGGTTGGTTTAAGATTTAGGGTTGCAAATAGGCCAAACACTCCATCAAAAGGAGTGTGTGGCCACACACATGAGTGTGTGGCCGCACACCCGAGTGTATGGCGGCACATATGAGTGTGTGGCCGCACACCCGAGTGTATGGCCGCACACATGAGTGTGTGGCCGCACACCCGAGTGTATGGCCGCACACATGAGTGTGTGGCCGCACATCCGAGTGTATGGCCGCACAGATGAGTGTGTGGCCGCACACCCGAGTGTATGGCCGCACACACGAGTGTGTGGCCGCACACCCATCCTCTAGCCGCACACGCATCCCTATTTATATAGGGTGACCCCTTCACTCATTCCTTTCATTTGGCTGCACTCTACTTTCTCTCTCTAAGAACTTCATTCAAGAACACTCTCAATGCCTCAAAAACGTCAGTTTTTGATCACCTAGCTTATCAAACATGAAGGACCCATTGATCTAAGCCTTTAATCATCAAAGTTTCATCATGTTCTTCATCATATGAAGGTGTACGGCTACACACCTTCATAAGGGTGGCCGCACACTCTTGAAAGACTCTCCAAAGTGAGAGTTTGGCCTCCATTTGCTAGTTGGACTTGGTATTGACTTCGAAACACTTGAAAACCAACATTTTTAGCATGAATGAAGAGTGCACGGCCGCACACCTCTATGTACGGCCGCACACTCCCTTGTACGACCGCACACGTCCTCTGTACGGCCGCACACTCCTGTGTGCAACCGCACACACATGCTGACCGCACACCCTAGCCGCACACACACACACTGTTGGCTGTACACCTCCCTCGTTTGATCATATAGGGTCCCGACAAGCATTTTCAAGTCTCTAGGGTGGTTTTCCATCACTTATAGTGGTGAAATACCTTCATTTGACTCTTTTATGTGTCATTGCGTGATAATTAGGATCGAATCGTGATTAAGGCTTCACTTGAACACCCAGCTTTCCGTATCGATCCTTCAATCAAACTACTCACTCGAGATGAGTTCATACCCCTACATTTTCCGCATTTTTAATGATTTCAGGGGGGGGGGGAATACAAGCTAAACATAAATGTTTTCAAAACTCATGAAATTCTCATACTTTAACCCTTTTGTACTGTGTTGAGCATAAGGGACGTTTTCACTAAACTTGCATGATTTTCCGGACTCGCTATTCACTACGTTTTACATGCAAACTATAATCGGTATAGTTTGGGATTTTCTAAACATAACAAGTATAGAAACTTTCACTACTCAACGTATGCACTAAGACAGAGATAGTTTATAGTTTGCATCACTACTTTATTGCGTTTTCATAACTGTAATTATCACTACAAACGGTATACATTCGGATTTTCACTACGGTAGAACGCTACTACACTACATGTAAACTAGATTGTACGATACTGTGAGGCGCTACTTCACTAATGTACCCTTAGGTGTACAGGGATAAATCCTATCATAGTATAACCAGAGTCTCCTGGAGGGAGAGCGTGAGATTTGTGAATAGATCTATTTGGGACTAACAATCCCACACCCGAACTGCTAGCTACAGTTAGGCAGGCATGCCTAGGGTGACAAATGTCATTTAGCGCAACGCCTGAAGAACGTTGGAAAGGTCTCTAGTCATATCAAGCATGGTTATACGACTCACATTATGTATAAATCACCTTTAGTTTACAATCTGACACTCTTCAATGGTTTTATTTATATTAAATAGAACTAAAACACACTACGTATACTGGCCAAGCCAGGGTTTTCAAACAGAACCACTTATGCTATGGCTTTACATACAAAATATTTATACTTCATGATTAGCTTTAGCTAGTCACATGAGGTAGTATTTTCGCATATCACTACAGTTTTTAGTAACGAACATTCATGGTTTTATACGTAATCGATAACGCTACATTTTCATTAAAGAAAATATCGGATTTTCTTGAATCTATACAAACATTTCGGCTAGCTCATCAACAAGTTTTCATTACAAATTACTGCTTATGAACTCACCAGCTTTATGCTGATATTTTCAAACTGCTTGTATTCTCAGGAAATCAGTAGACAGGTACATGTTGGGTTTTTGAGGAGTGGCAGCGATAAGAGTTTAATGTTTAGATTCATACAAATTATATGATGTAATTCAAACAAGTTCCAGACGATTTCCAAATTGATGTAAACATTTTTATTTAAGTTTTCATTGTAATGGTTGCGTTGCTATGATTGCTATTATACATTGGTTGTGATGCTATACATGACGTCCTCCACCCCGGAACGTTTCCGCCTTCGGTTTCGGGGTGTGACAGATTGGTATCAGAGCCCTTGTTTATAGCGAACTAGTATACCGAACCTTACATGGTATATAACTATAAACACTAAAGGGGCATAAGTTCTCTACACTAAAAGTATACTTTCAAAAATATAAGTATTTTTATAAAAGTATATGAGCATGCATACCTAACAGAATTCGTGTCATTAGTGGAACAACACAAAAAGTATTTCGATGTTGGGACACTGCGGTCAAGCCTGGGCAGTTATGTAATCATGTTTCGGGTGAATATAGCCTGATCAACTATATTCAGTCAAAACATGACCAACATGTGCTTGGGAGTGACGGTGGTGTTACAGCAGACCTAAAACTTACCAAAAACATTCACTAGAAAATACTATAGGAGTATTTCGCTAGAGCCAAATTCAGTGAGGAGATTCATTCTTAGTGTTACTACCTATCTATTTCGTAGCGATAACTTAGTTACATTAGTAACCTTTCTTGCTTATCGCTTGGTAGAACACTTGTTTATCAGGATGAGATATATTTTGTTTCATATATCTTGAGGACTTACCATCCTCTTCTTCCTGATTGTTTCTAGAAGAAGATGCCTCCTCGACCAAGACCCATCAGAAGAAACGACAACACTCCGCCACCACCACCCCCTCAGTTCGACCCCGTCATGTTTCAGGCAGCAGTTACAGCCGCCGTGATTGCAGCAATGACACAAGTGAATGCTGGTGGGGCTGGAGGTGGAACCGACCCACAGAGATAAGATGGAAGTCAGGGACATAAAAAGGAGTGTTCCTACAAGGACTTCATGACTGCAAAACCCAAGTCTTTCGACGGAAATGGAGGTGTCATCGCTCTAACTCGGTGGTTCGAGAAGATCGAATCCATCTTCGAAATTTGCGCCTGTTCCGAAGCAAACAAGGTGAAGTTTGCTGCCTGCACCTTCACTGACAGAGCTATGACCTGGTGGAATGGTCGAGTCAAAACCCTAACCCTGCCAGTGGCTAATGCCATGGGTTGGGAAAGACTGAAGGAACTCATGCTGGCTGAATACTGCCCGAGGGGCGAGGTGCAAAAGTTGGAGCACGAACTTTGGAACTTGAAGATGAAGGGTTCTGACATTGCTGCTTACACTGCTAGATTCTGTGATCTGGCACTTCTCTGTCCGGGAATGGTCACCCCGGAAAGCAAGAAAATCGAGAGGTACATCTGGGGGCTGACACAACCCACCAAGGGAAATGTCTTGGCTGCTAGACCGACTACATTTGAGAGCGCCAAGGATCTGGCACAAATTCTGATCGATAATGGGGTTGATCTAGATGAAGTGGCAGCTGTTTCTGAGCCACAGAAGGAAAGTGGTGGGAAGAACAAGAAATCATGGAACAAACGCAAGGGTCAGTCTTCGCAGGAGCCCTCCAAGAAACAACAAACAGTGGCAGTCCATGCTGTTACTGCTCCTGCTGCTCCAGCTACTGTTCCAACCACCCAAACTCCTACCGGTGTTTATGCTGGGAAACTACCTTTGTGCAACAAGTGTAACTTCCATCATCACGGACCCTGCCGTGAGTTGAGTTGCAACAGTTGTGGGAAGAAGGGTCACACAACTCGATACTGCAAGGTGCCAGCCCAACCAACCAACCAGACTACGGGAGCAGGTACTAGTCAAGCTTGTTATGGATGTGGAGAGGTTGGGCATTTCAGGAGAAACTGCCCCAAGGCAACGACTGGTGGCAATACAGGGAGAGTTTTGGCGATGGTCCAGAATGAAGCGGTCACTGATCCTACCATTGTTACGGGTACGTTCCTCCTTGACAACTCTTATGCATGCATTCTTTTCGATTCTGGTGCGGAGAGGAGTTTTGTTAGTCATGCATTCAAACATCTAATCAAATGTCAAACCCAACCTTTAACCGAAACGTTCACCGTCGAGATGGCTAATGGAGAGAAAGAGAGCACGAACGACATATTCATAGGCTGTACTCTTACCCTAGACAATCACTCCTTTCCCATCGATCTTATGTCGGTATCCATCAAGAGCTTTGATGTCATCATCGGCATGGACTGGTTGAGCTCCAATCGTGCTGGTATTCTTTGTTTCGAGAAAGCTATCCGTCTCAATCTTCCCTCTGGTGAAACCCTCATCATTTACGGAGATAAGCTTAGCTCGAACCTTCGTATCATCTCGTGCATCAAAGCTCAGAAGTACCTGCGGAAGGAATGCCATGCGTTTCTAGCTCACATCGTTAATGAGACGCAAAAAGTTAAAGACCTCGAGAGCATCCCCGAAGTCTGCAATTTTCCTGATGTCTTCCCTGAAGATCTCCCAGGAATTCCTCCCGAACGTCAAGTCGAGTTTCGTATCGACTTAATCCCCGGAGCTACTCCTGTAGCTAAGTCTCCCTACCGTTTAGCGCCAGCGGAGATGCAAGAATTATCCAGCCAGCTGAATGAGCTGATCAGCAAGGGGTTTATAAGGCTGAGTTCCTCACCTTGGGAAGCTCCGATCTTATTCGTGAAAAAGAAAGATGGATCCTTTCGGATGTGCATTGACTACCGAGAACTGAACAAGCTGACCATCAAGAACCGATATCCCTTACCTAGAATCGACGATCTCTTCGACCAACATCAGGGAGCCAGTTTATTTCTCAAAGATCGATCTAAGATCAAGGTACCATGAGTTGCGAGTCCACGAGAATTATGTGCCCAAGACAGCATTCCGAACTCGCTATGGACACTACGAATTTGTAGTAATGCCCTTTGGTCTGATCAACGCACCGGCAGTATTCATGGACCTGATGAATCGAGTGTGCCGCCCTTTCCTGGACAAGTTCGTGATCGTGTTCATCGACAATATACTTGTCTATTCACGGAGTGAGAACGATCATAAACAGCACTTGAGGCAGGTGCTGGAAACATTGAGGGCGGAGAAGCTATATGCAAATTTTTTCAAAGTGTGAGTTCTGGATCAGGAAGGTGAATTTCCTTGGTCATGTGATTAGCAAAGAAGGCATACACGTGGACCCTTCCAAGATCAAAGCGATAGAGAATTGGTTTGCACCAAAGACACCCACAGAAATCCAACAATTCTTGGGTCTCGCAGGCTATTATCGCAGGTTCATCCAAAACTTCTCCAGAATCGCTAAGCCTCTAACTACCCTAACACAGAAAGGTGTAACCTTTAGCTGGGGAATCCAGCAAGACACTGCATTTCAAACATTGAAGCAGGCCCTGTGCAGCGCACCTATCTTGTCTCTACCCGAAGGGACGGAAGACTTCGTGGTCTATTGTGATGCGTCCAATCAGGGCCTAGGCTTTGTGCTCATGCAGCGAGGAAAGGTCATCGCCTACGCCTCGAGACAGTTGAAAACGCACGAGGTCAATTACACAACTCACGATTTAGAGTTGGGAGCAGTGGTCTTTGCGTTAAAGATCTGGAGACATTATCTCTATGGAACCAAGTGCACTATCTTCACTGACCATAAAAGCTTGCAGCATATCTTCGACCAAAAGGAGCTAAACATGAGGCAACGGCGATGGGTTGAGCTACTCAGTGATTACGAGTGCGAAATCTGCTACCATCCTGACAAGGCCAATGTGGTGGCAGATGCCCTCAGCTGAAAATAGTACTCAGGTCGTAGTGTGAAGGCACTGACCATGACTATCCATTCCCATTTATCCGTGCAAATCAAGGAGGCTCAGCTGGAAGCCTTGAAACCAGAGAAAGTGGTGGATGAAGCATTGCGGGGAATGGACAAAAACTTAGAGGTTAAGGGAGACGGAGTGTACTATTTCATGAACCGGATCTGGACCCCAAAGTTTGGCGGGTACAGAGAGGTTGTCATGAATGAGGCTCACAAGACGAAATACTCCATTCACCCAGGTTCAGATAAGATGTATCTAGATCTCAAACAGCTCTATTGGTGGCCAAACATGAAAGCAGAAATTGCAACATTCATGGGCAAGCGCTTGACTTGCGCCAAGGTGAAGGTGGAGTATCAGAAGCCCTCAGGTTTACTTCAGCAGCCAGGAATACCTGAGTGGAAGTGGGAAATGATAAAAATGGATTTTATCACTAAGTTACCTAGATCCCCGAGTGGGCACGACGCCATCTGGGTGATTGTCGATCGGTTGACTAAATCCGCCCACTTCCTGCCAATCAAAGAAAACTTCAAGATGGAGAGACTTACACGGATCTACATTCAAGAGATAGTTCGCCTTCATGGGGTACCTGTATCCATTATCTCTGACCGAGATAGCAGGTTTACCTCAAGATTCTGGCAATCACTACAGAAGGCTCTTGGAACTAAATTGGATAAGAGCACAGCCTATCACCCTCAAACAGATGGACAAAGTGAGAGAACAATTCAGACATTGGAAGTTATGTTGAGAGCCTGCATCATCGACTTCGGCGCGTCATGGGACACTCATCTTCCCTTGGTTGAATTTTCCTACAATAACAGCTACCATACCAGCATCAAGGCTGCACCGTTTGAAGCCCTCTATGGCCGCAAGTACAGATCCCATCTGTGCTGGGCTGAAGTGGGTGACACGCAGCTAGTCAAGGGTCAAGTCCCTGACAGCACTCTCACTGGTCCTGAAATTATCCGAGAGACGACTGAAAAGATTGTGCAAATCCGAGAACGACTGAAAGCCTCACGAGATAGACAAAAGAGCTACGCCGATAAGAGACGAAAACCCTTGGAATTCTAGGTCAGTGACCGCGTGCTTCTGAAGGTCTCGCCCTGGAAAGGCATGATACGTTTCGGAAAATGTGGAAAGCTAAACCCAAGGTACGTTGGACCATTTCAGATTCTTGCTAGGATCGGTCCCGTAGCATACAAACTCCAGTTACCACGAGAGCTCAGCAACATCCATCCTGTCTTCCACGTGTCAAACCTAAAGAAGTGTCTGTCCGACGAGACACTTGTGATTCCTCTCGACGAGATCGATCTGGACGAAAGTCTACATTTTATGGAAGAACCTGTTGAAATCATGGACCGTGAAGTCAAACGTAGCAAGCAAAGTCGCATCCCGATAGTAAAGGTCCGCTGGAATGCCAAGCGGGGTCCTGAATTCACTTGGGAGCGCGAGGATTCAATGAAGCTGAAGTATCCTCATCTCTTTCCAAGTTCATGATTGTACTCTATTCTTGAATTTCGGGACGAAATTCCCTCTAACGGGGGGATGATGTGACAACCCGAAACTTCTATCTTGTACCTTAGTCAAATTCTATCAATGTTAAACTCGTTTCAGCTATCTTTAGCATTATTTTGAACCTGTTTGAATGATCTAAAGCCTTGTACAACCAAAGTTTGAATTAGGAATGGGTTGGTTTAAGATTTAGGGTTGCAAATAGGCCAAACACTCCATCAAAAGGAGTGTGGGGCCACACACATGAGTGTGTGGCCGCACACCCGAGTGTATGGCCGCACACATAAGTGTGTGGCCGCACACCCGAGTGTATGGCCGCACACATGAGTGTGTGGCCGCACACCCGAGTGTATGGCCGCACACATGAGTGTGTGGCCGCACATCCGAGTGTATGGCCACACACATGAGTGTGTGGCCGCACACCCGAGTGTATGGCCGCACACACGAGTGTGTGGCCGCACACCCATCCTCCAGCCGCACACTCATCCCTATTTATATAGGGTGACCCCTTCACTCATTCCTTTCATTTGGCTGCACTCTACTATCTCTCTCTAAGAACTTCATCCAAGAACACTCTCAATGCCTCAAAAACGTCAGTTTTTGATCACCTAGCTTATCAAACATGAAGGACCCATTGATCTAAGCCTTTAATCATCAAAGTTTCATCATGTTCTTCATCATATGAAGGTGTACGGCTACACACCTTCATAAGGGTGGCCGCACACTCTTGAAAGACTCTCCAAAGTGAGAGTTTGGCCTCCATTTGCTAGTTGGACTTGGTATTGACTTCGAAACACTTGAAAACCAACATTTTTAGCATGAATGAAGAGTGCACGGCCGCACACCTCTATGTACGGCCACACACTCCCTTGTACGACCGCACACGTCCTCTGTACGGCCGCACACTCCTGTGTGCAACCGCACACACATGCTGACCGAACACCCTGGCCGCACACACACACACACTGTTGGCTGTATACCTCCCTCGTTTGATCATATAGGGTCCCGACAAGCATTTCCAAGTCTCTAGGGTGGTTTTCCATCACTTATAGTGGTGAAATACCTTCATTTGACTCTTTTATGTATCATTGTGTGATAATTAGGATCGAATCGTGATTAAGGCTTCACTTGAACACCCAGCTTTCCGTATCGATCCTTCAATCAAACCACTCACTCGAGGTGAGTTCATACCCCTACATTTTCCGTATTTTTAATGTTTTCAGGGGGGGGGGGAATACAAGCTAAACATAAATTTTTTCAAAACTCGTGAAATTCTCATACTTTAACCCTTTTGTACTGTGTTGAGCATAAGGGACGTTTTCACTAAACTTGCATGATTTTCCGGACTCGCTATTCACTACGTTTTACATGCAAACTATAATCGGTATAGTTTGGGATTTTGTAAACATAACAACTATAGAAACTTTCACTACTCAACGTATGCACTAAGACAGAGATAGTTTACAGTTTGCATCACTACTTTATCGCGTTTTCATAACTGTAATTATCACTACAAACGGTATACATTCGGATTTTCACTACGGTAGAACGCTACTACACTACATGTAAACTAGATTGTACGATACTGTGAGGCGCTACTTCACTACTGTACCCTTAGGTGTACAGGGATAAATCCTATCATAGTATAACCAGAGTCTCCTAGAGGGAGAGCGTGAGATTTGTGAATATATCTATTTAGGACTGACAATCCCACACCCGAACTGCTAGCTACAGTTAGGCAGGCATGCCTAGGGTGACAAATGTCATTTAGCGCGATGCCTGAAGAACGTTGGAAAGGTCTCTAGTCATATCAAGCATGGTTATACGACTCACATTATGTATAAATCACCTTTAGTTTACAATCTGACACTCTTCAACGGTTTTATTTATACTAAATAGAACTAAAACAGACTACGTATACTGGCCAAGCCAGGGTTTTCAAACAGAACCAATTATGCTATGGCTTTACATACAAAATATTTATACTTCATGATTAGCTTTAGCTAGTCACATGAGGTAGTATTTTCGCATATCACTACAGTTTTCAGTAACGAACATTCATGGTTTTATACGTAATCGATAACGCTACATTTTCATTAAAGAAAATATCGGATTTTCTTGAATCTATACAAACATTTCGGCTAGCTCATCAACAAGTATTCATTACAATTTACTGCTTATGAACTCACCAGCTTTATGCTAATATTTTCAAACTGCTTGTATTCTCAGGAAATCAGTAGACAGGTACCTGCTGGGTTTTTGAGGAGTGGCAGCAATAAGAGTTTAATGTTTATATTCATACAAATTATATGATGTAATTCAAACATGTTCCAGACGATTTCTAAATTGATGTAAACATTTTTATTTAAGTTTTCATTGTAATGGTTGCGTTGCTATGATTGCTATTATACATTGGTTGTGATGCTATACATGACGTCCTCCACCCTGGAACGTTTCCGTCTTCGGTTTCGGGGTGTGACAATTGGTAAGTTGGGACATAGTATTACTGCAATTGGAAACGAATGGGAGACATATTACGAAAGACACATTGGATCCGGTTGGCTTGATTCCAGACGTAGAGTGTGCATGTTAACGTCAGAAGGCTGAAGACGTTACTTTTCTTTGCATTGAATAAAATATGTTATGTTTTTAAATAAAGCCTTTAGCTTGTAAGGCTATATAAGGCCGTTTGGTTATCATTTGTAATCACCGATTATTAAAGCAATAAAACAATTGAACTTGTGTTCATCTTTTTTGAGTTATAGATACAATTCAAACTTGGTCTTTGTTAGGACGCGTCTCCTAATTTTGATCTTGACCTCAAACCAATAGGTCTTGGTTTGTTTTCACCGAAGATCCAAGCTATAGGTCTAGTTTGGACTTCAAATTTCATCCCTTTTTCATTATTTGTTCTTGTTTTTTCTTTCATTTGTTCTTTGTTCCGCTGCAAGGGTCGAATTGATCCTCCATATATGCATCAGGTTGTTAGCAGCGGTGTTGGGAATAACCATGGTTCAAAAATAATTGTTGAAAACGGGCTACGAGCGAAGAAGATGGAAGATGGGAAAAACATTGACCACACCAACGACACCTAATTAATCAGCGGCGACAAAGAGAGGTTGAAGATAATGACAATGTCTGGTGAGGCGATGACCTAAAAATTATACAACAATGTGTATGAGTTCCAATATATCTTTCCTCTTTTATAGATTTATGATGTGGAATGGCGCTTTTACATCTTAGCTAAAAAAAGGACTCACATTCATCATATTAATTTTGGTTAAATGACTCCAAAATCTCATCCGCTTAGAGTTTGGCCATGCGCTTGCTAATTATATGCCTAAGGTGACAATACCATAGATAGGCTTTATACAAAAAAATATTTTTGGATGAATCAATGTTAAAGATTGAACTTTTGCTTTCTTTTATGCTTATAACAGTTTCATAGATGTCATGACTAGGTTTTGCTTTAAAGTAAAGAATATCATTTATATAAAGTAAAACTGAGCCATTATCAAATATAAAGTTAAAACCATTCATTTATAAAGAATAAAAATAAATAATATTTTTTCCATATAGGTTTTACTAGGTTTTGCTTTAACGTAAAGAATATCATTTATATAAAGTAAATCTGAGAAATTATCAAATATAAAGTTAAAACCATTCTTTTATATAGAATAAAAATAAATAATATTTTGTAACATATCAGACGAGTAGCAACAATTTAATAAAACCATAGATAAGTCACTAAAAAGTTGTAAATCATAATCTCATGTCTTATCGACTATTGTAGTTTGCTTATTGTCGATGATGAAATCCAGCTCCTCATGCTTGAGTCTTTTACTTCTTCTTTGTCGTTACGCATTCATACGTACCACACCTGGTGTCTAACACACCATAGTTAAAAGTAAAACTACTATGAATTTCAATCATATAAATATATGAGCTGCTAAACTCAATTGTCCTTAGCTTCTTAATTAGCTCCTCCATGTAATGGATTTCAATCATGTCAATATGCACTCATACGTACCACACCCTACGTCTAACACCCAAGAGTTAAAAGTACAAGTATTATGGAGTTCAATCATATAAATACTAAGCCACCAAACTCCTTAGCATTTGAGGAATTTTCATTAGTAGACATCTATAAAGTTATATATAAAGGTTAATTAGTTATTTGATAATATCTAGTGTAAATTAGTTAACCAAAGTTATTTTAATAAATGCTGAAATCCACATTTCACTTGTTGAAGTGAAGAGGGTTGTCATAAACACAAGGAGAATCTATTTTATGTAGGTAAATCTATTTACCAATTCCAGTCTCTAAGGAAATCTTTGATTTTTGCAAGATTCAATGACTTACGTCAACATTTGAATATTAAAACCTTTATTCTTATCTTATAGTGTGTCAAGTTCATTATGAATCACAAGGGAAAGACAAAAAATCAACCATTTGAAAATATAGTGCCATCCAAACCAAGTCTCTCGGGTATCGTGAACTTCATTTCACTCCCATAATACCTAACTGATATGTTTGGCTAAGCAATTTCCTATACAGGAAGATATTAATATAAGTATGTATTCAAAATTCATAGCATATGACTTACGTTTTGAAAGGAGTTTTTGATATGTTTAGATAAAACAATTTTAACTTTACTTTGAAAAAATTATTTTTTAAAACTCTTTAATAAATTTACAAGAATAGTTCTTATAAATATTAGTTTTTGTAAAAATATTTGCATATCAATTTGTATTTCTTTTAAACATGTTATCAAGTCATACAAGCACAAATCTACATTAAATAACACAACAACTATTTGCAAGTAACAGTAACCATTGCCTAAGCCTGTGTGTCGCTCTAGTGGGACATAACTTGCCGAAATAGGGTTATTTTGGGGAAACCACAATGATGCATGCATCTTACTTGCTCTACCATCTACTCTTGATGCTCTAATGAGACTCCATAAAGACTCCACTCACCATGGCTCCTTGCTTACTTGACTTTGGTCGTCACTTATTTACAGTTTCTAATCTAATACAAATTACTAAAAAAATTATTCTGTATCACAATTACAATAGAAATGTACAATGCAAATAAATAAGGGAACAATATGCAAGTCATGATTAAACAGAATTTAACCCAAACAATCTAAGGCATAATAAACATAGGTCTAATAAATAGGCAATGGGTTATTGGGTCCAAACAAAAAGGATAACATTTAATTAACATTATTTTGATTAGGATTGCAAAATAATAATTTAGGAAACAATCCTTCTTCATATGTTACAATGTTAGTAAAAAAAAATTTAATATATAAACTTGTAAACACAAATGAATCCATACCAAAATCTACAACCCAAAATCATAAGAAAAAAAAATTATCCTTGCAATGAAGCAATGAATCGAAAAATAATGTGTATATTTCATATAGATAAACAAATAACAACCATATAACAACCAAAGCATTTAAAACCAGATAACTTATGGTTAAACCCTAGATCATGATTCTTTCTATTAATAACAAGACTAACCCTATGAAAGGGGCTTATAATTAAATTTAACAGTTTGATGGAAGATGAAGGACCCAAACTAGAGTTCATATGATAGTATCGAAACCTTGACGTGCCAACATGTGGGTTTCTTTTGATCGAAGATCAAGATGGACGAAAATGAGGTGGGTTTGGCCTAAGGGTGGCCAAATTTAAGGTTTCTAAGGGTTATGATTCCTTATTGCTCATCCTTTTATATATGTCAGAAAAATCCAATCCCTTCATAACATAAATCTAGGGATAATATTATTTTATTCCGTGGTAATTATTCTTCTCAAGTTATCTATTAATTATTCTACACAATTAATGTAACTCTTTTATGCATAATTATTTCCACCTAATTATTTATTAAATATTAACACATAATTATTCAATTTATTTATACTTATTTATTTATTTATTATATTATTAAATAATAAAACAAAATTAATTTCTAATTACTTATTAGGCATTCAATAAACAATAAATTAATTTTCTCACTGTTATTTTTTAGCTTGTTCTTGTTTTACATCTTGGTTCAAGCATGTAAAACATATAGGCATATGCAAACCAATTTGTGTGTCACCATTATGTTGTGTAGTGAGAATATTTCCAACACTCTTTTCACCTTCTATCTCACTCTTATTAGTGGCACCAAGAATACAAAAGAAGGGTGGTTCGAGTTTACGCATGGAGAACAAGAAGAAAAAAATTCAAGTCTTGCTCATATTATGTCAATGTGGGGAGTGAAATGGATGTACTCTATTTTGGGTTCTTTGATTTTTCTTGAGTAAAATTTGAGACATAAATTGTTTATCCCTCTTATCAAATAATCTAAGTTTCTTAAAATTATAAACATAGATCCATGGCTTTGTTATGATATTGTGTTGATTTTATTTTTGTTCTTTAAGTTATATTATGTTCTTGTAATAAACATCAAGGTCCAATACTATGGAGTGTAAAAGATACAATATATAGAATCGTGGACTTATTTTTATCAAAACTTCACTGAGAGATCAATGATTTGAAGGGCTTGACCATCATATATGATAAAGCTATATCCATTAAACATGGTATTATGTGTGTTTTCCCAAACACACATCAAAGACTATGTTCTCTCCATTTTCTAATGAATATGCGTTTGAAATGCAAGAAAAAACTTTAAGAGACATGAAATTATATTGTAACGTCCCAAAAATAAGACCCAAAATTGATGGGTTTTGAGCACTCTAACAACCTTATGGTGCACATACAACCCTAGATGCTTTGGATCTATGTTTTCTCTAATAATACGTGCAATTTGATTTTCCAAAGCATTCATCCTAACTAGCATACATTTGAAGAAAATAACTAGTTAGATAATTTACCTCTTAATAGGACTTGAAGTTCTTGGCCTTCAAAAGCTTTAGCACCTAAGGTGTGATGCCTCTAATGGTTCACAAACACCACGTGCAAAAGGAGGCTTGAGAGAATAAGTTTCTTAGCTCAAAATCAATATCAAACTCTAAGAATGACAGGTGTAACCGATTTTGGGTCTAGGGGTGTCTATTTATAGTGTGGCAAGTGCTAGGGTTACATTCATGCAACCCTAATGCACCATGACTTTTCAACTTACTTAGGCTCCATTGGTTAACCTCCACGGACTATCTATGTTGGTTTAGCCCACCCAAATAACCATGGATCATTGACCTACACTATAAGAATCATTGATTTACCAAATCAGTCCCCGTATATTTAATTAGTGTCTTTTGATCACAAAATTAATTCCAAATTAATTCTTGATCAATACTAATTAAATAATATGATTTCATATTAATATATTATACTTATAATATATTAACAAATCATAAATAACCTTATTCTCAAAAGTCCATCCTATCAAATTGCATTGGTGAAGGCAACCCGAAAGGACCATGCTACTCTCGGGTCAAGTGCATACTAATTATAGTTATGGGATTAGACACCTAATCCAACAGTCTTCCACTTGGATAAGTCTAATAACTATAATTGCAAGTACGACTTAAAACACTGACTAGCAATCGTAGCTCTTAAAAGCCGATGTTGAACTCTGACCCAGTCAGTGACGCGTCCTTTAGATAAGGGATCAAATAATCCATTGTTCTTCAAGATATCAGCCGGAAAAATACATGGAACAATGTCATACTTATTGTCCAGCAGTTTGTTTCTCGATTTCCGATTTGTTTGACAGAGAACTTAATTGAACAGATCAGTTTAATCCCGATCGGGCCCGACACATAAGTCAAAACAAAATCATCGAGGGGCCCAAGATATCGATTTTAATCCTCCGAGAATTAAAAGGAACAGACAAACTTCGACATTATATGCTTGTACTAACTATTCATCAAATCATACACAATAGTGTGTTTTATAACATCAAGTTACTGATGCTTTTTCGCACTATCAATGCACAACCAACTCATAGTCAACAAGTCATATATCTAGGTTTGAAGATTTATATGATATTATCGTCTCACGATCACTCGTGATAAATTCTGTCACACCCCAAAACCGGAACGGCGGAAACGTTCGGGGGTGGAGGACGTCATGTTTAGTATCACAAGATATGCATTATAGTAAGCAAAGTAATGAACAACCATATCATTATAAAGAAAGCGTTTACAAGGTGTGTGTTCACAAAACATAGAATACATAAGCAAATAACAAACAAGACTTGAAGCTATAGTGCTCCATCTTCTGAATCCCAGTGCGAGTACCTGTCTACTAGGCTCCTGAGAATACAAGTTATTTGAAAGAGTTGATCAGCAATTAAGCTGGTGAGTTCATAAGATTTTAGTGATGTAAGTAAGTTGTAAAATGTTGTGGTAAAATGTTGTTGAAAATGTAGTTGAAAAATGTAGTGAGTTGTAAGTTCTGTTTAGAAAAGTTTGCCTGTTCCTCTTAGGAAATCCTATATTTCCTACTTTGATGAAAGATACGTAAAAATGATCTTATAATCCTTTCTGAGTACTAAATGGATACAAGTGATATAAAACTCAGAGTAAACAAGCAATCGACTGTGCGCATCTGCCCTAAGCTCACAACCAAATAAGTAACAGGGAGTAAGGCGGATAACACACATCCCATTGTTTGTTAGATCATTGTTGTATATAACTCTGGCGTGTTCACTTGTTACTCATGGAGTTAATTGTAATGGTTTCTTTATATTTAATGAAAAGATTCTTTAAGAAAAACCATTGTTTCTTATAAGAAAATGGTGACCACAGTGATTACTTCTATAATCACTTAGTTTATACTGGCTATATATGATCTAATATCGGATAGAGAGTTAATTGGGTGAATCTACCCTAAGCCCACAACCAAACAAGGAACAGGAACTAAGGCGGAAAACACACATCCAACTACCTATTGGGTATTAATGATATATACCCATGATGTATAAACTAAAGTATTATAGAGTTAATCACCTAAGGTCCTTTAAGTTTATACTGGTTTAATAAAATGGATTAAACCCTTAACTGGTAAGTTTCTAGTGTTGTATACCAACAGTTCTGATTTGGAAAGTATGTTCTGTACTAGAAAACTGTGCATTGACTTTCTGTCCTATGACTTGACCCATACCTGGTACCCTTATGATGACTCAATATATACTGGACATATATATCTAGAATCGAATAGATAATAAACTGGGTTAATCTGTTCCAAGCCCACAACCAAACAAGGAACTAGAAATGAAGCGGAGAGCACACATCCTATTACCTATCGGATCCTATTGATATATATATGTATCCTTTGATGTATACATTAAGGAATCATAAGGTTAGCATTATGGCCCTTTCTACTAAACGTAGCCTTCTACCAAGCCGTCAAATGTTATGTATGTTTGTTTCTTGTATTAGTGTGTATTTTCCCGAGTGAGACTATCATTAACTAAATATAGTTTATACATTAATGAATATGTGAGAAGATCACAAAGTAAATGTAATAGGGAAAATAATATTTTACCTCAGCAGTGCCACTGCTGGCTATAAAGTAATAAAATACAGACTCCAGGTAGTATTAAATGTACAATACACCTCGGGGAGTCTAAAGTAGCCTTTAATCCCAAGTTGGTTAATTAAAGGTTTAAATGTGAACCCGTATGTAACCATGCTGATCGAAGACTGAATAAAAGATGACCCTCCGGTGTCATATGTAGTGAGGTGACATTTGTCACCCCTTGGCCTTATCGGCTGGGACTATAGCTAGCAGTCAGGGTGTGGGAGTGTTTGTCTCGTATAGATCTATACACAAGATGCCCGCTCTCCCTCCAGGAGACTCTGGTTACAATATGATACAACACTGTATTGTTGTATCCTTAAATATTGTGTCACATTAATTTATCGTATAACAGTGTTTGTATAGTAATTCATAGTGTAGTAATGCTCTTTCTGTACTAGTGTATAGTATACTCTCTTGTGTAGTGTATAGTGTGAAATGTTTCTCAAAATAGTGTGTTCTGACTCATGTATGAACTGACTCAGGTATTAGAAGAACTGAATAGTGTCTTCCTAAACTACACCTATTATAGTTTACTAATGTTTTCCTTGAACTGTTATTGAAAAGACTCTTTTATCTACTAAGTTTTGCCTATACTTTAAAAACAGAGTTTTTTGAAACTATAAAGTAACATAACTTTAAAAGAGTTTTTGAAATGTTTTGATCTCTTATAAAAGACATAAGCAATCTTTTAAAAGATGTTTATAGCAAACATTTACACAATTGTCATTGTGTTCAACTTGTATCCCCCCCCCCTTAAAAGCATTTAAAACAGTTAAAAGATTCATTACGGGGTATGAACTCACCTGATGTGGGTGATTCAACGGATACGCGTGTAAGGATGAGAAGTTCCACGAATGAAGTCCCGAGACTTAACAAGTCCTAAATGACATATAATGACATATATTGGCATGGATATAGTGTTTAGAAGCAACCAAATGCAAGGAAACACCTCACGGGATTGGGAAACACTTTGACCAAGTGTTGGAATCACATGTGATTCATATAAAGGGTGTTTAAGGCCATAGTTTGGTGTTTACGGCCAAGGGAGTTTATGGCCGTAAACTCATGGTCAAAGATGTATATGAGGGTGTTTGAAGGCTAGGGAAGCTTGAGGGAATTGTGCTCTACACAAGGATGAGAAAACCCAACTCAATGGAGAGTGTTGAGGTGTTTACGGCCAAGGGAGTTTACTCCTGGCCGTAAACTCTCTAAATGGTTACATTTAGGGTCTTAAAGGTAAGGAGTCTCAAGGGTTCAAGTGTTCTAAGGTTTAGCAAGAGCCTAGATGTGTTTAAGGTCCAAGACTTGACCTTAATTGGAGTTTACGGCCAAGGGTGTTTACTCTTGGGCCGTAAACTCTCTAAGTGATGAGTTTGGTGATGGTTCAAGGTCTTACAAAGCACATGGGAGTGTTCTAGCCTCAAATCCAAGCCTTAGGAAGAGTTTAGGGCTCAAATGGCAAGTTTATAGGGGTTTACGGCCAAGGGAGATTGCTTGGCCGTAAACGTCTTTTGGTCTTGCATTCTTGATGTTTTCAAGGCTCTATGCATGGGTCTTAACTAGTTATCAAGTATAGGGAAGAGTACTTACGATATAGAAGCTTGAAATGATCGATTTTGGCCAAGAACACTAGTATGTGTTCTTGGTGTTCTTGGTGAAACTTGAAGATTTGAAGATCTAGTTAAAATGAATGTTTTCATGGATGAAATCAAAGAGTGTAACTAGGAGATGAAGTGTAACAACAAATCAAGGAAATAACACTTACGTTTTTTATGATCTAAGATGATGAACTCGATGATACTTGAGAGGATTTGGAAGTGTTCTTGAGTTGGAAATGAAATAATGAAAGAAAATGAAGGGATGGAGTCTTATAGGGGAGTTTCTGGTCAGGGTTGAGTTTACGGCCGTAAACTCCATGTTTACGGCCGTAAACTCCACATGTTGGAGATTAGGGCTTTAGTGTTGTACAGTGAAGCTAACAGGTATTTCCTAACACTCATAACTTGAATGTACTAGGCTCAGAACACTCAAACAGACTCTAAATTGTGCTAAACGATAGCAGGAGTGAGTCTGACACTGAGTTGAGTTGACTGACTGAGCTTTCAAAGCAAAACGTTTTCGGGTGGTTAAATCATGCCCCCGTTAGATGAAATTTCGTCCCGAAATTAGCTTTCTTACAGTACTACTGGGGTTGCGCTCCTCTGATTGGCAGAATAACTACTCGTAGACCTGGCGACTTTGCCCTGGCGTTCATGATAGGATTCGTACTTGGTCCATCTATCATTACCTCGTGTATACAAGTTGTATATAATTAGGATTAGTAAGACGGTCGAATGTGTGACTCTGCCCCAGGTCCACAACCAAACAAGGAACAGGAGATAGGGTGGAAACATACATATTAAATCTGCGTAATCATAATCATATACCACCCTCGCGTATACACTGAATAGTGATAGGTGGGATGTATTCTTCCATAGCCTCTGTGCTCGAATTTGGTCTGGCAGACGAGTGGTATTTCGTGACGGTCTGCGGACATCTGACGATAAGGTTTCAGAGGACAAAGTACTCTTCGCATGAGTACTTCGGGGTTTAGAATACGAAAGATAAAACTAAGGTTTAGGTCGGACTGTCGATACGAATGACGAAAGTTTCGAGGGCTTGACGATTGAGGCGATACATCCATATGATCTTAGTATGGTGAGGACCACGCCAATTCATGATGAATGATAGTAACGGACTCTTTACCGAACAAAGTTTTGGCCAATTTGAAAGAAACGTATGTTATATGATGATGTATCCCTAGCGTGCTTGAAAATGTACTCTTAGTGTGCTCGACTATGTACTCTTAGTGCGTTCGATCGTGTACTCTTAGTGTGTTCGACTGCGTACTCTTAGTGCGTTCGATAGTATACTCTTAGTGTGTTCGATAGTGTACTCTTAGTGCGTTCGATAATGTATTCTTAGTGCGTTCGATAGTGTACTCTTAGTGCGTTCGAAAATGTACTTCTAGTGTGTTCGAAAATGTACTTCTAGTGCGTTCGAAAATGTACTTCTAGTGTGTTCGAAAATGTACTCTTTGTAAATGTTCTAGTGCTTTCGGTTTTCCCCTAGATGTTAACACTTCTACGTATCGTACCGCGATGAGCGAGTACATACAAATGAAAGTGTTTTGATAACTGGTGATGATACTTTATATCATGATCCTCCTCGGTACCACTACGATCGCCTGTCATATACAAGTTATGAATATTTAAGATGAATAAGACGGTCGACTAAGTAACTCTGCCTCAAATGCACAACCAAACAAGAAACATGAATTAAGGCGGAATTACTCACTCTAAGTCTGCAACATCTTAGTTATGCACAACCCTGATGTATATGTTCAACCATCATAGCTTCTCTAAACGGATCCTTTAGTTCTCTTCAATACTGTGACTTGTTCCTATGAGTGAGTTATTATAATTACTTTTAAGTGTTATCCCCAAGTTTTAATCTTATATAAATATAAATTAATTTTCAAAGCAATTTCTAAATCGAAACGTACCTCTGCTCGATGGCGACTCCGAGGTCGATTCTCCTGCAGTGATCATCAGAATTCTCCCATCCGCGCCTGAGTTCTTTGTTATCGGGCAGTCCCTCTGGTAGTGTCCAGTCTCACCACAGCCATAGCAGGCTTGGTTTTCAACTCCGGGGACTTAGGAGATCGGTTGAGCCGGTGCCCTGCAGAAACGGACTGTGTGTCCTTTTCTGTGGCAGTTCAGACACTGTATTTCCCGGCATACTTCGGTGTGGTGATAGTTGCACTTTCCACACTTCGGGAGGGTTCCAGCATATCGACTGGCAGGTGATGGAGTAGTAGGTGTCGTAGTGGCGTACATCGTACTCGCTTGTTGCTCTTGCGGGGGTTCTTGTGTTGTTTGCTTCTTCTTCCTCTTGTTTTCCGACTTCTGTCCATAGTCCTCTTCCCTCGATGGCTTGGGAACCAGGACTTCTACGCCATGGTGGACTTCATGGTCGATGATTCGTTGGGCCAGGCGTTTGGCACTATCGAATGTGGCTGGGTTAGAAGACAACACATTTCCTTGGGTCGGGGCAGTCAGACCCCAGATGTACCTTTCTATCTTCTTGCTCTCCGGGGTAACCATCACGGGGCATAGTGCTGCCAAGTCACTAAACCTGTCAATGTAGGCCACTATGTCTGAGCCAACCATCTTGAGTTCCCATAGTTCTTGTTCTAGCTTCTGTACTTCGCCCCTTGGGCAGTACTCTCCCATCATCATTTCCTTCAAGTTTTCCCAGCTCATAGAGTTTGCCACTGTTAGGGTCACTGACTTAACATGGCCATTCCACCATGTTAGGGCTCTTCTGGAGAAGGTGCAGGCAGCAAACTTGACTTTGCTCCCTTCTAGGCATGACCAGATTTCGAAGACCGAATCTGTTTTCTCGAACCATTGCATCAGAGCGATGACTCCACCATTTCCGTCAAAGGAATTGGGTTTGCATTTCATGAAGTCTTTATACGAACATTCCCTTGGGTGTTCGTGGGTATCTCCGTGGTTGTTTAGGCGAGCACCGCCACCAAATCCACCGATACCACTTGCGCAAATTTGGGTTAGGGCGGCTGTCGTTGCTGTTGTTACCGCTGCCTAAAAAGCAGCTAGGTCGAACTGTGGTGGGGGGTAGTGGCGGTTGAGTTGGAGTTATCGGAATAGTGCGTCTGTTCAATTTGCGAGGAGGCATCTTTGCTAAAAGAATACAAAGATGAGACGGAATAAGTCTATAGCAGTGGACACAAGCCAAACGCTGAAAGACAAGGTTATCCTAGTTCTGAGTGTATCGGCTCCTGACTTCCACAGGGTTCTAGAAACAATTCATAAAAGAGTCTATACCTAATAAACTCTATGAATTTGAAATGGCTATCCTCGAATGAATATCTGTTGCCTGAATAACTGTTACCAGGTGCATGTAAGAAAATAATCCTAACACATAATGTGAGCAGTGTTTCCACTCGCTCATTAAGTTAACAAGATTATTATTTATTAGTGTGACGTGTAAGATGTTTTGGTTACTTCGGTTGATCCTTCTTTGAAAACTTCTCCTGAACTTGCTCTTGTTCCTCCTAGATTCTTCTGTTGTCTACTACGAGGAAGTGGTTACATCTATCTGGGTTTGTCGTGCGAGAATGGAAGTGACTAAAGAATCTATGAGATTTAAGGTAACTTTATGGGGTGATCCTTACAGATTCCTCCTATAATTGCACAATGTATACAAGTTGTATATAACTTAAGATTAAATAGACCTTCGAATAAGTGATCCTACTCCAAAACCACAACCAAACAAGGAACAGGTAGTGGAGCGTAGATCACAAATTCTAAGTCTATAAGATCTCAATTATATAAAACCTTGGGAGTCTACATTGTAAGATTATAGACTTATCCGTAAGGGTCTTTTAAGTTATCACATAAGTTGTCTATATAGTGCCTAAAATACTCCTATAGTATTTTAATGTAATGTACTTGGTATGTTTCAAACTTGTTATCGCGTTATAGTATTCTAACTCTAATGTACTTGATCTAGTATTGTCTTGACTGGTGTTTAGGTAAGTTTTAAGAATGTTGCAACACCACATCACTCCCAAACACATGTCGGTCACATCTCGAATGAATATAGTTGATCAGGCTATATTGATCCTAGCTATGATTACATAACTGTTCAGGTTTGATGACAATGTTCAACCTTTAAATACTTTAGTTCTGTTCTTCTTCTGATACTTGGTCTAGTATGTACATGTATAAGCAAGTAGGTATATTTTTATAACATATCGTTATACTCTTAAAATATATCATTATCCAGAGCACTTAAGCCCCATTGTATTTATAACTGTATATCTTTTATCGGTTGATATACTTAGTTCACTATAAACAATGCTCTGATACCAATCTGTCACACCCCAAAACCGGAACGACGGAAACGTTCGGGGGTGGAGGACGTCATGTTTAGTATCACAAGATATGCATTATAGTAAGCAAAGTAATGAACAACCATATCATTAGAAAGAACGTGTTTACAAGGTGTGTGTTCACGAAACATAGAATACATAAGCAAATAACAAAC
Organism: Lactuca virosa; assembly: GCF_052849685.1. Taxonomy (NCBI): domain Eukaryota; kingdom Viridiplantae; phylum Streptophyta; class Magnoliopsida; order Asterales; family Asteraceae; genus Lactuca; species Lactuca virosa. Next base: position 300,547,769 of record NC_136433.1, on the reverse strand, counting down.
AAGACTTGAAGCTATACTGCTCCATCTTCTAAATCCCAATGCGAGTACCTGTCTACTAGGCTCCTGAGAATACAAGTTATTTGAAAGAGTTGATCAGCAATTAAGCTGGTGAGTTCATAAGATTTTAGTGATGTAAGTAAGTTGTAAAATGTTGTGGTAAAATGCTGTTGAAAATGTAGTTGAAAAATGTAGTGAGTTGTAAGTTCTGTTTAGAAAAGTTCGCCTGTTCCTCTTAGGAAATCCTATATTTCCTACTTTGATGAAAGATACGTAAAAATGATCCTACAATCCTTTCTATGAGTACTAAATGGATACAAGTGATATAAAACTCAGAGTAAACAAGCAATCGACTGTGCGCATCTGCCCTAAGCTCACAACCAAATAAGGAACAGGGAGTAAGGCGGATAGCACACATCCCATTGTTTGTTAGATTATTGTTGTATATAACTCTGGCGTGTTCACTTGTTACTTATGGAGTTAATTGTAATGGTTTCTTTATATTTAATGAAAAGATTCTTTAAGAAAAACCCTTGTTTCTTATAATAAAATGGTGACCACAGTGATTACTTCTATAATCACTTAGTTTATACTGGCTATATAGGATCTAATATCGGATAGAGAGTTAATTGGGTGAATCTGCCCTAAGCCCACAACAAAACAAGGAACAAGAAGTAAGGCGGAAAACACACATCCAACTACCTATTGGGTATTAATGATATATACCCATGATGTATAAACTAAAGTATTATAGAGTTAATCACCTAAGGTCCTTTAAGTTTATACTGGTTTAATAAAATGGATTAAACCCTTAACTGGTAAGTTTCTAGTGTTGTATACCAACAGTTCTGATTTGGAAGTATGTTCTGTACTAGAAAACTGTGCATTGACTCTGTGTCCTATGACTTGACCCATACCTGGTACCCTTATGATGACTCAATGTATACTGGATATATATATCTAGAATCGAATAGATAATAGACTGGGTGAATCTGTTCCAAGCCCACAACCAAACAAGGAACAGGAAATGAAGCGGAGAGCACACATCCTATTACCTATCGAATCCTATTGATATATATGTATCCTTTGATGTATACATTAAGGAATCATAAGGTTAGCATTATGGCCCTTTCTACTAAACGTAGCCTTCTACCAAGGCGTCAAATGTTATGTATGTTTGTTTCTTGTATTAGTGTGTATTTTCCCGAGTGAGACTATCATTAACTAAATATAGTTTATACATTAATGATTATGTGAGAAGATCACAAAGTAAATGTAATAGGGAAAATAATATTTTACCTCAGCAGTGACATTGCTGGCTATAAAGTAATAAAATACAGACTCCAGGTAGTATTAAATGTACAATACACCTCGGGGAGTCTAAAGTAGCCTTTAATCCCAAGTTGGTTAATTAAAGGTTTAAATGTGAACCCGTATGTAACCATGCTGATCGACGACTGAATAAAAGATGACCCTCCGGTGTCATATGTAGTGAGGTGACATTTGTCACCCCTTGGCCTTATCGGTTGGGACTGTAGCTAGCAGTCAGGGTGTGGGAGTGTTTGTCCCGTATAGATCTATACACAAGATGCCCGCTCTCCCTCCAGGAGACTCTGGTTACAAGATGATACAACACTGTATTGTTGTATCTTTAAATAGTGTGTCACATTAATTTATCGTATAACAGTGTTTATATAGTAATTCATAGTGTAGTAATGTTCTTTCTGTACTAGTGTATAGTATACTCTCTTGTGTAGTGTATAGTGTGAAATGTTTCTCAAAATAGTGTGTTCTGACTCATGTATGAACTGACTCATGTATTAGAAGAAATGAATAGTGTCTTCCTAAATTATACCTATTATAGTTTACTAATGTTTTCCTTGAACTGTTATTGAAAAGACTCTTTTATCTACTAAGTTATGCCTGTACTTTAAAAACGGAGTTTTCTGAAACTATAAAGTAACATAACTTTAAAAGAGTTTTTGAAATGTTTTGATATCTTATAAAAGACATAAGAAATCTTTTGAAAGATTTTTATAGCAAACATTTACACAATTGTCATTGTGTTCAACTTGTATCCCCCCCTTAAAAGCATTTAAAACAGTTAAAAGATTCATTACGGGGTATGAACTCACCTGATGTGGGTGATTCAGCGGATACGCGTGTAAGGATGAGAAGTTCCACGAATGAAGTCCCGAGACTTAACAAGTCCTAAATGACATATAATGACATATATTGGCATGAATATAGTGTTTAGAAGCAACCAAGTGCAAGGAAACACCTCACGGGACTAGGAAACAGTTTGACCAAGTGTTGGAATCACATGTGATTCATCTAAAGGGTGTTTAAGGCCATAGTTTGGTGTTTACGGCCATGTGTTTTCGGCCAAGGGATTTTACGGCCGTAAACTCATGGTCAAAGATGTATATGATGGTGTTTGAAGGCTAGGGAAGCTTGAGGGAATTATGCTCTACACAAGGATGAGAAAGACCAACTCAATGGAGAGTGTTGAGGTGTTTACGGCCAAGGGAGTTTACACTTGGCCGTAAAGTCTCTAAATGGTCATATTTATGGTCTTAAAGGTAAGGAGTCTCAAGGGTTCAAGTGTTCTAAGGTTTAGCAAGAGCCTAGATGTGTTTAAGGTCCAAGACTTGTCCTTAATTGGAGTTTACGGCCAAGGGTGTTTACTCTTGGGCCGTAAACTCTCTAAATGATGAGTTTGGTGATGGTTCAAGGTCTTACAAAGCACATGGGAGTGTTCTAGCCTCAAATCCAAGCCTTAGGAAGAGTTTAGGGCTCAAATGGCACCTTTATAGGGGTTTACGGCCAAGGGATATTGCTTGGCCATAAACTCCTTTTGGTCATGCATTCTTGATGTTTTCAAGGCTCTACGCATGGGTCTTAACTAGTTATCAAGTATAGGGAAGAGTACTTACGATATAGAAGCTTGAAATGGTCGATTTTGGCCAAGAACACTAGTATGTGTTCTTGGTGTTCTTGGTGACACTTGAAGATTTGAAGATCTTGTTAAAATGAATGTTTTCATGGATGAAATTAAAGAGTGTAACTAGGAGATGAAGTGTAAAAACAAATCAAGGAAAGAACACTTACATTTTTGATGATCTAAGATGATGAACTCGATGATACTTGAGAGGATTTGGAAGTGTTCTTGAGTTGGAAATGAAATAATGAAAGAAAATGAATGGATGGAGTCTTACAGGGGAGTTTCCGGCCAGGGTTGACTTTATGGCCGTAAACTCCATGTTTACGGCCGTAAACTCCACATGTTAGAGATTAGGGCTTTAGTGTTGTACAGTGAAGCTAACAGGTATTTCCTAACACTCATAACTTGAATGTACTAGGCTCAGAACACTCAAACAGACTCTAAATTGTGCTAAACGATAGCAGGAGTGAGTCTGATACTGAGTTGAGTTGACTAACTGAGCTTTCAAAGCAAAAAAATTTCGGGTTGTCACAAATTCCATGAAGTGATTCAAGTGAGCATGGGTTTAATCCAATACTCAGACCTTATGAGCACTCATGAATGTTGTAACAATCTTTTGTTGTGTCTAATACACTTCAAACAATCTACAAGCCAAATTCATGACAGTCTTGCCTCAATACCTACTTCCAAAGTATGATCGACTGTCGATAGTTTGAATAATCTTATTATTTGGGAAGTCAAAACATGCAAAGTGAAACACAAGAATAATCGAATCCAATATGGTCTAAAAACTTTTGAATATAAATAAAACACCTTTTATTTAATCACCATATTGATTACACATTATTCATTGTATAATGTTTGAATTTATCAACTTAATACTTGAATTAAAACAACAGTTATCCCATGCTCCAAGCATGCACACTATGTTTGCCTACGGTCCTTACTTTGTGAAATAGATCAATTGAATGCATTTCAATGACACTCATTTCACAATTCCGAATCCTTATCATAAATGTAAGAATACCAAATTCTTTCCATTTGCTATAATTTTTTTAGATTTAAACTTATATGAAATGATCCTCTTGTAATGACTATGCATAAAAAGTCACAGAGACTTGGCAACAGACATTACAAACTACTCCAATGGAGAACAATTCCATGGAAACGAAGTCTCACATTCAAAGTACATTCCTTTGAACATCCTTCTTGCATTAAGTTTTCTAATCTTACACAAATTTAAGAATAACTTCCACTTATGGAAACATTTCCATATTCCCATTTTGACTATCACTTCTGAACAAGAGTTACCTCTTCTCAAAGTATGTCAATATGGTCCTTCCAAAATTCAGAACATACTTCCAACTGTCCATAAGCGACCAATCTTTGGTAAACCTCAGATTGTCCTCGACAATTGCTTAACCATTTTAGTCATATCTCGTTCTAGTCCCTTTTTCCTCTTAATGCCCTAGGCATTTGGAAAATTTAAAACAGATTAATGTTATAACATATGTAATCGATCCTATACCCGAAGCATATGGGATACGATACATAATGTTTCACATAAAGACATGATACTTTACCAGTTTCTTGCTATAATATTTCTATTTACCATGTTCTCACAATTCGAATTATGAAGAGGGATGCCGTAATCATAATCGAATTTGAGAACGCAATTAACATTTCCACATATATAGAATTTCGTTATATCAAATCTTTTCAACATAACATTCATATATGTCCTTGACTAAATTTGATTAAAATATCAATATGAGCTTTCAGATTTGAAATTAAGTATGAATTTCTCTCCCTTAATTATAGCAAAACAACTTTTCAAACCCTGCAACTTTGCGAATTGAAACTTTTGTTTTCTATAATTAACATTGCTAAATCGCAACACTTACCATAATAATTACGCTCCCACTAGCATAATAATTATTATCTTACTAGCATAACACTTATGCTCCCACTAGCTTTAACATGTACCCAGAAATCAGCTGAACTTCTAGAAATCAATACTTATTGACTTTCTTACCAAAGTTCAGATTTCTGATACGAGATGCTTCGATAAGACTTTATCCAGGCTTCTCAAACTCATACACCTTTCCTTAAATGGCTCACATGTGTGGCTAAATAATCTTAGAACTTACAACAATAAGTCTCAGATGTTTAGACCTTTTCCATTTCTCACAATTCGAACTATGAAGAGGGATGTCGTAATCATAATCGAATATGAGAATGCAAATAACACAATTGCTATCTCCTTAAAATCTACTTAGTGAAAGCATTTCCTCACAATCATTTTCATGAATTAGAGAGAAACCTTATGACACTTAGACTTTATGGTGTATGTGTTCCTATCCATGTGAATTTGTCATAACCATAATCACAAGACAAGGTTTGTGACAAATCCAAACCCATATGGACTGAACTTGTTCAATCTTAATTTCTTGCCACCTGGCAGCATAAGGGCTTACCATTGCTTCCAGGTTGTTATGAAAAAAATTGAGAACTCATAGAACTCACATGCATAGTCAACCAACTGGAATGGGCACAAAAATAAGAATATGTCAACACGATAGGTTACAAACCTCAAGTCGTGTGCTAGTGATTAACAATAGTTTTACTCTTGATTAGTTCTTGAAGCTATTCAAGATCCTTAAGACTCCCACTGACCTCTTTACATGTAAGATTCAATTTGTCAAGGAACATTACTTGACAAACAAATATTCAAGAATTAGTGTGGTTTCTTATCAAGACAAAACATTTCACACAATTGGTCTTAGTTGGTTTTTGTCCTATCCCGGACATCACAACTTACCAAATTCAAATGTACAAGAGTAGAAAACATTTTACTCTACATTTGATAAGTGTTATAAACCTTTCTTAAGATTATATCACTCAAGGCTCAATCTTGGAGTACGACTCTAAGACGTGATTTTGGAACGAAGTATGATTTACATTTTGATTTAACCATTTCAATCAATTCACGATTCCTCTTTTTAGCCATACAAATGCACCAAGGTATGCTTAGAATATTAATTGTGACATAGTTCCATAATCATAAGGATGATCATAAAACATGATATTAAAGTACTCTCCCTTCCTTTCAGATTGGAGAAACTTTTATCTTTATGCCTAATTTGATTCTTCTTATTCGTTCTGCTACACATTGAGACTTTTCCAATGATTCAGAATTATACTTAATCTTGTAAGCATAACCATATTTACTAAACTTCATTAAATCATAACGAATAGTCTTATCGTTCCTCGTGGTGGACCTGACCAATGCACAACCAAGTGCACATGATCTCCTAGTCCTTCACTTGACTCACATATACATGTGAACAAGGAATTAGTCTTAATTTCACAAAGACGAAAATTCTCATTCATCATACAATACAAGTTGCATGATTCCAAGTTTCAGTCTAATTGAAACTTGGTGATGAGAATCTTTCCTAATTTTGGTAAATTTAGACACTACGAAAAACGAAAGAATCAAATTCATTCTCAATATTGCTATCAATAGAAACATCAATTTTCACAAATGCCATTGTAAGGAAATATAAAAAAGATTAAAAAAAAATTATTTATAAAAATTGCGCAAAACTTTCCCCTACAATGTAATTACAAATGAAAACTATGTTATTACAAATTGCTAAGCAATCTATCATAACTCCCAAGTAGCAGCTTAAAATTCTGATCATTGAACCATGCGATCGAAATCCATCTCTTCACGATCAGAATCAGCTTACTCTTCCTTTATGTTTCCTTTCAGTCCTTCGATCCTACAAAACATCAAAATGTAATTACATTACATCATGTATTAAGAATCAAAAAATAGGAACTTAATAGAGTTAGATAGCGGACATACCTGAAGTAGAACCATACAATTTAATTAAAGTTCTTAGGTAGTCAGCATAGTTTCTCTTCCAGTGTCCCTTTCCTTGGCAATAGAAACAAATAGGCTCATTTGGAATGGTACATGGAACGATCTCAGAATTGGCCTTTCTCTTATGATCAAAACTTTTGACCATGGCCAATTCCTTTCCTTTAGGAGAAGGAATCATTTCTGGGGTATCCATGTCATTTCCCATGTCAGCTTGGGAGGTAGATCTTCCAATCAAGTTTGCTTTACCAGTATGCCAAATCATTGCTAATTCAGCAGCAATTAGCAAATAGGTAAGATCAATAAGGGTCATGTCGTGATCTGTCACATAGTAGTCTTTAACGAACTCACTATATGACTTGGGAAGTGACTGCAGAACCAAGTCAATAGCCAACTTCTTTGGGAACATGACACCCAACATTCCCAGCCTGTCAATATGCAGCTTCATGTCCAAGACATGAGCACATATAAACTTTCCATCTTCATGTTTTCTTGCCAATATGGCTTGGGTGACCTTGAACTTTTCAAGTCTTTGAACTTATGGGTTAGGGAGAATTGTTGGAGGAGGTGGAGGAAGTGAAGTTCCACTACAACACGAAGAAGGGATTAATCTTTCACCTTGATTTTTTTGTGGAATATCATCCTTATGAAGAAAGGATTCGGGAAGAGCATAGTAGTCTGAACTAGACATCTACAAGGGAAAAATTCAAGTTTAGTTGATTTAAGTCCTTAATATAACACACAAATGAAATATTAAGGCTAGGACCCAACACAATATTTTACAATTCGGAAGAGGGATGCCATAATCCAATTGCAAAATCTTTGAAGGTAGGTAAATGACGATTTATAAATTTCCAACATGAAAAACGAAATTGATTATTATGTTTTAACTGGATTAAAATTCCTAGATCTTTTGAGATTCATTGAACTTTTCAATGGCATGTTTAAATCTCGATTGTGCCCTCAAGTTTGTGACTGGGATGCCGAGGATCACAAACAAGGTGTGAATAACCACGCAAATTAGCTTGGTACACCCAATGTTACAAATCACCTAATCAATGTGCCGGTTAACCACACATGCTCCATTGATCTATGATTAACATCAAGCTACCCTTTACCACACATTGTCAGTTCCAGATTAGTGTGCCGGTTAACCAACCACACACGCTCCACTAACGACTTAACAAGGTGCAAAGTGTAATTTCATGGATTAGCACCATTTTCACATTTTCCTAAAGTAACTAAAATTGGGAATTTAATAAAAGTTTAGTTACTTTATAATTATCATTATACTTATAATGAGAATTGGTGTCCTATCCTAACCGTCCGGCTAACGACCCTCCACCAGTCAAGGAAGCGGTGGGTGAGAGTGGACACACATTAAACTGCTATTTTATATGCAGTAATAGACCGGCTTCGTGAATGAGGCCTACTAACGGTAAGACTGACTTGTCTTATATATATATATATATATATATATATATATATATATATATATATATATATATATATATATATATATATATATATTAACTTTTAATATAATAATAATATAAGGGTTGAATTTTAACTTTTAAAACTCTAAGGTTTGGAATTAAAGTATTCAAAACTGCGACTTTACAAATTCCAAAACTTGAGGGCATGTTTTGAAATTCTTCAAAACTTTTCATTTCCATAACTTATGAGTTTAATGACTTTTAAAGAAAAAACTTTTCATTTTCCACAACCAGAGGACAAGTTATAGAGTTCATTAAAGGCATTTAGATCAAACATATTAATCAACAAAATAATCATATTAATCTATGATCTAGTTAAACTCATAAGTAAAGATAAGTCATATCAACAATTGCAAGAAATTAGCCTAATCGTATAAACTAATACAAATCTTAAAATTTTGACAATTATCTTTTAATTGGATGAGCATGATTATTACCATATCAAGAAAATAGATTATATGTTTCAAAAAACAGTTTGTGGTAATGATCATAATCCAATTTTGTCCAAAAACTTGAAATTCTGCACCCAGACCCAACAACGCGGCGAGTACATGAACTGGACTCGTCGAGTTGGTCATTTACTGAGTGGACTCGTCGAGTCACCCATTGGACTCGTCGAGTTCATCATTCAGAAGCCATAAAATCGATTTTTTTCAACTTTGAAAAGCAATAAGCATCAAGTATAATAGAAAACAATCCTAGGCTCTGATACCACTGATGGGTTTTGAGCACTCTAACAACCTTATGGAGCACATACAACCCTAGATGCTTTGGATATATGTTTTCTCTAATAATACATGCAATTTGATTTTCCAAAGCATTCATCCTAACTAGCATACATTTGAAGAAAATAACTAGTTAGATAATTTACCTCTTAATAGGACTTGAAGTTCTTGGCCTTCAAAAGCTTTAGCACCTAAGGTGTGATGCCTCTAATGGTTCACAAACACCACGTGCAAAAGGAGGCTTGAGAGAATAAGTTGCTTAGCTCAAAATCAATATCAAACTCTAAGAATGATAGGTGTAACCGATTTTGGCTCTAGGGGTGTCTATTTATAGTGTGGCAAGTGCTAGGGTTACATTCATGCAAACCCTAATGCACCATGACTCTTCATCTTACTTAGGCTCCATGGGTTAACCTCCACAGACTATCCATGTTGGTTTAGCCCACCCAAATAACCATGGATCGTTGACCTACACTATAAGAATCATTGATTTACCAAATCAGTCCCCCTATATTTAATTAGTCTCTTTTGACCATAAAATTAATTCCAAATTAATTCTTGATCAATACTAATTAAATAATATGATTTCATATTAATATATTATACTTATAATATATTAACAAATCATAAATAACCTTATTCTCAAAAGTCCATCATATCAAATTGCATTGGTGAAGGCAACCCAAAAGGATCATGCTACTCTCGAGTCAAGTACATACCAATTATAGTTATGGGCTTAGACACCTAATCCAACAAAAAAATTCATTTTTAATTTTATAAAATCAGTATTCCAAAACATCATCAATACAATCCAAATAAAATAAGTGTATCAAACATCATATAAGATCATAGTGAACAACAAAAAGCGGAAATAGGTGGTGTGTGCTCTGCAATCATCCCAAGCCCTTACCTTTGGAACTGGAAGTACCTGAAACATAAACTGAAAACCATAAGCACAAAGCTTAGTGAGTTCCCCAAGATACCACATACCATAATAAACACATAATGGTCCCCGCCCATCATCGGGCCCCGCCTTGAATCAAGCCCCGCTCGGTATACAGATCGGGCCCCACCCAACATATATATAAACATATATCAAATAAACACATACACATGCAATAATCACAAAGATACATAACATATAAAAATGTCATCGAGCCCCACCCGGTAAGCATATAAGTACATAACACATGCAAGAGTCACGCAGACATCTAACATCCTAACATAGCATAATCATGGGCCGGCATTGGTGGCTTCAACCCACTAACTGCAGTGAGGAAACTCACCTCGCACTGTTGAATCACAATGATAAATCCCTGGCTGCTGGTCTGACAAATCCCCGAGCTATCAATATTACATAACATCCAATTAACAATTGGATTCCAATTCCATAATCATCAGTCCATACTTAGGGTAAAATATCATTTTACCCTTTACCTAGTTTGGTTCAAGACTAAGGCCCAGCCTACAACCCAAAAGGCCTAAAAACCAAATAATCATCCAAGGCCCATACATGTCCCAATTTTCCAAATTGGGCCCAAACCTTACATGGGCCTTACCCCAAGGGCCAACAATATTCCTAGACCAGAACATTTGCATTCAGATGGCCCACAAATCCATAAGCATCAAGTCCTAAAAGAATGGCCCAAACCGAAGCCCAAAATGTCTGAAGCCCACTGATTGAGCACACGGGGCGTACTCAGTTGTACGCTAAGCGTACATGCTTTAAATCTTGTACGCGGTGCGTACTGGCTTGTATGCCCAACGTACTCCTTCGATTCAACCATTTTTCATAATTAGCCCTTAATCCCTTAAGACATTACTCCAAAACATAGACCTGACTTCCTTGAGCTGGAGTATAACGTAAAGTTGCTAACTTTACGTTCATGCATGTCTAAATGAAGCTCTTAAAGCTCATAAGGACTTAATAGGTGACTTAATGCATGCATGTGACCAAAAATCCCATAAAGCTTGCACCTTTATGCTTAAGAAGTCCATAATAAGCTCAGATCTAAAAGAATAAGTCCTTAAAATGTCCCAACTCCTCAAACCAACCCAAAAAGGGACCAAAAGCATAAACACTAAGATATTAAGAGATCTAAGCATGGAGAAGACAAGGTTTGAACTTGATACTCAATAAGCTTGCAACAACGGTGATGATTCTGGATCTATAACCTTCTCACCAAGAAAAGCACCTTCAATCTTCTTTACTTCCTTCATAAGGAGCAAAACAACCACCAAATTCTTCTTAAGGACTCAAATGCACAACAATGGGGGCTAAGGTTCGATTTCTAGGGTTTTGGAGGCTTAGAGACTGGTAAAGAGGCCACCCCTAATGACTTAAGGTGCTTATATAGGGGCAACACCCTAAATTAGGGTTTTATTAAGTCGCATGTACGCCCCACGTACATAAGTGTACGTCCCACGTATGTGCCCGGAGTCCCGATCAAGTCTCGCATCAGTATTCTAAGTGTGCTATGTGGTACGCCCCGCGCACTGGCTTCTGAGCTAGTACGCTAAGCATACCATGTGGTACGTCGCGCGTACTACTTCAAGGACCAAATGTGAAATAATTAAATATAAAAGGGAAACCAAAGAACATATCCAAATCCAAGTGTTATAATTCTCCCCCACTTGAATCAGATTTCGTTCTCGAAGTCTGCTGCCCCGAACAACTTTGGATAGTGCTCCCTCATCTCATCCTCAGGCTCCTAAGTCCACTCCGAATCCTTGCAGTGTTGCCATTGCATCTTCACCAACTCGACAACCTTGTCCTCAAGGTTTTCATCTTCCGATCCAGAATTGCCACCGGTCTCTCAACATAATTCAGGAGGTCATCCACCTGAATATTCTCTGTCACACCCCAAAACCAGAACGACGGAAACGTTCGGGGGTGGAGGACATCATGTTCAGTATCACAACAATGCAAAGTAGTAAACAAGCAACAAGATCATCCATTGCATTAATAATATAATTTCATACAAGTGTGTCCTGTCAAGTTATATAGACACCAAAAATATACATCAAAAATAAAAGATGAGTCTTGAAAGAGCTCCATCTTCTCAAAACCTGGCACCGGTACCATTCTACTGGTGACCTGAGAATACAAGTTATTTTGAAAGAGTTTATCAGCTTTAAAGCTGGTGAGATCATAAGTATATTAGTGTCTGTATTTGTATAAAAGTGTTTGTAAGTCTGTAATGTATAAGTTTTGTAAAAGTTTGTAATTGTTTGAACTCTCCTAGAAAACCCTATGTTTCCTACTAAAAGTAGCCTTTACCAAGGCATCTAGTGTCTGTGTGTGTCTCTTGTAAGAGTGTGTATTTTCCCAAATCTGACTATCATTAACCAAAAATATAGTTTTTACGTTATTGTTTATTGTGTGAATATCACAAAGTAAATGTAAAGGGAAAATGAAATAGTACTGTAGTGTTGTATTAAGTAACTACTGCTGTACTAATTACTTTAAACTATTTGTTATTTAAAGTACCATGTGATCGGCCTGTATCCTGCTACCGACTCTATAGTAAAACGACGATGTAAGACGTCGTAAGAAATGACGTTTGGCACCCGTAGACTTGCAAGTTCCACTGTAGCGAGCAGCAAGGTGTAGGATAGTCAATCCAGTATAGGTCTATACACAAACTCATACGCTCTCCACTTAAGGAGATTCTGGATACAAAATGGGTCATGACAGGTAATGCCATGCCCCCGTTAAGTGGCTCACATAACTATAAGTAATGTATATGTATATGTATATGTATGTGCTACCTGTATTGTGTGTTCTTTCTCTGTCTAGCTTGTATGTTTTGTTTCTCATCACTGTGTATTATGTTTGTTTCTCATCACTATGTATTATGTTTGTTTCTCATGACTATGTCTTATGTTTGTTTCTCATCACTATGTATTATGTTTGTTTCTCATCACTATGTATTATGTTTGTTTCTCATCACTAGGTATTATGTTTGAATGAACTGACTCATTGTATGTTTTATTGTTCTAGTAATAGTATCTTCCTAAACTATACCTATTATAGTTTACTAGTATTGTTGTTTGTGTATATGAACATGTTTGTATACCTTTGCTACCCAAAGGCATTGAACTGAATGAAAGAAGTAACCTTTTATATCTATACACATATACATGATATATAACTAGGATTCAAACGACCTTCGGACAAATAACTCGAATACCCTAAGTCCACAACCAAACAAGGAACAAGAAGTAAGGTGAGCTATCAGTCCTTAAGTCCTTCCAATCCTACTTATATAATTATATCCATATAGATACACAGAATATAAGTTAAAAGAGATTAATAAAAGTATTTGATATGTAAAAGAGTTTGTAAAACAGTTTGAAGTAAAACAGTTTGAAAAGTAAGAAATCCACTTGTTTAGTAGTTATTAATCACATGTGATTGATATAATAACTATAATAGTTCTTCTTGTATTCCCCCCCCCCCCATAAAAGCATTTAAAAACATTTAAAAAGTTAATTAAGGGGTATGAACTCACCTGTAGTGAGTGGTTTGGATGAACGGAATGTATAGGATGCTAGGTGTCAAGTGAGGACTTGTACACACACGATGATCCTAGTTAACATATAATATCACATATATGTATCCAATTAGTCTTTAAACAACTAATTAACAAAGTTAAGACATCCTAGGACATGTAAAACACCTTATTTAAGTGCTATAAGTCCTAAGGATCGCATCTAAGTGTTGTAGGACATTGCTATTGAGTTTAGGGTTCAAGGGAACCCTTTATTTGAGTTTACGATTTTGTGACCATAACTCATTGTGTTTTGAAGCCTTAAAGATCACAAGAAGCATTCCTACTTCATGTTTAAGCCTTAGGAAGAGATTAGGGCACCATTTCACTCCTTTTAGGAGTTTACGGTCCCTGGACCATTTCCCTTTGGGTTTACGGCCGTAAACCCAAATGGTTTGTGGTCTTTTGATGTTTTCAAGTAATAAACACATCAAGGAATGGATCTAGGCTAGTTTCCAAGGCTTAGAAGGGACTAGGGCACACTTTGACACCCTTTTTGGGGTTTACGGTCCAAGAACATCTTGGACCGTAAACACCCTTGATCCGTGGTTTCTTGGGTGTTTTCTTGATGTTTAGAAGTGTAACAAGCTCTATAATACTCTAGGATAGAAGTACTTACTAGGTAGAAGCTTGAAAAGGTGCTAAAAGTCCAAGAACACTAGTGTGTGTTCTTGGTGAAACTTGAAGATCTACACTTTTGGAATGATTTCACGGATGGAATCATGTTAGATCACTAGATTAAGGTATATATCAACTTATTAGGGTAAGAAACACTTACAAGTTGAAGATCTTGAAGAAATGTTGGATGATACTTGAGAGAGAATTGAGATTTGGATCTTGAAAATGTGAAAAATGGTAAAATATGACTAAGTGTCATATTTATACCCCCTTTTAGGGTTTACGGCCGTAAACACCTTTGTTTAGGCCGTAAACTCCAAACTCTTAGAGTTTTGGAATAATATTGTTGCACAATAAACCCTAGGGCACCCTCTCTCCTGTTATCACCTGGAGTACTAATCTTAAAATACTCAAACTTATTCCAAAAAGCTTGAAAATTAGCAGAAACAGTTTTGACTCCTATTGAAGTGAATGGTTGTACAGAATAGAAATTTCGGGTTGTCACATTCTCCAATGGTACCACTGCAGAATCATCCACTAAGCACTTCCGCAGCTGAGATATACCTGGGGCCCAGCTTGCCCCGTTTCCTGAACTGGATGACACCTTTCCATTGTGACACCTTCAGGAGAACCATGTCTCCCACCTGGAACTCTAAGTATGATCGACGCCTGTTGGCATAACTCTTCTACCAACTTTGAGCTATCTAGAGCCTACTCCAAACCTGCTGTATCAGCTAAGTGGTCTTGAGTACCACCTCGGTACTCCCCATAACCCGCTGACCGACCTCGCCCAACAAATTGGGGTCCTACACTTCCTCCCATAGAGCATCTCGAAAGGAGGTCGATCAATGCTGGTGTGATAACTGTTGTTATACTAAAATTCCGCTAATGGAAGATATGTATCCCAACTCCCACCAAAATCCAGAACACACGCCCCCAACATATCCTCAAGGATCTGAAAGGTCCGCTCACTCTGACCATCGGTCTGCGGATGGAAAGTTGTGCTGAAATGGAGACGAGTGCCCAACTCGTCATGGAACCTCTTCCAAAACCTGGAAGTAAACCAGCCATCTCTGTCAGAAACCACTCATACCGACACCCCATGATGTGCCACAACCTCCCTGATATAAATCTCAGCCAACTTCTCAGCAGAAATACTCTTCTGAATCGGGATGAAATGCACGCTCTTTGTCAAACGATCCACGATGACCCAAATCGAATCCACTCTGCATGCAGTCCTGGGTAGCTTCGTTATAAAATCCATGTTGATATCCTCCCATTTCCATACGGTGATCTCCAACAGCTGCATCTTGTTGTGAGGACGCTGATGCTCGGCCTTGACTTTCCTGTAAGTCAAGCATCGCTCCACATACCAGGCCACATCCCGCTTCACGTAGGGCCACCAATAATCAGGAAGAAGATGTCTATACATCTTCGTCGGCTCGGGATGAATGGAGAAACTCGACTTGTAAGCCTCCTTCATCAGAATCTGATGTACACCGCCCCAATACGGAACCCAAACTTGTCGATGCAGAGTCAACAAACCACGACCATCATAATCGAAAGAAGCCACCCGACCCACAATACGCTCGCTCTTTCGATGCTCTTACTTCATAGCCTCAACCTGAGCCTCACGAATCTACTCCAGCAATGGAGTAATCATGTTTTGGATTAGTGTCTTAGTCCTTAACTATAATTGGTATGTACTTGACCCGATTTGGCATGGTCCATTTGGGTTGCATGGCATCGGAACAATTTGGATAGACTTTTGTGAGAAAAGGATATTTATGATATATGAATAGATTATAAGTTCTAATATATTAATATGAAATCATATTATTTAATTAGTATTGATCAAGAATTAATTTGGAATTAATTATGTGATCAAAAGAGACTAACTAAATATATGGGGATTGATTATGTAAATCATTCATTCTTATATATGTGGGCTTATGATCTATAGTTCTTCATGTTGGGTTAAACCTATGGGGTAACCCATGGATACTCCATGGAGGTTAAAATCCATGGATCATGTGGAATATGGAAAGTCATGAGTTACATGGTGTAACCCTAATAGCCACAATATATAAAGACCCCATAGCTCAAGAAATCGGCCCTATGGATTCATATGAGAGGGCTAGCCGATTTTGAGCATAAGAACTTTTCTCTCAAGTTATTCCAAGTTGTTGGTGGTGTTGTGTGATCCATTTGAGGTGTCACACTTGGGGCACTAGGCTCTTAAGCTCCATGGAATCAAGCTACAACAAAGAGGTATGTCATTCTACTAGATTCTTGTATTGTGTATCTGGACTGTGGACTTGCCGAGTCCATGAACAAAATCATCCTACTCGTTGAGTAGGTTCATACACTCGGCGAGTAGGAGGCCCAGAGTGTAGTTTTTCGACTTTTAAGGCTGGAATTGGACTAGAATCATTACCCTAAGCTGTTTTTGAACTTATAAACCTGTTTTTGATGTGGTAATGATCATTCTAATCCAATTCAAAAGATAATTGTCAAAAGTTTCATGTTTTTTTCTAGTTTGATGGTTAGGCTAATTACATGAAAATTGTTTGATTTGAATTGTCTTGTTCATATGAGTTTAATCTAGATCATAGTTTTTCTTGACATGTTTGTTTGTTTATTAGATGATCTAAATGGCCTTTAATGGATTCCATAACTTGTCCTCAAGTTATGGAAAACCAAAAGTTTTTCTTTAAAAGAGTTATTAAATCCATAGGTTATAGATACTTGAAGAGTCTTTTCCCATAAATGGTTTTATGAACTCCATAACTTGTCCTCAAGTTATGGAATGTCAAAAGTCTTTTCTTTAAACATATATTAAACTCATATGTTATAGAAACCAAAAATTTTTGAATTGTTCAAAACTTTCCCTCAAGTTTTGGAATTTGTAAAGTTTCCCCATGAATACTTTAATTCCAAGTTAGACCCTTAGAATTTTAATAGTTTAAAATTCAACCCTTATACTATTATAATATTATAGGTTTAATATATATATATATATATATATATATATATATATATATATATATATATATATATATATATATATACGTATAAGAGTAATTCAGTCTTACCGTTAGTAGGCCTTATTCACGAAGCCGATCTATAAGGGGGGTATAAGGTTACTGCCTATAAAATGGCAGTTTAATGGGTGTCCACTCTCACCCACCGCTTCCTTGACTGGTGGAGGGTCATTAGCCGAACGGGTAGGACAAGGACTATAACTTTCATTAAAAGTATAATGATAAATATAAAGTAACTAAACCTTATTGAATTCCCAATCTTAGTTACTTAAGGAAAATGTGAATTTGGTGCTAACCCATGAAATTGCACTTTGCACCTTGTTAAGTCGTTAGTGGAGCATGTGTGGTTAACCGTCACACTAATCTGGGACTGACAATGTGTCGGAAAGGGTAGCTCGATGTTAATCATAGATCAATGGAGCGTGTGTGGTTAACCGGCACATTGATTTGGTGGTTGTAACATTAAGTGTACCAAATTAATTTGCATGGTTATTCACTCCTTGTTTGTGATCCTCGGCATCCCAGTCACAAACTTGAAGGGCACAATCAAGATTTAAACATGCCATTGAATAGTTCAACGAATCTCAAAAGATCTAGGAGTTTCAATTCATTTAAAACCTAATGTTAAATTTTGTTTTTCATGGTGGAAATTGGTAAATCGTCATTTACCTACCTTCAAATATTTTTGTAGCTTGGATTACAGCATCCCTCTTCCAAGTTACAAAATATTATGTTGGGTCCTAGCCTTAATATTTCATATTGGGTGTTATATTAAGGACTTAAATCAAGTAACTTAAATTTCTCCAATTGTAGACGTCTGGTTCAGATAACTGTGATCTTCTCAAATCTCTTGGAACAAGCTTTCCTAATGAATATGATGTCCTGCGATTGGATCATGGAAATCATACTTCCCTTCCTCCACCTCCTCCAATTATTCTCCCTAACCCACAAGTTCAAGGTCACTCAAGCCCTATTGGAAAGCAAAGTTTGTGTGTGCTTACATCTTAGAGATGAAGTCATATATAGACAGGCCGGGAGAGTTGGGTGTCAAAGTCTTGAGGAAGTTGGTTGTTGAATAGGTTCTTCAATCACTTCCTAAGTCACATAGTGAGTTCCTTTGGGACTACTATATGACAGACCATGACATGACCCTTAATGATCTTACCTATTTGCTTGATGCTGCTGAATTATCAATGATTTAGGGCACTGGTAAAGCAAATTTGATTGGAAGATCTACTTCCCAAACCTTCATGGATATTGACAATGGAAACATTAAAAGTCTAGAAAAGTCTACTCTTCCCAATGGAAAGGGATCGACCATAGTCAACCCGGTTGACCAAATGGTAAAGAGAAAGGCTAAGTCTGAGATAGTCCCATGTACCATTACTAAAGAGTCCATATGCCATAAGAAGGGGCATTGGTTGTGAAGCTGCCCATTTACCTGAAGAATCATAAGGATTGTAAAGTCAGAATGTATGACTCTACTTCAGGTAAGTCCACTATCTAACTCTATTAAGTTCCTATTTGGAGATTCTTATTACATGATGTGACTAGGTCACATTTTGATGTTTTGTAGAATCGAAGAAAGGAAGCTTAAAGGAAGAGTAAGCTAATTCTGATCGTGAAGAGATGGATTTCAATTGCATGATCTGAAGATCAGAATCTTGAGCTGCTACTTAAGAGTTATGATATATTGTTTAGGAATAGATAACAACATGGTTTTCATATGGATTTGCATTGTAAGGATAAGTTTCTCCGCAAGTTTTAAAATAAAAGAAAAGGTTTTAATTTTATTTATTTTTAAATATCCTTACAATGGCATTTGTGAAAAATTGTTATTTATATGATTCCATTGCTAGCAATATTGGAAAAATAGATTTGATTCTTTCGTTTGTGGCAGTGTCATAATTTACCAAATAAGGAAAGATTCTCATCACCCAAGTTTCAGTTGGATAGAAACTTGGAATCATGCAACTTGTATTGTATGATGAATGAGAATTTTCATCTTTGGGAAATTAAGACTAATTCCTTGTTCACATGTATATGTGAGTCAAATGAAGGACTAGGAAATCGGGTACACTTGGTTGTGCGCTGGTTAGGTCCACCACAAAGAACGATAAGGCTATTCGTCATCATTTACTAAAGTTTAGTAAATATGGTTGTGCTTACAAGTTTAAGTATGATTCTGAAACATTGGAAAAGTTTCAATGTATGGCAGGACGAATGAGAAGAATCAAATTAGGCAAAAAGATAAAAGTTTCTCCAATCTGAAAAGATGGGAGAGTACTTCAGTATAATGTTTTATGACCATCTTAGTGATTAAGAAACCATATCACAATTAATCCTATAAGGACATCTTAGTGCATTTGTTTGGCTAAGAAGAGGAATCGTGAATTGTTGAATTGGTTAAATCAAAAAGATAAGTCATACTTCGTTCCAAAATTTAGTCTTAGAGTAATACTCCAAGATTGTAACTTGAGTGACATAATCTTAAGAAATTTTAAAACACTTATCAAATGTAGAGT
Source organism: Lactuca virosa (assembly GCF_052849685.1). Classification (NCBI taxonomy): domain Eukaryota; kingdom Viridiplantae; phylum Streptophyta; class Magnoliopsida; order Asterales; family Asteraceae; genus Lactuca; species Lactuca virosa. Next base: position 300,527,978 of record NC_136433.1, on the reverse strand, counting down.
AAAATGTTTTCTACTCTTGTACATTTAAAATTGGTAAGTTGTGATGTTTTTGGATAAGACAAAGACCAACTAAGACCAATTGAGTGAAGTGTTCATCTTCTTAAGAATCTGCACTAACTCTTGAATATTTGTTTTGTCAAGGAATGGTTTTTGATAAGAGAATCTTATATGTGAAGAGGTCAGTGGGAGTCGTAAAGATCTTGAAAAGTTTCAAGAACTAATCAAGAACAAAACCTGTTGTTTATCACTACCACACGACTTGAGGTTTATATCCCATCGTGTTGACATATTCTTGTTTCTGTGCCGATTATAGTTAAATTTGACTATCCATGTGAGTTCTATGAGTTCTCAATTATTTGCATAACTACTTGGAAGAAATGGTAGGCCCTTGTGCTTCCAGGTGGCAAGAAGTTAAGATTCAACAAGTTCAGTCCGTATGAGTTTGGATTTGTCACTAACTTCATCTTGTGGTTATGACAAATTCACATGGATAGGAACACATATACCATAAAATATAAGTGTCATAAGGTTTCTCTCCGATTCATGAAAATGATGGTGAGGAAACGCTTTCACTAAGTAGATTTGAAGCAGATAGAAATTGTGATATTTGCATTCTCAAAGTCGTTAGTGGAGCGTGTGTAGTTAACCGGCACACTAACATGGACTTGTGAGAAATGGCAAAGGTCTAAACAATTGAGACTATGATTACGACATCCCTTTTCATAGTTCTAAAAATTGTTTAGACACACATGTGAACTATCTAAGAAAAGGTGTATGATTTTGATAAAGTCTTATCAAAGCATCTCGTATCAGAAATCTGAACTTTGGTAAGAAAGTCAATAAAATATTGATTTCTAGAAGTCCAGCTGATTTCTGGATACATGTCAAAGCTAGTGGGAGCATAAGTGTTATGCTAATAATTATCATGTTAGTGGGAGCATGATTATTATGTTAGGTGTTGCAAGTTAGCAATGTTAATTATAGAAAACAAAAGTTTCAAGTTGCAACGTTGCAGGGTTTGGAAAGTTGTTTTGCTCTAATTAAGGGAGAGGAAATTATACTTAATTTCAATTCTAAAAGCTTAGATTCAGATTTTAATCATCTTTAGTCAAGGATATATATATATATATATATATATATATATATATATATATATATATATATATATATATATATATATATATATATGAATTTTATGTTGGAATGGTTCAACATAAGGACATTCTATATATATTGCGTTCTCAAAATTCGATTATGATTACGGTATCCCTCTTCTTAGTCGAATTATGAGAACACGGCAAATTATAAGAAATATTGTAGCAAAAGACTGGTTAAGTATCATGTATTTATGAGAAACATCATGAATCGTGTCCCATATGCTTCGGGTATAGGATCGATCACATGTGTTATAATCCTTTCTAAATTTTCCAAATGCCTAGGGTATTAAGAGGGAAAAAAGAATATAACTGGATATGGCTAAAATGATTAAGAAATTTTCGAGGACAATCTGAGGTTTACCAAAGATTGGTTGCTCATGGACAATTGGAAGTATGGTGTAAATTTTTGGAAAGGACCATATTGACATATTCTGAAAAGAGGCAACTCTTATTCAGAATTGATAGTCAGAATGGGAATATGGAAATGTTTCATAGGTGGAAGTTATTCATTAAATCTGTGTAAGATCAGGAAACTTAATGCAAGAAGGATGTTCAAATGAATGTACTTTGAATGTGAGACTTCGTTACCATGGAATTGCTTTCCATTGGAATACTTTGTAAATGTCTGTTGCCAAGTCTTTGTGACTTTTGTGCATAGTCATTACAAGAGGATCAATGCATATAAGTTTAGAACCTAACAGATTTCACTAAATGTAAAAGAATCTTGTATTCTTACATTTGCGGTAAGGATTTGGGATTGTGAAATTAGCATCATTGGAATCATGTTCAATTGATCTATTTCAAAAGTAAGGATCATAGACAAACATAGTGTGCATACTTGGAGTATGGCATACTTATCGTTTGGACAAACATAGTGTGCATGCTTGGGGCATGGCATGACTATTGTTTCAGTTCAAGTATTAAGTTGATTATTCGAAACATTATACAATGAATAATGTGTAATCAATATGGTGATAAATAAAAAGGTGTTTTATTTATATTCATAAGTTCTGAGACCATATTGGATTCGATTATTCTTGTGTTTCACTTTGCATGTTTTGACTTCCTGAATAACTAGGTTATTCAAACTCTCCACAATGAATCATACTTTGGAAGTAGGTATGAATCAAGACTGTCATGAATTGGGCTTGTAGATGTCTAAAGTATTTAGACATAGAAAAAGTTGTTGCAACATTCATGAGTGCTCCTGGAATGAGATTCGAGTGTTGGATTAAACCCACGCTCATTTGAATCACTTCATGGATTTTATCACGAGTGATCATGAGACGATAATATATTATATTCTTCAAACGGAGACGTGTGAGTTGTAGTTGCACGTCGGTTGCACATTGACATATGTAAACACAACCAGTAACTTGGTTGTTATAAAACATATCGTTGTGTGTAATTTGATGAGTAAGTATAAGCGAACATTTGGGTCGAAGTTTATCCATTCCTTTTACCCTTGGAGGGATAAAAGTGATATCTGTGGGCCCCTCGATGATTTAGTGATGACAAACGTAAGTGCTCGGCCGAGTCTGGACTGATTTGATTTGTTCAATTAGTCGGTCGTCATGAATCGGAAATCGGGAAACAACAAATGGACAGAGAGAATGATTATAATCCATGTCTCAGTCCATATGATATCTAGAATGGAGGAATATATTATCCCTTATCTAATGGACGCGTCATTGATTTGTTCATAGTTCGACAACGGCTTTTAAGAGCTACGATTGTTAGTCGGGTTGCAGAGTCATACTTGGAATAATAGTTATTAGAATTATCCAAGTGGGAGACTGTTGGATTAGTGTCTAAGTCCATAACTATAATTGGTATGTACTTGACCCGATTTGGCATGGTCCATTTGGGTTGCATGCCATCGGAACAATTTGGATAGACTTTTGTGAGAAAAGGATATTTATGATTTATTAATATATAATAAGTTCTAATATATTAATATGAAATCATATTATTTAATTAGTATTGATCAAGAATTAATTTGGAATTAATTCTGTGATCAAAAGAGACTAACTAAATATATGGGGATTGATTATGTAAATCATTCATTCTTATATATGTGGGCTTATGATCCATAGTTCTTAATGTTGGGCTAAACCTATGGGGTAACCCATGGATACTCCATGGAGGTTAAAACCCATGGATCATGAGGAATATGGAAAGTCATGAGTTACATGGTGTAACCCTAATAGCCACAATATATAAAGACCCCATAGCTTAAGAAATCGGCCCTATGGATTCATATGAGAGGGATAGCTGATTTTTAGCATAAGAACTTTTTTCTCAAGTTATTCCAAGTTGTTGGTTGTGTGAGCCATTTGAGGTGTCACACTTGGGGCACTAGGCTCTTAAGCTCCATGGAATCAAGCTACAACAAAGAGGTATGTCATTCTACTAGATTCTTGTATTGTGTATACTTTATATTATGCTAGTTAGGATGAAACCTTGGAATATTGAATATTTGCATGTATAATAGAGAAAACATAGATCCAAGGTTTATAGGGTTGCATGTACACCATAGGAGTGTTAGAATGCTCAAAACCCAACATCACGGTCATCCTCAAACATATGTCTCTAATCGGAGCCGCAACCACCTTGCGGCTAAGAGCATCGGCTACCACATTGGCCTTCCAAGGGTGGTAAAGGATCTCATAATCATAACCATTCACCACATCCAACCATCGACGCTGCCTCATGTTCAAATTCGGCTGATCCATTAAATACCTCAGGCTCTTGTGATATGTGTAAATAGTACAACGGACCCCATAGAGGTAATGCCGCCAAATCTTGAGGGCGAAAACCACGACCCCAACTCCAAATCATGCGTCGGGTAATTCGCCTCATGAGGCTTTAGCTGCCTCGAAGCGTAAGCGATCATGCGACCCCTCTGCATCAACACTGCCCCCAATCCTGTTATCGAAGCATCCCAATAAACCACAAAATCATCAACACCCTCTGGCTGGGTCAGAATCGACGCCTCACACAACCGCTCTCTCAAAGTCTAAAAAGTTGTTTGCTGCTCAGGCCCCCAACGAAAAGTAACCATCTTCTTTGTCAGTCGGGTCAAAGGAACAACTATCTTGGAGAAATCATGGATGAATCTCCGATAATAACCCGCCAAACCAAGAAAACTCCGAATCTCAGATGGAGACCTCCGAATCTTCCATTGCATCATGGCCTCGACCTTGGCCGGCTCAACCATAATACCATTCTTGTTGACAAGGTGCCCCAGAAACTGCACCTCGCACAACCAGAACTCACACTTGGAGAACTTTGCGAAAAGTCTCTCCCTCCTCAAAGTCTCCAGAACTTCCCTCAAGTGTTCCTCGTGTTGCTCCCGGGTCTTGGAATAGACCAAGATATCATCAATAAAAACTATCACAGACCGATCCAGCATCAGTCTGCACACGCGGTTCATGAGATCCATGAACGCGGCTGGAGCATTGATGAGACCAAAAGGCATCACTATGAACTTGTAATGACCATAACAAGTCCGGAAAGTTGTCTTTTGCTCATCCTCATCCCTGATCTGCATCTGATGATAACTCGATCTCAAATCAATCTTGGAGATCCAAGATGCACAGTGAAGTTGGTCAAAAAGATCATCAATCCTCGGGAGTGGATAACGGTTCTCCACCGTTAACTTACTCAGCTCCCGGTAGTCAATGCACATACGATGAGACCCATCCTTCTTCTTCACAAACAGAATCGTTGCTCTCTAAGGCAAACTACTCGGTCGAATAAATCCCTTGTATAACAGCTCCTGCAACTGTGTAGACAACTCATGCATCTCGGGAGGAGCCAACCGATATGGTGCTTTGGCTATCGGAGCCGCACCCGGAACCAGATCAATCTTGAACTCAACCTGCATCTCCGGAGGCACCCCAGGAAAATCTTCTGGAAACATATCCGGGTAATCCCGTATGATCGGCACATCATCCACAATTGCCTTACCCTTATCCCGGGTATCCATAACATAGGCGACATAACCGGAACAACCCTGCTGAAGATAGCGCCTGGCCCTCGTTGCTGCACACAAAATTGGCCCACGCTACGATCTCTCCCCATGAACCACTAACTCTCCACCACTTGGGGTCCGAACCCGAACTAACTGCTGCTCATAGTCGATCACTACCCCATTAGGGATCAACCAATCCATACCCACAATAACCTTATTCCCACGCAGAGGAATGGGAACCAAATCAACCGGATACTACACGTTGAATAACTGGAGAGTACAACCCCGATGAACCTTCGCACCCCAAAAAGACCTATCAGCTGCAATCTCGACGTCTAAAGGACAATCAAGCTCCCCCAGAGCTCCAGCAAATCTCTTGATCAGCACAAGCAATACAAAAGATCAGGTAGCCCCCGAATCAAACAATACCAAAGCAGAAATATCGTTCACAAGGAACGATCCTTAAATAAAACACATAAAGATAAGCAGCAATTCAATATAAATAAAGAGATAAGGAAAAGATGCATACCCGTCACCACATCTGGAGCTGTGCGAGCCTCCTCGGCTGTCAACTGGAAAGCCCTGCTCTTCACTACAGGCGCGTCTGCCCGGCCATGACGACCGTCAGTAATCCAAAGAGTTGCAATAGTGGGTGTTGAAACCGGTCCTGCTGCATCCAAACTCAGACAATGGGCCTTCTTGTTATCCCTATGATTGCAATGAAAGCAAATCAGACCAGATACCAGGGTGGTGGTGGTAGTAGCAATGCAATCTCTGCTAATATGACCAATCCGGCTGCACTTGAAGCAGCCAGAGCCACCCACCCTGCACGCTCCCTCGTACACCTTTCCACACTTGCTACAGCGGCTACGACCTTGATGGCCTCTCGACCTGGAATCAAATACCTTGGGCCTCTGGCCCTAACCCTCATCACTCGGTACATAATCTGGTTTCCTCTTATTCTCCATCTCCAGATCTATCTCCCACTCCCTAGCTCTAGCTATGATATCTTCCAGCGTCATGCAGCTGAATCGGCTCACAAACTGCCGAATGTCACTCCTCAACATCTCGTGATATATGACCTTCTTCATCTCCTCATCCACCACATATTGTGGAACCAACAGTGCCCTCTCCCGAAACATAGCGGTGATCTCAGCCACCGTCTCAATAGTCTAGCGGAAATCCTGAAACTCTCGCGCCAACTGCTGCACCTCAATCACCGGTGTGAACTCAACCCTGAAACTGGTCACAAAATCACCCCAGGTCATCGAATCAACAACATCATCACCCACAACGTGCCCGACCTCCTCCCACCAATCAAAGCCATCATCTTAGAGCGAAAGGCATCAACTACTCATCCAGAATCTCCAATATACCCTCTTTGACCGTACCAAAGATCACTGGAGTCTGCTCGAGAATGCAACGCGTAATCTCAGACGAGATGAACTCCTTAGTCTGATCATCTAGCTGCCCGACTCCAGAACCTGAGCCCGATCCCTCACCAACACCATAACTTCCAACAGGCATGCCTCACAATGTCACCATACTGAAAATAGACCATATTAACCATCAGAATACGCATCAATATATATATATATATATATATATATATATATATATATATATATATATATATATATATATATATATATATATATATATATATATATATATATATATATCGAGGGATCACAAACTCCACAAGCTTCCTAGTTTCATCGCAACTCTCCTTGAATCGAGTATAGATCCTCTGATTCTAGTAGTACGAGCCCATAGTACCTTCCATATGTATCCGTACTTTCCTCAAGTATTGCCTTGACTAAACCAAGCCACTTTATATCCATACAACTCCCCCTCACAGATAAGGCTCCCACCACTAGATCTCATCCTAGGTTTTCCTAGGACAAACTCCACACCACTCTCCGCCATCAGCTGTAGAAGGAACTCCCGCTAACTTCCTCTAACTAGCTCACGAATACAATTACATATTACTAAAACCAGATAGGTCTTCAAATAAGAGTCTCACACTACAACGGTTGGACTCAAACAAGAGTTGTGGAATCGGGTTAAAACCTAACCTTCGAAATTATTTAGTTCCATTAATACGTAACTTAGCATATTCGCTTACTAGTTAGCTGAAGCTGTTAAGAACTCCAAAAAGCACAAAGCAAGCAACATTCGAGCAGCAAGTAACCAAAATCAAGAATCACCTAATCAGGCCACCCTAACACTGACTAACCAGTACTAGAATGCAAGTCTACAAGCTCACACAATAGGCATACAAAGGCATCTCTCATTCTATCATGAAAAAACTAAGCGGGTCCTTAGCCCTAACTAGCATGCGATTCACAGATTCACAAACCAAATCATATCAGATAACATGTATGGGTATTTTGGGAAAACTTACTTGAGCTCGGCTGATTGCATGCACGACACCCTTTCTTGTATTAGAAAAAATATTTTCTTAAAAATATATTTCCTTTTGAAAAAATTTACCAAATCCTCAGTTTGAGTTCAAACACATCCGAGAGTATGTCCGAATCCCTCAAACTAAGGCTCTAATACCAACTTGTAACGTCCCAAAAATAAGACCCAAAAATTTCATTTTTAATTTTATAAAATCGGTATTCCAAAACATCATCAATACAATTCAAATAAAATAAGTATATCAAACATAATATCAGATCAGAGTGAATAACAAAAAGCGGAACGAGGTGGTGTGTGATCTGCAATCATCTCAAGCCCTTCCCAGCATACATATGAACATATATCAAATAAACACATACACATACAATAATCACAAAGATACATAGCATATAAAAATGTCATCGGGCCCCACCCCGTAAGCATACAAGTACATAACACATGCAAAAGTCACGCAGATATCTAACTGATGGGTTTTGAGCAGAACATCATTCCTATGGTGTACATGCAACCCTAATGCTTTGGATCTAGGTTTTCCTCAAGTTACACATGCAAACAATCTTCCAAAGCATAAACCCTAATCTAACATGTCTAAGAACGAAATTCATATGTAAATAAGGGTTTGGAATCTTACCTTACTTGTTATGAAGCAATAACAAGAACACCTTGAATATCCTTGACCTCTGAAAGCTTAGTGCCCCAAGTGTTGCACCGCTAATGGAGTCACAAACACTCTTGCAACAAGATGACTTAGGAGAGGGGAGGAAATTTGGTTAGGGAACTTCAAGAAGCATTGGCCGAATTCCTTAGACTAGAGGGGTTTATATAGCTGAGGGCTGCTAGGGTTTTCAGGTGGAAACCCTAATACCTGACTTAGGCAACAAGCAGCCCATGAACTCTTTTCCTTAGAGCCCATGGACGAAATCTATAAGGCTTCCTTATAGAAATTCGTCCACTCCACTTTATAGAGTCCATCAGCCCATTTATGCAACTATCAATGATTTGCATAACAGTCCCTCAATTATTTAATCAGTCTCTTTTGACCACTAAATTAATTCTAAATTAATTTCTGATCAATACTAATTAGATAATATGATTTCCAAATAATATATTAATCTTGTAATATATTAATAAAACCATTTTGAGTATGAATTTATTATTCATATAACAAATTATCGTCATCCTATCCAGTTGCATGAGTGAATGCAACCCAAAAGGACCATGCTCATAATCGGGTCAAGTACATACCAAAATAGTTATGGGCTTAGACACCTAATCCAACAGTCTCCCACTTGGATAAGTCTAATAACTATTTTGCATGTACGACTTCAGAACCTGATTAGCAATCATAGCTTTCAAAAGCCGCTGTCAACTCTGATCTTATCAGAAGCACGTCCTCTAGATAAGGGATCATATATTTCTCCATTCTAAAAGATTTCGTATGAACTGAGACATGGATTTTAATCATTCTCTCTGTTCATGTGTTGTTTCCCGATTTCCGATTTATGACAACTAACTAATTGAACAGATCAAATCAGTCCAGGCTTGGCCAAGCACATTGGGGTGTCATCACTTGTTGAGACCCATTTTTATAACGAACGGTGAATGCGGAAGTAAGATATCTCGAGATTAATTGTGTTTTTGTAAGTATGAACACGAAGAACATATTATGATTTCGTTGAATAAGACTAAGAACAAGAGAGAATAATCATAATATTGCATGAAGAACATGGTGGGAGAGAAACTCTCCCTGGGTGGGAGAACCCACCAACTTTCTCTCTCTCTAGAAATTACATTGTGAGAAGTGTATTCTCTAACTAAGGAAAAGATAAGCTAGCTTTTGTAATAAATGACCAACTCTCCCTTTATATAAGAGGGAGAGTATTTACACCACAAAATACAATAAAGGGAAAATACAACCTAATAAACACTCATTATTTATGGAGCATTTCCATGCACCAACATTCTCTCCCTAAATGCTTACAAATGATGAGAGATCCAATAAGTGATACAAGGCTATAATACCTGAACGAACTTCTTTCCTTAAACCCTCGTAAGGTATCTCTATCACTCGTTACGCCGAATCAATCAACAAGCAACCATAATTTTCTATCTTCAACGCTTCAGGCAGGTGGCCTAGCTAACACAGCAAGGACTTACACCATATACTCAGTGCCCCTAATAGATGTGGAATTAGACTTTCTCTCTTCTATTTTTTTTAGACGGATATTGAACTCCTTCTTGGATTCACAGTAATCCGACTAGCAAGTGTGGTAATAAAATGAAATCAAGTGCTGAAATGTCTCTAAAACTCTAAGGTGTCTGTGAAGTCTGAAACTGGTCATGAATCTCTAAAATGAAGGTCTTCGGCTTCAAAGCACAACCAATGAAGCAGAAAAAATAAGATCCAAATCTTCAAACCAGTCATAATCACCCGAAGAAGGAGGTCACCATGAGCAAGTAGAAGATCCAATAAAAGAAACACTTCATCTTCAAAAATCTGAAAAACATCTCGAGTTCTCGAATCATAATACACCGAAATTCTTCAAAGAATAACCTGCTAAAAATGTGAAGCATCCATAAAATGAAGTCCGGATAAAAATAATGTGAGTCCAAAAACATGGTCTAGCAATGCCGAAAATTTGATCCAAGGACCAAAAATAAGTGCCACGTCACATTTCCAAAATAATCTTCGTCTTCAACATATCACAAATCCAAACTCGTGAAACCATAAGATCTGAACCAGATGCGAACACAAAATCATCCTGTGGTAGAGTCCGAATAATAAATAATCTGAATCGGAAAACATCGAGTAATGCCAAAAATTTGATCCGTAAAGACCAAAAAGAAGTGTCACATCGCATCACTAAATAAATAATCGTCTTCAGAAGTCTTCAAAATCCAAACTCAAACAATCATAATAACCAAATCCGGATGATATTCTCTCCCTATTTTTGATAACCAATGACCGGATATCAAAAATCAACAAATCATCGGATTGAGAGTGTCGGATACCAAGAGCTAATAGAGAAGCCCTCCCTAGATGTATGAAGGGTCTCGATAAGAAACGAGACAGAGTAAAAGAGATACTTTTGCGGTCATGAGGAGGCGGGTGACATAGTTGCTGAAGCTGTGCTGAGAATAATCTGTTGTGCCAAAAATATATCCAAATATCCAAACTGCGGTGCCGGAACACTTGAAGTGGTCTTCAATAGAGAATAAAGTCCACATGCTCAAGATACATGATTCGTCAACCAAAAATCAAGAGCGACAAGTCATAAAATCTCATAAAGTGAAGAATGCGAAACAACTTTGTTGATCAATCGTCGTTGCGGTGCAAGCATCACCAAAAACAATATGAAGTCCGACTGCGGTAGGAGGATTCTTCCAATAATAACCGGCATGAAATGAACCAATGTGACAATCCAAGGTTCGGTTGTGGCAAAAATTGGTGTTAAAAAAAATAATTGGTGTAATAAAAAAAATGGTTTTAATAAAAAAAATGGCTAAAATAAAAAAATTAGTGTTAAAAAAAATAATTGGTGTAATAAAAAAAATTGGTTTTAATAAAAAAATGGCTAAAATAAAAAAATTGGTGTTAAAAAAAAAACTGAAAAAAATAATAATACAAAAAAAAACTGAATAAATAAAAAAAAAGGGGGGGCTTAAAAAAAATAAGAGGGCTAAAAAGAAAGGGGAGGGCTGATGAGAAGGAAAAAAAAGGAGGGGAGGAGGGGGGAGGAATAAGGAGGAAGAAGGAAGAAGGAAGGAGGAGGGAGGGGAGGAGGAGGGAGGGGCTGATGAGAGGGAAGGGAAAAAAAGAAGGGGATGAAGGAAGAAGAAAAAAGGAGGAAGGGGAAAGGGGGCCGAAGGCTGCTGATGGAGGGTGGGGGGCGCTGGAGGGAGGAGGCTTGCGGGTGTAGGTGATTGCGGATCAGAGGGGAAGGTGGGGTTCTTGGGTGCGGATGGAAGAGGGTGGCTAGGGTGGTTGGTGGTTGCGGTGGGAAGGGAGTCTTGGGTGCAAGGGCTGGGTGCGGGTCTAGGCTGAGTGCGGTAGGAGGCTAGGCTGGTTGCGGTTGGAGGAAGCTGGGTACCGAAGTCATTGAAGTAGCTGCGGTTCGGAAGGAAGGCGAGGCGGTTGCGGATGAGAGACTGCAGTAGGCGCGCCTGCGGTCCGACGCTGCTGATCTGAGATTGCGGTAGGTCAGGCTTGCGGTAGGGAGTCCGGACTTCGGTCTGAAGGCAAGAGGGAGGCTGCGGTCCTCGAATTTAGACTGAGAGGACTGCGGTACTTAGGCCTGAGAGGGGCTGCGGTACCAAGGCTAAGAAGGGCTGCGGGTAGGCTTCTAAGGGGACTCCGGTAGGCAGTTTTTGGCTGCGGTTCGGGGGTCCGGAAAGGGCTGAACAGGTGACGAAAAATGCTATTTTTTCATGAAAAATGGTACCGCAAAGGCCATTTATTCATATTTTAATAAGGGAATCTTTTTATAAAGCATTTTAAGTCAAAGGTGGATCTTGGGAAGGCAAAAAGGAAGAGTGTGCAGGGGGTTTTAGGGACAAAAGGTGATGGGAAAGGACAATGTCACATGGTTTTTGTCTTTTTGAGGGAGTAAATAGTGGAGTACTCTTTACCCAAAAGAGTAACAAGGACAATATGCTTTATGTAAACAATACATTACGTCCAAACAATTCAAATTGAAGATCTACAGCAACTAAAAATATGAGAATCAAGAGTTTCATACCTCACAATGATAAAGTTGCTGGAAGATAAAATCTCCAAAAAAAATGCTTTTGTCCACTTTCTTCAAGAATAATAGGTCCATTAAATTTGTGTCTTCTCATTTCCAAGAACAGATACTTCCTGGAACAATTTCTTCAACATTTTAGAGACCACAAAAATAATTTCTTCTCCCATTTTTTGTACACTTCTTCAACAGAAAAGTAATAAGAACATGAAGAACATCAATTTTTCCAGCAATAATAGAACGATCAGCAGCAGCAACTTTTATTTTTGCTCAGATAGAATCACCCGGAAGATAGAAATAAGAAAGAACATCATAAAAAAAAATTCCGGTTTGCAACCCGAAATTTTTTTTTCTTGCAGAAACACGGAAAAATCACAAGATAATCACCGAACGGGAGTCGTTCCCTTGAAATAATCGTGAGATCTTCAAGGTACGGCTCTGATACCAATTGTTGAGACCCATTTTTATAACGAACGGTGAATGCGGAAGTAAGATATCTCGAGATTAATTGTGTTTTTGTAAGTATGAACACGAAGAACATAGTATGAGTTCGTTGAAGAAGACTAAGAACAAGAGAGAATAATCATAATATTGTATGAAGAACATGGTGGGAGAGAAACTCTCCCTGGGTGGGAGAACCCACCAACTTTCTCTCTCTCTAGAGATTACATTGTGAGAAGTGTATTCTCTAACTAAGGAAAAGATAAGCTAGCTTTTGTAATAAATGACCAACTCTCCCTTTATATAGGAGGGAGAGTATTTACACCACAAAATACAATAAAGGGAAAATACAACCTAATAAACACTCATTATTTGTGGAGCATTTTCATGCACCAACATCACTAAATCATCGAGGGGCCCACAAATATCGCTTTTATCCCCTTAGGGTAAAAGGAACGGATAAACGTCGACTCATATGCTTGCTCTATTTACTCATCAAATCACACACAACAATACGTTTTATAACATCAAGTTACTGATGTGTTTACGCATTATCCATGTGCAACCGACTCGTAGATTGCAACTCATATCTCTTCGTTTCAAGAATATAAGATATTATCGTCTCACAATCACTCGTGATAAAATCCATGAAGTGATTCACGTGAGCGTGGGTTTAATCCAATACTCTAATCTTATTACAGAAGTACTCATGAACTTTGCAGCAGACTTTAGACAATCTACAGACGGATTCATGACATTCTTGCCTCAATACCTACTTCCAACGTATGATCGACTGTGAATTTTCGAATAACCTAGTTATTCTGGAAGTCAAAACATGCAAAGTGAAACACAAGAATAATCGAATCCAATATGGTCTCAAACTTGTGAGTAAAAACAAAACACCTTTTATTTAATCATCATACTAATTACTCATTATTCATTGTATAATGTTTCGGATAATCAACTTATTACTCGAATTATAACAACACTAGTTGTCCCATGCTCCAAGCATGCACTCTATGTTTACCTATAGTCCTTACTTTGTGAAATAAATCAATTGAACGCATTACCAATGATACTCATTTCACAACTCCTAATCCTTATTATAAGTGTAAGAATACCAAATTTTTGCCACTATCAGAATATGTTAGATTCTAACATTTTATGCAGTGATCCTTTTGTAATGTCATAGTATTAAAGTCACCAAGACTTTGTCAATGAAATTACAAAGTGCTCTATTGGAGATTGTTACAAGACAACTCCATAGACATCAAGTCTCACATTCAAAGTACATTTCTTTGAACATCCTTCTAGCATAAAGGTTTCTAATCTACATAGATTCTTAATATCCAACTCCCAATATGGAAACATTTCCATATTTTCCATATGACAACTCATTCGAAAAAGAATCCTATCTATTTATAATAATGCCAATATGTTCCATTCAATTCTTTACTTCCAACTGCTCACAAACGACCAATCCTTAGCGAACCTTAAATCGTCCTTGACAGGTGTTTAATTATTTCAGTCATATCCGGTTCTGGTCCTTTTTCCCTCTTAATGCCCTAGGCATTTGGAAAATCAGAACAGTTGAATCATTACAGCATATGTAATCGATCCTATACTCGTAGCGTATGGGATACAATACATAATGTCTCACATAAAGACGTGATACTTTACCAGTCTCTTGCTATAATATTGCCATATATATATAGAATTCCCTTATGTTGAACCTTTTCAACATAACATTCATATATATCCTTTGACTATATTTGATTAAAATTTCTCGATCTAAGCTTTTAGATTAGAAATGAAGTATAAATTTCTCTCCCTTAATTATAGCAAAAAAGTTTTCAACCTCTACAACTTTACGAATTGAAACTTGTGTTTACTATAATTAACATTGCTAACTCGCAACATAATAATCATGCTCCCGCTAACATGATGATTATATCTTTACCAGCATAACACTCATGTTCCCACTAGCTTTGACATTTATTCAGAAATTAGTTGGACTTATAGAAATCAATACTTATTGATTTCTTTACCAAAGTTCATATTTCTTATACGAGACGCTTCGATAAATCTTTATCTAAGCTCATACACCATTCAGAAAGCTCATATGTATGTCTAAACTATTTCAGAACTTATAACAATAAGTCTTAAATGTTCAAACTATTTGCCAAACCTCACAATTCGAACTATGATGAGGGATGTCGTAATCATAATCGAATTTGAGAATGCAAATATCACAATCACTATCTCCTTAAAATATTCTTAGTGAAAGAGTTTCCTCACAATCATTTTCATGAATTGGAGAGAAACCTTATGACACTTAGATTTTATGGTGTGTGTGTTCCTATCCACGTGAATTTTTTTAATTCCAACCATTATCATAAGACAAGGTCTATGACAAAATCAAACTTATATGGACTGAACTTGTTCAATCTCCATTTCTTGCCACATGGAAGCACAAGTGCCCACCATGTCTTCCAAGTTATTTAGCAGCTCACCCATACAAGATCAATGTACTTTCCATTGATCAAGGTGCTTTGCCTTTATGCATTCAAATGAGAACTCATAGAGCTCACATGCATAATCAACTCAACTGTAATGGCACAGAAACAAGAATATGTCAACACGATAGGTTATAAACCTCAAGTCGTGTGCTAGTGATTAACAATAGGTTTACTCTTGATAAGTTCTTGAAACTTTTCAAGATCTTTAAGACTCCCACTGACCTCTTGACATATAAGATTTTCTTGTCAAGAAACGTTCTTTGACAAACAAATATTTAAGAGTTAGTGTGGGTCCTTATCAAGACAAACACTTCACATAATTGGTTTTAGTTGGTCTTTGTCTTATCCAAGACATCACAACTTACCAATTTTCAAATGCGCAAGAGTATTAAACATTTCTTACTCCACATTCGATTAGTTTTATAAACCTTTACTCAAGTCACAATTTTGGAGTATGACTCTAAGACTCGATTTTGGAACGAAGTATGATTCACCTTTTGATTTAACCATTGCAACAATTTCCAATTCCTCTTCTTAGCCATACAAGTGCACTAAGGTGTCCTTAGAGGATCAATTGTGATATGGTTTCATAGAGACGATCATAAAACATGATACTCAAGTACTCTACCTTCTTTTCAGATTGGAGAAACTTTTATCTTTCTGCCTAATTGATTCTTCTTATTCGTTAAACTATTCATTGAAACTTTTCCAATGATTCAGAATTGCACTTAATCTTGTAAGTATAACCATGTTTACTAAACTTTTAGTAAAACATGACAAACAGTCTTATCGTTATTTGTGGTGGACTTGATCAGTGCACAACAATGTGTACTAAATCCTTTAGTCCTTCACTTGACTCTTTGTCAAAGAATTAGTCTTCATTTTCCAAATACAAAGTTTCTCATTCATCATACAATACCAGTTGCATGATTCCAAGTTTCTGTCCATTTGAAACTTGGGTGATGAGAATCTTTCTTTATTTGGTAAATTTTAGACACTACCATAAATGAAAGAATCAAATTCACTCACAATATTGCTAACAATAGAAATATACAAACACCAATTTTCACAAAAGTCATTTCAAGGATATATATAAATAAAAAAAATAAAAATTTATTTTATTTATAAAAACGCGGAACAACTTGTCCTTACAACACAATTAAAAATGAAAACTATGTAAATATTCCTAAGCAATCTATCATAACTCCTAAGTAGCAGCTCAAAAATCTGATCATCAAACCATGCGATCGAAATCCATTTCTTCGTGATCAGACTCAGCATGCTTCTTCCTTTAAGCTTCCTTTCTTTTCTTCGATCCTACAAAACATCAAAATGCAATCTTATCACATCATGTATTAAGAATCTACAAACAGGAACTTAATAGAGTCGGATAGTGGATTTTACCTGAAGCAGAGTCATACATCTTGACTATCCCATATCTTAGATCTCTCAGGTAGTTAGGGTAGCTTCGTAACCAATGCCCCTTCTCTTGGCAGTAGAAACACACAGACTCTTTGGGAATGGCACAAGGGACAATCTTAGAATTTTCCTTTCTCTTATGGTCGAACCTTTTGACCATGGCAGATTTCTTTCCCTTAGGAGAAGAAATCCTTTCTGGACTATCGTTGTCATTGCCTATGTCCATGGAAGTTTGGGAGGTTGATCCACCAGTCAAATTTACTTTACCAGTGCGCCAAATCATTGCTGATTCATCAGCAATAAGCAAATAAGTAAGATCAATGAGGGTCACGTCGTGGTCTTTTATATAGTAATCATCAATGAACTCACTATACGACTTAGGAAGTGATTGAAGAACCAAGTCAACAGCCAACTTCCTTGAAATTTCGACACCCAACATTCCCAACTTGTCAATGTGCAACTTCATCCCTAGGACGTGAGTACATATAGACTTTCCATCTTCGTGTTTGCTTTCCAAAAAGCTTTAGTGACCTTGTACTTTTCAAGTCTTCGAACACGTGGGTCAGGGAGAATTATTGGAGGAGGTCGAGGAAGTGAAGCATGATTTCCATTTCCACGATCTAATCATGGAACATCATCTTCAAGTGGAAAGCTTTTTCCAAGGGATTCATGAAGACCATAGTTGTTAGATTTTGACATCTATAAAAGGGAGAAAATTCAAGTTAGTTGATAATAGTCCTTAATATGACACCTAAATGAAATATCATGGCTAGGATCCAACACAATGTTCTACAACTCGGAAGAGGGATGCCGTAATCCAATTGCAGAATATTTGAAGGTAGGTAAATGACGATTTACCAATTTCCACCATGAAAAACGAAAATGAAGTTTAAGTTTTAAATGAATTGAAACTCCTAGATCTTTTGAGATTCATTGAACTTTTCAATGGCATGTTTAACCTCGATTATGCCCTTCAAGTTTGTGACTGGGATGCTGAGGATCACAAACAAGGTGTGAATAACCATGCAAATTAGCCTGGTACTCTCGATATTTATCACCTAATCAATGTGTCGGTTAGCCACACACGCTCCATCGATCTATGATATTTAATGAGCTACCTATTGTCATCCTACATTAGTCCCAGATTAGTGTGCCGGTTAACCATACACGCTCCACTAACGACCAATAAGGTGCAATGTGTAATTTCATGGATTAGCACCAAATTCACATTTTTCCTAAAGTAACTAAGATTTGGGAATTTTAGAAAAATGTTTAGTTACTTCGTATTTCATTATACTTATAATGGAAGGTTGTGTCCTATCCTACTCGTTCGGCTAACGACCCTCTACTAGTCAAGGGTGCGGTGGGTAAGAGTGGATACCCAATGGCGGTCATTTTACAGGTCGCTTCCTTAAACACCCCTTATACACCAGCTTCGTGAATGAGGCCTACTAACGGTAAGATTGACTCTTACTTATACATATATAATATATTAGACTTTTAATTTATATAGCATAAGGGTGTATTTTACACTTTGTCAAAATACTATGTGGTTTTATTAATTTTCTCTTTTAATTAAACATTTAATTAATTTAATAAAACCTTAAGGGTGTAACTTGAACTATTCAAAATCTTATCAAGGTTCTAAATTTAAGATTTCAAAATTAAAGCTATTTAATTAAATTTTAAATTTCATAACCAAGAGGTGTATTTTTAAAACTTTTCAAATTACTAGGGTTTAAGAAATTAATATTTCAAAATTAAAACTTTTAATTAAATTTTAAATTCCAAAACTTGACACTTCTAGAAAAACAGCCTTTTACGACGCGCAATGTGTGTCGTAAAACGCTCAGACGACGCGCAAATGCGTGTCAAGAAAGGCACTGTCATAACGAGAGACGACACGCTTTTCCGCGTCGTCTATTTACGACGCGCATTTACGACGCGCATTTATGACACGCATTTACGACGCACAGTTATGACACGCAATGCGTATCAAGGAAAGCCCTGTCATAAAGGAAGACGACACGCATTTGCGTGTCGTAACCTTACGACACGCGTGTTTATGACATGCAATGCGTATCAAGAAATCCCCTGTCATAAAGGAATACGACACGCATTTTTGCGTGTCATAATTTTAAATGTTTTTAAAATTATATATTTTTGATAGATTTACTAATTTTCAAATTAAATAACACACATGAAAAGTCTCACAATACAAAATAAAATACCATAAACAATAAAGATAACTCATTGCATTAATATGTCAAATACAAATAATCATTCCAATAGTAAGTAAATGTAACACATTGCTAATATTGCATAATATTTATTATAGAAAACAAAACATGTAACCCATTAAAAGAAAGTCATGACTAAATTATCCTTTGACAATTTCCTTTTTAAGAGAATATGAACCTTTTGCTGATGAGAATGCTTTTGGCAAAAAGGCTTCACTCTATCAAAAGCTTCTTCAAGAGAAGATGGGTCTGCAGCAAAAGTTACACGAATTCAGTTTTTCAAACCTACAGTAAGTCCTGCAAAACCCAAAAAGAAAAGTCAAAGGGGTATATTATATGGTAGTTTGTATTAAGATAAGAATATGTGTATCTACATGAGAACGAATGAATTGCCATAAAAAATCACCAGCCAAACCTGAACATAATTTTAGGTGCTAAGATATTATAATGGGAAAACAAGAAACATAAACTGAGAAACTCAACAAGGAAATTTTGGCTTACTATAATCACAGGAAGTGCTTCAGCTTCAGACACGTCCTCCTTAATCACACTAGATTCACTTTCTTTCTAGAAAGCATCTTCAACCTTTTCAGTGGGTTTAACATCTGTATCATTATTATTTCTTTCAATGCCATCATCCCCTTTACCCTGAAAGAACAAATTATAGGTATGATTAAACAAGATAATTATAAATCAGACTTAGTATATAAATAAACGACCATTGACCACAACTAACATACATCTCCCACTTTCTCTTTCTCAAGTTTGGTTTCTCCTGCAGAACCCTGCATGATGAACATGCCACAACTTTAAACAATCAAAGAGAAAAAAAAAATGTATGTTCTGTCTTATGATCATTGTCCTTATGGGATCTAGGTTAATTGGATGTCTGAGGATAACATTTTGTTAAAGGCTCCATCACTTCATCACTAAGCAGCCTAAACCTTTTCTTCATTGACATCTCCAAGAAATAGCATTTATTTCAGTAATTAATTTAACATCTTACTTTTATTTCTTTCTATTAAGGTTTTGTAGAATTTTCAAAGTAGAATACTATAATAGGAAAAAAGTGAAGTGAAAGTATATAATAAATAAATAGATGAAAGTAGATTGGTGTATATAAAATATAATATACCTGAACAATTGAGAGAAGGGAGTCAAGGCCATCTAATGCAGAAGCACGCACAGGAACTCCAATGACATGTAAGGGTGTCAATGCAGCTACCATACCTAATCACAAATTTTGGAAAAAAAATGAAAAATAAAAAAAATTGAAATTGTTGTATTTGGAAGAAATAAAAGTAAAGTAGAGAATAAAACCTGGCAAATGGGCTGCACCCCCTACACCAACAATAATAACTTGGATGCCTCGTTCTCCAGCAGATGAAGCATAACAAAACATCAATTCACCTGTCTGTGTGTTGATACTATTCTAACCTGAATGATTAACTTTTTTTTCTTATTTAATTACCCAAGTATTGCTTTGTATTTGGATTTAAATGACTTTTAAAGTACAATGTTGTAATAAATAAATAACAGATAATAAAAGCCAAAAGATGAAGAAATAACAATACCTCCAGTAGTATCATCTTCTCCTTCATTAGTATTGAATTCCATATTGAAATCCAACTTCTCAAAATTATCATTTAGATCAATTTTAAAAAATAATTAAATATAATTAATAATTATCACATAATTTGACCTAATCTTTCTTTTCTTACAAGATAATTCAAATCAAAATACAAATAATTAATCTTTATCTTATAAAACAAGTAATTAACTTAAATTGACAATTATCCATTAATTTAATTAGGATATCAATTACCATAACAGAAAAATCTGATTTTAATTTGGAAAAACAATTTATGGTAATTATCTAAATCAAATTAGGGGCAAAATTTTCGAAATCTGTTGTCAGACTGAGCTCACGTCGTGAGCACTGTGCTCATGTCGTGAGCCTGGTTCAATTACGAAAAACGAAAATTTCCAGCTTTGAAAAACATAACTCTTGCATCATATAACAGCAAAACTACCCTAAGCTCTGATACCACTGATGGGTTTTGAGCAGAACACCAATCATGTGGTGTACATGCAACCCTAATGCTTTGGATCTAGGTTTTCCTCAAGTTACACATGCAAACAATCTTCCAAAGCATAAACCCTAATCTAACATGTCTAAGAACGAAATTCATATGTAAATAAGGGTTTGGAATCTTACCTTACTTGTTATGTAGCAATAACAAGAACACCTTGAATATCCTTGACCTCTGAAAGCTTAGTGCCCCAAGTATTGCACCTCTAATAGAGTCACAAACACTCTTGCAACAAGATGACTTAGGAGAGGGGAGGAAATTTGGTTAGGTCAACTTCAAGAAGCATAGGCCGAATTCCTTAGACTAGAGGGGTTTATATAGCCGAGGGCTGCTAGGGTTTTCAGGTGGAAACCCTAATACCTGACTTAGGCAACAAGCAACCCATGAACTCTTTTCCTTAGAGCCCATGGACGAAATCTATAAGGCTCCCTTATAGAAATTCGTCCACTCCACTCTATAGAGTCCATCAACCCATTTATGCAACTATCAATGATTTGCATAACAGTCCCTCAATCATCTAATCAGTCTCTTTTGACCACTAAATTAATTCCTGATCAATACTAATTAAATAATATGATTTCCAAATAATATATTAATCTTGTAATATATTAATTAAACCATTTTTTAGTATGAATTTATTATTCATATAATAAATTCTACTCTCTCTCCTCTCGTCATCCTATCAAGTTGCATGAGTGAAGGCAACCCAAAAGGATCATGCTCATAATCGGGTCAAGTACATACCAAAATAGTTATGGGCTTAGACACCTAATCCAACACTAGCATCCTAACATAGCATAATCATGGGTCGGCATTGGTGCCTTCGACCCGCTAACTACATGTAACACCGTAAATTCTCAAACAAAATTTTCATTTTAAAATCACATAATTCTCATTAACACATTTCACAAGAACCCCCAAAGTGTCAAATTATCAAAAACACAAATCCATAATTGTTTGAATAAAAATCCAGGATTCTCAAAAACATAACTCCATCTCGTGTGTACAATCAAGATGGTGCCTTCCCGCGATCCTGAGAAGTACCTGAAACACATATCACATAATGCGGTAAGCACTTAATTTAATCATCTTCTAACAAGGTATACAAAACAAATTTGAATAAAGAGGAATCTTAACTGCTTGTTCGTATATCTGAGTAGTATGCTTTTGACGCGTAAGCCATCCTTCCAATTTATTGATTCGATGAAAACCGAAACAAAAACAACTTCAATAGCTCCCAATGTATAGAGTCTTATTTCTCATTGATAGAAGTGAAATTATCAAACTAAATTTAATTTTCTGAATTAGTTATGGGTAACAATTTGGAGGTTGTTCTTGGTTAAATCTTCGAACAAGTTCTTTGTATAATTTCCGAACTTGTTCTTGGCAAGTATTTCGGACTCCGCGCGTAGAAGATTTTCGAACAAAATGATATAAACACAATATTTTATTTCCAATGTCAAACCTAAAAATTGACCTTTAGATAAGAAATCGTATTTTAGTATTTCGAAAATAAAGCTACTTTTTCCTTTTTCGAAAATCATGGTTAGTTTATGACATTTCATTTGAGGTTGTCATGATATAACATTTTGTTAGAAAAATGTCATCGGTGTCAATAACTTAGTTTTATGTGTCCAGTTGATACGTTGTTTTTGTTTGTTCCTTTTTATTACTTTTAGAAATAAATTTCATTATATATAAGGGTAATTACACGAATGGTCCCTATGGTTTGGGACAGTCTGGGTGGTTGGTCCCTTTAAAGAATTTTTAACTTGGACCATCCCTATTGTATGTTTTTGTTGCGCTTTTGGTCGCTGATAGACATAAAATGCCAAGATTATCCTTATTATATATATATATATATATATATATATATATATATATTATGTACTATTTATCTATTATTATAAATTATAAATAAAACATAAATCAAAACAAATTAAAAAAATAAGTTAAATAAAATAAGAAAATGTATACAATCACCATCTTCCCTTCATCCCCTATTCCTCTTCACGTCCATTTCTTCTTCCCAACTACATCTTTTCGTCTTCTTTAAACTCAAGAACCCTAATGGATCACCAAACCCACCGTCGCCGGACACCACTTCCAAGTTGCCACCACCGGCCGAAAACCTCAACAAAGCCACCGACCATGCCTCACCACATTTATACTCTTTCTAAGCACCTCTAAAGCATCCATCAAGTGATATCAGAGCGTTAATCTACGCTCTAGAGCCATCGTCGACTATGGTCATCCTCCACCACATGTCTACGATGTCTATTTCGCCGGAAACCACTCTAAAGTCGCCATCAATCCTGATTTTCACTCCAAATACGCAATATTTCTATGAAACGACCATAATTTTGTTTAAAAAAATTGATTGCAGATTGGAAACGACCACTAGCTCTCTCTTTCTCTCTCTCTCTCTCTCTCTCTCTCTTTGTGTGTGTGTGTGTGTTTATCTTTCTTTCTCTTTCTCCCCTCCCCCTCTCTCTATGTGTGTGTCTCCCTATCCCATAGACTCGATGAGATCCTTACCCACTGCTATTGGAAACATTCATAGGAAGGGTTGACAGAGAACCGATGGCTTGAGAGCACCATGAAAAGCTTCAAATGTGATCTGCTTCATTAATCGTTTTAGATGGGGTTTCATCATGAAAGTGTTGGGGTTTCAACATTTTAATTCTGATTTTGAATTCTAATTTTTGGGTTTCATTTGATTTCAATTTCTGATTTCTAGTTCTGTTTTAATGTCTTTGTCGCTTACCTAGACTCAAATTTTAAAAGAACAATGAAAAGAAGAACCAGATCTCCTTAGATCTATGGTTTTTTGTTTTGAAAATTATTTATCGGATCTATGGTTTTGTTTGTATCTAGTTTGGATCTATGATTTTTGTTTTGTTTCTAGGGTTCTTATTCGTAGCGGTGGTAGTGACCGGAGATTAGTGGCGGTGGTGGCCAGAAATGGTTTCCGATGACCGGACATAAGGAGGGGAGGAGGGTTGGGGGTAGGGATGGGTCACATTTTAATTTATTTTATTGTTTAAATAAATAATAAATAATAAATAAAAATTTAATTAAAAAAGAAATGGATGATGGTAAATTAGTTTTTTTAGAATGAAAGGGACCAAGCGTACAACAAAAATATAAAGTAGAGACGGTCCGAGTTAAAAAGAGTTAACACGCAGATTACCCTAAACCACATGGACCATTCGTCCCTATATGTAATTATACAAAGTGTATATTATTAAATACATTAATTTAATTAATTTGAATAATAAGATTTAAGATTCATAAAATTATAAATATTTAAAATTCATTTCGGCTTACTATTGAGTCGTTGACTTGATAGTCCCATTAAAAACATAACTCGAAGAAACAATTTATTAAATCAATGAAAAAAAAGCCACCATGTGTGTGTTTATGTGTAAAGTTACTCAAGAAAAAGGCCAAGATTCTAATTCAAGACTTTAATGGCAAACATGTTACGAATATTCTATTAATTTACATTAAAAAAAAGAATATTTTTACCATAAAAGTTTTAAATTACATTAATTATAATAAATCTTTTTTATTTTATTAATATATACTTTTTAATAACCAAAGTAAACCCTGCCCAAAGGGCATTCCTTTCTTCATCGTCTATATACTTTGCTTACAAGCTTGGAATCCCTACACCTCTCTCTATATCCTCTCCTTTGTAGCAACCTTTCAAAAGTCGTTATTATTTTCATTTTTAGAAACAAAAAACAGTATAAAAAAAGCAAAATGTCGACTTACACTTACTTATCGAATGACAATGACAACGGAGCACGAAGAATGAGGTTGTTTGGCCGCGAGAGGCCAATCTATGAAATACTCGGAGGTGGAAAAGGTATGATATGTGAAATAAATGTAAGCAATAATGATATGAATATTTTTTTTCATTATTTCAATCATTTGGTGTACTAGAGGGATCTCCCATAGCCACTGATAGGTTTAAAATTATTTAGTAGTTAAAATGCTCTAATCTAACTCCAAATACAGAGTAATCACAAGATTACATAAAAAAGGAGTACTAATGTTCCTTAACTTTATGTTTTTGCATTAAAATAGAGTTACTGCAAAAATGGAGTAAGAAACATCTTTTGTAAATGGTGTTATGTTTAGTGATGATCTAAGAAACAAAAATTTTGAATTATCAGCTGCAAATATTTTATTATGGAGAGACAAAGCGGTATCAGGTGCGGTTTTTATGGGGGTCATGGCATTATGGTTTCTTTTTGAGGTTGCGGAGTATAACCTTGTGACATTTCTTTGTCACTTGACCATCACTGTCATGCTTGTTATATTTATTTGGTCGAATGGAGCCAAAGCCTTCAAATGGTAAGATCTAGTTCTATGAAATTGATATAAGTGAATATAACGCCAAATTTTATAAAACTCATGTAGTTTGATTTTTTGGTTAAAAATTAAAATAGTATTTTTTTTAACACTGAGTTTTTTTTTTTTTTTTTTCCTAAAAGAATACTATACAAGACTTTAAATTTTATAGAAACCATTATAGTTTGGAATTTGTTCAATTTAAGCATTTGGATTTTTTTAATGATTTAGTTAATTATTAAAATGATGAAATTTTAAATAATAATAATAATAATAATGACAAGACCAGTATTCTTCCGATTGTAATTTTCAATTTACTACAGCTTTTATGCAAAGAGAAAAAAAATACAAAAAAAAAAAAAATTCTAAGTGGTAAAAAACATAAAAATTTGGTAGTGGTTAAATAAAAACTACAATAGTTTTTATGTTGTTTAACAAGTTTGGAATTATGTGTTACAGGACTCCTCCCGAAATCCCCAAGTTCCTATTGGAGGAATCTATGTTATGCAAAGATATATGTGAAAAACTCAACGTCTTCTTGTCGTGGCTTATCAACATTGCTTGTGGAAACGACATTAAACTCTTTTGTTTGGTAATACTTTGAAGGTTACGTGTGCAATTATATTCTCGTTTCATGTTGAAAAGTTATATAGACCGTTTTTTGTTTCTCAGTAAGTATTAATTGTTTGAATACGAGAAACCTTTTGCAACATATTGCCAAAAGGAGATCCGAATGTCTTATCAATTTCAGTATTCATATGTTGGATTCCTTAATTTATGTTTGATCAGGTGATTCTCGTTGTTTCAATGCTTTCAACGATTGGGAAATACATCACCGCATCAAATCTTCTGTTCATTGGTAAACAAACTTTGTTTATAACTTGCTTTTAGTACCTTTCTATATTATATTATGTATAGAAATTGTTTTACAATTATTACACCCCTTCGAATAAATATAAGGTTAAATATAAATATCAACATAGATATTCCAGGTATTGTGTACAAACAATTTCCCGAATCTGTAACTTCTACCTAATTGTCTAGAGTTACACCAAATCATAATTGGAATGATCCGGGAAAAATTACGATCTGGATTTCAGACAAAATCAGATATAGTAAACACAAAATACATGTTTGTTATGTGTCAATTCGAAACAATAATTGCAAAGAAAACATAGAAGAAAAGTATTTGTCTTCCAAAGTCCAAACTGAAATCATATAGATATAAGAAAACTGATAGTTGAAATAGAGGGCTAAATGCGTCTTTTAGGAATTGCCGTCTCAAATCCCCAGTGTTTCGAAGATCAATTTTTACAAGTATACACTATCTACCTACAAGTTTATAATATACTAGACGAATCCCCGCGCGTTGCGCGAGAATAAAATTATATAGTTAAAATAATAACTTTTACCAAATTCTTATTTAATATTTCTACTTTAAAACAAAATGTTAGTAGTAAAGCAAACATATAGTTAACATATTAGTTTTATTAAACATTGTAGTTTAATTTTTAAGTCATTGTGATATATACAATTATTTGATAATTTTATAAACCGTTTAAAATTGTGTAAATTATATATGAAATGAATGATAATATAACGGGTAACAAAACGTATGAACAAAAATATGAACTGCAACTTTTAATAAATTTATAACATATATAGGTGCATATACATGTTAAACAAATCACATATAATATATATATATATATATATATATATATATATATATATATATTCGTAAATGTCATATGTAATTATTGTCGTAGTAATATGGATAAATTACTTTCATATGAAGAACAAATCATGATAAGTCTATTATAATTACATATCAAATGTTCAAAATTATGTTATCTTTTAAATATTGTCTTTTAAATATATTGTGTAGGATAACCCAACAAAAAAATAATAGAAAATAAACATAATCAAAATAGAAAAACTACAGTCAAATAAATAATGACATTGGGTGGTTGAATATATAAATAAAGATGTTACATAAACATACATTTATATCAAAAGAAAAACTAACATTCGTCAACTTTGCTCAAACAAAAAAACATATATCCATTTTATGAATCTTCTTTCTTCATTTAACATCATTAAACCATAGAAACTTGATGACAATTCTTCACTAACCTGCAATCAAAATATTTTTCTTGAAAAGAAGAATCAGAAAGATATTCCAAGCAAAACATTAATGTTTGGAGAGTCACATTCAATATTGAGTAATACATACAAATCACATATAAAGATTAAATGAGAAACTGAATATAAAAAATGAATATAAAGAAAGAATAGAAAAGCTTCATTTGTTTTGGTTGAAAGAAAAAATCATATTACAATTACCATCGATGCGACATAACTCATTTCTTCAAATCATCATATTTGGATCGTGAATGCTTAACTATATGAAAACTTTTGAATCACAATATCTTCAAATCCTTCTTACATGTAAGATTTTATATAACACAAAAGACACAAAAGATTGACATTTTTATAGTAAACTTTTCACTAAATGCTAATTAAAGATAATATAAGTTATAAAACTTTTGAGTGTTAAATCATAATTAAGAAAACTTTTGAGTTGCATTAGTTAAAAAATGGGATTTCAAATGAATGTGGTTTGAGGAAGTTAAAAAAGGGGGTTTCAAATGCATGAGATTCAAGAAAAAATGTTAGCTTTATAAGTATGTATGATATATATATATATATATATATATATATATATATATATATATATATATATAGTGAAAAGTTCAATAGAGAACCATAATTATTGAATCTTCAAAAAACCAAATCTTTTTTTCAATTTCTAGAGCTTATTCTTTATCGAAAAAAAAATATAAAAATATCTAAATTCATATATTAACATTGTGAATGTGAAAAATATTTTTCGGATTCACATTATGAATTTGACGTAAAAAAAATTCGAATTTGATATCATTGGAAAAATGATAAAAAGTTATGAATTTCTGTATTTTTAGTTTTTTTTTTTGATAAAAAATAAGTTCTAAAAGTTGAAAAAAAGATTGGTTCTTTGGTTCCTTGGTTAATTATGGTTCTCTATTGAACCTCACCCTATATATATATATATATATATATATATATATATATATATATATATATATATATATATATATATATATATATATATATATATATATATATATATATATATATACACACTAATTTGAAGTATCGGTGGATGTTTCTGTGGACACTTCAAACCTTTTAACTTTTTTAAATAACAACTTTTAGTCATCTATTTTGTAAAATGTTATTTTTAGTACTTCAACTTTAAACTTTCTAAAATATCATTTTCATCTCCTTTATTTTCTAAAGTTTCGTATTTAACCTCCGTAGTATATATAATATAATAGTTTTTCCTATAGCTACTACACCTCAACTTGGTAAAATGTCATTTTGATCTTGCCGACTTCGAACTTTGTAAATTGTAACTTTCAACCCTATTGATTTTCGAAACTTTCGTGTTTGCCTCATCGAGTTTCTAAACTTTCATGTTTACCGCATCGACTTCCGAACTTTGTAAATTGTCACTTTCAACAATACATAAGTTTTATCAATATAATCATCAAAATTCAATTTACAAAATGATGGATTGTGTAGCAAAGCGGTCAAAATAGTACCTATCTACTAAATTGCAATGTTGGCTAATTTCTTTTTGTCCGAATTTAGTTCATACATTTTGGTTGTTTCTCATTTTTGGTCCTTGCTTTTGAGACATGATGTGTACGGGGCTGACATTTAGTTGCTACATGTTTTCTAAATATTTTGTATATGTTTTACATATGCAACCCATCATTCAAAAAAAATATATTGTCGTCACCGCAACACACGACAAACAAATTAAAACTAAACACAGTTTTCTTAGTTTATAATAATCATAGCAGGTGGTTTCAGTGACACTTAAATCACAACCAATACATACAACTAGGACGAGTCAACACGTTCTAATGGTTTTAAGTAACATTATTTTTTTATCCCACTTAATTTTTGTTAGATGTCTTTTATGCGACTTTTGTTATTTGCTAATGTATAGAAGGCAGGGAACCATTTTTAATGGTGTTGTGAGCACCCATAATAAAGGGTGTTATAAGCTCCCATATTTTATTAATGGATCCATATTACCCTTTTAGTGGAAATTTTTATATTTACCATTGAGAATCATAATACGAATTTTATTGGCTTATGCAATAGGGATCGTGTGCATGGGGACACTACCGTATTTATATGAGAGGCATGAGGAAAAGGTTAATTATCTGTTTGCGACGTTAATTTGGAGGATTTCGAAGGCCTACAACACGTTTGATAGAAATATTTTTTCGAAGATACCGAGATGGCCCCTCAAACACAAGAAATATTTGTAAAATCCATCAAATATATCGAATTTAATTTAATTTTTTTTACTAAATTGGAGAGAAATGATTATAAAGTAAACCGAAAAGAACGCATAAAAAATTCAAATATTTTTTCTTTAATGACATTTTGATTTTATCATGTCATAGTTTCAATATTTACTAAACAATTATTAACACTACTTTATTATTATTCAATCCGATATACTTTTTATTTATATTAAATCTATAGCAAAAATACAATGTATACTGTGTATTGATGGATGAGAGACTGAGGTTCCGTTTGTTTTTTCGAATCGAAAATGTTGTTTTTTCGAAGCGAAAAATGTCTGAAGTCTACGGACCACCTTGTTACCCTTTGTAGCAGAAGAGGAGGATCAAACGGCTGCAGCATGTAATAAAAAGTTTGTTTTTTAACCTCTGCAGACTGATGCAATAAGTTAAAGTAAGGTGTGAAAAAGTTTGAAGAGAGGGTCAAGTGTTGCGCCATTCAACACACGCGCAAAAGTTTTTAAGTCAGAAGTCTTCTAAAAAACAAACAGTTGCGAAGGGCCAAGTGTTACGTGTGTGCTGCGTGGCGCAGCAATAAGTGGTCAGAAGTGGTTTTTTGAAAAACACAAACAACACCTGAATCTCCATAGCAAATAGTAAATGAGGACAAGAGAAAGTCTATAAATAAAGTAACAATTTACCTATACAATCCTATAAGAATAGAGATATACAACTAATCAACAACAACATAAATTAAACAAAATACAGAAAGCTAAGTGTGACTAATATCTCCCCGCCAACAAAACGAAGCAGAACTCAAATTCATGTTATTAGGGTAGAATGATTTCACCAGACGAAGATTAATCTCATTATTGAAGGGTATACATACATACAGAAAATACAATGGAGAAAAGCAAAATATAATCACAAAGATTTACAAAGATATTTACTATAAATAAAAGATTTTGAATAAATATAATATATTCGTTTAACCCCCACCTCCACCCCTCAAGCGAAATTGATGACGGACCGACATAAAGTTTTTCACGAAACATGGAAAATAAGGGTCTTGGTAGTGGTTTGGTAAAGAAATCAACCGCTTGAACCTTGGTAGGAACAAATCGAGTATGAAGCTTTCCGGCAATTACAAGTTCGCGAATGAAGTGATAATCGATGTCTATATGCTTTGCCCGTCGATGAGCAACTGGAATCTGAATGAGAAATAGATGTAACGCCCGTAGATCCGGGCTAGTCAATTTAGAGACAAAGAGCATCAAAAATGAGTTTTTGATGGAAGATTATTTAGAAATAGTAATCTTAACCAAGTTGTAGAATATGTCACAAGGGTTCCGTACATATAAAGAATGCCGAAATCCGAGTTATAACGAAGAAGTTATGGCACGTCGAAGTTTCGCGACAAAACCGGCACGACACTACGCGACGTAAATAGTGAATTTACGATAGAGGACTTTTTGGCCTTAGTGATCTAAACAAAAGTTGTAGTATACGTTAAACCGAGAGCGTGCATAAAAAGAACGCCCAAATCTGACTTCGTATGAGGAAGTTATGATTTTTCTAAGATTTGGCCTCGCAGTGCACGACCCGAAACTCGAATTTTAGATCAAGCGGTTTTTGACCAACGCAACCTAAATGAGAATTGAAGATCTCATTAATAGGAACTCAACTACAAAAAGACAGACGAAAACGGAGTCCGTATGTAGAAGTTATGAATTTTACGCGGACATTTAACAGTGTAGTCACCTTCTACTATTAAATTTAAAATCGGTCAAGAATTAGCCGACGGAGTCAAAAGGAAAGTTGTAGATCTTATTTTTACCTACACGTGGATATAAAGAACATCAAAAGCGGAGCTCGTATGCGAAAGTTACAGATTTTAGAAGTCGGAAGTGTGATGTGCGAAAATGGGTGATGTGGCACAATCTTGGCCATTGCTTTCTCCCCAAGTCTTGCCACTAGATGGTGACATGTGGCACCAAGTTCAGCCATATTTCACCCTATAAATAGAACCTCTCCCACCCTCATTTTCTTCACACCTTTCCCATTCTTTCTTCTCTCTACACTCTCTCTAAACCTCCCAAAAACTCCCCTAGCGCTAGAAGAAAGCCCCAGAGCGCTCGACGGCCCGAGAAGAAGAGCTTTCGGCTCGGAAGTCCTGCCCCTGTAGAGCCCGACTTCTAGTCAATCCCCCTCGTAGGTAAGATACGCCTACCTAATTTTTAATATAGCTTTTATTTAAATATAGTAACGTTATTAGGACCTTATAATAATTATTTAAGCTATTATTATGGGTTATATAAGTGTCGTTATAATGTCTTTTTAACTACTCGCGGTACGGGGAATCTGGTTTAAAGGGCGGCATAGGGTTGTTGGATTTCAGAAGTGCTATATGTCAAAATGGTCATGCCCTCCGGTGTTTTATGTCTGGCCCCTGTCTGTATATAGTAGTTGGAAAATATTGTTTAAACGCTTATATAATAAAAATAATTCTAAGACTAATAATTAGTCACGGTAAATATTAGACTAAAATTTAGCGATAATAATGCTAGGTTTCATCGAAGAAAAATAGAATCGTTAAAAGTGAAGCGTTGTCCGAGTTTGGAATCATCACTTTAACAAGTGAGTGCATAGTTACTTTCATCTTACACATAGATATGAAGTATTTCATATAAATTACGTGGTATGTGTGCATATTATTTGAATACTTGCTTTCTATGCTGGATGAACGATTTTATACATGTTTTAAATAATTTAAAATGTATATGTATTTTATATATACGAATATGTTGGGTAAAACAGGGGTAGATGAATGACGAGAGATGAAAGATGATATGAGTGAACATTAACAGCTATAGATTTAGTGTCTAACAAATAACATCGGCAGCTATGGACTTAGTGCCTATAGAATAAACATTGGTAGCTATGGACTTAGTACCTATTAAATAAACGTTGGTAGCTATGGATTTAGTACCTATTAGCTGAACACCGGTAGCTATGGATTTAGTACCCGATGAATGAACTTTAGCAGCTATGGAATTAGTGTTTTACGAACAAGCATTGGCAGCTATGGACTTAGTGCCTATCATATAAACCTTGGAAGCAATGGGCTTCGAAATGAACGAATGCAGGATAGATGATTCTTAGGGTAGATCCTTAAGAGTAAAGAAGATAATGGGGATGAGTAATTGGGTTGATTGTTTGATGTTTAAACATAATAATTAAATTAATGTGGGTTGAATACCCTATGTACTCACCAGGTTTCCCAACCTGACCCACTCAAGCTTATTTGTATCACAGGTATCGATATGAAGCTACTTTACACTGAGGGATTTAAAAGAGATGTAGATCACTAGTGTAAATGAATGTAAGTTCTGTTTATGCTTATGTTTCTGTATTGACGATGACATCCCAAATGTTTTAAAATGGATAAAAATACATTTCTTCGGAAATGCTCTGATAACGTATTTATCATGTTTTTCTGGGAACAAATTCCGCAACATTTTTATTAAAAGAGGTACTCTGATTTTTATAAAGCATAAACAAAATCGGTCTTTTCTGGCCGTGAAAAATGGGGATGTCACAATAGAGCACTTAAATTGTCACATAAAATAGTCGGCCGACCGGTAGGTCAAACATTTAGGTCTTGAAAAAGATGTGTAATCCAGACTAATTTAGCAATGGTGTTGGCCATAGCCCTATATTCCGACTCACAGCCGGACGACGAGACGATGGGTTTCTTTTTTGCACCCCACGACACAAGATTACCTCCAAAAAGGATTGAATAGCCATATGTCGATCGACGTGTCTCTATACAGCGAGCCCGATCTACATCAGAATATCCTATTAAAGAAGATTTAGTGGCATAAGAAAAATGAAGACCATGAGAGAGAGTTCCATTTACATAGCGGAGAATCCGCTTAACCATTTGAAAATGTTGAACAATCGACAAGTGTAGAAAATGACTCGCTAGATTTACCGCATATGATAAATCAGGCCGAGTAATGGTGAGATACGAGAGAGCGCCAACCAATGACCGATAATAAGTAGGATTTGAATAAGGAACACCGGTGCTTAAGAAAACATCATTAGTGGCAAGAGGTGTGCCGACAAGATTGGAATCTATGAGATTTGCTCGCGAGAGAATATCATGGGCGTATTTTGTTTGATTTAAAAACAAACCAGTGGAACTGTATGTTACCTCAAGTCCCAAAAGATAACTTAACTTACTAAGATCTTTGATTGCAAGCTCTGCGTGTAAGCGATCAATGAAACACCGTATAGATGGCTCATGACTCCCTGTGAGTATGATATCATCAACGTAGACTAGTAAATATAATTAACATGATCCACGATGAAAAATAAATAAGGAGGTGTCGGCTTGACTGCAACAAAAACCTTGTTATGTCAAAAAAATACCCAACCATTGAAACCATGCTCTTCGAGCTTGCTTAAGGTCGTACAAAGCTTTGTGAAGATAAAAAACATAATCATGATGCTTGGAGTCTGTGAACCCGGGAGGTTGTTCCATAAAACCAGTCTCTGAAAAATTTTCATCTAAGAATGCGTTTTTGACATTGAGTTAGTGAAGATCCCAATGATTTGCAATAGCAATAGACAAGACAAGTCGAATTGTTGAGGCCTTAACCACGGGGCTAAACGTATGTTGAAAATCAAAACCTGGAACTTGGGTAAAGCCTTGAGTGACTAAACGGGCTTTATATATGTCAATAGTAATATTAGAATTGTATTTAGTGAGGAACCCCCACTGAGAACCAACGACATTTGAAGACTTTGGACGAGGGACAAGAGTCAACATGTGATTCTGATGAAGCGCCAATATTTCATCATTCATATCATCCTTCCAGTGTTGGTGTTTAAAAGTAGTTTTGAAGCCCTTCAAATTTGTATTTATAAACAAAGCTTGGAGCTGACTTGTTTGAGTGAAAGTAAGCAAATAAAAAACATGACGAGGTTTAATTACACCTGCTATGCCCCGCATAAGCATGTGATAAGTAGAAGAGCTTTTTGGTTCAGAAATTGATCTGGTAGAAGGTTGTGTTTGTGAGTCATATATTGAAGGGTCTATCGTGACTGGTGACAAAGTTGCAGAAGCAACTACTTCAGTTGCTAAAACAGCCTCTGTAGGAGCAAATGCAAGAGTATTAGACAGAGCTAAGCATGTACCACAAGGTGCTGAGTAAACCGAAGTTGAAGGCGCAAGAGATGGAACTGGTTTGGATGGTTTGCAGATTCTGTGACAGTCTCGTGCAAGGGATATGGATCATTATAAGAATCCAAGAATAAGGTGCTTTGGACGGATTTGAATATATATATATATATATATATATATATATATATATATATATATATATAATATTCGTTTGTAGAGACAGATTTGAAAAGATGGAACTAGTTTGGATGGATTTGCAGACGGAACTGGTTTGGACGGATTAGAATATATATATATATATATATATATATATATATATATATATATGGAACAATTACAGCTTAGTCCTTGTACTTCCAATTATTAATTCCAATTTTCCGATTATTTATAAATTAATTATTACTATTTCTAATTAATATATTAATCATATAATATATTAATCATATATCCTCTCTCTACAAATGTAATTCTTCTTAGTTGCTAGTTCTGAGGGCAGCCCAAAAATGACTTTGCTTTTAATTCAAGAATAAACCAATTTAGTTATTGGCTTAGACACCTTAATCCAATAGTCTCCCACTTGGATAAGTATATAATTACAGTTGTAAGTATAGACCTTGAAGTAAACACCAAAGTATGCTTTCCGAAGTCACTATCAAACTCTGATTCAAATCAGTAGTCGGTCCTAAGATAAGTGATTCGTTATTCCTATGTTTTTCAAGATATCGTATGGATACGAGACATGTATCAGAATCTATCTCCTTGTCTAAGAATCTGTTTCTCGATCTCTCGATTTGTAAAGACTTTATTTGAATTTAATTGAATAGATCAATTAGTCATGGTTGGGCCCAACACTGTATAGTCAATATCAAATCATCGAGGGGCCCAAAGATATCGCTTTTCCTGTTAGGGCAAAAGGAACGAATAAACTTTGACTATATAACTATAACCTTTACTCACCAAATCATATATGATACTACGTTTTATAACATCAAGTTACTAAAGTGTTTACGTAATACCAATACACAATCGATTCATAAATTACAACTTATGTATCTCCGTTTAAAGTGTGACAACCCGAACCTTTTTCCGTTACCGTTAGCTGATTTCCATTAATAAAATTTGAATCTTATTGAGTTCCGTCAAATTCCTTTGGTTTGGAAAATCATTTAGTTATATAATTGAACTTTATATAAGAGTCGGAACCAAAATCACGCGAAAAACCCGAGTTTCCTTTGAAAAATCAATAGTTTTCGGCCTGGTGATGTTCACGGCCGTAAACCCATGTACGGCTAGTGACAGGTGGCCCCCCACCACCGACCATGGAAACCCCCCTATAAATATGAGCATCTATCCCTCATTTACACTTTCCTGGCCGAAACCTCCCTCATTCCCTCTCTAAACCTCTCAACCGTAAACACCAAAACACCCTCTTTTCTTCCAAAAATCATCAAGAATCACCTTTGGAGGTTGTTTTGGAGCATCTAAAGCGCGTTTTTCATCGAATCCAACATCATTGTTTTTGAGTTTACGACCGTACACCCTTCAAATCTTCAAATCTTCAAAGGCTACAAAGCGTTTACGCCGTACACCCTTCAAAGATTCATAAATTCCTTAAGAACACCATTCACGGCCGTAAACCCTTCAAGGGGTTGTTCACGGCCGAGAACAGTTCACGGCCGCAAACCCTTCACGGCCGCAAACTCCCTCACACCGTGAATCTTGACCGCAAACCCACTTTTCCACCTCGATTGAGTCTCGATAACATTCCTAAACCAATAACAAGTGTTTTTCCAACACTATAATAAATGGTTTCGCTAATAAAATACAATCATACGGTTTCCACATGTTTATAAAATATTTAGATATTTTATCCCCTTTGTAACATGCTGAGCATAAGGGACTTTTTCAATCTACAGTCAAAATTGCATAGTTTTCAGATCAATACGTAAAACAAGTACACAACATACATGCAAACTATAATAGGTATAGTTTCGGTTTTCAATACATAGTTTTATGAATCCACAGTTATACATAGCAAAACATATAAACTATGACAGATTTAGTATATGATATACATTACTACATTTGGGCTTCAAGAGTACAACATTGAATCA
This sequence comes from Lactuca virosa, assembly GCF_052849685.1. NCBI lineage: Eukaryota > Viridiplantae > Streptophyta > Magnoliopsida > Asterales > Asteraceae > Lactuca > Lactuca virosa. Next base: position 300,490,933 of record NC_136433.1, on the reverse strand, counting down.
TTATTTAAGTATAATTATTACCCCACAAAGTATACACACAGGTTTAAATACAGTAGATCAATGCAGAACTACACGTAAACTAGTTAATACAGGATTGTGAGAAAACTCTTCAATTGTACCTTTCGGGGTACCGGTTAAATCCTATCATAGTATAACCAGGGTCTCCTGGAGGGAGAGCGTGAGATTTGTGAATAGATATATTCGGGACTGACAATCCCACACCTAAACTGCTAGCTACAGCTAGGTAGGCATGCCTGGGGTGACAAATGTCATATATCCGACACTTGAAGAACGTCGTAAAGTTCACTAGGTCATATCAAGCATGGTTATACGACTCACGATAGTATAAACTAACCTTATTGTTTAAGGGATTTCATTCTTCTTTAGTTTTATTTTCATTAATAAAACTAGTTCATAATACAACTGGAGGATTCCAGGAATTTCAACTCATAGTTTTATTTTAAGTAATGAAACTACTATACATACCGGTGGCAACCAGGGCTTTCAAACAGAACATTTTATGCATTACTGGTGATAACCAGGGTTTTCATATAAAGGGTTTTCATTCAAAACAATACAGCGGGGTGGTAACCAGACATAGAAACTAATCCAGTATACACTACTACAGAACACAGTAATAAACATATATGTTAGAAAATATTGGATTTTCTTGGGAAGCATACAAACATTTTACAGATTCATTGACAGGTTTTCATTACAAAAATATGCTTATGAACTCACCAGCTTAATGCTGATACTCTTTTCAAAACCGCTTGTATTCTCAGGAAATCAGTAGACAGGTACCTCAGCAGACTTTTGAGAAGACAGAGCATATTGAGTCACGTCTTTGTTTTGATTCTTTTGATGTATATAATTATGAATCAAACAGATGTAAATACCTTTTTATATATATTCAATGTAATGGTTATGTTTACTTTGATTATTATGATACAATTGTTGTGATACTACATAAGACGTCATCCACCCCCGAACGTTTCCACCGTTCCGGTTTGGGGGTGTGACATAAAGAATAGAGGATATTATCGTCTTAGAATTATTCATGACAAGATCCATGAATTAATCTCTAAGTGTGGGTTTATCCAATACTTAATATCCCTATTTGGAAAGTACTCATGAACACTGTAGAAATTTTGATTGCAATGTCTTAATGTCAATCGACAATCTGCAATCATTTATAACAGTCTTAATTCACTACTTACTTCCAAAAGTATGAACGAATATGGAGGTTTGAATAATTCAAATTACTCAGGTTGTATAAACATGCAAAAAGAAACACAAGAATAAATAATTGAATAAGGCAGTACGATACTCATAAATAATTCTCTATTATTCATTCACCAAATCAATTGCATTTATTTTGTTACAAGTTTCAAATATCACCTAACTACTAAAACTAACACCGTCTCTTAAACCTATGCTCCTAGCATGCTGGTAATGTTTGACTCTGCTCAGAGTCTTTGTGAAAGAATCCGCTAATGGGTTATACACGTAATAAAGCGGAATACTTATTATACTCTTAAGGGTACATGCAACCTATTAGATCTAGGTCATAAAACTATTGAAGTAACATTCTATTGAAAAACAAGAACCCTATATACCCTAGCTATTTTCGCAAATCATAAACAAGTTAGGCACTACATACCTTTTTGATTATTCTTGTAGAAAATCAATGAATTCCTTCTTCAATTGCTCTTGAAAGCAAGCACCAAAAATATCGTGCCTCTGATGGTTCACACCCAAACCCTAGCAACTAAGGAAACTTGAAGAGAGATGAGGATATGGACGATTTTTAGCTATTCACTTGGCAAAAAGAGTGGCTGAAAATATGAAGATAAGGAATCGTATTTATAGCTGATAGGAAAACCCTAGATAACCCTTACTTGATTAAAAGAATAATAACTCAAATCAGGTAATTATCTGATTTCCTAATTATCTTCAACGGATATTCTAAAAGCCCTAGAATCACCCACCAAAGCGTCCACCTCTATGGGGAAGGTTCTGGAACCCGTTTGTTCAACAATTGAACAATTATCGCTTGGGTCCTTGCATTATTAATTAATCCAATTAATCCAAAAATTAATTCTAATTAATTTCTGATAAATTCTTAATTAAATAATACCATTTCTCATAATATATTAACAAATCATCTATTTCTATTTAATAATCATTTTAATAAATCAATAAATCAGACTCTCACTCTCTCTTTAAAAGTCATCCTATCCAATTACCAGGTTTCAGGGAAACCCAAAAGGACTTTGCTAACAGTGTAAGTATATACCAATTTAGTTATTAGCTTAGACACCTAATCCAATAGTCTCCTACTTTGATAAGTCTATAACCACGTTTGCCAGTATAACTTCTAAACCAATTGCAAAGGCTGCTACCTAGAGCAACTCCAGTCTCTGATCTAATCAGACATCAGTCCTAAGATTAGTGATCAATTATTCCTTCGTTCTTTAAGATATCGTATGGACAAGAGACATGGATTAGAATCAACCTCATCATCCAAAATTTTGTTTCCGGATTTCCTAATTTATGACGAATGAATTCAGACTAGTAATTGAATACATCAATTCGGTCCAGACACAACCAAGCACTTCAAATGTTGACAACAAATCATCGAGGGGCCCAAAGATATCGTTTTTGCCGATAGGGAAAGAGGAACGAATAAATTTTGACTCATATTGTTGTATCTTTTACTCACGATATGATGCATGACACTACGTTTTATAACATCAAGTTATTGATGCGTTTGAACACTGGTGGATGTTGTGCGATCATATCGGGCCCTTCCCCTTCGTACTAGAGGTACCTGAAACCATAAAAATAAGATGTAAGCACAAATCTTAGTGAGTTCCCCAAAATACCACATACCATACATACAACGGGCCCCGCCCAGAATTCATCAGGCCCCACCCGATACCGATCTCTCAATAACATGTGGTGGGTCCCACCCAACATATTCAGCAGGCCCCGCCTGACATCAGGTCCCGTCCGGTATAAATACAACACATGCAAGAGTCACATAGACAACTAGCATCCTATAAACATAAACCAATAGGCCAATATTGGTGTCTTCAACCCGCAAATACTGTAAGGGACTCACCTCAATCTGAAGGTAACCGAAATCTAACATACGCAGCTGCTACAAAGCTCCTCACACTGAACACATCCGAAACCAACCCTAATTAATAATTAGGTTAATATCCCATAATAAAGGTCCATTTTTCTCTCATACCAAGGGCAAATGACCATTTTACCCTTCCAAGGCTAAACCCTCCTAAACACGGCGCAATGCCTAAAATATATTATTTATACTTTTGGGAGTATGCCATGCGTACTCCTTAACTACGCCCTGCGTACTCCCTAACTACGCCCCGAGTACTGAGTTTTCACAAAAGAGAAAACAGGGCAAAACCTGTTACGCCCTGTGTACTCATAGGCTATGCCCCACGTAATCCTCTATTGTCCAAAACCACCTTGTAAGCTCTTAATGCCTAAATACTAAATGTCCAACTCATAGATCTTAATCTTGGGAAGGTCTTAATAGATAAATTCGACAACTTTAAGCTCTTGTATGGCTTAATAGAGTCCAAAACCAAACCCTAGGTCCATAACTTCACAAAATTACCAACGATTCATGAATGGGAGGAATATAACCCTCAATATCTAATTTTTTTCACAGAAGAACCTCATAAACACCAAGAAATGCTAATCCTAAGCTCTAGAGTAGATTTTACTCACAAGAACCATAACTATGTGACCAAAATCATGCAAATCTATAAGCTAACCTAGATCTACACAAAAGAATCATAAAGGGGAGAGCTTTATACCTCCAGAAGTTGCCAAATGAAAAGGAAACTCTGTATCTACAAGCTCCAAGACCAACAATCCACAATGGTGAACTTGTTCTTCTTCCGCAATGCACCAAGAACACTTTGAAGGTCCGAAACAAGCTTTCAAGGGTTAGGGTTTTGAAATAACAGAATGAGGGAAAGGAGGTTGAAGGTAAGGGAAGTCTCAGGGACTTAAAGGTCCTTTAAATAGGGTCCAAACCCTAAAAGTTAGGGTTTGGGATCAGCTTGAGTACACCCTAAGTACTTCTCATGTATACCCACCATACTCAAAAGAGCCCCGCCGCCTTTTGATGAGTTACGCGCAGTGTACCCATAGGGTACGCCCCGTGTAAGGACCAAAAATGCAAACTTTTTATATTTTTAAGCCATAAATGAAAATACCTGTGAACACGGGTGTTACATTAATATATGATATTATTTTTTTTAAACTTAATGCAACATGTTGATATTATATTTTATGAGAAGGCTTTTATTCTTCTTTGGCTAGACATGCAAAACCGTATCCTACCTCTTCACTCTCACTTTCTCTCTAGCAAAGTATAGTTTAAATTTACATTCATCCTCTCTTTAATTTCATATTTGGTTATGAACTTAAAGCTTAAGATTGTAAGGGTTTTGGACTAGTATCCACATCAAGTTGAACCATTGTTGGTGGATTTCTAAAGGTGAAGTTCTACTTTCATTCTACATCAGCGTTCAAGCCTCGCTTTGAGGATTCAAAGGCTACAAAGGTTGTCTTTTTTATTCTTCCTTCTTTGGTTGATGTTTTTCTTTCCAAATTTTGCATGAAGATCCTTGGTGGGTTTAAACTAGTTTTATGTTATTCAAATTTTAAAGTCTTCCGTTTGCTAAAATCTTGAGTTTTTGGAAATAATTTTTGTATAAAAACCCAACAATTGGTATGAAAGCCATCCTTTCCAGTTTGATAAAAAATCTTCATTATTAGGATAATCTTGATTTTTGAAAAATATGGATAACTTGTTTTTGAAAAAAAAATAAGTTCATACATGTTTTCTATGACAACTTTATAATTGTTATTTTTCGTGACAAGTTTTCATGCATAATTTGTCATTAAATTTTTCTTATAAAAAAAAGTTGTTTTGTATGTTAGATGTATTTTAGAGTGTTTAAACAAGCCATGGACCTTATTTGTGTTGTTATTTTATGTGGACTCCTAAAAATGGTTTGTAATATTCTTTTATTCACAAAGTATGTATTGATAAGTAGTTAGTTTTTCATCTTTGTTATTTTATGTAACAGATTAGTATTAGACCCGATTTATTTTTTGTAAAATATAATAAGACGAAGAAGATGACCATTCTTTGAATATCAAGAGGAGTCCCACGTTTTTATGAGTTTTTGTAAAAGTTTTGTAACTTTTATAAAATCTTGTAAAAGTTGCTACAAAGTTGGTTGTCATTACAAGTGACAGCTTGAAGATAAAATGAAGAACAACTTGAAGATTTTGGTTCATTTAGTCCCTTAGGAAAGGACTTGACTCTTTTATGTTGGCTCATAAAAGTGTCATTAGATCTTGGCTTGTTTTGCACTATTTTACATGCATGTGTTGTTTATTATAATGTTGATTATTATGTGTGGTTGATAAATTAGTTTTTCACATGCTAAAGTAATTTTCGAACAAAATAAACATCACATGGAGTTTGGTTTTCAAAATTTATAATTGAACATAAGATGTAACAAGTTATTGTTTCGAAATAAAAACTGGTTTTATAAAAACATTAATAATGACAAATTTTGTAACACTAAAATGTATGTCCTAAAATGGTGATTTTTGTAACTTATACAAAATCAAAATATCTTTGTAATAAAAGGAAGTTTTATTAAAAATATAAAGATTCTAAACCTCTCAAACTCAAACTTAATACCGGATATTAAATTGAAAATGAGACCGCATCAAATTATATAAAAACTAGCTTTTTATATGGAACCTTTTAAAAGTGACTTTTTGAAAATAGGTACCATGGATTATTATATCCATGTAATAACCATGATATCATATTTTTTTAAACTAGAATTATAAAACATCAAAGACCCCTTATAAACCACAAATCTACGCAATCTGTTTTGAAAAACACTCGCACATTTCTTGGTATGCTAGTGGGATAAAGGAAATCTAACCGCTTGGTGTTATCTTTTGATGGTCGGGGTGTATTCCTGATTTCTATAACCATGTTATAGGTCATTACACAAGTTTTTCAATTTGGATGATTTGATCGGCAGTCTCTTGTGATAAAGGTCACCTAAAAAAAGAGAGATTTGAGGCATAGATGGGATCAAACATTTCTAATAAATTTTGTTATTAGCGATCTCATAAAACTGTGAATTATATAGTAGAATATAATTGATAATCGATATCTTCCTAGTTGGATTCAAATGAATGGGACAAAGGTCGCCTAAACATTTATATGTTTTTCCACTTGGACACTATACTTTGATAATTAATGTTTTTGGAAACTAAAAGGGTATTAATAATTAAAGAGTTAAATATTGAAAATACTAAATGAATTTTGTTAAAATTTTGTAGATGGGAACAAAATCCAATCTCGTTACCATTCATCACTTTGATCTTGCTAATCAATGAGGGCATATAACATTCAACGAATACAATTTCTACGACTGGCTTCGTGTCTTGAAAGAGAATATCGAAAGAGATCAGAAATTATACACTATCAAAGGACCTATTCCTGAACAGCCTGATATTAATAATATAACTGAACATAATGCTTGGTGGAAACATTGAAATGATTCTGAAGATGTTTCATAAACGGTACCATATTTAGTTATTCCTAAACTTTGGGAGGAACTGGAAGGCTGAGAAGTATTTTACATGTTTCATCGGGTGAATAAAATACCACACATATATAGAGATACTTGGTTTGAACCGGATCGAAGAAGGGAGGAATGCAAGGATGAAGAGAGTCACCCTGTGTGCTCTAAGAGGGCTTTAGTTCATGAAAATGACAACTTTAAACCCAAGAAGTCTTAGAAGGCCAATAAAGATGGATCATGTTTCTTCTGTTGAGAAACAGGATACTGGAAGAGAAACTCTCCCTGTTATCTGAGAAGAAAGTCTGGAGAGACTAGTAGTTCAGGTATCTACTAGATAGAACCAAGGTTCTAAAAATCTCGCCATGGCTCTGCTATAGCGCGCCACGGCTCCAAGGCTTGCACTTGCCGCCAAGCTTTGCTAAAACACCGCCTTAACTCATATATGTGTATAAAAATCAATAATAGTTGAAAATACATATAAAAATATTAATTATATAGAAGATTTCCGCCGTAAGTCACGCCTTACCAACGCCATGACTCGCCAAGGCTCGGAAAAGCTTGAGGCTTGACATTGACGCCAAGTCACGCCTTACGTTATTTAGAACCTTGGATAGAACTCATACTTTTCATATAAAACTCAAGTACTTGGTACTTAATCTTAATCTAATATTTATAAATGGCTTGCAGATATTACAGAAGAGTAACCAATTGATCACAAACAAGTTGGAACTGCACGCTTGTAGTTTAGTTTATTATGTATTCTTAGAACATAAAGTACTTGTAATGTAAAACAATGTTTTATTTGGAACAATGTATATTGTAATTTAACATATCTAAATAAATTTCTTATTTCATTTATTAAAATTTGATTATTTATTTATCGTTTCTCATAACGATCAGTTCATATTCTGTAATGATTAAAATTTTCTTTACGAGCCTAGATCTCTTAATAAGAATTATAAAGTAAATATCAGTGTTTTATAAATAACAATTTCTATATGAAAACATTTTTGACTTAAACTTATTTTGAATAAAACTTATCTAAGGGATTGTTATCTTAATTATATAAATGATATTCACATATTCCAAATTCAACAAATGGATATTTGAAGGCAAGTAATGTAGTTTATTTGATATATGTAGATTCCTAATCATATTTTCATTAAAGTATTGAGAAAATAGTTATTAAGGGAGTATACACTGTGATGTATGACTTTTTTTCTAATGAATGTCTAAGATTTAGCATAAGATTCCAAATCACCTTTATTTACAACTATAATAGTTATAAATTTTATTTTACATGTTAAAACATAATTATGAAATCTTTGTTGAAGTTTTCAAATATAAAGTTGAGATACAAACCAGTAATACCATCTAAACACGTAGTGTTAATAATGGGTGAATTAAATCTTACTTGATATGACTTACTTTCCAATCAGTGGAAATTATCTTCCTTTATTCTTTTGGTATTATTCTTTCATCATAATCATTTGTACTTTGATTACAAATAATAACTAATAAGTAAATAAAACACTTTATAAGATTTTGTATGGAAAGACTCCATCCCTATGTTATTTAATGTTTTATAGATTTGAAGCATATGTTAGACTAAAGCTTCTAAACCCAAATCTACTAATTACATATTTGTAGAATAATCTAAAATATTATTTAGAATATTATATTCTTCTTAAAGTCGAGTTAGTAGAAAGCAAGCTTTTAATGACAAAGCAAGTGAGAGGCGCATGGAACTTGAAGTGGCTTAAGAACCATAGCCTGATGTAGTAACAATTTGGCAGTAGTTTTAACAAGGGATTGTTGAACTTGAATAATAGATATTCATAAGCACAAAATAGTTGCATTAATGGTAGAAATTATTTATGACTTGAGAAATGTGGAATCTCTTATTGGTGAGTTCTTGTTGATGGCTTCTAGCAAATCCAACAACGACTAAAATGCTATATCAGATCTCGAATTAGATAAATGACTTAGAGTCATGAGCACGAGATGGAATCCATGTATAATAATCTAGTACAAGCTTGATTAAACATCCTCCCTATAGCAAGGCTAGAATGAGTAAGTGATTCTTCTAGAAAGAATACATTACATGTGTATCTATACACATTTAAGCTAGGCTTGTTATAAATGGATTTTCTCATACTCATGACATTCACTAAGGTCTTTATCATACTCATGTCATTGACTATGATAAAACTTTTACACAAGTAGCTATGATTAGATCAACAAGGATATTATTTACCATGACTACACATTCTTAATATGAGATATGTCAAATAGATTTAAAGTAAAACCACTTTTGTTAATAGACATCTACTTGAAAATATCTATATAGCTTAGGCTGGAGGTTTTCTTAATCCATGTTATCCTAACAAAATCCGTAAAGTTTAACATCCACTAGTGGATATAAATCGAACATCTCAAGGATGGAATCATCAATTTCATATGAAAATACAAGGCATGCTTTTATATCAAAATGAAGAGAACATGTGTATTTACTATGAACTAGTGCGAGGATAGTGATATTTCTAATCTTGCACGAATAAGACATACTTAATCATGAGAAATTACATTTTGGCCATGACAGGCTTTTTCACCTTGAATCATGATGTGACATACTTAATCTTGCATGAATGACTTAGGAATGACAAGATACATTCTTGGAATATAAAATCAATAGAGATAGATAAAGACGAATGTTAAAAGTTTTATATTTTGAAGTATATATTGACAATATCTTGAAGGAGATAGAGATACAAGATTCCTTTGGAAGACTCTTGACATTGTCAAATGGAAACATTTTGAGTCTTCCTTAAAGGACATAGCACATAGGTTTGAGCTAGATAAAATGATTTATATTATATTTTTCTTGGCAAAAGAATCCATCATTTATGCCATATTATGCACAAGAATAGGTAATGATTATGTCGTGAACATATCATAAGATACCATTTGGATACATGGGTAAGTCATTAGATGACTATAAGAACATTCTAAGAGTACTTGAGAAGAACTAAGAGAATGTATATAATTTCATTAGTTTAGAAAAAAGATCTTCATGTAGAGAGCTACATAATATATTGAATTCAAAACTGATAGAGATAACTATGAATTATAGTTGGATTATATCTCCATTATGGAATGAAGAGTAAGCTTTGTTGGAGTGAGATCTAAGCAAAATAAAATTGCATAATACACTACAAAATATGAATACACTTCAACTATAGAAGTTGTAATCAAATATGATAGGATAAATGAGTTTATTGAAAAACTAAGTTATATCTTTCCATTCTAGGATAACCTAAAAATATTTTGTGACTTTGAGAGTATACATAATCAAGCTAAGAGACTCTATATCACATCAGAACACCAATCATACACTCCAAGATATTCAGTTATACTTAGAGTAAAGCTAAATATGAAGATGATAGTATTCGCAAAATTCACACAAACTAAATTTAGTCAGAACCATTAATAAAGTCCTTCTTTGGATCTAAGTATGAATTGTCACACTTCAGCTATAGGACTTCATTATTCTAGAAATGGGATTTTGATTCGTATTTAGTATTTGGATATTGGAACATTGTGACTTCATTATTCTAGAAATGGGATTTTGATTCGTATTTAGTATTTGGATATTGGAACATTGTGACAACATCTATTATATAGTGTTTTGATATATTTGGATATGATCATCACATTAATACTTGTTGTGATCTATATTAACATGTTTAATCAATAAATAATCTTATTAGTTAAAAGTTCACAATCAGTTATAATTGTGGGAGAAATTATGAATTAAGATTAATATGAATTGAACTGGTTGACTCTCACCAGATGAAACTAGTCAAGTGGTTGTAACCAAGTTTCATAGGTACTTGTAAAAGAACTAGTATTGAACTATCATGCATCAAGATCACCTCATGGATCGCTGTCATGAGTGATACTTAATAAAAGGTACTATCTTTATATCCTTAATACTTGATATGAATAGTGGGAATTAAGTATAGGGAATTTTATGCTCTAATATGGTTAAATGTTAATACTTAATGCGGTAGTTATAAAGGCTATTATCAAGTGTGGCGTGAACTATGCAAGAGGCTTATGTAATCAAGATGAGATTTGTTCCTCTTATGTGTTGAGAGTTAGACATCCAAGGCGCTTTACCAAAAGTTGAACACCTAATGAGATTGACTGTGATTCGTATCTCATGTTTCAACATGATGTCTGTGACAAAGGGATAACCAATAACTTACCTTATAAACCAATTCTAGCTTTAAGATTACGGGGAATTGGATGTCGATAAAATGACTTAAAGTCATGTATTAGTAGGGGATTTGAAATGTTGCTAGACATTCACCACTTTCTATATCACTCCATAATGAGTCTTGTTTAAGTGGGAGATTGAAAGATCTATATACCTAAGAGTGGTTATAAAATGATATTGTTAGATAACATATGATCCTAAAGGGTCACACTAACAACAACTTGATACAATTGATTATTTATTACAGATTGATTTTAATAAATATTCAATAAACTCTTATAATTAATTAGAAATTATTTATTTCATGGAAATATTAATTTTGATTAGCAAGAAAAATAATATATCATAAGGTATTAAATTTTCCTCTTTGTATTCTTTTTCTAACCAAAACCATATATTCCTCTTTGTTGGTCAAGTTATGGAATTTTGATTATTATAAAGAAAAGAAGACATGGCTTGCAAAGAATAGGAGATATATAAGTGTAGGTGCATAGAGTGCTTAAAAGTGTTAAGGACTTGTGGTTAAAAGATGAGCTTTATGAAAAGTCTTTTATTCTTCCTTGGTTAGACATGCAAAACCATATTCTACCTCTTCACTCCCACTTTCTCTCTAGCATAGTATAATTTTAAGTTACTTGCACGTATTTGCTCTGCTTAAGTTCATATTTTAGTTATGAACTAAAAGCTTAAGATCATAAGGGTTTTAGACTAGCATTTACATCATGTTCAACAATTTTTGGTGGATCTCTAAAGGAGAATTTCTAGTTTCATTCTACATCAACATTCAAGCCTCCCCTTAAGGATACACAGGCTACAAAGGTTCTCTTTCTTATTCTTACTTCATTGGTTGATGTTTTTCTTTCTAAAATTTGCATGAAGATCATTGGTGAGTTTACACTAGTATTATGTTATTCAAATTTTAAAGTCTTCCATTAGCTAAAATCTTGAGTTTTTGACACTAATTTTTTAATAAAAATGCAACAATTTGCCAATATATATAATGCAGGTAACCATTTTTAATGTGTTGTGAGCTCCTATATTTTATTTATGGATCCATATTACCGTTTTATTGGAAATTTTTATATTTACCATTGACATTCATAATACGAATTTTATTGGCTTATGCAATACCGACTGTGTGTATGGGGACGCTACCGTATATACATACATATATATATATATATATATATATATATATATATATATATATATATATATATATAAGACGCACGAGGAAGAGGTTAATGACCTATCTGTGACGTAAACTTGGAGGGTTTCGAAGGCCTACAACACGTTTGATAGAAATCATGTTTCGAAGATACTGAGATGGCCCTTTCAACACATGAAATATTTATAAAATCCATCAAATATACCGAATTTAATTCTTTTTTACTAAACTAGAGAGAAATGATTATATAGTTAGTGGGAGAGAATGGAAAACAATCATCTACTTTTTTCTTTAATGACATTTTGGATTTTATCATGTCATAGTTTCATTATTTACTAAACAATTATTAACAGTATTTTATTATTATTCAGTTTTATATATTTTTATTTATATTAAATCTATAGCAAAAATGCAATGTAAATTGTGTATGGATGGATGAGAGATTGAGTCTCCACAGAAAATGAGCAGGAGATATAGTCTATAAGTAAAGTAACAATTTACAATCATAATCCTACACGAATGGAGATGTACAACAAACTACAACAAGAATATAAAATAAACAAAAATAGGAAACGAAGTGTGACTAATATCCCCCTCAAGTAAAACAGTGGTGATCTGACGCGAAGCATATCTCAAAAGAACTCAAATTGATGTCGAGGAAGAATCTTTCTAAAAATATCAGCCACGTGAAGGTTGGTTGGAAAAAACTTTGTGTGTAGTTTTCTGAAAGACAAAAGTTCCCTAATAAAATGATAAACAAGATCAATATGCTAAGCTCGTGTGTGGGAGACTGTTTTTTAGTGAGAAAGAGAGAACTCTTATTATCACATAAGAGACAGTTGAGAAGCAGGTGAAGCATGAAGTTCACATAATAAATTAGTTATCAATATAAATTCTGCAATGATGTTAGCCATCGCTCGTTATTCAGATTCACAGTTTGAGCAAGAGATAGTGGGGTGCTTCTTTGCACTCCATGAGACCAGATTACCCCCCATGAAAATAGAGTAGCCATATGTGGAGTGTTGAATATCAAGACATTGATCCCACATCAGAGTAGCCAAGAATACTTGTGTATTTCGTGTGAGAAAAAATGAGACCAAAGGACATAGTACCCTTAATATACTGAAGGATCTGTTTGACACATTATTAATTAGAGATAATTCGGGTCTGGAGAAATTATATAACATTATTAACCACATATGAAATATCAGGATAAGTAATGGTCAAATTCTGAAGAGCACCTAAAAGGACCGATAGTTTGTAGGATCATTGTAAAGTTCATCGTTGGTTATAAATTTTGTATTCGTGAGCATACTTGGATTGGATAAGAACTTAATCAGTATCTGTATAGGTGTAATACCTGGTTCCTGGTATGCACTTAATTCGTTTATTTTATTCATTTTGAAAGGGCTACTCGACGATTTGGTGGCCCTCACTCGTCGAGTAGAAGGCAGAATCTGCACAGGTTTTAAGTGAGCTACTCGACGAGTCAAATCCATGACTCGACGAGTAGGACAGGCTGGATGAAACCCTAATATTTAGGGTTTGCACCCTATTTAAGCATCATATATGGCCTCCATCCCAGCCTTCATCACCTCCAAACGCTAATTTCGAAACCCTAATCAACCTTGAGTGATCTTGACCTATTTCTTGCCATTTTGTGATTTAAAGATAGAAGAAGGAAGCAAAGGGCGTGGAGTTGCAGAAGGAAGCTCGAAGATCCAGAGCTAAGCGATCATTTATGTCTTCATAGAGATATAAAGCTTATACCTTGGCTTCTATTCACTTAGATCTCCTTCTTAGCTTGTATGTTGTCATTTTGGGCCATTTCCAAGGTCATTCTGAGTTTTAGACCTTTGGGGATGTAAGGACTTCAGATCTGGGCACTCTTGAGCTTTAGAAGCTCAAAGTTGCCACCTTTATTCAGCCATGGCCCTATTCTATGCCTTAGACCTCCATGTTAGTTTGTAATGGGTGTTTTAGCTTCATATCACCATGCATGCACGTAAAGTTAGCAATTTTACGTGTAATGCTAGTCTAAGGAGTCCAGATATATGAGTTGGAAGCATTGGAATTGATTAGAATCGACTGTATGGAATTGACACATGGGGGACTCGGCGAGTTGTTCTTGTGCCTCGACGAGTCGGGCTACGAACCCCTAACCCTTTTCTGGTTTTGAGTGAAACCATGGAGTTTTGGAGATGAATCAGTGAGTTGGACAAGATTAGGACTCGGAAGTCAAGAACTCGACGAGTCCAAGGAGGGACTCGACGAGTTGAGTCGGGTTGTCACGATGTTATGACAAGAAGAACTCGACGAGTCTAGGATGGGACTCGACGAGTTGACTTAGTTGACCATGGGTCTGAGATGTAAAGGAACTCGCCGAGTTGGGAGTTGACCTCGACTTTGACTTTGACCAGGATGTTGACTTTGACCAGGGGTAAAATTGTCATTTTACCCTGAGCAGGATTATCAGATTTTGACTAAGTATTATTGTGTTATTGATAGTCGGGGAGTCGTTGGATCAACTATCAGATATTCCTCACCTCGAGTTTCAGCAGTCAGCCTTACGAGGTGAGTTTTATCCAATAGGAACGGGTCTAAGGCCACAATGCCGGCCCGTTTAGATGTTAGTAGTTCCGGGCTACGGCCCGATGCTGGGCATGGCCCGATGTAGGTTATATGCTTTCTGGATTACGATCCGATGTCGTGGCGGTCCCGAGGTATGTTTATGTATGCTTGATATCTTTGTGATTCTTGCATGTTATGTGTTAAGTGTTCCGGGCTTCGATCCGATGCCGGGGCAAACCCGATGTATGTTAGCCTATATGTTTTGTGTTTCGGGCTTCGGTCCGATGCCGGGGCAAGCCTAATGTATGCTAGTCTATACGTTATGTGTATTGTGTACCAGACTTCGGTCCGATGTCGGGGAAATCCCGATGAATGTTTATATGCTCATGTTATATGCTTATGTTATTTGTTATGCTATGATGTATGTATCCTGGGGTAAGCCCGATGCCGGGGCAAGCCCGATGCCGGACGGGGTCCGATGCCCGATGCGGTCGGATGCCGGGTAAGCCGATGTCGGGTTCGTCCCGATGTAGCTGGGCGGAGTCCCAAAGTTATGTTATATGTTATGTGTATGGTATGTGGTAGTTTGGAGAGACTCACTAAGCTTCGTGCTTATAGTTTTCGGTTTTGGTTTCAGGTACTTCCACTAGCAAGGGGAAGGGCTCGGGATGATCACATGGCACACACCACAGCTTTAGCCTGCGATTGTTTTAGACTCTGATATTTTTACATGATTTTGATACAGTATTCGATATGATGTTTTTGAGATACACGATTTATGGTTTTTCTATATGATGATGGTTGAATTATGGTTTTATTAATGATTTTAAAAAGAAGTTTTTGGTCTGTATTTTTGGGATGTTTCAAGTTGTTATCACAGCCTTGGTTTGAGGGATTCGGGCACACTCTCGAGTGCGTCTAAACTCAAACTAAGGACATGGTATGAAAAATTTTCAAAAGAAAATCATTTTGACAAAAGAATTTTAAAAGAGAAAAGAAATTTGAAAAGAGTAAAAGGGTGTGGTGCATGCAATCAGCCGAGCTCAAGTAAGTACTCCCAAATTACCCATACAACTTTACGTTATGATATGTTTATGAGAACTGCATGCTAGATTAGGACTAAGGATCTAAGAAGGATGCCTTATGTGCCTATTATATGTGTATCAGCTTTATGAGAATCGCATGCTAGTTTAGGACTAAGGATCTAGGAAGGATGCCTTATGTGCCTGTTATATGTATCTCAGCTTTATGATTTGCATGCAGATTAGTCAGTGATGGCCTGAATGTGATATGCTTGATTATGTGTACTCGAAGCTCGAATGCTGCTTGCTTTGTGCTTTTAGGAGTTCTAGCTATCTTTTACTAACTAGTAAATGAATATGTTAAGTTAAATATTGAGAGGACTAAATAATTTCAGAAGGTTAGGTCTAGCTCTATTGCGCAACTCTTGTTTGAGTCCAACCGTTGTAGGGTAGGATCTCTCATTCGAAGAATTGTCTAGTCTTAGTGATATGTAATAGTATTCACGAGCTAGTTAGGGGGAGATAACAGGGACTTCTTATACAGCTGGTAGCGGAGAGTGGGTTGGTGATTACCCTAGGGCAAGCCTAGAATGAGCTTAGCATGAGAACAACAGTAGTAGTAGAAGGGACTTTGTGCAGTCAAGGCAGTTCTTGTGGAAAGTACAGATAGATGTGGAAGGTAGTATGGGCCCGTACTACTGAAAGCAGAGGATCCGTACTCGAATCAAGGAAGGCTGAGATGAATCCAAGAAACTTGTAGAATGTAAGATCCCTCGAGATATGATATGTATACTGATGATTGTTATGGTGTATTTTCAGTATGGTGGTTCTACGCACTAGGCCAGTTGGCACTTCAGGCAGTGGTGAGGGATCATGCTCGAGCTCTGGAGCCGGGCAGATGGATGAGCAGACGAGGGAGTTTATTTCGTCTGAGATCACACACAACAATTTAGAGAAGACTCATGTGATCTTTGGTTCGGTCAAGGAGGGTATTTTGGAGCTTCTGGATGAGAAGCTGAGTGCGTTTCATACGGAGGTGGCGGCCATGATGGGGTCGCGCACACTGATTTTCCGGGAGTTCAGGGCGTGTGGAGCTCCCGACTACCATGGGGCACGGGATTCCATTGCTAGCACCAGATGGTTGGCAGACGTCGCCAATGCATTCCGCACCAGCAGATGTCCCGAGGGGGACTAGGTTAGACTTGCATCCTGTCTTTTGAAGGACAGGGCACGCCACTGGTGGGAGGAGGTTAGGAGAGCCATTGGTGATGATGCAGTTTTAGATGCTATGACCTGGAGTTATTTCTCGGCCATGTTCAGGGCCGAGTTTGCACATGTGATTGAGGTGCAACATCTAGCGAGGGAGTTCCAAGATCTTGAGCAGACTACTGAGACTGTGGCGGAGACCACTGCCATGTTCAGGGAGATGGCCCTTCTTGTTCCGCAGTACGTGGCGGACGAGGAGATGAAGAAGGAACGATATGACGAGATGTTGAGGAGCGACATACGACAGTTTGTGAGTCGTTCCAGCTGCAAGACGCTAGAAGATATGATTGCGAGAGCTCGGGAAAGGGAGCTAGACTTGGAGATGGAGAGGAAGATCAAACTCGAGGGGGTGCAGACAGCGAGTGCGGGCAAGAAGCCCAAGGTATCAGATCACAGATCTAGGAGCTAGCAGGGCCGCAGCCGGTGTGGCAAGTGTGGCAAGCTGCACGAGGGGGCGTGCAGGACGGGGAGTTCGAGCTGCTATAAGTGCGGCCGAACTACTCATATGAGTAGGGATTGTACAGCTACCACCACCATCACAGCAGTTTCAGATCTGATTTGCTTCCAGTGCAATCAGAGAGGCCACAAGAAGGCCCAATTTCCGAGTCAGGCAGCAGCAGCAGGACAGGTGGCGGGAACCGTTCCTTCCACATTGAGGATTACAGATGGCCGGTAGGGCCGGGCGGAGGCGCCCATAGCAAGGAGCAGGGCTTTTCAGCTTACGGCTAAGGAGGCACGTACGAATCCCGATGTCGTGACTGGTATGTATTCTCTCCTTATCTCTTTATTTATATTGATTGTCGCTCATGTTTATGTGTTTTATTATAGGATCGTTCCTAGTGAACGGTATATCTGCGTTGGTACTATTTGATTCGGGGGCTACCCGATCTTTTGTGTCGCTCGCTCTCAGCAAGCGATTCGTAGGAGCTTCGGGGGAGCTGGATTGCCCACTTGATGTGGAGATAGCAGATGACAGGACCGTTAGGGTTGCGAGGGTTCACATAGGTTGTACATTACAGTTATTTGATGAGCAGTTTTCAGTTGACATGGTTCCTATTCTCCTGCGAGGGAATAAGGTTATAGTTGGTATGGACTGGTTGAGCCCCAATGGGGCAGTGATTGACTGCGAGCAGCAGGTACTGAGGGTTCGGACTCCTAGCGGAGGAGGGATTGTAATTCAGGGTGAAAGGCCGCATCATGGGTTGACTCTATGTTTAGAAGCGAGGGCTAGGCGCTACCTTCAGCAGGGGTGCGGAGGTTATGTCGCGTATGTTATGGATACCCGGGATAAGGGTAAGGCTACAGTGGGTGATGTACCGGTTGTGCGAGAGTACCCGGATGTATTTCCGGAGGATTTGCCTGGGATACCTCCGGAGAGGCAGGTTGAGTTTAGGATTGACCTGGCCCCTGGTGCGGCTCCGATAGCCAAGGCACCGTATCGGTTGGCTCCTCCCGAGATAAAGGAGTTATCTACGCAGCTGCAGGAGCTGCTAGACAAGGGATTCATCAGACCGAGCAGTTCCCCATGGGGAGCCCCGATCATGTTTGTAAAGAAGAAGGACGGGTCACATCGCATGTGTATAGTCTACCGGGAGCTAAACAACGTGACAGTGAAGAACCTTACCCACTCCCTGTGACATCCCCAAATTTCTCGGCCAGAAAAGACCGATTTAATTTATGCTTTTAAAATAAAATCAGAGTAATCTTTTTAAAAGATGTTGCGGAATTTGTCCCCAAAACAAAACATGATAAAAATTTATCAAAACATTTCTTAAAGAAATATGTTTTTTTATTATATATCAAAACCTCGGGATGTCATGTTCCGATACAGACCAAAAGCATAAACACTACATTATAAGCCTTACAACAGATATTTACATCTAGTGGCCTATAATCCAAAAATCCCTCGTCATCATCCAAACTATGCTCTGGGTCCACTACTTGTAATATAAAAAGTTGAGTGGGTCAGGCTTGGGAGCCTGGTGAGCATATAGGGTTTTCAACCCACAAATAATAATAAATTTATTAAATTCATCAACCAAAAATAAATTTATTAATTTCATCAACCAACAATAACCCTGATTACCCATTCCCGTTATCCTCACTTTATGTCCCTAAACACCTATCATAAGGGTTCTAGTCTAAGGATTTTCATTGGGGTGACAACACTGCTTTAGGGATTCCTCAGCAATTTATGTCAAATAAGGCAACCATGAGGGGGATGGAGTACACCAGCGAACATATAGTTCACCAACACCTACAGGTTGCGAGCCTGCTAGTGTTCCATTGGACTATCTAGAAAGGTCCGTGGTCGTCATCTATACTCCGCTAGATGAGTACAACAACAACAACAACAACAACAACAACAACATCGAGGCCTCTCATCATTTTAACACACACCAACTATTTCATCTACCCATGTTTTACCCAACATATTTGTAGATAAAAATACATATACAATTTAAAACTTGTATAAAACATCTATTTAACACCCATCTCAAATAAACAAACAATATAATTACACATAGCACGTATTTTATAGAAAATACTTCATATCTATGTGTAAGATGAAAGTGAATACACACTCACTTGTTAAGACGATAATTGGGCAACACCTCGTCTCTTAAAATGATCGTTTCCGATAAAACCGGGATCTTTTCACAAAAACCGGGCTTCACGCGGATAGAGTTTCGACTCGAAAACTCTTTTTCTCGGGATCTTCGGGGCTCTGGAACTTGCTTCGGGTACTAGGATGATACACTAGGCTTCGGGGGTACTTCTTGCAATTTAGGAGAAAGTATAAGGGTGAGAGATGTAAAGAAAGTAAACAAAAATCGGGCAGCCTTGAGTTCTATTTATAATGGCTGATCATCGGGGTTACGCTGGGCGTAATATCCTCGTACGCTGGGCGTACTGTGTTGCGGCTCAGTACGCTAGGCGTACACCAAGTACGTTGGGCGTACGGGCGGATCATCTCGGATGCATCGGAGATACGTACACGCATCGACCATGCGATGGAGTAGGCTACGTGTCCCAACTCAGACCATGAACACGAGTACACTGGGCATACTCCCTTACGCTGGGCCTACTCTGAATTTCCATTCTTCTAAAATTCATATCTTTCGCATACAAGCTCCGTTTTTGACATTCTTTAGATCCACGCATAGGTGAGACTATGTTCTACAACTTTCATTTAGACTTCGTCGGCTAATTTTGACTTTATTTTTAAAGTTATATTTTTAACAGGCCGGGATAGGAAAAGTCCGTTAAAAATTCATAACTTCTTCATCCGACGTCTGTTTTCGTCTGTCTTTTTACCGTTGCACTAATATCGACGAGATCGTCGATTCTTGTTTAGATTGTTTCGGCTAAAAATCACTCGATCTAAATTTCGAGTTTTGGGCTGCATACTGCTAAGTCGAAACTTAGAAAAATCATAACTTCCTCATACAAAGTCAGATTTGGGCGTTCTTTTTATGCACGCTATCGGTTTAACGAACTCTACGACTTTTGTTTAGATCACTAAGGCTAAAAATCGTTCTATCATAAATTCACTATTTACGTCACGCAGTGTCGTACCGGTTCTGTCGCGAAACTTCGACAGATCATAACTTCTTCGTTATAACTCGGATTTCGACATTCTTTATATATCTGGAATCCTTGTCACGACCATTACAACTTCCTTCATAGATATTAGGTTTATCTAATATTTTATTTTAATGCTTATTTTTATCTTTAATTTATCAAATCACAACAATTAAGCATAAAACACATAATACTCAAACAATACATTTTTATTATTTCAAAACGGGTTACAAAGGTTAACCTAGACTATTACATCATCATTAATGCCTAGCCTAGAAACATGGGCGTTACAATTCTCTCCCCCTTAGGATGATTCCGTTCCCGGAATCACACATCAGCAAAAAAATGCGGATAGCGACTCATCATGTCACTCTCCATTTCCCAGGTGAGATTTGGCCAATTCGTATGTTTCCGACACACAAGCACTAATTCGACCATCTTGCATCGCAACTTCTTAGTATTACAGTCAACAATTGCCTCAGGTTCTTCAATTAACCTCTTACTTTCATCCAACCTTAATTCAGAAATTGGAATGATGTCGAGTACATCTCCCTTGAACTTCCTCAAATAACATACATGAAAATTGTTATGAATACCATCTAGTTCTTCTGGTAGTTCTAGCTTGTAAGCTTGGTTCCCAATTCTCCGAAGAACTTTAAACGGTCCAATAAACTTGGACTTAACTTTCCCCTTTGATCAAATCTTATAAGTCCCTTCCACGACGAGACTTTAAGTAAAACCGAATATCCAACTTCGACTGTTATCGATTTTCTTTTCTTGTCAGCATAACTCTTTTGATGATCTTGAGCTGCTAACATCCTTTCCCTAATAACTTTCAACTTTTCAGCCAACACGACGGCGTTCGACACTTTTCTCCATACAAAGCTTGATAAAGTTCCATCTTTATGCTTGAGTGGAAACTATTATTGTAGGAAAAATCTACCAAAGGTAAATGTTCATCCCAGCTACCTTGGAATTCCAGGGTACATGCTCGTAGCATATCCTCTAATGTTTGAATCGTTCACTCGCTCTGACCATCAGTTTCGGATGGTAAGCTGTACTTAGACACAATTTCGTACCCAATTCCTCTTGTAGACTTCTCCAAAACCTCTACGTGAAACGACTATCGCGATCTGACACAATCGTCAGGGGAACACCATGTGCTTTCACTATCTCTTTCACGTAAACCTTTGCAAGCTTTTCCATAGACCATTTCTCATTGGCTGCTATCAAATGTGCACTTTTAGTAAATCGATCAACGACCACCCAAATCATGTCGTGACCGCTTTTCATTCTGGGCAGTTTAGTCACGAAATCCATAATGATGTCTTCCCATTTACCCATGGGTACAGGTAAAGGTTCTAAACTCCCATACGGTTTCTGATGTTGTGCCTTAACCCTCACACAAGTCAAACACTCGGCCACATACTTAGCAACATCGAGCTTCATCGTCGGCCACCAGTAGTAGGGTTTCAGATCCGTATACATTTTCGTGCTGCCGGGATGAATCGAGTACATGGTCTTGTGAGCTTCTTCCATCAGAAGATCTCTTATTCCTCCCGTCTTAGGTACCCAAATCCTATCTTGGAATACCTTCAGTCCTTGACCGTTTGTATCGAACACTAACGTTTTGCCCAAACGTTCTTCTTTTTGGTCATTTTTCTCTAAAGCTTCCTCTTGAGCTTTCTTTATACCTTCCACAATTGTCGAGACAACTTCTATTCTCAACACTCTTGGCCTTTTTCTTTCAAGATTGACTTTCCGACTGAGAGCATCAGCGATGACATTAGCTTTACCGGGGTGGTAAAGTATCTCACAATCGTAGTCTTTGAGTAACTCTAGCCAGCGTCTTTGCCTCATATTCAATTCTTTCTGATTAAAGAGATATTGAAGACTCTTATGATCAGTGAAAAGTTTCACTTTGTGCAATAGAGGTAATGCCTCCATATATTTAGAGCAAATACTACCGCTGCCAACTCCAGATCATGAGTGGGGTAGTTCTTTTCATGCTCTTTCAACTATCGAGATGCATACGCGATCACATTTTCTCTTTGGGTCAGAACACAACCCAACCCAACACCAGACGCATCGCTATAGACAGCGAAATCTTTAACTCCGTCGGGTAGAGAAAGAATCGGTGCTTCACATAATTTCTTCTTTAGCAACTCGAATGCTTCTTTGTGCTTCTCACTCCATGTATAAGTAGCTCCTTTGTGGGTCAAAGATGTTAATGAAGCAGCGATCGAAGAAAAGCCTTGGATAAACCTTCGGTAATATCCAGCTAATCCTAAAAAGCTGCGGATCTCCGTGGGACTTTTCGGTTGTTCCCACTTCATCACAACTTCAATCTTTGCTGGATCAACCATTATCCCTTCTTGGTTGACCACATGGCCCAAGAATTGGACTTCTTGAATCCAAAAATCACATTTGGAGAACTTAGCATACAACTTCTCCTTCTTTAAGACTTCTAACACTTCTCGTAAGTGTTTGCCATGCTCCTCTTGGCTTTTCGAGTAAATCAAAATGTCATCTATGAGCACTATCATAGATTTATCAAGGAAGGGTTTACAAACCGTATTCATCAAATCCATGAATGCTGCTGGATCATTGGTTAGTCCAAATGACATAACCAAAAACTCGTAGTGTCCATATCTTGTTCTAAAAGCAGTTTTCTCTATATCCTGCTCTCTCACCTTTAGCTGATGATATCCTGACCTTAGGTAGATCTTTGAAAAATAGCTTGAACCTTGTAGCTGATCGAACAGGTCATCAATCCTTGGCAACGGATACTTATTCTTTATTGTTGCCTTATTCAGCTATCTGTAATCGATGCACATTCTCATGCTCCCGTCCTTTTTCTTTACGAATAACACCGGAGCTCCCCAGGGTGATCAACTAGGTCGAATAAAACCTTTGTCCAATAATTATTGAAGTTGTGTAATAAGCTCGTTCATCTCTGTTGGTGCTAATCGATATGGGGCTTTCGCTATCGGTGTTGTTCCTGGTAACAAGTCGATACATAATTCTACTTGTCGATCAGGGGGTAATCCGGGAAGATCTTCGGGAAAGACTTCCGGATAATCACACACCACCGGAATATTATGCACCTCCTTCTTTTCCTTCTTAGCATCGATCATGAATGCTAGATATGATGTGCATCCCTTGGCCAAACACTTTCTGGCTTTCATTAGGGAAATGATTCCAGAGTTTACTCTGCGTTTGTCTCCATACACCATAAACGACTCTTTCCGTGGCGGGTTTACTTTTACTATCTTCTTCATGCACAATATTTCGGCATCATTGGCGCTAAGCCAATCCATTCCCAGCACGATGTCAAAACCATTTAACTCAATAGGCAATAATTCCTCATGGAACTTATTACCATTCAAGTCAATGAAGATGTTTTTCATACGATGGCTAACAGGTACAAACTTGCCACTAGCAACCTCGACTATTAAAGCATAATTAGTCTATCAACAGGCAAAGCTAGTTTTCTACCAAATTCATGCGAAATAAAGGATTAGTTGGCTCCAGAATCAAATAAAATTTGGGCAGGCAATTCGTTTATGAGAAAGGTACCTGATGCGACATCCACTGCATCCTTTGCAGCTTCGAGTGTCATCTGGAAAGCTCTGGCTTTTGGCTTTGGTGGGAGATTGGGCTTTGCTGCATCCTTCTTCTTCGGGCAATCCTTCAAAATGTGCCCTTCTTCGTTACACCCATAGCAGACTTTCTTATTGAAGGTGCATTCATTGGTATAATGCCCATGCTTTCCACATTTGTAACAAGTGACTTCCTCGCTACATTTCCCAGCATGTTTCTTCTTACACTTGTCACACCACTTCGCTTCGGCTCCTCCTCCGAATTTCCTCAAACCAGTCTTCGAGAAATTGCTCTTTTTATTGGAACCTGAAGTTCCTTCAAACTTTCTCTTTTCGCCAACTTCAGCCTTGCTGGCGGCTCTCCCCTTGTTCATATTTTCAACAGACTTGGCAGCCCAAATAGCTTCCTCCAAAGTAAGTGTTTGACGCACTGGCACTGCATATTCCCATGGAAGTCCCTTTGCGTACCTGTCTATTTTCGTCAGCTCATCTGGGACAATACGCAAAGCAAACTCCATTTTGTATGTGAAGTTATTGGTGTATTCATCAATGGTCATACTTCCCTTCTTTAATGTCAGAAATTGGTTTTCTAGTTCAAGCACATTTTGGGCCGAGCAGTACTTGCGCTTGAATTGCACCATGAACTCTGCCCAAGTCAGTTGCAGTGGCTCATTAGGGCTTACAGTCTTCCCCAAAGTGTTCCACCAGCGAACAACGCTACCTCTGAACTGACGCGCTGCAAATGTGGTTTGCAAACTGCCTTGGCAACCACATGTCATGAAAGCTAATTCCATTTCCGAGATCCAATCCATTACTCCAACGGGGTCTTCTTTTCCAGTGAAAGTTGATGGCTTGCAAGTCATAAAGTCTTTATACTTACATCCATTTCTCTCCACTCTATCCTCGTGGTTATTTCTCCTAACCACAAGCGGTTCAATTTGACCAACAGATCTACTGTAGTTTCCTTCCCCAGACTGACTGTCATTTAATTCAGGTTGTTCAACAGGAATTGAAGGTTCACTCCTGTTGTTCAACAATATTTGCCTCATTTCCTCCCTTTGTTCAGCTATCATTGTCTGAATCATGGCTTGTACTCCAGCCATGGTGATGGGTTCTGGTGTAGCTTCTACTATTGGCACCTGTTCCATCACTTGGTGTTGAGGTTGCTGATTTTTATCTGCATTTCCAGCTTCACTTCGGGTTCTTGGCATTTTGATCTATATACCAAATAAGGCGAATTTAGATATTTATTCACGATAGATTTTTTTAAATTCTCCTTATCACTCCAAAACATTTACATGGTAGTTCTAATATCGTAATCGTACGCTTAGAATCCTAAACACATAAGGTTTCCAGATCCGGTCGGCAACAGACCATAGATCCGAACAAATAATGGCATATATGTCAAACACATAGCACTTAGCACATAAAAGTATTTTAGGCATCTTTCCTAAAATAAACTAGTGCTCGTGTCTAAAATATGATAGAAATCCTACAAATTCCTTGTTCGCTTAAACTAATGCTCTGATACCAACTGTGACATCCCTAATTTTCTCGGCCAGAAAAGACCGATTTAATTTATGCTTTTAAAATAAAATCAGAGTAATCTTTTTAAAAGATGTTGCGGAATTTGACCCCAAAACAAAACATGATAAAAATTTATCAAAATATTTCTTAAAGAAATATGTATTTTTATTATATATCAAAACCTCGGGATGTCATGTTCCGATACATACCAAAAAGCAGAAACAGTACATTATAAGCCTTACAACAGATATTTACATCTACTGGCCTATAATCCAAAAATCCCTCCTCATCATCCAAACTATGCTCTGGGTCCACTACATGTAATATAAAAAGCTGAGTGGGTCAGGCTTGGGAGCCTGGTGAACATATAGAGTTTTCAACCCACAAATAATAATAAAATTATTAAATTCATCAATTAAAAATAAATTTATTACTTTCATCAACCAACAATAACCCTGATTACCCATTCCCATTAAACACCTATCATAAGGGACCTAGTCTAAGGATTTTCATCGGGGTGACAACACTGCTTTAGGGATTCCTCGACAATTTATGTCAAATAAGGCAACCATGAGAGGGATGGAGTACACCAGCGAACATATAGTTCACCAACAGCTACAGGTTGCGAACCTGCTAGCGTTCCACTGGACTGTCTAGAAAGGTCTGTGGTCGTCATTTATACTCCGCTAGATGACGACAACAACAACAACAACAACAACAACAACAAAAACATCGATGCCTCTCATCATTTTAACACACATCAACTATTTCATCTACGTATGTTTTACCCAACATATTTGTAGATAAAAATACATATACAATTTAAAACTTGTATAAAACATCTATTCAAAACCCATCTCAAATAAACAAACAATATAATTACACATAGCACGTATTTTATAGAAAATACTTTATATCTATGTGTAAGATGAAAGTGACTACACACTCACTTGTTAAGACGATAATTGGGCAGCACCTCGTCTCTTAAAATTATCGTTTCCGATAAAACCGGGATGTTTTCCCAAAAACCGGGCTTCACGCGGACAGAGTTTCGGCTCGAATACTCTTTTTCTCGGGATCTTCGGGGCTCTGGAACTTGCTTCGGGTGCTAGGACGATACACTAGGCTTCGGGGGTATTTCTTGCAATTTAGGAGAGAGTATAAGGGTGAGAGATGTAAAGAAAGTAAACAAAAATCGGGCAGCCTTGAGTTATATTTATAGTGGTGAACATCGAGGTTACGCTGGGCGTAATATCCTCGTACGCTGGGCGTACTGTGTTGCGGCTCAGTACGATGGGTGTACACCGAGTACGCTGGGCGTACGGGTCGATCATGTCGGACGCATCGGAGCTACGTACATGCGTCAACCATGCGATGGAGTAGGCTACGTGGCCCAACTCAGACCATGAACACGAGTACGCTGGGCGTACTCCCTTACGCTGGGCGTACTCCGAATTTCCAAACTTCTAAAATTCGTATCTTTCGCATACGAGCTCCGTTTTTGACATTCTTTATATCCACGCGTAGGTGAGACTATGCTCTACAACTTTCATTTAGACTCCGTCGGCTAATTTTGACTTTATTTTTAAGGTTATATTTTTAACAGGTCGGCATAGGAAAAGTCCATTAAAAATTCATAACTTCTTCATACGACGTCCGTTTTCGTCTGTCTTTTTACCGTTGCACTAATATCGACGAGATCTTCAATTATCGTTTAGATCGTTTCAACTAAAAATCACTCGATCTAAATTTCGAGTTTTGGGCTGCATACTACTAAGTCGAAACTTAGAAAAATCATAACTTCCTCATACGAAGTCAGATTTGGGCGTTCTTTTTATGTACGCTCTCGGTTTAACGAACTCTATCACTTTTGTTTAGATCACTAAGGCTAAAAATTGTTCTATCGTAAATTCACTATTTACGTCACAAAGTGTCGTACCGGTTCTGTCGCGAAACTTCGACAAGTCATAACTTCCTCGTTATAACTCGGATTTCGGCATTCTTTATATATTCCGAATCCTTGTCACGACCACTACAACTTCCTTCATAGATATTAGGTTTATCTAATATTTTATTTTATTGCTTATTTTTATCTTTAATTTATCAAATCACAACAATTAAACATAAAACACATAATACTCAAATAATACATTTTTATTATTTCAAAACGGGTTACAATAGTTAACCTAGACTATTACATCATCATTAATGCCTAGCCTAGAAACATGGGCGTTACACTCCCGAGGATAAATGATTTGTTTGACCAGCTTCAGGGAGTATCTTGGTTCTCCAAGATTGATCTACGGTCAGGTTATCACCAGATGCGAGTCAGGGACGAGGATGTGCAGAAGACAGCTTTTAGGACTCGCTATGGGCATTATGAGCTTGTGGTGATGCCGTTTGGGCTCACCAACGCTCCAGCCGCGTTCATGGACCTCATGAACCGAGTGTGCAGACCGATGCTGGATCGGTCTGTGATAGTTTTCATCGATGATATCTTGGTTTATTTCAAAACTCAAGAGCAGCATGAGGAGCACCTGAGGGAGGTGCTGGAGACACTGAGGAGGGAGAAGCTTTTCTCGAAGTTCTCCAAGTGTGAGTTCTGGTTGCGCGAGGTGCAGTTCCTTGGGCATCTCGTCAACCAGAAGGGTATTCTAGTCAATCCAGCAAAGATAGAGATTGTGATGCAGTGGGAGGTTCCGAGGTCTCCAACTGAGATTCAGAGTTTTCTTGGTCTAGCGGATTATTACAGGAGATTCATCCAGGATTTCTCCAAGATCGCCGTTCCCTTGACCCGACTGACCAAGAAGTCAGTGACATTCCGCTGGGGGCCTGAGCAGGCGGCCTTCGAGACTCTCAGATAGTGGTTCTGCGAGGCACCGATTTTGACTCTGCCCGAGGGAGTAGATGACTTCGTGGTGTACTGTGACGCGTCGATTACGGGCATGGGTGCAGTTCTGATGCAGAGGGGTCATGTGATAGCCTACACATCGAGGCAGCTGAAGCCTCACGAGGCTAACTATCCGACGCATGATTTAGAGCTGGGGGCTGTGGTATTCGCCCTCAAGATTTGGCGATATTACCTCTTCGGGGTTCGTTGTACCATTTACACGGACCACAAGAGTTTGAGGTACCTTATGGATCAGCCGAATCTGAACATGAGGCATCATCGGTGGTTAGATGTAGTAGAGGATTATGACTGTGAGATCCTTTACCACCCAGGCAAGGCCAATGTGGTGGCCGATGCCCTGAGCCGCAAGGCGGTAGCGGCTCTGATTAGATATATATGTTTGAGGATGACAGTAATCACGCCACTGTTGGAGCAAATTAGAGAGGCGCAGGTTGAGGGCCTGAAGGAAGAGCGCCAGAAGTGTGAGAGGATTGTAGGCCGGGTGGCCTCATTTGATTATGATAGTCGAGGGTTGTTGACCCTGCATGGGAGGGTCTGGGTTCCGTACTGGGGCGTAGTACGGCATGTATGATGGATGAGGCCCATAAGTCGAGGTTCTGCATCTATCCCGAGGCGACGAAGATGTACAGAGATCTTCGACCCGATTACTGGTTGCCCTACATGAAGCGGGATGTAGCTTGGTACGTAGAGAGATGCCTGACCTGCAGGAAGGTCAAGGCAGAGCACCAGAGGCCACACGGCAAGATGCAACCGCTAGACATTCCCGTGTGGAAACGAGAGGATATTACCATGGATTTCATTACCAAGCTTCCCAGGACCGCACGTGGAGTAGATTCGATATGGGTCATCATGGATCGGTTGGCCAACTTCTCGGCCGAGATATATGTGCGTGAGATAGTGGTACGACATGGGGTGCCTGTCTCGGTGGTGTCAGACCGAGATGTCCGTTTCACTTCCAGATTTTGGAAGCGATTTCACGAGGAGATGGGTACTCGTCTCCACTTCAGCACCACTTTCCACCCTCAGACCGACGGACAGAGCGAGAGGACGATACAGACTCTCGAGGACATGCTACACGTATGTGTTTTAGATTTCGATGGCAGTTGGGATATGTATCTTTCATTAGCGTAATTTTCGTATAACAACGGTTACCACGCCAGCATAGACCGACCTCCCTTTGAGATGCTTTATGGGAGGAAGTGTAGAACCCCAATCTGCTGGGGTGAGGTCGGTCAGAGAGTTATAGGGAGTACTGAAGTAGTACTCAAGAGTCAAGACTACTGAGAGGATCCAGCATGTCCAGAGCAGGCTCCAGACTGCTCAGAGTCGGCAGAAGAGCTATGCCGAAAAAGGGCGTTCAGATTTAGAGTTCTAGGTGGGCGATATGGTCCTCCTGAAGGTGTCACCATGGAAAGGTGTCATTCGGTTCCAGAAACGGTGCAAGTTGGGCCCCAGGTACATTGGTCCGTTTAGGGTTTTGGCCCGGGTGGGTCGGGTTGCTTACCGGTTAGACCTTCCAGCAGAGCTCAGCCAGATCCACAACACTTTCCAC
Organism: Lactuca virosa; assembly: GCF_052849685.1. Classification (NCBI taxonomy): domain Eukaryota; kingdom Viridiplantae; phylum Streptophyta; class Magnoliopsida; order Asterales; family Asteraceae; genus Lactuca; species Lactuca virosa. Next base: position 300,460,779 of record NC_136433.1, on the reverse strand, counting down.
GTTTCTCAGTTGCGGAAGTGCTTAGTGGATGATTCAGCAGTGGTACCCTTTGAGGATATTCAGGTTGATGACAGCCTGAACTACATCGAGTGACCTGTAGCTATCCTTGACAGGAAGTCGAAGGATTTGAGGAACAAGAGAGTGGAGTTGGTAAAGGTGCAATGGAAGCACCGCAAGGGTTCGGAGTGGACTTGGGAGCCCGAGGAGGAGATGAAGGAGCACTACCCAGAGTTGTTTTCAGATTCAGCAGACTTCGAGGACGAAGTCTAAGAGAAGTGGGGGAGAATTGTAACGCCTGGTTCCTGGTATGCACATAATTCATTTATTTTATTCATTTTGGAAGGGCTACTCGACGAGTTGGTGGCCCTAACTCGTCGAGTAGAAGGAAAAATTTGTGCGGGTTTTAGGTGAGCTACTCGACGAGTAGAAGCCCTGACTCGACGAGTAGGACAGGCTGGATGAAACCCTAATCTTTAGGGTTTGCACCCTATTTAAGCATCATATATGGCTTCCATCCCAGCCTCCATCACCTCCAAACCCTAATCAACATTGAGTGATCTTGAGCTATTTCTTGCCATTTTGTGATTTAAAGATAGAAGAAGGAAGTAAAGGGCTTGGAGTTGCAGAAGGAAGGTCAAAGATCCAGAGCTAAGGGATCATTTCTGTCTTCATAGAGGTATAAAGCTTATACCTTGGCTGCTATTCACTTAGATCTCCTTCTTAGCTTGTATGTTGTCATTTTGGGCCATTTCCAAGGTCATTCCGAGTTTTAGACCTTTGGGGATGTAAGGACTTCAGATCTGGGCACTCTTGAGCTTTAGAAGCTCAAAGTTGCCACCTTTATTCAGCCATGGCCTTATTCTATTACTTAGACCTCCATATTAGTTTGTAATGGGTGTTTTAGCTTCATATCACCATGCATGCACGTAAAGTTAGCAATTTTACGTGTAATGCTAGTCTAAGGAGTCCAGATCTATGAGTTGGAAGCATTGGAATTGATTAGAATCGACTGTATGGAATTGACACATGGGGGACTCGGCGAGTTGTTCTTGTGACTCGATGAGTCGGGCTGCGAACCCCTAACCCTTTTCTGGTTTTGAGTGAAACCATGGAGTTTAGGAGATGACTCAGTGAGTTGGACAAGATTAGGACTCGGAAGTCAAGAACTCGACGAGTCCAAGGAGGGAATCGACGAGTTGAGTCGGGTTGTTACGATGTTATGACAAGAAGAACTCGACGAGTCTAGGATGGGACTCGACGAGTTGACTTAGTTGACCACGGGTCTGAGATGTACAGGAACTCGTCGAGTTGGGAGATGACTCGACGAGTTGGGGTTGACTGGGAGTTGACCTCGACTTTGACTTTGACCCGGATGTTGACTTTGACCAGGGCTAAAATGGTCATTTTACCCTGAGCAGGATTATCAGATTTTGACTAAGTATTATTGTGTTATTGATAGTCGGATGTCCAAATGACTAGGCGGAAAGAACTAGACAAGTTGACGGTGTTGACATATCAAGAGAGGAATCTGAAATGGGCTCGTGGTCGTAGCCGAATGATCCAACGGTGGAACATCATCATCAGTAGTGACGGGCAGGTGTGCTACCCGATGGGATGTAATCGGAGTTGACTGAGCATCTGTTGAGCAATTAGAACATAACAGATGTGACAAGTAGTATCTTGACTTCATCACACATCCCACAAGAAGGACATGGATGATATGATGGAGAAGCCGATGGTCCGTCCCGCATATAAAGTACATCATCCAAAAATATTGTTTAGTCCAACCCACTGATTGGAGTTTTAGAAGCATTGCCAAAAAAAAGCGAAAATAATTGTTCATCAAATTTAGTGTGTTGGGTAATATAGCGGGATGACATTGGCTCAAGACATCGGTACCCGTTGTATTGAGAACAATAACCAAGAAAAAAACATAGATCTTGTTAAGCCAAAAGTATCTTCAATATTTTCCCAAAATTCTTCCGAATCTACAAGGATAAAAAATTGATTTATGTAAGAACATTCACAAAAATACATATATATAAATCATGTAAGATTCACATGTGATTGTATCTTTTAAGAGTCACTTGTGATTGTATATTTAAGATTTAAATGTGAAACTCACAAGAAAATTTAAAAAAATAAATAACGAAGAACGCTCACGCAAAATGCATGTGTACATGCAGAAGTAATTTATATGTGATTCACTTGTGATTTACATGTAAATCACTTGTAATTCATATGTGATTCACGTGTGATTTATATGTGAATTACATGTGATTCATATGTGATTTACATGTGAATCACATGTGATTCATGTGTGAATTACATGTGATTTACATGTGAATCACATGTAATTCATATGTGATTCACTTGTGATTTACATGTGATTCATATGTGAATTACATGTGAATCATATGTAATCCATATGTGAATTACATGTGAATCATATGTAATCCATATGTGAATTACATGGTTAATTACCATATGATGGTTAATGAATTACAAGGACTTCGGTTGAATATGAATTTTAGAACAATTCCAAGGATAAAACTAAAAGTTATCGAGTTGCAGATAGGATCATATTGGTTCCATATTCCATAAATTTTACCAAAGGTTGAATATGTTTTATATTTTACAAGTATAACAGTTAGTTTGCAACAAAATCACAAGTACAAGATTGATGTTGAACATGGAGTATTTAGACAAAGTCCTAAAATAAACTTACATATTATGATGCATTCGAACATGCATTAGTTGGAGAGTTGTCTTTCACACCTAAATATGCATATCTTGTTTCACTCTTACACAACTCCTCATCAAATCTGAGCTTCCTATAAACAATTATTTATGAATCATTGGAAAAGAATTCTAGAAACCAAACATTTTTTTTCAATTATCTAGAATAAATAAGAATCAAAAAGTGATATACTTACACAAATGAACTCAAAGAGATGTCAACATGAACATAGCGTCCTTCACATCATGTTTAACAATGAAATCATAGCGTCCTCCTGATCGTATGCTTTCAACATGTGCTTTTGTTGTATCTAAAAGCAATATCATCTGCCTTTCTGTTTGTATTTCTGACTGCAATCAATCAATCAATCGACTTCAATACTTCTTTCAGTAAATATAATTTCAACAAAGGAAACCGTATACTGGACTAGCAATTGGACTGATCGTGATTGTAATTAACCAAATAAAAGTAAAAAAGTAAATATCACCCAGATTATTATATCCTTGACTTTAAAATTTGACCTATTTTTGATGCTTATGTAACTACAAAACGTATCGCCAAGATCAAACAGGTCTAACCCTAAAAAAAATTATATGCATTGAGGATAATTACTTAATTCACAGGACGTGTGTGCGTGTGTGATGAAAATATGAATCTACCCCGAACGACTGTGGGAGGAATAGGATACCAGATACGCCCATAGCTTCAGAATCATCATGGAGGAGGAACTGATTGCGGTAGGTGAGATCGATAGGTGAGGATTCGAAGGAGGCTGAACTAACATGGAGGAGGCGTGTATCGAAAAAGGAACTATTGAACAGATCAACGACGACGATTCAATAAAATACCTCAAAAATCAAAACTTACATTGATCATACATTGATTTTCAACGATGTATCTCCACTCATAAGTGATTCCCTCGGATGCCTCTTTTTCCGATTTGGAAGTAAACACCATTAATCGTCGCTTCTGCTTAAGCATATTTGTAATCTCCGACTAATCTCCATCGATTTTAGGCATTTGACCCATCAGAAACATGTATTTGGTCAAAACAAATGTCGTCGACGATCTGGAGATTATCGAATATGGATGGTCGGAGGCGAGATGGCCGAGGCGGGATGAAGGGGTGAGAGAGAGAGAGAGAGATGATATGAAGGGAGAGAGTATAAGGATGATCGAATGAACTAAATTATCTTCTCCCTAAAATATCCTTTGATTCATTTTAATAAGGTACCCCCGTGTTATTTTTTTCCAGTTATTTACAACAATGCCACAAATCATCTTGACCTTCTATTATTTTGATCTAACGGCTCTTGTTTGGTTCTCGGGTTCTCAGGTATGAATTCTCAAATGGTCCTTCCTATACAGTTCCATCATTCCACCCTTCCTTCTGATACCACCACTCAGTGATTCCAATCAGACATTGAGAACATATCATCCATCGCCTCAAGACCTCAAAACTCATTTTAATCCACTTCTTCAACCGCTTTCCTTCTCCTTTTTGTCACAATCTTTGCCACCATCCCGTTCGTTTGATGAAGGACGAAGAAGCTACTCTCGGCGACGGCGGCTTACAGTTGCAGTCCTTCTCCGCTTCTTCTTCAGGTCACCAGCTTTCCCGGTGGGATCTCTCAATTTCTTTAGTTGTTGGTGCTGATATTGGTTGTTCGATTTTAAGTAATCTGTTGGATTTTTGGTGCAGGGAAAACTGGTACTTAACCACCAACCACATTATATGTTGACTTTCTCTTCACCACCTTCTTCAGATGTTCCATAGTCGTGTTCTTGTTGTAAATCGCTTCACCTATCGTGGTAGGGCTTCTTTTTCGTATTCCATCCCTCGACCACCTCCACTGCATCAAATCTCCCGATTTCGACATGCTTCGCCCACCACCGTTGCATCAGACTCCTTGACCACCATTCACCGCTGCATGTCTATCTTTGCAGTACCTTAAAGGAGTTTTTCGTCTTCATCTTATCTATTCCATGTGAAACAGAGTCTTCAATTTCTTCCCCTCACTTTTCTATTCTTGGAGTGTGATCGGGGATGTTAAACTCACATATCTATATTCCACAATTCGATTCTCACTCTTAACTTTGTATCAGTTTATTTTTTATTTTCTATTGATTTGTCTGATTTTTTTTTTGTTTCTGTTGTTTGCAGTGTCTTTTGGTAGATTCTGACGATGAAGATGAAGATGAAGATGTAGAGTTGTTGCCATTTTGCTTGGTCTGATGGACCTCTGTCATGGAAACAACGATTTAGTTGGGATGTTGGCCTCATGCGACTAAGGTAACGTATATGGTTCCTTTTTGGATCGTCTGTGATCACTTTTTTGGTCATACTTTCTTTAAATTAACTTTATTGAACCTTTAGTTTTCACATGTTAAGATGTACTTTTCGGTTTAATGATGTTCCATTTCATTTTCACAGGTTGCTGGAAGACCTCGAGCATGTTCTCAGGGCTTACATCGGTTATAGATTTAGACATTTCTAATTTCGAGTTCTATATAATTTTGAATATGTTAACGTTGTTGAGTTTTTTACATTGATTGCTGTTACATTGGATACCAAATATTAGAAGGTTGGCAACCGATGTTCCAATTTTATATTTATACATTTGATCTTTATGTTTTCGATTTCTGAACCATATTAAATTTGTTAGTATTGTTTCATTTTTTACTTTTAATGTTGTTACATGGTTTCCTTGCATCGTATAATCCTTTTCATGAAGATTCTTGACTGTAGAAACTATTTTTAATCAGCTTCCATGCCCATTCATATTTCTGTTTGGTATTGTTTATAGATGTGGGTGGTGCCATTGTCGAACATTTCGGTTTCCTGCCACACGTATATGGACATTGTAGTTGGGGCCCTTAAATAGAGGTTGGTAATATAACCTTTTACGACAAGAAATAGCAAATGTATTTTGCTTCTTTTATCAATATAGACAATGTATTATATTTTTTTACCTATGATGGCAACCAAAATTTTCCATTATCTACATTTGTTGCAAAATGCAAGTACTGATGAACACTGAGTATATCCTATTTGGGTTTTAATGACCTTTTATTTTGTTAAAACAAACATATATTTTGTAGATAGACTTTCATTTGTTATAATTGAATAAATGTACCAAAATACAATGTTATAATAGGAAGAAATGGAAGCATGTTGTTTTTTATTGCATCAACACATTTTTTGTGCCATTTGAAGGCTGAAGGTGTTTTTTGAATAAATGCATATAACAACTAGGAAGAACATTTAAGGGATCAGTTGAGTAGTGTATTGTGGTAGATAGTAACACTTATTACCGAGTCTCATTTATAAAAAGTTAAACTAAGAAATTTAACAATTCAACAACATACTTTACAAAGGAATACCCTCCAACCCTGCAACCCAGAGAATCTTCTCTAGTTTATAAATTAAAATAATATTTAGCATGGTGGTTATTTCCTCTGGTAAGTACTAGGAAAATGACGATGAGGTAGTTGAACTTTTTTGTATTATGATGTTATGGGTACACCTCATAGCTTTATATAGCTGTATATCTCATGTATTTAAGTATTGCGGACCTTTTCTCTATGCGATATTCATCATTTGGGCGTACCTTTCTCATATTACGTCCACGAAAAATATTCTTAATTAAACCCAATTCGATTAGCATTTTTCAGTTAAGCTTGGATTAGGTTTAGCCAAAGTCAAACTAGATATCCCATTAATATTTAAAAAATATTAAATTTCACACCATATATAGAAAAAGTGAACTTAGTGGCCATGATACATTAACCACCATGCAATATCTCTTTTTTGTTGCAAAATGATGCAACTTCTACTTGCAATTCTTTGTGCTACCCCCAACATTAGATCAAGTTTCTCTGCAAAAGTCTTTCTATACAGTATTTTCTTTTATATTTTACGTAAAAATAACTTGTTTTTTTATCACTCTAACTGTTTCATCAGTCAAAAGTATCATTATCCGTTGCTCCAAAACTTGCCCTTTATAAAGCAACCAAAGGATCTTTGGCTTTTGGAGAGATCTTTGCAGTCAATTTGGCCCTTGGAATCCAAAAGTGAAGCAAAACAAATTGGCTTTTGGGATTTTATAAGAAGATTAGGCTCCTGGGCTATACACAATAGAAGCTTGGTTAGTGGAGATAGAGAGATGGCTAGGGAACGATGGAATACCACCAGTGGGATCCATGGGCTTGAATCAATACTTGGTTTTTGGGCAGGTGTAATGATGTTTGCACTAGTCCTTTTTGCAGTCATAATCTTTTCATGTGCTGAAGGAGCGGAATCAAAAGACAAAAATGATGGCGGAGGAGACACCACGGCCTATGGTGGTAGTGAATGTGTTGCAGGGTGTGGTGCAGGATGCGGTGGCTAGCTGGAAGTCCATTTGATCATAATTGAGCAGTGCCAACGACTGAATGAAAGGTCTTGCTAAATGTTTGTTTGCTATTGACATAATTAAAATTTACTTTCATTATTTTTGAACTTCGGTTAGCAATTGGAAATGATGATTAGGTAAGGGTAAACCTATTACTCATATAATTTTTGATAATTTATTAGATATGTCAGTCGTCAGATGTAAAATTTTAACATATAACTTCAAGATTATTATAAAAGAGTACCAATTATTTTGAGAAGACCAACTGTATAGTTTATAGGCTATATTGCAATTTTTATTTCTTAATTCTCTTTTCATTGAGAGAAATTCCCCTAATGCTGCTACTAACTAAAGTTTTCAGCAAGGCTTCAAACAATCTAACAGAAAAAGATTAGTCTTTTGTAGGACCAAACCCTTCTCACTCTAATTTTTCTTCATTTTTCAGGCCTTTTAGAACCGTCAGTCCAGTTTCAGGCCAACTTCATCAGTTCGTATCAGTTTTTTTTCATGGAATGGATTTTTTACAAAAAAATAAAAAATAAAAAAATAAAAAGACATGTTAATATTGCTTACAATTACAAAGTACATATATAGTTTTGAAAATGAAGTAATATAATTCTTAAATCTTTGTTTCTCTTCAATCTTTAGAATATATACAATATTCAATCTTTGATCGTCCATGTTTTATATTTATTTGTCCTTAATAATTGTAAGTAAATTAGAACCAACATTATTGATTTCCTATTCCTTGGGACTTATTTGAATACTATTTTAAGCATCTAAGTGTTTTATCTACTATTTATAAGTGGTAAATGTGAAAATTGCTAAAAACTGTATAAACACACAAGATTATAACTTGAACAGTTTCCTTTATGACTAAAAACCAGGTTGATACACAGACATTTTACAACTCTATGCCTCACAACAAAATCCTTTTCTACTCTCTTTACAAATCACTCAAAAATAGAAACATACAAAAAACAGAATACGTATGAACCCTAAAACTAACAGAAATCCCTAATCGTAAACGAGAGAAAGAGAGAGTATCACTATGTCTGTGTAAAGAGTTTCTTGACTTATGAGCCATCCAACTGCCTCCTCCATATAAATTGTGAAAGTTAATGAAAAACTCTCTGTGAACGATACACGAGAGTTACGATGATATAAATAGGAAAATAAGTTACAAGAACACCCCTCTAACTAATAAATAACTTACATGAACACCCCTCTAACTAATGAATAAATACATAATGGTACAAGAACTATATTTGTCTAATATCCCCCTTCAAGCGAATCGGTGGCGGTCCAAGGCGAAGCATGTGACGAAACTGTTCAAACTGTTGTCGTGGAAGGCTCTTAGTAAAAATGTCCGCTACCTGAAGCTTGGTAGGAACAAACATGGTAACGAGTTTCCCAGATACAACGAGCTCACGAACAAAATGGTAGTCAAGATCGATATGTTTGGCACGCTTATGAGACATCGGGTTTTGTGTGAGAAATAGGGCATTCTGATTATCACACAAGATGGTCGGACGACCAGTGGGAAGAAAGTGAAGCTCACACAACAAGTGAGTAATCCATATGAGTTCAGCAGCAGTGTTAGCCGTGGCTCGATATTCAGATTCACAGCTGGAGCGAGAGACCGTAGGCTGCTTTTTGGCGCTCCATGATACAAGATTACCCCCAGGAAGATCGAGCACCCATAGGTGGACCGACGCGTATCCAAACAACGAGCCCAATCCGCATCAGAATAACCAACAAGGCTCGTAGATGTAGGTCTCGAAAAAGTACGACCATAGGAGAGGGTGCCCTTAACATATCGGATAAGCCGCTTGATCGCCTGATAGTGATCAATAGTAGGAGCCTGAAGAAACTGGCTAACCTGATTAACGGCATAAGAAATATCAGGACGGGTGATGGTCAAATATTGCAAAGCCCCAACAAGAGAACGATAATGGGTCGGATCCGCATAAGGTATACCAGATGCAACAAAAGAGATACTCGGGGATAGAGGGGTCGCCACGGGCTTTGACTCAAGTAGGCTAGCACGGGAAACAATAGCATGAGCATACTTGGACTGGCTAAGAAACAACCCGGACGAAAGACGCTTGGCTTCTAAACCGAGAAAGTAGCTGAGGTGACCGAGATCCTTGATCTTGAATTCTGTGTGAAGCTTGGAGATAAAAGAGCGAATAACAGCCGAGTCGGAGCCTGTTAGGATAAGGTCATCCACATATACAAGTAAGTATATGAGACAAGCACCACGTTGAAACACAAACAAAGAGGGATCAGCACGACTGCAAGTGAACCCATTTGCCACAAGAAAGGAGCTCAGGCGATGAAACCATGCCCTATGAGCTTGTTTGAGGCCATAAATGGCCTTGTTAAGCTTGCAAACATGATCAGGGAAACGAGGATCCTCGAACCCTGGTGGTTGCCGCATATACACCGTATCGGACAAGTGGCCATGAAGGAAGGCGTTGTTGACATCAAGCTGGTGGAGTGGCCAATTATGAATAACAGCTATAGTCAAGACAACCCGGACGGTTGCCGCCTTCACCACCGGGCTAAAAGTATGAGAAAAGTCGAGACCGGGAATTTGACTAAAACCTTGGTGTTCATAGAGAGAGAGGAAGCATTAGAGTCAGACATGATGATGAAGCTGAAGGGTGAGGAAAGCTGATGGGTGGGAGAGGAAGAAGAAGGGAGCGACGATTCTAGAGGGAGGGAAAAAGAAGGTTGGGAGTTACAAGGCTTGATACCATGTGAAAGTTAATGAAAAACTCTCTGTGAACGATACACGAGAGTTACGATGATATAAATAGGAAAATAAGTTACAAGAACACCCCTCTAACTAATAAATAACTTACATGAACACCCCTCTAACTAATGAATAAATACATAATGGTACAAGAACTATATTTGTCTAATATAAATACTCGGGTCAAGGGTCGACTCATGGATCAAAAGATTTGGGTGTCTATTCCATCGTCTTTGAAGAAAATGAGCCGCAAACCACCACAATTACAAGATTTACACTTAATACCCTTTGAACATACTTACTTCAATATCAGTCCCAAAGAACTTACAAATAAACCCCTACAATATTAAAACATACACAAACATATCCAATGCACTAATACAAAGAATGTTAAGTTTAAAACATTAAATATTGTATTATTTCAATACCCCACTCAAACTTAATAAACCAATAGTATTATTCTTTATTAAATACATCTATCAAACTAATTCACTTTAAGAGAAAATCATGTGAGAAAACTAATGACTTTGTCAACAAATCTGCATTTTGATTAGAAGAGCTAATCTTTTGATTTTTAAAATACCATTTAATACCTTTTCACGAACAAAATGAAGATCTACTTCAAAGTGTTTTGTTTTTTTGTGAAACACATGATTTAACGTCAATTTGATAACATATTTGTTTTCACAAAAAACATTAATAGGGGTTAACTTTTTAATTCTAAGTAACATAATACATTTAAAATCCAAATGATTTCACATGTAATAGAACCAAGAGCCCTATATTCGGACTCAGTGGAAGACCTAGAAACAGTTGACTGCTTCTTGCTTTTCCACGAAACTATTGAATTACCAATATAAATAAGATAACTAGTAACAGACCTTCTCAAAGAAAGACATTTTGCCCAGTCAACATCCACACATCCATTTAACTCAAATGTATTAGATTTTGTTATAGCAATTCCTCTACGAGGACTACCTTTGAGATATCTTAGTAATCTAAAGGCAACATTTAGATGATAGTTTTTAGGTTTGTGCATGAAGTGACTTAAATTTTGAAATAAATAAGAAATATATAGTCTTGTTCTAGTTAAATAAATCAATTTTCCAACCAATTTTTGAAATTTGGTTATATTATCAAGAAAATCATCTTTATCACAATCACGACTAACAACAAAATTTGCTTCTAAAGGAGTTTTAATTGGTTTACAACACAGCATGTCAAAGTTTATCCATTCCTTTTACCTTCGGGATAAAAGCGATATCTGTGGGCCCCTCGATGATTTAGCGATGACACATGTGAGTGCTTGGCCAAGCCAGGACTGATTTGATTTGTTCAATCAGTCAGTCATCATAAATCGAAAATCGGGAAACAACAAATGGACAGAGAGAATGATTATAATCCATGTCTCAGTGCATATGATATCTAGAATGGAGGAATATATGATCCCTTATCTAATGGACAAGTCATTGGCAAGGTCAGAGTTCGACAGCGGCTTTAAGAGCTACTTTTGCCAGTTAGGTTTTGAAGTCATACTCAATAATAGTTTTAGACTTATCCAAGTGGGAGACTGTTGGATTAATGTCTAAGTCCATAACTATATTTGGTATGTACTTGACCCGACCCGACATGGTCCATTTGGGTTGCACTTCACCGGCACAATTTATATGGATAGTCTTTTGAGAATAGTATATTTATGATTTATATTAATATATTATAAGTTCAAATATATTAATATGGAATCATATTATTTAATTAGTATTGATTAAGAATTAATTTAGAATTAATTAAGTGATCAAAAAGAACTAATTAAATATGGACTCTTATATATATGGAATGGGCCAAGTTCATTTAGGTTGGGCTAAGCTTTCATGGATGGTCCATGGAGCTTTTAACCCATGGATCCTATGTAAATGAAAGGTCATGGGTATTAGGGTTTACATGGATGTAACCCTAATCCTCCATAATATATAAAGGGGTCCTTGGCTCACAAAATTGGCACAAGTGTGTGAAAATAAGAGTGGGCCGATTTTAGTGTGCATACATATTCTCTCAAGTTCTTCCAAGGTGTTTTGGTGATTTGTGATTCCATTTGAGGCTTCCACACTATTGGGCCTAAGCTCTTAAAGCTTGAAGACATCAAGCTACATCAAAAGGTATGTCATCTAACTAGAACTTTGTAGTATAGGTGCTTCATAATATGCTAGTTAGGATGAAACCTTGGAATAGTTAATATTTGCATGTATAATAGAGAAAACATAGATCCAAGGTTTATAGGGTTGCATGTACACCATATGAGTGTTAGAATGCTCAAAACCCAACAGTGGTATCAGAGCCAGGTTGTTTTCTGTTATATTGATGCAAATGTTTTATTTTCAAGTTGGAAAAAAAAGGAAAAAAAAAACATGACGTTTGTCAAATTTTAAGATAATTACTTGTTTTGTGAAAAATGAATTATTTGTAAAATTTGAATCATTTGTTATATGAGTTGAATTAGGTCAAATTTAGTAAAAGATAAAATGATATGATTATTTTATTAGTTTTAAAAGTTTGATCTAAATGTTTTAAGGAGTTACATATTTTGTCATAAAATTTTGGAGCTCAAAAGTTTTTTTTAAAGTTGTGATCTTAAGGGTTTTTGAAACTTCCATAAGTCATGGATATGAAAGTTTTTTTTTTAAAAAAAATTTGATTCAAAGTTTTTATGGAGTTACAAAATTTGGTGTTAATGTTTTAAAGAATTCCATAACTTGTTCTTAAGTTATGGAACATGGAAAGTTTCATCATAAAACACCATTAATTCCATAAGTTATGGAATCCAAAGGTTTTCAAGAATTACAAAACTTGCCCTCAAGTTTTGGAATTTGAGAAAAGTTTTTTATGAAAAAAAGAATTGAATTCTAAAACTCTTGGGTTCATAACTTAAACAATTAATTAAATGGTTTTAATTTTGAGTTTAATAATTGGAATTATGATGTTTTGTTGAATAATTCAAATTAACTCTTATGGACTTTATTAATAGTTAATTAAAGCGTTTAATTAAAAGAGTATTATTAATCCATAAATATATGGTTTGAGTTTAATTAAATTAAAAGTCTAGTTTAATTAATAGATTAAACCACCAAGTATTTTAAATGTCTAAAATACACCCTTATACTATTATAATATTAAAAGTTTAATATATTATATGTATAAGAGCAAGTCATCTTACCATTAGTAGGCCTCATTCACGAAGCCGGTCTATAAGGGGGGTATAAGGTTACTGCCTATAAAATGACAGTTTAATGGGTGTCCACTCTCACTCACCGCTTCCTTGACCAGTGGAGGGTCGTTAGCCGAACAGGTAGGACAAGGACTATAATTCTCCCTTCATTATAAGTATAATGATAAATACTAAGTAACTAAACACTTATAAATTCCCAATCTTAGTTACTTAGGAAAATGTGAATAAGGTGCTAATCCATGAAATTACACTTTGCACTTTGTTTAAGCTGTTAGTGGAGCGTGTGTGGTTAACCGGCACACTAACCTGGACTTAACAAGGTAGGCAAAGGGTAACTTAATGTTTATCATAGTATCATTGGAGCGTGTGTGGTTAACCGGCACATCGATTGAGGGGTAAATATTAAGGGTACCAAGTATATTTGCATGGTTACTTCACACCTTGTTTTGTGATCCTCGGTCATCCCAGTCACAAAACCTGAAGGGCACACTCGAGATTGAAACATGCCATTGAAAAGTTCAATGAATCTCAAAAGAATCTAGGAGTTTCAAAACCAATTAAAACCTAATAATACATTTCGTTTATCTTGGTGGAAATTGGTCAATCGTCATTCACCTACCTTCAAATATTTTATAGCTTGGATTACGGCATCCCTCTTCCAAGTTATAAAATAGTTTGTTGGGTCCTAGCCTTAATATATCATATTGGGTGTTATATTAAGGACTTAAATCAACTTTACGTGAATTTCTCCCATTGTTGATGTCTGGTTTAGACAACAATGATCTTCCCAAACCAAGCTTTCCTAATAAATATGACTTCCCGAGTTTGGCTCATGGAAGTCATACTTCTCTTCCTCCACCTCCTCCAATTATTCTCCCTAACCCACAAGTTCAAGGTCACTCAAGCCCTAATGGCAAGCAAGGTCTATGTGTGATCACATCTTAGAGATGAAGTCACATATTGGCAAGCCAGGAGAGTTGGGTGTCAAAGTCTTGAGAAAGTTGGATGTTCAATCACTTTCTAAGTCACATAGTGAGTTCCTTTGGGACTACTATGAAACAGACTATGACATGAACCTTAATGATCATATCTATTTGCTTGGTGCTGCTGAATCAGCAATGATTTGGAACGATAGTAAAGCAAATTTGATTAGAAGATCAACTTCCCAAAAACTTTATGGACAGTGACAATGGTGACACTGGAAATCCAGAAAAAGCATTCTCTTCCCAATGGAAAGGGATTGGCCATAGTCAACCCGGTTGACCAAATGGTAAAAAGAAAGGCTAAGTCTGAGATAGTCCCATTACCAAAGGGTCCATATGTTTATTTTGCCAAAGGAAGGGGCGTTGATTGCAAAGCTGCCAAATTTACCTAAGGATGTTAAAGTCAATAAGTTTGACTCTACATCAGGTAGTGCCTATTATCTAACTTTGTTAAGTTCTATTCTGAGATCCTCATTACATGATGTGACTGGGTCACATGTTGATGTTTTAAGAATCAAAGAATAGAGAGAAATCTTAAAGGAAGTATATGCTGATTCTGATCGCGAAGGTGGATTTCGATCGCATCAGAATTTTGAGCAGTTGCTTAAGAAGTTATGATATATTGCTAAGGAATAGATAACAACAATTTTCCATGTGGATTGTAAGGATAAGTTTTTCCGCAAAGTTTTAAAATAAAAGAAAATTGTTTAATTTTATTTATTTGAAGTATCCTTACAATGGCATTTGTGGAAAATTGTTGCTTATATGATTCCAATGACAGCAATATTGGAAAATGGATTTGATTCTTTCATTTGTGGTAGTGTCTAAATTTACCAAATCAGGAAAGTTCCTCATCACCCAAGTTTCAATTGGACCGAAACTTGGAATCATGCAAGTTGAATAGTATGATGAATGAGAACTTTCAAGCATTGGAAAATCAAGACTAATTACTTGTTCACATGGATGTGTGAGTCAAGTGAAGGACTAAAGGGATCGAGTACACATTCTTGTGCACTGGTCATGTCCACCACAAAGCTCGTTAAGACTATTTGATTTACTAAAGTTTAGTAAATATGGTTAGACTTACAAGTTTAAGTATAATTCTGAAACATTGGAAAAGTCTCAATGTATGGCAGAACGAATGGGAAGAATCAAATTAGGCAGAAAGATAAAAGTTTCTCAAATCTGAAAAGATGGGAGAGTACTTTAGTATCATGTTTGTGATCATCTTAATGATTTAGAAATCATATCACAATTAGTCCTCTAAAGGTCATCTTAGTGCATTCTTATGACTAAGAAGAGGAGTCATGAATTGTTGAAATGGTTAGATCAGGAAGATGAGTCATACTTCGTTCCAAAACAATTCTTAGAGTCATACTCCAAGATTGTAACTTGAGTGACATATCTTAAAGAAAGGTTTAAAACACTTGTCAAATGTAAGAGTAAAAGTGTCCTACTCTTGTACATTTGAAATTGGTAAGTTGTGATGTTTTGGATAAAACAAAGAACAACTAAGGCCAATTGTGTGAAGTGTTTGTCTTGATAAAGAATCCGCACTATCTCTTGAATATTTGGCAAGATAGTCTTATATGTCAAGAGGATAGTGGGAGTCTTAAAGATCCTAAAAAGAATTTCAAGAACTAATCAAGAATAAAACCTGAGGTTCTTGACTAGCACACGACTTGAGGTTTATAACCTATCGTGTTGACATATTATGTGCCCATTCCAGTTAAAGTTGGCTTTGCATAGGAGTTCTGAAAGTTCTCAGTTGGTTTCATAACAAGTTGGAAGCAATGGCAGGCCCTGTACTGCCAGGTGGCAAGAAGTTAAGATTGCATAAGTTCAGTCCATATGAGTTTGGATTTGTCATTATCCTTGTCTTGTGACTATGGTTTTGACGATTCACATGGATAAGAACACATACACCATAAAATCTAAGGGTCATAA
This sequence comes from Lactuca virosa, assembly GCF_052849685.1. Classification (NCBI taxonomy): domain Eukaryota; kingdom Viridiplantae; phylum Streptophyta; class Magnoliopsida; order Asterales; family Asteraceae; genus Lactuca; species Lactuca virosa. Next base: position 300,444,731 of record NC_136433.1, on the reverse strand, counting down.
GGTTTCTCTCCGATTCATGAAAATGATGGTGAGGAAACACTTCCACCAAGTAGATTTGAAGCAGATGACAAAAGGTCTAAACAATTGAGACTATGATTACGGCATCCCTTTTCATAGTTCTGAAATTGTTTAGACACACATGCATGCTATCTAAGGAAAGGTGTATGATTTTGATAAAGTTTTATCAAAGCATCTCGTATCAGAAATCTGAAATTTGGTAAGAAAGTCAATAAAGTATTGATTTCTAGAAGTCCAGCTGATTTCTGAGTACATGTCAAAGCTAGTGGGAGCATAAGTGTTATGCTAATAATCATCATGTTAGTGGGAGCATGATAATTATTGTTAGTGTTTCAAGTTAGCAATGTTAATTATAGAAAACAAAAGTTTCAATTCGTGAGGCTGCAGGGATTGAAAAAGTTGTTTTGCTATAATTAAGGGAGAGGATATACTTCATTTCAGTTCTAAAGGCTTAGATTGAGACCTTAATCATCTTTAGTCAAGAATATATATATATATATATATATATATATATATATATATATATATATGAATTTCATGTTGGATTGGTTCAACTTAAGGAAATTCTATATATTGCGTTCTCAAAATTCAATTATGATTACGGCATCCCTCTTCATAGTCAAATTTTGAAAACATGGCAAATAAAAATATTGTAGCAAAAGACTGGTCTAGAATCATGTCTTTATGTGAGACATCATGAATCGTGTACCATTTGCTTTGGGTACAGGATCGATTGCATGTGCTATAATATTTGTCATTTCTAAATTTTTCCAAATGCCCAGAGGCATTAAGAAGGGAAAAGGTCTAGAATTGGATATGACTAAAATGATTAAGCAATTGTCGAGGACAATCTAAAGTTTACCAAAGAGGCATCTCTTATTCAGAAGTGATAGTCAAAATGAGAATATGGAGTTGTCTCCATAGGTGGAAGTTATCTGTGTAAGATTAGAAAACTTAATGCAAGAAGCATGTCCAAAGCAATGTACTTTGAATATGAGACTTAGTTTCCATGGAGTTGATCTCCATTGGAATACCTTATAATGACTGTTGACAAGTATTTGTGACTTTGTACATATTCATTACAGGAGGGTCAGTGCATATAAGTTTAAAATCTAAACAGATTTCGATAAATGATAGGAATTTGAAATTCTCACATTTTTCGATAAGGATTTGGGAGTGTGAAATTAGAATCATTGAAATTATGTTCAATTGGTTTATTTCACAAAGTAAGGATCATAGACAAACATAGAGTGCATACTTGGTGTATGGCAAAGCTATTGTTTAAGAAAAACATAGTGTACATGCTTGGAGCATGGGACAACTAGTGTTTTTAATTCGAGTATAAAGTTGAAAAAACTGAAACAATGAATAATCAGTAATCAGTATGGTGATAAATAAAAGTGTTTATTTATATTCATAGGGTTTGATACCATATTTGATTCATTTATTCTTGTGTTTCACTTTGCATGTTTTGACTTCCAGAATAACTAAGTCGCTCTTCCTGAATGATTAAGTTATTCAAACCATCCACAGTCGGTCATATGTTGGAAGTAGATATGAATCAAGACTGTCATGGGTTGGTTTGTAGAGGTCCAAGTTGGTGGACAAAGTGGTGCTACCACACTCATGAGTGCTCATAAGTTCTGAGTATTGGATTCAACCCGCGCTCATTTGAATCACTTCATGGATTTTATCACGAGTGATCATGAGACGATAATATCTTATATTCTTCAAACCTAGAGATATGAGTTGTTACTATGAGTTGGTTATACATTGATTGCACGAAAATGCATTTGGTAACTCGATGTTACAAAACGTGCCTTTGTGTATGATTCAACAAGTAGTAGAACAAGCCATATGAGTCGAAGTTTATCCATTCCTTTTAACTTCGGGATAAAAGCGATATCTGTGGGCCCCTCGATGATTTAGCGATGACACATGTGAGTGCTTGGCCAAGCCAGGACTGATTTGATTTGTTCAATCAGTCAGTCATCATAAATCGAAAATCGGGAAACAACAAATGGACAGAGAGAATGATTATAATCCATGTCTTAGTGCATATGATATCTAGAATGGAGGAATATATGATCCCTTATCTAATGGACAAGTCATTGACAAGGTCAGAGTTCGACAGCGGCTTTAAGAGCTACTTTTACCAGTTAGGTTTTGAAGTCATACTCAATAATAGTTTTAGACTTATCCAAGTGGGATACTGTTGGATTAATGTCTAAGTCCATAACTATATTTGGTATGTACTTGACCCGACCCGGCATGGTCCATTTGGGTTGCACTTCACCGGCACAATTTATATGGATAGTCTTTTGAGAATAGTATATTTATGATTTATATTAATATATTATAAGTTCTAATATATTAATATGGAATCATATTATTTAATTAGTATTGATCAAGAATTAATTTAGAATTAATTAAGTGGTCAAAAAGAACTAATTAAATATGGACTCTTATATATATGGAATGGGCCAAGTTCATTTAGGTTGGGCTAAGCTTTCATGGATGGTCCATGGAGCTTTTAACCCATGGATCCTATGTAAATGAAAGGTCATGGGTATTAGGGTTTACATGGATGTAACCCTAATCCTCTATAATATATAAAGGGGTCCTTGGCTCACAAAATTGGCACAAGTGTGTGAAAATAAGAGTGGGCCGATTTTAGTGTGCATACATATTCTCTCAAGTTCTTCCAAGGTGTTTTGGTGATTTGTGATTCCATTTGAGGCTTCCACACTATTGGGGCTAAGCTCTTAAAGCTTGAAGACATCAAGCTACATCAAAAGGTATGTCATCTAACTAGAACTTTGTAGTATAGGTGCTTCATAATATGCTAGTTAGGATGAAACCTTGGAATAGTTAATATTTGCATATATAATAGAGAAAACATAGATCCAAGGTTTATAGGGTTGCATGTACACCATATGAGTGTTAGAATGCTCAAAACCCAACAGTGGTATCAGAGCCAGGTTGTTTTCTGTTATATTGATGCAAATGTTTTATTTTCAAGTTGGAAAAAAAAAGGAAAAAAAACATGACGTTTGTCAAATTTTAAGATAATTACTTGTTTTGTGAAAAACGAATTATTTGTAAAATTTTAATCATTTGTTATATGAGTTGAATTAGGTCAAATTTAGTAAAAGATAAAATGATATGATTATTTTATTAGTTTTAAAAGTTTGATCTAAATGTTTTAAGGAGTTACATATTTTGTCATAAAATGTTGGAGCTCAAAAGTTTTTTTTAAAGTTGTGATCTTAAGGTTTTTTGAAACTTCCATAAGTCATGGATATGAAAGTTTTTTTTTTAAAAAAAATTTGATTCAAAGTTTTTATGGAGTTACAAAATTTGGTGTTAATGTTTTAAAGAATTCCATAACTTGTTCTTAAGTTATGGAACATGGAAAGTTTCATCATAAAACACCATTAATTCCATAAGTTATGGAATCCAAAGGTTTTCAAGAATTACAAAACTTGCCCTCAAGTTTTGGAATTTGAGAAAAGTTTTTTATGAAAAAAAGAATTGAATTCTAAAACTCTTGGGTTCATAACTTAAACAATTAATTAAATGGTTTTAATTTTGAGTTTAATAATTGGAATTATGATGTTTTGTTGAATAATTCAAATTAACTCTTATGGACTTTATTAATAGTTAATTAAAGCGTTTAATTAAAAGAGTATTATTAATCCATAAATATATGGTTTGAGTTTAATTAAATTAAAAGTCTAGTTTAATTAATAGATTAAACCACCAAGTATTTTAAATGTCTAAAATACACCCTTATACTATTATAATATTAAAAGTTTAATATATTATATGTATAAGAGCAAGTCATCTTACCATTAGTAGGCCTCATTCACGAAGCCGGTCTATAAGGGGGGTATAAGGTTACTGCCTATAAAATGACAGTTTAATGGGTGTCCACTCTCACTCACCGCTTCCTTGACCGGTGGAGGGTCGATAGCCGAACAGGTAGGACAAGGACTATAATTCTCCCTTCATTATAAGTATAATGATAAATACTAAGTAACTAAACACTTATAAATTCCCAATCTTAGTTACTTAGGAAAATGTGAATAAGGTGCTAATCCATGAAATTACACTTTGCACTTTGTTTAAGCTGTTAGTGGAGCGTGTGTGGTTAACCGGCACACTAACCTGGACTTAACAAGGTAGGCAAAGGGTAACTTAATGTTTATCATAGTATCATTGGAGCGTGTGTGGTTAACCGGCACATCGATTGAGGGGTAAATATTAAGGGTACCAAGTATATTTGCATGGTTACTTCACACCTTGTTTTGTGATCCTCGGTCATCCCAGTCACAAAACCTGAAGGGCACACTCGAGATTGAAACATGCCATTGAAAAGTTCAATGAATCTCAAAAGAATCTAGGAGTTTTAAAACCAATTAAAACCTAATAATACATTTCGTTTATCTTGGTTGAAATTGGTGAATCGTCATTCACCTACCTTCAAATATTTTATAGCTTGGATTACGACATCCCTCTTCCAAGTTATAAAATAGTTTGTTGGGTCCTAGCCTTAATATATCATATTGGGTGTTATATTAAGGACTTAAATCAACTTTACGTGAATTTCTCCCATTGTTGATGTCTGGTTTAGACAACAATGATCTTCCCAAACCAAGCTTTCCTAATAAATATGACTTCCCGAGTTTGGCTCATGGAAGTCATACTTCTCTTCCTCCACCTCCTCCAATTATTCTCCCTAACCCACAAGTTCAAGGTCACTCAAGCCCTAATGGCAAGCAAGGTCTATGTGTGATCACATCTTAGAGATGAAGTCACATATTGGCAAGCCAGGAGAGTTGGGTGTCAAAGTCTTGAGAAAGTTGGATGTTAAATCACTTTCTAAGTCACATAGTGAGTTCCTTTGGGACTACTATGAAACAGACTATGACATGAACCTTAATGATCATATCTATTTGCTTGGTGCTGCTGAATCAGCAATGATTTGGAACGATAGTAAAGCAAATTTGATTAGAAGATCAACTTCCCAAAAACTTTATGGAAAGTGACAATGGTGACACTGGAAATCCAGAAAAAGCATTCTCTTCCCAATGGAAAGGGATTGGCCATAGTCAACCCGGTTGACCAAATGGTAAAGAGAAAGGCTAAGTCTGAGATAGTCCCATTACCAAAGGGTCCATATGTTTATTTTGCCAAAGGAAGGGGCGTTGATTGCAAAGCTGCCAAATTTACCTAAGGATGTTAAAGTCAATAAGTTTGACTCTACATCAGGTAGAGCCTATTATCTAACTTTGTTAAGTTCTATTCTGAGATCCTCATTACATGATGTGACTGGGTCACATGTTGATGTTTTAAGAATCAAAGAATAGAGAGAAATCTTAAAGGAAGTATATGCTGATTCTGATCGCGAAGGTGGATTTCGATCGCATCAGAATTTTGAGCAGTTGCTTAAGAAGTTATGATATATTGCTAAGGAATAGATAACAACAATTTTCCATGTGGATTGTAAGGATAAGTTTTTCCGCAAAGTTTTAAAATAAAAGAAAATTGTTTAATTTTATTTATTTGAAGTATCCTTACAATGGCATTTGTGGAAAATTGTTGCTTATATGATTCCAATGACAGCAATATTGGAAAATGGATTTGATTCTTTCATTTGTGGTAGTGTCTAAATTTACCAAATCAGGAAAGTTCCTCATCACCCAAGTTTCAATTGGACCGAAACTTGGAATCATGCAAGTTGAATAGTATGATGAATGAGAACTTTCAAGCATTGGAAAATCAAGACTAATTACTTGTTCACATGGATGTGTGAGTCAAGTGAAGGACTAAAGGGATCGAGTACACATTCTTGTGCACTGGTCATGTCCACCACAAAGCTCGTTAAGACTATTTGATTTACTAAAGTTTAGTAAATATGGTTAGACTTACAAGTTTAAGTATAATTCTGAAACATTGGAAAAGTCTCAATGTATGGCAGAACGAATGGGAAGAATCAAATTAGGCAGAAAGATAAAAGTTTCTCAAATATGAAAAGATGGGAGAGTACTTTAGTATCATGTTTGTGATCATCTTAATGATTTAGAAATCATATCACAATTAGTCCTCTAAAGGTCATCTTAGTGCATTCTTATGACTAAGAAGAGGAGTCATGAATTGTTGAAATGGTTAGATCAGGAAGATGAGTCATACTTCGTTCCAAAACAATTCTTAGAGTCATACTCCAAGATTGTAACTTGAGTGACATATCTTAAAGAAAGGTTTAAAACACTTGTCAAATGTAAGAGTAAAAGTGTCCTACTCTTGTACATTTGAAATTGGTAAGTTGTGAGGTTTTGGATAAAACAAAGAACAACTAAGGCCAATTGTGTGAAGTGTTTGTCTTGATAAAGAATCCGCACTATCTCTTGAATATTTGGCAAGATAGTCTTATATGTCAAGAGGATAGTGGGAGTCTTAAAGATCCTAAAAAGAATTTCAAGAACTAATCAAGAATAAAACCTGAGGTTCTTGACTAGCACACGACTTGAGGTTTATAACCTATCGTGTTGACATATTCTGTGCCCATTCCAGTTAAAGTTGGCTTTGCATAGGAGTTCTGAAAGTTCTCAGTTGGTTTCATAACAAGTTGGAAGCAATGGCAGGCCCTGTACTGCCAGGTGGCAAGAAGTTAAGATTGCATAAGTTCAGTCCATATGAGTTTGGATTTGTCATTATCCTTGTCTTGTGACTATGGTTTTGACGATTCACATGGATAAGAACACATACACCATAAAATCTAAGGGTCATAAGGTTTCTCTCCGATTCATGAAAATGATGGTGAGGAAACACTTCCACCAAGTAGATTTGAAGCAGATGACAAAAGGTCTAAACAATTGAGACTATGATTACGACATCCCTTTTCATAGTTCTGAAATTGTTTAGACACACATGCATGCTATCTAAGGAAAGGTGTATGATTTTTATAAAGTTTTATCAAAGCATCTCGTATCAGAAATCTGAAATTTGGTAAGAAAGTCAATAAAGTATTGATTTCTAAAAGTCCAGCTGATTTCTGAGTACATGTCAAAGCTAGTGGGAGCATAAGTGTTATGCTAATAATCATCATGTTAGTGGGAGCATGATAATTATTGTTAGTGTTTCAAGTTAGCAATGTTAATTATAGAAAACAAAAGTTTCAATTCGTGAGGCTGCAGGGATTGAAAAAGTTGTTTTGCTATAATTAAGGGAGAGGATATACTTCATTTCAGTTCTAAAGGCTTAGATTGAGACCTTAATCATCTTTAGTCAAGAATATATATATATATATATATATATATATATATATATATATATATATATATATATATATATATATATATATATATGAATTTCATGTTGGATTGGTTCAACTTAAGGAAATTCTATATATTGCGTTCTCAAAATTCAATTATGATTACGGCATCCCTCTTCATAGTCAAATTTTGAAAACATGGCAAATAAAAATATTGTAGCAAAAGACTGGTCTAGAATCATGTCTTTATGTGAGACATCATGAATCGTGTACCATTTGCTTTGGGTACAGGATCGATTGCATGTGCTATAATATTTGTCATTTCTAAATTTTTCCAAATGCCCAGAGGCATTAAGAAGGGAAAAGGTCTAGAATTGGATATGACTAAAATGATTAAGCAATTGTCGAGGACAATCTAAAGTTTACTAAAGAGGCATCTCTTATTCAGAAGTGATAGTCAAAATGAGAATATGGAGTTGTCTCCATAGGTGGAAGTTATCTGTGTAAGATTAGAAAACTTAATGCAAGAAGCATGTCCAAAGCAATGTACTTTGAATATGAGACTTAGTTTCCATGGAGTTGATCTCCATTGGAATACCTTATAATGACTGTTGACAAGTATTTGTGACTTTGTACATATTCATTACAGGAGGGTCAGTGCATATAAGTTTAAAATCTAAACTGATTTCGATAAATGATAGGAATTTGAAATTCTCACATTTTTCGATAAGGATTTGGGAGTGTGAAATTAGAATCATTGAAATTATGTTCAATTGGTTTATTTCACAAAGTAAGGATCATAGACAAACATAGAGTGCATACTTGGTGTATGGCAAAGCTATTGTTTAAGAAAAACATAGTGTACATGCTTGGAGCATGGGACAACTAGTGTTTTTAATTCGAGTATAAAGTTGATAAAACCGAAACAATGAATAATCAGTAATCAGTATGGTGATAAATAAAAGTGTTTATTTATATTCATAGGGTTTGATACCATATTTGATTCATTTATTCTTGTGTTTCACTTTGCATGTTTTGACTTCCAGAATAACTAAGTCGCTCTTCCTGAATGATTAAGTTATTCAAACCATCCACAGTCGGTCATATGTTGGAAGTAGATATGAATCAAGACTGTCATGGGTTGGTTTGTAGAGGTCCAAGTTGGTGGACAAAGTGGTGCTACCACACTCATGAGTGCTCGTAAGTTCTGAGTATTGGATTCAACCCGCGCTCATTTGAATCACTTCATGGATTTTATCACGAGTGATCATGAGACGATAATATCTTATATTCTTCAAACCTAGAGATATGAGTTGTTACTATGAGTTGGTTATACATTGATTGCACGAAAATGCATTTGGTAACTCGATGTTACAAAATGTGCCTTTGTGTATGATTCAACAAGTAGTAGAACAAGCCATATGAGTCGAAGTTTATCCATTCCTTTTACCTTCGGGATAAAAGCGATATCTGTGGGCCCCTCGATGATTTAGCGATGACACATGTGAGTGCTTGGCCAAGCCAGGACTGATTTGATTTGTTCAATCAGTCAGTCATCATAAATCGAAAATCGGGAAACAACAAATGGACAGAGAGAATGATTATAATCCATGTCTCAGTGCATATGATATCTAGAATAGAGGAATATATGATCCCTTATCTAATGGACAAGTCATTGACAAGGTCAGAGTTCGACAGCGGCTTTAAGAGCTACTTTTACCAGTTAGGTTTTGAAGTCATACTCAATAATAGTTTTAGACTTATCCAAGTGGGAGACTGTTGGATTAATGTCTAAGTCCATAACTATATTTGGTATGTACTTGACCCGACCCGGCATGGTCCATTTGGGTTGCACTTCACCGGCACAATTTATATGGATAGTCTTTTGAGAATAGTATATTTATGATTTATATTAATATATTATAAGTTCTAATATATTAATATGGAATCATATTATTTAATTAGTATTGATCAAGAATTAATTTAGAATTAACTAAGTGGTCAAAAAGAACTAATTAAATATGGACTCTTATATATATGGAATGGGCCAAGTTCATTTAGGTTGGGCTAAGCTTTCATGGATGGTCCATGGAGCTTTTAACCCATGGATCCTATGTAAATGAAAGGTCATGGGTATTAGGGTTTACATGGATGTAACCCTAATCCTCTATAATATATAAAGGGGTCCTTGGCTCACAAAATTGGCACAAGTGTGTGAAAATAAGAGTGGGCCGATTTTAGTGTGCATACATATTCTCTCAAGTTCTTCCAAGGTGTTTTGGTGATTTGTGATTCCATTTGAGGCTTCCACACTATTGGGCCTAAGCTCTTAAAGCTTGAAGACATGAAGGTACATCAAAAGGTATGTCATCTAACTAGAACTTTGTAGTATAGATGCTTCATAATATGCTAGTTAGGATGAAACCTTGGAATAGTTAATATTTGCATGTATAATAGAGAAAACATAGATCCAAGGTTTATAGGGTTGCATGTACACCATATGAGTGTTAGAATGCTCAAAACCCAACAGTGGTATCAGAGCCAGGTTGTTTTCTGTTATATTGATGCAAATGTTTTATTTTCAAGTTGGAAAAAAAAAGGAAAAAAAAACATGACGTTTGTCAAATTTTAAGATAATTACTTGTTTTGTGAAAAACGAATTATTTGTAAAATTTGAATCATTTGTTATATGAGTTGAATTAGGTCAAATTTAGTAAAAGATAAAATGATATGATTATTTTATTAGTTTTAAAAGTTTGATCTAAATGTTTTAAGGAGTTACGTATTTTGTCATAAAATTTTGGAGCTCAAAAGTTTTTTTTAAAGTTGTGATCTTAAGGGTTTTTGAAACTTCCATAAGTCATGGATATGAAAGTTTTTTTTTTAAAAAAAATTTGATTCAAAGTTTTTATGGAGTTACAAAATTTGGTGTTAATGTTTTAAAGAATTCCATAAGTTGTTCTTAAGTTATGGAACATGGAAAGTTTCATCATAAAACACCATTAATTCCATAAGTTATGGAATCCAAAGGTTTTCAAGAATTACAAAACTTGCCCTCAAGTTTTGGAATTTGAGAAAAGTTTTTTATGAAAAAAAGAATTGAATTCTAAAACTCTTGGGTTCATAACTTAAACAATTAATTAAATGGTTTTAATTTTGAGTTTAATAATTGGAATTATGATGTTTTGTTGAATAATTCAAATTAACTCTTATGGACTTTATTAATAGTTAATTAAAGCGTTTAATTAAAAGAGTATTATTAATCCATAAATATATGATTTGAGTTTAATTAAATTAAAAGTCTAGTTTAATTAATAGATTAAACCACCAAGTATTTTAAATGTTTAAAATACACCCTTATACTATTATAATATTAAAAGTTTAATATATTATATGTATAAGAGCAAGTCATCTTACCATTAGTAGGCCTCATTCACGAAGCCGGTCTATAAGGGGGGTATAAGGTTACTGCCTATAAAATGGCAGTTTAATGGGTGTCCACTCTCACTCACCGCTTCCTTGACCGGTGGAGGGTCGTTAGCCGAACAGGTAGGACAAGGACTATAATTCTCCCTTCATTATAAGTATAATGATAAATACTAAGTAACTAAACACTTATAAATTCCCAATCTTAGTTACTTAGGAAAATGTGAATAAGGTGCTAATCCATGAAATTACACTTTGCACTTTGTTTAAGCTGTTAGTGGAGCGTGTGTGGTTAACCGGCACACTAACCTGGACTTAACAAGGTAGGCAAAGGGTAACTTAATGTTTATCATAGTATCATTGGAGCGTGTGTGGTTAACCGGCACATCGATTGAGGGGTAAATATTAAGGGTACCAAGTATATTTGCATGGTTACTTCACACCTTGTTTTGTGATCCTCGGTCATCCCAGTCACAAAACCTGAAGGGCACACTCGAGATTGAAACATGCCATTGAAAAGTTCAATGAATCTCAAAAGAATCTAGGAGTTTCAAAACCAATTAAAACCTAATAATACATTTCGTTTATCTTGGTGGAAATTGGTGAATCGTCATTCACCTACCTTCAAATATTTTATAGCTTGGATTACGGCATCCCTCTTCCAAGTTATAAAATAGTTTGTTGGGTCCTAGCCTTAATATATCATATTGGGTGTTATATTAAGGACTTAAATCAACTTTACGTGAATTTCTCCCATTGTTGATGTCTGGTTTAGACAACAATGATCTTCCCAAACCAAGCTTTCCTAATAAATATGACTTCCCGAGTTTGGCTCATGGAAGTCATACTTCTCTTCCTCTACCTCCTCCAATTATTCTCCCTAACCCACAAGTTCAAGGTCACTCAAGCCCTAATGGCAAGCAAGGTCTATGTGTGATCACATCTTAGAGATGAAGTCACATATTGGCAAGCCAGGAGAGTTGGGTGTCAAAGTCTTGAGAAAGTTGGATGTTCAATCACTTTCTAAGTCACATAGTGAGTTCCTTTGGGACTACTATGAAACAGACTATGACATGAACCTTAATGATCATATCTATTTGCTTGGTGCTGCTGAATCAGCAATGATTTGGAACGATAGTAAAGCAAATTTGATTAGAAGATCAACTTCCCAAAAACTTTATGGACAGTGACAATGGTGACACTGGAAATCCAGAAAAAACATTCTCTTCCCAATGGAAAGGGATTGGCCATAGTCAACCCGGTTGACCAAATGGTAAAGAGAAAGGCTAAGTCTGAGATAGTCCCATTACCAAAGGGTCCATATGTTTATTTTGCCAAAGGAAGGGGCGTTGATTGCAAAGCTGCCAAATTTACCTAAGGATGTTAAAGTCAATAAGTTTGACTCTACATCAGGTAGAGCCTATTATCTAACTTTGTTAAGTTCTATTCTGAGATCCTCATTACATGATGTGACTGGGTCACATGTTGATGTTTTAAGAATCAAAGAATAGAGAGAAATCTTAAAGGAAGTATATGCTGATTCTGATCGCGAAGGTGGATTTCGATCGCATCAGAATTTTGAGCAGTTGCTTAAGAAGTTATGATATATTGCTAAGGAATAGATAACAACAATTTTCCATGTGGATTGTAAGGATAAGTTTTTCCGCAAAGTTTTAAAATAAAAGAAAATTGTTTAATTTTATTTATTTGAAGTATCCTTACAATGGCATTTGTGGAAAATTGTTGCTTATATGATTCCAATGACAACAATATTGGAAAATGGATTTGATTCTTTCATTTGTGGTAGTGTCTAAATTTACCAAATCAGGAAAGTTCCTCATCACCCAAGTTTCAATTGGACCGAAACTTGGAATCATGCAAGTTGAATAGTATGATGAATGAGAACTTTCAAGCATTGGAAAATCAAGACTAATTACTTGTTCACATGGATGTGTGAGTCAAGTGAAGGACTAAAGGGATCGAGTACACATTCTTGTGCACTGGTCATGTCCACCACAAAGCTCGTTAAGACTATTTGATTTACTAAAGTTTAGTAAATATGGTTAGACTTACAAGTTTAAGTATAATTCTGAAACATTGGAAAAGTCTCAATGTATGGCAGAACGAATGGGAAGAATCAAATTAGGCAGAAAGATAAAAGTTTCTCAAATCTGAAAAGATGGGAGAGTACTTTAGTATCATGTTTGTGATCATCTTAATGATTTAGAAATCATATCACAATTAGTCCTCTAAAGGTCATCTTAGTGCATTCTTATGACTAAGAAGAGGAGTCATGAATTGTTGAAATGGTTAGATCAGGAAGATGAGTCATACTTCGTTCCAAAACAATTCTTAGAGTCATACTCCAAGATTGTAACTTGAGTGACATATCTTAAAGAAAGGTTTAAAACACTTGTCAAATGTAAGAGTAAAAGTGTCCTACTCTTGTACATTTGAAATTGGTAAGTTGTGATGTTTTGGATAAAACAAAGAACAACTAAGGCCAATTGTGTGAAGTGTTTGTCTTGATAAAGAATCCGCACTATCTCTTGAATATTTGGCAAGATAGTCTTATATGTCAAGAGGATAGTGGGAGTCTTAAAGATCCTAAAAAGAATTTCAAGAACTAATCAAGAATAAAACCTGAGGTTCTTGACTAGCACACGACTTGAGGTTTATAACCTATCGTGTTGACATATTCTGTGCCCATTCCAGTTAAAGTTGGCTTTGCATAGGAGTTCTGAAAGTTCTCAGTTGGTTTCATAACAAGTTGGAAGCAATGGCAGGCCCTGTACTGCCAGGTGGCAAGAAGTTAAGATTGCATAAGTTCAGTCCATATGAGTTTGGATTTGTCATTATCCTTGTCTTGTGACTATGGTTTTGACGATTCACATGGATAAGAACACATACACCATAAAATCTAAGGGTCATAAGGTTTCTCTCCGATTCATGAAAATGATGGTGAGGAAACACTTCCACCAAGTAGATTTGAAGCAGATGCCAAAAGGTCTAAACAATTGAGACTATGATTACGGCATCCCTTTTCATAGTTCTGAAATTGTTTAGACACACATGCATGCTATCTAAGGAAAGGTGTATGATTTTTATAAAGTTTTATCAAAGCATCTCGTATCAGAAATCTGAAATTTGGTAAGAAAGTCAATAAAGTATTGATTTCTAGAAGTCCAGCTGATTTCTGAGTACATGTCAAAGCTAGTGGGAGCATAAGTGTTATGCTAATAATCATCATGTTAGTGGGAGCATGATAATTATTGTTAGTGTTTCAAGTTAGCAATGTTAATTATAGAAAACAAAAGTTTCAATTCGTGAGGCTGCAGGGATTGAAAAAGTTGTTTTGCTATAATTAAGGGAGAGGATATACTTCATTTCAGTTCTAAAGGCTTAGATTGAGACCTTAATCATCCTTAGTCAAGAATATATATATATATATATATATATATATATATATATATATATATATATATATATATGAATTTCATGTTGGATTGGTTCAACTTAAGGAAATTCTATATATTGCGTTCTCAAAATTCAATTATGATTACGGCATCCCTCTTCATAGTCAAATTTTGAAAACATGGCAAATAAAAATATTGTAGCAAAAGACTGGTCTAGAATCATGTCTTTATGTGAGACATCATGAATCGTGTACCATTTGCTTTGGGTACAGGATCGATTGCATGTGCTATAATATTTGTCATTTCTAAATTTTTCCAAATGCCCAGAGGCATTAAGAAGGGAAAAGGTCTAGAATTGGATATGACTAAAATGATTAAGCAATTGTCGAGGACAATCTAAAGTTTACCAAAGAGGCATCTCTTATTCAGAAGTGATAGTCAAAATGAGAAGATGGAGTTGTCTCCATAGGTGGAAGTTATCTGTGTAAGATTAGAAAACTTAATGCAAGAAGCATGTCCAAAGCAATGTACTTTGAATATGAGACTTAGTTTCCATGGAGTTGATCTCCATTGGAATACCTTATAATGACCGTTGACAAGTATTTGTGACTTTGTACATATTCATTACAGGAGGGTCAGTGCATATAAGTTTAAAATCTAAACAGATTTCGATAAATGATAGGAATTTGAAATTCTCACATTTTTCGATAAGGATTTGGGAGTGTGAAATTAGAATCATTGAAATTATGTTCAATTGGTTTATTTCACAAAGTAAGGATCATAGACAAACATAGAGTGCATACTTGGTGTATGGCAAAGCTATTGTTTAAGAAAAACATACTGTACATGCTTGGAGCATGGGACAACTAGTGTTTTTAATTCGAGTATAAAGTTGATAAAACCGAAACAATGAATAATCAGTAATCAGTATGGTGATAAATAAAAGTGTTTATTTATATTCATAGGGTTTGATACCATATTTGATTCATTTATTCTTGTGTTTCACTTTGCATGTTTTGACTTCCAGAATAACTAAGTCGCTCTTCCTAAATGATTAAGTTATTCAAACCATCCACAGTCGGTCATATGTTGGAAGTAGATATGAATCAAGACTGTCATGGGTTGGTTTGTAGAGGTCCAAGTTGGTGGACAAAGTGGTGCTACCACACTCATGAGTGCTCATAAGTTCTGAGTATTGGATTCAACCCGCGCTCATTTGAATCACTTCATGGATTTTATCACGAGTGATCATGAGACGATAATATCTTATATTCTTCAAACCTAGAGATATGAGTTGTTACTATGAGTTGGTTATACATTGATTGCACGAAAATGCATTTGGTAACTCGATGTTACAAAACGTGCCTTTGTGTATGATTCAACAAGTAGTAGAACAAGCCATATGAGTCGAAGTTTATCCATTCCTTTTACCTTCGGGATAAAAGCGATATCTGTGGGCCCCTCGATGATTTAGCAATGACACATGTGAGTGCTTGGCCAAGCCAGGACTGATTTGATTTGTTCAATCAGTCAGTCATCATAAATCGAAAATCGGGAAACAACAAATGGATAGAGAGAATGATTATAATCCATGTCTCAGTGCATATGATATCTAGAATGGAGGAATATATGATCCCTTATCTAATGGACAAGTCATTGACAAGGTCAGAGTTCGACAGCGGCTTTAAGAGCTACTTTTACCAGTTAGGTTTTGAAGTCATACTCAATAATAGTTTTAGACTTATCCAAGTGGGAGACTGTTGGATTAATGTCTAAGTCCATAACTATATTTGGTATGTACTTGACCCGACCCGGCATGGTCCATTTGGGTTGCACTTCACCGGCACAATTTATATGGATAGTCTTTTGAGAATAGTATATTTATGATGTATATTAATATATTATAAGTTCTAATATATTAATATGGAATCATATTATTTAATTAGTATTGATCAAGAATTAATTTAGAATTAATTAAGTGGTCAAAAAGAACTAATTAAATATGGACTCTTATATATATGGAATGGGCCAAGTTCATTTAGGTTGGGCTAAGCTTTCATGGATGGTCCATGGAGCTTTTAACCCATGGATCCTATGTAAATGAAAGGTCATGGGTATTAGGGTTTACATGGATGTAACCCTAATCCTCTATAATATATAAAGGGGTCCTTGGCTCACAAAATTGGCACAAGTGTGTGAAAATAAGAGTGGGCCGATTTTAGTGTGCATACATATTCTCTCAAGTTCTTCCAAGGTGTTTTGGTGATTTGTGATTCCATTTGAGGCTTCCACACTATTGGGGCTAAGCTCTTAAAGCTTGAAGACATCAAGCTACATCAAAAGGTATGTCATCTAACTAGAACTTTGTAGTATAGGTGCTTCATAATATGCTAGTTAGGATGAAACCTTGGAATAGTTAATATTTGCATGTATAATAGAGAAAACATAGATCCAAGGTTTATAGGGTTGCATGTACACCATAGGAGTGTTAGAATGCTCAAAACCCAACATATACTGTTGTGTCACGTTTTGTAACCAGAGTCTCCTGAAGGGAGAGCGTGAATTTGTGTATAGATCTATACGGGACTGACCGTCCTACACCTTGCTGCTAGCTACAGTGGGACCTGCAGGTCTACGGGTGACGAATGTCATACCATTTCGACGTCTTTGATCGTCGTGTTTTACTAGTCAATCAAGTATGGTTACAATCTTATCACATTTTACCTTAATTAAACAAACTGGTTTAAGGTAGTTAGTACATTGGTAGTTACTTAGATAAAACTACAGTGCATCTTTATTTTTCCCATTTCATTCACATTGTGATCTTCTCACATAAACGGTAATGAAAACTATATTTTGGTAATGATAGTCACACTTTGGGAAAATACTCACTTTTACAAAAGAACAAGCATAAAGAACAGTTAGGTCTTGGTAGAAGACTACTTTAGTGGAAAATATAGGATTTTCTAGGAAGTTTACAAACATTTACATCAAACACTTACAAACTTTTACATCAAATGTTTACAAGCACTTTCTTCAAACTCATACAAACAATGACACTAAAATAGTTATGAACTCACCAGCTTTAATGCTGGTCTACGCTTTCAAAATAACTTGTATTCTCAGGTCACCAGTAGACAGGTACCGATGACCAGGTTTTGAGAAGATGGAGCACGTTCAAGACTCATCTCTTATTTTTGATTCATATTTTGGTGTCTTATAAACTACAGAACACGCTTGTATTAAAATTATATTATTAATGCAATGGATGATGTTGTTGCTTGTTTTACTATTATGCATTGTTGTGATACTGTACATGACGTCCTCCGCCCCCGAACGTTTCCGCCGTTCTGGTTTGGGGGTGTGACAGATTGGTATCAGAGCATTATTTATAGTGAATTGAGTATATCAACCCATAAAAGATATACAACTATAAACACAACGGGATTAAAATACTCTGACCAAGAGTTTATACTTTTAAATAATAAAATATTTAACCAAAGTATACACACCTGCATTCATACTAAAATCAGTGTCACTAGGACAAAACAAAAGTATTGCGATTGTTGGACAGCACGAGTAGGCTTGGGGACATATAATCAGATCTGGGAGTGATATAGCCTGATCAACTATATCTTTCCGAGAAGTGATTGCATGTGCCTAGGAATGGTTGTGGTGTTGCAACAAGTCTAAAAACTTACCAACACTACTACAATGAGAACATTAGAACAAACATAAATTTAAAATACTATAGGAGTTTTTTGTCTTACTATAATTACTTATGTGCAAACTAAAAAGATCTTTATTAGTATGTCAATAGTTGCTGAGTGGATACGCTAAAGTTATATGTGACTAGGGTGTCATAGACTTAGAATCTGTGATCTTTGCTTTACTTCTTGTTCCTTGTTTGGCTGTGGACTTAGAATTAGGATCGCTTATTCGAAGGTCTTTCCTATTTTTGGTTACATATGACTGGTATGCACTATGAAAATGTTGGAGTAACTGGTAAGGATCATCTTATAATTATCTTAATTAGTACGTCTATTAATTATTTCTTTTATCCCCATTCTCGTGTAGATAACATGGCTGGATTCCATCGCCACGGCGACCCGTACTTCCCCAACCAAGGTAACAGTGGATGGATCAATGATGAGCCAGAAGAGAATCATCCAATCCCTTTGTATGATGACTTCGCAGAGAACTTCCCGGAGGATTCTGACTCCGAGCCAGAAGTCAATGATCTACCCCTAATAGCTCCAAACCCAAATCCTAACCCTCGTCCGGCTTTTCAAGGCCCGACGCCTCTGTGGGCGGAAAACTTGGAGACATGGAGTCAAGAACAGGGTCAACCAATGCCATACAATGGAGACCGAAGCTTCTATATCCTGAGCGAGGGAGGCTCATCAGACAGAGTCCTGCCTATCCTGGTCCGCAGGATTGCTCGTAATGAAATACAGGGTAGGACAGCCCTCAACCGAATCGCGGAAGTTGAGGCTAATGCAGGAGTCAATACTATCTGCATTCGTCGTCTGGAAGATGCTCGTGAGAGAGCTGAAAGAGACTATGAGTCTCTACTGCAAGAACTAGCTGTGACTCGAGCGGAAGTCATAGAACACCGCGTATGCCAGCGGGTGTATGAGCGACGCCTTCCTGATATGGAGCGTCAGCTGGCTGATCTAAGGGTTCGCCCAAGGGGTGCCCGTCGCCAGTAGGAGATGCTCTGCTCATCTTTTTTTTTTTGGTTAAAGGAATAGCCTTCTTAGCTATGCTCTATGTAGCACTTTTCCCTGTAATTTCCTGTTTATCTTAAGACCTTGAACTTTCAGTCGATTAGGTCTTTTTCTGTCAAAATTTCCTTATTCTGGTGTGATGTAAGACCTACTCCTAGGTCATTTTTCCCGAACTTGTTACATCTCTAATACCAGTATTATTGACAGATATCTAATCTCATGGGAAATCTTTACTCAAATGCTTCCATCTTTCTATTGCTAGAACTCTATTTCAATCATACTTTCATCTATTTGTTGGGCTGTGGAGAGTTAGTCCATGATTCACTTTCATCATACTCTTTATTGAATGCTTATCAATATCTTCATCTTTTTAAAATTATGGCTACAAGATGCCTCCCCGTCGATCAACAAGATGCAATCCTCCGATAACTCCAACGCAACCACCTCGACCTCCTCCATCATACAACCCAGCAGCTATCCAAGCTGCGGTGAATGCGGCTGTTACTGCAGCCTTAGCACAATTTACCACTACCGGTACTAGCGGGAGTGGAACTAATGTTCATTCTACTCATGGTGATGCTCCAGTGCGCTCTAGGGAGTGCTCGTACAAGGACTTCACTAGTTGCAAACCCAGGAACTTCAATGGGACTGGCAGAATCGTTGCCCTCTCGCAATGGTTTGAGAAAACGGAATCGATCTTTGAGATATGTTCCTATCCAGAAGGGAGCAAAGTAAAATTTGCTGCTTGCACCTTCGCGGACCGAGCCCTGACATGGTGGAATAGCCATGTCAAGTCACTAACCCTGATAGTGGCAAATTCCATGGGATGGGAAGCTCTTAAGGAGCTCATGATCGAGGAATACTGCCCGAGGGGCGAAGTTCAGAAGCTTGAGCATGAACTCTGGAGCCTAACCATGAAGGGCTCCGACATAGTGGCATATACTGCCAGATTCAGCGATCTGGTGGCACTATGTCCAGGAATGGTCCCTACTGAGGGAAAGAAAGTTGAGAGGTATATCTGGGGGTTGGTGCCACCATTTTAGGGGAATGTACTAGCTTCAAACCCCACTACCTTCGACAGTGCCAAACGGTTGGCACAGCGGCTCATTGACCATGGAGTCCGCACCCCGTCAACAACAACAACCCTAGCCATCTCAGAACCCTCCAAGCCCGCTGACAACAAGCGGAAGTTCTGGGATAACAAGAAGAAGAATTATGCGCAGAACGTTGCCAAAAAGCAGCAGGTCGTGGCAGTTCACGCTGCGATAACACCTACTGCTACTGCACCGCTGAAGCAGTATGCTGGAAGCTTGCCTAAGTGCAACAAATGCAGCTTCCACCACAACGGACCCTGCCGGGAAATGCAGTGCTCTAACTGCAACAGGAAGGGGCACACTGCCCGTTTCTGCAAGGCTCCGGCAAGGCCAATCACCTAAGTCCCCGGTGCTGGTGTGGGTCAGGCTTGCTACGGTTGTGGCGAGGCGGGCCACTAAAAAAGGAACTGCCCGAAGGTAGGGAATGTCGGCGGAGTGGCAAGAGTTTTGGCTATAGGCCACGAGGAAGCAGTTGCCGACCCTACAGTGGTCACTAGTACGTTTCTCCTCGATAACTCATATGCATGCATATTGTTTGATAGTGGAGCGGAGAGGAGTTTCGTGAACCAGAAATTTGCTCACTTGCTTAAACAAAAATCACGTGCACTTAAAGAACCTTTCACTATAGAAATGGCTAACGGAAAGACAGAGAGTACTAGATGCATATACATAGGATGTACACTAACACTAGATAGCCATTCATTTCCAATCGATCTCATGCTGGTCTCAATTAAAAGTTTCGACGTCATAATCGGCATGGAAGTGTTGAGTTCTCATCGTGCCGATATCATGTGTTACGAGAAGGCCGTTTGCCTTAATCTACCGTCTAACGAAACCCTAATTATCTACGGCGACAAACCCGGCACGAGCCTTCGTATCATCTCGAGCATACAAGCCCATAAGTACTTAAGAAAGAAATGTCGCGTATTCCTTGCTCATGTTTTCTATGTGAGCCAAGAGACGAAAGACATAAATAACATTCCAGTAGTACGCGACTTTCCCGACATCTTTCCAGAAGGACTACCAGGATTACCTCCGCAACGTCAAGTCGAGTTTAGAATCGACTTAGTTCCAGGGGCTACCCAGTAGGCAAATCGCCCTATCGTCTAGCACCAGCTGAGATGCAGGAGCTATCCAGTCAACTTAATGACCTGCTCAACAAGGGCTTTATAAGACCAAGCTTCTCACCCTGGGGAGAACCGGTCTTGTTCGTCAAGAAGAAAGATGGATTGTTCCGTATGTGCATCGACTACAGAGAGCTGAACAAGCTTATCGTCAAAAATCGTTACCCTCTGCCTCGCATAAACGATTTGTTCGACCAACTTCAAGGGGCGAATTACTTATCAAAGAGAGATCTAAGATCCGGGTATCACCAGTTACAAGTGCTAGAGGAGGATGTCCCGAAGACAGCCTTCCGAACTCGTTACGGACACTACGAGTTTGTGTTGATGCCGTTCAGATTGACCAATGCGCCCGCAGTATTCATGGACTTAATGAATAGGGTGTGCCGTCCTTACTTGGATCAGTTTGTCATTGTCTTCATCGATGACATACTTATCTACTCTCGTAGTAAGGAGGAGCATTGTCAACATCTACGTCAGGTCTTAGAAACACTGCGATCAGAGAAGCTATATGCGAAGTTCTCGAAATGCGAATTTTGGATCTGAAGAGTCAAATTCTTGGGTCACGTGGTTAGTGAAGAAGGAATCCACGTGGACCCTTCCAAAATGAAAGCCATTTAGAATTGGTCAGCACCGAAGACGCCTACAGAAATTCGTCAATTTCTAGGCCTAGCTGGCTACTATCGCAGGTTCATTCAGAACTTCTCTCGGATTGCGAAACCGCTTACAACATTGACCCAGAAGGGCGTGGCCTTTGACTGGGAAGAGAAGCAAGAGAAAGCGTTCCAAACGCTGAAGCGAGCCTTATGCACCGCACCAATACTATCCCTCCCAGAAGGGATAGAAGACTTCGTGGTTTATTGTGATGCATCCAACCAAGGGCTTGGTTGTGTTCTGATGCAACGAGGAAAGGTCATCGCCTATGCCTCAAGACAGCTAAAGACACACGAGGTCAACTACACAACACATGATCTTGAGTTAGGAGCAGTGGTATTTGCTCTGAAGATCTGGAGACACTACCTGTATGGTACAAAAAGCACTATCTTTACAGACCACAAAATCCTACAACACATATTCGACCAGAAGGAGCTCAATATGAGATAATGACGGTGGGTTGAGCTACTTAGTGACTACGAATGCGAAATTCGTTATCATCCAGGCAAGGCCAACGTAGTAGCTGATGCCCTAAGTCAGAAAGAATACTATGGTCGTAGAGTCAAATCTTTGACTATGACTATCCATTCATACTTGTCCACACAAATTAAGGAGGCTCAGCTAGAAGCCTTGAAACCTGAAAATGTGGCGGGTGAATCCCTGAGAGGGATGGATAAAAACTTGGAAGTCAAGGGTGGCGGAGCCTTATATCTCAGGATCGGGTCTAGACCCCGAAGCACGGTGGTCTCAGAGACTTGGTCATGACCGAAGCGCACAACACTCACTATTCTGTCCACCCAGGTTCAGATAAGATGTATCTGGATCTTAAAAAGCTATACTGGTGGCCTAACATGAAAGCAGAGATTGCTACCTTCGTGAGTAAATGCCTTACTTGCGCCAAGGTTAAGGTCGAATACCAGAAACCATCAAGTTTACTTCAGAAACCGGAGATACCGGAATTGAAGTGGGAGCGGATCACAATGGATTTCATAACCAAGTTTCCCAAGACATCGGGTGGTCTCGATACCATATGGGTGATCGTAGACAGGTTAACAAAGTCCGCACACTTCCTGCCTATCAAAGAAAATGACAAGATGGAGAAACTCACTAGAACATACATTAGGGAGATTGTACGACTGCATGGTGTTCCCATATCCATTATCTCTGATAGAGACAGTAGATTCACTTCAAGGTTCTGGCAGTCGCTACAAAGTTCCCTAGGAACTAGGCTGGACAAGAGTACAGCCTACCATCCGCAAACCGATGGATAAAGTGAGAGGACTATTCAAACTTTGGAAGATATGTTGCGAGCCTGTGTGATAGACTTTAGGAAGGCATAAGGATACTCATTTACCCCTTGTTGAGTTTTCCTACAACAATAGTTATCACACGAGCATAAAGGCTGCTCCATTTGAAGCTCTCTATGGCCGTAAGTGCAGATCCCCTCTGTGTTGGGCTGAGGTGGGCGACACGCAGTTAGCTAAAGGACGATTTCCTGACAGCACTCTCACATGTCCAGAAATTATTCAGGAAACGACAGAGAAGATCGTTCAGATCAGTGAGCGATTGAAAGCCTCTAGAGACCGACAGAAAAGCTACGCAACCAAAAGAAGGAAACCTTTGGAATTCTAGGTGGGCGACCGTGTTCTGTTGAAAGTCTCACCCTGGAAGGGCTTGATACGCTTCGGAAAGTGTGGCAAGCTAAATCCAAGATACGTAGGGCCTTTTGAGATTATCGCTAGAATCGGCCCTGTAGCTTACAAACTCCAACTACCTCGTGAACTCAGTAACGTACATTCTATTTTCCACGTCTCGAACTTGAAAAAGTGTATGTCCAACGAGACTCTTGTAATCCCACTCAACGAGATCGAGATCAACGAGAGCCTCAACTTCGTGGAAGAACCAATAGAGATCATGGACCGAGAGGTCAAGCAAACGAACCAAGACGTATCCCGATAGTGTAGGTTCGCTGGAATGCCAAGCGAGGACCTGAATTCACTTGGGAGCGCGAGGATCAAATGGAACTAAAATATTCTCATCTTTTCGTTTAGTTATTTGTAATAGCTTAATTGCTTAAACTCTAATTCCGAGACGAAATTCTCTCTAACGGGGGGATGAAGTGTTAGGAAGTATCGTATAGAGTTCATTGTGCAGCATACGAGCCAGAAACTCCACCATAAGGAGTTTACGGCCGTAAACACCTCCTTGGCCGTGAACTCTTCCCTTCATTTGAGTTACTCCTTCATTTTTCACTTTTTTCACACACTTCCATCTCAAGAACTCGATTTTCTCTCAAGTATCATCAAAAACTTTCATATTGATCTTCAATCTAGTAAGTAATCTTTCCATTTTTAAGTTGATATTCTTCTATATCTAGTGAAGATACATGTATTCATCCATGGAATCATTCTTTTTGGTTAGATCTTCAAGTATTCACACTTTCACCAAGAACACTCACTAGTTCTTGGACCGTGAACCCCCTCCCAGGCTTCAAAAACGTGAGTATATCTTCTATCTCCTAGTTAGGCTTGTTAAACTCTTGATTCTAGCCTTAGATCATCATAGAATACATGAACATCAAGGGTTTATGGTCGTAAACCCTTGCACGGCCGTAAACTCTTGTGTTGTTGGATGTTTTGGCCCTTAAACTCCCTTATATTCGAGCCTAGAATCGAAAGCACTTGTTGAATGCTTGATAGGACCATAAAACACCTCGTTTGCAAGTCCTCCCATGAGTGTACGACCGTAAACTCCTTGACCGTACACTCTAGGGTCGTATACTCCTTTAGGCCGCAAAACACAATGGCCGTAAACTGCATTGTGTGGCCGTAAACCCCTTAGATGCAATCCTTTGTGATCAAAACACTTCAATCCAAGTGTTTCCTAGTCCCTAAGGTGGTTTCCTTGCATGATTAGTTGTATATACACTAATTATATCCATATGTGTATCATTATATGCTTATTAGGATCCGTTTGTGCTTGAGGCTTCACTTGACACTTAGCATCCTAAATCGATCTTTCATTCGTATCACTCACTACAGGTGAGTTCATACCCCTTAACTTATCTTTTAAATGATTTTAAATGATTTTATGGGGGGAATACAAGTAGAAACATTATGGTTATTATATCAATCACATGTGATTAATAACTATCAAACAAGTGGATTTCTTATATTTCAAAGTTGTGTTATCAAACAAACTTCTTCAAATCGTTTTATAAACTCTTTTACATGTTAAATTCTTTATTTAAACTCTTTTAAACTCATATATTGTTCAAATCATGTCTATATGGATATAGTTATATAAGTAAGATTGAAAGGGCTTAGGACTGATAACTCGCTTTATTTCCTGTTCCTTGTTTGGTTGCGGACTTAGGGTATTTGGTTGTTTGTCCGAATGTCGTTTGAAACTTAGTTATATATTATTTATATGTATATAGATATAAAATTTCTTTCATTCAGTTCAATACCTTTGGTTAGCAAAGGTGTTCAAACATAAACAGTCATTCAAACAACTTTACTAGTAAACTATAATAGGTATGGTTTAGGAAGTCACTACTTACTAATTCTAGAACAATGAAACATACAAGAGTCAGTTCATACATGAGTCAGTTCAAACATACTATAATGAGAAACAGAGAGAACATACTAAATATTAGAAACAGGGAGAACATACTACATACTAGAACAGAGAGAACATAATATATACTAGAACAGACAGAACATACTATATACTAGAGACAGAGAGAACATACTATGCTTATAGAATAACAAGATAACATTTATGTGAGCCACTACTTCATGGCGCGACAATATACTGTTGTGTCACGTTTTGTAACCAGAGTCTCCTGAAGGGAGAGCGTGAATTTGTGTATAGATCTATACGGGACTGACCGTCCTACACCCTGCTGCTAGCTACAGTGGGACCTGCAGGTCTACGGGTGACGAATGTCATACCATTTCGACGTCTTTGATCGTCGTGTTTTACTAGTCAATCAAGTATGGTTACAATCTTATCACATTTTACCTTAATTAAACAAACTGGTTTAAGGTAGGTAGTACATTGGTAGTTACTTAGATAAAACTACAGTACATCTTTATTTTTCCCATTTCATTCACATTGTGATCTTCTCACATAAACGGTAATGAAAACTATATTTTGGTAATGATAGTCACACTTTGGGAAAATACTCACTTTTACAAAAGAACAAGCATAAAGAACAGTTAGGTCTTGGTAGAAGACTACTTTAGTAGAAAATATAGGATTTTCTAGGAAGTTTACAAACATTTACATCAAACACTTACAAACTTTTACATCAAATGTTTACAAGCACTTTCTTCAAACTCATACAAACAATGACACTAAAATAGTTATGAACTCACCAGCTTTAATGCTGATCTACGCTTTCAAAATAACTTGTATTCTCAGGTCACCAGTAGACAGGTACCGATGACCAGGTTTTGAGAAGATGGAGCACGTTCAAGACTCATCTCTTATTTTTGATTCATATTTTGGTGTCTTATAAACTACAGAACACGCTTGTATTAAAATTATATTATTAATGCAATGGATGATGTTGTTGCTTGTTTTACTATTATGCATTGTTGTGATACTGTACATGACGTCCTCCGCCCCCGAACGTTTCCGTCGTTCTGGTTTGGGGGTGTGACACGAACAAACAATGAATAATCATTAGCACTTTGATGAAAACCAAAACTAAACAAAGAGGAACATAACTTCTCATTCCACTTTCTAGGTGTTTGCTTCAATCCATACATGGATTTAACAAGCTTACCAACCCTAACATATCTTTTTGTGTGATATGGTTGAGGCAATGTCATATAAACATCCTCAGAAAGATCGCCATAAAGGAAAGCATTTTTAATATCTAATTGATACATAGTCCATGATTTATGGACAAATAACGAAATAACAATACGAACAGTCATAATTTTAGCAACAGGAGAAAACGTTTATTGATAATCAATTCCTGCTCTTTGGTTATAACTTTTTGCAACCTATTGGCTTTCTGTGCTTTGGTAATTCAGTAATGTCCCATGTATGATTTCGATAGAGAGCCTCCATCTCATCATTCATGGACTTTATCCAATTTGGATCAGAATATGCTTCTTCATAATTCCTTAGTTCTATAGTTTTGTTTAAGTTTGAGAAAAAAATAGTTTCATTATTTAGAATATAGTAATTAACATGAAACATCCCAAAAATATGACCCAAAAATTTTGTTTTCAAATCATTATTAACATCATAAACCATCCAAGTCATAAGTAAAAACGTAAATCATGTATCATAACACTAATGGGATTTTGAGCATTCTAACACTCCTATGGTGTACATGCAACCCTAGAAACCTTGGATCTATGTTTGACTAAGATACATGCAAATAATTATTTTTCCAAGGTTCTTATCCTAACTAGCATGGCATGGGGTACTTGAATCAAATAAAACTAGTAGAATTACTTACCTTGTAGTAGTAGTTGATTGCTTGGAGTTTGAGAACCTAGCACCAATAATGTGGATGCCTCAAATGGAAGTCACAAATCACCACGAACTTGGAAACTTGAGAGAATAGTCACAAACTTCTTGAAATCGGCCCTCTTAGTTTACACACATCAACTAGTGCAATTTCAAGAACCAAAGCCTCCTTTATATAGTGTGGTGGATTAGGGTTACATCCATGTAAACCCTAATACCCATGTCTTTTCATTTCCATGAGATCCATGGGTTAAAGCTCCATGGAGTATCCATGGACTTTCCATGCAAGCCTAGCCCATTCCAAATAAGCATTAGCCCACACTATATAAATATAAGAGCCCATATTTAATTAGTCATACTTTTGATCTCTAAATTAATTCTAAATTAATTATAGATCAATACTAATTAAATAATATGATTTTATATTAATATATTAGGACTTATAATATATTAATAAATCATAACTTATACTATTCTCAAACGATTATCCATAAATTGTTCGGGTGAAGTGCAACCCAAATGGACCATGCCGGGTCGGGTCAAGCACATACCAAATATAGTTAGACACTATATCCAACAAACACATCATAGTATTTGTCTCAAATCAAAATCTCGTAACAAATCATCAGAGTAAACTCCCAGGCTGTGATTGTGGTGTGTGCCATGCGATCAACCCGAGCCCTTCCTTTTGCTAGAGGAAATACCTGAAACCAAAACTAAAAACTGTAAGCACGAAGCTTATTGAGCTCCCCCAAACTACCACATACCATACAATAACACATATAACACATACTGGGCCTTGCCCACTGCATCGGGCCCCGCCCGACATCGAGCCGAAGTCCGTCATAAATTGGGCCCCACCAACTACATCGGGCCCCGCCTGGCATCGGACCAAAGTCCGGGATAACTTGGGCCCCGCCCACTGCATCGGGCCCCGCCCGGCATCGGATCGAAGTCTGGAATAAACTGAACATAACATAAACATGAACATATAACACAATCACATACACTGCATCGGGCTTGCCCGACATCGGACCGAAGTCCAGAACATATAACACATAACATAAACATGCATGAATCACAAAGACATCAAGCATACATAACTACTTCTCGGGACTGCCCCGGCATCGGACCAAAGTCCGGAACTACTATCATCTAAAATGGTCGGCATTGTGGCTATAGACCCGTTCCTACTGGAAGGAAACTCACCTCGTATGACTGACTGCTGAAAACTCAAGTGAGGAATCCCTGTTTGCTGCTCCGGCGACTTCCCGGCTATCAATTCTTAACAATACTTAATCAAAATACTATAATCCGTCTTAGGGTAAAATTACCATTTTACCCCTGTTCAAAGTCAACGTCCTAGTCAAAGTCAACCTTCTGGGTTGACCTACTCGCCGAGTCAGCGTATTGACTCGCCGAGCTCTAGAACTCAGAAACCCTAAAATTACCGACTCGACTCGCCGAGTCACCCTATGTCTCGCCGACTCCCCATGATAACTGTCATCGCGACTGGATGAACTGACTTGTCGAGTCGTCCTTAGACTCGCCGAGTCCTAGCGTAATCCAAAAGGGACAAAATCATACTGCTCGCCGAGTTCTTCATCAACTCGTCGATTCTTATGAACATCATCAAGGTTTCTTCATCGGACTCGTCGAGTCCCCTCGTGAACTCGTCGAGTCCCTTG
Source organism: Lactuca virosa (assembly GCF_052849685.1). Lineage (NCBI taxonomy): Eukaryota > Viridiplantae > Streptophyta > Magnoliopsida > Asterales > Asteraceae > Lactuca > Lactuca virosa. The sequence goes on along the minus strand of NC_136433.1, from coordinate 300,415,815 downwards.
CGGATCTACCATAAATAACTGATTTCTCACTTCTACAGCTCCAATTTACAGATCTATACCATTTCCAAGGCCCTTTTCTATAAAGTTGGAGACTTGATGGCTTTGCACACCTCAAATGGACCCTAACTCAAGTTATAGCAATCTACTTCCATAAATGTGACCATGGCTTGGATGATAACGGATTTAAGCCTCCTTTTATGATCCAAGAGGCTAAATACTATAGGAAGAAGGGGTTATTTTGTATACAAGCCAAAAAGACTAACTCATTCTTCTTAAAAGGGCCAAAAGACCCAAAAACTCAACATACAAGAGATCTAGACTATAGTTCATCAAGCTAAGAACTTTTTACCTCAGAAAGCTGCCAAAGATGAGTGTGCTCCTGGATCTTGTTCTCTTTCCCCAGGCTTGTTAGCTCCAAGCTCATGCAACTACCTTCAATGGGACCAAAATACACTCAAAAGCTCAAGAAGGTGGCTCTCTAACGTTTTAGGGTTTCTAGAGGACAGGGAGGCTGATAAGGGAGGCCTAAACGAGGCGTTACAATTCTACCCCACTTGTCTCAGACTTCGTCCTCAAAGTCTACTGCATCTGAAAACAACTCTGGGTAGTGCTCCCTCATTTCCTCCTCGGGCTCCCACGTCCACTCCGAACCCTTGTGGTGTTGCCACTACACCTTCACTAGCTCGACCCTTTTGTTCCTCAGCTCCTTAGTCTTACGATCCAGAATCGCCACTGGTCTCTCTATGTAATTCAGGCTGTCGTCGACCTGAATATCCTCTAAGGAAACCACTGCTGAATCATCCACCAAGCACTTCTGCAGCTGAGAAACGTGGAAAGTGTTGTGGATCTGGCTGAGCTCTGCTGGGAGATCCAACCGGTAAGCAACCCGACCCACCTGGGCCAAAACCCTATACGGACCAATGAACATGGGGCCCAACTTTCCCCGCTTCCGAAACCTGATAACACCCTTCCAGGGTGACACTTTCAGGAGGACCATATCGCCCACCTGAAACTCCAAGTCCGAACGCCGCTTGTCGGCGTAACTTTTCTGCCGACTCTGAGCAGTCTGAAGCCTACTCCGAACTTGTTGAATCTGCTCCGTGGTCTTGAGTACTACCTCCGTACTCCCTATGACCCTCTGACCGACCTCACCCCAATAGATTGGGGTCCTACACTTCCTCCCATAGAGCATCTCAAAGGTAGGTCGGTCTATGATGGCATGGTAACTATTGTTATACGAAAATTCCGCTAACGGAAGATACATATCCCAACTGCCACCGAAATCTAGTACACATGCCCGAAGCATGTCCTCGAGAGTCTGAATCGTCCTCTCACTCTGTCCGTCCGTCTGAGGGTGGAAGGCGGTGCTGAAGTGGAGACGAGTACCCATCTCGTCGTGGAACCGCTTCCAAAACCTGGAAGTAAACCGGACGTCTCGGTCTGACACCACCGAGATAGGCACTCCATGACGTGCCACTATCTCTCGCACATAAATCTCGGCCAGCTTCTCAGCCGATATGCTCTCCTGGATCGGTATGAAATGAACACTCTTGGTCAACCGATCCACGATGACCCATATCGAATCGACCCCACGTGCGGTCCTAGGAAGCTTAGTGATGAAATTCATAGTGATATTCTCCCATTTCCACACGGGAATGTCTAACGGCTGCATCTTGCCATGAGGCCTCTGGTGCTCTGCCTTGAGCTTCCTATAGGTCAGGCACCTCTCCACGTACCAAGCTACGTCCCGCTTCATGCAGGACCACCAGTAATCGGGTCGAAGAACTTTGTACATCTTCGTCGCCCCTGGATGGATGGAGAACCGAGACTTGTGGGCCTCATCCATCAACACCTGCCGTACTCCGCCTCAGTACGGTACCCAAACCCTCCCATGCAAGGTCAACAATCCTCAGCTATCGTAATCAAATGAAGCTACTCGGCCCACAATCCTCTCTCACTTCTGGCGCTCCTCCTTCAACCTGCGCCTCCCTAATCTGCTCCAACAGTGGAGTAATCACTGTCATCAACCTGCGCCTCCCTAATCTGCTCCAGCAGTGGAGTAATCACTGGCCCTCAACCTGCGCCTCCCTAATCTGCTCCAGCAGTGGAGTAATCACTGTCATCCGCAAACAGATATCTCGGATCGGGGCTGCCACCGCCTTGTGGCTCAGGGCGTCTGCCACTACATTGGTCTTGCCCAGGTGGTAAAGGATCTAACAGTCGTAATCCTTCACCACATCTAACCACCGACGCTGCCTCATGTTCAGATTCGGCTGATCCATGAGGTACCTCAAACTCTTATGGCCCGTGTAAATGGTACACCGGACCCCGTAGAGGTAGTGCCGCCAAATCTTGAGGGCGAATACCATAGCCCCCAGCTCCAAATCGTGTGTCGGATAGTTGGCCTCGTGAGGCTTCAGCTGCCTCGAAGCGTAAGCTATCACATGACCTCGCTGCATCAATAATGCTCCCATACCTGTGATCGAAGCGTCACAGTAGACTACGAAGTCATCTACTCCCTCTGGCAGGGTGAGAATCAGCGCCTCACACAATCGCTGTCTGAGCGTCTCAAAGGCTGTCTGCTGCTCAGAACCCTAACGAAATACCACCGACTTCTTGGTCAGTCGGGTCAACGGAACTGCTATCGTGGAGAAATCCTAGATAAACCTCCTGTAATACCCTGCCAGCCCCAGGAAACTCCTATTCTCAGATGGAGACCTCGGAATCTCCCACTACATCACGGCCTCTATCTTGGCCGGATCTACCAAAATACCCTTCTGGTTGACGAGATGCCCAAGAAACTGCACCTCGCGCAAGCAGAACTCACACTTGGAGAACTTTGCGAAAAGTATCTCCCTCCTCAATGTCTCTAGCACCTCTCTCAGGTGCTCCTCATGCTGCTCCTGATTCTTAGAGTAAACCAAGATGTCGTCAATAAATACTATTACAAACCGATCCAGCATCAGTCTGCATACGCGGTTCATGAGGTCTATGAACGCGGCTGGAGCATTGGTGAGCCCAAACGGCATCACCACAAACTCATAATGACCATATCGGGTCCTAAAAGCGGTCTTCTGCACATCATCATCTCTGACCTGCATCTGATGATATCCGGACCATAGATCAATCTTGGAGAACCAAGATGCTCCCTGAAGCTGGTCGAACAAATCATCTATCCTCGGGAGTGGGTAACGGTTCTTCACTGTCACCTTGTTCAGCTCCCGGTAGTCTATGCACATACGATGCGACCCGTCCTTCTTCTTTACAAACAGGAACGGGGCTCCCCATGGTGAACTGCTCGACCTGATAAAACCCTTGTCTAGCAGCTCCTGCAGCTGCATAGACAACTCCTGCATCTCGGGAGGAGCCAACCGATATGGTGCCTTGGCTATCAGAGCCGCACCAGGGACCAGGTCAATCCGGAACTCAACTTGTCTCTCTGAATCCTCCGGAAATACGTTCGGGTACTCTCGCACTACTGGTACATCATCGACCGTCGCCTTACCCTTATCCCAGGTATCCATGACATAAGCGACGTATCATACGCAACCCTGCTGAAAGTAGTGCCTCGCTCTCGCCGCTGAACAAAGAATCGGTCCGCGCTGTGGTCTCTTACCCTGAATCACTAACTCTCCCCCACTAGGAGTGCGAACCCTCACTAGATGCAGTTCACAATCAATCATCGCCCCGTTGGGGCTCAACCAATCCATACCCACTATAACCTTATTCCCTCGCAGGGGAATAGGGACCAAGTCCACTGAAAACTGCTCATCAAATAACCGAAGTGTACATCCTCTATGAACTCTCGCGACCCTGACGATCCTATCATCTGCTATCTCAACGTCAAGTGTGCAATCCAGCTCCCCCGGAGCTCTGCTAAACCGCTTGCTAAGTGCAAGCGACACAAACGATCGGCTAGCCCCCGAATCGAACAATACCATAGCTGAAATGCCGTTCACTGGGAACGACCTATAAACAACACATAAACATGAGTAATAATCAAAAGTAATAAAGAGAGCATGGAGAAAATACATACCAGCAACCACATCAGGAGTCGCTCGTGCCTCCTCTGCTGTCAACTGGAAGGCTCTGCTCTTCGCCACTGGTGCCTCAGCCCGACCCTGACGGACGTCTGTAATCCTCAATGTGGTAGGAGCGGGTGTCACCACCTGTCCTACTGATGCTAAACTCGGACACTGGGACTTCTTGTGTCCCCTCTGATTGCAATGGAAGCAAATCAGATCAGATGTTGTGGTGGTGGTAGTGGTAGTAGATGTACAATCCCTACTCATATGCCCAATCCGACCGCACTTGAAGCAGTCGGAACTCCCCGCCTTGCACACCCCATCGTGCTACCTGCCACACTTGCCACACCGACTGTCGCTATGCTGTCCCCTAGAACTGTGATCAGACACCTTGGGCTTTTTGCCCGAACCTGCTGCGCCAGACGCCACCTCTGGCTTCCTCTTCCTCTCCATCTCTATATCAATCTCCCTCTCACGAGCCCTCACAATCATGTCCTCCAGCGTCTTGCAGCTGAAGCGGCGCACAAACTGGCGGATATCACTCCACAACATCTCATGATATTGGGCCTTCTTCATCTCCTCGTCCGCCACATACTACGGAACGAGAAGGGCCCTCTCCCTAAACTTGGTGGTAATCTCCGCCACAGTCTCTGTCGTCTGCTGGAGGTCCTGAAACTCCGTAGCAAGCTGCTGCACCTCAATGACAGGTGCGAACTCGGCCCTAAACCTGGTCGTGAAATCACTCCAGGTCATCGCATCCAATACTAAGTCATCACCAATAGCTCTTCCGATCTCCTCCCACCAATCTCGTGCCCTGTCCTTCAGAAGACAGGAGGCTAATCTGACCTTGTCCCCCTCGGGACATCTGGTGGTACGGAACGCGTTGGCGACATCCGCCAACCATCTGGTACTCGCAATGGGGTCCCGAGCCCTATGATAGTCGGGAGCTCCACAAGCTCTGAGCTCCCTGAAAGTCAATGTGCGCGATCCCATCATGGCCGCTATCCCAGTGCGGAACGCGCTCAGATTCTTATCCAGAAGCTCTAAGATACCCTCCTTGACCGATCCAAAAATCACAGGAGTCTGGTCTAGTATGCTGCGGATAACCTCCGAGGAGATAAACTCCCTGGTCTGCTCATCTAACTGCCCAGCTCCAGAGCCTGAGCCCGATCCCTCTCCGGCACCTGAACTACCAACTGCTGGTCTAGAGCGTAAAACCACCATTCTGAAAACACATCATATCAAACGTCAGAATACTAATATAACTGGGGGGATCACATATACTACAAGTTCCCTGGTCTTATCTCAGCCTTCCTTGATTCGAGTACGGATGCTCTGCTTTCAGTAGTACGGGCCCATACTACCTTCTACATCTATCCGTACTTTTTTCAAGAACTGCCTTGACTCCACCAAGTCCCTTGTACTGCTACTGCTCTCTGCTACTCTCATCCTAGGCTTTTCCTAGGGTAATCACCAACTCACTCTCCGCCATCAGCTGTATAAGAAGTCCCTGCTTTCTTCCCCTAACTAGCTCGCGAATACTATTACATATTACTCAGACTAGACAATTCTTTGAATGAGAGATCCTACCCTACAACGGTTGGACTCAAACAAGAGCTTCAAAATAGAGCTAGACCTAACCTTCTGAAATTATTTAGTCCTTGCAATATGTAACTTAGCATATTCGTTTACTAGTTAGTGAAAGACAACTAGAACTCCTAAAAGCACAAAGCAAGCAGCATTCGGGCATTGAGTACACATATTCAAGCATATACTACTCTGGCTATCATACTGACAATTTTGTACTAGCGTGCAGTTCTCATAAAGTTGAAACACATATAACAGGCACATAAGGCATCCTTCCTAGATCCTTAGTCCTAATCTAGCATGTTGTTCTAATAAAGCTGATAATCATAACATAGCATAAACTCGTATGGGTAATTTGGGAGTACTTACTTGAGCTCGGTTGATTGCATGCACCACACCCTTTTCCTTTTTTAAAGTTCCTTTCTTTATACTTTTTCTAAAATTGTTTTCTTTTCTCAAAATCGTTTTATAAACATGGTTCTTCTATTAAAAATTTCATACCACTTCCTTAGTTTGAGTTCAGACACACCCGAAAGTGTACCCGAATCCATCAAACCAAGGCTCTGATACCAACTTGAAACATCCCAAAAATATGACCCAAAAATTTCCTTTTCAAATCATTATTAAAATACCATCCAAGTCATAATTAAAAACGTAAATCATGTATCATAACACATCATAGTATTTGTCTCAAATCAAAATCTCGTAACAAATCATCAGAGTAAACTCCCAGGTTGTGACTGTGGTGTGTGCCATGCGATCAACCCGAGCCCTTCCCTTTGCTAGTGGAAGTACCTGAAACTAAAACTGAAAACTGTAAGCATGAAGCTTAGTGAGCTCCCCCAAACTACCACATACCATACAATAACACATATAACACATATTGGGCCTTGCCCACTGCATCGGGCCCCGCCCGGCATCGAACCGAAGTTCTGTATAAATTAGGCCCCGCCCACTGCATCGGGCCCCGCCCGGCATCGGACCAAAGTCCTGAATAAACTGAACATAACATAAACATGAACATATAACACAATCACATATACTGCATCGGGCTTGCCCGGCATCGGACCGAAGTCTGGAACATATAACACATAACATAAACATGCATGAATCACAAAGACATCAAGCATACATAACTACTTCTTGGTACTGCCCCGGCATCGGACCGAAGTCCGTAACTACTATCATATAAACGGGCCGACATTGTGGCCGTAGACGCGTTCCTACTGGAAGGAAACTCACCTCGTATGACTGACTGCTGAAAACTCAAGTGAGGAATCCCTATCTGCTGCTCTGACGACTTCCCGGCTATCAATTCATAATAACACTTAATCAAAATCCGATAATCCGTCTTAAGGTAAAATGACCATTTTACCCCTGGTCAAAGTCAACGTCCTGGTCAAAGTCAACCTTCTAGGTTGACCTACTCGCCGAGTCAGCCTATTGACTCGCCGAGTTCTAGAACTCAGAAACCCTAAAATTCACGACTCGACTCGCCGAGTCCCCATGCTAACTGTCATCGCGACTGGACGAACTGACTCGTCGAGTCATCCTTAGACTCGCCGAGTCCTAGCGTAATCCAAAAGGGACAAAATCATACTGCTCGCCTAGTTCTTCATCAACTCGTCGAGTCTTATGAATATCATCAGGGTTTCTTCATCGGACTCGCCGAGTTCCCTCGTGAACTCATCGAGTCCCTTGCAGATCTACCCTAAATAACTGATTTCTCACATCTACAGCTCCACATTACAGATCTATATCATTTCCAAGGCCCTTTTCTATAAAGTTGGAGACTTGATGGCTTTGCACACCTCAAATGGACCCTAACTCAAGTTATAGCAATCTACTTCCATAAATGTGACCATGGCTTGGATGATAATGGATTTAAGCCTCCTTTTATGATCCAAGAGACTAAATACTATAGGAAGAAGGGGTTATTTTGTATACAAACCAAAGAGACTAACTCATTCTTCTCAGAAGGGCCAAAAGACCCAAAAACTCAACATACAAGAGATCTAGACTATAGTTCATCAAGCTAAGAACTTTTTACCTCAGAAAGTTGCCAAAGATGAGTGTGTTCCTAGATCTTGTTCTCTTTCCCTAAGATTGTTAGTGTTGGATTAGTGTCTAAGTCCAAAACTATTTTTGTATGTACTTGACCCGATGGTGCATGGTCCTTTTGGGTTGCCTTCACCAAAGCAACTTGATAGGATGAATTATGGAGAGAGAGGATTAATTATGATTTATTAATATATTATGAGAATAATAAATCATATTGTTTAATATTAGTCAATAATTAATTGAGAATTAATTTTGTGGCTAAAAGAGATTAATTAAACTTAGGGGACTAGAACTATCAATGGTGTGATAGTTGAATATTGGGTTAATGGACTTCTTATTAGAGGGGTGGACGAATTCTATGGGGAAACCCATTAGAAATCGTCCAAGGACTCTAAAGGAGGAGTCCATGGGTTGCTTAGGGCCTAAGCAGTCAAATTAGGGTTTCCTTGTTAGATAACCCTAATAGCCTCACTATTTAAGCACCCCTAGGGAACCAAAAACGTGGCTAAGAGTTTCCTTAGGGTTTCTAGACGTTTTTTGAGTGCCTCTTCTCTTCTCCTTCTTCATCCTCTTGCTCTTGGTGTTTGTGAGCCATTAGAGGAGTGACAGTTGTGACTCTAAGCTTTTAGAAGCCAATTACAAGAAGGAATAGATTGTTATTACTACATAACAATCAAAGGTAAGATCTAAACCCTATTCTTATGTTAATATTGATTATCACATGCTATATCTAGGGTTTATGGCTTTGGATGATTATTGCATGTTTATTAGACAAACTAGATCCAAAGCTTTAGGGTTTGCATGTACACCATAGGAATGTTGTAGTGCTCATAACCCATCAGTGGTATCAGAGCCTTAGGCTGTTTGTTGATGAATTGATGCTTAATTGTTCATTGCTTGCTTGAAAAATCGAATTTTTTGGGTTCTGACTGGCAGACTCGCCGAGTCCATGAATGGACTTGACGAGTAGGTCCTACTCGACGAGTTCCATTGTGGACTCAACGAGTCCAGGGCTCTGGTGCCGGGATTTTCGAATTTTCTGCCAGATTTTGTTGAGGATAATTGCCAAAACTCGTTTTTCTTGCCAAAATCCGAATTTTTAAGTTTGGAATGATTATCCTCATCAAAATTGATGGATTTGGTTAAATATGGATAATATAGGATTAGTATTAGTCAAATATTTGACCTAGTAAGTTTGAAAAGTTTCAATTTACACCCCTTAGATTTTATAGTTTAAATTTGAACCTTAAAAGTTTTAGTTTTGAAATTTAAATAGTTAAACTCTAATATTTTGAAAGGTTTCAAAATTTGTCCTCAAGTTTTATATTTTAATTTTTTTATTAAAAGGTTAATTTGGAAATATTTAAATTCTAAACCCTAACTTTTTGAAATGTTTCAAAACTTGCCCTCAAGTTTTGGAATTTGAATATTTTGATTATAAGTTTAATTTTGAAATATTAAATTCTAAAACCCTAGTTTTTGAAAAAGTTCAAATTACACCCTTATGGTTTTATTAAGTTAATTAAAAGTATAATCAAAAGTGAGTTAATAAATCCATAATGATATGGTTTATATTTAATTTAATTAAAAGTGTAATTTATTAAATTAACCCACCTAGTATTTTAAAAGTGTAAAATACACCATATACTATATATAACATTAAAAGTCTAACATTATATATGTATAACTTAAACTGCTAGTCTTACCGTTAGTAGGCCTCATTCACGAAGCCGATCTATAAGGGGGGTATAAGGTTATGGCCTATAAAATGGTCGTTTAATGGGTGTCCACTCTCACCCACCGCTTCCTTGATTGGTGGAGGGTCGTTAGCCGAACGGGTAGGATAAGGCAAACCCTCTCCTCATTAAAAGTATAATGAATAAAGTAACTAAATGCTTGTACAAAATTCCCAAATTTTAGTTACTTTAGGAAAAAGTGAAATCGATGCAATTCCATGGAATTACACTTTGTACCCTTGTCGAGACAATTAGTGGAGCGTGTGTGGTTAACCAGCACACTAAGTTGGGTTTGGCATTGGTAGCGAAGCGTGACTCGATGTTTTTCATAGATCGATGCAGCGTGTGTGGTTAACCGTCACATCGATTAGGTGATTGTAACATTGAGGGCACCACGTACATTCGCATGGTTATTCACACCTTATTTGTGATCCTCGACATCCCAGTCACAAATAAAGGACATAATCGAGATTAAACATGACATTGAAAAGTTCAATGAATCTCAAAAGATCTAGGAGTTTCAATTCATTTAAAACTTAACCTTCTTTTCGTTTTTCATGGTGGAAATTGGTAAATCGTCATTTACCTACCTTCAAATGTTCTACGAGTTGGATTACGGCATCCCTCTTCCAATTTGTAGGATATTGTGATGGGTCCTAGCCCTAATACCTCATTTGGGTGGTTTATTAAGGACTCAATCAACTAAACTTGAATTTTCTCCCGTTTTATAGATTTCAAAGTTTGACGACTATGGTCTTCCTAAATCCGTTGGAAAAAGTTTTCCACGTGAAGATGATGTTCCACAATTGTATTATGGAAATGGAAATCATGCTTCATTTCCTTCACCTCCTCCAATAATTCTCCCTGACCCACGTGTTCGAAGACTTGAAAAGTTCAAGGTCACTCATGCCCTATTAACAATAAGATACAAAGATGGAAATTCTGTGTGTGCACACGTTTTAAAGATGATGTCACACATTGAGAGGTTAAGGATGATGGGTGTCGATGTCTCAAGGAAGTTGTTTGTTGACTTGGTTCTTCGGTCACTTCCAGAATCATATGGTAAGTTCGTTAGAGAGTACTATATGATGGAACACGACATGACACTTATTGATTTGACTTATTTGCTTATTTCTGCTGAATCAGAAATGATTTGGCGCACTGGTCAGCAAATTTGTCTGATAAATCAATATCCCAACCCTCTATGGGCAATGGTAACATTGGAAGTCCAGAAAAGTTTTCTCTACATAAGAGAAAGGCAGAGTCTGAGATAGTCTCGTGTGCCATTCTAGAGAGTCCATATGTTTCTACTGCCAAAAAGAAGGGGCATTGCTTACGAAGCTGCCCTGACTACCTGAGAGATCTAGGAGATGGGAGAGTCAAGATGTATGACTCTGCTTCAGGTAAAATACACTATCTAACTCTATTAAGTTCCTATTTGGAGATTCTTAATACATGATGTGATAAGATTACATTTCGATGTTTTGAAGGATCAAAGAAAGGAAAGGAAGCTTAAAGGAAGGAGCAAGCTGAGTCTGATCGCGAAGAAATGGATTTCGATCGCATGATTCAAGGATCAGATATTTAAGCTACTACTTTAGAGTTAAGATAGCTTGCTAAGTAATATTGACATAGTTTTCATTTGTAATCGCATCGTAAGGACAATATTTTTCCGCAATAAAATAAATATTGATTTATCTCATTTATGTTTCCTTGCGATAGATTTTTTGAACATTAGTGTTTGAATGGTTCTGTTGTTAGCAATATTGTGAATGGATTTGTTTCTTAGTTATGTTATTTATGGTAGTGTCGCAATTTTCTAAGTAAGGAAAGATTCCCTTCGCCCAAGTTTCAATTGGACAGAAGCTTGGAATCATATGATTTGAATCATATGATGTATGGAAATCTTGGTACTTAGAAATTTTAAGGCCAATTCCTTGACAAAGTGTCAAGTGAAGGACTAAGAGATCGAGTTCACAATGTTGTGCACTGGTCAAGTCCACCATCAATAAAATGAGATTATTCGCCATGGTCTACTAAAAGTCTAGTAAATATGGTTATGCTTACAAGATTAAGTGTAATTTTGAATCATTGAAAAGTTTCAATGAATGGCAGAACGAATAAGAAGAATCAATTAGGCAGAAAGATAAAAGTTTCTCCAATCTAAGAACAAGGGAGAGTACTCTTGTATCGTGTTTTATGATCGTCTTAAGAACCATATTACAATTCATCCTCTAAGGACACCCTAGTGCACTAGTATGGCTAAGAAGAGGAGTCGAGAATTGTCAAAATGGGTTAAGTCAATAAGATAAATCATACTTCGTTCCAAAATCAATTCTTAGAGTCATACTCTAAGATTGTGAATTGAGTGACATAAACTTAAGTAGGAATGTTCTTACACTAGCATATTTTGGTAAGTTGTGATGTCTTGGATAAGACAAAGACCAACTAGTACCAAATTGTGTGTAGGTTTGTCTTGATAAAGACACACACTGACTCTTGAATATTTGTTTTGTCAAGAAATGTTTCTTGATAAGAGAATCTTATATGTCAAGAGGTCAGTGGGAGTCTAAAGATCTTGAAAAGTTTCAAGAACAAATCAAGAAGTAAACCTATCAAACACTAGCACACGACTTGAGGATTGTAACCTATCGTGTTGACAAAATTTTTATTTCTATGCCAATCCAGTTGAGTGATTATGCATATAAGTTCTACGAGTTCTCAATTGAATGCATAAGGGCAAACACCTTGCTCAATGAAAGTACATTGACTGGCATAGGTGAGCTGCTAAATAACTTGGAAGAAATGGTGGGACCCTTGATGGCAAGAAATTAAGAATGAACAAGTTCTGTCCATAAGAGTTTGAATTTGTCACGAACATTATCTTACAATTATGCTTATGACAAATTTGCATGGATAGGAACACATGCACCATAAAATCTAAGTGTCATAAGGTTTCTCTCCTTCATGAAAATGATTGTGAGGAAACGCTTTCACTAAGAGAGATTTTAAGGAGATAGCGATTATGTAAATTGCATTCTCAAATTCGATTATGATTACGACATCCCTCTTCATAGTTCGAATTGTGAGATTTGGCAATTAGTCTGAACATTTGGGACTTAGTAATATAAGTTCTAAATTAGTTTAGACACACATGTGAGCTATCTAAGGAAAGGTGTGTGAATTGAAAAGCTTAGATAAAGGCTTATCGAAGCACATCGTATTGGAAATATGAACTTTGAAAAGTCAATAAGTATTGACGTTTAGAAGTCCAACTGTTTTCTGGATACGTGTCAAAGCTAGTGGAAGCATAAATGTTATGCTGGTATAGATATAATCATCATGTTAGTGGGAGCATGATTATTATTGCAAGTTAGCAATATTAATTATAGAAAACAAAAGTTTCACTTTGCAAAGTTGCATAGGTTGAAAAGTTGTTTTGCTATAATTAAGGGAGAGAATATTATACTTCGTTTCAAATCTAAAGGTTTAGATCGAGAAATTTTAATCAAATTTAGTCAAAAAGATATATGAATGTTATGTTGAAAGGATTCAATGTAAGAGAATTCTATATATGGAAATATTTTTTGCGTTCTCACACTCGAATATGATTACGGCATCCCTTTTTATAGTTTGAATCATGAGAACATGGCAAATAGAAATATTATAGCAAAAGACTGGTAAAGTATCATGTCGTTGTAATATTCGACCGTTCTAAAATTTTCCAAATGCCTAGGGCATTAAGAGGGAAAGAGGACTAGAATCGGATTTGACTGAATTAGTTAAACAACTGTCAAGGATAATCTAAGGTTCGCCAAGGATTGGTCGCTTATGAACAGTTGCAAGTATAGTAATGGTAGGACCATATTGTCATTATTATTATTAGATATGATTCTATTAATAATGAGTTGTCATATGGCAAATATGGAAATGTTTCCTTATTGGGAGTTGGACGTTAAGGATCTATGTATAGATTAGAAACTTTTATGCAAGAAGGATGTTCAAAGGAATGTACTTTGAATATGAGACTTTACATCTATGGAATTGTCTTGTAACAATCTCCAATAGAGCATTTTGTGATTTCATTGGCCGAGTCTTGGTGACTTTTGTGCCGTGACATTACAAAAGGACCGTTGCATAAAGTGTTAGAATCTAACATATTCTATAAGTGGCAAGAATTTGGTATTCTTACACTTGTGGTAAGGATTGGGAATTATAAAATGAGTGTGGTTGAAAATGTTATTCAATTATACTATTTCACAGAGTAAGGACCATAAGTAAACATAGTGTGCATGCTAAGAGCATGGGACAATTGTCGTTATAATTCAAGTAAGAAGTTGATTACCCGAAACAACAAATAATGAGTAATCAATATGGTGACTAAATAAAAGTGTTTTATTTATACTCAAAAGTTTGGGGCCATATAAGATTAGTATTATTCTTGTGCTTCAATTTGCATGTTTTGACTTCCTAAATAATTGAATTATTTGAGAATAATCGAATTATTTGAACGTTCCATAGTCGCTCATACTTTGGGAGTAGGTATGAAAGAAGATTGTCATGAATTGGTGTGTAGATTGTCTAAAGTGTATTAGACATAGCAAAAGTTTGCTACAGCATTCATGAGTGCTTATGAATATGATTTGAGCATTGGATTAAACCCACGCTCACTTGGATCGCTTCATGGATTTTTATCACGAGTGATTGGTGAGACGATAATATCTTGTATTCTTGAAACCAAGATGTGTGAGTTGTATCTTGCGAGTCGGTTACACATTGATAATATGTAAACGCACCAGTAACTTGCTGTTATAAAACATATTGTTGTGTGTGATTCGGTGAGTAAGTACAAGCGAGCATTGAGTCGAAGTTTATCCATTCCTTTTACCCAAAGTGGGATAAAAGCGATATCTGTGGGCCCCTCGATGATTTAGTGATGACAAAGGAAAGTGCTCGGCCGGGCCAGGACTGATTTGATTTGTTCAATTAGTCAGTCGTCATAAATCAGAAATCGGGAAACAACACATAGACTGAGAGAATGATTTCAATCCATGTCTCACGTTTATACGATATCTAGAATGGAGGAATATATGATTCCTTATCTAAAGGACGCGTATTTGATAAGATCAGAGTTGACAGCGGCTTTTAAAAGCTACGATTGCGGATCAGGATCTGAAGTCATACGCAGAATAGTTATTAGACTTATCCAAGTGGGAGACTGTTGGATTAGTGTCTAAGTCCATAACTATTTTGGTATGTACTTGACCCGATGGTGCATGGTCCTTTTGGGTTGCCTTCACCAAAGCAACTTGATGGGATGAATTATGGAGAAAGGGGATTAATTATGATTTATTAATATATTATGAGAATAATAAATCATATTGTTTAATATTAGTCAATAATTAATTGACAATTAATTTTGTGGCTAAAAGAGATTAATTAAACTTAGGGGACTAGAACTATCAATTATGTGATAGTTGAATATTGGGCTAATGGACTTCTTATTAGAGGGGTGGACGAATTCTATGGGGAAACCCATTAGAAATCGTCCAAGGCCTCTAAAGGAGGAGTCCATGGGTTGCTTAGGGCCTAAGCAGTCAAATTAGGGTTTCCTTGTTAGATAACCCTAATAGCCTCACTATTTAAGCACCCCTAGGGCACCAAAAACGTGGCTAAGAGTTTCCTTAGGGTTTCTAGACGTTTTTTGAGTGCCTCTTCTCTTCTCCTTCTTCATCCTCCTTCTCTTGGTGTTTGTGAGCCATTAGAGGAGTGACATTTGTGACTCTAAGCTTTTAGAAGCCAATTACAAGAAGGAATAGATTGTTATTACTACATAACAATCAAAGGTAAGATCTAAACCCTATTCTTATGTTAATATTGATTATCACATGCTATATTTAGGGTTTATGGCTTTGGATGATTATTGCATGTTCATTAGACAAACTAGATCCAAAGCTTTAGGGTTTGCATGTACACCATAGGAATGTTGTAGTGCTCATAACCCATCAATTAGCACCAAGCTCTTGCAACTACCTTCAATGGCACCAAAATACACTCAAAAGCTCAAGAAGGTGGCTCTCTAACGTTTTAGGGTTTCTAGAGGACTGGGAAGTTGATAAGGGAGGTCCAAAGAGGGTTTAAGTTGTTTAAATAGGGTGCAAAACCCCAAAAATAGGGTTTTCCTCTGGCAGACCTACTCGTCGAGTCGATTGTTGGATTCGCCGAGTAGACTCTTTAAACCCCGCATCCTATTTGCAATCTACTCGGCGAGTTAGGGCCACCAACTTGTCGAGTAGCTCAACTAATTTCTTGAATAATTTTAAATAATTATGTACCAGGAACGGGGCGTTACATAACAGTTTTTCAATCCCCTATTTGTCTTCTCCTTCAACAACATAATCACTAAACTTAACAAACATTCGATTTTCCCTCCTAGACCTAGAGGACCCCAAAAAATTACTAAGAGTACTTAAAGAATCAGAGTGATTACTTCCCTCATAAAAAATTTGATCTGATGTACTAGGCATATACTCACTAGTTTTAGACACATGTGCCTCTCCGGTCTGGTTGCTGACTTGACTAGTAACAGTCTCATCCAAGGATTGAGTTGCACTAGAACCATCGAAATTGTGGTTAACACTCTAGTCATCAAGATTTATAGTATCATTCATATATTTAGATGTATTTAAATCATCATAGAAAAAAGAGTCATGTGTGTTAGAAATATCATGTATTTTATCCACAGTTGTTGATTTCAACACAAAAGGAAAAACAAATTCATAAAACTTCACATCCCTGGAAATAAGAACATAATTAGAATCAAGACTTAACAATTTATAATCTTTTTTCTCAGAGGAATAACCATGTGGAACACATTTTCAGCACTTTCAGAAAACTTATCAATTTTATAAGTTTAGTAGCAAAACATAAACTTCCAAAAACTCTTAGAAATTCAAAATTAGAAGTCCTTTTACTTCTCCTAACTCTCATAGAGCCGGAATTTTTCTCTTGCTCTCCTCTTTCCTCAAGTCTTCTAGTTACAAGGGTTGTCGGTACAAGCCATTAGAGGCACTCAAACTTTTTGGTGCTTGCTTTCCAAGGAACTTCAAGAGGATTTGGTTTGATTATTTGCTATAATAATCAAAAGGTATGTAACCCTAATCTTTATATGATTTTCAATTTTCATAGCCTCTCCTTAGGGTTTCTTGGTATTTATAGTTTATTGCGATCCATAGAGAAAACATAGATCCTTTCTAGGTTGCATGTGAACTTAATGGTTTAACTGTTTTTACGCTCACATGTAATTTTTTATAACCTATAAAATCCATCAAATTTTCCATTTTGAACGATTTGATCAAGTAAAGAGTCTAACAAACGTTTAACTCAAGTTTAGGACTAAATGCACACACACAATGTTTGAAATATTAAACTCGGGTTTCCCTATATGAGAAGAACTCTTCATCCACTAAGAACATAAGACTTAGTAAAACCTTTTGTGTTATAACCGTTAATCTGCAAGGAACGATGAACTTTTTGTATAGATCTATACGGGTTGACTACCCCACATATGGTTGCTAGCTACAACCTACGTCTGACAAGTAGAAACAAGCGTTAATGTTCAGTCACTTATTATTTCACGACGTCCATGATGCATCAGTGATTTTCTCGTCACACCCCTTCGCAGTTCTATTTCAAAGGTTTACGCATTCGGAGGTTGGTTATAGGCTTATTATAGACCCTGGAGTTTGTTTTTGCGCACATGAAAAGTCTAAATAGTGTTAATACGTAGTCTGGTATACTTTTACTTGTTGAAACGAGACGGTACATGGTAGGAACACTTTTCTCAAATGGATTAGTGTTGGTTAAATAGGAAAGCAAAACAATACTTATTAAACTTTACGACACGACTTTTATTGTTTATAAACCTGTAATCAATAAGTAATTTATATAAATAACAATTTTACTTGTATGGGATTGCAAGTGTGTGAATGATTTACTTTTATACATTTAGTAAGAAAATTAACTATTTGATAAACGTCATATTTATTCAAAACATACTTTTGGTCATAAAAGTACACAGTGTCAAAACTTGTGAAACTCACCAACAATTTTTGTTGACGTATTTTAAAATGCATATATTCTCTGGAAATTAGGAGCTGGAGAACAAGCTGTGTGAGTTATGGAATATTCTACCTTTCCTTTTATTTTGTTGTGGGCCAATATGTCCAGGCCTTGTCTTATGTTAACTTCAGTTTTGTAGAACTTGTTCTTTAAATATCGTATTTTCGGATTTTGAACAATGCACTCTATGTACTAGGTTAATGGAAGAATGTAATGTTATTATAAACCTTGTAATGTTTAATATATGTTTATTGATTATGATCCAACGTTGGCGTCGCAACCCCCGCGTTTTCGCTGCCGGCCGGGGTGTGACAGATTACTCTAGAATCTTCCATGTGTATATTTATGAAGTCAACGCCTAGAAGTTCCAGGTGCACCTAAATCGCGCCATTTTTGCAAACTCACGTTCATGACTAGGATGAATGTATGTGGACTTGACTCAACTTTTTTCTTCATTAAAGCCTTTGAAGGTGTAACAAGAGAAAAAAGACTTATATCCAGACTTTTAGTTCCTCATCTTACCAATGTGTGATACATGGGAACTTGCAAACTTGTAATTTACCCACTAAATCTCCGATGATCCCCCACCAAGTTGGAAATTTCACTCAAACAAATTATTTCATGAAGATTAAACTCTTCTTTTATGTGGAAAATTAAGAAGATACCAATCCAATGGTATCCTAACACATATACTCAAGATAAGATTTCTTCTTCCATTGTTGGAGTGTGATATCAGTCGGATCGCTAAAGAATCGAATATACGTGAGTGTGTTGACATGTCCAAATGATATTGACTAGATTGTTAATTAAGTCTGATGATCTTGTTCATTTTCTCAAATTAGGAAACCAATGTTGAATCTATATAAAAATTATTTGATTCATGCCTCGTGTTCAGTGATACCAGAATAATTGGAGATTAAGACAACAAGTCAATTACCATTGAATAGTCGATGAAAGTTTTGTGGGGAGAAAATTTCATGTATGGTAAAGAGAATTGATGTGTTTTTGTTTGTCTAGTTGATCACTTGTCATTTTCATAAGTAGGCATATGTTGGTTATGATGTGCAATAAACTCGAAATTCATTGTACTGTTAGTTATATGTAAACTTGTGGGAACCTTAAGTTGTTTGAAATAAATAATATATTAATAGGATATAAATTTATTATTCACCAACTAAAACAATATAAGTAAAAAATTGGTTATTTATTTTTAATTAATTAAAATCGAAGAGTTCATCGATTTTATAAAATAAAATAATATATTTAATAAATGTATTTAATTAATTAATAGCTTTAGTTGTTAAACTGTTTGGCTAAAAAGGCTTGAAAATTTTTACCCACATTTTAAGTATGAAAAGAAGTTGATTGGTCATTTAAGGAAGTTGATTGGTCATTAAATGAATTTGCTTCCTCCTTTATCAACTTGGTCAAATACCTAAATACCCCTAAGTCAACTTGGTCAAAGTTAGCAAGTCAATGGAGTCAACACAACTGAGTCAACTCAAGCTTCGTACGCGGTGCGTACTCCGAAGGTATGCGGGGCGTACTCGGGTCTTGACCGCAGTCGGAATGGTTGACCACGTACGCACTCCGTACTCCAAGTTACGCAGGGCGTACGCCCAAACTTTCAAAATCTTCAATAAGAGCTTAATGCCTTAAGCCCTCACGTCCAACTTGCAGATCCAAGGCCACATTACCCTCAAGTGTCATAAAGTTTCCAACTTTATGACTTTACATGTCTATTAAGTGCCCAATACCCCAAAGTACAACATCTTAATGCATTAAGACCTTCAAAAGAATGCATGGAACAAAACTAACCATCAAGACTACATTTTTATGACTTAAGACCCTTCCTAAGGTAGGAAAGGACGACTTATTGGGTCAACAACATGCCATGCTCATGAATCACCATTTTGGGACAAAAGTAGCTTAATGGAATGAAAGGTCTAGATCTACAAGATGGAGTGATAAATTTGCAAGCTTTATACCTCATAGAGGTTGCACATAAGGAGGGAATCTCAAATCCAAAATGTTTCCAAGCTCTTCTCACCGCCTTCTTCTTCTTCAAACACACCTCCAAAACACTCCTATGGGCTCAAAAATAGGCTCTTCTCACTTGGGGTTGCTTGAAGACGTTTTTCACAGAGGGAGGCTGCAGAAGAATGAGATATGAGGCTATAATGAGCTTTAAATATGAACCAAATCTTAAACATTAGGGTTTACCATTTCTTCACGTACGCCCTGCATATGAGGTATACCCCCAACGTACTAGGGCGCGCCCTAGAATGCCTACCGTACAAAACATACGCTCAACGTACTTCACTTGGGTGAAATTATGAAATTGCCACAATGAGCCAATCTAGCAACCTTCCTCGACTCAAGGGTCATAATTGCAATAATATACAAATATTGGGTTGAAATTGAAATTACCTCTACATCGGGATGTTACAATTCTCCCCCACTTGAACTAGACTTCGTTCTCGAAGTCGGATGTCGTGAAAAACTTAGGATAATACTCCTGCATCTCAGCCTCCGGATCCCATGTCCACTCGGAGCCTCTCTGATGCTGCCACTGAACCTTTACCAAAGGTATCTCCTTGTTGCGCAGGACCTTCATCTTTCTTTCCAAAATAGACACCGGCCTCTCAATATAATTCAGGTGCTCATCGACCTGAATATCATCCAAAGGAACCACTGCCTCACCATCTATCACACACTTTCGCAACTGAGAGACATGGAAAGTGTTGTGGATCTGACTGATCTCACTCGGCAAGTCCAACCGGTAGGCCACCCTGCCTACTCTGGCGATCACATGCAATGGTCCAATATATCGGGGACCCAACTTCCCCCTCTTCCTGAAGCGTATCACACCCTTCCAAGGTGAGACCTTCAGTAATACCATATCGCCAACCTAAAATTCCAACTTTGATCGGCGTCGGTCGGCGTAACTCTTATACCAACACTGAGTTGTATGAAGTCTCTGCCTAATCTACTGAATAAGCTCAATGGTCTGAAGGACCACTTCAGTCCTCCCCATGACCGTGTGACCAACCTCTCCCCAACATATTGGGGTACGACATCTCCGACCATACAAGAGCTCAAAAGGCGGGGCACCAATGCTGGAGTGGTAGTTGTTGTTGTAAGAAAACTCCGCAAGAGGTAGGTAGGAATCCCAACTCCCACTAAAATCAATGACACAAGCCCTCAACATATCCTAGAGTTTATGGATGGCCCACTCATTCTGACCGTCGGTCTGCGGGTGATATGCAGTGTTGAAATGTAGCCTCGTGCCAGAATCGGGAAGTGAACCGAACATCTCGGTCTGAAACAATGGAGACCGGAACCCCATGACGAGCAACAATCTCTCGGCCATACACATCGGCCAACGTTTCGGCTGAAGAGCTCTCCCGGATGGCCAAAAAGTGGGCACTCTTGGTCAATCGATCCACGATGACCCATATAGCATCAAAACTCTTGGATGTCTTTGATAACTTGGTAATAAAATCCATGGTGATTTGTTCCTACTTCCATATGGGAACCTCCAAAGGATGTAGCTTCCCATGTGGTCTCTGATGCTCGGCCTTGACCACCCTACATGTCACGCACCTATCGACATACCAGACTATCTCCCTTTCATACACGGCCACCAGTAACTCAATCTCAAATCCCGATACATCTTGGTGGCTCCCGTGTGTATAGAAAACGAGACTTATGAGCATCGTCCAACACTATCTGCCTGATCCCACCAAAAACTAGGACCCATACCCGACGACACCCGGGTAAACAACCCCCGACTATCGGTGACAAACCTGTTGATCTCGCCCCTGATCCTCTCATGTTTCCAGTTCTCCTTCTGAACTCCCTCTGCCTGTGTCTCTCTGATCAATCCCAAAAGCGGAGAATCAACGGATATCATAATACACATCTCCCTAACTGAAGATCCATCCGAATTGTGGCTCAAAGCATCTGATACCACATTCGCTTTACCCGGATGGTAAATAATCTCACAGTCATAATTCTTGACCACGCCCAGCCACCTGCGCTTCCTCATGTTCAGTTTCGGATGGTCCATAAGATATCTCAAACTCTTGTGATCCGTGCATACAATACAACAGACCCTATAAAGATAATGTCTCCAAATCTTGAGGGCAAACACCAGTACCACCAACTCCAGGTCATGAGTAGGATATCGCGCCTCATGCAGCTTCAGCTGTCGTGAAGCATAAGCAATCATCTGTCCCCTTTGCATAAGGACCGCCCCCAAACCCGTGATGGATGCATCACAAAATACCACAAATCCTCAACGCCCTTTCGAAGGGTCAACACTGGGGCCTCACATAAACTCTATCACAGCGTCTCGAAGGCATCTTGCTTCTCCGGGCCCCACCGTAAATCCACTCCCTTCCTCGTCAGACGAGTGAGAGGTACTGCAATCTTAGAGAAATCCTGAATAAATCTCCGATAGTATCCTGCCAAACCCAAGAAACTCCTTATCTCTGAGGGAGATTTTAGAGCCTCCCACTGCATCACAGCCTCGATCTTGGCCAGATCGACCAAAATCCTATCCTGGTTAACGAGATGTCCCAGGAACTGGACCTCTCGTAACCAAAACTCACACTTTGAGAACTTGGCATACAGTTGTTCCCGCCTCAGTACTCCCAAAAGCTCGCGAAGGTGCTCCTCATGCTTCTCTCTGGTCTTGTAATACACCAATATATCATCAATGAACACAATAACAGATCTGTCAAGCATCGGCCTGCACACCCGACTCTTCAAATCCATAAACACTGCAGGTGCGTTGGTGAGCCCAAATGGCATCACCACGAACTCATAATACGCATAACGATTCTGGAACGTGGTCTTCTCCACGTCCTCCTCTCTCGCTCTCACCTGATAATACTCGGACCTCATATTAACTTGTTCAACTCTCGGTAATCAATGCACATACGGTGTGAACCATCCTTCTTCTTGACGAGAAGTATCGGCGCTCCCCACAGTGAACTGCTCTGTCTGATGAACTGCTTACCTAACAGCTCCTGAAGCTGAGAGGATAAATCATACGTCTCGGGCGGGTCCAAGCGGTACGACACCTTGGCAATAGAAGTCGCAGCTGGCACTAGGTCAATCCTAAACTCAACCAATCTCTCGGGAGGCACACCGAGTAACTCTTTCGGAAACACATCAGCAAACTTCCTGACAACTGCACCTCTGAAACCGAAGTCTGCTCCCCGGTATCAACCACATAAGCAAGTTAAACCGCACACCCATGCTGAATATACTACCGAGCCCTGGCTGTCGAACAAAACCCTGAACCAACCCTGGTACCCTCTCCATAAATAACCAGTTCTCCCCCACTTGGGGTTCGAACCACCACTCGCTAACCCTCACAATTGATCATAGCACCAAACCTGCTTAGCCAATCCATCACTACTATCACGTACACATCCCCTATGGGGATAGGGATCAAATCAATCGGATAAGGCACCCCAAAGATCTCCAATACACAACCCTAATACACTCTGGATGCAGAAACCTCGTGTTTGTTGGCGATAGAAACCCGCAACGGACACTCCAACTCACTAAGGGGCATACCAAAATCCCTACTAAAAGATCAAGACATAAAGGACCAACTCGCGCCTGAGTCAAATAACACAAGAGCGGGCAAAGAGTTCACTAAGAACATACCTAGTAGAAGCATAAACATAAGCATACCATAAAATAATCAGCAGAACAATAAATAGAAACATAGCACAACGTCTAGCGCTGCTCTTTCCTCCTTCAAGGTGAGCTGAAATGCAGGGCCCCGAGCCCTCGGGGACTCCACCCTCCCCTGGTGCCCATCGGTGATCCTCAGAGTGGATGGCGTCGGGGCCTATGCCGGCTTGGTGGCGAGCAATGGACAGTTGACCTTCATATGGGCAACCTGATCACAGTGGTAGCAAATCCTGGTACTCAAAACTGGGGCCGACTGGCGATAATCCCGCATATAGTGCCCCTCTTTGCCACATTTGTGGCACCGAGAAATAAGTCGACAAGGACCCTCATGAACCTTGCCGCACTTTCCATAAGTGCGGCCCCTCTGACTCCCCGACCTCACATCAGCGACCTTAAATCGCTTCGCCGCAGGATACAAACACACAAGGGCCTGCCTCTGCTCCCTCGTCCGGAGCTCCATCTCAATCTCACGCCGCCTCGCGGCTTCATGCAAATCAAGGAGTGATCCATAGCGCTGAGTAGATACGAACTGGCGGATGTTCGTCTTGAGCATGCTCAAGTATCAAGTCATATGAGCTTGCTTAGAAGCATCAAACTCAGGGCAAAACATAGCTCTCTTTGTGAACACTTGGTGATCTCCATCACCGACTCATTCCCCTGCCTCAGGTCCAAATACTCCTGGTCCAGCCTCTCCCGCTCCACCAATGGAACATAATTAGAGCAGAACATCTCAGAGAACCGCTCCCATGATACTGCAGCTCGCTGCTCTGGGTGTATGAACTACTAACCAGCCTCCACCAATCCTTCGCTCCAGACCGAAGAAGGTTCAAAGCGCACTTGACCTTCTGGTCAGTTGGGCAAGAGCAAGTAAAGAAACATCCCTCAACACCTGACAGCCACCCCATGGCAACGATCGGATCCTGAACCCCATCAAACACCAGAGGCTTCGTATTGTCTAAGTCCCGATATTGAAAAGCCCTCCCAGCGCCAATCCCCACAGCATCAACGGTTGTGGTGGCTGCAGCAGCAGCAGTCTCTGAAAGTGCAGCATATCATTTTTCGAAGAACTCCATCATAGTGGTCTTGATAGACCCAAACAGCTCCAGTATCTTCCCGTAGACAATAGAAACAACCTCCTCACGGACAAATCTCCCTAACCCGATCCTCAGTCAATCATGGCCCATCCTGGCCACCTGTTCCGGCTCCTAATCTGGATCCTGTCTCAAATTGTCTGGTAACCACCATACTAAAAATAAACCAGGGAGATATCAGATAATACACATATCATACCATACAAACCATTTCAAACGAAACCCTAGGGGGTTGTAACTTCCCTACTACGTGTACGGGTCCTGTGCTTCCAGTAGTACGGGCCCATACTACCTTCCACACCTAACTACACTCACTGAAGATCAGAAGATCATCACAACAACCCTAACTACACTCACTGAAATACACATAAACCCTATTCTCACTTCCTAGAGAAAGGCTAGACATTCCTCGACTGATCGGTTGACCCCACATAACATATCCATAAAACTTCAACCAACCCTGCATCACTTGTGTATGCTAATTAATCATACATAACATTGGATCCTATAGACAGTCGAATACTTGCTTCTACCCTAAGCCAAAACCAAACAAGGAATAGGAAATAAGTCTAAATCAAACATTCTCAGGCTATAAAATCTTAGTTATGTACAATTTTGATACATAAACTAAGCAACTACAGTAAAGATGTTAATTTCATATAAAGAATAACCCTAGGCTATCAGGCATCATATAATCAGGCAATTCTATCATGCAATTCCTGAAGATCCGTTGCCTATCACTAGCATGCTGTTCTACATAACATAACAACAATTAACTGTGTGGTAACTTGGGATATACTTACTGGCTCCAGCTGACCGTACACATCGCATCCTTCATTCGTTACTTTTGAAAACAATTTTGAAAATCATTTTGAAACCTTTGCAGATCCTTAATTTGAGTCTGGACTCGAACGAATTCTTATCCAATTCTCTCAAATCAGGGCCCTGATACCAACTTGTAACATCTTAAAAATCACAAGAAATTTAAACTTTTCAAAACAACCCATAATCATAAAATGTTTACAAAATCATTGTTTTCAAAGTGTTTATCAATATCAGAGTATCCCAAAATCATAACTCCATAAAACATGAGGATGTTTACGGTCAAGCCTTCGCTTCCCGCGATCATCAAAAGTACCTGAAACCATAAACTAAACCGTAATCCAATGCTTAGTGAGTTCCCCCAAAGTACCACCACAGAAAACATATCAAACAACAACATGCATAACTGAGCCTTCAGCCTGAAGGGACCGCCTCGCAGGGCCTACAGCCTATCTGGACCGCTCCCGATCCTTTGGCATGACTGGACCGCCTCGTAGGGCCTACAGCCTATCCAGACCGCTCACCGGCCTTCGGCCTAGACGGCCTCGCAGGGCCTACAATCTATCTGGACCCCCTGGGTATCTTGGCCTTTAGCACAAAGTAGGACCGCCTTAACCCAACCAACCATAACATGTCGACATATACATAACAGATTAACATATAACCAGGCATCAGAAAAACAGGTATATTTACAAAACACTACCGCATGCTACCATCCTATATACCAGGAGACCGATCTAACAGATCTCTACATCATAATAACATCCTATCATATAACAGGAAATCCAATCCACTGGGTCGACCTTGGTGCCTTCGACCTGTAAGTACAGTGAGGAAGACTCATCTTACATTCTGATGACAAGTTGAACGATAAACTGCTCCAAATATTGGCTATATGGATCACCTTATCAACAGATAGAGACCACGATTCAATTATTGCTCAAATACCCAAAATACCCCAAAGTCAACTTGGTCAAATTCAACAAGTCAATGGAGTCAACACAGCCGAGTTAACTTAGCCGAGTCAACTCAGGCTTCGTACGCAGGGCGTACTCAAGTCTTGACCGCAGTCGGGATGGTTGACCACGTACGCGCTGCGTACTCCATGTTATGCAGGGCGTACGCCCATACTTCCCAAATCCTCAATAAGAGCTTAATGCCTTAAGCTCTCACGTCCAACTTTCAGATCCAAGGCCACATTACCCTCAAGAGTCATAAAGTTTCCAACTTTATGACTTTGCATGTCCATTAAGTACCCAATACCCTAAAGTACAACATCTTAATGCATTAAGACCTTCTAAAGAATGCATGGAGCAAAACTAACCATCAATACCACATTTTTATGACTTAAGACCCTTCCTAAGGTCTGAAAGGATGACTTATTGGGTCAAGAACATGCCATGTTAGAGAATCACCATTTTTTGGACAAAAAATGTCTAGATCTACAATATGGAGTGATAAAGTTGCAAGCTTTATACCTCCTTGAGGTTGCAAACAAGGAGGGAATCTCATATCCAAAATGCTTCCAAGCTCCAATCTCTTCTCACCACCTTCTTCTTCTTCAAACACATCTCCAAAACACTCCTATGGGCTCAAAAATGGGCTCTTCTCACTTAGGGTTGTTTGAAGACGTTTTTCACATAGGGAGGCTGAAGAAGAATGAGATATAAGGCTATAATGAGGTTTAAATATGAACCAAATCCTAAAATTTAGGGTTTACCATTTCTTCGTGTACGCCTTGCGTACTACATGTATGCCGAGCGTACTAGGGCGCGCCCTAGTACGGCTAGCGTACACAACGTACGCTCAGCGTACTCCACTTGGGTGAAATTACGAAATTGCCACAATGGGCCAATCTAGCAACCTTCCTCAACTCAAGGGTGATAATTGAAATAATATACAAATATAAGGTTAAAATTGAATTTACCTTAACATCGGGATGTTATAGATGCAATCATCCCGAGCTCTTTCCGTTCAATCCAGATGTACTTAAAACATAAACTGAAAACTGTAAGCACGAAGCTTAGTGAGTTCCCCAAAACACCACATACCATACATATCTAAGATACAATGGGCCATTGTCGAACACCCATCGGGCCCCGCCTGGCATCGGGTCCCCCCCCCCCCGACATCGAGCCCCGCTCTTAACATATCTGTCAATATCATGTGATGGGCCCCGCCTCATCACATCCATCAGGCCCCGCCTGACATCGGCCCCCGCCTGGTATACATATAGGCACATAAACACATACAATAATCACTAACACAAATAACATACAATACACTCATCAGGCCCTGTCTGGCATCGGGCCCCGCTCGGTATACATAACACATAAAACACATGCAAGAGTCACACAAACAACTAGCATCCTAACAATAACAAGTCAAGGGCCGGCATTGGCGTCTTCGACCCGCCAAACACAGTGCAGAAACTCACCTCAAGCTGCCGAATATCTCAAATAAAAGTTCGGACTGCTGATCCGAAAAATGCCCCCACTAAACAAATCAAATAAAACCCAATTAATAAGTTGGGGAATAAACCAAAGCTATGAATCTCATTCATCAGTCCAACTCCCAAGGTAAAAGACCATTTTACCCTTTTCTCACTTGCCCCAATATAGCCTAAAATCCTAAATGGCACCCAAAGCCCATTATAGCCCAATCCAAGAAGGCCCAATATCCAATAATAGCCCAAAGTCCAGAAATGATCCATAGAAATTTGTAACATCCCGACTCCCATGTATAATATTTAATTATATTATATTTATTTTTTCAGGGAAACTCGACGACTTGGAGGCCCCAACTCGCCGAGTGGAGATGGAGATACATGCGTGATTGTTTAGAGTTTACTCGACGAGTTGGAGGACCCCAACTCGACGAGTAGGTGTTGAGTGTGAAAACCATAATTTTCAGGGTTTGTGCCCTATTTAAAGGACCTTAGGCCTTTCATTCCGCATCCCTTATCACTTTAGCACCCTAAGAGAAACCCTAAACGAGCTGGTATCATCTGTGAGAGAGAGAGAGAGAGAGAGAGGCTAATAGTGTGTGATTTGGTGTATTCTTGGAAGGAGATAGAAGAGGAAAAGGCTTGGAACGAGAAGAAGCCCTTGGATCCAGTGTTCTTTCAGTGTTAGCTTCTATTTTGAGGTACAAAGCTACCACATTGATCATTGTTTGGTTAGATCTCTTCTCTAGGGAGTTTGTGGCCATTTCCATCTCCTCTTTGAGTCTTTGAGTCGTTTGAGCATGACATGAAGTTGAAACTTCAGATCTGGACAGTATGAGGTCCCTTGGGCCTAAAGATTCAAGCTTTATCAAGCTATTGGCCAAGTTTCATACATTAAACCCTCTATAAAGCTTTGTTTTGGCATTTTGAGCCCTAGTTGCCAGGCATGGACGTAAACCTTGTAGCTTTACGTGATACTTCAGCCTTAGATGGCTAGATCTAGAGTATGGAGCCTTAGTTCTGCTTAAAATTGTCTGAATGAGAAAATGGACTGAAGGGAATCGGCGAGTTGATGAGCCAACTCGACGAGTCGGTTAGGGTTTTCTCCAATAGTCTGTACACGTGCAACCTCGACGAGTTGATGAGACAACTCGGCGAGTTGAGTTGGAGTTTTCCGGATTTACTGAGAACAGGATGAACTCGATGAGTTGCATAGATGCACTCGACGCGTTGGGTCAACATGGACTGTTGACTCGAGTGTTGACTTTCGTTGACTTTTTGGGTTTGGTCAAGTTATGGATTATGGAGACCATGGAGGGGCAAAATGGTCTTTCATCCTTTCCGAGAGTTAGAAAAGGGATTAACTTAACATCTTTAGTGTGATTGTTATAAAGTGTTAATTAGAGATGATTATGATATGTAGGCGGAGTCTAGACCGATCGTTGAGTACGAGACCTACTTGCTTACTTACGAGGTGAGTCTTCTCACTATACTTACCTGAGTGGTAATACTGTGTGACCGGAGGGTCTTATTTGAGTTATTGACCAGAGGGTCTTAATTGAGTTACTGACTAGAGGGTCTTATGTACTTATGTTGAGTTATGTGATATCATGCATTTTGTCTTTGTGATTTATGTTGTATATTCTTTCTGTGCTTTATTGAGTTAGCACCGGAGGGTCCAAACCGAGTTGCGAGACCGGAGGGTCTTCACTGAGATACCGGACTGGAGGGTCCGACCCGAGCTATGAGACCGGAGGGTCCTCACTAAGACACATGATCGGAGGGTCCTTATTGAGATATAGCCATGAGAGGCTAATTATTTGTGCATGGTATTTTGGGGAACTCACTAAGCTTCGTGCTTACAGTGTTGTGTGATATGTGTTTCAGGTACCCCTCAGGATCGCGGGAAGGCGCCGACTTGATTGTACACACTAGCTCGAGATTATGTTCTAAGGATTCTGGGAAATTGTCAAACATTTTGTTGTTTTGCGTTTTGAACAACTTACACATTAGATTGTGACAAATGTGAGATTGTGTTTTATGTGGTTTTAAAAAAATTGTTTGAAAATTTAGAGCGTTACAAGTTGGTATCAGAGCCTTGGTTTGAGCGATTCGGATGAACTCTCGGGTATATATGGACTCAAACTAAGGAATTGAGAAAATTTTATAAAAAGAAATGATTTTTCTAAAACGAGTAAGAGTTTTTAAGAGAAAATGAGATGAATCAGTGTGGACAATCAGCCAGAGTCCGAACGGTGATTTTCCAAAATACCACTACTTGTTTATATTATGAGATACTTACGAGATATTAGACCTGCATGCTAGAGGATAGGCTAGGTATTTCAGGAATTTAGAGCTGGAGTTGCCTGATTCATGATGCCTTAGCCTAGGGAATTCTATTGATTGATATTATCTGCAATTTGCTATGTGTGTGTGCTGAGTAGGGATACATAGCAGGAATCTTTTAGAGAGAGTTTTGCTAGGAGAGATACCTAGATGAGCATTGAGGAATCTACCGAGACAGTAGTTTTATATCCGTGAGGGAAAGAGTACTTGTGAATTAGGATCCTAGGAGAAGGACTTGGGGCGACTACAGGTTGGTGTGAAAGGTAGTATTGGGCTCGTACTACTAAAAGCACCGGATTTGTATGCGACCCAAGTAAGAACCTTAGGATACTAAGGAGCATGCAGGGGTGGGTAATGGTGTGAGTGCTTGAGCTAGTCTCTGATGATTTTCGTGTTTGTGTTTCAGAGACACTATGGTGATTACCCGCAACAACTCCGGGAGCAGTGGTACCAGTGACGAGGAGATTTGAAGGATCATTCATGAGGAGGTGGCGGCAGCTATCAGAGAGATCATACCAGAGATGTTCGGGTCTATTAAGACCACGCTGATTGAGACATTCGATGAGCGATTTGCTGCTGTCACGGAGGCTACTGCTGCTGCGAGGCCACAGGGAGGTGACTCATTGTTGTTCCGAGAGTTCAGCAACACGAAGCCACCAGAGTTTGACGGGACCCAGGACCCGATTGCTTTCATGAGATGGATCTCCGACATTGAGGGGTGTTTCTATACGTGTTCATTCCCGGAGCAATTGAGAGTTCGGTTTGTACTGAACCAGCTTCGCTTGGGAGCGAAGGACTGGTGGAAGTTCGTGACGAATGATTTTACCCCTGCAGATCATGTTGCAGTGACTTGGGAGAGGTTTAGCAAGTTGTTCGGAGATGAGTATGTTCCCCAGGTGGAGAGGGAACGTTTGGCATAGGAGTTTTTGTCTCTCAAGCAGAAGACAAAATCAGTGACAGAGATTACGAGAATGTTTCATGAGAGGGCGATGTTTACTGAGCAGGCACGTGTGAGCCGGTATTTGAGCATCTTAAGGAGAGATATTCAGGTGTTCGTGGCGAACTCATGATATCGGACATTGTCTGAGTTGCAGACCAATGCCAGGAGGAGAGAGATCGAGCTGGAGATTCAGACCAAAGAGGAGGGAAAGTCTCAGCGGAGAGACATGAGACCAGTATAGTCGCAGCCAGCGACGAAGCGGGCTAAGCCCGCTGATTCGAGAGAAGGAGGCTAGAAGGGCCGCACTTGTGGCAAGTGCGGCAAGAGCCATGAGGGATCTTACCGAGCAGGGATTTGCTACAAATGTGGCAAGGAGGAGCACATGGTGAAGGACTGCCCCAAGGGATTTTCAGTTTGCTTTCATTGCAACCAGAATGGCCACCGGAAGGCCGAGTGTCCTCAGCTCACTTAGGGATCAACCCAGGCTTCTGCTCTTGCAGCTTTACGTGTTACTGATGGTCGTCCGGGGAAGGTTGAGGCTCCGAGAGCTCATGGGAGAGCATTCCAGCTGACTGCGGAGGAGGTCCGCGCAGCGCCTGATGTTGTTGCTGGTACGTATCTCCTTATTCATGTTATTTTGAGATTTGTTTATGCTTATATTGTGCTGCATATAGGTACTTTTCTTGTGAGTTATGTGCCTGCCTTGGTGCTATTTGACTTGGGTGCGAGTCGATATTTCGTGTCTTTATCCTTTGGTCGTCACATTAGTGTTAGACGCGAGGCGTTGAGTCGGCCGCTGAGGGTTTCTATAGCCGATGAGCATGCGGTTTTTGCCGCTGATGTATTCCAAGGATGTATCTTAGAGATTTTCAGTGTTGAGTTGCCGATGGATCTGGTGCCGATAGCGATGGTTGATGTCTGTGTCATAGTGGGCATGGATTGGTTGAGCCGGTTTGGAGTCGTGATTGACTGTGAGCGTCATATGGTGACCATACGAGACCCTAGTGGGGGAGTACTTGCTGTGTGTAACATCCGGATACCCAGGTATAATATTTTATTATTTAATTTGAGATTTATGGAGTGACTCGACGAGTTGGTGCATCAACTCGTCGAGTAGAATCGCGACAAGTGACGTGGATTAATGAATGGACTCAACGAGTCTGTGAAGCGAACCGCCGAGTCAGCGCTGCTGAAGGAAACCCTAAATTCTCGGGTTTGCGGCCTATTTAAGGGCACTTATAGCCTCCATTTCGTCTCACCAGAACCCTTACACCCTTGAGAGAAACCCTAACGTCCATAGTGAGCTAGAGATGTGAGGATAGCTAATCTTGTTGTAACGACCCAAATTTTACAAAGAAATTTTTCATTTTTAATTAGTCAATCATATTTCATAAAACATGAAGATCCCAATAGTTGTTATCAAAACCACCAACATTACAACATTATTATTTTCAAAACATCATAGTGTCCCCCAAACCATATCGGAAAATAGAGATAGAGTGCACACCGCATCATCACGCCTTGTCTTTGCCCTTGGGCTCCGATGTACCTGAAACATATCGACAAACGGTAAGCAGAAAGCTTTGTGAGTCCCCCCAGATCATTTGTAACATACACGTTTTGAAATCGTGTTTTAAGTAAATAATATTACGAAATATTATGTGATATTGAGTATTGAGTTCTAACAGATAGTTTTTACTAGGTATAAGGTAAAACTATGTTTAGAATCACTCAAAAAATATTGGAAGTCTTATGAGATTCCAATTAAAAGTTAAAATATCAAAATTTAACGAATATATAAAATTTGAAATAAATAAAATTTTATTATTGAAAGTTGTATATAATCTCGTTAGAAACATTTAGGCGAAAACCTTATCGAAATCCGAGTTATAACGAACAAGTTATGACCAATCGAAGATCCGCGACAAAACCGGCACGGTGCCGAATGACGTAAAAAGTGAGTTTTTGATAAACTACTTTTTAGCCTTAGTGATCTAAATGAAAGTCGTAGTATTCGTTAAACCGGGAATTTTGATAAAAAGAACGCCAAAATCTGACTTCGTATGAGGAAGTTATGATTTTTCTAAGTTTCAGCTTAGCAGTAGACAGCTAAAAACCCGAATTTTAGATTGACTGATTTTTAGCCGACACAACCTAAACGAGAATCGAAGGTCTCGTCATTAGCAGTACAACGGTAAAAAGTCTGACGAAAACGGATGTCGGATGAAGAAGTTATGAATTTTTAACGGATTTACCAGTCCCGGTCTGTTAAAAATAATAATATTAAAACAAATTCAAAATTTTCCGACGAAGTCTAAACGAAAGTTGTAGAGCATAATTTTCCCTACGCATGCATATAAAGAACGTCAAAAACGGAGCCCGTATGAGAAAGTTATGGATTTTACAAGATTGGGCGCAATTTTCGAGAAATTTCGCATGAATAGTGCCAACCACCTCATCCCTCGCATGCAGCTTCCACGTGTCACCTCCTGATAGGACCAAGGTTTGCTGTGTCGCCTTCTGATTTGACCAAGTCCGCGGTCTACTAAGCCTCGGACACCTTCGCATGAGACACACCGCACACACTCCTCGGATGACCCTCGGACCTTC
The DNA here is from genome assembly GCF_052849685.1 of Lactuca virosa. NCBI lineage: Eukaryota > Viridiplantae > Streptophyta > Magnoliopsida > Asterales > Asteraceae > Lactuca > Lactuca virosa. The sequence goes on along the minus strand of NC_136433.1, from coordinate 300,382,315 downwards.
GTGGAGCCTGCCCATTGGACCGAAGTTGGGTCCAATCCAAAGCCGCCATCTGCGAGCCAGCTGTTCCGACCCTCGCATCCGAGCCTCGCCCTTCTGCCGCGTGTCCGAGCTTCGCTGCAACCTGGCCCTTCCCTCTTGCTTCGGATCCGAGGCTCGCACCTATATAAGGGGTGCGAGACCTCCTGGGTAAATGTTAGAAAATTGCCACTTTTTACCCCTAAACTTATATTTCTTCTACTTCCACTTCCCCCGAAGCCCCGGTATTAATTCCAACGCCCGAAACATGCCCCGAAATTCCCGAGAAGCCTGAAAATTTTATCTTTTCGGTTTCGAAACCCAACCCTCGCAGGGCCCGGTTTTCAAGAAAACTCCTGGTTTTCAACGAAGGAAGTCATATTTAGAGCCGAAGTGCTGCCCAAATTACTATTTTAACCCCCGGTTATTTCACGGTGAGTTTAATATATAGGAACAATTGTATGTTATGTGTTATATGTGCTATGTGCTTTTCCATGTTATCATCTCGTGTTATTATTTCTGCTATTTTTATAGCAAGGCTATACCTCTGACCACGAAGTGTATGACATAGGCATCACTTGGGTATTGGTATGTACCGTTGACCATGAAGTGTATGATATAGGCATCACTTTGGCTTCGGCAGTATGCTAAGATAAGGCTGAAAGCCTGAATATTCTAGCAAAATGATATTCTTGAGTATTTTATGTGCCACTTGTGTTGAAACTTTATTGATTGTATATTAAGTATGGAAATTGTTATGTCTCATTGATTAATATGGAAAGCTTTTCGCATTATGCCTTTGTTGTTCCTTGTTCCTCTTTGCTTCTGCCATATTGAAGTATATATATGGCATAACGTTATATTGTATCTATTATTGAACTCACTAAGCGTCACCGCTTACCCTCTCAATGTTTAACAAATTTGCAGGGAATAAGTAACCAATATAGTTATATATTGTTGGAAGGTTTAGAATAGTTGTAATATTACTTTTGTATTTCGGTTTATGATTGTATAAAATTACAATATCCTGTGTAGTTATGTAAACATAGTCGGTTTGTATCCAATCTTTTGTAATCACTTTATCAATGTAAGATATTGTTTTATAAATATGCATGTAGCATGTTTCGGAGTAACTATATTGTCAAGTACGAAAGTGAGGGTCTTTCAGCATACCCCACACAAACCACATATCACATTAGCTATAAAGCTACCTCTACCACATATCACATGTCAGTTAGCCACGAAGCTATCTCTACCGTTAGCCACAAAGGCTATCTCTACCATCAGCCATAAAGGCTGTCTCTACCATTAGCCATAAGGCCATCTCTACCATTAGCCATAAGGCTATCTCTACCGTTAGCCGCAAAGGCTATCTCTACCACATATCATGCACAAATACATATCACACCTCTACATAACCAGTAAACCAACTATCACAAAATGGGTCGGCCTTAGTGCCTTAGACCCATTGGTATGGTGAGAAAACTCACCTCACAAAGCTAAATCGGCAACTGAATTCAGGTATGTCCTGTGATGCTCTTCCCAAACTGTCTATAATCAATGAGTAAATAACTCAGCATAATCCCATAATACCCCCAGGGTCAACCCTGGTCAAAGTCAAGGTCTATAGTCAAGGTCAACAGTCCATATTGACCTTGACTCGTCGAGTACAATCGTTCACACGTCGGGTTCCCAACTTAACTCATCGACTCGCCGAGTCACCCGAGGGAATCGTCGAGTTCCTTGATGTTCACGGCCGTAAACCACCAACCGCACACCCTTGACCGTGAATCCTTGGCCGTAAACCTTTGGCCGTGAACCTTTGGCCGTGAACGATGAAACCCTCTCGACTCGCCGAATCTCTTGCACGACTTGCCAAGTCCCTATTAGTCCATTATGTTTACATCCTCTTCTAGTGGGACTCAAGGTCACAAACTTAAGATCTATACTCTACTAGTGAAGATAAAATGTAAAGTTGCAAACTTTACGTGCATGCAAGGCCTCTCATGGCCATGATACTCAAAACTAACCCTTAACAATGTTTTCATGCATGGAGAGGGAATGAGCTCATAAAAAAAGATGTAACTTTATGACTTCTGGGAGTTAAGAAGGTTCAGATCTGGAACCATATCCTTGTGATAGGTCCAGATCCAACCTTGATTCCCTTTTCTTCTATGATGGCCATAATCTTCCAAAAGAAATTTAAGGATCTTAAACTGAAAGTGATAGATTGATACCTCAAACGAATGCCCAACACGAAATAGATGCTTGATCTAGTGCTTTGCCCCTTGGTACTTCCTCTTCAAGTTTGGTATTCTCCCCAAGATCCCAAAGATAGCCCCCAAATGCACTCACTTCACACCTTTGAGAGTTCGCGGCTGTAAACGGTCTTTTATCGTGATAAGGGAGGCCACAAGGGTTTATAATGATGTTTATATATGGGGCAAAACCCCAAAACTAGGGTTTTCTCTAAATAGCTCTGACTCGCCGAGTCGGGCCTTCCGACTCGCCGAGTCAGTTTTGACTCGCGTCCAAAATGTCTCGACTCTACTCAACGAGTTGTTCTCCCAACTCGCCGAGTCAATGCATAAAACCTCCCCAATTTAGCAACTTTCCAACCAACACCCGAACCAGGTGTTACAAGTCTCCCCCACTTGAACTAGACTTCGTCCTCGAAGTCTGCTGACCCAAACAAATCATGGTAATGCTCTCGCATCTCCTCTTCCGGTTCCCAAGTCCACTCGGAACCCTTCCGATGCTGCCATTGCACTTTCACCAGTCTTACCTCCTTATTCCGAAGGACCTTCGTCTTCCTACCCATAATGGCAACGGGCTTCTCAATGTAGTTCAAGCTCTCGTCCACCTGGATATCACCCAACGAGACAACCACAGCCTCGTCTGTGACACATTCCGAAGTTGCGACACATGGAATGTGTTGTGAATCTGGCTAAGCTCCTCTGGCAGATCCAAGCGATATGCCACTTTGCTCACCCGGGTCGTGATCCTGAACGGGCCTATATACCGAGGCCCCAGCTTGCCCCTCTTCCGAAACCTGATGATCCCTTTCCAGGGTGACACCTTCAGCAACACGAAATCCCCCACCTGAAACTGAAGATCTGATCGCCGTCGGTCGGCATTGCTTTTCTGACAGCTCTGCGCGACCCGTAACCGGTTGCGCACCTGCTGAATCAACCCAGTAGTCTTGAGCACTACTTCCGTGCTTCCCATGACCCGGTGTCCAACCTCATCCTAACAAACCGGGGTCCGGCACCTCCGTCCATATAGCATCTCGAATGGAGCTCGGTCGATACTGGCATGGTAACTGTTATTGTACGAAAACTCTGCTAGTGGAAGATACGTATCCCAACTCCCTCCAAAATCCAACACGCATGCCCGTAGCATATCTTCCAGTGTCTGGATCGTCCTCTCACTCTGACCTTCGGTCTGGGGGTGGTACTCCGTGCTAAAATGTAGCTGAGTGCCCAGCTCCTCGTGGAATTTCTTCCAGAACCTAGATGTAAACCGAACATCACGGTCAGAAACTACTGACACAGGCACCCCGTGGTATCTGCCAACTTTTCTGCGGATATACTTTAGGATATCGGAATGAAATGGGCACTCTTCGTCAGTCTATCCACAATCACCCATATGGCATCCACACCCCTTGCCATCCTTGGCAACTTCGTAATGAAGTCTATTGTGCTCTCCTCCCACTTCCACATGGTCATGGGTAGCGGCTGGACCATACCATGAGGTCGTTGATGCTCGGCCTTGACCTTCCTGTAGGTCAAGCACCGCTCTACAAACCAAGCAATTTCCCGCTTCATGCATGGCCACTAATAACTCAGTCTCAGGTCCCTATACATTTTTGTAGCTCCAGGATGTATAGAGAACTTGGACTTATGCGCTTCTTCCAATATCTTCTGTCTCACTCCCCCAGTCACCGGTACCCACACTCGGCCACACTGCATCAAGAGGCCACGACCATCCTTGACAAACAAAGGATATTTTCCTCGGATTCTCTCTATCTTCCAATTCTCTTTCTTCACTCCTTCGACCGGGGCCTCCTTGATCATCTCCAACAATGGAGAGATCACCGTCATTCTCAAACACATGTTCCCAATCGGGGAACCCGCTACCTTTCGGCTCAAGGCATCGGCCACTACGTTGGCTTTTCCAGGATGGTATAGAATCTCACAATCATAGTCCTTTAACACGTCCAACCACCTCCTCTGTCGCATGTTGAGGTTCTGCTGATCCATCAAATACTTCAGACTCTTGTGGTCGGTGTAAATGGTATACCGCACTCCATACAAGTAATGCCTCGAAATCGTGAGGGCAAACACCACTGCCCCCAGTTCCAGATCGTGAGTGGGGTAATTCGCCTCATGTGGCTTTAACTGTCGCGAGGCGTACGCTATCACGTGTCCTCTCTGCATCAGTACCGCACCTAACCCTAAAATCGATGCGTCACAGTACACCAACAGATCATCTAATCCCTCTGGTGGGACAAGGATCGGAGCCTCGCACAATCTCCACCTCAAGGTCTCGAAGGCCAACTGTTAATCCGTACGCCACCAAAACGTCACATTCTTCTTGATCAGACGGGTCAATGCCACCGCAATCTTGGAGAAATCCTGGATAAATCTTCGGTAATAACCTGCTAAACCCAGGAAGCTACGAATCTCTGACGCATTCTTCGGTACTTCCTACCGCATCACAGCCTCAACCTTGGCTGGATCAACCGAAATACCCTCCTGGTTGATGATATGCCCCAAGAATTGTACCTCTCGTAGCCAGAAATCACACTTGGAGAACTTGGCATACAGCTTCTCCGCCCTTAGGGTATCCAGCACCTCCCTTAAGTTCTGTTCATGCTGCTCTCTGGTCTTAGAGTAGACCAGGATATCATCAATGAAAACGATCACCGACCGATCCAGCATCGGTCTATACACCCTGTTCATAAGATCCATGAACATTGTTGGGGCATTGGTGAGCCCAAACAGCATCACTACAAACTCATAATGCCCATACCGAGTCCTGAAAGCCGTCTTCGGTATATCCTCATCCCGAATCCTCATCTGATGGTATCCCGACCGAAGATCAATCTTGGAAAACCAAGACGCACCTTGTAGCTGGTCGAAAAAATCATCGATCCTTGGCAACGGATAACGGTTCTTCACCGTCAGTTTGTTCAGCTCCCTATAATCGTTGCACATTCTATGCGATCCATCCTTCTGTTTCACGAAAAGAATCGGTGCTCCCCACGGAGAACTGCTCGGACGAATGAACCCTCGGTCTAGCAGCTCCTGAAGCTGCGTAGAGAGTTCCTGCATCTCCGGTGGTGCCAACCGGTATGGCGCCTTTGCTATCGGAGCGGCACCCGGCACCAAATCGGTGCAAAACTCCACCTGCCTCTCCAGAGGCACCACTGGTAACTCTTCGGGGAAAACATCCTGAAAGTCCTGAACAACTGGCATACTGCCTACATCCTTCGTGATCTCTACCCTTGTATTCGAGATATATGCCAGAAATCCCGAACAACCCTGCTGCAGGAACCTCCTAGCCCTTGCAGCCGAACAGAGGGTCGGCCCCTGCGATGCCCTATCACCATGTGTCGACAGTTCTCCCCCACTTGGGGTTCGAACCCTCACCAACTGATGCTCGCAGTCAATCTGTCACAACTAGGAATTCTAATGCTTTGTAAACATTTAACAAGGATAACATTGTAACTAAAACTTGAAAGCATGTATGATGCTTATTCAATGACAACAAAATTCCATCAAACACTCTATACAAACACTCAAATAGTCAACAAAAGGTTGGAAACCCTAGAAATCCCGGTTTAAGTCCAATATGGACTAGGATTTCCTTATTGGGCCTAATCGCCCAATAAACTTCCAATTTGACTATTTTGGGCTTAGAACTCTTAAATGGGCTCTCATTGGACCCACTCTTATGAGACTTATCCTTTTTGGGCCTTATAAGCCTAAAATGGACTAGTTTATCTTTAATAGGCCTTATTGGGCCATAACAAATCCAATTAGCTTTAATGGACTCAAAACCATTCCTTTATGCTAAATTGGGCCGTGAACACCCCTAGAAGCCCAATGGGCCGAAAAATAGTTATTTAGCCTCATAATTTGGAGCAAGACTTAGAATGGGCCCAAGATGATTCCTCCCCTCTCTCCTTAGCCCAAATCGGCCCATGTTTAATAAAAAAAGAGATAAGAATGGAAAAAGAATTAAAACAAAAAGGGAAATTATGGAAAATTTGTGAGGATGCCACCTCCTTATTGCATGGTGGACATCCATGCAATGTCACCTCACTTCTCTCCCCTCCCTTCCTTCTTCTTCTCGGCCGAGAGCACCCAACACCCACACCAAATTCATTTTTCAAACACTCACTATTCTCTCAAGAACACCTCTCATTTCTTCATCAAAATTTCTAAGATCTTGAGCATTTCAAGTAGGATCTTTCACAAGAATCATCATCCTAGGTAAGTTGATGCTTGGATCCATAATCTAGTCTCTTTATTTAATCAAGAATCTCTTCTAAACTCACACAAACTCATGATCATCATCATAGAAAACTCTAAGTTCGAGATCCACCCAAGAAGGCTTGCTAGGATCAAACTTTTCCATTTCTTTCTTCAAAACCGACAACAACAAGCAAAAGTGAGTTCATACCCCTCTATGTTCGGTTTTCATATGATTTATGGGGTAGAATACAAGTAAAATGTGTAGATCTATGTGTATTTGTATGTTATATGTGATTTCTTGTGTTTATGTGGGGAATATGTGCTAAAAATGAAAGATATTTCGAGATCTATAGTTCAAGAAGGAAATATATGTGATTTAGGATACATATCACTTAACATTTCAAGATAAACTACCATACAAGGTTTATAATAAGCATACTACAACATAAAATTTGTTATTGGACTATTTTTGATAAATAAACAAAAGATGGGGAAAAAGATGTCATTCACGAATTTTACAAGGATCAAAAGGTCAAAACAGCTAAAAGAAGAGTTTTTATAAATATTATGATTTTTAAAGGACTAAAAATGTAAATTTTAGCCGAATGGGCTAAAATTTGGGCCTTTCGGCTATTTAGGCCCAAATATGCGAAAAATCAGATTTAAGGGAGCTGAAATGGAAAGTTTTCTCAAAACAGGGGCTATAAACGTAAATGAACCTATTTTAGGGGTTAAAATGGCCTTATTTATCAAAAGGGACTAAAAATGCAAAGATTTTAGATTTTGGGTCAAAATTGTAAAAATTGCGAAAAATGTGGATTTAAATGCAAATCTTTTAACTAAAGGGCTGAAACTGTCCAAAATTAAATTTTGGGCTTAAAACATTATTTAAATAAGTGTTTGGGTCAAAAATGTCAAGAAAAATAGTTCAAGGACCTAATATGTCATTTTTCATAAAAATGACTAAAATTGCCAACTTTACCAAAATAAGGGGCTGAATTGGTCAAACTAATGTTTTTGGTCAATTATGTTAATATTAAAATAATTGGGTCAAAATATACAAAATTTTATAACTTATGGGTTTAAATAGAAAAATATATATTTTTATAAATCTATGAATCGTTATAAAACAATTTGATGATTATCACGACATATCGATTAAACAACTTCGCAACACTAATACTATACAAAACAAGTAAACATTCTAATTGTTGGGCTTGAATAATTCTAATCATGCATATTGGGCCTTTGTGACCCATTAACATGACTTTTGGGCCTAACATATATAATACATGTTTATTGGGCCTCCTGTGACCCAATTACATGTCTAAGGGACCCTCAATGGCTTTTACATGCTATTGGGCCTCAGTGGCCCATTAGCATTGCTAGTAAGGTCCAAATAAATCATATGCGAAATGGGCCAATGCATCCTTCGTATACTCGACAGCCTTAAATAACATGCGTGATTAGTAGGACCTCGTAGTCCTCTTCTCCTCGTCTGGTAGGCTTACCTTCTATTCAAGTAAACAAAAATCAGGTCGTTAATCAAGGTTAATCAAATTCATTTGGATTAAGTGAGTAATAACGGGCGACACGAATAAGTGTCGGTCGTAGTCTGTAGTTATAATCAAAGTCTCCTGGAGGGAGAGCGAGAGTTTCTGTATAGATCTATACGGGGGTGACTCCCCCACACCTAATTTGTTCGCTAAAGTTAGACTCGGTCAGTCTAGGGTGACAAAATCGTAAGATCAATTCTGGCGTTCGCTAGAATGCCAAGGCAGACGAACTAGTCATTATCATGCATGGTTATAACGACTCACATAGAGATCCAATACCATCTAAGTAATCATGGGAAATCATATTCATTCGTTGTGACGATACAATAATACAAAACGATCATACTATTTTATCGGAAAACATCGGGTTTTCCGAGGAAAACAACATTATTCACTTGTACTTTCAATAACTATAATGCAAAACTTCTGATTTATACACGTTTTGAAATCATTCACGCATATACTTATGGATCATCACACCTTTTCTATAAACAATTGTCGTTTCAGAAAATATCGTATTTTCTGGGCTTTACAAACTATACAAAACATTTTCATATCAAACCTGCTTATGAACTCACCAACATTATATATGTTGACGTTTTCAAAATAACTTGTATTCTCAGGTAACAGATAAGCTGAAGAACAATACCAAGTGTGTTAGGATGTTATGTTTTGAAAACTCTCAAACAATTTATGCTATGGATATGTAATATTTAGACAATGTACTTGATGTGAACAAGGTCAGTTGTAATGTATTAATGCATGGTGATGTTTATGTTATGTTTCATGTATATTCATTGTGATGATATTTCAATTTAAGTCACGCGAGCCCTCGGACGTTTCCGCCGTCTGGTTCGGGGGTGTGACAGGTTGGTATCAGAGCTCTGTTTATACTGAACTGGCATATCTAACCACACATTGATATGCAACTATAAACCCAGCAAGGGACTAAATAACTCTGATCAAAACAAATAAAATATACTAATAAACATCCTTACTTGTGCGACTTAGAAAAATGAACATAATAACAAATCAAAGAAGATAATTGGGAGAACCTGACATCCCGGTTGAGCCAGGATTGTTCACAGTTGTATTAGGGATGCACGTAGCCTGATCAACTACATTTCTTCATAGTACAACTATCACATGCTCTGGGACGATCGCGAGGGTGAGTTAACCTAAGGCGTACCCTATGTTTAATCAAGAAGAATGCATCAACCCAACTTTATATATAAATAACAAATTTTAGGAGTAATAATAGTTTATTTATATACCTCCTTACGTGTTCCCCCTCACAGTCACCATGGAAGAGGAGCATCAGGGCATTCAGTTTCATCAGGTCTTAGTGTCCCACAGAATGATTGAGGACGACCCCGAGGAAGGACAAGGGGGAGCACACGGCGTTGGGCCCGACGAATGATTGATGGGACCGATGACGACATGGAGGAAGAAAGAGGCACGGACGAAGCCTCCGTCACACCACCTACTGGCGAGACACAGCAGAACCACCCTGCCCCACCAGGAAATCCCGTGAGAGAGAATCGTTCTCCGGAGGCTGAGGCTGCCGCACTACGGCAACAACTATTCGCCATGGAAGCACGAGCGGTGCAGGCTGAACTGGAAAGAGATGAAGTCATTGGAGAGATGAAGTCATTGGAGAGATGACTGAGATGGCCTAGTTGTTGGCACAACACTTCGGTATATGATCTCGCTGCCACCGTTGGGCGCTTCCTAGTGTGTTAGGACCAGCTTTACCCTACTAGTGCTATGTTCTCTTATGATTGCTATATTATGTACTACCGACTCCGTATTTAAGTGATTACACTACTCATAGAGTCGTTATGCTGTCGAACTTTGTACCTTTATGTATGCTCTTTCGAGCAAATTTTCATGTATCAAAGTACGGATAATATTAGTGGAAAATATTATGTATTTATTCGTGACGTTGTTATCTATTATGTGTTTTATATTCATATTGCTTAGTGTGAATTATGGAAACACTTAGATGCGCAAATCGATTCACGAAATTCCCAACTTAAAAACAATACATACTCAACATCTTTCTGTTCCATAACAGCAAGATGCTGCAAAGACCAAACCGCGGAAATAACCAACCACCGACACCACCGGAAATCGACTCAGCTGCGTTTCAAGCAGCTGTATCTGCTGCAGTCACAACAGCCATGGCGCAAATCCACCAAGGGAACAATGGCGGAGGAAACGGGCAGGGGGCTGGAAGTTCAAACAACGGGATAAATCAAGGACCTACCAAGATATGCTCTTACAAAGACTTCATCAACGCTAAGCCACGAACCTTTAATGGCACAGGGGGAGTGATAACCCTGAAAAGATGGATTGAAAAGGTGGAATCAGTGTTCGAGATATGCGGATGCCCGGATGAAGTCAAGGTGAAGTTTGCAGCATGTACATTTGTTGATCAAGCTCTCACCTGGTGGAATGGACATGTGGAGGCTATGACTCTTCCAGTGGCTAATGCCATGCCATGCACGGAACTAAAGGAAATGCTAATGGCTGAATACTGCCCGTGTGGCGAAATTCAGAAAATGGAGCAAGAGTTATGGAATCTCACTGTCCGAAACTCGGACATCGATGCCTACATAACAAGGTTTAGCGAACTGTCTCTGTTATGCCCTGGCATGATTACTTCTGAAGGGAAGAAAATCGAAAGATTCATCTGGGGATTAACCTCCCCAATTCAATGAAACGTGATTGCTGCGAATCCCGAAACTTTTGACAGTGCCAAGAGGTTGGCCAAGAAGTTATTGTTGGATAAGGTGTCTAAGTCCATAACTATTTCTGGTATGTACTTGACCCGACCCGGCATGGTCCATTTGGGTTGCATGGCACCATGCAATTGGATAAACTAAAATGAGAGAAATAACACTTATGGTTTATTAGTATATTATAAGTTCTAATATATTAATAATATTATTTAATTAGTTTGATCAAGAATTAATTTAGAATTAATTAAGTGATCAAAAGATAACTAATTAAATATATGTGTAGATTATGTAAATCTTCCATATCTTATATAGTGGGCTAAGAGGCTCCATGGATTATCAAGTTGGGTTCCACCCATAGGATGCTCCATGGATGCTCCATGGGAGTTACAAACCCATGGGTCATGGAAATGAAGAGTCATGACACATTAGGGTTTACATGGTGTAACCCTAGATGTGTCAACACTATATAAGAAACTCATTCTCCACCAAAATAGGCTACACTAAGAAACAAGAGGTCTAGAGCCGATTTTGCAAGTGTAAGATTCTCTCAAAGTTTACTCCTTTGCATTTGGTGTTGTGTGAAGCATTTGAGGCATCACACTTGGGGTGCTAGGCTCACAAGGTTTCAAGGATCATAATTATTAGACAAACAAGGTAAGTTATTCTATCTTTCATTCAAGTTAAAAATGTTCCCCATGTATGCTAGATAGGAATATAACCTTGGAATTCAACTGTGCATGATTATTAGACAAACAAAGATCCAAGGTTATTAGGGTTGCATGTACACTTAGGAAGTGTTAGAAGGCTCAAAACCCATCAGTGGTATCAGAGCCTAGGTTTGTTTGTTGTTTTTTTTTTGTGTGCAAACAGCTTGGAAAAAAAATCGTTTTTCTGTTTTCTGCTCGTATGAAAGTTTGCACATTTGTTGCTGGAAATGGACTAGAAACATTACCCTAAACTGTTTTGATGTTTTAAAGCTTGTTTTAGATGGTGTAATGTTTATGCTAATCCATTTACAATGGCAATTATTAAAATTACAAGTTTTTTTTTAAGTGTAATTTTTGATTCTTGAAAGTGTTCATATTCATGTTCTTGAAGTTATGAAGATTAGATGATCATAGGAATTGTTTGTAACCTTCATGGTAGTTTAATTCATGATCATAATGTGTTTTAATGGAGTCCATAACTTGTCCTCAAGTTATGGAAAACCAAAAGTCTCATTTTTATTAAAGCCATTAAAAGAACACAAGAGTTATAAAAATGAAGAGTCTTCATTTTTATTACTCAATTAATTCATAAGTTATAAGAAATGAAAAGTTTTGGAAGTTTACAAAACTTGCCCTCAAGTTTTGGAACATGTAAAGTCTTGATTAAAACTTTAGTTCCAACCCTTAGAATTTTAAAAAGTTAAAATTCAACCCTTATACTTTATAATATTATAAGTTACTAATATATATATGTATAACGTCAAGTCGTCTTACCGCTAGTACGCCTCATTCACGAAGTCGGTCTATAAGGGGGGTATAAGGTTGTTGCCTATAAAATGGCAACTTAATGGGTGTCCACTCTCACCCACCGCTTCCTTGATCGGTGGAGGGTCGTTAGCCGAACGGGTAAGACAAGGACTTATAAATTCTCATTAAAAGTATGATGAATATTATAAAGTAACTAAATGCTTTTATTAAATTCCCAATCTTAGTTACTTTAGGAAAATGTGAATAAGGTGCTAATCCATGAAATTACACTTTACACTTTGTTTAAGTCGTTGGTGGAGCGTGTGTGGTTAACCGGCACACTAACTTGGACTTAACAAGGTAGGTAAAGGGTGACTTAAGGTTTACCATAGCATCGGTGGAGCGTGTGTGGTTTACCGGCACATCGATTGAGTGATAAACCTTGAGGGTACCAAGTGATTTGCATGGTTACTTCACACCTCGTTTTGTGATCCTCGGTATCCCAGTCACAAAACTTGGAGGGCACACTCGAGATTGAAACATGCCTTTGAAAAGTTCATTGAATCTCAAAAGAATCTAGGAATTTCTAAGAACCAATTAAAAACCTAATATTTATATTTTGTTTTTCATGGTGGAAATTGGTGAATCGTCATTCACCTACATTTCAAATATGTTATAGCTTGGATTACGGCATACCTCTTCTAAGTTATAATATATTGTGATTGGATCCTAGCCTTAATATTACATTTGGGTGTTTTATTAAGGACTCTCTTAATATCTAAACTAATCTTGTTCTCTTCTTTCAGATGTCTTCAAACAATGCTGCTTCTGGCTCTAATCCTAATGGCTCCTTTACCCTTATGAACTTGTGTGGGAAAGTCACTTTTGATGGATCCAACTTCAATGAATGGATCAGAAACATCAGGATGATTACCCGCTACGAGGACAAAGAATATGTCCTTGACAAGGAGCTTAAGGAGATTGATGAGACCACTGTAACTCCCCAGGAGATCGCTGACTTCCGGGCACATGAAAGGGATGCTACAAAAGTGGCATGCATCATGTTGGCCACCATGACAGCGGAACTCCAAAAGTCCTATGAGGACTTCTACCCTTTTGAAATGCACCAAGATCTGATGGAAAGATACCATCAAAGTGCACGACAAGAGAGGTATGAAATCATATGCTCTATCATAACAACCATGATGAAGGACGGGGAATCCGTCACGAGCCACATGCAGAAAATGCAAAGGTATGTGGATCGGTTGCTGAAGCTTAATGTGAACTTCCCTGAGGAGCTTGCAATAGATATCATTTTGCACTCCTTACCATCGTGCTATGATCAATTTCGCATGACATATCACATGAATAAGGAAGAGGTCACACTCATCAAACTTCAGGGACTCCTCAAGATCGCAGAAACAGGTTTTAAGGGTAAGTCGGTTGTTAACACTCCTACTCCAAACTCCGCCCCGGTTTTGGCAATCGGGAAAGGTAGAGGGAAGAAGAGGAAGAGCTCTTCGAAGGGTACCAAGGCTAGGACCCTTGATGGCTCTTCTTCAAGTGGAACCAAGAAAGGTTTTGTCACTCCTTCTTCTGACCCTAAAGAGGCTGAATGCTTCTATTGCCATGAAAAGTCACATTGGAAGCGGAACTGCTCAAAGTACCAGCAAGATGTGAAGGATGGGAAAGTTAAACCCAACCATGCAGGTATTTACACTATCTTATCTAATAACTCACCCCATTCTAACTCTTGGGTCCTTGATACCGGTTGCGGTATTCATATCTGTTCTGATTTGCGGGGACTAAGAAGAAGTGAGAATGTGGAGCATGGAAGAATAAACTTAATCATGGGGAATAGGAAAGCTTTACCTGTCACCAAGATTGGAGTTTATACTTTATCGCTAAGTAGTGGGTTTAGTTTAGATTTGAATAAATGTTGTTATTCGCCAGAAATGGCAAGAAATATTATTTCCTTTCATGCATTGTATAAACAAGGTTTCACCTTTTCATTTGATAATGAAGTTGGTTCGATTAATGCTTTCTTTAATAATGTTCTTTATTTTAAAGCATTACCTTGTGATGGTGTGTATGAAACTGTATCTGTGGTTGATAACTTAGGAAATAATGTATTGTGTATTGATTCTGTTAATGATAATAACTTGGATAAAGCATCATTATGGCATTGTCGTCTTAGACATATAAGCAAGAAACGCATAGGCCAACTCCAAAAGGATGGAGTATTGGAGTCATTTGACCTAAAGTCAGATGATAGTTGTGAATCATGCTTACTTGGAAAAATGACAAAGTCACCCTTCACAGGTTCTTGTGAGAGGGGTGAAGGTTTGTTGGATCTTATACACACGGATGTGTGTGGGCCCTTCAAACATGCCACAAGGGATGCTAATCGTTATTATTTGACTTTTACTGATGATTACAGTAGATATGGATATGTCTACTTAATCAAGCATAAGTCAGAGACTTTTGAGAGGTTTAAAGAGTTTAAACAGGAAGTCGAGAATCAATTGGGCAGGAACATTAAGATGCTTCGATCCGATCGAGGTGGTGAGTATCTTAGTTCAGAGTTCCTCGACTATCTTAGGGAATGTGGGATTGTCTCACAATTGACACCTCCCTGGAAACCACAGTTGAATGGTGTAGCTGAGAGGCGTAATCGAACCTTGTTGGATATGGTTCGTTCCATGATGAGTCGAGCTTCGCTACCAATCTCATTTTAGGGGTATGCCTTAGAGACTGCCGCCCATATCCTTAATCTAGTTCCCACAAAAAAAGTTGCCAAAACCCCTCATGAGATGTGGACTGGTAAAGTACCCAAACTAGACCACATTAAGATTTGGGGTTGCGAGGCTTTCGTGAGACGCGAGACTCATGATAAGCTCGAACCTCGAAGTGAGAGGTGTATTTTCATCGGCTACCCACAGAAATCCTTTGGTTACCTCTTCTACAGACCTAGTGAGAATGTGGTCTTTGTAGCTAGGAGGGCTTTCTTTCGATAGAGAGAGTTCGTAAGCCAAGGAGACAGTGGGAGGCAAGTTGACCTTGAAGAAATTCAAGAGTCAAGTGGTGAAGGAACTTCAAACCCTAGCACTCAACTTGAGGAGGAAACTTCTGTTGAGCAAATTGACAAGTCTGTACCTCTGAGGCGTTCCACAAGGGTTAGGAATGCACCTGAGCATTACTATGGATTCCATATTACTGCGGAAGGTGATACACTTATCAGTGATGAGACACTGATAGGTCTGGATGAACCTAACAGTTACGCGGAAGCCATGGCAGGCCCCGAGTCAGCCAAGTGGAAAGAGGCAATGGACAGCGAGATACAGTCCATGTATGACAATCAAGTTTGGAACTTGGTTGAGAATGTACCAGGTCGTAAGACTGTAGGGTGCAAATGGATCTTCAAGAAGAAGACCGACATGGATGGTAATGTACACACTTATAAGGCACGACTGGTTGCAAAGGGTTTCTCACAAACTCCGGGAGTTGATTATGATGAGACCTTTTCTCCAGTGGCCAAGATTAAGTCTATTAGGGTTCTGTTAGCCATAGCTGCATTTCATGACTATGAAATATGGCAAATGGATGTCAAAACCGCTTTCCTTAATGGAAAGTTGGCTGAGGATGTTTACATGAGTCAGCCAGAGGGTTTTGTCAACACAGAGTACCCTAATAGAGTGTGTAAGCTTGAGAAATCCATTTATGGGTTAAAGCAAGCACCTCGCAGATGGAATCTTTGCTTTGATGAGAAAGTCAAGGAATT
Source organism: Lactuca virosa (assembly GCF_052849685.1). Taxonomy (NCBI): domain Eukaryota; kingdom Viridiplantae; phylum Streptophyta; class Magnoliopsida; order Asterales; family Asteraceae; genus Lactuca; species Lactuca virosa. Next base: position 300,366,283 of record NC_136433.1, on the reverse strand, counting down.
TGGCTTTTCTAGGAGTGAAGATGAATCTTGTGTATATGTTAAGGCTAGTGGGAGTATAGTTAGCTTTTTGGTATTGTATGTGGATGACATACTACTCATAGGAAATGACATCCCAACTCTGCAGGAAGTTAAGTCCTGGCTTGGGAAGTGTTTCTCTATGAAGGACCTAGGAGAAGCTGCCTATATTCTAGGGATAAGGATCTTGAGAGACCGGAGTAAAAGACTAATTGGACTTAGTCAGAGTACTTACTTGGATAAGGTGTTGAAGAGATTCGGCATGCAGGACTCCAAGAAAGGAGAGTTACCCATCCAGAGTAATGCCAGATTGAGTAAGACACAAAGCCCTAGTACTGAGGCTGAGATAGCAGAAATGAGTCGAATACCTTATGCTTCGGCTGTAGGATCGATCATGTATGCTATGACGTGTACTCGACCTGATGTAGCCTTTGCTTTGAGCATGGTTAGCAGGTATCAGGGGAACCCTGGCAAGGCACACTGGACTGCGGTAAAGAATATCCTCAAGTACCTATGGAGGACTAAGGACTGGGTCCTTACCCTCGGTGGGAGTGAAGACTTGAGAGTTTTAGGGTATAGTGATGCTAGCTTTCAGACTGATAGGGATAATTTCCGCTCTCAGTTAGGCTGGGTCTTTACCTTAAATGGAGGAGCAATTTCTTGGAAGAGTTCCAAGCAAGAGACAGTGGCTGATTCAACTTGCGAATCAGAGTATATAGCAGCTAGTGAGGCAGCAAAGGAGGCGATATGGCTGAAGAACTTCATTGGAGACCTTGGAGTTGTACCAGCTATTAAAGAGCCAATGGAAATTTTCTGTGATAGTGAAAGTGCAGTTGCCTTAGCCAAGGAACCAAGGGATCACGGGAGATCCAGACACATCGACAGAAAATACCATTTCATCAGACATCGAATAGAAGAAGGACTCCTCGTGGCAAAGAGGGTATCATCGGATGAGAATCCAGCAGATCCCCTCACGAAGGGACTGACTCGGGTTAAGCATCTCCAGCGTGCTCGGAGCATAGGGCTGAAGGATGATATTAGATTTAGTAGTTAGATAACCTTGAAATTTGTAAAGTGTAATTGACATTAGATGATGAATAAAAGGTGTTTTATTTATGAGTAAAGTGTTGCTATCTCTTGTCGATCGTTTACTATATTTCTTTTGCATGTTTTGACTTCCAGAATAATTATGTTTGGTATATCATATTATTCGAACCTCCACAGTCGGTCGTATGTCGGAAGTAGGTATGAATCAAGACTGTCATGATTGGTTGCAGAGGTCTAAGTTGTTGGACATGGCTACAAGACTCATGAGTGCTCATAAGTTCTGAGCATTGGACTCAACCCACGCTCACTGGAATCACTTCATGGAATTTATCTCGAGTGATCGTGAGACGGTAATATCATATAAGTCTTCAAACCTAGAGATAAGATTTGTTACTTATGAGTTGGTTATGCATTGATTGTACGTTAACGCATTGGTAACTCGATGTTATAAAACGTGCTTTTGTGTATAATTCAATGAGTGGTAGAACAAACATATGAGTCGAAGTTTATCTGTTCCTTCTTGGATTAGAAGCTGATAACTGGGCCCCTCGATGATTTTGTTTTGACCTATGTACCAGGCCCGGTCAGAACTAAGTTGATGTGTTCAATTAAGTTCTTTGTCAAACAAATCGGAAATCGGGAAACAAACTGCTGGACACAAAGTAAGACACTGTTCCATGTATTTGTCCGGCTGATATCTAGAAGAGAGGATTATATGATCACTTATCTTAAATGGCGTATCATCATCTTCTCAGTTCCGAGAGACCTTGAAAGAGCTACGATTGCCGATCGGTTCCTGAAGTATTGCAGTTATAGTTATTAGACTTATCCAAGTGGGAGACTGTTGGATAAGGTGTCTAAGTCCATAACTATTTCTGGTATGTACTTGACCCGACCCGGCATGGTCCATTTGGGTTGCATGGCACCATGCAATTGGATAAACTAAAATGAGAGAAATAACACTTATGGTTTATTAATATATTATAAGTTCTAATATATTAATAATATTATTTAATTAGTTTGATCAAGAATTAATTTAGAATTAATTAAGTGATCAAAAGATAACTAATTAAATATATGGGTAGATTATGTAAATCTTCCATATCTTATATAGTGGGCTAAGAGGCTCCATGGATTATCAAGTTGGGTTCCACCCATAGGATGCTCCATGGGAGTTACAAACCCATGGGTCATGGAAATGAAGAGTCATGACACATTAGAGTTTACATGGTGTAACCCTAGATGTGTCAACACTATATAAGAAACCCATTCTCCACCAAAATAGGCTACACTAAGAAACAAGAGGGCTAGAGCCGATTTTGCAAGTGTAAGATTCTCTCAAAGTTTACTCCTTTGCATTTGGTGTTGTGTGAAGTATTTGAGGCATCACACTTGGGGTGCTAGGCTCACAAGGTTTCAAGGATCATAATCAACAACAAGGTAAGTTATTCTATCTTTCATTCAAGTTAAAAATGTTCCCCATGTATGCTAGATAGGAATATAACCTTGGAATTCAACTTTGCATGATTATTAGACAAACATAGATCCAAGGTTATTAGGGTTGCATGTACACTTAGGAAGTGTTAGAATGCTCAAAACCCATCAGTTAGACGACCACAACACCAAGAAGGGCGAGAAGTCAGGAGAAACTGAAAACAAGAAGGAGAGTGACAACAAGAAAGGAAGGAATAACAAGAGGAAGGGACGACAAGGCTCAGAGTCGTCAAAGAAACAACAAATAGTGACAGTTAATGCTGCAACCACCCAAGTTCCCTCCACACCACATGCTCTAGTCTCATCCACTCCAAGTGCCCCTAAGCAGTATTCTAGGAATCTCCCAAAGTGCAACAAGTGCAATATCCATCACAATGGCGACTGCAGGGAGATGCATTGTACCAGTTGCAACCGGAAGGGTCACACGGCAAAATACTGCAGGACCTATCCTCCCCAGAACCAGCAGCAGGGAAACAACAACAACGACAACAACCGCAACTACAACAATAACAACACCAACAACAGCGGCAACAACACTGGGGCAAGCCACACCTGTTATGGATGTGGAAAGACTGGGCATTTCCGTCGAAACTGCCCCAATGTCAACAACCAATGGAATGCAGGAGCAGGGAGAGTGCTGACCATGGGTCAAGGAGAAGCGGTTCAGGATCCCGTTGTTATCACTGGTAAGTTTCTCCTTAACCACTCATATGCATGCATCCTGTTTGATACCGGGGCAGAGCGAAGCTTTGTGAGTAATAAATTCAAACACTTGCTAAAACAACAACCCCAAAAGCTTAACGAAACCTTTACGGTGGAAATGGCTAATGGGAAAACAGAATCAACTAGGGAAATCTATGTAGGATGTACCCTAACCTTAAATCATCACGCCTTTCAAATAAACTTGATTCCTGTAACTATTAGGAGTTTTGATGTGATTATCGGCATGGACTGGTTGAGCCCCCATCATGCCGAAATTATGTGTTGCGAGAAGGCCGTTCGCCTTCATCTCCCTAACCACGAAACCCTAATTATATACGGGGACAAACCCAGTACGAACCTTCACCTTATCTCGTGCATTAAGGCACATAAGTATCTACAAAAGAAGGACTTGGCGTTTCTGGCTCACATGGTGGATAAGTCCAAGGAAGAGGTCAATATTCGAGACATCCCAGTGGATTGCGATTTCCCGACTGTCTTTCCTGAAGATCTTCCGGGGATAAACCCAGAAAGACAAGTCGAGTTCCGAATTGACCTGGTACCGGGAGCTACGTCCATTGCCAAATCACCCTATAGGTTGGCTCATGCGGAGATGCAAGAACTGTCAAGCCAACTTAGCGAACTCTTGAGCAAAGGATTCATCCGGCCTAGCTTATCACCCTAGGGAGCTCCGGTCCTTTTTGTTAAGAAAAACGACGGATCCTTTAGGATGTGTATTGATTACAGAGAACTGAATAAGCTCACTATCAAAAATCGCTACCCACTTCCCCGAATCGACGATCTATTCGACCAGCTTCAAGGAGCAAGTTACTTTTCTAAGATAGATCTGCGATCCGGATACCACCAACTCAAAGTCCGGGAAGAGGATATCCCCAAAACCGCTTTCCGAACTCGCTATGGACATTATGAATTTGTTGTAATGCCCTTCGGTCTAACGAATGCCCTTGCCGTATTGATGGACCTGATGAATCGAATCTGTCGACCATCCCTCGACAATTTTGTCATTGTTTTCATCGACGATATCCTAGTCTATTCTCGAAGCGAAGAGGAGCATAGCCGACACCTTCGGCAAATCTTGGAAACCCTACGAACCGAAAGGTTATACACAAAACTCTCTAAGTGTGAGTTCTGGCTCCGTAGCGTAAACTTTTTAGGTCATGTGGTCAGTCAAGAAGGGATACATGTGGACCCTTCAAAGGTCAAAGCCATTGAAGGATGGGCGGTCCCAACGACACCCACAGAAATTCGTCAATTTTTAGGTCTCGCAGGCTATTATAGGAGATTCGTTCAGAACTTCTCCAAAACAGCCAAGCCACTTACCATGCTTACACAAAAGGGTGTGCCATTTGAATGGACAGAAAAGCAGGAGGTTGCCTTCCGAACTCTGAAGCAAGCTCTCTGTAGTGCACCAGTACTATCATTACCAGAGGGAATAGAGGACTTTGTAGTTTACTACGATGCTTCGAATCAGGGTTTAGATTGTGTACTCATGCAGCGTGGAAAGGTGATAGCTTATGCATACCGACAACTAAAGACACATGAGGTGAATTATACCACCCATGATCTCGAATTGGGTGCTGTGGTCTTTGCCTTGAAGATCTGGAGGCACTACCTTTATGGTACAAAGTGCACCATTTTCACCGACCACAAGAGTCTCCAACACATTTTAAATTAAAAGGAGTTAAACATGAGGCAGTGAAGATGGGTTGAGCTGCTAAACGACTATGAGTGCGAAATCAAGTACCACCCAGGCAAGGCTAACGTGGTAGCTGATGCCTTGAGTCGAAAAGAATACTCAAATCGTCGTGTGAAGACTCTTTCAATAACCATTCAATCCCATCTATCCTCGCAAATCAAAGCAGCCCAGTTCGATGCCATGAAGATAGAAAACAGAACAAGCGAAGCGTTACGTGGAATGGAAAAGAACTTCGAAGTTAAGGAGGACGGAGCATATTATTTCATGAACCGAATTTGGATCCCTAAACTTGGGGGATTCAGAGAAGTAGTCATGAATGAAGCCCATAAGACACGATACTCCATCCATCCGGGTTCAGATAAAATGTACTTGGATATCAAGCAACAATATTGGTGATTTAACATGAAGGCAGAAATTGCCACTTACGTTAGCAAGTGCCTCACTTGTGCTAAAGTGAAGGTAGAATATCGGAAGCCCTCGGGACTATTACAACAACTGGTAATACCCGAGTGGAAATGGGAAAGGATTACTATGGACTTTGTGACCAAATTACCCAAGACAACAGATGGATTGGATACCATATGGGTAATAGTCGACAGGTTGACAAAATCCGCTCATTTCTTGCCAATAAAGGAGTCATACAAGATGGAACGATTGACGAGAATCTACATCAAGGAAATTGTGAGACTCCATGGAGTACCAATATCTATCATCTCAGATCGAAATAGTAGATTCACTTGACGCTTTTGGCAATCGCTTCAGAAAGCTATGGGAACACAACTCGACATGAGCACTGCCTACCACCCACAAACCAATGGTCAAAGTGAGCGAACCATTCAAACGCTTGAAGATATACTTCGCGCATGCGTGATAGACTTTGGAAGGTCGTGGGATACCCACTTGCCTTTAATTTAGTTTTCGTACAACAACAGTTATCACTCAAGCATCAAAGTTCTCCTTTTGAAGCCTTATATGGGCGTAAATGTAGATCACCGTTGTGTTGGGCTGAGGTAGGTGACACTCAGCTAGCAAGAGAACAGACACCAAGCAATGCATTAACAGGACCATAAATCATACGCGAAACAACAGAGAAGATATTTCAAATCAAAGCTCGACTTCAAGCATCACGAGACCGACAGAAGAGCTACGCTGATAAACGGCGAAAGCCCTTGGAATTCCGAGTTGGGGATCGGGTGTTGTTAAAAGTCTCTCCCTGGAAAGGGGTGATTCGTTTTGGGAAACGGGGAAAACTAAACCCACGGTACATTGGACCATTCGAGATCGGTCCAGTGGCTTATAGACTGCAACTACCTACTGAACTCAGCAGTGTACACCCCGTGTTCCATGTTTCCAATTTGAAGAAGTGCCTATCCGATGAAACTCTTGTCATTCCATTGGAAGAAATCGAAATCAACGTGAATCTCTTGTTCATCGAGGAACCAGTTGAAATCATGGACAGGGAAGTGAAGCGTACTAAGCAAAGTCGCATTCCGATTGTGAAAGTTCGGTGGAACGCGAAACGTGGACCGGAATTCACATGGGAACGCGAAGACCAAATTAAGCAAAAGTACCCTCGCCTATTCTCGCATTCTCAAATCTAGTTTCAAAAAGAATTTCGGGACGAAATTCCCTCTAACGGGGGGATGATGTCACAACTAGGAATTCTAATGCTTTGTAAACATTTAACAAGGATAACATTGTAACTAAAACTTGAAAGCATGTATGATGCTTATTCAATGACAACAAAATTCCATCAAACACTCTATACAAACACTCAAATAGTCAACAAAAGGTTGGAAACCCTAGAAATTCCGGTTTAAGTCCAATATGGACTAGGATTTCCTTATTGGGCCTAATGGGCCAATAAACTTCCAATTTGACTATTTTGGGCTTAGAACTCTTAAATGGGCTCTCATTGGACCCACTCTCATGAGACTTAACCTTTTTGGTCCTTATAAGCCTAAAATGGACTAGTTTATCTTTAATAGGCCTTATTGGGCCATAACAAATCCAATTAGCTTTAATGGACTCAAAACCATTCCTTTATGCTAAATTGGGCCGTGAACACCCCTAGAAGCCCAATGGGCCGAAAAATAGTTATTTAGCCTCATAATTTGGAGCAAGACTTAGAATGGGCCCAAGATGATTCCTCCCCTCTCTCCTTAGCCCAAATCGGCCCATGTTTAATAAAAAAAAGAGATAAGAATGGAAAAAGAATTAAAACAAAAAGGGAAATTATGGAAAATTTGTGAGGATGCCACCTCCTTATTGCATGGTGGACATCCATGCAATGTCACCTCACTTCTCTCCCCTCCCTTCCTTCTTCTTCTCGGCCGAGAGCACCCAACACCCACACCAAATTCATTTTTCAAACACTCACTATTCTCTCAAGAACACCTCTCATTTCTTCATCAAAATTTCTAAGATCTTGAGCATTTCAAGTAGAATCTTTCACAAGAATCATCATCCTAGGTAAGTTGATGCTCGGATCCATAATCTAGTCTCTTTATTTAATCAAGAATCTTTTCTAAACTCACACAAACTCATGATCATCATCCTAGAAACCTCTAAGTTCGAGATCCACCCAAGAAGGCTTGCTAGGATCAAACTTTTCCATTTCTTTCTTCAAAACCGACAACAACAAGCAAAAGTGAGTTCATACCCCTCTATTTTCGGTTTTCATATGATTTATGGGGTAGAATACAAGTAAAATGTGTAGATCTATGTGTATTTGTATGTTATATGTGATTTCTTGTGTTTATGTGGGGAATATGTGCTAAAAATGAAAGATATTTCGAGATCTATAGTTCAAGAAGGAAATATATGTGATTTAGGATACATATCACTTAACATTTCAAGATAAACTACCATACAAGGTTTATAATAAGCATACTACAACATAAAATTTGTTATTGGACTATTTTTGATAAATAAACAAAAGATGGGGAAAAAGATGTCATTCACGATTTTTACAAGGATCAAAAGGTCAAAACAGCTAAAAGAAGAGTTTTTATAAATATTATGATTTTTAAAGGACTAAAAATGTAAATTTTAGCCGAATGGGCTAAAATTTGGGCCTTTCGGCTATTTAGGCCCAAATATGCGAAAAATCAGATTTAAGGGGGCTGAAATGGAAAATTTTCTCAAAACAGGGGCTATAAACGTAAATGAACCTATTTCAGGGGTTAAAATGGCCTTATTTATCAAAAGGGACTAAAAATGCAAAGATTTTGGATTTTGGGTCAAAATTGTAAAACTTGCGAAAAATGTGGATTTAAATGCAAATCTTTTAACTAAAGGGCTGAAACTGTCCAAAATTAAATTTTGGGCTTAAAACATTATTTAAATAAGTGTTTGGGTCAAAAATGTCAAGAAAAATAGTTCAAGGACCTAATATGTCATTTTTCATAAAAATGACTAAAATTGGCAACTTTACCAAAATAAGGGGCTGAATTGGTCAAACTAATGTTTTTGGTCAATTATGTTAATATTAAAATAATTGGGTCAAAATATACAAAATTTTATAACTTATGGGTTTAAATAGAAAAATATATATTTTTATAAATCTATGAATCGTTATAAAACAATTTGATGATTATCACGACATATCGATTAAACAACTTCGCAACACTAATACTATACAAAACAAGTAAACATTCTAATTGTTGGGCTTGAATAATTCTAATCATGCATATTGGGCCTTTGTGACCCATTAACATGACTTTTGGGCCTAACATATATAATACATGTTTATTGGGCCTCCTGTGACCCAATTACATGCCTAAAGGGACCCTCAATGGCTTTTACATGCTATTGGGCCTCAGTGGCCCATTAGCATTGCTAGTAAGGTCCAAATAAATCATATGCGAAATGGGCCAATGCGTCCTTCGTATACTCGACAGCCTTAAATAACATGTGTGATTAGTAGGACCTCGTAGTCCTCTTCTCCTCGTCTGGTAGGCTTACCTTCTATTCAAGTAAACAAAAATCAGGTCGTTAATCAAGGTTAATCAAATTCATTTGGATTAAGTGAGTAATAACGGGCGACACGAATAAGTGTCGGTCGTAGTCTGTAGTTATAATCAAAGTCTCCTGGAGGGAGAGCGAGAGTTTCTGTATAGATCTATACGGGGGTGACTCCCCCACACCTAATTTGTTCGCTAAAGTTAGACTCGGCCAGACTAGGGTGACAAAATCATAAGATCAATTCTGGCGTTCGCTAGAATGCCAAGGCAGACGAACTAGTCATTATCATGCATGGTTATAACGACTCACATAGAGATCCAATACCATCTAAGTAATCATGGGAAATCATATTCATTCGTTGTGACGATACAATAATACAAAACGATCATACTATTTTATCGGAAAGCATCGGGTTTTCCGAGGAAAACAACATTATTCACTTGTACTTTCAATAACTATAATGCAAAACTTCTCATTTATACACGTTTTGAAATCATTCACGCATATACTTATGGATCATCACACCTTTTCTATAAACAATTGCCGTTTCAGAAAATATCGGATTTTCTGGGTTTTACAAACTATATAAAACATTTTCATATCAAACTTGCTTATGAACTCACCAACATTATATATGTTGACGTTTTCAAAATAACTTGTATTCTCAGGTAACAGATAAGCTGAAGAACAATACCAAGTGTGTTAGGATGTTATGTTTTGAAAACTCTCAAACAATTTATGCTATGGATATGTAATATTTAGACAATGTACTTGATGTGAACAAGGTCAGTTGTAATGTATTAATGCATGGTGATGTTTATGTTATGCTTCATGTATATTCATTGTGATGATATTTCAATTTAAGTCACGCGAGCCCTCGGACGTTTCCGCCGTCTGGTTCGGGGGTGTGACACAATCATGGCCCCGTTGGCCCCCAACCAATCCATTCTGATAATCACTTTCAGCCCTCGAAACGGTATTGGGACTAGATCGAAACGAAATCTCTCACCAAGCACATTCAGGACACAGTCCCGATACACCCTCCTAACACTAACGGTGCGGTCATCCGCAATCTCCACCTCGAGCGGGGAATCCAAAGTTCCCGGCGCTTCCCGAAACTTCTTGCTAAGCGCAAGAGATACGAACGATCGGGTTGCACCCGAATCAAACAAGACATGAGCAGACATACCATTGACCAAAAAGGTCCCAGCCACAACGTATGGCGCTGTGCGTGCCTCTTCGGTAGTCAGCTGAAATGCACAGCTCTTCACTGCTGGAGCTTCCGCCTTAGCAGGGCGACCATCAGTAATCCTCATTGTGGAGGGCGCAGGCGCCGCCACTGCTCCCCCTCCTCCCTGCAACTTTGGACAGTTGACCCGCTTATGGCCAGTCTGATTGCAGTGAAAACTGATTAAGCCCTTCGCAGGGCAGTCCCTGCTAATATGGCCCTTCTGGCCACATGCATAACATCCCGAGCCTGCGATACGGCAAGCTCCACTGTGTACCCGGCTACACTTGGCACATCGGCCCCGACCCTGCTGACCCTTGCTCGGAGTGTCTGACGTCTTAGGCTTCTTAGCCTGTCCAACTGCTGCCTGAGCCTGCTCAGGCTTCTGCTTCGTGCGGGATTCCAACTCCATTTCCTGTTCCCGGGCCTTCTCCACCATTTCATTCAGGGTCTTGCTCCCCGTAAAGCTCACAAACTCCCGAATATCGTCCCTCAGCATGGAATGATATCGGGTCCGCCTCATTTCCTCATCGGTAGCGTATTGCGGAATCAACAAAGCTCGTTCCCGAAACATGGTGGTGATCTCCGTCACAGTCTCGGTGGTCTGCTGCAAATCATGGAACTCTCGCACTAATCGTTGCACCTCAATGGGTGGTGCAAACTCCAAATCAAATCACCGAACAAACTCGGCCCATGTCATCTCAGCCACCCCGGCTGGTCCCACCTGTCTAGTAACCTCGCCCCACCAATCACAGGCTCTATCTCTCAGCATGCAAGAAGCAAACCCAACCTTTGCCACATCCGGGCAAGAGCTCGTGCGTTGGGCGTTATCGATATCCGCCACCCAGCGTCGGCTGACAATGGGGTCGCTGACCCCGAAAAACTCCGGCGCCCCACACACCTTGAACTCCCGGAATGAGGGAGTTCGGGCTCCCAACTGGCCCGCAGCAATCTCAGTCCTAAATGATCTGAGTCTCTCCTCCATGATCTCCATTATGCCCTCCTTGACCGTCCCAAAAATCATTGGGGTAGCGTCAAGGATACCCTTCGTAACCTCGGCTGCAATGATCTCGCGCAGCCTCTCATCTATGCCGTCCGTAGTGTCACCCGATCCATTCCCGGATCCAGATCCTGATCCTGATCCTCCCGCCCCGAAACGTGCCACCACCATGCTGAACTGGAATGTCATAAATCATAACTATCAGGATTTCCATAAAACAGATCTCTCCACACCAGTCCTCCTTGAAGTCGTCAGATCTAACATTGGCTCGGGTACAGGTCCTGTGCTTCCAGTAGTACGGGCCCAATACTACCTTCCATACCTACCTGTACCTTTCCCCAAGACTCGACCTGATAACTCTAATTCGTCCCAAATAAACCATATACTACCAACCACCGCATAACCCAAATCCTAGATTGTTCCAAGATTTTCTCTACCCACATCAAACAGACCAATCATAACAGGTTGCCTTTATGCATGCAAATTATACACAGAAGAGGATCAAATAGACTTTTGAATAAAAGATTCTACCCTAGGACCACAACCAGACAACGAACAGGAAATAAGGCCAAATCGATCATTCTAAGGCTATAAGCTCCTAACCGTATATAATTTTAAAAATCATACACATAGCAAATTCCATACGATCATCCAAATTCAAATATCAGAATAAAATGACTAGCACAGTGGGGAACTACTTACTTGGCTCGGCTGATCACGCGCGTTGCACTCTCATCTTTTCCTTCTTTCAAAAGCTTTTTATGTCATTTTTGAAAACAAATTTACCATTTCCTTAGTTTGAGTCCTGACACACCCGAGAGTATGCCTGAATCCCTCAAACCAAGGCCCTGATAACAACTTGTAACGACCCAAATTTTACAAAGAAAATTTTCATTTTTAATTAGTCAATCATATTTCATAAAACATGAAGATCCCAATAGTTGTTTTCAAAACCACCAACATTACAACATTATTATTTTCAAAACATCAGAGTGTCCCCCAAACCATATCGGAAAAGAGAGATAGAGTGCACGCCGCATCATCACGCCTTGCCTTTGCCCTTGGGCTCTGATGTACCTGAAATAAATCCACAAACGGTAAGCTGAAAGCTTAGTGAGTCCCCCCAGAGCGTACCCCACACAAACCACATATCACATTAGCTATAAAGCTACCTCTACCACATATCACATGTCAGTTAGCCACGAAGCTATCTCTACCGTTAGCCACAAAGGCTATCTCTACCATCAGCCATAAAGGCTGTCTCTACCATTAGCCATAAGGCCATCTCTACCATTATCCATAAGGCTATCTCTACCGTTAGCCACAAAGGCTATCTCTACCACATATCATGCACAAATACATATCACACCTCTACATAACTAGTAAACCAACTATCACAAAATGGGTCGGCCTTGGTGCCTTAGACCCATTGGTATGGTGAGAAAACTCACCTCACAAAGCTGAATCGGCTACTGAATTCAGGTATGTCATGTGCTGCTCTTCCCAAACTGTCTATAATCAATGAGTAAATAACTCAGCATAATCCCATAAATACCCCCAGGGCCAACCCTGGTCAAAGTCAAGGTCAACAGTCCATATTGACCTTGACTCGTCGAGTACAATCGTTCACACGTCGGGTTCCCAGCTTAACTCATCTACTCGCCGAGTCACCCGATGGACTCGTCGAGTTCCTTGATGTTCACGGCCGTAAACCACCAACCGCACACCCTTGACCGTGAATCCTTGGCCGTAAACCTTTGGCCGTGAACCTTTGGTTGTGAACGATGAAACCCTCTCGACTCGTAAAGTCTCTTGCACGACTCGTCGGGTCCCTATTAGTCCATTATGTTTGCGGCCTCTTCCAGTGGGACTCAAGGTCCCAAACTTCAGATCTATACTCTACTAGTGAAAATAACACGTAAAGTTGCAAACTTTACGTGCATGCAAGGCCTCTCATGGGCATAATACCCAAAACTAACCCTTAACAAGGTTTTCATGCATGGAGAGGGAATGAGCTCATAAAAAACGATGTAACTTTATGACTTCTGGGACCTAAGAAGCTTCAGATCTGGAACCATATCCTTTTGATAGGTCCAGATCCAACCATGATTCCCTTTCCTTCTATGATGGCCATAATCTTCCAAAAGAAATTTAAGGATCTTAAACTGAAAGTGACAGATTGATACCTCAAACGAATGCCCAACACGAAATAGACGCTTGATCTAGTGCTTTTCCCCTTTGTACTTCCTCTTCAAGTTTGGTATTCTCCCCAAGATCCCAAAGATAGCCCCCAAATGCACTCACTTCATACATTTGAGAGTTCGCGGCCGTAAACGGTCTTTTATCGTGATAAGGGAGGCCACAAGGGTTTATAATGATGTTTATATATGGGGCAAAACCCCAAAACTAGGGTTTTCTCTAAACAGTTCTGACTCGCCGAGTCGGGCCTTCCGACTCACCGACTCAGTTTCGACCCACGTCCAAAATATCTCGACTCTACTCGACGAGTTGTTCTCCCAACTTGCCGAGTCCATGCATAAAACCTCCCCAATTTGGCAACTTTCCAACCAACACCCGAACCAGGTGTTACACTTGTGTTCATATTGGCTCATTTCCTTGAAGAGGAAGGAAGGTTCTTCAATGATGTAGAAGGGAGGGCCAGTGGATCTGTTTCCTCTTCATCTCAAGCTTCAGATCGAGGTAAAAAGCTTTTACCTTTCTTGTAGGATGATTAGATCTCATCTCCTTGAGATTTAGGGCTTGTAACGCCTTTTTGATGGGGCTATGGATGCATCAAGCCCCTTTTCGAGTTTAGACTTCAGATCTGGACCTAGTGAGGTCCAGAGAGTCCAAAAGTTTAGAGCCTTAGTGAATCAACCAAGGAGTTTTATTTTTTGGAAGCATTAATGGAGCAGTAATGGTATATAGAGCAATATATGCCATGCATGGTCATCAAGATCGAACCTTTACGTGACTTTTGGGTATTAGGAGGCCCGATCTAGAGGTTGGGGTTGTAGATCTGACCTCAGGATCCCAAATGAGAAATAAGAATGAGTCAACTCGCCGAGTCTATGAGATGACTCGACGAGTCGGAGCGGGCTTCCCCAGCCTTCTGGACCAAGTGACAACTCGTCGAGTTGGGGGTCAACTCGACGAGCTGAGTGAAACCCTAGGAAGAGCTCTGAGGATACAAGTGGACTCGGCGAGTCACAAAAGTGCACTCGAAGATTCAGGTCAACTCTAACTGTTGACTCATGTTGACTTCTGTTGACTTTATGGTTGGGTCAAGTATGAACAATTGAAACAAGGAAGGGGTAAAATGGTCTTTTATCCATTCCAAGGGTTAGAAAGTGTAAGAGTACTTTTGGTGTATTTGAGTAAGAGTGGGATATTAATTAGAGATACTTATCTAATATGTTAGGTGGAGGCTAGATCGAGGATTTCGAGCACGAGATTTTACTAGCTAGCTTACGAGGTGATTCTTCTCACTATACTTTACCTAGGGTGGTAACTATGTGTGACCAGAGGGTCTTATGTGCTTGCTTGAGTTATGCATTTTCTGTGTGACATATGTGTTGTATGTTATATTATGTGATACATAGACCGGACCGGAGGGTCCAACGTACTATGAGACCGAAGGGTTCTCAACCAGACCGGACCAGAGGGTCCAACGAGCAATGGGACTGAAGGGTCCTAACCAGACTAGACCGGAGGGTCCAACGAGCCGTGGGACTGGAGGGTCCCACTGAGACACATTGACCGGAGGGCCTTACAGAGCTATAGCCTCGAGTGGCTAGTTATTTGTGTGTGGTATTTTGGGGAACTCATTAAGCTTCGTGCTTACCGTGTTATGTGTTATGTGTTTCAGGTACCTCAGAGGATCGCGGGAAGGCACCGGCTTGATTGTACACACACACCTCAGCTGGAGATTATATTTATTGTGGATCCTGGATTTGTGAAAAACTATTTTGAAATATGTTTTGACATTGATACTTGAGGTTTTTGAGAATTATGATATGTGATTGTGATAATTAAAAATGAAAATTTTGGTTTGAAAATTTACGTCGTTACAAGTTGGTATCAGAGCCTTGGTTTGAGGGATTCGGATGCACCTTCGGGTATGTCTGGACTCAAACTGAGGATTTGAGAAAATTTTTCAAAAGAAACGATTTTTCTAAAAACGAGCAAGAGTTCTAAGAGAAAAACGAGAAAGAGCGGTGTGTACAATCAGCCAGAGCCCGAACGGTAATTTCCCAAAATACCCTTTCTTTCTGTGTTATGAGATATTTATAAGATATTATGAGATATATTATGCATGAGAGTAGGCTAGGTATTTCATATTTTAGGACTAGAGTGGCCTGATTTGTGATGCCTTAGCCTAGGAGTTACTGCTACCTGTGATTTGTTTTGAGAACAAGTATGTAGCAGGAATGAGCTTATGAGAGTAGGCTGTGTTCGGCGAGATATAGAGTACTTGCAATCTGGAATCCTAGGAGGAGGACTCGGGGTGATTACAGATGCGGTGTGGAAGGTAGTATTGGGCTCGTACTACTGGAAGCACCGGGTCGGTGAGCAGTCCAAGTAAGAATCCTTGGGATGCCAAGGAACAAGTAGGGGGAGTGATCGAGTGTGAGTATACTCGAGCGAGTCTCTGATTATTTTGTGTTGTATTTTAGAGACATCATGGTGGGTACGCGCCACAACCCAGGGGGCAGTGGTACCAGTGGTACCAGCGACGATGAGATTCGGAGGATGATTCATGAGGAGATGGTCGCAACCATCCGAGCAGAGATACCCGAGATGTTTGGGTCTATCAAGACCACCCTGATTGAAACATTTGATGAGCGATACGCTGCTGTCACTGAGGCTGCTGCTGCTGCATCCACCGCAGCTGTCGCTGCTGCCAGGCCACAGGGGGGTGACTCGTTGCTGTACCGGGAGTTCAGCAACACGAAGCCACCAGAGTTTGATGGGACTCAGGATCCTATTGTCGCGATGAGATGGATTTCTGATATTGAGGGGTGTTTCTACACTTGTTCCTGTCCGAAACATTTTAGGGTACGGTTCGCGCTGCACCAGCTTCGCTTGGGGGCAAAGAACTGGTGGAAGTTTGTGACATCCAGTTTCACTCCTGCAGAGCACACTGCAGTGACATGGGAGAGGATTACTGCGATGTTTCGAGATGATTATGTTCCCCCGGTGGAGAGGGAACGGTTAGCCCAGGAGTTTTTGTCCCTCAAATAGAGGACAGAGTCTATGACAGTGATTACCAGGATGTTCCATGAGAGGGTGTTGTTCTGCCCTGAGCACGTGTCTACTGAGTAGGCACACATGAGCCGATATTTGACCATACTGAGGAGGGACATTCGTGAGTTCGTGGCGAACTCGACTTACCGTACATTTTCCGAGCTCCGGAAAAATACCCGGAAGAGAGAGATCGAGCTAGAGACTCAGGCCAGGGAGGAGGCGGAGTCTCAGGGGAGGGATCGGCGGCCAGCACAGTCTCATCCGGCAGCCAAGCGGGCAAAGCCCGATGATTCGAGATCTGGGGGCTAGAAGGGCCGCACTTGTGGGAAGTGTGGCAAGAGTCATGATGGGGTGTGCAGAGCGGGGGTATACTACAAGTGTGGCAGGGAGGGGCATATCGCGAGGGATTGCCCCAAGGGGTTTGCTGGTTGCTTTCACTACAACCAGACTGGTCATCGGAAGGCTGAGTGCCCACAGCTGCTTCAGGGATCAGCGCAGGGAGCTGAACCTGCTGCTATTCGAGCAAAAGAGAGTCGGCCAGCGAAGGCCAAGGCGCCGAAGGCTCGCGGGAGAGCCTTTCAGCTGACAGCGGAGGAGGTCTGTGCAGCACCCGATGTAGTGGCCGGTATGTATTCTTTTGTTATTCTATTTTAAGTTATTTGTGCTTATATTGTGATATGCGTAGGTACTTTTCTGGTGAGTTCTGTACCTGCCTTAGTGTTATTTGACTCGGGTGTGAGTCGATCGTTCGTATCATTAGCGTTTAGTCACCACATCAGTATCAGACGTGAGTCATTGAGTCGACCTCTGAGAGTTTCTATAGCTGATGAGTGTGCGGTGTTTGCCACTGATGTGATCCGGGGATGTGTGCTTGACATTTTTGGTGTTGAGTTTCTGATAGATCTGGTACCGATCGCGATGGGTGATGTCGGCGTCATTGTGGGCATGGTCTGGTTGAGCCGGCACGGAGCGGTAATCGACTGCGAGAGGAAGATGGTGACTATACAAGACCCTACTGGGGGAGTGCTTACAGTATATGGCGAGGGTACCCGATCTGGATCAGCTTTCTGCTCTGCTGCCCGAGCGAGACAGAGTTTACAGCAGGGTTGCATGGGTTTTCTGGCGTATGTGATGGATACGCGGGTTACTGCTGAGATACCGAGTTCTATCACGGAGGTTCTGATAGTGAGGGAGTTTCTGGATGTTTTTCCCGAGGAGTTATCGGGCGTGCCTCCCGAGAGGCAGGTGGAGTTCCGGATTGATTTGGTTCCGGGAGCGGCGCCTGTAGCCAAGGCACCTTATCGCCTTGCGCCGTCTGAGATGCAAGAGTTATCCTCGCAGCTTCAGGAGCTATTGGGGAAGGGTTTTATCCGACCGAGTAGCTCGCCTTGGGGAGCCCCGATCCTTTTTGTCAAGAAGAAGGATGGTTCCCACCGGATGTGCATTGATTACCGAGAATTGAACAAGCTGACGGTCAAGAACCGTTATCCACTTTCGAGGATCGACGATCTGTTCGATCAGTTGTAGGTTGCGTCTTGCTTTTCCAAGATTGACTTGAGGTCTGGATATCATCAGATGAGAGTCCGTGAGGAGGATATCCAGAAGACAGCCTTTAGGACTCGTTAGGGGCATTACGAGTTCGTGGTGATGCCTTTTGGACTCACCAACGCACCGGCAGCATTCATGGATCTCATGAACCCGGTGTGCAGGCCTATGATGGATCGATCGGTGATCATGTTCATCAACGATATTTTGTTGTATTCGAGATCCAGAGAGCAGCATAAGGAGCATTTGAGAGAGATTCTTGGAGTATTGAGATCGGAGAGGCTTTATGCCAAATTCTCCAAGTGTGATTTCTGGTTACGAGAGGTCCAATTCCTGGGACACCTCATTAATCAGAATGGGATTTTAGCTGATCCGGCCAGGATTGAGGCAGTTATGAGATGGGAGGTGCCGAGATCCCCCACCGAGATCAGGAATTTTCTGGGATTGGCCGGCTACTATCGGAGATTTATCAGAGATTTCTCCAAGATTATCGTCCCCCTCACCAGGTTGACCTGGAAGGGCGTTACTTTTACTTGGGGTCCCGAGAAGCAGGCCTCATTTGAGACCCTTCGCCAGAGGTTGTGCGAAGCCCCGGTGTTAGCTCTTCCCATGGGAATGGAGGACTTTGCGGTTTATTGTGATGCATCTATATCCAGGATGGGTGCGGTGCTAATGCAGAGAGGGCACGTGATAGCATACGCATCGAGGCAGTTGAAGCCTCATGAGACGAGATATCCCACCCATGATCTAGAGCTGGGGGCGGTGGTGTTCGCCCTCAAGATCTGGCGCCACTACTTGTATGGGGTTCGGTGTATCATATACACGGATCACAAGACCCTGAAGTATCTCATGGATCAGCCCAAGCTAAATATGAGGCAGAGGATATGGTTGGATGTGGTGAAAGACTATGACTGCGAGATCCAGTATCATCCGGGAAAGGCTAACGTGGTAGTTGATGCCCTGAGGCGCAAGGCCGAGAGTGCCCCGATACGAGATGTGTGCATGAGGATGACGGTGATGACTCCCGTCTTAGATACCATACGAGAGGCCCAAGCGGAGGCCGTGAGACCGGAGAACCGCAAGAGGGAGCGGGTGATTGGGCAGGTTTCCGAGTTTGTGAAGGATAGCCGGGGGCTTATGACTTTCCAAGGGCGGATTTGGGTGCCCTATACGGGCGAAGCTCGGCATATACTGATGGAGGAGGCGCATAGATCGAGATTCTCGATCCATCCCGGGGCCAATAAGATGTATTTAGACCTGAAGAGAGATTACTGGTGGCCCTGTATGAAGAGGGATGTAGCTTGGGTAGTTGAGAGGTGCTTGACCTGCCGTCGGGTCAAGGCGGAGCACCAGCGTCCTCATGGTCCATTGCAGCCTCTTGGGATTCCCTAGTGGAAATGGGAACAGATCTCGATGGACTTTATCACCAAGTTGTCGAGGACTGCACGTGGAGTTGACGCGATTTGGGTGATTGTGGATCGACTGACGAAGAGTGCTCACTTCCTTGCTATTAGTGAGAGCTCTTCTGCGGAGAGATTGGCCGAGATTTATGTGAGGGAGGTGGTAGCTCGGCATGTAGTGCCGACCTCGATAGTGTCATATCGAGACGTGCGTTTTACTTCCAGATTCTGGAATAAGTTTCATGAGGAGTTGGGTACTCGGTTACACTTCAGTACCGCGTACCATCCGCTAACAAATGGGCAGAGCGAGCGAACGATTCAGACGCTGGAGGACATGCTGCGTGCATGTGTGATAGATTTTGGAGGAAGTTGGGACACTTACTTATCCTTGGCTGAGTTTTCTTACAACAACAGTCACCATTCCAGCATTGGTATGCCTCCTTTCGAGCTCCTATATGGGAGAAGGTGTCGGACTCCTATCTGTTGGGGAAAGGTGGGACAGCGAATGATGGGTAGCACTGAGATAGTGCTCAAGACGACCGAGCAGATTCAGTAGGTCAGGCAGAGGTTACTGACAGCCCAAAGTCCCCAGAAGAGTTACGCAGACAGGCGACGATCCGAGCTTGAGTTGCAGGTTGGAGATTTTGTCCTTCTGAAGGTATCCCCTTGGAAAAGGGTGATCCGATTCAAGAAATGGGGCAAGCTTGGGCCCCGATACATCGGTCCTTTTAGGGTGACCGCCAGAGTGGGTAGGGTAGCGTACCGTTTAGAGCTACCTGCGGAGTTGAGCCAGATCCATAACACCTTCCACGTGTCCCAGTTGAGGAAGTGTGTAGCCGATGAGACGGCAGTGGTACCACTGGAGGACATTTAAGTAGATGCGAGCCTGAATTACATTGAGAGGCCGATCACGATTCTAGACGAAAGGTGAAGGTTCTGAGGAACAAGGAAGTGCCCCTGGTTCAGGTCCAGTGGCAACATCGGAGGGGATCCGAGTTGACTTGGGAGCCGGAGTCAGAGATGCGGGAGCAGCATCCAGAGTTATTTGTTGAGCATGACTTCGAGGGCGAAGTCTAATTCTAGTGGGGGAGAATTGTAAAATCTAGATACCTAGGTATAATATTTTATTATTTAATTTGAGATTGGTGGAGTGACTCGACGAGTTGGTGCATCAACTCGTCGAGTAGAATCGCGACTAGTGACGTGGATTAATGAATGGACTCGACGAGTCTGTGAAGCGACTTGTCGACTCAGCGCTGCTGAAGGAAACCCTAAATTCTTGGGTTTGCGGCCTATTTAAGGGCACTTATAGCCTCCATTTCGTCTCACCAGAACCCTTACACCCTTTAGAGAAACCCTAACATCCATAGTGAGCTAGAGTGGTGAGGATAGCTAATCTTGTGTTCATTTTGGCTCACTTCCTTGAAGAGGAAGGAAGGTTCTTCAAAGATCAAGAAGGGAGGGCCAGTGGATCTGTTTCCTCTTCATCTCAAGCTTCAGATCAGGTAAAAAGCTTTTACCTTTCTTGTCGGATGATTAGATCTCATGTTCTTGATATTTAGGGCTTGTAACTCCTTCTTGATGGGGCTATGGATGCATCAAGCCCCTTTGCGAGTTTAGACTTCAGATCTGGACCTTGTGAGGTCCAGAGAGTCCAAAAGTTTAGAGCCTTAGTGAATCAACCAAGGAGTTTTATGTTTTGGAAGCATTAATGGACTAGTAATGGCATATAGAGCAATATATGCCATGCATGGTCATCAAGATCGAACCTTTACGTGACTTTTGGGTATTAGGAGGCCAGATCTAGAGGTTGGAGTTGTATATCTGACCTCAGGAGCCCAAATGAGAAATACGAATGAGTCAACTCGCCGAGTCTATGAGATGACTCGACGAGTCGGAGCGGGGTGCCCCAGCCTTCTGGACCAAGTGACAACTCGTCGAGTTAGAGGTCAACTCGACGAGCTGAGTGAAACCCTAGGAAGAGCTCTGAGGATACAAGTGGACTCGGCGAGTCACAAAAATGCACTCGACGAGTCAGGTCAACCAGACCGAACCAGAGAGTCCAACGAGCCATGGGACTGGAGGGTCCCAACCAGACTGGACCGGAGGGTCCAACGAGTCGTGGGACTGGAGGGTCCCACTGAGACACATTGACCGGAGGGTCTTACAGAGCTATAGCCTCGAGTGGCTAGTTATTTGTGTGTGGTATTTTGGGGAACTCACTGAGCTTCGTGTTTACCATGTTATGTGTTATGTGTTTTAGGTACCTCAGAGGATCGCGGGAAGGCACCGGCTTGATTGTACACACACACCTGAGCTGGAGATTGTATTTATTGTGGATCCTGGATTTGTGAAAAACTATTTTGAAATATGTTTTGACATTGATACTTGAGGTTTTTGAGAATTATGATATGTGATTGTGATAATTAAAAATGAAAATTTTGGTTTGAAAATTTACCTTGTTACACTGTGTATGGCGAGGGAACAAGATCAAGATCAGCTTTCTGCTCTGCCGCCAGGGCAAGGCAGAGTTTACAGCAGGGATGCATGGGGTTTTTAGCATACGTGATGGATACGCGAGTTTCCACTGAGAGGTTGAGTTCTATTTCTGATGTTCCAGTAGTATGTGAGTTCCCGGATTTTTTCCCTGAGGAATTGTCGGGTGTGCCTCCTGAGAGACAGGTAGAGTTCCGGAGCGATCTGATTCTGGGGGCGGCGCCTATTGCCAAGCCACCTTATCGCCTTGCGCTGCCTGAGATGCAGGAGTTGTCCTTGCAGCTCCAGGAGCTGTTGGGGAAGGGTTTTATTAGACCGAGTAGCTCATCGTGGGGAGTGCCGATCCTTTTTGTCAAGAAAAAGGATGGTTCACACCGGATGTGCATCGATTAGCGGAAGTTGAACAGGCCGACGGTCAAGAACCGTTATCCATTACTGAGGATCGACAATTTGTTTGATCAGTTGCAGGGGGCGTCTTGGTTTTCCAAGATTGATTTGAGATCTGGATATCATCAGATGAGAGTCTGCGAGGTGGATATCCCAAAAACGGCCTTTCAGACTCGTTATGGGCATTATGAGTTTGTGGTGATGCCTTTCGGGCTCACTAATGCACCGGCAGTGTTCATGGACCTCATGAACCGGGTGTGCAGGCCCATGTTGGATCGGTCGGTAATCGTGTTCATCAACGACATTTTGGTGTACTCGAGGTCTAGGGAACAACATGAGGAGCATATTCGGGAGATTCTTGGAGTATTGAGGATGGAGAGGCTTTATGCCAAAATCTCCAAGTATGATTTCTGGTTACAAGAGGTCCAATTCTTGGGACACCTCATTAACTAGAATGGGATTTTGGTTGACCCGACCAAGATTGAGGCAGTTATGTGATGAGAGGTGCCGAGATCCCCATCCGAGATCAGGAGTTTTCTAGGTCTGGCGGGTTACTATCGGAGGTTTATCAGAGATTTCTCCAAGATTGTCGTTCTCTCACCAGATTGACCAGGAAGGGTGTTACTTTTGTTTGGGGACCCGAGCAGTAGGCTTCATTCAAGACTCTTCGCCAGAGATTGTGCGAAGATCCAGTGTTAGCCCTTCCGGAGGGAGTAGAGGACTTCGTAGTCTACTGTGATGCATCCATTTCAGGGTTGGGTGTCGTTTTGATGCAGAGGGGGCACGTGATAGCATATGCATCGAGGCAACTGAAGCCTCACGAGACGAGATATCCCACCCATGATTTGGAGCTGGGGCGGTGGTGTTCGCCCTCAAGATTTGGCGTCGCTATCTCTATGGTGTCCGATGTACCATATACACGGACCATAAGAGCCTGAAGTACCTTATGGATCAACCCAACCTAAATATGAGACAGAGGAGGTGGTTGGATGTAGTGAAAGACTATGACTGTGATATTTTGAACCATCCTCGCAAAGCTAATGTGGTAGCCGATGCCCTGAATCGTAAAGCAACGAGTGATCCGATCCGATACGTGTGCATGAGGATGACGGTATGAATCTAGTCTTAGATACCATCCAAGAGGCCGAAGCGGTGGCCTTGAGACCATAGAACCGTAAGAGAGATCGGGTGATCGAGCAGATTTCTAAGTTTGAGATTGATAGTCGTGGGCTTATGACCTTACGTGGGCGGATTTGGGTGCCATATTCGGGTGGAGATCGACATATTTTTATGGAGGAGGCCCATAACTCAAGGTTTTCCATTCACCTTGGGGCCACTAAGATGTATTTGGACTTGAGAATGGATTATCGGTGGCCTTGTATGAAGAGAGATGTGGCATGGATAGTCGAGAGGTGTTTGACCTGCCGCAAGGTCAAGGAAGAACACCAGCGTCCTCATGGCAAGTTGCAGCCTTTGGAGGTTCCTCTATGGAAGTGGGAGCGGATTTCCATGGATTTTATTACCAAGTTACCGAGGACTGCACGAGGTGTCGATGCGATATGGGTGATTGTAGATCAGTTGGCGAAGAGTGCTCACTTCCTGGCTATAAGTGAGAGCTCTTCTGCGGAGAAATTGGCCGAGATCTACGTTCAAGAGGTGGTGGCACGTCATCGGCTGCCAACATCGATACTGTCAGATCGGGATGTGCGTTTTACTTCCAGGTTCTGGGAGAAATTTCATGAGGAGTTGGGTACCCGATTGCATTTCAGCACCGCTTACTACTCGCGGACAGACGGGCAGAGCGATCGGATGATTCAGACGCTCGAGGACATGCTACGTGCATGTGTTATGGACTTCGGTGGAAGTTGGGACATTTATTTGCCCCTGGCTGAGTTTTCATACAACAACATCCATCACTCTAGTATTGGTATGCCTCCCTTTGAGCTTTTATATGGGAGGAGGTGTCAGACTCCCATCTGTTTGGGAGAGGTAGGGCAGAGAGTGATGGGGAGCACTGAGATAGTGCTCAAGACGACAGAGCAGATCCAGCAGGTCAGACAGAGGTTACTGACGGCCCAGAGTCATCAGAAGAGTTACGCAAACCGGCGACGTTCAGATCTAGAGTTTCAGGAAGCGGGGAAAGCTGGGCCCTAGATACATCGGTCCTTTCAGAGTGATCACTCGAGTGGGTAAGGTAGCTTATCGGTTAGAGCTGCCTGCAGAGTTGAGTCAGATTCATAACACCTTCCGTGTGTCCCAGTTGAGGAAGTGTGTAGCCGACGAGATGATAGTGGTCCCTTTAGAGGACATTCAGGTTGATGATCGCCTGAACTACATTGAGTAGCCGGTGGCAGTTTTGGATACGAAGGTGAAGGTTTTGAGGAATAAAGAGGTGCCTTTGGTCCAGGTTCAATGGCAGCATCGGAAAGGATCCGAGTGGACTTGGAAGCCGGAGTCCGAGATGCGTGAGCAGTACCCAGAGTTGTTTCATGAGAATGA
Organism: Lactuca virosa; assembly: GCF_052849685.1. NCBI lineage: Eukaryota > Viridiplantae > Streptophyta > Magnoliopsida > Asterales > Asteraceae > Lactuca > Lactuca virosa. The sequence continues at coordinate 300,341,543 of NC_136433.1, read as the reverse complement.
CTTTGAGGGCGAAGTCTGATTCTAGTGGGGGGGAATTGTAACATCCCCACTCCCAGGTATAATATTTAATTATATTATATTCATTTTGTCAGGGCAACTCAACGAGTTGGAGGCCCCAACTCGCCGAGTAGAGATGGAGATACCCGCGTGATCTTTTAGAGTCTACTCAACGAGTTGGAGGACCCCAACTCGACGAGTAGGTGCTGAGTGTGAAAACCCTAATTTTCAGGGTTTGTGCCCTATTTAAAGGACCTTAAGCATTTCATTCCGCCTCCCTTATCACTTTAGCACCCTGAGAGAAACCCTAAACGAGCTGGTATCATCTGTGAGAGAGAGAGAGAGAGAGAGGCTAAAAGTGTGTGATTTGGTGCATTCTTGGAAGGAGATAGAAGAGCAAAAGGCTTGGAACGAGAAGAAGCCCTTGGATCCAGCGTTCTTTCAGTGCTCGCTTCTATTTGGAGGTAAAAAGCTACCACCTTGATCATTGTTTGGTTAGATCTCTTATCTAGGGATTTTGTGGCCATTTCCATATCCTCTTTAAGTCTTTGAGTCGTTTGAGCATGACATGAATTTGAAACTTCAGATCTGGACGGTGTGAGGTCCCTTGGGCCTAAACATACAAGCTTTATCAAGCTATTAGCCAAGTTTCATACATTAAACCCTCTATAGAGCTTTGTTTTGGCATTTTGAGCCCTAGGTGCCATGCATGGACGTAAAGCTTGCAGCTTTACGTGATACTTCATCCTTAGAAGGCTAGATCTAGAGTATGGGGCCTTAGTTCTGCTTAAAATCGTCTTAATGAGAAAATCGACTGAAGGGACTCGGCGAGTTGATGAGCCAACTCAACGAGTCGGTTAGGGTTTTCCCCAATAGTCTGGACACGTGCAAACTCGGTGAGTTGATGAGACAACTCGGTGAGTTGAGTTGGAGTTTTCCCGATTTACTGATAACAGGAGGAACTCAACGAGTCGCATAGATGCACTCGACGAGTTGGGTCAACATGGACTGCTGACTCGAGTGTTGACTTCCGTTGACATTTTGGTTTTGGTCAAGTTATGGATTATGGAGACCATGGAGGGACAAAATGGTCTTTCACCCTTTCCGAGAGTTAGAAAAGGGATTAGCTTAACACCTTTAGTGTGATTGTTATAAAGTGTTAATTAGATATGATTATGATATGTAGGCGGAGTCTAGACCGATCGTTGAGTACGAGACCTACTTGCTTACTTACGAGGTGAGTCTTATCACTATACTTACCTGAGTGGTAATACTGTGTGACCGGAGGGTCTTATTTGAGTTATAGACCGGAGGGTCTTAATTGAGTTACTGAACGGGGGGTCTTATGTGCTTATGATGAGTTATGTGATATCATGCATTTTGTCTTTGTGATTTATGATGTATATTATTTATGTGCTTTATTGAGTTAGGACCGGAGGGTCCAAACCGAGTTGCGAGACCAGAGGGTCTTCACTGAGATACCGGCCTGGAGGGTCTGACCCGAGCTATGAGACCGGAGGGTCCTCACTAAGACACATGATCGGAGGGTCCTTATTGAGATATAGCCATGACAGGCTAATTATTTGTGCACGGTATTTTGGGGAACTCACTAAGCTTCGTGCTTATAGTGTTGTGTGATATGTGTTTCAGGTTCCCCTAAGGATCGCAGGAAGGCGCCGGCTTGATTGTACACACCAGCTCGAGATTATGTTTTAAGGATTCTGGGAAATTGTCAAACATTTTGTTGTTTTGCGTTTTGAACAACTTATACATTGGGTTTTGAGAAATGTGAGATTGTGTTTTATGTGGTTTTTAAAAAAAATTGTTTGAAAATTTAGAGCGTTACAAAATTAAGGGTCCAAGCCCAATCAAAACAAATCCCAAATAAACCAAGCCCACAACTCCATCAGCCCACTGATTAGCATACGCTTGGCGTACCAGGCTCGTACGCCCTGCGTACGCGATTGATCCGGAGACGGGGCTCGCACCCAGTACGCTCAACGTACTCAGGAGTACGCTCCGCATACTGGCTTGATTCCAAGTTCTTGATCAAACGTCTTAATCAATTAAGAAGTTAACATCCAACCCTCAAACTAACATCATATTAAGGTCCTACACCATATAGTCGAAGACTTTAAGCCTTTGCATGGCTAATAACACCCCAATGTCCAATTCTAGCATCTTAACTCCATTAAGAAGAACATCAACCTTGCATGGTTGAGCTAAACCCATCAAGTTATCACTGTTATGTACAAGGGACCTCATAAAAGCCTAGATCTATCATCCTAAGTTGTTGGATTATCCCATACTCCCAAACAAGGCTTAAAGGACCCAAAAGTGCAAAATAAAGCCCTAAACTAGATCTAGCATAAGGAACCATCAAGTTAGGAGCTTTATACCTTAAATAGTTTGCAAAGTTGATGAAGATCCTGGATCTTCAAGCTCCAAGTCCACCAAAACCTCACCACCATGCTTCACTTCCTTCAAGGAGCACAAAAACACCAGAAAAATCACACAAAGGCTCTGCGAAGATTAGGGTTTCGTTCGTAGGGTTTGGAGAAGTGAAGGCTGACCATAAGATGCACCCAAGGCATCATAAGTTGTTTAAATATGACACAAACCCTAAAAATTAGGGTTTGCTCCTGCTTAGCGTACGCTCAACGTACTCCCATGTACGCCCAGTGTACGTTAGTGCCTCCGCGTCCATTCTTCGAGCGAGTACGTTCAGCGTACTCATAGAGTACGCCCAACGTACTCAGCTAGGGACCAATAATGAAAAGAATTTACAAATAGGGGTTAAAAGGAACATACCCATAAACTACGAATGTTAAAATTCTCCCCCACTTAAATCAGACTTCGTCCTGGAAGTCCGTTGTCGCAAATAACTATGGGTAATGCCCCCTTATCTCGTCCTCCGGCTCCCACATCTATTTTGAACCTTTGCGGTGCTGCCACTTGACTTTCACCAACTCAACAACCTTGTTCCTCAAGGTTTTTGTCTTCCGTTCAAGGATCTCCACCGGTCTCTCGATATAATTCAGGTGATCATCCACCTGAATATCCTCCAATGGAACCACCGTGGAATCGTCCACCAAATACTTCCGCAACTAAGAGACGTGAAACGTGCTATGGATCTAACTAAGCTCCTCAGGAAGATCCAAGTGATAAGCAATCCGACCCACCCGGTCCAAAACCCTGAAAGAACCGATGTACCTGGGGCCCAACTTGCCCCTCTTACTGAATCGGATGACACCTTTCCAAGGTGACACCTTTAGGAGAAACATATCCCCAACCTAGAACTCTAGGTCTGATCGGCATTTGTCGGCATAGCTCTTCTGCCGACTCTGTGCTGTCTGAAGTCTACTCCGAACCTGCTGAATCAACTCGGTGGTCTTGAGTACCACTTCAGTACTCCCCATGACTCGTTGACCGACCTCACCCCAACATATCGGGGTCCTGCACTTCCTCCCATAGAGCATCTCAAAAGGAGGTCGGTCGATGATGGTGTGATAACCGTTGTTATACGAAAACTCCTCCAAAAGGAGATACGTATCCCAACTCCCACCGAAATCTAATACACACACCCGAAGCATATCCTCCAAGGTCTGTATAGTCCGCTCACTCTGTCCGTCAGTCTGCGGTTGGAATGTCGTGTTGAAATGCAGACGAGTACCCAACTCCTAATGGAACCTCTTCCAAAACCTGGAAGTAAACCGGACATCCCTGTCTGAAACCACTGAAACCGGCATCCCATGTTGTGCCATAACCCCCCTGATGTAAATTTCGGCCAACTTCTCGACAAAGATACTCTCCTGAATTGGAATGAAATGCACGCTCTTGGTCAATCGAACCACGATGACCCATATCGAATCCACTTCGCGCGTTGTCCGAGGAAACTTTATGACGAAATCCATGGTAATCTCTTCCCATTTCCAAAAGGGAATGTCTAACGGCTGCATCTTGCCGTGAGGTCACTGATCTTCGGCCTTGAGTTTCCTACAAGTCAAGCACCTCTCTACATACCAAGCTACATCTTCCTTCATACAGGGCCTCCAGTAATCAGGACGGAGATCTCTATACATCTTTGTTGCTCCAGGATGGATAGAGAACCTCGACTTGTGCACCTCCTCCATCAGAACCTAACGCGCACCACCCTAATAAGGAACCTACACCCTCCTATGGAGATTCAATAACCCCCGGCTATCATAATCGAAGGAAGCCACTTGAACCACTATGCGCTCACGCTTCCAGTGCTCTTCCTTCATAGCCTCAACCTAAGCCTCTCGAATCTGCTCCAAGAGTGGAGTAATCACTATCATCCTCAAACAAATATCCTTGATCGGAGCCGCGACCGCCTTACTGACGAGATCATCGGCCACCACATAGGCCTTCCTCAGATGGTAAAGGATCTCACAACCGTAATCCTTCGACACATCCACCCACTGATGCAGCCTCATGTTTAGATTCGGTTGATCCATCAAATACCTCAGGCTCTTGTGATCCGTGTAGATACTACAACGGACCCCATAGAGGTAATGTCGCCAACTCTTAAGGGTTAACACTACAGCCCCCAGTTCCAAATCATGCGTAGGGTAGTTCGCCTCATGAGGCTTCAGCTGCCTCAAAGTGTATGCAGTAACGCGGCCCCTCTGCATCAAAACTGCACCCACACCCATGATCGACGCATCACAATAAACTACAAAATCCTCAACACCCTTCGGCGGGGTAAGAATCAATGCCTCACACAATCTCCGTTTCAGGGTATCAAAGTTGTCTGTTACTCAGGCCCTCAGCGAAAAGTGAGTCCTCTTCATCAATCAAGTCAGAGGAACCGCTATCTTGGAGAAATCCTGAATGAATAACAGATAGTAAACCTGACAACCCAAGGAAACTTCGAATCTCATATGGAGACCTCAGAACCTCCCATCTCATCACAACCTCGACCTTGGAGAACTTTGTATACAATCTCTCCCTCCTCAGAATCTCCAATACCTCCCTCAAATGCTCCTCATGAATCTCCTGGGTCTTGGAATAGACCAGGATGTCATCAATAAATACAATCACAGACCGATCCAATATCGGGCTGCATACACGATTCATGAGGTCCATGAATGTGGTTGGAGCATTGGTGAGCACAAAGGGCATCACCACGAACTCATAATGACCATAGCGAGTCTGGAAGGATGACTTCTGCACATCATCCTCTCTGACCCTCATCTGATGATAACCTGAATGTAGATCAATCTTGGAAAACCAAGATGCACCCTGAAGTTGGTCAAACAAATGATCAATCCTTGGGAGTGGATAACGGTTCTTCACCGTTAGCTTATTCAGCTCCCGGTAGTCGATACACATCCGATGTGACCTATCATTTTCTTCACAAACAGGATCTGCACTCCCCATGGCGAACTACTCGGCCAAATGAACCCTTTGTCTGACAGATCTTGCAGATGTGTAGACAACTCTTGCATCTCTGGAGGCGCTAACCGATAACGTGCTTTGACTATCGGAGCCGCACCAGGAACCAAGTCAATCCTAAACTCCACATAGCTCTCCGGAGGTACTCCAGGCAAGTCCTCCGGAAACACATATGGGTATTCCCGAAAAACCGGCACATCATCCACAGTCGCCTTACCCTTCTCCCGGGTATCCATAACATAGGCAACATATCCGGAACAACCCCGCTGAAGATAGCGCATGGCCCTAGCTGCTGAACATAGAATCGGCCCGCACTGAACACTCTCTCCCTGAACTACCAACTCTCCCTCACTCGGGGTCCGAATACGTACCATCTGATGCTCGCAATCAATTACTGCCCCATTGGGGCTCAACCAGTCCATCCCTACAATAAACTTGTTCCCGCGCAAAAGAATAGGAACCAAATCAATCGGATATTGCTCTCTGAACATTTCCACAATACAACCCCCACGAACCCTTGATACTCGGACAGATCAATCATCCGCAATCTCAACCTCTAATGGACAATCCATCTCCCCGGAGCACTAACAAACCTCTTGCCAAGAACAAGGGATACAAAAGATCAGGTAGCCCCCGAATCAAACAGTATCAAGGCAGAGATATCGTTCACAAGGAACGATCCTAAAACAAAACACACAAATATAAGCAGAAAAGTCAACATAAATAAAGAGATAAGGAGAAGATACATACCTTTCACCACATCAGGTGTTGCACGAATCTCCTCAGATGTTAGCTGGAAAGCCCTGCTCCTCACAACAGGCGCATCTGCCTTGCCCCAGTGGCCATCAGTAATCCGTAGATACGCTAGAGCGGATGCTACCACTGGTCCCGCTGATGCTAAACTCGGGAAATTGGCCTTCTTATGGCAAATCAGATCAGATATGTGGGTGGTGGTGATGGTAGTGCAATCCCTACTGATATGACCTGTCCTTCCGCACTTAAAGCAGCCATAACCACCCACCCTGCACGCCCCCTCGTGTGCCTTGCCGCACTTGCCATAGCGGCCCTGACCCTGCTGGCCTCTCGATCTCGAGTCAAAAACCTTGGGCCTCTTGTCCGAGCCCTTTGAACCCTTAACCTGATCTGGTTTCCTCTTCTTATCCATCTCTAAGTTAATCTCTCTCTCTCTCTCTCTCTCGCATATCATTCAGTAGCATGAAACTGGATCGGCTCACAAACTGTCTGATATTGCTCCTCAGCATCTCATGGTACCTCGCCTTCTTCATCTCCTCGTTCGCCACATACTGCGGAACCAATAACGCCCTCTCACGGAACATGGAAATGATCTTCGCTACTGTCTCAGTAGTCTGGAAAAGGTCCTGGAACTCCCTCGCCAACTGTTGGACTTCAATCACAGGTGCAAACTCGGCCCGAAATCTCGTCACAAAATCCTCCCAAGTCATGGACTCTATCGCCTCGCGTCCCAAGGCATGTCCAACCTCCTCCCACCAGTCTCGAGCTCTATCTTTTAGAAGATAGGATGCAAGTCGAACCATCGCGTCCTCAGGACAAAGACTAGATTGGAAGGCCTTCCCAACGCCTTCTCGCAATTGGGTCCTTCTTCCAGAAGAACTCTGGGGATCCACATGCCCGGAACTCATGGAAAGTCAAAGTGCGAGCTCCCATCAATGCCACCATCTCAGAATGAAAAGCGCTCAAGAACTCATCACGAATCTCCATGATACCCTCCTTGACTGTGCTGAAGATCACAGGAGTCTGCTCAAGAATACTGCGGGTAATCTCTGACGAAATGAACTCCCGTATCTGATCATCCAACTATCCGGCTCCAGAACCCGAACCTGAACCCTCACCATCACTAGAACCACTACCAGATCCTCCTCGAGTGACCACCATACTGAAAATATACCATTCAAACCATCAAAACACACATATGTAAACATTGAGGGATCCCATACTCTACAAGCTTCCTGGTATCATCGTGGATTTCCTTGACTCGAGTACAGATCCTATGTTTCCAGTAGTATGGGCCCATACTACCTTCCACATTTATCCATACTTGCCTCAAGGGTCGCTCCAAATCCTCCAAGTTACTCCTTTAACTATACATACAACCCTCAACAATACAATGCTCCAAGCACCAAATCTCTTTATAGGTTTTCCTAGGGCAACCACCACACTACTCCCCGTCATCAGTTGCAGAAGGAACTCCCCCTAACACCCTCTAACTAGCTCATATATACAATTACATATCACCGACACTAGATAATTCTTCGAATAAAAGGTATCACACTACAACGGTTGGACTCAAACAAGAGTTGCGCAATAGAGTTAAAACCTAACCTTCTAAAATTATTTAGTCTCAATAATATGTAATTTGGCATATTCATTTACTAGTTAGCTGAAGTTAATGAGAACTCCTAAAAGCACAAAGCAATCAGCATTCGAGCGTTGAGTAATCGGAACCTAGCATAACCTAAACAAGCCATCCTATCACTGAATGATCAGTACTACCATGCAAGTCTACAAGCTCATATAGCATGCATACAAAGGCATCTCTCCTAGATCCTTAGCCTAATATAGCATGTGATTGATAGATTCACAGATCAAGCATATCATAAAACATGTATGGGTATGTTGAATAAACTTACTTGAACTCGGTCGATTGCATGCACCACACCTCTTTCTTTTGTTAGAAAATTCTTTTTTTAAAACACTCCTTTTATAAAAATTTACCAAATCCTCAGTTTGAGTTCACACACACCCGAGAGTGTGCCTGAATCCCTCAAACCAAGGCTCTGATACCAACTTGTAACGTCCCAAAATTTAAGACCAAAACTTTCATTTTCATAATAGTAAAACCATCATTAAAAACGTTTCATAAAAACCATAATGAAATCAGAGTATATCAATAATCATCCAATTACATCGGAGTCAAATAAAAAGCGGAACAATGTGGTGTGTGTGATGCGATCATCCCGAGCTCTTCCTCCTCAATCTGGAAGTACCTGAAACATAAACTGAAACCCGTAAGCACGAAGCTTGGAGAGTTACCCAAAACACCACATACCATACATATCTAACATACAATGGGCCATTGCCCAACACCCATCGGGCCTCGCCCGACATCGAGCTCCGCTCGGAACAGATCTGTTAATATCATGTGATGGGCCCCGCCCGGTATACATATAGGCACATAAACACATACAATAATCACTAAGACAAATAACATACAATACACTCATCAGACCCCGACTGGCATCAGGCCCCGCCCGGTAAAAATAACACATACAACACATGTAAGAGTCACACAGACAACTAGCATCCTAACCATAACAAATCAAGGGACGGCGTTGGTGCCTTCGACCCACCAAACACAGTGAGGAAACTCACCTCAAGCTGTCAAATATCTCAGATAAAAGCTCGGACTGCCGATCCGAAAAATCCCCGCACTAAACAAATCAAATAAAACCCAATTAATAAGTTGGGCCATAAACCAAAGCTATGAATCTCATTCATCAATCCAACGCCCAGGGTAAAAGACCATTTTACCCTTTCCTTACTTGGCTCAATATGGCCCAAAATCCTAAATGGAACCCAAAGCCCATTATGGCCCAATCCAAGAAGGCCCAATGTCCAACAATAGCCCAAAGTCCAGAAATGATCCATAGAAGTTAAGGGTCCAAGCCCAATCAAAACAAAGCTTAAATAAACTAATCCCACAACTTCATCGGGCCACTGATTAGCCTACGTTCGGCGTACCAGTATCGTACGCCTTGCATATGCGATTCATCCGGAGACAGGGCTTGCACCCAGTACGCTCAACGTACTGCCCTGATTCCAAGTTCTTGATCAAACGTCTTAATCACTTAAGAACTTAACATCCAACCCTCAAATTAACATCATTTTGAGGTCCTAAACCATAAATTCGAAGACTTTAAGCCTTTGCATTGCTAAAAACACCCCAAAGTCCAATTTTAGCATCTTAACTCCATTAAGAAGAACATCAACCTTGCATGGTTGAGATAAACCCATCAAGTTATCATTTTTATGTACAAGGGACCTCATAAAAGCCTAAATATTTTGCAAAGTTGGTGAAGATCCTGGATCTTCAAGATCCAATTCCACCAAAGCCTCACCACCAAGCCTCACTTCCTTCAAGGGGCACAAAAACACCACAAAAATCACACAAAGGCTCACAAACACTCAATGAAGATTAGGGTTTCATTCTTAGGGTTTGGAGAAGTGGAGGCTGATCATAAGATGCACCCAAGGCATCATAAGTTGTTTAAATAGGGCACAAACCCTAAACATTAGGGTTTGCCCTTGCTTAGTGTACGCTCAGCGTACTCCCACGTACGCCCAACGTATGTGGGTGCCTCCGCGTCCATTCTTCGATCCAGTACGCTCAACGTACTCATAGAGTACACCCAACGTACTCGGATAGGGACCAATAATGAAAAGAATTTACAAATAAAGGTTAAAAGGAACATACCCATAGGTTGCGAATGTTACAGAAACATAAACGGAAAAGATATTGATGACATCAACAATGCAGCACTCGACCGGATGAAGAACTGATAGTTCAAAACCCGTCCCTTAGGACTCCAGATGTCCCATGCCGTACATCTGGTAACTGCCAGGCTAAAGGGGTTGGATCCACAACCATCCCATCTGCTCTCAGAGTACAATCAGCCTTAACATGGCCTAGCTGACTGTAAATGAAAAACACCCTTGACTCTCTCTGACTACAATCCTGGCTGTAGTGACCTTCCTGACTGTATCTGAAACATCCCACAGTGGCGCACGACAAGTACCCCGATGAATCCGACCGCACCTACCGCAAGATCCGCGAGTTTCTCGATCTCCTGACCGAGAATCCGGTGCCCCAGCCTTCCTGACTGATGCATCTGATGTGTGAACTTGGTCATGTTTCCTCTTCTGTTGCTGGGTCTTCGACTCCAGCTCCCGCTCCCTAGCTGACTCCACCAAACCGGAAAGGGTACTATGACTCAAGATGCTTAGGTGCTCCTGAATCTCCAACCTTAACATGCCATGGTAGTGAGTCATCCCCATCTCCTCCGTACCGATGTACTACATGCAAAGAAATGATCTCTCTCTCTCTCTCTGAACTTAGCGGTGATCTCAGCCACCGTCTCTGTAGTTTGATCAAGCGCCAAAAACTCTCAGGCCAACTGTTGAACCTCAATCGCCGACACCAACTCCTTGAATCTGGTGACAAAATCCTCCCATGAACTAGACTCGACCGCACCCGGTTCGAGGTTCTGAACAACCTCGCACCACCAATCCCTAGCTCCATCATCCAGAAAACACTCTGCAAATCTGACCTTGAACTCTATAGGACAGAAGCTGGCACGAAAGGCACTCTCCACATCTGTAATCCAACGCATACTGATGATCGGCACCCTACTCCCAAAGAAGCGATGAACCTCACAAGCATCAAACTCCCTAAAGGTAACCACACAATTCGTGACTCGACCGGCCTCCTAATCGGCCCGAAGAACCCGAAGTTGCTCGTCCATTACTGAAATAACCTCTTCCCTGCCTGTTCTGACCAAACCAGGCATATCCTCTCTCATGAACCTCGAAATCTCAACAGCAACGATGTCACAGACATCCTCCTCACTCAGATCTGAATCTCCAACACGGAAAGTCACCATCCTGAATCTGAAAGATAACGGAACACATCAAAACAATGCAAAGTGTAAACCCACACTATGCATAACCACCTACAACTTCTTGGTATTCCTGTAACACTCCATGACCCAATCAATAGTACGGGCCCAATACTACCTTTCACATCTATCCATACTCGTTCTAATGACTGTTCCAAGATTCCCAAGTCACTTCGTATCAATCCACTATACTCCTCACGTGTATATAGCTAACTATATGCATAATACTACACTTCCTAGATTCTCTCTCTAGAATTCTCTCTTCCCACAAACATGCAAACCGAACAATCCAATACAGACACTCTAGAAATACCTCACGAATGCACAGTCGTACATAACCCAAAATGAAATAGATATTCGAATAAATTTCTCTACCTGAAAACCTCAGACAAGCAACAAATAATAAGGCCAAAACATAAATTCTAAGGCTATTAAGCTCTAGCTATGTACAACCCCTATGACATTCACAAACAACTCAACTATATCAGGCAAAGACTCCAAAGCAATAAGCACATACTAAGCATACGATGCATCTTATAAAAATCAGTCAATTCTAGCATGCAATTCCTGAACATACTTTAAGTCTATAATCTAGCATGCATAGCACGTAACATAATCATATGGGTATACTGGGAATCACTTACTTCATGAGCTCCTGCTGACTGTATGCACCGCATCCTCCAATTATTATAAAACTCTTTTAGAAAGTCATTTTCCTGAATAAAGCCTTTTATTATCGAAAATTTATTAGAAAATCTCTCAGTCCTCAGTTTGAGTTCAAACACACCGTAACCTCTCAAAAATTACAAAGAGATTTTTGATATATTAAATAGATTTACCGATTAAAACCATTATTTCAAATGTCATTTAGAAATGTCCTTTTAATTTAAATCATACAATATCTAAGTTAAATTTACAAAACCGCGGGAACGAACATCTTCGATGGTTATGTACAGTCCCGTCGAGCTCTTCTCACGAATAACCTGCAAAATGTTTAATCCACAACTGTAAGCATAAAGCTTAGTGAGTTCCCTAGTATACCAAATATTCCATCATATATACAATGCATCAACACAGGATCCCAACTCTAACGTCGAGCAACCAAAACTCCTAATCACATACATCTAACATGTGCAACGGGCCAAAGCCAAGAATTCACGGGCCCCGCCCAACTCCTATAACAGGCCCCGCCCAACCATACATAACTCCCCCCCCCCTAAGGAGTAAACGGGCCCAACCCAACCCCTACTGTCATGAGTCATCTCCTGGTCTTCAATACAAGACATAAAGTCCTATGTAGTCAGGGATCAGATAGACATTCGAATAGATGATCCACCCGAGAGCGAACAATCAGACAAGAACATCACAATCAGACATTAGACCAAGAGTTCTCACGCTATCCAACTTAGACTACATATGACCCAATCTATCATTACCACATATCCATATAGCATAAACATATGTACAAATAACATAACAAATTCCCTTGGCACTAGCCCTAGTTACCCTGCCAAGCATACCTCCAAACAGAGTCATATGATCAACAGTTAAGACCCTACCAGTCTAGCATACTAAAGCATCAAGTGTTCTAACTGCAAGGCATAACAAGGACTTATCCTACGCCACTAGCATACTTGTACTCTAATAATTCCGATATCCTACCATGCAAAGGATATACAATGGGATATGTGACATAGTGAGAAACTCACCTGAAACTAACAGCTGAACCCACACATGCTAGTTCTCGAAGGAAATAGCCAATACGTTCCACTTGATAACAAGTCGTATAAGAAACACTATAGACGTGAGCTAGATGAGTTTTTCCCTCTCCAAACGCCTATAACACATCAATAACCCTTAATTAGTTCATTCCTTAAGTATTACTTAATAATACTTCATATTACACTTTATTACTACTTTATAAATCGTTATGAAAACCGACACACGGACCAATTTATCCCTCTTGAACCCAACCCCATGAAAGGTTCATATTAATTATTAATAACATTCACTTAGCTTTCCATATATGTAAAACACATTCTTTAATTATTTTTCAATCAAATTCTAATGATTTATCAAATGAACTATAAAAATTGTCCCATTATCTGGACCGATCAGCGAAAATGGTCATCAACACCCTATAACGGATGAGAATCAGTTCATTGAAAAAATATATGACAAACTAGACCCTCTCACATAAACTCAACCCTTGGATTCATGCAATTTAGAATTTTCTAGATTTATTTATTCATTTTACAAAATGACCAATGAAAACAACATTTTTCTAGATCAATCTGTAAGCAAATTCCAATTCCATCCAACTTAGGAATGGAATCAGACCAAGACCAATTTATTACAGAAACTACACATTATTATAAACATATAGAGAAAAACCTCATTAAAAATGGAGCCTCGTAGATGTAGTTATGATTTTTACAAAAAGACCCAAGTGATTAGTGAAATTTTTGGACCAACGTGCATTTAAAGTGAAAATTGTACAATTGAGCTCAAAATCAGGTTAATCCATTATATTTCTTTCACAATTTGGATCACCCAATTATTTTATAATATTTTTCTAAGCTAGTGAACAATGTCAGAATTTTGCAAAACAATTGAGTTTGAACTTACAATCCACTTAACTCATAATGTACATAATGGTTAAGTCCAAAAACAATCAAAACAGTTAAATGTGATATTAAACCAACTATATTCAATACCAAACAATAGATGACTCAAAACATTACTCTCCTTCACATTAAGCTCATAAGAACAGATTCATGAGTTTGGTTTTTAAATCGCACCCATTAAGTGCTTAACACATAACATATTAAGCTAATAAAAACACAACACCATTCATCTACCATGAAGTGGTTGTGACATGGTAGAGTCATGGCGGTCCTAGGGTGGTCAAAACCCTCACACCAAGAGCAAATATAAAGAAAGAAATAAGGATATTTGCAATGAACTCTAGCCAAGAATATGACAACATCAACAACCACATTAAGCACTTAATGACACAAAACATGGTTGGAATTAGAGGTTCACATGGTGACATGGTGGTCCAATGGTAGTCTTTAATTGCACCAAAACCTTCCACATAACTCACATTTAACAAGGAAGAAGAACTAGAAACTTTTAATGAAATACTTGTAATATTGAACACTTTAGTCATGGATTTAATACACAAATAACCTCACCACCACTTGGTGGTGCTACAACGGTACTCCGGCAACCACCACTACCGGCGGCGACGGTGGTGAGTGGTAGTGATGTGCGGTGGAGCAAGAAACAATAAGAAATAGTGGTGGAAGGAAGAAGACATACCACTAAGGGGCTCTTAGACAATAAGCAACAACACCGCACAACTTCGCACCTTTTCCGGCGGTGTCCGAAGTCTCACAACGGTAGTCCGGCTATAAAATCTGGCGGCCAGAAACTCCGATGATTAGCAGCCCCTCCCAACCCTTTCTTTCTGCGGTCCTCTTTCTCTTACTCTACCTCTCTATCCCTCTCTCTACGTCGCACCAAACACACACACACACACATATATATTAGCACAAAGGAATTTAGGGTTGGTTTTTGAAGGTAAAACCGATCGCAGGTTCACAAAAGAGCCCTCAAAACTTTCCTATTACGAGGAGTATCCAATGCTCAAAACTCAATAGTTGACACAAAAGGGCCCTCTAGATTGAGCAGGATAATTATTTAACCCCTAAACACCATATATTTACATTATAAGTTCCCAACACATTCCTAAATGGTATCTTTTATTCTTTTTATTTTCTTTTAAGACCATATATATAATTAATATTCTATTAAACCTACATAATTATTTAATCAATTAATTATCATATTTATTCGTTTTTTTTTTAATTTAATTTCCTTAAAAGATTTTATTATCTCACTTAAGCCATTCAATTAATTATGACGATTAATTGTGCCATGTTATTTTAATTATTAACTCATCTCTTTAAATCAATACAATGCAGTTTTTTAAGCCTATTTCAAAATAATTAAACGGAAAACAAGGCGTTACAACCTTGAATCCTTGGTGGTCGACAAACAGCTAAAAGAAGAACAAAAGGATAAGCATTTGATTGTGTTGTCTAACAACACCCATTCCAACTCTGTGTTGATTCTGGTAAAGATAATCAATCTTAATTAGTGTACTCCGACATCAGATGACCTCTAAACTTGAGGTAATTGATTCTTACACCATATGAGTTGTAGAGATTAAAAATTTAAATCTATATTTTCTTTCAATTGCTGATTCTCAAATCGTTTTTGAATCAACTAATCCCAACGCTTCACTACTTAAAAGCCACGTTTTTTAATTTTTTTTTCCCTAGAATTGCATTCTCCTAAGTTCAACATTCTCTTTGTTTCCCTTTCCCTTTTGGTACCTATCGTATTTATCTTCATATTTTCTTTTTCTATTTCACCCTTATTGCTTTCAACATTCTTGCTCATAGTTTTTTCTATGTGAGGAGAGACATCTAAAAGTAAGACACACAAATAAACAAAACAAGTTAGCTCGCGATTCCCTCAAATTTTCAAGGTTCGTAGGTCGCCAGTAGCAAGATTGAGTATTAATAACGTCTAAGGACCTATATAGTCCAGTTGGTTCCTTATTTAACGTATATTATACTCGAATCCAAAAAGATTTTTCTTCATATAACAAACATTTTTATTTTCCAAAATCGAGTCAACAACCACATACAATATAACTTCCAACTTAAGTACATTATGTTGAGTTCAACAATCTAGTTCATATTCTAAAAAGGTTTATAAGTTTTTGTTTTTCAAAAACAACATTCGGGACGCATGAGAATTATGTGAGAGATTAATTACCGACCATTACCATTATCATTGTAACACTCGATTTCTGGTACGTATTTAAATTCAAAAAATGTTGCAATTTACTCTGGGACTCAGCGAGTTGGAGGCCCAACTCGTCAAGTATACTCGACTCTTGATCGGGGGTTTAAGTGACCTACTCGAAGAGTCGGAAGACCGAATCGACGAGTAGGAGCTGTCTGGAAAAAACCCTAATATTTAGGGTTTGCACCCTATTTAAACAACTTAACTCGTCCCAAACCAGCCTCCATCGTCCCTCTCACTTCCATAAAACCCTAGATTGAAACCCTAAACCCTTTTTGAGTGATTTTGAGCTCTTTGTGCCATTTTGTGCAAGTTAGAAGGTTGAAGAGAAGAAGAAGGAGCTTGGGATTTCAGAAGGAGCAAGGAGATCCAGAGGTTTTGCTTCATTTCCTGTTTATTGGAGGTAAAAAGTCCAGACCTTGCTTCTTCTTTCATTAGATACTCTTTTGAGAGTAACTTAGGGTTTTTGGAAGCCATTTTGGAGCCATCCTTGGATGCAGCCACGATTTTTGGATAAGCACTTCAGATCTGGAACCATTGAGGGTTCCCATAGCATAAAGGTGCCAACTTTATGGCCATGGGAGACCCATGCATCATATAAACCCCTTTTTATGGCTTTTTGAGCCAAAGGCCCCATGCATATACATCAAGTTTGAAGCTTTACGTATAAATGGACCCTAGGAGGGCAGATCTATGGTTTTGATGCGTTAAGACCCATTATAATCGACTGTATAGTTTTGGACAAAGAGGGACTCGGCGAGTCACTTGGGTGACTTGGCGAGTCGGGACGCTTTTCCCCCAAAACGTCTTCTGGAAACGGTTTTGGTTGAGTGGAAGGAACACTCATCCTTCTGGGGGTTTGTCTTGGACCTGGAAATCTCGGCGAGTGTATGAACAGACTCGACAAGTCCAAGGCAATCTCCCAACCCATGAAGACAGACCCGACGAGTTGTTCATAGAACTCGGCGAGTCATAGACTGGACACATTCATATGATGAAGATGAACTCGACGAGTTCAAGGATGAACTCGGCGAGTCGGTTGAAGATGGTCCCGATGTTATGGTTGAAGGAGAACTCGTCGAGTTCTTGCTAGACTCGACGAGTAGAGTCGGGAGTTGTATCATTTTGAAAGAATAGGGAATCGACTAGTTGGTAGACCAACTCGACGAGTCAAGTCAACTGGATGTTGACTTTGACCAGGGTTTGACCTTGACTTTGACTTGGAATTGGGTTGACCCTTGTAAGGGGTTATGAGTATGCATTAGTAAACGGAAAAGGTCGTTGTGTAGGGATTGAGGAGTTGAGACGATTTGATTCTCGTGCCGAGGACTGTGCGGATACTACACGACATCGAGGTGAGTTACCTTCCAGTAGCGGTGGGTATAAGGCCACAATGTCGGCCCACCAGTACAAGTGTATGTTAGACAGTTGTCTTTGTGATAATTGTCTGTGTTTACTGCTACTTGATATGTTTATGTGTTAGCATGATATGATGTTACGTGATCATAGCAGTAGGGGGAGGTAGTTCCCAAGTTACCGGCCGATAGGGCCGAAGGGGGTAGTTTAGTACCCAGCTATGCTAGACAGATTATGATTATGTGATAATATATGGTAGACCGGTCGAGAGGACCGAAGGGGTACGCCAGCACCCAGATATACTAGGCAAGGACACCGGTCGAGAGGACCGAAGGGGTAGGCCAGCACCCAGATATGCTAGGCAAGGTCACCGGTCGAGAGAACCGAAGCGGTATGTCGGGCACCCAGATATGCCTGGCAGTATGTATGTCATGTGTTTGTATGGTATGTGGTATGATGGGGGAACTCACTAAGCTTTGTGCTTACAGTTTTCAGTTTTATTTCCACTACCTCTTCAGCGAGGGGGAAGGAGTCGGCGCGGTAGCTGCAAATCACATTCACACAGGATTCCGCATTTTGAGATCTATGTGATTGTACTCTGATTTTATTACTATTTTTATGAAGTGATTTTGAGACATGGGATGATTGTTTTATAAAAACAAATGACTCAATTATGTTTTCTTGTAAATGTTTCCTAAATTATTATATCAAAAATGAAATTTTTGGTCTTGAAAATTGGGACGTTACAAGTTGGTATAAGAGCCTTAGTTTGAGGGATTCGGATACACTCTCAGGTGTGTCTGAACTCAAACTGAGGACTGGGTATGAAATTTTTCAAAAGGGAAATCATTTTTTTAAAGAGAAGTTTGAAAAGAGAAAAGAACGTTGAAAAAGAACAAGATGTGTGATGTGCGCGACCGGCCGAGCTCAACTAAGTTTTCCCCAAGATACCCATACATGTTATGTTATGATATGATAGGATTATGAGAACTGCATGCTAGATTAGGGCTAGGGATCTAGGAAGGATGCCTTATATGCCTACTGTATATATGTATGAGAACTGCATGCTAGATTAGGGCTAGAGGATCTAGGAAGATGCCTAATATGCCTGCTATATGTGTTTATTGAGCTAACACTGATTAGTCAGTTATATGATAGCTTGGATAGAGTGTGTCCGATTGGGTTACTCAATGCCCGAATGCTGTTGCTTTGTGCTTCAGGAGTTCTAGTTATCTTTAGCTAACTAGTAAACGAATACGTTAAGTTACATATTGCGAGGACGAAATAATTTCAGAAGGTTAGGTCTGGCCCTACTGCGCAGCTCTTGTTTGAGTTCAACCGTTGTGGGGTAGGGCCTTTCATTCGAAAAATGATCTAGTCTTAGTAATATGTAATGGTATTCGCAAGCTAGTTAGGTAAAGGTAGCAGGGGTTCCTTATGCAGCTAATGGCGAAGAGTAGGACAGAGAGTTACCCTAGGGTAAGCCTAGGATGAGTTTAGCAAAGAGTGCAGCAGTAGTCGCAGGGACTTGGTGAAGTCGAAGAAATCCTTGAGGAAAGTACGGATAGATGTGGAAGGTAGTATGTGTAACACCCGGATTTCCAGGTAACTTATTTTTTTTTCAATTAATTATTTTGAGAGCCTTTGATCTACTCGACGAGTTGGTGCGATAACTCGTCGAGTAGGAGCGGGGTGGCCACGTGAGTTTAATGAACTACTCGACGAGTCCAAGAGTAGACTCGCCGAGTAGGCGCTGTAAGTGGAAACCCTAAATCCCCAGGCCTGCACCCTATTTAAAGGACCTTATGGCCCTTATTTGCGGCTACCTTCGTTCTTGAGAGTACCAGAGCATCTGTGAGTCTTGTGAGTGAGAAAGGAGGCCATTGTTCACCATTTCTTGTGTATTTTAGCAAGAAGAGAAGAGGAAGGTCAAGCTAGGCGAGTTGGGGAGCTTGAATCTACTTCCATTTGATCAGAGGAAGCTGTTGAAGGTATTAATCTGTGCTTATTCTCGTGATTATGATGATTTAGTTGAATCTAGGGTTTCTTTATGCATTAATTAGCTTGAATCTGGAGTGTGAGAGGTCCCAAGGCGAAATGGTTCTTAGATCTGGACCTTAAGAGGTCCAGAGAGTCCCTATCACCCTGCTTTATGCCATTCCTTTGGAGTTCTGAGCCTTGGTGGCCATTTTAGTAGTTATTTCACCAAAAGAAGCCTTGGGTGCGTTGCATGTGAGTCAAGATTCGACCTTTACGTGGTTATTGGTCTTGGGGAAGTCAGATCTAAAGGTTAGAGAAGCAGATCTGACCTCAGAAGGTCATTTGAGAGTTGTTATGGGAGCAACTCGCCGAGTTCATAAGTGGACTCGACGAGTCGAGTCGGGGTTGCCCCGCGATTTGTTACAGAAAAACCCGACGAGTGGAGGAGGGACTCGACGTGCCAAGTGAGGCTTAGAAGGATTCAGAGGACCCGCGTGGATTCGTCGAGTCGCCCGGATGCACTCGACGAGTCTGGTCAAAGTTTGACCGTTGACTAGAGTTGACTTCGTTGACTTTTAGGGTTGAGTCAATGTTGGACTTGTGAGCCATTGGAGGGGTAGAAGGGTCTTTGACCCTTCTTAGAGAACTTAGAGAGGGATTAGCCTAGTCCTTGAAAATCATATTAATTAGAGTAATTATTTTATGTGATTAGGCGAAGGCTAGATCAGTATTTCCGAGTTCGAGGTTTACCGAGCTATCCGAGGTGAGTCTTCTCACTATACTTTACCTAGAGTGGTAATTAGAGTATGCGACAGAGTATGTGGTATGCTATTATATGATGTGATATCTATGTGATTCTGTGCTATGTATGATTCAGAGTTTACAGAGTTAGGACCGGAAGGTCCACAGAGTTAGGGCCAGAGGGTCCACAGAGTTATGGGACTGGAGGGTCCCACTGAGACACTTTGACCAGAGGGTCATACAGAGTTATAGCCTCGAGTGACTAATATGTTTTGTATGTGGTATTTTGGGGAACTCACTAAGCATTTATGCTTACAGTGTTTTGTGTTATGTGTTTCAGGTACCAGTGAGGATCGCGGGAAGGCGCCAGCATGATCAGTACACACTTGTGGGTTTTTATGTAATGTGATCTTGGGATGAATTTATGGATTTTGATATGTGATACACGGAGATTGATAATATTTATGAATGAAATTATATTTTTAAAAGTGAAAAATTGTTTTGGAATTTACGATGTTACAAGTTGGTATCAGAGCCTTGGTTTGAGGGATTCGGATGCACCTTCGGGCGCATTTGAACTCAAACTGAGGATTTGAGAAATTTTTTGAAATAAAACAAAGTTTTCCTAAAGGAATAAAAGGTTTTGAAAAGAGCAGAGCAGAGCAGTGTGTACGATCAGCCAGCGCCCGAACGGTGATTTCCCAAAATATCCTTATATTATGCGTTATGAGATATGATATGATATGTTATGCATGCTAGAGTAGGCTAGGTATTCCTATTAGGACTAGAGTGGCCTGATTCGTGATGCCTTAGCCTAGGGGTTTTGCTGTTGGGAGATGCTTGAGAGTGAGTAGATAGCAGCGAGGAGCTTATGAGAGGTCTGCTAGAGAGTAGCCTATGCATAGTGAGAGTAGAGTACTTGGGATTTGGGATCCTAGGAGGAGGACTTGGAGTGAATACTGATGCGGTGTGGACGGTAGTATTGGGCCCGTACTACTGAAGACATCGGATCAGTGCGCAGTCCAAGTAAGAATCCTTAGGGTACTAAGGAACAAGTAGGGCTGAGTTGCCGAGTGTGAGTATGCTCGAGCGAGTCTCTGATATTTCTTATATTGTATTTTAGAGACATCATGGTTGGGACACGCCAAAGACCAGAGACCAGTGCTGTGAGTGACGAGGAGCTTCGTCAGATGATCCACGAGGAGGTGGATGCGGCTATCTGCGCAGAGATTCCGGAGATGTTTGGGTCTATTAAGACCACATTGATTGAGACCTTTGATGAGAGATACGCAGCGGTTACGGAGGTTGCAGCCGCTGCAGCTACCGCAGCTGTTGATGCTGCTAGACCTCAGGGTGGTGATTCGTTGCTGTTCCGGGAATTCATCAACACGAAGCCACCAGAGTTTGATGGGACGCAGGATCCGATTGCTGCGATGAGATGGGTTTCTGACATCGAGGGATGCTTCTATACGTGTTCTTACCCAGAGCATCTGAGAGTTAGGTTCGAACTGAACCAGCTTCGCTTGGGAGCGAAGGACTGGTGGAAGTTTGTGACAGCGCACTATTCTTCTGCAGAGCTTGCCGCAGTGACCTGGGAGAGGTTCACCGCTATGTTTCGTGATGAGTACGTTCCCCCGGTGGAAAGGGAACGGTTGGCCCAGGAGTTCTTGACCCTCAAGCAGGGTAATGAGTCTGTTACTGTGATTACCAGGATGTTCCATGAGAGGGCGATGTTCTGCCCTGAGCACGTGTCTTCCGAGCAGGCACGCATGAGTCGGTATTTAAGCATTTTGAGGAGAGACATCCGCGAGTTCGTGGCGAACTCGTCGTACCGGACATTTGTCGAGCTTCATGTGAATGCTCGGAAGAGGGAGATAGAGCTTAAGACTCAGGTTAGGGAGGAGGCGGAGTCTCAAGGGAGGGATCGGCGACCGGCATAGTCCCAGCCGGCAGCCAAGCGGGTCAAGCCCGCCGATTCGAGATCAGGGAACCAGAAGGGTCGCACTTGTGGCAAGTGCGACAAGGGTCATGAGGGGATTTGTAGAGTGGGGTCTTGCTACAAGTGTGGCAAGGAGGGGCACATGGCCAAGGATTGCCCCAAGGGGTTTGCAGTCTGTTTCCACTGCAACCAGACCAGACACCGGAAGGCCGAGTGTCCGCAGCTGCGGGGGTCAGCACAGGGAGCATCACAGGGATCTGCCCCTGCTACTGTACGAGCTATCGAGGGTCAGCGGGTGAAGGCCGAGGCACCGAAGGCACGAGGGAGAGCCTTCCAGTTGACAGCGGAGGAGGTCCGCACAGCGCCCGATGTCGTGGCTGGTATGTATTCTTTCATGTATTTATTTTGAGTTTGAGATATCGTGCTTATATTATGATATGTGTAGGTACTTTTCTTGTGAGTTCTGTACCTGCCTTGGTGTTATTTGACTCGGGTGCGAGTCGATCTTTTGTATCTTTAGCCTTTAGTCAGCACATCAGTATCCGCCGAGAGGCGTTGAGTCGACCTCTACGAGTTTCCATAGCTGACGAGAGAGCGGTGTATGCCACTGATGTGATTCGAGGATGTGTACTCGAGATCTTTGGCGTTGAGTTTCCGATTGATTTGGTCCCGATTGCGATGGGAGATGTCTGTGTCATCGTGGGCATGGACTAGTTGAGCAGGTTTGGGGCAGTTATCGACTGCGAGCGACAGCTGGTGACCATACGAGACCCTAGTGGGGGAGTTCTTACGGTTTATGGCGAGGGTACCTGTTCTGGGTCAGCATTTTGTTCGGCCGCTAGAGCGAGGCAGAGCCTACAGCAGGGCAGTAGTGGGTTTGTGGCTTATGTGGTGGATACAAGGGTAGATGCAGAGAGGCCGAGATCGGTCGATGAGGTTCTAATAGTGCGTGAGTTCCCGGACGTTTTCCCCGAGGAGTTGCCGGGAGTGCCTCCCGAGAGGCAGGTAGAGTTTCGTATCGATTTGGTTCCGGGGGCAGCGCCTATCGCCTTGCGCCACCAAAGATGCAGGAGTTATCCTCTCAGCTGCAGGAGCTGCTGGGGAAGGGGTTTATTCGGCCGAGTAGCTCGCTGTAGGGAGCGCCAATCCTTTTTGTCAAGAAAAAGGATGGTTCACACCGGATGTGCATCGATTACCGGGAGTTGAACAAGTTAACTGTCAAGAACCGTTACCCCTTACCGAGGATCGATGATTTGTTCGATCAGTTGCAGGGAGCGTCTTGGTTCTCCAAGATTGATCTGAGGTCTGGATATCATCAGATGAGAGTGCGTGATGAGGATATCCAGAAGACGGCGTTCAGGACTCGTTATGGGCATTACGAGTTCGTGGTGATGCCTTTCGGGCTCACCAATGCACCGGCGGCGTTCATGGATCTCATGAACAGGGTGTGCAGACCGATGTTGGATCATTCGGTGATAGTTTTCATTGATGATATATTGGTATATTCGAGATCCAGGGAGCAGCATGAGGAGCATTTGAGAGAGATCCTTGGAGTTCTGAGACCGAAGAGGCTTTACGCCAAATTCTCCAAGTGTGATTTCTGGTTACGAGAGGTCCAGTTCCTGGGACATCTCGTCAACCAGAATGGGATATTGGTCGATCCGGCCAAGATTGAGGCGGTGATGAGTTAGGAGGTGCCGAGATCCCCCACCGAGATCAGGAGTTTTCTCCAAGATTGTTGTTCCTCTCACCAGGTTGACCCGGAAGGGCGTGGCTTTTAGTTGGGGCCCAGAGCAGCAGGCCTCCTTTGAGACACTTCGCCAGAGATTATGTGAAGCCCCGATGTTGGCCCTTCCGGAGGGGATGGAGGATTTTGTAGTGTATTATGACGCGTCGATATCGGGATTGGGTGCGGTGCTGATGCAGAGAGGGCATGCGATAGCATACGCATCGAGGCAGCTGAAGCCTCATGAGGCGAGGTATCCTACTCACGATCTGGAATTGGGGGCTGTGGTGTTTGCCCTCAAGATCTGGCGTCACTATCTGTATGGGGTCCGGTGTACCATATACACGGATCACAAGAGCTTGAAGTATTTGATGGATCAGCCCAACCTGAATATACGCCAGAGGAGATGGTTGGATGTGGTAAAGGATTATGAGTGTGAGATCCTGTACCACCCGGGCAAGGCTAACGTTGTAGCCGATGCCCTGAGTTGTAGGGCGGACAGTGCCCCGATACGTGATGTTTGTTTGAGGTTGACGGTGATGACTCCGGTGTTGGACACCATTCGGGAGGCCCAGGTAGAGGCCATGAGACCGGAGAACCGCAAGAGAGAACGGGTGATCGGGCAGGTATCTGAGTTCATTGGCGATAACCGAGGGCTTATGACCTTTCATGGTCGGATTTGGGTGCCATTTGAGGGCGAGGCACGTACCATTCTGATGGAGGGGGCGCACAGATCGAGGTTTTCGATCCATCCCGGGGCCACTAAGATGTATTCGGACCTGAAGAGAGACTATTGGTGGCCCTGTATGAAGAGGGATGTTGTGTGGTTTGTAGAGAGGTGCTTGACCTGTCGTAGGGTTAACGCCAAGCACCAGCGGCCGCATGGCAAGTTGCAGCCACTTGACATTCCCCAGTGGAAGTGGGAACAGATTTCCATGGATTTTATCACCAAATTGCCGAGGACTGCGAGGGGTGTCGATGCAATTTGGGTGATCGTTGACCGGCTGACGAAGAGCGCTCATTTTCTTGCTATCAGTGAGAGCTCTTCTGCTGAGAGGCTGGCAGAGTTGTATGTGAGAGAGGTGGTATCGCGGCATGGTGTACTGATCTCGATTGTGTCAGATCGAGATGTGCGATTCACTTCCAGGTTCTGGAAGAAATTCCATGAGGAGTTGGGTACGAGACTGCATTTCAGTACCGCATACCACCCACAGACAAACGGACAGAGTGAGCGGACGATTCAGACGCTCGAGGACATGCTTCGAGCATGTGTATTGGACTTTGGAGGAAGTTGGGACACGTATCTGCCGTTGGCTGAGTTTTCTTATAACAACAGCCACCATTCGAGTATCGGTATGCCTCCCTTTGAGTTGTTGTATGGGAGGAGGTGTCGGACTCCCATCTGCTGGGGAGAGGTCGGGTAGCGAGTGTTGGGTAGCACTGAGATAGTGCTTCAGACGACTGAGCAGATACAGCAGGTCAGGCAGAGGTTGTTGACAGCTCAGAGTCGCCAGAAGAGTTATGCGGATAGGCGACGATCCGAGCTTGAGTTCCAGGTCGGAGACTTCGTACTCCTGAAGGTGTCTCCTTGGAAAGGAGTGATCCGATTCAGGAAGAGGGGCAAGCTGGGGCCCCGGTACATTGGTCCGTTCAGGGTGACCGCGAGGGTGGGCAGGGTAGCGTACCGTTTGGAGCTACCTGCGGAGTTGAGCCAGATTCATGATACCTTCCACGTGTCTCAATTGAGGAAGTGTATAGCCGACGAGTTGGAGGTGGTGCCGCTGGAGGATATTCAGTTGGATGCGAGACTGAATTATGTGGAGAGACCGATCGCGATCCTGGATCAAAAGATTAAGGTCCTGCGAAGCAAGGAGGTGCCCCTGGTTCAAGTCCAGTGGCAACATCGGAGAGGGTCCGAGTTGACCTGGGAGCCGGAGGCGGAGATGCGGGAGTAGCATCCTGAGTTATTTGCGGAGCGAGACTTCGAGGGCGAAGTCTGATTCTAGTGCGGGAGAATTGTAACACCCGGATTTCCAGGTAACTTATTTTTTTTCAATTAATTATTTTGAGAGCCTTTGATCTACTCGACGAGTTAGTGCGATAACTCGTCGAGTATGAGCGGGGTGGCCACGTGAGTTTAATGAACTACTCGACGAGTCCAAGAGTAGACTCGCCGAGTAGGCACTGTAAGTGGAAACCCTAAATCCCCGGGCCTGCACCCTATTTAAAGGACCTTATGGCCCTTATTTGCGGCTACCTTCGTCCTTGAGAGTACCAGAGCATCTGTGAGTCTTGTGAGTGAGAAAAGAGGCCATTGTTCACCATTTCTTGTGTATTTTAGCAAGAAGAGAAGAGGAAGGTCAAGCTAGGCGAGTTGGGGAGCTTGAATCTACTTCCATTTGATCAGAAGAAGCTGTTGGAGGTATTAATCTGTGCTTATTCTCGTGATTATGATGATTTAGTTGAATCTAGGGTTTCTTTATGCATTAATTAGCTTGAATCTGGAGTGTGAGAGGTCCCAAGGCGAAATGGTTCTTAGATCTGGACCTTAAGAGGTCAAGAGAGTCCCTATCACCCTGCTTTATGCCATTCCTTTGGAGTTATGAGCCTTGGTGGCCATTTTAGTAGTTATTTCACCAAAAGAAGCCTTGGGTACCTTGCATGTGAGTCAAGATTCGACCTTTACGTGGTTATTGGTCTTGGGGAAGTCATATCTATAGGTTAGAGAAGCAGATCTGACCTCAGAAGGTCATTTGAGAGTTGTTATGGGAGCAACTCGTCGAGTTCATGAGTGGACTCGACGAGTCGAGTCGGGGTTGCCCCGCGATTCGTTACAGAAAAACCAGACGAGTGGAGGAGGGACTCGACGTGCCAAGTGAGGCTTAGAAGGATTCAGAGGACCCGCGTGGACTCGCCGAGTCGCCCGGATGCACTCGCCGAGTCTGGTCAAAGTTTGACCGTTGACTAGAGTTGACTTCGTTGACTTTTAGGGTTGAGTCAATGTTGGACTTGTGAGCCATTGGAGGGGTAGAAGGGTCTTTGACCCTTCTTAGAGAACTTAGAGAGGGATTAGCCTAGTCCTTGAAAATCATATTAATTAGAGTAATTATTTTATGTGATTAGGCGAAGGCTAGATCAGTATTTCCGAGTTCGAGGTTTACCGAGCTATCCGAGGTGAGTCTTCTCACTATACTTTACCTAGAGTGGTAATTAGAGTATGCGACAGAGTATGTGGTATGCTATTATATGATGTGATATCTATGTGATTCTGTGCTATGTATGATTCAGAGTTTACAGAGTTAGGACCGGAAGGTCCACAGAGTTAGGGCCAGAGGGTCCACAGAGTTATGGGACTGGAGGGTCCCACTGAGACACTTTGACCAGAGGGTCATACAGAGTTATAGCCTCGAGTGGCTAATATGTGTTGTATGTGGTATTTTGGGGAACTCACTAAGCATTTATGCTTACAGTGTTTTGTGTTATGTGTTTCAGGTACCAGTGAGGATCGCGGGAAGGCGCCGGCATGATCAGTACACACTTGTGGGTTTTTATGTAATGTGATCTTGGGGTGAATTTATGGATTTGATATGTGATACATGGAGATTGATAATATTTATGAATGAAATTATATTTTTAAAAGTGAAAAATTGTTTTGGAATTTACGATGTTACAGTATGGGCCCGTACTACTGAAAGCAGAGGATCCGTACTCGATTCAAGGAGGGCTAAGATGGAATCAGGAAACTGTAGAGTGTATGAGTCTTCCCGAGAGTTATGTATGATTCTAACAATTATGTGTTATGTTTCAGAATGGTGATGATCACACGTCACGGAGGAGGAGGTTCAGGGTCAGGATCAGGTTCGGGATTAGGTGTCGAGCCAGTTGATGAGGGACTACGTGAGTTCATTGCTTCTAAGATCACTAAAGGCATCCTTGAGTCGACCCCGGTGATTTTCGGGTCGATCAAGGAAGGGATCATAGAGCTGATGGAGGATCGCCTCAGGGCATTCAGGAGCGACATGGCACTCAGCCAGTCAGGATCACGCACACCATCCTTCAAGGACTTCAAGGGCAGTGGTGCGCCGGATTTCCATGGGGTGAAGGACCCCATTGCTGCCAGACGGTGGATTGCAGACATGGAGTCTGCACAGCTGACGAGCGTCTGCCCTGAGGGGTCGAAGGTTCGTTATGCTGCGGGATGTTTGAGGGACCGAGCTAGAGACTGGTGGGAGTCATTTGGTGATTCCTTGGGAACCTCAGCCATTGAGGCTATGACCTGGTCTGACTTTGTGACCAGGTTTAGGGCGGAGTTTGCACCAGCTGTGGAGCTTCAGCAGCTGGCCAGGGAGTTTCTCGACATGAGGCAGACGACTGAGTCAGTGGCAGAGATCACCGCCAAATTTCTGGAGAGGGCATTGTTGGTGCCCCTGTATGCGGGGGACGAGGAGATGCGGAGGACCAGCTACCATGACATGTTAAGAGCTGACATCCGGGAGCATGTCAGCTTCTCAGCATGCCCGACCCTGGATTCCATGATTGCTAGGGCAAGGGAGAGGGAGATTAACTTGGAGCACATCAGGAAGAGGAAGGCGGAGGAGGGGCATGTGACTGGGGCTTCGGGGAAGAAGCCCAAGGGATCCGACTCTAGGTCGAAGGGCCAGCAGGACCGGGGACGCTGCGGAAAGTGCGGCAAGACTCATGAGGGGGTTTGTAGGTTAGGATCATAGGGCTGCTACAAGTGCGGCAAGTCGGGGGACTTCAGTAGGGATTGTACCGCCCCTGCGCCCACTTTCCAGACATCAGAGTTG
Source organism: Lactuca virosa (assembly GCF_052849685.1). Lineage (NCBI taxonomy): Eukaryota > Viridiplantae > Streptophyta > Magnoliopsida > Asterales > Asteraceae > Lactuca > Lactuca virosa. Next base: position 300,312,983 of record NC_136433.1, on the reverse strand, counting down.
TTGTGTTTCCACTGCAACCAGCGAGGCCATAAAAAGGCCAATTGCCCTCAGTTGACAGCAGCAGCGCCAGTGAAGGCGCCAGCTCCAGCGACCCTGCGGATCACTGATGGTCGGCAGGGCAAGACAGAGGCTCCATTGGTGAGGAGCCGAGCCTTCCAGTTGACTACCAAGGAGGCACGCGCCGCACCCGATGTGGTGACGGGTATGATTTCTTCTCCCTAGCTTTTATTTTATCTTGCTTATGATATTGATGTGCCATGTGATATGTCTTGTTTAGGATCATTCCATGTGAACGGTATCCCAGTTCAGGTGCTGTTTGATTCGGGTGCTACCCTATCATTTGTCTCTCTTGCGCTTAGCAAGAGGTTCTCTGAGTCTTCGGGCATGTTGTATTGCCCCCTATAGGTCGAGATGGCGGACGATCGATCAGTGCGAGCATCAGAGGTTTTCAGGGACTGTGTTTTGAGGTTGTTCGAGGAGCGTGATTTGGTGGACTTGGTTTCCATCCAGCTGCGTGGGAACAAGGTGATTATAGGCATGGATTGGTTGAGCCCCAACGGGGCAGTGATCGACTGCGCGCAACAGTTGGTTCGGATCAGGGCCCCGAGTGGAGGAGAGCTGGTGATTTAGGGCGATAGGGCACAGCACGGACCAGCACTATGTTCAGCAGCAAGGGCTAGGCGCTATCTTCAGCAGGGTTGCGTTGGGTATGTCGCCTATGTGATGGATACCCAGGAGGCGGGTAAGGCGACGATGAGCGATGTTCCGGTGGTGCGAGATTACGCGGATGTATTCCCAGAGGAGCTGCCTGGGATACCTCCGGAGCGACAGGTAGAGTTCAGGATCGACCTAGTCCCTCCGATAGCCAAGGCACCATATCGGTTGGCTCCTCCCGAGAGGCAGGAGTTGTCTATGCAGCTGCAAGAGATGTTAGACAAGGGATTCATCAGGCCGAGTAGTTCACCTTGGAGCCCCGATCCTGCTTGTCAAGAAGAAGGACGGGTCGCATCGCATGTGCATAGATTACCGGGAGCTGAACAAGGTAACGATGAAGAACCGTTACCCACTCCCGAGGATAGATGACTTGTTCGATCAGCTTTAGGGAGCATCTTGGTTTTCCAAGATAGACTTGCGGTCAGGCTACCATCAGATGAGGGTCAGGGAGGAGGATATACAGAAGACTGCTTTCCGGACTCACTATGGCCACTACGAGTTTGTGGTGATGCCCTTCGGGCTCACCAATGCTCCTGCCGTGTTCATGGACCTCATGAATCGCGTGTGCAGACCGAGGCTGGATCGGTCTGTGATAGTTTTCATTGACGACATCTTGGTTTACTCCAAGACGCAGGAGCAGCATGAGGAGCACCTGCGAGAGGTTTTGGATACCCTGAGGAGGGAGAGCTTGTATGCCAAGTTCTCCAAGTGCGAGTTCTGGTTACGTGAGGTGCATGTCATCGCCTACGCCTCGAGGCAGCTGAAGCCCAACGAGGAGAACTACCCGACACATGATTTGGAGTTGGGGGCGGTCGTCTTCGCCCTCAAGATCTGGCGACACTACCTTTATGGGGTCCGTTGTACCATCTACATGGACCACAAGAGTTTGAGGTACCTCATGGATCAGCCGAATCTGAACATGAGGCAGCGTCGGTGGTTAGACGTGGTGAAGGATTATGATTGTGAGATCCTTTACCACCCGGGGAAATCCAATGTTGTGGCCGATGCGCTTAGACGCAAGGCAGCGCCGATTAGAGATATTTGCTTACGGATGACTATAGTGACTCCACTGTTGGAGCAGATCCGAAAAGCCAGCAGGAGGCTATGAAGGAGGAACATCGGAAGAGCGAGCGCATTGTGGGTCAGGTTTCCTCCTTCGACTACGACAGCCGAGGGTTATTGACACTACACCGCAGGGTGTGGGTTCCATACCACGGGGGTGTGCGTCAGATTCTGATGGAGGAGCCACACAAATCCTGATTCTCGATTCACCCCGGGGCGAAGAAGATGTATAGAGATCTTCGACCCGATTACTGGTGGCCCTGCATGAAGTGGGACGTCGCCTGGTACGTAGAGCGGTGCTTGACCTGCAGGAAGTCAAGGCCGATCACCAGAGGCCACACGGAAAGATGCAGCCGCTAGACATCCCCATGTGGAAATGGGAAGATATTACTATGGATTTCATCACCAAGCTTCCCAGAACTGAACTGGGAGTGGATTCGATTTGGGTCATCGTGGATCGGTTGACCAAGAGTGCCCACTTCGTACCGATCTAGGAGAGCATCTCGGCCGAGAAGTTGGCCGATATCTACATCCGAGAGGTAGTAGCTCGACACGGAGTGCCAGTCTTCGTGATTTCAGACAGAGATGTACGGTTCACTTCCAGATTTTGGAAGAAATTCCATGATGAGTTGGGCACTCGTCTGCACTTCAGCACTGCTTTCCACCCGCAGACGGATGGTCAGAGCGAGCAGACCATCCTGAAATTGGAGGATATGTTGCGGGCGTGCGTGTTGGACTTTGGTGGTAGCTGGGATACCTATCTTCCGTTAGCTGAGTTCTCCTACAACAACAGCTATCACGCGAGTATCGATCGTCCTCCCTTTGAGATGTTGTACGGGAGGAAGTGCAGGACCCCGATAAGTTGGGGTAAAGTCGGACAGAGGGTCATGGGGAGCACTGAAGTGGTGCTCAAGACGACAGAGGGGATTCAGCAGGTTAGGAGCAGGCCTCAGACTGCTTAGAGTCGGCAGAAAAGTTATGCCGACAAGCGCCGTTCGGACCTGGAGTTTTAGGTCGGGGATATGGTCCTCCTGAAAGTGTCGCCTTGGAAAGGCGTCATTCGATTCAGGAAGCGGGGCAAGTTGGGCCCCAAGTATATTGGACCTTTCAGGGTTGTTGCCCGGGTGGGCAAGGTGACGTATAGGCTGGACGTGCCAGCCGAACTCAGTCAGATTCATAGTACGTTTCACGTCTCCGAGTTACGGAAGTGCCTGGTGGACGACTCGGCAGTGGTGCCCTTGGAGGATATTCAGGTGGATGACAACCTGAACTACATCGAGCGGCCAGTGGCGATCCTTGACAGGAAGTCGAAGGATCTGAGGAACAAGAGGATGGAGCTGGTGAAAGTGAAATGGCAGCACTGCAAGGGGTCGGAATGGACTTGGGAGCCGGAGGAAGAGATGAGGGAGCACTACCCCGAGCTTTTTCCAGATTCAGCAGCAGACTTCGAGGACAAAGTCTAAAATAAGTGGGGGAGATTTGTAACACCCGATTCCTGGTACGTATTTAAATTCAAGAAATGTTGCAATTTACTCTGGGACTCGGCGAGTTAGAGGCCCAACTCATCGAGTAGACTCGACTCTTGATTGGGGGTTTAAGTGACCTACTCGACGAGTAGGAGCTGTCTGGAAAAAAGCCTAATATTTAGGGTTTGCACCCTATTTAAACAACTTAACTCGTCCCAAACTAGCCTCCATCGTCCCTCTCACTTCCAGAAAACCCTAGATTGAAACCCTAAACCCTTTTTGAGTGATTTTGAGCTCTTTGTGCCATTTTGTGCAAGTTAGAAGGTTGAAAAGAAGAAGAAGGAGCTTGGGATTTCAGAAGGAGCAAGGAGATCCAGAGGTTTTGCTTCATTTCCTGTTTATTGGAGGTAAAAAGTCCAGACCTTGCTTTTTCTTTCATCAGATACTCTTTTTAGAGTAACTTAGGGTTTTTGGAAGCCATTTTGGAGCCATCCTTGGATGCAACCACGATTTTGGGATAAGGACTTCAGATCTGGAACCATTGAGGGTTCCCATAGCATAAAGGTGCCAACTTTATGGCCATGGGAGACCCATGCATCATATAAACCCCTTTTTATGGCTTTTTAAGCCAAAGGCCCCATGCATGTACATCAAGTTTGAAGCTTTACGTATAAAATGGACCCTAGGAGGGCAGATCTATGGTTTTGATGCGTTAAGACCCATTATAATCGACTGTATAGTTTTGGACAAAGAGGGACTCGGCGAGTCACTTGGGTGACTCTGCGAGTCGGGACGCTTTTCCCCCAAAACATCTTCTGGAAACGGTTTTGGTTGAGTGGAAGGAACACTCAGCCTGTTGGGGTTTGTCTTGGACCTGGAAATCATAGGACTCGGCGAGTGTATGAACAGACTCGGCGAGTCCAAGGCAATCTCCCAACCCATGAAGACGGACTCGACGAGTTGTTCATAGAACTCGGCGAGTCATAAACTGGACACATTCATATGATGAAGATGAACTCGACGAGTTCAGGGATGAACTCGGCGAGTCGGTTGAAGATGGTCCCGATGTTATGGTTGAAGGATAACTCGTCGAGTTCTTACTAGACTCGACGAGTAGAGTCGGGAGTTGTATCATTTTGAAAGAATAGGGACTCGACGAGTTGGTGGACCAACTCGGCGAGTCAAGTCAACTGGATGTTTACTTTGGCCAGGGTTTGACCTTGACTTTCACTTGGAATTGGGTTGACCCTTGTAAGGGGTTATGAGTATGCATTAGTAATCGGAAAAGGTCGTTGTGTAGGGATTGAGGAGTTGAGACGAGTCGATTCCCGTGCCGAGGACTGTGCGGATACTACACGACATCGAGGTGAGTTACCTTCCAGTAGCAGTGGGTCTAAGGCCACAATACCGGCCCACCAGTAGGAGTGTATGTTAGACAGTTGTCTTTGTGATTATTGTCTGTGTTTACTGCTACTTGATATGTTTATGTGTTAGCATGATATGATGTTACGTGATCATAGCAGTAGGGGGAGGTAGTTCCCAAGTTACCGGCCGATAGGGCCGAAGGGGGTAGTTTAGTACCCAGCTATGCTAGACAGATTATGATTATGTGATAATATGTGGTAGACCGGTCGAGAGGACCGAAGGGGTAGGCCAGCACCCAGATATGCTAGGCAAGGACACCGGTCGAGAGGACCGAAGGGGTAGGCCAGCACCCAGATATGCTAGGCAAGGTCACCGGTCGAAAGGACCGAAGGGGTAGGTCGGGCACCCAGATATGCCTGGCAGTATGTATGTCATGTGTTTGTATGGTATGTGGTATGATGGGGGGAACTCACTAAGCTTTGTGCTTACAGTTTTCAGTTTTGTTTCAGGTACCTCTTCAGCGAGGGGGAAGGAGCCGGCACAGTAGCTGCACATCACATTCACATAGGATTCCGCATTTTGAGATCTATGGGATTGTACTCTGATTTTATTAGTATTTTTATGATTTGATTTTGAGACATGGGATGATTGTTTTATAAAAAGAAACGACTCAATTATGTTTTCTTATAAATGTTTCCTAAATTATTTTTGGTCTTGAAAATTGGGACGTTACAGTCATCCAATTAGAGTGATTAATATTTCTACTTGTCGTGTTTCAAACTTAATAACAAACAATCTGATTATTAGTATCGTGAACTAATATTGAACCGTTAGAAGCAAACAATTCGACAAATAATATTGAGAATTATTTATCGATTTGACGCTAATAATAAATTCAATTATTACTACTTAATTACCAAGTTTAGTTCAGAAATAATACCGAACATATGCAATATTATAAGAAATGTAGAAGAAATTGTCCTATCATCGGATGAATTAAAACACAAGACAAGAAAAACAAAAACTAGCCTAATGATTACAGATATTGACCGGTAACTACACACAATAACTCATGTCTTCAAAAGTTTTTACACTCTAGTGGATGTAAGTCGCATATTAAAACCCCAATATTTAATTGAGTTAACATTCATTCCAATAGCAAAAGAAAAACCGATTGCATAGGGAGAAAGGAGAGAGCAATAGAAAAACCGATAAATGCAAAAAGGTAAACTCAAAAAACATGAAGAAAGTTGCATCATAAAGGGAGAAAGGAGAGAGCAATATAAAACCAATAAATACAAAGCAAATACTCGAATGCGATTTTGAAAACCTCGCATCCTCTCTTCAACTAGGCGAGTGTGTGGGCTTGTTTCATCCCTTACCTTTCACTAAACCCTCTAAATGCTTAAGGCTAAGAAAGCCTTATAAACTCACAAAACATTCTTCCCCCCACACCTAAGTACGAGGAAGCTAATTTACCAACTCACAAACTTATCTTCTAAAATTTCCAACACTACTTGTTACAAACCCGAACAATTACATATCAAATTAAAACTATTCTACTACAACCCAATACCCATGCATCATGATGAAAACAAAACAAAACAATACAACGGCGATTAGGAAAGAAGCACAAACTAATACCAATCTAGTGGGGTTGAGTAGTCCAAATATTTGATCATCCTTGTTGGGAGGTGGAGGTGGAAATTGCATCGGATGATTGTATGAAGACAGTTTGAGCTAAACAATCATACTAAACACAACAGTAATATAACTACATTAACATGGAATAAAACACAAATTTTCTTCTCCTCTACTTTGATGTATAATAGTAATAATAAGAAAAACAGAATAGAATTACGAATAGCCGTCTGTCAAGAAACTCTGTGGATACACTGTCTCACTTTTCACTTTTCACCACACAAGGATCGTGCCGCTTGTAATGCAAAACACGTGAGGATGATGTCAGCCCCAGCACGCCTCAGACACATGAGCGATTCCAGCATTACTTTTTCCTCATCAATCATTTTTAATACACCCCCTGCTTTTATCATCGAGTATTCTCCAGAAACCTATAAAAACCCAACACAATAAGATTTTACAAATTTTCCCCCTCATTTAATGGAAAAAAGAAAACATGGGATCTGACTAAAAGTACCTGATATGCAGCAATTGGAAGTGGAGAGTTATCTCTGAGCAACCTTATCACATCTAAGTAAGGTAAGCCTGGTTTTACCTGTGTCACACAATCTCAATTAAATGCAAGAAATACCAATGTACTTTCAAAGTACAATGGTGTAATAGGGAAGAAAAGAAAGTAGGATGCTATAAAAAACAAGTGAATGAAAGTACATTGCTATTTTATGCATTTAAACCAGAAGAAAAAACCAACCAGAAGAATATCGGCCCCTTCAGACTCATTTGCATGCAATTCGATCAGCGCTTCTCGATAGTTTGCAGGGTTCATTTGGTAAGCAACGACACCGCACTACTTTGCACCTTCTCCGGCGGTGTCTGACGTCTCACAGCGGTAGTCCGGCTATAAAATCTGGCGGCCAGAAACCCCGATGATTAGCAGCCCCTCCCAACCCTTTTTTTCTTCGGTCCTCTTTCTCTTACTTGACCTCTCTATCCCTCTCTCTACGTCGCACCAAACAAACACACACGTACATATTAGCACAAATGAATTTTTTAAAGGTAAAACAGGTTGCAATCCTACTAGCGTTCCACTAGACTGTCTAGAATAGTCTGTGGTCGTCATCTATACTCTGCTAGATGACTAAATCAGCTTAAACATCAAGGCCTCTCATCATTTATTTCGTCATCTATATGATCTACCCATCTTTACCCATCATAATTATAGGTATAAAATACATATACAGTTTAAATCGAATAAAACATGTATATTTTGTTCATCCAACATAGATATCGAGAACACTGATAATATGCGCACATAGCACGTATTTTATATTAAATATTTCATATCTATGTGTAAGATGAAAGTAACTATGCACTCACTTGTTAAAGTGATGATTCGTGATTCGGGCAGCGCTTCGCTTCTAACAATTTTCTTTTCCTTCGACGAAACCTAGTATCATTATTACTAGATTTTAGTCTAATACTTATTACGACTAATTATTAGTCTAGATTCATTATTAACTCAAAGTCTACTTCATGATCTATCAAGTAAGGATCAGCCAGGCAGGACAATTGGGAGGCATGACCATTTTGGCATATAGCTTTTCTGAAATCCAACAACCAAGCCAACGTAACCATTCTAGACACCTCTCCTGTAAGTAGATCAATCAGTATAACGACTTTGAATCACTGATAAATCTTGTTTATAGGTTCATAATAACGATAATGAACTTAAACATAAGTTATACTTTCCCAGCATGTAGCATGTGTTGTATTATGAGGAGCATCCAATGCTCAAAATTCAAGAATTTACACAAAAGGTCCCTCTAGATTGCCCAAGATAATTATTTAACCCCTAAACACCATATATTTACATTATAAGTTCCCAACACATTCCTAAATGGTCCCTTTTAATATTTTTATTTTCTTTTAAGACCATATATATAATTATTATTCTATAAAACATTATTTAATTATTTAATCAATTAATCATCATATTAATTCCTTTTTTAATTTAATTTCCTTAAAAGATTTTATTATCTCACTTAAGCCATTCAATTGATTATGACGATTAATCGTGTTATGTTATTTTAATTATTAGTTCATCTTTTTAAATCAATATAATACATTTTTTAATCCTATTTCAAAATAATTAAACGGAAAACAAGGCGTTACAACCTTGAACCCTTGGTGGTCGACAATCAGCTAAAAGAAGAACAAAAGGATTAGCTTTTGATAGTGTTGTCTAACAACACCCATTCCAACTCTGTGTGGATTCCGATAAAGGTAATCAATCTTAATTAGTGTACTTCGACATCAAATGACATCTACACTTGAAGTAATTGATTCTTACACCATATGGTTGTGTTCTAGTTGATCATGTGACTTATAAATAGATGTAATTGTAAATCTATATTTTCTTTCGGTTGCTGATTCTTAAAATCGTTTTTGAATCAACTAATCCCAACCCCTCACTTCTTAAAGGCCACGTTTTTTTAAAAAAAAATTCCTAGAATTGCATTCTCCTAAGTTCATCATTTTGTTTGTTTCCCTTTCCCTTTTGGCACCTATCGTATTTACCTTCATATTTTCTTTTTCTATTTCACCCTTCTTGCTTTCAACATTCTTGCTCATAGTTTTTTCTATGTGAGGGGGGACATCTAAAACTAAGACGCACAAATAAGCAAAACAAGTTAGCTCGTGATTTCCTCAAATTTTCAAAGTGCGTAGGTAGCAAGTAGCAAGATCAAGTATTAATAACGTCTAAGGACCTATATAGTCCAGTTGGTTCTTTATTTAACGTGTATTATACTCGAATCCAAAAAGATTTTTTTTTTTTTCATATAACAAACATTTTTATTTTCCAAAATCGAGTAAACAACCACATACAATATAACTTCCAACTTAAGTACATTTTGTTGAGTTCAACAATCTAGTTCATATTCTAAAAGGTTTTATAATTTTTTGCTTTTCAAAAACAACATTCGGGACGCATGAGAATTATGTGAGAGTTTAATTACCGACCATTACCATTATCATCCAATTAGAGTGATTAATATTTCTACTTGTTGTATTTCAAACTTAATAACAAACAATATGATTATTAGTATCTTGAACTATTATCGAACCGTTAGAAGCAAACAAGTCGATAAATAATATTGAAAATTATTTATCGATTCAACGCTAATAATAAATTCAATTATTACTATTTAATTACCAAGTTTAGTCTAGAAATAATACCAAAATTTGGGATATTATAAGAAATGTAGAAGAAAACTGCCCTATCATTAGACGAATTAAAACACAAGACAAAAAAACTAAAAAAAAAAAAAAACAAAAAACAAAAACAAAAACCAGCCTAAAGATTACAGATTTTGACTATAACTACATACAATAAGTCGCATAATAAAACCCCAAGATTTAATTTAGCATTCATTCAATTCCAAAGGGAGAAAGGAGAGAGCAATAGAAAAACCGATAAATGCAAAAAGGTAATACTCAAAAACCATGAAGAAAGTTGCATCATAAAGGGAGAGAGCAATATAAAACCAATAAATGCAAAACAAATACTGTGAATGTGATTTTGAGAATCTCGCATCCTCTCTCAAATAGGCGAGTGTGTGGGCTTGTTTCATCCTTATCTTTTACTAAACCCTCTAAAATGCTTAAGGCTAAGAAAGTCTTATGGTGCGTTTGGTTGTGGAAAAAATTTTAGTTTTCTAGAAAAAAAAATTCAAGAAAAACTGCAAATTTTAAAAACGCATTTGGTTCGTTCAGTTTTTCAAAATTTTCTAAGAAAATGAAAATTTTCAGTTTTCCAAGTTATATGTAAATTAGAAAAACGAGACAGTTTTCCAAAGTTTTCCAAATTTCTACGATGGAAAATGAAAACTCCACCATTTCCAACCAAACACATTTTCTAAAATTTTCATTGAAAATTAAAAATAAAAACACAACTCTATTTTCTGAAAACATTTTCTTAGAAAATGAAAACAATTTTTCACAATCAAATACACCCTTAGAATGCGTTTAGTTACGGAAAAATGTCGTTTCCGAAAAAAAATTCCAAGAAAAATGAAAACTTTGAAAACACGTTTAGTTAGTCTATTTTTTCTAAATTTTTCACGAAAAACAAAAATTTTCCGTTTTGTAAAATTACAAAGAATTTGGAAATTTTTGGAAAACCGGTAATCATTGTTTTCCATATTTTTCTAATTCCAAAATTTTTCTAAAATTTTAACACACCCACTCCCACCTACCTCTACCTACCCCCACCTTAACACCTCTAACCCACCACACCCCTACCTATCCACACCGACCCCACTCCCAATCCCACCCCCACAAACACACACACACACACACACACCAACACCCCGTCATCACCACCACTATCACCATTATCGACACCACCACTGCCCCCCACCCTATCACCGTTACCGTTTTCTAAAAATGAAAACCGATAGAAAAATACACATCTAAACACGTTTTTTAATTTTCTAAAACTGAAAATGAAAAATGAATAATTTTTAATTTTAACTAAATGTGTTTTCTAAATTTTCCAATGAAAACTGAAAACGGAAAACGAAAACTAAAAGGGAAAACGAAAAGCGGAAAATGAAAACTGTTTTTCCATAACTAAACGCAACTTTATAAACTCACAAAACTTTCTTCCTCCCACACCTAAGTATGAGGAAGCTAATTTACCAACTCACAAATTTATCTTCTAAAATTTCCAACACTACTTGTTACAAACCCGAACAATTACGTATCAAATTAAAATTATTCTGCTACAACCCAATACCCATGCATCATGATGAAAACGAAACAATACAATGATGATTAGGAAAGAAGCACAAACTAATACCAATCTAGTGGGGGTGGAAATTGCATCGCATGATTGTATGAAGACAGTTTGAGCTAAACAAGCATACTAAACATAACGACATTAAACATAGAATAAAACACAAATTTTCTTCTCCTCTACTTTGATGTATAATAGTAATAATAAGAAAAACAGAATAGAATAACGAATAGCCGTCTGTCAAGAAACTCGGTGGATACACTGTCTCACTTTTCACTTTTCACCACACAAGGATCGTGCGGCTTGTAATGCAAAATACGTGAGGATGATGTCAGCCCCAGCACGCCTCAGACACATGAGCGATTCCAGCATTACTTTTTCCTCATCAATCATTTTTAAAACACCCCCTGCTTTTATCATCGAGTATTCTCCAGAAACCTATAAAAAAAAACCCAACACAATATGATTTTAGAAATTTGCCCCCTCATTTAATGGAAAAAAGAAAACATGGGATCTGACTAAAACTACCTGATATGCAGCAATTGGAAGTGGAGAGTTATCTCTGAGCAACCTTATCACATCTAAGTATGGTAAGCCTGGTTTTACCTGTGTCACACAATCTCAATTAAATGCAAGAAATGGGAATGCACTTTCTATAATAAACAAGTGAATGAAAGTACATTGCTTTTTATGCATTTAGAAAAAACCAACCAGAAGGATATCGGCCCCTTCAGACTCATCTGCACGCAATTCGATCAGCGCTTCTCGATAGTTTGCAGGGTTCATTTGGTAACTTTTGCAAAAATGCCACACAGAATAAATACACTTTAATCATATAAAGAAGAAAAGGGCTAAATACCCAAATATAGCATTGCACTTATTATATGTTTTTTTTTCTTATTAGGACATTTACTTTAACAAATCTATAGGATTATAGCAGTGAAAATTACTTTTTGGATGGCATTGCTATGATTTGGTGGATCTTTAAAGTACAATGTTGTAAGTATGATTCTATAAGAAACAAATCAATGGAACTATGTTGCTCTTTCTTGCATTTAACCCTAAAAAAAAAGTTAATCAAAAAGGAAAAACATAACATACGTTTTCTTGTCTCCAAAACGTGGATTTGAGTCTAAAGCTTCTCGAAATGGGCCATAAAATGAGCTTGCATACCTATACCCAACAAAAAAAAACATAGAAAAGCTTGTCATTCTCCATCTCTTGGTTGTCGAAAAGACGCAAATGCCCTTCTCGTCCTGTTTTTTCAAAAATAGCACTAAAAAGCTTGCCAAGTCATGTCTCGTCCTTTTTTGTTGGGACAAGCTTTCTAGGGAAATTTTCGATCCAACCTTTTTGGGAACAATATTTAGAGGAAATCAAATTCTGTATAAATAAGGTAGATTAGAAAATTTACTTTGCAGTGTATGACATGATAGAAACATTCTGGAAGCCTTCAGCATCAAGAGCTGACCGAATTGCCCCTACACGCCCATCCATCATGTCACTCGGGCTTACCACATCTGCTCCAGCACGGGCCTACAAAAAATATTTGTATAAAAAAAAAAAAAAAAAAAAAACCTTAACTCTTTCTATTAAGTAATTCTTTTTGCATTAAATCAAAAAGAAACACACATATATATATATATATATATATATATATATATATATATATATATATATATATATATGGCTTAATGGATTAAATCAAAACTCAAAAGTTCAAATGGTCTAGTGATTGAAGAAAATAGCATTAAAATTAATAAAGATAAATACCTGTGAAACAGCCTGTTTACACAACTGATGCACAGTCTCATCATTCATTATAACTCCTGTGAAATGTAACATACATGAAAAATGAGGGCAAATTTGTAAAAAGTTTAGACTTTTGATTTCCTTAACTTTCTCTATTAAGTCAAAAAGAAACACTTACCATCTTCTCTGACAATACCATCATGCCCATCTGAAGAATACGGGTCTAGAGCAACATCAGTGTAGATGATCTGTCCATGTGAAACATTAACCAAAAGGTAAATATAAATATAAATATAATTACTTTTAGTAAAAACTAAAAAGAAAATAGGTTGAATGTAAATTCTTACAAGATCAGGGTACTTGTCTTTAAGCAACCTAATTGTTCTAGGTACTAATCCGGAATCATTATATGATTCATCTCCTGTAGGAGTCTAAAGAGGCAAAACACAATCATCATGTAACATTTCTTTTCAAAATTTTCAATGTCTTAATAATAATAATAATAAATATATGTTGTTTAGCTCATTTAAGAAAATAGATAGCAACCTTTAATGCATCTGGAACTTTTGGGAAAAGCACAATACTGTTGACCCCAACATCACGGGCCTTTGCCACCTGTACAAAGTATACTGTTATCACAAAGCTATTATATTATTTCATTAATATCAATTTGCATAGTTCATAATTGGAATGAAATAGATATGTTATAATATAATTAAAGGGTGCACGAGCTTCCTAAGGCTTATTTGATGATAGGGGTGAGGAGGGTATTTGTGTCTTTTGCACAGTTTTTGGGTGGGACATAAAATAGATAAGGGACCTCTTCTAGAAGCCCATGTCTCCATCCAAGCCTATAGCAACCAGGCATGGCGCCAATTGGTGTGTCCTCTTCACCTGAAAATCCCAAAGAAGAATAAGGAAATTATGCAATAAAAAATATAAGAAATATTTTGGTTTTATTCCTTTTTTACTCAATGGAATAAATGGAGACATGACTTATTGTGGTAAAGTATATCAGGGTATTTCTTTTTTACTTAAGGGTTGATCTCATAAAAGACCTTATATTTTGTGTATTGTCCGGATTAAACCTCATCTTTATTTTTTTCATGAAAAAGACATTATATTTTTTCATTTTTTCCAAAAAAAACCCTCAACTTTGTCTTTTTTTCCGAAAAAAACCCTCAACCTTCTAAATGTTTCCAAATAAACCCTCAACTTTTTTTGTTTTTCCTGAAAAAAAAACCCTCACATTTTACAACTTTTTTTAGATAAAAATGACTAAAAGGGCCAGATCGGAAAAAATGAAAAAATGCAAGGTCTTTTTCATAAAAAAATCAAAGTTAAGGTTTAATCCGGAAAAAAAACACAAAATATAAGGTCTTTTATGAGATTAACCCTTTACTTAATGCAGAAAGAATGATCTAATACGGAAAGTCAATGAAATGAGGCTTTCCCCATTAAGTCATAACTTTTTACAAATTGTCATCATTTACTTTTCAAATGTTTTTTAAGTTTCATTTATCCAAACAACACGTATCCATAAAACACTTAATGGAGGAATAATAATAATCTGGTATGCTACGTATTGGCATTTCTTTTAAACTTAATGCAGAAAGAACAACTTAATACAGATATTCAAAGGACTCATTTAGTTTTTCTTCCTTTTCTACACGTGTGCCCTGATTTTCACAAATGTTTTTAGATATCATTTATTTAGTGGGGAAAAAAGGATTTTGACCTTCATGAATAAAAAGAGGGTATACAAAATTTGCAGGGGATAAGCTTGTTTCTTGGAATGCAGATCTCAAGACTGGTGACCTTCGATTACGACGTGGTCTTCTATTAATATCCTTCATAAATTATACAGAAAAAATAAATAAATAAAGGTCAGGAAGAGTACAACAAATTAAGAGAAACTAAAAGCCTTGTGAAACTCAATTTCCAATAAAGGCTAAATGCAAGAAATAGACATGTATTATAGCATCCTACTTTCGTTTCTTTCTATCACAACATTGTACTTCCAATTTTTTTCTTGTTAAAGCATTTTAGTTTGAAAAATATACACAATTATAACATTATGTTTTCAAAATGAATTTCTTATTTAGGACTTTATACTTTAAGATCTATCCAATTATAGCAGTGAAAAACTGAAGATTGCTTTGTATTTGGATATAATTGATAGATTTGTCAAAGTATGAAAGTAGGACTCTGTAATAAACAAATCAATGAAAGTACGTTGCTATTTTAGAATCTAACCCTTTCCATTAAAATACTTTATTAAAATAAGACCAATCAACTTATCTACCAATTTATTTCACAAAACAAAAGGAAAAGTAAAGATTATGAACTCTAGCATTTTCCATGATCAAATTCAATTTTTTATAGTTATTGCATGAACTAAATATTAGATAGCTGCCAACAAAACCTGTGGTTTCTGAGGCATAATGTAATAAGTAGGAAGCTATTTTGTTCATTATAACAGAGAAAAGATGAAAAATATCATCAATAACATTGTGCAATTATATATTGAAGCCTTGAACAAATTCAAATCCATAAGTTTGACAATAGTGAAACTGAGGTGAGAACTTACAAGTGAAGGAACCACCGGAGTGCCAGCTGGCGATGAAGGAATGGGTGGCACCGGAGGTGCTTCAGGGATGTTTCCGGCAACAACAGCAGCTTCACATTCAGCATCACTCCTACCCATCTTTTTCATGGGTCCATCATTAATTGAAGCCTTTAATACAAGCATACGCCTATGTGGCAAAGTAGAAGGTGATGACTGAATCGGAAGGGAATTTTTGAGATTTCCATAAGTCCGGCAATCTAAACCCCTAATTGTTCCAACATTCAATGGCATATTCACTATAGATGAAGCCATACCTATAAATTCTGCAAAAGGGTATCAGAGACAACTTAGGAGACAAAGTTTGCAAGAAAACAGTAATACCAAAAGTTTTCAGAATTCAAGATCTGACACATTGAGAAAACAAAAGATCTAAAATATAAAGAGTTAAACAAATCATTCATCAATACCATTTCAGTTAAATAAAACAAAAAAGTAAACAAATAACCAATAATGATACAATAATGAGAACAGAAGCACAAAGTGTAATAAGAGGTTGCATAATTCATGCCAGATAAACAAGCAATTAACCCTAGATAAAAATTAACAATTTCATTCAGGAATAAATTATATGCTCTTATTGTATATCTTACCTACCTTTCAACATCATAAATAGGCATATTCAACTATGAAATATAATACCTAATGAGTTTGTATTAGAACAAGATATATGAGTCAGATTTGCATTCTAAATATACATCCTAATACCTCAATGCGTAACTTCCAGTGTGATATTACATACAGGTGGTCAAAGATCCATGAAGAACATACACTATGTGAAGGGACTATTGATGCTAGGTAGTTGACGCAACAAGTTCGATTAGTCAATGTTGAAGAGTGAAAGAAGCAGCTTAAGATCTCATATATGCTATGGTAATTAATAACATAAAAGGTAAAAGCAATACAACCACAATATGTTTAATCTAATAATTACAGAACATAAATGCACTCGATAGGCTAATACATAAACGTTAACCTCAAACTGCAAGATATTATCCCGATGTTAATTTTTGATTAATAGATAAATCAAATGCAGTTGTAGACCCCGTAATACGTCAAGTCCCCAACACAATTTTAAGAAACAGTCACTTTAACTCCGAGTACAGAATCAACAGGATCGATATGACTACCTAAACTTACGATCGGGAGGAAGAATACAGGAGGGGAGAAGCAGGAGCTCCGGCGTAGACGTTCGCCCTCGACGTGACGCTGAGGCAATGGTAGGGAGACTAGAGAAACCGTATGTTTGGTAGGGGTGAACGAAAGCGAACAAAGATGGTGTGATCGTTTTAGATTAGATTTTGTTTTTATCTTGTGTTCTTTTACCACTAACTTTTTAAAATTTATGAAGTTGCAACTAAAGTCACGTTTTTTACAAAATGACACTAAACTCGGGTTTTTTTTGGTATTAAAGCTTTAGGGAGTGAGTCGCTAGAAAGGACTCGTTAGGAGGCGCTAGCCTTGCTGCACTATGCCCTTGGCGTGCGCCACGGAGCTCACCGGCCAAGGATCGCTACACCCACAGCAAGAAGAGAAGAAGAGAGAGAAAGAAGTTTGGGTTGTGATTAGTTGTGTCTATTTTTTTTTCTTTCAAAATAAAACCTATTAAAATCACATAGCAGCACTCCCTACATTTTTTCAGTATATACATGTTAAGCTTATGTGACAATTAAAAAAAACATATGAGACAATAAAAGAACCTATATGACAATGTGTTAGGAATGCTACCACTCCTTCCGGCCTAATTTTTGTTGAATTGTTTCCTTGGATATTCTCATTGCTAATTGTAGGTTTGTGCAAAAAGAAAGCTTATATAATTTTTGTGGGTGTTATATATTATGTTTGATGTGCATTAGAGTGCGACTAATTTTATTGAGATAAAGAATATGATTGTTTGTCTTGTGTGAAAATGTAAAACATAAACACTTTCGTTTCATCAATTGTCTATGCAAAAGGCATTAATTCTCTCATCATGCAAAAGGCATAAATTCTCTCTTCGCCAATGAAATAGTCAAAAAAAAAGATTTTTAGTTCGGTCATATTTGTGTAACAAACGCAGGTTTAGTGCCTTTGAGGTGAATAGGACCCAAAATAGGAGTAGGACTAAGGTTTACATCAATTAGGCAAAATTTGTAATTTGTTATCTCATCGAAAAGGTAGAACACAAATTAGTTTTTAATCTCTCATTTATACAAAAGATATAAATGTCTTACATCATTAAGAATAGTCTTGAAAAATTTGTTATGCGGGTTTGGTTTTGTCATATAACACAGAGTGTTCTTTAACTAGAGTGTTCCTTAACTGGTCAAGTGTTAATTTAGTTAATACACTTTGATAAAATGAAAACACTAAGGCGTAAGACACAACCTTTAGTGAAACACCCCTCGTTAGGGTAGTTTTAAAACATTTTTAAAAATCATTTGACTTTTAATAAATCAAATTTAGAGTTTTAATGCGGAAAAACATATGGTCCTAAAATTTAAATACAAGTTTAAAAACACTTTATTTTTTTATTTTTTTGTGTGGTGTTAGGTCCCAACGTACCAAAATTTAGAGTTTTGTTTAAAAACGCAATGTACTAATCAATTTAATAATCATCACAAGTTTAAATGCAACCTTACAAACTAATGCCTTCAAATTATCATTGTTATCTTCTCACGAACCCTTAAGTCTTCAATCTAAGCACAAGTCAAAATAAGTTAGACAATAGAATGTCCAGTAAGAATACCCGGAGTTATCTCATTTAGAGTAATGATGATGGCAATCATCATACTCGAGACCAATCCCCAAAAATCAATATAAAATCAACCAAAAACATAAGTATTAATAATGTAAAAGGTGGAGCACTAAGACTCAACAACCAAAAACAAGGGTATATAAACTCATATTTAAATCCAATTATACTAAATCCATAAATCAGTTCAACAGATTTAACAACTTACAATCTCTATCCAAGGAAGGTAATTCCAAGTTCAATATCAAGGGCTTACTAATCCACAATCTATAACAAGGAAATTAGTATTCCAAAAATCCAAAGCAAAATGTTAATTAAATTATATTTCCAAAGAAAATATTTATTATTTCAATAAATTAAAGCATAAGGAGAAATAACTCATAATTTGGGATTTAATGACCTAACTAAAAATAAAAGAGTTTTGATGACCCAAAACAACCAAAAAAGGGTAATATATATATATATATATATATATATATATATATATATATATATATATATATATATATATATATATATATATATATGTATGTATGTATATTTAGGATCCTTTTGATTTGATAAGTCAAAAGTTGTATCCATTGTTGCTGTCAATGCCACTAATGGTCATCACGGGTTGCAATCCTGATTACATCAAGAAGCTTCATGAAGATCCGGTAGTAGATCAATCCCTCACGTTTAAATATTACTTCCTTATGGTTTAAGGATAGTATTGAAGATCAGTCTTTCTATATAATAAAAGACCCCCTTTTAGTAAGGGATTGTGTTTCCTTATTTGTGTCTATTTTTTATGTTAGGATAGAACTTTATATATATATATATATATATATATATATATATATATATATATATATCATACTATATTATAAAGGAAGCATTTTTCCTTTCACCACATTCATTTGAAACTTCCATGACTTTTCAATTTATTTCTAATAATAATTATAAGTTGGTTAATAATGTTCAATAAATATCAAACCTAAAGTGTAATCATATATAAACTAAATTTCAATATTAAAATAATATATTTACTTCTACTTATAAAGTTATGTTTTTTAACT
The DNA here is from genome assembly GCF_052849685.1 of Lactuca virosa. Classification (NCBI taxonomy): domain Eukaryota; kingdom Viridiplantae; phylum Streptophyta; class Magnoliopsida; order Asterales; family Asteraceae; genus Lactuca; species Lactuca virosa. Next base: position 300,293,767 of record NC_136433.1, on the reverse strand, counting down.
TTTAGCATATTATACTTAATTTATTAGTTTTAATATATTGTTGGATGTAAACCATGAAGCATTTTTCCTTTCACCACATTCATTTGAAACTCTCATGCATTTTTCCTTTCACCACATTCATTTGAAACTTCCATGACTTTTCAATTTCTTTCTAATAATAATTATAAGTTGGTTAATAATGTTCAATAAATATCAAACCTAAAGTGTAATCATATATAAACTAAATTTCAATATTAAAATAATATATTTACTTCTACTTATAAAGTTATGTTTTTTAACTTTTAACATATTATACTTAATTTATTAGTTTTAATATATTGTTGGATGTAAACCATTATCATTTTAAAGATATAATTTTGGAACAATTTGTATAAAATACTTAAATTATTAATTTGAATATAACATTACACGGTCAACTTAAATATAAATTTTAGTTTAACTTAAACAACCCAAATAATATTTTGTAAATAGTTAAAAATGATTAATCGTAGTGTCTTTCTAATAATGATAATAAGTTGGTTAATAAGGTTAAATAAATATCAAACCTAAAGTGTAATCATAAATATACTAAATTTCAATTTTAAAATAATCTTTACTTCTACTTATAAATTTATGTCTTTAACTTTTAATATATTAGATTTAATATGTTGTTGTATGTAAACCATTATCAGTTTAAAGCTACAACTTTTAAACAGTATGGACAAAATACTTATATTGTTAATTTAAATATAACATTACAATGTCAACTTAAATATAATTTTCAGTTCCACTTAAAAAAACAAAGAATATTTTGTAAATAGTTAAAAGTGATAAATTGTAGTGATAAATACAAAAACTAAATTGTAATCTCAGTTTAACTAAAATATTTACTAAATATATTTTTATCATCTTTAAAAATTTTCAAATAAGTAGCTTAAAATAATTTATAATAAAAATAGTTAAAAATAACTCTACATAAATGATTATATTGTTACCTTTAAAATCAAAAAATAATGTTTGATGTTTTAAATAATTATAATGATAGAAATTAAAACATTAAGCAAATAAATTTTAAAAAATTAATTAACAATAACAACAACTATAAATAACATTTAACCATATATTATATTTAATTTTATTGATGTGTAACTCGCGGGTAGAAGTCATTCAAACGATTGAGATTATGCAGTTATAATAGATGTATATATTATCATATAATTCAAAATAATCAATATATTATATCAATTTAGTATACAAATTATTATATCAAATTTAACAACAACGTTATTGGCTTATTGCTATATTTAAAAAAAACATATATTTGTAGAAACTTCAACTCTATAGGTGTTTCTGCGCAACGCACGGGCATTCGCCTAGTATCTTATAAAGCTAGCATTTTTCTAAGCATCACATTGATTTGAAACTCCTTTGTCATTTCATATTCTCAAAACTTATAAAAGAGGCAAATTTCCAAGCACCATATTGATTTGAAACTCCCATGTTTTTACATATTCTCCAATGACTTTTCAAATGCATTTTAGTACTGATTATTAATTGCTTATACGTCAAACATGTTATATAAGTTGTTACATGTGATTTATGAATCTTTGTTTCTCTCTTTAGTTCTTGGTTTCTTAAACATCTCACTTTGAGTGAAATTCTTTCTGCATCTTCTTAGTTTATAATGTCACCAACTTGAAACATTACAGTTTTAGCAACATTGCACCACACTTCTCCAATCACTCATGTAAGAAGAATGTTGATTACATTGTGTTTTTATATAGAAAAGGCAAAATATGATTTGTTGTGTTATGGATTTTAAAAAAAATGGTGGTCGGATGTTGTATATTTAATTGTAGTGGATGTCTAATATTAGGATTTGGTTCATAATATTTTTTTATATGTTAATATCCTTTTGTTTATGTTATATTAAGATTATTGTGCAATGTAGGTGGTTGTGTGGTAACTTTATGTTTGTAATTATATTTTAGTTTTCATTTATGGGTGGTTGTAATTGTATTTTATATTTGTAATTGTATTTTAGTTTGTATTTTACTTTGCGTTTATGGTGTTTACGGGAAGAAAAATATGAGAATGATCGATACTTTGATTGTTGGCGGTTTTTTGTTGTATGCATCATATCCACGTTAAACATAGATGGACATTTAACCTTATGTTTATGTTATGATAGAGTAAAAAAATTATATTTGTTTTATTTAGGTACATTTATCTTTGTTTTGAAAAAGTCTTGCTACACAAGTTTTATCTTTGTTCCACTTATATAGAAGAAATTCTAAAATGTTTACCTTTTTTTAATATTGGAATGCGATTGTCCTTTTTATTTTTTCCTTTTGGTACACGACACAAATGAACACAAGTAAGATTTAAAATAATTAGCATTATTAATAACTTTATTTATAAATAACTTAAAATTCTATCCAGTTGTAGTATATGAAGTATTTTCAACCAAATGCTCAATTTCCTTAACAATTAAACACTAATAGATGTTTATAATTCTCATTTTATTAACAAATATTGTTTTTTCTATGATAAGTAAATAAAAATTGTTATAACTATTTTCTTAAAACAACATGATAACAATAATAGTTTAAACAACATAAATTTAAAAAAAAATAGATTATGATACATTGGAAAAACGATTAATGTTTGAAATTAATCATAAACGAAATAAAAAAAATGTTTAAATAAATGGTTTTCCAATTAACAATGTCAATAGTTAAAAAATGTATCAAATAAAAAACTACATTTAACTAACTAAATTCACACACAACATATGAATGGATATCATTGAGATAATATGATCCTAAAATACATCTATCTAAATTGATTGACCATAAGTAGATGCTATTATAATGATTTGGTTTTAATATATATATATATATATATATATATATATATATATATATATATATATATATATATATATGTCTTATGGTATATTTAAAATAATTATAATATTTTATAACATCATAGTGCAATATTCATTTGAAACCCCATATTTTAATTAATATCACTCAAAATTCTTCTTAATAATGACTTAAACACTCAAAAGTTTTATAACATATATATTATGTTTAATATGCATTTAATGAAAATATTACTATAAAAGGTCAATTTTTTATATAGACAACCATATAAATCACATACAATTGATAAAGAAAACAAGCTTAAAGATTTTTGTGTTGGTTTGAAGTATTTTGACCGTTTTTTGAATTATTTTATTATGGTAGAGCTTTTAATTTATATGTTTGTTATATGTTAATTCTTTTTTTATATTTTTTGGTTATAGTATTCATTTAATACAATTGATGTATGTTGTGGTTGAATCGTTAATGTAAATTATATTGTATACATGTTATCGATCATATATTATATATGTTGCTTCAAAAAATAATTAATTAAAATTCATGTATATGCTACATTTTCTAGGGGTGTGTATGGGTCAGTTTTGTTCGGTTATAGGCCAAAACCAAACCATAATCATTGCAATCGGTTAATGAATTTTGGTAACCAATGTGAATCGATTAACATTTTAGTCGGTTAATGGTGTTCGGTCATCGATTAATATCGGTTAACGATAATGGTTCAAAATGATATGGAAATAAAATACATTACTATAAAATGTGAGAAACAAAAAAAATCATTGCGATAAAAGCTACATTACTATAAAATGTGAGCAACAAAAAATCATTGCTATAAAAAGTGAAAAATTAGAAAGTAGGTTGTTAAAATTACAAGTGGTAAATTAATGGTGATTAACTAATACCAAATTGTATAACTTAATCTAATTCAAAATTAAGTACATTATAACTGTGACATGATTACTCTTTAAATTCTCAGTTTCCAATATAAGTACATATTATATACCTTATATATATATATATATATATATATATATATATATATATATATATATATATATATATAATAGTTTAGTTAATATTGTTGGATTGATTCAGTTCATTTTGTAGTGATTTGGTTTTTGATGAAAACCATAAGGGAATCATATGTATTCGGTTAATATTAGAAATCACACCATCTTTTAGTAATGGTTCGATTATAATGGTTCAATTATATTGGTTGATTCGGTTTTGGTATGGTTTTCGGTTAATATGTTCACCCTCAATATTTTCCATGTAAGTCTCTTTTGAAATTCAAATCGTCAATCTTATCATGTTATACTAATCTTGCGCAACGCGCGAGTATACGTCTAGTATATATATATATATATATATATATATATATATATATATATATATATATATATTGATACCCTATTGTGTAAAGGGTTATCGATCAAGAGTGTGCACGTAATCAGAGTATGTTCTTTAATTACCTCTTGGTTATTAAAACCTTCTAATTAATATAGGTTGGTTTCATTATTCTTGCTTGCAATTCTTGTTTATTACTTGTTGAATTTGTTGGTTGGGACCAACAACTGGTATTAGAGTAGAGTTTGAATCAATATGTAACACATTATTTCCTAAGCTATCTACAATCATCACAGTTTCATATACACCATTATAAGGAAATGCTTCAAAATAAAAAGTACCATTATAAAAAGCATTAATAGAGCCACTTTCATTATTAAATGAATATCTAAAGTCTTGTCTGTATAAACCATGAAAAGAAATAATATTCTTCGTCATTTCTGACGAGTAGCAACAATCATTCAAATCTAAACCTAACCCACTACTAAGTACTAAAGAGTAAACTCTGATCTTGGTAACAGGCGACGATTTCCTATTTCCCATTATCAGGTTCATCTTCCCATGCTCCACATCCCTACTTCTTCTTAGCCCTGCAAATCAGAACAAATGTGAAAACCACATCCTGTATCAAGGACCCAAGAACTAACATGTGATGAGTTATTAGACAAAATAGTATAAATACATGCAAAGGTGGGCTTTATCTTCCCATCCTTGATGTCTTGCAGGTACTTCGGGCAGCTTCGTTTCCAATGCCCCTTGTCTTGGCAATAGAAGCATTTTGCTTCTTTTGGATCAGAGGAAGGAGGGGCGGAACCGGTTTTTCCTTTGGATCGACTTGAAGAAGATCTATCATGGGACTTTCCCTTCCAGTTCTTAGAGGGAGCTTTCATCTTTTTCCCTTTGCCTTGTCCAATAGCCAGGAATGGGGCAGCAACAGTAGGAGTGGATACAACAGCTTTGCCTTTTAATCCACTTTCAACAGTTCCTAACAAACCTTGAAGTTTGCTCGAGGTGACTTCCTCCTTGCTCAGATGATAATTCATCTTGAACTGATCGTAGCATGGAGGTGAAGAGTGTAAGACTATATCTATAGCCAACTCTTCATCAAAGTTGACATTCAACTTGAGCAAACGATCCACATCCCTCTGCATTGTTTGCAGGTCGGTCGTGATGGATTCTCCATCCTTCATTTGGTTGTTATGAATTGCGTGACTATTTCGTACCTTTCTTAACGCGCTCTTTGATGGTACTTTTCCATCAAGTCCTGACACATCTCATAGGGCCAATAGTCTTCATAGAACCGCTGAAGCTCAGGAGTCATAGTGGCCACCATAATACACGACACTTTGGTCGCTTCCTTGCATTTGGCCCTATACCCAGCCATTTCTTCGGGAGTAGCAGTAGTTTCATTTATCTCGACGAGTTCCTTTTCGAGAATATGCTCCTTATCCTCGTAACGTAGGGCCATTCTGATGTTTCTGATCCAATCATTGAAATTGGATCCATCAAAAGTGATCCTCCCACAAATGTTCAGGAGCGAGAGTGGGTTCGAGGAGTTGTTGTTGGAGGAGTTTGAGCCAGAAGCGTTGTTTAGGCCAGACATCTGAAAAAGAAGAACAATATCTTATTAGATAAGAATTCCTTAATATAACACCCAAATGAAATATTAAGGCTAGGACCCAAAACAATAATTCACAATTCAGAAAAGGGATGCCGTAATCCAATTGTAAATTATTTGAAGGTAGGCAAATGACGATTTACCAATTCCACCATGAAAAACGAAATTTAAATAAATTAGGTTTTATTAAATGAAATTCCTAGATCTTTTGAGATTCATTGAACTTTTCAATGGCATGTTTAATCTCGATTATGCCCTTCAAGTTTGTGACTGGGATACCGAGGATCACAAACAAGGTGTAAATAACCATGCAAATTTGTTTGGTACTCTCAATGTCATTTACCACCTAATCAATGTGCCCTTTAACCACACACGCTTCATTGATCAATGGTAATTTGCGATCTACCCATTGCCACTCTTTGTTAGTCCAGATTAGTGTGTCGGTTAACTACACACACTCCACTAACAACTTGACAAAGTGCAATGTGTAATTTCATGGATTAGCATCAAATTCACATTTTCCTAAAGTAACCAAGATTGGGAATTTAAAAAAACATTTAGTTACTTTATATTTATCATTATACTTATTAATGAGAGAATTAATGTCCTATCCTACCCGTTCGACTAACGACCCTCCACTAGTCAAGAGTGTGGTGGGTAAGAGTGTATACCCAATGACGGTTATTTTATAGGCCGTTTCCTTAAACACCCCTTATAGATCAGCTTCGAGAATGATGCCTACTAACGGTAAGAGTGACTGATCTTATACATATATAATATTAGACTTTTAATTTTATAATAGTATAAGGGTGTATTTTAAACTTTTAAAATACTAGGGTTTTAGAAATTAATATTTCAAAATTAAACTTTTAATTAAATTTTAAATTCCAAAACTTAAGGGTGTAATTTGAAACTTGCAAAATTACTAGATCAAATTTTAAACAATTAAATTAATCAAATAATTATATCATCATCTAAAATTTGACCAATCCATCTTATTTGATAAGGAAATCAGATTGTCATTCAGAAAATTCAATTTATGGTGATAAAAACGAATTATGGTAGTTATCCTAATCCAAACAAGATCTGAAAATCGAAAAATCAGCTAACAGACGAACCAACTCGTCGAGTCAGGGCATGGACTCGTCGAGTTCATCATAGAACTCGTCGAGTTCAACAAGCAGATGCGAATTCTGCATTGTTTCAGCTATGTACAAATCACTATTACATCAAATATAACAGAAAAACATCCTACGCTTTGATACCACTGATGGGTTTTGAGCATAACAACATTCCTATGTGATCATGCAACCCTAATTGCTTTGGATCTAAGTTTTCCTCTAGTTATACATGCAAATAGAAATTCCAAAGCAACAACCCTAATACTAGCATACAAAATTGAAATCTATATGAAAATAGGGTTAGAAGATTACCTTGCTTGCTATCTAGTAATAACAAGAATTCGTTGGTTGATCTTGACTTCTGAAAGCTTAATGCCTCAAGTGTTGCACCTCTAATGGAGTCACAAACACCAATAGCAAAGGATGAATGAGAGAAGAGAGGGAATGAGGCAGAAATTCGGCTAGGGTTTCTCAAATAATGCATGGGGCCGAAACTGCTTAGCAAGGGGTCCTTAAATAGTTGTGGCTGCTAGGGTTTTCAGGTGGAAACCCTAATTTCCTCCTTAGGCCCTAAGCAACCCATGGACACTCCTTCTAGAAGGCCTTGGACGAATTCTATAGGGCCTCTTATAGATTTCGACCACTCCCTTCAAAGGGAGTCCATCAGCCCAACATTGCAACTATCAATGATTTGCAATACTGATCCTCGTTCTTTTAATCAGTTCCTTTAATCCCAAAATTAATATCAAATTAATTTCTGATTAAATACTAATTAAATAATATGATTTCCTATTAATATATTATTATTATAATATATTAATAAATCATTAATTAACCTCTTTCTTCAAAAGTTATCCTGTCAAGTTGCTATGGTGAAGGCAACCCAAAAGGACCATGCTACCATCTGTGACAACCCGAAACTTTTATCCTGTACAACAACAGTTACCACACAAGCATCAAGGTTGCGCCTTTAGAAGCCCTCTATGGTCGCAAGTGCAGATCCCCTCTGTGATGGGCTGAAGTGGGCGACACGCAACTAGCCAAGGGACAAGTCCCTGACAACACTCTCACTGGCCCAGAAATCATCCGCGAAACCACAGAAAAGATCGTACAAATCCGGGAACGACTCAAAGCCTTACGAGATAGACAAAAGAGCTACACCGATAAACGACGAAAACCCTTGGAGTTCCAGGTTGGAGACCGTGTCCTGCTAAAAGTCTCACCCTGGAAAGGCATGATACGCTTTGGAAAGCGTGGAAAGCTAAATCCAATATACATAGGACCATTCGAGATCCTCGCTAGGATCGGTCCCGTAGCCTACAAACTTCGTTTACTGCAAAGAACTTAGCAACATTCATCCTGTCTTTCACGTTTCGAATCTTAAGAAATGCGTATCCGACGAAACCCTTACGATTCCTCTTAACGAGATTGAGATCAACGAGAACCTGAACTTCGTAGAAGAACCAGTCGAAATCATGGACAGAGAGATCAAACGAACAAAACAAAGTCGCATCCCGATAGTGAAGGTTCGCTGGAATGCCAAGCGAAGACCTGAATTCACTTGGAAGCGCGAAGATCAGATGAAACAGAAGCATCCACATCTCTTTTCTATTTCATGATTTGTATTCTATGTTCGAATTTCGGGACGAAATTCCCCCTAACGGGGGGATGATGTGACAACCCGGAACTTTTATCCTGTACAATTGATCTTTATATCAACGTTTAACTTCATTTTCGTTACCTTTTAACGCCATTTAAGGGTTTAATCAAGCGTTCTAAGCCTCGTACAATCAAAGTTTGGGTCCAAGGTCGAGTAATACCAAGTCATAGTACAACATTCGTGCCATACACCCTCTCGGGAGGAGTGTACGGCCGTACACATGAGTGTGCGGCCGCACACCCATCCTCCAGCTGCACACCCACCCTCCAACCGTACACCCACCTCCATATATAGGAGGAGACCCCTTCATTCACTTTTTTCCATTTTTGGCTACACACTACTTTCTCTCTCTAGAAACTTCATCCAAGAACACTCTAAGGGCCTCAAAAACGTGAATTACTCCATCAATCAGCTTGTTATACTGGTAAGACACCTTGATCTAAGCTTAACACTCTTCATGTTCTTCGTGTTCTTCATCACTTGAAGGTGTACGGCCGCACACCTTCATAAGGTGGCCGTACACACCCTAAAGACTCTCCAAAGTGAGAGTTTGGCCTCCATTTTGCTAGTTGGACTCGTATTGGCTTGGAAACACCCGAAAATCGCCATTTTGAGCATGAATGAAGAGTGTACGGCCGCACACTCCCTTGTACGGCCGCACACGCTCTCCGTACGGCCGCACACGCTCTCTGTACGGCCGCACACTCCTGTGTGCAACCGCACACACATGCTGACCGCACACCCTGGCCGCACACACACTCTTTTGGCCGTACACCTCCCTTGTTTGGTCATATAGGGTCCCGACAAGCATTTCCAAGTCTTTAGGGTGGTTTTTCGTCATGTGGGGTCATGAAACACCCTAACTCTAACACACATATGCGTTATCACATGTTAATAGGATCCACTTGCGTACGAAACACCGGTTGACACTCAGCAGTCGTAACCGATCATACACCCAGATCCTACGTCAAACGGTGAGTTCATACCCCTACGCTTTTTCCAAGTTTTTCATGTTTTCAGGGGGAGAATACAAGCAAAAGTACAAGGAAACTGTGCTCAAGTTATCTTATTTTGCATAAAATAATCATATGTTCAGCATGCTTTTAACACAGAAAACCGTTTTACCAAACGATTAAGAAATCAACTCGTAGAAACAGTTTTCAAAACTAAAGCAAAGAACTTGTGAATCTTGTCATAAAATGTAATATTTTACAAAGGATTCATACAAAGATATAAACTGGATTTTCTATGCTATTACTTGTAAATTTGTTATTTTAAGTTGGATACACGTCCTTGGTAACACTCCACTGGATTCGTGAGTGTAGAACTAACCCTTGTAACCAGAATCTCTTGTAGGGAGAGCGTGACTATTGTGTATAGATCTATACGGGACTGTCTATCCCGCACCTAAACTGCTAGCTACAGTTAGGCAGCCATGCCTGGGGTGACAAAGTCATAAAAGATATTGGCCCCGTTATGTGCCATATCCAGTTTAATGTATGGTTATAAAACTCGCAACCTAGATAACAGAGATTTACTTTTGTAATAATGAAACAAGTGAACTAACCTCAAAGTAATAACCGATTTGATTACTAGAGGGCATTAGTAATACCCTTAGGATCTAGTTCACTACTTATTTTATTAGTTTTATTTATGTAATAAGGCTAATACATCTCACAGAGAGCAAACAGAGTTTTTCAAGGAAACTACATCTAACGATACAAGTATGGTAGATACTTGTACACCTCATACCAGAACAGATAACCAACTATCAACTTTTAAGGAAAATATAGGAATTTCCTGGGATAACTCAACCTTCATAAACAGACTGTTAAACAAATAACGAATGAATAATCAAACATCTTTCATAAGAAAATATAGGATTTTCTTGGGAAACACTTTTCAAAGGATCAATGAAACATTTCTTTCACCAGAACTAAACGCTTATGAACTTACCAGCTTTATGCTGATATTTTAAAACTGCTTATATTCCTAGGGCAACAATAGACAGGTACTCTTGCCAACTTTTGGAGAAGACGGAGCATTTTGGAGTCACGTCTTTTACTTTTGTTATATACTGTCATGTACAAACCATGTTTTTCAAACAATGTAAATATTCTTATTATAATGTAATGGTTGTGTTTACTTCGCTTACTATGATACAACTGTTGTGATACTACGCATGACGTCCTCCACCCCAGAACGTTTCCGCCGTTCCGGTTTTGGGGTGTGACACCATCAAATCAAGTACATACTAATTATAGTTATGGGCTTAGACACCTAATCCAACAGTTGGGTCGATGCTTGATGTGGGCTAGAAGGCATTGGGTTAGACATGTACTCTTGTTGATGAGGTATCTGTCCAGCAAATTGGTGACTATTGAATGGAGCATTTAATTGTTGTTTTGATGAAAATTGTTGTAGGTAATAGGAGTTGAACCCAAAATTCTTGCAAACTGATTTTTTTGTCCCGATGGCGTACCTGCAAAATAATTAGCATTAGTAGAAAAGTTAGAATAACCCCCTCTCCTTTGGAAGTGCCCCGAATATAATTTCTACCTTCATTCCATTTATTTTTCCATTTTTTGGGTTGGATGGATACATAATAGAGAGTCGGTGTAATGGAGTTTCCGGGGTCAAGTGAGGAATCAATGTCTTCTTCACGAGATTCATGGAGGAGTAACATATTCTTGGATTCCAAGAAAGACAATAATGGTTTGGTGATAGTAATCACATCCATTATGCTATGATAATATGGTGGCAATTGACGAAGAATTTTCATCACGAGTTCAATTTCGTTAATCGTGGAGTCGACATCCGCTAGAGCATTGGTAATATTTTTAAGGGCACGACAATATTCAGTAATAGAGGAGGCACATTTCTTGGTATTGCGTAATTGATCTTGGAGTTGAAGTATTCTTAGCATATTGTTGTTCAAAATAACACATCTAGTTTTTCCCATAAATCCTTTGTGGTGCGTTTATCGCTTGAAATAATTTGAAGTAAGTTCGAGTCACATGTGGAGTAAAACCAAGATTCCAACCGTGTTCATCATCTTCACCGGAAGGTTTTGCTCTATTAATGTGACCAACAAACTTATCACCTTTGCAAATATCTAAAAGAATACAACTCCACAGCTTGTACTTCGAACCGTCAAAGGTAAGTTTGAAACTGAATTGTTGGTAAATGTTTGTGAAGGCATACACTAACGGATGGGCAGCCGGTATGGCGATGGAGGAGTTGTCATGGACTCGGAAACACAAGAAAATATATGAAATAAAAAAATCAAAACGAAAGGTCGAAACACTAATCACAGGCAGAAGGATTATAGAAAATATACTAGACCAATCGTTATATCTTCAACAGGAAGCAAAGGCACGATCGACGAAGGTAAGAGCTGAGTACCGGAGGAAGATCAGTAGTAGAAGGAAGTGTCGTTGATGGTGGCAGTTAGTGGATTAGTGTGCCAAAAAAATATGATGGAGGCATTGCCAGGGACGAGACCGAACAAACTTAAAGGCTTGATACCATATTGTTTAGTGAAAATACTCATTAGGGTTTATGTATATTCTATTTTTATAAATAGTTGAAATAGTTACAATAAAGACCCCATACTATACAAATATTTAAATAATTACGATACATTCTAAAAATTGGGATTTGATCACTCAAATATTTTTGGTAAGTCATATTGATAATTTTTTCTTAATTAAAAATGATAATATGTTACAAATTTTTTTTTTAAAAAAAGTAGCATATAGTTAAGTTTTATCAACAAACATCATTTGTTTATTAAAAATGTTAAAAATCATTATTTTTCAAGAGCTTAACTTTTAAAATAATTCAAGTTTTATCAAACAAACGTCATTAGCTTATTAAAAATGTTAACAATTATTATTTTTCAAAAGCTTTAACTTTTAAAATAGTATATAGATATCTATTTTAATATTTATGTAAGATGATTTATTAATTTTCATTTAACGAAATGATAGCAAAGTTATATATATATATATATATATATATATATATATATATATATATATATATATATATATATATATCTTACTATATTATTATACAAACTTTATTATTATTATACGAAATGATAACAATTATATATATATATATATATATATATATATATATATATATATATATATATATCTTACTATATTATTATACAGACTTTATTATTTCTAAAAATAGATTTAAGACGTTCAAGTGTTTAAGCTAATAGTACAACAAATCATCATTAAATAATATTTTAATTAAAATCCTACAAAATAGAATGCAATAGGTACAAGTGTTTAATACATAATAAATTCACATGTCTAATATTGAAACATTCAAATGGAAGCTCTTATCTTTCTGAATATAGAGGATTTAAATTTTAAACAAAAAATTCCTTTTGACTAGAAAGAGTCAACAAATATTTTAAAATTTTAAAAAGTCCCTCATATGTCACCCAGATACCCTCAACATCTGATTTTGTTGATTTTGTTCTGCCTTCAAAAACATGTTTCTCAATAATACTCGGTCTCATATCTTCTACATTGAGTTCTCTCTATCCATTCTCTCCCCCATTTCTCTCTAAGAAACAATGTCACTCTTTCATTGTGCTCAACAAACCCATCTCAAGATGGATGCCAAAGGCATCCTGCCATCGCAACCCTCCAGATCTTTCTACTCGATGTATGTGATTTTTTGTTGTTAATTTTACAATCTTTTATCTTCAGTTAATCTTTGGGTGGTGAGTTTTTGTTGCAGACCAGATGATGACTTAATGAGAAGGAGGTGGGTTTATAAGTAAATGTTTTGGTTTTGTTTACTTCACTACACCAAATCTGTATTTGTTAATATGTTTTTGTGCTTTTATTCTCGGTCTTAATTTGGTTCGATCTAATGTTATTATCATTTAGTCTTACAAGTTTTGTTCAATCTTTAATTTTTCTTCTAATAAAAGTTTACGTCTTCTACAGGTTTCAGGCATTCTTGTTTGTCCTTGTTCATCCATGTTCAAAAAATATGTACAGGAAGATCAATGCTTATCTTGCGCAACTCCTGTGATTGGAGGTTATATGGGTTTTTGACTGGTGGGCACACGTTAACGTGTTGGAAGTTTGAATTGTTTCTCACTTTCCTTGGTATATGGTGCAAAGTACCTACTTCCATATAGAGTATATTTTTTAATATTTCATTTTTTGCAGGTTGATCTATTTATAGATTCTGAAAATCTTGAATTAATGAGAGCTCTCCTTAGCCGCTTGTGGTATTATTTCAGTAGTTCATATAGTTACCTTATCACATTCGTATGCAACCTTGAACATATATTACATATTAGCTTATTTTGATTATATATCTTCAGGTAAAGAACATGTACTCCTTATTTGCAACCATAAAAGTGACATTGACTGACTCATTGGATGGGTCTTGGCTTAGGTAATTGTTTGAAAAAATACTGACTTTGTTTCTATAATATTGATATATTATTCATTAATTTTGTTTTTTTATTGGCAACATTCGGTTTGTCTTGGTAGCACTCTTGCTTTGGTTAAAAAATCATTAAAATTCCTTCCGGTATGTTTAAATACAATTTAAATTAGGCCACAGAAACTTGTGGCATTCATATATATCATCAAAATAAGATAGAGAGTGATTTTTTATGCAAGTTATTGGCTGGTCAATGTGGTTTACTGATATATCTTTCTGGAAAGAAACTGGTCCAAAGATAGAATATATTGATGGTGAGATTTCATCATTTCAAGAATCTTGCATAATTAGGAATAACGAACGTTGATGATATATTTCTTTTTTGTTGTTTTGTTTTGGGGGGAGGGATGAACTGCAGGAAGGCTTTGAAAACCTAATAGATTTCCCAATGCCTTTCTGGTTAGCTGTTTTTGTAGCAGGGACACCGTTTACACATGCAAAGCTTCTTGCTGTTCAGGAATATGCTATTGCAACAAAGTCACCTGTTCATAGGAATGTTTTGATTTAGACTAAATTGATGAAGGTAGATATTTGTTACTACTCATTTCTTGAAAATCATTTGGTTTAAAGATTTTTCATTAATTTGATGAAAGTATCCATATTTTGGTGTATCCAGCAAGTGGTCAGAATTAATCTTGATCTCATTAAGTTCGATAAGACAAAGCCAGAGTAACTTTCTTGGTTGTTCACTACTTTTTACATCAAAACTATTGGGATGATCAGTTTAATTAAGCCTTTAAGGTATCAACCCATGCCTACTTCATCTTTTTAGAATTTTCTTAGAACAAATCATAATTTTTATTATGATTAATATGACATTCTGTCGAACCCCACTATTTGTGCCCATATTATACTCTTGCTTAAGTACTATTTAGTACCCCTCCAGAGGCGATTGATATTGATGGTTACGTTTTTCAGTGTTAGTTGTAGTGGATAGCAGTTCATTTTCTGGTTCATTGTAATGTTTTATGTTAGGGTCGATATACCAAGATTGGTCAATGGTTTTACCATTATTTAACTTAATCTATAAAAGGGTAACCTTTTTTTCCCTTCAAAGTAAGTTTATGTATATATGCATTGATTTTGAATTTAATTTTTGACCAAAGGTAATATCTTTACTTTTTTGAAATGTTTTACGGAGGTGGGAGAAGAGAGATGGTCATATGGTTTATCTCCTAAGTCCTAAACTTCGTAATGGTTGTTCATATGGAGTAATATAAGAAAGAATATATTATGGTGCTAAAAATAGATATGACGGTGAGAGAGCAGGTATTATTATTATTATCATCATCATCATCAGCATTATTATTATTATTACTATTATTATTATTATTATTATTATTATTGTGATATACAGTTTAATGTTCGTGTGTATGTAAGCAAATGATGTAATTACAGGATGAAATGGGTTGAGCTAGAATTTGAAAATGACGAAGATGGAAGATGATATATTTCCTGGTTTTTTAGAACTTTCATCTACGAAAATATGCAAATAGAGATTATTTTATTAGTTATTTATTGAACTTTTTAGAATATTATATTTATGGATGATACAAATAAAAAATCTAATTAACAGCAATATTGTTTAAATAAACCCTCACCCTCTCATCATGCTTTGACGATTTGTGATAATTTAGTCCATTTGTGACAGTGTAATTGATTTGTACACTAGGTTTTATGTCATGTTTTTTTTAGAAAAACTAATTGTCAGAATACACAGTTATTCATCCCCTCCATTTCCGTTGCCATCCGTATATATTTATTGCGAGTCCTTTGGTAACCTAAGCGAAAAAACTAAAGATTTTATCGAACCGTTTAACCAACCATCAGAAAAATCATAAAGAACAATTTGATAAGCCAAAAATAGGTATGATTGTAGGTTTCATTTATGTCGAATATTTCTGAACATATATTGCAAATCTCTTAACCATTGATCACCATTGGTACGTATATTAAGCCGCTACCGAATGGAATTTATTTTCTTTTTTAGTTATTATAATCTGAAGATTAAATTTCACAAAGTTTTTATTGAAATTCTTAATAAGTTTTGTACAAAATTACATAAATGGTCATGTGGTTACCCAAATCCTTGGTTTTCATCCCAGACATTTTTTCGTTACATATGGTTCAAATGGTTTTCATCCCGAAAAGAAACTAATTACCAAAACAAAACATTTTTCGTCCGCCGCTTTAATAGACACACACATACAGTCCATAAGGTTTTCATCCCCAAAAAAACTTATTGCCGAAACAAAGTATTCGCCACCCGTCGCATTGCGCGGGTAATGGCTAGTATATATATATATATATATATATATATATATATATATATATATATATATATATATATATATATATATATATATATATATATATATATATAACCGTTATTAATCAATGAACCAATGAATCAATCAAAATCGTCGGAATTTAAAGCGATCACCAATAAAAGGAGGGTTGTAGACTTTTACAATGGATACACATGAATCAGATTATAACAAAACTTACTTCTTTTTTCAGTTTAATTTTTTTAGACGATGTTTTTTATCGAAAAAAAATAATACCGAATATACCATTGTACATGATTTTTCGTCATTTTTTCATAGAGATCGATATTGCTATATAAAAAATGGATTTTTTTTTTTCAAAAAAACCCACTTCATTTTTTTTATTTTTTTTGAAAAGTTAAGGTCTATTTTTATCGAAAAAAATAATAAATATATCAAAATTCATATTTTTTGGTACTCTTTAAACATAGATTCATATTGATGTTTAAAAAAAATCAAAATTTCAGTTCAAATTTATATTGTGAATCTGCTCAGATTCACAGTGTGAATTCTGAAAACTACATTATATACAGTTCAGATTCACATTGTGAATTCTGAAAACTAAATTATATACAGTTCAGATTCACAATGTGAATAAATCATTTGTTGATTTTACAAAATTAATTTACGAGTAATGAAAAAACGTTAAAATATTATAAAACTACATGGAAATATATTTCGATTCATATGTAAATTTCACTTAATTTGTGAATGATCAAAGAGTTGAAATAGTAAACCAGGTTCAGAATGTGAATGTTAAAACTGAAATATTTATTGTTTAGATGCACAATGTGAATCTGAACTGATCAAGTTTTTTTTTTTTTTTGATAAAAGTAAACTTAAATATTGAAAAAAAAAAACAAAACAAAGTGGGCTTTTTTTTCGAAAAAAAAAGTTTATTTTTTATATATCAACATGAATCTCTATAGAAAGAGGACGAAAAATCGTGAACAACGGTATATTTGGATTTTTTTTCGATAAAAAACGTGGCTTAAAAAATTAAAACGAAAAAAAGAAGTGAGTTTTTGGTAAAGATGTGAGTTTTATGGTATAATCTGATGTATGTGCGTCTAATGTACAAGTGTACATCTATTCCCTAAGCCGTTGATCATTATGATTTCCGACGCTCACAATTGATTTATTGGTTTCTTGTTAATAATGGTTCTCTATTGAACCTCATCATATATATACTAGTTTATAACTCGTGGGAACCACGAGTTATAAAATTAATTAAACTTTCATAATAAAAAGTTATAATTATTAATCAATTATTTTAAAATAAATCATTTTAAATAAATTATTAATTAAGAGATATATCAAAATTTTAAAGTTATTATAACTTCAAATTTAACATATAATTAGAAAATGTAAATTTGA
Source organism: Lactuca virosa (assembly GCF_052849685.1). Taxonomy (NCBI): domain Eukaryota; kingdom Viridiplantae; phylum Streptophyta; class Magnoliopsida; order Asterales; family Asteraceae; genus Lactuca; species Lactuca virosa. The sequence continues at coordinate 300,275,963 of NC_136433.1, read as the reverse complement.
ATTTTGAAATAAGTTGCTTAATATATCTACATGACACATGACATAATATTAATGAGGAGTTGTATTAGAGTGACACTTGGCAAAAGAAGATTAAAACTATTCATTTATTAGAATATATATATATATATATATATATATATATATATATATATATATATATATATAATGGTTACAATGAAACTAAAAAAGTGACATAGTTGTCTGTGACTATAAAATCTATCAAAATCTTTATAAGAATCTTCTTAAAGTGTTGTATGCTTTCTATAAACTAATATCTCTTTTGTTTACCGCACGCTCCCGCGCCCAAATTCTTTTTGCCGCACTCAACTCCGCGCTACAACTGAATAGGGTAGTGTGATACATTCGGATCTACAGATTGAAGTGAATGAGCCGAATTTTATTATATGAATGTTACATTAAATTTTTGCAATTATATAGAAACATATTACATATTATCACGTGTGGTGGTCGAATTCTTCACCTTTGTTCATACAAGCTTTAATCAAGTTGTAACATCCCGACTCCTAGGTATAATACTGATTTAAGTTATATTTATTTTGTCAGGGCGACTCGACGAGTTGGAGGCCCCAACTCGCCGAGTAGAGATGGAAATAGTCGCGGGATTTTTAGAGTCTACTCGACGAGTTGGAGGACCCCAACTCGACGAGTAGGTGTTGAGTGTGAAAACCCTAATTTTCAGGGTCTGTGTCTTATTTAAAGGACCTTAAGCCTTTAATTCTGCCTCCCTTATCATTTTGACACACTGAGAGAAACCCTAATCGAGCTGTAGTCATCTGTGAGAGAGAGAGAGAGAGAGAGAGAAAGGCTAAGATTGTGTGTTCTAGTGCATTTTTGGAAGGAGATTGAAGAGAAAAAGGCTTGGAACGAGAAGAAGCCCTTGGATCCGGTGTTCTTTTAGTACTAGCTGCTAATTGGAGGTAAAAAGCTATCACCTTGATCATTGTGTGGTTAGATCTCTTCTTTAGGAAGTTTGTGGCCATTTCCATCTTCCTTTTGAGCCTTTAAGTCATTTAAGCATGACATGAAGTTGAAACTTTAGATCTGGACAGTATGAGGTCCCTTGAGCATAAAGATTCAAGCTTTATCAAGCTATTGGTCAAGTTCCAAACATTAATCCTTCTATAGAGCATTGTTTTGGCATTTTGAGCCCTAGGTGCCATGCATGGACGTAAAGCTTGCAGCTTTACGTGGTATTTCAGCCTTGGGAGGCTAGATCTAGAGTTTGGGACTTCAGTTCTACTTAGAATCGTCTGAATGAGAAATAGACTAGAGGGAATCGACGAGTCCATGAGCCAACTCGACGAGTCGGTTAGGGTTTTCCCCTATAGTTTGGACGTGTGCAAACTCGACGAGTTGATGAGACAACTCGGCGAGTTGAGTTGGAGTTTTCCCGATTTTCTGAGAACAGTAGGGACTCGACGAGTCGCATAGATTCACTCGACGAGTTGGGTCAACATGGACTGTTGACTCGAGTGTTGACTTCCGTTGACTTTTAGGGTTTAGTCAAGTTATTGATGGAGACCATGGAGGGATAAAATGGTCTTTCACCCTTTCTGGAAGTTAGAAAAGGGATTAGCCTAACATCCTTAGTGTGATTGTTATAAAGTGTTAATTAGAGATGATTATGATATGTAGGCGGAGTCTAGACCGATCGTTGAGTACGAGACATACTTGCTTTGCTTACGAATGAGTCTTCTCACTATACTTACCTGAGTGGTAATACTGTGTGACCGAAGGGTCTTATTTGAGTTACTGACCGGAGGGTCTTTTGTGCTTATACTGAGTTATGCGATATCATGCATTTTGTCTTTGTGATATATGATGTATATTATTTCTGTGCTTTATTGAGTTATGACCGGATGGTCCAAACCGAGTTGTGAGACCGGAGGGTCTACACTGAGATACCGGACTGGAGGGTCCGATCCGAGTTGTGAGACTGGAGGGTCCTCACTAAGACACATGACCGGAGGGTCCTCATTGAGATATAGCCATGAGAGGCTAATTATTTGTGCATGGTATTCTGGGGAACTCACTAAGCTTCGTGCTTACAGTGTTGTGTGAAATGTGTTTCAGGTACCTCTCAAGATCGCGGGAAGGCGCCGACTTGATTGTACACACCAGTTGAGATTATTTTTTGAGGATTCTGGGATATTATCATACATTTGTGGTCTTGTATTTTGAACAATTTATACATTTGAGTTTTTGGGAAATATGATATTGGGTTTTATGTGGTTTTAAAAATGAAAATTTTGTTTGGAAATTTAGAGTGTTACACAAGTCTATTCATGTAGTTTTAATTTATTAGAGCTTATTTCAACAACTTATTCCGTAACTTCTTATTACCTATTTATCAACATTGTTAATTCCAATTTATTATAAATTTCATCAACAATTTAATGTTAAACTTATCACTCATTTTTTTAACACGTTCCATGTTCTAGATGATTAATTTGATCCTTTAAACTTATAAATTTATACTGCTCAAAAGTTCCTGATTAACTTATAATGTTAAAGTCGCTTAGTAGTGATCACTTGGAAACTAAATACTCCAAAAAAAAGTTGTCTTATGTTCGAACTTCAACTTTAAGGTGGTCTTCGGGTACCGTTCTAATAAAGAATCATCTGAAAAGTTCCAAGCTTCCATCTCTGACTTTTTTAAACTCTATTTATATGGAGCATCTTCATATACATGTTGAGTTTGTTATATTTGATTAAAAATGGGCTAACAAGTAAATTAAAAAAAAAAGTTTAAAGGAAAAAGGATGACACTGTTGAATGGTTTACAAGTTTCAGAAGTATATAATAATTATATAGTTATTCAGTTTCTTTTTTTTTAAATAATTATATAGTTATTCAGTTTCTGAATGATATAGATGTTTGGATGATGCAGACTCTCTTTAGGAATTTATATCTAAACATAAATTGATGTTTGGTTAGGCATCTGAATGTGTGCATCTTAATGAGAAAAATGACCATTTTAACCTTCTAAATTATTTTCTAAATACAGAATAAACATCATACAACATCCAATAAATCAGTTCAAACAAATTGGATTATGATATTCGGATTTATGTGTTTCTTCATCAACAATCTCTTTGAAGAGGGCTCGTTTTGAATATGTTTTTGGATCATTGGGCTTCTTGCAATCCTGCTTCCAAAACATTGATGAACCTGTTTTATTGGTGGATATCTTCCATCACTAGCAACTTCCCGAACAAATATTTTCAAAAAAAAAAAAAAAAAAACATTTCAAGATTTTCAAGCAATCACAAACACATATTCTCAAGCAATTCACGGACACATATTTTCAGATTTCCATGTCTAGTATTCACAATTCAGCAAGAATAGATTTCAGCAATTTTGAAGAGGTTTCATCAATTTTGAACTTTTTATTCATAGCAACAAAATCCAACAACAACAGAGCAGCAAAATTCGAGTAAAAACATAGCAGATTTGGGAGTTCAATCACAAGATACATCAACAAAAACAAAGTGAACAAATATTTTTGGAGTTCAAACACAAGATAACAAGTTTTAGGCTTGAAAAAATTGATTTCACAAAAATCGATCAGCCAAACACAAGAACACAGCAATTAATTGATTTTGTGTTCAGAAATAGATTTATGGGAGGTATGCTTGAAAAATCGACCCATGGAAAAAAGTAGAAAAACATACCAGCGAAGATAGAGGCGGCGACGGCGGAGGTGGACCGGCGCTGTAGGTGGTCAGACCGCAACTTGAAATCGGCGGTGTAGCTGAGAAGGATGAGTGCCCGCTGGAAGTAGAAAGGGGAAGAAAAAAGAGGCGGACATGATATCTGTTTTTTTAGGGCAAGGGCATCAAAAGAAATTTTTTCATCCAGACTCCATATTCTATCTGACCGAATAAGAGCCTTTTTTTTAATGTCTGGTCAAATAGCTTCCACCAAACGCTCTGAATCTGAACGATCCAGAGCCATCCTCTTTATAGGATCATTAAGAGGCCAAAATATTTATCTCTAAGACTCGAAACCTCTTCACCCAGATATATTTGTTCAGCCACTCCATCAAACTCAATGATGTAAGAGGTGAGTTCTACACAGTTTAGTAGAACATAGGTGTGTGCCTTGTGAAGTTCATCCTCAGACAAGACTCTTTTCTTTCCACCATTTTCATATAATCTTCTAGATGGACAGGCAAACACGCTTAGTAAAGATTCTCCATCGGGATGTTGTGGTGCGAAATTACGTGGCTCTCGATTATGACGTGTCTCAATCTTTGGGTCAAAGTATAGAGAACAATATGTAGCAATCTCAGACACAAGATGTTCCTTAACAATTGAACCCTCAACCCTCGCTTTGTTTCTAATTCTTTTTTTTTATCATGCCCAACTTCCTATGTTCAGAAATTATCAAAAATGTGTTAAAAATATAGAAAATAAACTTGTTTAGAATATTGAATAACATTAAAACATTGTATTTACTTCTCATATTGGTACATCCATCTATACTGCACCGGACCACCAAGAATAGCTTCATCAGCTAGATGAATTACTAGGTGTTCCATGGAATCAAAGAAACCAGGAGGGAATATTTGCTCTAACTTGCAGATGGTTTGAACTATACTGCACTTCATGTTACCTAAGTCTTCCAAATGCAATGTTTTTTAGCATAAGACCCGAAAGAAAGTGCATAACTCTGTTACAGCTTAACATATCTCTTTTGGAACAAACCCCCTTATAGCAAGTGGAAGCAGGCGTTGCATGAACACATGACAGTCATGACTTTTAAAGGGATAAAAGCTAGTGTCTTTGATATTCACACAGTTCCCTATATTTGATGCATACCCGTCTGGAAATTTAAGTTTTTTCAACCATGCACACACTTTTTTAAGGTCGTCCTTCTCCAAAGTGTAATCTCCTTTATTTAGGGTAATCTTGCCATTGCTTTCACGGATTGGGTTTAAAAGAGGTCTGTCACAATGCTTTTCAATATCTTTTCTTGCATTCAAATGGTCTTTGGATTTGGGGGTGCCCATACTTGTGTGAAACACATTTGCAAACACATTTTTCACGATATGCATCATATCGAGGTTGTGCCGAATCAATAATTTACGCCAATATGGAAGCTCCCAAAAGATGCTCCTCTTTACCCAATTATGTGTAACCCCGAACCCATGCGGTTTTATATACTTTGGACCATAGGGAGTGCCATTGTAAACAGTGTTGAAATGTCGGACTGTCTCCCAAATTTCATCTCCAGATGGGTATGGAATGGGTACTCCTCCCTTCACTTTCTTGTTTTTCATAAAATTAATCTAATCTTTGGTGAACTTGTGTCTATTGGGTAAATGTTTTCTGTGACAGTCAAACCAACACGGTTTCCTCCCTTCTGAAAGCCAAAATGATCCTGATTTATCTGAACGAACAATACGGACAAGCTAACTTCCCATGCGAGCTCCAACCAGATAACATTGCATAAGCTGGGAAGTCACTAACTGTCCACAACAGTACGACCCTCATTTGAAAATTGTTCTTTCGATAAGCATCATAAGTTTCGATGCCATCAGTGAACAACATTTTTAGCTCGTCTACTAAAGGTTGTAGAAAAAGCATCTATATTTTGCCCGGGATTCTTCTTCCCACGAATGAGCAAAGGAATTTGCATGTACTCATGTTTGAAAGATAACCAAGGAGGTAGGTTGTAAACCGTAATAAAAACCGGCCAACATGAATACGCGCTCCCACATGAACTATTTGGACAAAACCCATCAGTACACAAACCTAGACGAATATTGCGTGCCTCTTGTGCAAAAGCAGGAAACATTGTGTCAAAATGAATGATCTGAGTGCCAAGTCAAATTGTGGGCTATCTTCTTTGAATAGAACAATCTTTGAAGTCTTGGTCCAATCGGCATGTAAGTCATGACCAAATTAGGCACCTTGTTAGAATTATTCTTGTATCTACTTTCCTTACATACTACACAATGATCCAAATCAGAATGTTGGCCATTAAATAGTATGCAATGGTTGATGCAAACATGAATCCGTTGTGACGGCATCTCTAATGACTTCAACTTTTTCTTAGTCTCGTAGAAGTTTCTAGGTATCTTTGCATCATCGGGTACACAATCTTTCAATATTGGAAGTAGTTTATCAAATGTCGAGTCTGAAACATTGCACTCTGATTTCCAATGTAACAATCTTGAGGTGGTGGATAGTGAAGAAGCTTTCTTACACCCGTCCCACAAAGGCTCGTCGAATTCTCTCATCTTGGTAAAGAAAGTATCGGCCATTTGATTTGGGTTTTGTGGTGTTTGCTGGTAATAAGGGGCATGAATTTGGTGCATACTTTCTGTAAACATTTCTTGGTATCCTGTATATACACCAACATCAGCAGAGTCCTCTTGACCCACATCTTGAGACGGTCCGGCGTTTGAACATTGACCCATGTCTTGTGTTGGATATAACTCACCATGTGCAGACCATTGATAATAGTTGGGCATGAAACCATTTTGACATATATCAAATTCAACCATCTGTCTCGACTTGTAAATCCGATTTTTGCAAACTGTACACGGACATCTAATTTCGGAAACTACTAACCCGTTTCTTAGAGTTCTATATTTGACGACTGTGACATTGGTAAATGCATAATCCAAGAATTGCTTGACATAGAATTGAAATTCTGGATTAAAAATCTGATTTCTATTGACTCTCATTGTGTACATCCATTCTCTATTTGGCCCCATTATCGATATGTAATTCTAATATATTGCAAATGTTAGAATGTAACATATCATCACAATAATCAATCCATCAATAAATTAAAGCTTTTAATTACTTCCAGTTTGAATGCTTTCTATATAAAGCTTTAAATTACTAGTATTGCATGTTGTTCCAACTCTAGTTTTCTTTTACAGAAATGGATAGAAAAATAGTTGCATTTACAGAAATAGATTCATAAACACAGGATTCATACATAATTGTGAAAATAAAAGATTTTTAAATTGTAGATACAAGATTCATATATAATTGTGAAAGTTATAGATTATTACACGAAACAGGTCTAGATATGTTCATATACATACATACTGAAACATTGTGATAAGCACAAACAAGCACAAATAAGCACAAACAAGCACAAATAGGTACAAATTGATACATATAGATGAAACAATTTGTACAAATAAGATTGTGAAGATGGTGATACATAATAGACACAAGACGAACTTAGATTCATAGATACATTCTGATTTATAAATTAGTTGGGTGAGGGGCGGAGGTGGTAGCAAGCAACTGACCTGAAGTAACCGGTGGCGGAAACAAGTGGTGGTCTAGAAGTTACTGGCTGCGGCAACGGAGACAGCGCCGGCGTGAAGCGGCTGTGATGGTCGTTTGATGCAGCAACGGTGGGAAGAAACGCCGGCAACTGAGACACCGCCGGCGTAAAGCGTCTGTGATGGTGGTTTATCGCAGCAACGGTTGTGTTGTGGGGAAAATCGGCGGTGGCTAGAGCTGATTTGGGGAGACGCCGACCATGGTTTGGGGAGAATGGCCGATCCTTTTTTTTCTGTAAGACAAAGAAGTAAGAAAGGCTAGGGTAAAAGAGGAAGAAGTAAGCTTTTGGAGTTTGTGGGAATTTCGTCGGAACTTTCCGACAAATTTCCAACGAAAGCAAAAAAATATATATATAAATATTATATATTGATTTTGGAGTGTGATTCCGTGGGGGTGAGGTATTGCATCTTTCCAGTTTAAGATTAAAAAGCCTTTTCAAATATATATATATATATATATATATATATATATATATATATATATATATATATATATATATATATATATATATATATATATATATAATACTATATGGTGACATAAATATGATTATTATTATATTTCTAATAGTTTTATTATTATAATTACTACTATATAAACTTATAACTATTAATAGCTTTATTATTTTTTAAGTCTTTTATTATTAGCATGTGTACATATATCGTATGTCTAGTTAATTAGTTATACATATGGTAAACCTAATATTAATAACAATGATAATAATAATATAATTATAGTAAGCCTAATTTTAATAAAACAATATAGTTATATATTAAAAATATTAATAAAAATAAATCTGATAAGAAAATAATAACAATAACAATAAAAAATAATAATATTATTTGTTATATTTACATTAATAACAAAATAAACTAATAATAATTATATTTATATTAATAATAATATGAATTTTTAATTATTATATTTATTAAAATGATAATACTAAAAAAAAGGAAGGGGGGGGGGGGGGGGGGGGGGGGGAAGGCAAAACAAAGAGGGAAAATCAAAAAGAAAAGATGGGAAAAAAACTTTCATTCCCGCTATTATATTTCCTACCAAGTTCCAAGAGAGTTTTTAATTTTAAATATTAATTAATTGTTCGTTGGTATTTTGTAGGAAACTTCCAACAGGCTTCCAACGGACTCTGTACAGTATCTAATTTCGTAGGGGTTTTGTTGGATTTTTGTTAGATTCTACTTTTGTTGTAAGGACGTAGGAAATTAGACGGAAATTTCCTACAAAACTATATCGTCGGAAATTTTTGGTAGCTAAATCCAAATATTCTAGTAGTGAGGCTAAAATAGCTTCCACCAAACGCTCTGAATCTGAACGATCCAGAGCCATCCTCTTTATAGGATCATTAAGAGGCCAAACAAACAGCCCCTTCCTTATTAAAATTAGCAAGGGGGGAGATGCTTATTAAAATTAGTTTATTTAGTTTATTTTTAACACAATAAGCTGACTTTTAAGGATTTTATCCAAACACTTAAACTTAGCGTATTGTGGTGGGAATAAACAATAAGCAATAAGCACCCTCTTTTTTTCCTATTCAAACATCCCCTAAGTGTTTACAACCTTTTAAACTATTGGAAAAAAATTGGATAACTAAAATATTTTTGTAATCATATATACAATATGTTGTTTTTTATGAAATTCAAAAAATAAAAAGATGAATAGAAAAGAGTTCGCCAATCTATCCAACCTGTTTAACATATCAAGTTTCCAATATAACAGAACGAAGTATGCGAGAGGGACTCTTTCTAATATGAAAGTAAATTGTAATTTAATTAGAAAGATCAAGTCAAATAAACCAAAAATAAAAGATCAATTCAAACATACAACATGGGTATGCGACTGCAAATTCGTTATGATGATACCCTTCCAATACAAATCATTCTATTAAAAAAACGATGTACCTTTTCAAAATGATTAAAATAAGCCTAAAACTATATCATCTTTCTGTCTTCATCGGATGATCAGAATCTGAATCTGAGAACGACGAGTATAATGCAAAAACTCTCTTATCCGGCCCACAACAAGACTTTTGTCTTGCCTTCCTCGCCAACCGCCATCCCATGTTACATGAGAATTTTACACAACACCATAACATGATAACTGGACAACATACACATAAACACCCACTACAAGCGAACTGTGTAGCATTATGATAACAGTTTTGTTTCTCCCCCGAAGATGAAGGGCAGTTAGAGAGAGAAGAATGTTTTGACTTCATTTTTTCTTGTTGTATGCTAGCTTTTACTTCTTACATGTTGTTAGAGGCATTTTAGGGTTTTTGTAGCCTCTCTTTTTCTTTATTTAGCTTGTTTGCTTTTCGTCTTTTAGGTTACTTGGTCCTGCAGTTGGAATGTGATACCCCATTATGTCCAAATCTTGTGTGACTATATCATTTGACGCCCACTACATTTTGTCCATTCCAACATTTAAAGGATCCATCAAACTGAATGATTCTTCCTTATTCTCATAAAAGTGTTAAGTGTATCATTTCTTGATTATAATGAGTTTGAACTTAAATCATGTATTACCGAGTAAAGTATAGAACGATACGTTGACTAATATTGGTGTAAAGCTTATTCCCTAAGATACGATTGATTTAATGATATTCTAATTAAGAAAATGACTAGTCTAGTCATAACTTGAATATGGTTGATACCATGGTGTAGATAATTGGACCAAAACCATAAGTACTTTATCATGAACAGAATAAAGACCAACCAAAGTAAAAGCGATCACTTTATAGGCACACTATCAATAGAGGAATAATTGTGACAACGACATATAGTTACGTTACGGTAAGGCTTAGACCATCTGTGCATCTCCAACCCACTCTCATTTTTTTCTCTAAAGATAGAGTAAAAAATAGGATAAATAATATTTCATCTCCAACTCTACTTCATTTTTACCACATTTTTACACCCAAAAAGTATATATATTCCTAATATATTTCATTCTTCCAACTTATATAAATTGTCAACCATACCCCTTCTACTAATTTGGTTTTAACAAATATATAATCTATATTTTTTTTCATTACAATATTATTAAGCAAATAAGATTATATTTATAACATTTAATTATAATCTTTTGTAAAATACGTTACATTGTTTTAAAATTTCAATATGTATTTAAATTTTTATATAAATTTAATAAAAAAATAAACTTTATATATATAATTAATTAATATAATTTAATATATAATATAATATTATAAGTGTAACACCCGCCGATTCAGGCTAATCATTTTAAGACATAATAAGCGTTAAAAATGATTTTTTTATTATCTAGAATAAATAATCTTAACCAAAGTAATAGTTAGGGTTAACAATTGTAACCTATTTGACGTAACAAAGAAGAATTATTTGAATATTATACGTTTCATGATTATTATAATATAATAAAATAGAAAAAATCAGTGGAATCGTCCGTAAATCGTAAAAATAAGTGCGACAAAACACACACACACACACACACACATATATATATATATATATATATATATATATATATATATATATATATATATATATATATATATATATATATATATAGGAAGTACGCGTCGTCCCCATCCCGAAAATATAAATTTCGTCGAAATCTGAATCCATATGAATTAGATATGATTTTTATAAGATATAAAAGTCAGCCGCGCACAACGAATAGATGACGTAAAAAGCTACGAAGAGAATGGTTGACTTTCGGCTAATGCGACCAAAATAAAAATCGTAGTACTCCTTAAAACAGGAATTTTGAGAAAAAGAATGCCAAAAACGGAGTCCGTACGAGAGAGTTATGATTTTAGTAAAATTATTTAATTTTATAAAAATATGAACAAAAATATAAATTCAAAATTAGCCGACGGAGTCTAAGTAAAATTGTAGATCTCGTCGATAGCTACACGTGGATATAAAGCACGTCAAAAACGGAGTTCGTATGATCGAGTTATAATTTTTAATAGAACATTTACGTATTAAAATAAAGTGTAAATCATATATACGTATAAATATATATACATATGTATATATCGTTAGAAAGGTATCGACGATGCGGTCGTTATAAGACTAATGTTGAGTACTTTCGACATTAGTTTAGTACAAATATCATTAAATCTATTTAAAATAGTATTATAAATGGGTGTTTAGTCATTTAAGTAAATATAGATGGTGGTTTTTGAAAATTCAATTATTATAAATAAGAGTCTCTAGGCTCTCATATTTCTTGCACAATTCTCTTGATTCAAGAGTATTTCTCTTCTTATCCCACGAGCATTTCGGTCCTTCGTAATTCGACTTCTCTTTTTGTGGTTTTAGTATATTAATGTGAGCGTTGAAGCGCTGCAAGAATCTTTCTTAGAAAGATTCAGCGACTAAGTTCTGCCCCTGCAGAGCTCGGCTCCTAGCTAAAACCCTCTTGTAAGTAAGTTATGCTTACCCTATTTTAAATATAGCTTATATTTAAAATTAGTATTGTTATTATGAACTTATAATAAATATTTGAGCTATTATTATGACTTATATAAGTGTCGTTATAATATCTTTTTAACTACTTACGGTACGGGGAATCTGGTTTAAAGGGTCGCATAGGGTTGTTGGATTTCAGAAGTGCTATATGCCAAAATGGTCCTGCCCTTCGGTGTTTTATGTCTGGCCCCTGTTTGTACATAGTGGTTGGAAAATATTGTTTAAACGCTTATATAATAATAATAATGCTAAGACTAATAATTACTCACGGTAAATATTAGACTAAAATCTAGTGGTAATAATACTAGGTTTCGTCGAAGGAAATTATATTGTTAAGAAGCGAAGCGCTGTCCGAGTTTGGAATCATCACTTTAACAAGTGAGTGTATAATTACTTTCATCTTACACACAGATATGAAGTATTTTATATAAATCACGTGCTATGTGTGCATATTATTTGAATACATGCTTTCTATGCTGGATGAACGATTTTATACATGTTTTAAATGATTTAAATTGTATATGTATTTATATCTGCAAATATGTTGGGTAAAACATGGGTAGATGAACGATGGGAGATGAAAGATGGTATGAGTAAACATTGGAAGCTATAGACTTAGTGCCTAATAAATAACATCGGCAGCTATGGACTTAGTGCCTATTAGATAAACACTGGTAGCTATGGACTTAGTACCTGTTAGAGAAACACTGGTAGCTATGGACTTAGTACCTATTAGATAAACGCTGGTAGTTATGGACTTAGTGCCCGATAAATGAAGATTAGCAGCTATGGATTTAGTGCTTTACGAACGAGCATTGGCAGCTATGGACTTAGTGTTTGTCATATAAACCCTGGAAGCAATAGACTTCGGAATGAACGAATGCAGGATAGATGATTCTTAGGGTATACCCTTAAGAATAACGAAGATAATGGGGATGTATAATTGGGTTAATTGTTTGATGATTAAACATAATAATTATATTATCGTGGGTTGAAAACCCTATGTACTCACCAGGTTTCCCAACCTGACCCACTCAATTTATTTGTATCACAGGTGTCGATATGAAGTTACATTACACTGAGGGATTAAAGAGACATAAATCACTAGTGATAATGAATGTAAGTTCTGTTTATGCTTATGTTTCTGTATTGACGATGACATCCCAATGTTTTAAAATGAATAAAATACATTTCTTCGGAGACGCTTTGATAACATATTTATCATGTTTTTCTGGGAACAAATTACGCAACTCCTTTCTTTAAAAGGTTACTCTGATTTTCAAAATAAAGCATAAACAAATCGGTCTTTTCTGGCCGTGAAAATGGGGATGTCATAGTTGGTATCAGAGCATTAGTTTAAGCGAACTAGGAATAACGGTTTATTTCTATACTTAAACTTAGAATGCTAAGCGATGATCGTGAGGAGTGTGTCTAATATATTTAGGTAGTACTCCTGAATAGACACAAACACTAGCTCATTTAGGGAAGATGCCTAAATTGCTTTATGTGCTAAATGATTTGTGATGCTTTATGATGCCATTATTTGATCGGATCTATGGTCTGTTGCCGACCGGATTTGGAAATTTTATGTGTTCAGATTTCTAAACGTTTAATTACGATATTAGAACTGGCATGTAACTTTTCAGAGTAATAAGGAGGAATACGCGTCTAAATCTTCTCTATCTATATTCTCGTCTCGATACACTGAACGCATACTTCCGTGAACATAACATCTTGGTGAAGACTCGTAGAGAATTGAATAAATGGAGGAAATGAGAAGGCTTACGATAGTTAATGATACCTATCGAAAGATATCGTAAGAGTGGTATATTGCTTTTAGAATACGTCCGATAAAATAACGTTACGTATAAAGGAGTATGGTACGTACGAATGTACACATTTGATTGGCATGATGATAGAACGATTGGGGTAATTCCTAAATTTGTCCTATCATCTGGTGTTTCCATCACCAACCGAGTTGAAGCAGAATTGTTGTTGAAGATATGCATGGAAGAAGTCCTAGTAGAGTCTTGGGAAATATTTATGATTATTTGGACACATTGGTATGTGTTAAATTGTTTTGTGCTTTTAAGAAATAAGAACTTGGGGACTGCGAGACAATACTTGGGACGAGTATGAGTAGGTGTGAATGGTAGTAGAGGCCTATACTACCAGAAGCACATGACTCACGCTTGGATTAGGGAAAGTCACAAGGTTACCAAGGCACTAGTAATTGATTCCGTTTTGTTCAAGTATGTCGTTACCATCGTTTCAGTAATGACTAAGAAGATGATTGTTATTCCGACCCTAGTGGTCATATCAAATCGAGTCCGACTAAGACGAGTATGTTACGTGGTTCAGAGAACCAAGATCGATGCAGCATCTGACTTAAGCCATAAGAACGAAATGAAAGATAATTAAAGTGATCAATAGAAGTATCACGGTCGTTGTTAAAGTAAGAAGCTTGTAGCTAGAAGTGTTGCATACTAAAATGTGATTATATCACATTAGAACATGAAGGAAGGTATATTCCATTCGGGAATTTGAGTCTAAAAGACCTAAGTCTAAGCGTTGCATCATACGACGAGATCTCATTAGAACATGTCCCAACGGTCTGTTACAGTAATCGAAGTAAAGAACTTATCTTAATTTAAGTATGTTTAAGAAAGAGTAGGAGTCTCCAATAAGGACTGAGTTTGTAACTCGAATGTTAAGATTAAAAGTCCAACATAGGATAAAGAGCGGGTGCAAGATTACGCACCGCCAGCAGTCAAGGAGTCCTAGAGTTAGATACTCATTTGAAAGGACATAAGAGTTACGATTACCACCTACGATGGAAAGGAAATGAACAGAGTCCTTATACAAGCCCTGTTTTTTTATGATTCCGGGACGTAATCATCCTAAGGGGAAGATAATTGTAACACCCGCAGATTCGGGCTAGTCAATTAAGACATAATAATCATTAAAAATGATTTTTTTTATCTAGGATAAATAATCTTAATCAAACTAATAGTTAGGGTTAACAATTGTAACCTATTTGACGTAACAAAGAATAATTATTTGAATATTATACGTTTCATGATTATTATAATATAATAAAATAGGAAAAATCAGTGGAATCGTCCGTAAATCGTAAAAATAAGTGCGCCAAAACATATATATATATATATATATATATATATATATATATATATATATATATATACATATATATATATATATATTATATTTAGGAAGTACACGCCGTCCCCATCCCGAAAATATAAATTTCGTCGAAATCTGAATCCATATGAATTAGATATGATTTTTATAAGATATAAAAGTCAGCCGCGCACAACGAATAGATGACGTAAAAAGCTACGAAGAGAATGGTTGACTTTCAGCTAATGCGACCAAAATAAAAATCGTAGTACTCCTTAAAACAGGAATTTTGAGAAAAAAAATGCCAAAAACGGAGTCCGTACGAGAGAGTTATGATTTTAGCAAAATTATTTAATTTTATAAAAATATGAACAAAAATATAAATTCAAAATTAGCCGACGGAGTCTAAGTAAAGTTGTAGATCTCGTCGATAACTACTCGTGGATATAAAGCACGTCAAAAACGGAGTTCATATGATCGAGTTATAATTTTTAATAGAACATTTACGTATTAAAATAAATTGTAAATCATATATACGTATAAATATATATACATATGTATATATCGTTAGAAAGGTATCGACGATGCGGTCGTTATAAGACTAATGTTGAGTACTTTCGACATTAGTTTAGTACAAATATCATTAAATCTATTTAAAATAGTATTATAAATGGGTGTTTAGTCATTTAAGTAAATATAGATGGTGGTTTTTGAAAATTCAATTATTATAAATAAGAGTCTCTAGACTCTCATATTTCTTGCACAATTCTCTTGATTCAAGAGTATTTCTCTTCTTATCCCCCGAGCATTTCGGTCCTTCGTAATTCGACTTCTCTTTTTGTGGTTTTAGTATATTAATGTGAGCGTTGAAGCGCTGCAAGAATCTTTCTTAGAAAGATTCAGCGACTAAGTTCTGCCCCTGCAGAGCTCGGCTCCTAGCTAAAACCCTCTTGTAAGTAAGTTATGCTTACCCTATTTTAAATATAGCTTATATTTAAAATTAGTATTGTTATTATGAACTTATAATAAATATTTGAGCTATTATTATGACTTATATAAGTGTCGTTATAATATCTTTTTAATTACTCGCGGTACGGGGAATCTAGTTTAAAGGGCCGCATAGGGTTGTTGGATTTCAGAAGTGCTATATGCCAAAATGGTCCTGCCCTTCGGTGTTTTATGTCTGGCCCCTGTTTGTACATAGTGGTTGGAAAATATTGTTTAAACGCTTATATAATAATAATAATGCTAAGACTAATAATTACTCACGGTAAATATTAGACTAAAATCTAGTGGTAATAATACTAGGTTTCGTCGAAGGAAATTATATTGTTAAGAAGCGAAGCGCTGTCCGAGTTTGGAATCATCACTTTAACAAGTGAGTGTATAATTACTTTCATCTTACACACATATATGAAGTATTTTATATAAATTACGTGCTATGTGTACATATTATTTGAATACTTGTTTTCTATGCTGGATGAACGATTTTATATATGTTTTAAATGATTTAAACTGTATATGTATTTATATCTGCAAATATGTTGGGTAAAACATGAGTAGATGAACGATGGGAGATGAAAGATGGTATGAGTAAACATTGGAAGCTATAGACTTAGTGCCTAATAAATAACATCGGCAACTATGGACTTAGTGCCTATTAGATAAACACTGGTAGCTAGGACTTAGTACCTGTTAGAGAAACGCTGGTAGCTATGGACTTAGTACATGTTAGATAAACGCTCGTAGCTATGGACTTAGTACCCGATAAATGAAGATTAGCAGCTATGGATTTAGTGCTTTACGAACGAGCATTGGCAGCTATGGACTTAGTGCTTGTCATATAAATCCTGGAAGCGATGGACTTCGGAATGAACGAATGCAGAATAGATGATTCTTAGGGTAGACCCTTAAGTATAACGAATATAATGAGGATGGTTAATTGGGTTAATTGTTTGATGATTAAACATAATAATTATATTATTGTGGGTTGAAAACTCTATGTAGTCATTAGGTTTCCCAACTTGACTCACTCAATTTATTTGTATCGCAGGTGTCGATATGAAGTTACATTACACTGAGAGATTAAGGAGACATAAATCACTAGTGATAATGAATGTAAGTTCTGTTTATGCTTATATTTTTGTATTGACGATGACATCCCAATGTTTTAAAATGAATAACATACATTTCTTCGGAGATGCTTTGATAACGTATTTATCATGTTTTTCTGGGAACAGATTTCGCAACTCTTTTCTTTAAAAGGTTACTCTGATTTTCAAAATAAAGCATAAACAAATCGGTCTTTTCTGGCCGTGAAAATGGGGATGTCATAATAAGTATTAAATATTACATTTAAATTATAATTAGTAGATAAAAATAAACTAATAATGTATAAATATATAAAAAGAATGACTAAAACCGACAACTCAAAGTTCATCCCTATTTTGGGAGAAATAAATAGTATAACACCATATACTATTCATTTCCCCCAAAATGAAGGAATAAATAGGGTAGAGTTGGAGAGGAATGGGGAAGAAATAAAAGAAAAAATGGAAAATGAAAGTGGGAAGATGTTCTTAGAGCATCTATAATATGAGGATTTTAGGAGTTCTTTTAACAACTTTTTCAAACTCATGAAATTTGAAAAAGTTACTGGAGGAGTTTTTTTTTATGGAAGTCATTAATTACAACCTATTGCTATGAGTTTTTCGGTTTTTATATTTTTCAACCAATATTAAATGGTTAATTTATACAAAGAACACAAAAAAAAATTGAAAAAACTTTCCTATTAAGAGATAACGTGAGTTTTTGTTTTTTGTTTTAAAAACCTACAAGTTTGGTTTCAGACGGAATACTAATAATTTACGATTTTTTATTTTCAAAACTCCAGACCTAAAAATGTATTTTGGTAACAACATAACTAAAATAATGTAATTTTAAAACTTACACACCTAAATAATGAAAACTACACACCTAAAACGATGTCATTATTTGTTTAAAAAATCTAGAAAATGAAACGGACTAAACCGAGAATCGGTATAGGGTTCGAAAATAATGAAAAGCCAGGTTTTAGCTAGTTAGTTTTACGTTATTTGATAAATTAATAGAGTTTGGTAGCTAGTACGTTAGCTTTAACATGACAAACTAGCTTTTAGTTGAAAATTTAATTAAAAATGGGTTAAGGTCAAATTAGTCAACGAACTATTTCAAATTTCTATAAATCATTAATGTATATATTTACTAGGTTTAAACCCGTGGAATCCACGGTTAAGAAAAAAAATGTCATTAATAATTCTAAATCGTAATGAGTAATTAAAGATTTGCATATATATATATATATATATATATATATATATATATATATATATATATATATATATATATATATATATATATATATATAATGCCCTGATCCGAATCGTTTTCCTAATTCGGGACTATGGCCTGAGGATAGATTATCATTAGGCTTGGGGCCTTTGGAAGAGAGAGATTTAAACTCATTTAAGTATAGATAATGTAAATGAGGTGATCCGGGAGCTGGGTTGTGTCTTGAAGCCAAAGGGGTATATCGGTAAAGTGACAGTTCGAGCCCTTTATGGGTTTTGGGTTTTATTCAGAACGCTGTAAAGCTTGGGCGTGCTGTTAGGTGCGTAGCGCTTCTCGCCACCTTTTCGTGGATATATGGTTAGTCGGTAACGGACTCCGGATGAGGAAGATATGACACTTTGAAATTATTAGCAATATTGGTCCCTAATGGAGAAAAGTGGCAAGAAGATACCATGCTTGCAAAATGGCAACGCGTGAGTACGCCCATCGTAGTGCTGGATAATTGAAATGCGAGTGCGAAAGACGTACGCCCAGCGTACAGGGAGTACGCCCAACGTACGTCCAGGATCTCTAAAACCTTAATTTTTAGGGTTGGCTCACTTTAAAGCACCTTAAGTCCAAGGGGCTGCGCCTCTCTTTCATTCTTAGAGCCTTAAATCCTAATTTCTAGTGGTAGCTTCATCCAAGAGTGTTGTGAGCTTTGTGGGTCCATTTTGAGTGGTTTTTGGTGCATTTCAAGAAGTGTAAGCTCAATACAAGGTGGTGGTTTAAGGGAGGACTTGTAGATCTGGACTTCTTGCTACATTTTCAGCTCAAAGAAGGTAAAAAGTTTTGAGCTTGATCACTATATGTTGTTATTTATGAATATGTGGGTTTTTTGTCCCTTTTTGGCCTCATGAGCAAGATCTAGTGGGTAGACACCACTTCAGGAGCTTTGAGTTGCTACTCTTAGCATTTCAGAGGTTATAAGCCCATAAAGTTGCAATATTTGAGTCTAGAAACTATTCATGCATGTTGTAGATGAGTATTATTGGGTTAAGTTGGTCATTAAGACCTTTTGAACCATGCAAATGCATAAAGGTGCCAACTTTAAGCATTAAGAGCTTCATTTTGTGGTTCTCTGAAGTTTAGACGCAAAGCTCTTAACTGATTAAGTCACAAAAGTAGTTTGGAAGTTCTGCGAGTACACCCCGCGTAAGTCGATGTACGTCCTATGTACAGAGTCAACCATCCCGTAGATGGTTAATGCGAGGTGAGGGTACGCCCAACGTACCAAAGGGGTACTCCCCGCGTACGCCTCTGTTTGGGATTTCGGACTTTGGGCTTCGGGTTTGGGCCATCTGTTTGGGACTAGATTCATGGACCCTAATGGACTATCTGGTTGGTTGTGTTCTGGGCTAATTGAAGGATTGAATCATAGGATAAGGCCCACTAAGGAGTTTGGGCCCAATTTGGAAAATTGGGCCATTAATGGGCTTGTAAGTACATGGATTTCGTTGGGCTAGCTATGGACATGTATAATGATTTAGAAAAAGTAAATGGGTATTAGGAAAGGCCCATGTAAGGGTTTGGGCCCAATTTGGAAAATTGGACCATTTGTGGGCCATTTGTGGGCCTTTATGGATTTTAGAGTTTTGGACTTGATTGGTTTTTGACTTGGGCCTTACTTAAGTATCTTATGGGCCAGGGGTAATATGGTCATTTTACCCAAGTATGGATTATGGATCATGGTATAGAACCTAATTGCTAATTGGGTGATATTTTGGTATTGATAGCTCGAAGAGTTGTCAGGACAACAGTTAAGGATTTCTTGCAGTGAAGTTCAGCAGCATGAGGTGAGTTACCTTCCAGTAGAAGTGGGTCGAAGGCACCAATGTCGGCCCACTAGTAGTTGTTTATAGTTGAGATGATTGTATTTGTGATAATTGTCTGGTATGCCACTATTTGTTATGCTTTATGTGCTAGGATACTATGATATTATGTGATAGTGGTAGGAGGGGTGAAATAGTCCCCGGTTACCGGTTGAAAGAGACCGAAGGGGTAGACAATACCTATATATGCCTAGCAGTATGTTTATGATATGTTATTATGTGGTAGTGGCATGGGTGAAATAGTCCCCGTAACCGGTTGAGATAAACCGGAGGGTAGGTTGAGCACCCAGGTATGCTCAGCAGGGTAGGTCGGGCACCCAGATAAGCCTGACAGGGGTAGGTCGGGCACCTCGGTATGCCTGACAGGGGTAGGTCGGACACCCCGGTATGTCTGACAGGGGTAGGTTGGGCACCCCGGTATGCCTAACATAGGTAGGTTGAGCACCCAGGTATGCTCAGCAGGGTACGTCGGGTACCCAGATATGCTTGACAGTATGTGTTTATGTGGTATGATGGGGGAACTCACTAAGCTTCGTGCTTACGGTTTTCAGTTTTGGTTTCAGGTACTTCTCTTTCAAAAGGAAATGAGTCGGCAGAATCGCAGCGCATCACATTATGATTTCCGCATTATGAGATCTTTGGGAGTTGTACTCTGATAATACTTTTCTATGACATGTTTTAGTTATTTGAAATACTGGTTTTTGATTATGAAATGAGTTAACACTATGGATGTTTCAGAATACTGGTTTTATACTTAATTAAAAATGAAATTTTTGGCTATGAATTTTGGAATGTTACAAGTTGGTATCAGAGTCTTGGTTTGAGGGATTCAGACACACCCTCGGGGTGTTTGAACTCAAATCGAGGGTTTGAAAGATTTTTACAAGAAAATAATTTTTCTAAAATTAAAATAAAGAGTTTTTGATAAAAAAACAAGGAGTGTGATGCGTGCAATCGGCCGAGCTCAAGTAAGTTTTCCCCAAGATACCCATACATGTTATGTTATGATATGTTATGATATGAATTGAGAATATGTGAACTGCATGCTAGATTAGGGCTAAGGATCTAGGAAGGATGCCTTATATGCCTATTGTATGTACTTGTAGACCTACATGCTAGTACTGATTAGTCAGTGATAGGATGGACTGTTTAGGTTATGCCTGATTGTTTGAGCTCTTGGAATTGCCTGCTAGTATGGTTCAGATAGTTGAATAGAGTGGTTTGATTGGAGTATGTTGGTTAGATTTTTCCATTGTCCAAATGCTGCTTGCTTTGTGCTTTGTGGGGCTCTTAGCGATGTGAGTTAGCTACTAAGTGAATATGATAAATCGCATGTGGCACATGTTGTATAATCTTATAGTGATGGACTTAACCCTATTGCGCAACTCTTGTATGAGTCCAACCGTTCTAGGGATGATTCTTTTACTTGAAGGATTATCTGATCTCTGCTACATGTGGATATATTCATAAGGTAGCTAGTTGACATTACTGGGAATCTTTTAGCAGCTGAGGACTGGGTGGGTTCGGGAACCTACGAAATCCTAGGATATGTTTCAGTGGGCTAGTAGTACGGTTAGTGAGACTTGGGTGCATCCGTTTGAGGAAGCGACTTAGAGGATTCAGGAGGATTGCTGAGGAAAGTATGGGTAGGTGTGGAAGGTAGTATCGGGCCTATACTACTGAAAGCACATGATCCATACTCGAATCGGTGAGAGTCTTGGAGAATCTGAGAAGCTTCAGGGAGCAGAATCCTTGAGTATGTTTTGATAAGTGGTTTTGTGGTTTTCCAGTTTAGAGATGAGCACTCAGGGAGGCGGTTCTGGTTCAGGATTAGGTCTCGGCTCAGGTGGTGAGCCAGTCGAGGGAAGGACTGCCAAGATTTTGAGTTCGCGTTGGATTGAGGAGATGGGAGGTGTTTTCCGCACTAGTCCCTATCCCATAGGAACCAAGGTTTGGTTCGAATTGGATGTCGTGTATCGGGTGGCAAGGAGCTGCTGGGAATTGATTGCGTGATCTGTTGCGCTTTTCAAATTAGATACTATGTCTTGGGAGGAGTATGTGACCCGGTTTAGGGTAGAGGATGTTCCAACTGTTGCAGTTCAGTTATTGCCAAGTGAGCTGGTGAGCGTGACAGGGGGTCAAACCCTGAAGGATATGACTTCCAGAGTTCGTGGATGCGAGATCGATTTGGAGCACCTTGGGAAGATAGGGTCGTGTCAGGTGCGTATAGTAGAGGGACCCGGGAAGAGACCCAAGACTTCTGATCGTCGGGTGAAAGGTCAGCAGGGCCGAAGTCAGTACAGCACGTGCAAGAAAGTGCATAAGGGAGTTTGCCATTTTAGGGGGTTAGGCTGCTACAAGTGTGGCGAGGATGGTCATGTCAGCAGAGATTGTTCTCATAGGGAAAGCCTATTATGTTTTCACTGCGATCAGGTGGGCCACAAGAAGGCCGACTGTCCAAGGAGGAGGGGAGGAGCAATGAAGGCGCCTGCTCTGGCTATTTTGCAAATCTCTGATGGTCGAGAGGGCGGGGCAGGAGCCCCAGCAGATAAGAGTCAGGCCATGTAGTGTCAGACAGGAGAAGTCAGGACTTCATCAGGCAATGTAACTTTGTCTTCTTTCAGTTTTATCTGTACGTTGTTGTGGGAATTCTTTGGTTTGGAATATTGTAGCCGGTTGGGAAAGTGTATCTCTGATTTATTTCTTTGCTCCTTTTGGGTTATATCTTCAATTATTGTCATATGCCATTTACATACTATGAATTACTAATAGTTAGAGAAAGGTCGTTTTCCTTTGGCTAGATCGAGGTGTTCAGTGTTCTCTCGGTTCGTAGTAGAAGTCAGTCAGGGGTATTATGTGGAAGGCCTGTGGTTCGCTTCATCAAGCTGGTCCACCTGTGTCGATGGGATATAGTGATTTCATCATTTATACTGGTATGAGCGGCAGTGGCCTATAGGAGAACTTATAGGTTCCAACACTACCGTCACTAGGAGAGGAGCGGTAGCAGAATGATACGAGTGTTAGACGCATAGGTGTTTGATTATTGGATGTTCAAGAGAATTGTATTTTCGCATGGATTGTGTTTGGTTAGAGTTCAACAATGCTGCAAGGATAGAAGTGGGAACGAGGATTCGTCAGCCAGGGTAAATATTGAGACCTCCATTCGCCAGCATGGGAGGAGGATTGAGGTATCGGACTGGATCAGATTTCAAGAGTACTCTTCAATATTTCAGAGGGTGAACGATCTTAGCGTAGACTGGTAATCGATCGTTAGCACTGGTAAGCGCTAGTTGTCAACAATTGGATTTCAGAAGGTAAGAAGGATTGGGAATCCATCAATTCTCATGCGCCGTGAAGGCTAAGTCAAATCTAAGTGGGGGAGAATCGACTAGGTATTCAGAAGTAGAAATAGGTGTGAAACTAGGATGAGTTTCGCATCCCCGTCAGGGAGGAAGGCGGTCGAGTGACCGTCTAGGTTGAGGATTGTGTGAGTTGAGAGTTCGGAAAACGTTCCAACATTTGGTTCACGCTTTCCCTTGGCATCAGATAGTAGGCCTCAGGAAATAGGTTAAGGGTCTAGTTAGGACTCGAGTTCAGTAGAGTGTTAGGTTGAGTACGTGTTCGACCTAGGATGGGTATAGATGGATTGTTGGTAGGGCCAAAGTTGGCAGATAGTGCTAGAGTGTTGTAAGTCTGCGGGTGTAGCTGTAGCATTCACAAGGTTGGCAGATAGTGCTAGAGTGTTGTAAGTCTGCGGGTGTAGCCGTAGCATTCACAAGGTTGGCAGATAGTGCTAGAGTGTTGTAAGTCTACGAGTGTAGCCGTAGCATTCACAAGGTTGGCAGATAGTGTTAGAGTGTCGTAAGTCTGCGGGTGTAGCCGTAGCATTCACAAGGTTGGCAGATAGTGTTAGAGTGTCGTAAGTCTGTGGGTGTAGTCGTAACATTCACAAGGTTAGCAGATAGTGCTAGAGTATTGTAAGTCTGCGGGTGTATCCGTAGCATTCACAAGGTTGGCAGATAGTGTTAGAGTGTTGTAAGTCTGCAGGTATAGCCGTAGCATTCACTAGGTTTGTAGATAACATGGGAGTGTTGCTAGATCGCGGAAGGAACAATAGTACACATCAGTTTGGGTGCAACAGTGAGGACATGGAAAATCCATGGATTGGGTTACAAAATTACTCAGATGGGTTAGATCTGGTTGAGCCAGTGATAAGACCGTGGGAACACCACGACAGTCATGGGGTCAAGGAAGCAATGGACCACGTAAGGTCGTTTGTGATATAATGCTATCCTTAGTCATGTAGCAATCACTTTTAGCCTTGGATTTAGTGACGTCAGGACTCGACGTATGGACACGATCGGTTGGATCAGGAGGTCGTTAGAGCCACAGTGACAAGATAACTAGTGCCAACTATTATCAGATGAGGATTTTGTTCGGAAGTCGTGTGAGGCGACTGTGTGGGAGTCTTTTGGCTCAGCAACCGGGACGGAACCCGGTATTTCAGACGACTGACAGACGAATTGAGACCAGGGAGGTCTCGGTGGGGTTTGGAAAGCAGTCGGGAGGCAGCATGCTGTTTCAGCCAGTTTAGTGTTTCAGTTTAATGTTTCAGGCAGTTCGGTGTTTCGGGGAGTTCGGTACTTCGGGTAGCTTCAGTGTCTCGAGCAGTAATGGTGTTATAGGATGTCATGTATGGACGAAGCGACTGATTGATTGGGAAGTGATGAGTCACTCGCAGTGGGATTAAATAATCTCAGAGTAGTTGATTTGACCCTGTTGCGCAGCTCTCGTATGAGTCTAACCGTTGCAAGGATGAATCTTCTACTCGAAGGATTATCTGATCCTTCTGTCAAGTATAAGAATTCTGCAGCAGGGTTATGGTTAAGGACTTTGTTTTCTAAGGTTGCATCAAAGTCATCAAAGTTGAAAGTTTTGTGGTTGAGCAGTTGTTCGATGAGGTTTGAGCATGGTAACATTGCAGAGTAGGCGGTCGGTCAGGGAGACAGACCATTATCGAATTCAGACTTTGGGAAGGCATAAGTGGTTTTCGGAAGCTAGGAGTTCGTTTCTTCAGGTTTTAGAACCCTGTGAGGGTTGGTTTTGATTGCCTTGGGAAGGCTGGGGTTATGCTCAGGATTGTGGCCATGTCGTTCAAGTCGTCTGGCGTGTAAGGAAAGGTAAGGAATGATTTCGAGGACGAAATCTAATTTAAGTGGGGGAGAGTTGTAACGCCATGTTCCGAATCGCTTTCCTAATTCGGGACTGTGGGCTTAGGATAGATTATCATAAGGTTTGGGGCCTTTGGAAGAGAGAGATTTAAACCCATTTAAGTATATATAATGGAAATAAGGTGATC
Organism: Lactuca virosa; assembly: GCF_052849685.1. Lineage (NCBI taxonomy): Eukaryota > Viridiplantae > Streptophyta > Magnoliopsida > Asterales > Asteraceae > Lactuca > Lactuca virosa. The sequence goes on along the minus strand of NC_136433.1, from coordinate 300,250,450 downwards.
CGGGAGCTGGGTTGTGTCTTGAAGCCAAAGGGGTATATCGGTAAAGTGGCAGTTCGAGCCCTTTATGGGTTTTGGGTTTTATTCGGTAGGCTGTAAGGCTTGGGCGTGTTGCTAGGGGCGTAGGGCTTCTCGCCACCTTTTCGTGGATATAAGGTTAGTCGGGAACGGACTCCGGATGAGGAAGATATGACACTTTGAAATTATTAGTTATATTGGTCCCTAATGGAGAAAAGTGGCAAGAAGATACCATGCTTGCAAAATGGCAACGCATGAGTACGCCCATCGTAAGCTGGGGAATGCCCATCGTAGTGCTGGATAAGTGAAACGCGGGTGCGAACGACGTACGCCCAGCGTACGTCCAGGATCTCCAAAACCCTAATATTTAGGGTTGGTTCACTATTTAAAGCACCTTAAGTCCAAGTGGGTGCGCCTCTCTTTCATTCTCAGAGCCTTAAACCCTAATTTTGAGTGGTAGCTTCATCCAAGAGTGTTGGGATCTTTGTGGGTGCATTTTCGGTGGTTTTTGGTGCATTCAAGAAGTGGAAGCTCAATACAAGGTGGTGGTTTAAGCGAGGATTTGTAGATCTGGACTTCTTGCTACATTTTCAGCTCAAAGAAGGTAAAAAGTTCTGAGCTTGATCACTAGACGTTGTTATTTATGAATATGTGGGTTTTTTTGTCCCTTTTTGGCCTCATGAGCAAGATCTAGTGGGTAGACACCACTTCAGGAGCTTTGATTTGCTACTCTTAGCATTTCAGAGGTTATATGCCCATAAAGTTGCAATATTTGAGTCTAGAAACCATTCATGTATGTTGTAGATGAGTATTATTGGGTTAAGTTGGTCATTAAGACCTTTTGAACCATGCAAATGCATAAAGGTGCCAACTTTAAGCATTAAGAGCTTCATTTTGTGGTTCTATGAAGTTTAGACACAAAGCTCTTAACTGATTAAGTCACAAAAGTAGTTTGGAAGTTCTGCGAGTACACCCTGCGTAAGTCGATGTACGCCCAGCGTATAGAGTCAACCATCATGTAGATGGTCAATGTGAGGCGTGGGTACGCCCAACGTACTAAAGGGGTACGCCCCACGTACGCCTCTGTTTGGGATTTCGGAATTTGGGCTTCGGGTTTGGGCCATCTATCTGGGCCTAGATTCTTGGACCCTAATGGATTATCTGGTTGGTTGTGTTCTAGGCTAATTGAAGGATTGGATCATAGGATAAGGCCCAATAAGGAGTTTGGGCCCAATTTGGAAAATTGGGCCATTAATGGGCTTGTAAGTACATGGATTTTGTTGGGCTAGCTATGAATAGGGTGGAAAATCGGGCCATCGTGTCGTGTTTTTGTCTGACACGACACGACACGACAAGGTTTTATGTAACACAAACACGACACGACACGATCTCCAGTTTTTTTTTAACTAACATGAAAACGAACCGATTAAAAAACGACAAACACGACACGACACGACAAAGATAACATGAAATAACAATTAATGTATTTAATTAATATTTATTCATACATAACACGAAAAACACGACAAACACGAAAAACCCGACAAAAAAATGTTAAATCGTGTCAATTTCGTGTCAAATTTTGAACACGAATGCGACACGACACGACGTCGTATTTTTTACAATTGGCACGAACACGAATTCGAATTTCAGTTTCGTCTCATATTCGTTTCGTGTCGTGTATTTTTGTCGTGTCGTGTCATCAACTGCCACCCCTAGCTATGAACATGTATAATGATTCAGAAAAAGTAAATGGGTTTTAGGAAAGGCCCATGTAAGGGTTTGAGCCCGATTTGGAAAATTGGGCCATTAGTGGGCCTTTATGGATTTTGGAGTTTTGGACTTGGGCCTTAGTTAAGTATCTTGTGGGCCAGGGGTAAAATGGTCATTTTACCTAAGTATGGATTATGGATCATGGTATAGAACCCAATTGCTAATTAGGTGATATTTTGGTATTGATAGCTCGAAGAGTTGCCAGGACAACAGCTAAGGATTTCTTGCAGTGAAGTTCAGCAGCATGAGGTGAGTTACCTTCCAGTAGAAGTGGGTTGAAGACACCAATGCCAGCCCACTAGTAGTTGTTTATAGTTGAGATGATTGTCTTTGTGATAATTATATGGTATGACACTATTTGTTATGCTTTATGTGCTAGGATGCTATGATATTATGTGATAGTGGTAGGAGGGGTGAAATAGCCCCCGGTTACCGGTTGAAAGAGACCGAAGGGGTAGACAGTACCTATATATGCCTAGTAGTATATTTATGATATGTTATTATGTGGTAGTGGTAGGGGTGAAATAGTCCCCGTAACCGGTTGAGATAAACCGGAGGGTAGGTTGAACATCCAGATATGGTCAGCAGGGTAGGTCGGCACCCAGATATGCCTGACATGGGTAGGTTGGGCACCCTGGTATGCCTGACAGGGGTAGGTCAGATACCCCGATATGTCTGACACGGGTAGGTTGGGCACCCTAATATGCCTAACATGGGTAGGCTGAGCACCCAGGTATGCTCAGCAGGGTAGGTCGGGCACCCGGATATGCCTGACATATGTGTTTATGGGGTATGATGGGGGAACTCACTAAGCTTCGTGCTTACGGTTTTCAGTTTTGGTCAGGTACTTCTTTTTCAAAAGGAAAGGAGCCGACAAGATCGCAACGCATCACACTATGATTTCCGCATTATGAGATCTTTGGGAGTTGTACTCTGATAATACCTTTCCATGACATGTTTTAGTTATTTGAAATATTGGATTTTGATTATGAAATGAGTTAACACTATGGATATTTCAGACTACTGGTTTTATACTTAATTAAAAATGAAATTTTTGGCTATGGATTTTGGGATGTTACAATATATATATATATATATATATATATATATATATATATATATATATATATATATATATATATATATATATATATATATATATATATATATATATATATACATTTTTATTAATTTACAAAGATATAAGTTTAGATTTTATCTCTAAGTTTATAATGGTTAGTTAAAACTAATATATACATTGTTATTAATATCCGATATACTTTCTGTATGTGTAGATATTTGATAAAAAAAAATACAACTTAAAATAACATAAATAGTACATAGTAAGCGACTTGCGATATAATAATAGACAACAAAAAATCTATTCATTAATAATAAAATATGTCAACAGTTATTTCTACCTCCAAATGATCATATCATTTTTTTTTGGGTACGTAAGAAACATAACAATGAAACTGTTTCTATCTTTCTTCATAGTGTTCTCAATTGGTGGAAAATCAATTAACCTATTAATAAGATCAAGAACAATAAGGTTGCAAGGAATTGCTTGAAAACCCGGCTGGAATGTTGCAATCTTTGTGCTTGGATCTGTAAAAACCGACAAAAATCCAATTTCACAAGCAAAAACTTTTCAGCCTGAAAATTTTAAACCATCACATGCAAGTTTAGATTGAAACTTTGTCAAATTACTAAAATGCCCATGATCATGTTTTGTATTTTTAGATTAAAACATCGTCAAATAACTAAAAATGCCCCAAATAATCTTTTTATAAGTATAGATTGAAACCTTTCCAAACTATTCATACTTAGTAAGTTTAGACCGAAACTCGGCCCGGAAACTCTCTCATCTTTTATCCAAAAGAATAAAAACATGATGCATCTTCCAACACCTACACATCCTCTTCGGATGCATAATTTCCACCAAGATTCGGCCAAGACCCAGAAGCGGTTCATGTTGAAGATTCGTCGCCTCGGAAAAAAACGGAAAGGAAAAAAACGACATTTACATCTTCACAAGCGCTAGAAATAGTTGATATCGTCAACGAAATCGTCGGTATCCACACGTTAAGCAAAGCAGAGTCGGAAGAGAGAAAAATATCGAAATGAAAAATTATGCATCACGCAAGAAACATAGAAACAAAAAGTTGCACTCTTGCAGCGAGAGATAGAGATGCAAGATATGCATTTTTTTTTCTCAATCCGCATGAACATTTGACTGAAGGTTTATTGTGAACGGTGTGTGAGAAGAAACGGTAAATTGCGGCAAAATATGATTGACAACTTTAGAGTTTATTTTAGGAAGTTAGTAATCGGGTTTATGTATTTTGTGTATTTTTTTAATTGTCGTTTTATCTTTCTTTTTCCCCTATTTGTACTAATTTGTTTTCAATAAAAAACTATTATGTTTTATTTTATTTTTAATTTTTTAGTTTTAAATTAGTAAGAAGAAAACATTTTATTTATATATCTTCTTATTCTGATAAAAGAATATGTTTGTTCTTCTTTTGTCATGTGTCATCATATTTGATCTTCTAATTAATGTCATGTCATTTATCAACCTATTGATTTTTCGTTTCAAATTTCAAAATTTAAAATTTTTACTCTAATTACATTAAATTAATACCATTACAATAAAAATTAAAATAAAACTAATATAGATTATAAGGTCACGTATTTATTTAAATCAACGATTATAATTTTATATAACTAAAAAATATCTCTTAATTAACAATTTATTTAAAATAATTGATTAATAATTTTGAGTTTTTACTATAAAAGTTTAGTTAATTTTGAAACCACGAATCCCACTCGTTATAAGCTATTGACTTAGGGGGTGTTTGTATAAATATTTTTTAGCTTATTAGCTTATTGCTTATTTGTTTATTGCTGTGGAAATAAACACTTTTTTAAAATGTGTTTGGATTAGCTTAATGCGGTGGGAATAAGCAATAAGCAATAATCATCTTAAGTGTTTGGCAAACAAAACAGCTTATATGAGTAAAATGACCAATAAACAATAAGCAATAAGCAATAAGCATTCTCCCCTTGCTTATTAAAATCAGCTTATTTAGCTTATTCCTACCGCAATAAGCTGATTTTTAAAGACTCCTATCCAAACACTTAAATTTGCTTATTGCGGTGGGATTAAGCAATAAGCAATAAACAGCCTATTTTTTCCCTATCCAAACACCCCCTTATTAGAAGAAAACAATCACACCTAATTGTTAAGCACTCCACAACATAGGTATATATAAGTAACACAATTTCCTTTTTAAATCTAAAATAAATCTCATCTCATTTCTTAATTCTAACATATCTTCAACCTATTAACTATTAAACTTAACATCTTATATAAAAAATCAATTTCTTATTGTTGAATTAATATTTTCACATATAACTAGAATATCCATAAGAAAAATCGACTGATAAACTTGCATTTGCAATCTATTCTAATCGTGTCCAATTTTTTGCATGGTTACAAAGAGAACCCCCAAACGTTGGATATTGTTCACACTGACCTACAAATTTTCTTAACAAAAACTCTTTTCCACATATGAAAGACCCAAACCATCTCATCTTTTTCCAACTTTTGTCTGATACATGTCATGTCATAAAAAAGTATACTCTTTAAAATATATTTTATGTCCACTAACATATCAATCCATTAACTATTCATCAGAATCTGAATCAGTGTCTGAATATGAATCTGAATTTATCTCTTCATTGCTAACTTCATTTGTTTGATCATGTCTGAATTCATTCATCAACTCATCATCCGACTCTTCATGCTTCCCTGATAATTTTCTTTTCAATATAGATTCAAAAATGGCTGGTATTGCTTCAACATCTCCCTTATAAAACTTGTCTATCTGTGTTTTAAGATCTGTCATAAAACAGTTTATAGATTAGATGTTGAATCATTTCAACCAAAAATATTGCATCCGTGTTTGCATTTAGGAGTTACATGCAAAAAATAGCAACACACTTTCATTGATTTGTTTATCATATTCATAGCATCCCACTTCCATTTTTCCTAATTATAACATGTACAATTGAATGATGATGTGGCAAAAATTTTTGTCTATTATTTCCAGTTTGATCCCTAAATTATATATAAACCAGCACACTACTAGTTTACAATTGCTTTAAATGAGTCTCCATACTTTGGTGAACTCTCCAAGATCCAAGTTCATAGATGAACAAAATATTTGGAGCAACAAATGAATAAATAACATTAGTATACAAAAAGAAAGATGGACACATTGTTAATACCACTTGTGAATTTGACCAAGGAAAGCTTACAAAAAAAAATGATACTGTAAATCACTTCCAATGTATAAAAACTCAAGTAAATTTAACTTTGAATAAAAAAGGTCCTTTTTTTGCCTCAGAACCCTCCATTCTTTTCTACAGCTGATTATGCGTTTGTTCTCACGGAAGGTTATGTGCACAAAACCATAGTAAAAATTAAATGGAGGGATGAGGGATATGGGTGAAATTGGAAGAATTTAAGCATGATTTTGGAAAAACTCCCAAGCTACTGGGAACAAAGTTTGTATATACAACTAAAACAATTACGTTACAGAGAATATGGATTAATTAGAATGCAAATAGTGTTGTATATTTACCTGCACTGCTGACATCCTCTACATCGACGGGATTTTCATCTTGAATTTCGTTTTCTGGATGATGAGAATTAGGGGTTTCATAAGACGATTCGGATTTAGATGTATACAAATTATGAAAAGCAAAGGAGACTAATGAAGGGGTTTTGTAGTGAGGGTTGTGTGAACTGAAGGAGGACGATTTAGCGCAGAGCGAATTAAGACCCCGCATCAAGAAAATTTTCTGCATTGTTTTGCGTCAAAGAACTGAGGGAGGGTCTTGGTCTTAGGGTTTTGCTCCGGATGTGCACATCCTAGACAGTATTTTTTTTTTTTTTTTTTTTAAATGGTGAAAAAGTATAGATGATTCAATTTCAATCCTTTAAGTTATTCTCGTGTTTAATGAGCGAACAAACTTATTTTTGTGAGATCTATTTGATCATTTTAAAGAAATGAAAATTTCAGCCGGTAATGTGTCATCTCTATGACCCTGGCTAGACCAAATTAGACCAATACTTTTATTTTAAAAATAAATGGGGTTCTATTTTAACCTAATTCACAATCTTTTGTATGGTTCAAAAAGACACATCAACAAAATATTTAACAAAATGTGACTACAAGCTCACCTGCTAAATCCAAACATATGTTACAATTGAAAGCTACCTTCGTTTCCATTGTTCTTTTCAAGATTTGTATTTCCAATAGCCTCATTTTCTAAGTACTTATCATTATTTTTGTTTGTTTTGATTATATCGTGGAGGTTGTTCATCATCATCATCATCATCATCATCATCACCACCTATCAAGCCTAGAGAGGTATTTCTTGCTTCCATGGAAACAACCATATTCGTTGCCTACCTATAGGGCGATTCAAAACTACTTTCCTCATAGACCCAAGTAGCTAATCTTCAAATCTCATAGCATGTGGTTAATCATCTTCGGGAGGATGAACGATATGTCCTAAATTTAGGTCAATATTCATTGTGTTCTGTGGCGATCGATCCCCCCATTAAGAGTTTATATAGAAACTCCAATTCAAATTTTCATGGAAACAAAATCAAAACCCTATTTTCTTCTCGATTGATGTAACTTATAAGTAGCAAAAGGTATTGAAGATTGGCAACGAGAACATGTATGTTCATGTATGATATGTTGATATTCCCAATTTTCTTCCATGTAAGATCCAGCTCATTTTCGAGGTTGAGTTTTTGGTTTTTATGGGTTTTGATTCGTTTTTGTGTATCAAACCTTTTTTTCAGGACCATAAGGTGAATAATCGAAAGGTGAAAGTTCATCGTGGTGGTGGAGTTTTCAAATCTTGATAATGGAAAACACTGAGAGTAGGCGGTGTAGTGAATGTATAAAAAGACAAATTCTTTCCTATTGATCTTTTATTAATTTCATCCAGTTATGAAGATGTTTTTATCTTGAAACGATGAACTTAGATGGATTTGATTTTCGATTGTAAGGTTTACTTGTATAATTATAAGCATCTTTTAACATAATCGGGGGGTGATTTTGATTTTTGTGTATGATTTCGCAACTATTATGGGAACTCAATGATATATTTAATGGTGATGATTTTAAACCAGATTGGAGCTTTGCTACGACCCCAATTGCATCTGATTTTGGTCAAACGGCGGGAGGAGAGACAACAACAACTACAATCAATGCACCAGAGTTGAAGGGATAATGATGGATGTTTGGTGGGGATTGGCGGAGAGGGTGGCGCCTAAAGAGTATAATTGGGGCGGTTATTTGGAGCTTTTAAACTAGTGGGTGTGGGCAACTAGTTATCACACCCAAATGTTGTCACCTCACATGTCATATCAATATGATGTTATAACACCAAATTAAGAAAATTGGCAACTAGTTTCTCTTTTTTTCGTTCTTTTTCTTTTTTCAATTTATTTAATTTTGATTTTTTTTTCAATTTTTTTTATTCACGCTAGATTATTTAAAAAAATGAAACATGCAATTTAGTTAAATCTTAAATTAACCATAACATTTAAAAACTTAAAATAACATTACACAAAAAAAACATGGAACACAAAAAAAACCATTGTCCTAAAAACATAAAAACGATACACTAGTCATCCAAATATTTCTTTTCGATGATCTCCTTCATCTTCCGGAGCACTTGCACTTCTCGTGGTCCCATATTTTCTTCGCTAGTTTGGAGAAGTGCTAAATCATTCGCTATTTGATCTTCCTCTGCTTGCTTACAAAGAAACTCCAAGTGCTCACGTTGCACATTAACCTTTTGTTGAGAGATTAGATTGTGTTGGTTGAACTTTGATTTCATTTCCGCCAACTCTTGTGCCTCTCTATCAGTTTCATCCGTGTGATGTTGAGTGCACTTCGCTTTGTCGCGCCCGATCGATCGGCGTGGTGGAGGGGGGGTCTATTTGATGTCGTCGGGGATGTCATATGTGTTGGCGTTGAGGTCGATGTTATTTCTTGCATCAGAAACGTCAAACAAACTAGAATTGCGAGACCTCTTTGATTGTACCGCCACCAATGTTAGCGCCTTATTCCATTTTGGATCTAATATAACAATCTCCCATATTTTTCAAACTCGAAAGCGTACCCCATTTCGATTTGATATTGTTCCATTGCAGCTTTGTACACATCAAAATCATCCGCACCACTTTGCTTTTGCGATTCTAGTATCATTAAAATCTCATTAAACTTGGTGCAACGACGATTGATCGGAGTCCACTTGCTACTAAGCATATCGATATTGCGATATGGCTGTTTATTCATAAGCGCGTGGAATTTGTCGAGCACGACTTCCCAAACCCCAACTCTTTGCATATCAGTTCCTATGGTTGAACTCGTTGAAGTCCCGTACCACGCCACCACCAACGTGTACTCCTCCGGTGTCCACTATAGTGGAGGTTCTTTTTCACTTGCTGCGACTGCCTTCCATTTCCTTTTCCCTTTCCTTCTCCCTTTCCGACTGCCTCCTGCTTGTGTTTCGGGAACAGTTTCTGGTGTTTGTTGTGTGGGTGGTGGTTGTGTGGTTGTTTGTTGCATGGAAGCGAAAATATTGAAAATGTTTTGTTGAAGATTTAGGTTTTGTTGTATGTAAGGGGGTGTAGGAAATTGCATTGGGGGTGAGTTGGGATTAAAAAAGTTACCTTGAGGCGGTATTTGTGGTGATTTTGTGCTGAGTAGGTTTATATAACTCCCGTATTGTGCGAACGCCATCAGGACGGATTTGTTTGTGTTTGGAAGCGGGGTGTTCGGGTTTTGCTCCATATTTGGTTGAAAGGAAAAATGTTTTTTTTAAAGATGAAAGAAATATAAAGATGAGAGAAGATTTGTGTGGTTTAAACCTATGTATGTGTGTGTATTTATATGTAAAATAAAAATAGTTAATTTTTTTTACCTATTGACCGTTCACCAATGGTCATATTTTTGACCCTTCGTTCGATTAACTAGCGTTGCATTTCGTTACGAGGGCAACGAAAAGGCTGATAACGGATGAAAACGAAATAGAGGGTTGTGTGTTGGCGTGGTAACGTTGTTTTCATGGCTCCATGTGAGAAGAACGAGTGTGGGCGTTGCCCACACCGAGTACTGTTAGAGATGACCAAAAAAGAGCTTCAAATTAATGTTCAAGAACTTGAAGATTAAATTAAGGTATTAGAAGAAGATGAAGACAACCTCCTCTTAAAGAAGAGTTTTACCACACACACACACACACACACACAGAGAGAGAGAGAGAGAGAGAGAGAGAGAGAGAGAGAGAGAGAGAGAGAGAGAGAGAGAGAGAGAGAGAGAGAGAGAGAGAGAGGTGGTTTAATTAATTTTTTTTAATTAGTTAAAATCCATTTGTATATGAAATTAGTAATGGTATGTTAGAGGGATCAAATAAGCAGGTCAAACCCGACCTTATGCCCCATGAAGCAACAAAAAAAGTAAGGAGATTGAAAAGGCAAATTCATATTACATTGTAGGGCTAACGTGTCATTTCTCCTTAAAATAAATTGTGCACCAATGTTTTATTCATGTATGTGTAACTGAATCGGTTTTTTAACCGAAAATAACTGAATTTTTTAAAACTCATTTTCTCTTAAAAAACTAACCACTTAAACGAAAAGCAAAATAAAAAAAAACAATAAAAAATGGTATCGTTTTGAAAACCGATTTCAGTTTTAACCGTCTTCTGTGCACGTCTTTTTGGGTGAGAAAAAATACCCATGGTATCTAGCCTAACTTGTATTATATACATACAAGTGGGCTGGTACTTCCTCCAAATCAAGCCAATTGGTTCTTGATATTTTCGGATTCGGTACATCAGGTTTGGTATTTTATCGGAACCGAACCGGAAGTCTAAGAATCAAATATGTGACTCTGAAGTTAGAGGGTATGTATGCTACCAAGTAAAAAAAATTTGTACCCTTTCCATGCTTTGGCTACTGTCGATGACGAAGGCATCCCAAACCTAAAAATTATGAATTGTTCTTCAATATCGACAAAAAAGTCCAACAAAATATCTAGTTTCCTTCAATTTTTTAACATCATTTTTCAATATTAATAGAAAATTGGGTTCTTTGATTGGAAAATACTCTAAGTGTTTTAATTGATGATTATCATTCATGTAATTGTAGTTGTGATGTTGTATTAATTTGCTTATGTCTATCATCCATTCGGATCTAACTGCAATGTTGGAAAATTAATGTAATTTGTTTATATTATAATGCTATATTGTTTTTAGGATCATGATGATATATTTGTTGAGAATACTCAAAAAGAAGATAATATGGAACAAAGGAATAAAAGAAAATGACAACCTAATTAAGGGAAAGAGATGTTTGATTGCTGGAATTGTGTTGACAAGGTCATGATAAAAACACAATGATGGAATAGAGTGGAAGCATGGTGTTGGAACTCAAAAAAAATCAAGATAATATGGCAATAAGATGCGGAAATATTAGACAACAAGCATAAATAAGTTTTCAATAACACTTTTATTTCAATGAGTTCTAATATTCATGAAGAATATGAGCAGAGAAAAACAGAGAGTTGTAATGCAAGAAATGACGCTTTTATCCACACTCAGTTCACCGTAACATCCCGTTATTTTCTATCTTGTAAAGTCAACCAAAGTCAAATGAGGGTCAACTAAGATCCTTTTTATTGTTTGGGTTTTTATGTAGGTTATAATAATAACCTTTGTTTGATAAAAATCCTTAAAATAACTATAATTCAATTTAAAAGGAAAGGGCTTAAAACCTTCGGGCTGCAAAAGGTTCATAGCCACAAACCCTCGCAGCCATGAACGAGGCCGTGAACGGCTTCGGCCGTAAACTCTCCGAACCTTATCGCCTCGGAAACCAAACCTTATCACATTGGGGCACATTCTCGGTCGTAAACACTAGCCGACCTCGGACCGTAAATGAGGTTCACGGCCGTAAACCCTCAGACTGTGAACCCTCGCATATATATTCATTTCAGCCGACTTTTCTTCATTTCTTACACTTCCAAAAACAATTCTAAGCCTTTTTCTCTCAAGTATCATCCACCAAGAACATCATATCTCCTCAAGAACACACCAAGATCATCCTTGTTCATCCTATTCAAGTGTTAAATACTAGTTCTTCACAAGATCTAACAGGTATAAATTCTTGATCTTGTTATTACTTCAAGAACACCCTTCCATCTTCATTTACTAGGCTAAAATCCATTGATTTCACTAGTTTCCATGAAGAACACGGAGAACAACCACCTGAAAACCTTTGAATCTCCTTAACAAGCTGCTTAGATTCATCAAGTGTTCTTCATTTCATCAAGAACACCTGGCCGTAAACCCTCCTGGCCGTAAACTCGCATATATATTCATTTCAGCCGACTTTTCTTCATTTCTTACACTTCCAAACACAATTCTAAGCCTTTTTCTCTCAAGTATCATCCACCAAGAACATCATATCTCCTCAAGAACACACCAAGATCATCCTTGTTCATCTTATTCAAGTGTTAAACACTAGTTCTTCACAAGATCTAATAGGTATAAATTCTTGATCTTGTTATCACTTCAAGAACACCCTTCTATCTTCATTTACTAGGCTAAAATCCATTGATTTCACTAGTTTCCATGAAGAACACGAAGAACACGTGAAGAACACGAAGAACAACCACCTGAAAACCTTTGAATCTCCTTAACAAGCTGCTTATATTCATCAAGTGTTCTTCATTTCATCAAGAACACGAAGAACTTGTTTCCTTGCGGGATTTTACTCGTAGAACTAAGCATCCTATATCAAATCATCATTTGAATCACCCTCCAAAAGGTGAGTTCATACCCCCGTATTTTCATAGTTTTTACTGTTTTAAGGAGGGGAATACAAGTCTAACACAAAGATTTTGTGTTATAAACAAATGGTCTCAAAATATCATATCAAAATGGATTTCAGTTATCATCAAATCAAATGGTTTCAAAGATTGTGTTAAAATGACATCAAGTCACCAAAAGTATTTCAAAATATTAAACTTCTTTTAAATGATTTTATAAACTTATGTTTTCCCCAAAAATCATATATATATATATATATATATATATATATATATATATATATATATATATATATATATATATATAAGATTTAAAAGGCTTAGGACTGATAACTCACTTTGGTTCCTTTTTCTTGTTTGGATGTGAGATTATAAGTATCGGTTATTTGTCCGAATGTCATTTAAATTTTACTTATATATATTTGCATATGTATATAAATATAAAAGTTATTTCATTCAGTTTAGATACCATTTGTAACAAGTTGAGCAAGGGGTTGCATTCATGAACAATTAGCATCAATTCAGAAAGTACATATAAATTATAATAGGTATAATTTATGATTCATAGAACATTAATTCACGATTCAAGTATACTAAAGTACACGGTTTTACAAGAACAAAGGTTTGATTCAAAACTAATCAAGAGTATACATTTTTCATATACTAATTCAGGGGCATACTGTCAATCATTCATTTCAGAATGATTGGGTTTTCATAACTATTATACATGTAACGTCTATATGCTTTTTATGAGTCATTTGATTCAGGTTGTTTAATTCATTTAAACAATATAGTTAAAGTCCTGACATTATAACCAAAATCTCCAGTCGGGGATCGAAACAATGTGTGTATAGATCTATATTGGGATTGACAACCCTGCACTCAGCTAGCTACATTCAAGCATACACGCTTACGAGTGACGGTTGTTATCAACAGCTTTAACGCATTCATAGCGTTGGGTCAGGCCATCTAGTCAGTATGGTTATAATAACTCGTTAAAAAGATATTAACAATACGTTAGTGTATAATTAACTAAACATAAGTACATTTTCAAAGTACTAGTTTACAAGATACAATTTACAGTCTTACATTACAATAACAGCTGGTGGAACCAGGCATACTCACAGTTACAAGTTTTACATAAAGGAATACAAATACAGAACATTGGTTTACAAACAGAACGGTTTTATGAGATTAAAACTACTTTTCATATAAAGCAGAAAATATAGGATTTTCTGGAACAATTTACATATTCAAGAAACAGAAAACATTCATTCAAACATAAATACTTATGCACTCACTCAACTTTATGTCGATACTCTCTTTTTAAATTACTTGTATTCTCAGGGAATCAGTAGACAGGTACTCCCCGAGCTTTTGAGAAGATGGAGCTATTTTGAGTCATGTCTTCTTCTTTTGTATAACTATTTTGGTTTCAATATACAATGATTGAACACATGTAAATACTTATACTTTTTAAATACAATGGTTGTTTGTACTTTGATTACTATGATGCATGTGTTGTGATACTACAAATGAAGTCATCCATCCCCGGACGTTTCCGCCGTCTGGTTTGGGGGTGTGACAGATTGGTATCAGAGCATTGTTTATAGTGAACTCAGTATATTAATCCATAAAAAGATATACAAACTATAAATACATTGGGGCTAAGAGCTCTGACTACAAGTATACTTTTTAAAAATTTAAGTATTTTTACAAGAAGTATACTAACACTCATACCTACAAGTACAGTATCACAATCATAAGAACTTAAAAGTATTTGGATGTTGGACATTACAGTCAAACCTGGGCAGTTATGTAATCATATATGGGATTAATATAGCATGATCAACTATATTGATTTGAGATATGACCAACATGTGTTTGGGAGTGATGGTAGTGTTGCGGCATGTCTAAAACTTACCAACCATACATATACAGAAGAACTATAGAACAGAACATAAAGATTAAAATACTATAAGAGTATTTTAGGCACTATATACTAATAACAAACATGTGAAAACAAAAGAACCATTGTGGGTAGAACTATAAATATTAAGGGTATATTACAGTTATATATAATTAAAGTTATATAGACTTAGAATATGTGATCTAGCTTCATTTCCTGTTCCTTGTTTGGTTGTGGATTTAGAGCCGGGTCATTTAATCGAAGGTCGATTATACCCAAGTTATATATAATTAGTATACACTTTATAGTTATAGTAATACCTAGAACAAGTCATACAGAATACATTACTTGTTAACTGTAAGTCTCTCTCGTAGAAACTTGTATTCACAATCTATCATTACTAATTATATTCTATTTCTCTTATCCCTATTCTCGCTTAGATATCAATGGCTGGATTTCATTTACCCGAAGACCCTTACTTTCCCGATCAAGGACAAGATGAAGAGCCAGAAGAGAATCATGAAATTCCTTTAGATGATGATTTTGCAGAAAATTTTCCTGAAGACACTGATTCCGAATCAGAAGCCTATAATCCACCACCAGTTGCCCAAAATCCCAATCCACAACAAAATTTCCAAGGTCCGACACCTTTGTGGGCGATAAAATTAGAAAGGTGGAGTAACGAACAGGGTCAGAATCATCCTTACTAAGGAGACCGAAGCTTCTACAATTTAGACACAGGAGGCTCAGCAGACAGAGCCCTCCCAGTGATAGTTCGTCGTGTGGCGTGTAATGGTGAACAAGGAAGAGCTACTATCGACTGAGTCATGTAGGTTGATGCTGCTACAGGAGTCAACACCATTCGCATTCGTAACTTAGATGACAATCATAATGCGACAAGAGATCGTACTAGTTACTTGATGAGAGAACTAGCGGCATCCCAGACCGAAGTTAGGGAACTGCGAGAACGACAAATATCACAAGACATGCGTATGTACGAAATAGAACACCAGTTAGCTAAATCCAGGGCCGGATCCAGTAGGAAGTAGATTAAATCTATTCGCCCTCTGTTTACTCTTTTAGTTATAGTTAAGTCCGCGGATATGTTCTAGCGTTATTTTTCATGATTTTCAGTACGACCGCGAAAATTTCATTTTCAGTAGGTCCGTTTGATGTCGATGTTCTTCCAGTAATTTGGTGTATTGTAGACCTGTTTAGGGTCAAGTTTTCCAGACTTTATGTATTAAATATGCCAATATAATCGACATGCATTTTCTTACTCTTTGAAAAATAACCACTCAATTTCATATTATCCTGTTGCAAATTATACTTATAGTAGACTTCTATTTCCAATTCCTTACAAGATTCATATTGAACTAAGTGTTTTAGTTCAGAGATATCATATTCATGTTCACTCTTGATATCTTACCATCTTTTCATCTTTTAACTTTTATAGTAAAAGATGCCTCCACGGAGAAACCCAAGGCGCAACCCTGCTAATGAAGCGCCAACACTACCTCCTCAATTCGACGCTGCCATGTTTCAGGCGGCAGTCACGATAGCTGTTGCAGCTGCTATCTCACATATAAACACCACTGGCACAAGTGGATCATGAGTTGGTGCGCATCCCTCTAACCACGGTGAGAGTCACAGGCACTCACGAGAGTGTACCTATAAAGATTTATCGAACGCCAAACCCAGGACCTTTAACGGGACTGGAGGACTGATGGCGTTAAGATAATGAATTGAGAAGACAGAAGCAATTCTCGAAATTTGCTCCTGTCCGGAGAGTAGCAAGTTCAAATTCGATGTTTGTACCTTTCCTGATAGAGCCCTAACATGGTGGAACGGCCATGTTAAGTCACTAACCCTGGTAGTGGCTAATTCTATAAGTTGGGAGAACTTAAAGACCATGCTGATGCAGGAATACTGTCCGCGAGGGGAAATTCAGAAACTTGAGCAAGAGCTCCGGGGACTTACTATGGTTGGTTCAGACATAACGACCTACACAAATCGATTCTTTAACTTAGCGATACTTTTTCCAGAAATGGTTGCTCTGGAGAGCAAAAAGATTGAGAGATACATCTGGGGGATATCGCCCCAGATTCAGGCAAGTGTCATTGCTTCAAGGCCTGTTACCTTTGATAGTGCCAAAGAGTTGGCACAGTCTCTTATAGAACACGGAGGCCGTCAAAACTCAGTGGTTGCTGCACCAGAACAACCGAAGGGAAACAACAATAACAACAATAACAAGAAGAAGAAGAAGAAGAAGAAAGGTTGGAATAAGAGGAAGGGAAAATCTTCTCAGGAACCCTCAAAGAAGCAACAATTAGTGGCAGTTCATGCTGCTACTGTACCTGCTGCTGTTCCTACTAACCCTGCACCAACTAAGCCTTATGCTGGTAATCTCCCCAAATGCAACAAGTACAATTTTCACCATAACGGAAATTATCGGGAAATGCAGTGTCGTAACTGCAACAGAAAAGGACATACTGCCCGATTTTGTAGATCACCACCCCAACCGATTAACCAAGTACCTGCCGCTGGAGTAGGTCAAGCATGATACCAATGCGGTGATGTGGGGCATTTCAAGAGAGATTGTCCAAAAGCTGGAAATGCCGGTGGAGTTGGGAGGATTCTAGCACTGGGTCACGAAGAAGCGGTGGCAGACCCTGTGGTGGTCACGGGTACGTTTCTTCTCAACAATACTTATGCATGCATTCTATTTGATTGTGGTGCTAAGAAGAGCTTTGTGAGCCATAATTTCAAACACTTGCTAAATCAAAACTCCCAACCACTAAATGAAACTTTTACAGTCGAAATGGCTAACGGGAAATCCGAATCCACCAACGATATATACATAGGATGTACCCTTACCTTGAATAACTTTTCTTTCCCAATAGACCTTATGCCAGTCTCCATCAAAAGTTTCTACGTCATAATAGGTATGGATTGGTTGTGCCCTAACCATGCTGACATCCTATGCTATGAAACAGCTATTCGCTTGAACTTGCCAACTAACGAAACTCTTATTATCTACGGCGACAAACCCAAAACGAACCTTCAGATCATTTCTTGCATCAAGGCACAGAAGTATCTTCGCAAGGAGTACTGTGCTTTCTTAGCTCACGTGATAGACAAAAAGCAAGAAGTGAAAGACATCGCGAGCATTCCTGAGGTCTGCAACTTTCCCGACATTTTTCCCGACGATCATCCAGGAGTGCCTCCCGAACGACAAGTCGAATTCAGAGTCGACTTAATCCCTGGGGCTACCCCTGTAGCCAAATCTCCCTAGCGTCTTGCACCTTCTGAAATGCAGGAATTATCTAGCCAACTGAACAAACTCCTTAACAAAGGTTTCATAAGACCAAGCTTCTCACCCTGGGGAGCACCAGTTTTGTTCGTGAAGAAGAAGGATGAATCATTCCGTATGTGCATAGACTACCGCGAGCTGAATAAACTTACCATCAAGAACCGATACCCTCTGCCTCGCATTGACGATCTGTTCGACCAACTTCAAGGTGCGAGCTACTTCTCGAAAATAGACTTAAGATCCATGTATATATATATATATATATATATATATATATATATATATATATATATATATATATATATATATATATATATAAGATTTAAAAGGCTTAGGACTGATAACTCCCTTTGGTTCCTTTTCCTTGTTTGGATGTGGGATTATAAGTATCGGTTATTTGTCCGAATGTCATTTAAATTTTACTTATATATATTTGTATATGTATATAAATATAAAAGTTATTTCATTCAGTTTAGATACCCTTTGTAACAAGTTGAGCAAGGGGTTGCATTCATGAACAGTTAGCATCAATTCAGAAAGTACATATTAATTATAACAGGTATAATTTATGATTCATAGAACATTAATTCACGATTCAAGTATACTAAAGTACACTATTTTACAAGAACAAAGGTTTGATTCAAAACTAATCAAGAGTATACATTTTTCATATACTAATTCAGGGGCATACTGTCAATCATTCATTTCAGAATGATTGGGTTTTCATAACTATTATACATGTAACGTCTATATGCTTTTTATGAGTCATTTGATTCAGGTTGTTTAATTCATTTAAACAATATAGTTAAAGTCCTGACATTATAACCAAAATCTCCAGTCGGGGATCGAAACAATGTGTGTATAGATCTATATTGGGATTGACAACCCCGCACTCAGCTAGCTACATTAGAGCATACACGCTTACGAGTGACGGTTGTTATCAACAGCTTTAACGCATTCATAGCGTTGGGTCAGGCCATCTAGTCAGTATGGTTATAATAACTCGTTAAAAAGATATTAACAATACGTTAGTGTATAATTAACTAAACATAAGTACATTTTCAAAGTACTAGTTTACAAGATACAATTTACAGTCTTACATTACAATAACAGCTGGTGGAACCAGGCATACTCACAGTTACAAGTTTTACATAAAGGAATACAAATACAGAACATTGGTTTACAAACAGAACGGTTTTATGAGATTAAAACTACTTTTCATATAAAGTAGAAAATATAGGATTTTCTGGAACAATTTACATATTCAAGAAACAGAAAACATTCATTCAAACATAAATACTTATGCACTCACTCAACTTTATGTTGATACTCTCTTTTCAAATTACTTGTATTCTCAGGGAATCAGTAGACAGGTACTCCCCGAGCTTTTGAGAAGATGGAGCTATTTTGAGTCATGTCTTCTTCTTTTGTATAACTATTTTGGTTTTAATATACAATGATTGAACACATGCAAATACTTATACTTTTTAAATACAATGGTTGTTTGTACTTTGATTACTATGTGTTAACACGCTGTCACGCACGTATTAAACAAATAAATTTATCACTGCTGGTTGCACTAAAAATATAGCACAGGGAAGCAGGGTCGAATCCTCAGGGACACAGCCTAAAAGTCAATGCCTTTTTGCATCAGGCACATCTAGTCAAGAAACAAAGTATAAAAGGGGGTTTTTTGATTAAAACTAATAACTAGAAATGCAGTGATAATAAAGTAAACGAAAATCAATAATAAAAATGGTTTCAGCTCTGCTGTGACTTTCCTAATCATGCAACTGATCCAGATCTGATTATTTGAGATGCGTTCTATCTAAGCTGGAACTGAGAAAAACTAACAAGCTCTAGTAATTTCTCTTTTACCTTATTTAGTTAACCAAAACAAGCTTTTCAATTAACCCTAACTTTTTACTGTCTAATCAAACAAGCTCTTAATTAAGATCAGAAAAGTTGCATTAAGTTCTTTGTAAAATTCCCAACAATACCCAATACTTCTCACAAGCTCGGAAGCATAAAGGTATGATTTTTACAGTTTATAATAAAGTCAAATCCCAAACACGGAACCGATTTATTACTTGTTACTTATTACCAATTAATTAGAACAATTACGGATTCTATTAACTGATTAACTGGAATGATAAAACCCTAGCTAGGTGATCAGACTAACAAGAATGAAAATCAAACATTCATTAAGAACAAAACTGAAAAATCTAGATAGAAACACAAATCAAAAACCAGATCTAATGATCAATCACATGAAAAGTACTTGTCTTTGCAAAACTGAAAATTAGGGTTTAGCCAGACATGGCTAAAATCTGATCTAAAACAATAAAAAGAAACATTAAACTACTAAATCTTACTAAACTAAACGTAGGAGATGATCCACAGTTTTTAGATCTTCAGAAATTGATGAAATCGGAGAAGAAACACCTCCAAAATCGTATTTTCGTCGTCTGGAACCTCTGGAATCGCCAACTTAGGTTACTAGAAGGTTATAAGGTCTATTTATACGTCCAGCAGCAAAAACGGCGCACCTGCGATCGCATGTACACAACCTGCGATCGCAGGTTTTGAAATAAACACGTCTGGTGCCTTTTTAATGAAGTAGGATGCTATTTTGACACTTTTTGGCAAACCTGCGATCGCATGTACACAACCTGCGATCGGAGGTATTGAGTTTTCACTCTCGGGTGAATTTTGGGCACAAAAGAACCTCGAAGGCAACCTGCGACCAAACCTGCGATCGCAAAAAGGGTCACCTGCGATCGCAAGGAGACAACCTGCGATCGCAGGTTGTGCCTATGATGTCTGAAATTTCGTCTACTTTTCAGGTCATTTTGAATCACGTCAATCAGAGTTACGATTCTCGAGATATGGTCAAAATACTGACAGGGGGTCAAAGCTGCCAGCAACATCCTTTAACTTTAGATTGCATATTCTATCTTCGTGTGATCAATTCAATCCAATGTTTCTTGACCAAAGCATCTTCCAAACATTCCTCAACATACTCCATAAGTCTCAAGCTCTATTTTAAGCTCCAAACATGCATCCAGATGCTCCCAAAGCATTGCTCCACTCGAACTATCTGAAATTGACATAAAAACATGAGCAGTACGGGAATTCTAATGAAAGACATGAGCTGAACATTATTTAAATAAATGACATGAAAATGTACAAAATATGATCCTAAATGATAATAAAAACTACCCTATAAGATGCATAAAATGGCATCTAACACTATGATGCATGTGTTGTGATACTACAAATGAAGTCATCCATCCCCGGACCTTTCCGCCGTCTGGTTTGGGGGTGTGACAATCACACCCATATATATATATATACAATTATCAGGGGAGGTAGGTGTAACAATTCAACCTATTATGAGAAGCATAATATGTCACTAAATCTCAATAGAAAATATTCATGGAGACTACAAATGTAAAGTAAAATAGCTCTTCAAAGTAAAACAAAACTTACAATAACAAACTTGCAAAGACATACACAACAAGTTGATCTTCAACAATCTCCCCCTTTGTTTCAAATATTGGGAGTCTCCTTAGTTAGTTTGAACAGGTGGTTTCATCGGCGCAACATTCTTCGGATGCAATAGATTTTCGAGTTTTAACATTTGAATTCTCACTAACATGACCATTTGAATATATTCATCATCTTCACTTTTGTCGAAACATTGTTTCTTTCACACAACACAATTTTATAAATAGCCTCATTGAGGAACAATTTTGGATAAAGATGCTTCTAATACGTTCTTAAGAAAATATGAATATTTGATGAAATTCCTTTGGGCATAAGCACAACTCTCCGTTCGGGCAAGCCAACAATCTCACCAACGGTGCGAGAATGGATCATTTTGAGAACTTTGTCTTGCTTTGCAACAGGTAGAGTAAAGTATTATGCTAATGTGTGATCCAATTTCACTATCTCTTCAACATAGTATAGCAAGAAATTTGCAATTTTTTGTATTATTTTGATTAGCTTTTCATTTGCATGTTGTTTCCATAGTATATCCATCACGAAAATGAGATCGGAAGGATTCATGCTGAGAAAATTTGCATAAGTGACCTTCAAATTTTGCGATTTCTCTAACAACTGCATTGTGAATGATTCGCTTCGTGCTACAAACTTTTGGTTGATAGTAAGAAAGATAAACATAGAAGCGAATTAATCTCTGATAGTAATCAGTGCTTTCAAGGTCAATATCATCTGAGGAAAACAAGCGAGGATAGCCAAATGCCCTTAGAAAAAGAGCCATATCGAGAGTCTCATTACAACCATGATCAAGATTGGCAGTGTAAACAAGAAGAAGAGTCATGAAAGATGTAGCACTTATTTTTCACAACATATATTATTATGAGTGATGCGATGCTTCTGTAAATTGATCTAAAGGTAAAGATAAGTATTCTGCTTTAATATATGAAAAGGGTGAATGTAAAGTATGTGTTGGTGTATCTTTTTAAAGAAGAATAATATGTACCCTTTTTTTATAGGATTATAAGTTAATATGTATGTATGTATGTGTGTGTGTGTGTATATATATACATATATATACATATATATATATATATATATATATATATATATATATATATATATATCTTTTTTTTGCATAATTAATTTAAAATAAAGTTGTAATTGACTCGAATACGAACATGTGGATATAAAGATCATCAAAATCTGAGTTCGTATGAAGAAGTTATGGTTGTATGAAGTTGAGACAAATATAATAGAGAAACTTAGGGCACGACCCCTAATAGTTCTAGAGCTAAACTATACCGAATCAAAGGAGAATTTAAGAGAAATTTCACCAAATATCCACTCTTGTATCTAGATTGAGGTGACTAATCTCATGGCTTGTTAATTCTCATGTTAAGTGATAAAAATGGGTTGAGGGTTAAGAACCGTGGTATGAA
This sequence comes from Lactuca virosa, assembly GCF_052849685.1. NCBI lineage: Eukaryota > Viridiplantae > Streptophyta > Magnoliopsida > Asterales > Asteraceae > Lactuca > Lactuca virosa. The sequence goes on along the minus strand of NC_136433.1, from coordinate 300,227,572 downwards.
AGTAGGATGAAAATGTTAGGAATAAAGGTGTGTTAAGGTGATTAAGGTTATGTATAGCCTAATTACAATCATATGATGTAAAATTCATGGTTGAATTCTTAGTTATCGAGGATAAGTATGATAAACCCTAATTATGGAATTTGTGAATTGGTGGCATAAAAACATATGAATTAATAGATTAAGACATATGGATGATTGTTTCACGAAATATAATGAATTTGTTATGATATTAAGTTATGGACCTTATCTTGTGCTTAAAGGTCTTGTACTTTAAGTTAAGTTATTTGGAAGTGTGGTTGTGATGGATTAATAATATTTAATTCAAGTCTTAATGGGTTAAGACAAATATATACAACTAGTATATGGAATGTGGTTGATTTTGGTATAATAGAGTAATATGACTTAACAAAGTATTATGTCAGTTTAATGAATGAACGGGTTATATTTGAAGTTGTAATAACTCAAGTATGGTTGATATTGTAATAGTTTTGACAGATAAGATCAAAGGTCAGATCACGGAGATCATGTATGTTAGGACTTCAAGTGACCACCAATCATATGGTGATTAACCACACCCCTCTTCTATGTGGTTGAGAGTTGTAAAACTGGTATAGTTGAATTTGATAGCAAGTTAACTACTATGTGAAGTACCAAGTTGAATTATAGATAAACTATGCTAATGAGTTAAATAACTAGTTTTGTCGTATTTTATGTGAGTCGTGAAATGTTAGTGTAATTGTTTATAGATACAAGTTACAATAAATTGATATAATGATTTTTTGATTCAATACGTACACAAATTATGACATCCCAAATTTCTACAACCAAATAAAACTTTTTCTTTCTACTTATTTAAAACATGATAACTTTTAAAAGAATAATTTAGTGTGGCATTGTCCCAAGACATTTTTCTTTAAGGTAAAATCAATACTCAAACGTTTATGATGAAACGTTTGGAAAATCCACTTGAAACATTTCACTAAGACCTTGCCTAGACATGACTCTCGTAAGTAGATCAATCAACATTATAACTGGAGTTACTTATAAATCTTATTTGTAGGTTCATAATAACGAAAATGAACATAAATATAAGTTACATTTAAAAGCATAGTAAGTGCAACTTAACTTGCAGGGTATTCTAGCAAAAACTCGGAAAATGATTGTTGCTTCGTTGAAATAGTTGTTGGAAAAAGTGACCAAAATATTCGTCGGAGGTTCCCCGGAAAAATGTCATCGGTCGTCGGAATGTCGCCAGAAATGGTGCTTCCAGCGGTGGCGCATGGAGGCGCTGCGACGGTTGTCGATGGCGGAGGTTGGTGGTCGTCCGAAAGAGAAAGAGAGATATTTCGGGGGAGAGATCAAGAGAGAGAGAGAGGGATGGCTGAAAAGAAAGGCTATCCCTTTCTGTGTATAGTAGATTTTTTTGCAACGGAGGGTCAAGATCACGTTTCTATTTGACGGCTAAGATCGTTGGTTGTGTGGCGCATTCTGCAAAAATCATAACTTTCACATACGAGCTTAGTTTCCAACGTTATTTATATCCACGGATTCGTATTTCCGAGTACTACAAGTTTCCTTTAGACCTCAACAACTAATTATCATTCTATTTTAACTTCATAATTTCTAAAGATTACACTGTTAAAATTCTTGTGAAATTCGTAACTCCTTCGTACGAGCTCTGTTCTCGATGTTTATTATGTCTACATATTTGTATTTACGTGGACATAAACTCTCATTTACATTGTTTTGGCTAACAAGTAATCTGTTTTTTTTTTGTATTTTAAAGCCAACACTAACACACTCTGTCGAACACATATCTTCGAAAAATCATAATTTCTTCATATGTCGTCAGATTTTGGCGTTCTTTATATTCACGGGTTCGTAATCACGACCACTACAAAATTTTTCAAGATTGATTATCCTCAATAATCTTTTATTTTAAAATGTTTATTTGACACAATTTGTTAAGTTTTAAAATAAGCTTTTATATAAATATTATATACCCATAACATTTGCCCAAACTTTTGTACATTTTATATATATATATATATATATATATATATATATATATATATATATATATATATATATATATATATATATATATATACTATTTATAAAAACACATCGTGTATGAAGCATTCTCATTCCTTTATTTATAAGAAATTTTACATTATCAACTGACGTAAATAAAGATTCTTTTATGAAATCCCTAGCGAAAAACACGACCGTTACACAGATGGTTTTAGTTTATGACTATCGTACTGTACAAGTTGGGCATCTGATTTGTATTAAATAGTTATAGTTAAATATAACTCTTATATTCACAACAAGAAATAACCCATTTAGCGACGGCCTCTATAGCAATGACGTTGGCCTTTAGCGGCGACATTAGATAATGTCGCCGCTAAAGGCTATTGTCATCGCTATAGATGTCGTCGCTAAAGGGCTTCCACCGACGATCCTCTTGTGCCACACGCCATTTGATCATGACCGTACGCTGCTATACTGATCCATCGGTTACGGTGTCATCTCGTGGGAAGTAATAGTGCCGACACCAATTGCAACGGCGTGTCACCGCTATTGATGGCGATCCGCGTGGATGCCATCGTGACCGTTCGATTATTTTTGGATCGGACGGCTAATAATTACCACAGAAAAGGAGCGTGTTTTTCCCTCCAACTTGTCGCCGCTATTGCTGCGGTGTCACCGTTAAAGGTAACGCCCTTTTGACCCCCCCTTTGTCCCAGACGACCCAATTTCTGCGTATTATCCTCCTTCTCGGAAAACTCCGGCGACCAACATTCTCTGGTGCATTTTTCCGGCGTAGTACACCAACACAAACCACCACTAACCATAGATTGCTTCTAGGCCTTTATTTTCCGGTGATTTCCGCCGATTTCCGGCGAATTCCGAGTTTTTCCGGCGACAATGATCCTCCGATAACGTGCGTTTTCTCTTCCCTTTTCTCTTTCTCTTATTTTCATACCAATATTTAACCTTAATTTCATTTTTGGTGCTTTTAAGTAATCTCCGGTGGTGACCACCACCACAACACCACCGTTGTCACTATTTTCCGACGACCGGTCGAATTTTACGGCGACAACTCTCAGTTTCCGGCGACAACAAGTTCTTATTTTTTTTTCTGTTCTTAATGTATGTGAAATGTATATATTTTGGTATGTGAAATGTGTATATTTTGGTATGTGAAATCTATATGAAATGTATGCATATGTATGTAAAAAATATATATGCAAATGTGTATGTGTGAATATGTATGAGAAAATGTATATGTATGTGTATGTATGAAAAAGTGTATGTGAAAATGTGTGTATAAGTGTATTTCTATGTGAAATGTATGTATATGTGTATATATATGAAAAAATATATGTGAAAATGTATGTATATGAAATGTAGGCATTTTCATGTGAAAATGTAGGTGTTTGTATGTGAAATGTATATATGTATTTCTATATGAAATGTATTTGTATGTATGAAAAAATATATGTGCAAAAATATGTATAAGTGCATTTGTATGTGTGTATATTGTATGTTATGATAAAATATGTGTATATTGTATGTATAATTTACAATGTCTTTTTAAAGTATTATAATATAATAAAAAAACAAAATAACTAAGATAATATAAATAACAATAAATACGAAAATGTATAATGTCATAATAGAAAAATAAAAACAAAAATAAGTTGATATTAAAAATCAAAATATGGAAAAAAATGATATAAATAACAAATATATAATATCGTTTAAAGTACAATGTTATAAGAAAAAATAAAAATGAAAAATTAAGATGCTAAATCTACTAAGTTATAATTTACTCAAAATAGAAAAATAAAAACAAAAATAAGTTGATATCAAAAATCAAAGTATGGAAAAAGAAAAAAAGATGATATAAATAAAAAATATATAATATCGTTTAAAGTACAATACTATAATAAAAAATAAAAATGAAAAATTAAGACGCTAAATCTACTAAGTTATAATTTACTCAAAATAGAAAAATACCCGCCCGAAATTAATTTAAAAATTAATTTCAGGCTGTCCCCGTTTTGGGACTGCTTTTTGAATACCTTACCTAATTTAGGATGTAAATGTGTATTACATGATTGATTGTTTAAGAAATATTCGGTTTTTATTTTCTCATTGCTCCTCGGGTATATAATCTATATATCTTATAAAGCAAATATTTTCCATTGAATCTTATGCATTTCAAACTCCCAAGACTATTCAACTTATAAAATTTAATTTATGATTAACTGAAATGTTTATTTGTAACTCCCAAAACTCTTCAAACCATCTTATTTAATTGATGAGTTAAATGAAATATTTAGCCTATATAAGAACATTATAGCTTGCATATTGCATGTATGTCAATGCAAAATGATAGATTATTGTGGTAGGGTTTGAAGAGTTATGTGAGTGATTCCATGAATATAAGAGAACAATTGTAATTTTTCTAAATGTAAGTGCAAGTAAATTCAAATTAGGTGCATGTAAAGAGAAATTGCAACTATTTATCGGTTAGTGCAATTAACGTTGTTAATATGTATGTATCTTTATGTTTTCTTTCTCTTTATGTTAAGACAATCTATTTTTCTGTTAATTCAACATGTATTTTATATTATTGGTTACATGCTATGTTAGTTCCTATCGCTTATTTTGTTGTAAATAACATCAATAGAATTTTTGATAATTAATTTTGATAAAAGGAGTTTACAATTATTATTCCAAATTGTTAGCGATAATGACGAATTAAAACGGATGATTTTAAATATGATATAACTTTACTGTTAAAAACCAATGATTATTTATGTTTTATAGAAATGCATTCTTTATGTGCTCGCAAAACTAATACGAATGTATCCATTTTTTAAATATTTTTATAGTAATAAAAATAAGTAATCTACTATATCTTATTAAATTTGTCAATTTTATATTTTTCTATTTGTTTTTCATCGTAAAGAAAAAGTAAAATATGACATGATTTTATTGTTGAAAATCAATGATTGTTTATGTGTTATAAAACTACATTCTTTATGTTCTTGCAAAACTAATATGAATGTATCCGTTTCTTAAATTTTTGTAGTAATAAAAATATGTAATCTATTATATTTTATTACATTTGTCATTTTCATTTTTTCCTATTCTTTTTTACCGTAAAGAAAAAGTAAAATTTAAAAAATATTAATACTTTAATAAGAAAAATATAAGTAATAAAATATAACTCAAGTTTAACACTTCCCCCTCCCTAACCCACTTTTAACATGTTTTTTTTTTTTTTTTTTTTTAAATCGGTCTTAATACTTAAACAATTACTATAGCTTTGAAATTCAAATCACCATTTTATTTGGACCATTCATTCCCTTCCAATATTTCAAAGATTTAATGACAAAAATAAAAATACAATACTAAAGTAGATAGTTTTTTAAAATTTAATAATGAAATTTTTTCCAACGTGTAGTTTTTATTTAAATAAAAATAATAATAGCTTAAAATAACATAAAACTAAAAAAATAGATTATACTATATTAAAAATATTGTTATTTGACATAATATAATAATAATACATGAAATAAAAATATTCAAATGAATTATTTAAAATATTAAATCAAAAACTTTATTTAATTTGGTTGAAACACTAACTTATTATATATATATATATATATATATATATATATATATATATATATATATATATATATATATATATATATATATATATACTTAAAAATTATAGTATTAGTTGCAACTTAGTATAAAGATCATTATTTCAATGATAAATGTCGATAATGTTGTTATTATAACATATAATTGTCGGTATTTATATTACATTATTATGCACAACTCAAGAGTTCGAAACTCTCATTACATCTCAAGAGTTTTCTAATTTCAATGTAGTTATGGTTTCAAATTTAATGTAGTTAGTCATACCTTTTTATTTTCCACTACATTCAAGAGTTTTTTAAACTTATGGTTATTAATGTGCAATGCTTTTTCATTTTCACTTATTTATACACATTATAACTATATTAGTAGTATATAAGTAAGTTTTGATAAAAAAAAATTATATGTATATATATATATACTTAAAAATTATAGTATTAGTTGCAACTTAGTATAAAGATCATTATTTCAATGATAAATGTCGATAATGTTGTTATTATAACATATAATTGTCGGTATTTATATTACATTATTATGCACAACTCAAGAGTTCGAAACTCTCATTACATCTCAAGAGTTTTCTAATTTCAATGTAGTTATGGTTTCAAATTTAATGTAGTTAGTCATACCTTTTTATTTTCCACTACATTCAAGAGTTTTTTAAACTTATGGTTATTAATGTGCAATGCTTTTTCATTTTCACTTATTTATACACATTATAACTATATTAGTAGTATATAAGTAAGTTTTGATAAAAAAAAATTATATGTTTGAAAAGGTTTGTAATTCAAATACAAAGGATTTGAAAAAAAAATATGAGTTATGCCGCATGAATGGTTATTTCAACGCGATTTTTTTATAACAATATTTTTATATATCAAGGTATATCGATTTATAAATATTCATTTTGAATGATTTATAAGTGTTTAATAATTTTCATTTGATGTATACTACAAGAAAGCAGACCTTTAATGACACGCAATTTATGATACGCATTGATTTATGATATGTAAAAGTGTGACCTAAAAATAATGTCATCTCTCTAGAAATTTTAAGGATTTAGGACGCGTATTTTTGCGTGCCCTAAATTAGTGTCAGACAAAAAAGGAGGGCGCTTATTAAAAAATGTGTGTCATCTAAACATGTCGTTTTATATTTTTTAATGAAACGCGTTCTTTAGTAATAAGCGGGAAAAGGAAAGCCCAATATTAGAAAAGCCCGCTTTTTTCACTTCCCTCTTTGCCCTAAGCTTTTTTTGATGCATCATTCTTTTGTCCCCACACACATAATCGACGGTGTATGCCCATGTTCAAGCGATCGTCGTAAAATTGTTGATCTCACCTACGATTGAGTGTTCCCAGTCCCGCTCCACCTCCGGTCTACCCTAAATCCATCGATCTACTTTAGGCGGGTTCCCACTTTTTTAAACCTAGAAGGTGATTTAGGGTTCTGTATACCATTTCTTGTTGTTCTCCTCCCTGACCAGGTAATATCATCAATCCTCCCATATTGGTCATTGTTGTTCTCTTTCCTGTCTCTTATTGTTGCCTGATTGCATCTCGGTATCAATTTTCTAATCGACATCTTCAATTTGTTTCGTTATTTTCTAATTAAATTTTTTTTGATTGAGACATCACGTTGCTTTCCTCACAGCTGCTTTTTTTGCTGTATCTAGATCTGATGTATGCATGATAGATTATTGGAATACGATCGAATATGTAAGGCGAAACGAATTTTATGTACCGCATATCAGAGCAAATGAATTGCAAGTCAGATCGGAGATAGGGTTGTTGTTTCATCGCTACTCACACTCCTTCCTCCATGTCTTCATAGACTTTATTAAGGTAAAAGAAATACAGTCCTTACATTTATGTGGTTATATATGCTTCATCGTTTAGGTTGTATTTATCAATTTGAATGTTGACGGTTTTTATTGTTCTATTTTTTCGTTAATTATGGATAGCTATAGAAATAGTGATCTTAATTGGCTTCCTAAAGTAGCAAAGTATGCAGAAGATATTATTGAGAGGGGATTAAGTTGACTTCTGCTACATTGTCAAAGGTAAGGCAAGGTCTTGCAAAAGCTGGAAAGGACCTGCTTATGATGTTCTTTGGAAGAAGTAGAACATTCATAAGGTTAGTTTGTAGAAAAGTTTTTTTTTTGCTTGTTTTGTTTATGAAGATTTTATTGAATTTTTGTTATTTTATATAAGAACAATGGTTAGGATAACCAAGCACAAATGTTTATCACAGTTGATTGTTAGGAAAACCAAGGTACTCTAATGACTTTTTCTACAAGTTGCAACTACAATTACAACATTTTGTTTTATAAAATGTAAAAAAAATATAAATTTAGCATCATAATATGTAAAAAAAATATAAATTTAGCATTATATTCTCATTTCAACAATGTGAAAAAGAAGCTTAACAGCCAACAATTTGGCAAATCTTACTTAAAAATTAAAATAACTACAATCAAATATAAATTCCTGTTAGTTTACTCAAAAGGTATGAAGTTTTGGATTCATAATATTACACTTACATTCACATGTTTTATACAAAAGATCAAAGCTACTACTCTTTTTTTCCTTTCTTTTTTCAACCCACTATATTTGTATCAACATCACCCTTTTCATATCAGGTAATTATAAGATTATAACATGAACACTTTTGATTATGGGTAATGATGACATTAATGATATGTTTTTTGTCCAATTCTACAGATATGCACACTATCTGTTTGAAAACGATAGCTATGAAGAAGCCATGTGTCATTTTGCAGCATCCCAAGTGGAAATAATCTATGTGCTTTCTTTATATCCATCTATTATTCTTCCCAAACCAGTTGAAAAAAGTATTGACGTTAGTGGGGAGTCAACCTTATCAAGAGTCAACTCGGGTACAACCGAATACTATACAGACAGTTATCCAAGTTCTCAAATCATTCAAATGGAATCTGATGATCTTCCTGCTCTTGAACCCAAGAAAATGAACCACAATATTTAAACAGCTCTGATAAAATATTTGAAAAAAATAGGCCAAACACTGTTGGAAAGGCGGCTGTTGAAGGCACAGAGGAAGTTGTTTCAGATGTTGTAGGCCAAACTACACGTTCCAAGAGAGATAGCAACAATATGTGACACTGCACTAATAACTTAACTTAACTTTTTCCACATGGATAAAAAAATTAAACTTTTTTGTAATTGTAATTTCTCTTTGTGTTTTTAGGAACGAGTTAAATTGTAATTTCTCTTTGTGTTTTCCACATAGAGAGATAGCAACAATATGTGACACTGCACTTCTGCAAGCTTTACTATTGACTGGTCAAATTGTTGCTATTTTGGAACTACCGAAGGGTTTTAACTACTGTGGTACGAAGATATGAAGATATGTGAGGAGCTCTGTTTCATCAATTTGACCAGGCTCTTGACCTATTGTATCAGTCTCCATTGCCATTGTTGATGCTTTAAGATCTTGCCTATTATTATTATTCCTTTCACCATCACCCTTGCTTGCAGGTGTTGCAATATTTCAAAAATAAAAACATCGAATCAGTGGCGGATCTAGAATAAAAAAATAGGGTATGCACATAATAAACTTTGATTAATAATTTTAAAAAAACATTTAATATCAAAACAAAATTTTACAAATGTTGTCGTCGATTGCTTATATTTTCGTAGTGAGTAACAATAACTTCATCACTAACTTTTGAAAACACATCTTTCTCTATATAAGTTACTAAACAATCATTTAATAATTGATCACCCATACTGTTGCGTAACTTATTCTTCACAAAAGTCATTGCCAAAAATGCTCTTTCTATACTAGCTGTCGCCACCGGGAGGATCAACACCAACTTAATAAGTAAATAGACATGATCAAAAACTTTATCTTTATTAGATCTCACCATCTCCTTAGAGAGTTCTTTAAGATCCTTCAATCTTTGAAATCTGTCGTCTTTTTTCATATCGTAGATGTAGTTATCAAGCTGATCACCTAGACGAACTAATTCAACACTTAAAAACTCACTAGGATAAAGTTTTGCAAGTGCAATAACTTTTTCTTTATCAAAAGATTTAAAATCATCAACAGGGCTTAAACTAGCCATATTAACAAGTAATTCCATACTAACCTCGTCAAATCGGTTCTTCAACTCTTGAAGTTGCAAATCAATGATCGCAACAAAGACTTCAACTCGAAAATGATGAAGATTCGTGGTGTGTAGTTTGCCACGTTTTTTTCTACCAGTCGGGACATATACATCTTCCATATTAGGAGCTTCAATGCAATTTTTTTCACAAAAGGATATGACTGAACTTAAGAGAGGTTCCCACCCATTATCTCTTACTTGTTGTAGTCGTTGTTTGGTCAATGTCACCAACGCCATAGCATTAACTATGTCTTGATCTTTTCTTTGTAAAGTTTTGTTCAAATCATTTGCCACACCAAAAATAATCTTCATCAAATGTATCATGAATATAAAATCAAAACACTCAAGTGAATAACCAACAACATCCGTTTTTAGCCGGTCATCCGAACTTGAAGATACATCTCCAATCTTATCAAGAACCTTGCATATCACAAGATATAAGGAAATCACATTCACAATCAGTTTATAGTGGGATCCCCAACGAGTATCACCCGGCCTTCCCAAACTTAACTCTTGATTCAATCCTTTGCCACTTTCAAGTTTACCATCATCAAATGCTTGTGAAACCTTTTGAGCTTGAGCTTCTCGCAACATTTCTTTTCTCTTACAAGAAACTCCAATGACATTCAGTAAGTTTGTAAGTATCTCAAAGAGCCAACCACAATCTATGCTCTTTTTTGAAACTGCAACTAATGTTAGTTGAAGTTGATGAGCAAAACAATGGACATAGTATGCGGATGTGGTTTCTTTTAAGATTAGGGTTTTAAGGCCATTACTTTCACCCTTCATATTGCTAGCTCTGTCATATCCTTGACCTCGAATTTTAGATGGACTTAATGAATACTCCGCAAGCAAAGAATAAATTGCCTTTTTAAGAGATAAAGCTGTGGTATCAACGACATGTACAACAACGAGAAACCTTTCAACTATGTCTCCTTTCTTATCTACATACCGCAAGCACAAAGACATTTGCTCATTATGAGTTACATCAGCCGATTCATCCACTAATATTGCAAAGTAATCTTCACCAAGTTCTCTAATAATGTGTTTAGTTGTTTCTTTTGCACAAGCATGTATGATATCTTTTTGAATGGAAGGGGAGGTTACTTGTAAGTTCTTTGGAGCATTTTTCAATACAACTTTATCAACTTCCTCATTATGTTTTGCTAACCATTCAAGAAGTTCGAGAAAGTTTCCTTTATTACTTGATTCTTGACTTTCATCATGACCCCGGGTTGGCAATCCTTGATGTAAAAGATACCTTATACAGTGTAGCGAAGCAAGCAAATGAGTGTGATATTCTTTTTGGGCTTTTGTAGATTGTTGCTCAAAAGCACTTTGTATCGACTTTTTGGGTTTGGTAAGCATCTCAAATTTTTCTCTAGCTCGATTATGGATACTATTAACAGCTCCCACATGTCTATCGAACCTATTTGGCATATTCCAACTTTTAAAGCCATCCGTAACAAAAGCATCTCCACCTTTTCCATTAAATTCATCCTTGTCCCTAAATAAGTAACATAGAAAACAAAAAGCCGCCTCTTTTTCAATACTATATTCAAGCCATTGATGTTTATCAAACCAAGTGGGAATAAAGCGACGCATATAGCCTCCAAAATCTGTTTGAAGAAATTGATGACCACGTGGTTGGCAAGGACCTCTTTGTATATATTCTTTCCTCACTGCATCTTGGTCGTTGGGATGATAATCAAGGATATTCTGTCTCAAGCCTGGATCATGTGGAAGTGTATTTACATCAAATTGACTTTCTCTTTCCCTAGATGGAAATTTGGTGCTACCATGTGTGATATTATCGGGCGTCGACGAAGAATCATCTTGAGTCTTTGTTTTCTTTTGAGCATTAACAAACCAATCTACCGTCCCATGTTTCTTCTTGCGTTTTGATGACTAGTTTTCATCATCATTCATTGTTATCGTAAGAATATATTTAACCTAAAAGGTTAACAAAATTAATTATCTAAAAGTGAAACAGCAAAGGAAGTAATTAGTAGGATTTACATATACATTTCTTAGTAGTAATTAAACCTAATTAAAAGATAAAATAAAACTATAAATAAAAAAGCTAAACATCTAAACTGATAAACCATAGTTTACTTTATCATTTTAATTTAATTCTATATAACATTGTTAAATATATGTATAGTGTTTCATGTGCATGCCTACAAGGAAATTGGTTTGACATAATTACCTACTGACATGCCACATACCTTTTAACATAGAAAAGATAAATTGCCATTGACTCCACTAACAATTACGAATACACATGTACTTTTTAGTCTCTATTTATCAATATAATAATAATGACAGCTATATGATACAATTATCAAGAAAGTAAATTCACTATATCTTTAGCAGTTAGCACATATTCATAAAGAAACACACAAAAGTGAACGAGAGAAATTGATTTAAAGCTCACAAAATCCAACATGAAACTATGAACCACTGAAGGCGATTGCGAGAGTAAAACAGAAACTAACCTAAAGAACAAGAGGCCAAGAACCAGAGACGATGTTAGCAAGATATCAAGACGAACAAATTCGAAGTTTCTCACTTTCTTTTTCTTCTGTCGAATTCTATGGTGACGAGAGAGGCGAAAGCGTGTCCAACGGTTAGGGTTTCTTTGGGTTTGATTTTTCAGATTTATTTTCTTACCTTTTAGTTGGTTTTATAAAAATTGTGATTTGTGATAGATATAGAGTTTGTATTTTTCTTGGTTCAAATATTTTGTAGCTTTTATAATTTGTTGATAAACCCAACTTGATTAGGATTTCTAACGATTTTATTTTATTTTTTCATTTGAATTTGTTTTTAATAATGACATGTATTTACTAAAGGAAAAAGAATCTTAGGTTGAAATTATAGTTTGGGCATGCATTTAATTTGACAAGGGTATGCATTTATAATAAATGTATAAATATATAATTTTTTTAATGAAAAAAAGAGTAATCCTAGTAATTATTTAAGGGTATGCATTTGCATACCCTTCCAATATGCTACATCCGCCCCTGCATCAAATTTATAAAAATAAACTGATAAAAATAAGAAAAATGTGTATGTTTATTACCTGATTGTTGTCTTCTGAATGATTTGCAGGAGTTTTGTTTTCTTCTTTTTTAGCACGTTTTGATCTGTCACTTGTTATAAAAATAATAAAAACTTGTTATGTTCCTTAATTCTTTGTAGAATTTTTTCAAATTATCAAATGTTATCTCTAGTTCCAATTGTGTTTGTTTGTTAACTTTAGATATTTAACCTAGAACTGGTGCTTTAGGTTATGAGGCTGATCTATACAAAATTTGGGTTATCTTTGCTTGCACTTGCTTCAAATGCCATTCATAAGCTCTGGAAATGGCAACGAAGTGAACGCAATCCATCTCGGAAGGTATGTGGGCCCCACCCCATCAAACTACTTGTTGTAGTTCAATACAAAGACCATAAAAGGTATTTTCAAATACTTAATAAATTCATTTCCACATGCTTATTAATTGTAAATTTACATTATGAATTATGATCAGGTACATGATGGGGTTCTTGTACATGACCGGGGTTAATTTTCTATTAACACTGATCGCAACAGTGTTATGTGTGTTTTTTCGCACCTACTGTAGCGGGGCCCGACATTCCCGAAATCAAAGCTTACTTGAATAGGGTGGATACTCCCAATATGTATGGGAAAAATACAATATATTGTGGTACTTCATGGACTGGTTCTGTAAGTTTAAATACAATATTTAGTACTTACTTTATTCAGGTAGCTAAGATTTGCAACAATTTGGCAATGGCTGTAAGTATGCTTGGTGTTTCTGAAGACTTTGTTCTTGGCCAATATTTAGGAATTATAGCCACTACTTTATCAAAAATCTTCAACTCTTCAAGTGCTCGTTGTTGGAGTAGGTACTAATTACTAATTACTGCTTTAAATTAGGGTAAAATTACGTAAAAGCCATTATATTTTGGTCATTTTTGTGTCAGTGATACGTATAATCCGGTACCTGGTGTGATGAATGGAGTGCCCTCATCAAGAAATTATGATGGTGAATTTGCATCTACACTGATGGTATGTGATCCGACCTGGTTTTCCTGAGAATCGGAATCGGAATCAGAATTGGAATTGGAATTCAATTCCATTCCAATCTTGTGTTTTGTGTAAGACATATATAATTGATGTATGGTTGAAAGAATGTTATCTAAAACAATGACAACATTTTTACCTGTTCCCATGATGGCAGTGTAATTATTTGGGTTCCAAGAGCATGTAGATCTCATGTAAGTTTGTTTCAGGATCATTTGAATACCAAAGGTCTTATTATATCACATACATACTCTCTCTATTGACATTTCTCTATTATTCTTTCTCTTAATCTTCTTCTATAGGACTGTGAAATGACTAGAGATACCCTGCACAAGTTTTGAACAATGAAAATCTTAGGCTTAACTTGTATGGAGATAATGTTGAGGTCAACTTTTGTGTCCAATTAATTTACAGCCCTTTGCTTATTTACATAGCTCTTTTTAGAGAAGATGTGTTGATTTTAGTTCACTGCTATGTCAGGTAGACTATAAAGGTTATGAAATGACTGTCAGATTAGGTGTCTAAGCCCATAACTATAATTGGTATGTACTTGACCCGAGAGTAGCATGGTTCATTTGGGTTGCATTCACCAGAACAATTTGATAGGATGGATATTTGAGAAAGAGGTTATTTATGATTTACTAATATATTATAGTTATGATATATTAATGAGAAATCATATTATTTGATTAGTATTGATCAAGAATTAATTTAATGATCAAAAGAGACTAATTGAATTAACGGGGATTGATTTTGCAAATTAGTAATACATATGGTTTGGGCTATTGATCCATGATGGGCTAAGTTTATGTGAGAGTCCCTAAAGAGTTAGTCCACATGGGTTATGGATCATAAACCTAAGTGTAAAAAATAGGGTTACACATGACTCTTGGGATTCTAACACTATATATGTAACCCCTTAGAGCCCAAAATCGGACACACAAGTGTTATAGCAAGGGTATAGCCGCTTTTAGGGTGTTCCTAACCTCTATCTCAAGTTCTCCAATTGGTGGTGGTGTTTTGTGAAGAATTTGAGGCATCAAACTTGAGGTGCTAAGCTCTTAAAGGCCAAGTAACACAAGCTACATAAAGAGGTAATTATCTAACTACTTTTTACGATTCATATATCAAGTTGTATGCTAGATAGGCTTCATGCTTTGGAAAAATGAAATTTGCATGTATAACTAGAGAAAACTTAGATCCAAAACATTAGGGATGTATGTGCACCATAGGGATGTTATAGTGCTCAAAACCCTTCAGTGGTATCAGAACCTAAGGTAGTTTTCTGTTATATTGATGCATGGTTGATTGTTCAAAGTTGAAGCAAAATAATAAACTATTTTTGCCAGACTGAACTCGACGAGTCCAAGAAGGAACTCGACGAGTTCATGATGAACTCGACGAGTTGCACTGTCTGGTGGTAGATTTTTGGGTTTTTTTTTGGCATAAATTGGATTAGGATCATTACCACAAACTATTTTGTATCATAAAATCTGTTTTTTCTGATATGGTGGTGATTATCCTCATCCAATTAAAAGATAATTGTCAAAATTTCAAGATTATTGTTAGTTTATATGATAGGCTAATTGTTTGTAAATTTTTTGATTTGATATTATCTTGCCTGATGAGTTAATTAGGTCAATGATAAATTATATGATAACTTTATTAGTTAAACTTGATCTAAATGTTTTTGAAGAGTTTCATTACTTGCCCTCAAGTTATGGAACATGAAAAGTTTCATTCATTTAACATTAAACTCATAAGTTATAGAAACCAAAAGTTTTGAAGAGTTACAAAACTTGTCCTCAAGTTTTGGAATTTGTAAAGTCTCACTTATGAAACATTTAATTCCAAACCTTAGAATTTTAAAAGTTTAAAATTCAACCCTTATACTATTATATTATTAAAAGTTAATACTTATATATATATATATATATATATATATATATATATATATATATATATATATAAGACAAGTCAGTCTTACCGTTAGTAGGCCTCATTCATGAAACCGGTCTATAAGGGGGGTATAAGGAAATTGCCTATAAAATGGCGATTGAATGGGTGTCCACTCTCACCCACCGCTTCCTTGACTGGTGGAGCGTCGTTAGCCGAACGGGTAGGGATAGGACATTAGTTCTCGTTAAAAGTATAATGAAAATTATAAAGTAACTAAATGTTTTTTATAAAATTCCAAATCTTAGTTATTTTAGGAAATATGTGAAAATGATGCTATTCCATGAAATTGTACTTTGCACCTTGCCAAGTCGTTAGTGGATCGTGTGTGGTTAACTGGCACATTAAATTGGACTAGTAAGGGTGGAAAAGGGTAGCTTGATGTTTGTCATGAATCAATGGAGCTTGTGTGGTTAATCGACACATTGATTAGGTGATAAATGACATCGAGTGTACCAAGCACATTTGCATGGTTATTCACACCTTGTTTGTGATCCTCGGTATCTGTCACACCGCAAAACCGGAACGGCGGAATCGTTCGGGGGTGGAGGACGTCATATATAGTATCACAACAATGAATAGTAGTAAACAAGCAACAACATCATCCATTGCATTAATAACATAATTTAATACAAGTGTGTTCTGTGAAGTGTAATAGACACTAAAAATGTAAATCAAAATAAAAGATGAGTCTTGAACGAGCTCCATCTTCTCAAAATCTGGCACCGGTACCTGTCTACTGGTGACCTGAGAATACAAGTTATTTTGAAAGAGTTTATCAGCTTTAAAGCTGGTGAGATCATAAGTATATTAGTGTCATTGTTCGTAAGCAAGTGTTTGTAAGTATGTGATTTGTAAGTTTGTAAATGTTTGTAAAATGTTTGTAAGTGTTTGAATCTCCTAGAAAACCCTATGTTTTCTACTAAAAGTAGCCTTCTACCAAGGCATCAAATGTTTGTAAAATGTTTGTAATTGTTTGAACTCTCCTAGAAAACCCTATGTTTTCTACTAAATGTAGCCTTCTACCAAGGCATCAAATGTTTGTAAAATGTTTCTTGTAAGAGTATGTATTTTCCCAAATCCGACTATCATTAACCAAAAATATAGTTTTACATTACTGCTCATTGTGTGAAGATCACAAAGTGAATGCAATGGGGAAATAAAATAGTACTATAGTGTTGTATTAAGTAACTACTGTTGTACTAACTACCTTCAACCAATTGTTATTTAAAGTACTATGTGATCTGCCTGTACCATACTACCGACTAGAAACACGACGATGTAAGACGTCGGAAGAAATGACGTTTGGCACCCGTAGACTTGCAAGTCCCACTGTAGCGAGAAGCAAGGTGTAGGATAGTCAATCCAGTATAGATCTATACATAAACTCAACGCTCTCCACTTAAGGAGATTCTGGATACAAAACGAGCCATGACAGGTGATGCCATGCCCCGTTACGTGGCTCACATAACTGTAGTAGTGTTCTTGTATATGTATTGTGTGTACTAGCTGTACTGTATGTTCTCTCTCTGTCTAGTATGTATGTATGTTCTCTCTGTTTCTCATAATAGTATGTTCTCTTGTATAATGTATAGTATGTACTAGCTGTATTGTAATGTATAGTATGTACTAGCTGTATTGTAATGTATAGTATGTACTAGCTGTATTGTATGTTCTCTCTCTGTCTAGTATGTATGTATGTTATCTCTCTGTCTAGTATGTATGTATGTTCTCTCTGTTTCTCATAATAGTATGTGTGTTGACTCATGTATGAACTGGCTCATTGTATGTTTCATTGTTCTAGTAATAGTATTAGTAACTTCCTAAACTATACCTATTATAGTTTACTAGCAATGTTGTTTGTATGTATGAACATGTTTGTATACCTTTGCTACCCAAATATATTGAAATGAAAGAAGGAACTTTTATATCTATATACATATACACAATATATAACTAGGATTCAAACGACCTTCGGACAAACAACCGATACCCTAAGTCCACAACCAAACAAGGAACAGGAGGTAAGGTGAGCTATCAGTCCTAAGTCCTTTCAATCCTACTTATATAACTATATCTATATAGATACACATTTAACAGAATATAAGTTTAAAAGAGTTTAATAAAAGTATTTAACATGTAAAAGAGTTTGAAGTAGTTTGTTTGATAACACAGTTTGAAAAGTAAGAAATCCACTTGTTTGGTAGTTATTAATCACATGTGATTGATATAATAACTATAATAGTTCAACTTGTATCCCCCCCATAAAAGCATTTAAAATCATTTAAAAGGTTGATTAAGGGGTATGAACTCACCTGTAGTGAGTGGTTTGGATGAACGGATGGTATAGGATGCTAAGTGTCAAGTGAAGACTTGAGCACACACACGGATCCTATTTAACATATATTGACACATATATGTATCCAATTAGTCAATTAACAACTAATTAATCAAATAAAGACACCTAAAACATGGATAACACTTTGATTCAAGTGCTAGGAGTACATTAGGGTTGCATCTAAGGGGTGTAGGGACTCTCAAAGGAGTTTATAGTCCAAATGGTAACAACTCATGAGTTTACGACCCATGGTCATTTCCCCATGAGTTTACGGCCCATGGTCATTTCCCCATGAGTTTACGGCCGTAAACTCATGGTATTAAGTACCATTTTGTGTTTTGAGGTCTTATAAGTCATAAAGAAGTATCCTTACTTCAAGTCTTAGCCTTAGGAAGTCATGGTGGCACAATTTCACCACTTTATAGAGTTTACGGCCCATGGACCATTCCTCATGGGTTTACGGCCGTAAACTCTATGTGCTCTTGATCTTTTTGATGTTTAAGGTCCTAAACACTTCAAGGAAGTGATCTAGACTAGTATCCAAGGCTAAGGAAGGGACTAGGGCTCACTTTGCCCCATCTATTAGGGTTTACGGCTCAAGAACATGTCTTGGCCGTAAACACCTTTGATCTTGTGTTTCTTTGTGTTTTCTAGTTGAATAAGAAGTGAAACAAGCCTTATAACACACTAGGGTAAGAATACTTATAATAAAGGAGCTTGAAAGGGTGTTCACGGCCCAATAACACTAGTGTGTGTTCTTGGTGTTCTTGGTGAAATGAAGAATGCTTGAAGATCTAAACAAATAGAATGATTTCATGGATGAAATCATGTAAGATCACTAGATTAAGGAAGAGATCAACTAATCAAGGAAGAAAACACTTACTTTCTTGAAGATTTTGAAGAAGAATTGGATGATACTTGAGAGAGAAATGGGTTCTAAACTTGAAAATGTGAAAAAGTGATACAAATGACTAAGTGTCACTTATATAGTCCTTAGGGTTTATGGCCCCAATACCATTTGGGCCGTAAACTCCAAACTCTTGGAGTTTTGGAACATAAATGTTGCACACTTTACCCTAAAGTATCCTCTCTCCAGTTATCTCTTGCAGTACTAGGCTTTAGAACACTCAAACTGACTCCAAAAAGCTTAAAAGTTAGCAGAAACAGTTTTGACTTCTATTGAAGTGAATGGTTGTACAGAACAGAAATTTCGGGTTGTCACAGTATCCTAGTCACAAACTTGAAGGGCATAATCGAGATTTAAACATGCCATTGAAAAGTTCAATGAATCTCAAAAGAATCTAGGAATTTCAATTCATTTAAAACTTAATAATCAATTTCGTTTTTCATGGTGGAAATTGGTAAATCATCATTTACCTACCTTCAAATATTTCATTTGGGTGTTATATTAAGGATTCTTATCTAATCTAAACTTTGTCTTTCTTTTTCACATGTCTTCCAACATTGCTTCTGGCTCAAACCCTTCTGGCTCTTTCTCCCTCATGAACTTGTGTGGGAGGGTCGTCTTTGATTGTTTGCATTTCAATGATTGGATTCAGAACATTAGGATGGTCACTCGTTACGAGGACAAGGAATATGTCCTCGATAAAGAGCTTAAGGAGATTGATGAAGCAACTGCTACTCCTGAAGAAGTTGTTAAACATAGGGCTTATGAGAAGGAAGCCACCAAGGTGTCATGTATCATGTTAGCCACTATGACAACTGAACTTCAAAAGTCCTATGAGGACTACTACATTTTCGATATACACCAAGACTTGATGGAAAGATACCATCAAAGTGCTCGACAGTAAAGGTATGAAATCATTTCCTCCATGATTACAACAAAAATGAAGGATGGAGAGTCCATCATGACCTACTTGCAAAAGATGCAAAGGTTTGTGGACCACTTGCTGAAGTTGAATGTCAATTTTGGTGAAGAGTTGGCCATTGATATTATCCTACACTCTTTTCCTCCTTGTTATGATTAGTTTCGTATGACTTATCATACGAACAAGGAGGAGGTCACTCTAAGCAAACTTCAAGGCCTATTGAGAACTGCTGAAAGTAGTTTGAAAGGCAAATATGTTGTTCTTACTCTTACTGCAAACTTCAAGGCCTATTGAGAACTGTTATGATTAGTTTTGTTCTGATTTGCAGGGACTAAGAAGAAGTAGGGATGTGGAGCTCGGGAAGATGAACTTAATCATGGGGAATAGGAACATGTTTCCAAGCTCGGGAAGTAGCGACATTTTCCTTTCATATGGCGAGAAACATTATTTACTTTCATGGTTTGTATAAACAAGGTTTTAGATTTTCATTTGATAATGAAATTGGTTCTATTAATGCTTTTTATAATGGTATATTTTATTTTAAAGCATTGACTTGTAATGGTATATATGAAACTGTGATAGTTGTAGACAACTTAGGAAATAATGTATTACACATCGATTCGTCCAATGGTTTGGACAAGGCATCCTTGTGGCAGTGTCGTCTTGGACATGTCAACAAGAAGCGCATAGCCCAACTCCAAAAGGATGGAGTCTTGGAGCCATTCGACTTAAATTCGGATGACACTTGCAAATCTTGTTTACTTGGAAAGATGACCAAGTCACCATTCACTGGTACTTGTGAAAGGGGTGAGGGTCTGTTGGATCTCATACACACCGATGTGTGTGGACCCTTCAGATCTGCCACAAGGGATGCTAACCACTTCTATGTGACTTTTACTGATGATTACAGCATATATGACTATATCGACTTAATCAAGCATAATTCAGAAACCTTTGAAAAGTTCAAAGAGTTTAAACAAGAAGTGGAGAACCAAATGGGCAGGAAGATAAAGAAGCTCCAATCCGATAGAGGTGGTGAGTATTTTAGTATCGAGTTCCACAACTATCTTAAGGAATGTGGAATTGTTTCACAATTGATGCCACCCAGGACACCACAACTTAATGGTGTGGCTATGAGGTGCAATCAAACCTTGTTGGACATGGTTCGTTCCATGATGAGTCGAGCTTCGTTACCTATCTCATTCTGGGGGTATGCCTTACAGACTGCCGCACATATCCTTAATATAGTCCCCTTTAAGAAGGTTGCCAAAACACCTCACGAGATGTGGACATGGAAGGTTCCCTCGTTAGCACATATCAAGGTTTGGGGTTACGAGGCTTTCGTAAGACAAGAGACTCACGACAAGCTCGAACCTCGTAGTGAGCGTTGTATTTTCATCGCCTACCCACAAAAGTCATTGGGATATCTCTTCTATAGACCGAGTGACAATGTTGTCTTCGTTACGAGGAGATGGATTTTCCGAGAAAGAGAACTCATATGCCAAGAGGACAGTGGGAGGCAAATTTAACTTGAAGAACTTCAAGAGTTAAGTGATGAAGGAACCTCAAACACTAGCGCTCAGCCCAAGGAGGAAACTCCTGTTGAACCAATTGATGAGTCTTTACCTCTGAGACGTTCCAGTAGAGTTAGAATGGCACCTGAGTTTTATGGTTTCCATATTACTACAGATGGTGATACATTTATCAGTGATAGTACACTGGTAAATTTGGATGAGCCTGATAACTACAAAGAAGCCATGGCAGGCCCCGAGTCTGAGGCCTTCTCACCTGTGGCGAAGATTAAATCTATAAGGGTTATGCTAGCCATAGTTGCATTTCATGATTATGAAATATGGCAAATGGATGTCAAAACCGCTTTCCTTAATGGGAAGTTGCTGAAGATGTTTACATAAGTCAGCCAGAGGATTTTGTCAATGCAAAGTACCCTAATAGAGTGTGTAAGCTTGAGAAATCCATTTATGGATTGAAACACGTATCTCGCAGATGAAATCTTTGTTCCGATGAGAAAGTCAAAGAGTTTGGATTTTCGAGAAGCGAGGATGAGTCCTGTATATATGTCAAAGCTAGTGGGAGTATAGTTAGCTTTCTGGTGTTGTATGTGGATGACTTACTTCTCATAGGAAATGACAATCCAAACTTGCAGGAGGTTAAGTCCTGGCTTGGGAAGTGTTTCGCTATGAAGGACCTCGGGGAAGCTGCTTATATTCTAGGGATAAGGATATTGAGAAACAGGAGTAAAAAACTAATAGGACTTAGTCAAAGTACCTACTTGGAAAAGGCGTTGAAGCGTTTCAACATGGAGAATTCCAAGAAAGGTGACTTACCTATCCAAATCAATACCAAGTTGAGTAAGACTCAGAGTCCCAGTACAGAGGCTGAGATAGCAGATATGAGTCGAGTACCATATGCTTCCGCAGTTGGCTCGATCATGTATGTTATGACTTGTACTCGCCCTGATGTGGCCTTTGCTTTGAGCATGGTAAGCAGATATAAAGGGAATCTTGGTAAAGCTCACTGGACTACGGTAAAGAACATTCTTAAGTACCTGCGGAGGACTAAGGACTGGGTCCTTACCCTCGGTGGGAGTGATGACTTAAGAGTGACATGGTATAGTGACGCCAGCTTTCAGACCGACAGAGATAATTTCCGATCTCAGTCCGGCTGGGTATTTACCCTGAATGGAGGAGCAATAACTTGGAAAAGTTCCAAAGAGGAGACTGTAGCTGATTCAACATGCGAATCAGAGTACATAGCAGCAAGCAAAGCGTCGAAGGAGGCGATATGGCTGAAGAACTACATCAGAGACCTTGGAGTTGTACCAGCTGTAAAAGAGCCTATGGAGATTTTCTATGACAGCGAGAGTGCGGTCGTCTTAACCAAGGAACCAAGAGATCATGGCAGATACAAGCACATCGACAGAAAATATCACATCATAAGACATCGGATAGAAGAAGGACTCCTCGTAGTAAAGAGGGTATCGTCAGAGGAGAACCCAACAGATCCCCTTACGAAGGGACTGAGTAGGGTTAAGCACTTGCAGCATGCGAGGAGCATTGGGCTGAAGGACGATATTAGTTTTAATGATTAGATAGCTGTTAAGAAACTTATAATAGATAATATGTATTTGACATTTGATGATTAAATAAAAGGAGTTTTATTTATGAGTAAAGTTACTATCTTGTGTCAATTGTTTACAATTGTTTCATTTTGCATGTTTTGACTTCCAAAATAATAAGATTATTCAAACTATCCACAGTCGATCATACTTTGGAAGTAGGTATTGAGGCACGACTATCATGAATTTGGCTTGTAGATTGTCTAAAGTGTTTAGACATAAAAAAAGTTTGCTACAACATTCATGAATGCTCCTGAAATAAGATTTGAGTATTGGATTAAACCCACGCTCACATGAATCACTTCATGGAATTTATCACGAGTGATTGTGAGACGATAATATCATATAGTCTTCAAACCAAGATGTATGAGTTGTTGATTATGAGTTGGTTGTACATTGATAGTGCAAAAACGCATCAGTAACTTGATGTTATAAAACGTGCTATTGTGTATGATTTAACGAGTAGTTAGTATAAGCATATAAGTCGAAGCTTATCTGTTCCTTTTATCATTGGAGGAATAAAAGCGATATCTTGAGCCCCTCGATAATTTTGTTTTGACTTATGTGTCGGGCCCGGTCAGGACTCAATTGATGTGTTCAATTAAGTTCTATGTCAAGCAAATCGGAAATCGGGAAAAAAACTGCTGGACAATAAGTATGACTATGTTCCATGTATTTGTACGCATGATATCTTGAAGAACAGAGGATTATATGATCCCTTATCTAAATGACGTGTCAGAGTTCGACAACGGCTTTTAAGAGCTACGATTGCTAGTCGGTTTTTAAGTCGTACTTGCAGTTATAGTTATTAGACTTATCCAAGTGGGAGACTATTGGATTAGGCGTCTAAGCCCATAACTATAATTAGTATGTACTTGACCCGAGAGTAGCATGGTCCATTTGGGTTGCATTCACCAGAACAATCTGATAGGATGGATATTTGAGAAAGAGGTTATTTATGATTTACTAATATATTATAGGTATGATATATTAATTGAGAAATCATATTATTCGATTAGTATTGATCAAGAATTAATTTAGTGATCAAAAGAGACTAATTGAATTAACGGGGACTGATTTTGCAAATTAGTAATACATATGGTTTGGGCTATTGATCCATGATGGGCTAAGTTTATGTGAGAGTCCGTGAAGAGTTAGTCCACATGGGTTATGGATCATAAGCCTAAGTGTAAAAAATAGGGTTACACATGACTCTTGGGATTCTAACACTATATATGTAACTCCTTAGAGCCCAAAATCGGACACACAAGTGTTATAGCAAGGGTATAGCCAGTTTTAGGGTGTTCCTAACCTCTCTCTCAAGTTCTCCAATTGTTGGTGGTGTTTTGTGAAGCATTTGAGGCATCACACTTGAGGTGCTAAGCTCTTAAAGGCCAAGTAACACAAGCTACATAAAGAGGTAATTATCTAACTAGTTTTTATGATTCATATATCAAGTTGTATGCTAGATAGGCTTCATGCTTTGGAAAAATGAAATTTGCATGTATAGCTAGAGAAAACTTAGATCTAAAGCATTAGGGTTGTATGTGCACCATAGGGATGTTATAGTGCTCAAAACCCTTCAATGACAGTTGAGAACTTTTTGAGATTTTTAACAGGTCTCCATGAAAATGCTGTTCCAAGATCCAAACGTCTTTTGAGTGATGAAGGAAGCCATATATTGTTATATATGACAAGACATGGAGGAGATGAGTTTATGAAATTTCAAGATTCTGATGAACTTGAGAGTCATGATTTGGCTGATGCAGTCAAACAAATGAAAGAAAAGCGTAGGTCAGAAGTACCCATTTGAGTGATATGTTATCTATTTTGTCATTGGTTGTAGATTGGTGACTTTATGTGTTCATATTTTAGGTTCAAGTAACTGGTTTATTAAATGATTAAACTTTCATTATTTTTTTATTTAAGTGCCCTCCATGTTCTTTACGTGGTAACTCTCTGTAACATCCGGATTTTCAGGTATGTTATTTTTAATTATTTATTTTTGAGGATCATTGATCTACTCGACGAGTTGGTGCTATGACTCGTCGAGTAGAAGCGGCGTGGCCACGCGAGTTTAATGAACTACTCGACGAGTCCAAGAGTAGACTCGCCGAGTAGGCGCTGTAAGTGGAAACCCTAGATCCCCGGGTTTGGGACCTATTTAAAGGCACTTATAGCCTCATTTGCGGCCATACCTCTCTGAGAAGAAACCCTAAACGCCCCTTGAGCTTGTGAGAGAGTCTTGAGCCTTACTTGAGATTGTGAGTGCATTTTGGTGTGATTTTGCAAAGGAAAAGAAGGGTTCCAGCAAGAAGGACCAAAGGACGTTGTCATTCTGAGGTCTTGGAGCAAGGAGCTTCACTTTGAGGTAACAAATTGGCCCTCTCTTTCTATATGGTGTAGATTGCTTGAACCTAGGGTTTCTTGACCCTTGTCTTCAAAGGATTTTTGAGTATTTGAAGTCCCTTTGTGGAATAAGCATTAGATCTGGACATTAAGAGGTGCAGAGAGTCCCAACCTTCCAGCTTTATGCAGTCCCTTTGGAGTTGTGGACCTTGGTTGCCATTTTAGGAGCTATTTCACCAAAAGAAGCCCTAGGAGTGTTGCATGAGCGTAAAGGTTGGACCTTTACGTAATTATTGGGTACTAGAAGGTCAGATGTATAGGTTAGAGAAGCAGATCTGACCTCAAAAGGTCATTTGAGTAATCTCATGGACGAAACTAGCCGAGTCCATGAGCGGACTCGACGAGTCGGGTCGTGTTGCACCACGATTCGTGATCAGCGGTAACCGTTGAGAAAAAGGTTAATTCGACGAGTCGAGTGAGGCCTTAGGAGGATTCATAGGACACATATGGACTCGCCGAGTCACCCGAGTGCACTCGACGAGTCTGGTCAAAGTTGGACCGTTGACAGGGGTTGAGTTTTAGGGTTTGGTTAACATTTGGACTTTGGACCATTGGAGGGGTAAAATGGTCTTTTCCCCTTCTGAGAGAATATAGGGAGGGATTAGTTTAGCCTTTGGGAGCCGTATTAATTATAGATAATTACTTTATGTGATTAGGCGGAGGCTAGATCAGATATTCGAGTTCGAGACTTTCCGAGATTACCCGAGGTGAGTTTTCTCACTATACATTACCTAGAGTGGTATCTATGTGCAGACCGGAGGGTCTTATGTGTTATGTTTATGTTTGAGTTTATGTGCATTGTGTTATATGTATGCTATATGTTATATAGACCGGACCGGAGGGTCCAACGATTCAGACCGGACCGGAGGGTCCAACGATTTAGACCGGACCGGAGGGTCCAACGAGCTAGATCGGACTGGAGGGTCCAACGAGCTACGGGACTGGAGGGTCCCGCTGAGACACATTGACCGGAGGGTCATATCGAGTTATAGCCTCGAGTGGCTTATGTGTTGTATGTGGTATTTTGGGGGAACTCACTAAGCGTTTATGCTTACTGTGTTATGTGATATGTGTTTCAGGTACCAGCGAGGATCGCAGGAAGGCGCTAGCATGATTTGTACACACTGGCAGAGGATTATGTTTTGAGATTCTGGGATATGTTTTATTATGATAACATTTGACACATGAGATCTTGAGAATATTATATGAGTTTTATCATGTATGAAAAATGAAAAATTGTTTTAAAATTTACGTCGTTATAAGTTGGTATCAGAGCCTTGGTTTGAGGGATTCGGATGTACCTTCGGGCGTATCTAAACTCAGACTGAGGATTTGAGAAATTTTGCATAAAAGAAACAATTTTCTAAAAAGAGAAAAAGATTTTTGAGAAACGCAGAACGAAGCAGTGTGTACAAGCAGCCAGCGCCAGAACGGTGATTTCCCAAAATACCCTTACATTATGTGTTATGAGATATTATGTGATATGCTATGCATGCTAGAGTAGGCTAGGTATTCATAGTTAGGACTAGAGTGGGCCTGATTTGTGATGCCTTAGCCTAGGAGTTACTGCTACTATGAGATACTTCGTGAGTGAGTAGGTAGCAGCGAGGAGCCTATGAGTGGTCTACTGGAGAGTAGCCTGAGTTTAGTGAGATATAGAGTACTTGTGATCTGGGATCCTAGGAGGAGGACTTGGGGTGAATACCGATGCGTTGTGGAAGGTAGTATAAGGGCCCGTACTACTGAAAACACCGGATCGGTGAGCAGTCCAAGTAAGAATCCTTAGGGGACTAAAGAACAAGTAGGGTTGAGTATAGAGTGCGAGTATACTCGATCGAGTCTCTGACTTCTTTTGTGTTGTATTTCAGAGACATCATGGTTGGGACGCGCCACCACCCAGGAGGCAGTGGTACCAGTAATGAGGAGATCCGTAGGTTGATTCACAAGGAGGTGGCCGCAACCATTTGAGCTAAGATTCCTGAGATGTTTGGGTCTATCAAGACCACTTTGATTGAGACGTTTGACGAGCGGTATGCTTCTCTTACCGAGGCTGCTGTTGCTGTAGCCACCGCAGCCGTCGCCGCTGCCAGGCCACAGGGGGGTGACTCGTTGCTGTATCGAGAGTTCAGCAACACGAAGCCACCAAATTTTGATGGGACTCAGGATCCGATAGCCGCGATGAGGTGGATCTCTAACATTGAGGGATGCTTCTACACCTGTTCTTGTCCGGAGCATCTGAGAGTACGGTTCACGCTGAACCAGCTTCGCTTGGGAGCGAAGGACTGGCGGAAGTTTGTTACGGTAGACTTCACTCCTGCAGAGATTACAGCGGTGACCTGGGAGAGGTTCACCACCATGTTCCGAGATGAGTATGTTCCCCGGTGGAGAGGGAACGGTTGGCACAGGAGTTCTTGTCCCTCAAGCAGGGGACGGAGTCCGTGATTGTGATTACACGGATGTTTCATGAGAGGGCGTTGTTTTACCCTGAGCACGTGTCTACCGGGCAGACACGTATGAGCCGATATCTGAGCATACTGAGGAGGGACATTCGTGAGTTCGTGGCGAACTCGACATACCGGACATTTTCCGAGCTCCAGGCGAATGCCCGAAAGAGGGAGATTGAGCTAGAGACTCAGGCTAGGGAGGAGGCCGAGTCTCAGAGGAGGGATAGGCGGCCGGTACAGTCTCAGCCTACAGCCAAGCGGGCAAAGCCTGCTGATTCAAGATCTGGAGGTCCGAAGGGTCGCACTTGCGGGAAGTGCGCCAAGAGCCATGATGGGGTGTGCAGAGCGGGTGTGTGCTACAAGTGTGGGAAGGAGGGACATATCGCGAGGGATTGCCCCAAGGGATTTTCGGTTTGCTTTCATTGTAACCAGACAGGCCATCGGAAGGCCGAGTGCCCGTAGCTACTAAAGGGATCAGCTCAGGGATCTGCATCTGCTGCTAGAGCTACCGAGGTCCGGCCAGCAAAGGCCGAGGAACCGAAGGCTCGCGGGAGAGCCTTTCAGTCGACAGCGGAGGAGGTCCGCGCAGCGCCCGATGTCGTGGCTGGTATGTATTCTTTTATTTATTTATACTGAGTTTGAGATATTGTGCTTATTCTGTGGTATGCATAGGTACTTTTTTTGTGAGTTCTGTACCTGCTTTGGTGTTATTTGACTCGGGTGCGAGTAGATCCTTCGTGTCATTAGTGTTTAGCCAGTATATCAGTACCCGACGAGAGGTGTTGAGTCGACCTCTACGAGTTTCTATAGCTGACGAGCGAGCGGTATATGCTACTGATGTGATTCGAGGATGTGTGCTCGAGATCTTCGGTGTTGAGTTCCCGATAGCTCTGGTCCCGATTGCGATGGGGGACGTTTGCGTTATAGTGGGTATGGATTGGTTGAGCCGATTTGGGGCGGTTATAGATTACGAGCGGCAGACGGTGATGATACGAGACCCTGGTGGGGGAGTGCTGACTGTATATGGCGAGGGTACCCGATGTGGGTCAGCATTTTGTTCGGCTGCCAGAGCGAGACAGAGTTTACAGTAAGGCTGCAGCGGGTTTGTAGCTTATGTGATGGATACACGAGTGGCCGCAGAGAGGCCGAGTTCGGTTGATGATGTTCCGATAGTGCGTGAGTTCCCGGATGTTTTTCCCGAGGAGTTGCCAGGTGTGCCTCCCGAGAGGCAGGTGGAGTTCCGCATCGATTTGGTTTCGGGGGTAGCGTCTATCGCCAAGGCGCTTTATCGCCTTGCGCCGCTAGAGATGCATGAGTTATCCTCGCAACTTCAGGAGCTGCT